>NC_135372.1:131214498-133936998 GCF_049243985.1 Paroedura picta
ACTAGGAAGTTTCATGGACAAGTTTGGGCATGTTTCATGACACACATCGGGTATATGACACACATTATTAGGGCTGTGAACTCTGGGTTGGGAAATTTATGGTGAGTTGGGGATGGAGTCCTGGAAGGAAAAAGTGTGCGGAGGGGAGGAATAGCCATGGGATATGGACTCCACTTTCAAAACAACCATTTTTTTTCAGATGAGCTCTGTATTCGGGAGATCAGTTGTAATGTCAAGAGTACTCCAGGCCCCACCTGCAGGTTGGCAACCTTATCCTCAGCCTTATTACCTCATAGGATTCTTCTGAAGGTAGAATGGAGAAAGCGGTGTGATAAAAATGCATAAGATATCATTCTTCCTAGAGAGAAAAATTAGAATCCAGTGATGTATATTTGGGGGATGGGGGTGGCAGCCTCTGAAATCAGGAATTCTACCTTGAAAATGTTGGAATAGCAAGATCTGCAGTGTGCAGAACTAAGCAGAATATAAAGGGTGTCCTGCAAGGGGCATTAGAGAAGGTATATTTATCATAGATAGGAACTTCCTGATGATTTTCAAATTATCTCCTCCAGTGTCCTGAGAGGCTCAGTGGTTGACAGAAGAATGACTGCAGACAACAGCTACCTAGATGGTTAGGTCTCTCTCTCTCTCTCTCTCTCTCTCTCTCTCTCTCTCTCTCTCTCTCTCTCTCCCCCCATAATTGTTTCTCTTCACAACAAAGCTCTCTCTCCACCTATTCAAACTCTCCCTACAGAGAAACATGGCTTGAAGAGAGAGAGAATGTGTGTGAGTTTCAATTGTTTCTTTTCCATTTCCAAAAACTCTCCACTGACCCCCACCCACCCATTAATACGTGTTCTGCGGGACTTGCATTCACATCTGGTTAATGATATTTAGGTGGCACCTGGAGTTCTCTTTGAATTACAACCAATAAGCAGGCTACAGAGATCTATGGTTCTATGCAAAAGGACAATTGGCTTGTGGTAAATGCTAGGTATTGGACCTAGACTCTTATGCATGCTAAGCAGATCTTCTCCCACTGACCTCAGAGATAAAGAGGGACAGAGACAGAGACAGAGACAGAAACAGAGACAGAGAGACAGGCAGAGAAAGACAGAGACAGGCAGACAGACAGAGACAGAGACAGAGACAGAGACAGAGACAGAGACAGAGAGACAGAAAGAGACAGAAAGAGACAGACTGACAGACAGACAGACAGACAGACAGACAGACAGAGACAGAAACAGACAGAGAGACGGAGACGGAGACAGAGACAGAGACAGAGACAGAGACAGAGACAGAGACAGAGACAGAGACAGAGACAGAGACAGAGACAGAGACAGAGACAGAGACAGAGACAGAGACAGAGACAGAGAAACTAGGCCAGATTGGGTCCTCTCTTCATTACCCAGGAAAGGAAGACTCCAGTCTGCATGCTAGCCCTGAAAGCGATACCTACGTAAACATCTGCAGCTGTCTGATTACTTGCAGAAAATCACAAATCCTTTTTAACTCTCTGTTTACCTCCTATGGGAGAAAGACAAGTCTCTTGGGGGAAGGACTCAAGAAGAGGCTTTCCACATCCGAATAACAAGGGTCCGTGTAGCCAGCATCCTGTTGCACCCAGAGGTCAACCAGCTACACTGGAGGGCCAAGCCTTCCTCTCCCTGCTGCTGCCACAGCTGCAAAGGTGGCCAGTTCTTGGCTGGGAAATATCTGGAGGGCAAGGTTTGGGAAGACAAGGAACCTCAGCAGGGTACAAAGCCATCCAGGTGCCATTTTCTCCAGGGGAACCCCCCGCCACTGTGCTGCCAACACCCACTTGGTAAATACCTGGATCTTTGGAGATGGAGCTAGGGGAAGGCCGAATTTGGAGAGGGGAGGGCCTTCCTCAGGGTGTAAAGCCACAGGGTCCACCCTCCCTGGCAGCCATTTTCACCAGGGGGACTAATCTCCGTCGTCTGGAGTTCAGTTGGAATTCGAGGGGATCTCCAGCCCCTGCCTGGAGGTTGGCAGCTCAAGGTAGGCACCAGCACAGAAAAAAGCTCTGCTTCCCCGTGAAATTAAATTAAACAAACCCTTTGCATACTTTTGGAACAAAACATTTTCTGTAGATTTTCTTTGATTTAAGAGACCTCCCCCCCCCCCCTCCATTTTTCTTTTTTTCTTTCTTTCACAGCTCCTCCGAACTGCACAGGGAAAGCAACACAATGCCAAGGAAAACAATGCGACCGGCTTTTTTCCGTTCCCCCAAATTGTGAAGAGAGAGATAGCTTTCATCAAATGCCATAGATCACAGCTATTGTTAAACAGGCTGTTTGGGACAGTTGTCCCTTTATTCTCTCCTAACTTATATAACAGCCTCTGATTTTATCGCTGGGCTTCGTGTCTCTCTGTTTTTTCTCGCCGCGCTTAAGGGAATAATAGACAAATAACAGCTTATCCGAGTGCCTGAGACAATATGTTTCCTCAGAAGAACTTTCGGCGCCTGGACAACGTTGTCGGAAGATGATATTGTGGCGTCAGTCTTGAGCGCCAATTCCGTTTCATCTCTACTGGGAATCTGTTTCCACGTTCCCTTCAAACCGAGCGTTTGAACGCGAGACAGAGCCGCTGCTGCAAGGCAGGGAGCCGTAATAAATTATGAAGGGGAAAACAAAACATACATGATCATAGCCACTGCAAGGAGAACTTTCGTTTTGAAGAGAATTTGTGAGTCAAGCTTGCATGTCAGAAAAGGTTGTCCGTGACTCATCCTGTAAAGACCTCATCTGAAGGGATGATACAGAATTACACACATACACACAGTCTACTAATGTAACAGAATTAATGTTTGCTATATATTCCCTGTCATGTAAGGCAGGGGTAGTCAACCTGTGGTCCTCCAGTTGTTCGTGGACTACAACTCCCATGAGCCCCTGCCAGCAAACGCTGGCAGGGGCTCATGGGAATTGTGGTCCATGAACATCTGGAGGACCACAGGTTGACTACCCCAGATGTAAGGAGTTCATAGTCTGAGGAAGAGTGCTTGCACTCGAAAGCTCATGCCCTGAATACATCTTTGTTGGTCTTAAAGGTGCTACTGGACTCTGATTTTATTATACACACACACACATACAAGTAATGCTGGGGGTAGTGATTTTTGACAATGATAAAAATGGTTTAACATACGTTTTCATAGCCCTGATGGATGTGACGGGGATCTGGTTGCAACATTTGTCACCCCATTAATCGCCAGGGTGGAATCGGCTGATCTGGCTGGCTAGGTGGGTGTCTCCTACTTTCCTCACTGCTCCATGTGTGTCCCTCCGGTGGCCCTGATTTGCCCTCCCTCTCAGTTGACTTCATATACTTTCAGCCACTCCAGAATGGTTATGTAGTATTATTAGGGAGCTGTGTGGTTCCTGATTGGCTGAATGTCCCATGTAACTAGCCTGTAACTATTGTCCAGTCACAAGTGCTCTTGTTTTCATTGAAACCATAATATAATCTGTCTGAGGAATGTTGGTGCTCGCTGATTGGTTGAGATCACCCATATGACTGAGCTAGGAAACACAAAAAAGTGTTGGAATACGCAAAATCTGTATTGGGCATGATTCATAAACATCTGAAGAATGTCCTGCAGGGGGCATTGGAGAAGATGTGTATTTAGCATAGTTAGATTAGGAACTTCCTGGAATTTTTCAAATACTCTCCTCCGGTGCCCTGATTGGCTCTTTCGAGACTTCCTGTTCATTTGAGCAATCTTCCTCCCTGCTTGCCTCCAGAACAGAAGAATGGCCACAGAAAACAGTTAGAACATCTCTCTTTCCTTTCTACACAAAGTTGTTTCTCCTCACAATAAAGCTGTTTTATTATTTCAAGCAGCCTGGTGCTTTGTTGCTCTTGGCATATTTAAATTTTGTCAACAAAAAGAAGCAGCCAACCAAGCGGAGGAGGAAATGGTATCGAAGGAGTTACACCTTGGGGAAAATAGCAGCACAACATAAAATCAATTTAAAAGGTGATTATTAGATCCATCACAGAACTTGGGAGAAACATGTCTGTCCCGTGGAAAATGCTATTAACATCCCGAAAAACAAGAATGGAGGCTATTGGTTGCAGCTAGAAAGGAAACATCATGAAAATCAGGGATCAGATTTGGAATAACATCCAAGCTTGCCATATCAGCCCCATGATGTTGAACTGCTCACTGCTTGAAGAATTTGACTGCACCCACATTGGGAATTAATACTAACAATGATTCCCACAATTCATCAGTGCCCTGTAAGAGGAGGTATTTTACTTCCAGAGGTGCATGGATATTTAGGGAACTACACAACTGGATTTTTCTATGCAGCTTTGAAGAAGAAGAGTTTGTTCTTATATGCCACTTTTCTCTACCTGAAGGTGTCTCAAAGCAGCTTACATTCACCTTCCCTTTCCTCTCCCCACAACAGACACCCTGTGAGGGAGGTTGAGAAAGCTCTGATATTACTGCTCTGATATTACTGTGAGGCTGAGAGAGCCCTGATATTCCTGCTCAGTCAGAACAGCTTGATCAGTGCCATGGCGAGCCCAAGGTCACCCAGCTGGCTGCATGTGGTGGAGCGAAGAATCATACCCAGCTCACCAGATTAGAAGTCCTGTTACGCATGGCAGGATCCCTGCCTTATGCCTTGGCACACTGTCTTCTATAACCAATGGCACCCCACAATAGTCTAGGCTTAAGCTAAAGCCATGACACTGCTAGGGTCAGCCAAGCCAGGCCAGACTCCATCTTAGAAATCTTGCTCTCTGCCTCAGGTTTGGAAATCCAGGTGCCTCCATGCCCTACTCTCGACCCCCCCCCCCATTGTATTTCTAAGTGAGTGGACTGGCTTCCTCCTGTTTGCCTAAGGGCTCCTAGGAAAATCCTTTGTCTTGCAACATTTTTCACACTTGGCCCCTCTGCCAGGGGATATTTCCCCCACATCCTGCCAGCTAGACCTGATGGCTCTCTTCCTCAGAGCCATTAATACCTTTATCCAAATCCATTTACGGCCATCACCCCCCCCCCCCACTTGGCCAGGTATTGTCCTAATCTCCGGGGACCCTGGAAACTTCCAGCACATGCTTACCTGAGCCTTGTCACATAGCCCCCTTCCCAAAATCCTATAAAAACTGTGGCTTCACACAGCCACTCTGAGTGTCTTCCAACCCGGGACCTCCCACGCTGGTTCGTGCTCCTTCCTCTGACCCACCACTCCTCGGACAGGTAACTATCAAGCCTTCCACTCTTCCTCCCCCTTCTCTATATGACTGCTTGTATGTGTGTGTTAGCTATTTGTGTGTACTTTTGTTATTTTCCTTTCAATAAAAGCTTATATTAACATTTTACCATTTAAATCTGTGTTTGCCTTGAGTTCCTACAGGTGGAATAACCCTCGTATACAAAGGTAACGATCCAATAACGCTAAGTTACCCCCCTCTCGCAGCATTTGAGCTAATATTCCCCACAAGCTCAAAGATACGTGTTTTAGGACACGTGTCCAGCAATTTGGGTAACAGATTATGGTGGATCTCGCGGGCAATTGCCCCAGGCTTACTCGGGAGTAAAGTGGACGCACGGCACTCTCCAGTAACCCGGACGTAAGGGGAAAAGCCCGTTTGAACTCTTGGCATAAGTGTGTGAATGTGCTCTTGGAAGTGTGATTTCTAAAAGGGTTGGCCTCTTTCTCTCCTTTCTACCCTTTTGCTATTGTTTTGCTCCTGCTGGAGATTAGTTTCCTTTAAGGCTAGGAACACCGAAGCAAGGTTTTCTTAGGCTTAGACGGGCGGGTGAACGAAACGCACCCAACAACAGTTTTCTTAAGGCTAGGAACACCGAGGCAAGGTTTTCTTAGGCTTAGACGGGCGGGTGGACGACACGCACCCAACAACTAGGGATTAGCCAAGCGTAGGAAGGCGTTAGGCAAAATTCCTCTTAGCTGTAGGAAGGACCAGGAAAATCCCCCTACTGCTACTACTCGTGCAAGCAGAGTCGCTCTCTGTAGCACCAAACTGCCCTGCGGCCGCTGGAGTTGGAGTTTCGAGTGTCGGGAGTGGCACGAGAACTCAAGCGGGCTTTGCGAAGCTCAGATGATCCAGGTTTTGGTAATTTTCCCCGTGTTCAGGAAAGCCAGGGCGATCCTAACCGAATAAATTAGCCGGTACCCTCAGGTTTTCTTGGTAGTTTTGTCCCTGAATCGAGAGAGCCCCGGCCATCTCGGTATAAAATAAGAAAACTAGCCAAACCCCGTAAGGACGTGCCTTGACGGGAGCCCTTCCCCCTTTTCCCCTTGCCGCTTTGAAGGATATAGAAGCCGCAAGAAAATCCCCCAGTGATTTCTTCCCTAAAAATACCTTCAGGTTTTCGGTGGTTTTCCCGAGGATCAAGTGCGCTCTGGCAACCTTGATTGGAAAAATCAGCCATCTGCTTGGTTTTTGGTAGTTTTTGCCCTAAACTGAGAAGCGCCCCGGCCATTCTCAGCCAAAAACAAACTAGCCACACCCGTGAGAGGTTAAACTCCACGGGATCCTTTTCCCTCTCTCCCCTGCTGTTCAAGAGACGAGCAGCGGCTGCCCCTAAACTCATCCCCTCTGTGCTTGCTTGCCCAGCGACAAGAAGCCAGAAAACCAAGCCCCGTCCCCTTTAAGATCTTGGAAATTAATAGGAAGAAATGGCATCCAGATTCAATTTGACTAGCCTGATTGCCCGTAAGGAACGAGCAGACAGATTGACACTCTGGGTGACCAAGAAGGGCGGCCAGAACCCCTGGCGCCCAGGAGCTTTCAAAAGCTCTAACCCCCTGGAAACCCTTACCGAGGCTTTCCAAGAATGGTGTAACACCAGGAAGCTCGGGGGTGGCAGTAAGGACTCTTATGCCACTTGGGGTATGTTTGTTGCCCTTCAGGACAGTGTAGCCCAGATTGCTGAGCTGCAACATGCCCTAGAGGAGAAGGATGCCCTACTGAAGGAGCAGGAAGCTCAACTGACTGACCGTCTCGAACAACGGGAGGCCCAGTTAGCTGATCTCCTAGAACAGCGTGAGGCTCATATCATCCACCTCTCCGACGAGATGGAGGACATGAGAACTGAGCGCTTGAGTGCACGGGTGGAGAAGGCTCATCAGCTTCAGACCATCCAGGAACTAGAAAGTCAGCTCCAAGCCACAAGGCAGAGAGCTGAGGTAGCAGAGGCTCGCATTCTCGAGCTAGAAGCAGAGCAAGTTAAGATCAAGGGAGCTGCACAGTTCCTAGTGGAGAACAATGTGGCCAAGCATGCTCAAGTAAGCCATGAGGCATGCCATAGAAAAATGCAGCAACTTGAAAAGCAGTTAGAGCTCCAAAGGGCTCTAGTTGCCACAATTCATACAGAGACTCTTCCCCTTCTACCTTCTGAGCCTCTGCCAGAAGAAATAACCCCCAAAATGTTCATAGAACCCCAAGGGGAAAATTCAGCTCCCTTCCACCCAGTTCTAGTTACAACCCCTGCAGATAGAACTGAGAGGCAGGAAATCCAGAAACTGCTCCCCATTGCAGGCCAGCTTAGAGAATCAGGTTCTCTTGAATTTCCCACTAACCAGGACTCCAAAAATTTAAACATTCAGGCAAACAGTGGTCTCCACTCTCAGTACAGGATCAAGAGGGAGAACCGCTTTAATCAGAATCACCCCAATTCTAATAGGAATAGAGACAATCGCTCCCTGCAGCCACCTAATGGCTGGAGCAAACAAAAGCCAGGAGAAAGGAGTAAGCCACAAAATGGTTTCCCTTCAAATAATTTCCCCCCAAATACTCTCAAACCTAAATACTTCCAGAATAGAAATTCTGCCCATCAGCAGCGCAATAAAAGAATCAGTAACAGGATTTTTCTGTGGCGGGAACTTAGAAATGCTGGAGCAGACATGTCCCAGTATCATGACCAACCCACATCTGTACTCATGTGTGGTTTTGTAAAGGCCATTAGAGAGAAAAGGAACAGAGACATACTTAGATGTGAGCTACAGAAAACTAGCCCCATAGAAATTTCTTCTCAATCCCCTAAGGACTGGCAGAAGGAAATAGAGAAATTTAAAACTCTTACCCAGAAACAAGATTTAGAAATTAAGGATCTTAATGAGAAAAACAAGGAATTCCAGGGTGAACTTTTAAATGTAAAAACCCATTTGCAAAATGTACTGGATTTCCAAAGCCACACAGATAATAAATTGAAAAGAAAATACAGCAGATCCAGCAACCCAGCTTCATCTCTTGTCTTTAAAGACGAGAAAATATTCTCAGTTCCCCCATCACAGAGTCAGGAAGTAAATCTTGCCTCTGAACCTGTACAGAGTTCCAAAATCCAAGTTCACAATAATGGTTCAACATGTGTGCTTCCATTTTTACTTTTAAACCTCCAAATTTTAAATTTGGCTGCAATTAGTAGAGCCTCCAGCTATAGTTGCAGTCACACTGAAACAGCCACTATTTTGCAATCTTAAAACAGACTCTCTTTGTCTAACTGCCTTCCTAGGCACTCAACCCCATGACTCATGCCTTGCTCTCTCCCCCATCCAGGCAACTAATCCACATAACAAAGGAACTTTATTCTTTCTTCCCAAATCAGTAAGGGAAGAAGTTTTGTTTCTTTAAAGACTGACCCCTACCTCAGAGAGAATCTAAGGGGGGAGAGTACAGTAAAATAGTTCTGTTCTAAAATATGTTTTGTTTTAGTTTTATTTTAAGACAATTTTGGCTGCTTTTAGTATTTGTTTTGCTTTTGTTTTGAATATGTTTAGAAAGCTTCATACAGACCTTTCATTTGGGTACTCAAGGCTTCCACTCAGCCTGACTCCTATGAAAAGGCACTCTGTGTATGTACAGAGGAATAGCCTTTCCTCCTTAAAAACACAATTCTTTTGACACACTATTGTGTAATGGGACTCTTCATGTTCTCCTCATTCATTCCTTCCCACTCCTATCCTCAGCAGTACTCCAATAGATGTATCTTTTTAAAGAAGCAATTGGCATCCAATCAGCCTGGCCTACAAGCAGGCAGATCTCAATCTGAAAAACAAGTTTCTATACCTCAACCTTTAAATTTTCTTTGAAGTTATTGGTTTTATTCATTTTTATAAGAAACCTTTGCTTTTAGAAAGGTGCTTATGTGCTCTAACTTTTTAGATTGTTTAGGTCAATCCACAATATTTTGCAAATTCTTTTGCCATGTTTTTGAGTCCTCTTTTAATTAGGAGTCCTCTCTTGTGCTCTTTATAGCAAGATCTTTATAGATCACAATCCAAGTTTTGGTTTTTGAAGCTTTCCTTTTGTGTTTTGATTTATCTTATGTTCCTTATAGAGAAAAATCTGTAGTATACTTTTAACCTATTGCATATCAGAGCATCTATTTCTTTTTGTGCTTATTAACTAGGAAGCAATTGACCAGATTCTATCTAGCAATTCTCCTTTTTTCCCCTCATATATATGTGTGTGTGTTTGAGCTGCTAATCTATTCATTCATAGACCATTTGCAACATGTTTGCAGGAACCTTTAACTTTGGCTCTTTGATTCTTTTTCTGAATGCTTCTTTTTACACAACAGTGCAGAAGGCCAGTAGACCTAGCCTCCAAAAGCTACCTGCTTACAGGACTTGAAGGACTTTCTCTCCTCTTGTGTATTTCTACAAAGCATCTTGCTTTAGTCACCCATAGTAATCTATCAGTTTTCTCTCAAATTCCCAAACTCACCAGAAGGTTGGCAACCTCCTTCTCTTGTTTTATGATTGCACTCTAATCTCCCTCTCCCTCCCTGGAGATGGCATCCAGCTCCTCTTAAATTCTATTTTCAGTCTCTGTAAGTTCATGGTGGGCACCCACCACAGTAGATCTTTTTGACAGTCACTTATGGGGCACCCCTCTGCTCCAATCTTTCATTTTGAGTTCATTGTCTTCAAAGCTCTAAATGTTTGAGTATTTTCCCTAATCTGTATATCCATCAGGCTGTGTGCCTACTTGAGCCCAGCCTCAACAGACTTTGCAGCCTCTCTCTTTGCAGCTGCACACACTTCTCCATTGAACTTTTGTCAATCTTTGTCCTTCTCTCAATTGGGTGTCTCCCCCTTGAGCTCTTCAGCTCCACTGTGCTGTTGATGCCCTGGGCCACTCAAACATTCTTGCAACCCACGTCTGCCAAGTCTGCCCTAAGGAGGCTCCAGGCTTGTGCATCACAACCAATTCCTGATGGTCCTGCCTGCATGCTGTTCCTGCTCGCCAACCTCCAGACCTGACCTGGCCAAGATGACAGCGATCCTCTGCCTGCGTTTGCTATGGATGTGTCCTGTGGTCATGACCTGCTGTTCTGCACTTTCTGCCCCAGCCCACCTGCTGGTGAACTACTGATGCTTGCTGTTTACCCCAGCTCCTGCTCTATGAAGCCTCACTGCCCAGCCTGCCTGCTGTTTCTTCTATGTGCAATCTCTGACCCTGCATACCCTCTGATGCCTTGGATTAGTGCCTTCACTGCCTCTTCCCCTGCCATTTCAGTCACAAGGGGGGGAAGAAGATCAACTTGCAAGCTAACCCGGACCTGCACACATATCCAGCTATTTGCTTGTTGCCACAACCTCTTGCCAGTGGCTCTTTCATAAAATGGATCCTCACCAAAGTTGCTTTTTACCCACATGGAGGAACCTCCTTTACCATTCTATATGTTTGCAAACATCATCCAGCAATATCTTACAACAGCAACAATATATATATATGCATATATATATCAACATCTTCAACTGCTGAACCAGTTGCTCATCCTCATCAATCCTCATGTTCAACTATCTCCAGCTTCACTCCCACCTTTACCAATGGGACAAGGGGGGGGGGAGGAAGTTTTTCAAACTGTATTGTCTGTATTCCAAATTGTATTGTGCCCTGTATTTCAACTCACTGCCTATTGCATTGTGCCTGTATCAGTTTTAAATAGTTTGCTAGTTTATGTATATAAGTTTTGCTAAATTGCTTAGCTTTATCTTGTTCTTATTGCATTGCTTAGTAGAAGCCATTGCTTAGTGCATTGTCTAACTTTTTAGTTTCTACCACTTTCTGCCTGCTTCATAGTAATTGCTTGATATTCATTGCCAGCATTTTTAGGATTGCCTAGTGCTCGCATTCTAAAATATTGCTCAGGTACTGCCCACAGTTTCCTGCCTGCATAGAATTTGGTTTTCACTGCATTTGCTTTTTGTCTATTGTTTGCTAGATTGCCTTGCTCAACTTATTAGTTTGCATTGGTTCATTGCTTTATTCATATGGTGGAGACCTCACGCTTAGCTAGTTCATAGTTCATGTATGTTACATTTAGTTTTGAGTGGTTGTGGTAAAGAGGAACAGCAACTTCACAGCTTTCCTTAAGTCACCCAAACCCCTCCTAAATGTGTTTTGTTTTTAATTTGGCTTAAGTTTTTGTAGTGGCAGAAGATGGCCCCACTTTTCTCTCTGAATTTCTAGTCTGAATTTCAATCTTTGCCGCCACTAACACAGTATATTGGTCTGTAGTGAATAAATTGGACATATAATTCACTACAGAAGGGGGGGAATGTTACGCATGGCAGGATCCCTGCCTTATGCCTTGGCACACTGTCTTCTATAACCAATGGCACCCCACAATAGTCTAGGCTTAAGCTAAAGCCATGACACTGCTAGGGTCAGCCAAGCCAGGCCAGACTCCATCTTAGAAATCTTGCTCTCTGCCTCAGGTTTGGAAATCCAGGTGCCTCCATGCCCTACTCTCGACCCCCCCCCCATTGTATTTCTAAGTGAGTGGACTGGCTTCCTCCTGTTTGCCTAAGGGCTCCTAGGAAAATCCTTTGTCTTGCAACATTTTTCACACTTGGCCCCTCTGCCAGGGGATATTTCCCCCACATCCTGCCAGCTAGACCTGATGGCTCTCTTCCTCAGAGCCATTAATACCTTTATCCAAATCCATTTACGGCCATCACCCCCCCCCCACTTGGCCAGGTATTGTCCTAATCTCCGGGGACCCTGGAAACTTCCAGCACATGCTTACCTGAGCCTTGTCACATAGCCCCCTTCCCAAAATCCTATAAAAACTGTGGCTTCACACAGCCACTCTGAGTGTCTTCCAACCCGGGACCTCCCACGCTGGTTCGTGCTCCTTCCTCTGACCCACCACTCCTCGGACAGGTAACTATCAAGCCTTCCACTCTTCCTCCCCCTTCTCTATATGACTGCTTGTATGTGTGTGTTAGCTATTTGTGTGTACTTTTGTTATTTTCCTTTCAATAAAAGCTTATATTAACATTTTACCATTTAAATCTGTGTTTGCCTTGAGTTCCTACAGGTGGAATAACCCTCGTATACAAAGGTAACGATCCAATAACGCTAAGTTACCCCCCTCTCGCAGCATTTGAGCTAATATTCCCCACAAGCTCAAAGATACGTGTTTTAGGACACGTGTCCAGCAATTTGGGTAACAGTCCGCACTCCTAACCTACCCCCTCCCCCAAATTCTTTTCCTCTGCTTTATAACTTCTTATTTTTTTCTTGTTTAAATTTCCTTTTGGGTTATGATGTTCCATAAAACTGTTTTTTTTTTGTAGCCATTAAAAATTACTATCTCTCATTCAATTATGTCTTGCCATCCTATTTTAATTAACATATATCCTTTTAGAACTTGGCGATAACATCTGATGGGATGTAATTATAAATGTGTCATTATATTTCTTTTTTCGCAAGACGTAAATCATTTAAAAACCAACCCTGCGTCTTACCCGTCCAGTCGACTGACTCCCAGCTCTGGAAAGGAATCTGAATATATTCTTACTCAGGAGATATACAACGATAAGGCCAAGTGAATAAGAAGAGAAGAAGTTTTTCATGCCCTGCTTTACATTACCTGAAGGAGTCTCAAAGTGGCTTCCAATCGCCTCCTCTTCTTCTCCCCACAACAGACACCATTTGAGGTAGTTGGGCCTGAGAGAGCTCTAAGAGAACTGCTCTGCAAGAGCAGCTCTGTGACTAGCCCAAGGCCACCCAGCTGGCTGCATATGGAGGATTAGTGCATCAAACCTGATTCTTCTGATTGTAAACCATGGCTCGTTAATCTCTACACCACGCTGGCACTCTAATTGTATTAGTCAAGCTGGACCAAGATGGTGTTTCTTTTAAAAGTGGTAATCAGTATGGAGAATATTCAGTCCAGTTGAAGTGAAATATGTAGATTTAAGACTCTGAAAACACACGAGGGATGGTTCAGAGCTTCTGCTGGTTCTGCAGGTGTGAGCTTGGTATCCTCCCAGCCTCAACATTTGCATGAATATTTTTTCAGAATATTAATATACCTGCTTTCTTCCTGATCATCTCAAGTCCAGTTGCATCATCAAGACTAACAAGGCTATTCTGGCATAACACAAAGCTGATTTCATCCCTTAACATTTAGGGAGGTGAACACTGACTGCTAAGTAGGTTTGTGAATCCCCAAATGGGGCCTGGAGATCTCGAATAATGACAACTATTCTCCAAACAACAGAGAGATTGGCTCTCCTGCTTTGAAGGAAAAGAGGTTGGTTTTATACCCTGCTTTTCACTGCCTGAAGGAGGCTCAAAGCGGCTCACAATCACCTTCCCATCCTCTCCCCACAACAGACACCCTGTGAGGGAGGTGAGGCTGAGAGAGCCCTGATATTACTGAAGAAGAAGAAGAGTTGGTTCTTATATGCCGCTTTTCTCTACCTGAAGGAGTCTCAAAGTGGCTTACATTTGCCTTCCCTTTCCTCTCCCCATATCAGACACCCTGTGAGGGAGGTGAGGCTAAGAGAGCCCTGATATTACAGGTCTATGAGGGCAGTGACTAGTTCAAGGTCACACAGCAGTCTGCATGTGGGGGAGCAGGGAATCAAACCCAGCTTGCCAGATTAGAAGATGCTGGTCTTAACTATGATACCATGCTGGCTCCTGTGGAGCATGGGCTTTATGACATTGTACCATGCGGTGGCCTCTCACTTTTCCAGACTCAATCCTCCACCGCAGTGGTCCCCAACCTTTTTTCGGCTGGGGACCGGCAGGGCAACTGCCCCACCCGTGCAGCGCGCATGTGTGCTCGCGCCCGCGCAGCGCGCATGCGCGGCACTTTCGTGCATGCGCGAAAGGGCTGCGCATCCGCGATTTCGGCTGCACAGCGCACGGGCCGCGGACCGCAGGTTGGGGACCACTGCTCCACCGGGACCACCCCCAAATTTCTAGGAATGTCCCGATCCAGAGCTGGCAACCCAACTCCCAAAAGCTGGGAGAAATCCTGTTAGTCTTGAAGATGCCACAGGTCACCTGTTCTCTTCCGCTTTTCTCATGCCAGCCAAGGTCTACTCCTGAGGGCTGGAGGCCTTTGGGGAAAGTATGGGAAGCAAAACAAGGGACTGCATCCAGAGTGGGGAAAGTCTGAAAATGGCAGACCCCCTTTTAGAAGTGAAAATGCCTCTTTCAAGGGCACCTTAAGATCCAGCCCATTGAGACTCGTGACCCAGAGGTGAGTTCCTCCCTTACCGTCCCCTTTATACTGTCCCTTTTTGCTGCTGCAAGATGTCAAAGTATCTACCCCGCATCTACTCTCGGGTAAAGAAAGCACCACGAAGGTTAAAAGGGTGGCTGATGACATGGGCACTGGCAAGTCAGCGCTGCACGCTGCCAGCTTTCTCCCCAAATTAATCACTCAGCAGGAGAGAGGAAAACATGCATCAGATCTGAGCTTAATAGAATTTGCTGCGGCCCCTTCCAGAATCGGCTCATCACTAGACAAATGTCACATTTGCCTTCATCCTAATTGCTGCAATTTAATCCTGTGGCTAGGCGGCTGTCCTGCATCCCTGCACACAATTATCGTCTGCAGCCTGTCAGTTCCTTGGGGGAGGAGTGACGGTCCAAAAGGCACTGTAAAACCATAGGCCCAGTCCTCCAAGAGGCCGTGCAAAGAAAGAACCAATTCCTCTCGGATAAGCCGTTGAAAAATTTCATTCGTAACGCCTGGAGGAAGGTCTAGTCCAGGGGTAGTCAAACTGCGGCCCTCCAGATGTCCATGGACTACAATTCCCAGGAGCCCCCTGCCAGCATTCGCTGGCAGGGGGCTCCTGGGAATTGTAGTCCATGGACATCTGGAGGGCCGCAGTTTGACTACCCCTGGTCTAGTCAGTAGACGCTGGGAACGGCTATACAGCAAGCAGCAACGATCCCAGAAGATGAAACCAGGCTCCCCACACAAAACCACATTCTGGTCTCCCTGATCCAGGACTGGGGCTCAGTGGGAGAGGATCTACTTGACACGCAGAAGGTCCCAGTGAAGAAAGATCTGGAGTGGGTGATATGAATGACCTTCACCTGGGACCCAGGAGAGTTACTGCCAGCCTGCGTAGGCAACACTGTTCTCGATGGGCCAAACTTCAATATGAGCCAGTTTCGTGTGTTCATGTAATTGACATGCAACCTTGCCCCATCATGCTCTTCTTTGGGCAGCAAATATTCATGCGGGGATCTGCTCCCACAGGCACATGCCCCTAGCTGGATTGGGGTCTCAGACTTTGTCATCAGCAATGGTGGTCAAGTGTGCCATCAGATTATTGGGCCGTGCTGTCTTTATTCTCATACATATGGAGATAGGGGTCTGCATTTATGATTCTATCATTTCATAGATAGATAGATAGATAGATAGATAGATAGATAGATAGATGGATGGATGGATGGATGGATGGATGGATGGATGGATGGATGGGTGGGTGGGTGGGTGGGTGGGTGGGTGGGTGGAGGGAAGGAGGAGAGGGAGAGGGAGAGGGAGAGGGAGAGGGAGAGGGAGAGGGAGAGGGAGAGGGAGATGGCTAGAGATGGATGGATGGCTAGAGATGGAAGGAGGGAGAGAGAGAGACAGAGATTAACAGTGCAGGCCTAAGCAACATTACACCATTCTAAGCTCATTCCATGGACTTCGACTGGTGTGATCCCATTCGTTCTTTCTTGTTTGGTCTTCTTTTGTAGGCCTTGCGTGGTCTGGGACCCACATATATGAGGGAACGCCTGTTGCCTTATGCCCTCCCTTATGGCTTAGGCTTAGTACTCACTTGTTGGTTATACCCAGCTCCCAGAAAGTTCATCTGGCCTTGGCCAGGGCCTTTTTGGTCCTGGCCCCAACCTGGTGGAACAAGCCCCAGAAAACCTGAGGGCCCTGCAGGAACTCTCTGTATTTTGCAGGTCCTGCAAGACAGAGCTGTTCCACCAATTAAAATGGGCCCTTCCAGGTTAGATCATCACTGCCAGGTTAGATCATCACTACTAATACTAATACTAATACTAATACTAATACTAATACTAATACTAATACTAATACTAATAATAATAATAATAATAATAATAATAATAATAATAATAATAATAATAATAATAATAATAGGTATACTTGTCACTCATTTATGTATCTACTCCAATTAGCCCTTCCTGGCAATATCCCCCCCCACACACACAAACACAGACACCTTCTCACTACCTATGAGTAATGGTTGAGGGTGTTCTGCTTCATTGTATCTGATGAAGTGTGCATTCACACAAAAGCTTATACCTAGCTTCGTTAGTCTTAAAGTTACCACTGGACTCAGACATTGTGCTTTTAATTCATAGGGTAGCCATAAGTCGTAAGTGACTTGTGAGCATTTAACACACACACAATCTTCTTGATTCCATACTGGTTGCTTTGTAGTCCTGTCCACACAGGACTAGAGCAAACCCAGTTTGCCTCATGCCGCTGTTATACAACCCTCATAAAAACCATTCTGACCTCAAATTAAAACCATCAGATCCTTCCCAGAAGCCCAAAGGCTACAAAAAAAAGGTTACACTAACATATATTAACTTTTATTATGTAACAGCAACGTAATAAATAAATTTATGAATTAATATGGCCTTTACAAAAAGACAGAAAAGATATTGCACCAAATTCAGGTACCGGCTATTTGGACTGAATATTTGCTAAACGGATCAGGTACAACCCAGCCTCAGCAAAGCTCTTTTTGAAGTCCCTCTGATTTCAACAGAAGAGTCAAACACAAGTTGGGAAATCCCTTCTGATGACCTTGACAGGGCTTTTGATGCTTAACTTCGGCTGCCCTATGCCCACGCTATCTATCCTCCTTATATACATTTGTGCAGTTAAGGCAAAACCAGATGACACCTCAAACACAACAGAAGGGCTCGAGAAACCGGCATAATTAAAAAAGAAGGCTCTCGTCTCCAACTAATGAATTTGCTGTGCCTAAGGAATGATTCCCTTCGGTTTTTAATAAAGTGGTTATTATCAAACGTGTTAATTAAAGGTGAAGAGCCAGTGTAAAATTTCCTACGGAGCAAGACTGTTTTGCAGAGGTTTGCCAAAACGATCCCATTTAACCTGGGTAAGCATTTTTTCTTTTTTTAAGCAGGATAATCTCTTCTCATTATTAGAAAATACTTTCCGTAGAATATAAATCCCCCTCCATGTGCAAATAACATCCAACCATGCCTTATTCGCTTTCAGTAGGGTGGTCTTCGTTGAGATTAATTATTTGAAGGAAAACATCTAAGTGGACCATCCAGAACACTGTACAAAGAGAAGCAGGGAAGTCAATTGCTTATCAATAACCATTATCTATTCTTTTGCCAACGGAACAGAATGGGTTTATGTTATTATTTCTTTTTTAGCGCTCGAGAGGAACAAAGGCATGATATAACTAATGTATCAATGAACAGTTCTTTGGCAGTTATGTATTAATCTTGATTGACGGCTGAACTCAAAGGATTCTGAAATCATAGACCTGGCTGCCAGTCTTTTAAAAAAATATAATTGGGAGGGGGACAAGGAAAGAATGCCGCAATTATCCACTTCTCCCACCGATCCAATATGTCCAGTCAAGAAACGCAGAAGGAAATCTTGCAGGTGGATGTACTTTGTAACACGTAGCATAGATAGTCATTGTCCGCTTTCAGTCTTAATCCAAACACAGAAAGAATTTCGGTGACGTCTCAGAGTAGTTCAGGTTGGCCAAGCGCCATCGAGAGAATCCATATTCACCCATGAGAAACCGAGAAAGAAAACATCAATCCAAAGGATGAGGAGATGCTCTTCAAAGAACAGAAGCAATGGACCGATCCACACCTGGATGAATGTCACAGGGAAATTGACCTTACAGGGGGAAGACCAGGAAGCCAGAAAACGTTGAATATTGCCATCCACCAACCAGATTACCTTTCTCCAGTTTCAGGTAAACCTTATCTTCCTTGTCTAGGTAGAGTAGAACTCCGTTTGTGGCGGCTTCACGAGTGACGTCTTTGTCCCCGGCAAATGCGGAAATGACCGGCTTCCCGTTTAGCATCAAGTTCACCTACAAGAAGAAAAGCACTGAACAAACTCAGGTTACCAGTGACCCGTCTGGCTTTAATGAATTCTATGCAAAGGACCGTTAGAGCTCACACGTAGCCTGGGGACCAGGCTTGTAGCCAGAAAATGTTCATGAGTACAGTGGTGGTGAGCACATAATTTGTTTGCTTTAATAAATGAATGAGCTACGATGTAGAGCAAATCTCTCAACGGGATCATGCTGCAAAGAAGGTTAAATGAGAACCCCCTTTCCTTAACACCAAAGGCCCCCTTCTTTTATTGACACAGGATGAACAGAGGCTTGCAAAGGCATGGAGATCCCCACCTCTGTATTGTTACTGCTTCTGTTGCTTAGGGTTGCAGTGTGCCAAATGGGAATTCCCCTTCCATGCACACACCCAGGGTAGTCCCAAAAAAGGATCTGTTTCTTCCTCTGAGCATGAAATGAGGCTTTGCTGACCCAGATGACAGAAGAAAATGAGGTTTTGGGATGGACCGTCCCTTTGATCTCCCACTGAAATCCACTTCCCCTCCTGCAAGCCTGCTCTGGTTTAGGTCCACATAACCTTGCTCTGGTTTAGAGCACATAACTTGCTAGAAGGCCATAGAGAAAGTTATGGGCACTCAAGCTGGACTGCACTAGAGTTCCCAACCTCCAGGTGGTGCCTGAACATCGCCTAGAATGACAAGTGATTGCCAGCCTAGACAGATCTCTTTCCCCTTGAGCAAATAACTATTTCCATGGTGTAAACTTACTGGTAGCCCCTGACCCCAAATACATCTGACCGGCCTCACACAGACCTGGTGGAATGAGCTGCCACCTGAGACTAGGGTCTACAAGGTGACACTCTTCCACCAGGCCTATGATTGAGGCTAAGGCGACCTCCTGAGAGGACCTCCCTGGTGCTTGCAGCTCTCCAACACTCCATTTTCACCCGTGATGCTGAGGGTCCCACCATATCCAATAGGCAAGGAAAGAAAGGATGGCAGAAGTGGGGAGAGTAAATACACAGATTGAACTAGCCAATATTCGCTGCCAGGTAGAGAATTTGGTTATTTAAGCGACTTAGTGTATACCGATGTATTTTAGTGTAATTTAGTGTATACCGATGTATTTGTGACATGTAGTGCCTCAAGCCCTATGGGAGACAGGCGGTTTAAAATGATGATGATGATGATGATGATGATGATGATGATGATGATGATGATGATGATGATGATGATGGTATAATCCCTGATTCATATCCCTCTCCCACTTTCCCCAGCCTCCATTCCCCAGATCTCTGGGAATTTCCCAGCAAGGGAAATTGACCTTACAGGCACTTTCCCTTCACAGTTTCAGCCAGCCGGACATGTAGGGGAAGGGCGGCTTTTCTCCTTCATGCAGTGGGGCCTATAAACCAACGTGGTCTTTCCAAAATAGCACTGCTATTTATTAGTTCAGGGATCCCCAACTAGGGTTTGTGGATGCCCCAGGATGTGCAGGAGCCCCAGTGGGAGTCCGGAGCGCTTCCCTTCCTACCTTAATGGACTCAGCCACAAGCGATGGAAGCAGACACTTCCATAGCTCCCCCCTCCCCCCCAAGCATAAGTGAGTCCTCTCGTGGTTTCTGCACCTGAGAGGGGGCAGAGCTTGTATGCGAACTCCCAGCTCAAACCACCTCCTGTCTCTTCTCCCTTCAGTCCTCCTCGAGCCTGCCTGTTAACACAGGAAGGTGATGTCACTTCCGGTGGTGTGTCACTTCTGAGGGTGGGGCAGGGAGGCGTGGCCAGCTGACATCACTTCCGGGGCTCTTTGAAGCCTGAAGAATTATTTCAGGGGCTCCTCCAGGGCCAACAGGTTGAAAAAGCCTGAACTAACTAGTTTGCACATGGAAGAAGAGATAATACAAAAGGTATTGGGGATGACAGGGCTACGTGGGGCTTGGGCTAGTGATAAAAGGATGTCTTCAGTTCTGCCAGTGGATTGCCTCTGCCCCGGATCCTGCTTCCCCTGCCTTCCCATTCAACACTGATCCCTCACAGCATTGATTTTCAAAGACTTTTTTCCTGTCTTTTTAAAACCATTGCTCATACCCATGAGTTCCTGTGTACTACGGTTGAATGACACTGCAAAGGGGGGAGGCTGTGTCATCATCTCAGGTTCAAGCCCAGTTGAGAGGATCAGGCAGTGGATGGTATGACAGGCCCCTACAGGAGACAGAGTAGTTCAGCAGTGGAATAGGCTGCCTAAGGAGGTGGTGAGCTCCCCCTCACTGGAAGTCTTCAAGCAAAGGTTGGATACGCACTTTTCTTGGATGCTTTAGGATGCTTAGGGCTGATCCTGCGTTGAGCAGGGGGTTGGACTAGATGGCCTGTATGGCCCCTTCCAACTCTATGATTCTATGATTCTATGATTCTATGAGACCTTAAAGAGCTGTTGCCAGCCCAAGTTGATAATCCCATTCCTAACCTCAGTCTCAAGGTTGACTCAGCCTTCCATCCTTCCGAGGTCGGTAAAATGAGTACCCAGCTTGCTGGGGGGTAAACGGTAATGACTGGGGAAGGCACTGGCAAACCACCCCATATTGAGTCTGCCATGAAAACGCTAGAGGGCGTCACCCCAAGGGGCAGACATGACTCGGTGCTTGCACAGGGGATACATTTACCTTTACCTTTAACCTCAGTCTGCCACAGCCCTTTCAACTACCTTATCCAGGAACGCCAAGTGCGAAACCTGGTGGTAGGTGGCTGGGTCCCGTGGGTCCAGTGATGGTTTCTTGAGGAGAGGGCAAACCACTGCCCCTTTTAGAAGCTCAGTAGACAGGGAGAGGTGGATAACGTCCCTGAGCTAACTTCCTATCTGCTGGCCACCTCCTTTGAGGAGCCAAGATGGGCAGGGATCCAGGGGGCAAGTGGTAGCCCTGACCGACCCCACCAACTTGTCCACTTCGGGTAAATAGAGCCACCTGAAGCCATCAAACGTCACCTCCAAAGGCAGCCAATAAGCCTCCAGTTAATTTACTGTATCAATCGTGGTGGGAAGGTCCCAGCGGAATGACAAAACTTTATCTGAAAAATAGCTCGCTAATGCCTCACAGCCAAGATCCAATTGACTAATATTTTGGTGCCTTATTTGAAAGTGATAAGAGAGCGAACTACCCTAAATCATTGAGCTGGGTGAGAGCTTGCAGATACAATTTCCACAGCAAAAAAAAAATCACATCTTGCCACTTTCACTGGCATCTAACGTTGTTGTTGTTAGGTGCGAAGTCGTGTCTGACCCATCGCGACCCCATGGACAATGATCCTCCAGGCCTTCCTGTCCTCTACCATTCCCCGGAGTCCATTTAAGTTTGCACCGACTGCTTCAGTGACTCCATCCAGCCACCTCATTCTCTGTCGTCCCCTTCTTCTTTTGCCCTCGATCGCTCCCAGCATTAGGCTCTTCTCCAGGGAGTCCTTCCTTCTCATGAGGTGGCCAAAGTATTTGAGTTTCATCTTCAGGATCTGGCCTTCTAAAGAGCAGTCAGGGCTGATCTCCTCTAGGACTGACCGGTTTGTTCGCCTCGCAGTCCAAGGGACTCGCAAGAGTCTTCTCCAGCACCAGAGTTCAAAAGCCTCATGCCCTCATAAACATGTGATAAGATGTTCTTGCTGCCTTGTCTTATGCTACACTCGATCAAGTCATCGCACTTCCCTCTTCTTCTCTCAAAGCACCCCAGTATACGAGGGGGCCCGTTTGAGGCGAGGGTGGAGAGGACGTCTGGGGGCAATCTCATCTATAGTGGCCACTAAGCAGGACTGCCAGTCCTCCACTAGGGCTGTCAACAAGACACCAGGAGGCATTGGGTCCCGCAGAACATTCCGGAAACCAAGTGGATCCATATGTCCCCATGCGTGGGCAAAAATTACCCAAACCTTAACTGCACAGGAGCCATTGTGACACACTTCTGTCTGGTTTTTGGGTTGAGGCAGGTTGCCCCAACCTTCTCGGTACTAAATGGAGGAAGATTTGATCCACTCCCCCTCCCCATCAACCCCAGCTATCTGCTCCCACATGGCAGCCATGGCAGTGAGGCTCCGCCGTGCTGCCATTTTAAGAATGTGGGGCATTTCTTTTTTCTTTCCAGGATGCTGTACTCAGGTGCAAGTGGGGAGAAGCCAAGCCAGGCCAGGCAGTTCTTCCACAGACACATGGCCCCAACCCAACATAAATCCACAAGAGGCCTACAACAAAGAAAAGGATGCGGATTTATCCACGTTCCCTCGCCACGGGCCAACGAAGCACCTGAATCACTCCAGGACTGGGACCATCCCAGACCAGCGCTGAGGTTGTGTGGCAGATTTGTCCCAATCTGCAACGAGAGATGAATTAGGCCAAATCCCTCATGGGGTAAAGATCCCAGGGAGATTTTGTGGCAGCGAAGGGATTTGGATCTGAATCTCCCCAGTCACCGTTCAACACCACCTCTGTGCTCCCCTGATCTAACACTAACCACACAGATACCTTGCCCTGGTGGGGCAGAGGATTTGTGAGGCAACCAGGCCAGCCCGCATTTCCCATTGGGGTAAAGGAGCTCTGGCCCAGTTCCCTTGACACCCTGCCCCATTTTACCTCCTCCTTCCCTCAGTGCCCACTTTCTTTGTGAAGGGGTTGGTAACTAGGGTTGCGTGCTCCAGCGCACTTTGGCCGCTTTGGTGAGCACCAAAGCCCAAGGCAACCAGCACTGTGGCACAGAGAGGAGGGGAGGGGAGCGGAGGGGGGAGGGGAGGGGAGGGGACAGCAGGACTCCAGCTGGCATGCCACTGCCAGTGCCACCCCTCCTCTCTGTGCTGCAGCACTGGCCACATCGGGCTTTGGTGCTCACTGAAGCAGCAGATGCATGCCAGAGCATGCAACCCTATCATCATAACAGTTTACAAAGCCTTGCCTAAGAAGGATGCCAATATGAGGCTCCTTTGCAGCCTCTTTTGCTGGCTGGACACATTCTCCAAACAGCTACCCTCTCCTGTTCACTTTTTTTGTAGCACTAATGAAGACATCCCCCTGGCGCACTGCAAGCGTTCTGTGGCACATGCAGAGATCTAAGTGCATGGCAAGTGCAGGCAGACTTGTGAAAGCCAGCCCCAAATCAGTCAGCACTCTTTTTTTCTTGTTTTAAGAATTCGGTTTGTTTCCTGTGGCCCTGGGGTTTCGCTTCCCCCACAGCTAGATGAGGATCACTTCTCCACCCATGGCTCCTGTCCACAAATACCAGTCTCCAGGTGGGACCTGGGAAATAGGTTTCTGTGGCAGGGTAGGGATTTGCGCTTGAAATTCTTTCTGTTACATCACACTGGTTTCTGTGGGGTGGCAAGCAATTAGGATTTGGGCAATTCACGCATGCCAAGTTGTAGCCAGTCACCAAGTGTCTGCTGTCAGACCTGGCCCCGATGAATCTTCCTTCAAAAGCTGAAACAGTCCTGGATAGGGCCCTGCTCTCTCTCCCAGCCTTTTAGCAAGCCTTCAGTTGGCTATAATGAAACCAAGAAAGAGAGTGAAACCAAAGCTTCAGTTTGCAATACTGTTGTAGTTGCCTAGCAATGGTTACTGAGGTCATTTGTTTCTTAAAGCTGCAGGTGTTGCTTTTATTAATGGGTGGAAGGGTTAACTTTCTGATGCATATATTTTGTAGATTTCATATTTTTCTGCAGACCTGGACTTTGTGTAGTTTGTAGCAATATCTGTCTTATCTGTTCATGGCTCTAGCCTCGTAATTTAAATATCCACATATTTAGCCACATTGAGAACATACAAATGTTACATATGTGTGTGTGGGGGGGGGATTACCATGAAAATATTAAAAATCTAAAAACCAAGTTTGATTGAATGAGTCTAGCACTAAGATAGATTCAAGCAGGTAGCCATGCTGGTCTGAAGCAACAGAACAAATTTAGAGTCCCGGGGCACCTTTAAGACCCGACAAAGTTTTATGCAAGGTATGAGCTTTCATGTGCACATATTGTATCTGAGGAAGTGTATGTGCCCACGAAAGCTCATACCTTGCATAAAACTTTGTTCATCTTAAGGTGCCCTTGCCTCATACTAAAAAAAAGATTATGAGTGAATTAGAAAGTGAATGGATTAATGAAAGCCAATATAATGTATTCAACAGAGAGACAAGAGTCTTGCTGGCATAATATTTGTTTCTGAGTCACAAAAGGGTATGAGGATAGTGTTCAGTGCTTGAGAAATTTTAAAGTAAGCTGTCTCCCAAAATGACAGCCAGAAGGAATGCCAAGGGAAAATCCCAAATCATGTCAGTACCTTTTATTAGGACCAACCTAAATAACAGGTGGCAGCTTGCAAGCTTTGAGTTCTCCAAGACTCTTAATTAATTAATTAGTTATCTGTTTATTTATGCATTACATTGCAATGGATGGTTTGTCAGATGAAGAGTTCTGGAGAACTCAGAAACTTACATATTGCTTTGTGTCATTTTGAAAGGCCCTAATAAAGGCAACTGACGTGGCTTTCATTTTTGGATTTCGTTGCGGTATAAGGCAACCCCTGTGAACTTAGCTACTGAAATATTACAGAAAGAAGCCCCAGGCCCCAAACTCACAGAATACTAAAGATATGATATTAATACCCTGAACCCAAAACCCAGTTGAGATCCTTGTGATACAGGAGAGAAATCTGGCAGAGTAGATGTTCTAATAAGCTGATAACTTCAGTTACAGTTAACTTGGCTGGCTAAATGAACATTTAGGTGCATTAATAGGCTTAGGAACGTTAAACTCTACCTTGGACAGCGCCCAAGATTTCTCAATGTAACCGATTCTTGTGCTTTCAGAACATTGACTCATGGGGTGAGTAACAAAGGAGGTGATTCTCAGCTTAATCCTGTGGGGTTCCCAGGATCCCAAACCAGATGCAAGCTCAGTTAAGCGCCTTACAAACTGTGATCACAGCCCTACTACCAAGTTCAGTGCATTAGGTGAGTGGAAAATCGGCCAGAAATTCCAGCTGAGTCATATTCCATTTCAAAAGGGGACTTCCACCCCCTTGAAAATGAAAAGAGTAGAAAGAAGAAAATGAAAAAAGGTATATTTAGGAGGGCAAAATCCCTTTAGGGAAGTTGGAAGTAATTTGAAAAAACAAAACAGAAGTTCAAACAAATTGTATGCCACATATTTGAAATGGCACAAAAGGTTCCAAAGAGACACCAGCGTGATGAGCTAGAAACGAAAGCTGTAACTGCTTACTTAGAAAAGTGGAAGTCTCTGCTTGGTGGTACAAATGAAAAACAGAAATCTCTGGCAAGCCAAGAAGGAATTGGGAAAGCAACTGGCTAAAGAGAGTGGAACTAACAAGGCAATCCACTGCCCAGTGACTCTGATCTAAGGCTACTGGTGTGGATGACATTAAAATGAAGAAACTCAGGAAAGGACTGTGCACAAAATGATTATAAATACGTTTGTGTGTGTGTGTGTGTGTGTGTGTGTGTGGTATATATTGTTTTAATTATACTATTGTTTTGTCTGGTATCAACCACTATGATATTTCTGGCATTGTAATGGCCTTTGGCTGGAAATTGTAAAATCTCTTGTATCTACAGTGAAATGGATCAGAAGCAGGAAATTGGCCAGATGGGGGCAATAGAGAGAAGAAAAATGGCAATAAAGGAGAAGATGTACACAGAGAAATGGCAGAAGAGTGTAGTATGGTGTTTAGAGTTTTGCACTTGGGTTCAGGAGCTGGGGATTCAAATCTGTGTTCTGCCATGAAGATTATTGAGTGACCTTAGGTCAGTCACTGTCTCTCAGCCTAACCTACTCCACAGGGTCGTTGTGAAGATGAGTTAGAAGAGGAGAGAATAACATAAATCTCTTGGGGTCCCAAGTCAGGGGGAAATTTGAAGAAGGTTGATAAATAACTGAGCAAGAAAGCAAATGAGACCTGAGCTAATTGGAGGGAAATGCACAAGATAAAACAACAAGTATTCTTCGTTTAACACTGAAGTTGGGGAAATGAATTCACTTGAGCTGTCCGGAAGTTTTGAAGGTTTTATATTTGCAATTTTAGGAGAAGAAAAAAGGTTTGCACACACACGTACACACACCCTCAGTTTTCACTCCTTTGCACATTTATTGGTACTTGTTCCATTCCTTAACCCAGGGGTAGTCAACCTGTGGTCCTCCAGATGTCCATGGACTACAATTCCCATGAGCCCCTGCCAGCATTTGCTGGCAGGGGCTCATGCGAATTGTAGTCCATGGACATCTGGAGGACCACAGGTTGACTACCCCTGCCTTAACCAACCAATTGTTCTCCCATTGGGATGGCCATCCAGATGTGTGATTGGCTGAAAAGCACACAATGTCTTTTTGAAACCTGTTAAACATTTATTGGGTGGTATGACCATATCTGGTCATGTTGACCCACCCCTCCCAAAATGGTCAATGGTGGGCCTGGAGGATGGGAAGGGAAGAGTGTACAGGTGGGGGGGATCTTTGTTGGGGATCATTTGGGCATGAAATTGGGGCCACTATGGGTAGGCAGATAGTTGTGAGTTCCTGCACTGAAGAATGTTTCAGGGGTTTCTTAATGATAAAAGAGTTGAGAAAGGCTGAGATAAAGATCTGGGAGCCCCCAGCTCAAATCTTCACAATGCTATGGAGGTCTGCTGAGTGACTCGTTGACCAATCGCACACTCTCAGCCTAACCCGCCTCACAGGGTTGTTGTGAAGATGAAATGGAGAGGGAAATTGTATCAGCTGCCCTGGGTCCCCCTTGGGAAGAAAGGCAGGGCATAAATAAAGGGAGCGAAATAAATGAAAGAGTGCCACTTAGAGGAGGGGCAGGGAAAGGTTTCTGTTGGCAGCAGAGGAGAGGACCTGCAGTAATGGGTTTAAACTATGTGTACAATGGTCCTACTGAGGAAGAATCAGCTCAGCTCTTCTGCGAAAGGATACTGCCTCTGAAACATATGGATAATGTCATTCTGATAGATAGCCAGGGACCACAGTGGCATGGGTGGTGATGTCATTTGTGTACAGGAAGAAGCTAATCTCCCTCCTACAAGCAGTAGTCCTAAGAGTGTGCATAACAAAATTCCAGGACTGAAAATATTGGCTTGGGTTAGAATTATAGAGTTGGAAGGGACCTCCAGGGTCATCTAGTCCAACCCGCTGCACAATGCAGGACACTCACAACTACCTGCAGGGATTCGGATCTGAATCTCCCCAGTCACCGTTCAACACCACCTCTGTGGTCCCCTGATCTAACACTAACCACACTGATACCTTGCCCTGATGGGACAGAGGATTTGTGAGGCAACCAGGGTATAGGAGCTCTGGCCCAGTTCCCTTGGCTACCTGCCCTTGACAACCATTTTGCTTCCTCCTTCCCTCATCTAGTCCAACCCGCTGGGAATGGGACTTTGTTCGTGGGGCTTCCCTTGGTCCTTTTAGGATATTTTTATGTGTTTGTGAATGCTTTTTATCAGTTGATGTGATCTGTCCTAATGCCCCTTCTATTCCTTCTTTTGCACTTTGCAACTTTGATTATAAATCTCTCTCTCCAAGTAAGAAGAGGGCTTTTCATTGTGAGAGGAACTCGTGAAAGCCAGGAAGAAGAGGCCAGGGATCAATCTAACTTGTGCACTGGAAATAATCCAATTCCTACCGAGAGCAGTACAGATTATTTTGTACAATGGCCTTCTGATGAAACTATGAAAATGTCCAAAAGGGAGCAGGAGACTGAAGGCCAAAAATCATCTAATGAAATCGAAAGTCTATACAATGGGAATCACAGGTCCCGAAACAAAACGTTATTACTTGAAATAACATTAAATGAGTACTCTGCATGTATTTGCTGATGGATGTCTCTAGGGTGACCGCCTGGCAATCGAGTTGAGTGAATAATGTTGCTGCTAGAAGATGTTAATGCTTGCATGTTCCCTTTCCTTTCTGTATCTGGGAAACCGAAGCATAAAAAGAAATGAAGGAGGTAATGTCCTACAGTAAAAGATAGATGATACGCCACAATAAATCTAACAGACCTGAGCTGAACACTTAAGGTAGTCAAACTGCAGCCCTCCAGATGTCCATGGACTACAATTCCCATGAGCCCCTGCCAGCGAATGCTGGTAGGGGCTCATGGGAATTGTAGTCCATGGACATCTGGAGGGCTGCAGTTTGACTACCCCTGCCACAGGCTGAGGAACCTCATTGTGGTACACTTCTCAGATTCAACCCTCACCTAATAAAAAGAGGACAGCCAGCAAAGAATAGAGGCTAAAACCTTTCATCTTAGAAGAGTGAGAAGGAGAAGGAGAAGGAGAGTTGGTTATTACATGCTGCTTTTCTCTACTCAAAGGAGTCTCAACCAGGGCCAGCACCTTTTCAATCCTCACCCCTGCCTGATGGGATTAGTTCCTGGAAGACCTGAAGGCCTTGATGGAGCTGTCAACACTCTGCAGGGCATGCAACATGGAGCTCTTCCATAGGCAGTTGGTTGAAGCTGGGTAGAAGATGATCTTTCCCCTCCTCTGAGTATCAATCTGGAACAGGTTCACCAGAGTTATGGCAGTCGGGGAGGGGAGAATGGTGAGGACTGGGGTATGTGGGGGGAAGGGTTTTGAGGTTGGGATTTTATTGTATTTTGTTGCATTTTGAGCCGTTGTTGTAAACCACCATGAGCTAGCAGGCCCAGAAGCAGCGGCCTCAAAAGAGAATTATAAATGAATCAATCCGTAAGAGTTTTAGGGTATAAGCTTGGAAAGGCAAAACTCCCCCCATTAGATACGAGTAGGAAGGGGGAAGGGATGTGATAAAGACTGGTTGTAAAGGATACAAAGGGGCAATGCATATTCTAATCAGCATGATTAGAGCAGAGGGAAAACGTTCGGGGGCCGAAAATTAGCATCTTATTACCTTATTCAGCCTGGGAGAAGAGTCCATTTTTAAAATCTTGTAGATAAACTCAAATTCGGGGATCTCATGTTGGAATTTCCCCTTGAAGTTCCTTTGTTTGATGACTGCTGCTCTGAGGTCCTTAGTGACACTTCATAAACAAAGGTGATTAGGTCAAGGTCACCCAGTAAATCCCATGGCCAAGTAAGAATAGCCTAGGTGTCCCAGGTCCTAATCTAGCAATCTGACTACTACACCATGCTGGTGTAGAACTTGAAGAGCCCTGGTGATCTCATTCTCATAGGCCATCTGTTGTTGTTGTTGTTGTTACGGACTGAAGGCCTAAATGGACCTTATTGTTGTAAAGAACGAAAAGAAAATGTTTCCAACTTTGGTCTCCCCTTCCAGATGTGAGCAGGCAGAATTTAACACCTCTCTCTCTCTCCTCTCTCTCTTCTCTCTCTCTCCCCCCCTGGTTCTTCTCCTTCTTTCGCTGACTTCCAGGGAGGGAAGGAGTCATAGTATAGGCCAAGCTCATCAAAGATCAGAATTTAAGCAGGGTCAGTACTTGGATGGGAGACCACTAAGGAAGGCTCTGCAGAGGAAGGCACTGGCAAACCACCTCTGGTTCCCAATTGCCTTGAAAGCCCCTTGCTGGAGTCGCCATACATCCGCTGTAACTCGACAGCTCTTGCACACACCCACGGCTGACTCTCAATTGTGCTCCACAATGAGAGCTATGAGAACGTTCAGTTGTCAGGAGCTGCTTAAGGGAAGATTCTCCTTAATTTTTTTACAGAAATATATGTCATTATTTATTTATTTGTTGGATTTCTACACCATCCCTGTCCAAAAGGGCCTCAGGGCCGGTTTTAAGTTAGCAACATGGGATGGATTTGTTGCCGCCATAGGGGGTTTGAATGGGGGGGGGTTAATGGTTCAATGCTGTATTTTTATTGGGGGGGGGTTAGCGTGACCCGCTGTGAGCCAGCTTCCTGAGAGCGGCGGGATATAAATCGCAACATCAATAAAAACCAAAAATAAATCGGGCAGGTTACAACAAAGAAGAATCGCATACAGAGAAGCATTTCAAAGCTTAAAATGAAACTAATCAGACACCGTGACCCAAAGAGACTGGGTGACACTGAGAAGGGTGCTGGCCCAAAGCTTGCAGTGAATCTAACAGAATGTGCCCTAGAAGCCACTGGTGACCTACAAAACAGCAGTGATAGCAGGAAAGAGATGTGACCCCTCTGCTCCCGTTACATCAGCTGGTCGACAACAATCCCTGTTGTTTAAGCTTATCTGCTGACACCTGAATCCGAGCCTTTATTGACTCAGGAACAAAAATCAGTTGTGATACTTTTGCCAAGTTTCCTGCCAATAAAATATTGCAGATGCACACTGATCTGGATGCCTGGTTGCAACATAGGTCAGTCAGAAGGAATAGACAGTATATCCTTCTGGTCTGCTTATGGACTATTGTGACCCAATTACTGTAATGGGTCTTGACAGAATCCTGGGAACTGAGAAGGCCACTGGTTGTGCCCTGGATCCTTTCCCACTCTGGCTGCTAAAATGAACCAAGGACCACAGCAATGAGCCCTTGAGGTCCATCATAAAGTGGTCACTTACTCAGTGGGTCTCTCTCAAAGAAAAAAAATCTCTTTCCACTGCTTTTTAAAAAATCCCTACAGAAGAATGATGGGGCCAATAATTCCCCAGTCTTTTATCTACCATTTTTGGACAATGTTACTGAGAAAGTAGTAGGTGACCAACTCAAAGTCTTCTTGGATAAATCATCAGTTCTGGACTCTTTTCAGTCTGGCTTCAGGCCTGGCTATGGGACAGAGACACCTCTGGTGGCTTTGGTTGATGACCTCCACCTGAATGTAGAAACAAGTTCATATTTATTTGTTGATCCTACTGGATTCATCTGCATCCTTAGATAGGGTGGACAATGTCATCTTGTTGAGACATTTGGACACAGAAGTCACAATGAAGGGAGGTGCTCTAAACTGGTTCATGTAATTCCTCATGGACCAAACTCAAATATAGATGTGCTTATACTGGTTTTTAAGAATGGATTGTTTTAACGTGCCATAACCCACCCTGAACTACCAGAAAGGGCAGGATACAAAAACAAAAATGATGATGATGATGATGATGATGAAGAAGAAGAAGAAGAAGAAGAAGAAGAAGAAGAAGAAGAAGAAGAAGAAGAAGAAGAAGAAGAAGAAGAAGAAGAAGAAGAAGAAGAAGAAGAAGAAGAAGAAGAAGAAGGGGTTGCCCAGGGAAGCCAACTGACACCTATCATGTGGGATTCCACAGGGTATAGCACTATTCCCCATTCAATTCAAATTATTTGCCAAGTCCTTAGGACTAATCATTCATCGTTTTGGGATTGGCTGTCATTCATATGCTGGTGACACCAAGTTCTTCATCTCCATATCCAAATCACTTGCTGATTCAGGTAGAGGTCCTCAATCACTGCCTCTCCACAGTAGTTAAAAGGCTGTGAACAAATGGAAACTAAACCCTTGAAGCACAAAGGTAAGGTTGCTTGGGAAAGCAGGGATCTAGAAGTGCCTGGTGATCCCCCACTTTAAGCTGATCTTGGTGGATTTGGATAAGGGGTTATGTTAGATCCAGCATTACTGCTGGAGAAACAACTTAATGCAGCTACAAAACAAGCAACGAAAAACCCCACACCCCTTTCTATAAATTTAGTTTCGCCCAGAAAATGACTCGGCTAATCTGACCACCTCCATTCATTCTACGGTGACATCAAGACTAAACTATTGCAGTATACTCTACATAGGTCTCTCCTCAAAGTCATCTTGGAGACTCCATCTGGGGCAGGAAGCCACAGAATGAAGGCAGTCTGTGCATATTAGCCTCATTCTGCAGGGATTCCATTAGTTGTCCATCAAGCACAATTCATCTTGGATCAGGCCAATGGTCATTCAGCCCCAAACTCGGCATCACATAGACCTATTATGCATGGCGGCAGCTATTCCAGGCTGCTGCTGTTCCATTGCAAAAAGCCCCGCCATTCCCAGAGTATGCACAGGAGAGGGTCTCCCCCAGCACATGCTGGTTATGCCGATGCAACGCCCCTGGGCACACAATGCTGGGCTGGGAGTGACCCCTCGCCACGGCAGCAGCAGTGGGGGGGAATTGAGAGTATGGCCCCCCCACTGCACGATGGTGGGTATCAACATGCTGCTCTCATACCATTGTGGGGGTGGGGGGACTCCTCTGTCAGCTCCGCAGAGCCCTCAGCGGATCCAGGCCCCTGGAAGAATCCCTGTTTTCTTAACGCGGGTCTTCTGAGGGCCTGGGTCAGGCCAGGACTCAGATGGCGGCGACATTGTGCATAATTGGGGATTTTCCCTGAAGCCTTGTTGCCACCATCGTGGGCATTCCAGCCCGTGCATAATCGGTCACAGTGGCAAAAACTCAGATGCCATCAGGAGGTCCACAAGCTTTCCCACAGATGCTCCCAAGCACCAAGACTACAGATCTTCTCTGCCCCAGACATAGTTTTCCCTCTATACCTTATGGCTAATCGCCACAGATGGACCTCTGCTCCGTATGTTTATCCAATCCCCTCTTGAAGCTGTCCATGCTTGGAGCCCCCACCACTTCCTGTGGCAGTGAATTCCAGGGGTTAATTCTTCTTCTCGTGAATTTCATTGAGTGCCTCGTGAGTTCTTGTATTGTGAATAAGGGATAAAAGGACTTCTTTTCATAACTTCTCTATCCCATGTATAACTTTGTAAACCTCAACCATCATTTCTCCAAGCTAAAGAGCCCGGACCACTTTAACCTTTCTTCCTAAGGAAACTGACCCATCTCCTTAATCTAATCACTTTAGTTGCCCTTTTCTGCCCTTTTGCTAGAATATCCTTTTTAAGGCACAGTTACTAGAACCACATTTTCCAAATGAGACCCCTACCATAGGTTTGCACAGGGGCATTATGATACTGGCTGGCATTGGCTATCACCCAGCTGGCTGCATGGGGAGGAGTGGGGAATCAAACCCAGCTCGCCGGGTTAGAAGCTGCCAATCTTAACCACTATACCAAGCTGCCATGTTCATGCTTATGTTCATGCTTATGCTTTGTCTCAGCTTGTTCCAGAGTTTGGGATGGTTGGTGTTTACTTGTTTAGGACAGCCTTTCTCAACTTTTTCACTCTTGGGAATCCTCTAAAATAGCGACCCCCAACCTGTGGACTGCGGACCACGTGTGGTCCTTTGACTAATTGGAGGTGGGCCCCGAAGGACGCCTTCTCCCCCCCCCCCGGCCCTTTACTTCATCCCCCCCAGCCCTTTACAACACACTTCATTGTTGTGGTGTGTCTGTATCTTATTTTGAAGGGATGTTTAAACATTACCATAGCGATCAGAGAGCGCTAGGGCAGTGGTTGAGAGTAGAGGAGTAAACTACCCCCCCCACCGGGCCTCAGCATTGAGTGGTCCCCAGCATTGAGTGGTCCCCGATGATAAAAAGGTTGGGAACCACTGCCCTAAAACATTCATCAGGCTTCAAAAAAAAAAAAACCCAGAAGTGATGCGATGGTGCAGGATATGGTTGGGAAGCATAGTTGTGTATATGCCAACCCAGGGCCACTCCCTTTCCCAACCCCTCCAGGCCCATCACTAGCCATTTTGGGAGGAGTGAGTGGGTCAACATGACCATATATGGCCATATCATCCCATAAACGTTTAACAAATTTAAAAAATATATATGAAAAATTAATTATCTCCCACCCATTAGGAAACCCTTCCAGGACCATCAAGAAACCTACTTTAGGATGCCTTTTAACTTGCCTAGGAATGTTTTAATCTATTGATATATACCATCCCAAGCCTGCTGGTGGAAAGGGGTGTTTTCTAAATCAAATCAAATAGAATCCATCTGCATTGGCCAAGCTAAGCCCCAAGGAGTTCTACACTTTCTTCTAAAGATGTTTCCAGTGATAGCGAACATGATTCCCAAGTTCCTCCAACCATTTCACCTTGACTGTTTCTAGATACAAAAAAATCTGTTTCAGACACCATCCAATGATCAGTGCAAGGCAGGGGAGGGGGAGGGGGAGAGAAGCAAGGAAACATCAGCATCCCCATAGAAGTTCAAATCAGCTTACCTGGATTGTTTGGCTCTGATAGACTTTAATTACATGAAAATTAAAACTGTAAATTCCTTTTCTTGGTGCTACGAAGACAGACTCCAACGTAAAGAAATTCCCCACATTTACTAGGATCTACAAATAAAAAGAGGGGAGAAAAACCAAGAATTAACATAAGCATTCAGAGTGCTGAAAAAGAACATAATTAATTTGCAATAGATGCAAAATTCATTACCAGGGCTATTCTGGGCTGAAGTTGAGCTTGGTTCCTTATTTCATTCCAATATTTGTTTACACTAATATATTGCACATAAAATGATTATTTGCTTACATAAGGGAAAGATTTATTTTTTCAGCCAGATATAGCTTTTCTTGAAATTGCTTTCTGAGGCTGAAATTCTATGCAGATTTATTTTGGAGGAAGTCTAAGTGGGACTTATTTCTGAGTACACACACCTAGGATCCGGTGGCAAATACTTAGTAAGGACTTCTAGGGAAGAAGAAGAAGAAGAAGAAGAAGAAGAAGAAGAAGAAGAAGAAGAAGAAGAGTTGGTTCTTATATGCCACTTTTCTCTACCTGAAAGAGGCTGAAAGCGGCTTACAGTCGCCTTCCTTTTCCTCTCCCCAGAACAGACACCCTGTGGGGTGGGTGAGGCTGAGAGAGCCCTGATATTACCGCTCGGTCAGAACAGCTTTATCAGGGCTGTGGGGAGCCCAAGGTCACCCATCTGCTTGCATGTGGGGGAGTGGGGAATCGAACCTGGCATGCCAGATTAGAAGTCCACACTCCTAACCACTACACCAAACTGGCTCTCATAGGGAATAGGTCTCCTTGTTCCATTTGTTTTAAGATAGCCTGGATTCCAAGAGAAGTCTGTGTGTTTAATAGGCATTTTCAGCACCACGATCCAAGTTCTCCAACTCTATCAGCAAGTAGCCATGCAGATAAAGTACCGGTATGTGCAACCTGAATGCCAACAGTTGCCTTGAGAACCAAGGTATGACCTTACTACACCACTATTATTATTATTATTATTATTATTATTATTATTATTATTATTATTATTATTATTATTATTATTATTATTATTATTATTATTTATATCCTGCCTCCCCTAGGAGGCTCGAGGCGGGTCACATAAAAACCAATCCCCTAAAGCAATAAAAGCACAATAAAACATAATACAATTAATTACAAAGTTAAGACAAGAATGGCGGCAAAATTCAATATAACTAACCCAATTCCACACCCACTAAGAAGGGAAAGGGAGGGGAAAGATGACAGACGCAACCGTCAAATTTGGGAGAGGGGGCTAGATCTTCTTGCTGCCCGGCCTCAACCGAAAGCCTGGAGGAAGAGCTCCATCTTGCAGGCCCTGCAGAATGATGATAGTTCCTGCAGGGCCCGCAGCTCTCCCGGGAGCTCATTCCACCAGGTTGGGGCCAGGACCGAAAAGGCCCTGGCCCTGGTCGAGGCCAGGCAAGCTTCCTTGGGACCGGGAATGACCAATAGGTTAGCCCCCGCAGAGCGTAAGGCCCTGCGGGGGACATAGGGCAATAAGCAGTCCCTCATATACACTGATGAGCCTCTTGTGGCGCAGAGTGGTAAGGCAGCGATATGCTGTCTGAAGCTGTCTGCCCATGAGGTTGGGAGTTCGATCCCAGCAGCCGGCTCAAGGTTGACTCAGCCTTCCATCCTTCTGAGGTCGGTAAAATGAGGACCCAGCTTGCTGGGGGGTAAACGGTAATGACTGGGGAAGGCACTGACAAACCACCCCGTATTGAGTCTGCCATGAAAACGCTAGAGGGCGTCACCCCAAGGGTCAGACATGACCCGGTGCTTGCACAGGGGATACCTTTACCTTTACCTTTACATATACGCTGGGCCCAGACCACGGATGGCCTTGAAGGTCAAAACCAAAACCTTGAACCTGATTCGGAAGATAACCGGTGATGTAGTGCAATTGCAGTGATTCAGTGCAATATGTTGAGCACTGCAGGGAGGAAATATGCTAGTTAGTGCCCAGGGCCTATATTTAAGGCTGGGAATTGAAATGCCTCGAAACTATGACCTCAAATGCCAATCAGCCTCCATATGGGCAGACATCTGACTCTCAGGAGAACAAGTAGATCAAGATGAAGTTTTAGTCCAGTGGCACCAGAAATAATGACTGAAAGGGTGACATGAATAGAGGCTTGCAAAACCATGCATGGGACAGAGAAGGTAAAGAAAGGACATGTCTACCCATGTTGATCTATGAAGGTAGAGTCAGGTGTGGAGCTGTGTTGGCTTGAAGCAGCAGGACCAAGTTTGAGTCCAGTGGCATGGTCAAGACCAAGGTTTTATTCAAGGTAGAAGCAAGATTCAAATGGGTAGCCATGTTGGTCTGAAGTAGCACAATAAAATCAGAGCCCAGAAGCACCTTTAAGACCAACAAAGATTTATTCAGGGCATGAGCTTTCGAGTGCAAGCACCCTTCGTCAGACTATGATCTTCTTACGTGACAGGGAATATATAGCAAAAATCAATTCTGTTACATGCAAGTTTCTGTGTAAGGTTGATGGAGTTCCATTCCAAGCAGGTAAATGTGGTGCCTTCAATAAGGATAGATTCAAATGAGCAGCCGTGTTGGTCTGAAGTAGCACAATAAAATCAGAGAGCAGCTTTCAAGTCTATGTACACTCCATCAGACAATGAAATGGGAGTTATGAGGCCACTTATGGATTAGTACATAATATAATGGAGACTGTGTACTAACATATGTGGTCTTCTAACTTCCATTTCATTGTCTGGCCAAGTGTGCTGTGGAGAACTGGGTTTGATTCCCCACTTCTCCTCCATATGCAGCCAGCTGGGTGACCATGGGCTAGTCACAGTTCTTCTCAGACCTCTCTTGGCCTCACCTACTTCACGGGGTGTCTGTTGTGGAGAGAGGAAGGGAAGGCAATTATAAGGTGCTTTGAGATTCCTTCAGATAGTAAAAAGCAGGGTATAAAAAACCTATCTCTTCTCTCTATGTGTCTTCTGTCTGTCTGTCTGACTCTCTCTCTCTCTCTCTCTCTCTCTCTCTCTTTCTCTTTAAAAATGATCCAAGTGTTTCTTTTGTTTGCCCTCTTTGTTGTTCATCATTGGGTGCTCCCAGGTATTAATGGGAGAGGGGGGAGAACTCCTTCCATCCACTGCCCTCACCTCATGCTGTGAAAAATCCTGAATCTGCAGTTGGGCACAAGGCTGTGCTCACACCTACCATGAAGCATTAGTGCATCATGCCTCACATAAATGTACTTGACCCCCCACAATCTTTCCATGCATTTTCTAGGCATTGCACAAGAGCTTGCACCAGCAGGTATGTACTGATTACATTTCTGCTCATGCATTGCCAGATCCAAACCTGGGAGCACAGCCAGGTAAAGGACAGACAGGTAAAGATGCTCAGGTGACTCTCGATGACCTGTATGTTGACTTTTCCATAGATCTTTTAAAAAAATGACAAGACAAAAGTGTACCCACCCAGCTGGATGCACTTCTAACAAATAAATGCAGTCCAAAGAAAGATAATGTTTAATGGATGAGTTATACTCTGTGTTAAATGAGACATTTTGACAATTTGGCCTGGTATACTGGATCAAACCAAACGTCCTGCTGGCCTGGCATATTTTCTCCCACTGTGACCAACCAGATACTCCTTAGAAACTTTGAAGCAGGGTAATAGGTCTCCCTTGCCCTGGAAGAGCTGTTGTGTTTTGTATAGAGGTTCCACGTAATCATTATCGCTAACACACATGGATATGTCTGCCCTCCATTGTTGTTAGGTGCGAAGTCGTGTCCGACCCATCGCGACCCCATTGACAGTGATCCTCCAGGCCTTCCTGTCCTCTACCATTCCCCAGAGTCCATTTAAGTTTCCACCGACTGCTTCAGTGACTCCATCCAGCCACCTCATTCTCTGTGGTCCCTTCTTCTTTTGCCCTCGATCGCTCCCAGCATTAGGCCTCCATAGATATATCTAATTCCCTTTGAAACCAAATAAATGAGTGACCACCACTGTGTCCTGTGGCTGGGAGCATCACATATTGATCATTTCCCCTGTGAATCGATATTTCACACAGTTCATGCTGGGCTTTGAAACTCATCCCATGACTGGAGATGTTTCCCTTCCCATGTTCTGAGGTCAGCGGTTCTCAATTTTAATTTGAAGAGGAACCCATTTCTATAAAGGTAAAGGTAAAGGTATCCCCTGTGCAAGCACCGAGTCATGTCTGGCCCTTGGGGTGACGCCCTCTAGTGTTTTCATGGCAGACTCAATACGGGGTGGTTTGCCAGTGCCTTCCCCAGTCATGACCGTTTACCCCCCAGCAAGCCGGGTACTCATTTTACCGACCTCGGAAGGATGGAAGGCTGAGTCAACCTTGAGCCGGCTGCTGGGATCGAACTCCCAGCCTCATGGGCAGAGCTTTCAGGCGGCTGCCTTACCACTCTGCGCCACAAGAGGCTCTTTCTATAGATTTCTATAGATACTCTAATTTTTTGGATCTACTTGCAGTGTAATTGCATACAACCCTCCCCCCTCACGAAATACAAGAATCACACATCAGTTAACTCTCTGTATGTCTGTCTGTCTGTCTGTCTATCACAACCTGCTGTGATTCATGGCTATTTTGCACACTATACCGAAGCAAATCCAGATCTGCCATCAAGCCTCCCAGGAACTCCTATCCAATTCACCTCTACTCTTTACTGCTATAGCCACCCCTCTGCATCCTGGATCCAACTGGCCCTTGCTTTGTAACACCCATCCCACCTTCTGACCAGAATATAAGCGCTGATGGAACCTTAGTCTTACTCGCATCTGATGAAGTGCACACAAGAGAATCCATGTTGGATCAGCCAGTGGTCCACCCAGTCCAATAGTTTGTGTCACACAGTGGCCAAAACCAAGGTGCCATCAGGAGATATACCACTGGAGCCAGAACTACAGAAACCCTCCCATGGTCACCCCCAACCACCAAGAATACAGAGTATCACTGCCCTAGACCAATGATTTCTAGAGTATGGCGGCCAGGACTGGGTGCCTTATATGCAGGGCCGGTATAGCCAGGTAGCACATGCTACGGGCCCCATGCTTCCAGGTCCCCAGACAGTTCCGTTCATGGATCAGGGCTGTAGACTCTCTGTAGATTCTTCTGCTCCTCTAACTCTTGCCCTGGCAGGTGGAGAATGGCTTGTCAGGGAATACATTGCCTGCAGGCAGCCCAGCAATGAGACACCACAGAGCAAAGGCTGGGCCCACCCAACACAAACCCCATGTTCTTTCCTCTGGGGCGAGCTTTGGTGTGAGCTGGCCCTGACAGCCACCAGTCCTCCATCGCCACACCTTCCCAATGGCACGGAGAAGCCAAGGGTTTTGTGTGTAAAGGCAACTGGTCCCTCTGCCACCTTCCTGCATACAAATGACAGCACAGCTGGAAACTACAAGACAGCTGGGCAAGGGAGCATCTATAGATGTCGGACAACATTGGAGAGGGAATAGCTCCTTGTGGGTTCTCCTTCTTTGGAGAGGCTAAATAGACATCTGGCAGGAAGGTTGTTTTTATGGACTTAGGCGGATTTTGAGTGGATGGGCAGGAAGGGATGCACCAGTGTTTGTCTCTTGTGGCCCTTCCTTGCATGCTCAGGGAACTGCTAATTGCCACTGTGGGGTGGTAGATGAATTTCCTCCAGGCCAGGCTGGATTCTGGAGATTTTTGGTGCACTTGGGCATGAAATTTGGGTCACTGTGGTTGGCCAGGTAGTTGTGAGTTCCTGTATTCTGTAGGGGGTTGGACTAGATGGCCCTGAAGGTACCATCCAACTCTATGATTCTATGTTTCTAACCCCACATACCAGGGTGTGTCACTGGGAAGTTCCCTTCTCTAGCCCCTCCCTCTGTCCCAAATCTTGAGAAAAGATTGCAGCCATTTGAGGGCAGCACCTTGAATTCCCCACCTACCACTTGATCCTTTTGGCTGGAGGAGCCAGGGATTGAACCTTTTGCATGCCAAGTAGATGTTCAGTCACTGAGCCATAGTCCCTCCTCAGGATTAGCTACTCTGCCCCCATCTTTATAGCTACACAGGCAAGTGGCTTTGTCTTTAGGACAGGAGACTTTTACTGGAGCAATCCAAGTTTACTTCTAAACTCTTCAGTGCAGCTTCAAGCACAGTCATTAGGTCAAAAAATTCAGATGCTTCAAAAATTGCATCTCATATATTGAGAGATTTGTTAAAATGCTTCAGTCAACCTATTTATGGATTATACAAACATTTGGCAACCTATATCTTTCTCCAAGAACCTATTGTGCCGCAGAGTGGTAAGGCAGCAGACATGCAGCCTGAAAGCTCTGCCGACGAGGCTGGGAGTTCGATTCCAGCAGCCAACTCAATGTTGACTCAGCCTTCCATCCTTCTGAGGTTGGTAAAATGAGTACCCAGCTTGCTGGGGGGTAAACGGTAATGACTGGGGAAGGCACTGGCAAACCACCCCGTATTGAGTCTGCCATGAAAACGCTAGAGGGCGTCACCCCAAGGGTCAGGCATGACCCAGTGCTTGCACAGGGGATACCTTTACCTTTTTACCTTATTATGTATCAGCTTATCAACCACTTGTGTTTCTCACTCTGGCATGACATACGGGATCTGTGCATGGCCTGAACACATTTTTTTTCTTGTGGGGCAATGAGGAAATACAGCTTTTGTTTTTATATTGCTCCAAAGTTAAATTAAGCTCTGGTTTCGCTGCTAGAGTTTAACAAGAAACAATTACTGGCAGGTAAAGAATCTCATCACAGTTTAGCTGTCATTGTCTTGTCTCAGGGTAAATGACTCCTTTATATACTTATCAAGCTTGCTGCTGGGAAAAGGGTAATGACTGGGGAAGGCACTGGCAAACCACCCCGTATTGAGTCTGCCATGAAAACGCTGGAGGATGTCACCCCAAGAGTCAGACATGACTTGGTGCTTGCACAGGGGATACCTTTACCTTTTTATCTTTCCCCAAATTCACTCTCACACAACTACCACTCAAGAAACTATCCCTGAATCCAGGGCATTGCATCATGCCATAATTAAACAGCCTCTGTATACACAATATCCATCAGAATACTGAGATCAAGACAGATCTAGAAAGCCCGTGAGATCGCTATTATGATCCAGGTCCATTAAAACCCAAGCAAGTTTGAACAGTAGCTTCAAGGGCATCAGGATATCGGTCTTACACCATAAGCAGTTATCTGCTAAATAGATATCAGCTTCATTCCTTCTGTTTTGCGATAATACTGCGGTGCAAACCTCATCCTCAGCTTTTTAACTGCCTATGCTTATAACGGAGCTATTAGTCTGCCTGTGTTATCTCTCCCTACCCCCACCCCCCAACCACATCCCGTCAGCATTATCACCAATTTAAAACTTATTTCTAAAAAGAGCTGGACTTTGCAAAAGGAGAAATGGGATTAAAGGGACGCAAATGACAGGCACAGAACATTGGCTACAGCACAGGCCTCATAGTGGCCAGACCAGGCCAATGTTTCTGTCAACTTAATCTGTCTCATAGGTTTATTAGGAGGATCAGAATAATCTGTTGGTTCTTATATGCTCTTTACCCGAAGGAGTCTCAAAGTGGCTTATAATTGCCTTCCCTTTCCTCTCCCCACAACAGGCACCCTGTGAGGGAAGTGAGGCTGAGAGAGCCCTGAGATTATTGCTCTACCACTACACCCAGCTATGGGGCGAAAGTTTCACGACTCTCCGTATATAAAGTCAATCCCATGACATTCAGTTGTGTGTACTGCCTCTGAGTAAGGGTGCATAGGATTCAAGACCATTAGTGTAATCCTAAGTGGAGTTACACCCTCTGACAGTGCAATCCTGCACAGAGTTACACTCATAGAATCATAGAGCTGAAAGAGACCTCCAGGGTCATCTAGCCCAACCCCCTGCACAATGGAGATAATTCATAACTCTTCTAAACCCAATGAAGTCAGTGGACTAAGAAGGATGTAATTCAGCTTGCCCTGAATTGCATGTCCCATAGTAGCCCAATCTCATAAGGTCTTGGAAGCTAAGCAGGACCAGCCCTGCTTAGTACTTGGATGGGAGACCAACAAAGAAGTCAAGAGTCACTACACAGAGGCAGGCAATGGCAAACCACCTCTGGTCACCTCATGCCTTGAAAACCCTACAGGGTCACTATAAATCGGCTGCAACTTGACCTCACTTCCCACTACAAACTCTTCTTAGGATTGCACTTGGGTGTCTTACTATGGAAAGGAAGAGAGCAATGAAAATAACCTTGATCATCAAGTTGAATTTTCTTGGGCAATGTTCATTAAGCCATTTATGGGGAAGACCATAGATTAGTGATGAAGGTCCCTGAAATTCACTTCCAGGTTTCCTCATTAGGGCCACCTCAGTGTCTTCAAACCATACTTTCTCCCAAACCCATTTTCCCTAAAAAGCATGTGGCTTACAGTTGCATTCAAAGCACGGTTACATAATTCAAGGCCCGTTGAATTCATTGTTCTTAGAAGGATGTAACCCTTTTTTCGGAGTACCCTATGAACTTAATCCTTCCCAGAAATAAAAGCATAAGCATACATTGGTGACCTTTCTCACATTCATTTCCTTCTTTCTTCCCTTGGCCATCTCTTCTAGCTTTTATTAGAAGCATTTGACCACACACACAAAGCTGCCTTATACCGAATCAGATCATCAGTCCTTCAAAGTCAGTATTGTCTACTCAGACTGGCAGCTGCTCTCCAGGGTCTCAGGTGAGGGGCCTTTCACGTCACCTACTACCTAATCATTGAACTGGAGGTGTTGGGGATTGAACCGGGGACCTTCTGCAAACCAAGCAGATGCTCTATCATTGAGCTGGAGACCTCATAGCTGCAAAAGGCATGGAAGGAATGATGATGATACATATACATATTTCTTCCAGTCCATGCAAGTCCCCCCCCCAGAAAGACAGAGGAAGGCCCTTGCCTTGAAAGTGGCTGCTGGTGTGGATAGACCCTATTCAGCTAAATAGTCCACAATACAGTAATGTAATAAATAACATAAAGCAGTTTTATCACATGGCTTCTCCTACAAAACTCTAGGGGAAATAAGAACCCGCCTTGCTTATTCTTGGAAGCCTTCACATGTGCCTTCATATTCTGCCATCCATGTGTCTTTCTGTCTATCTGTCAGTCTGTCTATGTATCTATCGATATGTAGATATATTTGCATGAGCTCAACCAAAATTACATTCAAGCCCATTGGGTTAGCATTTGCAACTTTGACTTAAAATCCATACAACTTCCATCCAAATCAATCTGGTTTTGGGGCTGAGCAGATCGACTTCCCTCCGTGTGGCAATTGAGGGGTGAGGTGGAGAAAGCAATGGATAGCATTCCATACAACAAGCAACACACGTTGGCTTCTTCTCCAGTCCTGGTTGGAATGCTCATGACATCTTGTGAGTGAAACAGAGTATAGGGGTGTGGATTGTATCTCATGGGCAAGCAGGGGCTCAAGAACATGACCAGAAGATGAGGAATTAACTGTACAGTACTTAGGCACTTAAAATGCAAGGTTCATCACCTGTGCCTGGACCCCCCTCCTCCCCAAAAAATCCATGGCTTGTCTTCTTCCTCTCCACTGAGACAAGCAGCTGCCTGATATTTGGCCCATGCCTAAGCTTCTTTCACATCCACCTGTCTCCGAGTCTCTTGAAAAGGTTAATGACACTGTGACTGAGTAAGCGACAAGGTTCCAAGACCTCTTTGTAGTCATGGGAGAGACTGAAGATTCATCTCTCTCCCTCTCTCTCTGAGTATATGCTTAGGAAGAGGAACTTTCAGGGGCTTAATTAGATGGTTGGGCTAATATTTGCAAAGGCACACTCCTCCAATGCTATCGCACATAATGAGAAGAGACTGAGCAAGGAAATAGCTGAGAGGATAATATTAGACAATTCCCAAGAAGAGGCAGGCATTTCAAGCTGCCAGCTGGCTTAACATCATTGCAACTCTTCTCCTTCTCTCTCTTTTTGTCCTCACCCTTTAATGGTTTAATGGTGTCCAAATCAAGACCCTTCATATCCAGTAGGAGAGATACAAGCACACAAGGAACTCTCCATTGGGAATAAATCAATTTTTGAAGTCTTCTAAAGCAGGGGTAGTCAACCTGTGGTCCTCCAGATGTTCATGGACTACAACCTACAACCTGGCAGGGGCTCATGGGAATTGTCGTCCATGAACATCTGGAGGACCACAGGTTGACTACCCCTGTAGTGTAATAATTCTGTAGGTCATGAGACAGGCGTCATCATCCCAATTGAAACGTCAGTCTTTTACACTAGAGAAAGTGTCAATAAATATGCCTCTTTCGTATAGCCTGGTCTTATAGTTGCATTTTTTCAAAGTTAGGTTTTTGCAGAGGTCGGGATGGAAAGGCAAGGAGAATGTGGGAAGCCTTCCCAACAGTGCTACATTCTTCAGCGACTCAGCTAAGGTGCAGTGAATCTTACAAAGGACTGCCTGTGTACGACCGGCAGGGTTACCTGACTCTGTTTGACTGCAAATATCGGCTTCCAGCCCAGACGAGTGCTGCAATCTTCCCAATGCAATTCTTGGGGGGGAGGGATTGTTTCGTGAGTTGCAAGTTGCATCTAAATTCCACTTAGAGATTCTGACCACTTGCAAAGTGATAAAAGGGCAGCACTGCTGGGAGATTTGGGTGTAAACCAAACAGGGATCTTCTGAGGAATCCTCAGAAGTTTGCATCATGCCTCTCTCAACCGTCTTCCAAAAAAGCATCCTTCTCCCCTCCCACACAAATCTCCTTCAGATATCCAGTCATGCACGCTGTGCTGCTGTGGTCCAGGGTACATTTACTTTGAAGCAAAAGCCTCTTTGCATATGATCTGGCTTCCAGAGTGCAGGCAGAAACAGCATGACCTCTGAATTCTGCCCTTCCTTCAGATCACTTACAATTACTTTAAACCAGGCTCTGTTAGGGATCTGTCTGATCTTCTTCCTGCAGCCTTATCATGTGCAAGAGACATATTTCTTCAATAAAATCATTGGAACACGAGCTTTTAAAAGACAAGTACTTCTGATTGTGAATGTTCAACGGCAGACGCCAGCACAATTCACTGGGAGCCCTCGGTATATAGCAGGATACACATCCAAATCAATTAATCATGAAAAAGGTAGTTAAATTTTCATTCAAAACAGCCGCGTTGCAATCTTATGATTAATTCAGTCAATAGATTCCAAAATGCGCAAATGCTGCCTGGTTCAGTTCAGTGAGATGGCTATAACTTCTTTGGACAAGGAAGGGGGGGATGACTGGTTGTGGGAGGAGAGCAGCTCATTGCTCCTGAGTCTTCCCCATCCCTTTGTAAGTTTCATCCCATTGTTTTCCATGGAGCATTGTGCAGAGTTCACAAATCGGCTCCCACCTGTTGCTTACCCCTTCTCCTCCCTGTAGCCATCTCTTCCCCCTTTGACGAGGAAATGCACCCCCCTCCGACCACACACAGACCCCTCTAATCTCATCCCATTCCCAAGAGCCACTTGTATTTTTTTAAAAAAATGTTCCCTACTTAGACAGAATTGGGGTCCTAAACTTTTTTTTTTTAACCTGCTTGCTCAATGGCCCCACACAACAGAAATCCTCCCAGTTCTTTCCTGAGTAACAACCAGAGCTAGATTCAAATGGGTAGCCGTGTTGGTCTGATGTAGCACAATAGAATCAGAGTCCAGTAGCACCTTTAAGACCAACAACGATTTATTCAGGGCGTGAGCTTTTGAGTGCAAGCACTCTTCCTCAGATTAAGAACTCCTTACAACCAGAGATATTTATTCTTCACAATCTCTTCCCCCCTTTTGGGGGGGGGGGAGGTGAGCAGATTTTTTGGGTTTTTTTACCTGATCGAAGTAGATTATCCTGGTTTTGTTGCTCATCTCCGACGGCTCGTGGTTGGTACTCCTGACGGCCGAAAAAGCCACCTTGGAATTGGCGGCCCGCACGGAGATCCCCAGGGGAGAAGACGACGAGCCTTTGGAATCGGTGGCCGGGTTGGAGTCGCAGACCACCAGGCATTTCCCTTCCAGCACGATGGGTTCCGTGTCGTTCTGCGCCCAGGCCGGGAAAGCGGGCAGAGTCAACGCCAGGAGGACGGTCGGGACCATGGACAGCGCCCTGCTTGAAGCGCCCATGTTCAGCACCGAGAGGCGGACAGCGCAGCCGGGCTCCGAGCGTCGCCCCGACGCCGCTCTGCGCCTTCTACCTCTTCTCCACACTTGCGCGACCACCGCGGAGCAAGCGAAAGCGGCCGTACCAGCAAGCACGCGAGAGGAGGGGAGGGAAAAACCACACCGAGACTCTCTCTTTCACACACACGCACGCACTCACACGCGCACTCACAACACCCCACTACCAGCGCGCCGGCAGCGGAAGCTTCCCTTGCACACTTCCAGCGAGTCGTCGCTTCTTTCTTGCGGTTCTTGTCGCCGTTGGTCCTTTCAAGATCGCTTTGGCAAGCAGCCTCCCCAACAGCTCCGGGAGCAAGCCGGCACTTCCCTCTGGCCCGTCCTTTGCCGTCCAGCCCCCCCTCCGCATCCAGGAGGAGAAGAGAGGGGGGGGAAGCCCTCAGGTGAATTATTGATGGAAGGGAGACAGACCGAGAGAGAGAGAGATCAGGACGAAATCAGAGCGCTTGACGTAGCCATGATTCTTTCCCGCCGCGACCCTTTTCCCGCCGCTGTCCTGCAGGGATCTAAGCAGACGCGCTCGGCTGCGCAGGGGCGGGCGGTTCGCAGGCTGTGGCTCAGCTCGTCTGGCAAGAGCCTTCGCGGAAGCGGAGTTCCCCCGCTCTTTACCACAGTCCCCCCCACCCCAAGCGTCACAGCTCCGAGAAGCACGCCCAGCCCTCTCTCTCTGGGCACAACTATCGCCTTTTTCAGTTCACACGAGTCCAGGAGCCCTCCTGGGTATTACTTCGCCACGTCCCAGGCGTAACTTTTAAAGGATGCGGGGCGGGGGCGGGGGGGGGGCGCAACACAGGAGATAGGTAGTTATTTGTCCCAAGGAAATATTACTATATTTGGGATTTGGGATGACTGCACAAGATATTTGCCCGTGGGGGGGGGGGGGTGTTGAAATATTGACTCAGGGGCCAACACAGTCATTAAGGAAAGGCAAACCGTCAAGGCTCTTAACCCTTTCAGGACTGAGGAATAATGGGCAAAGCATGAGAGTTGTAAGCTGGGATCTTTCCAGAAATAGGCTTCTCTGTGTGTGTGTCCACTGCATAGATAAGAAAGGCAGACTTTAGATCATTGGGTTTCTTGTCGCAACAACCCAGAGTTAGGCAGCTCCAAACTGAAGTGACAGAGAGGTCCCTTCCAAGCCACCCCCACTCCCCGCCCATTTTAAGATGGCCTTGGTAGGCTTGGCTCTGCAGTGCAGTCTAGTGGCTCCTTTGGAGATGGTACCAGGTGATATCTACATTCCTTTCCTTAGCATGTGGTACACAAGAGTAAACCAACCTATGGAGGGGGGAATGATTTTATTATTGTTTTCTTCTCCCTCTGTTACTCTTCTTTCCATGCACTAACCTTCCACACGTTAGCATGCATCAAATTATACACACACACACACATATACATACACATACACATATATACATACATACACGCTAGTTATACATATATAACTCTTGCAGCATTTTAAAGATACGGGGGGGGGGATGATTATCTCTTGTGATGGTATTAGGAAAGTCGCAGCCCAGAGAAAACAGTCTTATTGGGTGGAGATACACAGACTGAAAAATCCCACGCCATCTTGATACCCCAACCTAGGGTGTAGTCTGCACGGGGCTTTTTACCCAGTCCCAATTTGAATGAATCCCTGCTGTCTACACTGAATTCAATTTGCATTTTGATTTTGGCTGCTTTAGATTATCCCTCTGCAACATGCACGATTGATTAGTGGTGACTCTACCTTTCCCCTGCGCTATCCTGAAGTGGATATAAGCCTCGCTATTTCAAAAAACACCATGAGTACATATGCAGCTCACTGCTTTTCCCGAATTAACTTGCTGCCTTGCTGTAGTCTTCTCTGATTGGCCAGGGTGTCAGTTCCTGGTTCCCAGTTTCAAGGCTTGTCTTAAAGTGACTGCGCTTCAGAAGCCCTAACTTCTCTCAGCAGAGATTTGTCTCTTGGTTCCCCCCCCCCTCTGCTGTCTCCAATCCTCCACACACACACACCACCTTTCAAGAAAAGAAAGAGGATCCTGCTGTGCTTGGCTCCCTCCCCTGATTTCATATTGATGCTCACTGCATGGTGTAGGCCAAGCTATCAAGGAAACAACTGCAACTTGGGAAAAGGTGAGAATGTCAAGGACCTGTGTAAAAATATGGAATGCCCTGGTGTCTTTGGGCTGACTGCAGTCCTTTCCCCTGGGCAGTCAGCCTTATTCTAACTCTTAGCTGAGAGATAATGATCAGGCTTTCCAAAGGTTAAACTTTGTTGGCTTGGCTAGTGACATCTCACCTAGATGAAGAGCGCTAGAGCTCTCCAGTTGGGAACCCTGTCTGGGTTTGGGATTCTTCAAACAGCACTTCAACCAAATGGGTCTGTTTTTTTTCCAGTAGTCTTCAAGCAGCAGCTCTCTTTGTATAGTGACAGGCAGCTCTGCCCTTGCTGGTACCAGTCTTACCCTGAGCAGACGGGCAAAAGCCTTCCTGTTTTTTTGTTGGGAAGAATACATCTGTATGGAAGGAGATCTGCAAGGAAGAGAGCACACTGGGTTGACATTTGCATCGAGCTAGCCACTACAAACCCAAGATCTTTTCCCTGGCTTTTCCATTTATGGGATACCCTTTCCGTTGAGGCTCAGCTGGGGCCTAGATTGTGGAGGAGGAGGAGGAGGAGGAGGAGGAGGGAGAGGAAGAAGACAGTTGGTTTTTGTACCCTGCTTTTCACTACCTGAAGTAGTGTCAAAGGGGCTCACCTTCCCTTCCTCTCCTCACAACAGGAAGCCTGTGAGGCAGGTGGGGAGGAGAGAGCTCTGAGAGAACTGTGACTCACCCAAGGTCACCCAGCTGGCTGCATGCGGAGGAGGAGTGGGGGCCAAATCTGATTCTCCGGACTACAGTCCACTACCCCTATCACTACCCCAAGCTGGCACTCACGGTGGCTTTAGACCCCAGTCCAAAACGTATCTGTCCCCTCAGAGAGTTATTTATTTAAGTCATTTGTACTCCACCTTTCTCCCTGATGGGGAGTCATTTGTTCTCCACCTCTCTCCCTGATCTAAATCAGCTTACATTGTTCTCCTCTTCTCCGGTTTATCTGCACAACCACCCTGTGAGGTAGGTGAGGCTGGGAGAGTGGGACTGGCCCAAGGTCACCCAGAAAGCTCTCCTGGCACAAGTGGGGATTTGAACCTGAATCTTCCAGGCAGCCTGACACTCTTAACCACTACACCACAGTGTTAGCTTTTTAAAGCACCCTTCCAGCCTATTAACTGGTATTTTAATCTGTCTGTAGCCTGTTTTTATGGGCTATGCTTGTATGCCGAGCTGTTTTTTTTTTTTTTAATTAATGTCTTTTTAATGTTTGGTCGTGTTTTTTTTTTCATTAAGACAGGTCAGGCCAGTTCTTAGAGAGGCAGCACAATGATCTCTCCCCCCCCCCCTAAATAAATATATTATGGTTGCTGGCCCTCAAGAAGAAGGGCAGGTCATACAGCCTGGCCTTTAAAAGTACGCAAAGCTGGTCAAGCCTTTGCTGCCTCAGCATACAAAGTTTTATTCCATTTCAGCCTTCTTCGCTGGTAATTGAAATCATCCACTCTATAAGCAGCAGGAAAGGTTGAAATGAGCTCCCCGCAACGGCCTTGGTTTACTAAAACTTCGAGGGTAATCGGTTTATGCAATCTTTATTTTCCACTTTCAGCACAGAGTAGAAAAACGGTGAGATCACCATTTTATTAGGTGCCAGGTGACTCTTTCTCTTTCCCCAAGATGCAAACAAATTAAGAGGCTCAATTCTACAGCGACTGTTTTCAGGTTCAATTCTTTCTTTCCCCAGGTAAGCACCTTATTAACCCAAACCAGCAAGCATCCATGCTCGAGGGGGAAAGAGAAACGGAGATGAATGGTAATAAATTTAAGTCTTGTTTCTTAAAGGAAAAAAAACACACACACACAATCATTGTCTTTATGGAATTTTAATGCACCTTCAAAGCTGTTATTAATCATGTGCATGATTATTGAACACTTCAAGACACCAAATCAGCCAACGATTTCCCTGCTTCTTGCCAAGACCAATGGGATCCTAAGGTTACTGCCTCTGTTTCATGCAAAGATGTCATGATAAGTGGAGTGGGTCCATCCAGCGCACCCTCCAAATTTGGAAATATGATTTCACAAGTGATAGGTCGAGGGGTGCTGGAATATTCAGGCCCACCATCACACTTGCCATTTTTATTCTCTCCTTTTTCAAACTGGAATCAAACCCAAAGGACTGAAAACTTGCTAACCTTATAAATTCAGGTTGTTTTTCTAGCTAGGCTCTTGAAACTGCTGAACATCTTCATTATATTGCACATTTGTTGGATTACACCGTTTCCTATTTTACTGCTAATTTACTCTCTCCTTATATACGTAGCCTAGAGATTTCCAGGTCATTGTCCAAAGAAGTGTGCCTGCACATGAAAGCTCACCCCTTGAATAAAACTTTGCTGGTCTTAAAGGTGCTGCTGGACTCAAACTCTGACCTGGGGATGCTGCGGTTTTCGCCGTGAAAATTGTGGTCTTTGGACTTTGACATTTTTATCATTGAACTTACCTTGTTTGACTGAGCTTGGTGTTGGGGTTAAGAGTGGTGGCTTCTAATCTGACGATCTGGGTTTGATTCCCTGTCCCTCCACATGCAGCCAGTGGGGTGACCTTGTGTTCACCACAGCACTGAGAGAGCTGTTCTGATTGAGCAGTACTTATCAGGGCTCTCTCCGCCTCTTCTACCTCACAGGGAAAGGGAAGGCGATTGGAAGCCACTTTGAGACCAGGAGAACCAACTCTTCTTCTTCTTCTTCTTCTTCTTCTTCTTCTTCTTCTTCTTCTTCTTCTTCTTCTTCTTCTTCTTCTTCTTCTTCTTCTTCTTCTTCTTCTTCTTCTTCTTCTTCTTCTTCTTCTTCTACTTCTGTTGATCAGACATGACAGCATCTTCAGATTTGTTGACCCAGCCCCAGCTCCTACATCATGCAACTAACATTGTGTGCATTGGTGGGTGTGGGCAGTGGATTCCTCATAAAGAAGCATATGTACAGTGCCCTTGTTCATAGAACCATAGAATCCTAGAGTTGGAAGGGGCCATACAGGCCATCTAGTCCAACCCCCTGCTCAACGCAGGATCAGCCCAAAGCCTCCTAAAGCATGCACCATCTCCTTGTTCATGCACCATCTCCTTATACACACATATCTGTTAAGACAAAAGATACTCCAGACACACGAGCTGTAAAGGGCTTTTAGAACTGATGTTCTGAGTTCTTCCCAAAAATATATGGAAAATAAGTATAGATCCTGCAACACAGGATTGATATGAGCCCTGTATATAAGACCTGGCAAGACACGTAAGAGCAGACTCCAAAAGCAGCCTTGTCTGGTCCATGCGTTGTCAGCCTCAGTACCTACCTAGTGGAGAAAATAAGGGCCCTTATTTTTCCTGATGGCAAGAGAGTGAGAAACAGGCTTGTGGCAATATCAGTTGGATGGTATTTCTGGCTTGCAGTTTGACAGCCCTTGTTCCATATCTGTATGATTGTGTGCCTCAGCTCTCATAAAGCATTTGGTGCATTCTATCCAAACATCAATATATCTAATTCTCATCATGGCCACATTTATGGATACTTAAATCTAGAGATTGGAGTCAGGAACAGGCAAGATAGATTTTTCGATATACCTGAGAAAAGCTGCAAGTTTGAAGAAAAGTCTGATGTGCACACACAATAATAGAAGCAGCACTTGCACCTTTAAGAAATTAATGCCCCTAGAGGCCATTGGGGGTAGTTGCTAGGCAACCATAGCAAGATTGCCAACCTTCAAACTTGGGCTTCTGTTAATGAAAGGTGGAGAAGGGACATTCCAGGGATATTTTGGCATCCTAGTCCACCCCATTCCCTTCTCATTGACCTAGAGGGAGGATTCATGAGAACCAGACGTGACAGCAACTATCAGGTGACTCACTACTACATGACTTGCACAATTCACCCAGATCCAGTGGCAACCACCTGGCAACTCACTGCTATTTGACTGAACCCATCACATGAACACGAGTTCATGTCATATGAATGTCAGTGTGGGATCCAGAAGGCTCAGTTTTGAATCCCCACTCTGTCATGGATGGGTGTCCTTGGGCTAGACACTCATTTTCAGCATAGCTTAACTCACAGGGTAAAGGTAAAGGTAAAGGTATCCCCTGTGCAAGCACCTAGTCATGTCTGACCCTTGGGGTGACGCCCTCTAGCGTTTTCATGGCAGACTCAATACGGGATGGTTTGCCAGTGCCTTCCCCAGTCATGACCGTTTACCCCCCAGCAGCAAGCTGGGTACTCATTTTACCGACCTCGGAAGGATGGAAGGCTGAGTCAACCTTGAGCCGGCTGCTGGGATCGAACTCCCAACCTCATGAGCAAAGCTTTCAGGCGGCTGCCTTACCACTCTGCGCCACAAGAGGCTCTTACTCACAGGGTAGTTGTGAGCATAAAATGGAGTAGAGGAGAATTACGTGAACTGCTTTGAGTCCCCATTGGGGAGAAAGACAGCCAGGAAAGAAATTAATTAAATAAATTGAATGTAGAAGTCCTAGGTGGAGAAGAAGGAGAGAAGGAAGCAGGGAAACAGAGAAGAAGAAGAAGAAGAAGAAGAAGAAGAAGAAGAAGAAGAAGAAGAAGAAGAAGAAGAAGAAGAAGAAGAAGAAGAAGAAGAAGAAGAAGAAGAGTTGTTTTTTATATCCCGCTTTTCACTGAGTTTCAAAGCGGTTTACAATGACCTCCTCTTCCTCTCCCCATAACAGACACCCTGTGAGGTAGGTGAGTCTGAGACCATTTATGCACTGGAGGTTTCATGCCGGGCTACAGGCTGGAGTTTTAGTTGTGGCAGGTTGCCCCACCTCTTCCTGCACCCACACGGGGGAGCATTTGGACTGGTGCACCTCATCTGCCCCCAATTTGTGCTCCTGCACAGGAGCTGGGGGAGTAAAGTTCCCAGTGCATAAATGGTCTGAGAGAGACTGCTTTGTGAGAACATCACTATCAGGACTGTGATAAGCCCAAGGTCATCCAGCTGACTGTGGAGGAGGAGCAAGGGTATCAAACCCAGCTCTCCAGGTTAGAAGCCACTGCTCTTAACCACTACACCACGCTGGCTCAATCTATTGCACTGAGCCAAAGAGTATTGCCAATAAACGCAGATCCAGATGCATATAAGAATAGAGTGATTTCCCTTCACGTATCATATCTACATTCTAAATTAAAATACAGTTAAAACCCATTTTATTAAACTGATCATTCAGAAAATTATCTATCCTAACTGAAAGGTAACTAATATGCCTAACAATGAATACAAGCAAACATTATAAAACCAACGAGCCAAAAGGTATGCTTCCGGAAGAAGTAAATGTTGTCTGAGTTTTCTTAGCAGCCAAGGCAAGAAGCAAAATGCTGTACGTAACCGAGGGGTTAATATCAGAAAGTAAGGCAGCCAATTTGTCCCAATCAGATACTAAATTACAGCCCGTTAGAAGCGTGTCCACAAATCTGGACCCTGGATCTGAACACAAAGGACAAAATAAGATGTAATGTTCTAAGCCCTCCACTACCGGTTCTCCACAAACACAAAAATGGAAAGCTAAAGGCACTTGAGAATAATGACCATAATTTGCACTAGAGTAGCAGCAGAGGCTTAATTGATCCAGGGGATATGCTTTAGGGTGATGATACAGGGTGATTAAGTAAAACAGCATCTAAACTGCAGGCCTTGGGAGTTTGGGGGGGGGGGGGTTGTGTGACTCTCTGAAAAAGGAGGGGGACTATGAGAACTGTTCCAAGGCTTAAAGAGAAAGGACATGAGCTACTCGGGAGTTTTGCAAATGACATGTTCAAAAATCAAATGTACCCTGCTTGTGGTGTGCCTTTCCCTTGACTTGCACATGGCATAAGCTCAGTGACTGTCAACAGCGCAAAATGAGCAGCCCTTTCTGTGGTTTTGCACCTGCAAAGTCAGTGAAAATCTGCCCGGCAGCAATGAGAGGATGCCAGACGGGGCATGTTCACACTTTACATCCGCTGTAAATTCTTGCTTCTGCAGGTTAAGGAGGTGAGATATGGGGAGAAAGGCCCACCTCGAAAGAAGAAGACCCAGACTGGCAAGGCTATTCTTACCCACCAGGGTCTCCATCGACAGACACAACAGAAGCTTCGTGCTGCTGATCAGGAGCAATCATTGTAAAATGGTCTCGATAACTGGCTTGTGAAAACCTAATGAATTCACAGCCAGAGGTTGAGTTCCCTGTCAAGGGAAGAACTTAATATGTTTTCAATAATGATCTGTTCTGGGCGGGGGGAGGGCCTACCACCTGTGAAATGGATGTCCAAGGCAATCTCCGGCAAAACCAAGGACTGAATAATGCAATTTAATCTCTTCTTAATTAGATTCCACTTTTGACTGCGCAGATAGATAGATATATACACACATACACACACACATATATGTATATCTGTACATATATAATATATACTCTGAATATAGATATAGATATAGATATAGATATAGATATAGATATATACTCTGAATATCTATATGTATATATATTCAGAATATATATACACACACGCATCATGAAACAGCAAAGACAAATTATAAGCCCAAAACCAGCTCGTTAAAAAAAGGATTTGACAGGATGAGACAATGCAATAAGAGGAGCAGAATCTCTAATAAGTGGTTGGGCTGTAAAATCTAACAGGGAAATCATCGGAATTAGCCTGTTTCAAACCAGTGATTTGTACTGCACTAACTAGAGGTAGTTTTCAGGGGTTCATGCACACGTACCAGTTCCAGATCAGAAATAGGAGGGACCACGGCTCAGGGCTATGGAACAATTAGCATGGCTCTGCTTGGCATGCCGAAGGTCCCCAGGTTCAATCCCCGGCATTTTGAGTTAAGGATCAGACAGTAAGGTAGGCTTTCTCAATAAGGACCCCCCCCCCCCCGGGGTGCAACGCTGGCTGCGTCGGCCTGGAACAGCTGATTTGGATGGCACCGCACAGAACCCTAATGGTTCCCTTTCTTAGTCCCATTAACTCCTTTGTCTAAGCCCATCAACACCATCTCCAGACCTGGCCAGGGCATTGCCCAACATCCTGCTCCATGGAGAATTCCATCATGTGCTAACCTGGGCCACATCACGTAGCCCCCTCCCCAAAAGCATATATAAACAGTGGCTTCCCAAAGCCACCTCATGCTTTCTGATTCGGGACCCACTGGAAACCCCCTTCATGCTGGTTCGTGTTGCTGATCTTTGCCTCTCTACTCCTCAAGACTGGTAATTATATTGAAAACCTCTTTTCCACTCTATTTTCCCCTGTATGACTGATTGCTAGTGTGCTAGACATACATTTTTGACTATTTTTATTATTTTCCTTCCAATACAGATTATTATTTTTACAATATACCTGTTGTCTGCCTTGAGTTCTTAAGGGTGTAATCACCTCCTAAGCATTGGCAAACAATCAATTTTGCTATGTTACCACCCCTTGCTAAGAAAATTCCCCACAGATGGATATGCACGTCTCACAAGACACGTGGGTAAGTGCGTTTCTGGTAAAAGAAAGGTGCTCCTGGACTGTGGCTCTTTTCAGCCGTTACAGACAGACTAACATGGCTACCCATCTTGATCCAAGTCCTAGGGGTGACTCCTGGATCCCAGGGTTTAGAATCATTGGATCATAGAGTTCGAACGACATCCAGAGTAATCTAGTCCAGGGGTAGTCAACCTGTGGTCCTCCAGATGTTCATGGACTACAATTCCCATGAGCCCCTGCCAGCAAATGCTGGCAGGGGCTCATGGGAATTGTAGTCCATGAACATCTGGAGGACCACAGGTTGACTACCCCTGATCTAGTCCAACCCCCTGCAGAATGTAGGAAATGCACAAGTACCTGCCCACCCACAGTGACTCCAATTCCATGCTCCCACCCTAAAAAACAAACAAGAATCCCTGCCAGTCTGAAGATTTGACAGTGCTAACCCAGCTGAATCTATGCAAATGTTTTGGGGTTTGTTTGTAGTTGCTGTGAAGGAATTTGCAAGGCTAAATTAAAGGTCATTTTTGCACCGTTTTTTTGAGTGAGTTTTGACCCTACTTGGTTTCCAAGACCTGGTGAGATCAGGCTAGACTTGCTGATCCAGGCCAGGGCATTTTCAGTGGACTCACTCGGTTCCAGAGATCAATGAATTTTCTGCCCTGCACGGTCTTTTTTGAAACTTTAAGTTCCCAAAAAGAGCACTTTGCATTCTTTCCCAGGCACCAGCCTGTTCCTTTGCAGCGGAAAAGAAAATCAAACCCTGGCTTCTGAAATGTTGCATTCAAGAAGAGAATCTGCTGCAAGCCTTACCCTTGGTGTTCAATGATCCTAATTTGTTCCTGAGGGCCTGAACAATTCTGCTTACTTTTGTGTAACTCAAGCCTGGGTTTCTTTCCCTTTCCCAAGCCACCGCTTCCTTTCATCTCATCGCATTTCTCTCCTCTTGAGTTGCAAGTTCCTAGACTTGCTGAATTTTTAACTTCCTTATCCAGCTGGCTGCATGTCTATTCAGTATAAGGGCTGGGTGAATGACCTGGTATATTGAGGACTTGTCATTCTTTCCAGGGTGTAAACAGATTTATGCAGAGCAATCCGAGGCAGCAGAGCAATAAGAGAAGATCTGGTGTACTGGATTGACTAGCACTATCTTTCTGTATAGACACTTACTTGAATTCCCAAACCGAAATGCATTTTATTTTATTTATTTATTCATTAGATTTTTATAGTGCCCTTTCACATGGCTCAATGTGGTTTGCATATAATGTCGCGAGGAGATACATGGAATGACCTAACATACAACATAGTCAAAAATAACATATAACCAATAACATTGGTTCGGAATCTTAATCAGCAACAATATAACAGGAACAGGAACTTAGAAGAGGTCCCCAGAGGGGTCAGACTGGTTCAGGGCATGGGTGTCTGAAGGGGGACCTATGGATGTTGTTCCATTTGGTCAGGCATTGTTCGGGCAGTATCCCCAAAATCTACAATTCAAACTTTGCCCCATGGTGCAATCCTAAACAGAGTTCTACCCTATTAAATTCAATCTTTGCTTCGGGTGGCTGCTCTTGACATAAGGTTATCAAACTCTAGGTGGAGCCTGGAGATTTCCTAAAATTAGAACTGCTCGCCATACTGCAGAGCTCAGTTCCCCTGATAAAAATGGCTATTTTGGACAGGGGCTCCAATAGCATCATGCCCCACTTTGGTCTCTCCACTCCCCAAACCCTTCCCTCACCCAGAATCCGCCCCCAAATTGGAGGTCTCCAGAATTAATTGGGGAGATTAGCTTTCAGCTGGAGACTGAAATCAGCAGTAAGAGGAATGGAGAAGCTGGCAGGAACAAGGGAGGGGAAAGAACTTGGTGAAAATCTTGGGGGAGAAACATTATTTTCCTGGTATCGAAATGATACCATATTTTTCTCAGCCTCACCCATACTCTGGGGCACTAGAGTGATAACAATACGAGTATACGGAATCATTGTATGTTCTCCAAAGCCATTTTATCAGAAGCCCTTGGAACAGCATTGTATAAAGTGGTTAAATATTACAGAGGGGACTAGGGCAGAGTCTGCACTTACTTTCTTTATTCCATTGTCAATCTTGTTGAATTCAGATCGCTTTGAACTCGGATCTTCCTCTCCCCCCTCCTCCCCATTGAAACAGGAAAGTCTTCTGCACGTGGTTAGGGAGGCTCAGAAGGTGTTGGGGGGGCTCTTTCTTTCTTTTCTTGAAGCCTCTTTCTTTCTTTTCTTGAATGGGGGGGGGGAGAAGCCAAGCAGGGAGCCTCTTTCATTTCTTGGAAGGGAGGGGGAGAGGATTGAAAAAGGCAGAGGAGGGAGGAGAAGTCCAGGACCGAGAGAAGTTGAGAGAAGTTAGGGGCTTCTCCTTTAAGGCTAGCGTGTCACATGACCAGGTGTAGCCTATCAGAGGTTCTCTACCACGGAGCTTTCTTTATTCAGGATTTTCAGCACTCTAAGATATCGCACCATAAAGGTAGGGTCACTCCGCATCAATCCTTCTTGCTGCAGAAGGAAAATTAAAATCGCCCAAAATCCAAACTGAAATCGAATTCTGTGTGGAGGGCAGGGACTGAATCAATCTGGGGTTGGAATAAAAGCTCTGTGCCGTTTACACCCAGGATAGCCCTGGCTAGACCACTTTCATTAGACCTTGGAAGCTAAACAGGGTCAGATGTAGTTAGTTCTTGGAGGGAAGACCACCAAGGAAGCCCATGGTTGCCACGTTGAGGTGGGCGATTGCCAACCATCTCTGTTTGACTCTTGCCTTAAAACAATCTATGGTATATGACTTTTAAGCATTTTTCCATCACCAGCAGCTATGTTAAATAGCACAAAGTCCAGTGGGCGTGGCTCCTTATATCAGCAGAAGCTAGAGCACACAACATCATGTGCCATGCCTGGCTCATATCAATTTGGTTCTTTCTCCTGGGCTTGAGTGGTACTCCTAGAAGGTTCCCGTCCCTTCCTGCCACGTCTGACTTTTCCCAGCTCTCTGCATTTCAGAAGTTCTTTGCAGGTCAAATCCCTTATCAAGTGTACTAGACTTGTATGTATAACAATCTTGATTTACCTGCTATTCCCTTGCGTGAGTCTCGTTGATATGTACCGCAACATACCTTCTTGTCTCATTTAATTTCACAGACAATATGCCCTGTGAGTAAAATTATGCCGAGCCATGCTTGCGGAACATCTGCAGAACCTTGCTGTGGCCGACCTCATGCATGGGAGTTGATTCATGAAGGGCTCTTGGATTTGCAGACAGAGGCAGTGACCTCCATTAGGTGGGTGAAGTACGAAGTCTAAATGTAATATGAGCAACAGCAGCAGGTTGTGTCGCTTTGAACTCTTGTGAAGGTTTTATTCCCCCCCAGGCCTGAATTCTTGGTGGTCATAATTTTCACCCCTTCAGAGTCAGAAATCAAGAAACGCATACTAAGAAAGTACTTTTCTCCTCTTATTGTTGTTGTTAGTTGCGAAGTTGTGTCCAGCCCATCGCGACCCCATGGACAATGATCCTCCAGGCCTTCCTGTCCTCTACCGTTCCCCGGAGTCCATTTAAGTTCACACTGACTGCTTCAGTGACTCCATCCAGCCACCTCATTCTCATCCAGCCACCTCAAACTGACCAATGGCGAGAAGATCCGTTGTTCATGACTGTGTATAAATTGTTTTATTTCCGGGGTTTCTCAGTTCAGTTCTGCCTCTTGTCCCACCATGCCGATCTCGCTCTTTTCTGCTGCTACACACAGATGAACGCTCTCTCTCGATCTACCCCGCAAGGCTGTTGTGTAGATGGTGCCCCCTCGGCCAAGCTGCTTGCCCTGCTGCAACCCCTATGAAAGGGTCATTTGACCCCCCAAAGTGTCCTGACCCCCAGGCTGAGAACCACTGCTTTAGACCAAGCACACAAAAACATCTGCCTTGAATAAAACCTTGTTGGACTTAAAGGTCCCACCAGAGCCAACCCACATTCTGGAACAAACACCGTTAATCTTTAAGTGGTTCCTGAACTCCTGTACGAAGCTGTGTGATGATGATCCTAAATTATTATGCAACTGTGGATTCACATGAGACCGAAAAAAGAGATGGCTATTCAGATGGGCGTATATGGTTTTGTCTGACACGATATGAGTTTACCAATGTAGCTTAAGATTCAGGAAGGCCTCTTGAACACCGTGGGGAATGACAGGGTACAGTAAAAGAGAAGGAATAGTTCAAAGAAACAGTCCTCCTTGCACACACAGAAATGTCCTTCTGCTCGTGGAAGAGGGATTTGGGAATGATCTGCCAGCAGCTTCACAAGAAGCTGCCTTCTACTGACCCTAAGTCTGACAAAAGTCAGTCTTGTCTAGTATGACAGGCTGCAGCTCTCCAGGGTCTCAAGCAGAGGTCTTTCATATGACCCACTCCCCGATCCTTTTTAACTGGAGATGCCGGGAATTGAAGACTTATTTTATTCAAGGCCAATGTTCTGTTGCTGAGCTACAGCCCCTCACCAAAGTAAGAAAGCCCCAGAAGAACTGTAAAGTGGCCATTATAAAGTCAAAAGTGGACTTTTCAAGAAACAGGAAATTGTACCACTCCATGTGTCTTTCTAAAGAGCCTCTTGTGGCGCAGAGTGGTAAGGCAGCAGTCATGCTGTCTGAAGCTGTCTGCCCATGAGGCTGGGAGTTTGATCAAGGTTGACTCAGCCTTCCATCCTTCCGAGGTCGGTAAAATGAGTACCCAGCTTGCTGGGGGGTAAACGGTAATGACTGGGGAAGGCACTGGCAAACCACCCCGTATTGAGTCTGCCATGAAAACGCTGGAGGGCGTCACCCCAAGGGTCAGACATAACTCGGTGCTTGCACAGGGGATACCTTTACGTTTACCTATGTGTCTTTCTCTCTTGTTCTACTTGATGATGATGATGATGCTGATGATTATGCTGATGATGACATCATCCATTCAGTCATGTCCGATCCTCAGCGATTCTATAGCGATCCTCAGCTATTCTTTGCCATGAGCCCCTGTCTCTGATTACTTCTTTTAGCTATTTCATGGTCATCCCTGTGTTAGCTTTGATCGTGTCGAGCCAGCGGATCCTTTGGCGACCATGTTTCCTTTTGCCGCTGACCATGGCGAGCATTAATGATTTTTCCAGTGAGTTTGATCGCATGATGTGTCCAAAGTAAGGGAGCTTCAGCCATAACATCTTGCCTCCTAATGACAATGCTCCTCTCTAAAACTGTCTTGTTGGTAACTTTGGCTGTCCATGGTATCCGCAGCATTCGTCTCCAACACCATCATTCGAAAGTTCTAGTTGATATATAGTTTTAACACCAATAGCACAGTCACCTGACATTGAGCAACACGCCGTTCCCTAGTGTTGCCTACAAACATGCAATCCATGCCTTATGTGATGGTGTCATGTCCTGATCTGTCAGTTTTAATGTCTGATCCCTCCCTATATTGACTCTAGTAGACTCTGGTCAAGGGTAACTTCCAAAAAGTGTGACTCAGCATATTTTCCAATTTGGCTTACATTCCAAGGAGGATTTCTACTTTCCCCAAGCCCAAGTGATTAATGGCTAATATTGCAGGACAGATGGTAAGGCTGAAGCAAATATTGCTCATTAGACTTTGGTGCTGCATACAGTTATGCATGCAGTTGACTTTGTAAAAAAAGGGGACAGTTCAGTCTATGCCCTGCATGGGAAACAGAGGACACACACACAACTGCTGCACCTCCCAAACAAAGGACTTTCAATTGGTCGTCTTTTCACCATTTCCCCAGGGACCTCTGAATGCCATAAAGCTTATAATCCTTCTACCATCTGAAGACCTCCAACATGGGTAAATCTTCACCCCAGGGCTTGCTCCATTGGGAGCAGCTCGTGCCATTAGGAAGTTCTTCTTTAATGGACAACTGAATTCTGCCCTCCTGTAATTTAAACCCAGTTAATCCTGCCCAGCAGAGAAGCAGAGAACATTCTGAAGGGCAGCCCTTTCAGGTAGTTGAAAACTGAGATCAGATCTCCCCTGCTGAGATCACTAGATGTCATGGGAGCCTCCTTCCCCTCTTGCTCTACAGGCCTAGTCTCTTTCTCCATAATGGAAATGGTAAACAATTGATTGATTGATTGATTGATTGATTGATTGATTGATTGACCAATTGCCTGGCTGGCTCCTGCATTTTGCTGAAGGGGCCCATCGCCAATTCTGGGGTTCCTTGAAGCCTAAAAAATATTTCAAGTGTTCCTCCATGATCAAGAGGTTGAGAAAGGCTGAAATAAAAGCATATCAGAGGGGTAGGCCGGATGCTTGAATAACCAGTTTGTGAAGGGAATGACAGTCAAAGGTCTGTTTTGGACAGAAGGGCTCCTTTGAGATGGTTTACAGGAAGGGGAACGATGGTGGTGAGCATTTGCCAGGGGCCTAAATATGACCCATGTACAGATCTAACTCACCAGGCCAGATGATCCTGTGTTTATTTATTACTTTCTCAGAGGTCTGGGGAGGAGGGAGCCTTCCTCATTAAAGACTCACAACGAGTTCCGCTTGGTCTCCGGAAACTTTATGCATTATTAAGCCAGATGTCAGTTATCAGTAATATTTGTCCGTATCATTTATGTTATGCAAATGGCCTTTCTTGTCCTGGTTCTTTGTTGATCTCTTGCTCTGCATATTGATGTTGTTTGCCTCTTCGGTTAGAGCAGGTGGTTCACCCTTGCATCAGGGTTCACTTGATGGAGATCAGTTCATCTGGATAAAATGGCTGCTTTGGAAGGTGGACTCTATGGCCTCCTACCCCGCTGGGATCCCTCCCCAAACCCCGCCCTCCTCAGGCTCCGCCCCAAAGTCTCCAATTATTTCTCAGTCTGGAGCCATATAGTATCAACTCATCCAACGCATTGCTTTCATGAACCTTAGAATCATAGAATCACAGAATCATAGAGTTGGAAGGGGCCATACAGGCCATCTAGTCCAACCCCCTGCTCAACGCAGGATCAGCCCAAAGCATCCTAAAGCATCCAAGATGCTTAATTCAACATTAACGAAGTCTTGATTCTGGGAGAACGTTAAACCCCACTTGGAGGTAGGCTACCCTAGTTCGTAGCTGGTGCTCGTAAATTATAGCTCATTTAGCCTGTGCATGAATCCAACCCTGGCTGCAAAGGGGAAACAAACCAACGGGTTCGATGAAAGGATGATCAGGGCATAAATTGAGCTCTCCCTTCATGGGATGGTGGCTGGTGTTGAGGATGCTGGCAAGCAAGTGGAGAGTTAACTTCTCTCTGATGGGGTGAATCCTGGAAGCCAAGCTCCCACATAGGGAGGGGTAGGCATCAGACAGTGCCTTGACTTCAAAGGACATAGAAATGTGTCCTTTTGCTTAGGATTGCACTGTAAGGATTGCAAGGTTATTTCCCATGGGGGAGACTCAAGGCTGAGAGATGGACAGACTGGAATGTGTCCAGAGGAGGGCAACAAAGATGGTGAAGGGTTTGGAGACCAAGACATATGAAGAAAGGCTGGGGAAGCTTGGTCTGTTTAGCCTGGAGAGGAGATGACTGAGAGGGGATCTGATAGCCATCTTCAAGTATTTAAACGGGTGCCATATAGAGGATGGAGCAGAATTGTTCTCTCTGGCCCCAGAGTGACAGACCAGAATGAATGGGATGAAATTAATTCAAAAGAAATTCCATCTAAACATCCGGAAGAAGTTCCTGACAGTTAGAGCGGTTTCTCAGTGGAACAGGCTTCCTTGGGAGGTGGCCAGTTCTCCATCTTTGGAGATTTTTAAACAGAGGCTGGAGAGCCATCTGACAGAGAGGCAGATTCTGTGAAGGTTCAAGGGGGTGGCAGGTTACAGTGGATGAGCGATTGGGATGTGAGTGTCCTGCATAGTGCAGGGGGTTGGACTAGATGACTCATGAAGTACCTTCCAACTCTATTATTCTATTATGAAAGCCAGTTTGGTGGAGTGGTTAGGAGTGCGGACTTCTAATCTGGCGTGCCAGGTTCGATTCTGCACTCCCCCACATGCAGCCAGCTGGGTGACCTTGGGCTTGCCACAGCACTGATAAAACTGTTCTGACCGAGCAGTAAGATCAGGGCTCTCTCAGCCTCGCCCACCTCACAGGGTGTCTGTTGTGGGGAGAGGAAAGGGAAGGCGACTGTAAGCTGCTTTGAGCCTCCTTCGGGTAGGGAAAAGCAGCATATAAGAACCAACTCTTCTTCTTCTTCTTCTTCTTCTTCTTCTTCTTCTTCTTCTTCTTCTTCTTCTTCTTCTTCTTCTTCTATCTCTTTCCTGATTGCAATAATTCAGAGGAGAGCATGTCTCTCGATAAAAACAGAATTTCCTTTTTGCCTTTAGACTCACGCTTTTAACTTTTTGTCATCCTGCGCTTGCCTCTGTAGGTGTCTACAAATGAGTCACCTCAAAATTTTCTCACTTTGTTACTTTGCTCATATACGCACACCCAAACAATGTGCCAAGTTCCTTTGCAAATGACAAAGTGTACATTTTTCAGGGTTTTCTTTAAGGCAGTAATCAACCTATTTTCCTAAAAGAAGCCGAGTCGTTGCTGCTGTCAACAACACGGGCAGGTATGCAGCAAGCAAGAAGAGACATAATGGGATTTGGTCTTCAGGGGGGAAACTGGAAGCAGACTTCAGTTCCATCAGAAGCAGAACCGTGCCGGTACTGCCATGCTCTGCTTTCATAGAATCATAGAATCATAGAGTTGGAAGGGGCCACACAGGCCATCTAGTCCAACCCCCTGCTCAATGCAGGATCAGCCCTAAGCATCCTAAAGCATCCAAGAAAAGTGTGTATCCAACCTTTGCTTGAAGACTTGGCAGTGACGGGGACCCCTTATTCCCTGCAAGCATAGAGAGGCAGCTTGGTATAGTGGTTAGGAGTGCAGACTTCTAATCTGGAGAGCAGGGTTTGATTCCCCTCTCCTCCCCCACACGTAGCCAGCTGGATGAACCGAGTCTGGGCTAAACAGCTCAATGCCTGGCCAAGAGCATAATATCATCTGTTACAGAACATGTATACTTAAGCATCTTAAAATGAAAACCCATGTTCTTATTAAATACTGCATCAAAATGAGCCTCTTGTGGCGCAGGGTGGTAAGGCAGCAGAAATGCTGTCTGAAGCTGTCTGCCCATGAGGCTGGGAGTTTGACCCCAGCAGCCGGCTCAAAGTTGATTCAGCCTTCCATCCTTCCGAGGTCGGTCAAATGAGTACCCAGTTTGCTGGGGAGTAAATGGTAATGACTGGGGAAGGCACTGGCAAACCACCCCAGATTGAGTCTGCCATGAAAACGCTAGAGGGCGTCACCCCAAGGGTCAGACATGACTCGGTGCTTGCACAGGGGATACCTTAACCTTTTCCTTTTCTGCATTAAAATGGTGGTCAAACATCATCCTATGAATGAAAAGCCTGGGTAAACCAAAGCCATTTGGCCTGCTGCCTGAAAGACAGCAACAAAAGTGCTACACGTGCTTCAATGGGAAGGCCATTCCCTTGGTGAGGAGCCACTACTGAAAAAGCCCTATCTCTGGTTATCATTGGGATGCCAGCCTCCAGGTGGGACCTGGGGATTCCCTGGAAGTATAGCTCATTTTAGACTAGAGATCAGTTCCCCTGGAGAAAATGGCTGCTTTCAACTGTGGAGTTGATGGCATCATATTCCACTGAGTTCCCTCTCTGCCCCAAACCCTGCCCACTCCTGACTCCACCCCAAAAGCCTCCAGGTATTTCCCAACCCAGAGCTGGCACCTGCCTCATCTCAAAAGGCATGGAAACAGAAAACAGGGTCTTTCTGAGAGGCAGATCTTATCTGGTAGTTTGGATAATTGTCCTATAATAGTCAACCTGTAGTCCTCCAGATGTTCATGGACTACAATTTCCATGAGCCCCTGCCAGAAATCGCTGACAAGGGCTCATGGGAATTGTAGTCCATGGACATCTGGAGGACCACAGGTTGACTACACCTGCATGAGTCTCCAATCTTGCCCCCTGTTAAAGAAAGCAGGTAGATGTTTTCTATATCTGAAGAAACAGCAGTGTTAGATAAGTGTTAGATAACTCTTGGAGAGTTGGCTGGAGCCCCTTAAGGACCTCGGGATCCACGGCTGTTCAGGAGTGCCTCTTGGCGTCCTCCTGCACTCTACTTGTAAAGAAAGCAGAAACTAGGCCAAGGCCTCAAGTCTCCAGTGTCCTTTCCTCCAGAGAAAACTGGCCCAAGTAAATGTTGCCTCTGGATCTTCTCATCACAAGGAGAAGCGGAGTGTGCATTTTCGCATCTCTAGTTGGTGTAAAACTGTAAGGACAAGAGGAGTTTATTTTTATGTTCTGAAGCTTTTGCCTGCTTATAAAAAGACACCTTTCTTAAATAAATAATAACTTCCTTACTTCTTTAAGCACCTTTCCATGTTTGCAGTCATTTCAGGATCACTCAGGCACAAGAACAGCCAGGTGGAATCTAATAGGGACAGACCAGGGCAGGCCATGTGTGTGAAGCATTAGCATGAGCACCTGCAGAGAGCATGAAGAACCACTGATTACATTCTTTTCTTCCCTTGATGAGAGACAGAGGCCAGCTTTAAGGAAACTCTAATCTCAAATCTTTCTTTACAAATACTTGGAGGGGGCAAATCTGTGCTCCAGATGCGGCCGTGAACCCGAGGTCCCAACACTTTGTTTGTCTGACCCAGGAGTCATCAGAATTGGGGAGATATTCCACCGGATTCCAGGATAAGGTGACCAGATTGTCCCCCTTTTGGAGGGACATCTGGGGGTACCTAGCAAATTGTACTTAGAATCATAGAATCATAGAGTTGGAAGGGGCCATGCAGGCCATCTAGTCCAACCCCCTGCTCAATGCAGGATCAGCCCTAAGCATCCTAAAGCATCCAAGAAAAGTGTGTATCCAACCTTTGCTTGAAGACTGCCAGTGAGGGGGAGCTCACCGCCTCCTTAGGCAGCCTATTCCACTGCTGAACTACTCTGACTGTGAAAAACTTTTCCCTGATATCTAGCCTATATCGTTGCATTTGTAGTTTAAACCCATTACTGCATGTCCTTTCCTCAGAAGCCAACGGGAACAGCATCCTGCCCTCCTCCTACTTATGTTGCAATTATATATGTACTAGCAAGAAAGCCCATTGCAACCAGGAATGCAATGGGCGCTAGGACCCAGGGGACACCAGGAGGTGCTTTTTTTTCCTGCTGCGTGGAGCTGTGAAAGGCTCCTACAGGGTTTTTTTTTTTCTGCTGCTTGGAGCTGTGAAAGGCTCCTGCAGGGTTTTTTTTTTCTGCTAGCTCTCGTGGGCGTGCCGGCTTGGAGCTCCTACAGGGGTTTTTTTTCCTGCTGCTTGGAGCTGGGAAAGGCTCCTTCAGGGTTTTGTTTTCTGCTGCTTGGATCTGCGAAAGGCTCCTTCAGGGTTTTGTTTTCTGCTGCTTGGATCTGCGAAAGGCTCCTACAGGGTTTTTTTTTCTGCTGCTTGGAGCTGTGAAAGGCTCCTGCAGGGTTTTTTTTTTCTGCTAGCTCTCGTGGGCGTGCCGGCTTGGAGCTCCTACAGGGGTTTTTTTTCCTGCTGCTTGGAGCTGGGAAAGGCTCCTTCAGGGTTTTGTTTTCTGCTGCTTGGATCTGCGAAAGGCTCCTACAGGGTTTTTTTTTTCTGCTGCTTGGAGCTGTGAAAGGCTCCTGCAGGGTTTTTTTTTTCTGCTAGCTCTCGTGGGCGGTGCCGGCTTGGAGCTCCTACAGGGGTTTTTTTTTCTGCTGCTTGGAGCTGGGAAAGGCTCCTTCAGGGTTTTGTTTTCTGCTGCTTGGAGCTGCGAAAGGCTCCTACAGGGTTAATTTTTTTCTGCTGCCTCTCGTCGGCGCGGCGGCTTGGAGCTCCTACAGGGGTTTTTTTTTCTGCTGCCTCTCGTCGCGCTAGCGGCGAAAGGCTCCTCCGGGGGTGTTTCTTTTTTTTCTGCAGCTTCTCGGCGGCTGGAGTCTTGTGTTGTGTTTGCGGCGGGGGCTTCCTTGGGGCCGGCCTGACGCGGTGAGAGACGCTTCGCGCCTCTCACCACGTCAGGCCGGGAGCAACTGCGAGCCGCGCTGAGCGCGGCTCGCAGTTGCTGGGGCTGGGAATCGGAGGGACCAATCGGCAGGCGCTTCGCGCCTGCCGTTTGGTCCCTCCGGTTGTCTGTCATGAGGAAGGGTCCAATCCGGACCCTTCCTCATCACGGACACATCCCGCCCCAGAACCCCTTACTGTTTTATTTAGTCCGTGGCGCCCGCGGCGCCACGGGCGGTGTACAGATGTATGTATGTATGTATGTATGTATGTATGTATGTATGTATGTATATATATGTATATACTATTTTTGCTTTCTAAGTGTTCTATGAAACTTTATGTTGCTTCATATAGACCAAATGTTTAATCAAGAACCCCCCCCCCCCCCGGTCAATGGTGTCCTGCTTTACCAATGTTAAAATCTGGTCACCTTATTCTAGGAAGGTTCAGCCATGTGGTCCATGGCCAAAGTTTTGCCAAGAATGCTGTTGGGTTGTTACACAACTGATGTCTAGAACCCTTTGGCACAGCAACACTGGTCATGAGGTAGCACCTCTGAACTCTGTTTCCCCCGAAAGTAGGCGCCCTGCAATAAGTCCCCTCCCCATATGCCTCCCCCCAGTTCTTCCTGAGCCGGCAAGATCTGACTCATTTGTGACAATCCTCAGAAATGTTCCCCTTTTAGTAAGCTCCACTGAAATAAATGGGTTTAAAGTCTCTTGGTATAGAGAACCAGCTTGGGGGTAATAATTAAGACCAGCAGCCTCTGATCTGGAGAAACTGAATTAATTCCCCACTCCTCTACATGTAGCCAGCTGGGTGACCTTTGGCTAATCACAGACCTGTTGGAGCTGTTCTTGCAGAGCAGTTCTCTCAGAGCTCTCTCAACACCACCTCCCTCACAGGGTGCCTGTTGTGGGGAGAGGAAGGGAAGGTGATTGTATGCACATGTTCTGCTGAATGTGCAGTTGGTAGATGTGGTGATCTTGTTTCCCTCTGTGCACATATGCATCTCTGAACAAGCTGTTTACTACCCTACAAACAAGCTGTTCACCAAATGGTTATAAACTTCCTATGATAAGGTTGCTGTTGTTTTTTGTTTGTTTGTTTGTTTGTTTGTTTGTTTGTTTGTTTGTTTGTTTGTTTGTTTGTTTGTGTGAATTTTTGCCCTCAAGTCCTAGCTGACTTACGGAGAGTCTATAGGGGTTTCAGGGCAAGAGATTTTCAGAGGTGGGTTGCCACTGCAGGCCTCTGCATAAAACTCTGGCATTTCTCGGTGGTCTTCCATCCACCTAATAGGACTGATGCTGCTTATCTCCTGAGATCTGAAGAGATTGGACTAGCTTGCGAAATTAAATTCCCCTACATATTCATTTAAGGACAGGTGCAATAACATAAGAATTAACGACCTTTCTATTTCAGTGTAAGCTTTCCTAGATGCCATCGACGTCTTCCTTTCTTTATTTATTTAGAATATTCTGCCCGAGGCGGCTTACAATTAAAAATGACAGTATTAAAACACAAGCTGTTAAAAATAAGCCGTTGGACACGAGCAAAATAAAATCTATCTATAAAACAGGAGAAGGCCATTAAAAAGACATTAAAAACAGACCATTAAAAAGCTTCTTCAGACGATCTCTTCTTTGCCAGAGTGGAAAAAAAGATATATTTTTTTAAATGGTGATTTGTTTAAATCAGATTGTTTCAGTCTGAGCTTTTGTATTTTTATTTTACATTCAAACTTGGTGCAGTGGTTAAGAGTGGCAGCTTTTCATCTGGCAAGGCGCGTTTGATTCCCTGCTCCTCGTCTACATGCAGCCAGCTCGGTGAACTTGGGCTCGCCACAGCACTGATAGAGCTGTTCTGACCGAGAGAGAAGAAGAAACTCCTTTCTCTACCCGAAGGAGTTTCAAAGAGGCTTAAAATCACCTTCCCTTACTCTCCCCACAACAGACACCCTGTGAGTTAGGTGAGGCTGAGAGAGACCTGATATTACTGAAGAAGAAGAAGAGTTGGTTCTTATATGCCGCTTTTCCCTACCCGAAGGAGGCTCAAAGCGGCTTACAGTCGCCTTCCCTTTCCTCTCCCCACAACAGACACCCTGTGGGGTGGGTGAGGCTGAGAGAGCCCTGATATCACTGCTCAGTCAGAGCAGTTTTTCTCAGTGCTGTGGTGAGCACCCAGGGTCACCCAGCTGGTTGCATGCGGGGGAGCGCAGAATCGAACCCCGTACACCAGATTAGAAGTCTGCACTCCTAACCACTAAACCAAACTGGGGGGCTTTTTGCACGCCTTCAAAATCGCACAATGGTTGCCAATTGGAAACGCTATTGATTTGCCATAACGCACGACGTCGTAGACAATCTGCCACACACCTGAAACCAATCTGCAAAAAGTGCTTCCTTGTAGCGCTTTCAGGGGAATCCCAAAAAGTGGATTCACCCTCCGGAAAGCGCTACACTCTTGCAACCAATCTGCAACACTAGCGAAAAAGACCTGTGCGTTAACATTGTTGCGGTTTCTTCAAAGTCCCTCCTCCTGAGCCTGTCCTCCAAACTTCCGGCGAAGCGATCGCCATTTTTTTTTCTCCGAGCGAGTGGGGATAAACGCACCAGCGAGCCTCTTTCTGTTTAGAGGCTTCCCTGGCTTCAGTCCTTCACCTTTAGTCACTAAGCACAAACCACAGAAAAGCCCGTTTGCTGAAGTATTTTCCCTTTATTTTTTTACACATTCATTCAGCCGAAAATCGGGCCCGTGAGGGGGGGGGGATTTTTTTTTTCACTCGAGGCAACGTGGCAACGATCATACGATCAAACGACAGCTCACATTAGGCAGCTGGATGGGTCTCTCCGTTGCAACGAATCTACACAGATTCGTTACAATGGGTCTGTTTTTTTTTTAAAAAAACCTTTCTTAAAGGGAAAGGGGCTGTTTGGGAGCATGCTAACGGCTGCCCATTGGCTGCTTGACGGCCAGGGGCGGGACGAGCTTGGCAATAGCGCTTCCTTTCTAGCGATTTCTGCCGAGACCGGAAGCTGTGGGAAACGCTACAAAACGCAACTGGATTCCACTACAAAGGCAGGTATGCATAACGATGAATTCCACTATTTTAAATGGCGATTTTTCATTCAGTGACCAATTTGCAACAAAGATCCCGGTGCGTAAAGCCCCTGGCTCTCATATTAGCTTGCTGCTTCCAGGTCCAATACAAAAAGCTGTAGTTAGCCATTAAATTCCTAAATGTCTTTGGTCCAAGGTACCTGGTGGATTACCTTATCCATATATACCATGTACCTGAGAGACTGTCTCGCCACCTCTACCCCCAAAAGAGCATTATGCTCTGCCACTGCCAACTGGCTGGTGATCCCTGGCCCCAAACAAGCATGTCGGTCCTCGGTCAGAACAGTTTTATCAGTGCTGTGGCGAGCCCAAGGTCACCCAGCTGGCAGCATGTGGGGGAGTACAGAATCGAACCCGGCATGCCAGATTAGAAGTCCACACTCCTAGCCACTACACCAAGCTGTAGCAACCTAAATGAAATTTAAATGTAATATGAACATGTTAAAAGTCTACAAATGTAATCCACGTCTTCATTTGGAGAAGGTTAAAAACTGTTGGGGGCATGAAATAATTAATAGTATCAAGCACCATAATACAATGAGGTCCAGAATCATAAAGAATCATAGGCAGTGATGCTGGGTTCATATTCCCACTCTAACATAGAATTTTCCCCCTTTCCCCAACCCCTCCCACTCAAAATCCATTTCTAAATTCATTACACTGATATCCTAGCCTTCTTTTAAGGAGGCTCAGAGGGGTTTGCATGGTTTTCTGCTCTACATTTTACCCCCACAACAACCTTCTGAGGTAGGCTAAGGGACTGTTACATGGAAGCAAATAAGAGAGGTGTTAACTAGCAGAGTGCTTGCACTGGAAAGCTCACACCTTGAATAAATCTTTGTTGGTCTTAAAGGTGCTACTCGACTCTGATTTTATTGTGCTACTTCAGACCAACACGGCTACCCATTTGAATACATCTGACTACACCTGTTTAGCTTCCAATACATCTGAATACACCTGTTTAGCTTCCAAGGTCTGCCTTGTACAGTGGAAACCAATACATATATATCATTGGGCACATACACGGAAATGGGGAATGGAAATCCTGACCTAAATCCTTGCAGCAGTAGAGCAATGTGTCTGTGGCAGAAGAAGAAGAAGAAGAAGAAGAAGAAGAAGAAGAAGAAGAAGAAGAAGAAGAAGAAGAAGAAGAAGAAGAAGAAGAAGAAGAAGAAGAATCTTGAAGCATTTTAAAGACCAATACATTTTTCTGCCAGCATCTTGGAGGATTGAAGTCTACCTTTTAGGTTTATTTTGTTTCAGTCTTTTCAAAAAAAAGAATTAAATGGATTCAAATTGCCTAGATTTTAATTATTCTTCTGGCCATTTGGGAGGGAGAGAACCTTGACCAGCTTACCCAATAGGTACGTCTTGTGGTTAGGAAATTACTGTCGATAGTTGTTTTCAAACATCTTCTCTTCCAGAGAAAGTGGGATTTTTGGGTTGGCAGAGTACTAATTGCTGGCCTGATATTTTGAAAGAAGCACATTTGGGGGAAAAAGCGAGAGACATGATTTGCCTCAGGTATAGAGTGGCTCCACAGTGAGTTGTGTCAGTGGATCAACTTTCAAGTAAGCGAAACCAAAACGACTGCCGTTTTCATCTGAAATGCTCAGGTTTCATTGTTAACCTTTCCTTTTGCAGATATCCCTTCCCTTTCTACATTTGACTTTGTGAAGGAGACACTGCCGCATTCAAGGAAACCACGGATGAAAGGCATCAGGATTTTATCCCCCCCCCCTCCCCGCCATGCTTCAAAAATCACCTCTTCAAATTATTCCCATTCTTGTTTCATCTTTCTGCCTGTTTGTCTATCTGCCTGTCTAATGCACGGGTCCCCAACCTTTTAGGAGCCTGTGGGCTCCTTTGAAGTTCTGACACAGGGTGGTGGGCACAACAAAATGGCTGCTGCCGGAGGCAGAGACAGCCACAAAATGTCAGGGAGAGAGGTTGCGTATAACTCTCCTACTAACTCTTCCATATTTAAGGAAGAATCTTTATTGAACAGCCAGTCAGGAGCCTTCTGGGCTTGCAAACCCCCATCTGGCCCTGCACCCTTTCTAAATACTTTGGGAAAGCACCAGGAGAGGTGTTGCAGGGTACTGTGGTACCTCTGGGCACCAGGTTAGAAAACCTTGGCCTAATTCATTTTTATCTTACCTTCACTTCAAGAAGCTCAGGAACACTTATAGCGTACTTTTCTCCACCTGATTTGTGACAACCTCATGAGGTAGAGGGCACTCAGAGTGACTGACCCAAGCGCACCCAATGAGTGTCAGGGCAGAGTAGCATTTGAGCTTGGATCACCCAGATGTTTATACAAGGCTCTAGCCCTGCCTTTTCCAACCTTTTGGCCATGGAAGAGCCCCTGAAATAATGTTTTAGGCTATGAGGAGCTCTGGAAATGATGTCAGCTAAGCATGCCTCCCTGCCACACCCCTTGGAAATGACTTGTCACTGGAAGTAGCTTCACTACCCATGCCAACAGGCAGAACTGAGGGGGGAGAGAAAGGAGGTAGTGTAAGACAGGGGTAGGCATGCAGGCTCCGCTCCTCCCAGGCACAGAAGTCATGAGAGAACTCACACATGGGTGGGGGAAGGGGGAGCAATGGAAGCGGACAGTCCATTAAGGCAGGAGAAGAAAGCTGTGGACCCCCTCTGAAGCTCTCACAGACCCCCAGGGGAACATGGATTCTGGTTGAGAATCCCTGTTTTAACTACTGTACAATACTCTGGCAAGAGCCTCTTGTGGCTCAGAGTGGTAAGGCAGCGACATACTGTCTGTAAGCTCTGCCCATGAGGCTGGGAGTTCAATCCCAGCAGCCAGCTCAAGGTTGACTCAGCCTTCCATCCTTTTGAGGTCGGTAAAATGAGTACCCAGCTTGCCGGGGGGTAAACGGTAATGACTGGGGAAGGCACTGGCAAACCACCCCGTATTGAGTCTGCCATGAAAACGCTAGAGGGCATCACCCCAAGGGTCAGACGTGACCCGGTGCTTGCACAGGGGATACCTTTACCTTTACCTTTACAATACTCTGGCATCCCCAAATGTACAGCTTTCTGCCACAACCTCCTAAGGTTAGCACCATTCAGAATGTCTGCCATGCCTAGATGACATCTTTTCCAAATATGCCAAAGGATCAGAGTGCAATTCCTAGAGTGTCATTAACACAACATCACTGTCACCCGCTTCATTGCGAGTGACACCAGAACATTGCACCAATGCCCCCCCTCCCTTCTCTTCCTCCACAGAAGTACTTCCTTTTATCTATGCTAACCCTACTGATCCTTAATTTCCTGCAGTGCCTCCAAGGTAGGTAGAGTCGAGAGCTCTGACAGGACTGCTCTGTGAGAACAGCTCTAACAGGACTGTGACTATCCCAAGGTCACCCAGCTGGCTGCATGTGGAGGAGCGGGGAATCAAACCCGGTTTGCCAGATTAGAAGCCGTCGCTCTTAACCACTACGCCGCCACACTGGCTTAATAATTAATAATTTTTTAAATTATTTTTAGCCCACCCTTCTGTGTTGCTCAGGACAGGTGACAGCACTATCAAAAACAGCCTACAAAAACCTCTGGGCCACTTCACTGCTTACTCCCAACTCCAAATTACACACACCAACATTTCCCTCCCTAACGTATATGAAATCTGATCTAGCAATGGTGTTCTGGATCCGAAAAACGTCCTTTAACATGCACAGACCGTCACATTCTTCTTTCCATATTATTGTTTGCAGCAAACATTTCGGCCTAATGTTCACATCATTATTTTACTGGGAAGGGGGTGGGGGGGGTGGCCAGTCCCTCATAGCAAGAAGGAAGTGACTCATCTCCTGAAACATTAGGAGGACTTTTTATCAAAGCGAAGCGAGGCAAGCCTTTCCAATGTTTACTAGCCCCTGGCAACCCTTAAAGACTGGCAGGGCTTCATATCTTCCCTGCTGAATACTGATGAAATGGCAGGAATCTTTTTTTGTAGCCAAGGCTCTTAGTTTCCGGGCAAGTCATATGCATATGGGAGCTTTTCAACTGCAGGCATAGACTTTCAGAGCTCTTCCAGACGTACAAGGAGTTTGATAATAATAGGAGGCCTGAGCTTTTTCCCACTTGGCTTTGAATGCGACACATTAGCAGCAGTGTGACCAAGTGACAAGGGAATATTCCATCAGAGCTCAAAGGCATGCCGTGGCCCTGAATACAGAAAGGGTAGGCCATCCTCCGTTCTGTATTAAATATTTTGAGTATGATGTAGCCATATACTTCAAGACCTTTTAAATTTCACTTATTTTTCACAGGTGAGACCGAAGCACACATTTTAAACAAGTGGGACACAAAAGCACTTAATGTTGGTTGGATGGAGCTTGGTATAGTGGTTAAGAGAGCCAGCTTGGTGTAGCAGCTAAGAACTGCAGCCAACTATCTGTTGCATTGACCCCAAATCCATTTGCATTCATTGATACATTGAGTCATTGAGTCATTCATTCATTCATTCTATAACTTCTATACCTCCCCTTCACAATTTGTCACCTCAGGGTGGTGAACTCAGTAAAACAATCCATAAAACCCCAAAAGTATACATTTTCATTAGACGCCTCCTTAAAATGTTTAAAACATAGCACAGGTTAATATAACATGGAGAGCCAGTTTGGTGTAATGGTTAGGAGTGCGGACTTCTAATCTGGCATGCCGGGTTCGATTCTGCACTCCCCCACATGCAGCCAGCTGGGTGACCTTGGGCTCCCCACAGCACTGATAAAGCTGTTCTGACTGAGCAGTGATATTAGGGCTCTCTCAGCCTCACCCACCTCACCGGGTGTCTGTTGTGGGGAGAGGAATGGGAAGGCAACTGTAAGCCGCTTTGAGCCTCCTTCGGGTAGAGAAAAGTGGCATATAAGAACTAACTCTTCATCTTCTTCAGTAATATCAGGGCTTTTTCAGCCTCACCTCCCTCACAGGGGGTCTGTTTTGGGGAGATGAAAGGGAAAGTCAATGTAAGCCACTATGAGACTCCTTTGGGTAGAGAAAAGCAGCATATAACCGTAAGCTTGGCGGAAGAGCTCTGTCTTGAAGGACTTGTGGGACTCTACGGGTTCCACTTTGGTTACAACAAACTGATAGCGGAGGTCTCAACCACTGAAGAAGTCATTGAAAACGGAAATTATCTAGAAACTGTTATGGTTGCATCTTCTTGTATATAAAAGAAACTGCAAAAGAAATTGTATTGGAATTCAATATATACATTATCACAAGTATATTGCCTTGGAAAGGTTCCTTGTTTTTCTGTCGATTTTCCATTGTGAAACTTCCTTTTTTCGTGTTGTAATTTTATTGTGATATGTCAACCGTAAGCTTGGCAGAAGAGCTCTGTCTTGAAGGAACTGTGGGACTCTACAGGTACCTTCAGGGCTCTGATCTCCCCAGGGAGCTCATGTGAGATGGGGTGGAGGTTGGCCAGGTCCCAGGGGTCCAATGATGGGGGGGGAGGTGTTAGTAAAGGCTGGATCACTGACTTTTTTTTAGCCCTCTCAGGATTTCTCCAGTAGACTGAGAAAGATTGATTATCTCCCAAAGAGATAACCTGAAGACCCTTCCCTCTGCAAACCCCCAAATTTCCAGGACTTTTCCAGCTCACAGCTGGCAATCATGACAGAGCAAAATACAAATCACATCTGAGGCTTCCTATAGCACACCATGGAAAATGTAGCCTCTTGCTTAAGCGTGGTAGACTCTACTTTGCAGAATCAGGTGAAGCCAATCACAGTTCTCTTAGAGCTCTCTCAGCTCCACCTACCTGCCAAGGTGCTTGTTGTGGGGAGAGGAAGGGAAGATGATTAAAAGCCACTTTGAGACTCCTTCGGGTAGAGAAAAGGAGGATACAGAAGCCAGCTCTTCTTTACCATATGAAAATTCCACATTAAAGGTAAAGGTATCCCCTGTGCAAGCACCGGGTCATGTCTGACCCTTGGGGTGACGCCCTCTAGCGTTTTCATGGCAAACTCAATACGGGGTGGTTTGCCATTCCCTTCCCCAGTCATTACCCTTTACCCCCCAGCAAGCTGGGTACTCATTTTACCGACCTCGGAAGGATGGAAGGCTGAGTCAACCTTGAGCCGGCTGCTGGGATTGAACTCCCAACCTCATGGGCAGAGCTTTCAGACGGCTGCCTTATCACTCTGCGCCACAAGAGGCTCTTTATTCCACATTAAATTTTCCCAAACAATGGGAAAGTGCAACATCTAACCAAATCATTCATTTTCCAAGAGAGGATTTCTTTTTTTCCCTCCCCCTCCCCTCCATTTATTTGTGGACTGCAGAGTGCTCTCCGCTGGTAAAATTATTGGGAGAACAGAGAGAGAAAAACAATTTTACAAAAGCTGAGAAGGGAAGAAACCTTCACCTCCAAACATTAGATTAGCTGTGAGGGGCAGAAGATAAGCCTGAAGTCATGGCTCCCGGAGGAGAGCAGTGGAAATTGCTGAGGAACAGGGATCTGGGAGCTGTGCCTCCTCAGGGCACTTTCATGAGGTAAAGTGGCTAATTTTGAGATAGCGATGAGAGAAAGAAGATAGTGTCAGGAGATAGCTAGGGTCTCAATTTCTCTTTCCCTTCCTGTGTTCTGCACTGAATCTGATGATTTTGAAGCTTTAAGACAAAGATTCCAAATTGACATTCTGTCAACAGCGGGAGGAAGAAGATATCTGAGCCTTGGGAAGATCCATTGATCAAACTGAAGTTCCTTCTTCTTGGTCAGCCCCTTAACAGAACAATACCCTTTGGAGCTACAAGAAGAGCTGCCTTTAGTAGAACCATAAGCTAAGCTGTTCATCAGTTTACAATAATTTTATTTTTAAATACTCTGTTGGGCCCAGCAATTTGGAGGCAATATTCATTGCCTATGCATATGAATTGAGTGGCCAAAGGTTTTTCCTGTTCCGGAATTTTAATCCACTCTTGTCATGATATTGCCTTGCAGGGTAGGAGATCCGGGCTCCAAGAAATACGCTCACACGTATTGGCATGAAAAGGCCACAACTTTATTCACGTTAACCCAGCGAGGGTTGGCAGGGCAGAGGATTAGGAGCCGGAGCAGTCAGCCGACTGCCTCCTTTTAACCTGGGCAATGGCTTTACCCTTCCCGCCTGTTCCCGTCCGGGAATGCAGGTTCCCTAAGCCATTGCCCCTCACTAACCAGGAAGTGTCCACCCTGGACGCCGGAGGAGGCGCAAACCTCTTCAGCATCCATCCAGGAGACCAAGTCGTATCAGGAAAGGTTGAGGGAGCTTGGTTTGTTTAGCCTGGAGAAAAGGTGACTAAGGGCCGATATGATAACCATCTTCAAGTACTTGAGGGGCTGCCATATAGAAGATGGAGCAGAGTTGTTTTATGTTGCCCTGACAGTCAAACCAGAACCAATGGGTTTAAATTAATTCAAAAGAATTTTCAGCTAAACATCCGGAAGAAGTTCCTGACAGAGTGTTTCCTCAGTGGAACAGGCTTCCTCAAGAGGCAGTGAGTTCTCCTTCATTGGAAGTTTTTACACTGAGGCTAGATAGTCATCTCACAGAAATGGCAATTTTATTAACTTAGGCAGATTGTGAGCGGGTGGGCAGGAAAGGATGTGCCAGTGTTTGTCTCTTGTGGCCTTCCCTTGCATACCTAGGGAATTGCTAATTGCTGCTGTGGGTAGCTGAATTTCCTCCAGGCCAGGCTGACTTCTGGAGATTTTTGGTGGAGGGATCACTTGGATGTGAAATTGGGGTCACAGTGGGTGAGCAGGTAATTGTGATCGCTTCCAACTCTATGATTCTATTATTCTATTCTATGGTTCTAGGTAATATGATACCTCTTCAAGTACTTGAAGGGCTCTCACATAGAGGATGGAGCAGAGTTGTTTTCTGTTGCCCAGGTAGGTTGCCCAGAACCAGTGGGTTCAAATTAATTCAAAAGAATTTTTGTCTTAACACCTAGAAGAGATTCCTGACAGTTAGAGCAGTTTGTGGAACAGGCTTCCTCAGGAGGTGGTGGGTTCTCCTCCTTTTGAAATGTTTAAGCAGAGGTTAGAGAGCCATCTGACTGAAATGCTGATTCTGTCAACTTTGTCAGATGGTACGTGGGTGGACAGATTGTGTCTGAACTTGGTCCTGGTGCCCTTTCTTGCATGCTCAGGGAAATGCCAATTGCCAGTTTGGGGATCAGAAGGCAAAATTCCTCCAGACCAGACTGACCAGGATTCTGTTTTTTGGGGGGGAAGGGGGGCATCATCTGGACATGGAATTGGGGTCACTGTGGGTGGGCAGGTAGTTGTGAATTTCCTACTTTCTGCAGTGGGGTGGTCTAGATTACCCTGAAGAGGCTCATGGGAATTGTAGTCCATGGACATCTGGAGGACCACACGTTGACTACCTCTGCCCTAATTCACAGAAGGAAATTATAGTCAGGAGGGTAGAATTGGTATTTCCAGGTAAAGCACTGTTTAAGGATTTATTTATTAGAATCTTTATAGCTCTTTTTCCTATTTAAAATATATATACAAGATGATTTACAATACTGAAACCCATGTAAAAGAGTTGAAATAGATAGCAGCCTTTAAACATTAACAAGCACAAGGGACGGGTTTTTACTACAAAATGCTTTCCAGAATTGAAAAACGGTTTCCAGCAACCTCTAAAGAAGGAACCAACTGCACTGCAGTGAGTGGGACATTCAAAGACCAGGAGCAACTGTGAAGAAATCCATTCGTTATGTTTCCACTAGCTGGGAGTTAAACTGTCAGCTGAACTGCAGCTAAACTGTCAGCTGACATGAGGTTGTTTGTTTGTTTGTTTGTTATTTGTTTGTTTGTTTTCTATACCACGCTTCCATAATTTCCAAAAAGAGATTCAAAAGAAATTCCATCTAAACATCTGGAAGAAGTTCCTGACAGTCAGAGCGGTTTCTCAGTGGAACAGGCTTCCTCGGGAGGTGGTGGGTTCTCCATCTTTGGAGATTTTTAAGCAGAGGCTGGAGAGCCATCTGACAGAGAGGCTGATTCTGTGAAGGCAAAGGGGTGGCAGATTACAGTGGATGAGCGATTGGGATGTGAGTGTCCTGCATAGTGCAGGGGGTTGGACTAGATGACCCAGGAGATCCCTTCCAACTCTATGATTCTCTGATTCTCTGATTCTATATGGCTCAGGGCAGTTTATATACAACATCATGGGGGACTACATGGAACGAATCAACATACAACAGAGTCATTATACAACAATAACAATCCAATAGTGGTTCTAAACAACACAACTTCAGTGATCCCAAACAACAATATAACAGGAACAGAAACTTAGAAAAGGCCCCTAGAGAGGTCAGACTGGTTCAGGTCATGGAGGGGATGTCTGAGGGAGACCTGTGGTCAGTCTCAGGCAAATGCCTGGTGGAGGAGCTCCCTTTCGCAGACGCTGCAGAACTGTGGGAGTTGGGGCAGGACCCTGATCTCTTCGGGGAGCTCATTGCACCAGGTGGGGGCCAGGCCAGCAAAAGCTCTGGCTCTCATTGAGGACCGACATGCTTGTTTGGGGCCAGGGATCACCAGCCAGTTGGCAGTGGCAGAGCATAATGCTCTTTTGGGGGTATAGGCAGCGAGACGGTCTCTCAGGTACATGAGCTGGTATATATGGATAAGGTAATCCACCAGGTACCTTGGACCAAAGACATTTAGGAATTTAATGGTTAACTACAGCATTTTGTATTGGACCTGGAAGCAGCAAGCTAGTATGAGAGCCAGTTTGGTTTAGCGGTTAGGAGTGTGGACTTCTAATCTGGTGTACGGGGTTCAATTCTGCACTCCCCCACATGCAACCAGCTGGGTGACTTTGGGCTCATCACGGTACTGATAAAACTGTTCTGACCGGGCAGTGATATCAGGGCTCTCTCAGCCTCACCTACCCCACAGGGTGTCTGTTGTGGGGAGAGGAAAGGGAAGGCGACTGTAAGCTGCTTTGAGCCTCCTTCGGGTAGAGAAAAGCGGCATATAAGAACCAACTCTTCTTCTTCTTTTCATCTATTGCACATGATGGGAATAATGCTGCACTTGCCACAGCCAGTCCCTGCATACCCCTCAGCCACCACCCTCTGAATCAGGTGAAACTTCTGAACCATCTTCACAAGCAACTCCACGTACAATCTGGATGTTTTCAAGACTCCAGACCAGGGGTAGTCAAACTGCGGCCCTCCAGATGTCCATGGACCACAATCCCCAGAAGCCCCGGCCAGCGAATGCTGGCCGGGGCTTCTGGGAATTGTAGTCCATGGACATCTGGAGGGCCGCAGTTTGACTACCCCTGCTCCAGACTTTCTGCAGATTGCCTGTGCCCAGGACACAGTTCCTATATTTAGGCAAAACCCGTCTCCATTGTCTGGCATCAGGGCGGGAAGAAAATGAAATGAATAATGAATGCTGAATTCTTTGTATTTTTCAAGGTAGGTCCTTCGGCTCCGTTGTGCACTCAGTGTATTTCCCCCCCTCCTTTCCTGCACTGCGCTGCCCAAGAGCTGGCGGTGGCATCCATTTTTAATTTCTGAGCGGCACTGAAAAGCTTCCTGTTGACCCTCTTCTGCCTCCTGAGGGGAAGAAAGAGTTGTTTGTCATCTCCTAAATGACACACCTTAAATGGTAGCAATCCGCGAGCAGGGCACTGATGTTCACAACACACCGTATTCTTGGGCACTTTGAGTCAGCTTGGTGACCTGAGACTCCGTGATGTGCATGGCTTTAAATAGATGAATAGGCAGCTGTGAATACATTGGCAGATGGGGGGGAAAGGGCATTTCTGTAGCCTCCTTCCTCCCTGTTCCCTTTGATGCCATTTTTGCAGATTGCTGGAGTATTTATATGGACATATAATACAGGGCAGGAGAGGATGAGCCCACGGTGAAGAAGAAGAAGAAGAAGCAAAATCTGGTGAAAGGAGAAGAAAGCTGTTTGGTTCAAATGGGGCTCTAGATCGAACACACAGGCAGGGAGGGGGAAACACCCGGTAAGATGATCATGATAGTAATTTCTGCAGATTAGGGATGTGGGGAACAGTGTACCATGGAAATAGCAAAATGTGTTCAGTGTGGTTTGACATGGTTCACATATAAATGAAGATCATTCCAATGTGAGGGGCTTAATGAGCCACAGAAATTCATGTGCATGTTAAAATCAGCTCAGCTTTGATTAGGGGTGGCATACAGCCATAAATGATGCAATAAATGCAAGAAAAGAGCGAAACATTAAAAAAGATATTGAACTTCACATCAGGGAAACAGACCATCTGAGCTGATTTAAGCTTTTAGATATGTGCCTGTTTCCCGCTGGTTCAAATGGCAAGCTAAATTCAGAAGCATGTATTACCAAAAGTTTGTCTCAGTTCTGTTTTGTTGGAGAACCCGAAAATAGGGTCTTTTTGGGATACAAGGTTTCCTGAATAACAGGCTTTTCCACATTCTAATTTTCCTTGATTGTAAGGTCCTGTTTCTTGGGGAGGGGAGGATCCTGTTCTGAACCTGATGTCTCCCTCTAGTGGTCAATTTGCTATTACACTAGCATAATAACCTGCAGTTTAAACCTGCATGGAGATAGTCTAGAGATAAGCCACTGTATTATTGAATCGACCATTAGGGGGAGCAAATCAAGTGCAGAATGGGGAAAAAACACTGAAGAAACAGCAATTTACTATCAATGAAAATAAGAATGAGGAAGAACCCAACAAGTTACTATGTGTGAAATCTCTATTGTCAATGCATGTGTCTCTGCATTTACATTGGTGATAAAAGCAACCTGGAGAATTCACACCATCTTGAAGCAGCCCTAGAACTAGCTCCCCAACTACCTCCTCCTGCATTGTGTCTACGTCAGAATGTTGGTAGAGTCTAAATATGCAAAGAGATGCCAAGCACTCAATTGCTTAAAGAATAAAATGGCTTTATTAAGAAAAGAAACAAGCTTTGTATAGAAGGAGAGGAGAGAGACCCAACTCTCTATCTTTTCTATTGTCTTCATTCTGCCTGTTCATTCTGTAGGCAAGCTGGAAGGAAGTGTGCTCAAAGGAGTGTAAGTCTCCGATTAAGCCAATCAAGACACTGGAAGAGGTAATTTGAAAAGTATCAGGAAGTTCCTATTCCAGCCATGCTAAATACTCATCTTCACTGATGTCCCCTGCAGGATTTTCTTCATATCCTTTTTAATCATGCAGATCTTATATATTCCAATATGGGGACGGGGTGGGATAATTCAGCACCTGAGCTATTCCAGTGTTGATGGCATGGGACACTCAGCTTGACTTTCCAGAACCGATTTCATTTCCCAACACACTGCTGATTAAGGCTTCAGCCTCTGCAGAGAGACGCAGTAGGATACAGGTCATTGGACTAGATGACCCATGAAGGGGTTGGACTAGATGACTCATGAGGTCCATTCCAACTCTATGATTCTATCTTAAACCACTCCTGCGGTTAAATAAAGCCCTAAGGCTATTGGGGAGGAGTTAGGGTGGGCTCTGTCCGTGATAAAAACTTGGAGGGGTAAATCAAGAGCCGCGAAGCTCCTCCTCCTGATTCGCCCCCCCCAAGTGCCACTCAAGGGCAAAGTGGCTAATGGGGAGGTGCACAAAGTGCCTTCCAATTGGCCCCTCACTAGGACAGACCAAAATTCCATTCACCCAGCCCAGTCTGGCTGCCAGTCTGCTCCTGACCACCGCAGGGAGAGGAGGTCAATAGGGCTGCCAAGGGGGATGAGAACAGAGGCTGCACCAGCCCTTTTTGCCCCAAAGCTGTCATAACTGTCAAGTCCAGCTGAAAATTGCCTCAGAACCCTGACAGAGCTGGCAGGAGGCTGCAGAGTGCTCCCCCTCCCCCCCTTCAGGCCTGCTGCAAAGGAGCCTCTGACAGGCCCTGACTGAGGGAAGGAGGCCTTTCCAAGAGCAACTCAGGGGACCCTGAGGGCCTTCCTTTTGAGACACTTGAGGCCTGCTGGGTCACTGTGGCCCATTCCCAGTTGTCTCAGATCTCTCACAACCCCACATACCTCACAGGTTGACTATTGTGGAGAGACGAATGGAAAAGGTGTTTGTAAACCGCTTTGAGACTCCTTTGGGTAGTAAGCAATAGTGTTCAAAAATCCGTTCTTCTAAGGAGCAACCATGAAAGAAGCACTGAAAAAATCGAAAAGAAGGAAAAGGTGGACACCTGTGTACTGTGACTACCCCATGTGTATTACGGCAGAGGGGCATTTCAGTGAATGTGGCCTTATTCACACAAGAAGGGAAATGACGCAGAACTGGGAGGAATTGGTTGCCATGTAATCTTCCCCTAAGAAGAGTCTTCAGTCTGATTTTCCCTTCACATATCTGAAGACATGGCTCTGGAAAGCTCATCTGTAACCACTATGCCAAAATTCCCAAAGGTCAGTCTTCTCCCACACTCAACGAACATTCCACACCACAGGTTCTTGACACCCATATCTCCACACCTATACCCTCATTTGCCACCAGGCCACCACAACCTCCCACACAACACACACATTCAACCCCATGCCCTTACAGACTGGACAACTCCTCCCCTTCCTCTTCCCACTGCCAAGCTCTAGCGCCCGTTGTATTCTTGGATACAACTGGCTTTGCCCCTAGTGATTCTATGATTCTATGATTCTTTGATTCTATGATTCTATGATTCTATGACCATTGTTGGAGCCAATCAGTCCTCCCTTGGTGAAAGAGGAAGATGTTCCTTTTGATCACTAAAAAAAGGCTATGTCCAGGTTTGCAGGACTCACATGAACAAAAGCCATCTGGGACGGATGGTGTAATGAGGAAAGGAAACACAACTGGGTAGAAGAATTAGCTTCCTCCAACCCAATGTGATCCAGGCCTACATATTCAGGAGTTAAGCTGTTGAGAAAATTGGGCAGATCTTCCAACTTGAGCAGAAGAACAAATAGAGAAAATCATATGTCGCAATTATACTCCTCCACTTCCAAGAACTACAATTACACCATTTTCAGCCTTCAAGGTCACACAACATTTTTTAAAAAATCTCTTTTAACATTTGCAGGTTTTCTCCCTCCCTTGTCACAGGCAACTTGTCCTTCAATTAATGGTGTAATTATTAAAACTAACACCCAAGCCAGCAATAGATGGGGGAATTTCTTCAGACTGGTAAAGCTAGTTAGAAGGGAAATGCATTATTTAGTTTCTATTAGACTAATTGCTTTCCCCTCTTTGTCTTCTGTTCCTGACGTTTTGTCCTTCCCACCAATACGACTGATATTTTAGAACACTGCAGCAGCAAATTATCCAAAAATCATCTTTATCCATTGAAAAGGCATCCTATTATTTGATCACATATTACAAGTGAAGAGTCCTTTCTCACTTTCTATTACTGCCTGTCTTCATTAGCTGAACATGATGTTTTTTTGTGAAATGTTTCCCACTTTAATTCACTTACCATTGCAATATATTACTTAGTATTATACAGCCAAATTACTCCAAACGAGAAGGAAGAATTAAAGAGAGAATCACGTGCTAACTCGCAAAGAGGACGCAAACTCTTTTTAAAAAAAATTCAGAGTGAATTTTAAATATTGATGAGGTTCCACCCACTCCCCGAAATTATCCTAGTAATCTTGATAGATACAGAAATACATCTGTAGTGTGTCTTTTAAAAATGTCGGCAAGAACAAACTTATCTCATGGACGCTATAAATGAAAGATCTTTATTTCTGAAACAATATTAGATAAATCAGACCATTTCCACATGGAGGGGTAAAACATGAGCGGCTTCCAGCTTACAAATGCGGGATGGTAAATCTCATGTTTGCAGCCCTCCTCAAGGGGAGACCCACTTGTATTTTCCCACTGCCCCATTGCAACCTTTGGCTTTCCGAGGAGGCTGCAAGGGAAAACAAGCCAAACCTCTCCCTCCACTCCTTGGCTTGTCAAATAATAACAAGCCACCAATTGCAGCACAGCAGTTAGCTCATGGACTGAAACCAGCTCCAAAATTATTATTTTTAAACAGGCATTTCCATGTTGCTATGCGGCAATGCCACAACACATATGCATTTTTAATAGAAATCAACACTGCCCCATTGCTATGGAGAAATGCAAGAATGATACATCTCCCCCCCCCCTTTTGGAATTCATGTTCTTTGGCAGTTCATTTCTGGATTTCTAAGACACTGAACATGATAACTGGAGTCCAAAAAGACTTGGCTTTAAAACAAGGTGCTCAGAACCCAGTATGATCCGAAGAAGGCAGCCTGATCACCCACCCTGCCCCCTCCTTCCCATCTCATTCCCCACCTCCAGAAAACAGAAAGAGGACTGTGTTTTGCCTGCCTGATCCCAAGAAAATCATGGACACTTTAAAGAAGATTTTATTTCACCTTTGACAATGTAGGCTTGCACTGCAACATGGACCTCACCATTTTAAAAATAAAATTACTCAGAGCACGAAATGGAGAGGGTATGGCGGAAGTGAGGGCAGGACAATGCTGCCAAGACTATTGTTCATTTCCCCTTCCATAAGATCTTATCCCTGTTTGCTCACTGGCTGCTCATTGGTGGTTCGCGTCCAGTTTTCTGAATTCCCAAAATTGTGAGTTAAAAATGGCCAAATCATGACCTGGCCACTGGTCAGCCTTGGGATGTTGGTGATGTCATGTGGAGGGGGCTCAATATGCCACCAATATGCAAAGGCTGTCCAAGAACATTTTCCTCGTGCGGAAATGGCCTCAGATTTAGACGGTAAAATTGAAGACATTTGAATTCCACATTTTACGAATTTGATTGAAATGTTAACGAATAATTTTCAGAACAAACATATAAAACTTGGTCTAAAGTTTAAATCAAACTATCTAATGTGGCTGTTTGTGTATCTCAGCTGTCAGACTGATGCTATCACAAAATTAGTTGGGTTCAGAAATCTGTGGAAGGAAGGATCACGGAGATCTTTCCCTTCTTCCAAGCACTTTCTATCAACCTGAATCAGTTGCGGAACTTTAATGGGTTAGTATCTATGCAGGTCGATGGGGGCAGCTCTGGAGAGAGCAGAAAGAGGTGAAATCACCCTCTACCTCCACTTCTTTCAGTTCAGCTCCTCTAATGAATAGGTGATCCCATCCCCTTCTGCCCCACACTAAAGTCACACTGACCCACATTTAATTTAGTTCTCAATGTCTCACAACCTCAAGAATGAACTTTTCCCAAGTCAGAAGGGGCTGGAGGATGGGGGAGATGTGGAATGATCCAAAACCACTAGCACCTTACATAGATGGACCATTGGACCCAACAGAGCAGCTGCTATGTCTTGAGTGAACTCTCTCTTAGATACATTTACTCCCAGTGAAACTCCATATATCACTGGAGTTCCATTCCTGGAATGGTATATCTCATGCTAACAGCAATGGTGGTTTCCAGGCTGGATATGGTTGTGAAAGTCCAGGGTCCCTGGGCTCAGTAGGTAGGCCTCAAAAGCACTGAATCTGAAATACACCTTAACTTCCGAAGTGCTCCCCACCCCGACCTCCACACAGGGTCTACAATTATCCAACTCTATCACTCTCTGAACGCACATATAGAAGGGCAGTTGTGTTTTCACTCAGAGTCCCCGTTACATGAACTCATACAAAGGATGAATAATAAAACTAATTTAATTCGGATATCCTGCTCTTCTCTGGTCAATAGTTTAAGACCTTGCTAGTCTGTGATTGGAAGGGTTGATTGGCTGATGGATTCTCAAGGCAGCATCTTCTTGATTCATTATAATAGCTGTTCCAGTGAGCTTGGAAAGACCATTGTCTGAGATCACATACTTCTGTGATCTCAGTGGCTTCTCTAAATCCGATTAGGGGAATTGGTACTTTCTCCATTTCATTCATTTCCCTGCAGTTTGTTCAACCCATCCACAATCATGGACACGTAATCACATTTCCATTTTTAAGCTATTTGGCTAAATAACAATTGGGCCACGGATAACAAGGTAGCCATTAGTTCAGTAATTGGAGTTTGCCCATTTTCTTGGAGGTAGCCTAATAAAAAGGCAGCCAGGTCAGTCATTCCTTTAATTGGACATTAACTCCCATGTTTTAATTGAATGGGTTTTCATCAAGAATTTGGGACACAGAGAAAGTGAGAAGGAAAGAGGACTGCGATTTTAGAACCTTTTTTTCCTGCGGGAGGTTTTATGATATGCAAAAGACCATTGCTGAAGTGCCAGAGCCTGCCTAGAGCAGGGATTTGCAACCAGACTCCTGGGGGTCTGTGGGACCTTTCCCCTTCTACCTTAATGGACTTGGCCACAAACTGGGTGTCTACACCCAGAGGGCTCAGTGCTGTGGCTGTGGGTATAAAAATCAATGAGGGTGGTAATCAGTTGTGTCATGGTGTGGATGGTCCAGGCTGTCTTCTCAGTTCCTGACATTCCTCAAGCCAACTTAAACAGAAGCCACCGTAGCAGTAAAGGTGGGCAGAGAGAGTGAACGGAGGGCAAAGGGTGTGGGTGGTGATGTCACTTGCAGTGATGTGTCACTTCCAGGGGGTGTGGCAGGGAGGTATGGCCAGCTGACATCACTTCTAGGAGCTTGAAATTTTATTTCTTGGACTCTTCCACAGTCAACAGATTGAAGAAGGCTGGCTAGAGTATAGATGACAATATAGGATAGAAATATATGTAAGAGCCACTGAAAAACAGCACATCTGGTTCAAGTTCTCCCCTTCTCCCCTTTAATGCATGCAAACACCCATGTTATGATGCCCTCAGCTTTTGCCCTCCCAAGAGTAAGATATGGAGTGGGGATGAGGAAATATGCAATATACAATATCCAAACATAAAGTATTTTTACGTATTACAGAACAGAGGGACAGAACTCAAATTCCCCATGATGTTGTTATGAGTAAAGTGGAGGGCTGCAGACTAGACTGTAGGGTAGTTAGGTGGTTATAGAAATTGTTGGAGAACTACACCCAAATTGTAGTTGCTGGTGGCATTTCATCCAATGGGATACCAGAGGGCTCAGTTCTAGGCCCACTGCTTTCAATATTTTTAAAAATGAACGGGGGGGGGGGAGTGGGGAGAGAAAAGGATATTTATTAAATTTGCAGATGACACTGAATTGGGTGGAGTAGCAAACAAGCCAAAAGATAAGGAATTCACTGAGATCTGAACATACTGGAAAAGTAGGTGGATGTGAAGAATATGCAATTAAAGGATAAGTGCAGAGTTTCACATCTGGGTAACAAACATTAGAAGCCCATATACTGGATGAGGGATAGCAGTGTGTGTAAACAAGATCTTGGGGTCCTGGTGAACTGTTAACACTGAACATGGTCAGCTGAAGGTCTCTGATTGGCATAAGCTCACTTCCTATCCCTGTGGAGAGGTGTGTGTTTCTCCTTTCACAATGTTCAACATAGCCAGCAGTGAGATACAGGCATCAGAAGTGTCCATTGAATAAAGTATAACCTTAGTCAAATTGCTAAACATAGTAAAGCTAAATGCAATGAATTCCAATTCTGTTTTTTTAATGAAACTTGGAATGCTCTACGGTGGAATTCTAAATACTCGGTATAATCTTGTCAATAACAGGTATGGTCCTATGAGAATTTCTGTGGACAGAAGGGATTCCTACCAGTGGAAGGAGACTTCATCACCTTCCCCATCCTGCTGTAGCATGAAATACGGCTTAAGTAACAGTGTGAGGCCTTCAGTGGATGGGGTGATTCAACAGCCCCTTCATTCCATTAAGAGCAATCACCATCTGGGTCCAACCACTGAATTGGAATGAACTTCCAGGGCTATCACTAGAGTTGAAGGGATCACGTGACCTAGGGATGTTCCAAGGTACCCTTTTAGCTTCGTTTGCTTTTAATATGATCAGGATGAGCCATTTTGTCCTATGTTTTGTTGTGGTGGCTTGTTTGTTTGTTTTGTTGCCGGAATTATTGTGGTTGAGGCCAGGCAATGACATCAAGAAATACTGGCCTCCCCACTTGAAACACCCACAGACAGAGACCCCTCTGAACTCTGGAAGAAACCATGTTGATGAGGATGTTAGCTATTCAGTCTAGTCCAACTCTTGGTGATCCTATGACACAACTGCTGCCATGATTTCTGACCTTGTTCCACTTCTTTGAGTTGTGTAATGTTCTGGACGGTGTCCATTTTGATTGTATCTAACCAGTGCATTCTTGGGAAAAAACATAGGAAATTAATATTAGGAGGCTGTTTTTAATGGAAGATGGTTATTTATTGTTATGGTTTTAAAATGCATGGCTTTAGAATGCTGTGAACTGCCCCAAGCTGATAGGTTGGGGAGGTATACAAATATTATATTTAGTTAGTTAGTTCATTTCATAGAATCATAGAATCATAGAGTTGGGAGGGACCTCCTGGGTCATCTAATCCAATCCCCTGCATCATGCAGGACACCCACAACCCTATCGCTGACAGTGTAACCTGCCACCCCCTTGAATCTTCACAGAATCAGCCTCAGAATCAGCCAATCAGAATTTTTATTTCTCTATTTGCTATTTTTTCTGCCATGGTTATGTTATACGATGTGGGGAGGGTTAAACTGCTTATACACAATCAATGCCCAGATTAAGTTAAATTGTATCCACTTTATGGGAAAATTTGGTAGGAGGAAATAAGTGAAAAAGAGGGAATTCAGTTTGCCCAAGGGAGAACCAAAAAAAGGGGGGGATGGATTTTTCAAGGCATAGAGGAGAAACCTGATAGCATCCCTTGAAATGTTCTTGCTATTTGTTGACAAGTCTCCCTGGCCCAACTCTGGAGTGAAGCATTGTACTTTTGACTTTGCCCATGGACACAATCAGTTTCCAGGCATCTCTGGAGGAGCCGACGCAGAATTTAGTGGTATGGAGTTTGCTATTTATTTGTCCAGATCTCTTTCATGCAAGCTTCATGCAGTGTTTGCAGGTATATTGCAGAAGGAGACTCTTGGTTTTAAATCACTTCCTGGGGTTTAACTACAGAGATGTGTCATCATTTCCAAGGGCATCTGCTTAGCACAACTGAGATGGTACAAGCTGGGGGTTGATAGAACTCACTTCTAATTGACCAAGAAAGAGCCAGAGGAGAATTATCATTAAATATGAACGCTTTTAACAAGCAAGGTCCACGACTACCCTGAACTGTATTGTGGTGGTCAGCCATATCTTCTTCCGTTCCACAATTGGAACACTAACAATGAACTTGGAATAATGAAAGGGTGAAAGCTGCCTAAATGTGTGGGGAAAGTGAGCTTGGGGGAAAAGAGGTGCAGTCTTGAATGTGACCATTCATGGGCAGTATATCTCAGTATGGCATCCATTGGATATAGAGATCATTTTTCCTGGAGAAAATGGCCACTTTGGAGGGTAAACTCTTTGGCATTTGACACTGTCCTCTCCTGCTTGAAAATCTGGATCCTTTTGCTTACAACAGCCTCTCTTCAGATACTTTCTGCCAGTGGAGCTCTGAGAAGAAATTCTGAAAGGGGGTAAATGGGAGGAGCCAATGAGGGGAGTGCAGCGGATTCAGCTCTTCCTTCCTATTCCTTTTCCATTGTGTGAGAATTCAACACAAGGCCACTGCAGACTGGGCACATGAGCAGAAAGCCAGTCTGTCCTCCTGGGTTAGTTTAGAAGAAGAAGAAGAAGAAGAAGAAGAAGAAGAAGAAGAAGAAGAAGAAGAAGAAGAAGAAGAAGAAGAAGAAGAAGAAGAAGAAGAAGAAGAAGAAGAAGAAGAATGTTGTTGTTTTTTTAATTAAACCCCTGCAACTTGAGTAACTCTGGTTGATCATGATTAACCCTACAGGGTCACCATAAGTTAGCTGCAACTTGACAGCAAACAACAAGCAATATTACAATAGTAAGTGAGTAGTAGAAACACCACCGCCAGGACTGGACTACTTTCACTCTTCTCAAAGCAAACTGACCTCACAGTCACTCACAACAGCTGCCCCTTCCTACTGAAAAAGTTGAGAGCGTGAAACAGGATTATTGTTTAGAATCCTCAGATGAGAGTTACTTGAAGAAGATGTTCTCACTTGTTCCAGTGGTCATAGATTGTTCGTTCGCTCCGTTTCTCTGCATTTTACCAGGCCGGTGAAAAAAGCGAGTAATCTCAACATGGATTCTTACAGGCACCCAGGGCGAAAAAGCACAAATCATTCCAAATCTAATTCACTCGCCAATCAACTTAACTTCATCTATTGGTGACTTAATCGATAGTTCTCATGCTACACTCCTAATTGCACCCCCAGGGTGGTCGAAGTCTGTGGATTTTAGCACAGCCTCCCAACCACCCATGTTAATTGATAATAATCTAAGTAATATTGAAAAAGGCAATTTCTGTGGCTAATGACCAAATCCATGGAAAGCCTCCAGGAAGGCAAGGGGCAGGTAACTCTCCATATATCTATTGATTCTTCCACTGTAATCCCTGCTGCTGTGGCACAGCAAGAAAGAAGAAGCACAAACCAGCAGATATCTATGCTATTGATGTTGTTTATTGATTGCTGTGGGATACTCTAAAAACTGTGGAGAATCAGCAGGCCTGGAAATCTTGTTGCTTGATAGAATATTCAGTAGCATTTGGGACATACTGATATGTGAATTTTCTTAACCTCTTGCATCAGTCTTAATAGAAACACGAAGGAACTGCTACCAATCGGGCAGATGCAGGATGGACAAAAAGAACATGAGAAATTATATTGGGGAATTTACTGCCTGTGGATCTAGGTCATGGCCGCTAACAGAGACAGCTTTAAAAGGGAACTGGGCAGGTTGGAGGTCCATCAATGGTTACTAGCCATGGTGATCAAAGGATGCCAATGTATTTACAGTATACCTCTGAAGCTGAATACTAGGAGACCATGGCCAGTGGCCCTGTTTGTTGGCCCTCCAGAACAATTTATTGTCCACTGTTTGAATCAGGATGCTGGACTAGATGGCACACTGATCTGATCCATCTGGACTCTGAGTGGTTCCTCAATGGAACAGGCTTTCTCAGGAGGTGGTGGGTTCTCCATCTTTGGAAATTTTTAAACAGAAGCTAGATAGCCATCTGATGGAAAGGCTGAATCTGTGAAGGCAAAGGTGTGGCAGGTTAAAGTAGATGAACGATTGGGATGTGTCCTGCATAGTGCAGGGGGTTGGACTAAATGACCCATGAGGTCTCTTCCAATTCTATGATTCTATGATTCTATGATTCTATGATTTTATGATTCTATGATTTAGAAGTTTTTAAATAGTGGCTAGATAGTAATCTGGCAGAAATGCTAATTTTATGAACTTAGGCAGATTGTGAGTATGTGGGCAGGAAGGGATGTGCCAGTGTTTGTCTCTTGTAACCCTTCCTTACATACCTAGGGAATTCCCCAAATCACCACTGTGGGTTGGTAGGTGAATTTCTGCCATACCAGGCTGGAATCTGGAGATTTTTGGTGTGTGTGTGTGGGGGGGGGAATCACTTGGGCATGAAATTGGGGTCACTGTGGGTGGGCAGTTCCTGCATTGTGCAGGGAGTTGGACTAGATGACCCTGGAGATCCTTTCCAACTCTATGATTCTATAATTCTTCTTGTATTTCTATATTGGGTTGAGGCTAGGCTGTCAGTAACATCTAAGACCACCACTCCCCAAACACTCTCCCCTGTAATATCACACTCTTTATCTTAGCCAAAAGGCTTAGAAGCAATGCCCCTGTAACATCTAGATTCTGGCAATCAACGTGGGAGAGGCCAGGAAGTGAAGGACACAGACATTGTCTTAGAATTAATAGTTTTTAACTGTGTTGTTTTAATATGATGTACATCACCACAAGATGGCTGGGCCAAGAGGGGGCAGTCTTATAAATCGAAGGATGGACGGACGGACCGAAGAACAGACAGACAGATGAGCGTCATTATCTATATAGCTAGATGGACAGACGGACGGACAGACAGACCGATCAGTGCCATTATCTATATATGTTCCAAAGTGATGCCAGAAACAGCAGAAACGTGCCAGAAATTCAAATCTGCCTCAGGGAGAGAGTCATTGCTTTTCACATTTCCAGCTTACATCTACATGAAAAACGTTACAAAACGTGATGACAAGGCCTCTGCAACCTTTGGGGGCATCCTCTGAACCGGAGCAGAAGATTAAAGCTAAGTTGGACCTGGAAAATGTAATTAGCAAGGTTTTGTCGACAATAACCTTTTCAGAATAACATACCAAGGCCTCCTTCAGCATTTCTCAGAGGCTTTTAAAAATAAAAGGCCAGCTTTAGGGCAGCATAGCAAATGAGGCTGGGACTACCATTTGTGAACGACTTGCATCTTCAGGACATGCAATGTGCATGCATGTGGACTTCTGGTGGTCAACTCAGATTCAGACAACAGCCCTGTAGGAACCCTCATTGTCCCACAGAGTTCAGATACCACTGGGGGTATGTGTGCAGGTATATAAGATCCTTCACTATTCTCCTGCTGTAACTATACCTCTCCATTCCAGTTCCTAAAGTGGGTTTGCTCAATGTTATACAAATTTATATATAGACACACATGGATTAGACTTACCAACTCGCAGGTGGTTACTGCAGATCTCCAGGCTAGCGATCCCCAACCTGTGGGCCGCGGACCACATGTGGTCCTTCGACTAATTGGAGGTGGGCCCCGAAGGATGCCTCCCCCCCCCCCCCCGCCCAGCCCTTTACTTCATCCCCCCGGCCCTTTACAACACACTTCATTGTTGTGGCATGTCTGTATCTTATTTTGAAGGGATGTTTAAACATTACCCTAGCAATCAGAGAGCGTTAGGGCAGTGGTTGAGAATAGAGGAGTAAATTACCCCCCCCCCCACTGGGCCTCAGTAAAAGGCGTTGAGTGGTCCCCTGTGAGTGGTCCCCGGTGATAAAAAGGTTGGGGACCACTGCTCCAGGCAACAGAGATCAATCCACATGGAGAAAATGGCCACTTTGGAAGGTGAGGCATTATACCTCATGGAAGTACCTCCCCTCCCCAACTCCTGCCCTCCTCAGGCTACACCCCCATCACCTCCAGGTATTTCCCAACCAGGAGCTGGTCACTTCCAACATCTCCAGGTGTTTCCCAGCCTGGAGCTGGCAACCCTACATATGAACACATGAAGCTGCCTCATGATAGCTCTCTGCACATGACCCTCTGATGGACAGGGGGTTATCCTGCCCCCAAAAGGGAAAAAAAACAGCCACTCAGCTGAGCCCAAAGGCAGTGCTGCTCTTGCATCTAATCATCTTTTGAGGAAGGGGGAGGAATGTCAGTGGGGAGCAGAGGAATGGGAAGGTGACTGTAAGCCACTTTGAGCCTCCTTCGGGTAGGGAAAAGCAGCATATAAGAACCAACTCTTCTTCTTCTTCTTCTAGGGGAGATTCAGATCTGCCTCAGGGAGAGTATAGTGACAGTTTTAGGGCCTGCCTCAGCAAAAGAGCAGAGAATTGTTTTATTATCTTATTTAGTTATTTATTTTTATTATATTTATTTATTATATTTATATACCACCCTCCCCTGAGGCTCAGGGTGGTTTACATGGAACTGGAATAAAAAACAGTACAGATAACATGATAAATTGAACGATAGTGAAAGAGTCATAACAGGTGAACAGTAACATAATGGAACAAACATTCCTTTTTAACTGTCATATACTGACAGCCCCATGGCGGTTCTCATGGGAGGGGGGTCTCAGGGGCTTCCCAGCCCAGGAAGTTCTGCCCGGCAGTGTGGCTGAGTGGTTTAGCTCTACCTCTGGAAGCAAATAGGGTACCCAATTGTCAGGCATATCTCTGGTCATCATTTAGTCTGACTGCTGGGAAATGGCAAACTGGTGTGACTGGAATCCTGTGTATTTGAAAGGATCCACCCTAGTGGATAGTCAGGAAAAGCCTGTTCGTGCCGGGAAGCACTGAAGAAAATTTCAACCACCCTCTGAAGCCATGACAACCTTAAATTCACATGCCTTAGCCAGGTCTCTCGTTTAACCGCCTGGAAACCTGTGTGGCTGATTTGCTCTTTCAAACCCGCCTGTAAGCAAATAAATCTTCTTTGTTCTTTAGACACAAGGCCCGCTTCAGTGATCTCCGTGATCTATTTACTGACCATAAAAATCACCTCATGGCAGCAAAGGCAAAGAACACCTGGTAACTGAGGGCTAGGTTTACAGTTGAAACCAAACCTGGTTCCCATCCCTTGGGAGAAAAGGCCTGTCATATACAGTGACTGAATGCACAGGGAAGGAGGGAGAGTGCTCATGAGAACACTGGCCATGAGCCCCATCTACACACAAGCACTGACCTTTGAGCATGGCACCTATGCAGGAGTGCTTTAAGGATCTGAGGGGCTTTTAGCACCAGAGCCAGTTTAAGGATTCATGGGTACAGCTGTGGCGGGAGCAGCCAGACCAGGGATAGAGGGGCCTTCCGCAGTGGAAAGGACTGTCACTCCGAGTGTCCTTAAAGAGGAAAGGGGGGAGGAGAGAGGTTAAAGTCTTAATCCATGGGAGGAAGGCACTTCACATGGCCCCTGGAAGCCCATAGCACGGCCCTTCACCTATGTAAAAGCCATTTTGGTTTAGTGGTTAGGAGTGCAGACTTCTAATCTGGCGAGCCAGGTTTGATTTCACGCTCCCCCACATGCAGCCAGCTGGGTGACCTTGAACTCGCCACAGCACTGATAAAGCTGTTCTGACAAAGCAGTAATATCAGGGCTCTCTCAGCCTCACCCACCCCACAGGGTGTCTGTTGTGGGGAGAGGAAAGGGAAGGCGACTGTAAGCCACTTTGAGACTCATTCGGGGAGAGAAAAGTGGCATATAAGAACCAGCTCTTCTTCTTCTTCAGTAATATCAGGGCTCTCTCAGCCTCACTCACCTCAAAGGGTGTCTGTTGTGGGGAGAGGGAAGGGAAGGCGACTGTAAGCCACTTTGAGACTCCTTCTGGTAGAGAAAAGCAGCATATAAGAACCAACTCTTCTTTTTCTTCAGTAATATTAGGGCTCTCTCAGCCTCACCTCCCTCACAGGGTGTCTCTTATGGGGAGAGGAAAGGGAAATCAACTGTAAGCCGCTTTCTCTACCTTCAGGTAGAGAAAAGTGACATATAAGAACCAGCTCTTCTTCTCCTTCTTTTGGGGAGGAAGTTTGCATACTCCCGCCTTGGGATCAGAGATTCTGCTTTCTGAATTTTGCCTGAGGGGAGTTCGTACAGATACTTCCTCCACCCATAGGTACTGCTTTCATGAGGCAGCTGTTGTGCAGAAGTGGGAGGAGTTTATGCCCACCCAAGTCAACATGCAGAAAGATCATGAGTACAAGCCTGCATGGTAAGACTATTGAGGTTAGTATTGTCTACTCTGGGAGACAGGGGCCTAGTTTCTGCCTGCTGCCGCAGCCTGAATTTTGGTCTTGGCAGGCCACTGGGCAGCTTCAGGGCTTGGAGATGGGTGGGTGGATGGGAACAGGGGCATAGCTCCACCACCTCCCGGCCACTACGGCTGTAATTTCTTTTTTAAAAAACATTAATCAGGAACTAGGGGTGCCTTTTTCGACAACATGCTTCACTGCATAGCAATAATAGCGAAGATCATAACCAGAGTGGCTGTAATAAGGAACCAGTGGAGTGTTAACTATTCCATATTGAGAGTAGAAATAAACAGCAGCAGGCAGAGAAGAACTGAGAAGCAAGCGTGGAGAATCTTGAGTTTGTTCGGCGATGATGAACAATGTCACTCCTGGCGACGTCACTTCCGGGGGTGTGGCAGGGAGGCGTGGCCAACTGACGTCACTTCCAGGTTACCTCGAAGCCTGATAAAATGTTCAGGGGTGACTCCATGGGCAAAAGGTTGAAATAGGATGCTCTAGAGCAGGGGTAGTCAACCTGTGGTCCTCCAGATGTTCGTGGACTACAATTCCCATGAGCCCCTGCCAGCAAACGCTGGCAGGGGCTCATGGGAATTGTAGTCCATGAACATCTTGAGGACCACAGGTTGACTACCCCTGCTCTAAAGCCTCTGGGAGAGGAGTTTTCTGATGTGAATTTCCTACTTCCTGATCCTACAGAGATAACAGGGACGGGACTGAAGAACTCCTGCTTTAGTTCATCCTCCATAAGCCAGATGACCCACTTAGCCAGAAGACACTCCGTGAAGAGTCAGTTTTCTGAAACATGAGGGATTGCGATAAGAAAGGGAGACTTAAAAACTCTGATTTCAAAGCTCTTTTTTAATGTCCCGCTTTTCACTACCTGAAGAAGTCCCAAAGTGGCTTACAATCACCTTTCCCTTCCTCTCCCCACAACAGACACCCTGTGAGATAGGTGGGGCTGAGAGAACCCTATGAGAACTGCTCTGCAGAGAACAGTTCTAATAAAACTGTGCCTGGCCCGAGGTCACCCAGCTGGCTGCATGTGGAGGAGCAGGGAATTAATCCCGGCCCTCCGTATCAGAGGCCGCTGCTCTTAACTACCACACAACGCTGGCACACAAGTGAACCGTTGTGCTCAACCTCCAAAAGCCTGACCAATGACCATGTAATGTCTAGCTCTGTTCTGTTAATGAACAGCGGCAATAACATCCACATTATCAGGACTGTTCCTTGTTGTGCCAGCTGATGAGCCGGCTCAGGCAACCCTGCAAAAGCTGGGAAGTTCTCTAAATGAAGACAATTAGGAAGACCTTCTGTTTAATTATCCAAGGGTGCCATCTGATTTGCTTTGCCGAGACGTTACCGTTGTTTATTAATATTCATGCAGGAACCCGGCAACAAATGACTAAGACGCTGAAAGCCTTGTTTATCTGCTTCGTCTCTATGCACCTTCCAGGACTGTTTGGTATTCAACGATGGTTTGAATATCCCAAATAAAGAAAGAGAAAAAGGAGAAGAAAGCCAAGCGCTGGCAGTCCCGCTTGACACAAATGGAAACTACAGGTGCAGAACATTTTTGAATTCCACATCATAAAACCCGTAGGAAAGAAGAAATAATGCCAAATGTTCACTGCATGCAAAATAATAAATAAATGTAGATCTATAGATAGTATCAGCAATGTCATTTCCAAACCATTTTACGCAAACATAAAGTGTGTATTTTCAAAACATCATATAACCATAATCTTGAGTTTTCGATCCACTAAGTTCTATGAATTCTAGACTGGTGGTCAAACAGTAGATTGTTAAGAGTCATGAACATTCACCAGATTTATGCCTGTGTTTAATGCGTGGGCCACGTCACATGTTACATTATATATGTCTCATTGTGTCTTCTGGGCCCATTCTGCACACATTGGGCAATGTATTTTTTAGTGCATTTTCAATGTTCCTGTTTCGGACCAGTCTTCTGTCTATTTGTTCTTTCATTTTTTTGTAAGGACTGGTCTGTTTGTCCAATGAAGATGGTGGATGTCACAAATCGCATGAGAGGATGAGCAGGACCATGAACCTGAGATGGTCCGGCTGATGACGCTGGGTCCACTGAGGTTTTGCCTAGAGGTGAGAGCGCCCCAAGGAAATGGCAACGGGGAGATCTAAGGATGATTAAAAGTACAAGGTGCTGACGTTCACAGCAGATGGGAAATCATGCTGAACTGCACCACATCCCCTTCTACTGTGCATTAGCCATGCCTTAATCGTATTTTTAATTGGAGCTATCCCCTTGTGAAAAGGAACTCATCGCTAATATTGCTAATGCAAACAGTCGTTTTGTTCAGGGAATGCATGAAGACTGTTCCCACAACGCAGATTTGCCTGGATTACTTAGGCAGAAAAGGCTCAGGTGACTTCCATTAAATCTATTGAAGTGTCATCAGTACGGTCATATTTGGGTGTTAATAAATCAGTTAACAAAAAGGTCGGAGCTCTCTTAGCCTCACCTCCCTCACAGGGTGTCAGTTGTGGGGAGAGCAAGGGAAGGTGATTGTAAGCCACTTTGAGACTCCTTCGGGAAGAGAAAAGCGGCATCTAAGAACCAAAGTTCTTCTTCTTCATCTTCTTCAGTAATATCAGGGCACTCTCAGCCTCACCTCCCTCACAGGGTGTCTGTTGTGGGGAGAGGAAAGGGAAGGCAATTGTAAGCCACTTTGATCCTCCTTCGTGTAGACGCAGTGGTAGTCAAACTGCGGCCCTCCAGATGTCCATGGACTACAATTCCCAGATTCGCTGGCAGGGGCTTCTGGGAGTTGTAGTCCATGGACATCGGGAGGGCCGCAGTTTGACTACCCCTGGTGTAGAGAAAAGCAGCATATAAGAACCCACTCTTCTTCTTCAGTAATATCAGGGGTCTCTCAGCCTTACCTTGGGTAATGAAAAGTGGGGTATCAAAACCAATGCTGCTTCCAGTGAACAGCATTTCTCCTAGTGGCTCATGAGCGTAGTCTACACTTTATTTCCCTGTATGTTTCTGACTTTTATGTACGGTGTTGCTAACTCTCCTGTTCTCATATCGAACTCTTCCTGAAACCTTCCTGTGAAATGTCACCCCAAATACACTCATGCCGAGAAGTTCCCATTCAAAGTTACCTTTAGCTCTTTGTAGAACTGTGGCTCCAGAGCTCCTGCTTTGATAATCTTGGGTCGGATTTGTCTTCTTCACTCGACGATGCTTTCTAATTGTTTCCTCCAAACTAACTGCAAAATGGAGAGGGAAGAAACATGTCATGTATCACGGCTCAAATGTCACTCCATTGTCTTCAAGCGCTGATGCTTCTCTCAAACGCTATCAAGAGAAACACAAACATATGTCCTATATTCATGACGGGATGTTATCATTGTTCGCAGTCAAGTACATTAATGTCGCCAGAACTGCCGTTGTAAATATCTGGAGGGAGTGGTCCTTTGATGCTTTAAACATCTTCTGGCCCTTGCTCTGATTTCCTATTTAGAGCCAAAGGCCAGCATATGCTTTAAATGATTTAATAGATTTAATAGAGGTAAGATACGTACAAAGAGCCTCTTGTGGCGCAGAGTGGTAAGGCAGCCGTCTGAAAGCTTTGCCCATGAGGCTGGGAGTTCAATCCCAGCAGCCGGCTCAAGGTTGACTCAGCCTTCCATCCTTCCGAGGTCGGTAAAATGAGTACCCAGCTTGCTGGGGGGTAAACGGTAATGACTGGGGAAGGCACTGGCAAACCACCCCGTATTGAGTCTGCCATGAAAATGCTAGAGGGCGTCACCCCAAGGGTCAGACATGACCTGGTGCTTGCACAGGGGATACCTTTACCTTTACTTTACCTTTACCTTTACTTTAGCTTAAGATACATACAAGATCAAGGAGCATTCTCCATCATCCACCAGGTATGTTGGTATAGCGCAGTTTTCGGGAGGGGGTGGCATTGATCTTAAGAACCTGGCCCCAACCAAAGATCTGGCAGAAGAGCCCCATTTTCCAGGCCCTGTGGAACGTTGACAACTCCGTCAGGGCCCTCAGCTCTCCCAGGAGCTCATTCCACCAGGTCGGGGCCAGGACCAAAAAGACTCTGTCCCGGGTTGAGGCCAGGCATATCTCTCTGGGGCCAGGGACCACCAACAGATTAATGTCCACAGAGTGAAGGGTCCCTCAGATAGGCACAGCCCAAACTACAAATGGCTTTAAAGGTCAAAACCAGAACTTTGAACCTGATCCGGGCCATAACCGGTAACCAGTGCAGGTGGCCTCAGCACAGGCTGGATATGAGCCCTCCAAGATGAACTCATGAAGACCCTAGCAGCTGCATTTTGTACCAGCTGGAGATTTTGGGTCAAGGATAAGGGTAGGCCAGCATAGAGCGAGTTACCTAGCAGGCTTCATATTGAGGTGTGGGGAATCAAACCGAGTTCTCCAGATTAACATCCACCACTTTTGACCATTACATCATGCTAGGAATACAAACAGAAGCAAAAAAAAGTTACAAAAACACCAGGGAGATTTTCCAAGAAGATTCAGTAAATATCTACTCATCATTAGAGACTCCTTCATCATCTGCCCAATATACCACTGTTGATTTAACCTGCATGTGGAAAATGTGTCACATAAGCTCAATAGAAGACAAAAGGAAACTTGAGTCTAGTGGCTCCGTTAAAACCCAAGTTTTATTCTGGATAGAAACTTTCATGTACAGGCACATTTCTTCCAAGACAATGACAGAGCACCATCACATATATGTAGAGGGTAAGGAGGAAGTTGCCAGGAAGAGCCAATTAGAGTCAAGATGCATAAGTAACTGAGAAGTAAATAGAGCTACAACTGGATGAAGGTAACTGGTAAAACCTGTGGATGGCAGCAAATTAGCATACAGCATTTTAAAGAAGTTTACAAACAGATGTAAGAACTAAATGATGTTAGCATGTATAGTGAGATAAGAAACCAATGTCTCTGTTAAGCCCTGGGGAGTTCCTTTGTTATGAGTGTTGTAATGACCTGAAAATCAGCACTATCCCATTCTAGTCCTTTGCAATAAAACAGCTAATTTGAAGTCCTCCATTGGGAGTCTTGGAAGACTGAAGTACTCTCCAAATGGTTTCTCTTGAAGCCGGATTCATGGCCACTTATCCCCTGGCATAAGGTGTTGCACGATAGTCCTTTGGGGCAGTGGTAGTCAACCTGTGGTCCTCCAGATGTTCATGGACAATTCCCATGAGCCCCTTCCAGCATTTGCATGGTATTCCAGACTGGCTCGAAGGTCTGATATGGATTAATTCTTCAGCTTTCTTTCACAAACACACTGCGATTTCCCCTACCTCTTACACCTCTGCTTACACCTCCCCTACCTCTTACACCTCCCCCTCATCAGTAAAGGACTGAACTGGAGCCTATCTGCAGGTAAATCATGCAACCTTACACCTCAACCCAGCACTGGTTTCAGGCAAAATGGGATTAGATTCCCTATTTATCAAAGACATCCAGAAATATAAATATATATTTGATTCGAAAAGCACATGGCCATTATTTAAATGTTTCTTCTCAGATTCCCTTGAAGCGACATGACAGATTAAAATATCGTCATGACAACCACATCCTCCAGGAGTTTGAACCTCTCTGCTCCTTTTTGAAACCCTACCAACAAAACCCAGAGCCAGGTGGCTTCACGATGCGAAATATTCTGGTGGCAGATTCTGAAACCGTATTTATTTATTTGGCACAGAGGCCTTTGGTGGCGGCTGTAGCAAGACAAGGAAGGAATGTCTTTAAAAACATGGGAGAAAGGAAGTTGATAAAAAGAGATTTAAAAATGCATATATAAGACAGGGAAGGTTTGTGGGGGGGAGGGAGAAATGAACCTCCTGATAGAGCTTTAAATTCTGTCAACTCCTAAGGAAATTGAGCCAAATCAGACTCCGGTAAGGAGATCTGTTCCACAAGGACACAAGGTGAAGCTCTGTCCCTTACCTCGCAGCAAGAATAGTTGCAAACAGAATGTAGCAATAATTGTCAGACAACATCCATTAAAAAATAAATAAATAAGGACACGGAGAATGTGAGATATCCCAGGTAATTTTAATAAGGGTGAAAAGGTGAGATTAAAAGCATTTCTCTAATTGCCTGCCCAGCTGGAAGAAGGCCTGGGAGCCAGTGTGGTCTAGACCAGGGGTAGTCAACCTGTGGTCCTCCAGATGTTCATGGACTACAATTCCCATGAGCCCCTGCCAGCAAACACTGGCAGGGGCTCATGGGAATTGTAGTCCATGAACATCTGGAGGACCACAGGTTGACTACCCCTGGTCTAGTAGGTAAGAACAGCAGACTCTAAGCCAGGGAATGGCTTTGACTGCCCACTTCTCCTCCTTATGTAGGGATGCCAGTCTCCAGGGGGGGATCTTGGGATTCTTAGGAATTGCTGATCATCTCCAGACTAAAGAGATCAGTTCCCCTGGAGAAAATGGCCGCTTTTTTATTCTCCCCACCCCAAAGAGTCCCCCTCCTCAGTAAAGGACTGAACTGGAGACTATCTGCAGGTAAATCATGCAACCTTATAGGGTTGCCAGCACAAGACTGTGAAAAGTCTGGAGATTTTGGGGGTGGAGCCAGAAGTGGGTGGGATTTGGGGCAGAAAAGGGACCTCAGAGGAGTATACTGCTATGGAGTCCCCCCTCCAAAGCAGCCATTTTCTCCAGGGGAACGGATCTCTTTAGTTTGGAAATGAGCTATAATTCCAGGGGATTCCCAGGTCCCACCTGGAGGCTGGCATCCCTAAGTGTTTGCCTTTCAACTTTGATCTGCAATACCTTTCAGCAGAAGACCAGTTTATGTGCCTTATATGTGCCTTTTATGTGCCTTTTATCCATATTCTCTGACAGGAGCCAGGGGCAGGGTGGGATATTACAAGATGAGATTTAATTAAAGTAATTAGTAGAACTGTAATTGGCTTCCAGCTATGTATTCTGAGCACAGCGTAATGGATAGAGAGTTAGCCTAGGAATTGGGAGAAACAGGCTTAAACCACCTTTCTTCTCACTGGGTGACCTTGGGCCAAGCATTCTCTCGCTCTCAGCCTAACTTCCCTCGCAGGGTTGTCATAAGGATAAAACACAAGTGGGGAGAATGTCGGAAGTGACTCGTGGTCTCCACCAAGGAAATTTCCAGGCAGGGGAGTCCTTTAGCAAGGAGCTGATCGTCTGTCTCTCCTCCTTTGCCCTGTGGTGAGACCACCCACCATAGCGGGTGTTGTTATCGGCACTGGAGGTTAAATGGGTGGAGATCTGAGACAGGGGTGTTTAACTGTGAAGCACCCATCTCACAGAGAGCCCTCCCACACCCATCACTTTCACTGCTGACCTGTAGGCATCAGATTGAAGAGTCTTGCTTTTTTAGGCCCTTGGTGACTCATGATGCTACTGTTTTGCTCCTATTGGTGCTGGAAAGTACCATCAAGTCACAGCTAATTTAGGGTAACCCTATAGCAACCTTGCTAATCTTTTTTACCATTGAGAAATCTCTGAAACATTCTTTAGGCTTTGAGAAGCCCCAGAAGTGGTGCGATTGGGCGGAATATGGTTGGGAAGCAGAGCTGTGGACACGCCCACCTGGCACCCCTCTCCTTTCGACACCCACCAAGCCCATCATTGGACATGGGTGTGGGAGGGGAAGGTCAACATGCCCATATGTGGTCATGCCACCCAATACATGATTAACAATGCTTAAAATATACATTATATATATATATATATATATATATATATATATATATATATATATATATATATATATATATATATATATATATATAGAGAGAGAGAGAGAGAGAGAGAGAGAGAGAGAGAGATAGAGATAGAGATAGATAGATAGAGATAGATAGAGATAGATAGAGATAGATAGATACACAAAATTAATTAACTCCCAGCTATTCAAGAAACCCTTCCAGGGCCATCAAGTATTTCATTAAACCCTGGTACAGAAAGCCTGCCCTATAGTGTTTTCAAAGCAAGATACTTTCAGAGGTAGGTTTCATTGCCTTTCTCTGACCGATTATGCATGGGAAAAGACATCTGTGGTGGTGGCAGCAGGACAGCCCCAATAGTGTATGACGCTACCACCATCTCAGCCATGGCCCAGCACAGCGCCCTGGAAGACCCACAGTAAGGAATCTTCCGCGTTCCCTGGGATGCCCAGGGCACCAGCGGCGGCCGGGTCAGGCCAGTGCCATGCATAATTGGCATAATTGGGCCTGGCCTTCCCCTGACCTACGGTGTTCCTGCAGGGACACCACATGCCCCTATCAGCTCTGCAAATTTGCGGAGCTGGCCGGGGAGTTCCCCCACCACCACCTTGGTGGGAAAGTGGCATGCCACTTCCTGCCATTTTGCAGTGGGGGGGGGGCATGCCCCACACTCCCCCCCCCCCAGCTGCTGATGCCTCCAGGCAGCGTGCTGGGCTTTGCAGACCCGGCGTTTTGCATGTGCACGCACTATAATGAGGCAGTCTGCATACTCTGGGGGATTCCGTCCCCCGTGAGTATGCAGAAAGTTCTGAGGCATGCTGCCTCAGCGTGGCTGCTGCCATGCATAATGGGTCTGTGTGTCACGGTCCTGGTATTCCATGGAGGTTTCCCATCCAAAGTCTACAGTGCTTAGCTTCCAAGATCTGACAAATTCAGGCTAGCCTGGCCTATCTAAATCAGGGAATTTGCTGTTATTTGCTTATATTAATCCTGTTTATTTCAGCTGACTGTTCTTCCATAAAGTTATTGCCTTTTTAAATTGTTTTCTTTAGCCACCTTGAAGGCCTTAGAGGTGTGGATGGGAGATATAAATGGATTCAATTAATAAATACCTGTTGTTCTGAAGTGCTATTTTGTTTGAATAAATGCCTGTTCCCTTTTCTTTTTATTCTTTTTACTTATATATTTTTTTTGGTTTGGTAAAGACAATGTTAAGAGACAATAGCCATGTATTTGTGTAAATAAAAAGAACAAATGCCTACAGTCTTGGGAATGATCCAAGGACCAGTTTAATATTGAAAATCTGATTTCCCTGGACAAAGACAAAATGTTTCCATCCTCAATGTAACTGTAAGAATCTCTGGTGTAAAATAATGATCTAAGTCTTCTGAATGGAACTAAAAAGAGTTTCCCTGGCAGAGAAAGGTTTTGTAGACATTTTTCATAGTGATGGATGTGATATTTCAGCAGTTACAAAAAAAAAATGGAAACATTCAAATTGGGCCTCAGAATTGTTGCCCAGATCATAAATCATTCATTTGATATACTGAAATCCTCAGGAAGTGAGGAGGAAGATAGCTTCCCTTTCTATTTAGAGATGTGTTAAAATTTGATAATATTCTTAAAGGTTCAAGGCCATCTAGAGAATATGTACTCAGTAAGAGGGGTAAGTTGCAGACTGTGGATGCTGAGGAAGAGAAAACTGATCTCAGTGCCTTTTTTTCTGGCAAGCAAACATTACGTTTTGGCAAGCAAAGGAGACATGGAAAGTGTAACCCAGAAGAAATTCCATCTAAACATCTGGAAGAAGTTCCTGACAGAGCGGTTTCTCAGTGGAACAGGTTTCCTTGGGAGGTGGTGGGTTCTCCATCTTTGGAAATTTTTAAACAGAGGCTAGATAGTCATCTTGTGCTGCAGAGTGGTAAGGCAGCAGACATGCAGTCTGAAAGCTCTGCCCATGAGGCTGGGCGTTCAATCCCAGCAACCGACTCAAGGTGGATTCAGCCTTCCATCCTTCCGAGGTCAGTAAAATGAGTAACCAACTTGCTGGGGGGGTAAACGGTAATGACTGGGGAAGGCACTGGCAAACCACCCCATATTGAGTCTGCCATGAAAACGCTAGAGGGCGTCACCCCAAGGGTCAGACATGACTCGGTGCTTGCACAGGGGATACCTTTACCTTTTTTTAGATAGCCATCTGATGGAGAGGCTGATTCTGTGAAGGCAAAGGGGTGGCAGGTTACAGTAGATGAGCGATTGGGATGTGAGTGTCCTGCAAAGTGCAGGGGGTTGGACTATGAGGTCCCTTCCAACTCTATGATTCTATGATTCTAAGACACATAAGGGCCAATTCAAATGTTAAGTAATAGCACGTGGAATATAGCTCTTCTGGGATGCTCCCTGTGCAGGGAATTTCGACTTGGAAATACCCATATGGATGCCTTGGGCTCCAAATGAGAAGGCCAAGCTCAAATACACACACACACATCCAGCTGTAAAGCTAACTGGGTCATCCTAGACAGTCTGGGGCCCCTGTATCTGCAGAACCGCCTCCTCTGCTATACTCCCAAAAGATCACTAAGAATGAGCGACCAAAATCTGCTGAGGGTCCCCAGCCGCAAAGTAGTAAAACTGGCCTTTTCCAGCCCTGGTCCCATCCATTTAATCTACTTTGTCGGGCTCCCTTCTCTCTCAAAACGCTGCCCATCTTGCTGCCTCCATGGGATTCTTCAAATGCGGTAATGCTCACCTTCACCTAAAATGGTTTTCCACCTTTCCTCCCTGTGTTTCACTTAGACCTTGTGCAAACAATTTCTGTGCATTATAGCCCGCGGGAAGGAAAGCTCTATGCACTGCACATCTCTTGTGCAAGTGGAGCTATGCTGTTTACGCTTCTACTTCCCCACCTCTGGATCCAAGCCAACATCTTCCTTTCTTGTCACCATTCTAAGCAAATGGAGGCTGAAAAGAAACATAAAGCTCAAAAGGCTGACGGTACAGAGCAAAATTTATCCACACTAAGAAAATGGTATGGATAGTTTAAGGCAGGGGTAGTCAACCTGTGGTCCTCCAGATGTCCATGGACTACAATTCCCATGAGCCCCTGCCAGCGTTTGCTGGCAGGGGCTCATGGGAATTGCAGTCCATGGACATCTGGAGGACCACAGGTTGATTACCCCTGGTTTCAGGCATGTGCATTCTAAAACAAAGCTGTTTTGCAATAATACACTTACTCTGGTCTTCTCTCTCCTTGCCTTTGTGTTCAAGTAGTTCCCCCTGGCTGAGATATACTCCAGCAGCTACAAACTTCAAATTGTCCCGGAGCTGTTTGCATGCGTGGCTTTCCTGGATGACTAGCTAGAGTTTATTAAATCTTCAAGGCTTTTTTTCCCTTTGTTCCTTGTCAGCCAGGAATTAATCTAGAACCATGGAGTTATAAGCAGTAAAGCAGGCCTCAAAAAGGATGGTGACCAGATTTTAACATTGGTAAAGTGGGACAGCATTGACCGGGTCCGGGGGGGGGGGGGGGTTCCTGATGAAAAATTTGGTCTGTATGGAGCAACAAAAACAGTCTAAACATCATGAGCCACCTGTACATGAATACATAAAGCTGACTTATAATGAATCAGACCACCGGTCCAACAGGGCCAATACCGTCTACCCTGACAGGCAGCAACTCTCCAGAGTCTCAGGCAGAAGTTTTTCACATTGGCCTGTACAGTGTGGTGTAGCGGCTAAATGGGCTGGACCCAGATTCAAGTCCCCACTTGTGACATGGATTCTCATTGAGTGACCTTGGGCCAGTCACACTCCCAGTCTAACCTACCTCGCAGGGGTGTTGTGAAGAAAAATGGAGGAGAGGAGAGGGATGTAATCTGCTTTGGTGTGGAGGTAACGCCTTAAAGTGGTGGGTTTGTAGGAAGGGGGGGGGAGAGAAGGAAGGAAGGGAGAGAGAGAGAGAGAGAGAGAGAGAGGGAGGGAGGGAGGGAGGGATGGAGGGAGGCAGCCCCCCCCCCCCAGCACAGAGGGAAACCTGTGCCCTGGCAGCAAGTGAAGAGCGTATGTGGGCTCCTCTAGAGTAGGCTGGGTGCAGGCAGACAGTCCCCTCCCCCTCCCCACCCCTGTCAGAGTGCAGAGGGCTGGCCGCACCTGGTAAAGTCCGGCCTGGTAAGGCAGGCAGGCAGTCCTACCCCTCCCTCCAGCCAGAGCTCAGAGAGCTGCCTGTGCCATTGAAGAAGGTGGAGTCCGGCCTCTTCAGGCACATAACATGTGTGGGGCGGTGCTGACATGTCGCGGGACAATTAATGAGCTCAGTGGGGCACGTGAAATTTGGGGGGAACCCTGGGTAGTCCCTCCATTTGCGGGACATATGGTCACCTTAAATAAGTAGTTAACATGTGAAGTCTGAATTGCAGAATTCCAGGATTGCAGAGTTCCAGAGAATTTCAGGGAAGCTCAAACGAGAGGCAATTTCGGGGTGAACTACATTCCCTGTCAGCTGTCAGAAGACAAGAATCACCTCTAGGTTTATATCCCTCACTGCTGAGATTGAACTGTTTAGCCTAGTAAACTGTAGGCTGCAAGGAAAGAGAAGCAAACAAATTCTGCCACTTTTACAAAACAAAAAAGGCTATTTTTATTAAGAGCGGGGCTTTTTAAACTGGCACCTTGAGACCCACTGAACTCAACCACTCACAGGTGAACACTTATACCAAATTAGAGATGAATCAATTGATCCAATTCTGATCAGATCCAATTCAGGATCAGCCCAAAGCATCCTAAAGCATCCAAGAAAAGTTTGCTTGAAGATTGCCAATGAGGGGGAGCTCACCTCCTCCTTAGGCAGCCTATTCCACTGCTGAACATTTATGTGTACAATGTATTACTGAACAAGAAGAGTTAGTTCTTATATGCCACTTTTCTCTCCCAGAAGGAGTCTCAAAGCGGCTCACATTTGCCTTCCCTTTCCTCTCCCCACAACAGACACCCTGTGAGGGAGGTGAGGCTGAGAGAGCCCTGATATTACTGATGAAGAAGAGTTGCTTCTTATATGCCACTTTTCTCTTCCAGAAGGAGTCTCAAAGCGGCTTACTTTCGCCTTCCCTTTCCTCTCCCCACAACAGACACCCTGTGAGGGAGGTGAGGCTGCGAGAGCCCTGATACTACTGCTCATATCCAGTTGGCTACATGTGGAGGAGGAGCAGGGAATCAAACCTGGCTTGTCAGATTAGAAACCACTGCCCTTAGCCGCTACACAACACTGCAGTGCATTGCTTGGGTTCTTAGGCCACGTGTCAGTAATGACAAATCTCTCCCAAATTAAATTTTGGAACAACGTCGACAAGATATCAGCTCTACTGATTGGCATGGGCTGTGTCATCATTCATGAGGTATTACCTCCTGCAGGTGCTATTTCCACTAATGAACTCTCTCAGGTTTTGACTTGCCCAAGGCTATTTTAGATACCCCAGCAGGTAGCGCCTATTGTATTTCAAATTGAGACTATCTCAAATTTACTTTCATGCTAGTTATGATTCTCTTGGCTGTAAAATCCAGGAGCGACGTAGATAATCAAAATTTTCCCCCACCTTTCCTTTGAATAATGCAGTGAAATGACAACTTGTCCATCAGGCTGCTTGCTATATTGCAATATGAATGTCAGCAACGCAACCGGTTAGTTGCTTCCATTGCAAGGAAACAATCACCTTGTGCACACACTGGCTTTACAAATCGACACTGAGGACAGCTGGCGTCTTACTGTGATAGCACACACAGACATTAATAAAAAAATCTCATCATGTCTCTTACAGGCTTCATCTCTGCCATGATGCTGGGAGTTCATATGTGGCAAGCGTTTGGCCTAAGTCTAGAAAAGTTTTGAAAGTTGTCCATTGTTATGTGCGTATTACTGACCGTTTATGCACTGGAGGTTTCGTGCCGGGCTGCCGGCTAGAGTTTTAGTCGTGACAGGTTGCCCCACCTCTTCCTGCACCCACACGGGGGAGCATTTGGCTCAGTGCTCCTCATCTGCCCCCAATTTTTGCCCCTGCACAGGAGCTGGGGCAGTGAAGTTCCCAGTGCATAAATGGTCACTCAGAAGCTTCATTAGACCAGTCTCCTATCTACATGGTGATTCTTACTTAGTGGCTGGGAAGACATTCTCCCCCCCCCCCGCCCCAGCCCTCTTGTCATTTCCATCACCCGCCACCATTCTCCCACTGGCCTGGGTGGGAGGGCTGGAACAGCAGAAGATGCCTCACCCAAAGCATGCAAATAGCAAGGCTGCTTGGGAATACAGGTGACAGGGGAGCTGGTAACCAGCCATGTCCATGGAGTACAATTCCCATGAGCCCCTCCCAGCATACTCATGGGAACTGTAGTCCATGGAGAGCCACAGTTTGCCCACTCCTGTGCAAGACGGTGCTGAATTGCCTTTTATCTGCTTGGGCTGTGCCTGTTTCTAGGAGGAAAATCCGGCTTCTTACAGATGGGCTTGGATCTGTCTGAGATTTCAGTGGACAGAAGATATTTCCTTCCAGAGATTAGACTTCTCCCCAGATGTTGTTCTAGAGCAGGGGTAGTCAAACTGCGGCCCTCCAGATGTCCATGGACTACAATTCCCAGGAGCCCCCTGCCAGCGAATGCTTGAAGATTTATTCAAGGCGTGAGCTTTTGAGTGCGAGCACTCTGAGATTATGAACAGATTGAGCGTTCGTCTGTCTGGAGCAGTGGAAAAGAGCAAAATCGGCCTTGTGGGACAAGAGGCAGAACTGAACTGAGAAACCCTGGGGGGAAAAAACAATTTATATAGAGTCATGAACCATGGATCTTCACGAAATTGGTCAGTTTCGGTTTAATTTCTGTGAAGGAACCCTTGCATAAATTTATGGTTGGGGGTCACTGCAGCTTGAGGAACTGTATTAAAGGGTCGCAGCATTAGGAAGGTTGAGAACCACTGCTCTAAGGTATGCCCTCACCCAACTATATACCTTGCTGACATGGCATGAAACCTCTCCCTAGAGCTCCCTCGTTCTTTGCTAGGGAAGAGGCGTTGGGTGGGGTGAGCTGTCCAACCTTATCAATCATCTCAGGGCAGAATCCAGCATGGCAACCGCTGGTGCCTTTACACATGCCTCTGGAATACTGGCATAGGGCCACTTCCTTTTTCTGCAACGGAGCTTTGTTTGTAAGCAGCCTTTCTTCTCTGTTGGGCAGGGGACACTTGAAGCAGTTTTGGAATGGCACAGAGTTTTGCCACAGCAGTGTCCCGAAAAGCTCTCTGCTACAAATAGGATCAAGTCGAGGGTGGTGTTGGGTGTGATTAAAGTGACACACTAAGGCATCATGGAGAGTTGTGGGGGTTTTTCCCCAAGCACGGTTGTTGTTATGTGCGAAGTCGTGTCCGACCCATCTCGACCCCATGGACAATGATCCTCCAGGCCTTCCTGTCCTCTACCATTCCCCGGAGTCCATTTAAGGTTGCACCGACTGCTTCAGTGACTCCATCCAGCCACCTCATTCTCTGTCGTCCCTTCTTCTTTTGCCCTCGATCGCTCCCAGCATTAGGCTCTTCTCCAGGGAGTCTTTCCTTCTCATGAGGTGGCCAAAGTATTTGAGTTTCATCTTCAGGATCTGGCCTTCTAAGGAGCAGTCAGGGCTGATCTCCTCTAGGACTGACTGGTTTGTTCGCCTTGCAGTCCAAGGGACTCGCAAGAGTCTTCTCCAGTACCAGAGTTCAAAAGCCTCAATTCTTTGACGCTCGGCCTTCCTTATGGTCCAACTTTCGCAGCCATACATTGCAACTGGGAAGACCATAGCCTTGACTAAACGCACTTTTGTTGGCAGGGTGATGTCTCTGCTTTTTAGGATGCTGTCTAGATTTGCCATAGCTTTCTTTGCTGCAGTCCCCATCTGCAGTGATCTTGGAGCCCAGGAAAATAAAATCTGTCACTATCTCCATTTCTTCCCCATCTATTTGCCAGGAATTGAGAGGGCCGGCTGCCATGATCTTTGTTTTCTGGATGTTGAGTTTCAAGCCAACTTTTGCACTCTCCTCCTTCACCCGCATCAACAGGCTCTTTAGTTCCTCTTCACTTTCTGCCATTAGAGTGGTATCATCTGCATCAAGCACGGTAGGACGATTAAAAAAAAATGCAGAGTGGCCCTTAGCCGTGTCATCTTCAATGGGATTAATTCCATTTAAACCCAAGTAATAGAGCCTCTTGTGGCGCAGAGTGGTAAGGCAGCAGACATGCAGTCTGAAAGCTCTGCCCATGAGGCTAGGAGTTCAATCCCAGCAGCCAGCTCATGACTGGGGAAGGCACTGGCAAACCACCCCGTATTGAGTCTGCCATGAAGGGCGTCACCCCAAGGGTCAGACATGACCTGGTGCTTGCACAGGGGATACCTTTACCTTAATTTGGCTCAACGGATTCCGGATTGGTCTGTTTTGTCGCCGGCTCCGCTTAAAGCTTTGCAAGCCCATCAGCAAAGGGGGCTTAGGGTTTCTTTGCAGAACAATGAGTAACAGAGAATTTAAAAAATCCAGAGATACATCTCTAATTTTCAATGCAGGAAGCGGGGAACCCTCCGCCGCTTCAGTAAACACATCCTCTGGCTTTCCTTTTCATTTGCCGGAAACAACCCCGTTTTCAAAAGCAATATCTATCATAAATAAAGGATTGTATCCAAAAGGTTACCTTCTTAGCGCCGTAATCTGCTCATCGCTAAGTCCACGGCTGTCTTCATGTATAATGTATATTTTTTTTTTCTTTCTTTCAGGTGGCTTGACTTTCTGCGGAAACTTTTAAGAAAAATGTCTCAAGGGGGGGGGGATGATTCTTTGATTACTTGCAGATAAACGCACAAGGGATTGGGGGAGGGGGAAGAGACACACTGGGATGTAGCCGAGTTGATTCCCCGGCAGAGGTAGCTTTGCTTTGTGGCCCTGAAAAAAAGCTAAAATGAAAAATCGGTCCTCCCGTATCCTTAAATACAAATAGCACCGATGCATCCATATGTATATATTTGATTAAAGTGCCGCTGAGGCATTAGACAGATGCACAATCAAGATACTGTAACATTTGGAAGCTTATTGCTAAAGGAGGTTAGTTTAGCTAAGGTTTTTTATTTTAGGGAAAAAAATGTCTTGATGGATCTAAAAACAGGCTTCACTCAGTTTATCATTCTGTTTTCCACAGCAGCCAGCTCCTTTCCTTGGAAGCTCCACAGCTGGCCTTGAAAGCAATGCCTGTCTTCAGTAGCTTATTCACAGCAACTGGCTTTTAGAGATACACTACCACTGAATCTGGAGGCTCCATTGAACTCTGATAGTCATTTATCTGGATTTTAAATCCTGCTTTTCTCTCTAGGGGGACTGAAAGTACCTTGCAATACCATTCTTGCCCCCCCCCCCCTTACAACAACAATCCTAAAAAATTGGCTTGGCTGAGATAAAATGTTGGACCCAAGATCACTTAGTTAGCTTCTAGGTCAACGTGAAAGTTCCAGTGTGGCTGTCCAGATACACAAACTATTACACCACATGGCCTCTCCATTTTTAAATTCTACATTCAGCTATCCTCTTTGTTGTTGTTGTTATGTGCGAAGTCGTGTCCGACCCATCGCGACCCCATGGACAATGATCCTCCAGCCCTTCCTGTCCTCTACCATTCCCCGGAGTCCATTTAAGTTTGCAACCGATCCGCAGGTGACAAATGAGCTCAGTTCCCTTGTTGAAAATGTCTGTTTTGGAGGGTAGATTCCATAGCATTATCCTCCACTGAGTCCGCTTTTATCCTCTTTAAAAGCGGACAAAAAAAAAAACCCCAAATCATACTTTTGTGTGTATGGAATAAAGATGGTGTGCCATTTTGAAGAAGAAAAAGAATGGGTTTTTATGCCCAGCTTGTCATTGCCCATAGGAGTTTCAAAACGGCTTACGATCCCCTTCCTTTCCTCTCCCCACAACAGACACCCTGTGAGGCGAGAGGGGCCGAGGGAGCTCGGAAAGGACAGCATTATCAGGACTGTGACTAGCCCAAGGTCACCCAGCTGGCTGCATGTGGAGGAGCAGGGAATCAGACCCAGCTCACCAGATTAGACACCGCCACACTTAACCACGACACCATGATGTAATCATTTTAGTTTATGAGAGCAGCAAAAAACTGCATTTTTGCCAATCCAGCAATTCCCTTTCTAGTCACTCCATTCCCACAGCAAGTCTTAGAAACAGTTATTCTCCAGAGGGCCGTTATTTTCAAAGATTCTAGCTGAGGGAGCCCTTCCCAGGTTGACTTCTACTGAGCAGTGGGCCTGCCATGGAACAGTAGTGGGGCATTCTTGGTGATTTGTGGGCAGAGACTGCATAGGGTCAGGGAGGGACCTCAGTGGAGGATAATGCTATGGAATCTACCCTCCAAAACAGACATTTTCAACAAGGGAACTGAGCTCACCTGCAGATCGGTTGTCGCTCCAGGAGATCTCCAGGTCCCACCTGGAGGATGGCTTGCTGTAGTGGTTGGGGGTGCGGACTTCTAATCTCCCGAGCCGGGTTTGAATCTGCGTTCCCCCACATGCAGCCAGCTGGGTGACCCTGGGTGCTCACCACAGCACTGAGAAAACTGTTCTGACAGAGCAGGAATATCAGGGCTCTCTCAGCCTCACCCACCTCACAGGGTGTCTGTTGTGGGGGGAGGAATGGGAAGGTGACTGTAAGCCGCTTTGAGCCTTCTTCGGATAGAGAAAAGCAGCATATAAGAACCAACTCCTCTTCTTCTTCAGTAATATCAGGGCTCTCTCAGCCTCACCTCCCTCACAGGGTGTCTGTTGTGGGGAGAGGAAAGGGAAGGTGACTGTAAGCCGCTTTGAGCCTTCTTCGGGTAGAGAAAAGCAGCATATAAGAACCAACTCCTCTTCTTCTTCAGTAATATCAGGGCTCTCTCAGCCTCATCTCCCTCACAGGGTGTCTGTTGTGGGGAGAGGAAAGGGAAGGTGACTGTAAGCTGCTTTGAGCCTCCTTCGGATAGAGAAAAGCAGCATATAAGAACCAACTCCTCTTCTTCTTCTTCCACAAACTGACTTCAAATCTATTCAGCACTTCCATGTTGTAGTCTGTGGAACCTGGCTCTTGAATCTTTGGACCTAAGAGGCATTCCCTCTTCGCACATGAACGGGTGTGTCCGGTTAGAATCATAGAATCATAGAGTTGGAAGGGGCCACACAGGTCATCTAGTCCAACCCCCTGCTCATAGAATCATAGAGTGGGAAGGGGCCATACAGGCCATCTAGTCCAACCCCCTGCTCAACGCAGGATCAGCCCAAAGCATCCTAAAGCAAGGATGGGTTGAAGTGGGTTGTTGCTCGTTAGGCCCCTGCTCCTGTTTGAAACGATGCCGTCTCCTTATTTTAATGCCTAGCATTAAAGAAACAACACTGAGGAGAAACGGTGCAGTGCCTTGGCGGGAAAACCTCCGTCAAAAATAGCCGAAGCGCAGGTCCTTGTTCAATTTGCAGAGCAAAGACAAAAGATGACCTGAAAGACACAGGACTAATTGAGAGGATTTAGAAAGCGTTGTTTAAAGATGTGCTCTTTTCCCCTCACCAGCATCTTTTTTTTCCACAGGCCCTTCCCCTCTGACACTTTCCTCTGTTGATCAATGAAGTGGTAATTCTATTTCCCCCCCTTTTCCGTCCAGGTGTTCCAATTAAAAATTGCAAACGGAGCTTTGTTTGGCTGCATCCACAGAGGTGGAAGGATTACACTTCCCTAAATATACTTTCTCCAAATTCTTCATTGTAACTTATTGAAAAGCAGGGCTATGCTGTCTTCATATGAGAACTTTCTGGAAGAGTGATCGCTAACGTGACAGCAGTGGGCACCATGACACCCGCCCGTGTCTTCCCTGGTTTCCATTTATGTCATCAGCAAGACGATTCCCACAAAGTAAAGGGCTAACCCCGGCTTTCTTCTGCCTCTTAGGAGTGAATGGTCCCTCTGAAGGACCCAGGGGTATCACCCTTGTGTCTGAATGGAGCTCTAGGTCAGATACAACTCTCCCCATCGAATAAGGTTGCCTGGCTTGCAATTATCCAATATTTTGTGATTGGCCCCCAAACACCATGTAACTTAACCAGTGTGGCATAGTGGTTAAGAGCAGCAGGGAGCTCTGGTCTGGAGAACTGGTTTGATATCCCCATACCTCCTCCACATGAATCCTGCTGTGTGACCTCAGGCCAGTCACAGTTCTCTCAAAACTCTCTCAGTCCCACCTGCCTCACAAGGTGCCTGATGTGGGGAGAGGAAGGGTGGGTGATTGTCAGCCACTTTGAGACTTCTACAGGTAAAGACAAGCAGTCCTTTGGCATCTCATAACACAGCTGCCACTCACCTGGTCCAGAATCCTGAAAAATCAAGGATTGCCTTTGCATGAACAGACAATGTACCTGCAATTCCCAAGGCAGTCACTGTATGTAAAGCAGCACATCCCTGATATGGCTGGCTGGGGGATTCCAATTCATGCAAAAATGCCAAAATGGAATGTCAGCAGAGAGCTTCTCCATTCAAAGACACTTCTTCTCATAGGTGTGTTGCTAAAGAAGATTTCATTTGGGGGGGAGGGTCATCAAGTAGCAACTGAAATACGCTTGTTCTTCATGCATTTGATGTGCTTTTGCAGCTGGATTTTCCTGTGCATCATCCAACATCCATGGAATGAGCCTTACAGTGATCTTGTGGAGGTTTCAAGGTAAGGGATGTCCAGTTTGTCATTTTCTGCCTCTGCATAGCAACCCTGGACCTCCTTGGTGGCCTCCCGTCCACATACAGAACAGGGTCGACCTACTTTGCTTCTGAAATCTGATAAGATCGGGCAAACCTGGGGCTCTCCAGGTCATAGATTAGTCACATTTAACTAGAGTGTGGCAGGAACTACAGAAGTTCATCCTTATCTATTGTACTTCCTCTATATATTTATGAAACGGCCTAGGGGGTGGAACGTGTCCGGCTGTCCAAGTTGGAATAGGGCCAATCAGGGTGCAGCCAGCTTTGCCCTGATTGGCTCTGCCCCTGCAGCTCCCGCCCTCCATCCCTGGACTCTAGCCTCTTTGCTCTCAGATGCCTCAGTGCCTGGAGCCAGCAGCAGGTAAGGGGAGAGGCCCTGGGCAAAGGGTCATGGTGGAGGGCTTGCTAACGAGGGCCTCTTGGCCTGCTAGGCTGGCCCTGCTGACGAGGGCCTCCTGGCCTGCTGACTGCTCATTAAAGGACTGCTAAGAAGCTCTATCGGCCCTGCTAATCAGCCCCCACCCGCCCCACTTGATCTGGCTGCGAGCTGCCGCCCAAGGCCACCTTAAGCTGCCTGGCCAGGGGCCAGTGGAGGGAACTCTTTCAGGGCCTGTTCTTAGGAACGGGCTTTGAAGCTAGTCTTTTATATATGTGAATTTGTACAGTCGTGAGTAGCCTTCCTTCTGTTTGCCAGTTGCACAAAAGGCGCTCATTTTGCAGCGAGTTGGTTACTTTCCCCATGGTGCATCTTATTGCTTCACGCTGAAGCTGACGTCCACCACAGCCGTCCACGTTCCGCTTCCAACCCCACATATAGACACAGCGTCTCACAAGCCGAGAAAGATTTCCAGAGGTCTCCAGTAATGGCCACCCAAGGCAGTGTGAAGCATTGGCACTATTTCCAGATGTTTAGCTGAAAATTCTTTTGAATTCATTTCAACCCACTGGTTCTGGTCCGACCCGCTGGGGCAGCAGAAAACAACTCTGCTCCATCTTCTATATGTCAACCCCTCAAGTATTTGAAGATGGTTATCAGATCACCTCTCAGTTGTCTTTTCTCCAGGCTAAATAAGCCAAGCTCCCTCAACCTTTCCTCATACGACTTGTTCTCCAAACCCCTCACCATCTCTGTAGCCCTCGTCTGGACACACTCCAGTTTCTCTACACCTTTCTTCAGTTGTGATGCCCAAAACTGAACAGAGTCCTAAAGCACAGTTATGTCACTTGTAGATATTTACTGGAAATGGTTGTTGCATCGGTGCAATGTCACTCCACACACACATACACACACCCCTCTTCTATCAGTAGTCAATACCTAGTATCCTCCTCTACAAACACACACATCCTATGTCCTTACTCATTTTGGCTTTAAGCAGCGATACATTTGGGCTTTCACTTTAAACCTTGGCTGGAAGATAAAGAAAATAAACTGCGTTGGCTGTCATTGCTTTTCTAAAAAGCCGAAAACATCCATTATTCCTGCCTCTGCGGACAAAGTCAGAGTCCTACGTAAGGCTTAATGGGGCTGGCAATTCAATGGCTTCCCTCTCCTTTTGAAAAGGGAATCGTGCAGCTTAATCATTCACTGTTTGCGTTCCAAAAAAGAAAGGGGAGGTTATTATGAAGGAGAAAATAACCAACACTTCGATTGATGAGATTCCTTTTTTAAACAATCAGGATATGTCTGCTAGAGAACCGTTTGTACGCAGCCATCATAGGGGATACTCGGTTGATCTTTTGTCATACAAGGTGGCAACGTCATCCAAGGAAAATAACAGATACAAGACTCTAGTAAGACGCTGCACAGTGGAACTGGGTTAGAAATGCTTAAGAGTCTTGAGAGGAAGCGATTAGAGAAAGAACTAGGAAGGCAGACGCAGAACTTTGGACGGAGAAGATTCAAATGAGTAGCCGTGTTGGTCTGAAGTAGCACAATAAAACCAGAGTCCAGTAGCGCCTTTAAGACCAACAAAGATTTATTCAAGGCGTGAGCTTTCGAGTGCAAGCACTCTTCGTCAGTCTATGAACTGACCATCATAACAGTAGGAATATAAAAGCAAAAGTCAATCTTATTATATTAGTGACACAGCATCTTGACACAGCCACATGATAACTCCCTGCTGAAACAGCCAGTCAGACCCCTCGAACCCATTTGTAGTTCACAAAGACATATCAGAAATAAAACTGTCCATGGCTCACACCCTACTATTCACTCCTTACCTTCGGCCTACTGAGGGCAGTGTTGTAACATTTAATGCCTTCGTTCATTCATCCCACTTGTCATCAGGGCTCACTAAATCATGGGCAATCTCTGCGGCACCAGGAGGTTAGAATCATAGAATCCTAGAGTTGGTGGAGGAACGTGCCATGAAGTCGCAGCTGACTTACAGGGACCCCGTAGGGTTTTCTGTTGGAACTGACCATGTCTGGTGTACAAAGAAAATAAGAGAAGAAGAAGAAGAAGAAGAAGAAGAGTTGGTTCTTATATGTCGCTTTTCCCTACCCGAAGGAGGCTCAAAGCGGCTTACAGTCGCCTTCCCATTCCTCTCCCCACAACAGACACCCTGTGGGGTGGGTGAGGCTGAGAGAGCACTGATATCACTGCCTGGTCAGAACAGTTTTATCAGTGCCGTGACGAGCCCAAGGTCACCCAGCTGGCAGCATGTGGGGGAGCGCAGAATCGAACCTGGCATGCCAGATTACAAGTCCGCACTCCTAACCACTACACCAAACTGGCTCTCCAGAAGACCCTGAAGGGGGAAGCAAGAAGATTGTTAGATAGGTCTGAGTTCAGGATGTTTCTATCCCTTTAAGTGTTGCTTCTTGTCTGTCTCTAGATTGCTCCTCTTAGGGCAATTTCCTCCTTCTTTTCGGAAGCTTCTCTCTCTTCTCTCTCTCTTCTTAGGTGGCCATGTAGATAGACACCTGTCCCTATCTCACCTCTGCACTATCACAGTTATGACGTTCCATAAATAAATCCTTTTATCTCCTTTATCCTAAAATACAGCGTGTGCATATCTATGACTTATTCACCCTGCTAACATTTTCAAGGTCAGAGACATTCAGAGCCCTTCCCAGTTTCCTGTACCTATGTAAATAAATGTCTTTTAGAAACCTGGTATCACCTCATGTTGAAACCACCACACTGAAAATTTCATTATTGAAACTTTTTGCATGAATAATAAGAGGAAGACCGGTCAGTCCTAGAGGAGATCAGCCTGGACTGCTCCTTAGAAGGCCAGATCCTGAAGATGAAACTCAAATACTTTGGCCACCTCATGAGAAGGAAGGACTCCCTGGAGAAGAGCCTAATGCTGGGAGCGATTGAGGGCAAAAGAAGGAGGGGACGACAGAGAATGAGGTGGCTGGATGGAGTCACTGAAGCAGTAGGTGCAAAGTTAAATGGACTCCGGGGAATGGTAGAGGACAGGAAGGCCTGGAGGATCATTGTCCATGGGGTCGCAATGAGTCGGACACAACTTCGCAACTAACAACAACAATAAGAGGAGAAAAGGACTTTCTTAGTATGCTTGTCTTGATTTCCTTTGACACTGAAGGGGTGAAAATTATGACCTCTGCCAAGAATTTAGGCCTGGGGGGGGGAACCTTCACAAGAGTTCAAAGCGACACAACCTGCTGCTGTTGCTCATATTACATTTAGACGTCGTACTTCACCCACCTAATGGAGGTCACTGCCTCTGTCTGCAAATCCAAGAGCCCTTCATGAATCAACTCCCATGCATGAGGTCGGCCACAGCAAGGTTCTGCAGATGTTCCGCAAGCATGGCTCGGCATAATTGTACTCACAGGGCATATTGTCTGTGAAATTAAATGAGACAAGAAGGTATGTTGCGGTACATATCAACGAGACTCACGCAAGGGAATAGCAGGTAAATCATGGAGCTTTCCAGGCCTTCCGCAAGTTCAGTGTAACAAAAATGCATAACTCTGACATAGTAGATTCTTTTTTACCTGCCCAAGTAGCATAAATAGACATAGGCCAATTAAGTTGGTATAGGAGGTAGGGAGCGGTTCCTGTCAACAGCAAAGGATAGCACCCACAGTAATGGGTTTAAATTATGTGTAGAATGGTATTGGTTAGATCAGGCTTTCTCAAGCAGGGTTTCAAGAAACCTTGGGGTTTCTTGATGGCCCTGGAAGGGCTTCCTGAATGAGTGGAAGTAGTATATAAATATTAATTAATTGATGGATGGATTGATTTTTTTTGAAAATTGTAACATGACCAATGTGGTCATATTGATTCCTTCTCCTCCCCAAATGGCCAATGATGGGTCTGGAGGGGGTGGGAAAGGGAGGGGCTCCAGGTGGGCATGCCCACAGCTATTTTTCCTAACCATATTCTGCATGATTGTACCACTTCTGGGGTCTCTTGAAGCCTGAAGAATGTCTCAGGAAGGTCTCAACAGTGGGGGAAAAAAATGGAGAAAGGCTGGGTTAGATAGCTATGGTCCTTTTCATGATTTCAAGTTGCCTGGAAAAGGCTGGGCACTCTTTGAAATTGAATGCCAGGTGAGAAGGATCCCTGGTCGGATCCATCAGGGCTCTTCTTCTGATCTTACATTGGTCTGGAGTGCAAACCTAAATGGATTTCTACCTTTCTAACCGCATATAGTTCAATGGACTAAACAGATGTCTACCTTTCTAATCCCAATTAGTTCAATGGACTAAACAGAAGTCTACCTTTCTAATCCCATTTAGTTCAATGGACTAAACAGAAGTCTATCTTTCTAACCCCATTTAGTTCAATGGACTAAACAGAAGTCTACCTTTCTAACCCCATTTAGTTCAATGGACTAACTTTGCTCAGGACTGCATTGCAGATAACGGGTTTGCTTGGTTTGTTTTTCACTTGTTACTTGGGAGCCACTTGATGAGAATGATGCATTCCAGCAGAGATAAGGTTAAGAACCACTGTTAAAAGACTAAACCTGTTCCTTTCAGTGTACTTTTGTTTTATCTTCCGTCGACCTGGCTTCCAGTTCATAATCCTGATGTCCACGAAAGCTATCCACTCCCATTCATTGTAGTCCCAGAACTCACTTGAGAAAATGAGAACTGTGAGTGTGTGTGTTTTTTAATGCTCCCTTTCCCAGTGATAAAAATGGTCTTTGTGTACACATCAATCTGGGGATGGGGGAAAAATACAGAGAGATTTTCCTGCGGAGATATTTGTCATGGCTGTCTCTCCCCACCTCCACCCCCAGCAATGAGCCCAAAGGCCCATCCTTAAATTAACATGTGCAGCCACTTGGTGAAAAGACTAGTTCAAAATAAATGCATCTTTTTATTGATGATTATAATCCAGACAAACATTCTCTTCGTCACTTAGTCACCGTAACATATTTATTTAAGTTAGTGACTGAATATAGATTGATTCTGTCTGCTGCTTCCTTATCCCTCCTTTTGATAAATATGCATCAATTTATCATTCTGAAGTGTTATTTCCTTTGAAATTTTCCAAGTCTACCCAAGGCAAGAAACTATCTTTGTACAGGATTAACTCAGATGAAGCCTGTCGTGTCCATTACTGTCTGATATCGTGGTACATAACGGAAGATATAGGTCTAAGAAAGGAAGTGGCAGCAACCGGTTAAGGGAACCATTTGGCTTCTCCTGGCCCCTTCCATCACCATCCTTATCCATGGTTCCTATTTATGAAACAGCCTGAGGGGTGGAAGCTTTGCTGGCTGCATCCTGATTGGCCCTGCCCCTGCAGCTCCCGCCCTCCGACCCGGGACTCTCTAGCCTCTTTGCTCTCAGATGTGCCAGCAGCAGGTAAGGGGAGAGGGCCCTGGGCAAAGGGTTGTGGTGCTATTTTATCACAAGAATCACAAGATGTCATAGTCCCATTGTATACAGCACTGGTCAGACCACACCTGGAGTACTGTGTGCAGTTCTGGAGGCCTCACTTCAAGAAGGACGTAGTTTAAATTGAAAGGGTACAGAGGAGAGAGACGAAGATGATCTGGGGCCAAGGGACCAAGCCCTATAAAGATAGGTTGAGGGACTTGGGAATGTTCAGCCTGAAGAAAAGGAGGTTGAGGGGGGACATGATAGCCCTCTTTAAGTATTTGAAAGGTTGTCACTTGGAGGAGGGCAGGATGCTGTTTCCGTTGGCTGCAGAGGAGAGGACACGCAGTAATGGGTTTAAACTTCAAGTACAACGATATAGGCTAGATATCAGGAAAAAGTTTTTCACAGTCAGAGTAGTTCAGCAGTGGAATAGGCTGCCTAAGGAGGTGGTGAGCTCCCCCTCCCTGGCAGTCTTCAAGCAAAGGTTGGATACACACTTTTCTTGGATGCTTTAGGATGCTTAGGGCTAATCCTGCGTTGAGCAGGGGGTTGGACTAGATGGCCTGTATGGCCCCTTCCAACTCTATGATTCTATGATTCTATGATTTATTTGTTTCACTAGTAAAAAAGCCCATTGTATGAAGACAATGGGCGCTAGCAGGTGGGGACCAGAGCGAGCGGCAGGCGAGGGACAGAGCAAGGGACAGGCTACCTGAAAGAGGAGGCGGACGGCGGCTCCTCTGCATTTTTTTTGTTCTTCTGCGGCTTTCCCGGCGGCTCCATTGTGTTTTGGGGCCATGAGGGCAGGGAGCACCCAGCAGCTGCGCTGTGGGCGGCTGCCGGGGCTCCCAGGGCGCCGGCTTGAAGCGGTGAAAGGCTCCTCCAGGGGTTTTTTTTTTTCTGCTGCCTCTCGGCTTGGAGCTGCGAAAGGCTCCTACAGGGTTAATGCTTTTCTGCTGGCTCTCGTGGGCGTGCCGGCTTGGAGCTGCGAAAGGCTCCTACAGGGTTAATGTATTTCTGCTGGCTCTCGGCTTGGAGCTGCGAAAGGCTCCTACAGGGTTTTTTTTTCTGCTGGCTCTCGGCTTGGAGCTGCGAAAGGCTCCTATAGGGTTAATGTATTTCTGCTGGCTCTCGTGGGCGTGCCGGCTTGGAGCTGCGAAAGGCTCCTACAGGGTTTTTTTCTGCTGGCTCTGGGCTTGGAGCTGCGAAAGGCTCCTACAGGGTTAATGTTTTTCTGCTGGCTCTCGTGGGCGTGCCGGCTTGGAGCTGCGAAAGGCTCCTACAGGGTTTTTTTTTCTGCTGGCGCTCGGCTTGGGGCTGCGAAAGGCTCCTACAGGGTTTTTTTCTGCTGGCTCTCGGCTTGGAGCTGCGAAAGGCTCCTACAGGGTTAATGTTTTTCTGCTGGCTCTCGTGGGCGTGCCGGCTTGGAGCTGCGAAAGGCTCCTACAGGGTTTTTTTTTCTGCTGGCGCTCGGCTTGGAGCTGGGAAAGGCTCCTACAGGGTTTTTTTCTGCTGGCTCTCGGCTTGGAGCTGCGAAAGGCTCCTACAGGGTTAATGTTTTTCTGCTGGCTCTCGTGGGCGTGCCGGCTTGGAGCTGCGAAAGGCTCCTACAGGGTTTTTTTTTCTGCTGGCTCTCGGCTTGGAGCCGCGAAAGGCTCCTACAGGGTTTTTTTTTCTGCTGGCTCTCGGCTTGGGGCTGCGAAAGAATCCTACAGGGTTTTTTTTTCTGCTGCCTCTCGGCTTGGAGCTGCGAAAGGCTCCTACAGGGTTTTTTTTTCTGCTGGCTCTCGGCTTGGAGCCGCGAAAGGCTCCTACAGGGTTTTTTTTTGCTAGCTCTCGGCTTGGGGCTGCGAAAGAATCCTACAGGGTTTTTTTTTCTGCTGCCTCTCGGCTTGGAGCTGCGAAAGACTCCTACAGGGTTTTTTTTTCTGCTGGCTCTCGGCTTGGAGCCGCGAAAGGCTCCTACAGGGTTTTTTTTTCTGCTGCCTCTCGGCTTGGGGCTGCGAAAGGCTCCTACAGGGTTTTTTTTTCTGCTGGCTCTCGGCTTGGGGCTGCGAAAGAATCCTACAGGGTTTTTTTTTCTGCTGCCTCTCGGCTTGGAGCTGCGAAAGGCTCCTACGGGGTTTTTTTTTCTGCTGGCTCTCGGCTTGGAGCCGCGAAAGGCTCCTACAGGGTTTTTTTTTTCTGCTGCCTCTCGGCTTGGGGCTGCGAAAGAATCCTACAGGGTTTTTTTTTCTGCTGCCTCTCGGCTTGGAGCTGCGAAAGACTCCTACAGGGTTTTTTTTTCTGCTGGCTCTCGGCTTGGAGCCGCGAAAGGCTCCTACAGGGTTTTTTTTTCTGCTGGCTCTCGGCTCCTACAGGGTTTTTTTTTCTGCTGGCTCTCGGCTTGGAGGTGCGAAAGGCTCCTACAGGGTTTTTTTTCTGCTGGCTCTCGGCTTGGGGCTGCGAAAGGCTCCTACAGGGTTTTTTTTTCTGCTGGCTCTCGGCTTGGAGCTGCGAAAGGCTCCTACAGGGTTTTTTTCTGCTGGCTCTCGGCTTGGAGCTGCGAAAGGCTCCTACAGGGTTTTTTTTTCTGCTGGCTCTCGGCTTGGGGCTGCGAAAGACTCCTACAGGGTTTTTTTTTCTGCTGGCTCTCGGCTTGGGGCTGCGAAAGGCTCCTACAGGGTTTTTTTTTCTGCTGGCTCTCGACTTGGGGCTGCGAAAGGCTCCTACAGTGGTTTTTTTTTCTGCTGGCTCTCGGCTTGTAGCTGCGAAAGACTCCTACAGGGTTTTTTTTTCTGCTGCCTCTCGGCTTGTAGCTTGGATAAACTCGACGCACAAAAGGTTTGCAAAAGGTGTTCAGTGGGGAAGCGGCCTACCTGTATTGACGGACGGCAGCGGGGCAGTCACGGCAGTAGCGGCTCGGCTGTCGGGGGCGGCGGCCATTTTGAGAGGTCCGTCGGAAGAACGGACGGGAGTCCCCGGCAGCCGCGTCAGTCCGCCGGGCAGGGAGCACCCGCCAGCCGCGCATAGCGCGGCTGGCGGGTGCTCCCTTGCCAGTGAAGCAGGGAATGGGGAGCCGCGCGAAGCCTGCTTGGGCCGGGATGGACATTTGGAGGGGCCAATCAGGAGCCGCTTCGCGGCTCCTGATTGGACCCCTCCGAGTTTTTATCCCGGACTGGTCCCGCCCTAACTCCTCCCCACCACTCCTTACTCCTTTATACAGTCCGTGGCGCCCGTGGCGCCACAGGCTGTGTACAGATGAGGGCCTCTTGGCCTGCTAAGCTGGGCCTGCTTAACAAGGGCCTCCAGGAGTGCTAAGCAGGGCCTGCTAACAAGGGCCTCGGGCTGCTGCCTGCCTGCTAAAGAGCTCTGTTCTGGGCCTGCTAATGAGCTGGCCAGCCCCCACCCACCCCACTTGATCCAGCTGCGAGCTGCGGCCGAAAGCCACGTTAAGCTGCCTGGCCGGGGGCCAATGGAAGGGACCCTTTCAAGATCTGTTCTTCGGAATGGGCTTTGAAGCTAGTTACTATTAGTATTGCCAATAAATAACCATTAGTCCTGGCAGCCTTTTTTAACCTTTTGACCATGGAGGAACCCCTGAAATATTTTTCAGGCTTCAAAGAACCCCAGAAGTGGTGACAGGCCCCTTCAGAGAAGTGGGCATGGAAGTAAGATGTGGGAGCCAGCCAATCCATCAATTGATCATCATCTCCATTGTGGAGAAAGAATCAGCCTGTAGAGCCACAGGGATGTCTAGTGATGTCAGCAGCCGACTGAACATCTGGTAAAGGCTGTGTAACCTCCAGGGAGCACAAACATAACCCCAGTTTTCCCCAGAAATCTGGCTGGGCAGGCAACAAAAATGGTGGGTAGTTTGGAGACCAAAATGTATGAGGAAAGGTTGAGGGAACTTGGTCTCTTTAGCCTTGACAGAAGTCATGATATGATAGCCATCTTCAAGTATTTGAAAGGCTGTCACATAAAGGATGGAGCAGAACTGTTTTCTCTTGCCCGAGAGGGTCGGACCAGAACCAATGCGTTGAAATTCATTAAATCAATTTTCAGCGAAACATCTGCAAGAAGTTCCTGACAAATTTCTTCCAGGCCAGACTGGCCAGTAATTCTTGGGTTTCTGGGGGGGGGGGCATCATCTGGGCATAGTGTTGGGGTCTTCTGAAGCAGAAGCTATTTGAATATACTAGTAAAACATCTTATTTACATTGTTTGTCATGCAAGAACTTAACTTTTTTGTTTAATCCACCTAGAAGAAGAAGAAAAAGAAGAAGAGTTGGTTCTTATATGCTGCTTTTCTCTACCCGAAGGAGTCTCAAAGCGGCTTACATTCACCTTCCCTTTCCTCTCCCCACAACAGACACCCTGTGAGGGAGGGGAGGCTGAGAGAGCCCTGATATTACTGCTCGGTCAGAACAGCTCTGAGGTCAAGGTCACCCAGCTGGCTGCATTTGGAGGAAGAGATTGCCAGCTTGCCAGACTAGAAGTCCGCACTCCTAACCACTACACCAAGCTGGCAACCCTACCTGGGCTGGAGCTACTGACCTGTACATCCTTTCCCTGGCAGTGGTCCTCACACTGAAGAATAGGAAGCTTCCTTCCTAACAATCTTAGATTAACATCAGGCTGCATTTCTGTGCCTCCTGTGGCGACAGCCTTGAGTTTACAGTGGTGTGGGCTTCATCCCAGCAGGCCCAAGTCAGCTTGAATCTGATTGCTTCAGATCTCAGACCCAGTGCCCTGAAGCTGCCCGTGAAACCAGCCCAGATGGTTGCAGGTCCTCTTGACAAGTCAAGAATGCTTCCCGCCAGCCATGCCGAAAGGCCCCATGGCTGCTTTGATGTTGAAAGCTGAGCCCCCACCCCCGACGGAGCTAAGGGAGTGCCTGAGTTAACCTTCTACGAACCGGCAAACGCCATGTTCATAAGTGACTTTGTTATCCCTATCTCATCTGGAAAGCGAATTAAATCTCAGTTGGTGGCTGGGAGGGATCAGGTTGCCCGGAAAAGAAACGAGAGGACAGAAAGGAAAGGAAGCAATGTGGCTGTGGAGTGCAGTCATCTTTTTTTAATGCCGGCGCTCTGGTGTGTATGACAGTTGCATAAGAATCAGGAAACAGAAGGAGAAACTCTTTCTGCCAGGGAGAACTAGCCTGAGAATCACCTACGTTTTAATTCTTCGATCCTCTGTGCAGCTGTTAAAGGCACAGGAGCCTTGCCAAGGAGGAGGAAAAGTGGGCATTTTCCTCCATTGCTACATGGCTGCCTGTCCAGCTCAAATGTATGGGCACCATCTAGTTGAAGCTGGTCGTGATGAGCTCTCAATGAAAGCAGCGTAACTTATTTCCCCACTGATTTCATTAGGCCTCATACCACACGGTGGGACTGAGTGTATACATACAATCACCATCATCAACACCATTATTTAGATCCATATCCCACCCCTCACCAGTGTCTCAGGATGGCTGACAATGTCATGACTATAGTTGCCATTATGAGAAGACAAGGGACATTTGGAATGGCAATAATGCTAGGAAAAGTTGAAGGCAGCAGGAAAAGAGGAAGACCCAAGATGACATAGGTGGGTTCTATAAAGCAGGGGTAGTCAACCTGTGGTCCTCCAGATGTCCGTGGACTACAATCCCCATGAGCCCCTGCCAACGTTTACTGGCAGGGGCTCCTGGGAATTTTAGTCCATGGACATCTGGAGGACCACAGGTTGACTGCCCCTGCTATAAAGAAAGCCATAGCCCTCAGCTTGCAGGACCTGAGCAAGGTTGGTAATGACTGAAGGTTGCCTGGTCTTGGTAGGGAAAGACCTAGAGACTTTGGGGGTAGAGCCACAAGTGGGTGGGATCTAGGGCAGAGAGGAACCTCCATGGAGTGTAATGCTATGGAGTCTGCCCCCCAAAGCAGCCATTTTCTCCAGGGGAACTGGTCTCTTTAGTCTGGAGATGAGCTATAATTCCAGTGATTCCCCAGGTCCCACATGGGAACAGGCATCACTGGCACAGGACATTTTGGAGGACGATACTGCATAGGCTTGCTATAAGTTGGAAGCGACTTTAACACGCACAACTTTAGTTGCTTTCCATTTCGTTTAATCTGTTTCAGCTGATAAACAGCAGTTCTAATAATGGCTGTTTGTGTTCCCCAGCTTATACCAACTGCACTTCACACCACAGTGAGGGTGCAAGTGGAAGAGAGGCACAAGCAGCTAGGGAAATTAGAGGAAATGTCTTTTTACAGGATGGTTGGTGAATGCAAACAAGACACAGGATTTCTCCGACTGAGGTTCCCTTTTTTTATATGAAAGGCTATACACACACTTTCCCTCCAATACTAATTGCTGCCCCTCCAATACAAACCGTTGCTTGCTCTACAGGGGGAGGCGCCCAGATGTCCAGATGGTAAATCACCGCATGACAGCAACAGACTAGAATCAGTATGGGAGTAGGTGGCCCATACGGCCCAGAACTTTATCACTGACCCCAATTTTAGGGTCCCCATGGCCAATTTTTGATTTTAAAGAAATGGGAAATCCTATCTCTTAGATCTAAGTGGGGTTTTTTTTAATGCACACCTTGGGGAAATATGAGCAAAGCAGCCCTAAGCACAAGGACATCTACCAAAGTCCATTGACTCCATTGGTTACAGTGGTAGAAAACACCATCAAGTCATGCGCATTTGATGAAGTAGGGTTTTCAAGAATAGACCAGCAGAGGTAATTACCAGCAGAGGTAATTTGACCTCCTTGGGCTCTTTTGGTCACCTCCCATCCAAGTACTAATCAGGGCCAGCCCTGCTTGGCTCCCCAGATCTTGTGAGATCAGGCTAGCTTGGGCTATCCAGGCCAGGGCTCAGTGGACTGACAAAGGTGTAATTCTGCTTAGGACTGAATTGCAACTTGCATGCTTCTGTGCCGTCAAGTTGGACAACCCCAGCTAAGGGCTTTCAAGGCAAGAGAAAAGCTGAAGTGGTTGGACATTGTCTTCCTCTGTAGAGTCTTTCTTGGTGGTCTGCCTTCCAAGTACTGACCCCGGTTACTTCTGAGATCTGACACATGGGCTGTGCTATGCCATCTTCCCTCTTGCTAGTGTGCTTAGAGGAGACCATGCAATGGCCTCTTCCCATTCCTACAAGCAGAGTGCTGCCTCTACCAATAGGACTTCCTGTCAGGTGCCAAATGGTGCTGTCCTAGGCAGACTCATACCCTCCTGGGTCCATTGCAATAAATGGGCCAAGAAGAATATAAGTGGACTTAGGATGGCTTAGGGACCTTTTTTGACTTTCTGATAACCATCTTCAAGTATTTAAAAGGGTGACATATACAGGATGAAGCAGAATTGTTCTCTCTTGCACCGGAGGGACAGACCAGAATGAATGGGATGAAATTAATTCAAAAGAAATTCCGTCTAAACATCCGGAAGAAGTTCCTGACAGAGTGGTTTCTCAGTGGAACAGGCTTCCTAGGGAGGGGGTGGGTTCTCCATCTTTGGAGATTTTTCAACAGAGGCTGGATAGCCATCTGACGGAGAGGCTGATTCTGTGAAGGTTTGAGGGGGCGGCAGGTTACAGTGGATGAACAATAGGGATGTGAGTGTCCTGCATAGTGCAGGGGGTTGGACTAGATGATCCATGAGTTCCCTTCCAATTCTGTGATTCTATCACTCACACACCCTAAATGTGGTGAACGTGCTGAGAGATATGATGGACGGAATTCATCAGAAATGGAACTGCCAGAGCTGCTGCTGCTGCCGTTCTCCTGGGCCCATGCCAAAATGGCTCTGCCGCCAAGCGCAGATCTCACGCAAGCCCTGTGGCGGCTGCCTGCACAGCTGGTATGATTCTGCTTGAAAATGACCAATGAGCAAATGACCAATGGTCTCTCTCAAAGAAAGCATCCCCCTCCTTTGCTATGAGTTCTTTGTGCAACGGGAGACAATTGGCAATGAAAACCACAAGCCGTCTCACTCCAGTGCTCAGTATTGATTTCTAATCATTGTGCGAGAATGTAGCAAGCGGCTGAAATGCAGGGGAATCCACCCTGGACTGGCTGAGAGCCAGCTTGGTGTAGTGGTTAGGAGTACAGACTTCTAATCTGGCGAGCCGGGTTTGATTCCCCTCTCCTCCCCCACATGCAGCCAGCTGGGTGACATTGGGCTGGCCACAGTACTGATAAAGCTGTTCTGACTGAGCAGTGATATCAGGGCTCCCTCAGCCTCTCCTCCCTCACAGGGTGTCTGTTGTGTGGAGAGGAAAGGGAAGGCGACTGTAAGCCGCTTTGAGCCTCCTTCGGGTAGGGAAAAGCGGCATATAAGAATCAACTCTTCTTCTGATGATGAAGCAGCATCACTAAACCTGTAAATTGCATTTCCCCCAGTTAATTATTAAGTACTTCCAAGTGTCAGCAGGAAGGGAGCCAGAGCTGCAAATAAAGTGGATCTCAAAGGAGGGTGCAGCAAATCACCATGTAGTAATGGGTTGGAGTTTAAAAGGTGCCAACAGAAAGTGGGTTTGAGGTGTATTTTCTGTGTCTTTCAAAGGTAGAGAAGGTGGGTACTCACGTATGAGGGCTGATGAATAGGATCAAGTGTCTCAAATGTCTGTATTTTGGACATTTCTCCGCTGTCTCGTCAAGTTATGTTCAGTCTAAATTTACACTTTTATAAAGGGTGTAAAGAGATGAGCCTCCTTCTCTGGTGCCAGGCTTTTAATGAAGGGATGCAAACGAAGACAAGCCAATCCCAAAAGGTGAGGGAAGGGAGACCACCAAGGAAGGCTCTTCAGAAGAAGATGATGGCAAACCATCTCCGCTTAAGCACTTGCCTTGAAAGACAGTGTTATGTCTAAAATTACACTTTTTAAAAGGATGTAAAGAGGTCAGCCTCCTTCTCTGGTACCAGGATTTTGATGAAGGGATGCAAAAAAGACAAGCCGATCCAAAAAGGGAGGGAAGGGAGACCACCAAGGAAGGCTTTGCAGAAGAAGGTGATGGCCAACCACCTCTGCTTAAGCACTTGCTTTGAAAACCAGTGTTCAGTCTAAAATTACACTTTTAAAAAGGCTCTAAAGAGATCAACCTCCTTCTCTGATGCGAGGCTTTTAATGAAGGGATGCAAACGAAGACAAGCCAATCCAAAAAGTTAGAAAACGAAGCAGAAGAATTGACATGGAAGCAGAAAAATTAACTTTTTAAAGCAATTGTACTGTGTCACAATTCCTAGGAGACTGAGAGTGTTGGACAGGATGAGCCACCGGCCTCATCAAACAGGGCTCCTCCTCGTGTGTTCTTAAGTTCATTTATTTATTTACTAGAAGAAGAAGAAGAAGAGTTGGTTCTTATATGCCGCTTTTCCCTACCCGAAGAAGGCTCAAAGCGGCTTACAGTCGCCTTCCCATTCCTCCCCCCACAACAGACACCCTGTGGGGTGGGTGAGGCTGAGAGAGCACTGATATCACTGCCCGGTCAGAACAGTTTTATCAGTGCCGTGGCGAGCCCAAGGTCACCCAACTGGTTGCATGTGGGGAAGCGCAGAATCGAACCTGGCATGCCAGATTACAAGTCCGCACTCCTAACCACTACACCAAACTGGCTCTCAGATATTAAGATACTAGATATTAAGCCCGCTGTACCCAAAATACAGTGGGCGCTAGCGAGGTGGGCAGAAGGAAGGAGGAAAGGGAGAAAGAGATTAATTTACATCCCGCCCCTCTCGACTGAGTCATCCTGGGGCAGTTTACAATAATAAGACATACCCTGTAAAACCCATAAAGCATTAAAATACAATCCTTAACAGAGAATGATGAAAAGCAGAAATCCACAGATGAAGGCAAAAAACCCAAGGACTGCTCTCCAATCTAATCAAGCTGCCATAACAAAATTGTATCAAGACAATCTCCAAAAGCAAATACGGGGACAAAGATTTTTTTTTTTTTAGGCAGTCGTTGCTAAACAGGGATTTTGGGGGTTGATGGAACTTTCCCTCGGGCATCAAAATTTGGGAGTTCCTCGTCATTTGTAGCGTTCCCAGAGGCTAGAAATCAAACCACACGAATCTTAAAGCTTTCTCCCCTTAACTGTTGGGTTTGGAAAGTTTCGTTCATGAAGTGACCTGCAACTTCCGTTTCTTGCCCCCCCCCCCCCCACACACTGTTGTTTATCCTTGCAGATCACAAAGTTGAATTGTAAGCCTCCATGTGGGAAATCCTGGGAATCCCACCGAAGATTAGCAGGCTCCAATAAGTCATCCGGCTCCTTCTGTTCATCTTGCCACAACGCTCCCTTTGTGTTGCCATGATTTGCAACACGGCTGTCCGGGGATGAATTGTGACACTTTAATGGATCGGTTTTTGGAAGTGTTCAGCATCCACAAATCCTAATGATTTGTGAGTAATGAGAGCTTGGAGTGTAAAAGAGGGAGGGGAGGGCCATGTAAGCAAAACCAGCCAAGGCAGATAAAGGGCTCACCTTTCAGGATGGAGCAGGAAACAAGTCATTCCCATATTCACAAATCAAAGCCGCCTGCGTAATCCTATTTATATTTGCAGACTTGAGGGCCTTGGCAAATTTCAAACACCTCTGATGGCTCTCCTAAGAGCCATCTGAGAGCACTTCCAATTCCAGGAGCTGCTGTACCAGCAAATTATTGTTTAGCAGAGCGCAGTACAATGACTGCCGAACGTTGGCTATGATACATTTGACTGTATTGTGCTGGAAACTCTAGCTGATCTGGGGACACGGCACTGAGCAGCGCTTCTGAGCACTAACAAGACAGGGAATGGAACTCTGATGATCAGATTCATGGTAGCCTCACTGCACCAGGAGATCTGACGACAAATAGATGAAGAAAGAGTATGGAGAAGTAGAAGAAGAAGATCTGGGGGTGGGTGGGTTGTAGCCTGCTTTTCTCTACCCGAAGGAGTCTCAAAGCGGCTTACAATCGCCTTCTCTTTGCCTCCCCACCACAGACACACTATGAGGTAGGTGAGACTGAGATAACTGTGAGAGAACCGTGACTGGCGCAAAGTCACCCCGCTGGTTGAATATGGAGGAGTGGGGAATCAAACCCTGTTCTCCAGATTAGAGGCTGCTGCTACTAACCTCTACTCCAAGCTGGCCCTCCTCAGTTTTTTCTTGCAAGGGAAATCATGCTCAGTGTGAGAACATCATATCCCATGATGAGGGATGGAAGTTGTAGCCTAAGGGTGTTCCAGAAACACCTAGTGGTTTCTGATGAAACCAAGTACTCTGGACCAGATGAAGTGGAATCAAAGGCATATAAGGGGTGGTAACGTGTTGAGTTTTCAAAAGTACTTGTGCGAGAATTGGTTAGGGATGTTTGATCACTCTCCAGTTTGAGTCATTCGCTATTCCCTGGTCACCAAAATGGAGCTGATTTTGTGATGATTCGTTGAACTGCTTGTTGACCAATTTCTAACGGTTCAGCAGGTTGCTTCCCTGGGCAAGGTAACTGCTCTGCTCAGCAGGCAATTGTTTAAATAGACAACTCAATCAGCCACAAATCTTATAAATCAGTCATAAAGATCACAGGGAGATGTCCTCTTGAAAGTCCCAACAATCAAAGAAGCTCATCTGGTAGGCACCTGAAGAAGTGCCACCTTGGTGCAGCCTATCAATCCGCTTGAAATTCAGTTATGGAATGTTGAGTTTACTCCCTGGCCATAGGATAAGATAAAAGGTAAAGGTAAAGGTATCCCCTGTGCAAGCACCGGGTCATGTCTGACCCTTGGGGTGATGCCCTCCAGCGTTTTCATGGAAAACTCAATACGGGGTGGTTTGCCAGTGCCTTCCCCAGTCATTACCGTTTTACCCCCCAGCAAGCTGGGTACTCATCTTACCAACCTCAGAAGGATGGAAGGCTGAGTCCACCTTGAGCCAGCTGCTGGGATTGAACTCCCAGGCTCATGGGCAGACAGCTTTAGACAACATTTCTGCTGCTTTACCACTCTGCGCCACAAGAGGCTCTATAGGATAGTTACCAGTAATTACCTTGTAAGAATATTTCACACTGGTATGGGAACAGATGGGGCAAGCAGGATATGGTGGTGTGGAAATCTTTGATCACTGTCACAGACACTTTTATTTCTCCCATATTTGTGTGAACAACAACTGAATTTCAGGGGGATTGACTGGCTGTTTTGGCAAAGAATTATCATTGGCTGTATTTGGATGTGTGACACAGTTTACTAATGTAACAAATGTAATTTCTGCTATATATTCCCACAGTCATGTAAGGAGTTCTTAGTCTGAGGAAGAGTGCTTGCACTCGAAAGCTCATGCCCTGAATAAATCTTTGTTGGTCTTAAAGGTGCTACTGGACTCTGATTTTATTGTGTTACTTCTTGTATATTATGTTGTCACAGCTGGCGGATAGAAGCAAGGGGAGGAGCCCGAGTTGGTTGAGGGAGCAGGGTCCCTGGCTGCTCCAGGATATAGGGGCCTCCATTGAGGTGGCCAAACTGTAAGCAAGGCCATACCCAGCTGGGGATGGTATCAAGGCTTTCAGGGCCAGATAGCTTGGGGTGGGCCAAAGAAGGTGGACACCTTCATCGGCACTCTTAGTGGGACATCTCGCTGGGGAAAACACCCATCACTTAAATCCAGGGACTTCATGAAGTAATGCAGGTTACCTGAGCAGATGGGCAAGAGGTATGGGTGGTCGGCTGACCACAATTCTGGACGGCTCCATCTCCTTGCTTGGGCAAGGAGACCCTGGTTGCATTAACACCCTATTGCATTAAGAAAGCTGTGGCCAGTTTGAAAGCCATACGAGACTCAGCAGCATTCTTGAGCCAAAATGCCTAAGCCTCCAAGTCAACACGGTGTCCTCCCCCCCCCTCCCCTTTACTTGCCTACAGAAAGATTCGTGACAAATGCACGTACAGTAGCAGCCATAAAATTACTATTTCATTCATATTTTATGTTTTATCGACAAACTGCCCAGCTAATATAATCTCCCTTTGAAACCTAGCAAGAGCCTACGAGATAGCAAACTTGCAGGGCGTTGTACGCTGCTGAAATAAAGAGGGGCAGCATTTGGTGCTCTGGTTGCTAGAAGGAAATCTCTTCGACTAGCAGGAGCAGAGTAATAAGTCGGAATAAGAGTTTCGGAGGTCTCATGGCTAGATCTTCCCACCAGCATAATAAACAGTGCGGAGCTAAACAGCTACCATCAGACATTTAGAAGAAGCTTAGCTAGGTTGGATTAGGAAAGACATTCACTCCTGGTTTCTGCTTTCTTTGAGATATGTCAGAAACTATAGTTTCTGAGCCTCTTATGGCGCAGAGTGGTAAGGCAGCGACATGCTGTCTGCCCATGAGGTTGAGAGTTCGATCCCAGCAGCCGGCTCAAGGTTGACTCAGCCTTCCATCCTTCCGAGGTCGGTAAAATGAGTACCCAGCTTGCTGGGGGTTAAACGGTAATGACTGGGGAAGGCGCTGGCAAACCACCCCGTATTGAGTCTGCCATGAAAACGCTAGAGAGCGTCACCCCAAGGGTCAGACATGACTCGGTGCTTGCACAGGGGATACCTTTACCTTTACCTTTTATAGTAGTAGTAAAATTAGTAGAAGAAAGAGAAGAAGAACTGGTCCCTGTTGGCAGCAGAGGATAGGACCCACAGTAAGGGGTTTAAACTGCATGTAGAATGAGATTGTCCATCTATCAAGAAAAAATTCACCATCAGAGGAGTTCAGCAGTGGAATTTGCTGCCTAAGGAGATGCTGGAGATTAGACCTGAGACCATCTTCATTAAGAAACGTGGTGTACCACTTAGCTCATGTTGTTCTGTCAGATCTTCCATTGGGTTGGAAGTCTAGAAGGAACCTCTGTAACCTATTTATTTATCTTTTAGACCTACATATCTTTTAGACCTTTTAGACCTTCTCTTCAGTTGAAGAGGAGAGACTTATAGGTTACAGTTAAAGATTGTTTGCAAACGGTGACCTAAACCCTGTGCGCATTTAGTGGTGCACAAATCCTACCAATTTCCACTTCTCTGTCCTCATTCAAAATCTGTTCCATTTAGTTGGAGATCCTCATATCCTTGATGAAAGATTTTAGGGCTTTTTCTATAGTGTGAGCACAATATAGAATCCGTCTCCTTGATTTCCTTCATCACGTATGAAGACAAACAATTTTCAGTGAGGCAGTAAGTTGTATTTTTGGGGCTGATTTTAGTTTGTTTCGAAAGATTAGTTGCAGAGTTAGCTGTGGCTGTTTCATGTATCCTCCAGAGACAGAACAGAGGAAAAACAATGCAAGAAACCATCTCTTTAAAGATGTTAGTTTTTGTTCACAATTTCCTGGCGTATCTATTACCAGAGGCGGGGGAAGAAAGAGGTGAGGGAGACATTCTAAAGAAATAAGACAGGGGGAATAACGTTTCGGTTGGTGAGATTCTTAAAATGGTACCTGCAGAATCCTGGTTTCATTGATTTTTTGATCATCAGCAGGCAGATTTGGAAGACTTGTGGTTTCCTGCCTGATTTCTGTGGAAGGTCTTAAGTGACACAGGACTTTTGTTAACAGGACTGTGGATGTTTTATTATTATTATTATTATTATTATTATTATTATTATTATTATTATTATTATTATTATTATTAAAATTTATTACTCGCCTCTCCCCGAAGGCTCGAGGTGAGTTACAACATTTAAAAACCCCAATAAAACCCTATACAAAAAAATAAAACAACAGTACAATAAATTCTAACTCCATCAGAACTCAGATGAGGTGATAAAACACAACTCCTACCTACAACCCACCCTGAGGAACCCATTCTAGAGGGGTGGGAGACAGAGGGCGCTGTTGGCATGGTCTACAGCCACTCCGATAACTCTTATAGCGAGGCCCTGATCTTCCTTGCCACCCAGCCCCACCCAACAACCTGGTGGAAGAGCTCTGTTTTGCAGGCTCTGAGGAATGCCAAAAGCTCCCGCAAGGCCCGCAGCTCCTCCGGGAGCTCATTCCACCAGGTCAGAGCTAGGACCGAAAGGGCCCTGGCACTGGTTGAGGCCAGGCGCACCTCCCTGGGGCTGGGGATGAGCAATAGATTAGTACCCGCATAGTGTAATGCCCTGCGGGGGACATAAACTCTCTGTTATCTTCTGATAGTTTCGTCACATCAATGAGATCTTGGAGAAGGTATTTCACTAATACTGCCAAGATCCTAGGTGTGATTCTGGAGGCCTCTTTATCTATGGAGACCCAGATCACAAGTGCCACCCACCAGGTGTTTTACCATCTTCACCAGGCATAATCACTTGCACCCTACCTGTCAGCATCTGATCTAGCCACCGCAATTCATGCAGGGGTCACCTACTGATTAGGCTACTCTAAGCAGGGCTGCCCTTGAAATTGCTCCAGAAACTTCAACTGGTCCCAAATGCAGCTGGCTCAGGTCCTTACTGGGACTCAATGGAGAGCACATATTCAACTAGTGCTCTCCCAGCTATACTGGCTCCAGATTGAAGACTGGATCAGGTTCAGGTGCTGACCTTCAAAGCCCTAAATGATCTGGAACCCTTCTATCTGCAGAGCTGTCTCTTCCACTGCACACTCCAGAGAGCACTAAGACCAGAAGTTGCTCAGGGTCCTTTGCCCCAATGAAGTGAAATTCGACTCAACCAGGGTCTTTTCAGCCTTGCCCCTCGCCTGGTGGAACAGTCTACCTAACAAGATCAGGCCCCTGCAAGACCTTAACCAGTTCCGCAGGAGATGTAACACAGAGCTGTTCCTCTGCCTTTTAGGGATGCTTGCCTAGTGTACAATTGCCCAAATAGAATTATCACTTGACTGTAAAAACTTTTATGATTTTTATTCAACTGCAGTAGAATAGAAATACAAATTGACATGGGTGGGATGGATCCCAAAAAAGTACCTGCATCCAGAACAATACAACTATGTGAGATTAAATCTCTTCCCATTGGAGGTGGGACCAGGTGATGCCAGGTGATGCCTCCACCCCCTTGGTCATCCCACAGGAACACCCTGCAGCCACTGAGCCAGCCCCCAAAAGGTTGCTTCCAGGTTCTGAAAAGCTGCTTCCATGCTGCCACCACTTCCCCCGCCGCCCAGCCTCCAATGATTTACATAAACAATAGCAACTTCTTCCTTTAGCCTTGAGATTAGGTCAATTTGACATAATCATAACATCAACCTTGGCTATAGGAATCCCTGTCTCTGACTGCTTCTTTTAGTTGGTTCATGGTCATCCCTGTATCGGCTTTGCTCGTGTCGAGCCAACGGATCCTTTGGCGACCACGTTTCCTTTTGCCACTGACCATGCCAAACATTAATGAGTTTTCTAGCGAGTTTGGTTGCCTTTTAATGACATAGTTGGTTTGCTCCTCTCTAAAACGATCTTGGTGGTAACTTTGGCTGTCCATGGGATTCGCAGCATTCGTCTCCAACACCATCATTCGAAAGCATCTATTCTCCTCCTGTCTTCCTTCTTCAGGGTCCAGCTTTTGCATCCATAGCTTGTTATGGGGAAGACAATGGCGTTGACTAGCCAGCACTTTGTATTAAGGCTGATATCCTGACTCGTCCATATTCGGTTCATGCCTAACATTGCGATTCATTCCAGTGTTATTCGCCATTTGATTTCACGGCTGTACCCACCACTTTGAGTGATCATAGAGCCATGGTCTTTGACTGAATACAAAGTAAGGTTGCTGAACGTTCCAGGGCAACTGCTAGAAGATGTTGAGGGTAGTGCCTAGGGATGGAGGAATTTGGGCAGATTGTGATGTTACTTCTCGAAGACATGCTAGGAATTTTCTATAATATCTACGGTAAAAGCCATGAAAAGATGGGAGGAATTCCTAAAGCATCCCTATAGAGGTCATTTTCAAAAACCATTTTTTCCTCCATCTCCTCAATTTGTCGAGTCCAAGGAGATTGAGGCTCGGGGTGGGGTGTTAACCACCACCCTGTAGGAAAAACAAAAGCCATGAATAGCTTTTGGAGGTAGATGGATGTAGATGGAGGTAGAAAGAGAGGCCCATGATCTGGCTAATATTAAAGCTCATTGGGGTAAAGTGTGTCTTTCATCGTTCTGGGGAAAGATCTCTGCGGGATCTTTCAGTGTTCCGCAGGGCCTGCAAGACGGAGCTCTTTCGCCAGGTCTATGGTTGAGGCTGGGGCTGGCAAGTTAGACTGATGCCACACACACACACACACACACACGGTGTTTGAGTAGTACATCATCAGACCTCCTTCTCTAACCTGTTAGTAGTGGGAGGGGGGTTGGGAGTGGGTTTTCCACCATGTTGGGGTTATTTATGTCTTTTAATGGGTGTTTTAATGGAGATTTTATAAGACGCTGTAACCCGCCACGAGCTGGCCAGGGAGTGGCGGGGAATAAATTGAAAAAATAAATTAAAAAATTAAATCAACAAATCAACAAATCAACAAATCAACAAATCAACAAATCAACAAATCAATAAATTAATAAATTAATAAACATGATGCCTATTTGCTCTGCCTGTGTTCTGCACACACATATCTAAGTCAATCTTACGAAGACGATGGGCACCCTCCTTCTAAAGAGAATCAAATGCAGAAGAGATGCCCTTGCAACCCTCCCCTCCCCTAAGAGAAGTGAGGCGTACTTCACGGCGTTTTCGTTGGGAAGTGAGCACGGGATCCTGACACTCTTCATACATCATCCCTTCTGTCCCTGCTCAGGATCGTTCATTTCTTTTTTGTCCTTCCTTAAACGTCTAAGAGGTTTCTTCGAGCGAAATGCCACAAAGTCAAATTGTCGTTCGGAGCACTAACAAAATGTGACTGGGGCAACCAGCTGTAATGAACCAGACTGAACACGACGGACCGGGTTAAAGGACAGCATGTTTTCCATCAATCACATCGGCCAAGAATGCAGGATGGGAAGGTCATCTAGCTTAACCCATGGCACTGAGAAGGGACTGGGCACATCTGTTTGTGATTAATTGATGGGCACAGAGAAGCCAGTGCATTGAGAGCTTCTCCCCTTTCCGCTCACCCAGTCTATGAAAACGTCATTTGGAATAGGATGCCTCACAGCACAAGAGGCATATTGCCAAAGAGTTAGCTGTCTCAGATACACTGTCACTTCTGCGGCTCCTGGCAAAACAAACATCTCAGGACAGCGTAGTCCAGGGGTAGTCAAACTGCGGCCCTCCAGATGTCCATGGACTACAATTCCCAGGAGCCCCTGCCAGCGAATGCTGGCAGGGGCTCCTGGGAATTGTAGTCCACGGACATCTGGAGGGCCGCAGTTTGACTACCCCTGGCCTAGTCTCTTCCATGTTTCCATCTCTTTTCAATTTCTTCCCTCTGGAATGAAGGGAACTTCCCCTAGCTCTGGACCAGCCACTCTTCCCACACTCCGTTCCGAGACCTTCTGCTTTCCTTGCACTGATGCCCTCCAGCCAGCTTGGTGTAGTGGTTTGTTTGTTTGTTTGTTTGTTTGTTTGTTTGTTTGTTTGTTTGTTTGTTTGTTTGTTGATGTGATTTACTTCTCGCTTCTCCCAAAATGGCTTGTGGCGGGTTGCAAAGTCCTCAATAAAACCCGATAAAACCCCATTAAAAGGACATTCAAAAATTACAAAACAGTGAACAAGGTGATAAACAACAGAATCCTGCGCCAATAATCCAATAACCCTACCTACTATGGGGGAAGGGCCCTTGTTGGCAAGACAACCCCAGGTACTAGCACTAGCCCTGGGGGAGGGGGGGCACCAATCTTCCTCACTGCCCTGGCCTCAGTCGACCTGGTGGAAGAGCTCTGTTTTGCAGGCCCTGTGAAATGCTAAAAGCTCCCGCAGGGCCTGCAGCTTGCCCAGGAGCTCATTCCACCAAGTCATGGCCACAAACGAAAAAGCCCTGGCCCTGGTTGAGGCCAGGCGTGCTTCTCTAGGGCTTGGAATCACCAACAAGTCAGTACTCTCAGAGAGTAAAGCTCTGGGGGGGGGGTCATAGGGCGAGAGGCAGTCCCTTAGATATGTGGGTTAAGAAATTCTGGGAGATCTTTAGCCACCAGCTGGAGATTGGCAACCCTAGTCTGTACGTATATATAAGGCTGTACTAATTCCTCTTGTGGCGCAGAGTGGTAAGGCAGTGACATGCTGTCTTTAGCTCTGACCATGAGGCTGGGCGTTTGATCCCAGCAGCCGGCTCAAGGTTGACTCAGCCTTCCATCCTTTCGAGGTCGGTGAAATGAGTACCCAGCTTGCTGGCGGGTAAACGGTAATGACTGGGGAAGGCACTGGCAAACCACCCCATATTGAGTCTGCCATGAAAATGCTGGAGGGCGTCACCCCAAGGGTCAGACATGACTCAGTGCCTGCACAAGGGATACCTTTACCTTTACCTTTACTAATTCCTACCAATTCTCCCCACAGGACTTGCGAATGCTCCCCTAGCCCCCTCCAAGTGCTTCTACTCATTACCAATGAATATCTCACACACACAAGCCTTTCCTTGACAGTACCAATCAAGGAGAGATGGAGAGTTCACACAACAACCTACGTTGCTCTGTAGTTTGCCTCTGAACTGAGCCCCAGAACAAAAGATTATGCAGAGCAGGTGATTGTTTTTTTTCCCAAGCAAAACTTCCAACTGACTATCCCTGGCCAAAATCCAGATATTTCAACCAGCACACACTCTCTTTGGGCGCAGCGCACTGTCAGAGAGTAACGCAAGAGATGGCATGCTTTACAGCCACACCAGCGACTAGGTACCTTTGTTCCCCAAAGCCAGCCTCGCTGCAATTGGGGCTACACAGTCCTTCATCAGAGCTGACAGGGCCTGGGTGAGCATTCCGCAGCCTCAGCGTTACTGGGATGATGAAGTGCCGGAGCGCAAGGCCCACGGAGAAGGGCCTTTGCAGCGACGGGACGCATCGTAAGAAATATGCTGAGGTTTCCCCGGCTCTCATTCCGCACAGACTAGGCCCCGTCTGAATGTGGCATGAAAAATTGCTCCATGTAATCTGGAGCGCGGGAGAGAAAGAGAAGCCCCCAACAGGTTTGAAAAATGGCATTTTGATGCGCGGAGGGCTGTGGACAATGTTGGCGTGCGCTGTGCAATTCGTATAGCTGATCTATTTTTTTTTTAAGAATTATTGCTTTCCCCCAGGCAAGCCAAACGATGCTGCTGCCGGTGGCCTCTGACTTTCTTTTGACTTTTTGCAGAGCAATATCTTGATTGGCCAAAATACCATCCAGTGCTGGGCTCCTTGCTCAAAGGCACCATCAGCCAGCAATTCTAACTGGGGAAGGATTGTGGCACAGCAGGAAATTATTTGCCTTGCATGTAGAAGGCCCCAGGTTCAATCCCTACCATGTCCAGCTCAATTGTAAGGGATGTGAAAGATTCCATCCGAGTCCCTAGGATAGCCTTTCCTGATTTTTTTACCATTGAGAAGCCCCTGAAACATTGTTCAGGCTTTGAGAAACCCCAGAAATGTCACGATCATACAGAATATGGTTGGGAAGCATAGCTGTGGACACGCCCACCCTGGCCCCTCCCCTTCCCTCATGCTCCAGGCCATTTTGGGAGGGGACAGGTGGGTCAACATGACCCTATACAGTCACATCACCCAATAAATGTTTAACAATTTTTAAAAAATACCTGAACCATTAATTAACTCCCACCCATTCAGGAAACCCTTCCAGGGCCATCAAGAAACCTCAGGGTTTCACTGCACCCTGGTTGAGAAAGCTCGCCCTAGGGAGCTGCTGCCAGTCAGAGCAGACAAGAGGGGCCTTGTAGACAAGAGGGGCCGGTGTAGTTAATGCAGCATAATGTGCTCAACTGCAACAGATGCGTGTCTCAGAAGAAGACCTTGTGGAGCAAATATCCTCAGGTGGCTCAGAAAGATGAGCCAAAGATGCACTTCAAGGGGAAGTGAGAACAACCTGAGCTCAAACATCTTTAACAAAGAGCCCCTCTGTGTATCCGCTTCTACCTGGCGTCCATCAATCACCGTTCAGTTCTCCAGCTTCATGCTGTTTCGAAGGGCACTGGGATCAGAAAACATCTCTTTTCTACTTTGCAGGAACTAAAACTGAAAAATCATTTGACTTGAGTGAATATTTCTCGACTCATTCGACAATACGGAAATCTCAATATGGTGGCCTTCCGGCCAAGAATGTGGCCATTAATCTGATATCTTTTTTTAAAAAAAATCATATAAATTTGGGAACATGAACTACCTTGGCCAGTAACGTCAAGAATTCTGAAGCAGCAATTCTGTATGCATAAAACATGTATGCATTTATTCACTTGGAGGAGGGCAGGGAACCGTTCCTGTTGGCAGCAGAGAGGACCCGCAGTGATAGGTTTAAACTACAGGTAGAACGGTGCCAGCTAGAATTCACAGTCAGAGTAGTTCAGCAGTGGAATTGGCTGCCTCAGGAGGTGATGATCTCTCCCTCACTGGCAGTCTTCAAGCAGCAGCTGGACAGATCCTTATCCTGGATGCTTTAGGCCAGTGGTCCCTAACCTTTTTATCACTGGGGACCGGTCAACGCTTGACAATTTTACTGAGGCCCGGGAGGGGGGGTAGTCTTTTGCCGAGGGACGTCGTGGCTGCCACATGAGCCCCTTCTCCACTTAGTTTCCCTCCGGCGCCCCTGACTTCCCGCCGCCCACTGGGGGGCGCTGCCAGCAGCAGCTGCGCAGTGCCACGCCGAGGGGGAGCCCCAGCCATGGTGGCCGCTGGAGAGCACCAAAGGTGAGCCAGTGGCAGAGTGGCAGGGCAGCCCCTGAGGCAGCAGCTGGGGAGGAGGATGAGGAGGAGCTGCGGCCCGGTACCGACTGATCCCTGGACCGGTCCCGGTCCCTGGACCAGGGGTTGGAGACCACTGCTTTAGGCTGATCCTGCATTGAGCAGGGGGTTGGACTGGATGGCCTCTTCCAACTCTATCATTCTACCAACTTAAAGGCCAGAAGGCAGATGTGTTTATATTCCATTCACATTAATAGTAAGTGCCATCTTTTACATCCCCTCCTGCCAGATCCGTTAACTGGAGATCAAGCCTTCATGGTGGTTTATGAGAACAAAAGAGATACATTGCAGGACTCTCTGTCACGGTGCTGTTCTAGGTCCTTTTCTGCAATAATCTTGCCTCGCATAAGGACAGCGGTTTTGCTAACCATCAGATAATAGCCGGGCAATGGGCAAGTCCATGGATAAAGCGTTAAATGGTCACAACGACTAGCTTCCCAGCCTCCTTGTTCGGGGAGGGCATGACAAGCCGCATTGATTTTTCACCAAACGCCCGCAGCATCTCTGCGACGCTCCGCGTGTGAATTTTAACTCCATCTCCGAGGCAGAAGCTGTCACAGTTTGCAAAATGCCAGACCTTCTGGTGCCGAGGCTTGGAGTACTGTTGCAGAGTTCCCCTGTGCAAATTTTAAATGTTTACTGCTTAATGAAGTCACCATAAAATAATACCAAAAGCTGTTGACATATCACTGCATCTGTTCTTGGCCAAGGTAATAATGCCCTGTGCCTTTTAATGAGTAATTAAAATTATCCAAAGTAATAAGGACCGTATTATCATATTGGCTTATTAACATGATAATCCAATTAGCCTTGTGTTGAAACAATGATTATCAGGCTGTTAAAGGGTGACATCTAATTATTTCGGAGACACTCCAGCACGCTCCAGTTCACAGGCCCATGTGCTCCCTTTGCTTTACTCCGTGGAAAGCTTCAGGTGAGAAGTCCAGCCTGCTAACAATCAAACACTGGTGGGTCTGCTTGGAGAGGCGTTGGGCAGAGTTTGGAAGCCAGGTGGAGGGATGGACTTGGAAATGGGCTGGGAAAACCCAAGTTCAGATTCCTGCTTGTAAAATGGAAAGAGATCCATAGAATTTGTATTTACAGTCCACACACATTGGATAATGCATTTTTGATGTGTTTCAGAAGCAGATTTTAGAATCATAGAATCATAGAGTTGGAAGCGGCCTTACAGGTCATCTAGTCCAACCCCCTGCTCAACGCAGGATCAGCCCTAAGCATCCTAAAGCATCCAAGAAAAGTGTGTATCCAACCTTTGCCTGAAGACTGCCAGTGAGGGGGAGCTCATCACCTCCTTAGGCAGCCTATTCCACTGCTGGACTCCTCTGACTGTGAATTTCCTCCCCTGAAATCTAGATCTCCAGTCCCTAGCTGGAGCCTGGCAACCCTGCATGAAGCCATTGAAGTAGGACATTGGTATCTGCATTGCTAGAAATGTGCTCTTTTTAGGTTTTGTACATAGCTTCCATCTCCATTATAGATCTCGCGCAACCCAATTTTAACTCAGGTCTTCTGCATCTGGCAAATGCTGACAATTCTGGGGACATGGCTGGGGGCCAAATGTCCTCCTCCCGCCTTTACAGCTCACTTTGTTTCAATCAGCCACTTGCAGGACCATATTCCCTGGCATCTTATCCGTTCCCTTAAACTTTGAGCTAAAGGCCACCTCTCCTCGGCCATTGATTTTTGTTCATTCTTGATTTGGTGACTTAAGGCCAATATTTTTTATTATGGAACATGTATATCTGGTGAACAATTGTATTGAATCAGGACCCAATCCATCTGTGTCTTAGACATTCCACACACAGTGAATAATGCATCTACAGTGCATTTCAGAAGCAGATTTTCCTATTTTGCACCGGAAAATCATAGAATCATAGAATCGTAGAATCACAGAATCATAGAGTTGGAAGGGGCCATACAGGCCATCTAGTCCAACCCGCTGCTCAACACAGGATCAGCCCTACCCATCCTAAAGCATCCAAGAAAAGTATGTATCCAACCTTTGCTTGAAGACTGCCAGTGCAAATCCAGCTGCAACAACATACTAAAAGTGCATTGTCCAACATGTGATTCTGTGAAGGTTCAAGGGGGTGGAAGCTTACAGTGGGTGAGCGATAGGGTGGTGAGTGTCCTGCATAGTGCAGGGGGTTGGACTAGATGACCCAGGAGGTCCCTTCCAACTCTATGATTCTATGCTTCTAGGTGCAGAATGAGCCTCTTCTCTTGGCATGTGCCTTCATGGTCTCCAAAGGGATTTTCTTGCCACTCAGATCATGGCTCCTTTTTCATAAATGATGCATGTTGATAGCTTCTGATAAGGCTGCAGAAAATTCGAAAGCAGGCCTGCCAGGAGGACTCCACAAGTGGAATTATATTGCAGTGTAATGTAGTTTTAAGGACGTTCTCTGGCTTCTCAGGAAAAAAAGGGTGATGAGGCAAGAGCTGTGTATATTTGAGAGAACAGACAATGTAAGCCACAGTGGACTCACCTATTACTGCTCAACAAGCTCTTCTTCTAGCTAGGAATGTGCAGCAGAAAAAACAACAGTGTTTCTCAGATCCAGATATCAGGGAGCCAAAAAATATCAGCATTCCTGGTTTTCTAGGTCCTAAATGCTGGTTTGGCATTACAATCCGAGGTTTTGGGGGATTCCGATATTATTCCACTTCATTCCCTGTGAGGAATATTTGGGGGGGGGCTATTTTAAAGCACATTGCACCAAAATTGCTGTGTCCTTTAAATCTGTGGTCCCCAACCCCCAGTCCGGGGACCAGTACCGACTGATCGCTGGACCGGTACCGGTCCCCAGACCAGGGGTTGGAGACCACTGCTTTGGGCTGATCCTGCATTGAGCATTGAGCAGGGGGTTGGACTGGATGGTTAGTATTGGGCTGCAGATCCTCCTTGTCCTCCTCCCCGGCTGCTGCCTTGGGGGCTTCCCTGGCACTCTGCCACTGGCTCACCTTTGGTGCTCTCCAGTGGCCGCCATGGCTGGGTCTCCCCTTCTGCGTGGCACTGTGCAGCTGCTGCTGGCAGAGCCCCCCAGTGGGCAGCAGGACGTCAGGGGCACCGACAGGAAAGCAAGTGGAGCAGAGACTCAGACGGTGGTGGCATCTGTCGGCAAAAGACCCCCCCCCCAGGCCTCAGTAAAATTGTCAAGTGTTGACCAGTCTCCGGTGATCAAAAGGTTGGGGACCACTGCTTTAAATAACCCCAAATTTCAAGTTGAGTGAGGTGCCTCCAGCCATCCTCTATTATCTGCTATGGAGAGGGAGGATCCATTCTTTCTCCTGGGCAAAGAATAGACAAAGAGCAATTAAAACAGCACCAGCCTCTCAAAGCAGACAGAATCAACAAACCCAAAGCAGACAGAATCAACAAACCCAATGAAACCAGGGAATTCCTGTAGAACTATGGGACAAGGTGGCATGCCTAACCAAACAAATGTGCAACCCAAGAATCCAACCCAATGTCAAACCAGTTGCAACTTAGCCCAACTAATGTAAAATCAGAAAATCTGGGCCTGTAAACAGCTTGAGAATCAAGAATCTACCACCAAAAGCAAAGCCAACACAGAGCAATTCATGCAAAGAGTACAACATTGCAGAATTAAAAGGCCCAAATCAAAGCCAAGCAAACATGGCCAACCAATACCAAGCCCCAGGAAGACAGAGATAGACCAGAAAGAACAGTCCTGAGAGTCTGAAAATGCTGGCTACTGATATATCCCCCAATATTTCCAGGATTTGGGGGGAACTAATTCCTGGTATCTCAAAAAAAAAATCCCAGATACCATCTGGAGACCAAAACATATCTGGAAAATATCAATAAGGTATTTCGGGCTATATATTCAGACCAGAATACACATCCCTACACCCCTCCTATGCTTTGCCCTGATTTTGTTAGCTGGTAGCTGACAACAAAAAAGCAGTATACAAGTTCTGCAATGAAATGATTTCAGAGTGTGAAAACACTTACATAACTCAAACTTATTAGCAAATAGTTTATGAGGTTATAAAGATGGTTAGCCCTGACCTGGGTGGACTAGCCTGATCTCATCAGGTCTTGGAATCTAAAGAGGGTAAGCCAAGGCGAGTATTCAGCCAGATTTTATTTGTAGTTGGTATTGGCATTTCTTATAGCTGATCACTTCACTTATCGTTATGGGATACAATCCCTGAATTAGGGAAGTATTAATAATCCTGAAGCCCTGAAAATAGTCTGGCAAGGTCTAACTAGCCGAAAATGACAAGTATCCAGTTGACATGTGAGAACCTTGAGAACTTCAGGCCACTAGCCCACGAGAGCCAGTTTGGTGTAGTGGTTAGGAGTGTGGATTTCTAATCTGACAAGATGGGTTTGATTCTCCACTCCCCCACATGCAGCCAGCTGGGTGACCTTGGACTTGCCATGGCACTTATAAAGTTGTTCTGACTGAGCAGTGTTATCAGGGCCCTCTCAGCCTCACCCACCTCACAGGGTATCTGTTGTGGGGAGAGGAAGGGAAGGTGACTGTAAGCCACTTTGAGCCTCCTTCGGGTAGGTAAAAGCGGCATATAAGAACCAAATCTTCTTCTTCTTCAATAATATCAGGGCTCTCTCACCTCCCTCACAGAGTGTCTTTTGTGGAGAAAGGGAAGGGAAGGCAACTGTAAGCTGCTTTGAGACTTCTGGTAGATAAAGGTGGCTTCTTCATCATCAGTGAGGGAGGAGAAATCCAAAATGATCTAAGCAACCAGGACAAACAATACCTAACAGAGACAAAGGAACAGGAAGGGTGAATTTTCCATCCTTGCATACAGCACGCTTACGTTTCCCAAGGGTGGAATTCAAAGCCCTCATGGCTTATATTTTATATTCTAATAGTCTAGTATGGCCCAGTCTGGGAATATCTAAATCTATAGATTAGGGCCATGCTAACTAAAAACAGTCCTGCACATTTGGGAGACCCCATTCCCTAGCTTTGCAGAAAAATCTGCAAACTATTGTTTTCAGCCAGCCCAGTTCCTACTTATTGTTAAAATGAAAAGCCAATTTTGTTATTTTCTTTTTTGGGGAGGAAAAGCTCTTATAATAAGGCATTGGAATGAATACACGCCTCAATAAAAACAAATGTGCACTTATCTCCCAACCCTACCAATTAAAAATTGCCCTCGCCAGTCAAAATAGCGCTACATAATTAATCAAGTAATCCGGAGGCCTGAATTCCATTGGAATCAATGAGATTTAAATCAGCAACTTTTGAGAACGCAGCCCTAAAGTGTGACGGATCTACTGATTTAAACGGCTTTAAAACAAAACTTGCAGCCCTAGTTAAAATAGCTGGAGTCCACGGGGAATATTTTCATAACCGGCGTGGAGTGATCTCTTCTGGCGATAAGGGAATAGCAGAATGATTATCCGCCAAGAGGTTGTTCATAGAAATTTTCAGTGGTTGTTTGTTTATTATGCAAATGAACTGTGCTCTAATGCAAATTAATTTTAATTTGAATTAGAGCACATTACAGCAATCAAAAGCGTTTTGTTATCCAGTTAATCTTGGCAAATATACATAGAGTGCTCCCCAGTAACAGAATACATATTGCAAAAGTCATAATTCTTGGGAAGGGAGGGAGGGGAAACACGTAAAATGCATTGCCTACCTAGGGAGACATACATTCAGTTTTTACAGCATGCTCCAACATGAAATATAGTTTCACGGAGAAGGATTTGTGATTGAAATCAGTTTTAAGTTCTAGGTTTTTTTTTTAAATCCACGAGAACTGAACTGATCAGTACCCTGCAACGATTCATCAAAGAACAACAAGCTTCATGGCCTCCCACTGGCATCTGCTGTTCTCTCCTCCATTAGGTCTTTGCAGTGGTGCTGGCGAGTTGGGTAGGTTGAGCGACACGGAGCAATCGGCCCAGTGTCACCTTATGAGCTTCACGGTAGATTTGAACCCAGCTCTCCTCTCACGCTAATCACTCTGCACCACTGGCATGCTGAATTCTGCATGTTTAACTCAGAAGTAACCCACAGTGTGCACTGCAGCACTTGCTCTTCACACAGGCTCGGGATTGCAGTCTTGGTTTGGAGAAAGAGGGGTGGCTCTCCTCTCTCCCATCAGACTCTCTAGTTCAGCGGTCCACAACCTTCTGGTTGCTACGGACCGCTGTGCCAGAGTGGGGGGAGAGGGCGGCCCGGGGCCCCACGCACACGTGGCAGCCCCAGCGCAAATGTGCATGTGCGGCGTGGGGAGCTTCTCGCTTTGGGGGAGGCGGGAAGAGGGAGCCGCAGCCCGGCGCCGAGGCCTGCACGGCCCAGCACCGGGCTGCGGCCCGCGGGTTGGGGACCACTGCTCTAGTTAATAGAATCCAGATTATCCCTTGCAGCAACTCCTGCAAACAAACCATTTACTTAAGTGAAGATAGTTTCAGAGGACAGCCATGTTGATCTACAATGTCAGATCACCTTAGAGACCAACAAGAAGGGAGAAGGGATAAGCTTTCAAGAATCAGAGATCCCTTGATTAGATAATGGGAGCGTTGACTTTAATTTCTGGAGAGCTTGAGAAACTCTTGTCCGTTAACTTTAGGACCTCTTGGAAGACTGGAGAGGTGCCAGAAGACTGGAGGAAAGCGAATGTTATCCCAATCTTCAAAAAAGGATGCAGAGATGATGTGGGGAACTACAGGCCAGTGAGTCTGACCTCAGTTGCAGGGAAGATAATGAAGTAGATTTTAAAGGGGACAGTCTGCAATAATCTGGGGGACAACTTGTTGAACCAGGGAAATCATCATGGATTTGACCCCAACAGGTCCTGCCAGACCAACCTAGTTTCCTTCCTAGTTGCTTTAGGATGCTTTGGGCTGATCCTGCGTTGAGCAGGGGGTTGGACTAGATGGCCTGTATGGCCCCTTCCAACTCTATGATTCTATGATTCTTTGCCCAAGTGACAGGCTTGTTGGATTGTAGAAATGCAGTAAATATTGTTTGGCTGGATTTCTGTAAGGCTTTTGACCATGGCAGAGCAGGCATTCAAATCATGGTCTCCCAGATCTTATTTGGACACTCTAACCACCGGCTCCCAAGAAATGCAGCTTGTTGAGCAAGCAACAATCACTCCATGAAAGGTAAACACATTGAAGAGAGGGACAACTTATTTACTGCAGCTTTAAAGACAAGGACTAGGAGCAATGGGCCCAAATTTTGCGGAAGGAGGTTCCATGTAAATATTAGGGAGCATTTTCTGCCGGCGAGGGGTGTACATAGATGGAACCTGCTGCCCTGGAGGGTGGTGGAGTCTCCTTGGTTGGAAGTCTTCTGGAAGAGATTGGATGAGCACCTGTCAGGACTGATTTATAAATCTCTGAGAAGGTGAGGGGTTGAGCTGGACGGCCCTTTGTGGTCTCTTCCAGCTCTGTGTGAGTCTGAAGAAGCTTCCCTTTAACCTGCAGAACAGCAACATGCAGTACTTTTGTGCTGTCCATCGTTTCTCTGTACTTCCCCAGCATCCCAGAAGGTCTCGCTTGTATTGTTAATTCATGAACAACACCTGGTCCTCTGAAGCACAGTGCAACTCCCCCGCCCCCCGGTTTCTCAGCATCTTGTAACCTGCAGGATTATTAATTAATTTACTGCTACTTCCTTGTAAGCTCAGGGCTCAGGGAGAAAAGGGAAGGGCCCAACTTCCCTCTGGCACTTTGCCTCTTGAAGGAGACGAGGACAAAGGTTTGTCTGCTTTCTCTTGAGTAGTGATTTGCCTTGTAAGTTAGTTGCTTGGACTTGGTTCCTCAAAGATACTGGTCTCATATAAACCACAGGTTTGTTTGGGCAGGAAAATGTCTGGTGGGTGCTTCCCGAAATTTTTGCACCAGGAATTGTCAGACGCACAGGAAACTCACAACAAAACTTATTCCAAAGAAAAGAGTTTTATTGATTAGCACTATACGCATTGGACTGAAAGTCAAATCTGACCAGAGGCCAGATTTGCCCCAGTTTATCAATACCTTTCTCCCGCCCAAAACTTGACAGTTCCCAAGGGGGGGGGTAGGAGAGAAAAGACATGTGTGTTACAACAACAGGATTCCATTCTCCCAGCCTTGAGAGAGGTGACAACAACCCTGTGAGCCCACAACAAGATAAAGGTTAACATAACATCACTACTCTATTTTATAGCTTACAAACTACAAGGCCAGGACAAGCAGGCGCCAGGCCCAATCAAGCAGTATAACTGACATGGAGGAACTCAGGCTAATTTATGACAGAGATTCTACAATCCTGACATCCCTCCGCATTAAAACTATCTCACTCCCCCACCTAGCCGGCATCCACCGGGCGAGGACAATCAGGGAATGCTCGATGGAAAGCCCGGAGAAGGCGGGGTGCCTTCACATTCCCAACCTCGACCCACTCCTTGTCCCCAGAGGGAAAATCTTTCCAATCGACCAAATACTGGAGGCGACCCTTATGCATACGAGAGTCTAAAATTTGGTTGACTTCATAGTGGGTGTCTTTGTCGATGTATATCGGCACAGGCGTAGCTGGAGGAGGGTGCCATTCATCCGGGACGGGAGCTCTCCGCAGCAGGCTGGAATGAAAAACCGGATGCACATTCCTATAAGTCTTTGGTAAAGCTAGTTCCACAGTTACAGCATTTATTAGTTTAACCACTTTAAATGGGCCCACATACTTCGGGCCAAGCTTCTTGGATTTTTGTTGACACCGCAAATTCTTTGTGGACAAATAGGCCAGATCTCCCACTTTCCATTCTGGTGCAGGTACCCGTTTCTTATCTGCCTGGGCTTTATAGGCTTGTTTCGCTCCTTTGAGGCTGGCAATTATATCCGGCCACCCCGCACTGATGGTTGCTGCCCACTTATTAATGTCAGGGGCTTCGGTGGAGCTAAGGTCCCAAGTGGGTGCTGCCACTAAATCAGTCCCATACACCACCTTGAAGGGGGATACCCCCGTTGAGGCGTGGGCCCCATTGTTATAGGCAAATTCAGCGAGTGGCAATAAGGAAACCCAGTCGTCTTGCTGATGATTGATAAAGCAGCGTAAGTATTGCTCCAAAATCTGGTTTACTCTCTCGGTCTGGCCATTTGACTCGGGGTGATAGCCCGAGGTGAGGGCTTGTTCTATGCCTAACAACCTCAGGAGCTCCCGCCAGAACTTGGCAACGAACTGGGGGCCCCGATCCGTCAGGACACGTGCCGGGATCCCGTGCAGACGTACCACGTGGTTTATAAACATTGAAGCCAATTTGGCTGCAGTAGGCAAGGCCGTGCACGGGATAAAATGAGCCTGCTTTGAAAAAGCGTCCACTACCACCCAAATGACGGTTTTCCCTTGACTGGGAGGTAAGTCCGTAATAAAATCCATAGTGACATCCGTCCAAGGCCGAGAGGGGGTGGGCTGGGGCTGCAACAGCCCTTTTTTCTTTCCTCCAGCAGGCTTTGAGGCGACACAAATGGGGCACCCCTGCACATACTTTTCCACATCCTTGCGCAGAGATGGCCACCAATACTGTCTCCTGACCAGGTGCAGAGTTTTCACAAACCCAAAGTGTCCAGCTGTTTTCGCATCGTGACAAAGTTTTAAAACCTTTCCCCTGGCCGCTGCCGGGACAAAAAGCCTCTCGCCTTTGAAAAAGAGCCCCCCCTTCTCTGTCAGATCGGGGCGGAGGGAGTAAAATTCCGAGTCCTGTGACAACTCCTTCTGGACCCAACCCCCTGGAATGGGCGTTACAGACTTCGTGTGGCTGCGCGTCACCGCGGCCATCCCCAGTTGGGCGGGGGTAAAAACTGTATCCACCAATGGGTCTCGTTTGCTGTTGTACTGGGGCAGGCGCGACAAGGCGTCTGCCAGAAAGTTCATTTTGCCAGGTAGATGTTTAAGGGAGAAGTTAAAACGAGCGAAAAACTCCGCCCATCTCATCTGCTTTGCCGAAAGCGAGCGGGGCTGCTTGAGCGCCTGGAGGTTTTTATGATCCGTCCAGACCACAAATGGCACTGTGGATCCCTCTAACCAATGCCTCCAAGTGGAAAGAGCCAATTTTACTGCAGCCGCCTCCTTCTCCCAAATTGCCCAGTTTCGTTCAGCCCCAGAAAATTTCTTTGAAAGATAGGCCAGCGGGTGCAATTTCCCATCCTCCCCCTCTTGGAGGATCACGGCCCCCATTGCCACGTCCGAGGAATCTACTTGCACGGTGAATTGCCTAGTTGGGTCAGCGTGGGCCAGCACCGGTTCGGACGTAAACAACAATTTCAGTCTGTCAAACGCATCCTGGCATGGGGGAGTCCAATGGAGGGGCGCCCCCGGACGGTTCGCTGTCTTTCCCCCTTGTTTGGTTTTCAACAAATCAGTAAGAGGCAACGCCACTTTGGCAAAATTGGGGATAAAGGTTCTATAAAAATTAGCGAACCCCAAGAAACTTTGTAATTGCCTCCTAGTACGGGGGGGTTCCCAAGCCAACAGGTCCCGCACTTTGCCCGGGTCCATTTCAATCCCAACCTGGGAGACCCGGAAGCCCAGAAACTCCACCGCATCTTGGTGGAACTCGCATTTTGACAGTTTGGCAAACAACTGGTGCTCCCGCAAGCGGCGGAGCACTTCACGGACCAGGTTAGCATGACTCTCAACATTTTCTGAATACACAAGAATATCATCAATATAAACCAACACCCCCTGGTACAATAAATCATGCATAATTTCATTAATCATATTCATGAACACACCCGGAGCGCCGGCGAGGCCGAACGGCATTACGGTGTACTCAAACTGCCCCAGGGGAGTGTTAAAAGCTGTCAAATATTCGTGTCCCTTCTTTATTCGGACCCGGTAATAGGCCTCCCTTAAATCCAGTTTCGTGAAGATTCGCGCCTTCCCCAAGTGGCCCAATAAGTCCTTTATCAGGGGGAGCGGGTAGGCGTTGCATGTGGAGACTGCGTTCAAACCACGGTAGTCGGTGCACAAGCGCAGTGAACCGTCTTTCTTTTTCACAAAGAGGACCGGGGCCGCCAAGGACGATGTGGCCGGTCTAATAAAGCCCCTCGCCAGGTTTTTATCCAAGAATTCCCTGAGCTCCGCCATTTCCCGCGGGCTCATGGAATAAAGTTTGGCTTTGGGGAGGGGTTCCCCTTTCTTCAATTCAATGGCACAGTCAGTTTTACGATGAGGAGGAAGTTGGTTGCACTCCACCTCCGCGAACACATCAGCAAAGTCCCGATACTCGGGAGGGAGCGCTGCCCCCCCGGATCCCAAGGCGGCCACAACCCCCGAGCTCGGGGGGCTTCGCGGTCGAGCGTGCTGCTCGCAAGCAGGAGAGGTGAATTCCACAGTCCCTTCTTTCCATTTCACTAGGGGGTCATGTTCTTTCAGCCAATCCAACCCCAACACGCAAGGAAAGGCGGAGTGAGGGGCTACCAAAGGTTGGATTTGCTCCCAATGTTTTTTTATGTCCAAGTCCATTGGGCGCGTTTTTGCCGTGGCTTCCCCTCCGGGAGCACATTTCCCATCTAATTGGGTGATTGGCAAGGGCTCTCTCAGCGGCACCTTTCCCACCCCCAAAGTCTCGGCCAGTGCCGGGCTCACTAAGGATTGGGTGCACCCCGAGTCCACGATACATCGGACTCCCACTGTTTTCCCTGACTTGGGGTTGGAGAGATTGGCGGGTAAGAGCAGCAAGGGGGAATCACTCACCGCGCGTTTGCCCCTGTTGGCGGCCTGCTGGCGGGGCGCCTTTACAGCAGACCGTCCTCGTTTCCCGACTGCGCCTCAGCTTGATCCTCGTCCTCCAGCCCGCTACTTTCCTCCGAGTCGTCCACTGCCGGTACGGCAGCCACTGGCACCAGAAGGGACTTGGCACTTTTCTTCGGAGCGGTTTTCTTGGCGGGCTGGGCTTTCGGTGGAGGGCTGCTCGCGGCCCTCGGGGTCGATACTGCTTTTGACGGGCATTGTGCGAGAAAATGCCCCGCTTGGCCGCAGCCTAAGCACAGCCCTTTTGCTATGCGCCGGGTGCGCTCAGTCGGCTCCAGTTTCGCGCGGGGCTTGACTTTCGCCGGGGTGGAAGTCTTCGCCACGGTTTTTCCAGCCAGGACCTGGACCATCGAAGCCCGCTCCAATCGATTTTCCATCTCCCCAGCCAATTGGACCCACCCGTCGACAGTAAGCGGGTCTTCCAAAAGGAGGCATTTGTCAGCCAGAGTAGGATTGAGGCCCCCCACAAACGCCAGTACGCGTTGGGGTTCGGTCCAGTCCGGCACCGAGGACGCCAGCTCCTTAAATTCCCTGGCGTACTCAACCACTGACAATTTTCCTTGCCGGTGGGCTCTGAGTTTCTTCTCTGCAGTCTCCCGTTCGAACGGCTCCACGTACATCTGGCGCATGGCCCGCAGGAAATGGTTGTAGTTACGGATGGCTTGGGGATGGTAACGGTACAAGTCCACAAACCATTTGGCAGCCTTGCCTTCTAGGGCTTCTCCCACGAAGCGCACCCGCTCGGCGTCGTCATGGAAAGTGAAACCCATGTCCATCATGTAGGCCTGGAGATGCACCAGGAACGTAGGAAAATCTGCGGGGTTCCCAGAAAACTTAGCCTTGAATTTATAGGTGCTCCGCATCTCCACTCCACGGAGGTGGGGGGGTAGGCGTCCTGGGCCCCAATCCGCTGGCGCCGGGGCTGGGACCAGGGGTCTCGCACCACGGCCGATGCCTCGTCCTCTTCCCGCCGCCACTCTCGCTCGCTCTGCCACCCTCGCCGCCTCTGCTGCCCGCGCGGCCGCCGCCGCTGCTTCTCGTGCCGCTGCTGCTGCTGCCGCCTCGGCTCCCGCAACGTCCGCCGCCGCCGCCGCTGCCGCCGCCGCCGCTGCTTCATCGTCTCCCCCCGCACCGTCTCCGCCGGCTCCGTCGCCGCCAGCGCCGCCTGCGTCCTCTCGCTCCTCGTCTTCGTTTTCCCTCTCCCTCTGCGCTCTCGCTCGAGCCGCCGCCTCCGCCTCGATCTCCAGCTGCGCTCTGGCCCTGGCCACCGCTTCGGCATCCGCCGCTGCTTGCGTGTCAGCCATGCCTTGCTCCCGCAGGGCAAGCCCACCGCTCGCTCTTCGCCCGCTGGTATCGTGCGCACCACCACCGAGCACTTCCTTCAACAGGCGTTGTGTCCGGCGTTTCTCCTCCGGATCCAGCCGACCCGAGAGGTCCTGCAGCCAGTTGGTCACCCTGTCCAGCTTGTACTGCAAGTCCTGTGTCTCACCCACAGGCTCCAGTCCGTAGCTAGGCAGCGCCAGGTGCTCCGGCCACAATTCGTCCCCAGTAGGGCGGTCGTACTTTGACAATCGCCTACGCTGGGTGACGTGTCGTTCCAAAAATTCCTCGGGGTTGTCCCCGAGACTGCCCGCAGCATGCCCGAGCTGTACGGCCCTGCACTAGCGCCGTCGCCCTGGGAGAGGTCCCAATCCAGGCCCTCTCCCTGCTCAGAAAAAGTATGTCCCTCGCCCTGCATCTTTGCAGGTGAAAGGAGTTGTGAGATTTGACTTGATGTCAGACGCACAGGAAACTCACAACAAAACTTATTCCAAAGAAAAGAGTTTTATTGATTAGCACTATACGCATTGGACTGAAAGTCAAATCTGACCAGAGGCCAGATTTGCCCCAGCTTATCAATACCTTTCTCCCGCCCAAAACTTGACAGTTCCCAAGGGGGGGGGGGTAGGAGAGAAAAGACATGTGTGTTACAACAACAGGATTCCATTCTCCCAGCCTTGAGAGAGGTGACAACAACCCTGTGAGCCCACAACAAGATAAAGGTTAACATAACATCACTACTCTATTTTATAGCTTACAAACTACAAGGCCAGGACAAGCAGGCGCCAGGCCCAATCAAGCAGTATAACTGACATGGAGGAACTCAGGCTAATTTATGACAGAGATTCTACAATCCTGACAGGAATGAACTGCTTTGATTATCTGCAAGAAATAAATAAACTCACCACAATGGAATGTCAAACATCAAATTAAATTAATTATACAAATAGAACAGGTATACAGCTAATCTTACAATTAGAAAAGGTATGCAAAAGGTACACAATTAACAGTCTCCTATTTTCTTTATACAAACGTAATGGGAATGTGTAATACAAATGAACAGTAACTCCCACTTTGTGGATACTCCCAACAGGACCCAGGGGCTCAGCCTCTTTCCCACAGCTTCTGCCTAATTTTTTTCTTTTAATAAAGAAATTTTTCTTTTAATAAAAAGTGGATATTGGTTTCTGTAGAAGAAGGAACACAAGTCCTTTGTTGGTTGTCAAAGCCAAAAACAGGTCATGAGAAGGCTTTACTCTCCAGCCAAAAAAGGTTTATGCATGGACTACCAAATAAGATGTCATGTCTCTCAAGTGCCTGTGAGCCCACCCTGTTCTCAAAACTATTGATCCAGTGGCCACAAGCGAGCATTTTCATCACAAAGATGGATGTAAGGGCTCCCCAGTTGTTGTGTTACCTTTCCTACTGACAGACAGCAAATTCAACAGCACGTGTTTTATCCATATATATGAGCTTTTCTCAACTTTTTTACCATTGATAAACTCCTTGGAACATTCTTCTGGCTTTAAGAAACCCCCGAAGTGGTGTGATCATGCAAAATATGGTTGGGAAGCATAGCTACGAACACACCCACCTGGGGCCCCTCCCCTTTCTACACTGTTGAGTTCACAACACTGTTGTTTGGATAAAATGAGGAAAGGTAATCCCTGTGTTGTATTCCAAGCAACTTGAATGTAGGCTGGGATTTTAAAATAAGATGCTTTAACAAATACAAAACATCGCTGCAAGATTCAATTGCGCAATCTCGGATTCGTACAACTTGAAAAGAGCAAGTTGGCTTTTGATCAATTGATAAACAAGTTGAGAAGATTTGAGGACTCACAGACAGGAATCTCACCCTTTTCCTCCTCACCATGCTAGCTCCATTTTCCCTCCCCCTCATTTCTTCCAGTCTCTCTCATCCACCTATCTGTCTTTATCTGTCTTTCCAGAGTTTTCCATTTCCTCTTCAATCTAGGTTGAGCTATTCTGGGAGAACTGGGGGATAATCTTGTGACACTTCAGCATTTTAATTCCATCCCCCTTTTGTCCACCTCCTGTTTCAATTTGTTTTAAATCAACATACCTACCGTTTCTCCCTGGTTTACATAGATAGTCCTTTTATGTCCCTGGTCCTACTGTGCAGATTTTTTGATCCACGCTGTAGGACATAATTCAGACATAGATATATAGATGAGGTGCAAAAATCTAAGATATCAAGGCTGCTTTTAAATACTCTTTGAAATAAACAATTAAACGTGTAGCTCATGCATAGTATTGCAAGGCAAATTTCTAGACGTTTGTTATTCCTTAGTGAATTTGAACGTACTGTGCACCTCAGGCAATGACCACTCCGAGAAAGCTTTATGGTATTAATTGACTGTATTTTTCATGAGCAATTAATAGTTAATTCGTGGGATACACTACCTCAAAGCGTGGTAATAGCCACGGGTTTGGAAGAGGTTGTTTGTTTGTTTTTTTAAGGACCAGAAACATTTTTGGAAGCTTGGCCTATTCATGGCTACGAGCCTTTATAGACAAATAAAAACATCCAGATTATCGGTTGGATCCTTCAAAGCAGAAGCAGAATATATTCGTTGATGTGAATATTCCCTGCACACTCCTTTTCCTTGCAATTCAATTGGACCTGTAAAAAGCTGGTGCCAAGGGACCAGCGCACACAAAAAAACCTAACTCAACATGGTTGCTATTAAAGAACAGCCCTAAAACATGAGCCCCTCTTACCAGTGGATGTTCTACTGAATGTGCCAGTGGAAATAATCTTTTCAACTGTTTCTACCTCACCGTATCCCCCATCCTGAGATTTCTGTCCATGCAAATCCCCTGGCCCTCAGTGGATCAAAAGAAACTTCTGGGGAAGGATAAATACTTCCCCTCCCAAAAGCAAATTCCACTAAATTGGCTTCCCTTAAGCTCCCTTTCCCCTACCACACACACTTGATAGAGCAATGGGGGGAGGGTGAAATGGCATCCCATGAGGCTGTGATATCACTTCTGGCTGCATAAGTGGAAGTGATGTTACTGTGTCATCTGACACTCTAGGACAGGGGGAGTCAACCTGTGGTCCTCCAGATGTCCATGGGCTACAATTCCCACGAGCCCCTGCCAGCATTTGCCATCCTGGTGACTGAAAGATGACATAGAAACATGTTTTATGTGTTCTTGTGTGTTTTAAAATAATAGTGTGTGCTTAATATTGACCTCTGAGGAAGAGGTCAAAATGTGTTCAGTCTTATACATAGGTGACTTATAGGAAAAGTGTCACCCTGTGCTGCTTTCATCATTTTTAATACTTTTATATATTTGAGCTCCGCAAATAAAATTCAAATTAAATATGTTGATATCATATAAAGTCGTAGCTTTCTCAAACCTTTTAATGCTGAGGAACTATGTTCATTCTGGAAAAGAGGAGGTTGAGATGGGACATGATTGCTGTCTTAAAGTATTTGAAAGGTGTTCACTTAGAGCAGGGGTAGTCAACCTGTGGTCCTCCAGATGTTCATGGACTACAATTCCCATGAGCCCCTACCAGCATTTGCTGGTAGGGGCTCATGGGAATTGTAGTCCATGAACATCTGGAGGACCACAGGTTTACCTCTGACTTAGAGGACAGCAGGGAAAGGTTTACTGTTGGCAGCAGAGGAGAGGACCTGCAGTAATGGGTTTCAACCACATGGAAAATGATATTGGATCAATAGTAAGGAAAATATTTTCACAGTCAGAGTAGTTCAGCAGTGGGATAGGCTGCCAAAGGAGATGGGGAGCTCCCCCTCACTGGCAGTCTTCAAGCAGCAGCTGTACAGATACTTATCCTGGATACTTTAGGCTGATCCTACATTGAGGAGGGGATTGGATTAGATGGCTTGTATGGCCCCTTCCAATTCCATGATTCTGTGATTCATCACCCATACTACCTTCATTCCACCCTTAAAAATATAGCAAGTCTACAGAACACACAGATATGCGTCACTTAAATAATGTTCCAAACATGCAAATATATCAAGGCTTTATCTACTTAGGCCTGGCAGTTTTACTGGAATGTGTCCCTCCCACAAAAAGACCTTTGCACAAACATTGCTTTATTATTAACCAGCTTTTTTTCAGAAGTTTTAGTTCTGTGTCTTGTATAGTCCTAACTTGGCCTCCATTCAAATGAAAAATGAGGGTTTTTGACAACATGGAATGCTTAGACATTTTGATGGGAATTCATGAATCATTCAGATACCATCTTTCAATATAAACAAATGGTTCCATCAAACTAAATCTGAAAATAGAGGTCAGCTCTGTGGTTGAAGGGGCCTGTCTACTACCCTTTTGAATATTGGGACAGATTTTCTTTAAAAAGAAAAATGCACGGATATTACAGCATCCTTTGTAAACAGAGATTGCAAAGTATGGGTCACTTGGGGTGGGAATGTCTGAAGTCAGATCAAGCACCCAGAAGGTCCAAAAGAAGTTCATAAGACACAACAGAAAAAGCAGCAGAAAGAAGCCAATGATCATGAGTCATGGAACCGAAGTCCAAGGCTAGGCTGTATGGTAAAGTGGTTAAGAGAGGAGGCCTCTAATCTGGGAATCTAATTCTCCTCTCCTCCTACACATCAGCCTGTTGCTGTTCGCTCAGAACCTCATCCCCACCTACCTCACAAGGTGATTGTTGTGGGGAGAAGAAGGGAAGGTGATTGTAAACTGCTTTGCGACTCCTTAAGCTGGAGAAATCAGGGTATCAAAAGCCAGCTCTCCTTCTTCTTCTGGATCATAGCTGAGGTCAAGAAGGAGGTCAGAGTCTACAGAGCAGCCCAGGGCCAGACAAAGGGTAAGTTAAAAACAAGCATAAATCACAGGAAGCTACCTTATACCAAGTAATACCATTAGTCTATCAAGGTTGGTCTTATCCACAGTGACTTAGAATTAGAGTTTTGCCCTCCTCTTCTATCCTATTGAATTGGGAGGCAAATTTTTTAATTCTCCTGGGCCAGCAGAGCTCTTTGATCTGGCCCTTTCACACAGACAGCTTTGAATTATACTTTGTAAATCCCTTAGAAGGGGAATCCCAGTAAGCTTCTGTTCCCTCCAACTTAGCCTTTTTCAACCTTTGGACTATGGAGGAGACCCTGAAATACGTTTTCAGACTTCAAGGAGTCCCGGAAGTGATGTCAGCTGGCTACATCCTCTGCCACACCCCTGGAAGTGACATCACTACCCACACTCTTAGCCCTCCTTTTGCTCTCCCCCTCCCCCTATCTTTACTACTACTAGGGCAATTCTGCCTCATGTAGGCTGGAAAGAAGAGTAGGAGCTGAGAAGACAGCCCAGATGCCCCCCATACCATGCCACTTCAGAGCTCCCATGGACCCCCTTTAGAACTCTCACAGATCCCTGGTTGGTCATCCCTGCCCTAAGCTAAGAGCTGTTTGTACATAATGTGCATCTTCCTTCCATCTGCTTGTAGTTCCGATGTACAAGAGGAGCCACCGTACAGGCAGAACCAGAAGAGACAGGGCAACAGGGCGGCCCAGAGGAATGAAAGGAGGTGGGCTAGTTTTATATTTTGGCCCCTGAGTCGATAAGGAAGAACAAAGCTCTGCTAACAAGGCTCAAGAAGGGTAGCCGTCATGTACCGAAGGAAATACATATTGCACTACACAGAATCCATGACTCAGCCCAGGCTAATGGGTAATTGCGAGGCTGCTGGATAGCAGCACACCGACATGGCGGGGTCTCCAAGGACAGCGCTACACTAGGTCGCACTGGCGTGCACGGCACACCAAATAAAGCTGCAATTTTTGCATTGAACTGAAACACACAAAGGAGAGGAAAGCAATACATTTAACAGTTATGGATCTCCAGGGAAAGATAAAGAGGCAGGTCAAGAAACGTTTACTGGAGGAGGAGAGCACACACACACACACTGAAAAAACCATTCCCTTCTCTGTCTGTCTAGTAGAATACAAGACCAATACAGCAGGTTGACTGGAAAGGGGAAAATCTGGGTGGCAAACAAGAACTCTATGGACCGCTTCAGACTGCAGGTGGGGCTCAAATGATTCAATCGATGCCCTTCCCTGCCGAAAAGAATGTCTTCACCTAAAAACCTAGCATGTCACTACATAGGCTAGACTGGACTTTCTCAACCACAGTTTTATGAGCTCTGCGAAGTCCAATGTAAGTGTGAACCTGCCTTATCCTGAGTCAGATCATTCCTCTATTAAAGTCAATCTTGTCTACTGAGATTAGCAGCGATTCTCAAGGGTATCAAAGCAGAGCTTTTTCAAATCATCTGCTTCTTGGGCCTTTTAACAGGAGATGTCCAAGGATTAGACCTGGAGCGTTTTGCATGCAAAATAAGAAGTGACACCACAGGAGGTTGGGGCACCCTAGGAATTCCACCACACTCTATGGCAGCCTTTCTCAACTTTTTTACAGTTGAGAAACCCCTGAAATGTTCTTTGAGCTTTGAGAAACCTCGGAAGGGGCTTGATGGTGCAGAATATGGTTGGGAAGCATAGCTATGTACATGCATACCCAGAGCCCCTGCCTTCCCACCCTCTCCAGGCTACCATTGGCCAATTCTGGGATGGGGCGGGTCAACATGATGGGGGCGGGTCAACATATGGCCATATTACCCAATAAATGTTGAACAAATTTTAAAAATATATGAAAAATTATAACTCCCCCCCCCCAATTTGAGAAACCCTTCCAGGGATATCAAGAAACCCCAGGGTTTCACAAAACCCGGGTTGAAAAAGCTTGCTCTATGGTCTTTACAGGGTAGATGTACCATCACTTTTGGGTTTCCTGACAATTTTGTTTTCCAGGGTGTGGTCTGCACAGGGTTTTTTACCCAGTCCCAGTTCAAATAAATCCCTCCTGTCTACACTGAATTCAATTTCCACTTTGATTTTGGGTGCTTTAAATTTTCCCTCTGCAACATGCATGATTGATCCGGAGTGTCCCTACCTTTCCCCCATGATATCCTGATGAGCACATAAGCCTTGATATTTGAAAAATCATCATCAGTATATGTTCAGATCTCAGCTTTTTGCAAATTAACTTGCTGCCTCATGCTTCCAACACAGTAACAAAGAAATCTTCCCTGATTGGCCAGGACGTCAGGTCAAAGTCTTCCTGGTTCCCGGTTGCAAGGCTTGTCTTAAAGTGACTGTGCTCCAGAAGCCCTAACATCTCTCAGCAGAGATTTGCCTCTTGTTTTTTCCCCCTCCTCTGCTGTCTTCAATCCCCTCCCCCCCACCCCCCATTTCAAGAAAAAAAAAGGAGGCTCTTGCTGCGCTTGATTCCCCTCCCCGCTCTGAGCTTTCCCAATTAAATGCTGAACACTTTCTGCTTCAATTGGCGGGGGGGGGGGGGGATAGAGGATGACCTTAGTTCAAATCCATCTGAATTCAGCAGGACCTACAATGGGAAAAAAAGTAAGTGCAAGATCAGCCCAGAGCTCCACCCTAATAGGAAACCTTTATATGACATGGAGCTTTTTTGTAATCACTTGCTAATAGCTGCAAGTTGAATAGCTTCTCCAGTCTTCAGGAGCTGTTTCAAAAGTGAGAATCAGAGTGGGGCTACAGCAACACTGGGCTTGCATAAGTTCATGTATCCTGGCACAACCTCTTCAGACACCAAAATCAAGCCCGTATGTATGCTCTCTCTGTCTCACTCGCTCGGTTTGCTTGTGATAATCAGTTCTGAACATCCCACATTTACACTGGAGCAGCAGTGATATCTCAGGGTGACCCTTGATTAAGTCTGTGTACCAGAGAAGAGAGGAAGTGTCTCTGAGCTTCACCTGACTCACCATCACTCAGGCCTGGTGTGTTCTTGTCTTCCATTCACCTTCTGGACTGAGATACTAATATCTTCACTCTGGACAAAAGAGGTTTATGCCTCTAGGAACGTGCAGAGTCTCCTTCACTCCCCACTGTAGTGCTGAGGCCAGAACCCAAGGGACCGTGGCTAAAAAGGAAGGGTTCCTAGCACTTTTTGCCTTACAAATGAAGCACTGCAGGTGATGCATAGAACGATCCATCAGCGATTACGCAAGTACTGGTGGAATGGGAAAATGCTGGGCTGTTTATGTACATTCATTTCAGTCCAGCTTTCCTCCTCCCTCCCTCCCTCCCGTTTGGCTGAGGATTTCCATTTCCGTCTGCCTCTGAAGCCACCGGATAGATTTTAGCCACAGGAACCAGGCCTCCTTCGGAAACCTCCCTGACTTTTCTCAATGGAAAGTAATTCTGACGCTGAAGCGCCATTCATCAGCAATCAAGGATGATCAAACCTCAAACCGTTTTTTTAAATTTGCAAACAAAAATAGCAGATTGCACATTACAGCACGACTCCGAGGGTTCTGTACACAGTTTCCCCATCTATAAAAACATGCTCATGCACCCGCCTTGGGAACAACTGGATTCTGGATATAGGGGGCAATTTGCGTTGAATCCAACCTGCTTTTCTCTAATGTGGTAACAGGCATTCTGAACTGAACTGCAGGGTGTGCTTATGATTTTACAGGTGTGCATGGCCACAACTGCCACTTGGGTAAAGGACGTGGAATGGATCTGCCCGAAGCAAGCATAAAGATAATGAAATATAATTGAACTGGTGCATTACACAATAGGCTGACAGGTGTAGTTTGACATGCAGGACGAAGCCCTCCCAACGGCCTGCTCATAACACAAGTGGTAGGATGGGACTTATGGCAATCCTGTAGGGTTTTTAAGGCAAGAGACATTTGGAGGTGATCGGCCCTGCTTAGCTTCTGCAATCATAGAATAGAATCATAGAATGCACCGTCTGCATTTCTTCTCTGGCCACTGAAACGAAGTTTGGGTCAAGGAGTAACTTTCAGGTGAGGCTGAGAGAGCTCTGACAGGACTGCTCTATGTGAACAGAACTATCAGGGCTGTGACTAGACCAAGGTCACCCAGCTGGCTGCATGTGGAGGAGCAGGCAATCAAACCCAGCTCGCCAGATTAGAAGTCATCGCTCTTAACCACAACACCATCCTGGCTCCCCCAGTGTCTGCAGGTGGAAGCATAGCATTACAGATAGTGGACGAGGGCACACCAGCCCTCGGGTGAGGCCCATGTAAGTCAAATGCAGCTGATTGGACAGCTATGCCTATTGCCTATTGATCCTGCTTTGGGCTGATCCTGCGTTGAGCAGGGGGTTGGACTAGATGGCCTGTATGGCCCCTTCCAATTCTATGATTCTATGATTCTATTCTGTAGGGAGCAGCACTCTCAGTGGCCATAATGAGAGCAGAACAGTGAGGCATCAATTCAAGTAAACAAATAACTAAACTACAACCATCCTGTCAATCCGAGAGAAGATTGATGGCTGGTGAGATTGGGTTCTGTCTGCATTCATCTTCTTTGGACATGAATTCAACAGGTCTGTCTGACAGGGTTATTTGTCAGAATCTGATGGAAGAAACCTTGACACTCAAAAGCATATGCCGCAGAAATCATATTGAGCTTTAACATGCGATCATGAACAGTGGTGTTCCACCAGGCTGCTAACTGAGGCCAGGTTTATTTCTTTGGGGCCAATGTGTTGTGTGCTTGATCACAGGTTTTTCTGTGGGGCATAAGGGAGAAGGCGGTCCCACCTATACAAAGATTCCAGACTGTTTAGGTCCTAGGCCTTAAAGGTGAATATCAACCCCTTGAACCTGATTCGGTCCTCAATCTGGAGCCATTGCAGCTGGGAGAGCACTAGTCAAATGTGCTCTCTTCACCTGGTTCCTGTCAGGCCCTGGGCAGGTGCGTTCTGGACCAGTTGAACATTCTTGACTGATTATACCTCACCTTTCCTTTGGACTCAGGAAAGCCTTCCTTCACCCTAAGGACCCTTCCTTCAGATTCAGTGCCTCTTCCATTGGAGAAAGAGCCTTGCAAGTTGAACAAAGGCTCCTGAAGCTGACAGAAAGAGGCTTCCTGGACCCCCCTCATAAGATTCAAAGATGCCACCAGGCACAAGATTTCAGCCTGTGAAGTTCAAGTCAAATATGCTGATTTCTGCTGCATCTGCTCAGATGCTACAATATCTGGGGCCAAGGGACCAAGCCCTATGAAGATAGGTTGAGGGACTTGGGAATGTTCAGCCTGGAGAAAAGGAGGCTGAGAGGGGACATGATAGCCCTCTTTAAGTATTTGAAAGGTTGTCACTTGGAGGAGGGCAGGATGCTGTTTCTGCTGGCTGCAGAGGAGAGGACACACAGTAATGGGTTTAAACTTCAAGTACAACGATATAGGCTAGATATCAGGAAAAAGTTTTTCACAGTCAGAGTAGTTCAGCAGTGGAATAGGCTGCCTAAGGAGGTGGTGAGCTCCCCCACACTGGCAGTCCTCAAGCAAAGGTTGGATACACACTTTTCTTGGATGCTTTAGGATGCTTAGGGCTGATCCTGCGTTGAGCAGGGGGTTGGACTAGATGGCCTGTATGGACCCTTCCAACTCTATTGTTCTATGATTCTATCCTTGCCATGTTTCTCTTTGGTTTGGTGTTCCATTGGTGTTCCAGTACTTTAACTGATGTTTTTCCAATGTTTTTGCATGCATTTCAATTCCATTTTTAATTGCTTTAAGGATGCATTTGGGCTTTTTTGTTGGCTCCAACAGTTTTAAAATGTGGTTTTATTATGTCTGTCTTAATTAGTGTGCCGCCTCGGTAGCCCTTGTGAGGGCAGAAAGGTGGCATATACATTTTGTAATATTTTTAAAAAAAACAGTTATCTGGTGATCCTCAGCATTTTCCAAATGAATCATAATTTCGTGTTTTCGTTTTGTTACCAGCCAGATGTCTCAACAGAGAACATACCTTCAAGTGAAAGACTTGTGGAGGGGAGGGGGGAATCACATCCACGTACCTAGAAAGCTTTTAATTCCATTTGTTTTAACCAAGAAATATATTCTGCACTATAGCTGAACGTTGACTGGACTAGGGATGTGGGATTCATGCCCGCCCCCCTAAAGAATGAAAAGAAAAAAGAAACTTTCATCTGAGTTTGAGAATGAATCCAGTTAGCCAACAGAGCCATCTAATGGCCATCATGACAATTGCTGCTTTGGCTAACAGCCTGTACCTTTGCAAATGCAAATTCAAGTCCTGATGAATCCAACCGGGATTCTATAGAATCCTAGAGTCAGAAGGGACCTCCAGGGTCATCTAGTCCAACCCCCTGCAGAATGCAAGAAATTCACAACTACCTGCCCATCCTCAGCAACTCCATGCCTAAGACTGCACTTGGAACAGTTGCACAAAAGAAGATGTTTTGGCAAGGGCATCTTTCCTTTAGGGTTGCCAGCGGACTAGAGAAAAAGGATTCTGTCCATATAACAGAGCCTTAAATGGAGGCCATGTGCCCGGTGGTGTCATTTACCTCCACTCCATGACAAGTTTCAGCTGCCCATTTCCATGCAGCAATCCTGAGATGGATAGTCATGATAGTGTGTCTATAGTGGTAGCACCCAGGAGCACCTTAATGACTAACCACATTTGGGGCAGAGGATGAGCTCTCTGTGGGTCACTGCGCATTTTGTCAGATCCATTCAAGAGGACCCTTGTATGTCTCTTAGCACTGGTACCCGGAGCTTTCCTACCTCTGGCTGTGGAGGTTAGCCAGTGTCTAGCAGCCACTGGGGAAGGCACTGGCAAACCACCCCGTATTGAGTCTGCCAAGAAAACGCTAGAGGGCGTCACCCCAAGGGTCAGACATGACTCGGTGCTTGCACAGGGGATACCTTTACCTTTACCTTTAGCAGCCACTGAGGGATCTCACCTCTGTGAATCTGTCAAATTCCCTTTGAAAATCATCTCTGCATCAGGCATTTGACAAGCTATTTGTAGCTGAAGAATTTGCAGAACTTGTCCTATGTGCAAAAGAGCTGGTTGTACAGGCATGTTCTCAGACTGCTGGCTGGCTGGCTGGCTTGTCTGTCTGTCTGTCTATCTGTCTGTTTGTCTGTCTATCTATCTATTTATTTATACCACCACCCCCTGCTTTGATACTGTAAGCCACTTTGAGACTCCTTCGGGTAGAAAAAAACCAACTGTTCTCATTCTTCATTAATATCAGGGCTCTCTCAGCCTCCCCTCCCTCACAGGGTGTCTGTTGTGGGAAGAGGAAAGGGAAGGCGACTGTAGGCCGCTTAGAGATTCCTGGCAGGAATTTCACAGTTGTATGGAGACAGATGGGGCAAGGAGCATATGATGAGGTGAGAGCATTTGATCACTGATAACAGGCAGTTTGGTCTCTCCTTGTATTTTTGTAAACTACACTGAATTTCAGGGAATTGATTGGCTGTTTTGACAAAGGATTATCATTTGGTTATCTAGAATCATAGAGTCACAGAATCAGAGTTGGAAGGGGCCATATAGGCCATCTAGTCCAACCCCCTGCTCAACGCAGGATCAGCCCAAAGCATCCTAAAGCATCCAAGAAAAGTGTGTATCCAACCTTTGCTTGAAGACTGCCAGTGAGGGGGAGCTCACCACCTCCTTAGGCAGCCTATTCCACTGCTGAACTACTCTGATTATGAATTATTTTTGTTCTAGTATCTAGCCAGTACTGTTCTACACGTTGTTTAAACCCATTACTGAGGGTCATAGAATCATACAATCACAGAATCATAGAGTTGGAAGGGGCCATACAGGCCATCTAGTCCAACCCCCTGCTCAATGCAGGATCAGCCCAAAGCATCCTAAAGCATCCAAGAAAAGTGTCTCCAACCTTTGCTTGAAGACTGCCCTACTGATATAACTACTGATATAACAGGATTGTTTTTTCGCTATATATTCCCTGTCATGTAAGGAGATCATAGTCTGAGGAAGACTTGCACTGGAAAGCTCACGCCCTGAATAAATCTTTGTTGGTCTTAAAGGTGCTACCGGACTCTGATTTTATTGTGCTGCTTCAAACCAACACGGCTACCCACTTGAACCATTGAGAGTCCAAGAAAGCGAAAAGGGAACCGGCTTCCCAAGCGTCCCTTCCAAAACTATCAAACCAGACGGTGACACCAAACTCATCTCTCCTCTGATTTAAACTGATTGAAAAACCCAGTTGACAAGAGAAGACCAAGAACTGTGTTTGGCTTTAATTGACGTGTCTGATTAATCTATGCATTTAAGTTTACGCAAGAACTGTGCTGGGCTTTAATCGATGCAGTATTTTTTGCAAACTTAAATGGACTCCGGGGAATGGTAGAGGACAGGAAGGCCTGGAGGATCATTGTCCATGGGGTCGCGATGGGTCGGACACGACTTCGCACATAACAACAACAACAACAACATTTTAGAGAGGCTTCTTGGGTCGGCAGACAAATTTACTGGTTTGCTTGCAGAAGGCCTGAGCCCAGATCCGGATCTGATGTAGAGCACAGCCTCAATCAGACCACCCCTGTCTTCAGGTTAAAAGCAGTAAGAGAGCCTTGGAATAGGTTGGGAAGCTGTGACAAAGGGTTTTAATGTATCAAAATCCCTTCCCTGAAACCGATGTTTGCTGTACTTCAAGAAACTTACAGGTTCCTGTTTTTATAGGGACCTGTCCATTTGGTGATGTTTCCTTCGTTATATAGTAATTCGCACACGGCCCCTTAAGAAAGAAGCCTTTGACTTAGTCTCACTTTTCATTCCTCATGTTGATTGTAGCTGATTTGGCCTGGCAGGACTCAAACCAGGACTTGCTTCATTTCAGTGACCTTCTAAACTGTTTCAGTATTGGGTGCTGTGGAATTATTACACCCATAAGTAGGGTTGCTAGCAACCTGGTGGAGGGGATACCCTTTTAGTAAAGATTAATGGGAAATTTTTAACCACATGATGTCATTTACCGCCATGCCAAGGAAAGTGTCCCCTGCCCATTTCCACACATTAAGCCTTTTTTGGTGTAGTGGTTAGGAGTGCAGACTTCTAATCTGACGAGCCAGGTTCGATTCTGCACTCCCCCACATGCAGCCAGCTGGGTGACCTTGGGCTCGCCACGGCACTGATAAAACTGTTCTGACCGGGCAGTGATATCAGGGCTCTCTCAGCCTCACCCACCCCACAGGGTGTCTGTTGTGGGGAGAGGAATGGGAAGGCGATTGTAAGCCGCTTTGAGCCTCCTTCGGGTAGGGGAAAGCGGCATATAAGAAGCAACTCTTCTTCTTCTTCTTCTTCTTTCTTAAGATCAGCCCTGCCTGCTCTTTTGAAGACCAGATCCTGAACATGAACCTGAAATACTTTGGCCACCTCATGAGAAGGAAGGACTCCCTGGAGAAGAGCCTCATGCTGGGAGCGATCGAGGGCAAAAGAAGAAGGGGACGACAGAGAATGAGGTGGCTGGATGGAGTCACTGAAGCAGTCGGTGCAAACTTAAATGGACTCCAGGAAATGGTAGAGGACAGGAAGGCCTGGAGGATCATTGTCCATGGGGTCGCGATGGGTTGGACACGACTTCGCAACTAACAACAAAAGGGGTAGGACATTTCCCCCCTCAAGATTCTTAGCAAGCCTGCCTATAAAGTCTCCTTATGTTTCCTCCCACAGCTCAAAAAGCATCTGAGGAAGGGCCTTGTAGAGCTTCCTCCTTCAGAGTCATGGCCTAGATATAGGTATATCAGTTCCCTGTCGGGACCTGGGCTCCCCTGCAATTATAGTACATCTCCAAACGAAAGAGATCAGTTCCCCTGAAGAGAGTGCTTGCTTTAGAGTGGTGGTCCCCAACCACCAGGCTGGGGCCCGGTACTGGGCCGCGAAGGCCCTGGCACCGGGCTGCGCCAGGCCGCGCTTGCGCCATGTGCAACCGCAAACGTGCATGCGTGACCGGGTTGCGCATGCGTGCCGCGCATGTGTGGCCTCAAATGCCCATGTGCGACACTCTCACACATTCACGCATTCGCGGGAGTGCCACACATGCACATTTGCAGCCGTGCATGGCGCAAATGCGTATGCGCGACCCGGCCGCACATGCGCAGTCGGCCGGCCAATCGCCCTCCCTGCCGTCGCTGGTCCGCAAGCCTGAAAAAGGTTGCGGACCACTGCTTTAGAGGATGGACTGTATGGCATTATAGTCCACTGAGGTCCATCCTGCCTCAAATCCCACCCACTCCCAGCACCGCCCCTTCGGGGAGGGCGGTATATAAATCTAAATAAATAAATAAATAAAATAAATAAATTAAGTCTCCTGGTATTTCCCAACCCTACCTAGATCTGATTCAAGCCCTCCATGGTTATTTTTTAAGTTTTTTTAAAAATAAATATTTGTTCCAGAATGTTCTCAACTGTGGTGTCAAGAAAGGAAAGACCTGTTGTCTGAGACACTTGTATGCTGATATCAGATAAGCAGGGCTAGGTGAAACAATGTTCCGACCAGCTATGGGGTCTGCTGCCATGTCTATGCTTCAATAAAAACCATAATATCAACCACCTAGAGTAGTAATCCCTGAAGCAGGACCCATGGGCTCCTCAGGGTTTGCTAGTGAGTTCCTGGTGCCCATTTTGCATTGAATGGAAATCATCTTACAGATGGTACTCAAAAGAAAATCAGTCATGCTTAAATGCTTTCACATCTGATGAAGCTTAAGTTGATTTCAGAAGGGACACAGCTCAGTCATCGAGCATCTGCTTAGCATACAGAAGGTTCAGCCCCTCTCATCTCCAGTGAAAAGGGTCAGGTGATGTGAAAAAGCTCTGCCTAACACCCTGGAGAGTGGCTGCCACTTTGGGTAGACAATATCGAGCTTTATGGACCAGTGGTCTAATTCCGTGTATGGTAGCTTCATGTGTTCTTGTTGTGATGGCCCCCAGTCACAGAGGCTGAAGTCAGAGGCCTTATTACATCTTTAGCTTCCAATAAATCACCTGGAGAAGACCTGATTCCACCTGGTTTATTTAAAGTATATTCCCTAACTGGTGGGCCCCAGTCTTAGCCAGGGTCTTCACTCAGATAAATGAATTGGGCATTTTCCCCAATGGCTGGAAGATGAGCATAATGGTTCCCATCCCCCAAAAGAGTTAACAAGACTACCGCCCCCTCCGTTTACTAAATAGTGCATCTAAACTCTATGGAAAATTCCTCTTACATAAACTAGAGGACTGGGCTGCTGACAACCATATCTTACACCCACACCAAGCAGGATTTAGAAGAGGCCATTCTACCATTGGCCACTGTCAAACCCTCCATTACTTAGCTTATTCCAGTATAGAAGGCCCTATAAGAGCCCTAGAATCATAGAATCATAGAGTCGGAAGGGGGCACACAGGCCATCTAGTCCAACCCCCTGCTCAACACAGGATCAGCCCAAAGCATCCTAAAGCACCCAAGAAAAGTGTGCATCCAACCTTTGCTTGAAGACTGCCAGTGAGGGGGAGCTCACCACCTCCTTAGGCAACCTATAGGCACCCTATAAGCTTTTGTACTCTGCAGGAGAGTGAAGCAGATGAATATGATATATAAATTATCTGTCCTAGTAAAAATTACTCTCTTTTATATCTCAAAGCACTGTGAGTCTGGATCTGTGCTTCATCCACAAAGGTAAGTAATAATTGCATACTTTCAAATGCAGTGTTACTCTGCAGCTCTATTTCTCAGGAGGGACTCAACACCAAGCCAAGACCAAAAGCCTCAACAGAAAAACAAATGGTATGGCCTGATCTCACCAGGTCACAGAAGCTAAGCTGTGTCCATACTTGGAAGAGAGACCACCAAGGAAGACTTTGCAGAGGAAGACGATGGCCAAGCACCTCTGCTTCTCACTCACATTGAAAGCCCCTTGATGGAACCACCGCAAGTCAGCTGCAACTGAACGGCACTTTGTATCAACATGGTCTATTTATTGTCATGTATTTTTTTCCCTCCAGCAATTAAACAACTGCACAACTGAGCCATTTTTAAATGACTGGAATTCAATAACCATTTTACAATTTATTTATTTATTTATAACAAATGAGGTATGCTATGCGTAATAGACAGGAAAGTGATACAATTCTGTAGCACAAATGCCTCTCCTTCTGCTCTTTCCCCCCCCCCCAAAGCTATTTGTCAGCATTCAAAAATTGCTACCGATACTTACAATGTGCATTTATAATCAATAGAGCTGGCTTCTGAATAAACACAGTTAGGACCAGAAGGCATCCATCAGCTCAATGTAGAGCATTTGTCAAGCAGGGTGCTTTAGAGTTCCACTCAAATGCAAACAGCCCGTCCCCACTTCAGGAGCAAAATGCTAGTGTTCTATCAACATCCATCAAACAATGGCCATTTAGAGACTCTCGCTGTGCTTCTTCCAATCTCAAGGATGGTGGAAAGGCCTCTCAAATTGCCATGAGGTCAGGCTAATCAACACACGTAGCCTTGGAGTGACGGACAAATACAATCAGGCGATGCGGAAGAAGTCTCGATGTTGTCAAGGGTCATCAGTTGTGAGCACATCTTTAAGTTTGGTAAGTGGCAGAGAAGATGCTCCAGTAACCTTCACGGAGGTCACTTCTTTTACACTCACATCGGCCATTGTGTTTGGTGACCTAGTGCAGTGGTCCCCAACCTGCGGGCCACGGCCCGGCGCCGGGCCGCAAAGGCCATGGCGCCGGGCCGCGGCTCCCTCTCCCCGCCCCCCCCGCAGTAAAAAACTTCCCAGGCCGCAAGCTTGCGGCCTGGGAAGCTACTTACTGCGGGAGGGCGGGGAGAGGGAATCAGGGCCGGGCCGCGCCCGTGCAGGCCGCGCCCGCGCGGCCCGACCCACGGGTGCGACTCGCGGGCGCGGCCAGGCGCGGCTCGCGGGCGCGGCCCGATCCGCGGGTGCGGCCTGTGGGCGCGGCCGGGTGCGGCCCGATCCGCGGGCGCAGCCCGCAGGCGTGGCCCGAAGCGTGGGTGTGGCCCGCACAAGCGCGGTCCCTGCGGGCGCGGCCCGATGCCCTGCCGGTCCCCAGCCTAATAAAGGTTGGGGACCACTGACCTAGTGGACTTAGTTGATGGAATTCAAACTGTGTTCCCCAGATTTAACACAGTTCACAAAACCTGTATCAGCCTTTCATGATGTCACATAAACTAAGTAGATGATTATAATTGTGAATAACTCTGCCTTCAAGGGGAAAACTCCTTTTAAGAATCATACAATCCTAGAGTTGTAAGGTGACATCCAGGCCTAGGTGTAAACTGCACGGGGCTTTTATTCCAACCCCAGATAGATTCAGTCCCTGCCCTCTACACAGAATGTGATTTCCGTTTGGATTTTGGGCAATTTAAAATTTACTTCTGCAGCAAGAAGAATTGATCCGGAGTGACCCTACCTTTATTGTGCGATATCTTGGAGTGCTGCTAATCCTGAATATATTCAGAAAATCGCATTGTTTTGAATCTGGGCTCCCCTCCGTGGTAGAGGACCCGTGATTGGCTACAGGTGGTCATGTGACAAGCCTGCCTCAAAGGAGAAACCCCTAATTTCTCTCAACTTCTGTCAGCCTTGGATTTTTTTGTGTGCCTTCTTCGTTTCCCCCCCCCTCCTTCAAGAAAAGAAAGGATTTTTTCCTCCCTCCTCTGGCCTCTCCCCCCTTCAAGAAAACAAAGAAAGAGTCTCCATTTGCCTCTCCCCCACTCTTCTGAGCCTCCCTAACCACGTGCAGAAGACTTTCCTGTTTCAATGGGGGGGGGGGGGATGAGGAAGACCCAAGTTCAAAGCGATCTGAATTCAACAGGATTGACAATGGAATAAAGAAAGTAAGTGCAGACTCTGCCCTAGTCTCACCCACCCACCCCTGCTCAATGCAGGATCAGCCTATAGCAGCCAGGATAAGTAGCTGTCCAGCCGCTGCTTAAAGACCACCAGTGACTGACAGGCAGTTCACTACCTCCTTAGGCAGCCAATTCCACTGCTGAACTACTCGGTCAGTGCAAAAGGGAGGGCTCTTCCACACACCCACCCTCCACTGATAGAAGAAGCCTTTCCATGGCCTCTTCAAACTAAGGGGGGCATATTGAAGCCCTTAATGGCTCCCACTGGGCCCATAGGGCTTTTTCAGTGGTCTTTGCAGGGGCTTCTGCTCCCTCTGGAGTTGGGTGGGCTGCAGAGCAGTGTCTAAAGGCTGCCCTGGGCTCCATAGGGCCAGTGGACAGCCTTTGCAGGGCCTTCCTCCCCCACCCCCAGGATCTCAAGTGGGCAGGTGCAGAGGCCACCCTGGGCCCTATGGGGTATTCAGGCATCCTGAGGTTCTGCCTCCCTCCCAGCCATCCCGCTCTAAGGCCCAGCTTATCTTGCAAAGTGGGCCAGCAGACTGGGATGGCTCTTCTTCTTGATGGAAGGAGGAGGAGGAAGATGGGAGAGGGGCAAACCCACCATTGAATTGACACTGCCTATTGGGGGCCCATGTCCCAGAAAACCAATCAGGTAGGGTGTGAGTCAACATGCATTTTGGCTTTAATTATGGGTAAAAATAGGGGTAAAGATGGAAGCTCACCCCCTTTGATACAGTACTGTATGTGAAGACAGGCATTAAACCCTCTCAGGAGACCATGGAGTGCCAGTGCTGACCCAGCCCAACTCCAGTTAATCCAGCTCACATAGACACATTCAAAGCTGCCTTATACTGCATTAGACCATTGGTTTTCAAGGTCAGTATCATCCATTCAGATTACCAGCAGGTCTCTGAATTCTTTGACCTCTCCTGCTGCCTGTTCCTTTTAACTGGAGGTGCTGGAGATAGAATCTGGGACCTTCTGCATGCAACGCAGAGGCTCTTCTTCCTTCCCTCAAGCAGAGGCTAGGCTCCCTAGATTTTTTCTGGAGACAAAAAAATCTTCTTGAAGTAGTACTAAGCAACTCTAAGTGTCTCCCTATGGGGACAAGCCACACCCTCCAGCCTCTTCATCATGCAAAGGAGTCCTCTCATTTCTGGGCCTGTGCTACTGCACTCTTCCCCACTGTTCGAGGAATGCCAATAGCCCCTTGGTCTTCTGACTACCATAGAATCATAGAATCATGGAGTTGGAAGGGGCCACACAGGCCATCTAGTCCAACCCCCTGCTCAACGCAGGATCAGCCCTAAGCATCCTAAAGCATCAAAGAAAAGTGTGTATCCAACCTTTGCTTGAAGACTGCCAGTGAGGGGGAGTTCACCACCTCCTTAGGCAGCCTATTCCACTGCTGAATTACTCTGACTGTGAAAAAATTTTTCCTGATATCTAGCCTATATCGTTGTACTTGAAGTTTAAACCCATTACTGCGTGTCCTCTCATCTGCAGCCAACAGAAACAGCATCCTGCCCTCCTCCAAGTGACAACCTTTCAAATACTTAAAGTGGGCTATCATGTCCCCTCTCAATCTCCTTTTTTCCAGGCTGAACATTCCCAAGTCCCTCAACCTATCTTCATAGGGCTTGGTCCCTTGGCCCCAGATCATCCTCGTCGCTCTCCTCTATACCCTTTCATTTTTTTTTCTACATCCTTCTTGAAGTGAGGCCTCCAGAACTACCCTTGCCTTGCCTCTGCATGGAATTACTTGGGCTGCGGCCTTGGCCTTGGCCACTGACATCCCTTCTCTCCATGCTGTAGCGCTGGCCTCCTTTGCCCTACCTCGGGCTTCAGTAATCGCCAAAGTGACCGAACGGAGCCGAATCGCTCAAGCCTACCTCGCAGTTTTGTTGTGAGGATGAAATAAAGGAGAGGAGAAAGCTGTCAGTGGCCTGGGGTCTCTGTTGAGGAGAAAGGGGAGGTACTAGTAAATTCCAATGCCTAAGTGTGCGCTAAGGAGGCCAGGATCTGAAGAATATCCCACACAGTAAAAATACTGGGAATACTTGCCAGTTCTGAACACCAGAGAGAACAGACAACCATATCCAAGGGCATTACAAGCGCCTTCTATGAAGGCTTCCACTTGATTTCTTTCTGCGCATTCAAATAAGAGACAGCCTTGGATTCTCCACGTTTATCGCTAAAAAGGTCCTGAGCAGATTTTACAGAAGGCTCGTGAAGCCATTAAGAATTGTTTCATCCAAGCTGCCGGGCTCCAGTTTCAAAGAAGTTGTGAAAAGGGGAATTAACGCCAAGGCCAAAGGTTGCCCCTTGAACCTCCTTGTTTTCCCTTGCTGGTTATTTACCGAAGTCTTCACTGTTTTGTTTCAGCCAACGTTAAAGAAACAAGGAAAATGCCAGGAAATGTTTGTCTTGCTTTTACTTTTTACTTTTTCAGAACCTTGAGTCTTCAGTGTGACTGAATGAAGGCCACATTCATAATGATTAAAGTTGATTTAGGCAGACGATCACTGTCACCACTATTCCCTTGTTTTGGGTATAAGTCTCTCCTCTCTCCCCCACAATCAACCATCAGGGGTTCCACTGGATTATATGGCATAGCCAGAGGGAGACCCAGTGATCTTAAGGAACCAGCGGTGTAGCGGTTAGGAGTGTGGATTTCTACCCTGGCAGGCCGGATTCGATTCCCCGCTCCCCCACATGCAACCAGCGGGTGACCTTGGGCTTACCAAAGCACTGGTAAAGCTGTCCTGACCAAGCAGGAATATCAGGGATCTATCAGCCTCACCTCCCTCACAGGGTGTCTGTTGTGGGGAGAGGAAAGGGAAGGTGACTGTAAGCCGCTTTGAGACTCCTTCGAGTAGAGGAAAGTGGCATATAAGAACCAACTCTTCTTCTTCTTCAGTAATATCAAGGCTCTCTCAGCCTCACCCACCCCACAGGGTATCTGTTGTGGGGAGAGGAAAGGGAAGGCAACTGTAAGCCGCTTTGAGATTCCTTCGTGTAGAGAAAAGCAGCATACAAGAAGCAAATCTTCTTCTTCTTCTTAAGAACCCATCCTCAACCAAAGAACTGGTGGCAGAGCTCCTTTTTACAGGCCTGGCAGAACGCTGATAGTTCCATCAGGGCCCTCAGCTCTCCCGGGAGCTCATCCTGTAAGATGCAAACTTACCACCTGTCTCTGGTTTCTAGGAAACAGATACCGCGTACAGAAAGCCCTGAACACATTTTCAGGGTTTCTTTCTTCTGCTGCTTTTTAATTAATTACTCTGAATTGACCTGAACATTGGCAATTGTTACACCAGTGAATACACAGTCTACTCCCGTGGACATTACCGTAACCTATTTCCTCCCTCCCCCAAATTAGCCAGTGTTAGTTGTTACTTCATGAACTCCAATTATTTCCCAGAGCTATAGGCAATTACATCCACAAGAGGCAAGTTTTCCAAGCCCTAAATTGGATACATGCAGTTACTGTCAAATACCCCCCATTTATTTTACTTCTAAATTATAACAGGTAGCTGGGGGCGGGAAAAAGAGAGCTGTTTCCAGAATCTGTTATATAAATTCGGCTGCTGGATTCTTTTGTCTTCTCCTGCTTAATCCTTAAAGAAAAGCTGGGGGTTTGAATAAACAGCGGTAAGAATCACAGTCAAATGACTGTGCTCAGTAATGAGCTACAGTTTATATTTAACTAGGGGCCAAGCCCCTTGCGTTCAGGAATACATCCGGCGCAAGATTAGGAGGGTTGGAGTGGAAGAACTCTGTGGGTGCCCTCCCCCTCTCCCCAGGATCTGGAAAGCCTGCAGGCAGCTGTTAGGGACCTCACCAGCAGAGGCAGCTCTCACGTGGCAGGGATCTGCAGCCTCTAAGCCAGGGGTAGTCAAACTGCGGCCCTCCAGATGTCCATGGACTACAATTCCCAGGAGCCCCCTGCCAGCGAATGCTGGAGGGCCGCAGTTTGACTACCCCTGCTCTAAGCCACCGAGGAAAATGGAAGGAGGAGGTGGTCAAGGGTGGGGGATGGAAGGTGATTGGCTGTCCACTGGAGAGACAGGCAAGCTGGTTGGAGGAGGAGGCACTCAGGGGTGGGACAGCTGCTCTGAGTGGGTGAAGTGCTGAGTGGCATGTGATAGATCAGGGGTCTCCAGTGTGCCCCCTGGGTGCCCTGGTGCCTCTTTGGAGCCCACCAAGTATTTCTAGAAAGTGTGTGGGGCTAGATGGAGTTCTTACCCAGCAAAGTGTCTGACGGGCCACTGAAAAGCTGACTGGTGAGAGTTTCTGCAGCAGCCACCAAGCATATCATTAGTTGTACTCTCCCCCCCCACACACACACATACACACACACACACACTTTCCCAGGGTATTTTAATTAACCTGTTAAATGCATGGGGTCAAAGACCAGGGCTAATTCTGCACATGGAAAATAATGTACATTCAAACCGTCCAGAGCTGTAAAGAAATGGGCGGTATAGAAATCTAGATAAATAAATAATGTGCTTTTGCAGCTGGATTGTCCAGTGCAGAACAGGAAAATCTGCTTCTAAGGTGCACTGAAGGTGCATTAACCCTTGGGTGCAGAATGGGCCCAGGATGCCAGGAGTTCATTTCAGCTCTTTATTGGGACTCCATAATGTGGGTCAAAGAGGCAAAAACTGAACTGGGGAAATCCACAATCAACTAAACTGCTGCCCAGTGGCCCTTGGTTGATTGCTTGATTGAAAATTCAATTGATACACTGCCCCTCCCCAGAAATGGGCTCAGGGCGCTTGACAACAATAAATATAAAAGCACTGTTAAAATAAATTAAAACATGGTCTGATATATCTGTTTCTCTTGCCACCTTTCTGTCTTACGTCATGAAGGGTGGGCAAGGAAAGGAGGCTAGGCAGGTGGAGGTGATGGGGTGGGGGCAAAAGGGACCCCTGATTTCCATACCTGACTCTTCCCAAATAAAAGCAAAACAAAACCAGCTTTAACTTAGGTCAGCCATTTCAGTAGCCAAAATGGATTAGAGAATCTGTACTTGGCTAAAAGGATACCGAATATATACCAGTGAGGAATTTTATCTTTTTTTCCCCCTCAACTCGGCTAAACCGAATGCACTCCTGTAGTTAAAAGCAGCGGCTTTTAATCTGGAGAACCAGGTTGGATGCCCCAGTCCTCCACATGAAACCAACCGGGTGACCTTGGATCAACCACAGTTCTCTGAGAGCTCTCTTAGCCTCCCCTACCTCACAGGGAGAGAGGAAGGGTAAGTGATGGTAAGCTTCTTTGAGATTCCTTTGGGTAGTAAAACGCAGGGTACAAAAAAAGACAACTCTTCTTCTGTTTTGTTTTCCTTTGGGACTGTATTTGAAGCTGATGGAACTCAATGTGTTTTGCCCCGATGAATCAAATGTATTACGGATAATGAGGGGCCTGGCCTAAGCCGTGATTTTGCAAATGTAACAGGAAGCAAAGAGCAAAGGCTCATTAAGAAGGGAGCATTCTTCTAAACGCGGCTAAGGAAATTAACTGGAGACATGAGTGACTTGAATGTATAAAGATTAAAGTGAGAATTAGAAACATGAATGAGCATCAGATTTTCCCATTAGTGTTTCCCTGAAAGATCAGAGGAAATAAAGGTATAAAACGCTGGCTTTCCGAGAAGGATTCTATCTACATCTCAAGAGACAGACAAGAGTACTCCGTGGATTCAAACTCAAAGGTCCATTTGACTAACAGTCGTACTTTGCCCTGGTGCAATCAGGTCTTCCCGTGACCCAGGAAGCTCTCCCACCAGAACTTCCTGCATCAGGGGAAGTGGTAAACCAGTGGTTCTCAACCTTTCTAATGCCGTGACCCTTTAATCCAGTTCCTCATGTTGTGGCGACCCCCAACCATAAAATTATGCAAGAGTTCTTTCACAGAAATTAAACCGAAACTGACCAATGGCGTGAAGATCCGTTGTTCATGATTGTATATAAATGGTTTTTTTCCAGGGTTTCTCGGTTCAGTTCTGCCTCCTGTCCCACCATGCCGATCTCATGTCAGCACCTGGAATGCCTGGCGAAAGACTACACCATGCGGGACATGCTGCTGGAGAGGCTAGCGGCTGAGCGTGGGCGCTTGCAGGAGGAACGGCAACAATACCGGCACTCCCCCCACCAGCCAAGCTGCTCGCCCTGCCATGACCCCTGTATTAGGATCATTTGACCCCAAAAGGGTCCCAACCCCCAGGTTGAGAACCACTGCACTAAAGGAAGACTTCATCTGGTGTAGATTTGGGAAATACATGGATATTTGGAGGGGAGTAGCCTGAGATGGTGGGATTTGGGGAGGGGACGGACCTTGGCAGGGCATAATACTAATGAGTCCCCCCTCCAGAGCAGCCATTTTCTCCAAGGGCTAATCAAACAGCTGACAAGGTGTCAAATTCAATTTTTAATGAAAGTCATAAGTCAGGCCAAAACAAACTCCAGTATAAAGTACTCGTTTCTGAGGGATATTCTTTTGTCAGTGGACTGACAGGTCTTTCTATTTTGGAATTTCTCCAGGGGAGCTGATCTCTGTCCTCTCAAAGTCAATTGTTTATTTATGTTTATATTTATATACCGCAGCTCCCGAATGTCTCGCGGCGGTTTACAAGATCAATAAAATACAATAAAATCCCCTAAAGTACCCCTTCATACAAAATATAATAGCATAGCAAGATGGAGAACAATAAAATACCAAACCTCTCCCCCGTTCAGCATGGGTCAATAATTGTAACACCGGGACATCTCCCCGCCCCATCTGGAAGTTGATAACCCTATTATTATAAAAGAAGATCCAACCAATCCATCCCTTTTTTAAAACTACCCTTCTTTGTAAATGCCAATGTGTGATGTCATCAGGATTTTGCATGACCTCCCCTCTGCAGCCAGTGGTGCGTGATGTAGGCGGGGCTCTCTGTACACCATGAAACATCACGTACCTCACAAGACACTACAGGAAGAAGGGAACCAAGCGAGAGAACCAGCGACTGCTCTGTGATTGGACATTTTTCATTATGCAACGTTTCCTTGATCAGGCTGCTTTACAATGAAGAATGAAACTTGTGCTGGCTTGAACTGTGCTCAGAACAGTGATGTAGATTTTTTTTTTTTAATCTGTTTTTTCTCTACAGTAATGCAGCCAAGGCTAACTCGGTAGATGGAAAGCCTAGAGGGATGGTAGATGGACGCATCCAAGGACCCATATCCAAGAACAACTAGACAACAACGGCAGCAAAATGATACAATTGAGCTTTGTTGGCTGCCCTTGGGAAACACGTTTCTGTCTGTTTTTAATTTTAATGCATTAACGGGAAAGAAAAGCAGCCTTAGAAACATAATATGCGTTTGAAAATAGACTGTTGAAGAAGAAGGCTTTCAGGTCCAGGATATTTCAATGCGGCAGGAAAGCATTTCATTTGGTATCGAAATAAGAGTTTATGCCTTGGATCCCATGAAAATCGTCGGCTGGTAGAAGGCTGCGAGTGGAGAGACTGTCTCGCCAGGCATGGCTGGTTCGGCTTGGATAAGCCAAAGAGTACCCAAATCAGTGCTGATTTGTGGACTTTTTTGGTACATCCAAGTCGAACTGCCCATTCCTTGCATTCGGAGGGTCTGAAAAAGATCTAGGAGCAGGGGTAGTCAAACTGCGGCCCTCCAGATGTCCATGGACTACAATTCCCAGGAGCCCCCTGCCAGCGAATGTTGGCAGGGGGCTCCTGGGAATTGTAGTCCATGGACATCTGGAGGGCCGCAGTTTGACTACCCCTGATCTAGGAGTCTTAGTAGACCACACATTGAACATGAGTCAACAGTGTGACTCAGTGGCTAAGAAGGCAAATGGGATTTTGGGCTGTATCAAACGGAATATCGTGTCCAGATCACGGGAGGTGATGGTACCGCTGTACTCTGCTCCGGTTCGGCCTACTGTACACTCCAAACAAGGAACAAGCAAGAAGACCCTGGGACTCCAATCTGGTACAACAAAATAATCCAATGGAATTAGCAGGCATCCAGGGAGTCTTCAATCTTCAATCAATTTAATCAGCAGAATTCTTCATCCATCCCAATTCTTAGTTTTATTTTGTGGAATTTTACAGTGGTTGGCTGTAATGGTAATCAGGCTGAGAACTATATCTACCAGATAGATTTTTCTTTTTACAATTGTTGTTATTGTTGTTGTTATGTGCGAAGTCGTGTCCGACCCATCGCGACCCCATGGACAATGATCCTCCAGGCCTTCCTGTCCTCTACCATTCCCCGGAGTCCATTTAAGTTTGCACCTACTGCTTCAGTGACTCCATCCATCCACCTCATTCTCTGTCGTCCCCTTCTTCTTTTGCCTTCGATCTCTCCCAGCATTAGGCTCTTCTCCAGGGAGTCCTTCCTTCTCATGAGGTGGCCAAAATATTTGAGTTTCATCTTCAGGATCTGGCCTTCTAAGGAGCAGTCAGGGCTGATCTCCTCTAGGACTGACTGGTTTGTTCGCCTTGCAGTCCAAGGGACTCGCAAGAGTCTTCTCCAGCACCAGAGTTCAAAAGCCTCAATTCTTTGACGCTCGGCCTTCCTTATGGTCCAACTTTCGCAGCCATACATTGCAACTGGGAAGACCATAGCCTTGACTAAACGCACTTTTGTTGGCAGGGTGATGTCTCTGCTTTTTAGGATGCTGTCTAGATTTGCCATAGCTTTCCTCCCCAGGAGCAAGCGTCTTTTAATTTCTTTGCTGCAGTCCCCATCTGCAGTGATCTTGGAGCCCAGGAAAATAAAATCTGTCACTATCTCCATTTCTTCCCCTTCTATTTGCCAGGAATTGAGAGGGCCGGATGCCATGATCTTTGTTTTCTTGATGTTGAGTTTCAAGCCAACTTTAGCACTCTCCTCCTTCACCCGCATCAACAGGCTCTTTAGTTCCTCTTCACTTTCTGCCATTAGAGTGGTATCATCTGCATATCTGAGGTTGTTGATATTTCTCCCTGCAATCTTGATCCCAATTTGTGACTCCTCTAATCCCGCATTTCTCATGATGTGCTCTGCATACAAGTTAAATAGGCAAGGCGACAGTATACAGCTTTGCCGAACTCCTTTCTCAATTTTGAACCAGTCAGTGATTCCATGTTCAGTTCTCACTGTTGCTTCTTTTTTTTTTTTTTTTTTTTTATAATAATTTTATTGTTTATTATTATATAAAGCATTTACAGAGAAGTTGTATTGAGAAAGCGACCAGTTGATATGGTTTGCCATCTCTTTTAACATAGATATTTAGTTCTCATCACATATTATTCCTAGTCTAGAAGTTTTTACCACGTTTCTTAGCCAAGTGATTATTAATACATATGAGATCTGTTATAGGAGTACATTCTGTTATTATCTTAAATGATATTAGGTCAGTCTCCTTCATAAGTTGGCACTAACCCAAGAATTACTACTGTTGTCTTGTTAATGCCTATAAAATATGGTTTGTCATCCTCTTTTGGCATACATATTAACATACATATTCAATTCCCAGCGCATATTAATCCTGATCTAGGGGTTATTACCATCTTTCTTAACAAAGTAGTTGTTGTTACATAGGAAGGTATAATCTGTTATAAGGATATATTCTATTATTGTCTTAAGTGATATAAAGTCAGTTCCCTTCATATATTAGACCTGTCCTAAAGGTTGCTACTGCTTTTTTTTTTTCTCACAAGAAGCCAGGAGAATACTCCATTGTTCAGCTCATCTTTCAGGTGGTCGCAGAAAATGAAATTGTATTTTTTTCCATAGTAGAGTGTTTCTGATTGTCCTTCTGTCAGGGCCAGAGAAATCTCTTGCTTGATTCTTGCTTGTAGTCGCCTTTGAGGGGGCTCTGAGTCCTTTGTCAATCTGGATCTCTGGTCGCACAGAAATATCTCCTGATAGCTTCCTAGTTGTTGTCGCTTTTGAGTAGACTCTTTTTATTTTGCTGATCCAAGTCATTTCCTGCTCTGAATAGACTTCCAGGTTTTTGGTACTTTCCTTCCATGAATCTGTTTTCCCGGGTTCTTTAAAGATACTTTGGGTTTTTACATCTCTGGCACTCTCTCCCTCCTGAAGTTTCACTTGATTTACTGTTAGCTGAGCTGCGTCATCAGCTGGTCTCTCCGGATCTTGGGCTCCATCCAAAAACTCCCCCTTAGTCCCACGAATTTCCTTTTCCAGCTTATTGATTGCTTTCAGTATCTCTGAGTTTCCTTTGCATAACAAATGGAAAAGCTGTGCCTTTGTAAATTCTTCCATAGTTCTAGACAGTCACAAACTATAAACAGAAAGTCTCGTGAGGTCTCGCGGGAGCACGAGCGATCCCAAATTATCAGTTTGTCGATCTCCGTATCAAGTCAAATTCTCCCACTGAACGTTCACCCATAAATCTTCAAAGCACTCTCTTTGTTTGGTTAATGGGTGTAATTAGCTGGGAGTCTCTCACTCGGGGGAAAGAAGGAATTCGCTTGTAAGTTGGTTGAGGGGGGGGGAGGGAAGAGCTTGTGAGAGGAGAGAGAGAAAAGCCAGAAAGCTTTCAATTCTTACTGTTGTAGGTTCCAGCTTCTGTCAGCTTCTGCTCCTATCGATCTGGTAAATGATGGTCTGGGAAGAATGTGAGGTCGGCTGGTCGTTTCAAGCTTGTAAAGTTGTTTGCGACAAAGACGCCATCTTGACCTTGAGCTCAATGCCGCTATTAATCCAGGGAGATCTTGCTTCTCCCTACGGATCTGTAGGACCCTCAGGTCACCGTTCCCGGTTCCTGGGGCGACCGGTGAGCAGATTTGCGTATCTGTTCAGGTCAGCCAGGTGCATAAGCCCCTGACCCTCGGCATGGCTTAAGAGCTGAACTAAAGTCCAGCTTTCTTATGGCGCCATCTTGAGGTCTCCGATCCTCACTGTTGCTTCTTGACCTGCATATAAATTTCTCAAGAGACAAATAAGATGCTCTGGTATTCCCATCTCTTTAAGAACTTGCCACAATTTGTTGTGCTCCACACAATCAAAGGCTTTAGCATAGTCAATGAAGCAGAAGTAGACGTTCTTCTGGTACTCCCTAGCTTTCTCCATGATCCAGCGTATGTTGGCAATTTGATCTCTAGTTCCTCTGCCTCTTCGAAATCCTGCCTGTACTTCTGGAAGTTCTCGGTCCACATATTGCTGGAGCCTAGCTTGCAGGATTTTGAGCATAACTTTGCTAGCATGAGAAATTAGTGCGATGGTGCGGTAGTTTGAACATTCTTTGGCATTGCCCTTCTTTGGGATTGGAATGTAAACTGACCTTTTCCAATCCTGTGGCCATTGTTGAGTTTTCCAAATTTGCTGGCATATTGAGTGTAGCACTTTTACTGCATCGTCCTTTAAGATTTTGAATAGTTCAACTGGAATGCTGTCACTACCACTAGCTTTATTGTTGCTCAGACTTCCTAAGGCCCATTTGACTTCACATTCCAGGATGTCTGGCTCCAGGTCAGTAACTACCCCATTGTGGTCATCAGGGATGTTAAGCTCGCTCTTGTATAGTTCTTCTGTATAAATTTGCCACCTTTGTTTGATCTCTTCTGCTTCTGTGAGGTCCCTACCATTTTGGTCCCTTATCATACCCATCTTTGCATGAAACGTTCTCTTCATATCTCCAATTTTCTTGAAAAGATCTCTGGTCCTCCCCATTCTATTGTTTTCTTCTATTTGTTTGCACTGTTCATTTAAGAAGGCATTCTTATCTCTTCTAGCTTTTCTCTGGAATTCTGCATTCAATTGGGTGTATCTTTCTCTTTCTCCCTTGCCTTTCACTTCCCTTCTCTCCTTAGCTATTTGTAAAGCTTCCTCAGACAGCCATTTTGATTTCTTGCATTTCTTTTTCTTTGGGATGGTTTTAGTTGCTACCTCTTGTACAATGTTGCGAACTTCCGTCCATAGTTCTTCAGGCACTCTGTCTATCAGATCTAATTCCTTAAATCTATTTGTCACCTCCACTGTGTATTCGTCAGGGATATGATTTAGTTCATACCTGAGTGGCCTAGTGCTTTTCCCTACTTTCTTCAATTTAAGCCTAAATTTTGCAACAAGAAGCTCATGATCTGAACCACAATCAGCTCCTGGTCTTGTTTTTATTGACTGGATAGAACTTTTCCATCTTTGGCTGCAGAGCACATAGTCAATCTGATTTCTGTGTTGACCGTCTGGTGATGTCCATGTGTAGAGTCGTCTCTTGGGTTGCTGGAAAAGAGTGTTTGCTATGACCATTGTATTCTCTTGACAAAATTCTACCAGCCTGTGCCCTGCTTCATTTTGTACTCCAAGGCCAAACTTGCCTGTTATCCCGGTTATCTTTTGGCTTCCTACTTTAGCATTCCAATCCCCCATGATGATAAGCACATCATTTTTGGGCGTTGCTTCTAGAAGGTGTTGTAGGGCTTCATAGAACTGATCAACTTCATCCTCTTCAGCAGCAGTGGTTGGGGCGTAGACCTGGATCACTGTGATGTTGAATGGTTTGCCTTGGATTCGAACTGAGATCATTCTGTCATTTTGGGGATTGTATCCCAAGACTGCTTTTCCTACTCTCTTATTGATTATGAATGCTACTCCATTTCTTCTGCGAGATTCTTGTCCACAGTAGTATACCTGATGGTCATCTGAATTAAATTCACCCATTCCTGTCCATTTTAGTTCACTGATTCCTAAAATGTCGATGTTCAGTCTTTTCATTTCTTGTTTAACCACGTCCAGCTTGCCTTGATTCATGGATCTGACGTTCCAGGTTCCTATGGAATAAAAATCTTTACAGCATCGGACTGTCTTTTCGCCACCAGTTACTTCCACAACTGAGCGTCCTTTCGGCTTTGGCCCAGCCGCTTCATTCATTCCTTTTTACAATACAGACGTTTATATGTATGCTGAGTTATTACAATGATTTCCATCATTTTACTTTATGTTAGATTCTCTGTTAAGAGATTAATCTCCTAAACTGATGTTTCCAGTTGAAAACAATTTGTCCTTTGTTAATGCAGTCACTGTTTTTGAAAAATTATTAATTATACTTTTATATGTATATTTTTAAGAATTTGATGTCCCTTGATAAAGCCACACAGTGAAACATGTTGGAACTGATTAAGAATTCTGCTTATTAAACAATTTATTGAAGGCTCCCTGGATGTCTATTTACTACATTGGATTATTTTGTTGTATCATATTTGAGTCCCAAGGCCTTATTACTGGTTCCTTGCTTGGTTTCTCACTGGGTCCCATCCATAGAATCATAGAATAATAGAGTTGGAAGAGACCTCATGGGTCATCTAGTCCAACCCCCTGCACAATGCAAGACACTCACATCCCACTCGCTCATCTACTGTAACCTGCCACCCCCTTGAACCTTCACAGAATCAGCCTCTCTGTCTGATGGCTATCAAGCCTCTGTTTAAAAATTTCCAAAGATGGAGAACCCACTACCTCCCGAGGAAGCCTGTTCCACTGAGAAACCGCTCTAACTGTCAGGAACTTCTTCCGAATGTTTCTTTTGAATTAATTTCATTCCATTGGTTCTGTTCCATCCCTCCGAGGCAAGAGAGAACAATTCTGCTCCATCCTCCATATGGCACCCTTTTAAATACTTGAAGATGGTTATCAGATCCCCTCTCAGTCGTCTCCTCTCTAGGCTAAACAGACCAAGCTCCCCCAACCTTTCCTCATACGACTTGGTCTCCAAATCCCTCACCATCTTTGTTGCCCTCCTCTGGACACGTTCCAGTTTGTCAACATCCCTCTTCAACACCCCTCCTATTTTATTTAATTGCTACTGTACACTCCAGCATGCATGATTCTCATCTACTCACAATAATCTTATGAGGTAGATGAGACTGAGAGAGAGAGAGAGAGAGAGAGAGAGAGAGAGAGAGAGAGAGAGAGAGAGAGAGAGAGGTTTGCCCCAGATCACCTACCAAATGGCATAGCTGACTCAGGATTTGAACTCTGTGCCTGCACTCACTAATTCTGTTCTCAAATATTTCATTTCATTCTATCTATATGAAAATGCCAGTGGAGCAGCAAAGGAATGAAACAGCAATGAGATATTTGAAAACTACAATAGCAAAATTCAAAATAATAGAATTTTTGCAAACAGTTGGTTCTGTTTTTACTGATGCCATGGGGAATACACTGTAAGCCAACCAACGTGCACTTCCATGGAAAGGCAGCCTATAAATTGAATGAATGAATGATGTTTTAAACATTTAAACAGAACAGTTGTTTTCACTGCCTGAAGGAGTCTCAAAGGGGCTTACAATTGCCTTCCCTTCCTCTCCCCACCACAGACACCCTGTGAAGTGGGTGGGGCTGAGAGAGCTCTAACAGGACTGCTCTATGAGAACAAAACAATCAGGACTGCGATGAGCCCAAGGTCACCCAGCTGGCCGCATGTGGAGGAATGGGGAATCAAACCCGGCTCGTGAGATCAGAGGGCACTCTTAACCGCTACACCACACTAGCTCCAGAATGCATTTATTCTGGACAATTTGTCCATTCGTAGACTTCTTGAATGAAAAGCATTCTGAGCAAAGAAGATGTTATCAATGTAGCCTGCTTATTATTCATTAATTCATAAATATCCATTTCTCCTGTATTCTAGCGTATGCCCTTTCCTAGTTGCTGCAGTTCGTCCTAGAGCAACAGAACTTTCCCAAGAAATGCGTTCCGATTACAATTACTGATCTGTAGAGGGCACCAAATCATTTTGGATTGGATCGCGGCATCTTTGAGTAAGAAGGATTCTCGGTCTTGTGACTGCAGCTGTCAGTCAAAGGGCTGCTTGCTCTCCTGCGGTCACTGTGAGGCACAGATTAAGTAGGAGGGTCCCCCCCCCCTTTCATGAATGTATAAAACCCAGGGCTTTTCATTTTTTACTATGCTTTCCCTCCTCCTTGCAGATGAAGCAGGAAGAGACGCTCAGAAGTGCTTTTGAATACTCCAGTCGAGCAGCAATCCCAGGACAGGATCACAGAGCACGAAGACACTTGGCTTAAGATCAACAGGTAGATCACCAAAGGGACTACAATCACGATTTGTTTCTTCTTTTCAGAAATCCTGGTAGCATCAGCTACTGATGTCATCTTACTTCACCGGAGAGAAACCGATTCTTCGGAGCAGAGGCTTCGGAATTCTACTTTGAATCAGCCGGACTCTTTTGCTCTGTGTTTATCTGGCTCGATCTCATTCAGAAAAGAGCCTTAAGGAATCTCGTTTCTAGGACATGCAACAAACAAAACCTCTTGAGCAATGGGTTCAGAATGCTGCTTGGAGTAAAGGGGACAACTCTGTTGATTTCACCCCAAGCATCTTGTTCCATCTGGCTCAGTAAAGAGCTTTGAGACGTTCCTGACGAACTTTTCCCTTCAATGACTCGCAGCGATGCTGTTTCCATAGCGGCTTGTCGACTGGAACATCGGCTCAGACAATGAACACCACCAAGCATTGGGCTCTTACGTTTCAGCCCGTTTTGTCGAATGCCACCGGCAGGGAGGTCAACGACTCAGCCCTCTACATCAGCAGGACCGACCACGGGTTCTGCGAGCAAGTCTCCATCAAGGCGGAGGTCTTCTTGACGCTGGGAATCGTCAGCCTTCTGGAGAACGTCCTTGTCATCCTTGCCGTGATCAAGAATGGAAACCTCCACTCCCCCATGTACTTCTTCCTTTGTAGCCTGGCCGCTGCAGACATCCTCGTGAGCATGTCGAACGCCCTGGAGACCATCATGATAGCCATCCTGAGCAACGGGTACTTGGTCATGGACGACCGTTTCATCCAGAACATGGACAATGTCTTTGACTCAATGATCTGTATCTCTTTGGTGGCCTCCATATGCAACCTTTTGGTCATAGCGGTCGACAGGTACATTACCATTTTTTACGCACTCCGTTACCACAGCATCATGAGCGTGAGGAAAGCCCTGGCCCTGATTGGAGTCATTTGGGTGGCTTGCATCATCTGTGGCATCATGTTCATTGTCTACTACGAAAGCAAAACTGTCATTGTCTGCCTCATCACCATGTTCTTCACCATGCTTTTCCTCATGGCCTCCCTGTACGTCCACATGTTCTTGTTTGCGCGCCTCCATGTCAAGCGCATCGCTGCCCTGCCCGTCGATGGGGTCCCCCATCAGCGCACCTGTATGAAAGGGGCGGTCACCATAACGATTCTCCTGGGGGTCTTCATTGTCTGCTGGGCACCGTTTTTCCTACACCTCATCCTCATCATCTCCTGCCCGACAAACCCACACTGCATTTGCTACACCTCACATTTTAACACGTACCTGGTCCTTATTATGTGCAACTCGGTAATCGATCCTCTGATTTACGCGTTCCGCAGCCTGGAGATGCGGAAGACGTTCAAGGAGATCGTGTGCTGCTGTTACGGCACGAGCTCAGGGCAATGCATGCTCTAAGGCAGAGGTAGTCAACCTGTTGTCCTCCAGATGTTCATGGACTGCAATTCCCACGAGCCCCTGCCAGCAAACTCATGGGAATTGTAGTCCATGGACATCTGGAGGACCACAGGTTGACTACCCCTACTCTAAGGCGTTCACGTGTTGCTACCACTTGCACAGACATTCAGTACTTGATGCTGGGGCAAAATTAAACTCCCTTAAGACAGGCTGAAATTGCCATGCTGCAGTCGGTGTGCAAAGGACAAGTTAGAACTAGTGGGTTAGGGGGGGAGCTGTGGAGTTTCTTCTCCCTTGCCGTGTTAAGGGCACAAATTTGTCCAAGAGTGCAGTTTTCTTTTGCTTGCCTCGTGCTAAAAGAAGCCAATTCACATAGGTGGGCATGGGGAGAAGATCCCCTCCATTACATTATTGAGAGAAACTATGTCCATTGTAGCATTAGGGCTTCTGCACACATAACAAAAGGAGAGGGTTTTTGCAGATGCACCTTCTCAAATCACAGCGGTGTAGGTCTGGGGTAGTCAACCTGTGATCCTCCAGATGTCCATGGACTACAATTCCCATGAGCCCCTGCCAGCGTTTGCTTGGGAATTGTAGTTCATGGACATCTGGAGGATCACAGGTTGACTACCCCTGGTGTAGGTGACTGAGCAGACGCACCTGGAGGAATTCTTTCCTGGACTCCTCTGGAGCCCAAATATTTAAAGGTTGGCTGTCCTGGATGTTAGAGCTTTATTTCAAGGTACTAGGCTAGTATTTGTTTTACCCTGAACTTCTTCTTTTGTGAACTGGCTGGCTCCCTTAAGCCAGCAGCAGTCCGACAGATGTATCTTAAGCTCCTTGTTTTAATGGCAGCCATTCCATTTCCAGAGAGAGGAAGGGCAGAAGGTAACAGAACTGGTTTTTGATAAGACTTAGATCCTTGTCCTTCTACTTCTCAGGATAACTACAAAAGAATAGTTACAGAGGACAGATTTCGCCACTAGCTGATTGATCGATGTGCCATAGGCAAAGCTCAGATCAATAATGCATCTTGTAAGAGTCTGTCTTTATCTTAGTGATGTAAGCAGCAGCTGTCAGGGAGGGGCTCTGTTAGGGATGAGCACCAGTTGGTTCATGAGCCCAAGTTCAGCACAAACGTGACCCTGGTCGTAGCCTCCGAACCATTGTTCTGGGAAGGCAATTTCCTCGAACATTTACCAGACTTTTGTCTGATTCAGCTATTTGGGCCACTTAGATCTAAAAGCTACGCAGGACAGGTTCACCCACCAGCTGTTTAAGCTGTCCGTTTTGCTTTCCCCACCTGGAAGCAAAGTTGACTGATGAAATTACTCGCAGCCATTTCAGCCTAACAGCCTGGAGGGTCCATCTATCATCAGGTTTAAATGGCTGTGAGCTATTAACCACACTTGTTTTGCTCCCCGGCCTTGCTTAAAAGCAAAACAGATGGGTTAAATGGCTGCAGGATATTTAACCCTTCCTGAGCAATCTGCTCTTCGGAGAAAGGGGGTCTGAACTGGTCAGTTCAGGAACATTTTGGTTCGGTTGAGGGTTCAGTTCGGGGACCACCCTGAACCCTGAACTGAAGCAGAATTTTTAGGTTCATGCCCATCCCTTCCCTATTCTCCAAAATAAAACCGCAGGCACGTCAAGGCAAACATTTTCGCTTCAGCAGGAAAGCTCTCTTTGCCGCTACACTGTGAAAGCATGTTATCTGTTAAATATAGTGATAGTCGATCTCAGAGTTATTTTATCATAGTTTCTTCACCATGATACAAAGAGAGCTGTCATTTGAGAAACAATATAGTGTTAGGAAGATCAATGCTGAACTGCAGAGAGCTCTCCCAGAACAGATCGATGTGTGGTTGAACTGTGATAGTGGAAACGATCAACAAAACAAACAAACATAAAAGTGGAGACAGTTTCTGTTTCCAGATTAAAAGGAAAGCTCTGTGGACAGTATTTTCATCTCCCCAGTTTACGTGGAATGCTTCCTGGAATGAGGCATTCAGTTTGCTGGGTTACATGTTAACATTATGCTTTCACAATCAGGGTCTTGTGAAACCCTGGGATTTCTTGACAGCCATGGAAACGTTTCCTGATTGGGTGGAATTAATTTTTAATATATTTTTTAAATTTGTTAAACATTTATCAGGCGATACGGCCGTATATGGTCATGTTGACCCGTGCCTTCTCAAAATGGCTAATGATGGGCCTAGAGGGGTAGAAAGGGGAAGGGCCTGGGGTGGGCGTGTCCACAGCTATGCTTCCCCACCATATTCTGCACAATCGGGCCACTTCTGGGGTTTCTCAAAGCCTGAAGAATGTTTCAGGGGTTTCTCAGAAAGGCTGTGTTGGACAAATCCTAAAATGTCCCCTCCCTGTTAGTCTATGGGCATTTAATTGGCACGCCTTGATTTATTCCCATCCTCTGTTCTTATCCTAGACCAGGGGTAGTCATACTGCGGCCCTCCAGATGTCCATGGACTACAATTCCCATGAGCCCCTGCCAGCGAACGCTGGCAGGGGCTCATGGGAATTGTAGTCCATGGACATCTGGAGGGCCGCAGTTTGACTACCCCTGTCCTAGACCCACCTGTGAAAGCGTTGTGTGAATTCTGCACCCTGCACTCTGTTTTATTCATTTAGAAAATATGTCACTCGCTTTCCTACAAAACGTGTCCTCAAAGTGAGTCCTGCCGGGACAAGAAATCGACAATAAAATCAGTAGAGCTCTTGGAGCTAGAAATGAAGTTAGGTCTGAACAGCAGGTCCATAATCCAGCAGTGACGTAGATCGTTGCTATAGTGCTATAGTGCTTACCCTCCAAAGCAGCCAGTTTTATAGGGGCCGTACAGGCCATCTAGTTCCATCCCCTGCTCAAAGCAGGAGCAGCCTAAAGCAGGCTTTCTCAACCAGGGTTTCGTGAAACCCTGGGTTTTCTTGACAGCCCTGGAAGGATTCCCCAAATGGTTGGGAATTAATTATTTTTACAAATATTTGTCTTTAATTTTGTTAAACAGTTATTGGGTCATGGGACCAGATATGGTCATGATGGGACTGGAGGGCGTAGGAAAAGAAGGGGCCAAGGTGGACATATTCACAGCTCTGCTTCCCAACCATATCCTGCACAATCATGCCACTTCTGGGGTTTCTCAAAGTTCAAAGAATGTTTCAGGGGTTCCTCAATGGGGAAAAATCTAAGAAAGGCTGCTTTACAGTGTATGCGATTCCAAAAACATAGACTCATAAAGGGACGTACAGGATCATCTGTTCCAACCCTCTGCTCAATACGGGATCAGCCTAAAGCATTCTTTCGCCTGTTTGTTTGTTTTTATCTCCAAAGGAACTCTGTAAATCTGCCATGCATCATAGGGGATTCTGGGGAATAGTAAAGCTCAATTTTCAGGGCACAAGGACCATGCCACATATATTGAAAGGGCATTCAAAATGGTGAATAAGACCAGATAATGGGCATGCTACCTATCAGGAAAACTGGCCTGCCCTTTGTGAACTTGGCAGGTAGGAATTCATGTTCAGTTGCTGAGGAATCCAGAATTCTAGAATTCCCTCAAATATGGGAGAAATCACTGCTCTGAAGACGGAGGGGTTGGATCCAGGCTAAATTTTCCACCCATGGAATGGAACTTTCCTCCCTTCCCCTCCTACTGCACCCTACTGATCTCCATGAAATACCGCCCAAAAATGGACCCGGAGGAACAACATGAGGGAGGTTTGCAGTGGGAAAGGGGAATCAGTAGAGATTGCCAATTTAGCCTGGGTCCAACCCTACATAAACATATATAGGATGATCAGGTGAAGACCGTATTCCAAAGATTTCAAAGATTCCCAAACGCTACAGGAGGTGCCCCTAAGTCCCATTATCACCCATCATTCGACTAGCTGTACGTCATGGAGGAAGTACAGCTGGCCTAAGGCTCAGAGCACTGCATGTGCTGCAGCTGTTGAAATTCCTTACTGCAACCCCTTCTTTTCTATTAAGCAGTTCTGCTCAGTGTGATAGTCTGCCTCTTGTACGCTGTTATGGAACCGAAATGCGTTCTCCCCCCCCCCCTCTTTGTCATCTTCAAAGTCATTTGGTGCCTTTTATTTAATTTGTACTTGATACTTGATGTTCTCTGAAGCTGCTTTACGGGGGAAGTAATAAAATGGGTCTTGGAATCATCTGCTGGGACTTTTGTGCTTGATGTGACCTTAATGGGCATGAACTCGACAATGGGCCAGTCGTTCAGGTTCATGGGGCAAGCAAGTGCCGGCTGAGGGTCACTTTGGCATCCACCTGGGCTGGGTCAATTGTAAGGACATTTGCGTTCAAGAGATCTTTCTCCAGTTGCTTTTTTTTACTCTGAAAAACCTTTGCAACCTCCTTGGCAGTCATTCTTTTGAGCTATTACCCCCCACACACCATAATATAGTAGAAAGGTATTTACAAACCATTCCGGAACAGAGCTTGTATGACACTTGAAATCGGAGGTGGCAGACTCATTTGTTACAAGGGCTGGATCTGACATAAATGCAGCCCTGAGTAGGTGGATCCATGATGCCAGGCAGGAACTAAGACTGGGCCAGCATGCACATGGTCTCTGCACTGCAGTGGGGAGAAGAAGAATCCCTCTTCGTCTTCCTCCATTCAAGCCCAGTCCCTCTCACTCCAGCTGCTGCCTTGCTACCGCCACGCCTTCCCCCATGCCCTGTGCTCATATGGCCACCACTGCCTGCCCCACGCCCCTGCACAGGACCATAAAGAAGGCAAAGGTAAGTCGGAGGCCCCTTCCAAGACACTTTTAATGGGGGCTATTTGGTTGATAGAGCCTCTTGTGGCGCAGAGTCGTAAGGCAGCAGAAATGCTGTCTGAAGCTGTCTGCCCATGAGGCTGGGAGTTCAATCCCAGCAGCCGACTCAAGGTTGACTCAGCCTTCCATCCTTCCGAGGTCGGCAAAATGAGTACCCAGCTTGCTGGGGGGTAAAACAGTAATGACTGGGGAAGGCACTGGCAAACCACCCTGTATTGAGTCTGCCATGAAAACACTAGAGGGGGTCAGACATGACCCAGTGCTTGCACAGGGGATACCTTTACCTTTACCTTTTAGGGTTGCCAGCCTCCAGATGGCACCTCGAGATCTCCCGCTGTTGCAATTGAGCAGACAACCAAAATCCATTTTGATGGAGGAAATAGTACCCAGCTTGCTGGGGGGTAAACGGTAATGACTGGGGAAGGCACTGGCAAACCACCCCGTATTGAGTCTGCCATGAAAACGCTAGAGGGCATCACTCCAAGGGTCAGACATGACCTGGTGCTTGCACAGGGGATACCTTTACCTTTTATTTGGTTGATGGAGCTCTTTAAGAATACTCAGAAGGATACCTCTTTCCACTCTGGGGGACCCCTCCTCCCCAGTCTTCTGTCCCCAGTGTGGTTTGCTCTGCTATAGGGACTCACAAATCCTTAAAATGGATCTGGTGCTATGGGCCCCACAAGTCCATAAACCAGCTGGGCATAGCCACTTTATTGTGCCTGGCCACATGTGCCATAAAATGTCATGCCAGGGGCCAGAGCTGTGCAGTTTGTAAAGGAAACAGGCACACCCAAACAACAATATTCTTTTTGATTCACAATACAAATTTGCTTGCAACATCAACACTCTTACAGTATTTCCTTACGTTCCTGTAGCCCGCCCTCCCACTGACACTGCGCATGACTCATTAGCATTGGGACAGTATACTGCAGGGGTAGTCAAACTGCGCCCCTCCACATGTCCATGGACTACAATTCCCATGATCCCCTGCCAGCAAATGCTGGCAGGGGCTCATGGGAATTGTAGTCCATGGACATCTAGAGGGCCGCAGTTTGACTACCCCTGCAGTATACTGGAACATGATGCGCAACCTCAGTCATCTGGCAACAATGGTCATTGTTGTATATGCAGTGCAGGAAATGTGATTCACACTTGTAATCACACAGGATCTGTCTGTCCGTCCTGTTACTGGATCATTTAAATCAGTGGTTCTCATCCTGGGGGTCAGGACCCCTCTGGGGGTTCAATGACCCTTTCAGAGGGGTCGTGGCAGGGCAAGCAGCTTGGCTGGAGTGGCGCCATCCACACAACAGACTTGCAGGGTGGATCGAGATAGAGCGTTCGTCTGTCTGGAGCAGCGGAAAAGAGCGAGATCGGCATGGTGGGACAAGAGGCAGAACTGAACTGCCAGAAGAAGAAAGAAACAATCGCGAAAAATGGACCTTCACACTATTGGTCAATTTCAGTTTAATTTCTGTGAAAGAACCCTTGCATAATCTTATGGTTGGGGGTCACCACAACATGAGGAACTGTATTAAAGGGTCGTGGCATTAGGAAGGTTGAGAACCACTGATTTAAATGGTCCAATCAATTTAAACTCGGGGATTCGCATGGACCAATCACAGGCTTTGACGGGAACCCTGGATCTTAATAATTCTGTGATCTTAATAAAGAGCTGAAGTTTCACTCTACGAGCACTTCTGTGCCTTATTGAACCCACTATTCAATAGTTGTGACCAGTTGCTTACAGGCCGGATAAGAGTCCTGGAAGAGCTGGTTCTGGGCAGAGGGCCATATGTCTGACATTCCTAAACACTCCTTGGGGGAAAGGAAAGGTGGACTGTTTCTCCAGGGCAAATCCTTCCGAGAAAGGGCCTATGACAGTGGGACAGCAGCAGGCAAGGGAAATGATGAACATGTTCCCGATCTGATGGTTTCCCCCTGCACACCCCTCCCTCAGCGTCTTCCCTGCACTTGATGGGACACCCAGCTGTGGCAGGTGTGGGGTTTGCAGGAATAAAAATGCAGGCAGAAAAGAGGGTTCAGGCCCTATTCCACCTCCTCCCCTGCAAACCATCCCAATCCAAGACCTCACAGTGGCCAAGTAGACGAAATCAGGAGAAGACTGGCCCAGGAACTTCCTGTTGGGTGGCTGGAATGGCAGGCCACTAGGAGCAAGTCTCCCCTGCACTGTCCTTGGCTTCAACTTGCTCCCAGGCTCTTTGGAAGTCTTTATCCACCACGGGGCAGAGTTGCCAAACCTGTGCATGAAGGTAAGTGTGTTGTCCCATCCTTCACCTGCAAGGATATCTGCACATCCTCGGGAGCATTCCCCAATCAATGTAGGGAGACCATCTTCTGAGTAAATGTGCCTTGGATCTGACTGTTAACATGTCTTTGCAAAGTGCACACTCTTCTTTCATGCCACCCTTGCCCATAGGAAGTGCCACTTGCAGGTGGCAGCCTTGCACTGCGGTCTCATTCCCACTGGCACTTCAAAAACTAGGAATGCCCGCCTCCAGGTGAAGCCTGGGGATTCGTTCTGTCATTTCCGGCCACTGCTTGGAATGATGCCAGGAAAAAAACCAAAGAAAGGTAGTTGGACAAAAAGCATGACATCACTTCCGGGGGAAACCTCGAACTTACATCGTGCCTGTCTAGAAATCACTGGAAATTGAGGATGCAACAGTTTGACCATAGAGGTTTTTTTGGCTATCTCAGGTTTTTCCTAGAAGTGACATCATGCCAATGTTAATTCTTCAAGCAAAGGTTGGATACACACTTTTCTTGGATGCTTTAGGATGCTCAGGGCTGATCCTGCGTTGAGTAGGGGGTTGGACTAGATGGCCTGTATGGCCCCTTCCAACTCTATGATTCTATGATTCTCTATGATTCTTAATGCATGCTGCCTCAATCTTCCATTGGGTGGAGGTGGGTCTCATATGTAATGTTGGAATGTTGCCAGCATCACAATATCATCATTTTTGGTGCAACCTAGAAGTAATATCATCATGTTGCCAGCAACACTCTAGTGTTTTCCGAAAACTTCACCAATAACCATAGAGTTATGGGTGAATACTAGAAGGCCTCCTGGCCCAATGATGTCATTTACAATCGCTCCCCATTTTTCTCCACAGTTTTCCTCCACTGCCCAGTTCATTTGCAGCTGGAAGAGTGGACAAGGGGGCGGGAGGTTCTGCCCTGGCTTCTTGAACAACAACCCAAATCCCTAAATTAAAGTGTCCAGTAGCACCTTAAAGACTAGCAAAACGTATTCCAGTAGCAGACCTTGTGAGTCAGAGATCACTTTATCAGAAACTTGGAGCATCTATAGACAATTCTTGACTATCAGTATGATCACAGCATTCTGGACATTTCTTTTTTTTAAAAAAACTGAATTCTCCAGCTGATTTTCAGTTAAAGCACGTACCTGTGTTCAAGATGAAAAGAACATTTCCGCTAGCAAGAGCTGGCAGCCTGGGAGTGTCAAAATATAAAAACTGGGCTGCCAGTTTGAAGATGAAATTGGAAATCTGTGCTGCGGCAACCGAAGTGTGAGAGATGGTTCTTGGTATCCTAACCTTGCTATGAGCCCCTGGCATGAAGTCCAAATAGAGATGACACATTAACCATCTTCTTTTGCCGAACATGTTCCCTTCTGCCAAGCCCTGTTTCATTATTTTAAGAATACAAGGTCTGGAAAGTACAGTAGCCACACAGGAAGAGGAGTTCTGTTCTGCTCATCTGAAGTCATTCAGACTACAAAACTTCATAGGCTCCTATTTCTCAGAGGTTTGTCGTGACAAGACCATGAGCCAAGCTGACAGTTTTGCATAACTAATTCCATAACAGGAGCCTGAAGAGGATGCGGACCAGTTGGCAGTACACAAGAAAGGCTTTTATTAATATTCATTTCACTTAAGGTGAGCGTTGCTCCCGGTTCGGGTTTTTGCATGAATGTCTGCGCCTATTTAAATGAAAATTATGTTTTCCGTGAGATGCACCCAAGTGATGACTCAGAATTCAGCTCAGACAGGCTACCAAGCACTTCCCCCTGAAATGTTTCTAAGGGCTACTCTCTGATCTTAGAATGGCGTTTCCTATTTTCCCACCAAGCCATCTTCTTCTGGTCTTGCTTTTCCATTGCTACAGCTTCCCTTCCTCTCCCCATCTTAGACACCCAGCAAAGTAGGTGAGGCTGAGAGAGCTCTGATAGAGCTGCTCTGTGAGAACAGTTCATTCCATCCTTCCTCCAAGAAATGTCTGGCGATACAGAAGGGCTCTCTGCTCCTCGGTGTTATCCTCACAAGTGTTGGAAGAGGCAAGGTCCGTAGAGTGCCTGATTCAACAGCATAAATGAAAAAAAAAACCCTACAGGGGCCATCGGAGGAGATGTGGATTTAGCAGATTTCGACCAGGAATTTCCTGTTATTTCTCAAATAATCTCCTCCTTTGAGCAATGCCTCCAGAAGAACTTAGGCAGTTAGACTATTAGGACTACCTCTCTCCTGCCCTTCTTTACAAAGTTATTTCTCCTCTCAATAAACCTATTTATTCTTTAAGCTCCTGGTGCTGAACCCCTCCTGTGCATATTTAAACTCTGCCAGCAACAACAACCCTGTAGGGGAGGTTAAGCTGACAGAGGACGGCTGGCTGAAGGTTGCCCAAGTGGGGCCTGTAGACCTCCTGCTATTATAACTGATCTCCAGCTTGGTGTAGTGGTTAAAAACAGCGGCCTCTAATCTGGTGAGCTGCCCAGCATTCACACACACACAAAGTGGGCATTGTGAGTTTTTCCTTTGCATTCTTTGATAATATGTTCATTAGGAAGTTAGATTACAAATTAGAAAGCAGATCACAAAAGGAGGTGGAATTGGTCTCCACCAAGGCCAGAGCTTTTTTTGGCCTGGTGGAATACTCTGTTAAAAGAGATCAGGACCCCATGGGACCTTCACCAGTTCTGAAGGGCCCGCGAGACAGAGCTGTTCCAGCAGACCTATGGCCAGGTCCCAAAGAGACCATCAAGAAGGGCTAGGCCTCGCTGCTGGGAACTGAGGGAAGGCCGCGCTGAGAACTCTGACCCTCACTCCCATCAAAATTAGTGGTAATTTTATAATTTCATGGATTTGAATTATGTTAGAATCATAGAGTTGGAAAGGGCCATACAGGCCATCTAGTCCAACCCCCTGCTCAACGCAGGATCAGCCCAAAGCATCCTAAAGCATCCAAGAAAAGTGTGCATCCAACCTTTGCTTGAAGACCGCCAGTGAGGGGGAGCTCACCACCTCCTTAGGCAGCCTATTCCACTGCTGAACTACTCTGACTGTGAATTTTTTTCCTGTTATCTAGCCTATATCGTTGTACTTGAAGTTTAAACCCATTACTGCGTGTCCTCTCCTCTGCAGCCATCGGAAACAGCATCCTGCCCTTTGTTGCTACCTGCCCTGAGCTGCATAGAAAGGACAGGTTTATAAGAAGAAAGATTTATTATATTCCTTTATTTATAATTAAGCCGGCCTTTTCTAGCCTCTGCCCATCTCCCCTATGCCACAATTTCCATTTTAGCAGTAGTAAGCGGGGTTAAAACTAACTCAATATCTGTAGCTACCAATTTTTAGGTCTATCCGTGGGCTGCCCTAATTCAATCACTCAATCATTCTTTTCCAGATTGTTGCCTCTCTGTGTATGCATGCGTATGTGTGTGCGCACATGTGTGTGAGAGAGAGAGCATCAAATAAATGAAGGATTTGATTTTTGTGACAGGAAAGAGTGGGCTTAACAACCAAGACAAAAGGATCCCACATGTGTTGGATTGACAGGCACAGCAGGGGTGATAATTCAGAGAGTTTCTCAGTAATCAAAGAACTAATTGAAATGAACAAACAAAAAAGTTTTTTAGTTTACACACAAGTAAGCAAGTGAAGAAGAAGAAGAGTTGGTTCTTATATGCCACTTTTCTCTACCTGAAGGAGTCTCAAAGCGGCTTGCATTCCCCTTCCCTTTCCTCTCCCCACAACAGACATCCTGTGAGGGAGGTGAGGCTGAGAGAGCCCTGATATTACTGCTCGGTCAGAACAGTTTTTTCAGTGCCGTGGTGAGCCCAAGGTCACCCAGCTGGCTGCATGTGGGGGAGCGCAGAATCAAACCCAGCTCACCAGATTAGAAGTCCACACTCCTAACCACTACCCCAAACTGGAAGCACCTAAGAAATGGAAGAACAGAGGATGATAACAAGTACACTTTTACCTCGACACAAGATTTCAGATGCCCACCCGCCTATCCATGGTAGGCACCTGAGAGAGAGCATGGCAATAGAACAATAAAGGTTCTCTAGTCATTAGCCCTTATTTCTCTTGGGCCTGCTTGGTGTTGTGGTTAGGAGCGGCGGCTTCTAATTCGTCAAGCCGGGTTTGATTCCCCACTCCTCCGCATGCAGCCAGCTGGGTGACCTTGGGCTTGTCACAGCCTTGATCGTGCTGTTCTCACAGAGCAGTCCTGTCAGGGATCAGCCCCGCCAACCTCAAAGTGAAGGTGATTATAAGTCACTCTGAGATTCCTTTGGCTTGTGAAAAGCAGGCTATAAAAAACAACTCTTCTTCTGGTCAAGCAGCAAAGTACTGAAAGAGCATTTTGTGAGAATCCAGCCAATACAGTGGCGGAGTGCAGAATCACTCGAAAACACTTCCCCTCCCCGGGCTGCCACTGAAATGGGCTTGTGTGTTATTGAGGCGGAGGTAGTAATTGTATGCAAATAGCCTTCATTTGGAATAGAGGCTGGGGAACTCTTATTGTCCCTGGCAGAGGCATGCACAGAGAAATCTCAGCTCAAAGATTTTGCATTCTTCTCCCATTGGAAGCTCCCCTTTTTTAGTACCAGCAATTACACTGAATAGAGTGCATTCAAATCAAAGAGCCCTGTTAAAGGAAGCGGTTGACTGGGGGGGGGAGGACAACAATTTTTTACAAGAAGATATTTGGTTCAAGCTTTTGGACAAAACCGTGCTGATAGTTCAAAATCCACCTGCAGTATGCATGAGAAAGCATCCTTTAATGCCTGTCCAAACAGCTGTCTGAGGTTTTAAGTAGCTAGGATGCTGGGAGAATCCTCACCAAGCACTCTGTAAAGAATTTTTAAAGGCAAAAAGGCAGCTTTGTAAAAGGTAAATTGGAGCTGTCGAGACAAGACCCCTCTTGACTCAGGCTCAAAACGGTGTCCATTTCTGCACGGTGGTTTTGAAGACAAATTGAGATGTGGGCTGCAGCGGCTGAGATCAGGGCGGATGTATGGGGAAAGAAAAGGTTTAATGCATCTGCCCACGTGGACGACACTGGGAAGCAATCGCCTACAGGACAAGCCACCCGCTTGTCTCTTATCTCAAAACCTCTTATGAGATGGAACTTCATGGGGAAGCCCAAGGCTTCATTGTGTTCGACAACACACTTTACTTACTTACTGGAGGGGGGGGGGGAATCGTAGGGAATCATGTGACATGGTGATGTGACTTCTGGTTAAGCAGTAGGAAATGACACCGTAGCATAGCATGGCATAATGCCATTTCTTTTCACATTTACACACACACACCTCCCAGGATTCACCAACACTGGCCTGGCAATCTAATTCTTGACTCATTATCTTAGGAACTGCACTGTAGCAGTTGTTGTAATGCTGGAACATGCACGATCTCTCGTATGCATAATTCAACAGCATATGAAGACTACCCTACAGGGGGCATCAGAGGAGACGTGGATTGAGTAGATTCAGATCAGGAACTTCCCGGTATTTTTCAAACCATCTCCTCCTGTGTCCTGATTTGCTCAGATGGACTTCCTGCTCCTCTGAGCACACTTCATAGAATCTTAACACTGCCCACGGCACACCGGACATGACGGCCTGCCGACTCGGGGGCTGCGCGCTGCCCCACTAGCGCCCGCTGTATTCCAGGTACAGCGGGCTTTGCCCCTAGTCATAGAATAATAGAGTTGGAAGGTACCTCCTGGGTCATCTAGTCACACCCCCTGCACTATGCAGGACACTCACATCCCTATCGCTCATCCACTGTCACCTGCCACCCCCTTGAACCTTCACAGAATCAGCCACTCCGTCAGATGGCTATCCAGCCTCTGTTTAAAAATCTCCAAAGATGGAGAACCTACCGCCTCCCGAGGGAGGATGGGCTAAATTTAGTATGATGTTATTGTTACTGAGATTAGATTGCTGGTCCCCCATTTCCTGCCATCAGGCCAGTGGCATGATGTCACTTCCAAGAAAAATCAGAAGGGATGTCTTTCCTCCTTAGGAATCACCAAAAGCTCTTATGTTTTTACCATACTGTTTCTGGCAATAACTGGAGATGTGTGAAACTGCTGGTTGCTAGGCCAGCTTTAGTGTAGCGATTAGGATTGGCGGCCTCTAATCTGGAGAACTGGGTTTGATTCCCCACTCCTCCGTAGGCAGGCAGCTGGGTGACCTTGGGCCAGTCAGTTCTCTCAGAGCTTTCTCAGCCACCCCTACATCCTAGTTGTATGGAGAGGAAGGTGCTTTGTAAAAAGCAGCTCCAGTACTTTGACAACCGAATAAAGGTACTCTGAATCTAAATCTGAATCTGACAACCCTAGATCATATTGTCATATTGTTATTCCACAGCTACATTTCTCAGGTGGAGACGAGCTTCTATCCTGTGCGTTCCTTTTTACAAGAGGAGTAAATTGGAAGAGTCTAGCTAACTAAATCTTACTGCTTTAACTAAATTCATAGGTGTAATTTGTGCAAGCTTCCGTTCCCTGTTACAGTTGGGCACTTAGTTATATAAATATCGATATCTCTGCCGGAGGGCTTTGACTTACAGATAATGTATTTGCCTAGCAAGTTCTGTTCTTGGTTTAACCCAGCTGAATTCACACAAGCAGATCTAAGCCCTTACAGCAACAAACTGCAAGAGGGAGAATCCGGAAGCCAAATATAATCTGCTTGGATTTTTTGCAAGCCGTAGAGTTTTTAAAAATGTATTTCGGATCTCAAGTAACGAATGCTGTTACAGTAATTTTGGAATAGAGGACAAACAGTTTCATCCGCTGAAGCAGAGCCATCAAATATCTAATGGTTCCTGTGAGATTTGCAGAGCAATTAACATCTTTAATATGTTGCGGGACTGTTATTACTGTAATTATAGCCATGGTTGTGGCTACTGCATAATGGACAAAGGCAGATGTATTTATCTGGCAGCTGCCTTATTATAGTGTTGGTGGAAAACTCCATTTTCATGACTATTTATTGTACTGCATTTAGTTTGTTCTTTTGTATGCCACATGACTTGAAATCCTCCAGGGCAGCTGTCATCCATTTAGAAAGTATTTAAAGTATTTAAAAATGACAGATCAACACAATGAAAGTACAGGTTTTTTTTAAAGAAGAAGACTATGCGGCCATCTTTTGTCCAAAGGCATTCTGGGGAAGTCCCCCCAGTTTTCACCCGGAGACCTAAAAAGTATCATCAGAGGAATCGAGTCCTTGACCTGGGGGCAGCAGTGGGGTGGAAAAAGGGAGAACCCTGCCCTTTTTTGCCCCTTGCATGAGCAGGGCTCTGCTCATGGAAAGGAAAGAGAGAGCTGATTTCACCCCCTTCACTGCAGCTTTCTGAACAGTGCACCTATTGGTACACACAAGTCACTTGATCCTAGGAATAAACTTCCCCATAATCAGAAAAGACTCCAGGAGGAGGAGCGGGTCAAGAAGCACACACAAACCTTGTTCCCATAGACTTCAGGCTCTGATCCGTTATGTTGGTTTCAATAAAGCAGAAATGTTTTTGAAGCCTCCAAGGGCTGCCCCATGTAGAACACATTGCAGGAGTCTAGTTTAGTGGAGGCCCCGGAATTATAGCTCAAATCAGGTGACAGAGAATAGTTCCCCTGGAAAAAATGGCTGATTTGGAAGGTGGACTCCATAGATTACACTCCCTGCCCCAAATCCCTCCCACTCCTGGCTCCAAGTCTCCAGGTATTCCCCGACCCAGAGCTGGCAATCCTATTTGGGTCTGTTCTACCCAAGGTTGCATCTTATGTATTTACTCACTCATTCACTCATTCATTTAGATATAGTTTAATCTATATATTGCCTATCGCAGACTGGCCGTCTCAGGGCTGTGAACATTGAAGGAATACACAACATTTGAGCAATTAAAAAATGCATAGTAAACCATCATCAAAACAAAATTATAATTAAAACTTAACGTTTTTAAAAGGCCTGTTGCCTGCCGATGGCCTATTTGGCATTGTGACATAAGGCTAGCTAAATTGGAAGGCATCAAGGAGGGGGGAAGGGGGAAGGAGAGGGACCTCAGTTTGATAGATGATGTAATCCAGATTCCAAGTTGGCCTCAAACATAAGATGACCGAGGAGCTCCATCTTGCAGGCCCTGAGGAACTCAAGAAGTCTTTAAAATCAGAAGTCTGGAAGTAGGAAGTGACATCACAGAAAGGAAGGAATCTGAGGGCTCACCCTTTGGCCAGGAAGTGACATCACAGGATGTACCATTCTTGACCTTTGATCTGGAAGAAACCTGATGGGCCACCATACCACAAAGTGATATCACATCCTCGTGGACCTACACCCTTGCTAGACCCTGCCCCCTTGAACCGCTGCCTCCAAGAATTGCCTGGACCACTGTAGGCAACCTCATCCTGCCTCCCACAACAGGCTTAAGTGGTTTACCGATGGGAGCAGCTCTTTAGCATTTGACCCATAATAAACAAACACAGCGAAGCCTCATGCACGCAGAGCTAAACTATAAAATTTTGGCCACAGAGTAGCCAATTAAAATGTCTTTATGACTCAGCTGCTTAAATGTTGCAAAAGCAAATCCAAGCTAGAGTTGCTCTGCTGTTTGCTGTGCTGCAGAGCAAAATTCACAGACTGCAAAAGAACAAAAAACAACAACAGCAAAACTCTGGGTGAGTCACCAGCATCCTGTTCTTGATGCCAAGCTAAAGGTGAAAACAACAAGTTGAAAATGCATTAGAGCCTTTATCTCCTTTCATTAGAAAAGGCATAAAGATGGGGAAATATGAGCGCGATTCAGCCCCTTTCTTCCACGTGCTTCTCCAGCCCTCCAACCTGAAGGCCGCTGGTACATCTCTAATTAGTCCTGTTGATCAGAAGAATCGTTTGCTCCCCACTACCAGAATGGCTTTGAAGAGCTAAATTGCCCTGTGGCTATCAGCTCCCCTAATGCAGACCCATAAGAGCATTTAGAGAATGAAATAGCGTTCGGTGGGGGACAAAAAAGCCCACAAGCAACCAGGAGAGCTATATATGGAAAGCAGCATTATAGACTTTAAAGGTTTGATCCCTCTGCTTCCAGAATGTACTTTCGTTCCTTTCTGCTCCCTTCCTGGTAGGCGCCTCTGTGCCAGCTCTGTGAATTGTGTTCTCTAGCCTTGACTTTTCATACATGGAGATTTCAGTTACATAAAAACAACAACAAAGAGGCACATGTGGCTTTGTGCACAAGAATGTCAAGGAGGTCCAGCAGATTCAACAGCCAAGACCTTCTCCTGATGTTGCTTTCTGTTGCTGTGATTCAGAAATGCACTGCCTCTGAATGCGTAGGTGCCAGTGGTCGTGCAGTGGCTAAGAGCAGAGGGCTCTGATCTGCAGAACCAGTGTAGATCCCTCATTCCTCTACATGTATCAGCTGGGTGGCCTTGGGACAGAACCAGCTCATGATCATTGTTGTCTGCGGACATCTAGAGAGCCATATTTTGGGCATCCCCGCCTTAACATGTGCCTTTCAGAGGAGTTGTGATTCTGGGAGAACTCCAGGCCTCACCTTGAGGTTGGCAGCTCCGTGGTTCTGATGTTTGAGGCCTTTTTTGTTTGATACTCTAAGCAGAAAATGGCTTCCAGCATGTCAATCCCAACAAAAGGAGGAAATGTTTCCCCTTCAATTCCTGCATGCCTTGTCTTTAATGTTGGGATATCTGTAGTGTTCCTGATTTAATAGAATAAAAAGAATATCCTGCAGGGGGCATCGGAAGAGATGTGTGTTTAGCATAGTCATAACAGAAACTTCCTGGTATTTTTCAAAGGATCTCCTCCAGTGTCCTCATTGCCTCAACTGGAGATTTCTTGCTCCTTTGAGCACATTTCCTCTCTGCTTGCTTCCTAAATTTACCAGCCCACCACAGCTGTTTTCATGGCGATCCTCACCCACAACTGACAAACCACACACACCCACTCCCTGGGACCAGGAAGAATGTCCAGCACCCAGAAGTGAACAAGAGGCCCCTTGACCATCTCAGAATTGACCACTTCTGCCCTTGGCTGAAGTAGACAAGGCCCCAGCAGTGGCCCAGCCAGCGATGTCCTCTTTTCCCTTGACCCTCATGGCTGGTAAAAACCAGTGGTGAGGCGATCCGAGGTCCTCTCCAAGACATTGTCAACTTGTCCCTGACTTCAGGGACATTCCCAGAGAGATTGAAAGAGGCAGTGGGGGGGGGGGGAAGCTCTATCCCACCAACCCAGAAAATTACCACCAAGTCTCGCATCTAGTGTTTCTGGGTAAGGTAACTGAATGTGTGGTGGCAGGACAACTCCAGGGATTCCTGGAAGAAAGTTCAGCACTTGACCCTTTCCAGTCCAACTTCCAGCCTGGTCACAGGTTAGAGATGGCTCTGTTTGCTCTGACCATCTCTGAAGGAAGCTAAACCTTGGCAGATTGGCACTGCTGCTCTTATTAGACCCAACAGAGGCATTGGACATGGTCAACCACAAACTACTGACCTACATGAAAATTAAGAGACACAGCCTTGAAAGACAGGATGCTTTAGGATGCTTTGGGCTGATCCTGCATTGAGCAAGGGGTTGGACTAGATGGCCTGTATGGCCCCTTCCAACTCTATGATTCTATGATTCTATAGAGAGGATGTGGCAGCCATGGAGCCCCCCCCCCCCAGGAAACAGCCACCGAGCCCCGATGCTGTGCAAAGAGTGCCAAGACCAGTCGGCTTCCCCAGGGTATTCATCTCAGGAATGTCTTTGGACACATCCCTAGTGCAAGCATGCTCCTAGTCCATCTGGTTTGCAGAGACCCAAACAGGTACATTACAGAGTGCTCCCATTTGACCTTTTAATAGTCACCCCTGTTTTACTGACCAGGACCAACATGCACTGGGTCGTGGATGCATGACCCGACTCGCAGTTAAATGTACATTGCAGGAATTTGCCTTGAACATATCTGAAGATTCATGAAGCGGTTTATACTGAAATCAGACAACTGGCCCATCAAGGTCAGTATTGCTGACTCAGGCTGGCAGCAGCTCTCCAGGCTCAGGCGGAGGTCTTTCACATCACCTACCACTTTGTGCTCTTAACTGAAGATACCTGGGATGGAGACTGTTATGTCTGTGGGCATTTGGAGACAGATGCAAATGAGGGTTCTCTGCTAGCCAAGGAACTAACCAATCAAGGAACCTGATCACTCTGCCAGAGCCAATCGGATTACTCCGCTTAGGGGCCAATCGGATTGCTCTGCTAGAGCCAATCGGATTGCTCTGCTTGAGGGCCAATCAGATTGCTCGGATTGCTCCGCTAGGGACAATCAGATTGCTCTGCTTGGAGCCAATCAGAGGCAGCAGCTGGCTGGCTGAAAGGTATAAAAGCGCATGAGTTTGACTGTTTTCCTCTATTCAGTAGTTGTAGTCTGTTGCCGGAGTTGCTAATTAAAGAGCAGTTTTGAAGACTTGGGAGTCTGTGATCACTGAACCCGCAGACTTAATAGAAACACAGACCTTCTGCTTTCAAAGCACAGGCTCTTCCACTGAGTGACAGAAACTCCCCTTTAAAAAGCTCATACTCGCTTGGTGCTGTGAGGGGGCTCTGCCACAAAGGGGGGGCTCTGCCTCAGGTTCCCCTCCCTCCTCACTTTCACCAGCAGGAAGGAGGCTCAGACATCATCAATTTCTCATTGCATGTTGTGCACATATTGGGAAATCAGTGTGCAGTTTAAGTCGCTAACAATGAATCCTTTGCTAAATGCACTCTCCGCACTGCACATTCACAGCAATTTGTTTTCCATGCTTGTTTTTGCTGGTCTGTAAAAGATGGGATGGGGACTGACGAAAAAGCTTACTAATTAGCTCAGTAAGCAGCCGATCCATGGGGGCAAGATGAAAGGCATCGACCATGAAGGATAAGAAAAATCAGCAGGCAGCACATTTGGTATCAGCAGTTTTTTTGGTCTTGTTGTTTGGTACATTCTTTAATCCTCAAGACAAGAAATGCTCAAGGATTTAAATTCAAATCTTGTTTGAGTTCACTATCATGAGGGTACTTACAGCTCCAAAATGTCATCTTTTCTTTCTTTCTTTCTTTCTTTCTTTCTTTCTTTCTCATTCTTGTTTCACATTTTTATTCCGGGGGGAAATCAGTGGCCAGGTTCTTAGAAGCAGCAAAACTCCGAGACTATGTAGGAAGATGAGAAAGAAGACAAGAATGAACAAAGACTAGGAAAAGTTCAGAGTTTTTGTTTTCCACCTAGGTCTGTGTCTGGGGTCAGGCCTTCTGACCCTGCACTTAACTCCCAGGAGACAATTGGACTCCAGATCCTATCAAGGGTTCACAGAAACCCAATGCAGGGCAGATCACAGAAACCCAAGGCAGGAGCAGCTTCCCAGCTTGCCATGATGCCCAGAGATGGTGGACATACCAGAGGGCAACCAGGAGCCAGCCCCTACAGGCTGTTAGCATAGGTAAAAGACAATAAGGATAGCTGAGAAGTAGCGGAATGTACAAACAAACAATGGTTCGTTCCTCCTTTGTTATGGGGGCCAGGAAGGCTTCTTTGAAAGGGCTGGGCAGGAAACAGGCTGCAGTGACCCTAGTCTGGCCCTTGCTAGACTAGACCAGGGTCAGTTATACTCAACAGGAAAACTCACAAAAAGTGTGCAAAAAAAGATGTGTGCCTTTTAAGTTACTGTCCTAAACTAGTTGTTATTTCAAAAAAAGTGGTACAACTATGTCAGTTTCATACAGTGAATTTCCTTCCATTAATGAGGCATCGTGCTATGATCATTTCGAACAGGGCCACTTTTCCCCCCTGCCCTTTTTCACAACTTGGAGTTTATGGGGTTTTTTTAACATTTTGAGCGCTATAGTGCTAAACCAATATAGTGCTGAAATGCTATATTGGTTTAGAGCTATAGCACTCAACTTACAATGTTAAAAAAGGAGTCTGCAGAAGTTTTCATGGCAAAAAAGGGTGGGGGAAAGTTGCATGGTAGGAAGCACTATGGACCTTTAACACTACACACCACCGTGATTCTGAAGAGCAACAAATCGGAAGAAATCGGAAGAAAGGAGTTTCTCTCAAAAACAGCTCAACCGTGCTTTGCTAAGTCAACTCTAATGGGTTTGTAGGAACAGGTATATTGATTGCGGTAGCAGGTGGTTACTAAAACCGCCTGAAACGATAGGAAAAAAATCTATTTCCAACAACCAATGATTAAAACAGGCAGTTTGAAAAGGGCGAAACTGTTCCCTCAATACCTTGTAGCTAAGAGCCACAGACAGACTTCTGCTCCACATGTTTATCCAGTTCCTTCTTGAAGCTGTCTATGCTTGAAGCCTTCACAATTTCCTCTAGCAGTGAATAAAACATAATTCTTCCTCCTTGTTCCTTTTATTTGTCTGCCATTCCCTCCCTCCTGCCACTTGCACTAGAGAAATTACTTATTACTGCTGTAAGAAAAAAAAGAGCAGTCTAAAGAAACGGCAGGTCATTGTTATCTAATTTCTAATCTGCATTTAAATAATAAATGCTAATTTCCCAGTTTTGCAATCTGGTGACTGTAAGTGACAGAGGTTTCAGTACCTGGGGACAATTTGCATCTCATTTGCATTCCAGCAAATGTAATCAGCTAAAAGCAAATGTCTGTCATCTCATTAAGCCTATGGGCATTATTTTCAGGGAGAGTGATATAACAGAACTTATCTTTCTTGCCAACATATATTTCCCACATTTCCAGTGTGCTCAAAACAGGTTACACAAGTACACAATCAAAACCATTAAAAGCCTTAACACAGAAGTTAACGAAAGTATCAAACTGTGATCCTGGGAATTGTTGCTCAGAGGTCGATTTCACATGGGCGAAAAAGGCCAGGAGGGCGCGCATATGGAAGTGGGGCTAATCGCTGCTTCTACATGATGCTGCCACCCGACTGGCCCCCACCTGGGCCTGGCACGTGTTACACCATCGTTGCCATCCAATTTAAGGGAGCATGGATATTTTCCATGATCCCTTAAGCGCTCCGGGGGCCAAAAGGTCTGATGGAGGCCTTTCCTGTCCTATGGAGGCCCGGAGGGGGCAAAAAAGCCAAATGGGATTTTCTCCTTTTTTGCAGGGAAGTAGGATTGCATTCTTACTCAATCCCACCTTTATGCCATGGCTGCGTCCCCCAGAGGGATGCAGAAAGCAGCAGACAAGCTGTACCACCAAAATGTTCTCATGCAATCCCATCTTCCTGCAACCCCCCTGCCCCCCACACAATGGAACCTTTCCAAGGTGGCTGTGTCTCCCATGGGAACACAGAAAGTGGTGGACCAGCTCCACTGCCAAAATGTGTCTCCCATGGGGACACGAGCCGTGGAGCATGCTGCTCCAGTGCAACGCACTCCTGGTGGACTGGCGTGGCTGCCACTGTGGAGAATGGCCCAGATACAACCGATACTGGTGCTTTAATTGACTGCTAATAGTTCTCTTGCTATTATCAGTAAATGAAAACCCAAGTAAAGTAGTATGAAGCCTGCAGATACTAGGGTCACAGCAGCATCGAAACAATTAGCAACACAGCCGAAAACGTGTTTATTGTGTGTATGCTTTCCCCACAGGTAGGGCTGCCAAATCCCAATCTAGAAATATCTGGTGGTTTTAGGAAGGGGCCTGGGAGGGAGGGGTTTAGGGAATGTTGGGACCCTGATAGGGTACAATGCCATACAGTCCACCTCCTAAAACAGCCATCTAACTTATCTTGGAGAAGTGGAATATATGATTTTAAAAGATATCTAAATACATAAGTGATTTGTGAAGATCAGCTGTTATTTGAGACTTCTTCGGGTAGAAGAAAGCAGCATATAAGAACCAACTCTTCTTCTTCTAATTCTGGAAGATCTCCAGTGCCCACCTGGAGAATGGCAAACGTACCTACGGGGCAAAGGACAGCTGAAGAAGGACATTTTGGGACCGGGAAAATGGCATTGGGTGGGGTAAGAGTTAAATTCCTTCCACGTGCCAGGGCCCTGATCCCCTCACCCCATCCTCACTACCACCATTAAGCCTTAAACCAGGGGTAGTCAAACTGCGGCCCTCCAGATGTCCATGGACTACAATTCCCAGGAGCCCCCTGCCAGCGTTTGCTGGCAGGGGGCTCCTGGGAATTGTAGTCCATGGACATCTGGAGGGCCGCAGTTTGACTACCCCAAACAGTGATAGATTCCTTCACAGATCTAGAAAGAGCCTCACATTCTGGGATAATGTAGCCCCAAGTGGGAGAGATAGTGGCCAAGTGGGGAGAGAGAAGACCCGTCTTGGCAACCGAGATTTTGAACAGCTTGTAAGAGAGACCAAAACGACTTCTTTCTGGCATGGTTTTGCATTTCTAATTGCCGCTGCGAGCGCCAGCTGGCAGGAGAGCTGAGCCCGAAGGGTATAATCCATGTCTTCTGCATGTTTCTGTAATGTTTTTGCTGCTCTTCATTAGGAAACGGAGGTAACGTGTAAATAAAACTTAAGAATGGACACAGCAGTTCTGAATAAAACGAAAGAAGGGGGTCATCTGGAGCTGCTTCCGAAGACCCGCTGGCCTCTCGCCGGGGCATTTGCTCCACTCGCATTTGGCCAACAAACAAAAGGTTAGAGGCGCGCATCCGTTATTTTCCTCGGATCCAAACAGTCACGAAATGTCAAGGCAGAAGAACCCGAAAAAATTGCGGGCCTATCAGTGACTCCATCAGAACAGTCAGACTTCATCAGACGTAAATAGAAGTTAACCAATGAAAGTAACAGATTGGTTTTCCTGTTAGTTCTCTCCTCTCCACAGAAGCCACGCAGGGTTTGAACCAAAATGTTGTCTTCTCCCGCTAAGCAAAAGTGATTGTTTTGAAATGTGATCCGAAAATTAGTGCAGGGATAGCTGCTGGTGATATTCAAGCCACAATCCTGCAAAATCGGTTAGGGACTGCAGTTCCTCAAGGCTGCATTCAGATTTCATTTTCAATAGGCAGGCACGAACCTAGTTTGTGGCCAGAGCATGGGTATTCCTGCTTCACTTCTCCCTGTCTTCTGGCATTGAGAAGTGAATTCTGGCTAACCATAACGTGGCATTACAGGAGTGTAGGGCCCATTCTTGGGGAAGGCACTGGCAAACCACCCCGTATTGAGTCTGCCATGAAAACGCTAGAGGGCGTCACCCCAAGGGTCAGACATGACTCGGTGCTTGCACAGGGGATACCTTTACCTTTACCTTTAGGGCCCATTCTGCACACATAGGATAATGCACTTTCAATGTGCTTTGGCAGCTGGATATTCCTGTGCGGAACAGGATAATCTACTTTGAAAGAGCACTGAAAGTGCATTATCTTGGATTTACTTGGATTTTAGTAAAGCTTTTGATAAGGTTCCTCATGATGTTCTGATGGATAAATTGAAGGACTTCAATCTGGATTTTCCGATAGTTAGGTGGATAGGGAATTGGTTAGAGAACCGCACTCAAAGAGTTGCTGTCAATGGTCTTCATCAGACAAGCACAACAATATAGGCTAGATATCAGGGGGGAAATTTCACAGTCAGAGTAGTTCAGCAGTGGAATAGGCTGCCTAAGGAGGTGGTGAGCTCCCCCTCACTGGAAGTCTTCAAGCAAAGGTTGGATACACACTTTTCTTGGATGCTTTAGGATGCTTTGGGCTGATCCTGCGTTGAGCAGGGGGTTGGACTAGATGGCCTGTATGGCCCCTTCCAACTCTGTGATTCTATGATTCTATGATTCTATATATGCTATAAAGTCCACAATCTGTTTTTCAACAGAGAAATTGATCACTGTCATCTGGAGATGGGCTGTAATCCCCGAGGATTCCCTGGTCTCACCCGGAGGCAGGCCTCCCTACCTAGTAATAATGAGAAATCTCCAGGTGCCACCTGGAGGTTAGCAACCTCAGACAAGATGCAGAGGCAGTGCAGAAATGACCACTGCCAGCCTGTTCATCATCCCCACTCTCACCCACATATACACAAGAAGGTGAGGGAAACAGGAAGGGGGTGGAGCCAGTTTGGTGTAGTGGTTAGGAGGGTGGAGCCAGGTTTGATTCCCCACTCCCCCACATGCAGCCAGCTGGGTGATCTTGGGCTGGCCACAACGCTGATAAAGCTGTTCTGATCGAGCAGTGATATCAGGGCTCTCTCAGCCTAACCTCCCTCACAGGGTGTCTGTTGTGGGGAGAGGAAAGGGAAGGCAACTATAAGCCGCTTTGAGCCTCCTTCGGGTAGAGAAAAGTGGCATATAAGAACCAACTCTTCTTCTTCTGGAAGAAGAGGGCCCTGCAATGGATAGGGGGGCAAGCAGGCTCCCTGCTAGCCATCTACTAGAGCTGGGGGGTGCACCCCATTTCTGTCACTTGCCACAGCAGAAGCCCCAATGCTGTGGATGGGCCAGCAGTCGGTCGGTTGAGAGTGGACCGGCCCGGTTCTGACCCTTCCTCCTGCTGTCTGCCTGAGCGCACCGAGGAGACCGGCTGTCTCTGCATGCAAATGTAGTGAGGGGGAGGCTTCGGCATCTCAGTCGTCATCCCCATTAACTGCAGTATAGCAATACAGGGGGCTGAAGGAGCGTATTTCCCAGCTAAAACTTGCTTGCATCTGTTCCGTCCTAAATTTTGACCGGCAGATCGTTTTGGAGAGAAAGAGCAAGGAGCACGCCGATACCATCAGGGCACAAAAGCCCAATCAGACCCACAAAATGATCCCTAATTTAAGAGAACCGCAAGGTACGGATGGCTGCCAATCAGTTGTACTAGAGAACAGGCTTCCGCTGTTAGGAGGTCTCTTAACGGGCAGAGAGGAACAATTGTATGGACTGAATCTGCCCTTCCCCTCACAGGCCTTTCCTCTTTTAGCCGTGGAGGGATATTATCCTACAATCACCTTTCCCTCGTATTGCTAGGATGGCATCCAGGGCTTTGTATACCTGACATTAAAGGAACAAAGCACAGCTGCCCCAGGAGCCTACATGCTGTACCCTGTATGAATGATTTCATCAAGCGAAGCTGTATTAATGTATTCGGGGCAGCCGAATGGAGCAGGACAATGGTGCTGGGCAAGATGCAGAAAGAGTTCACTGCCTAAGCCCCCTCCTGACCAGTTGTCACCAAGCACAGGCTGGACAGATACTTCTCCTGGATGCTTGAGGCTGATCCTGCACTGAGCAGGGGGCTGGACTAGATGGCCTGGATGACCCCTTCCCACTCTAGGATTCCGTGAGTCTAGTTCAGCAGTGGAATGGGCTGCCTAAGGAGGTGGTGAGCTCCCCCTCACTGGCAGTCTTCAAGCAGCAGCTGGACAGATCCTTCTCCTGGATGCTTTGGGCTGATCCTGCACTGAGCAGGGGGCTGGACTAGATGGCCTGGATGACCCTTTCCCACTCTAGGATTCCGTGAGTCTAGTTCAGCAGTGGAATGGGCTGCCTAAGGAGGTGGTGAGCTCCCCCTCACTGGCAGTCTTCAAGCAGCAGCTGGACAGATCCTTCTCCTGGATGCTTTTGGCTGATCCTACGTTGAGCAGGGGGTGGGACTTCATGGTTTGTACGGCCCCTTCCAACTCTAGGAGTCTACGATTATAAGCATTGTCCTCTGACAATGGGGCATCCAGTCCTGTGCCTCCAGCAATATAATAGCTAGAAACACTGCCTCTCGTCTCCAGCAAAAGGGCAAGATCCTGAAGAAGTGGGAGCCTGTTCTTGATCCCTGAGGCAGTGAGGGCTTGCTTCCTGTGGTCCCTCTAAGGGTTTGCTTTGTGTGTGTTTTTCTCTGTTTCTTGCCCTAAGGGTTGTAAGGATGCAGGGGGGGGATTTGTTTTGCTTCTCCATATATTTTCATTTTTAAGAGCCAAACTGTTTAGTTATTCATGCATTTTTAATCCCACGTGTCTTAGGCTTTCTTATTTATTCGTTCAGTTTTTTGTTGTTTGCACCACCAGGGGTTATTTCCAAGGGGAGACTTTCTCCTGCCATAACTTTGGTGTTTTGCATTCAAATTAATTTTTTTCCCCTCTAAAGTAAAATTCTGCAACTCCATGAGTGCCTGGCCATTCTGGGGGAAAGTGAGCCGAAGAACAGCCCTTTTCGCTGGCTGCCCAGCTGAATTGACATCTTCCAAGACTGGCCAGGTAGGAAAGAACAAAATCTGTGTCCAGTGGCACCTTGAGGTTTAATTCTTTTGTGTGTTGATGCCCAGAATTAAACTCAGTTGGTCTTCAAGGTGCCACTGGACTCATACAATCTTAGAGCAAGTCCAAACCTTTCCACTCTCTTGTATTTGTGAAGTGCCGTCACCTTGTTTCTGACTTCTGGCAACCCTGTGAACCAATTACCTCCCAAACATCCTTACATGAACTGCCTTGATCAAGTCTTGCAGAGGGCCGTGGCTTCCTTGACTGAATCCATCCAGCACATGTTGGGTCTTCCTCTTTTCCTGCTACCTTCAACTTTTTCTAGCATTGTTGTCGTTTCCAGGGACCCTTGTCTTCTCATAATGCATTCAAAGTCCCCTAACGCTGTTAATTAGAAGAGAATACCACAGATTTCTTTCTGCTTTTTTTGAATTCATGTCCCTTTGTAAGGGGGAATTACCTGTCTAATATCTGATGCATATCCCTGTGTGAATTTGCTTCTCATGTGCCCTGGCAGCCATGGAAATCCATGCAAAACCCATTTTTAGACCTGACAGCAAATTGCACACTCATAATGTGATTTTGCCACTGGAAGTGAAATGATAATCATACCTGGATAAGATTTCCTGTGATTCTGGGCAACTATCCTGGAAAGGGTGGATAAAACTGTGCTTCCAAAAGCCAAAGCCGAATTATATTTCTGTAGCTTGATCATCATAATGTAGCTTGGATCTATAATGTAGAGTCGTTCTGTAATCTGCTAACTGTAGCTGTAAGGTGCTTATGATATTGGCAGCTTGAGCCAAGAGGAAAGGCAAGATCTACATCTCTCCATTTCTCCATATAAATAAAACGGTAAGAGGGTGCTGGGAGGAGTTGGCACTCATTGCCAACCAATCAGATACACTGTCCCTGCTGTCCCAACCCTGATTGGCCATCCATCCAATAAACGGCCAATCAGGAAGGGTGTCCTGACCCTGGCCATATCCCCCTCCAGCTTCGTGCCAGCTGGTAAGTGGGAGCTGGAGGGAGGGTGCAGGGCCTGGGATTGCAAGTCCAGTTGGGGTGGGGGTGGAGAAAGGGGGAGGGAGCCCCTGCCAGTGCTCACCCCTGCCCCAAGCAGCCTCACCAGGCCTTGGTGGTGCTGCAGGGGTGCGGGGGAGAGCGCGGCTGCCTGGGGTGGCAAGGGGAGGAGCAGTGTCCCCACCAGCACTTCCTGCTGCCGCACCGGGAACACTCACCGAGTGCTTCGTGCCACCACCCCAAAACACCCACCGAGGGCTTGGTGAGCCTTTTGGTGGTAGCGGAGGGAGGAGCGGAGTCCCCAGCAGCACTTCCCTCTGCCGGCCCAAGAACACCCGCTGAGTCCTCGGTGGGCCTTTTTGGGGAGCCAGCAATGGGAGGAGCAGGGTCCCCACAAGAGCTTCCCGTCACCGCCTGGAAAACTTCCTCACAAGGTCCCTGTTGTGGGGAGAGGAAGGGGAGGTGATTGTGAGTCACTTTGAGACTCCATGGATCACAGAAAAGTGACAGAGTTTAATCTGTAGAAGTGGGTCTGGTTCCCCACACCTCCTCCACATGAAGCCTGCTAGGTGACCTTCAGCCAGTGACAGTTCCCCCAGAACTCTCTCAGTCCCATCTACATCATAAGGTGCCTGTTGTGGGGAGAAGAAGGAAATGTCATTGAAAGCTGCGGTGAGCCTTGTTAAGGTCGAGAAAAATAGAGTATAAAGAACTACTACTCTTCTTCTTCTTCTTCCCCCAATACTAGCTTGGTGCACCAACAGCATGCATTTCAAGGCACAGAGCTCTGTTATGCCTGCAGGTGTCCTTCAATACAGTGGTCCCCAACCTTTTTATCACCGGGGACCACTCAACGCTTGACAATTTTACTGAGGCCCGGTGGGGGGGGTAGTTTACTCCTCTACTCTCAACCACTGCCATAACGCTCTCTGATCGCTATGGTAATGTTTAAACATCCCTTCAAAATAAGATGCAGACACGCCACAACAATGAACATAAGGAACATTTTATTTTCATGGAAATTTTAACTCATGACAATGACAAATCAATGGGAACCCTGAGCTTGTTTCTCTGCAACAAGATAGTCCCATCTGGGAGTGATGGTAGACACCCGAAGTGTGTTGTAAAGGGCTGGGGGGGGATGAAGTAAAGGGCCGGGGGGGGGGGCCACCTCCTTTGCGGCCCACCTCCAGTTAGTCAACGGACCACATGTGGTCCACAGCCCACAGGTTGGGGATCGCTACTTCAATACACAGGGGTTGTATTCCCGCGGATCATGATGTTGGTGCACCAAGGAAAAAATCTAATAAATGAATAAAAATTTATTCATTGTCAATAAGGCAGCTCCTGCCTCCGTGAGACGGAAACTGTCAAATGATTTTGATAGATGTCAGAGCACATATCATTCGCTCTGCAAATTAGAGGCATTTTAATCTATTCGAAACTGTTGATGGCCGACTAATAATTCCTTCTTCTTTTTTTTTAAGCCCGAATGTCTGGTGCCTATTAACTTTATTGTACCAGCAAACTCACAGGGAATATAAAACAATTTCTTGGTAAAAACCGTGTGGAGGCAAATTAGGAGATGATTTCCTTGCAAATCGCCTCCGTTTTGGCACCTGGGCAAGGTATAGGCCATTCCCCCGCCCACAATTTGTTTAACAACTGTTCCCAATTATTATAGTGCATGATTGCCTGGCAGGAATGCTTTGGCTGAAATACAAATGAAATGTACAGGTAGGCATTTATAATTTCCTGGCAACTCTATGTTGTCATCATTTTAAGGACTTGAGAGATCTATATTACAGAGTCCTGCTGAAAGTACATTCCCATCATGCTATGCCACAAAGGCACTGTATGGAAATGCTTCTTTAAAAGATGCTAGTTAACTTCACGGTTAGGGCTGCCTGGAGGCCTGCAGGAAAATGTTCTGTTCCCCTAATAGCGGCTTAAAACATGGAAATGGGCAGCTGAAAGCTTTCCATTGTGCCGCAGCCGACTTGTGGCAGCCCCACAACGGAGATTGAAAGGTGAGTGAGAAGCAGAGGTGCTTTCTTATCACTTTCCTCTACAGTCTTCCTTGGGGGCTTCTCTTCCAGATGCCAACTCTCTTTAGCTTTCAAGACTGGACGACAATGGGCTATCCCATGCACACCTTCCCTCCCAAGGTTTTCATTGCATGGGGTTTACTAACAACACCTGAGAAATACCTTTATTAAAAGGACAGGTTGTTTTTCTCCAAGTGGGTTGGCAGCCCTACACCCCCCCCCCCCGAGGTGACGGGGATCTCTCCGAGGTTCCCCAAGCAAATGAGTGGAAATGGTAAGTTGAAAGGGAGATAGCAGCTCCTGCCACTGGTCTGTTCAGAAGCAAGTCCTATTTTATTCAGTGGACCACACTCTCCGAAAACTGACCTTAGCAGTGCAGCCTCACCCGAGGGCATCTTGCTTCGGATCACCAAGATCTGAGTAGTTGGAATCCAGGTGGGCATCTCTAAAGATGCTAAATTCTTTTCTTCTTCCTCCATTGCTCCAAAATGTGAGGGATCTCGGGATCTCTCAGTGTTCTCCATCATAATCTGCAATTTGACGAAACCTTCTGCTTGTCTAGCGGCACCTTGAAGACCCACAAAATTTTATCCAAGGGATAAGGTTTTGTATGCAAGCGCACGTGTTCAGGTATATTTGTTTCACTGTATTTGAAGCAGTGTGCATGCACATGAAAGCTTATACCCAGAATTCCATCTGCGCCCTCTTCCTCCCTCCCCCTCTAAGATGATACTGGGAATATTGTTAGAGCTGGGTGAGTTTGCCACTGTGTCTTATGGGTTTTTATGTATGTAATCTGATTTTATGACTGTTTTAAGGGGATTTTATTGGGGGTTTTATTTAGACGGTTGTATCCCGCTGTGAGAGCCTCTTGTGGCGCAGAGTGGTAAGGCAGCCGCCTGAAAGCTTTACCCATGACGTTGGGAGTTCAATCCCAGCAGCCGGCTCAAGGTTGACTCAGCCTTCCATCCTTCCGAGGTCGGTAAAATGAGTACCCAGCTTGCTCAGGGGTAAACGGTAATGACTGGGGAAGGCACTGGCAAACCACCCCGTATTGAGTCTGCCATGAAAACGCTGGAGGGCGTCACCCCAAGGGTCAGGCATGACTCGGTGCTTGCACAGGGGATACCTTTACCTTTCCCTTTAACCCGCTGTGAGCCTTCTGGGAGCGGCAGGCAATAAATTGAAAAATAAATAAATAAATAAATAAAAAGAAATTACACTTCATTGGTCTTCAAGGTGCCAATTGACTCAAACTTGGTTTTCCTGCTTCAGACCACCACAGCTACCCACCTGACTCTATCTTCTTCTTGGCAGATTGCCTCCCAAGTTCGTAGGGGTGCACCCAACAGTCACTGGCTTTAGGGACCACAAGTTCTAAATACATAGATTAATTTATTTGTTGAAAATTTATTAGTCACCTTTCTTCCTTATGGAGTTCAAGTCAGCCTAGGGATGTGCACACTAAAAAATTCAGTACAATTTTGATGCGTACTTAATCAATTCGTACTGAATTGGCTCAGCACAATTCAGTTCCCATGATTCGGGTTTACCTGAATCAATTCAGCTTCATTGGAGCCTGAGAAACAGCTGGCTCTCTACAGCAGGGGTAGTCAAACTGCAGCCCTCCAGATGTCCATGGACTACAATTCCCAGAAGCCCCTGCCAGCATTTGCTGGCAGGGGCTTCTGGGAATTGTAGTCCAGGACATCTGGAGGGCCACAGTTTGACTACCCCTGCTCTACAGCATCAGACCGGCTCTGCTAAAGAGAAGTTTAAAGACCCAGTGCCAATTAACTGATCCTGCAAGGCAGAAAAAACCCCAAGAAACAGCTGATCCTCTTTCTCAATCAATGGGGTCTTTCAGAGTCGGCCAAACCCAACCAAGTTCAGTTTGGGCTTCTTTGATTTAGCTCATCTAAACTAATGGGGGATTGTGATTAGTCTCAGACAGGACCGAAAACTACCTGAATATGTATTGACATGAGGTTTTTCATCCTTATCCAAGCCAAATCACATATCCCCTACTTCCAATATAAATAAAATACATCAACGTGATACATCCATCATTTAAAATCACAAAGTAGGATTGCTTTAAATAAATATAATCCAAAATAAAACTGTTTTCTGCTCCCTCCTAAAGACTGAGGTGGACTGTAGTGCAGTAATAAACCTCACACTTTCAAGATATTTCCTTATATTAGACTAGTAAGTTAATTGGAAAACCTTCCCTGAGGTCACATGGTCAAGTCAGTAGTCCTGCTAGTTAAGTGCTTGCATAAACCTGTGGAGTTGCTCCTTAGATTAAAAAAAAAAAGGTTTGAACTCTTCTTATTTTTCTGGCCTCTGTTTCCGAACCCAGAAACATCGCAAGGAAGGTGTTCCATAATCATGGAGGCTGCCACTAAAAAGGCCATCTCTTGTGTATCTACAGAACAAGTGTTTTTGATTGATGGGGAAGTCAGGAGGGCCTCTCCCTATGATCTTAATTTCCAGGTAAGGACATATGGCTTCCTATGTGGCTCATTAGGATTCTGTTTCCCATATTTCAGCATTTTAACACAGCTCAGCTCAAACGCATCCAAAATGTAGATTGCAATATGTTGTTGATTCGCTTTATGAATAATTCTCCTTTATTAAGACAGCAAGAGGAGGTATCAAAACATGTTCTTGGACTTAAAAGCATGAAATAATGGATAGAAGCAAAGAGACTGAGACAGATTGTTTGGATTGTATAAAAATAATGATATCAAGTGACGGACTTTGACGAGAATGGAGGAAGCTTTGCTCTTTCAGAAATACTCTCATCTGCAATAGTTTAGGACTTGTTGAAATTTGATTCCACACACGTTGGGTCATGCACTCTCAATTTACTTCTGCAGCTGAAGTTTCCTATGCGAAATAGGAAAATCCGCTGCTCAAGCGGATTGAAAGTGCATTATCTAATATAGGCAGAATGCCAATGGGCTAGATTACTGCAATGCATTCTAGGTAGGGCTGCCCTTGGAAAGTGTTCAAAGACTTCAGTTGGTACAGAATGCTGCAGCCAGGATATATACTGGAATGGGTCATAGGGGCCCTATCACTCCACTCTTGGCCCTTCTCTGCTTGCTTCCAAACTGTTTATGAGCACAATTCAAGGTGCTGGTGTTGTCCTTTAAAGGCCTATATGGCTTGACACCAGCAGACCTGAAGGGCCAACTACTCCCATATGGACCTACCAAGCTTCAAAGCTCTTAATCAGGTGCCTCTGCCTTTTGACACAAGGCGGGTAGCATCCTGAGAACGGGCTTTCACAGTCATGGCATCAAAATTATGGCACAGCCTGCCCGTGGCTATCCATCTGTCTCCTTCGGTCCCTGTTTTGCCAGGTTTTTTTCTGATACTCCCGCAGTGACCTGTGTTTTTATTCCTGCTTACCTGTGCTTTTAAATATGCATTTTAGTTTTGGTTTTATTTGTTTTCATGAGGTGTTTTTCTACTGCTTGTGGGTTGTTGCTCAGAGGCAGAGCCTCTGCTTCACCTGCAGGAGGTCCCAGTTTCAATCCCCATCATCTCCACTTAAAAGGTCCATGTCATAGGTGATGTGAAAGACCTCCACCTTGAGATACTGGAAGGGGGTACCAACAAGGTTCAAGAAACCAAGGGGATGAAGGTATGTTGCACTGTTCCTTTTGCAGCAAAAGTTATTGTGTATGTAGGCGTTCATCCTGGGACTGGCAGCATGCAAATGTTTAGAATCATGAACTAGCCAATAACCAATCAGACTCTGAAAATGGTCCAATAGTAATTCCTCATTATGGGCCAATCAGGTTCCTTGGTGGAGCTCTCTGAAATGCATTTAAGTTCAATGAGTTTTGTTGTTCGCTGTTTGGCGTTTCTTCTTGGAACTGGTGTTAAGAAAGAGCTGATTGTTTCCGAAGAAATTGCGTCTCGGTCTGCCGAACTCACAGACTCATCACAAGCAACAGCATCTATTGTGCTCTGCTTGTTGTTGTTATATGCGAAGTCGTGTCCGACCAATCGCGACCCCATGGACAATGATCCTCCAGGCCTTCCTGTCCTCTACCATTCCCTGGAGTCCATTTAAGTTTGCACCTACTGCTTCAGTGACTCCATCCAGCCACCTCATTCTCTGTCGTCCCCTTCTTCTTTTGCCCTCGATCGCTCCCAGCATTAGGCTCTTCTCCAGGGAGTCCTTCCTTCTCATGAGGTGGCCAAAATATTTGAGTTTCATCTTCAGGATCTGGCCTTCTAAAGAGCAGTCAGGGTTGATCTCCTCTAGGACTGACCGGTTTGTTCGCCTTGCAGTCCAAGGGACTCGCAAGAGTCTTCTCCAGCACCAGAGTTCAAAAGCCTCAATTCTTTGATGCTCGGCCTTCCTTATGGTCCAACTTTCGCAGCCATACATTGCAACTGGGAAGACCATAGCCTTGACTAAACGCACTTTTGTTGGCAGGGTGATGTCTCTGCTTTTTACGATGCTGTCTAGATTTGCCATAGCTTTCCTCCCCAGGAGCAAGCGTCTTTTAATTTCTTTGCTGCAGTCCCCATCTGCAGTGATCTTGGAGCCCAGGAAAATAAAATCTGTCACTATCTCCATTTCTTCCCCTTCTATTTGCCAGGAATTGAGAGGGCCGGATGCCATGATCTTTGTTTTCTTGATGTTGAGTTTCAAGCCAACTTTTGCACTCTCCTCCTTCACCCGCATCAACAGGCTCTTTAGTTCCTCTTCACTTTCTGCCATTAGAGTGGTATCATCTGCATATCTGAGGTTGTTGATATTTCTCCCTGCAATCTTGATCCCAATTTGTGACTCCTCTAATCCCGCATTTCTCATGATGTGCTCTGCATACAAGTTAAATAGGCAAGGTGACAGTATACAGCCTTGCCGAACTCCTTTCTCAATTTTGAACCAGTCAGTGATTCCATGTTCAGTTCTCACTGTTGCTTCTTGACCTGCATATAAATTTCTCAAGAGACAAATAAGATGCTCTGGTATTCCCATCTCTTTAAGAACTTGCCACAATTTGTTGTGTTCCACACAATCAAAGGCTTTAGCATAGTCAATGAAGCAGAAGTAGACGTTCTTCTGGTACTCCCTAGCTTTCTCCATGATCAAGCGTATGTTGGCAATTTGATCTCTAGTTCCTCTGCCTCTTCGAAATCCTGCCTGTACTTCTGGAAGTTCTCGGTCCACATATTGCTGGAGCCTAGCTTGTAGGATTTTGAGCATAACTTTGCTAGCATGAGAAATTAGTGCAATGGTGCGGTAGTTTGAACATTCTTTGGCATTGCCCTTCTTTGGAATTGGAATGTAAACTGACCTTTTCCAATCCTGTGGCCATTGTTGAGTTTTCCAAATTTGCTGGCATATTGAGTGTGCTCTGCTAGGGCCCCATGAATCCTTAAACTGGGCCTACCTCAGCCTGACATCCTGGAAAGCCACGCGAGGTCACAACTAAGACTACTCTGACCTTGAGAGAGCAATGGCCTCACTCAGTCTATGACAACATCGTGTCTTCAACATCAGCCCACCAGCCGCAGGGAACTAGGAATCTCTCTATTAAACTCTAACATTGAAAACATAGGTGGGGTGAGCTGGGTTAAACTAAGCAGCCATTGGGGGTATGGAGTGGCAGTTGTTTCCCTGGCTTTCCTGGTATCATATTAAAATCAGGCTGAAGCTGTTAAGAAAGTAGTGTGGGAGTTTTGACAATTCTGTACTCCCAGGCTCAGCCAAACAGATCATCCCTCCTCGATGTTCTCCTGCTGCAAGAGTGGGGGAGAGACAACCGGGGTGGGAGTTACTGTGGCAGCCATCCCTTTAAGTCTGTCTGTACCGAATGTGTGGTAAAATCCCCCTTATTACTTCACAAGGGCCTCTTATGAAGTAATAAGTGCCGCCTTATAAGTGCCGCCTCGAGCCTTCGGGGGGAGGCGGGGTATAAATATAATAATAATAATAATAATAATAATAATAATAATAATAATAATAATAATAATAATAATAATTATTATTATTATTATTATTATTATTATTATGCACGGGCCAGAATGCCCGCGCTGGCAGCAGGACGCCTCCGTTAAAATCACCAATGTGCCACCAGCGTAGGCGCCTCCTGGCCCAGAGCTATGGAACGACCGTGTTACGTGACCGCGGCATCTTCCGTAACTTCCTGGGTGAGCCGGGGCTGCGGCGGGCCGGCACTGTGCGTAATCGCCAGCGCCAGGCTTGTCGGCCTGCCTAGCCCCAACCCTATGGTGTCCCTGTGGCGACACCACGCACCCCTGCGGGCGATCCCCTGCCCACACCTGGGCTTGCGGAGGGGGCCTGGGCTCCCCACTCCCTCCCTGGGCCATCCACACTTTCCCCCACACCCTGCCGCACTGGCTTACCTTCTGGCCCCAGCGTTCAGCGCGCACGCACACACTATGCCAGGGCAGCCCAGCATTCCCTGCCCCCGTGCATACACAGGGAACAGCGGGGCATCCTGGCCTGCCGCAACAGGATGGCAGCAGCACACAGTAGCTGCCTCTGTGTATAAGAGGCCAAGATGATAAGAAAACTGAGTTACTGCAGTGTGAGGGAATTCGCCATTCAAAAATAAAGTTCTATATAAAATGAGATACGTGTCGAGTGAATTTCAAGGTGTTCAGGAAACTTTTCTTGGAAATTTTGACAAGGGTTGACAGGCCACGATAAGTAGTCAGTTGTCTATATGTGCTGCCTTGAGTCCAAGGCAGAAAGGTGGGGTGAAAAGTATATAAATGAAGAAATAAATGCAAATAAATTCAATGAATGTTGGTTCTAAATGGCATCTACAGGAGAATGGGCTCTATCTCTGAAGGCCACAGGGTCTAACGAAACAATGGCATCAAATCTATTTCTGAAAGGTTCTTTATGAAGGAAATCTTTTTTTTTCCTGCTCAGTTTTTATGCTTTAAAAGGAAAAAAGTCTCAAGCTGGCGATGGCGAAGGGATTTAATGTTCAAAATATCAAAAGCAATTTCAAAACGGATTCCATTTTTGCTTCCTTCACCGGTGAAGTCTCAATACTGTAATCTCAATCTTCCCTAATAATGTCTGTTGGAAATAATATTGTTGGAAATAACTTAATCTCTTATAGTTTCTTGGGTATATAATTCAATCCCAAACTGGTTACATAAATTAAAATTTGTAGGGATCTACTAATATTAACATCACTCTGTTTCCTCTATAGTCACTGCTACCATACAGTTTTGCCCGAAAGCTAGAGAATCACCTACTTCATGTGTATAGGTGCAGCCAAACTGTGGCTCACTAGATGTCTATGGACCACAATAACCATGAGCCCCTGCCAGCCTGGCTCATGGTACTTGTGGTCCATGGACATCTGGAGAGCCATAGGGGGTTCTCATTAGTAAAAAAGTTGAGAAAGGCAATCTTTCTCTTGGCAGGTTTCCTTCTTAATGTCTGTGCATCCTAAGATTTGTTGATGTGTTCAATGTTTCCTTGTCATTTGCATTCCTTAACTGTATTCTGTTACCAGAAACGCACTTACCCACGTGTCCTGTGACACGTGTATATTCAGCTGTGGGGAATTTGCTTTGCAAGGGGTGCTAACATAGCAAAATGGATTGTTTGCCAATGTTTACAAGGTGATTACACCCTTAAGAATTCAAGGCAGATAACAGGTATATAGTAAAAATAATAACAATCTTTATTGGAAGGAAAGTATTAAAATAGGCAAATATATATATCGAGCACACTAGTAATCAGTCTATAAGGGAAAATAGAGTGGGAAAAGAGGTTTTCAATATAATTACTGGTCTTGAAGAGAGAGTAGAGAGGTAGAGAACAGCAGCATGAACCAGCGTGAAGAGTGTTTCTTATGGGTCCTGACTCAGAAAGCATGAGGTGGCTTTGTGAAGTCACTGTTTATATATGTTTTTGGTGAGGGGGCTACGTGATGAAACCCAGGTAAGCAAATGATGGAATTTTCCATGGAACAGGATGTTGGGCAATGCCCTGGCCAGATCCGGAGATGGTGTTGATGGGCTTAGACAAAGGAGTTAATGGCTTCTAAGTAAAGGAGATATCACTGGCAGTCTTCAAGCAAAGGTTGGATACACACTTTTCTTGGATGCTTTAGGATGCTTTAGGCTGATCCTGCGTTGAGCAGGGGGTTGGACTAGATGCCCTGTATGGCCCCTTCCAACTCTATGATTCTATGATTCTATGATCATGTCTCAATAGGTCTAGCTGCTGAGTTTGGGGGAAGAGATTTCCCTGGCAGAGGGGCCAAGCATGAGTCATCGGCATAAGACAAAGAGTCATGCCTAGGAGCCCCTGAGCAAACAGATGTTAGCCAGGCCACTCAATCAGCAATACAATGGGGTGGATGAGAAGGAGGAAAGCAATTCCTGAGTCAGGCGGTACCCGTGATTCCTAACCTGTAATGAAGGACAAGCTGAAGGGGGAGGTCCAAGATGGAGTTAGTCCCATCAGTGTCTTGTCAGGTTTCAACAGGGTCTGGCTTTGGCACAAGCCTAGACTATTGCACAGTACTACTGGTTGTGGAAAGACAGGGTGCCAGCCTGTGAGGCAGAGGTCCTGCCATACATAACAATTCCATAAAGTCGGCATTGAATTAACCCATAACAAGTCTGAAGCCACTGCCAATTAGAGAAGGGAGGGAGACAGTGAATCAATACCCAGAACTGATTGGACATGCAGAGCTACATTTCTTTGAGCAGTTATAGAAGAGCGTTCTGAAAGAACGAGGCTTTCTGCTGTTCCTTTCGCAAACAGTCTTTGAATATTAATCAACCTTTTGCCCAAGATTCAGGAACAACAAGACCCCCCCCCCTCTGCCTTGCAAAGCTAAAAGCGCAATCCAAAAAAGCATCTAATGGCTTCATCTTGGCACCTATTTGTGATTTTTTTTTTCCCCTTGACCGAGCCGTATGTGAGGCAGCTAGACCAGGTGGGGGCAATTATGGCAAGATGGAGAGAGATATCGAGTAAACGGACCAACCCCCTGTGCCAGTGACCTTTGGAGCTTTTCTTTTCAGTTAGGGCGACCCCGTTGTAAAGTCTCGTATTTAATGCTTTCTGATTGGTCAGATATATCTGGCAGTCACGGTGCAATAGGGGTTAGTCTAAGATGGTGCTGTAAAGGAGGCTGTAATTGTACAAGGAGGGCAGGGGTCTTCAGAATGTGGTTGAATCCAGGTCAATATATTGCCCAGTCATCAACCCCCGGTCCGCGGCCCGGTACCGGGCCATAAAGGCCTCTGTAACGAGCCATCGGCAGCCACGCCTGCCTCTCCCCCCCCCCTGCAGCGAGAAGCTCACCAGGCCGTGAGTGAAGTGGCCACTTTGGTGGCCGCTTCGCTCAAGGCCCGGCTAGCTTCTTGCTGCAAGAGGGGGGGTAAAAGGCAGGCGCGCCTGCCAGCACACTGTCGGACACAAATACACATGCACAGAGCTGCCATGCACGCACATTAGCGCCCCCTACTGGCAAAAACACACATGCACGGAGTTCCTGCACATGCGTGTTAGCCCCCCTTGCTGGCAAAAACGCACATGCACGTCAACTCTGTGCATGTGCGTTAGCACCCCCTGCTGGCAAAAACGCACATGTACAGCGCCCAGGCCACCGGCTCTTCCCCACCCCCGGAGGCGGTCCTCAACCGTAAAAAGATTGGGGACTGCTGGTCTTGGGCACTGGTCTCCATCCCCAACATGGGGACCATGTCACCCCTGGTGCATGCCAAGTAGTGAGGGTTTTTTAGAAAGTGGGTGGGGCAAGGTGGAGCTCTTATGACCAAATCATTTGATTGGCAACTGGAGATTTGATAGGCTGTGGAGATTTTTTTTTAATATGAAGTTGTCACCACAGCACAAGGCTCTTCACCATGTGACTGAAGAGAAGCTGGGGCAACCATTTCACAGCTAGCTCCGCCTCTAGTGGTAGCCATTTTATGGCAGCCATTTTGGAGATGTGCCCACCAGAATTCCAGAGGTGTCAGCTGGCTCAAAAAGGTTGAGGGAACCAAAATCTTGGGGTTTATTCATTTCAGAGGGGAGCTATGATGTTCTGCAGTACAACCAGGAAGCGCGTTTGCCCAACCTGGCAGGGGCACAACTTAACATCGTCAAGAGAGTAGCAGGCCAGGCATTTTTCCACCTTCGCCAAGCCTGGCTACTAGCACCCTCCCTGTCCCCTGATAACTTAGCTACCGTGATCCATGCGACGGTCACCTCCAGACTAGATTTCTGTAACTCGCTCTACGCGGGCCTCCCCTTGTCCTTGATCCGGAAACTTCAGCTAGTGCAAAATGCAGCTGCTAGGGTCCTCACTGGTACATCTTGGAGTGCCCACATCCAGCCGGTGCTGAGGCAGCCCGGATCCGGTTCAAGGTTTTGGTATTAACCTTTAAGGCTTTATGCGAGTTGGGACCCACATACTTGAGGGACCGCCTATCGCCCTATGTCCCCCGCAGGGCATTACGCTCTGCGGGGGAAAATCTATTGGTCGTTCCCGGCCCTAGACAAGCGCGCCTAGCCTCGACCAGGGCCAGGGCTTTCTCTGTCCTGGCCCCCACCGGGTGGAGTGAGCTCCCGGGTGAGCTGCGGGCCCTGCGGGATTTGTCAGCATTCCGCAGGGCCTGTAAAACGGAGCTCTTCCGCCAGGTTTATGGTTGAGGCTGGGGTCTGCGAGGTAGAGCGTTGTCCCCCCCCGGGGGGGTCTGAAGTATACATCATCTCCCCCATTCTCTATTGCCTTGGCAGGTGGGAGTAGCTTGTGATTGGCTGCCGCCATGTTATGATTTTTAATGTCTTTTAATGGGGTTCTAATTGGGATTTTCAAGACAACTGTTACCCACCACGAGCCTACCCAGGGAGTGGCAGGAAATAAATCAAATATTATTATTATTATTATTATTATTATTATTAATAATAACCATTAGATCTGAATTCTGCAGTGCCTCAGAGACTGACGAGATGTTTTGGAGAGATGAGAGGAAACTGGGAAATGAGTAAAAGATAATAGAGCAGACTTACAGTTCATTTAACAGCAGGCTGCGATGCCAAGTTCTTCATAATTATAGCGGCTGCAAAGATGACTCACTAATTCGATCAAACAGGCTGGAAAACTACTGGAGCAGGTTATCTGGCTCAGCATGTCAAACCGCAGGATGTTGTCAATAATGAAATAGGAAAGGATTTCTTAACGATGTGCTTTGGGCAGAACAGATCTGTCATCTTTGCGCCTCCTCGACCTGTGAAACTGTCAGAAAGGCTGAACTCAAAACTGTTTGGTATCGAGGTTAAGAGTGATGGCTGCTGCTCTGCAGGACAGAGTTCGATTCCCCACTCCTCCACAGGCAGCCAGCTTGGTGCCCTTGGGCAAGTCACAGCCCTGTTAGAAATGTTCTCAAAGAGCAGTTCTGTCAGACCACTCTCGGCCACACCTGCCTCGTGGGGCGTCTGTTGTGGGGAGAGGAAGGGAAGGCTGCATTGAGACTCCTTTGGGTAGTGAAAAGTGAGGCATAAAAACCAAGTCTTCTTCTTAGAATCATAGAGTTGGAAGGGGTCATACGGGCCATTGGCTAACCTCCTGCTCAATGCAGGATCAGCCTAAAGCATCCGTGATAAGTAACTGCACAGCCACTGCTTGAAGACTGCCAGTGAGGGGGAGCTCACCACCTCCTTAAGCAGACTCTTCCACTGCCGAACTACTCTGTGAATTTTTTCCTGATATCAAGCCGATATTGTTCTACACATAATTTAAACGCATTACGGTAGGTCCTATCCCCTGCTGCCAACAAGAACTGCCCTCCTCCAAGTGTCAAACTTTCAGATAACTTAAAGAGAGCCATCGTGTCCCCTCTCAACCTCCTCATGACCAGGCTGAACATTCCTAAATCCCTCAGCCTTTCCTCCTGGGGCTTGGTCCCCAGGCCCCGGATCATCGCTCTCCTCTGAACCCCCTTCAATTCTGCCCAGATCCTTTTTGAAGTGAGGCCTCCAGAGCTGCACACAGGACTGCAGGTGCAGTCTAACCAGTGCAGTGGGAGTATGGCATCTAGGAATTTTAATAAGATGCCTCTGTTGATACCCTCCATTCACTTTCTTTACCACTGCAGCACACTGTCTACTTATATTCAGCTTACAGTCCACAGCTTACACTCCACAAGTATTCCAAGATCTTGTTTACCCACACTGCTACCGAGAAGTATATCTCCCATCCAGTATTCATGCGTCTCATTTTTGTGACCCAGATGTAGAACTCCGGACTTTTCCTTATTGATTTGCATTTTGTTCCCATTTGCCCACTTTTCCAGCATGTTCAGATTTCATCAAACTCTTAGAGAACTGTGACCCAACTGGGCTCTCCAAATTAGAGGTGACCACTCTTTAACTACTATACAACACTGGCTTCAGTTTTGCCCCTCATTCCATTCTGCACATGTTGGATAATGCACTTTCAGTGCACTTTAGAAGCAGATTTTCCTGTTCTGCACAGAAAAATCCAACTGCAAAAGCACTGAAAGTGCATTATCCAGTGTGTGCAGAATAGGCCCTTATTTCTGCATATGTCTGAAGTGGAAGGTGGAAGCCAGAATGAGGTTCCTTCTGGTTGGCCGGACTCCCCACCATGGCTTGACCAGTGTTCTGTTGTATCCGTGTTCTTCATTTTCAAGGGCAAGAGGCATAATCCCCTCTGAGTTTGATGTGGTTGCCAGAGAAACCAAAACCATCTCAAGCAGAGACAGCCAAACCTAATTCAAACAGAGGAAATGCAAATCCTGGCTTGTTCTGTATGTCAAACGTTAATGGCAGGTTCATGCAGCCTTTGTGATGAACATTTCCTGCCACTTGAGATTGTCACCAGTATAGAGAACATCGAACATTAAAGCCCTTTTTTCACCTCCTACATTTTTTTTGACCTTGAAAAGACAAAGATTACATTCAAACATCTTGACAAGTTGAAATGAAGTTCAAATGTGCATGAACTTCACTTGTTGTCAAGCTGATGCATACATACTAGAGGTCCCAGCTCTGGGTTGGGATCTACCTAGAGATTTTGGGGGTGGAGTGAGTGGGATTTGGGGCAGGAAGGGACCTCTGAGGAGTATAATGCTAGGGGAATACATCCTCCGAAACAGCCATTTTTCTGCAGGGAAACTGGTCACTTTAGTCTGGAGATGAGCTATAATTCCAGGGCATCCCCAGATTCCACCTGGAAATCTGGCATCCCTGCTCCTTTCACTTCTCTCCCTTCTTGCGACAACAGGATCCTGGGTTAAAAATAACTTTGGATGCTTATAACATTCAAGCCCCTTCCCACTTTCCATGGCAAACAATCCAACCCAGATTAATTCTTAAATGCAGCCTTCAAGACTCCTGGGGCTCATTCAACAAGTGTCAGATAATGCTGTTTCAATGTACTTTTGCAGCTGGATTTTCCTGTGCAGAACAGGAAAATCTACTTCTAAAGTGTATTGAAAGTGCCTCCTTCCCAGGTGGTAGCTGGAGACAACTGAACTCCAAGTGACAGAGATCCGCTCCCCTGGAGAAAATGGCTGCTTAAGGGGATAAACTCCATAGTGTTATACCTCACCAAAGGTCCCTTCCCTCCCCAAACCCCATCCTCATTGGACTCCACCCCTCAAGCCTCCCAATCCACAGCTGGCAGTGCTAGACACCAGATACAACACTGAATTTAGACATTTCTTTCAGAGTTGTTTCATTAAACCAAGCTGGAGTGGAGGTGAGAGGAACTCCTAAATGGATTTGTCTTTTTAATGTTTCACATGAATAATTTACAGGGCCTCTTGGAAGTTCAGCTGGCCATATGAGGTGTCACCTTGATTAATTCTTCTGCTGTAGGGGAATCCAGGAAATTATTAACAGTGAGCTAATATCCAGCCCCAGAGCAATTTAGAGTACAGCAGAATGCAATGTGCCAAGTTTCCTGAGCATTGTTGGAGTGCGTGGGTAGTTAGACGACAGTTCTAGAAATGAGTGGTTTTCTACAGTTGTGTTCCTCTGAACACACCCAGGCCCACCACATCTTGTGCAGAAGTAGCGTCCTTATCTTCAGTGTCTTCTATGGTCTCGGCCACTCATCCCCAATTTCTCTGTCTTCGGGGTTTTCTTATTCTCACTGTGTCATCTCTGCCAACTTCTAAATGAATCAAACTTGGCTTTTCAGCAAAAGCAGTTTACTGATGAAGCAAAACAATGCTCATGATGTTTCTCGTTGAAATAAAAAGCAGATCAACATACCCCCAAATGTCCCACCCCACAATGACACAGAAAAATGTCCCAACTGAGGAAAGGTGGATTTAACACATTCCCAAGAACACCCAAGTCTGAGTAAGCAGATAAAACTATCAGTGCCCTTCCTTCTGGCTTCATCTAGAAGAAGAAGAAGAAGAAGAAGAAGATACCCTGCTTTTCACTGCTCAAAGGAGTCACGAAGCAGCTTCCAATCCCCTTCCCTTCCTCTTCCCCCCCCCCAACAGACACCATGTGAGGTAGGTGGGGCTGAGAGAGTTCTGATGGGACTGCTCTGTGAGAACAGCTCTAACAGGACCATGAATAGCCCAAGGTCACCCAGCTGGCTGCATGTGGAGGAGCAGGGAATCAAACCCAGCTCACCAGATTAGAAGCTGCTGCTCTTAACCACTACACCATTCTGGCTCAATAGAACCCTAACGATAGTCCACCCAAAACATCACAAGCAGACCTGAATGAGAAATTACCCACAAGGCCAGGAACAGAACATGTTTCCCAAGCTAATCAACCTCCCTCCGACCGTCCTTGGTCACATAATACCATGGCAGGATGCTGGTATGCTCGAGATCCTGACACTGCACCAACCGATTCCTGCACTATCCATATGCCCATTCCCTGAGGCCCATTCCCTGTAGGAACAGATGGGAAAGTGCTTGCAAGCAAGCAGGTGAAGCAGGGGGGATCATAGAATCATGGAGTTCGAAGGGACCTCCAGGGTCATCTAGGCCAACTCCCAGCAGAATTCAGGAAACACACAACTATCTACACACCCACAGTGACCCCAATGGCATGCCCAGATGAGAATGCCTGGCTAGTCCAGCCTGGAGGAATTTCACCTCCTGATTCGAAAGTGGTGATGGACATTTCCCTGGGAATGCAAGGAAGGGCTCCAAGAGCTAAGCTCAAACACAACCCTTCCTTCCCACACAATCTGCCTAAGTACATAGAACCAGCATTTCTGCCAGATGGCTATCTAGCCTCTGCTTAAAAACTTCCAAAGATGGAGAACTCACCACCTCCTGAGGAAGCCCGTTCCACTGAGGAACTGCTTTAAGTGTCAGGAACTTCTTCCGGATGTTTAGCCTAAAACTCTTTTTTGAATTAATGTCATCCCATTAGTTCTGGTCTGGCCCTCTGGGAAGGGGTAGTCAAACTGCAGCCCTCCAGATGTCCATGGACTACAATTCCCATGAGCCCCTGCCAGTATTGTTAGGGTGTCAGGTGGAGCCTTTCAAATTGTCTGCGACTCGATCCATTTTCGGTTGTAACTTCTGCCTGCCCACAGATGTGTTTTAGCATTGAGCCTAGAGTTGCCCACTCAAGTTGGGAAAATCCCTGCAGATTTGGGGGTGAAGCCTAGGGAAGGCAGGATTTCAGGAGGGACCTCCCCAAAGGTTTTAAGGTAGAGTTGCTCTCCTTCTGTTGGGATCTGAATAATTACTATTCATCTCCAGATGGTCGAGGCCAGTTCCTCTAGAGAAAAGGGCATAATTAGTAACTAGACTATGAAGCACCACATCCTGCTGGGACCCCTTCCCTCCCCAAGCCCCATCATCCCCAGGCACCACCTCTAAATCCCCAGGAATTTCCCAGCCTGGAGTTGGCAACCCTATTAAGTTCAAAACAGCCATTTTCATCCCAGTGGAACTGGGAGCCAGTGTGGTGTGGTAAGTAAGAGCAGCAACCTCTAATCTGGAGAACTGGTTTTGATTCCCCACTCCGCCATGTGCAGCCAGCTGGGTGACCTCGGGCCAGTTACAGTTCTTTCGGAGCTCTCTCATTCTCACCTCCCTGGCAGGGTGTCTGTTGTGGGGAGAGGAAGGGAAGGCCATTGTAAGCCGCTTGGAGAATCTTCGGGTAGGAAAAAGCGGGGTGTAAAACCCAACTCTTCTGCTTCTCTGTAGCCTGGAGATCAGTAAAAAAAAAAAATCCTAGAAGAGCTGTCCATGGTCCTTCGCTGTCCCCCCCCCCCCACAGACACACACACACACACGCCGCCTGCTGCAATTGGAGATGCGACGCAGCCCCGGGAAGGCTTGTGATTGTTGGCTGAAGTCTACGGAAGTCCTGACGGGGTCCCCCCACCCCTCCCCTTGCCCGGCCAGGCGCCCGCGGGCCTTGCGCCACCCTCCCCTCCTGCGTCTCTCCGCCCCGGGGCGGGATTCTGCAAGCAGCGGCGGCCGCATGATGCTCTTCAAAGCTCGCCGATGCCTCCCGCTATCGCCAAGGCCCCGTTGCCGGGCAACAGAGCGGAGAAGCGGCGCGGTCCCTCGGCGCTCGCCCACAGCCTGGCGGGGAAGGCGGCGGGATGCTGGCCCCTCCTGAGACCTGCGCCCAAAGAGATGCCCGAGACAGAGGAGGAGGAGGCCAAGGAAGCCTGCGCGACTTCACAGGCGCGGGGAACCTGCTGGAGGGTGATTCTTAGGGCTGCCAACCTCCAGGTGGCGGCTGGAAAGCTCCTGGGACTTCAGCTGGTTTGCAGATACCTGTCGCCCTGTCTTTCCTGGCCACCAGGGGGGGTTGGGGGGAGAGGGAGGGTTGCCTGGAGATTTGGAGATGGAGCCTAGAGAGGATAGGGAACTCAGTGGGGTACAAGGCCATAGAGTCCACCCTCCAATGCAACCCTTTTTTCCGGGGGAACTGATCTCTGGAGTCTGGAGGTAGGCTGTAATTCCAGGGGAGATCAGTGGTGATAATGAGAAATCTCCAGGTGCCACCTGGAGGTTAGCGGTCCTGGCCGAGGCGCAGAGGCAGCACGACAATGATCATGGCCAGCCGATTCACTGGAAGTTGGCATCCTTATATCCCACTGAGGTCCCTCCCCCTCCCCCAATCCTGCTCTCTTTAGGCTGCGTTCCCCCAAATCGCCAGGTATTTCTCAACCTGGAGCTGGCAACCTTAGTAGCTGTGCTTCTCTGCAGCAGCAAAATAAAGCAGAGAGGCTGTTAAAGCCCAGAGGCTGTTAAAAGGCAAACAACCTTTACTCCAGTGTAAACTTCCATGAGTCAAAGCTCACTACCTTGGAGGCATGAGATACCATCCAAGCACCAAGCCTTGAGAACTGTAGCTCATGTTACCAATGACAATTGGTAATAATCAGATGTGGGGGGGGGGGTTAAGGAGGGAAGTGTATCCGTCACTAGGTTTATGGGAGAAAACTTCATGATATTGATTTCTAGTGGTGTTTACAGCAGTGTTGTGTCACTGTTGTGCAGACACAAACAGACTTGTTTTTCAAGCAGTAACCAAAGGCAAAACAGGTCAGCCCCGGATTTTGGAACCTAAATAGCTTCTTGTTCTGCACCGAGGTGTCTCTATTACTGTCTGCTCTCCCCATAATACAACAGGAAACATGACACTGGCAGGGGAAACAAAAGGCAAGAAGAAACCATACCAGTGCGCCAAAATCAGGGGATGTGACAAGGCCTAACACATTTCAAATGAAGAGATGCTTCCTAGGAAAGAAGAATCGGCTCTGGAAAGCCAAGAGCAGGAGGTGGTGATGATCACGGGCCTTCTCAGGTCTTCCCAGAAGCCATTTACAGCTCCAGGAAATCTGATGTCTGGAGTTGCAGGATACACATTGAGAAGTGGTTTGGCCTCACTTGGGGTACTGTGTTCAGTTTTGGGCACCCCAGTTGAAGAGGGATGTTGACAAACTGGAACGTGTGCAGAGGAGGGCAACAAAGATGGTGAGGGGTTCGGAGACCAAGACGTATGAAGAAAGGTTGAGGGATCTTGGTGTGTTTAGCCTAGAGAGGAGATGACTGAGAGAGGATCTGATAACCATCTTCAAGTGTTTAAAAGGGTGCTATATGGAGGATAGAGCAGAATTGTTCTCTTGCCCCAGAGGGACGGACCAGAACGAATGGGATTAAATTAATTCAAAAGCAATTCTATCTAAACATCCGGAAGAAGTTCCTGACAGTCAGAGCGGTTTCTCAGTGGAATAGGCTTCCTTGGGAAGTGGTGGGTTCTCCATCTTTGGAGATTTTTAAACAGAGGATAAATAGCCATCTGACAGAGAGGCTGATTCTGTGAAGGCAAAGGGGTGGCAGGTTACAGTAGAGGAGCGATTGGGATGTGAGTGTCCTGCATAGTGCAGGGGGTTGGACTAGATGGCCTGTGTGGCCCCTTCCAGCACTAGGATTCTAGGATTCTTCTGCAGCTTCTTTTAATCACATGACAAAGCCCAGAGTGTAGCAGATTCTCCCTTGGATGTCTCTAAACCCAAATTGCCTTTTCGGTGCTTTCCATCCTTCTCTCACCTCAACTCAACAGCAAATGTCCCTAAATATGGGTTCTGAAAGTTGAACAAGATCCATTGGGAGCTGGGAGGCACAAGATTGTGTTGCCAACATTCTGTTAAATGTACCTATTTCTGCCTTTGCTAAAAGGAAAGCCTTAAGGTCAATTTGGAAAACAACTTTTAAAAGAACCTCCCACCACATGCAAGAGACACAGACAGTGTGATGGAGTGGTTAGAGTTTCAGACCAGGATCTAAGAGCCAGATTGTTGAAGCGGTTAAGAGCAGGGACGTCTAATCTGGTGAGCCAGGTTTGATTCATCATTTCCCCACATGCAACCAAGTGGGGTGATTGTGGGCTAGTCACAGTCCTGATTGTGCTGTTCTCACAGGGCAGTAATACCAGGGCCTCACCTACCTCACAGGGTGTATTTTGTGGGGAGAGGAAGGCAAGGCAATTGTAGGCTACTTGGAGACCTCTTCTGGTAGAGAAACATGGGGTAGAGAAACTCTTCTTCTAAGAGATCTAAGACCTAATCCTCAATCTGCCGCGGAAGCTTGTTGGGTGACCTTGAGCCAGGCAGCTTAACTTAAACCCACAGGGTTGTTGTTCTGAAAGTCAAACAGAGGAGAGGAGCATGATGCAAGTTGTTTGACGTCCCCATTGAAGACAAAAGTGGGACCTCACTGAAGTAAATAAACAATAGATGTGAAAAGGAGGGGCAGTATGGGGCAGTGGTCAGAATGCCAGACTAGGATCTGGGAGACCTACATTCCAATCCCAATGCTGAGTTACTTTGGGCCAATCACAGGTTATCAACCGATCCTGGCCTACCTCACAGGGTTGTTGTGAGGAGAAGACAGACATGAGGAAAACAAGGTGAGAAGCTTTGTATAAACAGTCAATAAAATAACACGTGAAAGGATGTGAATCATATATCATGGCTTGCAAGCCAATAAGGAGTTATTTCCTACAGTTGTATCCTGAGTGGGAAATGCTCTGATAACACTGGGGCACCCTCACAATCCTTACAAATAATCAAAAGGTGCTTAGAACCCCTGCCTAGATCGAAATCCTTTACAGACTCAGCTAACAGCCCTGGGATTCTTGGCACATCCTCCTGTCGTCTCAGGGTTCCCCGGAGAGAGATACAATTTGCACCTGTCCCATTTGGCAACTCAGAAACCTGACTGCCTCATTCGGGGAACCTACCTCCGAGTGGCTGCTGTGAGTTGAAGGGAACGCCACTGTTTCAAATCCATGAGTCAGAAAGGAAGGGCAAGCAGGGTGCCGTAAACAATTTCATTGCCTCGGTCGGCCCCCGGCAACATCTGCAAATGACGAAGCGGGGAGAGGGAGAAGAGACGGCGGAAACTGCATCTCACCCTCTGAGCTCAGTTCTCAATATTTGTACAAATGAATGGCAGCCCTCATTCCAAGCTTTGCTGTTCTGAGATGGGGGGAAGGGGTTGGTTACACTCGTGCATCATCTAGACCAGGGGTAGTCCACCTGTGGTCCTCCAGATGTCCATGGGCTACAAGTCCCATGAGACCCTGCCAGCATTTGCTAGCAGGGGCTCATGGGAATTGTAGTCCATGGACATCTGGAGGACCACAGGTGGACTATCCCTGATCATTCCCCAGTTTGTGCTCTGCTTATCTTAGACAATATTGGGGGGCACCCTTCACCCGCCTGGCTGCCAGTCAATCCTCAGATCTCCTGTCTATTTGTCACACGCTGTACGATAAATCAAGTCCTCTAAAACATCGTGCATAAGGAAGACACGCAAACACATGAAGCTGCCTTCTACTGGGTCCAAACACTGGTCTATCTAGATTGGTGCTGTCTGCTCTGACCAGCAGGGGTGCTCCGGGCTCTCAGGTGCAGGCCTTCCACGTCACCTGGTGTCGTGGTTCGGTCCTTGGTGGCTTGGGAACCAGACCGAACCCCGCCATCAGAGGCGCCCGCGATCACGGAGGTAGGGCATGGTGATCACAGGCAAGCCGGCAGCTGGGCGCCCCACCCGATCGTTGAGGTGGCAATGGCCGCTAAAGAACCTCAATGTCCCCCTCCACCTTTTGACAAGGGCCCGGAGATGGCCCTTTGTTCCAGGAAAATGGGCCATCGGGAACCCCGGAAAACCTCGCATATGTGCATGAGTCATGATTGTATCAGCATGTTCCCTCCGGAAGTACTGGGTGGGGCAATACAGCCAAAGGAGGTGGGTTTTGTATAAAAGAGAGCTTCCACCTGGAGTTCGGTGGAAGCTCTTACTCCATACCAGCGGACTCCACGTTGCTGAAATAAAGCTTGTTCCTGTTGTATCGTTCACCAGGCCTGGCGTGACGTTTTCTTCAAGGGGCACCCTGTTTTTTCAGTTAGCAAGCGGGTTCCCGACATCGTAAGAGCTTCCCACCGAACTCCAGGGTCGGCATCGCATCCGAGCGCTTATCGGGACGGATCCAGAGATGGCGTTTTCAAGCAACGAGGCGGTCTCGACCCCCACGAACCCCGGGAACATGGGTTTAATGTCCCCGGGAGATTTCCTCCGAAAATCGGGGGGCCAGGAGCAGCTGTCCGGGACCCCGAGACCCTCGGCAGCGGCGGCCAAGGGAAGGCGCCGGGCCATGGGGTTCCCAAGCACGGCGGGGAGCGCGCCGAGGTCTGGGGGGTTGGCCCCAACCTGGGACACCCAGCTGAGGCAGGCGCTTCGCCCGGTAAGACCTGAGGAATCCCTAGAGGACCTGCGGCGGGCCATGGCGGACTTGGCCAGGCGCTTGCAGGCAGCTGAAGCCCGTGAGCAAGCTCGGGCCGGGCCCGGAGGGACTGGTAATACAACGGCGGAGGGGATCGCGTCGAGTGAGGACGCCTCCAGCGACGAGGACGAGCCCGGCACTGGTGAGCGGGCCCCGGACCCCGACCCGGAGCAGTTTTCAGTCCCGAGTAGGCGAGACGGCCAGCGGAGAGGCGAGACAGCAGAGGATCTCGGGGGAGCGGGGGAGCCGACGGGGCGGCGAGAGCCAGACCAACGCAGGAGCGACGTGCAAGGCAGGGAGCGGCACGGCGTCGTTGGGCAAGTTGGTAGCCGGTGGAGCGGAGCAGGACGAGACGGCGGACGCCGAGAATCCCGGATCCGGAGGGGGTCGGACTACTCTCCAAAACGTTCCCCCCCAGAGCTTAAGGCGCGTTTCGACGGGACGCCGGACGACCTCCCGCAGTTCCTCCTCCACGCGCTGACGGATGCCCGGAGATATGGAGACCGGTATGAGGACTCCGAGGACTTGGTCTGGGGGGTGGCCTCGTGTCTCCAGGGCAAGGCGGGTCAGTGGTACCTGGGGTTGGCCGAGCGCGGCGACCCGGCAACTCAGGACCTGCGGGACTTCGTGGTCGCGCTCCGCCGACGATTCCAGGACCCCCAGGCTGAGGACAAGGCAAAGAGTCGGATCAAGGGACTTCGACAGGGTACTAGGGGGGTTATGGACTATATAGACATTTTCCGGAGGGAAGCAGGCAAGGTGTTCTCCTGGAACGAGGAGACCCAAATCGAGTACTTCCGGGAGGGCCTTAACCCGAAGCTCAGGGAATGGGCCGTGATCAAGGGGACGGAAGAAGATCTGTCTACACTGGAGGGGTGGTGTTTTGTGGTCGCCAAGCTGGAAGCCAGCCTGGGTTGGGCCGCCGCACCCCCCCGGGAGGCCAAAGGCGGGTCAGCCGAGGCGCCGAGACCGGGCCCCGACAACTCTCGCCCCAAACGACCCCCGAACCCCGAGCGGGAAAGGAGACGCCGGGAAGGACTGTGCCTGAAATGCGGGGGGTCAGGACATTTCGCAGCAGCGTGCCAACGGCAAGGGGGGGAGGACCGCGGGCTCTCCCAGGGGGGAGGTGCGACACGCCCCCAGCAGGCACGCCGGGCGGAGGAACTCCGCAACGAACCGGGAAGCGTCCAGGCGACGGGAAACGGCCAGGACCTGCTGTAGACGGCGCCGGGCAGCAGGTCCCGCGGTGCGAGGGAAAACCCCTACAGCATGAGGCGCGACCTCCGAACGTGGTAATTTTAGAGCTCCGGAACCCGGAGAACGGACTAAGTTGGGTGGGGGAGGCTCTTTTGGACTCTGGATGCGACCACAGCATGGTCCACCCCCAGATAGCCCGGGCTTTGGGGCTACCGAAGCGCATTCGGAAGGTTCCCCTGGTTTTCGTCCAGATGGACGGCAGCCCGATTCAGGGGGGACCTTTCGGGGAGGAGGTGGGTCCTATCGCCATCCACATAGGGGACCACCAAGAGCTGCGGTGGCTGATCCAGGTCCCCGTAGCGGGATATCGGGCGGTGTTGGGCCTGGATTGGCTGAAGGAACACAACCCCGTGGTGGACTGGCGGGCGGGGACCCTGAAGTTCGACTTGACGGTGGGTGCACGGCATCGGGTCCCCCACGAGAATTCCAGCCACAAGAGGACGGCGGCGCGTCCCAGGGGAGCGGCGGCGGCGCAGCAGGAGAAACCAGAGCCCGAGGTCCCGCCAGAGTACCGAGACCTCGCAGCCGTTTTCAGCGAGCGGGAAGCGGACGAGCTACCCCCACACCGCCGCACGGACTGCGCTATCAACATCCCAGAGGGGGCGGTACTGCCCAAAGGGCGCATCTACAAAATGAGTGAGGGTGAACTCAAGGACCTCCGGGAGTTTTTGGGAAAAAATCTGGCCCGAGGTTTCATCCGGCCCGCTTCCAGTCCCATGGGAGCTCCAGTCTTGTTCGTCCGGAAAAAGGATGGGTCCCGACGGCTGTGCCAGGACTACCGGGGCCTCAACGCCATCGCAGCGGGGAACGCTTACCCCCTCCCGCTGATCCCGGATTTGCTGGCCCGGCTGGGCAAAGGGACTCTGTTCACTAAGCTGGACCTAAGGGAGGCGTACTACCGGGTACGCATCCGGGAGGGGGATGAGTGGAAAACGGCGTTTAACTGTCAATTGGGACAATTCGAATTTAAAGTGATGCCGTTCGGTTTAAGCGGGGCACCTGGGGTTTTCATGAGTCTAATTAATGAGGTGTTGCAGGACCTTCTGTTTCAGGGGGTGGTTGTTTATTTGGATGACGTCCTGATCTACAGCCAAGATCCCCAAGAGCACGTGACCCTGGTGAGGGAGGTGTTAAAGCGCCTGCTGGCAAACCACCTATACGTGAAGCTGGCTAAGTGCGAATTCCACCGTCCCTCCCTGGACTATTTGGGCTACCGCATCTCAGCCCAGGGCATAGCTATGGACCCCGAGAAGGTGCAGGCGGTGCTGGACTGGGAAAGGCCCCGCACCCGGAAACAGCTACAAAGCTTCCTGGGGTTTGCTAATTTTTTTAGAGGCTTCATCCCCAGATACTCCTCCGTAGTGGCTCCCCTCACGGACTTGCTAGGTACCAAGGGGAGAGGTTCTCGCGCCACGCGGCCCAGCGCAGCGCTCGGCTGGAATGAGAAATCGGAGGCAGCGTTCCTGGCCCTCAAGCAAGCTTTCGCGTCTGAGCCCACGCTACTGCACGTCGACCCAACCCAGCCGATGGTGGTACAAGTCGACGCCAGCGACGCAGCAGCCGGGGCGGTTCTCCTGCAGCGAGACCAGGCGGGACAGCTGAGGCCGGCGGCCTACCTCTCACGAAAATTCGCCGAAACGGAGCGGAACTGGTCTACCTGGGAGAAGGAGGCGTTTGCGATTAAGTTCGCCCTCACCGAATGGCGGCATTGGCTGGAGGAAACAGAGGAGCCGTTCGAGGTCTGGACAGATCACAAGAATCTGGAGGCGCTCCGGCAACCGCGATCCCTGAACGCCAAGCAGATGAGGTGGGCGGAGTTCTTTTCGCGGTACAATTTCAAGCTGGGTCACATCCCCGGCAAAGAGAATTTCCTCGCGGACGCCCTCTCCCGGCTGCCGCATCATGGGGAGGGGTACGCTCCCTGCACCAGGTCTGTGTTCGGTGAGGAGCAGCTGGGACGGGGGGTCGTCACTAGGCGTCGGGCCAGGGGGGAATGGGACCCCGACCCGGCGACCGCCCCGCTCCGAGACCGCCTAGTGGCAGCCTACGGGACAGACGAGGAGCTGGCTGAGCTCCGGGACTCTTTGATTTTGGACTCCGGTCTCTGGCGGAGGGGGGAGGCTGTCTACGTCCCGGAAGGGCTACGACGGGAAGCCCTCAGCCTCTGCCACGATGCTAAGACCGCCGGGCACTTCGGTTTCGTAAAATCCTGGAAGTTAGCCCGGCGGCGGTTTTGGTGGCCCAGTCTGCGGCGGGACACAAAAGCTTACGTCAGTGGTTGTCCTGTCTGCCTGACCTGCAAGCCGGGGGTTGGCAAGCCGAAAGGGCTGCTGCACCCGCTCGAGGTCCCGACCCGGCCGTGGTCAGTGATCTCCATGGACTTTATAACAGACTTGCCTCCCAGCAAGGGGAAAACGGTGATCTGGGTGGTGGTAGATCTATTTTCCAAACAGGCCCACTTCATTCCTTGCGCCAGTGTCCCCAGTGCTTCACAGTTGGCTCGGATGTTCCTGGATCACGTGTTCCGACTGCACGGGTTGCCGGACAAGGTGATTTCCGATCGGGGCTCACAATTCGTGTCCCGGTTTTGGCAAGCTTTCCTGCGCCTGTTAGACATCGAGCAAGGGCTGAGCTCCGCTTACCACCCCCAGACGGACGGGCAGACCGAGCGGGTTAATCAAGTACTGGAGCAGTACTTGCGGTGTTTCGGTTCCTATCATCAAGACACCTGGGTGCCCCTGCTCCCCCTGGCCGAGTTCGCGTACAACAACGCAGACCACAGCAGCACGGAGATGTCGCCTTTTGCCGTCGTCTACGGGACAGACCTGAGACACTTCCCGGAGCTTGGAGAGGTCCCCGCCCGGGAATCGGCCGACCTTCGCGAGTGGGGGAAGCGTGCCGGGAGCTGCTGGAAGTCGCTGCAGGAGCAGCTCCACAAAGTCAAGGCAGCGCAGAAAGAGGACGCCGACCGGAAGAGACGACCAGCTGAGGAGATCCGACCGGGGGATCGAGTTTACCTTTCCACCCGGAACCTCCGGTTGAATTTGCCCAGCAAGAAGCTAGGCCCTCGGTTTTTGGGGCCTTTCGAGGTCTTGGCCCCGATCAACGAAGTTTCGGTCAAGCTCAAGCTCCCCAAGAACCTCCGGCACATCCATCCCGTCTTTCACGTGAGCCTTCTAAAAAAAACTCCGGACGGTGACGTTTGGCACCCCGTGTTTTCCCCGCCAGCGCCCGAGGTCCTGCCGGGGGGGGAGCACCACGAGGTGGCGGATATCCTGGACTCTAGACTCCACAGGGGGAAGTTGCAGTACCTCGTGGAATGGAAGGACTTCGCTTTGGGGGACCGGGAATGGGTCTGGGCAGCGGACGTCCTTGCGCCCCGACTCACTGAACGTTTCCACAAGCGGTATCCTGGCCGTCCCGGGGGGTTGGAGAATGGACCTTTGGGGGGGCAGAATGTCGTGGTTCGGTCCTTGGTGGCTTGGGAACCAGACCGAACCCCGCCATCAGAGGCGCCCGCGATCACGGAGGTAGGGCATGGTGATCACAGGCAAGCCGGCAGCTGGGCGCCCCACCCGATCGTTGAGGTGGCAATGGCCGCTAAAGAACCTCAATGTCCCCCTCCACCTTTTGACAAGGGCCCGGAGATGGCCCTTTGTTCCAGGAAAATGGGCCATCGGGAACCCCGGAAAACCTCGCATATGTGCATGAGTCATGATTGTATCAGCATGTTCCCTCCGGAAGTACTGGGTGGGGCAATACAGCCAAAGGAGGTGGGTTTTGTATAAAAGAGAGCTTCCACCTGGAGTTCGGTGGAAGCTCTTACTCCATACCAGCGGACTCCACGTTGCTGAAATAAAGCTTGTTCCTGTTGTATCGTTCACCAGGCCTGGCGTGACGTTTTCTTCAAGGGGCACCCTGTTTTTTCAGTTAGCAAGCGGGTTCCCGACACCTGGCCTGTTCATCTGGAGATGCCCAGCAGGGACTGAAGCCGGGCTGGACTCTTCTGAGTGCAAAGCTCCGCCCCAGAGCCAAAGTGCCTCCCTCTAGAATCATAGCGTTGAAAGAGACCTCATGGGTCATCTAGTCCAACCCCCTGCACTATGCAGGACACTCACATCCCAATCGCTCATCCACTGTAACCTGCCACCCCCTTGAACCTTCACAGAATCAGCCTCTCCATCAGATGGCTATCCAGCCTCTGTTTAAAAATTTCCAAAGATGGAGAATCCACTACCTCTTGAGGAAGCCTGTTCCACTGAGGAACCGCTCTGACTGTCAGGAACTTCTTCCGGATGTTTAGACAGAATTGAATTAATTTCATCCCATTGGTTCCGGTCTGTCCCTCCAAGGCAAGAGAGAACAATTCTGCTCCATCCTCTATATAGCAGCCTTTTAAATACTTGAAGATACTCTGTCAGGAGGATTCACACCTCAGCACAGACATTGCAAAGCCTCCTGATTTAAACAGGCTTTTGGCAGCTGCTGAGCTAAATCAAAACCAAGTTCAGGAAGTGGCACGCTTGCAACGGAGAGGGATTTGGGGACTTTTAAAAACTGGTTTGCCATGAATAACGTCATATGTTTGTGCAGGGCGTTCTGTCCTGGCATCCGTATGCTGCCCCCAGGCACTGATTGGGGATGGAGAAAGCAAGCTTAGAGATTTGCATTTATTTTGTTATTTAACTAGCAGAGGTTCGTGCAGGTAGCAAGAGCCCCAGGGCAAGAGCTTACGAACTCCAGCCTCCCGCCCTTAGCCCGAGGGGCTCGATGAATAAAGGAAAGGGAAACAGGAAGCAGACACGGCTCAGAATAAAGAAGAAAAGCAGGAAACGGATGACCGTTTCTAAAACTTTTGTCATGTTCAGTTTTCTTGTTTTCTTGAGAGCCCGTTTGGTGTAGTGGTTAGGAGTGCAGACTTCTAATCTGGCATGCCAGGTTTGATTCTGCGCTCCCCCACATGCAACCAGCTGGGTGACCTTGGGCTCGCCACGGCACTGATAAAACTGTTGTGACCAGGCAGTGATATCTGGGCTCTCTCAGCCTCACCCACCCCACAGGGTGTCTTTTGTGGGGAGAGGAATGGGAAGGCGACTGTAAGCCACTTTGAGCCTCCTTCGGGTAGGGAAAAGCGGCATATAAGAACCAACTCTTCTTCTTCTTCTTGTGGGGGGGGGTGGGAACTTTCACTGACGAGCTACAACGTGGTCCGGGGGTGGGGTTGCCAGCCTCCAGGTGGTGTCTGGAAATCTCCTGTGATTATAACTGATCTCCAGGTGACTGAGGTCAGGTCCCCTGGAGGAAACGGCCACTTTGGAAAGGAGACCTGACAGCAGGGATGGCCAAACTGTGGCTCTCCAGATGCCCGTGGTCTGCAATTCCTATGAAGTCCCTGCCAGCCAGCATGATCACAGCTTGGCCACCCCTGCTTTATGTCATTCTAGCCCACTGGAGCCCCGCCCTTCACAAAACCCCACCCTCCCCAACTCTCCAGATATTCCCCAACCTTGATCTAGCAACCTTTCCTGGAGGGAAACCTTTTCTTGTTGTTGAGAGATGGAGATTGTTTTGTTCCTCACTTTCCAAATGAATTGAAATACTCTACTCTTCCAGGACTCGAACACCTCATTCTACAGCCTGCTGTGCATATCAGGCCTGAGACTTGGTAGTGTTTTCTGCTCCATTTCAAAATGTGTCAGAATTGCAAACAGACATGAGTCACAATTTCCCTCCAGATTCAAGCCCGGTAGCCCCTTAGAGACCAACCAGATGTTCAGGGCATAAGATTTCGAGAGGCAGAGCCTGTTCTTCTGAGAACTGATGAGAATCCTGTTGGCCTCGAAGGTGCCACTGGACTCCAATCCAGCTGTTCTACTGCAGACCTGCATGGCTATTATATAAGACTAATTCACCTCTAGACAGCTTTGTGACAGCACTGGCTCTCCTCCCAGCGCCAGATCCTCTCATGCCAGAAATAATTAATCTGGGTAGAATCACAGGATCATAGAGTTGGAAGGGCACTGCAGGGCCATCTACTACAACCCCCTGCACTATGCAGGAAACTCGAAACTACCTGCCCACCCACAGTGACCCCAATTTCATGCCCAGGTGATGCCCCCTCCAGAAAAAGCCCCAGAATCCCTGGCCAGTCTGGCCTGGAAGAAATTCACCTCCTGACCCCAATGTGATTATCAGCATTTCCCTGGGCATGCAAGAAAGGGCAACAAGAGCCCAGAACCAACGCAACCCTTCCTGTCCACTTACTTACAATCTGCCTAAGTTTACAGTATTTGTGGGTGGTAGGGTTGCCAGCATGAGCCTCTTGTGGCACAGAGTGGTGAGGCAGCAGACATGCAGTCTGAAGCTCTGCCCATGAGGCTGGGAGTTTGATCCCAGCAGCCGGCTCAAGGTTGACTCAGCCTTCCATCCTTCCGAGGTGGGTAAAATGAGTACCCAGCTTGCTGTGGGGTAAACGGTAATGACTGTGGAAGGCACTGGCAAACCACCCCGTATTGAGTCTGCCATGAAAACGCTGGAGGGCGTCACCCCAAGGGTCAGACATGACCCAGTGCTTTCACAGGGGATACCTTTACCTTTACCTTTTAGGGTTGCCAGCCTCCAGATGGCACCTGGAGATCTCCCGCTGTTGCAATTGAGCTTCAGACAACCAAAATCCATTTTGATGGAGGAAATGGAGAGTGGACTCCTTGACACTGGGCCTGCTAAGGTCACTCTACTGCCCAAACTCCACCATCCCTTAGCTCCACCCCAAAGCTCCAGGTATTCCCCAACCCAGAGATGACAACTCTCACATGAACACTCATGAAGCTGCCTTATATTGAATCCGATCGTTGGTGCATCTAGGGTTGAATCTGTACTGGGCTTTTTATCCCCAATGACCCCAAATTGCTCCTTCAGTGGCAGCTCCTTCAGTGGCAGCTGGAGCTTCATGGCCACTGCTCCCCTCCCCCCTCTTAGCTTCCCTAATCAAATGGGAAGGAGAAAGCAAGCACACAATTATGTGCAGAACACAAGGTCTGTTTCAGTTCAGGAAAAACAAAGGTGGATGACCCAGGTCCAGATCAATCTGAATTCATCAGGATCGACAACAAAAATAAAATGTAAGTGCAGAACAAGCCCAAGTCAATATTATCTGCTCAGACTAGCAGTAGCTCTCCAAGGTCTCCAGTCTTTCATGTCACCTAATTCCTATTCCTTTTCAAGTGGATACATCAGGGACTGAACCTGCAGCCTTCTGCCTGCAAAGCAGAGGCTCTTCTACTGAGCCACAGCCCCTCCCAAGCTACTAAAAATCTGTAAATTGTAGTGAGTGACTTTTCAAGAGTGAGATGTCCACTCAAGTATGTTGAGAGACAAGAGCTGTAGCTCTCCAGCCCTCCCTCCCCAAAGCCCTGTCTTTTGCCCTAGTGAATTCAGAGGTATAGAGGACTCCAACTTTGGATGTCACCTAAGAGGCTCTTCAATTATGGCATGCACTTCTCCAGGTGCTTTCAAGAGGATGCCGTTTGACTACCATAGGAATTCCAAGGTACATTTATTCATTAGAGCACTTTTGCAGAGACCATGAGTAATGGCCCAGGCTTGCAGGACAATAGCCTTCTGAGAATCTCTCTCACAATGTAGACTTCTCTGAAAATCTAATCAACCACTCAGGAAGGGACATCAACTCATGTCCTGGCCTTTATCAGCAGCTCTGAGTCACGGCTGTCACTCAACTTCACCCAGTCATTTGTAACTGAACACATCTTCTTTTCTCATTAAATCACCTATGCATATTCCTCACTAGTACCCCTTACTGGAATTATCCAATGACAGCTCAGATTTTGACTTTCCCTCCAATGTGGGCTCAGATCCAACAATAAGCAGCTGGATCCTGAATTTTGTCCCAGTTCTCTCCCAATGTGGGCCAATAGCACTAATTCCCCTCTACGATACCAAGCAGCTCCAGATGTATAAAATCCAGGTGCCAAAGCCTCAGTTTTTCTAGCTAGTTTTCCTTCTGAGCCTTCTTCCATTGCTACTAATGGTATAATTACCGGGCTTCCTCAAGACAAATGGAGTAGTTTTCCCCCTGTCTCCTGTCCTGCTTCCTTTCCAGAAACTGACTCTCCATATTTCTCTAGCTGTTCTCATCTCTCAGTTTTTTCTGCCAGTCAGCTGGCCGGCCCTCTCCTGTACCATCCCCACCCGACTAGGGGCTTCCTATCCTGAAAACCTTTCCTCACTCATCCCTTCACATTTGGTCATTTTTTTGGTCAACACTTAGAAGAAGAAAAAGAAGAAGAAGAAGAAGAAGAAGAAGAGTTGATTCTTATATGCCACTTTTCCCTACCTGAAGAAGTCTCAAAGTGGCTTAGAGTCGCCTTCCCTTTCCTCTCCCCACAACAGACACCCTGTGAGGGAGGTGAGGCTGAGAGAGCGCTGATATCACTGCCCGGTCAGAACAGTTTTATCAGTGCCGTGGCAAGCCTAGGGTCACCCAGCTGGCTGCATGTGGGGGAGTGCAGAATCGAACCTGACATGCCAGATTAGAAGTCCGCACTCCTAACCACTACACCAAACTGGCTCTTACACCTCTCTCTTCTCACCAAGGTCATTTTTCTGGACTAGCTCCATAAGAGGAATAGAATTTGGGTCAAAAGTAGCTTCAAAAGTAGCTTTAACTGGGTATGAGCTTAAACAGATGCAACCGAACAAGAAGATTGTGCAGAAGCGAATGGTTTTATCAGCACTGAGAGAATTTGCATCTGTCTTGTTGCCCCTGTATAGCTCGGCCTCCCTGTCTCATACCACTGTCGTTTTGCTCCCCTTTATTCTTCTGTGTTTGAGGTTAATAAAGTTATTTCTTGATTAAGCATCTGTCCACTTTTCTCCTCTGCAAGAATGATTACTTCAGTGTATACATGAGACTCAGAAGATCCCCCTTATTCAGTTTTACTCATGGAGAAGATGCTCTCCTTATGGTTGTCCGGAGACAGGGACCAAATTTGGATAGCACAGCATCTTGAATACTTAGAATTATAGAATCATAGAGTTGGAAGGGGCCATACAGGCCATCTAGTCCAACCCCCTGCTCAACGCAGGATCAGCCCAAAGCATCCTAAAGCATCCAAGAAAAGTGTGCATCCAACCTTTGCTTGAAGACTGCCAGTGAGGGGGAGCTCACTACCTCCTTAGGCAGCCTGTTCCACTGCTGAACTACTCTGACTGTGGGGAAAAAAAATCCTGATATCTAGCCTATATCGTTGTACTTGTAGTTTAAACCCATTACTGCACGTCCTTTCCTCTGCAGCCAACAGAAATACAACTCTATATTTAAACCTGCCCTCATGTTGTGGGGACCCCCAACCATAAAATTATGCAAGTGTTCTTTCACAGAAATTAAACCAAAACTGACCAATGGCATGATAGTTCATTATTGTATATAAATTGTCCCCCCCCCCCAGTTCTGCCTCTTGTCCCACCATGCCGATCTCGCTCTTTCCCACTGCTCCAGACAGACGCATGCTCTATCCCAATCTACCCCGCAAGGCTGTTGTGTGGATGGTGCCCACCCACCCCCCAGCCAAGGATCTAGCCCTGCCGCGACCCCTGCGAAAGGGTCATTCAACCCCCAAAGGGGTCCCGATCCCCAGACTGAGAACCACTGTTCAAGATCATGATGACGGGGGGCTGGGGGTACCTATTCTATCTACGTCCCCCCTCCACACATACACCTGTTCTGTTTTGACAATGAAAGCTAAGTTTTGCTGTTTATGGTGGACATAACTCATAAGAAATGATTACAAGGGGCTTCAAAATTGGCCACCATCTTCATGGTGAGGGGGAGGCAGCACAGACAGGGTGGGTGGAAAGTATCCCCTCCTTTACAAAGAGGGATTAAGAACATCCCTCACCTATGCAGCATAGGGGTTAAGACTGTCTAACTAGGATGAAGGAGATCCAGGTTCAAATCTCCACTCTGCCACGAAAGGTTGACAGGTGACCTGGGGCCACTCGCACACATTCAGCCTAACCTACCTCACAAGGTTGTTGTGGGTAAAATGGAGGAGAATGTTGTAAGACGCTTTGGGTCCCCCTGGGGGAGAAAGACAGGAAATGACATTTGTTATCAATCTAACCATTGGCTGCAGTCCACACAGACTCCAAAAAGGGGTGATTGCAAACTCAGTTCCAGACGGTTCTAGCAAGCAGGGCTGGGACCTCGGGGGTTTGTATGGCCAAAGACCTGAGCCCAGAAATTATTCCCACCTTGGGTTGGCTCTGGGCTCCACCAGGTTAGCTGCTTGTTTACATGGAAAACAGAAGTTCAGTATAGCAGAATCCTAAAATTAGATTCATAATAATCTGCAGGCTGGTAGGAAATTATCCAGAAAGGACAAATCCATTGGCCCAGTGTACATAGTGTACATTATGTACCTTGAAACAATTCAGGTCTCTTAATGGTTGATTTTTGTTCAGGACTATTTATCATAAAAGGTTTCCCTGACATGGTTGGTGATAGGCAGCCCCCACTGGTATGGGAACTTTGTGTGTGTGTGTGTGTGTATGCGTGCATGCATGTGTGTTCCCATGGGTTTAGAAGTTACACTGAATGACATGGCCACCACATGACCAAGGTTGATCATACCTGCTGCACCAATGTGGCTAGCATCATTTGCCCCTGGTCATGTGAAGCAGTGATCCCCAACCACTGGTCCGGACACCGGGACTGGTCCATGGATCAGTCGGTACCAGGCCGCGGCTCCTCCTCGTCCTCCTCCCTGGCTGCTGCCTCGGGGGCTGCCCTGCCACTCTGCTGCCGGCTCACCTTTGGTGCTCTCTAGAAGCCGCCATGGCTGGGGCTCCCCCTCGGTGTGGCACTGCGCAGCTGCTGCTGGCAGTGCCCCCCAGTGAGCGGCGGGAAGTCAGGGGCGCCAGCAGGAAAGCAAGTGGAGCAGGGGCTCAGGCAGCGGCGACATCCCTTGGCAAAAGATTACCCCCCCCCCCCGAACGGCCTCAGTAAAATTGTCAAGCGTTGACCAGTCCCCAGTGATTAAAAGGTTGGGGACCAGTTATGTAAAGCATATTAGAAAAAAGTGGCTCCCATGAATCTTAGGCTACACCCTGAGGGCACTTATGCAGGGGCTTTTATAAAATTGCAAACTTCATTATGGAGTGGCCTGTGCTGCCAGAATTAATGCTGAGTTGTTTTCCCCTTAAACCTTGTTTAATGGACAGAACTTCGAAGGCCGCCCTGGCAGCTTCCCACGAGATCCGGGAGACTGCTGGTTCAAATCGCAGCACCCACTTTCTCGATTCAGGACATTTGGAAGGAAGTAATTCTTCATGCAGGAAGCAATTAGCTTGTTAAACTTACTGTTGCAGATTGTAAGGGTGGTCCCTAGTTTTGATGGCTTTACAAGGAGACTGTGCTTTCTAAAGACTCTGCTAGAAGTTCCCAGATTAAATCCCTGGCACCCCCAGTTAAAGGTGGGAAATAGAAGAGTCCTGGGAAATAGAGGACTCCTAAAACATAGGAGAGTAGGGAGGGGAGGGGAGCGAGCCAGCTGACAAACTAAAGTTCATCTCAAATTTAGCCGGTTTGTGGCTCATGAACTGAAGTTCACGAACTGAACTTCCACGAATTACTGCCAAATTTGCGGTGGTTTGTTCATGAAGAGTGGGAAGCAGGTCTGCTCTTCACCGGATACAGCTGAGCAGTTGGGAGCTCCCTACCACTAAGCTGTTGGGCTGAAATGTCACAGAGACATTTAAACGCTGCTTGTAGCTCCCCATGGAGAGAAAAAGGCCGGGTTTGAATGGCCCAGCTATGAACTGATAAAAAAAAAAACCATGGGGAGCAGAAAGCAGGGTTTAAAAGGTCCAAGCTGAGAGGCAGGGAGAAGCCTCCTCACCTGCCCAGCTTCAGGCTCTCTTGTGCAGCCCTCTTTCAAAGGGCTGTGCAAGGGAGCCCAGTATAGCTCCGCATGCAGGGAGAAGCCTCCCTGTCAGCCCAGCTTTGAGCTCTCTCGTGCAGGTCTGTATAAAAGGACTGCATAACCCAATAGAGCTAAGACCATAGGGAGAAGCCTCCCCACTGACTCTCCTTTGTATCCCTTCCTGTTTCTTATACACATGAAACCACCAGGAGGGATTATTCCCCGTGCATCCCAAAGAGTTTGCCGTGAAGGTTCTCCACAGACTTAACAAACTGTACGACAAAGAAAGGAACAGTTTGTAGCCCGATTGAAATTCTTATTAAGTCGTCGTACGTTTCGTTACCGACCAGGCGAAAGTGGCTGGGCTGTCTCAGAGCTGCACTGCCCCCGACTGGTCAGCACGTGAACATCAGGCTCGCCTCAACGCAACGGGATACACAGAGGCCTTGTCTGCGGCATTAGTCATTCACAGAGAGCAATTTTAATAAACAGCACTCTGGCCAGAATTGAAGACATCTCTGCAAATTAAAATCTGCCAGCCGGGGTCTCCAGTTGCATTACGACTGAGGTCGATTTTGCACTTATTAATTCATGTGGTCATTAAGGTGGGTGGCAGGTAATTAGTGGCAGCTTCACAGGGACTCAGGTGGCAGCGTTTCAGTGGACTTTTTTGATTTTTTAAAAAAATATATCAATCGAACATTCCTGCTTTTAACTCTTCTGTTTCAGGTCTGTATCAGGGGTTACACTTTTCATAGGGATGCCAGAACCTTGGGGGGAGGGTTAGGGGGTCCCACTTTCAGCCTCCACCTCTCCATCACCAGCCAGCCGGCCAGCAGAGGAGAATTAACTGCCAAAAGGAAGGAAGGCTAGAAATTAATATAATATACTCAAGTGACCCAGAAGCGACGTAGGCATGTTGGCAGGTGGGGAGTAACCCTCTGGTTTTCTGGCAAAACTCTATGGTAGAAGCTAATTCTGCCATAGAGTTTTGCCCAAAAAACCACAGAGCTGCCCCCTTGATGTGCCTACATCACTTCTAGGTCATGTCAGCCTGCCATGTTAATTTCCGGCATTCTTCCCTGCTCCCAATAAGTGTACCCCCCCATACCCTGCCAGCTGCTCAGGAGGTCCTGGCAACTCTGTGGTGTGCCCAGCGGGCACTGCCTACCATGCCATGTCAGAATTCCAAGTGTACCCATAAGCTAAAAATGTTGGAGACCCCTGATCTAGTGGTCAATTCACAGTGGTAAAATCTCTTGATTACATGCTCCTGGTGTTGCCAAGGAAGGAACTCTTGGCTTTCCCTCCCCAGGAACTCTGTTGCATGTTCCCTCTAAGAACTTAAAGTTCTTAGGTCTCAGTGTGGACTGAAGCCAATCTGGCTGATTTAGAGTCATTTCATTCATTTGCATGTCTAGCAGGTGGCCTTTGAAGGAGGCCAGGCATCCTTCAAAGTGTCCTGTAAATGTTTCATCAGTTTTCCTGGCCTGGAATGAACACTGAACATACTGCTGGGCAGATTTTATAACCATCTCCCCAATTAATTTTGCTGTATTTCAATATTTATTTCGCCCCGATACCCTTTTCCAGTCACTTTTTTTCTTTGCTGCACAGATCACAAGAGGATCTGAAGAATAAGTAGGGGCTTCTGTAACTGGAGCAGAGTGATCCCTCGCTCTCTAATAATTTTTCAATGATAAATTATCAGTAAAACTGAGAATGAAAGAAAGAGTACAAGAAAACGAAAATGTGTTAGTTTTGTTAAAAGCTGTTGTACAGTTCTTGCTCTTTTTGCTGGGACCTCTTTATGCGTAACCTCTGGAAAGGCATAGCTAGCGTCCTGAGATGATGTATATTTTGCTGCCTGCTCACGTTCCTTATTTTGGCTTCCACTAATGTCCCCTTAACTTCCGCACTTGCCTTATAATTCTTTGCTGGACCCCAAACCCAAGATGATTTAGTTGAATATGGCAGAATGACGGGATGGTCAGCCTGTTGGGGGTGGGAGTGGGGTCTGAAGTGAAGAGGGTATTTTAAAATAAACAGCAGTTTTTCTTAAACACTAATAGAGTGAGTTGGTTGGTGAGTTTATTGATTTATTGAATTTCTAGACCGCCCCTATCAGCACCACTATCTCAGGGTAGTTTACAACACTGCTAGATACAATAACAATTAAAATCATTAAAACAGTTAAAACGATGAAGCTATTAAATCGGCCACAAAGTTGGCAACAACCCCACTGATAAAGCAGTTCTTACTGAGCAGTAATATCAGGGCTCTCTCAGCCTCACCCACCTCACAGGGTGTCTGTTGTGGGGAGAGGAAAGGGAAGGCGACTGTAAGCCACTTTGAGACTCCTTCTGGTAGAGGAAAGCAGCATAGAAGAACCAATTCTTCTTCTTCAATAATATCAGGGCTCTCTCAGCCTCACCGCCCTCAGAGGGTGTCTGTTATGGGGAGAGGAAAGGGAAGGCGACTGTAAGCCGCTTTGAGACTCCTTTGGTTAGAGAAAAGCGGCATGTAAGAGCCAACTCTTCTTCTCCTTCTTCTCCTTCTCCTCCTTCCTCACCCATGCCCCCATCCTCATCATGCCTGGAGAGGTATTGACATTACTTTCTGAATTATTTAACATTTTTTCCTTCTGACATTTGAGATTCTGCCACATATTTATTACACGGATGAATAATTCTTTGAGTCGAGTGCTGCCTGGAAGAGGTGTATGTACATAGCACTGTTATTCGCTCGAAAGCTCCCTCTTTCATTTCCCCCAAATATTGGCTCTTTGATTTGCAGTGAGGAAGATCTCACCCCCAATGTGGGAGTCAGCCGTGTTGATTCCAAATTAACAGTCCGTTCACTTCACATTTTTCTGCCTTTTCTTCTTAATTTGACTGCTGACCTTAGGTTTGGCAGGTGATCATTCAGAGCTGGCTGGCTGGCCAGTGCGGCCTGGCACAGTGGTTAGAATTTCAGACTAGAGTGGCTTTCCTCAACCTTTTGACCATGGAGGAGCCCCTGAAATATTTTTTCAGGCTTCGAGGAGCCCCTGGGCTGAAAGTGATGCCAGCTGGCCACACCTCCCTGTCCCACATGAGGAGAACTGAGGAGGAGAGAGAAAGGGGAAGGATTGAGGCAGGACTAGGCGTCCAGGCTCTGCCCCCTTTCTCAGGCCTAAGAACGACACTCTCAGGTCAATGGAAGCAGCCAGTTCCCTCCTTTCACGGCAATGCCAGGAGTCACTTGTAGCCTAGTCCAGGGGTCATCAGCCCCCGGTCTGCCTCTCCCCCTTCCCCCCACAGCTCGCCAGGCCCCGAGCAAAGTAGCCGCCAACACGGCCGCTTCACTCGCGGTCCAGCTAGCTTATTGCTGTGAGAGGGGGGGAAGAGGCATGTGCGGCATCTGGCACGCCAGCAGATGCAAGCCCCTGCTGGTGAAAACACGGATGCACAGCTACTCTGCGCATGCACGTTACCTTCACCTGCTGCTGAAAACGCGCATGCATGGCGCCCAGCCCGGCATCTCTCCCCCATCCCCGGAGGCGGTCTTCAACCAGAAAGGGCAGTATCTAGGGGACAGGCCAGGGAGCCTCTGGGGAACTCTCAAAGAATCCCTGGTTGAGAATCCCTGGTCTAGAACCTGGGAGACCCAGGTCTGAATGCCCACTCTGCCAGGGAGGATTGCTTGGATGATGTTGGCCAGTCACACGGTGTCAGCCTAAACTACCTCAAAGGGTTGTTGTGAAGATAGATGGGAGGGAAGGAGCACTTTGGGTCTCCATAGGAGAGAAAGTGAGGTACAAAGGAACCGACTACATATTAAATGCTGGTTTGGTGAAGGGCCAGACCTAGTGAGATGCTATAGAAGATCCTTAAATGGTTCTCAAGTGGATTTTTAAAGAAGTCATTATGATGATCCTTATAGCAGTTGGGGAGTGCCATCGGCAAGTGGTCCAGAGTGAGGGAATTAACTCTTCTTCTTGTGTCATTTTGTGACTTCAAATCCCTTCCTTTTCCCAGTCGCCTGACACCAGCTCAACTTTTAAAGGCTTGTTGGGTGGCAAAGAAACATCTGTTCGGTTTAGCTCCAACTTGTGCTTTTAGAGTATCTGATTTGGAGCCCACCTTCTAAAATATGTATTACCTGAGGCTTTTGCCTAACTCTACATCAAGAGTGCATTTTCTGACACACATGAAAATGCCTTTTTGATGTGGAATCAGGCAATTGTTGGAGCTACACCGAACAGACTTTTCTTTGCCACCCAGCAAGCCTTTAGATTTTGATCATGTACAAAAAAAGCATTCCACACAATAATTTGTGGGATCAAAACGCTGGGGATCAAAACGCATTTGGTCTATTCTGTCATTTGCAGTGAGATATTTGTTGTTTTTACTTGGTTTTTAATACATTGTATCAGTGTACTTGGTTGAATAAATATTTGTAATGATTTTTTAATATTGCTTTTGCAGCTCAACTTTTGGGTTCCTGACTTCTGTTCAGATTGGGTTTCGGTTTCCTTTTTTGGTTTTGCTAAACCTCAGCTTTATCGCCTTCCCGCCTCCCTACCACACGGGGACGCCAGAGGGAATATTGTTTGTGCAGGGCAGATTGGCATGGTTACAGGATCCGCTTCAGCTCATGGCTAATGACGCGACAAAGTCAGGATGTTTTGTCTCTAAAATCAAGAACAAGAACAAACTGTATTTGTTACCAGGCAAACAGAATTAAAAATTAACAGAGAAGCACAGCGCCGAGGGAAGTCTGTTTTTAAGCTGCACGCGCTAAGGGTAATCCTTCACGAAAGGCGTTAATATTTTGGTTAAATTGTGCCTAATAAACGCAGCACCCTGCTGTAATTCAGTAACACTCTTGCACTGTTCCAGGAAGGATTTCAGGGAAACTCGGATGGCTGCCCTGTCCTTGAGAGCTCGCTTGATGTAGTGCAGGGGTAGTCAAACTGCGGCCCTCCAGATGTCCATGGACTACAATTCCCAGGAGCCCCTGCCAGCAAATTCTGGCAGGGGCTCCTGGGAATTGTAGTCCATGGACATCTGGAGGGCCGCACTTTGACTACCCCTGATGTAGTGGTTCAGAGCGGCAGCCTCTAATCCGGAGAACCGGGTTTGATTCCCCACTTCTCCACAGGTAGCCATCCGGGTGACCCTGGGCCAGTCACAGTTCTCTCAGAGCTCTCTCAGCCCCACCCTACCTCACCGGGTGTCTGTTATGGGGAGAGGAAGAGAAAGGCGATCATAAACTGCTTTGAGGCTCCTTCCGGTAGTAAAAAGCAGGGTGCAAATTGAAAGATAAATACACTTCTTTAAAAATAAATTAAAAACATGTTTCCCGACAGCTTCTCAACAGCCAAGGTGCAAATAATCCGTACGGAAATGCCCCCACAAGAGACTCTTATGTCCCACTGGCCACTTCCAGCTAACAAAACTCAGCTGTGAGTTTTAACTGAGACAGCTTTCCATCAGTTCTGATCGCTAATGGAGTTCCATTTCATGGGCTTCTCTGTTGTCAGGTAACAACCCCCCCCCCCCCGTTTGTCATGTCCTTTAAAGTTGAAGACATGGAGGGGGAGTTAACCCTCAGCCTCAAACCAGCCTCTGCAGCTGTTCTTTAGCCATTTAAAAAATGCACAGAGGATCAGTTACCTAATCACCCACCGGCTCATCTTATTTGACCTCCAGGGACGACCTCTGCATATTCGGTAGCATTGCACAGAAAGTGAAGAATATGGCAGTGAATATTAAATCAGACATCCTAAAAACATTTGTGCTTTCTGGCCATTTTTTCAGGCATGTGTTGTCCCGTTGCTGCCCATTTATTGACTGGTGGGTTCAGTAAGGCAGGAAGACTCTCGTGTGACTTGACAGAAAACAACAGCCAATAGCAGACTGGTCCCTGCAAGCTGGCCAATGGCTTTCATGCATCCTTAAAACCCAAACTGAGATCCCTGCTCTCGGCTTCTACGAGATTGCATATACAACACACTCACCTTTTAAAATAAGTTTCTACCAGGTGGCAGATAAAGTCCTGGAGGTAGCAGGGCCATGTCTGGATGCACAGGGGGTGTTGGGATTCTGGAGTAGTTGGGGCCACAGGAGCTATAGTGGGAGCCTCGGGAACTCCGGCTGGCTCTGCAGGATCCGGGGCATCCATGCTAGGGGTGGCTCATGCAGCCAGCTGTGTGACCTTGAGGTAGTCACAGTCCTGTTAGAACTTTTCTCACAGAGCCGTTTCTCTCAGAGCTCTCTCAAACCCACCTACCTCCCAAGGTGTCTGTTGTGGAGAAAGAAAGGCCTTTGCAAGCTGTTTTGAGGTTCCTTTGGGTAGTAAAAAACACAACATTAAAGGCTGCCATTCTTAACCACCACACCAAGCTGAGTTCAGTAGCATCTTCTACTGCAGACCAACACAGCTACCTGCCTGAGCCTCGGCAAGACGATATTCAGCTGCTCCTAGCTAGCAGGACCTTCTGTGCTATATAGCGGTGGTCCCCAACCTGCAGGCCGCGGCCCGGCGCCGGGCCGCAAAGGCCATGACGCCGGGCCGCGACTCCCTATCCCCGCCCCCCCCCCCCCGCAGGCCTGGGAAGCTACTTGCGGCCTGGGAAGCTACTTACTGCGGGAGGGCGGGGAGAGGGAATCAGGGCCGGGCCACGCCCGCGCAGCCCACGGGCGCGGCCGGGCGCGGCTCTCGGGCGCGGCCCGATCCGCGGGTGCGGCCCGCGGGCGCGGCAGGGCGCGGCCCGATTCGCTGGTGCGGCCCGCGAGCCCAGCCGGGCGCGGCTCGCGGGCGCGGCCCGAAGCGTGGGCGTGGCCCGCGCGGGCCCTGTGGGCGCATCCCGATGCCCTGCCGGTCCCCAGCCTAACATTCCCAAGTCCCTCAACCTATCTTCATAGTGCTTGGTCCTTTGGCCCCAGAAGGACTTTTTGTGCATGAATCATGGCTTCCTCACCTCCTCCCTCAAAATGCTGCTACACCAACATACTATACTTTTTCACACAGGGGAAAAAGGCTGGGCAGGCATTCATGTGGCAGCAAGGCTAATCCCCACTGCTTTATGACCCTGGCACCAGCCTGGCTCCCACCTGGGCCTGGCCTGAATCAGGCCTTCTGTAGTCCCACAGCAAGAGAAAGTGGATATATCTGTGTTCCCTTTTTTGCTTTGGGCACCGACGGGACCTATCCCAGGCATGCCCATGTGGAAGGAGAAGAGTTGGTCCTTCCAGGCCCTATGATGCCCTGCCACAAAAACCAGGTGGTGGCCCAGGCCGGCCGCCACCGTGCAGCGTGAGGCTAAAATATCTTATTCATGCCAGCTCTAGCAGAAGCTGAAACAGATTACAGAATCTGTATTCAGTCTAGAAATAACAGCAAATAGATCGCACTGCCTCCTTAAGTGGAGCTACTCCCTTCTAAGTCTTCCGCAGGAGGTGATAAAAACCAGCTCTTCTTCTTCAGTAGTACCACCGGCACTTTCGTATAAAATTCTTGCTATTCACGAAGCCGCTCTTGTCAAGAGTCTGTCACCTCAGATCTCTCCCACGGATCGTTCCTGAAGTCTAATCCCTCCCACCCAAACTGCCCACAACGGAAGACTCTCTCCTCATATTACAACATATGGTTACTCAGCAGGCTCTCCTGGTTTCACCGGAGCTCTCAAGGACGTAAATAAAAGCCCGGTCACGGCTTTCAGAGTGCAAATGATCCGTGTCAGGACTTAGCTTGGCAGGGCACACTCCAAAGGCTGCTGGCTCTCTCCCTGCCCAGAGACGGAGGAAAGAGATTCAGAGCACTGTTTTTACACATTCCTGTTTAACAGGCAGGCAGCCCTGCGGAGTTACACGCCTCTAAGCCCCTTGACTTGAGTGGGCTCAGATGGAAACGACCCCGTGGGGGATCGTCCTGGAAATGCAATTATCGATCACCCGCCACCAACGACTCAGGCTGCTCTTGGCTCTTTCATGGAGGCTGCGCACTGCCTTGACTGACTGGCGGAGAAGTGGAAGAGGAGCAAGCAGGCATAAGAGGCCGTTTGTTTCTTGGAGGAGGGCCTCCAGATGTCTCCCGGCAAGGCCAACAAGTTGAGCATTTGAATCCGAGCGTCGGGCTCCAGCTGCGAGGCTAAAGGACGCAAGAGCACGTCTTTTCTCTCTCTTTTAAAAAAAATCTAGTTTAATGAATGAAGGACACATAAAATCAATGACGTCAAGGTCGAGTGCAGGCCTGCCCGCCTTGTGACCCGCCGAGGCGAGCCAAGTTTACCAGCCGTTGTGGATGACTTGCTGCAGGCTTGCCAACACACTCCCCCCCACACACACACACACAAACACACATACACACACTGTGCGCCTCTTGCTTCCAACAAGGCTGCAAAAAGAGCAAGTTCATCAAGGCCCTGATGGCCCAGCCAAGCCCGCTCTCCTGTGAGCTCAGAAGCTAAGCAGAGGCAGGACTTGGATGGGAGAACGTAGGGTTGCCAGCTCTGGGTTGGGAAATACCTGGAGACTTTGGAAGTGGAGCCGGGAGGGGGCGGGATCTGAGGCACGGAGGGACCTCAGTAGAGTATGATGCTATGGAGTCCACCCTCCAAAGCAGCCATTTTCTCCAGGAAACTGGTCTCTGTCATGTGGGGATGAGCTGTAAAACTGGGGCATCCCCAGTTTGGGACGAGCATCCCTACCGGGGCTAATTCAGAAGGCAATGAGTTCAGGGCAGTACAGAACATGCAAGTGTCATAGTCACATGAACACAGGAAGCTGCCTTGTCCTATGGCCCTTCCCCCTGACTGAACACAGGATGAAGGAGAGTGGGCAGAAGAACAGAGTCCTCACCTCTGTGTGACTGCCAGCTGTCATTCCATGGAGGCAAAGATCATGAGTACCCTCAGGAAAAGAGCATATGTTTAGACACTGCCCTTGTATGTAGGCACCATTCTCACAGTCAGGCCTGTTAACCTGGGGAGGTAGGGTGTTTGCGTGTGTGTGTGTGTGCAAATGTGTTATGCTTGTGTCCACATGCCTGTAGTCAGCATGTGACAAGGTCATGTGTGCAGGATGCCTGAGTCTCACAATTGGACCATTTCCCTTTCTCTGCTTCACAGTGGTTCTCCAGGATCGCATGCAGGAGTCTTTCACATCACCTAGAATCCAATCCTTTAAGCAAGGGATGCCAGGGATTGAACTGGGGACCTTGTGCGTGCCAGGCAGATGTTCTACCACTGAGCCACAGCCATCACCCTGGGCCTTCTGCATGCCAAGCAGATGCTCTGCCACTGAGCCACAGCCATCCTCCCAAGATCTGCTTGCACCATCAGAGACAAGAGACCAGAAGCAAGTTCTCAGAAAGCTGCCTTGACTGAAATTTCTCCCCATCGAGAAAGCCAGCTTGGTGTGGAGGTTATGAATGGTGGTGTCTAGTCTGGAGATCCAGGTTTGATTCACCACTCCTTCCCACGCAGCCAGCTGGGTGGCCTTTGGCCAGTCACAGTTCTCTCCATCCCAGCCCACAGGTTATCTGTTTTGGGAAGAGGAAGGGTAGGACATAAGCTTTTTTGAGACTCCTTTGGGTAGTGAAAAGTGGGATACAAAAGAACAGCTCTTCTTCTTTGAAAAATATATTTCATGCAACAGTAGAGAAGAACACATAATCTGAAATGCAAACAAAAACAAGAATATGAAAAATATGGGGGTGTAATTATTCTCAATCATAAACTATTTTGCAGACTCCAAGAACGTTCCAACCTCAAACTATTTTTATCTCTCCTTTTCCCAGAGATTTATTAGATGACGGTAATTTCTTCCTACATGTTGTTTATGAGCATCAATACTGTTCATTAATCTTAAACACTTTACATAAGATCAACTGTTTATTTCCTTGTTGAAGAATAAGAAGTAGCACAGGTTTTTGTTGTACTCCGCTTTTTACTTCTTGAGGGAGTCTCAAAGCGGCTTACAATTGCTTACCCTTCTTCTCCCCGTAACAGGTACCCTGTGAGGTAGGTGGAGCTGAGAGAGCTCTGACAGAACTGTGACTGGCCCAAGGTCACCCAGCTGGCTGCATGTGAAAGAGGAATAAGGAATCAAACCCAGGGGCTTTCCGCACCGGGATCTTTGTAGCAAATTGGTTGCTGAATGAAAAATCGCCATTTAAAATAGTGGAATTTGTCGTTATGCATACCTGCCTTTGTAGCGTTTCCCACAGGCTTCCGGTCTCGGCAAAAATCGCTAGAAAGGAAGCGCTATTGCCAAGCTCGTCCCGCCCCTGGCCGTCAAGCAGCCAATGGGCAGCCGTTAGCATGCTCCCAAACAGCCCCTTTCCCTTTAAGAAAGTTTAAAAAAAAAAAAAAACACCCGTTGCAACGAATCTGTGTTGATTCGTTGCAACGGAGAGACCCATCCAGCTGCCTGGTGTGTTTGAGCTGTCGTTTCATCGTTGCCACGCTCCTCCCGAGTGAAAAAAAAAAATCCCCCCCCCCTCACGGGCCCGATTTTCAGCCGAAAGTGTAAAAAATAAAGGGAAAATACATCAGCAAACGGGCTTCTCTGTGCTTAGTGACTAAACAGCTCTGGGGAGGGACTGAAGCCGGGGAAGCCTCTAAACAGAAAGAGGCTCGCTGGTGCGTTTATCCCCGCTCGCTCGGAGAAAAAAAAAATGGCGATCGCTTTGCCGGAAGATCAGAGGAAAGAGCCAGGGGGAGGGACTTTGTAGAAACCGCAACAATGTTCACGCACAGGTCTTTTTCGCTAGTGTTGCAGATTGGTTGCAGGAGTGTATCGCTTTCCGGAGGGTGAATCCACTTTTGGGGATTTCCCTGAAAGCGCTACAACGAAGTGCTTTTTGCGGATCGGTTTCAGGTGTGTGGCAGATTGTCAACGACGTTGTGCATAACGGCAAATCAATAGCGTTTTCAATTGGAAACCATTGTGCAATTTTGAAGGCGTGCGAAAAGCCCCTCAGTTCTCCAAATCAGAAGCCTCTGCTCTTAACCACGATAGCCAGCTGGTTCTCTGAAGCTGCAGTCCTAAGAACATTTTCCTGGGAATCAACCCAGCTCAATAAAATAGGACTTACTTTGAAACAAACTGGTTTAGGTTAGTCTCCTAATGGTCCTTTTGCAAGAGCTCTTTCCTGGAAGTAAGACCAATTTGAGTAGGATTGTTTTGAGTTAAGTCCGGCTGAGTTTGTGATACTCAGATTTGTGAGTTTCCATGCTAGAACTGGGGATTGGAACCCAGGTCTCCCAGGATCCTAGTCTGGCACATTATTTGCTACTGTTAGTGGCCAGACCCCTCCTCGCTTTGAAGGGGAAGTTTGCCCACAAGCACTCTTCTCTAAGATTGCCTACACATTGCCTTAGAATCTCAGAATCATAGAGTTGGAAGGGGCCATACAAGCCATCTAGTCCAACCCCCTGCTCAATGCAGGATCAGCCCTAAGCATCCTAAAGCATCCAAAAAAAGTGTGCATCCAACCTTTGCTTGAAGACTGCCAGTGAGGGGGAGCTCACCACCTCCTTAGGCAGCCTATACCACTGCTGAACTACTCTGACTGTGAAAATTCTTTTCCTGATATCTAGCCTATATCGTTGTACTTGTAGTTTAAACCCATTACTGCGTGTCCTCTCCTCTGCAGCCGACGGAAACAGCATCCTGCCCTCCTCCAAGTGTTGCTCTGCAGTCACTTTGCTTGGCTTAAGTATACAAACGTATGATAGTTGCACAATCTGCTCCCAAGTGAAAAATGGGAATTGTGCATGCCAGCCTGTTTCCAAGCTACCAGGAGCTGCCTGGACCCTTGCATGAGAGCTCACCATTCAAAACAGTAACGTATATCTGCAGGACAATAAGGCTCCTAACAGCGTTGTTAATCTCACCAGCACTAAAAGCTTTTTTCCTTCCTTTCACCTAGCAGAAGTCATTTAGGGAAATTAGCAACATGTTTGCCACACTTCCTAAAGATGAGTGTGGAAGGGGTAGGATTTGCAGAGTTAGCAGGTAACATTAGGGGGGTGAGTGGAGGAAGCCCATGTAAAGGGCCAACATCCCTCTCCACTTCTTCTATTCAGAGGACAGAAATGGCACCCACCCTCCTTCCCTGGATTTCAGATCAAGTATAAGCTAATTGTTGGCTTGAGTCCAAGTAGGAATTTTCGCCCCTTTTGACACAAAGGCCTAAGCTGCAAGGAGAAGGCATTGCCTACTCTACTCTGAAAATAGCAGAGCAAAATCCCAGATTTTATATATTTTTAGATTTTTACCATGCCACTTCCCAAGGGGCTTAAGGTCTAGTATTCTCTTGTGGTGATAGCTGGCTGAGCAAAAATGACTGAGTGCTACACAATATGGTTTAGGTGAGCACCCTAAGGCATCCCCAGGTAGACCGAAGGGGCAATCCTGAAACCAGGGGCTTGGTGCCATCATGTAACTGGGAAAGCACCCCTCCTCCCCTTTGAAAGATGGCATTATCTTTGTCTTATAACCCTTACAGGTATATTGAAAGGAAGTGGCATGGATCTTTGTTGAGCAAGGAGTCAATTGAGTCACAGACAGGTGATGGCTCAGGTCTCGGACTGAGGGTAGCTCAGCCTGTAGGAATCTGGGAAGTTCATACAGAGCATGCCAGACTCATCTACATCCCATCAACGACCAGGACTGTGACTAGGTATGGAGTGAGCTGACACACTGGTGTCGCAGATCTCTTGATCAATGTCCAGTTAAATAAAGTTGTCTTTTTTACTATCCCAGTGAATGTTGTCAGATGGCCTTATTCCAAGCCTGCCAAAAAAAAAAAAAAAGCCTCTTGCCTGTGAACTGTGAAATCCAGATCCTGAACCAAACCAGATCCAATCTGCACATGATATATGCTGGTCACTAAGTACAGAAGTGCAAGTCATAGACCACTTAGCCCCATTTCAGCAACGGGCTTTCAAGGCAAAGGAGAAGCAGAGGTGGTTTGCCATGGCCTTCTTCTACAAAGTCTTCCTTGGTGGTCTTCCATCCCATTACCAACCCTACTTAGCTTCCAAAATCTGACATGATTGGGCTACACCCTCCCCTCCCCTGAAGGTCATTACTCTTAGCAGGGCGGATAAGTCATTGATATGCACACGCTATATTTTAGGCTAAAGGAGGGAAAAGGTTTATTTATAGAAAAAACATTTGTGATAGTGAAGAGGAAGAGATAGGATAGGTCTGCCTATATGGCTAACTCAAGGAGAAAGACAGAGAAGCTTCCATGAAGAAAGAGGAAATTGCCCTGAGAGTAGCAATCTAGGGACAGACAAAAGCCACACTAAAAAGATAGAAAGGTCCTGAACTCTCTGACCTCTCTAACAGTCTTCTTGCTGCCCCTTCAGGGTCTTCTTCTTCCTCTTAACTTTGTACACCAGACATCGCCTACTCCAACAGTTACATGCATGTTACATGCATGTAACTAACTATGTGTTCTCCCACACAGGGATGCAAACATGGCCTTCAGTTCAAAACTGTTGAGATGAGCAGGACTAGCACATTTCCACAAAAAACGCCGCCACCGAAAACCAGAGGATCATGTTGTTCATCATGAATATGCATGAACTACGTTCTCCATCCTTCCTATAATTGGAATTTCATGTTCCCCTCTGGGATTTGTACCACTAAGCTGGGTAAATTCTTTACAAGCCCGCGGAGAGACCCAGGAGGGGAAGGAGCAATATCAAAGGTACATAGAAATTAAATATGAATGAGCTGAAGCTCCTGCATTAGAGAGTAATTTGAGGTTGCAGGCTGCTGTGCAGTCCTTTCTTGTCTGGCTGGGCCGTGGAGATAAGGTAGCAGTGTCAAGAGAGGCTCAGACGTCAAACAATAACCAGAAGAACAGCTTGTCTGCCTCTCAGTTTCAGCCACTTGGAAGTACAGATGCCGTTCCTAAGTGGGACCTAGGGATCCCCCAGCTTTTCTGCTCATCTCCAGACTAAAGAGATCAGTTCCCCTGGAGAAGATGGCTGATTTGGAGGGGGGACTCCATAGCATTATAGCTCATCTCCAGGGGACAGAGATCAGTTCCCCTGGAGAAGATGGCTGCTTTGGAGGGGGGACTCCATAGCATTATAGCTCATCTCCAGGGGACAGGGATCAGTTCCCCTAGAGAAAATGGCTGCTTCGGAGGGTGGATTTCATAGCATTATAGCTCATCTCCAGGAGACAGAGATCAGTTCCCCTGGAGAAGATGGCTGCTTTGGAGGGGGGACTCCATAGCATTATAGATCATCTCCAGGGGACAGAGATCAGTTCCCCTGGAGAAGATGGCTGCTTTGGAGGGGGGACTCCATAGCATTATAGCTCATCTCCAGGGGACAGAGATCAGTTCCCCTGGAGAAGATGGCTGCTTTGGAGGGGGGACTCCATAGCATTATAGCTCATCTCCAGGGACAGAGATCAGTTCCCCTAGAGAAAATGGCTGCTTCGGAGGGTGGATTTCATAGCATTATAGCTCATCTCCAGGAGACAGAGATCAGTTCCCCTGGAGAAGATGGCTGCTTTGGAGGGGAGACTCCATAGCATCATATCTCATCTCCAGGGGACAGAGATCAGTTCCCCTGGAGAAGATGGCTGCTTTGGAGGGGGGACTCCATAGCATTATAGCTCATCTCCAGAGGACAGAGATCAGTTCCCCTGGAGAAGATGGCTGATTTGGAGGGGGGACTCCATAGCATTCTACTCCCTTGAGGTTCCTCACTGTCCCAAATCTCACCCACTTCTGGGTCCGCCTGTATTTCTCCACTCAGACCTGGCAACCTTACCTGTATATAGGATTGCCAGCCTCCAGGTAGGGCCTGGAGAAACTCCCACTTTTGCAACTGACCTCTGGGCAATGAAGATCATACCCCTAGAGCAGGGGTCATCAAGGCCTTGTTACCAGACCACCAGCCTGCCTCACCCCCCCTCCCCCGCAGCAAGAAACTTGCCAGGCCCCAAGCGAAGCGGCCGCTTTGCTTGTGGCCCGGTTAGCTTCTTGCTGTGAGAGGGGGGGAATAGGTAAGCGCGGCCTCCGGCACACCAGCAGATGCAAATGCGCATGCGCGTTAGCGCCCCCTGCTGGTGCAAACGTGCATGCACAGCTACTTTGCACATGCGCCTTAGCGCCACCTGCTGACGAAAATGCACATGTGCGGTGCCCGGGCCAGCAGCTCTCCCCCAACCCCAGATGCGGTCCTCAGCCGGAAAAAGGTTGGGGACCGCTATCCTAGAGAAAATGGCTGCTTGTGACTCAGTGGCATTGCATCCCACTGAGGTCCCTCCCCGCTCCAACCTCATCCTCTTCAGGCTCCACCACTCCTCCAAATCGCTCAGTGTTTCCCAACCCCAAAGCTGGCAACCCTACCCATCTTTCATATCTTCAACAGCAGGTGGGGATTTGGTCTCTGGGCCCTTTGGCCGCCACCTGAGCAAGGAGGTTTCTTTATACCCAAAGGGTTAATGGCTTCCAGGTCAGCTTGCTGATTGGCCGAGGAGTCTCTGCTCAGACGAATTGAATCAGACAAGTTCACATGCAGCTGTTCCCCAGGTCAGACCAGGACCGATTGACTGAATTGGAATCAAAAGTGGTTTTAGCCAAACATTAGAAAAAGATGTCCCCCTGCTTTCTACTTCCTGAAGGAGTCTCAAAGCGGCTTACAATTGCCTTGCTTTCCTTTCCTCACAACAGACACCCTGTGAAGTAGCTGGGGCTGAGAGAGCTCTGAGAGAACTGGCCCAAGGTCACTCAACTGGCTGCATGCGGAGGAGCAGGGAATCAAACCCAGCTCGCCAGATTAGAGGTTGCCGTTCTCAGTCAGAGCAGTTCCTCAAGGGAACAGACGTGCTTACAAGGTGGTGGGGATCTCCTTCTTCAGAGATTTTCAATCAGATGCTTAGTGGCCATCTGAGAGGGGTGCTCATTCTGTGAACTTTGGTGAATCAGGAGAGAGGGCAGGAAGGGATCGGCCAGTGTTCGACTCTCAGGGCCCATTCTTACGTGCCCAGAAAAATGCCTGTCACCAATTTGAGGTCAGGAAGGAATTTTCCTCTGGGCCAGGCTGACAAAAATATCCTGAAGCTTTGTTTTGCCTGCCCCTGGGCATAGAGGGTAGTGGGGAGGGGGGGAGTTGTGAATTTCCTGGACTCTATGACCCTTGAGATCCTTCCAGCTCTATGTTTCTGCATTTCCCCAGAAGAACATAGACTGCAGGCCGACCCACTAATTCCACGCGCTTGGTGATTATCGGTGCAAACCTAAATGGAGTTATATGCCCTTCCGTGGATTGAGAAAGATGCAACTTTGTTAAGAATTACTCTTGTATGATTGGAAACAGGGTCAATTAATTTATCTGCATATTAGGTACGCCTACTGAAGATATTAATCCCTCTCTTGGGAAAAGAAAGAAGGAGTGTTTGTTTCCCAAAAAGAGATTGGATTGACATTTGTTGACTTCATTTATACTCCACCTTCCTTGCTGAGACTCAGGGAAGATTAAACAATTAATACCATGCGGAGAGAACAGGATCAAACACACAACCCACAGTGAATAACACTGGCTTACGAAATTAGAGAACAAAGCGCCAAAAATAGTACAGTGCCTGCAACCAACAACTCAAGAGAGATGGATTTCAGAAATTCCGTCTAAACATCCAGAAGAAGTTCCTGACAGTTAGAACGGTTTCTCAGTGGAACAGGCTTCCTCGGGAGGTGGCGGGTTCTCCATCTTTGAAGATTTTTAAGCAGAGGCTGAAGAGCCATCTGACAGAGAGGCTGATTCTGTGAAAGTTCAAGGGGGTGGCAGGTTACAGTGGATGAGAGATAGGGTTGTGAGTGACCTGCATAGTGCAGGGGGTTGGACTAGATGACCCAGGAGGTCCCTTCCAACTCTATGATTCTAAAAAGGAGAACAAGGTAAACAAAAGTGATACAAGGGACAAAGCAATGGGCACTGCCTAAAAATTCATAGCACATAAATTAATCTCTTCCTGATTAAGTGTACATTCTGCAGGGTGGCAAAAATGTGAAGAAACATGAAAGGGGATCAAAAAAGCTAAGCTATATTTGTTATTTATGAAAACGTTGCCTGTTTGTTCACTGTTTTAACAAAACTGAACCCATCCAGAGATCTATATTTGTTTTTAATTTGCTGGTCAATGCTTTTATTTATTTAAACGCTTTCTGCCCTGCACCCTCTGTTCATAGCAAATGAACCTTGATTTGCATTTCAGGATGGTATACTTTACCCAGATAACACAAGCAATATACCAGCACAAGCACTGAATGCTGCTGATAATCTGATCTCAAAAATGCTTCCCATACTGGACCAAATAGCCACATGCAATTATAAACAACCTCAATATGAATATTATAAAAAATGTTCTTTATTGTGAACTAAAATGAACATTGGAAAATCTGGTGGCTTCTCCGAAAATGTGGATTTTCAGTGTGTATGTATGTAAGTTTCTGGAGGTCACTGATTCATAGGGTTGCCGTAAGTCAAAGAATCATAGTATCCTAGAGTTGGAAGGGACCATAGAGGCCATCTAGTCCAACCCCCAGCTTAATGCAAGATCAGCTTAAAGGATCCATGTAGCAACTAGATAATGCTTAGCACACATGTATATGAGGCAGGACTTAATTTGAACTCAAGCTCTTCCTGCAAGCTCTTCCTGAGCCTTAGGAGAGGGCAGTAGATGAATGAATGAATGAATGAATGAATGAATGAATGAATGAATGAATGAATGAATGAATGAATGAATGAATGAATGAATGAATGGTCCCAAATATGTGGGAGAAGGTACTATACTCACCAGGGAAGGGAAGGCACTCTGCACATGTTTAGAGGTAATCTCTTTCTCCTTTCCCCCTGCAGGCTAAGGTTGTGCCTAATGCTGAGAAACAAACACAGGGTACATGATTTCTAGGCACCAGTATCTCCGATTACAAAACAATCCCTCCTCCAACTGTGAGTCATCTACATTCCTCACGGCATCCTTTGTTCATGATCTTCATGGAAGAACGAAGAACAGAAAGTTTGGTGTGGTGGATGCCACCCACACACCCACCAGAGTTGCACACTGTACGTTTAAAAGGGACTACAGGAAAATGCAATCCCACAACGGATGGATTTTATGCGCCACTCTTTAAAAATCAGGCTTTATGGTGTGCTCAAGCCGTCACAACAACAGGAGCACAACTGAGCAAGAAGCAAAAGTAGAAAACCGGGGGGGGGGAGGGGAGCATTCCCTAAAAGGTCTTGGCCAGCGTAGTTTTGTCTGTAAGCGATCTGATGAGCTTACTTATGCATGACTAGATCCCATCTGCTCACTGGTGCCGTCTGTGCTCTGCCCTGGCAAACTCTGCGGGCTGACTCCCCAAAGTGGCATTCGGGCTGACTTTTCTCGCATATATTGACCAGAATTGTCAGTACAACGCAAGAAGAACCTCTAAACTTGTGCAGAGTGTCTTTTCTTCACCCAGAGCCAGAAGCACAGAGCAATAGGACCACCTACGCTGCAGGACTATTGAGGGGCCTTTGCAGTAACATACTGTACCCTGGTACGGTGGTTGAGAAATCCTCCTCTACACCAGGGTTAGTCAACCTGTGGTCCTCCAGATGTCCATGGACTACAGCTCCCATGAGCCCCTGCCAGCATTTGCTGGCAGGGCCTCGTGGGAGTTGTAGTCCATGGACATCTGGAGGACCACAGGTTTGCTGGCATGGGGTCATGGGAGTTGTAGTCCATGGACATCTGGAGGACCACAGGTTTGCTGGCAGGGGCTCATGGGAATTGTAGTCCATGGACATCTGGAGGACCACAGGTTTGCTGGCAGGGGCTCATGGGAATTGTAGTCCATGGACATCTGGAGGACCACAGGTTTGCTGGCAGGGGCTCATGGGAGTTGTAGTCCATGGACATCTGGAGGACCATAGGTTTGCTGGCAGGGGGCTCATGGGAATTGTAGTCCATGGACATCTGGAGGACCACAGGTTTGCTGGCAGGGGCTCACGGGAATTGTAGTCCATGGACATCTGGAGGACCACAGGTTTGCTGGCAGGGGCTCACGGGAATTGTAGTCCATGGACATTTGGAGGACCACAGGTTTGCTGGCAGGGGCTCATGGGAATTGTAGTCCATGGACATCTGGAGGGCCACAGGTTTGCTGGCAGGGGGCTCATGGGAATTGTAGTCCATGGGCATCTGGAGGACCACAGGTTGACTACCCCTGCTCTACACAACACTGTTCATTTGACAGGGCTGTGGTGCAGGGACAGCATTCAACTGCATTCCAGACCTGAGTTGCATTTATGTGCTATACCATTCTTTCCCCCCTGTCTCCTGGCCAGCTTAGCAAAGGCTTTCCATCTCGTGAACGACCACAGGCAGGGAGTGGTGTGCAGCCGTATCATCGGGGCAGCAGACGTTTTCGATGGGGAGTTGCACCGGTGGAGGTTCCGATAAACACTTAGATCAGACAAGAGCTCCTGCCGTGGCTCTCATCCGGCAGCCATGCAACCAAACCGACAGCTGGATTACGACAGTTTCCACCCAAAGAGGTCACAGTTTTAATCTTACTCTGTTTTAGTTTATAATATGAGCTTGTTTTACCCTATTATATTTTTATCCTGCTTGGCTGTATTTGCCTCTTCTTGTTTTATGCCAATAAAAGTTGATGATGATGACGATGAGGACAGTTTCTTCTCCAACAAAATAATGCCCATGGGAAATGTCTCTAAGAATTCAGCCTCCCTATGGATCTGTTCTGCAGGGCTCTGGACTGTTTCCATGCACTGATCCTTTCTCCCCCAAAATCCGGGTGCATGGAGCCAAGCCTGCCCACAATGCATAAAGCCCTAATTCAGAGCTTGCGGCTCATAATGCTCTGCAAGAACAGCCTCCCATTAAATGAACGCGAGGCTCCGTCGAAGAGATGCCTCAAACCCCATCTGTTGGACCATAAAATTGTACACTGAAAGCCTCCCTCTCCGCTCTCCTGACCCATCCTCCCAGCATGCTGTTTGGCCCCTGCAACATCTTGTGTTGATCTCTGCCGTTCTCTTGTGCTTCAAGGAAGCCAGCTTTCCCAGGCCGGAAACCTCCTGCTGAGGTCTGCCCGTCTCCGTTTGTAAAGAAGCCTTGGCAGCTTTCCTGACGAAGAGAAGTTAACAAACCAAGTGTCTAAAGAAGATAATTAGGGATCAGAAGGACCCCTCCCAAGAGCCAGGGCTTCACAGCAGACCTGCTGTTTTGGATACCAGTTAGGATGAAGCATTAACCTCTTCCTTTGAGGCTAGCCTGAGGCTTACATTTATGTCTTTGGACCCTGGCTTTGAACAGAAGGATTCCCACTCGAAACGTAGCTTTTACTATCTGTCTCAAGGAAGGATATGCCTGGGCCCATTCTGCACACAATGGTTAATGCACTTTCAATGCACTTTCAAAGTAGGTTTTCCTGTTCTGCACAGGAAAATCCAGCTGTAAAAGCACATCGGAAGTGCATTATCCTACACGAGCGGAATGAGCCCTGGAGTCCTGTTTGCAGTTCTGGAGGCCTCACTTTCAAAAGGATGTGGACAAAATTGAGGGATTTCAAAGGAAAGTGACAAAGATAATCCAGGGCCTGGGGACCAAGCCCTATGAAGATAGGTTAAGGGACTTGGGAATGTTCCACCTGGAGAAGAGGAGGTTGAGAAGAGATAGGATTGTTGTGTTTAATATTTGAAAGATTGTCACTTAGAGGAGGGCAGGGAAAGGTTCATGTTGGCAGCAGAGCACTGGACCCACATGAATGGGTTTAAACTACATGTAGAACAATATGGGCTAGAGATCAGGAAATAATTTTTCACAGAATAGTTCAGCAGTGGAATTGGCTGCCTAAGGAGGTGGGGAGCTCCCCATCATTGGCAGTTTTTAAGCAGCAGCTGGACACATACTTCTCCTGGATGCTTGAGGCTGATCCTGCAGTGAGCAGGGGGTTGGACTACATGACCACATTGTCCCTTCCAACCATGATTCAATATTTAGGGACATCATTTTAGGACATCCACAGGTTGTTTTTAGTAACTTGTTTTTAACGGCCCATTTTCATATTGTTTGTTTTTATGATGTCAAAACTGACAGGCTATAGGGTTGCCAGCTCTGGGGCTGGGGCTGTCATGATTGGGGAAAGGCATTTTAAAATTATTGTTTGCATATGTGGGCCAAGTGGTGTGGGGGTGAGGAAAGGAGATGGGGGCTGGATTTTATGCTTATTTGTATATATTTTATTTTACTTTATATTTTTATTTGTGTATGCGACGTGATACCTGAATGCCTTAAAACATTTCAGGGTCAAAAGGTTGAAAGAGGCTGCTATAGATGCTCCAGGGGTTATCAGAAGGCAGAGGAGGTGAAAAATGACGGGAAGGCCTCTTACTTAAGCCATAACAACTGAACCAACCCTGGAAGGAGGTTCAGCCTAAGAGACAAACCACGTCAAAGGCCCAAAATCATGCAGAGAGGGGGCAGGAATGCCCCCATACTATCCTGAACTATCTAACCAACACACTATTCCAAATCTCATCTGAGAAAAGGGCTTGTCAGCCTCCAGGTGGGGCCTGGAGATCTCCTGGAGTTAACATTTATCTCCCAACAACATAAATCAGTTACCCTGGAGAAAACAGAAGCCACTGCATAAGAGGGGGGGGGGGACTTTCCGGCATGCTGCTCCACTAAGGCCCTTCCGGGAACCTTCCCACCTCTTGAGCTGGCGACCCTTCCCGATAAACCAGCCCCTTCTTATTTCTGCAGTGAACATGGGCTCCCGGAGCGCGTGCAGAGTGCCTTTCCTCCTTGCTGCACACAAAACACCATTCCGCACACACAGGACAATGCACTTTCAATGTGCTTTGGCAGCCGGATTTTCCTGTGCGGAACAGGAAAGTCTACTTCCGGAGTGCACTGAAAGTGCATTATCCATTGTGTGCAGAATAGGTGGGCGGGCTGGACGATTACCACCAAATCACAGAACCATAGAATTGAAAGGGGCCATACAGGCCATCTAGTCCAACCCCCTGCTCAACGCAGGATCAGCCCAAAGCATCCTAAAGCGTCCAAGAAAAGTGTGTATCCAACCTTTGCTCGAAGACTGCCAGTGAGGGGGAGCTCACCACCTCCTTAGGCAGCCTATTCCACAAGCGGAATTGCACAAGCGAGTTTTGCCTCGTCTCCGGCAGCTTGCAGGCGGCGCTGCCCCTTTAAGGAGGAGGAGGGAGGGAGGGAAGCTGCCTGCCTGCCAGCCAAGCAGGCGGTGGGTGGCTGTTTTGCGCTCTGCCTTCCCTTCCCTTCCCTTGCCGGGCCTGATCTGCCGCCTCCAGGGGGAGGACCGCTGGGTGCTCCGGTGGACGGGGAGCGCCTGCGTCTGGCTGCCTGGCTGCTCGCGGCCATGCACGGGCTAGGCCAGCCTTGCACTCTGGCGGCGGCGCTTTTCCCGCCGCGGCTGCTGCGGCTGGTCGCCCGGAGCTGCGCCTTGCGGCAAGCGGGCGGGCGGAGCAGCCTGCGGGCGGCCGCCTGGCTCTTCGACGGCTCCCCGGGGCAGCCAAGCCGCCCGAAGGAGAAGAACCCGCCGTGGCTCCTGCTCTTGCCTCTCCGCCTGCCCGCAATGGAGCGGGCCGCTGCCTGCCGCCTGCGCCCCGACGACGCCCTGCGCGCAACCGGCGCCCACCTGCCCGGCGGGGGACGCAAGGGCAGCCTCGGAGGGCACAAGGTGGGTGCCGCTCGGCCAGGGGGGGGGGATCGCCTCACCCCGGGGACGTGGGGAAGCCCGCGGAGAACAGTCGCCGAGCATGTGCAGAGGGCAAGCCCCTCCAGACGGGTCTGTAGCAGCAGGAAAGAGCCAGAAGCCGGGAGCATCTTCCAGGGGTAGTCAAGCTGTGGTCCTCCAGATGTCCATGGACTACAATTCCCATGAGCCCCTGCCAGCTGGCAGGGGCTCATGGGAATTGTAGTCCATGGATATCTGGAGGACCACAGGTTGACTACCCCAATGGTCAGCTGGTGAGGGAGCTTTCCAGAGTCCCGACTTGCTTCTTCCAATGCAGCCGGAAAGCTTTGGAGACCGGGGGCTGGGTGGGGGTTCAAGCCAGTTGAAACCCTGCATTTTGGAAATATTTCTAGCACCCTCCGTTGGCATATGGGCGGAAGGGTCCTCGGGGATTCAGTTACGCGCCCTGTGCTTCATAACGATATTCAGTAACCTGATTGAGTGTTCGGCACAACAGTCTTGTAAGGTAGCTCGGTAGCGTTATTATTCCCATGTTGGCGGGTCAGGGACTTTGACTTGCAGAGTCCGAGTAGGGGAACTGGCTGCCTAAGGAGGTGGTGAGTCCCCCCTCACTAGTAGTTTTCAAGCAGTGATGAACAGATACTTATCATGGATACTTTTAAGTTGTTCTTGCACTGCGCAGGGGGTTGGACTAGATGGCCAGTGTGACCCCTCCAACTTTGGGATTCTGTGACATTCACCCCTTTGCCTACCATGGAGCTTTTAGTTCAGCTAGGGAGGAAATGTATTTTGCCTGTGCTTCCTTTCCTTTCTGCCTAGGCCTATAGGCTCCTGCCTGTCCTTTGCATTTTGTTTAGCCACAGTTAATTTATGGCAACGTGGTCTCTAGATGTGGTTAGACATTGCCTGCCTCTGGGTAGCAGCCCTGGCTTTCCTCCGTGGTCCCCCATCCAAATACTAACAAAGGCTGACCCTGCCTCATTTCCAAGATGTAGCCAGATGAGTTGAGCCTGGCCCATCTGGGTCAAAGAGCTGTTGTGTTACACCAGCATTATTATTTCTTCACGTGCTTTTGGGCAGGGCTGAGTCACCTGGTTCCTGGTTGCACACCTCACTGGCCCTTCCTTCTCACTGGGTTTTTGCTCAGGAAGGAGCTGAGTTTAGTAATGAACAGGATCGTTCTGTGCTTCTGAGCAAGATCTAGAAAACCCCGGGTGCTAGCAGAGATCTGGAATAGAACCAGGCACGCCTCTGTGCCAGCGTGCTTTAATCGTGAAGTTAGCGTTTACAACTAAGTCACAAACATGATTGAGGGTCGCTGATTCCCACGGGGAGGGGAGGGAGACAGAAAAAGGAGAGAGGGGAAGGAGGAGGGAGGAGGGAGGAGGAAGTGGTGGTTCTTATATGCCGCTTTTCCCTACCCGAAGGAGGCTCAAAGCGGCTTACATTCGCCTTCCCTTTCCTCTCCCCCACAACAGACACCCTGTGGGGTGGGTGAGGCTGAGAGAGCCCTGATATCACTGCCCGGTCAGAACAGTTTTATCAGTGCCATGGCGAGCCCAAGGTCACCCAGCTGGCTGCATGTGGGGGAGTGCAGAATCAAACCCGGCATGCCAGATTAGAAGTCCGCACTCCTAACCACTACACCAAACTGGCGTTTGCTGGCAGGGACTCATGGGAATTGTAGTCCATGGATATCTGGAGGAGCACAGGTTGACTACCCCTGGGCTACAGAACAGTATGTATTTTAGAATGACATGTTCGTTTAATTATGTTGTGATCAACAGATTCATACCTGCAGAACGTAATGACCTGCGGGGGCATAAGAAGATAAGCGGTCCCGCAGGTAGGCAGAACCCAGGCCGCGTATAGCCTTAAAGGTCAAGACCAATACTTTCAGAAACTAACTGGCAACCAAATGCAGCTCCCACAGCAACCCCTGGACATGGGTCCTCCAAGATGACTCAGTGAGGACCCGAGAAGCTGCATTCTGTACCAATTGTAGTTTCTGAGTCAGGGGACAAGGGTAGGCCCACGAAGAGTGAGTTACAGTAGTCTAATCTGGAAGTGACTGTTGCATGGATGACTGTGGCCGAGCGTTCCGGAGACAGGTAGGGCGCCAGTAGCCGAGCTTGGCACAGGTGGAAAAATGCCGTCTGGGCTAGGTGTCAATGATTGCATGCTGTACAGGTGTCGTCTTCTCTGGATTGTCCTGTGCAGGGCAGAAAGGACAGGTTCTTGGAGCAAACTATGCTCTTCCCACATGTTTCCACACCTTCGCTATCTGTAAATGCGCATTGCATCAAGCAAAATAAGGCCTCCTTCAGTTTTTTGCAATTCACATTTGCAGAATGTTGCATGTTAATGTTTTGCTGTGTAAGAAGAACAAACAGCTGACTTGTCAATTCCTCATATCAGTAGGTGTTGGAAGTCCACGTGGTGTAGTGGTTAAGAGCGGCGGACTCTAATCTGCAGTACCAGGGCCAGTCACAGTTCTCTTAGGGCTGTTTTTGCAGAGCAGTTCTGCCTGAGCTCTCTCAGCCTCATCTACCTCAAAGGGTGTCTGTTGTGGCGAGAGGAAAGGAAAGGTGTTTGTAAGCCGCTTTGAGACTCCTTCAGGTCGTTCAAAGCGGGGTATTAAAGAAACGAGCTTTTCTTCTTCTTAAAGTGTACATAAATCAAAACTTTGGCAGTGAAGGTTCAGCACACGGGAGGAGCTGGACCCAGACTACAAAGAACTGTGCAAAAACATCACATGACGGCAGTACATCCCCTGCCCATGCGGCTGGGCATGGATGGAATGTCTTATTTAAACTGTGCCTGCCCCAAGCTCCTGTATTGCTTTCTTAGTAGGCCAGGTATCCATAGCCCTTCGAGAAAACTGGTCTGGATCCAGCCTGCCTTCACTGATGTAAAAAGGGGGTCCCCACCACCACCACCCTTAAGAAATATACTATGTTCTTTTAATGCTCCTTGGATGCAGAGAGGCGTCTTTGTTTTGCTTTCACTTTCTGCTCCTTCTGCTTCACATTTGCATTTTCCACTGGACTTCCGTAATGCTATGGTCTGCTGGGGCTTTGTTTTTTTCTCGGAAGCATTGCTCTTCTTTGGAAACCTGTATGCTTGTGAAATGCTCAGTGACATGGCCATTTTTTATGCGTCAATAGCAGCCATGAAGTCCTCACGTCCCTTAAAATCAGGGGTAGTCAACCTGTGGTCCTCCAGATGTCCATGGACTACAATTCCCATGAGCCCCTGCCAGCTGGCAGGGGCTCATGGGAATTGTAGTCCATGGACATCTGGAGGACCACAGGTTGACTACCCCTGCCTTAAATTGCTGGCCTGGTTGTATTCAGCGGGACGCTATTCTTGACGCTATTTTGAGCAGCAGTGGCGAAGGGAAGAAGAGCAGTGGAGCAAAGAGGGCTTGGCCAGCTGCCGGCTCCCATCACTTCAGGCTCCTGGCTCAAATTTCTTCCTCCACCCCTTTTCTAGACCACATACAGAGTTTGTAGATTTCCTGCCTACCCGCCCCTTTCTTGGCTGGGTTGTTGTGATTTCCTGGTATGACCTCGGTTGCTAAAAGTTTTAAACGTTATTAGGAAATGTGAGGAAAGGATTAGGAAATGGTTTTGAACATTCAGAACCCAAACAAACTGTGTTTGCAAACAACAGCTGGGAAATTGCATTGCGGCTGAGAAGAATCCTTAACCCTAGTAGCTGTGTTTTATGGCTGCTGTTTAACGTTTTTGGACTCTTGCCCAAAGCAGTTCTAAAACTGTGTCACTGTGCTTTGAAGGAGAAGAGTTGGTTTTTATATGCCTGGAGGTCTCTCAAAACAGCTTACAATCATCTTCCCTTTCCTCTCCCCACAACAGACACCCTGCGAAAGGGTACAGAGGAGAGCGATGAAGATGATCTGGGGCCAGGGGACCAAGCCCTATGAAGATCGGTTGAGGGACTTGGGAATGTTCAGCCTGGAGAAAAGGAGGTTGAGAGGGGACACGATAGCCATCTTTAAGTATTTGAAAGGTTGTCACTTGGAGGCGGGCAGGATGCTGTTTCTGCTGGCTGCAGAGGAGAGGACACTCAGTAATGGGTTTAAACTTCAAATACAACGATATAGGCTTGATATCAGGAAAACAATTTTCACAGTCAGAGTAGTTCAGCAGTGGAATAGGCTGCCTAAGGAGATGGTGGCAGTCTTCAAGCAAAGGTTGGATACACACTTTTCTTGGATGCTTCAGGATGCTTAGGGCTGATCCTGCGTTGAGTAGGGGGTTGGACTAAATGGCCTGTATGGCCCCTTCCAAATCTGTGATTCTACGATTCTATGAGGTGAGGCTGAGAGAGCTCTGACAGGGCTGCTCAGTGAGAACAGCACTATCAGGGCTGTGATGAGCGCAAGGTCACCCAGATGGCTGCATGTGGAGGAAAACAAACCTGGCTCACCAGATTAGAATGTTGGGGCATGTAGGGGGCTGGCCCAATCAGGATGCCTGATTGGACCATAGTATTCCAGGGACCGGAAGCAGAGGCCAGACCGGCTCCACCAAGGAGGGCCTGCGCAAATATTTATACAGTTAGGGATATATATTTAACTAATATAATAAGTTTATATATTTATATACACACAGAGATAGGCGAGCCTGAGAGAGCTCTGTGAGAACTGTTCTAACAGGACTGTGACTAGCCCAAAGTCATCCAGCTGGCTACAACTGGAGGATGAGTGGAGAATCAAACCTGGCTTTCCAGTATAATCTGGACTGCCACTCTAAACTAGCACACCAAGCAGGCTTTTTGATGCATCCAGAATCTCTTCTTTGTAGAAATAGACAAACAGGTGCGAGGAGTTTCCTTGTGGAAACTGAATTCCAACAAAGCCAAAAAACCTACAAGGCTGCCCATGACCCCCCCCCCCCCCGCCAATCCAGTATTGGTGCACAAGGAGCAGGTGCAAAGAATGTTAACTGTGTTAACTAAATGTTAACTAAACAGCCCACCAAAAGTGGTGATAGTCACACTCCAAAATGATTACACCAGCTGCCCAAGGCCAGAGGAAAGAGATAACAGGGAAAGAGCTCTGTGAAAAATTACTACGAAGTTCATTGGTGTCAACAAAACCCCAGAATTAAAGGAACAGATCAAATAGGACAATGCAAAAGAATTAAAAAAAACCCAGCTTATGGCAAGAACACTTGAACCTGAGAATAGGATCTTGACACCATCATCTCCCAAACCTGAAGAGAGGTGTGGATTTATGAACATTGTCTGGCAGAAAATTCTGGAAAAGCCACACACCCCCCCTTATTCTTGCCAACCATAATTGATGAGCAGCATTTGTCCCTTAGAAAGAGGCTTACCTGGGATCAGGCTGCTAGACACCCACAGGTCTGATGTTGAGGTGTTACCCCTCTTATTCGAGGTGTGGAGATTTCCTCAGGAGTGAAGGAAGTGTGGGAAAGATGGCGAGCTGGGTTTGATTCCCCACTCTTCCTCCACACGCAACCAGCTGGGTGACCTTGGGCTTGCCACAGCACTGATAAAACTGTTCTGATCGAGTAGTAATATCAGGGCTCTCTCAGCCTCACCTCCCTCACAGGGTGTCTGTTGTGGGGAAAGGGAAGGGAAGGAGATTGTAAGCCGCTTTGAGACTCCTTCTGGTAGAGAAAAGCGGCATATAAGAACAAACTCTTCTTCTTTAGTAATATCAGGGCTCTCTCAGCCTCACCCGCCTCACAGGGTGTCTGTTGTGGGAAGAGGAAAGGGAAGGTGAATGTCAGCCTCTTTGAGACTCCTTCAGATAGAGAAAAGCAGCATATAAGAACCAACTCTTCTTTTTCTTCCTGGATAATGCTTGACTGTACACTGAGAGACCGGGAGTAAGGAGAAGGGGCTTGTCTGCATGTGCTGTGGATTGTGGCCATCCCGAGCAACCCAGGCTGTCCATCAGAACACATTTAGACTCTGTTCCAAGACGATTGTCCTGATGGACCGAGAACGAAATTGTGCATCTTTCTGGCACAGCGACTGCAAAATTCTTTGTTGAATTGAAAAGCAGCAGTCAGTCCTTTCCTCGTGACTGTCCAGTAGTAACTGAAAGACCCCACAGTCTCTTTTGTTGGGAGATTTTTTAAAAACATTGGAATAAATTAGCCTCTCTAACTGAGCATTGGCACATTGCTAAACAAATGTGAGAAAAGACCATGAGCCGCGTGATGTGAGCAGCTGGTGTGTATGTTATCTAGCTTGACCCTGAAGAACTGTCTTAAAATTACTTCTCAGGTTGCCAGCTGCGGGTTGGGATTTTGGAGAAAGGCAAAATTTAGGGAGCAGCAGGGACCCCCCCCCCCCCCAAAGCAGCCATTTCTCCAGTTGTCATAATGGAAAATCTCCAGGTATTACCTGGTGGTTGGCAACCCTGCACCTAATGCCACAGATCTGATCCAGCTCCTTCCAACCCGGACTGATCGGATTAAGATTGCTCTTTCTTCTCATTATTGTTATTGTTGTTAAAATTTGTTTCCCGCCGCACCTGAGACAGGCTCGTGGCAGGTTACAAAATATCCACTTAAAACCCCATTAAAAACAAACAGGACGACAAAATCATACAACAGAGAAAATGGAACAAACATAACGGTAATTATTCGACCTCCCATCCCCCCAACCAGCCTCTAATAAGGGGCTGGAAAGAGGGGAAGGAGTTTGGAAGACCCTTTGGGACTCCTTCAGGTAGTGAAAAGTGGGGTATAAAACCCCCAACTCTCCTCTTTTTCTTCTAGGGCCCTAAGACAATTCACTCTTTTGGATCTGTTTCTAGTAGCAGGATCATTTCAGCAAAGGGACTGCTTAGCATTTGGCTCATGGACAGCAGCAGGTCCCCTGGGCTCCATTTTCCTGAGCCTTCTGCGTGTGTTACAAGCAGATCGCATAACGTAACAGGGGCCGGAAAACGCAGGTCTTTATGGAGAACTGAGTTATTTTACATGAGCATCTCTAAGTGGTGTCAGATGGCGTTCTGCATCACCAGTCATGCTGCCTGCAGCAGTATCGTGCGCCTTCTTCTCCCCTAGGATTTGCGCTCTTTGGCTGAGCCGTTGAAGCATGAAGTAATGTTTTTAAACTCCTTGCAGTATATTAGCAGGGACTTAGCTTGCACACTCGTCTGAGCGCAAACCGACGAGGTGCTTTCAGATCTGGTACTGGCTTCTCCTGGAGAGAAAGCCAACAGCAGACGCTGATTTGGGTTCAACTCCTAGATATTGTGTTTTGTTAAAAGGTTTAGACCAGCCTTTCCCAACTTTGTTACTATTGAGAAACCTCTGAAACATTCTTCAGGTTTTGAGAAACCTCAGAAATGCCCCGATTGTGCAGAATATGGTTGGGAAGCAGAGCTGAGCACATGCCCACCTGGGGCCCCTCCCCTTCCCTCCCATTGGCCATTTTGGAACGGGGTGGATACGTCAACATGACCATAAATGATCAAATCACCTGATAAATGTATAACAAATTTTAAAAATGTATAAAAATTAACTCCCACCCGTTCGAGAAACTCTTCTAGGGCTGTCAAGAAAGCCTGACTTAGAATTTAGAGTCAGGAGTGGCCAAATTGTGGTTCTCCAGATCCTCCAGCAGCTGCACTGGCTACCCATCAAATACCAGATCAGGCTTAAGATACTGGTCCTCACCTTCAAGGCCATACATAGTCAGGGTCCTGCGTACCTCAAGGACTGCCTGCTTGCATATACTCCTCAAAGAGTGACGCTGTCAGAATCCTTTTGGAATTGCTGCCATATTGATTGTGGTTGATTCTCAGAGCTGTCATGTATGCCTAGTCTGTGATGCTTCCCAGTTCCTGCTTCCCTTCACACCTCAAGTCTGAATTCCAGCGTTTGTGGTTTATGGCTCTGCCCTCACAGCCTCCCTTCCTCCCTGCTTTCCCTCCCTGCACCTTTGTAGTGAGATTACAGCAATGTTTGTTCTTCCTTTGAAATTCAGGTCACTACCTTCCCATAGGAGGGGGGGAAAGAGGGCTGTACAGGTGTTTTTATATGTGCAGCCTCATGCTTGTAGCCCCAGTTCTGTCTATGCCTTGAATGGATGTCTTTATTCCTGATTAAAGAAACTTTTTAAAATAAAAGTTTTCTTGTCTGACAGACTCACTTGATCTATTCCAACAACCTGGTGATCCCTGGCCCCACAGAAGTCTGCCTGGCCTTGACCAGAGCCAGAGCCTTCTCATCCGTGGCCCCAACCAGGTGGAAGGAGCTTCCCGACAAAAATAAGGCCCTATCGGAACTCAAACAGTTCCGCAGGGCCTGCAAAACGGAGCTCTTCCGCCAGTGATGAGGATCTCCCTACAACCTGATCTCCTTGCCTGGCAACCTTGACATCCAATATGTCCCTGGCTGTTGCTGTTATCCCCATCAACTGTTTAGGATTATGATGTTACGACTGTTTATATATTTTCTGAGAGTCACAGTAAATAAATAAAAAAAATCTGGCCACTCCCAGCACCACCCCCAAACTCTCTAGGAGTCTCCCAACCCAGCCTTAGGCCTTTCTCTGCTGAACCCCTTGTTCTCCCCTCTGCCAGAATATTAACAGTATAGATGGTGTGTGCGTTTGTGTGTTTGTGATATACTGTGGTATAGAAATCTGCCCAGGATTTGAACAAAGCCCTGCATGTACTATGAGTAACTAAGCTTGAATTCTCTGAAAGTATCAGAATTCGAAAGCAAAGGATAATCACTCTAGGACAGTGATTCTCAACCTAGGGGTCGTGACCCCCTTTGGGGGTCAAACAACCCTTTCACAGGGGTCATGGCAAGGCAAGAAGCTTGGCCGGGTTGAATCGAGATAGAGCATTCATCTGTCTGGAGAAGCGGAAAAGAGCGAGATCAGCATGGTGGGACAAGAGGCAGAACTGAACTGAGAAACCCCAGGGGAAAAAAACAATTTATATACAACCATGAACTTCACGCCATTGATCAGTTTGGGTTTAATGTCTGTGAAAGAATACTGGCATAATTTTACACTTGGGGGTCACCACATCATGTGGAACTGTATTAAAGGAAGGTTGAGAACCACTGGTGTAGAAACAATGGGTTTGCAGACATTACACTGAGTTAATATTTTCCCTGCTTGCACAAATTTGGGGTTTGTTTCTGGGCCTTGGTCTTCCTTTCTCATGTAGAGCCCATGCACGCAGTCTTGATGCAACGTCTGAACGCAAACCTGTGCATTTGAATTAAGAGCACCAATTCTTTCCATATCCATAGGATCTCAGCACATCCCCTGAAAATGCCGTTCCCGATCCCAGCAAGGAGGATGGACAGAAGCCAAACAAATCCCAGCAGCTGAAGAAAGTTTTTAAGGAATACGGAGCAGTAGGAGTTGGGTTCCATGTTGGGATTTCCTTGATGTCTCTGGGAATGTTCTACTTGGCCGTGTCAAGGTATTGGGTTTTATATAGCTTTCTGTGATTGTTTATGGGACAGTGAGCATTTCGTATAATGTTTTTTCTCCCACATCAGTTTGTCAGGTGTAAGGACGGAGTTGTTGGGTCTGCCTAGTCCAGCCTTTCATTTCCTACAACAACTAGATTATTCTAGAACTGGAATCTCCAGTTCTGGAATGATAGAGAGGGCCTGCAGACGTTACTGCTTCACTGGCCCCCATCAAGAGCCTAGTGGAAGAGAATCCATCTTCCAGGCCCTCCAAAACTGTGTTAGTTCTAGCAGGGCCCAGATGTGCTCTGGGACCTCGTTCCACCAGGTGGGGGGCCAAGCATACTTCCTTGGGGCCAGGGCTCTGGATTAGGCCAGTTTTACCTCCACCATCTTCAAATCTGGCAGTAGTACCTGAGCCAGACACCTGAAGAACTGTTGCCGCTGTGTGTAGACAGTACTGACTTTCATTGAACAATGCGCTCTTTCAGTGTAAAGCATTTTGAGTGGCTCAAGGTCACATGTTTAAACCTCATGGCAATGTGGGAATTTGAACCTGTATCTCTATAACAGGGGTAAGTCAAACTGCGGCCCTCCAGATGTCCATGGACTACAATTCCCAGGAGCCCCCTGCCAGCGAATGCTGGCAGGGGGCTCCTGGGAATTGTAGTCCATGGACATCTGGAGGGCCGCAGTTTGACTACCCCTGCTCTATAAGCTCCTGGAAATGGAAGTGAGACAACGTTTCGTATGTTTTCATTGTAGCAGTTTGGCGTAAGTCTTTAAAAAATGCTTGAAAACTTTAATGGTCTTACAATACCTGTTTCTTTCCTCCCCTTGTAGTGGAGTGGACATGACCGCGCTGCTTTTCAATCTGGGCTTCGATGAAGCTCTTGTACAATCCAAGTTGGCCGCAGGGACAAGCACTTTCGTACTGGCCTACGCTATCCACAAACTGTTTGCTCCGGTCCGAATCAGCATCACCTTAGTCTCGGTGCCGTTCCTGGTCAGATACTTCCGGAAGACGGGCCTCTTCAAACCTCCAGCTCCGAACCCTTGATTAAAGCCTCAGAAAGTAGACTGGTGCCTCCTTTCTTATGAGAAACCTCTGTAAAATGGTGTGCAGTAGCAGCCCTCTGTGGCCACAGGACAATGCATTGTTTATTGTGAAGGATGTTTCAAAGGCAAGACTGGGGGGTGAGAAGGTCTCTTGAAGTCCAGGATTAATAGCCAAGGTACTATTATGGGAGAGAAGGTGTCATGGTATAGACCAGGCTTTCTCAGCCAGGAGGGGGTGGGAAGGAGAGGGGCCCTGAGTGGGCGTGTCCACAGCTATGTTTCCCATCCATATTCTGCACGATTGTGCCACTTCTGGGGTTTCTCAAAGGCTGAAGGATGTTTCAGGGCTTTCTCAATGGTCAAAAGATTGAGAAAGGCTAAAGGTAAAGGAATCCCCTGTGCTAGCACCGAGTCATGTCTGACCTTTCGGGAGATGCCCTCCAGCGTTTTCATGGCAGACTCAATACGGGGTGGTTTGCCAGTGCCTTCCCCAGTCATTACCGTTTACCCCCCCAGCAAGCTGGGTACTCATTTTACCGACCTCGGAAGGATGGAAGGCTGAGTCAACCTTGAGCCGGCTTCTGGGATTGAACTCCCAGCCTCATGGGCATCTCTTTCTCTTGCATACACACACAAGCCCAGGTACTGTACAGATTTCTATCAAGGAAGGTGCAATGCATTTAATGCACTTTAAACATTAAATAAAATACGTGGTAGGAGAGTCAAATATCCTGAAAGTATATTGCATTCCAGATGTTGGCAATAATAGCTGGTCTGATCCAGATCAGCAGTTTGTGATTGGCTGTCCACAAGCTGCCACTTAGCATAAGAAGTCAGGGTGGGGATACGTGTAGCCAGATGTGGAGAGATCTACTAGGAGTGGATTCTAGGCCAGTTCTACACACAGGGAATTCACATGCATCCCTCATGTATTACAAATGGGAACGGGGACTGGGCCCAGGACCTGCATAAATTTGTCTATATCTGAATGCAACCTGAGGCTTAACCCAGAAACATCTGCTGTGTACAGCCTATGTCAGGGGTAGTCAAACTGCAGCCCTCCAGATGTCCATGGACTACAGTTCCCATGAGCCCCTGCCAGCAAACACTGGCAGGGGCTCATGGGAATTGTAGCCCATGGAGATCTGGAGGGCCAGTTTGACTACCCCTGGCCTATGTAGATTGTCCAGATGTTTCCTAACTTGTGAAAAGGGCTAATACCTGCTTGCTCTAAACCAGGGGTAGTCAAACTGCGGCCCTCCAGATGTCCATGGACTACAATTTCCAGGAGCTCCTGCCAGCGAATGCTGGCAGGGGCTTCTGGGAATTGTAGTCCATGGACATCTGGAGGGCCGCAGTTTGACTACCCCTGCTCTAAACTGTTAATTTAGTTCTTGTGTACAGAGGTAGGGAAGGATTTGGATCCTGTAATAAAGGCACAATGCTACACAAGCTGTTTAGGGAGAAGCCAAGCCCTTGAATGTAAAACGGTTGCTGGTTAATCTCTGATTCTTACAGGTATTTTTATTATCATGCACTGGGAAACAGTATAAAGTTGTACCTAGCACATCTGAACTTCTATCCCTGATGCTAGCTGTGTTCCATGTAACAGTGAACACATGTGTACATGAACATCTGCTTGTAGGAGAGGCCACAAGCATTCGCTTTGAGTCTAGTGGCACCTTTGAAGGCACAATTTTAGCTTGTGTGCAAGCTGACGTCTTCAGACCTTAAGTGCGCTTGTACGTGAAAGCTTATATTGTGAACAAAACATAGTTGGGTCTTTAAGGTGCCATTGGACTCCCAGCTTCAGAACAATAAAATATTTACTTTACCAATGAAAAGGGGGAGGGGGGCTGGATAAATGTGATGTAGTTAAGAGCCGTGGACTCTTAAGCTGGAGAACCTAATCTGGGTTTGATTCCACATGCAATGAGCTGGGTGACCTTGGGCTAGTCACAGTTCCTAGGGAGTTGTTCTTGCAGAGCAATTTGGTTAGAGCTCTCTCACCTGCAGAGTGGAAGGGAAAGGTGTAAGATGCTTTGGAACTCCTTTAGGTAGTGAAAAGCAAGGAATTAAAAAAAACAGCTCCTTCCAATCAAGTGTTCAGCTGGACATTTAGTGTAACAGAATTCCTCAAAGCACGTAGGAAGGGCAACAGTACACTTGTCCACGGATTGAATGTGTGTTCGCTGTAATTTGTGACCAAGCCTTCAATTGAAGCAAACTTAATAGGGCACCAACAAGCAGAGTCAGTTGGTTTGTTCAGTTTATATCATGCTTGAGTCCAAAGGCCAGAATTGCTTCCAAAACAGAAGAGCAAGATTTCAGAATTAGTAACGGTCAGCAAGCTCTGGTGAACAGGATCTGTAACGGATAACTCCTAAAACAAGGTGGCTTTGTGCTACAAGTGGGAAATCAGGTTTAGTAAGTCGGCTTAAGCTGTCTGCCCTCATCCCTGCTGAGATCAAATTTTGACTAAAGTTTTCTACTTCGCTTTTTAAAAGGCCAACGTGGAATAAATCCACAAAGAGTCCCTACTTCCCCTGAAAAGCTTTCATTAAAGCACCCAATATCTTTGCAAATGATACTCTGAAGGCTGAGAAGTTTCCTTAGAACAGCTTTTCAGAAAACTCTGGGGTTTCTTGATCACCCTGGAAGGGTTTTCTCAAATGGGTTGGAATTTTTTATGTATTTTAAAAATTGGGTGATATGACCATATACAGTCACAATGAATTGCACTCCTCGAAAAACAGCTAATGATAGGAGGGAGGGGGAGGGGCCCAGGTGGGCTTGTACCCAGCTTGCTGTGCAACCGTATTCTGCACAATTTCTGGGGTTCCTTGAAGTCTGAAGCATTTTTCAGAGGTTTCTAAACAGTAAAAAAGTTGAGAAAGGCTGCCTGAGAACAAGCACCCTCCCCAAAAGGTCAGTCTATGAAGATCCTGGACAAAAGGCAGACGGGGAGCGGAAGGAGAGAAGACAGGGATTGGCCATGGCAGCAGGTCTAGCCTTAGCAGCACTGCAAGCATCTGGATCTTAAGGAGCAGGCTGACCTGGTCCAATCCTTGCCAGACCACACCCGTTGTTGCTACCACGGGTGGCATCAGTACATTTCAGGAGTTCCCTCAGTTGTTTGGGCATAGTATCAACCTGATGGAGCCACACACACAATGGTATAGTGCAAGGGTAGTCAACCTGTGGTCCTCCAGATGTTCATAGGCTACAATTCCCATGAGCCCCTGCTGGCAAACGCTGGCAGGGGCTCATGGGAATTGTAGTCCATGGACATCTGGAGGATCACAGGTTGACTACCCCTGGTATAGTGTATATGCAAGTTATCCTCAACAAGTCCCCTAATCAGTACTTAGCAACTCATCTCAACACAGCTTGTAAGGAAATAACCCATCACGTTGCTTTAAGTTCTGAAGCTCACGGCCTGTTGCTCAAGCTTTCCCATACATACTTCTATGAGATGCACTTCAAACTACTTCAGGTAACCGTGGCACACTGAATTATTCCCCACGGTACACAGAGATGCTTTGCGTCTCTTCAGGCTTTAACATCAGTCCTCATGGTTACCTGTTAGTATTCCCTCAACAGAGGCCGGATCAGACATTAATATCCCCACTGATTTGCAGGGCGGCTGTGCATGCTTAACGGTCCGGCATTCCCAGCCTTACTACTGGACTAGAAGACCCATGAGGTCCCTTCCAACTCTGTTATTCTATGATTCCGTGGTGCCTGTCATGGTCACAGCAAGCCATGGATTGGATTCTGAGTCAGTTCAGCTTGCAGATGAGTTCTCTTTCACGGTGTCGAGGCTCCGTACTAGCAGAACAGATTCCTAGGATCCAACTCATGTGCTGGTCTTTGGGTTGACTTCAGAGTTTTGTTAGCAAACTTTTTAAAAAAATTTAAGTTGTTCCTGGACCTTGAGATTGTGCTGACAAACAAATCTTTATTTAACAAAAATTTAAAGTGGCATACAGCTAAAGACAGAACAGACAATTAAAGAGATGTTTTATTAACATACCATTTGGAGAGGCAAATTTAATTTCGTATCACCACACTTACCGCAACCTTCAGTGTCATTGGACTATTCCAATAACCCAAAGAAGGACAACTTGTGAGTTCCGGGCAAATGGTTGAGGGCCTTTGACCAGCTGTGCTCGGGTGCAACTGGACTTCAAGTAAAAGGTAGCCGAGTCCTGTGAAATTGCACTGGGAAGCCCCATAAGTTTAGAAAGTTCACAGTCAACTGCTCACAGTGTGAATTCTCCTCTGCCTTGATCAAGGCCAGTTCTAAGCAGCCTACATTGGACGCATCCCAACCGTTGTAATTAATTACAACTCCCGGCTGCCGCAAACGAAAATACTGCCATGCACGCTGGGGCTAGGACTGGTCCGCTTTGGTGGTAGTGGTTTCAGCAATTCGGTGCCGGGGAGATTTTGTTGAGTTGGCTGTAACCCAGGGATGTTTGAGCACTTCTTCCAGTGACAGCCTGTGATACGGGTTATGCTTCAGGAGCTTGAAAATCAGATCTCTTGCTCCCTCTGTTACAAAAGGAGGAAATCTGTACTCCACCTTAAACCAAAGAAACAGCTAGCATTAGATGCAACCTCACAGCAAAAGCGAATTTGAGATGTATGAGCTCTTTCACGCATTGTTTACCATTAGCTCTCTACCATCTTTATTCTATTCATTCTTTACATTTTTATTCCGCCACTCCAAAAAGGGCTCATGGTGGCTACCAAATATAAAAACCCCAGTACATAAAAAGCCCTAACTTTTGGCCACGGTGTCTTCATGCAGTCCTAGCCGTTCAGCCTGCTACGTAACTAGCTTCATCTCTCTCCCGGTCCTCTGTACAACTGAACCTAGCTCAGAAGAGAATCCATGATTTTGCTTGGGCAATGCAGTCTGGTTTTCTGTTGAGGAATCCAAGTGGGAAGCTGCCAGATATGCCAATAGAAGCACCCTTACCTCTCACTACTGTGAATGAGGAGGGAAATGGGATCCTGTCATCAGGCTAGATGGTTGTAGGCAAGATGCCTGCTAGCAAATGGCAATCTTGTAGGGAGAAGCCAGGTCCCAACAACTGGCAGGTTCCCCACCTATCCCATTGCGCCAGGGGTTTCCAGAAGAAAATGAATATATTTGGGTTTTGTTGAGTGTGATCCACCAGAAGCCGGCTATGCTGGGAGGAAGGAAAGGAAGGAAGGAAGGAAGGAAGGAAGGAAGGAAGGAAGGAAGGAAGGAAGGAAGGAAGGAAGGAAGGAAGGAAGGAAGGAAGGAAGGAAGGAAAGGAAGGGAGGAAAGGAAGGGAGGAAAGGAAGGGAGGAATACTGGGTTCAAGGAATAGGACCTGGGCCTGAGAAAAACCCACACACGCCTGGATTGATTCCTGAGGTAAAACTGACAGATACAAGGAGGTTTCCAGGTCAAGTGAACAAGAATCAAATTTATTAAAACACATGCGCACAGAGGGAAGTATTAACGATGAGGAGATTAGTGTCACATGCCTCGGGAATGCTCTAAGACACGTTACCAGTATTTCAGCAGAGTTTTCTGCTGCCCCTACGTTACATTCCAGGCTCAACAAAATCCTGCTTGATCAAGTGTAACGCTTCAGTACTCTCTGCTTCCTCAGCAATGAAATCTGATGCCCCCCTCAGATCCTGTCAGCCCAATCCTCATCTTCCTCTCAGCCTTCAAAACCTAACTTCCCCCATCAGCTCTTGGCTCCAGGCCATAAAGCCCCTGTGGGCATTTAGGGCTCCTCGGATCGCCTGCGTTCAGAAAAACCATGTGAGGAAGTTGTCTCTAAGACAGGGGTAGTCAACCTGTGGTCCTCCAGATGTTCATGGACTACAATTCCCTTGAGCCCCTGCCAGCGTTTGGTCATTCCCAGGCTCATAGGAATTGTAGTCCATGGACCTCTGGAGGACCACAGGTTGACTACCCCTGCTCTAAGAGATAAAATAATTAAGCAGCGGGCAAAATAGTCAAGTGGCATTTCCGACTCACCTTGGAAATGGCTCTGTACGTTTCCTGATACGTGCTGGATTCAAAAGGAGGCTTCCCTACTAGAAATTCGTAACAGAGAACGCCAAGGCTCCAGAGGTCCACCTTCTCATCGTGCATCCGCCCTTCAATCATTTCAGGCGGTAAGTAGTCGAGGGTGCCGCACAGGGTAGATCGCCTGGAGTAAGGAAGACATGTTCAGTGTCGCAGGCTCAATGGTACACTAAGCTCAAAGTAATGAAGTACTCTCGGCCAGCGCAGCTGCTAAAGTGCCCTCCTCTCCCAAATGCACTCTTCAAGATCTGCAGTCTCCATGCTGATTAACATCCATTCATCTAATTTATTACCATTTAAGACCAACCGGACTGATTTAACACCTCTCTCAAGCACACAGGCAGTTGAAGCCTTTGCCATCCCCCTCGTTCCCATTAGCAGAGGTTAGTGCAATCTCAGGGTAAAATGTAAAGGTATCCCTTGTGCAAGCACCCGGTCATGTCTGACCCTTGGGGGGACGCCCTCTAGCGTTTTCATGGCAGACTCAATACGGGGTGGTTTGCCAGTGCTTTCCCCAGTCATTACCGTTTACCACCCAGCAAGCTGGGTACTCATTTTACGGACCTCGGAAGGATGGAAAGCTGAGTCAACCTTGAGCCAGCTGCTGGGATTGAACTCCAGGCTCATGGGCAGAGCTTTCAGACTGCATGCCTGCTGCCTTAGCCTCTTACAGAAAAGCATCAGTAAATCACGTTTTCATCCAAGGAGCTCAGGGAAGTGTGTATTGTTCTCTTCATCCCTGCAAGTTAACTCTGGCTGAGAGAGATTAATACAAGCAAGCACAGATATGAAACTTGGTCTCTTCATTCCCAGCACGATGTTCTAACCACGATATCAGTATCTAATCTGGGCCTGTGCAGTCTGACCTCCTCAGCATTCATATTTCAATTTAGGTGGGCCAAAGCCCCCGAGCAAACGAGTTTCCCATGCTCTGGTCAACTGGCCAAACCAGCCACAAGTGGTATGATGCCCCACTGTTCTCCCAATGGGGACCTAGAGCAGCTCATCCCACTCTGCTCTCCTCCATTTTATTCTCACAACAACCCTGGCCAGGTAGGTTAGGCTGAGAAGGTGCAAGTGGCCCCAGGTCGCCCAGTCAGCTACCATGGTACGAATGGGGATGGGTCACTAGTTGGACATGCTTAACCGGACACCGCACTTCACACATCCTTTCTGCCTACAGAAAACAATTCCCTGCGGGCAGTCCCCTCCTGTTGCTGCTGCATCCTCACAGCGTTAATGTTTGATTCTCAGAAGCTCAAGCACTCTCACCTTGAGGAAGGTGCATGCACAGACCATCCGAAGTCAGCAATCTTCAGTTCCCCGTTTGATCCCAGCAACAGGTTTTCGGGCTTTATGTCTCTATGAATTACTCGTTTCGAGTGGCAATACAACAGCGCATCTGTCAGTTCAGTGATGTACTGCAGAATGAAACAATCAAGATGCAACAGACTTAATTTTTAAATCCTGTTGACCCAAGCATCTACACAGATAATTGCTTGTGCGTTCAAGTGGCGTATAGTACTGTAGCTGAAGCCACACATACAGGATACAACTTAGAGAGTGCCAAGGCTTGAATCCCATGTCATTATTCTAACTTCACCAAACTAGAGCCACTGTATACTAATCTCCTCTGATTTATCAAGTAGCTCTTTAGCGTGACGGTATAAGAACCCTCCCAAGGATCCCAGCAGCTTAATGCTCCCACATTTTAGTACAGTCTTTAACTGGAAAAAGACTACATTTTCCCATCTGATCTAGCAGCTATGCATAAATGGAGGTTCTGGAGTAAACAAAATGGCAGCCTCTACGGGGTAGTCAAACTGTGGCCCTCCAGATGCCCATGGACTACAATTCCCAGGAGCCCTTGCCAGCATTCGCTGGCGAATGCTGGCAAGGGCTCTTGGGAATTGTAGTCCATGGACATCTGGAGGGCCGCAGTTTGACTACCCCTGCTCTACATCTTAAGCTAGAACTCCCCATTTTTCACCTAGCCCTGGGGCAAGGAAATTGCAGAAAGGAGGAATGTCACCCCCCCAAAAAAAATAGGCTATTTTTCATAGTCCTGCTGCCAGTAAATGAAAAATACCTACCTTCTGGATATTCTTTGCCACAACCAAGAGAACATTGGAGCTAAAATGCAATTTTAGGCTTCAAATGGAGGCCACTTTGCAAAAATGAGAAAGGTTTAGACCACGGCCAAACATACCGTAGCAGTTCGCTGCTCATCAAACTTGGTAACCTTCTGAAGCTCTTTGTACACCTCGCCTTGAGGCGCATACTCCAGGATCAGGTAGACTCTCGTCGTATCATGGAAATAGCCGTATAATCGGAGAATGTTGGGATGCCTACAAAAAAAAAGCATAGACGTTTCTCAAGTGCACCATCATTCAAAAGTGTGCAGTTTCCTTTCCAGGATTGCGTATAGAACATCTTCTGATGAATCACGTATGTGATTCAAAGTAGCGATCCCCAACCTGTGGGCCGCGGACCACATGTGGTCCGTCGACTAATTGGAGGTGGGCTGCTAAGGATGCCTTCCCCCCCCCCCCCGGCCCTTTACTTCATCCCCCCTGGCCCTTTACAACACACTTCGGGTGTCCTTGTCTCCCATCACTCCCAGATGGGACTATCTCGTTGCAGAGAAACAAGCTCAGGGTTCCCATTGATTTGTCATTGTCATGAGTTAATATTTCTATGAAAATAAAATGTTCCTTATGTTCATTGTTGTCGCGTGTCTGTATCTTATTTTGAAGGGATGTTTAAACATTACCATAGCGATCAGAGAGCGTTAGGGCAGTGGTTGAGAGTAGAGGAGTAAACTACCCCCCCACACTGGGCCTCAGTAAAATTGTCAAGCGTTGAGTGGTCCCCAGTGATAAAAAGGTTGGGGACCACTGTACAATTATGCCCTTCTACATCCACTGAAGACAAAAGACATGGAAGGAAATTGTTTTTTGCATGGGTGTTCCCTCTGCTCTGTTTATTAGTGGTGTGCCAGGCCAGGGGTGGTTTCTGGGATTCCAGGGCCCTGGACTACCACCATCCTGTTGCAGCTTGGCCATCACCTCGTACAAGGCGTAAAGGACTGGCAGGAGTTGCTGGAACTAACTCTTTTCTCCCTTACTTTTAGAAAGCAGAACTGTGGGTAGCTAGGGCCCCTCTCAGTGTGAGCTGCCATGCTGCCTGTGGGTTATGATCACCTGGATCCACACTATAACCCAGAAATCCAATTTACTAAATTGAGATTTTACAAGACTTCTTTGGCCTATCACATTAAGCACAGACTTGCGTGCTTAATATTTTCAGCCCCGCTGAAAGTATATCCTTCCGCCACCACCACCCCAGAATTCTGCTGCTTCCCTGTTAACCGCAATGTAAAGAATATAGGGTGAATATAGATGAATAAAATTCATAACTGGGCAGTCAATTTTTTTCTACTTTGAGTGTTATCAGCCTAATACTCTTGCAACAAGAAAAACAGTATATTAAAGAAAATAATTCTACACTGTGCTAAGTGTCAATATGATCACAAACCTAGGGTTTATATTGTTTTTATTTTCCTAATCTTTCCAACAGGAGTCCATACATTCAGATTGGAAAATGTACATTTGTAGAAAGCTGCAGTGTAGCGATTGAGCTCAGCAAGTTACTTTTGTTAAGAGGAAAAGCTATAATTTTTCTTGTTGCCATAAACAGATGTTTGTATGTGCCATTACCCCCCCAAAAAAATCCTTCAATCCCAGCCCAGCTGCAATTTGTTTTAGTGAGAATCTTTGCTGTTACATTCAAATGTTATCACATATTATAATCCTCCAACTGAGAAACGTTCCTGTCAGCCATGCACTGCCTTGAGACCCAGTGAGAAAGGCAGACTGTAAATGAAAGTACCTCAATAGGTTTTAATCTCAGTTTTTAAAACTGAATTTGAGGGGAGGAATAGATCAATAGGATGTAACTGACTTCATTGTTCTTGAGAAATACATAAAATATGACTAGATATTTTCTTACTATTCTCTGGGCTGCTGGGGGGGGGGGGGGGGGAGAATTAAAAACCTGATTTACCAGCACACTGCTGTCACAGAATTTACTTACCCATTTCGTAATAGCAAACTGATAGCAGCAAGGACAGCCCTTTTTAAAACAGGCATTAAAATATTACCACACCCCACTAGTTCCATTTATGAAAGCTTCACAATGACTGCTGCATGGAAAGAAACCCACACTGTATAAGCTATGGGGTTTTTGGTGGGCTTTTTTTTTTCAGTAGCTAAAGAAGTAGCATCCTTGTAAACATCTATAATGATAAGAATCTTACCGAAGATGGAAGTTAGGCGGAGCCATGGCACTTGGATAGCTCGAATACTTCGAGCTCCTGTTCCACTGAGGGTCAATCGCTGCTGTGATTGACAGAATCGGGTTTTGGGTACGATAACCCACCCTTAAATCTTCTCAGGAATTCCTTGTGAATCTCTGGGGCCTCTCTGTTCCGCAGGGAAATTAATCTCCCACTGGAACGTAAGCTCAGTGTGCACAGGGTCCAGCAAGCGCCGTCCGCCATCTTAAAATCTTTTTTCCTTTTCTTCCTTTTTCAACTCTGCAATCTACAAAGCTTATTTTAATCTACAAAGCTAATTGGATACCTCCCAGCAAGACCTTCGACTCACCACAACTCCGGAGTGAAAACATCTGGCAGACATCAGATCGAGCCTGCAAACAGTGAGTGGGGTTTCCCTCGGCACCTTCTTCCCTGGAATGAACTCTCGGCGTGGAGAGTTGTTCTCGCTAATCCAAACAAGCCAGACTGACAGGACTGTTTGATAATACTGAGGGGGTGAAGCTGCCAGATTCCAAGATACTGAGTCATTAATCAACGCAGAGATGCAAGTGCTCTTCCGCTTTTCCGTCTTTACTTTTCCCCCGTTTCTGGCTCTGCTTGATGCCACCTCATTTTGAGGCAGGCTAATTTTCTTTTCTAATCAGAAGAAGGACTTAAATCAACTCAATCTAATATTATATATCTGTTTTTTGCCTTCGAAGATAAGAGAGATTAGAGCCGTGGAATCTCGCGAGAACTAAGCCTTAGAGACATTCCTTTAATTAAAAACAGACTGTTGCTTTCGTTAGGACTCTGTAGGACCTCTACTGGCTATTTGCAAAATTGCAAATATTAAGTCTAACAAAATTCCAAACCTGGAACATGTTTTCGTTTAAAAAATTTGCATATCTTCTAGACAAACAAACACAAGACTTGAAAGAATCTTTAAATGGTTCACTTAAAAATATGCTCATGGAGTTTAAAGGCATTAAGGAAGAAGTCTCTAACAGGAATGATGAACCAATAGTAGTGGCTGATGATAGCTCTAAACAAGATGGAAAATTACCAGCAGAAGAGGAATCTGAAATTATGGAGATAGAAAAGGGGATGTCAGAGTCTTGCAGCTCAGATAAGGACACCCTGCCTGAGAAGATATACAGCCACTCCAAAGCAACAATACTCAAGAAAGACATTTGGATCTGCGGTGAAAGCAATCGATTGAAAGGAGCATCATGGAAAAACATCTGTACTGATATTGGAGTCCAGGAGGTACAACTGCTTCAAGATTTATCGATGTATACTCCGAGGGAAAGACTACAACTATACTTTCCCAGCCAAAGACCAATAGGACAGAACATCAGTCAACGGGAGTCACAAGACGTAATAAGCCTCGAAATGAGACCTCCCTAAGAAGCTTGGGGAATGGAAATGCAACACAGTGGTCGAAATTTCTTTCCTCCTTTACCTCCTTCATGTAGCCATATAGGCAATATAACTAGTTAAGATGTTAATCTGGGGTCTAAGATCTTTTAAGTAAGCTGAATTTGTATTATTAAACCTAATTTCGCAGCGGCTACCAGCCCAAAATCAAAGCATAACTAAAAGGAGACACCTAATGGAATGGGCTTACATTATAGCGTGGGGTTTTAGATTTCTTATGATAGCTGAATTTGAATTATCTAGCATATCTATGTAGTGACTTTCAGCCTAAATTTAAAGCATAACTAAAAGAAGGTTTCTAGCTGAGGAGGTGTATATATAACTAACGAAAAATCTTTTCTATTAATTAATGAAGACTCCATCTTATTATTTCTGGTATCAACAATGTATACTTATATATATTTGTTTCCCTTCTTTTCGTACAACTAAGTACTTTTTTTCTCTTTTTTCCCTTTTTCTAGTGAAAATGTGGAGGGCTCTAGGACTATGTTAAGTATAAACTGTTTATGATTGTTAAAACTATCAGAAACTATGCAAACAAATGATTGAAATGATGATAACAAAGTAGACTTCTCTTTTTAAAAGTGGTGCAAACGTGAAAAAGTCTATAAAAAGTCTATAAGCTTTGGGTAAAAGTCCATAATATTGTAGCCAGTCTATAATCTTAAATGGAGAGAAGAGGGTTTGTAAGATTGAAACAGGGAACCAAAATGTTTTTTCCACAGCGCTTCCTAACCCACATACAGAGCTTCTTCTTCTATGCGACGACGGCAACAAAACTAGAATTGGCCAAGAAATGGAAAACGTAAGAACTACCCTCGACAGAAGACTGGGTGAATAAACTAGCTGATCTTACCAAGATAGTCAAATTGACACTAAGAGGCCTTTCAAGAATAATGGGGCCCTTACCTGAACTATTTACAAAAGAGATTAAAAATGGGGAACCAAGTGTATCAAATGAAGAGTATAGCTCTCCTTTTCTGTATTAACAATGTAGATTGCATGTATCTCACTGTTTTCAACTTTGGAAAAATAAAATAAAAACTTTCTATTAAAAAAAAAAAAAGAATCTTACCGAAGATGAGACTGTATTTCCACTTCCCGACGCAGCTGATGCTCAACGCCTGCCTTTTCCAACTGGACTTTAAACAACACCTTCAATGCCAAGATGAATTTGCTCTCCTTCTCACGAGCCAGATACACATTTCCAAATTTTCCTTTTCCCAAAGGACGCCCGATTTCAAAATCATCCAGAGACCACTGTTTCCTAAAAGGTTTAGAACTGCACTTTAGCTTTCCAAGACTGGCATTCTTTTGCTTACGAAGCCACCAGTAACATTCCAGTTCTAGAGTTATTTAACTGCAACTCAGAACCATGTGAGGAATTTCTGAATGCAACACATAAGTAGTCAGTTCCCTTTCTAGTATTTATGGATAAGGATTTTGTTGTTTTGCTTTCACATATAGCCATAAACCTCTTCATCATGCCAACAGATAGGCATGGTACATAACTAGATTAGAACAACCCGACTAAATCAGGCTAGAAATTTCTAATGGGTTTAAACTACAAGTACAACGATATAGGCTAGATATCAGGAAAAAAAATTTCAGTCAGAGTAGTTCAGCAGTGGAATAGTCTGCCTAAGGAAGTGGTGAGCTCCCCCTCACTGGCAGTCTTCAAGCAAAGGTTGGATACACACTTTTCTTGGATACTTTAGGATGCTTAGGGCTGATCCTGCGTAGAGCAGGGAGTTGGACTAGATGGCCTGTATGGCCCCTTCCAACTCTATGATTCTATGATTCTAGTCCAGCTTGCTTCTGATAAGGCCTTACTGGGACATGGACAACACCCCCCTCCCCGTTACCCACCAGATTGTATTCAAGAACACCAGTGGGGACCCAAGATACTCATGGAGAGGATTCCTTCCCCACCTCTGTCAAATTTACCTTAAGGCTCAGTGAGTAGGGGGAACAGGAAACCGGGGGGGGGGGGGGATCCCATCTCCCCCAGTATCAGTTCTAGGCTCCACCACCCACCTTTAGCTTTGGGGATGACAGCAACTGTGCCTGGGGGCCCAGAGAGGCTTCTGGAGAGCGCTGGGGCAGGAGCCCCAGCATGCATTGCAGCCACTCCCAGCATCCACCAACACTGAGCAAAGAGACAGCTGGCATTCACTTCCACAGTGGCCAGGACTGGAGTGATTGCCTGTATTCTCTGCACTTCCATGTATTTTGAAAAGTGCCTTGAAACATGGCAGAAGAAGAACTGCGTTTTTGTACTCCACTTTTTACTGGCTGAGTTTCAAAGTGGCTTATAAATGCCTTGACTTCCCTTCCTCTCGCCACAATAGACACCCTGTAAGGTAGGTGGAGCCGAGTGAGAACTGTGACTAGCCCAAGGTCACCCAGCTGACTGCATGTGGAAGAGAAGGGAATCAAAGCTGGTTCTCTAAAGATGCTGCTATTAACCACGACACCAAATTGGCTCCCTATAGGGTCATTATCAGCTGCCAACTTGACAGCAGTTGCAACCACAACAACACACATGAATTTACTCTGCCCCTTATCTACCCATTGCTCCAAGCCAAAGAAACAAGCTTACTTTTTTTCCTCAGTTTTTGTTTTTGATGCACCGGTGGTCTCATCCTTTTGATTTGATGCACCTTCTGCTTCAGGCTGTTTTGCTGCATGCATGGGAAAACAGAACACTCTAAATCAAACTGATGCCCAATAAAGCAGCATTAAAACAAGAATTGCTGAATAATATAAAACATCCCCTTGCAAGATTGGAAATTTTCATGCTTTGCATGCAGTTCAGACCAACTACAGGATCACAGTTAATATGTGAATGTTATTTTAATCAGTTCTTACTGTGGCTTCATTTGACGTTATGCATTAAAGCTGTACTTATGCATATGTTTTCCCATGTTCTATGTAAGCCCCCCTGAGCCGTGAGGAAAGACAATATGTAAATATAAGAAAATAAATAACTTTAGGACTGAAGCACCCTGACACCCAAGAACCATGGCAGGCTAATTACCATAAATATTTTTATTCTTCCTGCCAAATAGATATGGGGAGCTGTGAAGTTCCTGATCCAACTCTCATTATTCATTCATGGTTTATGAAAATATGAGATCATAATCAATATTAGACGATTTGGACAAAATGTGACAATCAGCTGCAAATTAAAGAACAAATCCGAAGCGCAGACTGCAATGGTATGGCCATGCCTGCAGATTGAACACCAGCAGACTGCCTCATAAACTCCTCTGGTGAGAACGACCCATTAAATGGAAGATCCAGTGACTGGCGCAAAAGAAAACATGGCTTAAACTAGATCGAGGAAGAAACCATTAACTATTAACGTGCGCTGCAGTACATATGGTAGACACTGACAGTTTTGTCTCCAGGTTTGACAGCTGAGCAGTAGCCTTACCAGATGAGCAGGGCTGTTGATTTTGAATTTTAGTTGTCTTTGGTTTAACCTGAGTAGCTGGACGCTGTTGCCGAGTTAACTGGTTGGGAGGTTGCAGACAGGAAGTACCCAGTTTCCGGGACTTGGACTGAATAGGCACTCGCTGGGGACCACATGATGCAGTCGGAACACGCTGTGGTTGGGCTGCATCTCCAGGTGCCCGATTCTGACTGACGGGAACTCGTTTTGGGCCATCCACAGCACCTGTCTGAAAAGGGATGCATATGAAGAAGAAGAATAGTTGGTTGTTATATGCCGCTTTTCTCTACCCGAAGGAGGCTCAAAGCGGCTTACATTCGCCTTCCCTTTCCTCTCCCCACAACAGACACCCTGTGAGGTGAGTGAGGCTGAGAGAGCCCTGATATCACTGCTCAGTCAGAACAGCTTTATCAGTGCCGTGGCGAGCCCAAGGTCACCCAGCTGGCTGCATGTGGGGGAGTGCAGAATTGAACCCAGCATGCCAGATTAGAAGTCCGCACTCCTAACCACTACACCAAACTGGCTCTCCATGTTACCCGCAAACATCAAGTATCATGGGCCAACATCTGTTTCCCTTATGAAGAAAAAAAAATGACTTAGGCTTGTGATCACCCTGTTCTGCACATCATGAGACTACTGAAATACATGTATTATAATAATAATGTCAAGACAGCAATAAGCAGTTAGGGATATCTCAGTTTTATTGCTCAAGCTTGAAATGTCAACAACACCCTCCCTATATAGGAAAGTCAAAAATTGTTTCACTCACAAAGGGCATTTAGAAAACAATAGCCAAACAAGAACCTGAGAAGTTAAAAGGATCAACATGCATCAATAACGCTGCGACTTTTGCAAAAAACATGGAACCTCAAACTAACCTTGATTTAAAAAAAAAAAAAGGATCCAGATGCTGTAGAATATAGAATGACTAATGCACTGTCATTATACACACACTGTAGCCACCTGTAGCGCTTTTGAGCATTGTTTACTGGTGTGGCACTAGCCCCATATATCCCAGGAAAGTAGACAAGGCAATTACCCAATAAAACTTGTAGCTTGCATGGTGGTTCCTGCCTTGAAATGCCTAAGGGATTAGCAGGTGAGGAAGCTACAAACCTGCCAAAAATAGCAGGACTCATCACGGGATGGAAGGGTATATCCTCGCCCCCCCCCACCCCCACTCTATACTCTCACCTCCGTACCTGTCCAGAAAAGTACAAGCTTTCTTTCTTCCAGAGGCCTTAGAAATCTCAGTTATTCATATCTGGGCTATTATGCCTCAGGCTAAGCAAGCAAGAAGGTGGAGAGGGAATTCCTTCCCCTTGTCCCAGATTAGAGGTGTGCAATTTATTAGAAGGCTCAATGTATTAGAAAAAAAATTCAATAGGCACCCAAGGAAGGTGCCTTCACCCTGGACTGTTTGCAATTTTTCTTTTTTGGGGGTGGGAGGTGGGAGGAGAAAGCAAAGGAATGCAGAATGTCCTGAAGGATCCTGCAGTGAAAGTGAAATGGTTGGGGATTTTTGCAAGTCTGGCCCAGCAGCAGAACCAGAGCCAAAACTCAATAGAACTAGGGCCAAATATGAGACTCTCTGAAGTAGAAACCCAGGGGGAGGAGTCAGTTCCACATTACCACTGCAATCAATGTACTGGTGCCCAGCAGCAGACCCCAGTGCCCCCCGGAATCAGTTTCTACATTAGAGATTCTCCAATGTGAACTTAGTCTTATTGAGTTTGGCACTGAATTTGAAATGTGAGTTGCTTAGTTGTACAGGCACATACCTTTAAGCAACACTGAGCAACAAGGTAATTAGCTGTGGAGATCTTGTCTTAACCCTTGTTTCTGTACTCCTGCCCTATTTCCAAATAGCAGTACTTGCTCAATCCCATAAAGCCAAGCTAAATTCACTTGACCTTCTGCAATTTTGGGCTGTATCAACAGGGGCATCACATCAAAATCACAAGATGTTCACATCAAAATCACAAGATGTCATAGTCCCATTGTATACGGCACTGGTCAGACCACACCTGGAGTACTGTGTGCAGTTCTGGAGGCCTCACTTCAAGAAGGACATAGATAAAATTGAAAGGGTACAGAGGAGAGCGACGAAGATTATCTGGGGCCAAGGGACCAAGCCCTATGAAGATAGGTTGAGGGACTTGGGAATGTTCAGCCTGGAGAAAAGGAGGTTGAGAGGGGACATGATAGCAGGCTTTAAGTATTTGAAAGGTTGTCACTTGGAGGAGGGCAGGATGCTGTTTCTGTTGGCTGCAGAGGAGAGGACACGCAGTAATGGGTTTAAACTACAAGTACAACGATATAGGCTAGATATCAGGAAAAAAATTTTCACAGTCAGAGTAGTTCAGCAGTGGAATAGGCTGCCTAAGGAGGTGGTGAACTCCCCCCTCACTGGCAGTCTTCAAGCAAAGGTTGGATACACACTTTTCTTGGATGCTTAGGGCTGACCCTGCATTGAGCAGGGGGTTGGACTAGATGGCCTGTATGGCCCCTTCCAACTCTATGATTCTATGATTCTGGGCCTCTTAAGCAAGATAGCTTCTTTCCTACTCTTTAATCTGCGATGAAACAGTTCAGAAGAAAAAGCATGCCCTCTGTCTTTACAAATTTATTATTTACAAGTCTATACATAACAAAATTTGAGTCCAGTGACACCTTTAAGACTAACAGTTTTCTGGGTAAACTTTCATGTGCATTCACACCTTTTTCATGCACATAGATTATACCCAGAATAAAACGTTGGTCTTAATGGTACCACTGGACTCACTTTGTTATTTTTAAACCAACACAGCTACCTGTAAGTCACCACTTTTTACTTCGTAAGTATGAAAGCTTTACCTTCCAAAGCTTTAGTTTCCCACCCTCTAGGTTCGTCCTGAGATGCACCCATGTTAAAATCAATCCTCAAGACTCAGCTTAAATATAAATCAAAAAGTGTTGCACGACATAAATCACTCCAATACAGGCAATGTGCATAAAACAGTCCTGTCCTGTCGATTTTCCAATAAGCAGATTCTTTGATGCAAAATAAATATCTTTATTGAAGGAATCAGCCCAACAAGAAGAGGGGGGGTCATTATAAAGATAAAATGGAGGAGAATGCTGAAAGTCAACTTTGCTCTCCATTGCAGAGAAAGGCAAGGTACAAATGAAGTAAGCAAGCAGATAAATACTGAAGAAGAGGAGGTTGAGAGGGAACATGATGACTGTCCTTAAGTATTTGAAAGGTTGTCACTTAGAAGAGGGCAGGGAAACGTTCCTGTTGGCAGCAGAGGACAGTACCTGCAGTAATGGACTTAAACTATGTGTAGAGTCATGGCATGATATCAGGGGAAAACATTTCAGAGTAGTTAAGCAGTGCAATCTACCTAAGGAGGTGGGGATCTCTCCCTCATTGGCAGTCTTCAAGCAGCAACTGGACAGATACTTATCCTGGATACCTTTAGGGTCATCCTGCATTAAGCAGGGGATTGGATTAGATGGCCTGTATGGCCCCTTCTAACTCTTTGAGTCCATGAAAATAACCAGATAAATTACCTGATTTTGTTAGACTCAATTGTCATGTCTTGAGTAAGAGTTGTGCCTTCTATTATTGCTATATGTACGCTGACAATATGCAGAAGAGGACACTTACCTTGACATTATGGCTAGGAAGCCTATTGAGGTTCTCTTTACCAACTTTGTCCATTATTACCTAGAGGAAGTAGAAATTTAGACAGTTACTTCCCACATGCTGGAGTTACAAATCAGTTGAACATTGTACTCATTGTACTTCTGAAGTAACTATTTTAACTTTTTCTAAAGGAGACTTCCCATTTCACTGCATCAAGCTAACACATTGCTTTACAGTGTTTTTCCCCAAAGTCTTGAAACCAATGAATCTGATATGGAACTTCCTTTTCCCCTCAATCCCTCACATGGATGCTACCAAAAAAATGACAAGAACATTTTCATTCCAGTTACTATGCAATAGAGAATAACACAGAATACTTATGAGCTAAATTTAGGAACTGACAGCACTGTCATTACAAGGCTTTTAAAACTTTAAAACATACATTAAGCCCATTATGCCAGTGGTGGGGGAGAACAATTAGAAATCAAACAAAGCAAAAAGGGTAGGCATTTATTTATTACTTATATTTCTATACTACCCTCCCCGAAGGCTCCAGGTGGTTTACATAAAACGGAGGGATATTACAGTGTAAGTTCATAGTATAACATCATAACAACAGATACCAGAACCAAAGACAAGAATTACAGCATTTCATAATACCAGCACTAACCCCATTAACTTCTAATCTGGTCCTGTATGTGGTCGATTTGAATTCAGATTGTGGGGAGGGGTACCTGGGGGACCCAGCGGATGCTGTCGGATCTATGGGCTTCAATCAAACGCCTGGCAGAGGAGCTCCCTTTGCAGGCCCTGTGGAACTGTGGGAGTTCAGCCGGGTCCCTAATCTCTTCAGGGAGCTCACTCCACCAGGTGGGGGCCAGGGCAGAGAAAGACCTGACCCTGCTTGAGGTCTGACACACTTCTTTAAAGCCAGGGACCCTCAGGAAGTTGGAAGTGGCAGAGCATAGGGCTCTTTGGGGGGTGTAGGCAGAGATGCGGTCTCTCAGATACATTGGGCCCAGACTGCGTATGGCCTTGAAAGTGATTACCCTTAAGTCTGATCCGAAATTGATACCTTACAGAAGATAGACTTGATATGATGTAAAGGTTTTTAAAAGACAGTCTAGCAATTCCACACATGGGTGGAAGCCTTGAATCAATGACACTTAATTGTATCCTGACCCACCTCACAGCAGTCCCTACAACTGCAAAGGATACAACCCACCCACAATTCTTTATAAAAACACCTGCAGATAAATACCAACAATATGGCTTTCCTTTTGTAGTAATAGGCAAGCGCAGCCACTCTTCCAAGCACGGAATCCAAAAGTCAAGTTATCTATACCATAACACCCCTCCAACACCTGAAGTACTCACAAAAACAGCCCTGAGAGCTAACATGGCCTAGTGGATAGACTGACCCAGGCTTAAACCCCCATTCTGCCATGAAAACTCACCGAGGCAGGCTTTCTTTCCCTGCCTAGCCTACCTCGCAGGGCTGTAGTGAGGACGAACCAGAGGAAAGCATTGTAAGCCACTTTGAGTAACTCCCCTCGGGGATAAAGGAGGAAAATAATAAATAAACCAAGTTCTACTCCTCTGGCCAACAGCTCCTACAACCTGAAAAAGAGCAATCTCAAGGAAAGGATGCCCGCCGCCCCTCCTATTTGAATTCGTGGGGGGTTTTGGCCAGCCCCACGCGTGGGCACAGCGCTTTTGAGGCTTGCCTCCTCACGCTCCTGTCCCCCTCCCCATACATTAATTTCACACGCCCCCATCCCTACTTTCCCCCTCAGAAAACTCACCACTCTCCACGCTCCCCTCCAGCGACCGCTAACGCTTTCAAATTTCAAACCTTCCTAGCCCTGCCCTCCTCGGCCCCCTTTAAACGGCCGCCGCTCTCTGATTGGCTGGCCGCGCCCTTTCGCGCCCGCCACTTAGTCTATCGAACGCCGATTGGCTTCGTCCCGACAGCGCCCGACACTCATTGGCCTCTCGGCGAAACAGGAGGCGGGGGTTATATGGCAACCGCAGAGGCAGAGCGGCTTCCGGAAGCGCGCCTGTATGAGTTTGCGCATGCGTGGCCCTTTTTGTCGTTTTGCAACCGTGATCGCTAGGCTGCGAAGTTCCGCTTTTGGCGTTACGCCGATGGCGTACAACCGCGGCGGGTGCGTGAAGTCCTCGCTGAGCGGGCACTTGGGAAGAGGGCGGGGGGTCTTCTCTTGTACGCTAGTGGCGTAGCGCCTCGTTGCGCAGCTGGTCCTAACGGTAGCGCGTAGGAGCGGCCTCCTTTCCCTCTGGAAACCGTGAGGGCGTCAGGACTGGGGAGGGAGCGCGGAATTGCCTTTTTCTTCCTTTTCAGGGGCCAGCTGAAGAAGCCTCCTGGTCATTCACGAGGGAGGGCCCTTCCCCATGGCTCAGTAGCCAAGGCCTCGGAGACTGGTGCAAGCCCACCTGAATTGGTTCACCTGAGGGCTGCTGGCTTGCAGCTGATAGAGGAGGGGCAACCCCAAGCTGGCCTGGTGTAGTCGTGGCCCAGTGTTGGGATGAGCCAGGGGGAGCATAGGAGGCTAGCATTGAGCAGCCTACATTGCTTGTTTGTGCCCAAGGGTTAGCATGGTAGGCAGGAAAGCGGCTGCCGTTTTGCATGGCTTCTTGTACCAAGAGGCTTCTTCCAAGCAGTCTGGCCAGCTGCCTGTGAAATTCAGTGGGCCTTTCCCTCCCAGTTTGCAGCAACTTGCTAGCAGCAATGCAAAGTTTGAGGCATGCTGGGCCCTCTGGGTGTAGATGATACCCTTCAGTGGGCCATTTCTGGCAATAATTCACAGGGAGGAAGAAGACTCAGGGAGGGGAGGGATCCCGAATGTAGTCTTTCACACCTGTGAATCCTGGGCTGTTGCTACTACAGCCCTTGTGAAAGGGATATCTTGAGCTGATAGGAACTATTAATTCCTGGAGTTCTCAGGACATGGTCTAAGAGGAAATCAAACAATTGTGCTTTTCCAGTGATCACAGGGCATGGGGGCCGAAAGAGTATGTGTGGGAAGGATAGAGCCTCAGTGTGTCAGAGCAGTTTGACTCTCAAGAAGTTGTTTGTAGTAAGAATATTTGGCTCCAACTTGAAGGTAGAGGCAATTTGCAGTGAGCAGAGGCTCTCTTAAAAAAATCTGCCAGACTAGATCACCTTTATTAAGAGTCACATTGGTATGAAGCTGAAGTTGCGCCATTGTTCTACCAACCTGGCAGTCAACAATTTTGTCACAACACAGTAAGCAACTTGATAGATAGGGTGGGGTGGGAACCAGGTAGGCATAGGATTAATACGTGATCCTTTAACATTTTAAAGAGGTGTTATAGAAGGCCGATTTGAGACAAGTAAAAAGGGATTTGAAAGAATTTTCTTAAAAACACAGAACAGGTTAATTCTAATTCTTTAGAGAACAATGTCAAATCGCCATGTGTCTCCAGCGTGTGATAGGCGTCCATTTCTTTGGGGCATGAGTAACATGGGCTCCCCCACCAACGAACCTCGGTCAATGCGACTACCGTTTCTTGAGGCTGACGTGAGTAGAACTGCTCCTGGAGGTTGTGGGAGAGGGTTAATTTGGTTCTGCTGATGTGCAGACAAACATAGGAAATGCCCAAGAATTGCTGTCAAGTTCATTAATATCAAATGTGATTGAAAAGTGCACATTTTCTTCCACACTATTGTTGCAATCGTTACATGGGTGTATCCCTTCATCACACTACTCAGAGCTGCCTTCCAAGTAAATATAGCATTGGCCTGCACCATAGCAGTTTTGGGCATACTTAAAGAGTAAGGTCTGTTGTATTCTGTGGGTCAGTTCTCAGTAAATGTGCCCTAGGCTCAGGCTGAAAATAATACTGCCAGAAAAAGTTTTCAGAACAAAATTTGAGTCCAGTGGTACTTTTAAGATTACAGACATTTTAGTCAAGGTATACACTTGTGTGCACATATACTTCAGATACTGTATCTGAGGAAGTGTAAATACCCACAAAAGCTGCACCCAAACGTTGTGCCGTTTCAGACCAACACTGTTACCCACCTGAATATCAATCTTCAGGGATATCATTATTTATTTAAGGAATGTGTCATACACACATTTCCTCTCTAAAGTGTTAACCCCATTCTTGTCCAACTGGCTCCAGCCCCGTCTCTAGGGATGCCAGCCTCCAGGTGGGACCTGGGGATCCCAGGAATTACAGGTCATCTCCAAACTGCAGATATCAGTTTCCTGGAGAAGGTGGATGCTTTGGAGGGTCGACTGTGTAGCATTATACCCCTCTGCAGTCCCTGTCCTCTCTAGGCCCCCCTCTCCAAATCTCCAGGAGTTTCCCCAGCACAGTCTACATCCCTAGCCAGTAGCCAGGGATGGTGGGACCTGGCAATGCTACTTCCACAAGACCTATGCCAAAGATCTTTAAAGCAGGGGGGCAATACATTCGCGAACTTCTGTGAAACTTCTTAATTAGTTCAACCGTTTCTTCTTAAATTTTCCCTATCTTGTACCATTGTGGATAGGCATTAATTGATTCAATGAATAGCTTTTTGCATTGTTTTTTATGTAATTCTTGGGGGGGGGGGTCTGCCTCTCGCCATACCCTGCAAGGGCGTTTGTGGGATTCTGCCCTTGCTAAGGGGCTGCGTCCGAGGGCGCATGCGCACATCTGTCCTCTGCCAGTCTGCCTGACTCCGGCGGGATTGGTTTTTCTCTTCCAGCTGCGGCTGCAATCGATGTGCGGCGGCTCGATGCAGCAGCCTGTCCGGCGCAGCCTCTCCCGGCCCAGGTTGTTGCCGCCGCCGCCGCCTCCCCCCGCCCCGCTCCCGTTGCCTGTGCCGGCGTATCCGCCGATCGATGCTGTCGGCCCTCCGGCGGCCATTTTAAGCGGGGAGAGAGCCAGGCCGAGAGACACGCTGGTGAGTATTGGGCTCGCTCGGCGCCGTCGCTTCTCCCGACGGTCAGAGCCGCCCGGAGCATCCCCTTTGGGGCTGACCCGCCTCGTCCCGTGCTCTGTGGGTGGGCAGGCTGGAGCAGGGAGCCTGCGAGGCGACGTGGATGCCGAAAGAGGCTGGCCTTAACGGTGTGGAGTGGGCAGGCGGGAAACTGCCCCGCTGCGAGCCCGGCAAGATTGTCGAGGGTGTCACTCTAACCTCGGCCGGATCCTTGATTTTGGAAAGCTCATACCGCGGAAATCTGGCCGGACTCGGATCTGGATGTGCCTCTGCAGCCCATCCCTTGCCGGGCCATGCTCTCTGAAGCTGTCGCCATAGTAAACCTTTGGCATTTTGGCCCTGGTCACAAAGAAACCTAAGAAGCCGGACTCAATGGTTGTAGCGAGCCCGGTAATCCAGCCCCAACAAAAAACCAGTCGGAATCTGGCCGGGAGGGTATGAAAGCCACAGCCCTCCCTGGTTATTTGGCTTCCCAGCAGCTTGCTTGGAGTTTTCATGGACAGGTATCCTTTAATAGCACTGTCTTCCGTTAATCTGTGCACTCTCTTTCATTGTTGTTCAAGCCCATGTCAGTATTGAATCTTGCCTAGCAAATTCTATAAGTAAAGAACAGCTCTGCACTTTTTTGTTCCACATTTAAGGGTGGAATGCTCTCTAGGAGGTTCATTTTGTATTGTGGTGGTTGTCTTTTAAAAAGTTATGTCCGATTAAATAGGTTTTCACAATAATGGCTGTTATAATTGTTTCACAGTCAGTACACTAGTATTTGGTGCTTTTTAACGCTTTTGCTAACTAAATTCTCAATTATTTAAAAAAAAGCTGATAAGTTAATATGTGAACCAATGTAGAACTTCGAGAAGTGAAAAATTATTTAAGTACCCAGCTTGCTGGGGGGTAAACGGTAATGACTGGGGAAGGCACTGGCAAACCACCCCGTATTGAGTCTGCCATGAAAACGCTAGAGGGCGTCACCCCAAGGGTCAGACATGACTCGGTGCTTGCACAGGGGATACCTTTACCTTTTATAATAGACAACCAATTCTTTAAAAAGTGACCAAGCAATTCTGTTGTTAAAGAGCCCAATTAAACATGCAACTAGCTAATTATAGAAATAGGAGGAGGGGCAAAGTTTTTTGCTTTGTTATTAGCTTATTTTTCAGTGCTGCTTTATATCTGCACCAATTTTTCTATGCACAGCTGTCTTAACTGTGTTTGTATGAATTTCTTTTTGTTTCAGGCTGTTGGAAGACAATCTTTACTCGCAATGTACAGGCCAAAAGTTAGCCTGAAGGACAGACAACAGCTTTACAAGCTCATTATTAGCCAACTACTATATGATGGCTACATCAACATTGCTAATGGTTTGATAAATGAGGTAAAGCCACAGTCTGTCTGTGCACCCTCTGAGCAGCTGTTGCATCTTATTAAATTGGGTAAGTTGAATGGCAAACAGGTTTAAGTCATTGAGCTTAAGATCAGGTATGTGACACTAGTTTTATATTTACATTTTGATTGCTATTGTAGCTGGCATTTCAAGAGTCAAAACATTTCCATTTCCGGACATATCATATAACTTCATAGTATCCAGAAATATGCTGAGTGAATAGGATCATTAAGTGCTTCCGATTTAAGAAAAACAAGAGTTGTTTTTTATACCTTAGTATAAACAAGAGTTGATTTTTAAAGCCTTAGTTAAAGATGAAGAAGAGTTGGTTCTTATATGCCGCTTTTCTCTACCAGCAGGAGTCTTGAAGCGGTTTACAATCACTTTCCCTTTCATCTCCCCACAAGACACCCTGTGAGGCAGGTGGGGTTGAGAAAGCCCTGATATTACAGCTTGGTCAGAACAGCTTTATTAGTGCTGTGGCAAGCCCAAGATGGCTGCATGCGGGGGAGTGGGGAAACCAACCCGACGCCAGATTAGAACCCGCTGCTCTTAACCGCTGCACCAAGCTGAAGAAAACCTAATAAATTTAACTTTCTCGTTTTTACCTGGGTTGTAGCGAACTTTTTTTCTGAGATGCTTGCCACTCCTCCATCTCTTTAAATGTAGAGTCTAATTTCTACCAAAATCCATTTCCTTTAATAAGGCTGAACAAGATGGGATTAGAATAGATTATAGAGGATGTCCGCTGCTGCCTGTTATATTGGGTTCTTTTTACTGTTGATTGGGTAAATTAGAGGGGTTATATTGTATTTTTAATATTTTATTATGTAAACCTCCCTGAGACCTGCTGGGGAGCAGCGGCAAATAAATAAATAAGGCAGATCAGTGTTTTACCCATTCAGTAATTTTGTCCAACTTCATCTACTTGTATCAAGTCTGCACTGAAGTAGCTTGAGGCATACAAACACAAAATACACGATTCATTCCATGGAAGAGTTAAACCCTGCCAAGGCTGTTGCAGATCTATACTGTCTAAAGCAGCGATAGTCAAACTGCATGTCCATCTAGAGGGCTGCAGTCTGACTACCCCTGGTCTAAAGGGAAGAGTTTGAACGAAAGCCCTTGGAAATAAGCACCGTTTAGGTTTATAAGTATACTGCTGAAGTCAGATGGGAAGCATTGCTGTATTCACATTGTAGCCTTTTCATACCAGGTCCCTGTGGCTGGCTTGAGAAATAGTGCCGTCACCCTCCACTTAATACCTTGCCTGCTCCAGGCTTTAAATGCGCCTGCTTTAGGGATACTCTCCTTACTTTTTCTTATAGGAATGGAGAATGATGACAGTGCGGTTCAGTATGCCATTGGGCGCTCTGACACCGTTGCTCCGGGCACAGGCATTGACTTGGAATTTGATGCCGATGTACAAACCATGTCCCCAGAGGCTTCTGAATATGAGACATGTTATGTCACATCCCACAAAGGACCATGTCGCGTAGCTACCTACAGCAGAGATGGACAGCTGATAGCTACGGGATCGGCGGATGCTTCAATTAAAATACTTGATACAGAGAGAATGTTGGCAAAGAGTGCTATGCCTATTGAGGTAATGGCTGAAACAGTAACACAAGAATTTTTCCATTAGTTCCTTTTATTTTACCAGTTTGGACTTAGCTCCAGCCCCACCACCACCACCACCTCCAATTTAGGAATTTCTCTGATGTATAGACACCATTGTTGGGTTGTGCTTTATGTCCAGTGGTACACCTCTGCCTCAACTTTCTGTTCATTGCCCAGATTATGTTGTGCAGTCCCCAAAGCTGATAAGGGTAAAGTCCTGACTTGGATCTGCAGAACAAAACTCGGTGTCATTGTGACTAAAATTGGCCATTAGTATTAAAGACATAAATGTTCTCCATCAAATTTCATGTCAGTGTTTTTGCAAGATGGACATGCCTCAGTCAAATCAGTTCTTTCAGTTCCCTGGCACTGAAGCATTGGATCTTCATTTCGTTGTCATGCAGTTGCCTCCTTAACATACTTATTTAGTTTTGTTCTCCATCCCCAAGCCTGCATATCTTGCAGGATTGCACAGAGCAGATTTTTAAGGCAGAACACACAGCCTTCAAGCTTGTCTACAGTTGCTTGGGAACAAATAATAGAATAATAGAGTTGGAAGGCACCTCCTGGTTCATCTAGTCCAACCCCCTGCACTATGCAGGACACTCACAACCCTATTGCTCATCCACTGTAACTTGCTACCCCCTTGAACCTTCACAAAATCAGCCTTTGTGTCTTAGCCTTGAAAGCCATGATGCTACAATTCTGGCATTGTGATAATTTCTTCCAGGTCATGATGAATGAAACAGCACAGCAGAACATGGAAAACCACCCTGTTATTAGAACTCTTTATGATCATGTGGACGAAGTGACGTGTTTGGCTTTTCATCCAACAGAGCAGATCCTAGCTTCTGGATCGAGGGATTACACACTTAAACTGTTTGATTACTCAAAACCATCTGCTAAAAGAGCTTTCAAATATATCCAGGTTAGACACTTTTGCTGTCATTTTATACAGTGGCATAGAAATAATTGGCTTTTACTTTGAAATTATTTGTTTATTTAGTTGACGGCGCATGCAAGTGTTTACAGAATCACCACAATCCGGGGGTTGACCAAACTTTAGTTCCATAGTTTCCTTAAAGAAATTAACTTGAATGTCTGTGTCCAATAGTACGAGAATTTTCAGGAGCCTATAGATTAAAAATGGACATGAATATATGGTCTTAGGCCAGCATCAAGAATGGTGGGGGGAAAGGTCGCTTACGTCTCCCCTGCCTCTTGTTTTCCTGTTCCTGTGGAAAAGATATTTATTTGGACAATTTATAAGCCCCTTCTCCAGAGAGGTGAACATGTCTGGTTCCCATATCTTTCTCCAATAAAGAAAGCAACTTGTAGTGGATCATTTTTAAACAGAATGTAACCAGAGCAGAAGAACTTAACCAGTGTGCCTGTACCCACTTCTTGCTCAAAGGGCGGTGGGCCAAAACTTGAAAAAGAAAAAAAAAGACTCCCAACGATTGTAACCCATCTTCCTTATGGCATCTAGTTTGTTATCGAATTAAAGTCATTCATTAAATTTGAAGATCACAGATCCTTATCATTTGACTAGCCCTGGATTTGAAGAAAGGGGCCTCAGATCAGACGATATCTTGATCTGACTTCTCCATTTCTGGTTTCTTGTTCTTGCATCTCTTGCCCATCTCCTGCAGCTCTAGAACGGAGGTTATATTCACCCAGGCCAGACAGAATACGTGCCAGGCCGTTTGAGAGTAGTAGTAACAATATGATGCATTTTTGTTAATTGCCTATTTTCCAACTAAACAGGAAGCAGAAATGCTACGTTCTATCTCTTTCCACCCTTCCGGAGACTTCATACTTGTTGGCACCCAGCACCCTACCTTGCGACTGTATGACGTCAATACCTTCCAGTGTTTTGTCTCTTGCAACCCTCAAGATCAGCACACCGATGCCATATGCTCAGTTAATTACAATGCAAGTGCTAACATGTATGTGACGGGCAGCAAAGACGGATGCATCAAACTCTGGGACGGTGTTTCCAATCGCTGCATCACCACTTTTGAGAAAGCTCACGACGGAGCTGATGTTTGTTCTGCCATCTTCTCCAAGAACTCCAAGTACATTCTCTCGAGTGGGAAAGACTCTGTAGCTAAACTGTGGGAGATATCTACTGGGAGAACCCTGGTCAAGTATACAGGTAGGTAGACGCTAACCTCAACAGCACCGCTAACCAAAAATTTGGGCTTGGAAAGATTTGAGTAATGCAGCCTTTTTCTTTCATGCAGACTTCCCTTATTGCAGGTTATTTCATCTGGCTAAAAATGCATTAATACTTTGTTTTCATATTGTGAGGGTTTTCTTTCATACATAAGTTTAGCTGCTCTTCAGCTGAGTTTTTTTAAACTTCTGGATGGGGTGGGTGTGTGTGTCGTTAAACCAGGTTGCATGCAGTCCTGTGATCTGAAACACAACAGTGGGTTCCAGTGGGGGAAATACTGTTGTGCAACCCAGGTGACTTGGGTTATTTGTCTGTTTTTGTGCATCATGGGTGGTGTCTCTCCATTTTGTGCTTTGGGACTAATGGTCTGTTTACCAGAATTGTCATAAGACAAAATGTAAATAGCTTGAAAGTACTCTCTGTAAGGTCTTCAGTACCAGGAAAATACCCACATGCTTTCCTTTTGTCTGTGAGCAATAATTCATGAGGAAAGTAATATATTTTTCCCTTGATGTGGGATGAAATCAAAATTACAGCCTGCAGTCTTGCCTAGCAGCATGCCTAGGGTCTTGCATAACGCTTTATGTAGGCCAGGAGACATTCCTGGGGGATTCGTGCATTTATTTTCTTTCCCCCAGTATCACTTGGCATGGAAATGGAAAACAGTTTAAAAGCTTATTTGGTTATATCAGTGGACCAAAACAGTTTGAATTTTCCTTGTCACATGAAGCTGCCTTATACTGAATCATTGGTCCATCATATAGTTGGAAGGGGCCACATAGGCCATCTAGTTCAACCCCAGCTCAATGCGGGATCAGCCAAAAACATCCATGATCAGTATCTGTCCAGCTGCTGCTTGAAGACTACCAGTGAGGGGGAGCTTACCACTTCCTTAGGCAGATTCCACTGCTGAACTACTCTGACTGAAATTTCCCCCCCTGATACCTAGCTGATACTGTTCTACCCAGTTTAAACCAATTACTGCAGATCCTATCCTCTGATGCCATCAGGAACAGTTAATTGCCCTCCTCCAAGTGACAACCTTTCAAATACTTAAAGAGAGCACTCATGTCCCCTCACAACCTCCTGTTCTCCAGGCTGAACATTCCCAAGTCCCTCAACCTTTCCTCACAGGGTTTGGTCTCCTTGCTGTCCTCTGAGTCTGAACCCTCTCAGTTTTATCCCATCCTTTTTGAAGTGAGGCATCCAGAACTGCACCCAGTACTCCAGGTGTGGTCCAACCAACGCAATATACAGCAGGACTAGGACACCTTGCGATTTCAACATGATACCTCCATTGATACTAGAGTTAGGCTTCTCGAAGTGCCCAACCCCAGACAGCCCCAAGACTGCATTCATCGTCTTTACCAGCACATCACACTGCCTACTCATTATTTAGCTTACAGTCCACAAGTACCCTAAGATCTCATTCACACACTGCTACCTAGACGTGTATCTCTCATCCAGTGTGCATGTTTCTCCTTTTGTGACCCAGAGGTAGAACTCTGCAAGGTCAGTATTGTCTAGTCAGACTGGTAGTGGCTCTCCATGGTCACTCACATGACCTCCTACTTGATCAGTTAAATTAGAGATGCTGGAGATTGAATCTGGGACCTTCTGCATGCCAACCAGAAGCTGTGCCACTGAGCCATGGCCCCTTTCTTGTCTAGAAGGATTTTACAAATCTACCTTGTAATTTTTGACTAGTGTATAAGAATTTTAGACCAGCAGGGTGCACCCAAGTCTTAGCTTATTGAAATAGTTTTTATTACTGGAAGGAACTGCAGGCCACCATGAACACACATGAAGCTACCTTACTCTGAATCAAATCACTGGTCCATCAAAGTCAATATTGTCTGCTCAGTGACAGTGGCTCTCCAGGTATCAGGTAGAGAGCTTTCATGTCACCTGTTGTATAGTCTTTCTTTATTTTAAGCTAGAGTTGCCAGTGCAAACTTAAATGGACTCCGGGGAATGGTAGAGGACAGGAAGGCCTGGAGGATCATTGTCCATAGGGTCGCGATGGGTCGGACACGACTTCGCACCTAACAACAACAACAAGAGTTGCCAGGGTATTGAACCTGAGGCCTTGTACATGCCAAGCAAAGGCCGTTTTACTGAGCCACAAACCCTTCATGTATGTCTATTGCAGTTGGATATATCATTTTGGCAAAGCATCTTGATTTTAGAGCATTCTTACCTTTAAATAAGCCCTACTTCAATGTTTACTTGCTAGGCTATTTTAATTGGTACAGAGTTGGGTAGCTGATTGAGAAAATGCCTCCTATGGATGTCATACACAGTAGGTTGGATCCAGCCAGCTTTTTTGCTGAATCTTACCCAGTTCTCCTTGTTTCTGCAACTCCCTTCCCCACACGACATTTATCCATATGGACCTCATGATCTCCCAGCTTAGCCTTTGTGGGGAAAGGGGACTCTATCCCTTTTTCACCAGCAGCCAGAAAATCTGGTTGAATCCAATGTAGATAACATCAAAAGCAACACGTATTTAGGTTCCCTTGAATAGCATGTATTTGAAATGAAGAGACAGGGTGCCTTGAATAATACCTAGTGTTGAATCTATAATACTGTGAGGATAGACTTTTATCACTCCATGCATTAAACTACTGTGCCCCCAAACTGTTTCTTCCAAAACACTATTCCAGTTATGGTTCCCTGTCATGTTCCAGCAAACGCCAGGAGATCTTGGGGGCAGTGAATAGAGATGGTGGTGTTTCAGGAGGAAGTGGTGTTGCCTCTGTGAGTTGCTCCAGGAATTTCCCTTAAACTCTGTGGTAGTTGCCATCAACACTGTTATCCATGTATCACAGAATCATGGAGTTGGAAGGGGCCATACAGGCCATCTGGTCCAACCCCCTGCTCAACGCAGGATCAGCCCTAAGCATCCTAAAGCATCCAAGAAAAGTGTGTATCCAACCTTTGCTTGAAGACTTCCAGTGAGGGGGAGCTCGCCACCTCCTTAGGCAGCCTATTCCACTGCTGAACTACTCCTGACTGTGAAATTTCTTTCCCCTGATATCTAGCCTATATCGTTGTGCTTGTATATTTTCCTTTACTCTTCAAATTGTCTGGGATGTGGAGGATTGGCTGCTGCTAGCAGACCAGGGCTTGGGTGTCGTGTCAAATGGAAAAATAGAAATTGCAAAAATCACTTTCCTCATTTTTCAGTGATGTAAAATGAGGTTGGTACCCTGCCCATAGCATTTGTCACATACCTGATTGGAATACGTATTTCACTTGTTGGACATCATACAGTGTATCCAATGCATGAACATCTTAAAATGCCAGTTCGGTACCAATTTACAGAATTAGATTCTTTACTTCAGAATCTCAGGGATGATATCCTACTGATTTATGGGGAGTATAATTTAACATTTCTGGTTATTATCTTCTCTACTGTTAGAAGTAATTTGTTGCAGCTAACCATCACCTAGAAGTATATATAAACGATACCATTAAAGACACCTGTCTCAAAACCAGGAAAAGAATTTTGACATTGGCTAATGGATGGCATTTACTAAGTGGTATGAATACCTTGAGAATTAAGGCCTGCTTCATAATGCTGGAGCCGGAATATAGCTTTTAAGATTTCTCCGTGAGTGAATCAGTAAGCTTATATCAATTTTTCAATATTCTGTGCTGTAGATCAGTGGTCCGCAACCTTTCGGCGGCCATGGAACGCTGTGATGGGGTGGGGGGAGAGGGGGACCCAGGGCCCCACGCACGCGCGGCAGCCCCACGCAAACCTGCATGTGCGGACTTGCCACGAGCGTGTTTGCGTCCGGTGGGGGCGCAACAGCGCATGTGCGTTTGCGCCACCAGCATTGCACCACCGGCATGCCGGTGGCTGCGGCTCCCTCTCCCTGGCCCTCCAGGCCGCGAGCAAATCGGCTGCTTTGGCAGCCGATTAGCTTGCGGCCCGGCAAGCTTTCTCCCCCCCCCCCCCCGAAGCAAGAAGCTTGCCGGGCCGCAAGCTAATCTGCCGCTTAGGTGGCCCATTTGCTCGCGGCCTGGCGAGCTTCTCGCTGTGGGGGGGGGAGCGGGAAGAGGGAGCCGCGGCCCAACACCAAGGCCTTCGTGACCCGGCGTCAGGCCGCAGTCCGGGGGTTGGGGACCACTGCTTTAGATGGTACACTCCATTTAGTTGATGCTAATTAGCAAACAGTGTGGCGGTTTATGTAACAGTATTCATGTATTGTATACTTCGATATATGGCATTGTTGAAGCACAGAGCAAAGATGGAATCCCATAAGCATTCTCCCAATTTTACCATTAGTTTAGGAAAGAATCTCTAAATAACGTCTGTCTATACATTTGATAGTCCCCATGCCTTTAAGCGCAATTATATTTGGAGGCAACATCAATTCCCGCTTCCCCTAGAACTGTGCAATCAGAACGCTTGCTGTTGCTTAACTATTCCTGATTGCTTTCAGATACATTTTGGATTGAAAAAAATGATTGCATTTCTTTAAAAGATTGCTTTCTGAAATCTCATTTATTTTTTAACTTATGGGTAAGGTTATGATAATAATGTTATTCTTATAACCCACCTTTTCCTGAACGGTTTAGGGTGGGTAATAACAAGCTTAAAAAAAATCAGTGCCAGTTTATACAAGTTAAAAACATATACTTTCAGTAAGTTTAGATTTTAACTACTTCCTGAGGGGGCGCACTGTGTTGCAAGGTTTTCCTTTGGGTGGCTGTATTTTCGGGCCGAGAGGCCAGTGCCTAATTGATCTTACTTTCTGTCCTCGACCTGGCCGAACAGCTCTGTCTTACAGGCAGACCGAAACTGTTTAAAGTCCTGGTTGGCCCTGATCTCCTTAGGAAAAACGTTCCACCAGGCTGGGGCCAGGGCTGAAATGATATGTGATTAAAAAGCAGTTGCACCTTTAGCAGTGTTTAGTATTATTTTCCCATAAGAGTAATTTTTAATGATATTTTCATTAGGAAATTGTGTCATGCAAGTTTTAAAAACCGTATATGCCGATTTCTTCTGGGGCCCATTTCCCTAGAACTCGATTCCATTTTGTAATGTAACTAATTTGTATCAGATTTCCATTCTTGACCAGCCATTACATCTGAAATGAATTAAGCCGAAGCTTCTGAAAAAGCCCCAGCTCAAATTTGTTCAGCTGTTTTTATGCTTTCTATGGTAAATCCTTATAATGGATGCATCTAATGCCTTGTTTTATCCAGAAATGGAATCAACTTGTTATATTTCTATATAGAGCCTCCCTTTTGGCTCAGGGTGGTTTACATGTAACAAGAAGTAGTACAAAGTAATTAATAAATTCAAGTAAACAATAGTAACAGTGATTTTAACAGGTAATAACGGTGTGTATAACATCTAGTTAACTTGCTAACTATGCAACAATGAAAACAGAGTCCAATAGCACCTTTAAGACCAACAACAATTTATTCAAGGCATGAGCTTTCGAGTGCAGGCACTCTTCCTCAGAACGACCGTCATAACTGTAGATATAAGGCAAAAGCAAATTGTGGCAAATTAGTAAACTGTGTCATAATATCCAGATTAAGCCATATGATGCAATATGATAATTCTTTGCTAAAACAGCAGTTTTGAGTTCAGTTGTGTTCAGAAATAAAACTGTCCACATTAGTAATTAATGGCAGACACTTTTCCAGTTGTTACTGTTAACTTGCTAAACTATACATCAGTGATTCCATGGGAAGACCAGTGTGGGATTCAGTATATGGATAGGGGTTTCCCGAGGGCCCGGTAGAAGTCGTTGTTTTGGTCAGCCTCACTGAAATGCCTAGCGGAACAGTTCCATTTGGCAGAACCTGCAGAACTATTCAGTAACAAGCACTTAAACATCTTCTGTAGTAATAAAATACCTTCAAGGGACTATTTTGTCACTTATCCCTTCTAAAGTTTCTGTTTACCAAAACTGAAACTGGTTTGTGATCACACATCCTTGTCGAAAATACAGAACCCAACCAAAATTTCCACAGAACTGAAAGTTCTTTCTTTGTCCCCATCTCTAAAAGATGTGACAAGAGAATATTCTACTTTTAAATAGTTTGATTTAGTTCAATTACTATGAATAGGCTTTCAAATAATATCTTTTAAGTCTCTAACGGAGTAAATGCTATTTAATTCATGATACATTGAGATTTGGGAAGAAAAATTGTTTTTTGCCAAGCTAGAAATAGATATTTTAAAAATTTACATTTAAGCGGAAGTGTGATAAAACTTCAGCCTTAAAAATATTTATTAGACTTATGTTCAGGCCCCTTCTAAGAAGATGATAACTGAATGGTTGAAATAAATTTGTTCATTATCTCAGCCAATGGGTCTGCTTTAGATCCCAGCAAATATTTTGTCATACTTTGTTGAAAATCTATTAGGAGTCAGTGTTTTGCCACTCTTGTCTAAAGGTCTACCTCAAGTTGCTATACTGTAATTAGTTGGTTCAACCTATTCCTTTCCTCATCTGAAATTTTAGGAATCTGGACGTTAGAAAGAAAGGCACCAACCTCTTTTTCTTGGGGTGAGTCAGACCTATCTAATTGTGAATAATATATAACCGGTTCTGACGAAATGAGATTTATTTCCATTTCCATCCCACCCCAGTGAGACGTCTTGGGTCAGGTTACTTGATGTAAAGAAAGGAGAGTGTTTCTGAAAAGTGTGTAGCACATTTACCCTACTCCTGCTTAACCTTGGCTGTGAAATGCTAGCCAAACAAAGTTTGGCATATATTGGCTGAGACTTCCAGGTAGTCAGTAGAATTAGTCCTAGTAGGGCAGATTTTCAAAGCTTTGCCTTGAGATTATGATTATGTGCGATAGTTGGTAGTTCTCTTAAAGCTATCAACCTGCCCTCTGCTGATTCGTAGGTGAAAATCTTCAAGTTTATAAGGGCAGTCTGAGTGCTGTACACAGGTCAAATACTCAATTGGCAGGACCAAGGCAGGTTTTGGGGGCAGGCACTCCAGGAGCAGGCTCAATCTGGATGCAGCCAATTTTGATCACAATTATGCCCAGCTTTCCTTGAACAGTTTTTCAAACTTTAAATGCCTGACTGCGCTGTGGAGAAAAAATAAAATGAGCAAGCATTTAAATGCCTCAGCCTTTGGGGAAGGGGTGGCATAGAAACCTGAACATAAATGAAATAAATAAACATAAAAGTGGCACTTCTAGTAGGGTTGGGTTTGTTTCTTTTTAATGAAGAGGGTATTTTAAAAAAGGGTAGGTAAGACAGTCCGTATCAAGTATGGTATCTGGAGCAAAAGTGAAAAAAGGAAATCAACATTCAGCTTGGAGGCAAGTATGTTTGTTTTCACTGCTAAGGTGAGGGGAAGCCACTTTATATGGCAGCAGAAAAGATGCGCCAACCTGCTTTTACATGCCCCTCTTAGGGGGATTCTTGGCTTTCTTTTAAAATGTGTCACTTATTTGTCTGACTTCCTTTTAAGCTTTCAGCCTCTTCATTTTATAACTCCTTTCATATTAGTGTAACTCTATTGTCAACCACCCCCCAAATATTTTGTAACTTCTATAACAATTGAGGTTTGGCCTACAGTGTTCCTAACGAAAAAATGGTTTCGAGTATATATCATCATGTATAATAAATAGGTAAATAATTTCAGCAGTATATTTTAAAGAATTGAATTTGCAGGTGGGGCGATGTTCAACATAACAATAATAACCTGGAATGAATCAATTAATCTTAGCAGTACCCGTAATTCTGCTTCTCTGCTATGTCAACAATAACATCCCCATCCCCCCCCTCCAATTTCAAACATCCCTTTTTAATGTTCATAGAAAGGACAATGCAAGAGGTGTTCTGAGTTGTGAGCATGATCGTGGGGCACATTTTTTTGTTGTTATGAGTAGTTCACTGCCTAATGAACTCTTGTTTCTAAGTTCTTTCAGAAGGTTAATGAGCTAGTTAGGAATGGTCTTCCTTCAGAGTTACAGGAATCTAAATTGCTATTCATTGATTTGTTACCAGTGGCTGCTCTGTCAATGACCTTGTCAGGTTCTGGATTGAGAGGCTGACCTTGAACTATTGTCACAGTAGCTATTTGGTATCCTTGTTCCCTCTTGTACATGAGCACCAAAAAAATCCCCATGCAATAACATTAGTACGAAGACTTGCGTCAAATCTCATAGGCCTTGGCAGAGGGGCCAAAAAGTTGGCAGTCCGTTGTAAGAACTTCATTATGATGTAGGAAAACTCAGATTCCTTTCAACTTGATTCTGAACACTAGTTCTTTAGTTTAACAAGTTTTTGCTTGATATTGCCAGTCTTGATGCCTAACTGGCCATTCTTAAATTTTTTGCCTTTTGCGTTAATGGTGTCATGTACATTGCTGCATCTGCAGGAGCTGGTTTAAGTGGACGACAGGTTCACAGGACCCAGGCGGTCTTCAACCACACAGAAGACTACGTGCTTCTTCCCGACGAAAGGACCATCAGCCTCTGCTGCTGGGACTCAAGAACAGCCGAACGACGGAATCTCCTCTCCTTGGGACATAACAGTATAGTTCGCTGCATCGTCCACTCTCCCACGAATCCCGGTTTCATGACATGCAGCGATGACTACAGAGCTCGGTTTTGGTACCGAAGGTCAACCACGGACTGAAGCTGCATTGATAAAATTAGTGTCTGGGTTTTATTCTGGGTTTTTTTTTTCTACCTACTTTTTAAAACTTTGAATTTAAATAGTTTGGACTAAATTTTCTCAATAAACAAAAATCCTTTCTAGAAGGATAGTTCTAAAGTTGTGTCCTTATGTTCAAAACAGCAGCTTAAAATAGGCAGGGTTTTGTTGGCCACTTGGGCATGCTTTTAAAGCCAGGTTGCCCTCGACATTCCCTAGCCAGGCTTGGTCTTCTGTTTTTAAGAAGCCTTGGGGTCCATCGTTTTGATTGTGCTGTTTTGTCTGTTTTTATTGCTTTTTCCCTTCTGGACTTCTAGCTGTGAACTAGATTTTTTTTCCCCATTCTTTTGGGCTTTTAAAAAAATATTCTTTAGATGATGTAGAAGAATTAAATTAAAAGTTCTCTGATAATATCTGAGTTCTGGAATGGTGTGTTAATGTTCCTGTACTTAGCTCCTCTCCTATTTCTGCTTATTTATTTACCTCTCACCTCTTTCCTCAAGTGGCTTCCATCGGTCTCTTCTTTTCCATTCTGTTCTCACAACCACCCTGTGAGATGGGCTAGGTTGAGAATGTGTGATCGGAAGAGCAAAGGGTTCAAACCTTGAATCTCCCAGATGTTAGTACAGAAGGCAAAGGGTTATCTTAAACAGGGGACTATCTCCTTTTAAAAACATATTCAGTGAAAGGGAGGAAACAGGACATGGTGGTGTTTTCCCACAAGGAATCCTTGATCTATATTCTGAGGGGAAAAGGCCCACAAGAGGATTGTTTTGAATCAGCTTTGCATTTTGCCCAGTCTTGCATTGCTTCTCAAATAATTCCATGGAGATTCGTACAAGATCTTTGAAAGTCTACTCTAGTCTGCATGGAGTTTATCCTGCGACACCACAAACTTTTTCGTCTTTGATATCATTCAAATCTTCGTTCTCATCTTGCTGGCACACTGGAATACAGCACCCAGGGATTATAGACAGCCAATAAACAGCCAGTGCATGGATTAGGGCAGGGGTAGTCGACCTGTGGTCCTCCAGATGTTCATGGACTACAATTCCCATGAGCCCCTGCCAGCAAATGCTGGCAGGGGCTCATGGGAATTGTAGTCCATGAACATCTGGAGGACCACAGGTTGACTACCCCTGGATTAGGGGGCAACTGGGCTGTCTTGTGTTTCCTGCTCTGATTGCAGAATACCTGGCTTTGGAAGCAAATGGAGGAGCAGGAGGAAATAGGGGCACTGATGTTGCCCGCCACACATCTGTACAGCTGCAGAGCTGAGAAGCAGAGCTAGAGGGGGTGAAGGTCAGCAACCTCTCTTCTGCCCCTCACCTGTTCTCAGCCAGTGAATGACAAGAAGCAATGGGGAGGACAAAAAGTGCCCTCTGGAAACAGCCTCCCAGTCAAGCCTTCCCTCAGCACAACCACTTCTGAGGGAAATGCAGGAGGGATAAGAACTAGGGGTGGGGGGATCTGGAATAGTTTGGTTTGGACTCTCCATCCTCTTGAGCCATGACCCTGTCACCTGGGACCAGTCACTCGGCCTGACCTACCTCACAGGATGGTTGTGGGACTGAAACTCAGCCAAGGCGGCCCTTACCTTGGGTACCCAGCCGCCATTGCTGGATGCGGGGAGGGCACCGGCAGGATAAAGAGGGAGCCCAGCCCTCTTCCCGCATGGCTAGGCTGCACGGGAAGCTATTCAGCTGGCTGCATTCAATCCCAGCCAGGTGTGGGCATGGCCTGGTGGCCCAGCGAGCTTAAAAGGATGGCCGGAGTGAGTCTCCAGTCTCCTTTGCTACTCACGCCACCAAGGATCAGGATGGAGCTCCCCAGGAAATAAATTGCTTTCACTTCTAAGGAATCAGTGGTTTATATTTTGAGTAAAAAAATAACGTTAATTGGATTTGCCTGTGTCCTTTACAAAGCTTATATCTCCGCTACCTGCCATTATGTTGTAATGGCATATGTGGCTCAGTCTGGCAAAGTAACATTTGTGTCAGTTTTGGTCCTCGTATCAAATGAATTTGACACTCCTGGTCTAGATCAGCCATTCTCAAGGGTGGGGGAAATGGCCCACTGGGGGTCCTGGAACATTTGAAGGGGGACACAGACAGAAAAATGTGAAAAGGGGAACCCGGAGCGAGTCAATACAATCAACAGGGTGGGGCATTCAAGAAATTATTAAATAGGATTAGGGTTGTAGAGCCAACCAGAAGTCTAAAAAGCAGCTGAAGCAAAGCAGACATGGTAACAGGAAACATTGATGTCAGATTACGAAGTGTGTCTGGGGTGTGTGTGTGTTAAATGTCATCCAATTTATGGCAACCAATGAACTAGTGACCTCCAAAATGGCTTCTTCACAGCCATGCTCGGGTTCCTTTATTGAGCCTATCTGCCTCATGCTGCGTCTTCCTTTGTTCCTGCTTTCAACTTCTCCAAGCACGGTTGTCTTTTCTCAGATTATGGCAGTAATATGGATCGCAGTCCCTGATACGGCACACGTATGGGCAGTTGTTTATTTTGCCTCTGCAGGTACCTGCGGAAAGCCCTGCTCATATGAGCAAAAGTGTTTTTGCAGAGCATGGAGAAAGAGGGAGGGGGGGTTCTCACAGATTGGCTTCCCAGCTCCCAAATTATAGCTAGGTGTCTGCTGGGATTACAATTGATCTCCAGGAGGCAGAGAGTTCCCCTGGAGAAAATGGCTGCTTTGGAAGGGGGACTATGGCTTTATGCCCCACTGATGAAGTCCTTTCCCTCCCTAAACTCTGCCTTCCTCAGGTTCCACCCCCAGAATCTCCCAACCCGGAGCTGGCAACCCTATGGATACGAGAGTCCAAGGCCATGAAGGGCTCTGCATGTGATAGCCAATATTTTAAGCTTTGTAATGTATGGGCAGCCAGTGGTGTGTCCAGAATGGGAGTAAAAAGCATCCTCCCTCCAGCCCCTGATGATAGCTGAGTCTATGCCCTGTGTGTCAAATTCTGCACGGCCCCTATAAAATCAACACAAAGGAAGTGAAGGTTGCTTGGCTATGGTTTGTTGTTTTTAACAGTGAAAGGAAGCTGCTCCAAGTGACAGATCTAAATCTTCTCTTGCCCTCGCTGGTGCCGCCTGCATATAAATGAGAAAAGCCAGCATCTGTTTCCTTTTTCTCCCCTGCTGCTTCCTATCCTCCCAGCCTGGCTTAACCAGATGTGCCCAGCAGCAGGGGGGAGGGGAGTGGCAAGGAAGATTAAAAGGAAGGTAAGATCAAGAAAAGGTGAAGTTTTTTTTGTTGTTGCTTTTAAATTCTGACATACGTCTTATGCCATCCATCCATGTCGCTTTGTGTAGGAGAATACAGGGGTCACTTTCTGTGCCTTCTCCCAATGAGAATTTTTGGAAGATTCGGAGGGCAACCTATTTGCAGGGAGCAAGCCAGAAGGGGAGAGGAGTTTATGGGCCATGTGAGAATTGGCTGGAGACCTTCCTTGATTGATGGCCGATGCTTTGTGCCGTCTACACATAAGAGCCAGCCTCTCACTAAGAGGCTTCTGTGAGCTGCAGTGGGATAATAAGGATGCTCTATGTTTATATAGTGTTTTAGTGTTCCTTTTGAGAGCTGCTCGTCTGGTATTTTAATGATCTCTGCATTGGTGCTCCATATATGGTGAGGCAGCATCAGTGTCTCTATGTTGAAGATGTGGGACTGGGACAAAGAGGACGGCTGGCTTCAGGGCACATAGGGAGCGAGTGATTAAAATGTGGAATTCGCTGCCAGAGGATGTAGTGATGGCCACAGCAATAAACAGCTTTAAAATGGCATTAAACCTATTCATGGGAGATAAGTGTATCAATGGCTACCAGCCTTGATGACTGAGTTGGAACGCCACATACACAAGCACTAAGCCTCTGAATCCCAGAGCCAGGAGACAACATCAGGGGAAGGCCTCGGCCTCCATGCCCTGTTGTTGGCCCTCCGGAGGAACTGGTTGGCTACTCTGAGACAGGATGCTGGACTAGATGCATTATTGCCTTGCTCCATCAGGGTCTGTCTTACGAGACCAGTTTTTCATGCCAGGCTCTGTGGTCAGTTGAGGCCTGCCTGGTTCACAGCCTACTCAACTGGGATACTTGCTTGTATATTTTTATATTTCAACATATTCAAAGTTGCCTTGAAAGTTGGAAGGTTTTTGACAAAGGGAACTTTGACTGTCAAAAGTTGATACCCTGAAAAACTGGTTGGTTTTTCTGCTGGCAGGGGCTGGCAGGGGCTCATGGGAATTGTAGCCCATGAACATCTGGAGGACCACAGGTTGACTACTCCTGCTCTCTAAGATACTACTGAGCTCAAAACCAGCTGTAAATATGCAGATGACACCCAGCTGTTCCTCCAGTTGGATGGCCGCCCTGATTCACCCCCTGAATATTTAGCCAAATGTCTGGAAGCAGTGATGAGGTGGCTCAAGCAGAGTCGTCTGAAGTTCAACCCTTCATGGATGGAGGGTCCAAGGTGAGGAGGCACGATTGCCCATCCTGGACGGAGTACAACTATCAGTGGCTCACTTCGCAAGGAATATGGGGGTGATCCTGGACACCTCCCTTTCTATTGAGGTGCAGGTCACAATAGTAGTGCAGCTGGCGTTCTACCAGCTGCGCCAAGTTAAACTACTAGCGTCCTACTTGCCCCCAGAAAACCTAGCCATAGGGATCCATGCAACAGTCACCTCTAGACTGGATTTCTGTAACTCAGTTTATGCAGGCCTTCCCTTAACCTTGATCCAGAAACTGCAGCTGGCCCAGAATGCTGCGCCCAGGGTCCTCACAGCAACACCGTGGAGGTCCCATATAGCAAAAGCATAAGGTCCTCCTTATTGTATTCTGTTCAGCCTTTGTTCAAAACTCTGTGTGATTTCTGTATTTTGATTGTTTTTTGGATTTGGAAATACCTGGAAATTTGGGGGCGGAGCCAACGGAGGGTGGGGCTTGGTGAGGGAAGAGACTTCGATGGAATACAGTGGCATGGAGTCTACCTACCAAAATGGCCATTTGCTCCAGGTGAACTGACTGTTGCTTGAAATCAATTGTCATCCCAGATCTCCAGCCGCCACCTGGAGGTTGACAACCCTGTATTTTATTGATGATTTTATATTGGCTAGCTATTGGGGTACAGTAGTTGAATGCTAGACTAGGATCTGGAAGGTCCAAATTTGAAATCCAGGTCTGGCAACGAAGCTTTTTGGGTGATCTTCGACTTCTTATGCTGTCTCACAGCCTAACTCCCTTACAGGATCGCTGTTCAGATGACAAAACGGAGGAAGGGGAGCATGTTGTTGCAAGACCTTTTGGGTCCTTGTTGAGGAGAAAAGCATAGTATAAATAGATATTAATTTTTTGCTGTCCCGGAAGTTGGATTGCTGAAGAACAGCCTATATGTTTTCATGAACTGATGATACAGCAGCCGTCGACATTCCAGATAAATGCAAACTTGGTACAGCGATTAGGAGCACAGGCTTCTAATTTCCCGATCCTCCACATGCAGCCATCTGGGTTACCTTGGGTCAGTCACAGCCCTGAAAGTGCTGTTCTGACCAAGCAGCAATATCAGGACTCTCTCAGCCTCACCTATCTCACTTGGAGACTCCTGATAGAGAAAAGCAACCTAGAAGGACCATCTCTTCTTCCAAAGCAGCAGTCCAACAATCATCCATGTAAGTTGGGTTGTATCTTTCATCGCCTGACCTTTCCGGCATGGTCCACAATACAGAAAGGATTGCCCACCTTATTCAACGGCCACAAGACGGTCTTTGTTTTTCTAAAGCAGCCTCTGTGTTTTAAAAAGCAAGCTGAATTCCACATTCTTGCAAGAATTCTGCAGATAAAGAGTTGTGCCCTTCTTCCTATCAGCTGTCTAAAATAGGAACCACAGGAAGATGAAGCAAAGCCCAAAGTGCCTCTTTTCTTTTTCCTGTGTGTGACGGTTCGCAGAAAGGCTTCAACCCGTCCGGAGGATTGGGCTTCTGTCTTTGCAGCCCCAAAGCCCTTCTCTGCATGTTGGCCCTCGGCTACCTAGGCATGCCCTGGCGGCCCTAGAAACTCCCTTTATTGTTTTTAGCCCTCTACATACTTTACACAGGGTGCAGTGAGCGGATGCTTTCGTCTTGAGAAAGTTCCTGGCACACTTGGGCTTTGCACAACCAAGCTGGTCCCCGGTGAGAGCTGATGATGATAAAGGAAGCGGCCGCAGTTACTAGGAGCAACAATGGACAGAAGCAGTGGATCCTTCGCTATCCCCAAGGTAGGTCCCTGGCTTCTGAGCTGCAAGGTTCAGGGGGTCATTGCTGGGAGGAAACTCATGTTGTTTGATCACAAAAGGCCTGAGAAACCCACCGGTTCAGAATGTGCATCTGCCCTGGCCCATCTTCTTTGTTGTTGTCGTTAGGTGCGAAGTCGTGTCCAACCCTTCGCAACCCCATGGACAATGATCCTCCAGGCCTTCCTGTCCTCTACCATTCCCCGGAGTCCATTTAAGCTCACACCGACTGCTTCAGTGACTCCATCCAGCCACCTCATTCTCTGTCATCCCCTTCTTCTTTTGCCCTCAGTCGCTCCCAGCATTAGGCTCTTCTCCAATGAGTCCTTTCTTCCCAGGAGGAGGCCAAAGTATTTGAGTTTCATCTTCAGGATCTGGCCTTCTAAGGAACAGGCCAGATCCTGAAGATGAAATAGTTGTTATAGTTGTTTATTATGCTGTCGGGGTTATCCGTGTAAAATAGTCAACGGCTTCTAAATGTTGGCTTTTATGGTGAAGAAGTTTTAAGTTTTATTCTTGATGCATTTTTAACCTTTTAATGTATTACCTTCCCTTTACAAACTGCTATTGTATAGTAGTGCTTCAAAATTTTTGGTCTAAATTACCGTAAATAAATACACAAATGCTGTCGGGGTTAGGAGCATGGGGATGGGATTGGGGGGGGGGGGGAGTCTGTGTGGGAAGGAAAGATTATTCTCTTTATTATTTTTATATAGTGCCCCCTTCCCTCCGGAGGCTCAGGGCGGTTTACATAAAACTTAGCGGGACAGGGAACAGTACGGATAACTCAGGAGTTATAAATGGTCCCAATGCAGCAATAACGATGGAAACATATGATAGAACCGTAGAACAATGGTGAAGACAGTAATTCAACTACAGCATCCTGAAGGCCCCGTGGGTTGGTCCGAAACGTTTTGCTTCCGTGAACGGCTCCCACGTTAGTTTCAGAAAGGAAAAGAGAGACAGGATATCAAAGTCATAATGGGAAACGAGGCAGTGTGGTGAACTGCTGCTCACCGGGTCATCTCAGGCCAATTTCTCTGTGTCTTTGGGTCTCTTCTTCCTCACAGGGGTATTGTGAGGATAGAAGAAGAGTTGTTTTTTTATACCCCGCTTTTCACTCCCTGAAGGAGTCTCAAAGCAGCTTACAATCCCCTTCCCTTTCCTCTCCCCACAACAGACACACTGTAGAGCGGGTGAGGCTGAGAGAGCCCTGATATCACTGCTCGGTCAGAACAGTTTTATCAGTGCTGTGGGGAGCCCAAGGTCACCCAGCTGGCTGCATGTGGGGGAGCAAGGAATCAAACCTGGCTTGCCAGATTAGAAGTCCGCACTCCTAACCACTACATCAAGTATTGAGGCAGGTGAGCAGAGAGAGTTCTGAGAGAACTGGGACTGGCCCAAAGTCACCTAGCAGGCTTTGTATGGAGGAGGAGTGGAGAATCAGACCCCATCATCCAGAGTCCTCTGCTTATAACCACACCACCATACTAGCTCTTCTAGGATTGTCAAGTCTCGTTTGGGAAATACCTGTACACTTGGGGAATGGAAACTGGGGAGGGGGGAAGGCCCTTGATAGACTAAAACTTTTGTGTTAAGCTATTTTTGTTAATGGTTTAGCAGTACAATAGAAGCCTGATGAAGACCTGTTCGTGACCGAAATGTGTTATATTAATTGAATGTGGAGATTCTTCCATCAACATAAAACACACAGGGAACAGGATATCCATGGAATGTTGAGATGCTTCCATCCAAATAAAGCACACGTTACAGAATAACATGTGACTGTTGTTAATAAGTTCAGTGAGATTATTTTCATTGCCAAACACAGGTTTTTCTTGTTTCTTCTTGCCTGACACTGTAACTTTTTGATGTGATACTGAATCGATATAAGGCAGCATCAAATAGAAGGGAACAAAACAGTTCTTTCTTTAGACGAAATGGAGAGAACCTGGAGATTTTCTGACAGCCCTGTAAGGTATTTAATTAGTTTATAGCTAAAGATGGTAGAGCCCCTTGTGGCGCAGAGTGGTAAGGCAGCCGTCTGAAAGCTTTGCCCATGAGGCTGGGAGTTCAATCCCAGCAGCCGACTCAGCCTTCCATCCTTCCGAGGTCGGTAAAATGAGTACCCAGCTTGCTGGGGGGTAAACGGTAATGACTGGGGAAGGCACTGACAAACCACCCCTTATTGAGTCTGCCAAGAAAACGCTGGAGGGCGTCACCCCAAGGGTCAGACATGACTCCGTGCTTGCACAGGGGATACCTTTACCTTTAAAGATGGTAGTGAATTGTGGACCAGGTGAAAATGACTGGTGGGGCACTTACAGCATTTTAAGCCCTTTTAATGAGCAAAATGCATTTATAACTTCTATTGTCATTCACAAAACCCTTTAAATGCAGGGAACTGAGGCTTGGACTTAATGTTTACACAGCACATTAATTGCGGGTGAGAAAGTCAGTTTTGCATAGCAGATCAAGTGCTTGGTCTTTTTGACAGGGAAGGTCTGGGTTCAAATTAGAGCTGCCAGTTCTGGGTTGGGAAATATCTGGAGATTTTGAGGGTGGCGCATGGAGAGGCCGAGGTTCCAGGAAGGGAGAAACATCCACATGGTACAATGTCATAGCACCTCCTTTCCCAAGCTGCCATGTTCTCTGTTGCCTGGAGAGAAGTTCTAAAAGCAAGAGATCTCCAGACCCCACCTGGAGGTTAGCAACAGAAATCAAAGCCTTGATTAGTCCTTGATATCCCCTGGCTCACCTTGGGCCACTGGACTCTCTCTCCTACTTCACAGGGGATAAAATGGAGGGCTTTTATGTCTTAGCCTTGAGCTTTTGGAAGGATGCATTCTAATGCGATTTTAAAAACAAATTTTAAAAATGAGCAGACTCACATCTAACACAGCTTTCCGATCACTGAGCCCTGAAACTAATGCTCTTTATGTACTTAAGTGGAGTTTCTCCTAAAAGACGTGCATTTTATTCTCAGAAAGAGTGTTGTGGAGGGGGAATGAAAAGAGGAAGAACTAATTCAAGCGGGGGGGGGGCAGCCAAGACAAAGAAAAATAAAGAGGGGAGGGGGGGAGGAACCAGAGACGGTTGTGCAATAAACCTGTGGGGGGGGGGGTGTTAAAAAGCGATTAAGCAGCAGATTCCAGCTCGGAAGACCAGATGGCCCATTTGAATAGCCAGTCCCCGGTGAAAGTATTTCATTTTCACGGACCCGCCCAGCCCAGACTAGCTTTGTTCTTCCCGAGTCCTCTCGGCCTCCCTTTCTTTTCCTCGCCCTTTGCCTCTTGCAACGGGTCTGCTGAGTCGCCTCGTGGGTCTGCCCGGGGCGGGGGAGGCCGGAGAAAGTCCGCAAAATGAGCCCCGGCCCCCTTTCCCTCCGGCCTGCCCCACGCGTTCTGCAGGCTGTCTGGATGCGCTCTTTTAAGCCGCGCGCCCGGAGTCCCAGGTGAGAATCGAACCCAGCGGGCGCGGCTGCTCGCGCCGCATACCTGGCATTCTTCGCGGGGAAGATCAGACGGCTTGCCCCGTTTGTTCTTATAATCCCGCCCCCCCCTTTGACACGGAGAGCCATATGTCATGTCCTCATTTGCATGCTGATAAGGCCGCGCCAATGGCAACTCCGGAGCGGACAAGCTATGTAAATGAGGACCCTTCTCTCCCGCCCACTCCCTCCCCACCCGCGGGCTGGTCACTTCACTGCAAGGGGGAAACATTAAAATACTTCCCAAGAGCTGCAGAGACTATTTGACTCCCGAGGTTTGCAAGCAAACCCTGCAAAACGTCACGCACCCGTCCGCTCTCCCGGCTGCCTTTTTGCCTCTTGGCGCGTGCGGCCAGGTGATGGACTAAGAAGAGAAGCGCAGGGGAAGAGGGCAAAATGAAAATCCACGTGAGTGCTGGGGGAGTTTTGTTTTTCAACTCGGCTGTGAGGGATGGAGGCAGGCAGGGTGCCTTGGTCGCGGCTGTAGGTCGTTTTTGATTGGCTCTGCCTTTGCTTTCAAAGGCCGGCAGATAACTTTAGAAGCCCTGCTCTGCTCTCCTCTCGGAAAGGATGTCGTGACTATGTAAAGGTGTGCATTTATCCTTGAGCTGTTTCTTTGCTTTTCCGGAGAGGCAGTGGGTCAGATCCAGACTCCACCGGCAGTTTCTCTGCCCCTCCAGGAGCAGCATTTCACGAAGATGTTTTTTTTTTGGGGGGGTTGGCATATTCACTGGCAGAATATTGATTTTGCAACCAACCCAATAGATATGGCAGACTTTCCCATTTCGGCTTTAGTCTGAAATTCTCTTGAAATGGAACTGTGGTGCTTTCGATGGGCTTGGGTGTTTGTGGGCAAATGTTGAGTCAAATATTTTGAGGGGTGGGATTATAAACGTCTCTCTCTTACACCCACACAAGGGCTCATGGCAGCTTGAAAGCCTAGTTGATTTACGACATCGTGGGTGTTTGGGAAATCCTGGTAAATGGAATCTTTTCAGGGTGACAACCTTTTTAGGTTTGAAGGGCAGTAGGCTGGCCCAGCTGCCTCACTGGAATCCACCGGGAAGCTGTTGTTATGGAGGCAAACTTCACTGAGAAGCCCACTTTATACTCAAGGCGGATTACGAAATATGAAAAGCCATCCCTCAAGGTCATTCTTGTCTGTTCAGACTAGAAGTTGGTTTTTATATCCCCGCTTTTCACTCTCAAAGCATCTTACAATCGCCTTCCCTTCCTCTCTCCACAACAGACACCCTGTGAGGGAGGTGAGGCTCAGAGAGCTCTGGGAGAACTGCTCTAACAGGACTGTGACAAACCCAAGGTCACCCAGCTAGCAGCAGCTCTCTGGCTTTTGTTAAGCAGAAGTCTTTCCCCGTCACCTGCTGCTAGCTACGGTAATCCTTTCAGCTGCAGATGCCTGGGACTGCCTGCATTCAGGGCAGATGCTCTGCCATTGAGCCACGGCCCCTTCCAAAGCCATTCAAGCAAGTCAGCAAAGGCCTCCAGTAAACAATGGGGTAGGACTAGGGATTACAAAATGGGAGGAGCACAAATGCATGGAAGCACATCCCCTGGACCTGGTGGAGGAGATATCCCTGGTGGATTGAGCCTGTTTCTGCACAGACAGCTGCCTTTTTTTGCGGGGGGTATATTGCTGCATTCATACCATCTGTCCCTCCTTTCAGCCATCTACTTCTCTGATGGATAATATAATGTCGTTTTTATTGAATGGGTCTGGTAGAGCCTTCCCCCTAAATTGCTACTCTTGTGCATGCGGAGTTTTGCTTTGCAGAGAGGCAGCATTCAAGTCTGTGAGTCACCTTTTACAGTCTGAAAAGGGTTTCCAGTCCAGCGAGGGTTGCTATCTGGCACTTGGTTCAAAGCTAGGGCCCTGCTGTACCTGGTGGCGGTGAGTTCTGCTGGCTGGTTGTGCCTTGTGTGCAGAGGCATCTGGGCTGGAAGCAGCTGCCAATCAATGTCACTGGGATGACTCATTGCGCTTAAAAGAGGAACCGTGTCCCTTCATGTCACTGTTGACAAAATGAAAGAAAGTAGTTCCAGGGACTAGAACTACAATCTTTTGGACGGGGAGGATAGATTCTCAAGTGAATCCTCCAAACTTCAGTTTTCTGGCATAAATTAAATGATATATTTGTCTAATTCAGATCAGGATAGATTTAGGAGTTTGTCACAAAGTGTGCTGGTGACCTTGGGCCAGCCAACATTCTGCTTGTGCAGCGGAATTGGGACTCCCGTCAGAGTCTTTCCAGAGACAAATCTCTGCTTTGTGGCTGATTTTACATGTCGCTCGGGGGAAAATGCTGTCAAGTAACTGGACTTTATAGTGACTCTGTAAGGTTTTCAAGGCGAGAAGTGTTGCTTCCCTCAACCTCACAAGCCTGGATTTCCTTGGAGGACTTCCACCTAAATACTAACAAGGGATAATCAGGCACAACTTCTGTGATCTGATGAGATCAGGTTAGCTTATGCCGTCCAAGTCAGGACATGTACACTCTAGGAGCTGTTTACAATGTCAGAATTTTATTCTTTTGCCCTGCTTGCCTGCAGCTTGCCATGAGCTCTTTGGAAGGGTGGTATAAAAAATGCAATAACTAACTAACTAAACAAATAAATATGGGTATACTGTGCATTTTGAGAGAAGTTAGCATTCTATGCAATTTAAAAAGGGTGCTTGTGGCGCAGGGTGGTAAGCAGCAGAAATGCTGTCTGAAACTGTCGGCCCATGAGGCTGGGAGTTCGATCCCAGCAGTCGGCTCAAGGTTGACTCAGCCTTCCATCCTTCCGAGGTTGGTAAAATGAGTACCCAGCTTGCTGGGGGGTAAACGGTAATGACTGGGGAAGGCACTGGCAAACCACCCCGTATTGAGTCTGCCATGAAAATGCTGGAGGGCGTCACCCCAAGGGCTAGCACAGGGGATACCTTTACCTTTATGCAATTTATGCCCAAGTAACTGAAGGGAAAGCAATGTAGCCATTTCTGTGATGTTACCATTCCACTCCCCCCACATACTCTGCCTTGTGCTGCAATCTTTTAAAATGAACGGGTGCCAGTCAAGGATGCTCCCCTGGGTGCACTGTGCACACTTAATGGCCTCCTCTTAGGATGCTGTTTCCAGCTGACTTGCCCCAGAGCTTCCTTCCTTATCTCAGCAGGAATTCCAAGGCTGTTTGCAGCTTCAGAGGTATGTAGCTAGAAAGGTAAACAGTTGCGCAAACTTCAGAGGAGTCACCTATCAAAATAAATCAATAAAGAGGCCTCTCGGGACCTTAAAGTCTAGCAGGCTCCTTGCAGCAACATTAGCTTTTTGGCGCTAAAACCCACCTAATACACATTGGCCAGAGGAGGGGAAAGGTAGGATACACACCAGGGCCAAAAACTTCACAAAATGCAAAGTACCGGTGTGGTACAGTGGTCAGGGCATCCTATTACGATTGGGGAGACCCAGAGGCAAGTTTCAATCTAGCCACGAAAGCTTGATGGGTGGCCTTGAGCCAATCACTTTTCTTTAGCTTAGCCTACTTTGCAGGGCTGCTGTGAAGGTATAAACGGAGAAAGCAACAGGATTGCTTCAAAAGCGAGTTTCCGCAGGGAAGAACAACTATGGCCAATGTCCTTCCTAGGGCCCATGGATCCGGAGACAAGATGTGAAGATAGGGTTGCCAGCCCAGGTTCCTATGGGCCACCAGCAAAGGGTAGGGAGGAGAGGGTTGCCAGGTCCAGTTTGGGAAATGCCTGGAGATTTGGGGGTGGGACTTGGGGGGTCAGGAAACTCAGGGAGTCCACCCTTCAAAGCATCCATTTTCTCGAGGGGAACTTGTTATGCCTGCCAAGAACCGAGCCTGAGGTCCAAAATAGGATTGTATTTTACAATGTAATTGACCAGCGTGTGGCTAGATCCAGTCCATTTAAACTGAAATTGACCAGTGGCAAGCACTGGTGGAAGGATCCATTGTTTGCTTATGTCTGCCTTTATCAGCTTTTTTACCATTGAGTAAACATTGTTCAGGCTTTGAGAAACCCCAGCAGTGGTGCAATCATGCAGCATATGGCTGGGAAGCAGAGCTGTGTACAAGCCCACCCGGGGCCCCTTCCCTTCCCACCCCCTCCAGGCCCATCATTGGCCATTTTGGGAGGGGTGAGTGGGTCAACATGGCTTTATATTGTCATATCACTCAAATGTTTAACAATTGCCTAAAATATTAAAAATTAATTTATTTCCACCCATTTGGGAAACCCTTCCGGGGCCATCAAGAAACCTTAGGGTTTCATGAAACCCTGGTTGATAAAGTCTGCTTTAGACTGATCCTCCCTTGAGCAGGGGTTGGACTAGATGGCCTGTCTAGCCCCTTCCTCATGCCCTGGTGGCAGCTGCTTCCAAAGTCAATCTTTTTAAATATCTGTACAGCCAGTTGGAAACCTTGTTGGACAATAAATCCCCCCTGGATTGGCCCACCTTTTAAATGAAAGATGTTGGTGGGCACAACATTGGGGACCCCTGTCCTACAGGATGCCGAGGGACATGCCTTAATAACACATCCTGTAACAGTAGGATTTGCTTTTATCATTTTGCATTTAGTACTTCTTGTCCAATCAAATATTTTACTGTAGATACCTGAGGCATGATAAGAGCCATCAGGGTGCTTACATAATAAATTACACAAATGGTATTTAATTGCAATGATATTTTTTGAATGTGGATAGGCAGCATGGTGTGCATTGCACAGGCCCACCAATAGCTGTTGTAGTCTTGTCAACTAAACACAGTCTCTGTGTTCAGAATAGGAATCTCAGTCCCAAGATGGGACCTGGGGATGCCCTGGTTTTACAGCTTATCTCCAGGTGACAGAGATCAGTTCCCCTAGAGGAAAATGGTTGCTTTAGGGGGTGGACGCCATAACATTATCCTCCACTGACCCCCCTCTGAATTTCACAACGATTTCACATGGGGTCCACTTCCAGAGGTTCCGAAAGAGGGTGCCCCCATATCACCATTCTATCCAATGGAGAGTCTGTCCCATTAGATAGAATGAAGAGATGGGGGGCACCCTCTTTTGGAACCCCTGAAAGTGGACCTTGTGGTCCAATAGTAGTCAGGGAGGAGCCTCCAGGAGCTACCCTGAAAGTTTGGAGGCTGTAACTGAAACCCCCGCCCCTCCCAGGCCCCGGGAAAGGCAGGAACGCTAAAATTCCCATTAAAGTCAATGGCGCAATTGACTTTAATGGGTACCGAAGTCGAATTGGTCCAGATTGGGCCCTTGGTGTACAAACCTAGTGGCAACCCTTGTTCAGAAGGAACAGCCCTCGGCTTACCCATCTCCAGAGCTAAAACTGGTTGGCCTCTGTGCTTAGCTTGTAGACCTTCCAGCTGCATGAGATGGGCCACCACCTGAAACATGACCCTGGACTAGATAAACCATTGGTCTTATCTGACACGGCTGCATTTTTCCCTGTCAAGAACTCGAGCTTTGAATTCCAGAAGCATGAACTCTTGAATGTGACGTACAATTTGCTATGGAGATCATTATCTTGTTCTTTGTCCACACCCCAATGTTCAGATAAAAGAGGCCTTGACAAGCTTTATTTGACTTCGACCAGCCCCAAAACGAAAGAGCCTACAGGGGCCTGTATTTGAACAGCCATGTTTTGTAGTTACTGCTAATGATGCAAAACTTCTGGGAGTTTTAAGCCATGGAGAGAAATCCCCACCCCCAGAAAAAGAGGGGTTTTTTTGGGGGGGGGGAATTGAAATTTATACAAGATTGCTATCCTAAAGAGACTTGCTCCAGTCCAAATCATAGAATCATAGAGTTGGAAGGGTCCTTCAGGGCCATCTAGTCCAACCCCCTGCATAATGCAGGAAATGGCCACAAAAGCCAAACTCATACACAATCCCTTCTGCCCACCCACTCACAATCCACCTAAGTCCCCAGAATCAGCATTTCTGTCTGATAGCTATCTAGCCTCTGCTTAAAAACTTCCAAAGAAGGGGAACCCACCACCTCTGGAGGAAGCCTGTTCCACTGAGGAATTGCTCTAAGTGTCAGGAACATCTTCCGGATGTTTGTAAAAAAATATTTTGAATTTCATCCCATTGGTTCTGGTCTGATGCTCTGGAGCAACAGAAAACAACTCTGCTCTATCCTCTATGTGATAGCCCTTCAAGTACTTGAAGATGGTTATTGTATCACAGTTATCTTCTCTCCAGACTAAACAGTTCCCTCAACCTTCCCTCTCATACATCTTGGTCTCCAAACCCCTCACCCTTTTCGTTGTCCACCTCTGGATGCGCTCCAGTTTTTATTATTATTATTATTTATCATACTTCTATACCGCCCTCCCCGGAGGCTCAGGGCGGTTTACATTATAACAGAGAACAATACATAAAACAGTCTGTAGAACATGTATAACTGATAACTAATAATTGTAACCAAATAACAACACAGTATAACAGTAAACAATATAGTTTGTCTACATCCTTCTTCAATTGTGGTGTCCGAAACTGAACACAGTTCTCCAAGTGAGTCCAGTGATTTGAGCAGACCTTGGACTGGAGTAATTCTCCTTAGGATAACAAAGGTACTCTGAGGAAGGGTGCCTGCACACAAAAGCTTATACCTTGAATACAATTTTGTTGATCTTAAAAGGTGCCACCAAACTCGAGCTTTGTTCTGCTTCTTCAAACCAACTCTTGAATTCACCATAGGATAGTTCCCTATTAAATGTAAACTTACGTATTGGCTTAATAATGCAAAGGCATCCTTTAAAACTTAAAAAACTTCGAATATAAAATGAGAGGCAGCTGCCAATGGTGATTCCCTGTATTAGTTTAGCACCTGACTCTTGATTTATGCTGTCTGAGAGAAGGGGGAAGAAAAACAAAAATTCAGCGTAGAAAAATAAGTTCAGTAGTAAAATAAAGGAAGTGCATTTTGGTCGTAAACATTTTCATATAGTCATAACAAGTGGTGCTACCAGAATCTTTCAACATCCTGTTAAAGTCAATAATACTGAAGATGCTAAATTTTATTTTAATGAAAGTACATTAATTGTGATAATTAATCAATTGTAATAATTAATAATTGCCAAATTATTCGTATTTAACAACAAATAGATCCTGGAACCTATGACAGACTAGCAATAAAGCCCATTGCGGCAAAAATACAACAGGCTCTAGAAAGCTTTGGTTGGTAAGAGCTGCCCAGCGGCCATTGCCCAGGTGGGACTCCTCTACGCCACTCTGTGCCCGCCTCAGCCCACAGGCTGCCCTTCGCCTCTGCCATCTCTGCTTAGCTCTGGACTAGGAAGGTCAGGTCCCCAGGCTGCTTTGGCTGCTTTGGAAGGTGGACTCTGAAGCAAGGTACCTTCTTGAGGCCCTACCTCCAAACCTCAATGAATATTTCCAACCTGGGGGTAGCCAACTTCCAGGTGGGGCCTGGGGATCTCCTGGAATTACAGCTCACCTGCAGACTACAAAGATCAGCGGTAGACTGCCTCTGCCCAGGGGGTGGTTGTGTGGAAAGGGAGCACCTTTTTTTCTACCCGGGTTCTTCCTGTCTTGCATTGCTTCAGGCGTTTCCAGAGCACATCCCTCTTTGCTGGGTGGCCAAGGGGCCCAGCTGTTCCCACCCACCTAACTGCCCAGCCGGCCTCTCCTGGACGTGCAGCCAACTCAGAAATTTGCCCGCAGGACACAGGAATGTGGCTGAGGTTGACGAGCCTTCACCCCGAGGCTGACAGTGGCTCTAGGGCAGTGGTCCCCAACCTTTTTATCACCGGGGACCAGTCAACGCTTGACAATTTTACTGAGGCCCGGGGGGGGGGGTAGTCTTTTGCCAAGGGACGTCACCACTGCCGCCTGAGCCCTGCTCCACTTGCTTTCCTGCCAGCATCCCTGACTTCCCGACGCCCGCTGGGGGGCGCTGCCACACCGAGGGGGAGCCCCAGCCACGGGGGCCACTGGAGAGCACCAAAGGTGAGCCAGCGGCAGAGTGGCAGGGCAGCCCCCGAGGCAGCAGCCGGGGAGGAGGACGAGGAGCAACCGCGACCTGGTACCGACTGATCCACGAACCGGTACTGGTCCCCAGCCCGGGGGTTGGGGACCACTGCTCTAGGGGACAGGGGAGGCCTGGCTTGCTCTGTCTGGGGCTGTACCCAGGACATTCTTGGGCAGGCCCTGCCCAGCTGCAGCACATAGAAGCACTGGGGCTGGAGGTGAGCAGGCAGCCCGTGCATTTAACGGTGAGTGGCGTGGGCAGCGGTCTTCTCTGCTGTGGCACCGTCTTCATTCTGCTCTGCAGGAGGAGGCCAGGTCTTCTCTGCGGCAGCTGCCATTGGACATGCAACGCAGAAACTGCTGGAGGCTCTGAATTCAAAACCAAAAGAGGAAACCAAGCTGCTGTGCGGTGTGTGTGTGTGTGTGTATGTGTGTGCTTGTTGGTGTCAACTGTACAGGAAAGTGGGTTAATGAGTGGTTTTTGGTGCTTCCTCTGCAGCAGCTGACTTGTGGGTGCTGCTCATTTGCCCCTTGGTTCCCCCCCCCCCCGGCTGCCCCACATTTGTTACATTGGTTCCCTCACCCCGCACCCTGCAACTTTGTTCTACCAATAAGAAAAAGGCAGTCTAGTTCTGTCAGCAGTTGCTGGGCAGTTCCCTCAAATTGCCTTTTTCCTATTGGTCGAATATCCCTCCATCAGGGACAATCACTTCCTGTTTCAAAAAGTGAGTCGTCCGTCCCCACAGTACACGGCTTATTGTACAGAAAGATGAGTATGTCTTCACATCTCCAGTTATTGTTCCTGCAAGACTTAATCCCAAACTCTTCACAGTTTTCCCTATGCTTTATTAATGCCAGGAAGTGACATCACACAGTTCCTAAGAACTATCACTACTTCCTCAGCCTACCTGGTCTCCCACTGGCTGCCAGTTCTTGGCCACCCTAAGCTTGCTGGGTAACCTTGGGCCCATCATTCTCACCTCCAAGCCTCAATTAATATTTCCAACCCTGGGGTCCAAGCCCTATGAAGATAGGTTGAGGGACTTGGGAATGTTCAGCCTGGAGAAAAGGAGGTTGAGAGGGGACATGATAGCCCTCTTTAAGTATTTGAAAGGTTGTCACTTGGAGGAGGGCAGGATGCTGTTTCTGTTGGCTGCAGAGGAGAGGACACGCAGTAATGGGTTTAAACTTCAAGTACAACGATATAGGCTAGATATCAGGAAAACATTTTTCACAGTCAGAGTAGTTCAGCAGTGGAATAGGCTGCCTAAGGAGGTGGTGAGCGCCCCCTCACTGGAAGTCTTCAAGCAAAGGTTGGATACACACTTTTCTTGGATGCTTTAGGATGCTTTGGGCTGATCCTGCATTGAGCAGGGGGTTGGACTAGATGGCCTGCATGGCCCCTTCCAACTCTATGATTCTGTGATTCTGGGTAGCCAACTTCCAGGTGGGGCCTGGAGATCTCCTGGAATTGCAGCTCACCTGCAGACTACAAAGATCAGCAGTAGACTGCCTCTGCCTAGGGGGGTGGCCAGGTGGAAAGGGAGCACCTTTCTTTCTGCCTGAGCCCAACGCAGCATATAAGCTCCCGTGAGCTGGCTGCTGTAGGACGTAGTGATGGCCACCAACTTGGAAGGCTTCAAAAGGGGAGTGGACGAATTCATAGAAGATGGGGCTATCAGTGGTTACTTATGACATATATCTGCTCCCTCCAGTCCCAGAGACAATATGCTTCTTCATATCAGTTGCTGGGCAGCATGAGTGGGAGGCAGCGGCTGTAGTCATCCTGTTCATGGACTTCCTGGTTGATCCCTGGGTGAGCACAGGGCTGGACTTGATGGACCTTTGGTCTGATCCAACATGCCTCTGATGTTGTTCTTGCAGAAAGGGTGGGGTGGGAACTAGATTACAAAGCAATGAACAAAAAGGCTGCTAGAGGTGTGCATCTTTTGGCCAAGAGGAAAGGGAAAGAACTCTGCCTCCCCCTTTACACCATTCGCCCCTTCATTATAGACCTCCTAGTGCAGGGGTAGTCAACCTGTGGTCCTCCAGATGTCCGTGGACTACAATTCCCATGAGCCCCTGCCAGCAAATGGGAATTGTAGTCCACGGACATCTGGAGGACCACAGGTTGACTACCCCTGTCCTAGTGAACACACATGAAGTCGCCTTATACTGAATCAGGCCTTTGGTATATCAAGGTCAGTATTGCCTGCTCAGACTGGCAGCTGCTCTCCAGGGTCTCAGGCTGAGGTCTTGCCCATTACCTGCTGCTGTAATTGGAGATACCCAGGATTGAACTTGGAACCTTCTGCAGGTGAAGCAGGGGCTCTACCCCTGAGTTGCAGCCTCTCCTCTGAGTGGTTCTTTGAGATTTGGAGGGGTAAACAGAGAGGCTTGCAAACAATTTTGAGGTGATAACAAGATGGCAGCCTAGATTCAGGCTTCTTGACCAAGGGATCTCTGCTGCAAAAGCACCCATTTCAGTTTTTCTTCTATGAGTCATGTTGAGGCTAACCTCAAAAAGGAAACCAGAGAAGAGGAAGCGGCTCTGAAGGTGTTTACCATCCTTTATTAATAGAAGAAGATGAGGCAAAAAGCTGCTACCAAATTGAGGTGGTAGAGTGGTTGGACATTTCCCAGGGGACCAAAGAAGTTTATTTGGTTCCCGTAGAAATCTTGAAGAAAGGTGACCTTAAAGAACGCATCTGACATGGCTCGAACTGGATTGTGCTCTGTCTTGTTTAACTTCAGCCTTAGTAGCTCTAGCCTTGTGGAGACGATTCTGTGTCTCAGTGGTAGAACTTTGTGCGCAGAAGTTCAGGCTCTGGCATCTCCTGGGTCATCTAGTCCAACCCCCTGCACTATGCAGGACCCTCACATCCCTATCACTCATCCACTGTAACCGGCCGCCCCCTTGAACCTTCACAGAATCAGCCTCTCTGTCAGATGGCTATCCAGCCTCTGGTTAAAAATCTCCAAAGATGGGGAACCCACCACCTCCCAAGGAAGCCTGTTCCACTGAGAGACCGCTCTGACTGTCAGGAACTTCTTCCGGATGTTTAGACAGAATTTCTTTTGAATTAATTTCATCCCATTGGTTTTGGTCCGTCCCTCTGGGGCAAGAGAGAACAACTCTGCTCCATCCTCTATATCTCCCTTTTAAATACTTGAAGATGGATTTAAACAACTCAGGTGGGCAGTGAGGTGAAAGACCCTGGAGAGCCTCTGCCAGTTTGAGTAGGCAGTCTTGATCTTGATGGACCAAGGGTCTCATTCAGTACAACGTTCAACATTGGAAGGGGGCAATAGGGTCACACCTATTGGTCCCAGTTATTCAAGCATCAACCAGCTGTTCTGCACAGACCCTACGTACCTTGTAAGAACAGATTCTGTGTGCAATCTGTACCCATGCCTACAGCAGTAGAGCCCTGCAATGCATGGTGGTGAGGTCGGTAATGGGGAAGGGGTGTGTGTCCTCTGGCTGCCTTCCACACACACTGACTCTAAAGGTAAAGGTATCACCTGTGCAAGCACCGAGTCATGTCTGACCCTTGGCAGACTCAGTAAGGGGTGGTTTGCCAATGCCTTCCCCAGTCATTACCATTTTACCCCCCAGCAAGCTGGGTACTCATTTTACTGACCTCGGAAGGATGGAAGGCTGAGTCAACCTTGAGCCAGCTGCTGGGATCGAACTCCCAGCCTCATGGGCAAAGCTTTCAGACTGCATGTCTGCTGCCTTACCACTCTGCGCCACAAGAGGCTCTGCACTGACTCTAGCCAGCGTAATAATCTTCAAAAGGCTTCTGCTACTTGGCTTTGTTTGCCACAAGGGCGGTTTTGTCAAAAGTGGTTAAGGTTTCCCTTTGGCCCGCCTCACGGTGGATGCTAAAAACGGCCCGTGTGTTCAAGTGACAAGGACAACGTTGTGTTTCCACGAGATAACACCTCACCACTGGAGAGATGGGAGGAGAAATGTGGATGGGAGGAGAAAGTTTGCTGTGATAAAAGAAAAGCTTGGAAATCCATAATAAAAGGAGGATATTTAATTAATTTATTTATTTTTATTTTATTATATTTATTGTAGGGGCCAAGCCCGTTGCATTCCGGAATAAAACAGGTGCTAGACTGGGGAGAGGGGAGCATGGAAGGATTCTACAGATGGCCTCTCCCTCCCCCCAGGACCTGGAAAGGCTGCAGGCAGCTGTTATGGAACTCACCAGCAGGGGCAGCTCTCACCCAGTGGGGATCTGCAGCCTCCAAGCCTCAGAGGGAAGTGGAAGGAGGAGGGGGTGGTCAGGGGTGGGGGATGGAAGGCGATTGGCTAGCTGCTGGACAGACAGGTAAACTGGGTGGAGGAGGCAGGACCTGAGTGGGTGTAAAGTACTGAGTGTCACTGAAGCCATGAGTCACACTCCTCCTCTAAGCTCTTACCAGGAGTATATTATGTGGAACAGATACTGCTTTCCCTTGCATCTCAGGGAGATTTACACTGAAAACTTTCATAGAAACAGTACAATGAAATCGGCATCTTGGATTCATTCATTCATTCATTCATTCATTCATTCAATTTATATATTGCCCTCTCCCGTGGGTCAGGGCGGTTTATATAGAATGTAAGAGAACATGAAGTAGGTACAGCATAACTTAGTAACAACATCTGATGAAGCAACAGTAATTACAGAGTAACAGTGGTTCAGTGCTTGGTTGAACAACATTAACCTAACTATCCCATGTTGGTCAGTTCAGAGTTTGTGGGAAGGGATTCTGGGTGGCCCTGTAGTGGTCGCTTCAGTTGATCTCAACCAAATGCCTGATGGAAGAGCTCCATTTTGCAGGCCCGTGGAATTGTTTTAGCTCTGGCAGGACACTGATGTCACCTGGGAGCTCATTCCACCAGGTGGAGGCCAGGACTGAGAAAACCCTGGCTTTCCTCAAGGATAGACGAGCCTCCCTGGGGCCAGGGATCACCAATGTGTTGATGTTCACAAAGCATAGTGCTTTCTGGGGAGTGTAGGTAGAGAAGCGGTTTCTGAGGTATTCAACACCCAGACCATGTATGGCCTTGAAAGATTATTTTGTTCAGACTTCATGTATGCAATTATTCATTGCCAATATATTGCCAGGGCTTTTAACTCCTCATGAAGAAGGATATATATGAATTTTAGGTCTCCTTTCCTACTTATATCATTGTGTTAATGTGAAGTACATCCAGGTCCTCCTTCCAGCTTCTCGCTGGCCTTCTGGACCTTGTTTCTCCCCGGTGCTTTCTAGTTTCTCAGCTTCTCGAATTCTGACTCACAGAAATGAATGCAAGAGTTCAAACTAAGTTTACTGAGTAATAAGTAGAATTTGTACTGTCACTTCCTGATGCAAGACTGGCAAGTTTGGTTTGATACTGAGTTGGAGCAGCTCTTTGGCTGCTAAAAACAATTTGGCCTTCATTGACCGTGCAAAAAAGGCTAGGCTGAGGATCACAGAACGTGCATGAAACAAAATTCAGGTGTGAAGATGGCTGTCGTAAGGAAGGGGGCTGGGTGAGTTTGGGAGCAAAAGATGGCTGAATCCAACCCATTAGATGTGTAGTTTTTAAGATGATGAGTGTCTGGTTGTCTCAATGGACAACTGAGATGTTAGATTTGGATCTCCAGAACAGAGTCCATTCATGGTACAGGCTTGTTTCGTCTCTGAAAATAATCCTCACTCATTGGACCATTGTGGCATTTTTAAATGCCCTGAATGCTTCTGTAAAATGGCTTCATTGTCCAAGAGTCAGACCTACAGACATCGTAACACAGCCTTTCTCAACCAGAGTCTTGTGAAACCCTTGGCTTACCTGACCATCCTGGAATGATTTCCTGAATGGGTGGGAGTTAATTTTTTATATATTTTTGTTAAATTTGTTAAACATTATTGGGTGATGTAACCATATATGGTCGTGTTGACCCACTCACCCCTGCCAAAATGGCCAGTGATGGGCAGGAAGGGGAGGGGCCCCAGGTGAGTATGTACACAGCTATGCTTCCCAACCATATTCTGCATGGTTATGCCACTTCTAGGCTTACTTTCAGTTGCACGGTGAAGATCCTTATGCAACATTTCAAAAACTCTTCATGTGCAACCAGAAGCACAGTCAGAAGCCCTACCTGGCCCTGCCTGCTTTCTAAAAACACTTGGTGGCCACCAGGAAACGTGTCAGTGGATGCCATGGCACCCACAGACACCATGTTGGTTACCCCTGAGATGGAGTGATTAGATACAACTGAAGACAGGACTCCTGTCATTGTTCAGTAGAAGGAGTATTCAGGCAGGGGGAGAACCTTCTGCATTCACTGCTTTCTTAGGATTATAAGAGCAGCTGATTTAGGATCAGCAAATCTGTCCTGGATCTGCAAATGCCATCAATCCCAATTTGGAAGTGCGATGAATGAAATGATATCTTCTGCACCAAGGGCAGGCTTGGCACAGAAACTATACACATCAATGAGTGCTCCTTGGCTGGGTGGCCATGCCCTTGTATGATTACTCAGTTGTACCGTGTCACTTAAGCTTCTATTTAAAAAATTGCAAGATGGGAGCGGATTGTCGCAAACCTTAAAGGTGGCTGTTAAAGAAAAATGAAGGCTTATTCTGTAATTAATGAAGGCAGGAAGAAGAGTTGGTTCTTATATGCCACTTTTCTCTACCAGAAGGAGTCTCAAAACAACTTACAATCGCTTTCCCTTCCTCTCCCCACAACAGACACCCTGTGAGGTGGGTGAGGCTGAGAGAGGCCTGAGATTACTGCTCAGTCAGAACAGAACTGTCAGGGCTGTGATGAGCCCAGGATCACCCATCTGGCTGCATGTGGGGGAGTGGGGAATCAAACCTAGATTGCCAGATTAGAAACCGCTGCTTTTAACCACTACACCAAGCTGGCACAAAGGAAAACTTTCTACTCAAATGGCAACCAGAAGTGGAAGCTTTTAAGAATTTCCCCTTTTAATTGACCACACCAGCCTGAGATGGAGAAGTGACAGTGACAATTTCAGTGGCAGAGGCATGGCAGCTGGGGGCGGGGTGTCCCAATAGGGACACTGTGAGATGGCCGCACATTTTCTCAGAATAAGAGAGAATCCACTTTCAGATATGCTAGGGGATAAGTGGAGTGACTCCGAAGTAGATCCTGAACACCAAGCTGACGAAGAGTGCTTGCACTCAAAAGCTTCCACCTTGAATAAATCTTTGTTGGTCTTAAAAGTGCCCCTGGACTCTGACATCAGAGTTGAAAGTGGAATCAGATGCAGATTGCTATTTTAAAGCTGAGCCGAATGAGCTTCGAAAGCCCAGTGCATGATCGACCCTGCTGAAATCCCCTCTTTTATGTGACTGTAAGGAGGCAGGAGTCCTAATCTCCTGTGCCTCTGGTCACATTAGAAGCAAAGGGGCTAAGAAAAGGGTGCCTGGAAGAGGGAAGAAGACAGGGAAGGGAGGACAGAAGAAGGAGTTTGAAATAGAAGAAAACTGGGGGAGGGGGAAATGGGGGGTCCCTTGGAATTACAGCTCCTCTCCAGACAACAGATGTCAGTTCCCCCAAATAGAATAGCTGCTTCAGAGGGGGGATCTGCAGCATCATTCTCCACTGAGCTTCCTGTATTCTCCAGGCTCCATTTCCAAATCTGTAGAAGTTTCCTATCCTGAAATTCACCAGTCAAAGTGAAACTTGGAACGCACCGTGTTGGAAACCCTATATTCGGACTCTGCTGATCTGGGGCGATTTATTTTTTAATTTCCTCATGTGCTTCCTCTTCAGGCAGTGACTCACCGATATGCCTCCGTAGCAGAGGCACCAGTGGAAGCAAAACTGCTTCCCTGGCCTTATTCGTACATGAATGGAGGGTGATGCTTCCCGTGAGGATGAATCATGATTTAATGAAACACTTGCACTATTTTTGCACACGTGTGCCTCCAAGCAGGGGGGGGGGGAAGCATAACAAGAAGCTGGCACACAAATAGTTTTCCTAGCAGGATACGATCTGGGCAAGAAAGGACTGGACCTGGTAGATTCATGCCGAGGGTCCTTGGCACTAAAATCTGCATGGTTTGCGACAGTATGGCCCTCAGCAGAATTGCACTCTAATTTGGAGGCCCCCAGCCTTTCGGATCTTGTCAGCCACTTTTGAATTCTGACCCAGCATGATGGGTGCAACCATGAAATAGCACCTGGAAAGCCCAAGTGCAGAGAATAAGTGCTGGGTATTACCCATGGCATGGGTCTGCAATATCCAGAACAGTTAGCAGTGTTCAGAGCATGGTATTGTTGGCTGCTGAGTACATGTAGGCTGGAAACAACAAAGGGAGAAAGCTCAGACTCTGGTTGTGCTGCTAAACTAACATAACCGATTAGATTCAAATGAGTAGCTGTGTTGGTCTGAAGTAGCACAATAAAATCAGAGTCCAGTAGCACCTTTAAGACCAACAGAGATTTATTCAAGGCGTGAGCTTTCGAGTGCAGGATCAAAGCATCCTAAAGCATCCAAGAAAAGTGTGTATCCAGCCTTTGCTTGAAGACTGCCAGTGAGGGGGAGCTCACCACCTCCTTAGGCAGCCTATTCCACTGCTGAACTACTCTGACTGTGAAAATTTTCCCCCTGATATCTAGTCTATATCGTTGTACTTGTAGTTTAAACTGGGAAAGAAGAGTCAGAGAGAGAGAGTGAACCAGTATGGTAGTAGTAGCAGCTGTTACTGACATGTTATTTTGATCTTCACAGCCAATCAGATCTCAAATGGGCAATCAGCAGTCCCCCTACCTTCTAAAAACAATTGGCAGACCCCTGTTATCAGGTGCATTGTGTCATTGCCCAAGCACTGAGCCTGTTTTTTTCCCCATAGCTCTTAACATGAGAGGCAATTTAGTTTTGAACCCAACAATGCGCTGACTGCTTAGCAGATTGTCCATTTAGAACAGGGGTGGGCAAACTGTGGCCCTCCAGATGTCCATGGACTACAATTCCCATGAGCCCCAGCAAATGCTGGCAGGGGCTCCTGGGAATTGTAGTCCGTGGACATCTGGAGGGCCGCAGTTTGACTACTCCTGGTTTAGAATGTGGTTGCTCTAGGAAGGGAATGTATGTGACAGGTTATGAGGATAAAACAGAAGGGGAGCATTCCCTTCCTGACTTCTAGTGTTATGGGGAAGAGGGGGGGGGGAAACATATATCACTCTACTTTCTTCATCCCACGCATAATTTTATAAATTTCGATCATGTCTTCTACACCCACTGTTGGAGCTGTGGGTTCGAAGGAGGCCAGGACACCGGGAGTTCTTTATTGTGACCCCAGCATGATGGTGCGAGAGTCAAAACTGAACCAAAGAAACCCACAACCGACCCCAATTTATTTACACAAGCCACATAATGCATCTTCTTGCCAGTGTGCACGATTGGTCAGTTTCATAGAATCATAGAATCATAGAGTTGGAAGGGGCCATATGGCCATCTAGTCCAACCCCCTGCTCAACGCAGGATCCGCCCTAAGCATCCTAAAGCATCCAAGAAAAGTGTGTATCCAACCTTTGCTTGAAGACTGCCAGTGAGGGGGAGCTCACCACCTCCTTAGGCAGCCTATTCCACTGCTGAACTACTCTGACTGTGAAAAACTTTTTCCCTGATATCTAGCCTATATCGTTGTACTTGAAGTTTAAACCCATTACTGCATGTCCTCTCCTCTGCAGCCAACAGAACCAGTTTCGATCCAGGGGAAGGGATCCCACTGTGCATTGGTCAATTACATTGCAGACTTAGGATCCTGCACCAGACCTCATGTTCTGCCCACAGCAGGACTACAAACACCACATCCATCATCTCCCACCCTCACCCCCGGCCTTATTTCATTCTGCCTCTGATGCAACACAGCTCTCTGCTCCCCAATGGTCAGTACTATCTGGTGAACTTTCTTTATAACATCTAATTGCGAAACAAGACCTTTCATGCAATCCCAAATCTAGGGAATTGGGAGTTCTAGAGCCCTTCTTTCTTGCTTTGGTCTGTGGATCCAGTCGTTTTTAAAAAGTCTTTTTTTGCCATTTCAGCAAGACTACTTCCTCATGTTCCCTGAATATACAAGGGATAAGGACATAAGGAGGACCCTGCTGAATCAGAATCATAACCCACATCCTTTTCCCCACGGTGGCCGAGGCTAGCGCCCCAGCTGGCCCAAACCTCTTCCTGCTGGTATTCAGACTAACACTGCCTCTATTCCATTTTGCCATCATAGCTCATGGACTTACCTTGAGCTGAACACTCTCAGCATAACCTACCTCATAGGATTGTTGTAGGGATAACATGAGAGAGGGCAGAATGATGTTATATAAACCTCCTTATGGTCACCCTTGAGAAGGAAAACTGGTGTAAACCAAGAAATCAGTATGGGGTATTACAGTCCACTCTGTGGACTGGAGCATGTAGGAATGCAGGAGCATGAGTTGTTTAAGGATTTGTGATGCTCGTAGCACCAGACTCGGGTTAAGAATTTGTGGGGCCCTGACAGAATACTATTGTGGCTGGAGCAGCCAAACTGGGGACAGAGAGATTATATTTTGCAATATAATCTGTGGGTTTTTAATACCTGGGATCCCGTTCAGACAGCCTAAACAAAACAAATGAACGCAAGTTGCTGGAACTGATTTAATAACAGCTTTGGGATTTCATGCTTCATTTCTTGTGAAGAATCGGGGGCTCGCTGTTTCAAGCCCTCTAATGGAGCTGCCACTGCTACACTTCACACACAGCCATTCTTGTGGAACCCAAGTTACAGCCCCCATAAGACAAGATCTGTGGCCTGTGTGTTTGCTGCCTGGTTGTGCAGAAAGCCTCTAAATGCAGTCATTAGTCCAAAGTCCACTCTGGATCATCAAAACCGACTATTGATGCTGGCTCAATCAGGAGTGACAGGTTGGCTGGTTGTTGAGCACCGGAGGAGGTGAGCAGGACTGTTGCTGTCCGTCTCTTGTCAGCTGTGGGATGGTCATGAGCGGAGGGTGTTGCAGATCCCGGCATCATAAGAGTGCCCCTGTTCTGAGGCCATCCTTGCAAAAGACACCGATGCTGTCAACAATGGGCTCTTTCATCCTCTGAGCTGGGCAACATACTACTTCTGCTTTTAGTCCGAGGACAGCTGTTGCTTCTTAGCAAATGTTTGAGGTTAAAAATACAGGCCTCCTGTTCCGGGTGGCCATTGCATCTTGGGGAGAGTGCAGTCTCTAGGGGAAGGGACTCTCAGTTTGCAGTTCAGATGCTGCAGTGTAGTGGACCAGGCTGACTGTTTGCATTCTTTTTAGTTTGAGAAGTTCTGAGATTCAGTACACACACCCCAGCCCCGTCCCGTCCCGGCTCTGTGAGCAATGTTGGCACAGCAATATTTTTTATGTGCAGGGCAGACTGCCGATGCATTCCCTATCTTCCCTGGAGGCTGCATTGGGCTGAGATAAGAATTCGCTATGGACCATGAGCTTTGCACGTTTGTACTGATCACATGGATTGTTCCCTTTTTGGCCCCGAGTACATTCTAAACCTACTCATATCTGCTGCCCCCTGTTTCTGATTTGCTTCTTTCCCACCAACAGTATTCAATAGTGGAATATGCTCTCCTGTGAGGGCAAGGGGCCAGTGATAAGCTACAGAGGAGCTATTCCGCCTGGCCTGCTGCCCTCGCTAAGCCTCTGAGCAAGCGGCACCTGGTTTTTCGCAGAGCATCTTGTAAACATGCTTAATTGTCACCCGCTGAGAAGGTATAATTGAGGATCACTGTAACAATGGTACAAATATTACAGGATGCCCATTTTTGTACCCCTGCCCAAGTGGCACCCAGGGCAGGTGGCACTATTACCCTTCTGGGGAAGAAGGGCAACCCTAGTGAGAGGTTGCATGGAATCCAGATCTCCAGTAGAAATTTAGTCTGTGTAGGATGTGTGTCTAGTGTCTAAATATGATGAACCTCAAGAACGGCAGGACCTTAAAGGTTATCAATGTTAGACTAGGATCCGGGAGACCCAGGTTCAAATCCTCACTTGGCCATGGAAGTTTGCTGGATGCTTTTGTGCTAGCCACTTACTCTTAGCTTAACTTGCCTCCGAGACTTGATGTGCGGATAAAAAAAAGCTTGCTGGGGGGACCCTGATGGTCAGCCTGAACAACCTTGCAGGGTTGTTTTGAGGAGAAAATGGAGGAGAGGGGGACAATGTAAGCTGCTTTGAATTCCCAGTGGGGGGGGGGAGGAGGAGGAGGAAGAGAAGTTCTTATATGCCGCTTTTCTCTCCCTGAAGGAGTCTCAAAGAGGCTTCCAATCACCTCTTTCCTCCCCCCACAAAAGCCACCCTGGGAGGGAGATGAGGCTGAGAGAGCCCTGATATTACTGAAGAAGAAGAGTTGGTTCTTATATGCCACTTTTCCCTACCAGAAGGAGTCTAAAAGCGGCTTCCATTCGCCTTCCCTTTCCTCTCCCGACAACAGACACCCTGTGAGGGAGGTGAGGCTGAGAGAGCCCTGATATTACTGAAGAAGATGTGTTGGTCCTTATATGCCACTTTTCTCTACCAGAAGGAGTCTCAAAGCGGCTTCCAATCGCCTTCCCTTTCCTCTCCCCACAACAGACACCCTGTGAGGGAGATGGGGCTGAGAGAGCCCTGATATTACTGAAGAAGAGTTGGTTCTTATATGCCGCTTTTCTCTACTCAAAGAAGTCTCAAAGCATCTTACATTTGCCTTCCCTTTCCTCTCCCCACCAGATTAGAAGTCTTCCCTCCTAACCAGTATGCCAAACTGGCTCTCCCAGTGTTGAGAAAAGCAGGGGACAGATGAAGCAAAATGAATAAAATCAAAAGAAAGAGATTGAGCGTCATCAATCTGGGAAGGTCATCTGCAAAAAGGATTGGAGCAGATTATATTGCTGCACATAAAGGGTGATGAGCAGGGGCCAGAGTTCTCCGCCTCCCCCTCACGAGCTGAAGATAAATGTGTAATGAGGGGGGACAAATTGCAGCTAATCAAGGAAGAGCCTGTCTGGAGCAAGAGAAAATTAACTAGAACCACTCAAGGGTTGTGACACGGTAGGTGTCGAGCACAGCCCATTAAAGTTTCCGAAATTTGGGCTCTGTGGGAAATTATAGTAAGGGAATTGACACTTTTGTTGAGCAGAGATGAAGGGCCTTCAAATCCCTCGCGGAGGACTTTCAGAAGGCTTCTTCGATGCTGTTCCCAGTTTGATACCAGCGGTCAGAGAAAATGCACTTGTGGAGTTCTATTCTGGAATAATACTCAGCCTTACAGAATAAAAAATCCCTTTTTTTTTGAGAGATGGAGAAACGTCAACAGGGTTTGTGAAACAGTCGCCCACAAGGGGCTGGGAGTGAGTTTCACTTTGTGAAGAAGAGTCTGTTTTTACACCCTGGTTTTCACTACCCAAAGGAGTCTCACAGCAGCTTATAATCGCCCTCCCTCCTTCCCACTCCCTCCGTGTGTCAAAAAGTTTTGGATTTGTGTTGTAGTGTGCTGCTCAATCTTTCAGGATCCTAGTTTGTGTATACAGGTTGGGTTACTTTGTTCCCTCTTTTGTTGTTTCAATACACAATAGCATCGACATATCAAATCCAAATTTAAAAAAATCTCATCCTTTCTGTATGTATGTGTGTGTGTGCGTAGGGATTGTCACTGTGGGACTTTGGCAGGGAAATTATGCCAGCATGAGCAGGAGTGGAAAAATGCAGATTTCCCCCCCTGCATGATGACATCCGTTCTGGCTGCGTTAAGATTCCCCCCCCCCAAAAAAAAAACTCATTTCATTCATTTAGAGAAGAAGAGTTGGTTTTTATACCCCATTTTTCGCTGCCCAAAGGAGTCTCAAAGCGGCTTACAATCCTCTTCCCTTTCCTCTCCTCACAACAGACACCCTGTGAGAGAGGAGAGGCTGAGAGAGCCCTGAGATTACTGAAGAAGAAGAATTGGTTCTTATATGCCAGTTTTCTCTCCCTGAAGGAGTCTCAAAGTGGCTTACAGTCACCTTCCCATTCCTCTCCCCAGAACAGACACCCTGTGAGGTGGGTGAGGCTGAGAGAGCCCTGATATCACTGCTTGGTCAGAGCAGTTTTATCAGTGCTGTGGCCAGCCCAAGGTCACCAACTAGCTGCAGGTGTGGGAGGAGTAGGGAATCAAACCCGGCTTATCAGATTAGATGTCACTGCTCCTAACCACGACACCAAACTGGCTCTCTTTCTCCTCCGTTGGGACCCAAAATGGCTTACATCATTCTTCACTCCTCCATTTTATCCTCACAACAACCCTGTGGGGTAGGTTTGGCTGAGAATATGTGACTGGCCCAACTCACATGACTGGGGAGCTGAAACTTGCCTTTCCAGGGACTAAACTGGCCCTTTTAATCCCTGTACCACATTGTATCTCAATGAATCAGGTGTGGGGTAGATCACAGGAAGGGCAGAGAAAACCCACCAGGTACATAAAAACAGTGCTGTGTGGAAGGAGGAAAAAAAGCCACCCAAATGACTTGTTTGCAGTGACCGACATCACTTGACAAGCTGCTGAGGACTCAGGGAAAGGGTTTGTTTTTTTTTGGGGGGGGTGGAGGGGGCCAGGCATGTTTATTTGGGCTACAAGCAGGAGAAAATGTGTATGAATTATTTCTGGACTTCTCCCCCCCCCCACACACACATACTTCTTGCATTTGAGAAAGAACCTGCATGGAATTGGGTGAATGTCTGTTTTGAAAGGGGAAAATATTTGGTGGAGAGACAAGACCAGAACAAAGGCTTGAATGAAACATTCTGCAAACCACCCACCTGTCGCAGGCTTGTAGGGTGTTAAGAGTTCCCCTAAAGGTCAGAGGGAGCCAAAAACCGCGAAACCACAGCGACTGGTAAAAGCAGCAGGCTCTGGAGACTTGTAAGACCAACTTTGCCCCGAGTTCAAGGCCTTCTCGTAACCTCTGTGGGTAGAGGCCAAACAGTCCTGTTTGATGCACCGTAGAGAGAATAAAGGGGCCAAGCTGTTGGACGTGTCTCAGGCCTTTCTGCGTCGAGCATAAGGCTAAATACATGAAGCTGCCTTATACTGAATCAGACAAACCAAATCTGAAGCACACCGCAAATGGTATTTTACTGAATCAGATCACTGGTCATGGCTGTCTACTGCAGGAGCCTTCGGATTTATGCCACTGGCAGTCTTCAAGCAGTGGTTGGACCCTTACCTGGGGTTTCTTGATGGCCATGGAAGGATTTCCCGAATGCTTGGGTGTCAATGTTTTATATATAGTTTAGAATTTGTTAAACATTTATTGGGTGATATTACGATATATGGTCATGTCAACCCACCCACCCGTCCTCCCCAAATGGCCAATGATGGGCCTGGTGGGAAGGGGAGGGGCCCCAAGTGGGCGTGTCCACAGCTATGCTTCCCAACCATATTCTGTACGATTGCGCCATTTCTGGGGTTTCTTAAAGCCTGAGGAATGTTTTAGGGGTTTTCTCAATGGTAAAAAAGTTGAGAAAGGCTGCTCTAGGCTGATCCTGTATTGAGCAGGGTGTTGGACTAGAGCAGGGGTAGTCAACCTGTGGTCCTCCAGATGTTCATGGACTACAATTCCCATGAGCCCCTGCCAGCAGGGGCTCATGGGAATTGTAGTCCATGAACATCTGGAGGACCACAGGTTGACTACCCCTAGACTAGAGGACCTGTATGGCCCCTTCCAACTGTATCATTCTATGTTTCTGTAAACCAGAAAATTCGTCTATCAAAGCCCCTATTGTCTGCTGTGACTGGTAACAGCTCTCCAGGGACTCTGGCAGAAGACTTCCATAGAATCAACCATCTGACCTTTTTAACTGGAGATGCTTGGGATTGAACATGGGACCTTCTGTGTGCCAAGCAGATGCTCTGCCCCTAAGCCACAGCTCCTTCCTTGAAGACTTCTGCTCTCTGATGATGGCCATTTCCCAGCAAAGCATATTTCTTTTCTGTTGCATCTTGCGTAGGGTGTAGTGTCATTATCTGGTTTCCTACAGCTTATTTCCCTTCCCACTTTTACCAGTAGCCTTTTGGACATAATTTTAGTGCTAGACGCTCTATTGTTAGCATTGACGGTTTCAGGGACGTTGTGTGATGGTTTTGGAAAAAACTGTACTAATCCCTGGTGCTTAATCTGCCATCTCTTGGTGGTTCGTGGTTGACTCAGCTATGTAGCAGATCTCAAGAGGTGAGAAACTGATGAGGTAGTGGAGGAAGCAGTAAGAGAGAAGTAACAACAATGGTTTCTGTCTCGTATAAGCAGCCTGAGGGGGTCTGTGGAAAAGAGAGTTGTCACTATTGCCATAGGGCAAAGTTTGACAAACGCCAGACCTGCTCTTGGAGGTGTTTTTGTGGGGCTACACTTTTCTTTCTTCAGTATTTCTTCATTGTATTGTCATGGCCCTAGATTTCCTGGGAGGTCTCCTGTCCAAATAACTAGCTGGGACTGACCCTGCTTAACTTCTAAAATCTGATGGGCTCAGACTTGCCTGATGGCAAGTATCTTTGATGGCAGAACTCAAGGGGACAGAAACGGGGTTCAATCCAGGCAGGGAATAGACCCAGTGCTGCTTACCTGCGCCGATGTTGTTCTCTCACCCATTTTGTAGCTCTTTGTTATGAAAGTAAATGGATTCTCCAAGGTGGGCTGGTGCAGATTGTATACCACATTGCCTGAATGCGGAAATGGGGTTAAACTAAGTAATTGTGGGGGGGATTCATAGTCAGCAGTGGAATTGGCTGCCTAAGGAGGTGATGAGCTCCCCCTCAATGGTGGTCTCAGTGGCTGGTTTCCAAAAGAAGCAGATGCTGTGGCTGAAACAAGAAGAAGAAGAAGAGCTGGTTCTTATATGTCGCTTTTCTCTATCCGAAGGAGTCTCAAAGTGGCTTACAGTCGCCTTCCCTTTCCTCTCCCCACAACAGACACCCTGTGAGGTGAGTGAGGCTGAGAGAGCCCTGATATTCCTGCTCAGTCAGAACAGCTTTATCAGTGCTGTGGGGAGCCCAAGATCACCCACCTGGCTGCATGTGGGGGAGTGCAGAATTGAACCCGGCATGCCAGATTAGAAGTCTGCACTCCTAACCACTACACCGAACAGGTTCTGGGATTCACCTCAGAGGTAGTCAAGTTGAACTGCAGCTCAAATTTTGTCCTGGCTGAGTTTAAACATGAGTACCTTGGTAGCGACAAGTGATCTATCACCTTGCCTGTTCCCTCTTCTCCCCAGAACGCCTTGGCAAAAGCTTTATACGACAACAAGGCGGAGTGTCCGGATGAGCTGGCCTTCCGCAGAGGAGACATCCTGACGGTCCTGGAGCAGGATCCTCTTGGGAGCGAAGGATGGTGGAAATGCTCCCTCCATGGGAAGCAAGGCCTGGCTCCTGCAAATCGCCTCCAGCTTCTGACTCCTTCACCAGTCTCCTCTAACCTCCATAACTCTCAAGGCCTACAAACCAGCCCAGGAGCCATTTATCAGGTTCCTTCAGCCCAGAAATCCGCAGGCCCATCAGTTCCGGTCTATGAGAGAATGGACAGTTGGATTAAGCCTCGCTCTTCGTCCCTGCCGAACCAAGACATGTACCAGGTGCCGGCTTTGGCTGCAAAACTGCTCAGTGAAAAGACTCAGAGCTCCTCAAACCAGGTAAAGTTGGAGACAACGCCTCAAAAGGGAGAGTAGCCATGAGCCGCAAACAGCGGTCACGGAGAGCCACGAAGAAGGGTGGATGATTGTTTTGCTTTTCCCCCACTGCTCTTTCTCTCACTTGGTTTTTCACAAGGTGGAACACTGAGATACTCAATAAATAATGGGAGGAAAATTCTACACCTTCATGCCGGGCTCCATAACAGTAGGTGACCTCACTGTGTCATAGAACTCTCTAGGATTCCTCTCACACTCTATGGTTTTAATGTTCTGGGGCTGTCTCTATATAAAGTAGGTACTCTGTCACTTAGTGGCTGCTCCTGCCCATGGCTTGGATCTAGATGAGATGTTTCCACAGGCTGAAAGATTTCTTCCCATTAACGCAATGTCCCCACCTCTTTCCTCTTGTGGCAAGGTGAAATGTCTCCTTGAAATTCTGTTCATGAGGCGTCCCCCCCATCCCTCCAGATGGGGTAGATTTCAGATTGCCACAGGGAGCGGGAATATCACAATCTAAGGATGGAAATTGTTGTCCTTGCTGAAACTTTAGTCTCAGTCCAACCATATGGCTTTTTAAAGCCAAATTCCACAACAACTCCAGATGGGGTAGATTTCAGATTGCCAAAGGGAGCAGGAAAATCACATTCTAAGGATGGACATTGTTGTCCTTGCTGAAACTTTAGTCTCAATCCAACCATATGGCTTTTTAAAGCCAAATTCCACAACAGGAGTTGCAGTCTTGGAACTACAACATCACAAGAATAATTTGTTTCCTGCTAAGCAGCCTTAAATTCCCAAACTGCAGATGGGGACTCAGAAGTGGGTTGCAGCTTTCTTGCTGATGACTCATGAGGCTAGAAGTCAGTTTACCCCCAGTCTGGTTCTAAGCAGGCCTTGATGAAAAGCCTCCCTGGAAACCACTCACCCTGTAGCTAATCCAGAGGCTAAGGAGTGACTCTACCACATTAATCTACAGCCAGGGGTAGTCAAACTGCGACCCTCCAGGTGTCCATGGACTACAATTCCCATGAGCCCCTGCCAGCAAACGCTGGCAGGGGCTCATGGGAATTGTAGTCCATGGACACCTGGAGGGCTGCGGTTTGACTACCCCGATCTACACTGAGAACCTTAATGGAAGAGCAGGCTATATCGTTCAGGGGCTGTTCCGTTGCCCCTAACAGTCACTTTTTAGAATCCAAGAAGGGCAGTGTAAATTCAGTATACCTCAGCATGGAAATAGTTCTTTCTCTCCTAAGTGTTTAGAAGAAAAAGACTTTCTTTCCTCACATACTAGAATGATAAAAGGACATATTCTGATAGGAAAAGTCGAAAGAACCTGGAGCTTCTTCACTGTGGGGGAAAAATGGACGAGGAGAAGGAGGCTGAGAGAGTCCTATAAGTTTTCTTTCCCCTCTTTTAATGCTAGAATTTGGTATGAACAAACAAAATCCCCCTCAAAGTACTATATTTTGGCTGTTGCCCAGTGAAAACTATTGACATTATGTTCAGGGGAGACAAAAAGAAGTCGCAAAACATCAATATAGTGATTGGTGTGCAAAGACCAGGTGAAGTCATAAAAAATAAGGCTGAGGAATTGGTCCATCCTGAGTAGCAGCTTTGCTGCTTATTAATTTACTTATTTATGCCATGATTTTCTTTCGAACGGATATCCCAAGTAGTTTACCATAACTTTCTGTCCTCCTCTTGAGACCTAACATTTACGTTTTCCCAGAATCCTTTTGTCGGCCGCTGAACACTGACCTGGGTGTAAACTGCATGGAGATTTTATTCCAACCCCAGATCGATTCAGTCCCTGCCCTCTACACAGAATGCGATTTCCGTTTGGATTTTGGGCGATTTTAATTTTCCTTCTGCAGCAAGAAGGATTGATCCGGAGTGACCCTACCTTTATTGTGCAATATCTTAGAGTGCTTTTAACCCTCAATATTTAAAGGCTGCTTTGAATCTGGGCTCTCCTCCGTGGTAGAGGACCCATGATTGGCCACAGGCGGTCATGTGACAAACTTGCCTTAAAGGAGAAGCCCCTAATTTCTCTTAACTTCTGTCGGTCCTGGATTTTTCCTCCCTCCTCTGCCTTTTTCGATCCCCCCCTCCAAGAAAAGAAAGAGCCCCCCCCCCACCTTCTGAGCCTCCCTAACCACGTGCAGAAGACTTTCCTGTTTCAATGGGGAGGGGGGGAGAGGAAGACCCGAGCTCAAAGCGATCTGAATTCAACAGGATTGACAATGGAATAAACAAAGTAAGTGCAGACTCTGCCATAGAGGAATGTTAGTCTGAGGCATCACGGAAGCCCATTTGTTCTTAAGTGACTGAGAAGTCTAGTGATGTAGAGCCATCCCAGCCATCTTCCTTCCAAGCTTGTGAGTTCTTTGAGGCAGTCAGACCTTTCAGATATTAATCCTGTGAGTCTCCCGTGGTTTGCATCTTCCGCCAGGCCACAGTTGCTGTCTTGCAAAGAACAACTGTGCCCTCGTGATCTATCACAACACACACCGAAAGAACCTGGGAGGCCAAGAGACCAGCTGAGGGCAGGAATAGAAACAGGGTGGACTGGTTGCTCAGAAACAGCTGGTGGACATTCAGCTGTTCTCTGAGCAGCTGGGTACAGGCGGTCTGGTTGAGTTGCTAAGGTCTGATATGAACGTGACTCTGGTGGGCAAGAATATCTTACTGCACAACATTGCTGGCCCCCTGCATTCACTCAGCATGTGCAAAACGTAACCCATTTGAGCAAAATGTGGTTCAGTTTATTTGTGATTATGTTATGCAGCAATAGACCACCACATCCTAAGCTAGTTCTACGAGGGTGTTTTCACAAATCGGTAGATCCGGAGACATTTATTTATTTACCTTGTTCATACTTTGCCTTTCTCCCCAGTGGGGGACCCAAAGCCACTTATATCAATCTCCATTTTGCCCTCACATCTATCCCGTGGGTGTATGACAGTGATCCGCAGTGTTCCAGTGAGCTTCTACATTTGGGTGGAGATTTGCACCAGGGTTCCCAAAACCTAGTGTGGTACTCTAACCATTGCACTTAGTCAGTTTGATACACAGATTACTCTGTTTATAGCTGCTAAAATTGTTGTTGTGACAAATTGGGAGGAGAAAAAATAACTACATGTACTATAAAAGGTTGGGTTAATTGGAATGTAGTCTTAACCAGTATGCTGTAATGCAGTGGTCCCCAACCTTTTTGAGGCTGGGGACTGGCAGGGCAACTGCCCGCCCGCGCACGCCGTGAAACATGCGCCATGCACGGCCGAAATCGCGCATGCGCGGCTCTATTATTATTCATTATTATTATCATTATTTTAGTACAACAGTCAATAATTCAGCACAACAGTCAAACAGAAGTACCAGGTGAGAGTTATTGTTTGAAGATCAAACTTAGCTCCACATGGCAGACTTGGAGCTTACTTTTGGTTGGAAGCCATCTGGCAGGGTCAGTGAGAGGCTTTCCGCACCCCTTCAAAATCGCACAATGGTTGCCAATTGAAAACGCTACTGATTTGCCATTATGCACAACGTCGTTGACAATCTGCCACACACCTGAAACCGATCCGCAAAAAGCGCTTCGTTGTAGCGCTTTCAGGGAAATCCCCAAAAGCGGATTCACCCTCCGGAAAGCGCTACACTCCTGCAACCAATCTGCAACACTAGCGGGAAAGTTCTGTGCGTTACCATTGTTGTGTTTTCTACAAAGTCCCTCCCCCTGGCTCTCTCCTCTGATCTTCCGGCGAAGCGATCGCCATTTTTTTTTCTCCGAGCGAGCGGGGATCAACGCACCGGTGAGCCTCCGTTTAGAGGCTTCCCCGGCTTCAGTCCCTCCCCAGAGCTCCTTACAGTCACTAAGCACAAACAACAGAGAAGCCCATTTGCTGATGTATTTTCCCTTTATTTTTCACACTGTTTTCGGCCGAAAATCGCGCCCGTGAGGGGGGGGGGGGGATTTTTTTTTTCACTCGGGAGGAGCGTGGCAATGATGAAACGGCAGCTCAAACACACCTGCAAGTTGGATGGGTCTCTCCGTTGCAACGAATCAACACAGATTCGTTGCAATGGGTGTGTCGGGTTTTTTTTAACTTTCTTAAAGGGAAAGGAGCTGTTTGGGAGCATGCTAACGGCTGCCCGTTGGCTGCTTGACGGCCAGGGGCGGGACGAGCTCGGCAATAGTGCTTCCTTTCTAGCGATTTTTGCCGAGACCGGAAGCCTGTGGGAAACGATACAAAACGCAACTGGATTCCACTACAAAGGCAGCTATGCATAATGACGAATTCCACTATTTTAAATGGCGATTTTTCGTTCAGCAAACCATTTGCTACAAGGATCCCGGTGCGGAAAGCCCCTGACTATTGCTGGAAGGTTAACAAAAGCCCACCAGAGGTTTCTTTCGATAGTACTGACAGAACCTGTTCACAGAACCTATAAGTCCTCTTTCTTATTCTTCTTTCTTTTTCTCCCCAGCACCTCTTTACGCTTCCCAGAGCAAGCTGGGCATCGACACTGGGTAAAAAAAGTGATATATATGATGTCCCATCACCACAGCGCCATGGAGCCTTATTCGCACAGGTGAGTCTCCGTACCTGGGTAGGTGATAACCAGATAGACAGATTCCAAAATAATTAGGGAGAGCTCCACCAGATCACATCAGTGAGCCTTCTAGTCCAGCATCTGTCTTACACAGTGGCCAACCAGTTCCTCTGGAAGACCAACAAGAAAATAGAAGATATTGATATTTCTTCTTGACACTGATGTGAAGGTCTGCTTTGGTCTCCATGTCTAGTAGCCTCTGATTCCCTGATGCTTTTAACAAACCTGGCCTAATCACATATTACAAAGTTTTCATGACTGATGAATACATGGTTTAGGACAGATCCCTGGTGTGGTGCCCATAAAGTGTTTATAGAAAGTGGGTGGGGCCAGGTAAAGGTCTTGACCATGTGGCCAAAGATCTGGTCACCAAAGATCTGATCAGCTATACCCGGGGTGGCCAAACTGTGGCTCTCCAGAAGTCCATGGACTACATTTCCTATGAGCCCCTGAGCTATACAGATTAAATATTGTTCCCATGGCACCTGCCACCATAGTGTTTGTTTTATTCCCTCTCATCTCACTTATCTGGTATATTTTAAAAATTATCCTCCTCTCCTCTGCACTTGGGTTTCCTTTGTGTGTGTATGTAGCTCCTGTGGCCACCATTTTGTGTTTGGTTCCACCTCCTGCAGCAACCATTTGGTGATTGTGCCCACAACCCTCTATCAGACTTCCAAAGAATCCCCCAGACTCAAAAAGACCCCTGCTTCAGGACATCCCCGTTGGGATTAATAATAACAATAGTTGTTCCAATTGCACTTGAGTTCTAGCAGGACACCCTCCTCACACACAGCCACAACATGCAGCAGCCAACCCCACCCTGCCAGAGGATTGCTGGGTTCCCTTTAGTTCTTGCCAGGGGATGGGGTTGGTAGGGTTGCCAGATCCAGGTTGGGAAATCTGGAGTTGTAATTTTGAGGTCCCGCCTGGAGACTTGACTGCCTTCTCCTTCTCCTTTATTCCCTCTAAACCCCTCCCCCCAAATCAAAGAAACTCATCCGAGTACATTCCACTTGACCATGTGTGAAATGGATGATAGTTTCCAGGATCAGAATTTGGTTTCCAAAATACAACAGAGAGAAATAGAAAGGGCAGAGGCAGCAGTTAGGGAGAGCTGGCCCAAGCCCCACTTTCAGAGGCTTCATGATCACTTTTGGGTCGCAACCCACAGGGTGAGTGTAGAATGCTTTTGGTAGGGTGGGGAGGTGGGGTTCAGTTGAGGTTTCTTCCAGAGTTCTGTTTGTTAGGCCACTTTGCCATCTAGAGGCCATCTTCACCCACTGCAACTCCCTGGGCTTGCAAAATGGAGCCACATTTCCCACGAAGAACTCCAAAGCCCTTCCCATTTCTTGGGGAAGGCCTGAGCTCTGCTCTGGTTTGTCAGATTTTGCAGGTTTGCTTAGATTTCATGGAATTAAATTATTTATTTATTTATTTATTTATTTATTTATTAGATTTATAGACCACCACTCCAGCAAGCTGGCTCGTGGCGGTTCACAGAATTAATACAAAAACATAAAACAAATCTCCCATAAAAACACCCCAATATTAACATCTAAAATCTCTAACATAAAATGGCGGTATACAGTTCTATTTTTTATTTATTACTGGTTCTGGATGATTAACGGATCCCAGGGTCTTGTTTGCGGTGCTGTTTGAGAGATGTGTTGGCATCAGCAAAAAATAGGCAGGGCAGCAATGGAGAAAAGTAAGGAACCAGTGACAGATTTCAAATGGTTTGCTAAAAATGCTAATTATATTTTAATGACTAAATTAAAGTGCTATGTTATGGCCAAATATAATAAGACGAACAGAACAAAACACATGGGGCAAATTTCCCAGTAACCTTGATTTGCTGTCTGAAGTTGTACCCTTCATTCTGCTCTCTCAGGTCTCCACAAGCTCAGTCTCTTGCATGCATGAATCAGGCCTCAAGTCCTTCATGGACTATATTAAACCCCGAGGAACCAAGAGAGAAAAGACGGAAATCTGCTCAGCCATGAATCCCCAGGTTGCAGAAAAATCTGACTTGCTAAAAAAGATGAATTTAGGGTGAAATTTCCCCCTAAAAGAGCACAAGCAGATATCAGAAAAGCAGTAGGAATTTGAATGTTTGGGACACAAAAACTGCCAGCGAGTCAGGATGTAAGGTTGCAATCCTCCAGTTAGGACCTTTCAATCCTCCAAAATTACAGTTGATCTCCAGACTACAGAGATAATTTTCCCTAGAATAAACAGCATCTTCAGAAGGCCAATCCCTGCAGCGCTCTCTTCCCTCCACAATATCAAGCCAGCTCGGTGTGGTGGTTAAGAGCGGTGGCTTCTAATCTGGCAAGCTGGGTTTGATTCCTTGCTTATCCATGTGCAGCTGGGTGACCTTGGGCTAGTTGCAGTCCTGATAGTGCTGTTCTCACAGAGCAGGCCTTTCAGAGCTCTCTCAGTCCTACCTATCTCTCAGGGTGTCTGTTGTGGGGAGAGGGGAAGGGAAAGGCGATTGAAAGCCGCTTTGAGACTCCTTCAAGTAGTGAAAAAGCAGGGTCTAAAAGCCAATTCTAGCCTCCATCTCCAATTTCCCCAATCTGGAATCCATAACTCTTTGAGGAGGCAGTGACCAGAATAAATACCGGCAATATCCATCAGGAAGAGAAGGAAAGAAAGATGAAAAAAAAGGTGATCCAGAGGAGAATAAAATGGGATTTCCTCTCCCCATCCATCCCTCCTCTTCCTTTTTCACACTTGCATGAGCTGTTACAGGATGCTCATGGGCTCTGTGCTCCCCAATGCTCAATTTTGCAGTACATTGCTGCATGTCCAGCATACAATGATGTAATTATGGTTCAGTCACTAAGGAGAGCAAAAAAAACATGTGTTGAAGCAACCCCACCCCTGAAGCAACAGGGACACACAAACAAGGAAAATGAGGATGTGAAAGAGCCCAGAAATAAAGGATGCAAAAAGTCCTAGATATCAATGAGCACTTTGGGGTCATCTTGTGTTCTTTTCTCCTACTTTTGACTGGAAGAAGTTTTTTAGTTTTGCCATAACCAAATAAAAAATCCTCCTCCTCTGTGCATGATTTAAATTAAATTTTATTATTGTGTGATTTTACTGTTGTGAACTGTCCAGAGCCCATAGGGAGAGGGGCACTAGACAAATTTAATAATAAGAACAATAATCCTGCTGGAAAGATGAATTTCTTTTCTGTCTCTCTCTCCTCTGGTTTTTTTTTTTTTATTGCTCCTTAATTAGGGTCCTGCCACAACGCCTTCCTCCAGGAAGGGCTCCCAATTTTTCCCATGTGCAGAGAATTGCCCGAAAGACTCACCACAGCTTTACGATATCCCGCCAAGTGTGCAAAAAGCAAGAATTTGCACACAGGAGTCATCTGTGGGTAATGTAAGTGTTACTCAGGGAGAGCAAGCCAGAACTCTGTCAGTAAAGCTGTTCTTATCAGGCCAGGGTAGCATTTGTGGCTGGCAGAACTTAGTTTCAGATATGATCTCCATCTAGGGCCTTCAAGGTCAGGAGCTGGGAGGGGAGTGGGGCTAGCGTCTTGTATCAGCTGCCCATTGACTTCATTTATTGTTCCATGTATTGTTCTTATGTTATTATGTAAACCGCCCTGAGCCCCTGGGGAGGGCGGTATATAAATATAATAAATAAATAAAAATAAATAAATTTGGTGTCCCCAAATTCTGGCATTACTGGCAAGGAAGCCAAGGGCCTTTTGATCCATTTCATCCACATCAGCTGTAATTTCTATAAACCTTTTCCTGTTTGTTCTTACTCCTCTCCCTACAGCTGAATATCTCTAAATGAAAAAAAGAAAAGAAAATCCAACCAGGGGGATTAATTCACACAGGGTGATATAGAAGCAGAACTGTACAGAATTGGGGTTGTGCTACTAGAGGGAGATCTTGGGACATTCCTAATTCTGCATAAATAGCAATTTTGTGGGGCGGTGTTGTCTTCCAGGTATACAAGATACTCCCAACAAGACAGCCTGGAAAAGCTGCAGAAACAGGGAAACTTTTGAGTCATTACAACACGTTGCCGAACCTTCGTAAGTCAGAATGGATCTACGATATACCAGAAAAAGCAGGTTCAAAACAAACCCTTCAGAGCGAGTCCCCAAACAAGCATATTTTTTATGACATCCCACCATCTAGGCTTGATTCTGATTTACAGAGAATCCCACAACTGAACAGTGAATGCAAATCAACGAATCCACAGGTATATGATATCCCACCTGTCCAAAGGAAACAGACCCTTCCGGAGACTCCGCTTTATGACGTGCCCTCCACAAACGAGGTCCTGCATCAGAACGGAAACTATGACATCCCTCCAGCCGTCCTGTCCGCCAGGACTGAAAAGGAGAACCACCGTCAGGTTCTTTATGATGTTCCGAAAGGAGTTCCTTCCCCACAAAAGAAAGGGATTGAGAAATGTAACGATAGTGCCAGAGACAACCCTCACGGTTTCCCTTCCCTGTTACCAAGAGATGCCAAAATGAACCAAGACCGACTGTCCGTTTCAAGCGTGGAGAGCCGGACGAGCACCATCTCCACTTCCTCCAGCGCTTCTTCCGAGTCCTTCTCATCCAGCCTGTCATCCTCTTCGGACGAACCCGGCAAAGAAACCACCATGGAACTTGACACGGCCATAGAGACCTTGACGAAGCTGCAGCATGGCGTCTCCAGTTCCGTGGCGAGCCTGATGATCTTTGTGAGCAGCAGGTGGAGGTACCAAGAACATCTAGAGGGGAACATGGAGGAAATACGCCGAGCGGTCGACCACATCAAAGTCTCCGTGGGAGAGTTCCTGGACTTTGCCCAAACCATTGAAGGCAACGCTGCCTGGGCCTCTGACGGTAAGCTGCAGGGGAGAATTAAAAAACAGCTCGGTATTCTCGCAGCCTCGTTTCAGATCCTGGTGGACACGAGAGAAGCGCTGAACGGATGTAAATGGTCACTCGAGATCCTGGCGATTAAGAAACCGCAGAGCACTCCGGACGACCTGGATCGCTTTGTGATGGTGGCCCGCACCATCCCGGAGGACATCAAGCGATTTGTATCCATCATCATTGCCAACGGGAAGCTCCTTTTCAGGAAGAACAGCCGAGAGAAGGACGGCAAAGAGCTCGGATGCAGGACGCCCAAGGGCAGTCTTGAGCGGCGAACGGAAGACCGTTCGCTCCTGAGAAACGTTTTGGATAAGCCGAAAGAAAACAGGCCGAATACGGAGAGGGCGAGAGCAGACGTCGCCGAAGACGGCGATTATGTTCCGATACAGGTTTGTGAAGCTGCGATTGCGGGAATAAGCACATACAGGGAGCGCATAACAGCCCTGTAGGTTTTCCTCCTAATAAATGAAACCAGCACAGGTCCAACCTAGGAGAGGGAAATCCATACTTTTGCTTCTCTTTAATAGCCCTGTGAGTACAAAAGGGTCATTAAAATGTGTTAAGGGAGAGTTAATCCATGAGTTCTTTCGTGAACGCTAGCTGTGCCATTTGATGCCATTCGTCAGCATTACCCATGGAGAAAGTGGGCGTGCTATTCTTATTATGAATTATGTAAGTAATGCTTACAAGAGTATTATTAATATAATGGCATTATATTATTCATAGATAGATAATATGTTATATTTTTCAAGTGGATAGCCATGCAGGTCCAAAGCAGCAGTCCAGTGGCACCTTTAAATATAAGAATTCTTTGTGAACGTTCGTATTTCTATGCTTTGCTGCCATTCATAGGTCTTAACAACTGCTTTAATTTAATCTCAGCTATGCTTATTGCCCACTTACTTATATATTTTGACTATACCTTGTCCTTCCTGGTGACTAATCACACCCCCTCCAATACTTATATTTAAGGGTTCGGGAAAACTGTTTCAGTGTAACTGGTGAAGTGTGTATGCCAGGGGTAGTCAAACTGCGGCCCTCCAGATGTCCATGGACTACAATTCCCAGAAGCCCTTGCCAGCATTCGCTGGCAAATGCTGGCAAGGGCTCCTGGGAATTGTAGTCCATGGACATCTGGAGGGCCGCAGTTTGACTACCCCTGGTGTATGCAAAGGAAAGCTTTCCAGAAAGAACAGCCACCTGGAGATTTTTCAGCTCTGCCTTGGCCTCCGTGTATTTCCCACTGTCTCTCAGGGGCAGCTGGTTGGCCACCACATTAATGAAGAGGCTGGTTCAGGCAGACCACTAGCCTGACCCAGCAGGGCTCTTCTTGTGATCTTCAGGCGATCTTTAGAGAGATCTTTAGAGAGATTCCCAGCAGTAGAGACCCAAAGGGGTTATCCTTGCAACAAAAATCTGTGAGAACGGATCAATGTTTAATCACTGATGCGGTGAAAAGTATTACATACTCACGTAGTCTCTGATGGCATAGGGCAGGGGTGGCCAAACTATGGCTCTCCTGATGTTGATGGACTACAATTACCATGAGCCCCTGCTGGGGAGTCCCTACAAGCCAGCCTGGTGTAGTGATTTAAGAGCAGAGGGCTCTGATTGAGAGAACCGAGTTTGCTTCCCCATTCCTCCTTCGCATAATGCCTGCTTGGGTGACCTTGGGCCAGTCATGTATCTCTCTGAACTCTCCCAAGGGAAAGAAAAGCAGGGTATGAAAACCTACTCTTCTATGCAAGTCCAAGGATATAAGACACAGAAGCCTTGCTGAAGCCAAGTTGGTCAGCCTCTGGATGAGATCCTCCTTGCAGACTTACAGTCTGTCAGTGGCTTCTACCCATGCTGACTCCCAGTGGCAGGAGGCAACATGAAGGGAAGGCCTCAGCTTCTGTGCCATTTTTGACCCTTCAGAATAATTATTTGGCCACATGAGACACATGCTGGACTAGGTAGACCAGTGGTTTGATCCAGCACGTAGTTGTGAGTTCCTACACTGTGCAGGGGGGTTGGAGTGGATGACCCTGGAGTTCCCTTCCAACTCTATGATTCTATGATTCCAGTTGGACACAAAGGGCATAAAAATTTCTACCTGATTTATCAGCACTTTCAGCTGTATTCCTTTTGGATATGTCTTATGTTGGGAGGTAATTTCAGATGGGTAGCCATGTTGGTCTGAAGCAGCAGCACAAAGTTTCCACTGCCCGATCTGGGCATGCACATGAAAGCATACACCCAGAATTAAACCTTGTTGAATTAAACCTTCAAGGTGCAAGTGGATTCAAACTTTGTTCTTTTAGTAGGTGATGCAACTCTGACTCTGCATAAAGGAAGTTTGTAGGGAGAGTACCTGAAGTCTAACATTGCGAGAATCGCTGAATATTTCTTATTTCGTTTCTCCCTCTCCAGGGTTCCCCGTCTAAAACGAAGCCGGACGTTCTGAGCGAGCAGGATCCTGCCAAGCGAATGGAGCTCTCCGATCTCTGCAAGCTGTATTTCGGTGCCGTTCAGAAAGCGATCGGCGTTCTACGAGACAGCCTGAGCAGGAACGAAGCCCCGGAAACCTTCATCGCGCAGAGCAAACTGATCATTATGGTGGGCCAGAAGCTGGTGGACACTCTGTGCCAGGAAGCCCTCAAGAAGGCCACGCGGAACGAGGTCCTGTGCTGCAGCAGCAAATTTTGCAGCCTGCTAAAGAGCATGGCGATGGCCACCAAAAACGCTGCCATGCAATATCCCAGCACTGAGGCTACGAGGGAGCTCCAGGATCAAGCTGATGGGCTGTCACAATATGCGCTTCAGTTCCAAGCCATGATGCAATGACGTTTCCCTTCTGCTTGTGACCTGAGGATCCCTGTTGCGTTGTTGACAGCGACGGAAATGACTTCCTGACTGTGACTAAAAGACTCCTTGTTTGTTAAAGAGTACATGTGTCAGTTCTTTCCACCTGCCCAAAAGGGACATTGCTACTGTAACTCCTTGTTTCGTAGGGTGTTTTTTTTTTTTTTTTACAATAAATGCGTTTGGTATAATGTTTTGCAGCCGACCAATCGAAACTGTTTGGGGCAACTCGAATCATCACAGCTTCTGAGGCAGCCTTTCTCAATTTTCTCATTGTTGAGAAGCCCCTGAAACGTTCTTCGGGCTTCGAGAAACCCCAGAAGTGCTGTAATCGTGCAGAATGTGGTTGGGGAAGCATGGCTACGTACACACCTACCTTGGGCTCCTCTCCTTCTCAACCCCCTCCAGGCCTGTCATTGTGGGGGAGGCATATCAACATGACCATCTATAGTCATATCACAATAAACGCTTAACATATTTTAAAAATACATTTAAAAGTTCATTAGCTCCCATGCATTTAAGAAACTGTCAAGAAACCCCAGGGTTTCCACAAAACCTTACGTGAGAAAGCCTGATTTAGAGTCATTTTTAGGAATCATAGAATTGGAAGGTACCTCCTGGATCATCTAGTCCAACCCCCCTGCACCATGTAGGACACCCACAACCTTATTGCTGACACTGTAACCTGCCACCCCCTTGAACCTTCACAGAATTAGCCTCTCTGTCAGATGGCTAACAGGATCATAGGAAAAGCCCTGGAATTAATAAATAATTGTAACATTATTTTACCCAGAAGCAATATGCTTGGTGTAGTGGTTAGGAGTGCAGACTTGATTCCGTGCTCCTCCACATGCAGCCAGCTAAGTCACCTTCAGCTCGCCACAACCCTGATAAAGCTGTTCTGACCAAGCAGTGATATCAGGGTTTCTCAATCTCACCTACCTCACGGGGGAGAAGAAGGGAAAAGGTGTTCATAAGTCGTTTTGGGACTCCTTTGGGTAGTGAACAGAGGAGTATTAAAATTTTTTCCTTCCTTCCATTTATATTCCACCCTGTCTTGAAGGAGAAGAAATTGGCTGCATGTGGAGGAGCAGGGAATCTCCAGATTAGAAGCTGCCATTCTTAACCACTACAGAAAGCTGGCTTTTGAGTGACTCAGGGCAGATCCTATCATTAAAAAAAATCATACAATGTAAAATACCATTTAAAATCTCATTTACATTAAAATCCAGAATACAGCCTCAATTCCCTCATCAACATTAATTGAAAGCATTGCATGGCATGTGTATATTAGTTTTCCGGAGCAAAGATTCCATGCATCTGAACACAGAGAAACCCTCAATAGCTATGAGCTGCTGGAGCCAATCCTCCACGTTTGTAAGGTGGGTCAGCAGAACCATTGTAGGGAAAGAAGCTCAGATATCAATGGAAGGGTGCCCAGAGTCCAGTGAAATATTGACTGCAGTGCAGGGGCAATGATGTTATGGGAATGGACATTCAAGCAAGATCGGCTTGCATCCTTTGACATTGTTGCCCTTGAGGAATCTTGCAGAAGCTTATTTTATTTATGTATGTATTTATTATATTTATATACTGCCCTCCCTTTTGGCTCAGGACGGTTTGCAGTCTAACTTTCATATATATAAACATTCAATAGGAAACTTATTTAACCATGAACGTGTATCAAAGTGTAATACAATAACAGTCCTAAATAACAGCAACAATGCTGACTTGTCCTATACGTGCAAGGGCTCCTTGCAAAACAACCTTGTCCATGTGGAGGTGCTGGCAGACGCGGAAGAGAGTGTCACACCTGCCAGGGCCACCTGAAAGAGGGAAAAGAACTTGGGTCATAGTGGACAGCTTAATGAGTGTCAACCCAGTGTGATGCAGCACTGGAAAAGGCCTATTAAATTGTCAAAGGCTTTCACACCTGGAGTCAACTGGCCATTGTGGGTTCCCCACGCTGTGTGGCCAAGGTCTGGTAGTTGTAGTTCCTGGTGTTTTGCCAATAACTGTGGCTGGCACCTTCAGAGGTAGGAGATGGGGATCTGTCTGTGCCAAAATATGGACTGTGTGAACAGCAGCTAGGCATTTTACTTAGAAAAGGCAGGCAAGCTCTTGACTAATGGGCTTGCTAATGAACTCTACCCTGACACAAGGAAAACACTTCCTGGTGGACTTGCTAATGAACTCCATCCAGACACAAGAAAACGGCTTCCTGTTCCACTCCAGCCCCTGGGAGTCTCCCAGATAAGACAGGCATCCAATGCATTATATCTCCCACCTACCCCCAATAAGTGAAATACCCAACAAGTTTCACACAGTTCACAAGGAGATTCTCATCTCACCCTGTCCTATCTCTGAAGATGTCAGCCACAGTTGCTGACAAACCATCAAGCACTAAAACTACCAAACCACGGAATACCCCCAATATCCATTAGGTCTGCTGCTCCAGACCTGGGCGCTTTCTGCGTTCACAGCTTAGTTTGGGCTCTCCTTTCAATTCACATCCCAGGAGACCCGCCCGAAGCCTAGCCAATTCGCATTAAGACTGCAGACCCAATTCGGAGCACAAGCCTCTTTAGCGCCGCCTCTCAGCCCCACCTTGGCTCCGCCCCCTCCTCGAACGCTCTAGTCGCGTTGCTAGGGGCCCGGTAGCAACGCGGGAGGCGACGTCATCGCTGCTTTCCCGTTCTGAATTGTGCGCCGGAAGTTCTGTACCGGAAGTCCCTTTGTTGTCGAGAACCCAGGAAGTGTGGGGCGGGTTCGGAAGGGGGCGAGATGGGTTGCGACGGGGGGACTATCCCCAAGAGGCACGAGCTGGTGAAGGGGCCTCGTAAGGTCGAGAAGGTAAAAGGCGGCGTGGGAAGGGGCTGGGAGAGAGGCACTCTGGGAATGCCGCTCCGTGTTTCTCCATTCTGGGAGGATGAAGCCCCCCTCTCCTTCTCCTGAAAGTAAATACTAGGGGAGAGTGGCCGCCGTGCTGGTCTTAAGCAGCAGGACAAAGTTGGGAGTCAAGGGGCAACCTGAAGGCCAACCAAGTTTAATTCTGGGTGTAAGCTTTCGTGTGTGCACGCACACTTCTTTAGGTGTGCCTTGAATTAAAATTGGTTGGTCTGCAAGGTGGTTAAAGTACAGCAACGCAATGGGCTGCCTCAGGAGGTGGTGAGCTCCCCCTCGCCGGCAGTCTTTAAGTAGCGGCTGGACAGCTACTTTAAAAGGATGCTGGAGGCTGAGCCTGCATTGAGCAGAGGGTTGGACTAGATGGCCTGTATGGTCCTGTCCAACTCTTGGATTCTAAGATGCCACTGGATGCAAGCTTTGTTGTACCAGGGGTGAATTATTTGTTGGAAAACGGGACACTGAACACTTTCCATATATCCGTTTATCTCCTCCCCCTACTGAAATTTGCCAACTCCCACTTGGTATATGCATGAGAATTTGGGGTGTGATATGGGAAGGGGAAGACCTCAGCACTGTATAATGCTATGGAGTCCACCCTCCAAAGCAGCCATTTTCTCCAGGGGTACTGATCCCTGTAATCTGGAGACTAGTTATAGACCCTGACTGCAGGTTGTTAAATTCTGCCGTGGAAGGAATGAAACTTTTCAGATGGAAACTCCAGTGAGAAGCTGGTGAGCTGGAATTCATATGATAGTTTGATACTATCAGGCTTGTACTTAGTAATAACTTGAGATAGTTAGCATGTTAGTAAAGGTGCTTATAGTTCCTTACAAGTTTACATGCTTTTCAGATTCATAGAGTCCAACCCCTATTCAGTGCAGAAAACTCACAACTACCCACACACAGTGACTCCAATTCCATGTCCAGATGATGCCCCCCCCCAAAAAAAAACCAGAATCCCTAGATAGTCTGACCTGAAGGAAATTCATAACACTATTCACATCAGTGCTAGAAATTTCAAGAATTATGCAGGTGGTTAGCTTTAGTAGCACTAACCATATATTGTCTCCTAATAATTATTAGAGGACTCCCCTGTCTGGATTGTTTAAAGGGGGTTATTTGGGTGTTGTAACTTTTAAAGTTTAAAAACCCTGAGATTTTGGAGGGGAGGGTGAAAAATAAACACTTATTACTATGAAATTATGTTTGTCTTTTTAAGCACCTGGAATCGGACTTGTTTGCAACAAGTTGGTTTCTAAAGTGTGATGAACGTTGAGTTTAAAATGTGCTCGTTTTCAGCAACTTTACCTCCTTGACATGCATAATGTTTCTCTCTTTAGGTTGACAAAAATGCAGAATTAGTGGCCCAGTGGTATTACTGCACTCTGAGTCAGGAAAAACTAAGCAGACCCATAGTTGCGTGTGAACTTGGCAGGTATGATTATAATTTTTTCTCCCTTTTAAATGAATCCTAATTTTAATTGTGGAGTCTCATTTTCACAATACGTTTCTTATTATAGGCTGTATAACAAAGATGCAATCATTGAATTTTTGCTGGATAAATCTTCGGAGAAAGCAATTGTGGAGGCTGCATCCCATATCAAGAGTATTAAGGTAACACTTTCTGAATTGGCTATATCTATTGTGCCCAGCTCAGAGACAGTTAATTGTGTCTGATGCCTCAAAATATTCTCTGTTTATTTTTTTTTTAATTGAGAAGCAACCGATTTCTCTAGAATTATATATGTCTGTAAAATGAGGTGACTTTGAGATGTGTTTTTCCCCCTTTCTCTAATGAAGTTCCATGTGCTTCTCCTTTGAACCTGTCTGGCACACCTGTGGTTGAGCCACATGCCTCTTCTATCATGATGTTCCTGATGTCTTAAATGGCCCTCTATCTCTCTGAAATTCATCTTCAGAATATTTTTGTCCTCACTGTGTTGTCTAGAGAACTTACAGACCTTACAGTTAGCTCATGAATCTTCTCCTTTATGTCTGCTCCAAAGGGCTCATCTAATGTTCTTGAGCGCCAGTTTCATGAAGTGGTTAAGAGTGATGTTTCCTAATCTGGAGAATCAGGTTTTATTCCCCCCTCCTCCAATTTATGCAGCCAGATGGGTAATCCTGGACCAATAACATTTCGCCCAGAGTTCTCTCAGCCTCATCTATCTCACAGGGGAACCTGTTGTGGAGAGAGGAAGGATTGGAAGCCACTCTGAGATTCCTTTGGTAATAAAAAGTGGGATTCAAAAAAAAAGCTCATCTTCATGAATCAACTCTGCCCCTCAATGCATTAGTCGCTTGAGGACGTTCCTCGAAGTTCCAGCTTGTGTTTTCTGCTGTCCGTCCATAATGAGTCATTTTATTCTTTAAGAGGTGGAAGGAGAGACCTCAAGATGGCGCCATAAAGAATGCTGGACTTCAGTTCAGCTCTTAAGCCATGCCGAGGGTCAGGGGCTTATGCACCTGGCTGACCTGAACAGATACGCAAATCTGCTCACCGGTCGCCCCAGGAACCGGGAACGGTGACCTGAGGGTCCTACAGATCCGTAGGGAGAAGCAAGACCTCCCTGGATTAATAGCGGCTTGAGCTCAAGGTCAAGATGGCGTCTTTGTCGCAAACAACTTTACAAGCTTGAAACGACCAGCCGACCTCACATTCTTCCCAGACCATCATTTACCAGATCGATAGGAGCAGAAGCTGACAGAAGCTGGAACCTACAACAGTAAGAATTGAAAGCTTTCTGGCTTTTCTCTCTCTCCTCTCACAAGCTCTTCCCTCCCCCCCCCCTCAACCAATTTACAAGCGAATTCCTTCTTTCCCCATTCCTTCTTTCCCCGAGTGAGAGACTCCCAGCTAATTACACCCATTAACCAAACAAAGAGAGTGCTTTGAAGATTTATGGGTGAACGTTCAGTGGGAGAATTTGACTTGATACGGAGATCGACAAACTGATAATTTGGGATCGCTCGTGCTCCCGCGAGACCTCACGAGACTTTCTGTTTATAGTTTGTGACTGCCTAGAACTATGAAAGAATTAACAAAGGCACAGCTTTTCCATTTGTTATGCAAAGGAAACTCAGAGATACTGAAAGCAGTCAATAAGCTGGAAAAGGAAATTCGTGGGACTAAGGGGGAGTTTTTGGATGGAGCCCAAGATCCGGAGAGACCAGCTGATGACGCAGCTCAGCCAACAGTAAATCAAGTGAAACTTCAGGAGGGAGAGAGTGCCAGAGATGTAAAAACCCAAAGTATCTTTAAAGAACCCGGGAAAACAGATTCATGGAAGGAAAGTACCAAAAACCTGGAAGTCTATTCAGAGCAGGAAATGACTTGGATCAGCAAAATAAAAAGAGTCTATTCAAAAGCGACAGCAACTAGGAAGCTATCAGAAGATATTTCTGTGCGACCAGAGGAAGAGATCCAGATTGACAAAGGATTCAGAGCCCCCTCAAAGGCGATTACAAGCAAAAATCAAGCAAGAGATTTCTCTGGCCCTGACAGAAGGACAATCAGAAACACTCTACTATGGAAAAAAATACAATTTCATTTTCTGCGACCACCTGAAAGATGAGCTGAACAATGGAGTATTCTCCTGGCTTCTTGTGAGAAAAAAAAAAAAAAAGCAGTAGCAATCTTTAGGACAGGTCTAATATATGAAGGGAACTGACTTTATATCACTTAAGACAGTAATAGAATATATCCTTATAAGAGATTATACCTTCCTATGTATCAACTACTACTTTGTTAAGAAAGATGGTAATAACTCCTAGATCAGGATTAATATGCGATGGGAATTGAATATGTATGTTAATATGTATGCCAAAAGAGGATGACAAACCATATTTTATAGGCATTAACAAGACAACAGTAGTAATTCTTGGGTTAGGGCCAACTTATGAAGGAGATTGACCTAATATCATTTAAGATAATAACAGAATGTATTCCTATAACAGATCTCATATGTATTAACAATCACTTGGCTAAGAAATATGGTAAAAACTTCTAGACTAGGAATAATATGTGATGAGAACTAAATATCTATGTTAAAAGAGATGGCAAACCATATCAACTGGTCGTTTTCTCTTTACAACTTCTCTGTAAATGCTTTATATAATAATAAACAATAAAATTATTATAAAAAAAAAAAAGAGGTGGAAGCAGCTGTACTTGTCCATCAAAGTTCAATCTCAAGGTAGTCCAATAGGTATTCCTTTGTGGCTTCACTGAAAAGGTCATGTCCCTAAGCAATGCTGGAGGTGCGACCTCAGCAGCTTCAGCCAATAGCATGGTCTTTCAAAATATCTCTTCTTCTCCCCCTTGGGAGGAAAGCAAAGTTCACAGTTAAAGGTTGCAGAGCCACAGGAATTTTAGCAAGCATAGGGCAGATAGAGGTCTGTTTCTCAACCCCCTGTTAGGTGCTTTTTCTCTTGTTTCAATTCTGTTGTCCTGTGCCAGTTTCATTGTCTTTGTCATGTGAACTTTGGCAAATTGTGGGTGGGCAGAAGGGATTGTGTCTGTGAGGCTGAGAGAGCTCTGTGAGAACAGCTCTCAGGACTGCAACTAGCCCAAAGTCACTGAGCTGGCTGCATGCAGAGGAGTGAGGAATCAAACCCAACTCTTCAGATTAGACGCCACCTCTCTTAACAACTGCACCAAACTGAATATATCCATCAATTGGGAATCAGGTTCCATTATTTGTTTTGCATAGATTATTTTTTTTTGTTCCAGATTAGGACTTCACCCTCAAGTAACTCAACATATGGGTTTATTAATGGTTGAATGGTTGAGGGGAGGATTGTGGCCTCTTTGGTTGTGTTATGCACGTTACTTGAGTGAAAAGCAGACTAACAAAAACGTGTGTGTATTCTCTTTCAGAATGTCATAGAACTGAACCTCACAGACAACCCAGCTTGGACAGGGGACAAAGGGAACACAAAGGGAGATAAATACGATGATATCCAGAGTGCTCGTTTTATTTGCCCTGTTGTGGGATTGGAAATGAATGGAAGACATAAGTGAGTGTTTTCTGTTTAACTGCAAGAAAATATATATTCTGGATCATTCTCTTCCCTTAATAAGAATCTGCTTCATATAGCTCAGCTGTTTCTTCCTTAATTAATTTGGTAATCATGTCTCTGAATGAATTTATAGCGTGCAGCCCCATTTTACAAATAAGGAGCCGGTAGCCGAGCCCAAGAAATGCGTATCAGAAGAACTAAGCCACAGTAGCTCCCCTGAAGAAGTCTTCCCTAGTAAAATTAATAGAAAGTATGCCCTGGATTCTGATATTCCTAAAATCCTGTGCCTTTTTGTTACATTTAATATGCAGAACTGAAAGATGCAGAGGCCATTCTGATCTGGGCAAGTAGTTGTGAGTTCCTGCGTAGTGCAGGGGGTTGGACTAGATGATTCCAACTCTATGATTCTATGATCCTTTACCGCCATGCTGAAGCTGTGCAGAGCTGTGTGGTGGGCAGAAGGCACTGTAGGCATGGAGCTCATCTACACATTTCCCCCTTAATACTGCTTTTTAGTATCTGAAATTAAGACATCTATACAAGCGGATTGGATTGCTTCATTTTTAATTGTTTATTTCCTGAGCAACACCTGAGTCCAGCGGCACCTTTTAAGACCAGCAAGGTTTTGTTCAAGCTCATACTTTGCATAAAAATTTGTTGGCCTTAAAGGTGCCGCTGGATTCCAACTTTCTCGTGTTGCTTCAGTCCCACGTGGCTGCACACCTGTATCTATGCTTATTTACTGAAATTCATCATTTCAATGCTGCAATGAGGATTGTCATTCTACATAGTCCTTTTCTTACTATGTACTTTCAGAGACAGCCACAAGGGGGTACTTCCACATATGCCAACTAAGATTCTGGTTACTGGCATCAAGCCTGTGTAGGCAATAAAAAGTCCCCAGTCTGTTGCTTATAAATTGTGGCCTGTTTTGGGGTTTTGAATTATTATTATTATTATTATTATTATTATTATTATTATTATTATTATTATTATTATTATTATTAGATTTATAGCCCGCCACTCCCTTGGGGCTCGTGGCGGGTAATAATATCGCAATTCCCCATTAAAACCCCATAAAACAATAATAACATTGCCAATATTGCCGGCATGGCAAGAATGGCAGCTCAACTCCCCCCCCCCCCCACTACTAGCGGGTGGAGAGGAGGTCCTGATGATGTTTTGCTTCGGGTCCAGAACCCGAGTCCCCGGGGGAGGCATAGATCTATTATCAGCCCCGGCCTCAACCATAAACCATAAACAAATACTTGTTGGGTAGTTGGAAGCAAGTTCCATGAGTTTAAATAGGACTTCTTTCCAGGTAAACGTGCATAGGAATACAGCCCAGATCCCATGGAGGTGAATGTAAGGTGGTAACTAATTTAAGCTGGATGGCTTTCAGTCCTGACTTTAGCTAGCTTGCCTCTCTGCATTCTGTGTGCTAACGTCTATTTTTATTGGATTTTTATCCTTGCAAGGTTTTGCTTCTTGCGGAACTGCGGATGTGTGTTCTCTGAACGGGCCCTCAAAGAAATCAAAACAGAAACCTGTCACCGGGTAAGTGGTATTTTTGGCTGTCTTCTTCCAACCAAGTCATCATCCCTTGTAAATTTGTGTCGTGCTTCAATCCAGAATTGCGTGCACTTACGTCTTTTTAAGAACGGAGGACATGAAACTTGTGTAATTATTTGCTAGGTTGCTCTGGGTTTCCTTTTTCATGCTCCTGAATTCAGCAAGAGAAAGAGAATTTTGGCCTCTTGTGTTTAACAGCATGGTGAAAGTCATGCAGGAGTGTCACCCTTCACTTTGTTGTCCCAGTGGTGTCTAGTTTTATGCTTTCCTGAACTAGGAGACTTGCTTTTTTGTCCTTGCTGGTCTTTAACTCATGGTTTCATTCTGGCAGGAGAGACTTTTGCTGCCTTTTCCTCCATTCTGAAAGAAGTTGAGAGTTTGAGGCAAGGGAACCCAGCATGGTGACTGTGGGCTGCCACGGTGCCCTCCAGAACTTTTCCTGGTGCTCTCCAAGTGTTTCTAGAAAGTGGTCCAGGCCAGACTGGGTTTTTGCCAGCAGGCCTTCTGATTGGCTGTTGGATATCTGATTGGCTGCGCAGATTAACAGAATTCCTTCAGCTGTAGCTGCCACCAAAGCCCAACGGTCTTCATTGTTTGACTAAAGGCATATGCAAAGTGTTTTAAATCAACACGTTCCTGTTTGAAGGCATCCTGTCAAACTTGGCTTCTGCCTGAAATGTGAAGAGTTACTACTAGAATGATGCTTCCTGGTACCACTTCCGGTGGTAGCCGCTTTGTGGTTGTGCTCAACAGCCTGGGTTGGGATTCCAAAGGTGCTGACAGGCTCGAAAAAGTTGCGTGCCCCTGGCCTAAGAATCCAGATCTGTCCTTAGATTTGACTTGCTTAGCTCCTGATCTCCCTGCACCTCTTCCACGTCTACCTTGTTTGGTAACCCTTCCCCTATTCACTGGTTCCAGTGCTGGGAGGAACACTCTAGGAACTGACTGATCATAGACATGCCCTCCACCTTCAAAATTCCAAAGGTTCTCTCAGGCTTCCTAATGTTGGGGAGGCCCTGGTTTATGGGATTATTTGGGCTATTCCAGTCAGAACCATGTTGCCAGTCTTTTTATGCAATTGACTTCCCTGGTTATTCAGCCCCAGGCTTGGTGGTAATTGGGAGGCGTCTCACCTTTTCCCCACAGCTCCCAGCTGATGTAGCAGCACTGTAGATTAGACCTAAAGCCAGCGTGGTGTAGCGGTTAAGAGCAGTAGCTTCTGTTCCAGAGAACCGGGTTTGATTCCCCACTCCTTTTCCACATGCAGCCAGCAGAGTAACCTTGGGCTAGTCCCAGTTCTCAGCTCTTTCAGCCCAACCTCCCTCACAAGGTGTCTGTTGTGGGGAGAGGATGGGAAGGCGATTGTAAGCTACTTTGAGACTCCTTTAAGTTGTGAAAAGCAGGGTAGAAAACCAGCTCTTCTATAGTTTTTATTTTTATTTATTTATACTTATATTTATTGACCGCCACTACCGGCACCTTGGGGTTTACATACATTTAAAACCCCACATAAAACAATACCCAACCAAGTCTAAAAAGCCCCAGATGGTGGAAAAACACTATCTACAGCAGGGGTAGTCAACCTGTGGTCCTCCAGATGTCCATGGACTACAATTCCCGCAGGGCATTTGCTGGCAGGGGCTCATGGGAATTGTAGTCCATGGACATCTGGAGGACCACAGGTTGACTACCCCTGATCTACAGGATACTCCTTCATTCCCCCCGCCCCCCATACACAACAGTCGACATTCCAGGAGGTAGCTTTGAGATTATCCGGGCCAGCAGCTTTCCAATAGGCCCATGAAGGGAGGGAGCTGATCTTCCTGACCTGGCCTCAACCAAACGCCTGGCGGAAGAGTTCTGTTTTACAGGCCCTGCAGGACGTTTTAGAGTGTAATCAGCGTATGCTTAGGTGCAATACATCCTATGCACTGATACATCCTCTAAATAATTCCATTTAGAAGCTAGCATAGGCTTTTAAGATCCTGCTGTGATGGATTTCCGTGTACAGTAATAATTTATGGTTGTTTCTAGTATCCATTCACTAAATAAGTTTGGTTTCATCATGAGTGTATCGTTGCAGAAGTGTTAAACATGTTTGCCCTTTACATAGAGACTTAACTGAAGTGACTATTGATTGTAAACATAGAGATTGAACACTTGAATGCAATCCAGCAAGCGTAGCCCAGTCATTTGTGCTCCCTCTGCCAATTTCTTCTGCACATAATTGCCATATCCTCCTTGGAAAGGGAGGCAGCCTAGCAGACAGTAATCCTTATCTGGCTGTCCCTGAAATTATTGTACCTTATAGAAAGGACATTTCTTCAGGATGGATTTGAAGCTGTCTGGCTCTGTCAGCATTTAATGGCTCCTTCTGGCAGTGTACAATATAAATAAAATGCATAAAATAAAACCCATAAAAAGTAAAATATAAAATCACCATTTAGAACTGCTAGAAACTGAATCTCTCTGGCCTGGTCAGCCCAGTGTTGCGATATTTTGGAAGCCAAGCAGGGTCAGCCCTGTTTAGTATTTGGATTTGGGGGGGGGGGTCCTCCCAAGGAAGTATAAGGTTGTGACAGGGGGTCAGGCAGTGGCAAACCAGCTCAGAGCCTTTCTAGCCGTGAAAAACATATGCAGCCACCATGAACTGGCTGTTACTTGACAGTCCTTTCTCCTACTTGCCATAACTTAAGCAGTAAAGGTAAAGGTATCCCCTGTGCAAGCACTGAGTCATGTCTGACCCTTGGGGGGACACCCTCTAGCGTTTTCTTGGCAGACTCAATACAGGGTAGTTTTGCCATTCCCTTCCCCAGTCATTACCGTTTTACCCCTGAGCAAGCTGGGTACTCATTTTACCGACCTTGGAAGGATGGAAGGCTGAGTTGACCTTGAGCCTGCTGCTGGGATCGAACTCACAGCCTCATGGTCAGAGCTTCACACAGCATGTCGGCTTCCTTACCACCCTGTGCCACAAGAGACTCATTAACTTAAAGAGACAGGGTCCTAAATAAAACCTCTTCCAACTGCCTGCTAAAGATAGATAGTGAAGGGACCAGGGGGGCATGCCCCGGGGAGGTTCTTCTCTAACTGTGGGGCTGCCACTGAAAAGGGCTCTTTTGTGTACCTTCCAAGTGAGCTTCTTTGATTGTTAGGATCGTCAAGAGGCCTATCCCTGTGATTTTAATTTGTGGGCAGGAACATACTGGAGACAACAATCTTTCAGATGTCCCAGTACAAGCCTTGTTAGGCTCTATTGCATTTACGACTGCAGCAGGACAGCAGACAAGGAGCCCCAAGAAACTAATTTTATGGTTACAGGCTGATTTCTGCTATTAGTAATCACACATCCCAGTAAATCCCATTAAATGCAGATCAGCCCCGACTGCTCCTTAGAAGGCCAGATCCTGAAGATGAAACTGAAATAATTTGGCCACCTCATGAGAAGGAAGGACTCCCTGGAGAAGAGCCTAATGCTGGGAGCGATCGAGGGCAAAAGAAGAAGGAGACGACAGAGAATGAGGTGGCTAGATGGAGTCACTGAAGCAGTCGGTGCAAACTTAAATGTACTCCAGGGAATTGTAGAAGACAGGAAGGCCTGGAGGATCATTGTCCATGGGGTCGCGATAGGTCGGACACGACTTCGCACGTAACAACAACAACAAATATGGCTTTTATTTGAACAATTTGAGTATACTATTTTAATGTAGATTTTTTTCTCTTACTAATGTTAATGTTTTACCATCAGCAGTTCTGTCAGGGAGACTCCAAAAATATCATATTCAGATAGGCACTATCCTTGTGGAGTGAAGTTCATCAAAACTATATCTCACGTCTTTCTCTATGGCCCTTTTAACATAAATATTCATTTTAAATAGCCCCTTTTTAGGAAACAAGAATGGACTTTCTGACACTTCTAAGATTTCGTTCCTCCTGTATTTCTGAAATTGTTGATAAAGTGGCAGATTTTTTGCAATGTGCCGTAGACCTGTGCCAACAGAAGGACATGGCATGAATTTTTACTATTTCCAAATTATTCTCTTAATTCTTATTTACCTCAGTCATATTTATACCTTTTATATTTTACCTGATATATATTTTAATCTGATTTATATGCCATTAAAGGTTTGATTGATTGACACATCCCAGTACTGCTGGCCTGAAAGATTATCATCTTTAAAATAAACAAGATTTGGTCCCTTTATCACCTTCAAGACCAACTAGATCTGCTTTTGAGAGGCAAATCACCGTTCTCCAGAAAGCAGATACAGTATCTGACACAGGGAGCTTTGGCTCTTGAAAATTATGCCCTACAAATCTCACTGGCATCTTAGAATCATAGAGTTGGAAGGAGCCATACGGGCCATCTAGTCCAACCCCCTGCTCAGTGCAGGTTGAACCTAAAGCCTCCATGACAAGTATCTGTCCAGCCGCTGCTTAAAGACCACCAGTGAGGGGGAGCTCACAGTTTCCTTAGCCAGCCAATTTCACTGCTGAACTGCTCTGACTGTGAATCCCCCCCCATATCTAGCTGGTACATATAGTTTAAACCCATTACTGCTGGTCTTCTCCTCTGCTACCAACAGAAACCACTCCCTACCCTCTTCCAAGGGAAAACCTTTCAAATACTTAAAGAGAGCCATCATGTCCCCTCTCAACCTCCTCTTCTCCAGGCTGAATATCTAAAGCGATACTGCTCTTCTACTGCAAACTAAAATAGCTACCTGCCTGAAACTTTACAATGAACAGTTGCTTTAAAGCTTTTTGCAAATTGTGAACATAAGCTGCCATGTTGAAAACAAATCTTTCAGTTCAAAGGTTCTTGTTAAGGCTTTGAATTGTAGATGTAATTCTCCCCCCCCCCCCCCAGTACACTTTACAGAGCGATCCACATAATTGGGTTCAAAAGAACCTAGACAGAAGTGACAGGTTGGACATGAGAAATGACTGTAATCTTTTCCCAGGTTTCATGTTCTCTATTATTAAAAGCACACTTTGACAATAGATCACACGTTACTTTCAGAAGCACGACTGATAATGCCTTCTTAAGATCAGCTGAGGTTTAATAAATGGGTCCAGCGGGCATTGGTTGCCATGTATTGAGCATATAATGTTTTGTTTTTATTTAAAGTGGCAATTAGCTCTGTTCCCCAAGCATACCCCGCCTTGCTTTGTGCACCACTGAGAAATTAAACCCATAGCAGGAAAAGAAGGAAACCGTGTGAGGTGGCAGGCATCATATATGCAACCGCTGTCTCCATCTTCCTTCCCACCCTAAAACAAAAGGAGGATTTTTTAAAAGATAACTCCTGGATCCAGCTGAATCTGCCTTCTAGATGGAGGGAGGCGGCATTGTGCCGTTGAAGTCTGGGTCCTTCGGTTGTAGTTCATACACAATAAGGCTCCATTACCCTGGTACAACAGTGGGTAATTAAGCACTCCTGTTTTATTCATTGTCTCCCTTGTTGGGATTTAGTCTAACAATCATGGTTGCGATCATTCAGCATCTTCTTGTAATCCCCTCTCTTCTGGTCGCCTGACCCAGTTTTATCTCCCTGCTTTGCTTCAGCAGAAGCGACAGATCTGCAGCTCTGGCGCAGCGTTGTCTTTTGAGCCAGCTTGGTGTAGTGGTTAGGAGTGCGGACTTCTAATCTGGCATGCTGGGTTCGATTCTGCACTCCTCCACATGCAGCCAGCTGGGTGACCTTGGGCTCCCCACAACCTGGATAAGGCTGTTATCAGGGCTCTCTCAGCCTCACCCATCTCACAGGGTGTCTGTTGTGGAGAGAGGAAAGGGAAGGCGATTGTAAGGTGCTTTTGGGTAGAGAAAAGCGGCATATAAGAACCAACTCTTCTACTCCCTCTGAGCTCAAAGATGAATTGCTTCTCGTGAAGCTCAGGCCTAGATGGAGACTTTTTCTCTTAAAGTTAAAATTACACACTCTGCCATCCGAGGGAGCTACCGGGGCTCCATCACTGAGGACTCTTGTGGGATAAACTTGTCGAAAAAAGGCTGCGGTTCCTCAATCTTCTTCCTTTAGATTTCCTTTATTCAGTTACCAGACAGGAAGCCTTAAGAATGATTAAGAAACGTCTATTTATGTATGATTAAAGTAACACAATCTGGAAAGCGCGAGGACTGTTTTTTGTTTTCTGCTTTTTACTGCCCAAAGAAGTCTCAGAGTGCCTTACAGTCACCTACCCTTCCTCTCCCCACAACAGACCCCCTGTAAGCAGGTGGTGCTGAGAGAGCCCTGAGAGTTTCATTAAACTGTATGCTAATTTGCTGCTCACCCTCGACCTATATGTACGGACTGGCAACTCCCATTTCAGTGTATCTGAAGAAGTATGCATACGCATTAAAGCTTATCATCGTCATCATACCTAATAATAAGTGTTGGGTGCTACCCAGCAACGTGACAGCCCTCTGATTAACCCACAGTGGGAGGGCCCTCCCCCACTGAAGGCTAGTCAGAGGCTCTTCCCCTCCTCTTCCGTGCCACGTCCAGCACTTGCCAGCAGGAAGTAAGAAGAAGAAGAAGAGTTGGTTCTTATATGCCGCTTTTCCCTACCCGAAGGAGGCTCAAAGTGGCTTACAGTTGCCTTCCCATTCCTCTCCCCACAACAGACACCCTGTGGGGTGGGTGAGGCTGAGAGAGCCCTGATATCACTGCCCGGTCAGAACAGTTTTATCAGTGCCGTGGCGAGCCCAAGGTCACCCAGCTGGTTGCATGTGGGGGAGCGCAGAATCGAACCCGGCATGCCAGATTAGAAGTCCGCACTCCTAACCACTACACCAAACTGGCCATCCGTCCACCCCTTCCGTGGAGGTGTTGATAACCTATCAGCAGAAATAACCCAGCCCAAAATTCCAGACCAGTTGGGCAAGGAGTCACATGTAGGTGTTAAGTAACATTGGTGAGGGAAGAGTTCCCTGTGTGTCTCCTCCTTTTACAGCTCACTACTGGGATATTTTCTTGCATAGTGCCACCTTCTGCCCCCAACCTTGAAGGAAAGACTGTAGCCATTGTAAGGCTTAACCTTGAATTCCCATGTCAGCCAGGTGTTGCACTAAACACGCTCACACAAAAGGAACACAAGAGAGAGAAAGTGGGTGCAATGGTGGGATATAAATTGGGAGAAAATGAAAGTTTATAGCTACCTTCCGACATGTAGAAGTCCTTTTATTTTTTTGAAGAGTCAGCTTAAGGGGACCAGCCCCCCTGGGTGCGTGCCGGGGTGTCCAGAGACACAGTCCCACTGAGAAGCTTCCGAGTGTGTCTTAAACAGCTAGATTTGTGTTGGAACACTGAGATGATTGCTAGTGTGAAATGAAGAAATATGGTGTGTGTATATTCAGAGTGGGCCGCCCTGGTGAGAGCCCTAATGATGAGAGATCACGAGGCTGGGCAAGAAAGAGATCGCAATCTTGACTATCTTTCCTCGAAACATGGATCAAAGGGATGGGCCATCAACTTACCAAGAAAATGCCAAATTATGTATTGACTTGCTCTAGATGAGAGGTTTAGGGAGGGTGTGGAGCATGTTAAATGGGAGTGAGTCAAAGAAAGCTTGATGCCTTGGATGTGTGTCAGAGAAGGAATGAGTATTAGCAGCTTCATTGTTCTGCAAATGAGTAATGCAGGGGTGTGTGTGCCGGGATACACTGTCAGCAGCTGCACAGCCCTAGCTGGCTGTGAATGAGGATTTCGCTTCAGAAACCCAGCCTGCTCCTGGAAGGTTTGGCACCGGTCTAAAGCGAGGGCAGGCATTGCTGTTATTTGTATGTTTCTAACGCCAAGGAAGCCATTGCAAACCAGAATGCTTAGCCGGGTTTGTGTAAACACGGCTGAAGGTTTTTTTGCTGCGGAAACAGCCCTCCCCATCCAGGAGGCGTCTGCCTGCTAACAATATTTTGGACTTGGGACTGTGCTGTCTGGAGAAGAGGAGGTTGCGGGAGGACATGATTATTCTCTAAATATTTGAAAGGCTGTCACTTAGAGAAGGGCAGGGAGCTGTTTCCATTGGCAGCAGAGGATAGGGCTCATAGTAATGGGTTTACGTTAAGGGGAGAAAGGTACCAGTTGGATATCAGGGAAAGAGTCATTCAGCAGTAGAATCAGCCTCCTAGGGGTATTAATTTATTATTTAAGCTTTTATTCCGCCCTTTCTCAGCAGAATCACAACCTAATTAAAAACCCCTCATTCTAGAATCCAATATGACATCTGATTTAAATACAATATACAATATGAAATCTGATTTAAATTAAAAATGTCTAATATAAATTAAACTCTAATATTGCCCATAAAATTCCTGCGGTAGTATTTGGGGAGGGGGGGCATGGTATAAGCCTCTCTAGGAAGTATAATCTGGCAGATGAGGACTATACCCCCTGGGTAAAGAGCTCCCCCTCATTGGTGGTCTTTAAGCAGCGGCTAGACAAACACTTCTCAGAGATGCTTTAGGCTGATCCTGCACGGAGCAGAGGATAGATGGCCTCTATGACTCATCCAACTTTATAATTCTAATTTTATACATTCAAAGCATGTGTTCTACTCCGAGCTCTGCCCCGTGCCTTTTCTAGGTTCAGCCTCTGTCTCCCCTTGGCAGGGCTGGACTTAGATGCAAGCCTGGGTTTGTTCTATTCCTCAAAATAATTGGTGCGATAAAGCTGGATTTTAGAAAAACATTATTGTGCTTAGTGCAGGGGGTTGTACTAGATGACCCTGGAGGCCCTTTCCAACTCTGTGATTCTATTAATATCCTCAAGGATAGTTGTTCACAGTCATGCACCCTCCGAAACAACGGAAGGCATAAATATAACTGCTAAGTTGTTAACATATATGTATGTTGGTAGGAAATCTATCGTCATTCTTGGACACATTTATGGAAACCCCTGAGGTGTGTCTGATTGCGTCTGCAGAAGAAAGGGAGCCCTAAGTGAAGAGAGCAGCTGCCTTTGTGTTATCTAATCTGAGGGTCACATTCTATGCACAGCCTTTGCCAGTTGCTAGGCACGCCGGAGGGAAATAATGTGGCTTCATTAGGTTATGTCACGTTCCCTCTGCGTCCCTCCCCCTCAAAGTCTTGCATATCTCTCACTGGCATTTTGCCGAATTGATCTTTATTCATTAATAGGATAGGACAACAAAGTTGTTTTCAGAGACCTCTCTGTGCTAGCTTTTTTCCCCTGGCACCCAGAGAAAAGAGCAAACCAAACAATTTGATATGCACAAAGTGGAGGTAATTTGTCTGCTTAACCAAGAAAGCAGCATTGTGGTAGCAGTTTGTGCATTACTCCAAAGGATCTGTCACATGGGACCATGAATTGCCTAGCGTGGCCTTTCTCAACTTTTTTTTACTGCTGAGAAACCCCTGAAACATTCCTCGGGCTTTGAGAAACCTCCAGGCCCATCATTGGTTTTGGGGGGAGGGGGGGGCGGTCAACCTCGCCACGAGTCTCTGGAGCGTGGCAGGCTAAAAATCTTAAGAAATCAATACATGACCACATATGGCCACATCACCTGGTAAATGTTTAACAAATTAAATCTATATATTAAAATTAATTAACTCTCACTCATTCAGGAAACTCTTCCAGGGCCGTCATGATACCCTGGTTGAGAAAGCCTGGCCTAGAGGCTGTAACCATGCAGACTAGATGTGTTTGTGACCCACTTTCCAGTTTGGCTTAGAGCTGTGTTAAATAGTCTGGACGTAAGAAAGTGACCTTCCTTCTACTGCTTCTCTCTCTTATGCTGAGGAAGCTGCTGCTCTTGATTTTACACCATGGTAATGAACCACCCAGATGGCCAAAGAGATCTTTGACAAAGTGGTGAAGTGCCTCTTCAAGCTTGGAAGGAATATTGAGAATCTGGAAGGAATATTGAGAACCTGGATAGAGTGAAAAACCAAGCAACATTTATTGAACGAAACAACACAGTCAGTTGGCCTAGAGATAATCAGCAGATTCAAGCATTCACAATAGGTTCAGGTATTCAGCAGTGCTACTCAGCACTAGAATGCCCATGTCAAGAGATGCACGTGCAGAGTTTAACATCCACCACTCAAAAAAGGAGAGACACAAGAGGCTAAAGAAATGCAGAAATCAGTTATAGGAGGAGCCTTAGCGACTTTCCTTTGCAGGTTTAACCAATGTCTAGTTCCCTGTGTTTAAGGGTCTTGGGAGCAAGTAAACTAATCCATGTGGAAGAGAGATGTAATGGAGTGTTCAGAACTGAGACTCAATTGCTTCCCCCTGTCCCAAGGGGTGGGTCCTAAGCAGAACAAAGCTCTGTTTGAGTCCGATTTTGGGCCCATTTGTAGCTGTACAGGACAAGAGACGTGAGCGCAAATGAAAAGATTGTTTACTTTCCCTGTGTGGACAGAGGGGAACAGGATGATCTTAAGAGTATTTCCAAATAAGAAAGAGAGGGCTGAGAAGAGGTATTTTTGAAGGCAGTCCGTCATTGCATTCGTGTTTTCGGTATGGAATTCAGTCCAAAATAGATCACTCAGAAGTGAGAATCTGTTAATGTGACGTGCTAATGTGGGTATAATGCTTTCTGAGGCAGTGTGCCAGTACAGCTTCTACTAAGCGCCCTGATTAATGGCCTAATAATTAAGAGTGTGGTGAGTGATTCGGGTCAGGCATTGCCTCTCTGCCCTCCATCTCCTGGCTCTCAGTCTTTGGAAGTTCTGAAAGGCCCAGAAGCTTCTGTACATGGCCTGTTAAGTGGAAAGAAGTGGAGGGTGCAAAAGAAATCAATCAAAATGGTGGCTTGGTGGCAATAAGCCAAGTGTTTGTTTACAAGCCTGAGAAATATGCTGATTGCATCCCTAAAAATGCACAGATATACCCATAAATGATATTTTCTCAGTTACAAAGCTGCCAGGCAGGGAGGTTTATTTTGAAATTTTCTGTTTTGCGCTCCTCAGTCAATTCCGGCTTTCAAAGCAGCTTGTGAATTATGTGATGGATATAAGAAAGACATCAGTGTATGGTTAGAATCACTGAGGGCCACTCAGAGGAAATGACACGCCATCAGGAAGCGACCAGGAGGGGGGCTCTGATTGGCCCCCCCTGGGTGGGCCTCCCCTCTCCCAGTGACAGTCCCAGGCCATGCCACTCTCCAGCAGTACCGAAACTCCATTGCTGCCCCACTGCTCACTTGGTAAGAACTCTGCTCCCTCCAAAAATGTACTGATTCTTCTGTTGTGTGTCTGCCAATGGGGTGGCACTAATCCTTATTTATTTATTTGATGTCTTACCCACTGTTTCCAGCATGCTCCCTTGCGGCGGTTGACAACAGTAAAATCCCACAATAAAAACATAAAACAATCCCTATTAAAAACCCATATGTCATACCACCACTCAATGGGGAGCATTAACCTCCTCTCCCCCCCCCCCCCCGCCAAATCTGTTCCATAGTCTCTCATCTGCGCCTCAGGAGTAGGAGATGGTATGGGGGAAAGGCCTAATATCCCAGCTGAACTCAGGAGGGGCCCCAGATTTTTACTGTCACCCGGCCTCAACCAAATACCTTGCAGAAGAGCTCTGTCTTGTAGGCCCTGCGGATCTGTGAGAGCTCCATTGGGGCCTTTAGTTCTTCCAGGAACTCGTTCCACTGGTCGGTGTCAGGATAGAAAAGATCCTGGCCCTGGTTGAAGCCAGGCAAACGTCTCGGGGGCCAGGAACCACCAGCAGATTTGCACCCACAGAGCGCAAAGCTCTGTGGGGGGCATAGGGAGATAAGCAGTACCTCAGATAGGTGGAGCCCAGGCATCGGACGGCCTTCAAGATCAACACCAAAACCTTGAACCTGATCCGGGGCAAAATTGGCAACCAATGCAGCTGCCTCAGCACTGGCTGGATATTGGCCCTCCAAGGCATTCCAGCGACAACCCTAGCACCTTTTGATAAGGTATTGTTTCTTCAGACTCCATCAATGTATATTTATAACTAGGATTTTTGGCTTCAGTGTGCATTTCTTTGTTCTTGTCTACACTGAACCTCACTTGCCACGTTGACACCCACTTGCCCGGCCTCAACAGATCTCTCTCAAGTGCCAGGGCTCGTAAAGGACATTTACAGCACATCAATGTTTCTTAAATACCGCAGTTCAAAATTATTTGAAGAAGAAGAAGAGTTGGTTCTTATATGCCACTTTTCTCTACCAGAAGGAGGCTCAAAGCGGCTTATAGTTGCCTTCCCTTTCGCCACAACAGACACCCTGTGAGGTGGGTGAGGCTGAGAGAGCCCTGATATCACTGCTCGGTCAGAACAGTTTTATCAGTGACGTGGCAAGCCCAAGGTCACCCAGCTGGCTGCATGCGGGGGAGTGCAGAATCGAACCTGGCATGCAAGATTAGAAGTCCGCAGTCCTAAACACTACACCAAACTCGCTCTCTTTTGCCTGTTGACAAACCAGCCACTGCAAGCGTGCTGAATTTTGATATTTTTTGTAGTGCCAAAAAATAGCCACAGTCATTATCCTGTTTTTTGGTTTTAAAACGGGTCGCCATTGTGGGGCTCCAGGGCACCGACCAGCACCTTTCCTGGTTCCCACCAAGTGTTTTTGGAACGTGGTGCTAAAGGGATTACGTGCGGTGGGAGAATCTGCCCCAGATTTCTGTCTACCAGCCAGCTTGGTGTAGTGGTTAGGAGTGCGGACTTCTAATCTGGCATGCCGGGTTCGATTCTGCGCTCCCCAACATGCAGCCAGCTGGGTGACCTTGGGCTCGCCACGGCACTGATAAAAACTGTTCTGACCGGGCAGTGATATCAGGGCTCTCTCAGCCTCACCCACCCCACAGGGTGTCTGTTGTGGGGAGAGGAATGGGAAGGCGACTGTAAGCCGCTTTGAGCCTCCTTTGAGTAGGGAAAAGCGGCATATAAGAACCAACTCTTCTTCTTCTTCTTCTTCTACTTTAAAGGCATTCAATCACAGTGATGGACACTTTATTTATCACATTTATATACTGCCCTCCCCAAAGGCTCAGGGTGGTGTACATGTACTGTACATGGTAACAGTACAGAGAGGTCATAAATCATTAAACATGGAATAGTGGAACAATGGCATGATGACCCGGGAGGTCCCTTCCAACTCTATTATTCCATGATTATTCTATGGAACAGTAATGGAAGACAATACATTCATAACTGGAACTTGTGGGTGGGCCCGTGAGCGGTCAGTTTCAGTTTCATAGGAGGGAGGCTCAGGGGTCCAGTGGAAGAAGATGGCACTAGAGCAGTGGTTCTCAACCTGGGGGGGGGGTCGTGGCAGGGTGAGCATCTTGGCCAAGGGGGGCGCCATCCACACAACAGCCTTGTGGGGGAGATCTAGATAGAGCATTCGTCTGTCTGGAGCAGCGGAAAAGAGCGAGTAAGATGCTTCCGCAGTAAGATGCTTCCCGGGCCGCAAGCTTGCGGCCTGGGAAGTTTTTTACTGCGGGGGGGGGGGGGGCGGGGAGAGGGAGCCGCGACCCGGCGCCATGGCCTTTGTGGCCCGGCACCGGGCCACGGCCCGCAGGTTGGGGACCACTGACTTGGAGGACGGCAGGATGCTGTTTCCGTTGGCTGCAGAGGAAAGGACGCGCAGTAATGGGTTTAAACTACAAGTACAACGATATAGGCTAGATATCAGGGGAAAAAATTCACAGTCAGAGTAGTTCAGCAATGGAATAGGTTGCCTAAGGAGGTGGTGAGCTCCTCCTCACTGGCAGTCTTCAAGCAAAGGTTGGATACACACTTTTCTTGGATGCTTTAGGATGCTTAGGGCGGATCCTGCGTAGAGCAGGGGGTTGGACTAGATGGCCTGTATGGCGCCTTCCAACTCTATGATTCTGTGATTCTGTAATTTTATATATAATCTTGAACAATGGAACTTCACGCCACAACATCTGTATTAAAGGGTCATGGCATTAGGAAGGTTGAGAACCACTGTGCTAGAGGACCTCTTCCAAAAGCCTGGTGGAGGAGCTCCCTGCGGCCCAGCGGAGTTCTGTATCCTCTTGCCAATTCAGACAAGCATTTTAGTGCTTTCTATCCAGGTTTCAGTGTTTTGTTCTTGTTGTTTGAGAAGATTAAGTATCGTGGATTCAGCTCTTGGAGCACCCGCTCTCCTGGGAAAGCCAGTGTCCTGTTCCCTTTTGAAATCCTTTTTGTTTATCCGAGACGCTGTACGGGTGGTTGGCTGTAAAAACTTCAATATTTTTTTTATTGCAGCTGCATATCCTAAACATCCTGAACTTCATGGGCTTTGGGCCCATTTCTGTTTTTCAAAACCAGTGGGGATGTTTTTTGCAGGAACTTGTTTCTTTAAAGAAGATGTTTTCCAGTTAATTCTGTACGACCGGGGCGTGGGCAGACTTTTTGCTTCTCGGAACTGCTTGATTGCACACACACACACACACGTATATAAGTACTGTCATGTTTCAACGAGCTTATGGCGACCACAGCAAGAGGGCTTTCTAGGGAAGTGAGAACCAGGTTTGCCATTGCCTTCCTCTGGTCATCTTCCATGGTGGTCTCCCTTTCAGGTGCCAGCCTTACTTAGCTCCCAAGATCCGAGGAAAGCAGACTGCCTTATGCTGCCTTCCCTCCCCCTTGGGGGCTACCAAACACCCGAGAGCAGCTTGTACAAAAATGGCTGCATTCCAGGTCTGCCGTGTTCTGGGGGGGGTGGGACTTTCCTGTTGCGTTTTCCCAAAGCAAGTTTTCCCAAATTGCAGTATGATCTGCAGGGTAAACAGATGTACAGTTACCTCTGTGTTTTCCCTGGAAGACGGAAACAGCAGCTCCTCAAGAGGGGAGTCAGTGGCATGTTCCTTTTGCTTACAGAGCAAGAGTGTACGTATGCACACATGGAAGAGGAGAAGAGGCAGATGGGCCGGGGTTCTGGCACTGTCGGTTCCCGGTCCAGAGCACCTGTACTATGCTCCCTCTGCGTGAAAGGGATGATAAGGGAAACGGCTGCCGGATCTTTATGGGGAAAGATAAGAAAGACATCAGCAACGGAGGAGGAGGAAGAGTGGAAAGCTACCGTGAATTGCTTGGCAAGTGATTGGTCACTCCCAAGTGGTTTTTGGTCTGCTCCTGCTGCGTAACATGGAATGCACCAAGATTTGTGTGCTGGAGTTTCCTCCTCAAATCTAAAGATGTTTGAGAAAGACTGCACGGGGGTGGGGGAGTTTTGGTTTCCCAAGGAAATCACGAGCAGATGACCAGCACGGAGTAGAGGTGGTCGAAAGTGAGCTCGGCTGCCAAAGGCCTCTCTCACAGCTGTGGGAAAATGTTTAATGATTTGCTCCGATGACCTTCTAGTTAAGCTACAGATGGGAACATTTGAAGAGGGTCGCCTTCACAGCCTCCATCCAGGTCTTGTGCAGGGGGTCCGGTGTGAGCCCCTTCGGCCTCACTGGTAATGCGAAATCCCCTTGAAAGCTGCAGGGGGAAAATCCCCTTGAGCATAACACATGAAGCGCTGCCTCTCCTGTTTTCTGGCTCGTAATTTTGACCGCCAAAAAGGAGGAGCCTGCCTCACTACTGAACACAGCAGTGAAGTCATTAATGATTGCCAAATTCTTCTGTGTACCGCAAAGGGGAGACTTTGCCGAAGTGCAAAACTATGTTGGCTCTGAATCTGGGAAGTCTACTAAGAAAGGGATTCCTGTGTTCCCATTTTCAACAGGGATATCTTGTTCAAAGAAGGCACTTTTAAAAACTCATCTTTTTGCTAGAAGCATGCCCTTTAATCCACCTGGCTGTGAAAATGTTGAGATTGCGTACTCTTCTCAGTAACAGCGGTGATTGAGGTCACTGATGCGGAGTGTGTGTGTGTGTTTGTTTGTGTGAAGTCCTTGCACAATTGGCATGCTGAATGCATTAAGTGATTCAGTCATTGCTAAAAAACACATTAGGAATGCCGATCTCTCCAGCCAGCGTCATGAGTGTTGGATCTCATCAAAAAGATCCATGCTTGTAAGGCTGGGTAGGGATGGAATTGGATGTCATGCATGGGTCTTTTTGACAGGATCCAGTGTGGTGGCTTGTGTCCTACCAGTCTTCTCAGACGAAGAGCCACCTGAAGACTTTTCAGATGGGTAACCATGTTGGCCTGCAATAGAAGAGCAGGATGCAAGCCCAGTAGGCCCTTAAAGACCACCAAGATTTCCAGCTTTCAAGCGTCAAAAGAGATCGCTTAGGGAACTTTGTCTCTTGAAAGATTATATTCTAGAAATCTGGTCTCTAAGGCAGGCTTCCTCAACCAGGGTTTCGTGAAACCATGTGATTTCTTGATGGCCCTGGAAAGGTTTCCCAAATGAATGGGAGTTGATTGTTTATTTATATTTATTTATTAGATTTCTTCTCCACCGCTCTCAGAGTTGACTCATGGCCAGTTACAACAAGAATAAAACGCTGATACATAAAAGTATAAAAACCATAAAACTCAAATCCCAATCAACACCGGTGACAAGAAGAATAAAACCTCCTCTCCCATGAGCACCCCCTTCCCAGCACTTCGGGACCCCAAACCCCAGGGATGCTGGTAGTTCTAGTTGTGGAGGTGCCCTGCGATCTCCTGCACCCTGGCCTCAACCAAAGACCTGGCAGAAGAGCTCTGTTTTACAGGCCCTGCGGAACCGTGGAAGCTCCTGCAGAGCTCTTAGATCTTCCTGGGAGCTCATTCCACCAGGTGGAGGCCAGGACTGAAAAGGCCCTGGCCCTGGTTGAGGCCAGGAGATCCTCTCGAGGACCAGGAATCACCAACAGGTTAGTATCCACAGAACGCAAGACCCTGCGGGGAGCATAGGACAGCAGGTGGTCCCTCAGATATATGGGACTTGGTCTGCGAAGGGGCTTAATGGTCAGGTATTGGATTCCTCCTTCCCCCAGGTTGGAGTACAAGCAACTTGATAGTGATTCTTTTGCAGTGGCAAAAAAGGGCAAGGGATGAAAGGGTTAATAGTCCTTTCCACGCCGAGCCATCCTTCCTCTTGGGAAAGCCATGCCAACAGCTGCACTTGGAAAAGGGAAAGTCTTTTCAAAACGGTCCTGGAATCAGCACCGCTCGGACCAAAGACTTTGCAGCAAGGTGAAGACTTGACACTTGAGTGAGCCTCTTCAGTAGCAAAAGGGCCTGAGTTGACTCCAGCCGGCTTTTCTGCTGGTGGAAAAGGAAGCAAATAGGTCTCCTTTGTTTGCCCAGAAGGCTATGCTGGAGCTCAAGCACGTAAGAATGCTCTGTGTGATGAAGGCCGTAGCAAGGAGAGGGAATGAGTGAGTTTGAGCAGAACGACTGGCTGGTTCCTACCCCACATCTTCAGTTTACAGGTTCCTCTCTGATCTGATTTTTTGTGTACATTTTGTTTACATTACATTTGGTAGGACATAAGGTGTGCAGAATTCCCTAGATCAACCTGTAGTCAACCTGTAGTCCTCAAGATGTCCTTGGACTACAATTCCCAGGAGCCCCTGCCAGCAAATGCTGGCAGGGGCTCATGGGAATTGTAGTCCATGGACATCTGGAGGACCACAGGTTGACTGCCCCTGCCTTAGATTGTAGGCAGCACAATGTATACAAGTTTGTGTAATTTGTGCGATTGGGTTGGGAAATTTGAAAAGAGCAGAGACATATGGGGAGGACTGCCTACTTGGTTCACGTATAAAGTGTGTGCCATGTCTGTGAAAACAGCTCCCTTGACAATCACGGATCTTTTCCTGAATTGTCATAGTTAAACATCATATTTATTCAGTCTTATGTTGAAGCGCTCTACTTTCCAGGTTGGATTCTGTCAAAGTAGCTGTTTCCTCTGGCACAAGAAGCCTTCCTTGATGCAAGAGGCTGTTCCAGGAGAATCTCTTATGTTGAGGAGAAAGGGAGGGCAGTGTATAAATATCTTTAACCGCTCCTGTGAAGCGGATAAAATAAAGCAGTAAGGGCAACTGGGAAGGAGTTAGGGCGGGCCCTGTCCAGGATAAAACTCGGAGGGGTGAATCAGGAGCCAAGCGGCTCCCCCATTGGCTGCTTGGCCCGGCCTCGCCTCACCCACCAGGGGACTCACCGCACAGAAGGAACAGACCTCCGACCCGGTGAGTCCTCCCGGCGACCGCTCCTTCCCGTTGGGAAAGGAGCAGGGACGCCGCGTCAAAGACCACCCACCCACCACCGACTACTCCCTCGATCCCCCGAACCCTTCCCGCGCCCCTGGCCCCCTCACGACGACCCCACACCCACCGCCCGCTTCTCAAACTGCTGCCCTCCCACTCCTGCCCCCCCCACCCCGACCGTCCCTTCCCCCGGACTCTCGCCGCTACCGTACTCACGTTCACGCCGTCCTCCGCTTCCCTGCCCCTTTCCTCTGCTTGCTGCAGCTAGGCCACGCTGCGCCTCGCCCACACAGCGTGGCCTGCGCGGCCTCCCCCGTGCTGCAAGAATGAACCAGGCATGCGTGGACTTCTGTGCATGCCTGGTTGCCCTGGCCGGCGTGCCAGCGCGGCCCGCCCCTCACCCCGCCCCCCCACCCCCAGCCGCCCTACATCCCCGCAGCCATGCCTCCCACAACCTGCCTCGCCGCCCGGAGGAACAGTAAGCTGGGCAGGGGAGCACGGCCCACGTCACGGCCACTTGGATGGCTGCCCAGCGGCCTTTTCCCTGCCCGAGAACAGCCTTGCCGCCTCGCCAACACAGTGAGGCTTTCCCCGGCCCTGGGAGAACATCCCAGATTGTGGCTGCCTGCCTGCGCCGAGCCAGGCCCCGGGAAGCCTTATACACTTTTTAAAAGTACTCTAAAACAGGAATAACACACTTTTACAAAATTCTATGTGGGGTGGGCATCAAGTCCACTGCCACCTTCCAGAATGTTTCCACAATTGTGGAGTGTGGGGATTCAGCATGATAAGAACTCGATCTATCAAACTCTGATACTAATAATTTATTAGGCTTGTAGACTGCCCCTCTCTGATGACAGTCTCAGGGCGGTTCACATCAAACATCTAACACAGGCTTCCTCAACCAGGGTTTTGTTAAGGTAAAGACTTAACGCTTAAGTGAGCCTCCCCCGCAAATGGCCAATGATGGGCCTGGAGGGGGTAGGAAGGGGAGGGGCCCTAGGTGGGCGTGTCCACAGCTCTGCTTCCCAACCATATTCTGCACCATTGCACCACTGCTGGGATTTCTTGAAGCCTGAAGAATGTTTCAGGGGGTTCTTGATGCTAAAAAAGTTGAGAAAGGCTGAAAGGTGTGGGGTTCATCTGCTTCTCAAAATGTCTGAAACCCAATTTTCCTATCTATTCTAATCAAAACCACAGACCAGTCAATTTTCTTAATAATATAAAATTGGTTTATGGTCTCTCTTGTTGGCCACCCCTATTCTAAAATGCTTCCGCTAAATTTTAAACCAGATGCATAACCCAGACGCATGCACGCACACTGTGATCACAGCATCGGAAACCACAAGTACACAAAAAGGGAATGATTCATACGCATGTGGTTCTTCTCCCCTTTTTATCAGTCTTCACATTCATGATGAAATAAAATATCAATTTTTTTTCAATAACTTAGGGGACAGTGAGAAACCAGGGATATAAAACATTTTGTTGTCTGAGTCTGTTCTCTTTTCAAGCTACTTGTTCTCTTTTTTAAACTTCCAGTGTCATGCTGTGTCATTCCGCTGAGATCTGTAGAATTCCGTTATTATAGCTTGGGTCCAGTGGTGAACAAGCAGAAACCTAAGTGAACTTTCTGCAGCTTTGCTTGCTCAATGCCTTGGGAAATACCCAGCACTTTCCTGTCTATATCTTTATAGGGCCCACAGCATCTTAGCAGGGGCGTCCAAACTGTGGCTCTCCAGATGTCCCAGGGGCTCATGTCAACTGTAGTCCCTGGACATCTGACGAACCACATTTTGGCCACCCATGGTAAGATGTACCACCAATTTCTGGGCCCTATGTAGCAGAAACTTAAGTGAGGGATACAATAATTTTCACCTATCTCAAGTGAAAATTGTCTTTTTCTTGCTTTTCTCTTCTACAAGAGCTCCACTGCTGGATCCAAATCAATATCTTTGTTCATGTTCTCGCTCATTTAGCCGTTGATTCTTTTCTTCCAGTGAATTGTCTAATATGTCCTTCTGTCTCAATAGAGGCATATGGAACCCCAGATTTCAGCTTGTATTGTCTTCATAGTTGCTTCTCATGTACATCGTTTTGATATTTTTACATGTAGACAACTTGGATTTTTTAAAGGATTTTTGTAGTCCAGTCACAGATTTGTCAACTAAATTGATTAAATACACCTAAATTTGCACATGGATAAAGACCAGTAGGAGGGAGGAAAATCATGCATGATGTTTGCAACATACACATGCATCTTAGAGGCATCCTCTCCTTTTTAAATGCCTCTTCCAAAGTAATGCCCATCCCTAGTGTGATACTTTGATTAAGAAAATACTGTTAAGCATTCTAAAGCATCTGCTGCCAGATACATTTGTGGAATCTTTGTTCCAGAAATATTAAAAAGTTTTTAATAAACCGATCAATTGACTAAATGCTGCATCCCTAATTAATGTGTTCGGATAATTAGGTCCTCCTGGCCAGATTGCTAAAGATAGCACATGTATATATATATATATATATATATATATATGTTGTTCATTATGTGAATGATTTCCCCCCCCTGTAATATTGTTGGTGGTCCCAAGATACAGAATTCGGGTGCTGCATCGGACAGATTTCATATCTGTAACATTCGCGTTAAACAAAACGACCTTCTTTTCTTCCTGTCTTTTGCCCTTCCGATGTCCATCACAGTTGATTCAGATGTTTGGCTTCATATTAAAATAAGCGTGCTCCTGCAAAGCCCAGTGCTCTTCCAGTGGGACTTCTGCCTGCTGGAGTACTTTGAGTCGATAACGCCTCTCTAGGCAGTCAGTGACAAGTGGATAGGTTTCTGGCTCAAATTTGTTGGCAAACAAATGAGGAGATTCAATGATCCATTTGATGTCGCCAAGTCCATACACGCAAATGTCTCTGACGTAATGACCTGAAGGGGGGGAAAAAAGAATTAAATTGCACAATCTAGAACAGGGATTCCCCACCAGGGGTCCGTGGACCCTTGGGGATCTGTGGGAACTCTGGTGGGGGTCCTTGTCTTTTACCCTCCTGCCTTAATGGACCCAGTACATATGCTGGTGGGGCCTGACCAAAGGACATGCACACATTTTGCATCTTACACGCTCAAACCATGTACAACTGCGCATACGAGCATTCCTCCTCTTATTTGCTCGTGTAGCTTTCTACTCAAGTTTAGCACCCTCATGTTTGAAACTCAAGCAATGAATGCCACGGTGAAGCACCTTTCAACACCTGCTGAAAGCTGACGCTGAGGTGGGACTGGATCTGCTTAAGAGGAGGGGTTTGGAGAACAAGGGTTCCAGTCCCACCCCTCAAGCATCACTCAGTCCTTTTTCTTAGGCCTGGTTTTGTAAAACGGAGCCCACCCTGACTCAGCTTCCGTACCGTCATGTGGCCCTTGGGATCAAAAGTTTGGATCCTCCAGCTTTTGTGAGTCAGGGGAGATTTTTTTACATACACGAATCTAGGACAGTACACAGAGGCTGTATTTGGAGCGGGGAGAAAAGTCACACTAGTTTCCTCGGGGGTAAGCATTTTGTCTTCTGTGAGGCAGCGGCTAAGGAATGGGGTGGGGTGGGATAGGAGGAAAATGCAAAAGTAATTGGGAGGTTGTTTCCCCACCTTTACTTCTGGAGGGACAAGAGTTTAAAGACAGATTTGTCACTAAGTACTGGAACAAGTCCTTCATTCAGCCCTTGTCAAAGATGACATCTCACTGTGCTTGAAATAGGGGTGACCAAAAACAAAAAAAATCAAGTTTCTTTCAGTTCTGGTCCAATAGATCCAAGAGAGAAGATAGATGCCTTTGAATTATGGACCTGGAGACAATTCGTACAAATACAATGGACTTTTATTGCGGCTCAACCATACGGTTAACTAATCTAATAAGAGAATCTGTAATCGGCTTAAATAATATCTGGAACATTCTGGTAAGGTATTTTTTCGGCTCAGGTTAACAGAACGGACACCCCTAATTTGAAACAGGCCTCTGCTGTTAACATCGTTGTAACCCAAGCCTTCCGGAATATTTATTTAAGGCTCCGGGTAATGCTTCCTCATTTCATATTTCTAGTAACAGCATTAGTCTGTTGTTTCCCTATTCTGAGTCACTTCTACAACAAATGTATCATGGGAGGCAAAGGCTATGTCGTACTGACAGCTATACAATGCTACCAGTCAAACCTTTCCCAGCATAGCAATTATTTTGTATTATAATTCCAATTACCAACCAAACAGCCCAGGCAAGCCCCATCCTGTCAGATCTCGGCTTAGCAGGGTCAGCCCTGGCTAGCACTTGGAAGGGTGACCTCCCAGGAACCATGCCGGGGTCATGACACGGGTAGGTAATGGCAAACCACCTCTCAAAGTCTCTTGCCTGGCAGCCAGGCGATCTTCAGATCTCCCGGCTCTATTATTTATTTATATTTTGACTCATATGCCACTGCTCTCAAAGACTCACGGCGGTTTACAGTAAAAGAATAAAACAACCCAACCCACAAAATCCCCAGTACATTAAAACAAGGGTAGTCAACTTGTGGTCCTCCAGACGTCCATGGACTACAATTCCCATGAGCCCCTGCCAGCAAATGCTGGCAGGGGCTCATAGAAATTGTAGTCCAAGGACATCTGGAGGACCACAGGTTGACTACCCCTGCATTAAAAGTTGGCTGTTCTATGGTGTAAGCTTCCCCATCTCTCCTCCTGTGTCTAGCAGCAGTCAGAGCTCCTTCCTTAGGAACAAGGGTCTTGATCTCACTAGTTCTAATTCTAGGGGATCCACTGATGGTAACTCCGGGACCTCAGCCTGGCCTCAACCATACGCCTGGCAGAAGAGTTCCATCTTGCAGGCCCTGCGGAAAGCTGATAATTCCAGCAGGACCCTTAACTCTTCCAGGAGCTCATTCCGCCAGGCCGTTGGCCTTTATACCCCGCTTTTCACTACCCAAAGGAGTCTCAAATCAGCTTACAATCACCTTCCCTTCTTCTCCCCACCACAGACACCCTGTGAGGTAGCTGTGCCTGAGAGCGCTCTGAGAACTGTGACTGTCCCAAATTCACCCAGCTGGCTGCAACTGGAGGAAGAGAGGGGAATCAAACCCACTTCTCCATCTTAGGGCCCACTGCTCTTAAGCAGGCTGCCACTCTGGTATAGAGAGAGAGAAAGTGTACCGTGCATCTGGAGGCGAGCTTGCACCGCGCTTGGTTTTCGTGTTACCTTTGCAGCCGTGGTGTGATTTTCCTTCTTGATCGCTCCACTTGATAGCTCGTATGTTGCCATCCCACTCTGCGTCCGGCGTGGCGCCCGGGGCATCTAACAGTCACATCAGAAAGCAGGGTTGTTTAATTAAAACGCTGACTCTTTTGCCTCCCCGCATGCCCTGTTAGGTCTCCTTGCAATTTCAGTACAGCCTCATCTCGTGATTCCGAGCTGTCTTCAGAAAACAAAAATAGCTTCTATTCCTGAGGCTTGCTTGGGGACTGTGGTGAACTGGGGGTAAGTGCGGTCCAACGATAGCCGCATTACAGAAATCCTTCGTGCTTCCCCCTTCCCCTTCTGCTTCCAGTATTTTCCCCCCTTTCTGCTGCCACCAGTAAGGCCCTCTTGAAGAGATTCATTAAACACCAAGCTACCAGAAGAGAATGTTGCTGTGTTTGCACCTCTCTGAGCCAGTCTGCTGGGAGGGTGGTATAGGTATCAAATAATATAGTAATAATAACAGTCAATGTAACTATGGTACCAATGACCTCAGAGTAAGAAACTAGGAAATCTGTTCTACCTTGAGCCTTGCTACGACAAACCTTCCCGCCCGCCCGCTCAATCCAGTAAGATGATCTACGTCAGGGGGAGTCAACCTGTGGTTGGGAGGACCACAGGTTGACTCCCCCTGATCTACGTATCTTATTTTGCCCGCCACTCTTTAGTTGCTCTCACTCAGCAGACAGAGCTAATGTGTTTCCAACCTTTCAGGATAGAGCCTAGATTCTAACAGACTATTTATCTTTGGGAGATTCAGAAACTCTCACGTGACCGTGGAAGGGAACCTTAGGTTTCACATATATGTTAAGGGGGGAGGGACTAGGGAAGGGCTCAGAAGGTCATAAAATCCTTTGAAGCAAACAGCCTTGGAGAAGGCAGTTCCCCTGGCACCTAGTCAAAGAGGAGGTGTGAATCTCAGCATCAGAAGGGGATTGTGACGGCTCTGCCAAGTTGTCAGAGCCAACCAGCCCAGGGCACATCCTGGCTGATTTTGAGGGGAGGGTGAAGCTTCATTGCAGGGGGGTGGGCCTTTATAGCACCCCTTGCTTGAAAGGAGTAGCCTGGCAGGAGCAGTCTTAGAGAGGAAAGCTCCATTCCCACAATCTTATCCTCAGTGCAGGATGGCAGGCTCTCACGTGGGACAGTGTGCCCAGGTAAGGGGCTGCCAGGCTCAATTTGTGCATCAAAAGGTGTGGAGGGGAAAGGTCCCTTCCATTCCCTGTCTCTCCTTTCAGGAGGGTGCTACGAAAGTGAATCATCTGTGACTACCATATATGAAGCATTGCTCTTAGCCTGAAAGATGGGGAGACAGGGATATCATGGGTTCCATTTTGGTGATCATTTCCATGGGTCTGAGTCCCCCGCCCCACAGCAAATTTCCTCTCTCATGCCCTTTCAGGGCCTCCCCTTTCTCCCCAGGAGAAGCACTGTAGGGGTACTTTGGGCTGTGTGCATTGGGCAGGTAGAGAAATTGTCCATTTCTTAAGGTTTTAAGGTTTTTTTCTTGAGTAAAGGAAAGCATAAACTGTTATGGGCAGCTTGATAGGTTAAGAATAGGTTAAGTGTTTGGAAATAAGAGAGTACGCTGAACATCTCTTGTGCGCTTCAGAGGTTTTCCTGTTTAAAGCTCTGATGTCTTCAGAACCTAATGCATGTAATTGACACTCCAGATCACAAAGGCAGGGTGGAATACGAATCCCAGAGTAAATACAACAAAATGAACAAATAACTCTTGAGATGACAGACTATGACAACCGTGTATTAACCACTTAACAGGTCCATCTTTGGAGATTTTTAAACAGAGGCTAGATAGCCATGTGAGGGAGAGGCTGATTCTGTGAAGGCTCAAGGGGCTGGCATGCACAGTGGATGAACGATAGGGTTGTGAGTGTCCTACATAGTACAGGGGGTTGGACTAGATTAGCGATTCCCAGCCTGTGGGCCACGGACCACATGTGGTCCTTCGACTAATTGGAGGTGGGCCCCGAAGGACGCCTCCCCCCCCCCGGCCCTTTACTTCATCCCCCCAGCCTTTTACAACACACTTCATTGTTGTGGCATGTCTGTATCTTATTTTGAAGGGATGTTTAAACATTACCATAGCGATCAAAGAGAGCTAGGCCAGTGGTTGAGAGTAGAGGAGTAAACTACCCCCCCCCCACCGGGCCTCAGTAAAAGGCGTTGAGTGGTCCCCGGTGATAAAAAGGTTGTGGACCACTGGACTAGATGACCCAGGAGGTCCCCTCCAACTCTGTGATTCTAGGTTGTTTAGATTTAGAGATTTTTCAAATATAATACCTAGGAGATTGTGAATGGCACAGAATATTGTGGGTTTGCTATTTTATGATTGCCGAAGGGCCAAATGGGAACGTTGCCTTGGCACATTGGTTTCTGGCTTCCAATTCATTCCCATGGGCCTGAGCATTAAGGACATGGGAATGCTCCGTAGGATAAGAATCCTGCTTACCTGGCAGTCTGTTCAGAGTGACCCAGAAGTGTTCGTCAGGACTGTAGGTGTCCCGCGACCATTCGAGCAGATCTTTTGCGCGTTCGTCAGTCAGCGCAAACTCCACGAATTTTCTCGTGAGCACGTAGTAGGCGCTCCCGAAATAGATAGTCAAATTGTGGGGTGGCTCGCTTTTCACCTTCTTCGTCGGGTACACGTAAGATTTTCCCGCGTGGGCGTATTCATTGTAACTTATGCGCGTCCGATGTTTCATGTGCGGCGGCTGAACGACTCCCGGAGTCATGTTCTTCCCGTTCCATTTGCTCTTGATGTATTGCACCAGCTCCTTGTTAGTTTTGATGGGGAAATCCTGCCCGCATAGGTTGATGACATAATGCCACTGAGTTTTGGAAGGAATCAGGTCGTGCATGCAGTTGATGTCCGCTTGCAGCCTAGAGAAGCCGGCGTAAACGACGGTCTCTCTCTTGGAAGCGATGAAAACGTTTTCGAAGCAGCTAACCAGGCCTTGCACAGCGACCTTGTAATCCTTTGGCGACTTCTCATCGATGTGTACGCAGTAAATGTTCTGAGGCATATAAATGGCTCTGAGCAACTTGACAAACATGTCCAGCTCCTTGTGGATGGTGATGATGTACGCCAGCGAGAAGTTCCCTTCTTCTTCCGACAGCGGCCTCGTAATGAAATGGAGTCCCTTGCGGACCATGGAACAGTTGCAGGGAGTCCGTACGCAGGTGGACATCCCTCGGCCACGAAGAGCCTGCTGGCACAGGCGGCCGATTTGAGAAGCAGCATCCTTGCCCTCAAAGAGAGCCGAGCAAAGCTCATCTGGGTAGAAGCCACACTCAGCTAATTCCAGGGAGTGTCTTTGCTCGTTGGCTCCTTTGGGGATTGTATTTTTGACATAGATGAAGGCGAAGATGAAAAGGCAACCCGCAATGCATACTAAAAACCCGGATTTGACTGCCTCAAGTTGGTTCATCTTCCGTGATCCAGAAGCTTTCTTCTGAGCATAGTTCAGGGGGACGTGCTCAGTCTACCTGGGGAGAGATGGGAAGAGACATCGGTGTTTGAATTAAGACGGGTGGCCACTACGCGTAACAGGCAAACCACGGCCACTCCTTCCCTGTGCGTCCCCCAGTGGGGCATCTGGTGAGAGATGAAGCCTGTCTCTATGGGATTTAGTATAGAGCACTTTTCTCATGAATGCAAATATTGAGGAAAAAACACGCCTAACTACATTGAAGAACTGGCTGTTCTTTTCTTGACGTTACCATCCTGTGGCTTAGCGTTAAGCTTCTGCCCTCATCTTACTCACTCTGAGTTTCTGTTTACATTCCCTTGTTGGTTTGGTGCTCTGCTTATTTATTTATTTTGGATTCTCATTCCCCGCTCCTACAAGAATCTTTGGTGACTGTTTTTATCCTTTTTAAAAAGCTGGCATCCAAAGAGCTGTGAAGTAACATGCACAAATGTTTGAGGCTTCCTTTTCAAAAATTATTCTCCCCCCCCCTTCTCTCCCCCCCCAGCCTTACTCCATTATGAGTTGCTGTCAAATGTCTCTGAATCCATGCTGTATTTTGTGTGTGTGTGTGTAGGGGGGGGGGCACGCGCGGCGGCACGCTGTGTTGCTTGATAAGCTCAAAATGCAAAGCTGTGGCATGTGGGGCCGGTTGCACAATGCTTTGGCTTCTTATCGGAGTTCCTTTTTAAAACTAGACCTATTTAATCAAAGTCCTTTTTGAGGCCGGCGTTGGCCTCGGCTCGCTTTCCCTCCAGCAAGGGCAACGAGGTGCCCGTCCTCGCCGGGCAAGAAACGGCAGGTTAGCATGCATTCACGGCTGTTTCGTTTTGTTCGGATCATGAAGGAAATCGGCATCTGTGCCTCCGTCGCGATGAAAACCGCCCCCAAGGCCTGGCCTCGCTCTCTTCTCTCTCTTTTTTCGCCTTTTACTTAGTGCCAGAGAGAGCCCTTCGGAGGGCAAGGCATAAAATCAAAACGTTGTCTTTTTAGCCTAAAAGAGGAGGCTCCAGACCCAGCTCCTCAGCTTTGCCTCCCGGTGCTATTTCTGGTTAATGTTTCCAGTCCCATTTTAGCCACACACACAAACACACACACACACACATACAAAGCCCTGGGAAAAAACCCCTTGTTTACAGTTCCATGCTTTTACCTTTCAGCACATATTCTTACACAGACTTTGCTTTGTCGAAGCATGGTGTCGCTCTCAATGCGGCCGTGTGTGCTCTCAGGGCTCAGAGAGAGGGAAAGTCTCCATCCTTGACTTCTTAGGTGCTGGGGATGCCTGGCAGGAGAAGAGAAACGTAGCAGGAGGAAAAGTCTGGAAAACTCTGCAAGTTCCGAACGATTTTCTGGCATTAATTGACTAGTATTGATTGCCTCCCACCCCCCAACGCCTCCTTTTCGATGCATACTCGAGAGCATTCTTTCGCTTAAACAGTGTCGGTCTGCAAAATGAGAAACTAACCTTATAAACTTCCTTTTCGCCTTTTTATTTCATTTTTTTTAAAAAAAAACTCAACATCCATGCTTAAAACCAGTTTTATTTCCCCGGGCGGCCGGTTGCTTTTTAAAGCAGGGCACGCAGAAGGAGAAGGACAGAAGCAAAAAACCCCGACCCACAATGTATCATGTTATAAACCTACCTTGACTCTCCTGAGAAAGGCCAGCTATCAATGAAGTACACGAGATGAAAAATGAAATCAGATCTGTCCTTACTGGCTCGCCCTGGGTTTCGGCAAGGGAGACTGTCCTTTCCCCCACTTCATGGTGTCGAAATCCTTTCCACGGAACACTAGCTGGAAGATGCATCCATTTTGACGCCGACTCCTATCTCCGCATTAGTCATCGTGTCCCTGCACAGGTCTGTCTGCACGGGCTTAAGAAAAACAGCCGGAAAACCGGTCCCAAGAGGATACCATTCACCTAGAAGCTCATAAGGGATACGCTTACTGTGTAAACATACACAGGGAAACAAGCATCTTCTTAACCCGAGCTCCCAGCGGCTGCATTGAATCTGTACAATGCTCTGTCCTCGCATCACATCAGCCTTCTGGAGAGAGGAAGGAAGGAGAGGAGCGAGGAGGAAGCTTTGTGAAGCCAGGCGCAAGGTTTTCTGAGCTCGGCAGAAACATGCTAGCTCAGGAGATCACAGGCTGCTGCCAAGGGACTAATGGCGCCAAGAATAGATTAGCATAATGGACATTATGTACCCTGTAGTGAGGGTTAAGCGGGGTGGGGTGGGGTGGGGTGGCCACACCAGGGCGAGCAGGGGCCGTGTCACACAGAGGCAGGAGTGCCCTGTTGCAAAGCGTAATTAAAAAGGGAAGAGCGCGACTGATCCGGCGCCTGCAGCTTTGATGTCGTAGAGTGCCGTCATTCAAAGAGCACAAGAGGAGAGGGCGTTGAGGCTTAACAGCTACCGATAGATTCAAAAGGGTAGCCGTGTTGGTCTGAAGCAGCACAATAGAATCAGAGTCCAGTAGCACCTTTAAGACCGACAAAGACTTTTTTTTTTTTGCGCTCACGCCCTGAATAAATCTTTGTCGGTCTTAAAGGTGCTCCTGGACTCTGATTCTGTTGAGCTACCGATAGGTCACTGCAGGGTCTGCGGCTTTCAGCACAGAAACACCGCAAAAGCGCTGCGTTTGCTTTTGAGATTCCTCTGGCCCGCCGAAGGGAGACTGACCTTCTTAAGGGGTAGAAAGCATTTTCCACAGGTGACCAGCGTGTCTCCCTGACAGATGCTAGCCCAACAAGGGAGACCCACCTGTCTCTGGTTGTTTCTTCATGGGTCCAACTCAAGCAGCGACCTCTGCGTCAAATCAGCGTTGTACTTTTGGAGACTGAGAAGCAGCATTTCGAAAACCAGTCTTGACAAATGACTTTGCCCCCTTCTTATGTGTCACAAGCCTCTCAGAGAGGAAGAAATAAAAGGAAGGAGCTCCTCAAGACATCCAGCAAGAACTGTAGTCCCAGGTCAGACCGTGGCAGGACATGAGGTGCCACCCAACTGATCTTTGCTAGAGAGCCCTGCTCATGGAATGCCCCTGGCAGAAGACACCATATGGCAGGGGTGCTCAAACCGTGGCTTTCTGGTTGATTATTATTATTATTATTATTATTATTATTATTATTTATTTGATTTGTATGACCGCCGCTCTCGGAAACCGGCTCGCGGCGGTTCACAACATTTTAATACAATACAATATATTAATCATTAAAATTCCCCATTAAAACCCCATTAAAACAATGACTAAGTCACAATGATGGCGATTAAAACTATTCCCGTACAGGCCCACTGGATGAGCAGAAGGGAACGGAGGATAATTGGGCATAGGGTGGAACACTCTGGGGAACCAGGTCAGTTTAGTACTGGTCTCCCCCCTCCGGGGAGAGGGGTCCGATCTTAGCCCCGGGCCATCACCCGGCCTTAGACAAACGCCTGGCGGAAGAGCTCCGTTTTGCAGGCTCTGCGGAACTCAGAGAGCTCCGACAGGGCCCGCAGCTCTTCAGGGAGCTCATTCCACCAGGTAGGGGCCAGGACCGAAAAGGCCCTGGCCCTTGTCGAGGCCAGGCGTGCCTCCCGGGGTCCTGGGATCATCAGCAGATTCTTACCCGCAGAGCGAAGTGCCCTGCGGGGGGCATAAGGAGATAGGCGGTCCCTCAAGTATGCAGGACCCAAGCCGCGTATAGTCTTAAAGGTTAGTACCAAAACCTTGAACCTGATCCGGAAACAAACTGGCAACCAGTGCAGCTGCTTCAGCAGAGGCTGAACATGGGACCTCCAAGATGATTTAGTGAGGACCCGTGCAGCTGCATTCTGTACCAGCTGTAACTTCCGGGTTAGAGACAAGGGTAGGCCCGCGTAGAGCGAGTTACAGAAGTCTAATCTAGAAGTAACCGTTGCATGGATCACAGTGGCCAGGTGTTCCGGGGGCAGGTAGGGCGCTAGTAGCCGAGCTTGGCGTAGATGGAGAAACGCCGTCCGGGCTACCTTAGTGACCTGGGCCTCCATGGAAAGTGAGGCATCCAGAATCACTCCCAAATTCCTGGCTTGGGGCACAGATGACAATTGTACCCCGTCCAGGCAGGGAAGACGCGCTTCCTGTTCCTGCTCCCTTCGGCCTAGCCAAAGGACCTCCGTCTTGGAGGGGTTGAGTCTCAGGCGGCTCTTCCTGATCCATCCAGCCACTGCTTCCAAACAACTGGCGAATTTTTCTGGGGGGAGATCTGGCCGGCCATCCATCAAGAGATAGAGCTGGGTATCATCAGCGTACTGGTGACACCCAAGCCCATAACTCCGTACCAGCTGAGCCAGGGGACGCATATAGATATTAAATAACGTGGGGGAGAGCACCGCTCCCTGTGGCACCCCACATGGGAGTGCAAAGGAGTCGGATAACTCCTCCCCCACAGCGACCCTCTGTGATCTGTTCTCTAGAAAGGAGGATAGCCATTTAAGAGCCACCCTTCCAATCCCAGTATCAGCGAGGCGGTGAACCAAGAGCTCGTGGTCAACCACATCAAATGCGGCTGACAGGTCTAATAGCACGAGAATGGCCGACCCGCCCCGGTCCAGCTGGCGCCGGAGATCATCTGTCAGGGCGACCAGCACAGTCTCCACCCCATGGCCAGGACGGAAGCCAGACTGGTATGGATCAAGGGCCGAAGTTTCCTCCAAAAATGCTAGGAGCTGGTCCGCGGCGGCCCTCTCAACCACCTTGCCCAGGAATGCAAGATGCGATACCGGGCGGTAGCTGGCGGGGTCCCGCGGATTCAGCGATGGTTTTTTCAGAAGAGGGCGAACCACTGCCTCCTTGAGCCGCTGAGGGAATTCTCCCGATGTAAGGGAGAGGTTTATAATCTCCCTCAGGGGAACACCTATCCGTGGGTCGCTGATCTTAAGCAACCACGACGGACAGGGATCAAGGGGGCAAGTGGTCGCCCTCACCGACCCTAGCAATTTGTCCACTTCGGATAAAGAGAGCCGCCTGAAGCCATCAAACCTGATCAAACCTGATTATGGACTACAGTTAGCCATGTGCTGGCAGGGGCTGGTGGGAATTGTAGTCCATGGACTTCTGGAGAGCCACAGTTTAGCCACCCATGCCGTATTGCAATCTGTGTTGCTATGCGACAGTCATTATTTCATAGAATCATAGAGACCTCCAGGGTCATCTAGTCCAACCCCTTGCACAATGCAGGAATTCACAGCTACATTCAAACTTTCGCAAGCTTCTCCCGTTTTCCATGTCCCTGGATCTCCCACTTGAAGGTGGATAAGGATTGAACTTGGGAGCCTTTGCTACACGAAAGCAGCATCTTTCTATGGTTTCCTGCAACATTTGACGGGCAGTATTCACATTGTGGCGCAGAGTGGTAAGGCAGCCGACATGCTGTCTGAAGCTCCGACCATGAGGCTGGGAGTTCAGTCCCAGCAGCCGGCTCACGGTTGACTCAGCCTTCCATCCTTCCGAGGTCGGTAAAATGAGTACCCAGCTTGCTGGGGGGTGAACGGTAATGACTGGGGAAGGCACTGGCAAACCACCCCTATTGAGTCTGCCATGAAAATGCTGGATCGCGTCACCCCAAGGGTCAGACATGACTTGGTGCTTGCACAGAGGATATTTTTACCTTATTCACATAATACTTTGATATCTTTGGTAGCCACTTAGAAGAATTGGCAGGCTGGCCATTTGTTCGTTACTATCCTCACCACGGCCACTGTTCTGCATGCAGCTTACATAGAAAGGTGACCTGGTGTCAGTTTGAACTGCAGAGGTACCACATGGAAGCCTTGGAAGGGTGCTGGAGTGAACTGAAATACACTGGGTAATAGACAGCCCGGAACTAAGTTTTCCACCAGTCTGGTTCAGTGTAAGGAAGCATCATACGTTCGTATAAATCATCCCTTTTTCACCAGGGGTTGGATCTAGCCAGCTATTTCAGTCAACCTTTTCCAGTACCAATAGCCTGCCCCACATGGGTTATATCCCTGCAGGTTCTGTGTTCCACAGCAGTAGCCTTTTGGGAGGTCCATGGGAAACCCCTCCTCCCTTTTTCTACCTGCAGAAAACCTGTTGGATCAACCCTGTATCCAGACTTCCTGTTTACGTCCTTTTAAGCCACTGATGAATCTTCAGTGCCAATTCAGGCATTCTGATTTAAGAGGAGCCATGTTGGATCTGGCCAGTGGCCCATCCGGGTCAGACTTTCTGTGTCACACAGTGAATGAAACCCAGGTGCCATCAGGAGGTCCACCAGAACTCCAGAAGCCCTCCCACTGTTGTCCCCCAAGCCCCAAGAAGACAGAGCATCAGGCCCCAGACAGAGTGTCCCAGGTTATGCATTATGGCTCTGCTCCATCTAGTGGCACAATCCAGAGTTAATTCCTGTTTGTTATTTCGTGCTTGGTCCCTGTCTTCTCTCTTCCTCTGCTCTCACATGCCAGTTCCGTTCTCCTTGTCCTGTTTTTTTTTTTTTTAACCATAATTTTCCCTTATGTCTGAGCTGATGTACCTTTGTTACTGCTTTGCCTCTAAAGAGTTATTTGCAAGCCCATTTTAGAGCGTGGTTTTGGAAGCAAGGCATTCACCCTAGCATTTCAATCTAGCACCACTATACACTGTCAGTATCAAAAATTTCAAGGTAGAGGAGGGAATAACTGAGCCTGCAGCATTGCCACATTTTCCCATTTCAGTTGACGTCATTGTTAATCCTGAATAAGAGGTGTGAATGGTTAAAGAGTAAAGGTATCCCCTGTGCAAGCACCAGGTCATGTCTGACCCTTGGGGTGACGCCCTCCAGCGTTTTCATGGCAGACTCAATACGGGGTGGTTTGCCAGTGCCTTCCCCAGTCGTTACCGTTTACCCCCCAGCAAGATGGGTACTCATTTTACTGACCTCGGAAGGATGGAAGGCTGAGTCAACCTTGAGCCGGCTGCTGAGATTGAACTCCCAGCCTCATGGGCAGAGCTTTCAGACTGCATGTCTGCTGTCTTGCCACTCTGCGCCACAAGAGGTTAAAGAGTGGCAACCTCTAATCTGGAGAGCCAGGTTGGAGTCCCCGCTCTTCCATATGCAGCCAGCTGGGTGACCTTGGGTTAGTCATGGTTCTTTTGGAGCTGTTCTTGCAGAACAGTTCTTCTGGAGCTCTCTCAGCCCCACCGGGTGCCAGTTGTGGGGAGAGGAAGGGAAGGCAGTTGTCAGCTGCTTTGAGACGCCTTCAGGTAGTGAAAAATTGGGTATAAAAACAAGCTTTTCTTCTGAACAGCTGATCTGTTGGTAATTTCTGAAGAAATGTAATTGTACGCATGAGGAAATGGTTGCAAGCTAAGTTCCTAAGCTTCTAACTTGCTGTAAGAGAGACGCTCATAGACTTGGACAGCTCCAGCAGAAAATAGGCCGATGGTCTCAAGGGCTTTGCATGAATCAAAATTTCCTATTTCTAATGCTGGGATCTCTCATAAAATTAGTTAATGTTTAATATTTTTTTTTTAAAAAATGGGGTGAGTGCAGGTTATCCTGAGCTGCTGAAATCTAAACTTCTAGTACTTAAGCCACAGTGATATTCCGTACAGCATAATTAAAAACAGCATGTATGTGTGAAGGAGAGCTTTGGGATTTTTCTGGCCCCGTCCTTGTTCTGGAAGCCTTTTACGGCAGTGAAACCAGTCTTTGTAAATGAGATCTGTAGATATGACATTGCTGTTGATTATAAATAGTCTCTGTATGGCTTTAACCTCTAGGCTTCTAGCAGTGTACAGTGAACAATGTGGGGGGGGGGGGAGGAAGAAATGTGCTTTTTGTTTTAACTCTCCAGTTGCTGAAACTTTCCATAGCAGGGCAGGCAAATGACATCAGCCGTAAGGATTCCTTTGGGGATACTGTAGGAATGATGGAACATTTGGAGACATTTTGTGTCTTTTCCTTCGTCCTAATCTAAATAAATTCACTTTCCCTTATATAGTTTGTGCGGCTGAAGTTATTTTTGTTTCAGCAAAGTTAAGAGGTTTATACGATGAAATGAACCTGTATGCTGTAATGGTTTAGACTAGAGGGTCAGGCCAGGGATCTGGAAGACCAAGGTTCAAATCTCTGCTCTGCTGTGGAAGGTCTTTGGGTGACTTGGGTGCTCAACCTGTCCCGCCTCAAAGGATCTATATAAGAATCAACTCTTCTTCTTCTGTAATATCAGGGGCTCTCTCAACCTCACCTCCATCACAGGGTATCTCTTGTGGGGAGAGGAAAGGGAAGGCAAATGTAAACTGGTTTGAGACTTCTTTGGGTAGAGAAAAGTGGCATATAAAAACCAACCTTCTTCTTATACCCCACTTTTCTCTGCCTTAAGTCGCAGAGTGGCTTACAATCGCCTTCCCTTCCTCTCCCCGCAGCAGGCACCTTAGGGAGGTGGGGCTGAGAGAGTTCAAAGAGAACTGTGACTGGCTCAAGGTCATCAAACTGACAATGTAGAGGAGTGGGGAATCAAGTTCCGTTCTCCATATTAGAGTTCTGTCGCTCTGAACCACTACACCATCCAGGGAGAAACACAGGGTGTTAATGCAGTATAATGATAATAAAAACTCTGGGTATCAGATCTGCCATTAAATTAGAACTGTACAGGAAAAATTCAAAACAGCATATGCAACTATTTTTCTTATATTGCTATTTTTTTAACTGACGATGGTGAATATAAAAAGCCTTGGCACAGCTATGGGTGGTATGCTTGTGGAAGCAGAGCAGTGCCTGCATTCCATGTCACTTAAAGCAGGGTTAGTCAACCTGTGGTCCTCCAGATGTTCTTGAACTACAATTCCCATGAGCCCCTGCCAGCGGATGCTGGCAGGGGCTCATGGGAATTGTAGTCCATGAACATCTGGAGGACCACAGGTTGACTAACCCTGACTTAAAGGATGAAGAACGTTGTATAGAATCAGGGCTTTTTTTTAAGCGTTTTTTTCAGAAAAGCAGCGTCTTGGCCAGGAGAGACCTGCATTCAGATCCCTGCTAAGCCTTGAAACTTGCTTTCAGCCTTGGGTTAGTCATTCTCTTTTGACCTAACCTGCTTCAGAGGGTAGTTGAGAGGAGTAATTGAGGGAGGGAGAGCCAGGCTTGCCCATCTGAAGGAAGAGGGTGGGCTAAAATAAACACACACAAATCTTACAATAACCAGCTCTTGCCAAAAATTGCAGATTCTACAACAGCCGATTCTCACAGAGAATGTCCCTAAAGGCTGCAGCCTAAGCAAACCAGTTAATCCTCTCTTGTTTTCTTCTGTTGCTGTCATTGGACCTGTGCTGCACAAAAAGCTTTGGGAGTGACAGTAAGGAAGGGGGGGCTATTGGGTGAAAATGTCCCTGTGCAACTTTTGCAGCGACAGGAAGAAAAAGAGTAGAAAAGGGTCTGTGTTTTATGCACAAGATTAGTAGGGGGAGAGATTTTGCTCAGTCCCCTGTCTTCCTTGCAGCCCTTTGTGCCTGATGGCTTTTTCCTCACAGGGGGTCCCGTGACCTCTCCCGGTGCCTTTGCTGGAGGGCCTTCTTGCCCAACTCTGTGTTTTGTTTTGTTTTGTTTGGATACAATGTCAGTGACATGGTATCTGAGGAAGTGTCCATGCACAGGAAAGCTCATACCTAGGGTAAACTTTGTTGGTCTTAAAGGTGCCCCTGGACTCTAAATTTGTTCTCCTGCTTCAGACCAACATGGCTACCCACTTGAATCTCTTTTGTTTGGAATCCACTTCAGCTTCTTCTGCTTTTAGCCCCAGAGACTGACTCAGAATGAGCACAGGTACTTCTGGAGACTTTGGTGAGGAAATATAGAAGAAGAGTAGTTGGTTCTTATATACCGTTTTTATTTACCCAAAGGAGTCTCAAAGTGGGTTACAATCGCCTTCCCTTTCCTCTCCCCACAACAGATATTACTGAAGAAGAAGAGTTGGTTCTTATATGCAGCTGAAAGTGACCTTACAGCATCTTATTCTTTGAAGAAAGGTGATTGGTTATATAGCTTGCCATCTTGGTGTAGTGGTTAAGAGCGGTGGTTTCTAATCTGGTAAGCTGGGTTTGATTCCCCTCTCCTCCACATGCAGCCAGCTGGGTGACTTTAGGCTCGTCACAGCGCTGGTAGAGCTGTATTGACGGAGCAGTCCTGTCAGAGCTCTCTCAGCCTCACCCACCTCACCATTATCTCTCCTGTCCCCAGACCAGAGGAGTACATTCCACTACTGTACCAAATTACGTTACATTCTACTATTCATTACATTACAATCTACTATTGTAATCTTCTGAGCCAAATAAGAAATAAAATAAAGAGGATGTATGTATGTCTCTTCTGGGGGAATTGGTGAGAATATACATGTACATGTAAAAATTGAATGAGGTTAGCATATGCAGTGAGATAAGAAACCAATATCTCTGTTAAGTCCTGGGGAATGCTATTGTTCTGAGTGCTGGAATAACTTGCAACTCATGAGTTTTGCTTTTTAGTCTGTTCCCGAAGTTCCTCTGCAAAGGAGAACCTGATTCAGTCCTTACATCTGTAAAAGGGACATACATATATCCTTTTTATTTCTTCTCTTAATTGGAATAGTAGGTTGGTTTTCTTGTGAATAAGGAAGGAGAAATGTAGCAGTCTGGCATAACCACAAAGTTATTAAGTTAAAATTAATGAATGGAATTAGGTAAAAACCCACATAACAAAATTAGTAAAACATTAAAGCTCACCCTATTAATTCCATGCTGTACAAAATGTACCATCTCCAAATCAGATAACAATCCACTCAAGCTGCATAGGATACATTTAGATGCACGTATATCACCATATGCGTACACTGTTAATGTTAGTTAATCAGGTTATACATCGATTATAAAGCTCAGAATCTCATTATAGCTCTCATAGATGAAATCATGGGGGGGGGGAAGAGCGGGTAATTTGATATTGTTCTGAAATTGCTCGTTACAAAAAGCTAAGAAATAAGGAAACGGATCCCTGCCAATCTGCTGTTCTCTTACTTGGGTTAAGAAATTATTCTTTGACATTACTGGTGTATCTCAGATCTTCTAAATGCAATTTTTTCTCTCTCCTGTAGAAGCCAATAACCATTTTAGCTACACTCTAGTAGGCAAGTTACACTTTCTGCCTTTTCCCTCAAAATGATTTCAAGTTCTCGAGGTTCTGATGGAATTGTGCTCCCTGTCCTTCATTCAGAACCGTTTAGAACTGTCTTCCAAAACATTTTGTTGTTGTTATCCGTTCAGTCGTGTCCGATCCTCGGCGATTCTATAGGAAAGTCTCCGCCACGCGCCCCTGTCTCTGACTGCGTCTTTTAGTTGCTTCATGGTCCCTGTATGGGCTTTGATCGTGTCGAGTCCTTTGACAATCACGTTTCCTTTTGCCGCTGACCATGCTGAGCATTAATGATTTTTCTAGCAAGTTTGATCACATGATGTGCCCAAAGTAAGTGAGCTTCAGCCATAATATCTTGCTTTCTAATGACATAGTTGGTTTCTCCTCTCTAAAACTATCCTGTGGATAACTGTGGCTGTCCATGGTATTCGCAGCATTCGTCCCCAACACCATAATTTTGATCTTGCTACATTTCTAGAAACCAATAAATAGTCTACCTTGGATTCCCCATACCACCAGCACTGTCCAGATTGCATTTATACCGAACCGTGTACCATTTACAGATCTCACAGCCATCTTCTTGTGGCCATGCTGTTGTCCAAGTATTAAGTATATCTCGCCTGAGTCATCCCTTTTAATGACTCTAAAAGGCAGAGTGTGGAAGTCTAAACTGAAATGTCTTCTCAGATGGAGAAGGGCCAAGTGGAGAGTAGGGGCAAATGTACCACTCTGTCTACAAAAACCTCAACCTTGTTTTCCACAGTATTAACCCCCCCCCTTTGCTGTACCTTTTGTATGTGTATCTCTCCTTTGCTCTTATATATCTCGGAAATCTGATCTACAAGCCTTTGTGTGAGCAAATGAATTGATAGCCTTAAAGTACAGTGGAATGCTGAGCGGTGATGTAGTTCTTGGGTGCAGTCAGGGAGAAAATCAGGCTGGCTCCATCCCATAAATCCATAGAGGGGGCATGTGCGCACGCACACACAAAATTCAGTCTTCCGGGGACCGTTTTTATTAGGCCTTTGAGAGCCAGCTTGGTGTAGTGGTTAGGAGTGCGGACTTCTAATCTGGCGAGCCGGGTTCAATTCGGCACCCCCCCCCCCACATGCAGCCAGCTGGGTGACCTTGGGCTCGCCACAGCACTGATCAAGCTGTTCTGACCAAGCAGTGATATCAGGGCTCTCTCAGCCTCACCCACCTCACAGGGTGTCTGTTGTGGGGAGAGGAAAGGGAAGGCGACTGTAAGCTGCTTTGAGCCTCCTTCGGGTAGAGAAAAGCGGCATATAAGAATCAACTCTTCTTCTTTGCTTCAGAGAAGGTCCAATAAATCCTTCTATTCCTGGATCATTTCAGGAGTAGGAAAGCTATCCAGCCGGAACCCATGCTCTGTATAAAGATGTTTCCCTCTTTATCAGCCGGAAGGCATAATGTGAAATTTGGCAGCTCTTTGTCACTGCAGTCTCTGTCTTCAGTCACATCTGCCTGCAGGGTAGCAAGCAATTGAAACCGGTCTGTCAAGTCTGCAGGGGCTATTAAAAAGGAAAGGTGGTTTTGTGTTTTATGTATGAAGAGGTCATTTTGATAGGGACGGGGATGTCGCCAGTGAAGACCGTTGAGGCTGCTGTGTGCATCCAGTCTGGTCTATATACCAGTTTCTCCACCCCCGCCTAAATGTTGGCAAACACTCCCATGATTGCAGAGGAACCTCCCGTATCCGGTCTTTTTTCTCCCGCAAAACCTGACCTCTTTTACTTTGCCCAGGACTTTCCACTTCTCACAGAATGGGAAACCTGAACGGCATGATCAAGTACGAGAAGTCATGTTGAGCCAGGCCAGTGGCCCATCTAGTCCAACACTCAGGGTCACACATAGATGAAAACCCAAGTGCCATCAGAGCTCTACCAGTCAGGCAAGAATTGTAGAAGCCCTCTCACTGTTGCCTCCCAAACAACCAAGACTACAGAGCACCTCTGCCCCTCTATGATGATGATAATGTTTTCCGTTCAGTTGTGTCCGACCCTCGGCGATTCTGTAGGAAAGTCTTCGCCATGCGCCCCTGTCTCTGACTGCTTCTTTTAGTTGCTTCATGGTCATCCCTGTATGGGCTTTGATCGTGTCGAGCCAGCGGATCCTTTGGCGGCCACGTTTCCTTTTGCCGCTGACCATGGCGAGCATTAATGATTTTTCTGGCAAGTTTGATCGCATGATGTGTCCAAAGTAAGTGGGCTTCAGCCGTAATATCCTCCCTTCTAATGACATAGTTAGTTTGCTCCTCTCTAAAACGATCTTGTTGGTAACTTTGGCTGCCCATGGGATTCGCAGCATTCGTCTCCAACACCATAATTCGAAAGCATCTATTCTCCTCCTGTCTTCCTTCTTCAGGGTCCAGCTTTCGCATCCATAGGTTGTTATGGGGAAGACAACGGCATTGACTAGCCAGCACTTTGTATTAAGGCTGATATCCTTACTCTTCCATATTCGGTTCATGCCTAACATTGCGTTCCAGCCCAGTGTTATTCGCCGTTTGATTTCATGGCTGCACCCACCACTTTGACAATGAGAACATGGAATGTATTGATGATTTCATCTTTCTTGGCTCTATGATCAATCCCCTCTCTACCTTGGGGCTATTAGCTGCACATGGACTTCTGTGCCTCCTTGTTTCCCTGGAGCAGTTTATCAGTGTTCTTGTTTGTAACTGCATACTATTCTGTCCCGTTCCTGTGCCCCCCTCCAGTACAATGAGGATTAGTCTTCACTAGCTAAGCTAATAACCTATCAGGTTTATCCGCTTGACAAGCCACCATTACAATTTTCTCTGCTTTGAGCGTCTTAGTTTTAAACTCAAGTTTCAAGGACTTTGAAAATGTTCAGAGAATCTCTGTTACAGGTTATACGCCCTGGAGAATCGCAGGCTTTCACGATGATGAGGAGGAGGGGGGCAGGGTGAGGGGGGGGGAGGAGGTGGTGGTGGTGGTGGTTGTTCTTATATGCCGCTTTTCTCTAGCTGGAGTCTCAAAGCGGCTTACAATCGCCTTTCCTTTCCCCTCCCCACAACAGACACCCTGTGAAATTACTGAAGAAGAAGAAGAGTTGGTTCTTATATGCCACTTTTCTCTACCCGAAGAAGTCCCAAAGCGGCTTACATCCACCTTCCCTTTCCTCTCCCCACAACAGACACCCTGTGAGGTGGGTGTACCCAATCCATTCAAGTCACACAGCTCTCGTGCTTTGGGGTCCACGAAATGTTTGCAGCTTAGCACTGAGCATGATGCACAATAGGAATGAGTCGATGTTGCTCTTCCCCTCTCGCTGTCCAGACACACTTTACGGCAACACACAAAGCACAAAATAGGATATGTGGGAATCGTGTGGGTTTTGTGGGAGAAAAAACTACAAGTGGGGTTTATTTCCATGGCTTATATCTAACTCAAGTCCTGGTGCTTTGCACCAAACCACAGAAGCAATTTGCCTGTAATGTACTGTTTGCAAATATGAGAACAGTATTTGCTGGCGTATAAGACTACTTTCCCCCCCTGAAAAACATGCCTCCACGTGGGGGGGTCGTCCTATACGCCGGGTGCCCTTCAGTTGGGATAGACATAGCTGCCCATAGTGGCCCATAGTACTGTAATGTAATGTAACGAACTCTATATTTTGAGTGGAAATGTTGGGGGGTCGTCTTATACGCCCAGTCGTCTTATACGCCGGCAAATACGGTAGTTTAAGTTAACCTTGCTGCTCTCAAGATTTTTGCACAGGAGTCCTAGGCTGTGCAAATGATTCTAAGGCAAAAGAAATATCCGTTTTCCAGCTGGTCACCACGGCAGAGGTTAGGAAAGAACATTCCCCCAAGGCCAGGCAAGCTTCTGCCCCTGCAACCCTCTTCACTTCTCTCCTGTGGAATCGGTCTGTCCCTATAACCTAGTGCTGTGCCTCCACCGGACACCTAAACCAGTGTTGTCTTTTGTTTTGTTTTTTTCATTGGCAGGGCTTCACTAAAGGATTGGCACTGATTGCCAGGGCTCCATCCGAGAAGCCCCGACAGTCAGTTCACAGGTGCAGCTGGGCAGCTGCAACATGAAGTGGTGGTTTCATTTGTGTAACAAGGAAATCAAAGGCAAATTTGAGATGCAAAATTTTCCTATTGCCTCAAATGGCTTTTCTTTCCCAACCAAAGCACACACCCCTCCTCCATTGAGAGATCAAATGGAATGTGTGTGTGAGATCAATCCTGGAACAAATTTAAATGCTATAGAAAGTCCGATTCTATGAACTTGTGAGTGGGTGGGTGGGTGGGCAGGAGGTGATGTGCCAGTGTTTGTCTCTTGTGGCCCTTCCTTGCATACCCAGGGAACTGCTAATTGCAGCTGTAGGATGGGAAGTGAATTTCCTCCAGGTCAGGCTGGATTCTGGGAATTTTTGGTGAGGGGATCACTTCGGCATGAAACTGGGGTCACTGTGGGTAGGCAGGTAGTTGTGAGTTCTTGCATTATGCAGGCAGTTGGACTAGATGACCGTGGAAGTCCCTTCCAACTCAATGATTCTATGTATAATATAGTTTTTCCTGGTGCACTTTGGGTCTTCTTGCTTCCCTCCCTGCAGCACCCTACAGATTTGTTTGTATTACACGAACAGAATTCCTTCTCTGTGGTCGTGAGAAAAGTTTGCTACTCATTGTTTTGCAGTCTCGATTGCAGGCACCCTAATGGGATTCTGTGCCTGAATAGAGTGATGTTCGGAACCTTCTAGAGCTTAGTTGGAAGCATTTTGTGGGCCCTGTCCGAAACAAGGGAACGGGTGCTAGTGTGCATGCTTTGAGAGCCAGAAACATCTCCATGCTCAGTTCTCTGTTGACTGAGGCAGCCCCTGCATCTTTGGAAACTTCCTTCCTCTCACTTCTCTAGGGAAGCGGAAGTTGACTCTTCTGAGTCCAAGTCTTCTGGCAAACCATCAGATGCTTTCCTGAATCCCTTAGTAAGTAACCAAAAACCAAGCACCCTGCTGAGGATTCAGGCTGCACTCCGGATGCCTCAGTGTGTCTGAACTTTGAAAAACTGCCGTCCCCTGGGATGGATCCAGATTTTGAGTTAGTGGAGTCAGATACCCTTTTGCTCTTCTTTAGAGCTTGCAGAGAAGAGGGCTTGTTGTACAACTTAGATCGGTGTTCCCCAACCACCGGGCCGCGGGGGGGGGGGGTGCGGGCGCACCAGTAGGCATGCTTCCCTCCCTCCCCTGTGGTGCGTGGTCACTGCGCCGGGAGGAATCGCCAGCTCCTGGCGCAGTGAGCACTGCGCTGCAGGGTGGGGAGGGAGGCGTGCCTGCTGGTTTGCTGACGCTAGCACGCCTCCCTCTCCCCCCCCCCCGGTCCCCAGACCGAAAAAGGTTGGGGACCACTGACTTAGATCAAGGTTAGAGAACATGGGTAGGATGCATCAAGAAAACCGAGCCTTCTGTTTTCCCGTCTCACCCCTAAATCCATCCCTATGCAAGGAAAAGGAAATAAAAGTTGCACTCTTATCTGAACGGATATAGGGGGGGGGGGGACTCATCTTTGTGATGTGTAAACCGTGTTCTTGCACAATGACTCCTCTCCACCCTGCCAGCTATCAATGCACTGTGGCTTACTTCTTACGTTTAAAAGATCTTTACGTTAAAACCCCCCCAATACAAATGTGTTATGATACAGTCGCAGGCTACTTACTTGAAGACCATTTCTTGGTTCTGTCATCCTTTGTAAAGGTAAAGGTATCCCCAGTGCAAGCACCGGGTCATGTCTGACCCTTGGGGTGACGCCCTCTAGCGTTTTCTTGGCAGACTCAATACGGGGTGGATTGCCAGTGCCTTCCCCAGTCACTACTGTTTACCCCCCAGCAAGCTGGGTCCTCATTTTACTAACCTCAGAAGGATGGAAGGCTGAGTCAACCTTGAGCCGGCTGCTGGGATCGAGCTCCCATCCTCATGGTCAGAGCTTCAGACAGCTGCTTTACCACCCTGCGCCACAAGAGGCTTTGTCATCCTTTGTAGACATGCCTAGATTCATTCTACTGTTCTCACCTCACATTAAGACTAGGACTAGGATAGCAGGTGAATTCCCTGCAGGCCAGGCTGGAGTCTGGAGATTTTTGGTGTGTGTGTGTGGGATCACTTGGGCATGAAATTGGGGTCACTATGAGTAGGCAGGTAGTTGTGAGTTCCTGCAACACGCAGGGGGTTGGACTAGATGATCCTGGAGATCCCTTCCAACTCTCTGATTCTATGTATAATGTAGTTTTTCCTGGTGCACTTTGGGTCTTCTTGCTTCCCTCCCTGCAGCACCCCGCAGATTTTTTTGTATTACACGAACAGATGATGGACTAGATCAGGGGTAGTCAAACTGCGGCCCTCCAGATGTCCATGGACTACAATTCCCAGGAGCCCCCTGCCAGCGAATGCTGGCAGGGGGCTCCTGGGAATTGTACTCCATGGACATCTGGAGGGCCGCAGTTTGACTACCCTGGACTAGATGATCCTGGAGGTCCCTTTCCAACTCTATGATTCTATGACTGAAGACCATTTCTAATGTTCAGGACATATTCAGCACCAAGACCAAAACTCTGGAGCAGGCTTATAAACTGAAATTACCTGCATGGTGTGTGAAGCTTACTTGCCATGTTTCCTGCCTACAGAAGCAGTACTTCTGTGGTTCATTCTTTAGCCGCCTGATCCTCTGCCCAGAGAGCCTAGTTTCAAATTTCTGCAAGACCACACCTAGGAATCAATGGCCTCTCTCTGCAGCTGTTGATTTCCCCCTTGTTCAACCATCACCTACATCATTACTGCCAGGGCTAAAAAAATTAAACCCAACCAGCTGGGTTTTCACTATCTTCTCTCTGGACTGTATTCTTGAGTTAATTTTGCCTTTCCTTCCCAATTCTCTGGACCCAGTTTTCCTCTTCTTCATAATCTCTGTGCAGGATGAATAGGAAGCTGACCTACCTGGTTGGGAGCTGCAGAGACCAAGAGAACATGGAGTTGAACGCTTCCCTGCTGAAGGCAGTGCAGCCCTCCTGGGGAAGGATGCCACAGACATATTTTCTCCCTCTCAGAATCCAAGAGTATCTATTCCCATTATTTTACCATCCCAAGGAAGAATATTCATCATTGTCACATCCTAGACCTGTCAACACCTTCATTCTCAGTAGATGATTTAAGACTGTTGTTCTTCACTTCTCCATGGCTAACTCAAATGGCCTGATTTGGCTTAGTCAGAGGCACACTTCCACATTTTGGCTTCTTCCGCAGGGTTCTTCACTTCAGTTGAGAACCAGGGTGGTGTAGCGGTTTAGAGTGGCGGCGGTTAATCTGCAGAACCGGGCTTGATCCTCCACCCCTCCTCCCTGTGCAGCCAGCTAGGTGACCTTCGGTCAGTCACAGTTCGATCAGAGCTCTTCCAGCCCCACCAACCTCACAGGGTGTTTTTTATGGGGAGAGGAAGGGAAGGCAATTGTAGGCTGCTTTGAGACTTCTTCGGGTAGTAAAAAGAGGGGTATAATTTATTTATTTATTATATTTATATACTGCCCTCCCCGAAGAACCAATTGTTCTTCACCAAAGGCTCCACCTGCTGGCACTACCACACTTCTTTCGGGGCTTTCCTATAAATATCGGACCATTCCCTTCTGCGTTAGAACTGCGTTAGGAGTTAGAACTGCTTTGCTGCGGCTGGGTGCACAAAGGCAGCTGGACACCCCCCACAACTCTTGAACCATAGACTAACAGCTGTTATTTGTTATGCACTTAGTTATGCACTGGCTTGTCATCCATGCTCAGTCACTGTTTGAGCTTTCTCTATAATGTCGGTTGCTCCATCTACAATCTTCAGCAGAATTCCCGCCCGTCCAGACTTGTTTAGAGCAACAACCTGGTCTTAGACTTCTGTTTTCATGAAGCGTTATGTCCGAGATGACTGACTGGACTTAATAATGCCTTCCCCAGGGCAGTGTTCAACTCCATGTTCTCCTGGTCTCTACAGCTCCTCATCAGATAGATCTGCTTTCTGCCCAGAGATTATGAAGAAGAGCCAGACTGCTTAGCTGTAACCAGTATACTTCAAGCAGCCATTTGTATACTCAGGTGTCCTGCTCCCATTCCTCCTGAGCACTTGTGCATCTTATGGACCTGTTGCATCATTCCAGCAGGATGAAATTGCCCCACCCCTCAAGGCATGCCCATTGCCAACCTCTCCTTCGAGCAGAGTGGACCATGCTACCATAATGCTCACACTCAAGCCATCCGTTAAGATAGATTCAAGTGGGTAGCCATGCTACGATGCCGTTTACCAATTCGCTCCTAATGTACTTTCTCCTTATACCTGTCCTCTCATGATCCCGTCCCATTGTCTGAGGAATGACAGACAGATCCATTTATTTTGGTCAACGACAAAATACAAAACAGTAAAACGCTATATGAAGTTGATTAAAAGTTCCAAAATACTTCCTGTGTTCAATAGATCCTTCCCAACCCTTATACATATTTAGCCAGGCACTTCTACATTTAATTGCTAATATTGCATGTTTGGCAGTAATATAGGATGAATTCTGATTTTTATCCAAGGAATGGAAAGGCCACACGAAAGCTCACGCCTTGAATAAATCTGTGTTGTTCTATCGGGCTCACATTTTGTCAAAGCCTCTAAGTCAGGGGTAGTCAAACTGTGGCCCTCCAGATGTCCATGGACTACAATTCCCAGAAGCCCCTGCCAGCATTCGCTGGCAGGGGCTTCTGGGAATTGTGGTCCATGGACATCTGGAGGGCTGCAGTTTGACTACCCCTGCTCTAAGTCCCTGACGATTGCAGATCATTCCATTAGGTCTGCATTTTGCACGTGTTCTTTGGAGTGTGAGAACACCACACCAAAAAACAGAGGGGTGTTTAACCCAAAGTGTAGACTGAAAGAAGTGCAGGGCCAGATTTGGGGGAAAGCCATGGGAGAAGATGCTCTTGCCCGAAAGCTGGATGTTGATAGTGGAAACATGCAACTGACTTGTGTGCTCTCTTGGCCCGCTTGATACCTCCAGGGTCTGTTGTAACCATTTGTTGCTTTAGTCCAGTGAGATGGAAAGTAATTCATAGAATCATAGAATCATAGAGTTGGAAGGGGCCATACAGGCCATCTAGTCCAACCCCCTGCTCAATGCAGGATTAGCCCTAAGCATCCTAAAGCATCCAAGAAAAGTGTGTATCCAACCTTTGCTTGAAGACTTCCAGTGAGGGGGAGCTCACCACCTCCTTAGGCAGCCTATTCCACTGCTGAACTACTCTGACTGTGAAAAACCTTTTCCTGATATCTAGCCTATATCGTTGTACTTGAAGTTTAAACCCATTACTGCGTGTCCTCTCCTCTGCAGCCAGCAGAAACAGCATCCTGCCCTCCTCCAAGTGACAACCTTTCAAATACTTAAAGAGGGCTATCATGTCCCCTCTCAACCTCCTTTTCTCCAGGCTGAACATTCCCAAGTCCCTCAACCTATCTTCATAGGGCTTGGTCCCTTGGCCCCAGATCATCTTCGTCGCTCTCCTCTGTACCCTTTCAATTTTATCGACGTCTGTCTTGAAGTGAGGCCTCCAGAACTGCACACAGTACTCCAGGTGTGGTCTGACCAGTGCCGTATACATTGGGACTATGACATCTTGTGATTTTGATGTGATGCCCCTGTTGATACAGCCCAAAATGGCATTTGCCTTTTTTACCGCTGCATCACACTGCCTGCTCATGTTTAGTTTACAGTCCACAAGTACCCCAAAGGTCTCGTTCACACACAGTGCTACCTAGAAGCGTATCCCCCATCCAGTAGGCATGCTTTTCATTTTTCTGACCCAGATGCAGAACTTTACACTTACCTTTATTAAATTGCATCTTGTTCTCATTTGCCCATTTTTCCATTGTGTTCAGATCTCGTTGAACTCTGTCTCTATCTTCCGGAGTATTTGCCAGTCCTCCCAATTTGGTGTCATCTGCAAACTTGATGAGTAGTCCCTGCACCCCCTCATCTAGATCATTAATAAATATGTTAAAAAGTACCGGGCCGAGCACCGAGCCCTGAGGTACCCCGCTACTCACCTCTCTCCAGTCTGATGAAACACCATTGACAACAACTCTTTGAGTGCGGTTCTCTAACCAATTCCCTATCCACCTAACTATCTGAAAATCCAGATTGCAGTCCTTCAACTTATCCATCAGAACATCATGGGGAACCTTGTCAAAAGCTTTACTAAAATCCAAGTAAATGACATCAACTGAATTTCCCCGATCCAGCAAACCTGTTACTTGGTCAAAAAAGGAAACCAGGTTGGTCTGGCAGGACCTGTTGGAGACAAATCCATGCTGACTTCCTTGGATCACCAAATTGTCCTCCAGATGTTTGCAGATCGCTCCCTTTAATATCTGCTCCATTATCTTCCCCACAACAGAGGTCAGACTCACTGGTCTGTAGTTTCCCGGGTCATCCTTCCTCCCTTTTTTGAAGATCGGAATAACATTTGCTCTCTTCCAGTCCTCCGGGACATCTCCAGTCCTTAAAGAGGTTCCGAAGATGATGGACAAGGGCTGTGCAAGTTCTCTGGAAAGTTCTTTGAGTACTCTCGGGTGCATTTCATCCGGACCAGGGGATTTGAACTCATCCAGTGCAGCTAAATGCCTCTCGACAACCTCTCTATCCATGTTAACCTGCCACCCAGACACTGTCCTTTGGCTATGGCCATCTCTAGATGTGCCTAAACACTTTGACCTGTGGGAAAAAACAGATGTAAAATAGGCACTAAGCCTTTCTGCTTTCTCTGCATCTTCTGTTAGAGTTTGTCCATCCGCACTCAACAGTGGGCCTATTGCCTCCTTCACTTTACGTTTGCTCCTCACATAGCTGAAAAATCTTTTCTTGTTACAATGGGCTTCCCTGGCCAATCTTAGCTCACCTTCAGCTTTGGCCTTTCTTATGATTGATCTACAGTGCCTAGTAACCTGTAGGTACTCTTCTTTAGAGCTCTGTCCTTCCCTCCATTTCCTGAACATTTTCCTTTTCTTTCTTAGTTCCTCTTGAAGTTCTCTGTTCATCCAAATAGGCTTCTTAGAGCTCCTGCAGTGTTTTCGTCTTTCTGGGATAGTCATTGATTGAGCATGCAATAGCTCCTGTTTGAGTAGCGCCCACCCTTCACATGCTCCCTTCCCTTCCAGCATTGTCGTCCATGGTATGACACTCATCATGTCTCTGAGTTTATTAAAGTTTGCCCTACGAAAATCCAACATCCGCGTCTGGCTACAAGCTTCCTTGGCTCCCCATCTTAAAAGGAATTCTATGAGGACATGGTCACTTTCCCCTAGGGTCCCCACCTCCTTCCCCTCATCCACCAACTCTTGCCTGTTGGTCAGTATTAAGTCCAGTATGGCTGAACCTCTTGTGGGTTCATCTACCATTTGATAAATGAAATTGTCAGCCAGGCAAGTCAGAAACTTGCATGACTGAGGACGCTTCGCAGAGTTTGTTTCCCAGCACACATCTGGGAAATTGAAGTCACCCATGATGACAAGGTCCTGCCGCTTGGATATTGTCTCAAGCTGCTCACAAAGTGCAGCATCCACATCCTCTCGTTGGTCAGGCGGTCGGTAGCAGACACCAACTACCACACTGTTTGTTTTCCCCTCACTTATTTTCACCCAGATGCTTTCCACTGTAGATATGCTCTCCTTCACTAGAATTTCCTGACAGGTAAGCCCTTTCCTCACATACAGTGCCACTCCTCCACCTCTTCGATCTATTCTGTTTTTTCTGAACAGTTCATATCCATCCACCATTACATTCCAGTCATGAGAATCATTCCACCAAGCCTACTAGATCATACCTTTCCATCAGCATGAGAAGTTCCAGCTCTTCCTTTTTATGGCCCATGCTTCGGGCGTTAGTATAAAGACATCTGAATCCTTTTACTTTTGGTTCCCTATGAGCTGGCCTTGCCGGTTGGGCTGCCTCCGATCATTTTCCTTCCATACACTCCCTATGTTGATCGTCTCCTTCCCCTAGTGGCTTTAGTTTAAAGCTCTCCTGATGAATCTCCCCAGGTTCATGCCAAACACATTCTTCCCCAGTTTCGATAAGTGCAGTCCATCAGGTGCTAGTAGGCCTTCCTCAAGAAAGCCTATCCCATGGTCCCAGAAACCAAATCTCTCCTGCCGGCACCAACTACGCAGCCAGTGATTCACCTCCATTATCTTCCTCTCCCGACGCATTCCTCTTCCCTTGACAGGCAAGATTGAAGAGAATACCACTTGTGCCCCCATTTGCTTGAGCTTCCTCCCCAGATCTTGATAGTCTTTTTTAATAGGAGCGATGGTATTCAGGGACATGTCATTTGTTCCCACATGGACCATCACAAATGGGTAGTGATCCGTAGATTTGAGGAGTTTGGGCAGCCTTTCTGAAACATCTTTAATTTTCGCCCCTGGCAAGCAACACACCTCTCAGGTTAGGGGGTCGGGCCCAGCCACATGGCGATCCATTCCTCTTAGCAGGGAGTCTCCAATTACCAGTACTCTCCTTTTTTTTTTTCTTCTCAACTCCATTTCCTTCTGTTCCCGTGGCCTCTTCCCTTTGTCTTAGAGTTTGTTTTGGGACCTCTTCCCTTGTTGACCCTTGCACCTCCTCTGCAAGGGCCTGAAATCTATTCTGGAGCTCCAAAGGCCCCGAGAACTGTCTCGCCCTTCGCCGTTAAGTCTTTTTCCGAACTGCCTGCAGAGGCTCCCTATTGTGGTCAATCTCCTTATCCTCTTCAGGACTGGTTGCATTCTCTTTATTCCAAGTTGCAGAGCTCTGGACTATGAACTCCTCCCCTTTCTTACTTTGGGTCAGAGTAAAAATTCTGTTTTCTAATCCCCTAATCTTTTCCTCCAAAAGTCTCACTTGGGGCAGCTGTAGTCCATCTTGTCTTCTGGGAGGAAGGCAATCATGTCACACTCACTGCAGATGATGGGATGAGTGTCCTGGAGGTCCATTGGAATGACTAGGCAGTGGAAGTACTAGGGAAATATAATCTACTGATTCTAATTGCTCGGCCAAGAACCCCAGGCCAAGAGCCCTTTGTCTCTCGCCCTTCGGCTCTCGCCTCTGGTGAGGAGCAGCCCTTTATAATCCTCCCAACAATTACCCAGCAATCACCTCACCCAGGCAGAACAATAGCCTCACCTGGTCAGCAGCAACTCTCCCCAGTAGCTCTCTCCAAGTGCTCTCAGTTGTCTGAGCTCTACCGCAGCTGGAGGAGGAAGGAAGGAAACTGCACAATTAGAACCGTCAACCTGAATGCCAGCACTATTAAGTGACACTGGCACTAATTTTCTCACCAGCTTTCATCTATGGCCACAGGTGACATCACCGCTGTCATCACAATATAATGTTGTTGTTATTTGTAATTCAGGCAAGAATTAATGGCAAAGGGGCTAGGCGGGGGGAAATAGAATGCAAAGCAGACCGTTCTTGGTTGCCGCCGTGTAAAAAAGCGAATGCTCCATAGTTGAAAACAAACAAAAATACTAAAACAAGATGTATTTCTTTAATACGTGTTTCAGAATTATTGCCTGAGTGTCCCAAAAGAGGATCTGAGCAGCTCACAAACCACTAAGCCGGCACACCTACTGATAAGTGGACAGTTTCATATGAAAGCCATACACTTGTGTGCCTTGCTGATTAGTACGTGGACTGCAGACCACCAAGGATGACCCAGGGTGGCTCAGTCTTCTTACAGCTCAGAAGCTAAGTGGGGTCAGCCATGGTTAGTAGTTGGCTGGAGGACCACCAAAGATGGCTCAGCCTTGTCAGATCTTAGAATCTGAGCAGGATCGTTGCTGATTAGGACATGGATTGTAGACCGCCAAGGATGACCCAGGGCAGCTCAACCTCAAAGCTCAGAAGCTAAGTTGGGAATCAGCCATGGTGAGTACTTGGAGTGGAGACTACCAAGGAAATCCAGGCTTGTTATGCAGAGGCAGCCAGTGGCCAACCACCACCTTTGCTCAACGATATAGGCTAGATATCAGGAAAAAAATTTTCACAATCAGAGTAGTTCAGCAGTGGAATTGGCTGCCTAAGGAGGTGGTGAGCTCCCCCTCACTGGCAGTCTTCAAGCAAAGGTTGGATACACACTTTTCTTGGATGCTTTAGGATGCTTTGGGCTGATCCTGCATTGAGCAGGGGGTTGGACTAGATGGCCTGTATGGCCCCTTCCAACTCTATGATTCTATGATTCTATCTCTTGTCTCAAAATGCCCATGAGGGGGTTGCCGTAAGTCAGCTGCAACTTGACTGCCCTTTTCACCCTTACAGATAGCAAGCCTTCTTTCCATCTCCAGCAAACCTTTCCATCACTTTAGAGCAGAGAGCAACAAAACAAAACCCGAATTGGGCATCAATTTTTAATGTTCCCTTTTCTACAGAGTCTCACGAGGCCGTCCTCTGATGGGGAAAGCTATCTCTACCCACATCTCTACCCACATTATAGGAATGCCTTGGAAACAATACCCCGTGAGGCAGTGGCGGAAAAGATATTCCTTTTGGCTCTAGCACCTAGCTCAGCCTTTTTCAACTTTTTTACTGTGGAGAAACAGTAATATATATATATATATATATATATATATATATATATATATATATATATATATATATATATATATATATATATATATATATATATATATATATATATATATATATATATATATATATATATATATATATATATATATATATATATATATATATATATATATATATATATATATAATTAATTAATTAATTCCCACCCATGCTGGAAACCCATCCATGGCTTTCAAGATAATCCAGGGTTTCACGAAACCCTCATTGAGAAAGCCTGGCCTAGCTCCTAACCAGAGTGGTAACACGAGAGATAAGTTGTGTGAAAATGCTCCTGTGGAGGTAGTTGGAAACAAAAGTACTCTTCTGAATCTGGGATATGTGCAGTTGTAAGGATTAGAAAGCTCTTAAATGTATGTCAAGAGTAAAGTGACCAGATTGTCCCACTTTTGGAGGGACATCTGGGGGCACCTGGCAAATTGTACTTATGTTGAAATTAAAAATATATATATAAAAATACTATTTTGCATTCTATGCATTCTATGAAACTTTTTGTTGCTCCATATAGACTAAATTTTTAATCAAGAACCCCCCCCCCAGTCAATGTTGTCCTGCTTTACCAATGTTAAAATCTGGTCACCTAAGTCAAGAGAGCTCTAAGGGTCAGCATAAGAATGAAGGGCCCTGTTGGATCAGTCCATCTGTTTCAGCATCCTGTCTCACACAGTGGCCAACCAGTTCCTCTGGAAGGCCAGCAACAAGGCACAGATGCTGAGGCCTTCCCCAGATTTTGCCTTCTGGCTCTGGGATTCAGAGGTTTGATGACAGTTTATGTGGGGGTTTCCCTCAGCCACCATGGTTCAGAGCCATTGACTGGTATATCCTCCATGAATCTAACTAATCCCCTATGCCACGGGTAGTCAAACTGCGGCCCTCCAGATGTCCATGAACTACAATTCCCAGGAGCCCCCTGCCAGCAAAAGCTGGCAGGGGGCTCCTGGGAATTGTAGTCCATGGACATCTGGAGGGCTGCAGTTTGACTACCCCTGCCCTATGCTGTCCCATTGGGCTGCACATGAGGACTGAGTGAATACTTGCTAGGTCAGCAAGTCGTGAGGTGAGGTGAGAGCAACGTCCAGGAGACAAGCCAAAGAATCGAGTTCAAGGGGGGTCAGTTCACAAGGGAAAGTGAAGCGGAAGCAGGGACAGGGCTGTGGTTACCAAACCAAATACCAGAGTGTATTCCTAAGCTGAGCTGAGATCAGGAACTGGAGCAAGGTCCAGAGCTGAGCTGAAGGTGAGAAAACAGGAATAGAAGCCGAGCTGAGGTCAGGAACTGGGAAGCAGTCGAAAGCTGAGCCAAAGTCCGGAACTGGAGGATAGTCAGACCAACAGACCTTCGCTGTGGAGCACAGAGCCCAGGCAAAGAACATGCACGTTGCATCCACAGGGAAGCCTGGCTAAGATTCCCCTTAAGTAATTGTGAAAGCTCTCCAAAGTGCTTGCAGCTGAGCACAGTTCTCTTCAGAGGAAAGGCCCTCAGCTGTGTGCCATCTACTTTGACAGTGAGCTGTCAGTCTTGCACTTCTCTGGTGACCTGTCAAACCAGCTCACCTCTGCTGCCTCTGGCGTTCCAGTGAGTCTTCCAGGCTGGACATAACTGGTGGAACGGGCTTTGATGCAAGTGGCACCATAAGCTGGCTTGGCCCTTGGCTGGAACCAGGCAGCTCTTTGCCTGAGGGGGTCTGGCTGGTCCCAATCCACAACCAGATCTTCTACACCTGATTCTGCACCTGATTCCAGTGGCTCAGGTCACAGTGCACTAGGTGCACTTCGGGGTCCAAAACCTACATTTGGAGCACCGTCTGGCGACATCCCCTTTTTAATACAGGAAACCCTTTTGATTCAGTCCTTTCTAGGAAAATATCACTTTAAAAGTCAGGTGGGCTCTTGCAGCGTCCCTCCCAAAATTAGTGCATGCCTTTGGTGCAGTGGTTCCCAAACCTGTTGGCATTTGCTTTGTACAGTGACCCAGCCAAGGTTTTTTGGTGCCTTAGGCCAGTGGTCCCCAACTTTTTTATCACTGGGGACCACTCAACGCCTTTTACTGAGGCCCGGGGGGGGGGGGGGGTAGTTTACTCCTCTACTCTCAACCACTGCCCTAACACTCTCTGGTTGCTATGGTAATGTTTAACATCCCTTCAAAATAAGATACAGACACGCCACAACAATGAACATGAGAAACATTTTATTTTCATGGAAATTGTAACTCATGACAATGAGAAATCAATGGGAACCCTGAGCTTGTTTCTGCAACGAGATAGTCCCATCTGGGATGGGAGACAATGACACCCGAAGTGTGTTGTAAAGGGCCGGGGGGGGGGGGAGTAAAGGGCTGGGGGGGAGAGAAGGTGTCCTTCGGGGCCCACCTCCAATTAGTCGAAGGCCCACCTGTGGTCCGCGGCCCACAGGTTGGGGATCGCTACCTTAGGCCAACTATGACCTTGGCACCTATCTGTTCCAGTGTACCATTTTCTTCAGTGCTCAACCAGGTTGTTTTGAGAAACCAACAAACCTTATAGAAAGGGTACAGCTGCCCCTCTATGAACCTCAAGCACGTGGAAGTTCATCTCCTCCTCCTTCTCTGCTGGTCCAGAGCTGGCATTTGAGGAGGTGGGTTTGAGGGGCCCTGGCTTGAGGAGATACACAAAGATGGCAGGTGGCTTTAGTGGAAGGGTGGAGAGAGAGAGAGAGACCAATTCCTGGCATTGCAGTGGGATGGCATGCACTCTAGCTTCCTGTTGTCCCCTCCCTCCTGCTTGTGTTAAGTGAACATGCTAGTAAATCACTGGCTGCACTTCAGCAATGGAAGGGTTAACACGGGGTCGGGGGTTGCTTGTGTGTATGTGAAAAAGAGAGCAGCGGCAATATAATAAGCCCTTAGTTACTTGACAGGCACATAAATAATGCAAAACATGACAAGGCTTGACAGATGGACAAATCCATCGATTTGAAGATCCAGGGTAAGCAAGGAAATGCACGGATCCCCAAAAGTCTGTGGGAAGAGGCATTGCAGAGCTGGAAAAAGTCCAGAGGAGGGCAACCAGGATGAGTCAGGGGTCGGAGCACCTTCCCTCTGAGGAAAGGCTGAAGACTTTTCAGCTTAGAAAAGAGATCACTTGGGGTGGGGGGATTATGATACAGGTTTATTAAATTATGCATGAGTTGAAGAGAGTTGACAAAGAGAAACTTTTCTCCGGCTTCCCGGACACTAGAACTCGAGGACATCTAGTGAAGCTGATGGGCAGTAGGTTCAGGATGGAGAAAAGGAAATCCTTCTTTACAAAGAGAGTGATTAAAATGTGGGGTCTGCTGTCAGAGGATGGAGTGATGGCTGCAGGAATAAATAGCTTTGAAATGGAATTTGATAGATTCATAGAGGATAAGTCTACTACTAGCCATGGTGACCGAGGGGAACTTCTGCATTCTGACACACTAAGCCTTTGAATCCCAGAGTCAGGAGGCAACATCAGGAGAAGGCCTCAGCTGGACTAGAGGGACCCCTGGTCTGATCTAGCAGGGCTCTTCTGATGTTCTTATGAAGGCCTCAGCCTCTTTGACCTGTTATTGACCCTCCAGAGGAACTGGTTGGCCACTGTGTGAGTCAGGATACTAGACTAGATGGGCCCTTGGTCAGATCCAGCAGGACTCTTCTGATGTTCTTATGAAGGCCTCAGACTCTTTGTCCTGTTGTTGGCCCTCCAGAGGAACTGGTTGGCCACTGTGTGAGACATGATGCTAGACTAGATGGGCCCTTGGTCTGATCCATCAGGGCTCTTCTGATATTCTTAAGAGATTCCCAGTGCTGTGAATGAGCTGATGGGAAGAGCCTTGGAGGTGAAGGACACAGATGAGAAACATCCAAACACTTGGATCTTGACTCCTCCCCCCCCCAGCCATTTCACTCACATTATAAGGAGTCTGAGCAGATTCGAGAGGCACTCCCCATCCAAAAAAGAATGGGTCTGTCCTTCCAGACCAACACCGGGTACCTCCACAATCCAAGGTGCTGGGAATTTCTCAGTTCCCGAGAGTCATTCCTTCCTCTCGGCTCCTGTAAAACATAAGAGGCGTCTGGCTGGATCTGAACAATGATCATCCTGGTCTGTGACCATATAAATAAACTTGGCTTGACTTGACTTGAACAATGATCTATTTAGTTGAGCATCCTGTTTCACGCAGAGGCCAACAAACAAGGCTGAGAGGCCATGAGCTTCTCCGATGCTGCTTCCTGGCACTGGGATTGAGTAATCTGGGCTAGCGATTGCCTTGGGATCTGTCTTCCATGAATCTGTTTGACCTTTTAAAGTCACCACTGCATCCCTCGGCCAGTGAATTCTATAGCTAGCTTGTCAGGTGTCCATCCTGCATCAGTTGCCCACCCACTTCATCCTGATTCCCCCCCCCCTCCTAAAGTCCTTCCATTTGTGTGCAGATCTTTGGGGATGGGGGAGATTGGCATCTAGATTCCTGCCTTTAGGAAGAGACAGGCAACAAGCATTGGATGAGCATTTCAGAGCACTTTCATCCTCAAAATCAACAAAGCAGCGTTTTCACACTGGGATAGATTACTTTTGAGTCGTATTCTGCAGAGATACAAGATACATTTTGGGAAGAGAAACTTGGATAAAGTAGGGAAATTCACTGGATTCAATAGGTATATGTCAAACCTGTATTCATACATCCTGAAATTCTATTGCCCTAATACGTCTCTGGCGATATGGCAGAGTGGGGATTTGAACCTGGGTCTCCCAGATTTTATACTGACACTCTAACCATTACGCCATGCTGGAGCAAGGCTTTTTCTTAAAGCTTTCCTTTCCTTCCTCCATTCTCACCCTTTCCGCCCCGGGTGGGGTTGTGGGCTGGCCAGTTCTCCACCAGCACAGCTCAGTTTTCTGTTGCCAGGTGAGAGAGGGTTGTCTCTTGGGATTTCAACTAATCTCCAGAAGATACAGATCCGTTCCCCAGGAGGAAATGGTTGCTTTAGAAAGCATACTCTGTGGCATTATACCCCCAAACCCTGACCTTCCCAGACTCCACCCCCCCCCCAAATCTCCAGAGATTTCCCAAGCAGGAGTTGGTAACCCTACAAATGAGGGTATTTTCTTAAAATGGAGGAAATAGGGGTGGTGTCAGTCTTTCATCCCTGTTTTTTTAGTTGCCCAGGTAACATTTCCAGGGAGGCTGGTAGGACTCAGAGGAGTTCAGGTCAGATTAGAGAATCCCCTCTGATTTTAGGCAGAGATCCAGCTTGCTCAGTGGGGAGGCCGGGTCATCATGGTCCACAGAGCTATCAGATCTGCTGTACCTTGTTCCCCTCCACTCCCATCGTGACTCAGTTGTAATGCTCAGCCAATCTAACAGGACAAAGTTCTTAGGTGATTTCGCTGTGTAATCAGTGCAAGGCATACTAATTCTGGTATGTATAGTTTGCTAAGCTTAGATGCAGTATATGAGCTCACTTGAATACTGTGGTCATCTCCAAAGGATCTGGTTCAGGTGCCTCTTCCTTCTAAAGGTAAAGGGTAAAGGTATCCCCTGTGCAAGCACCGAGTCATGTCTGACCCTTGGGGTGACGCCCTCTAGCGTTTTCATGGCAGACTCAATACGGGGTGGTTTGCCAGTGCCTTCCCCAGTCATTACTGTTTACTCCCTAGCAAGCTGGGTCCTCAATTTACCGACCTCGGAAGGATGGAAGGCTGAGTCAACCCTGAGCCGGCTGCTGGGATCGAACTCCCAGCCTCATGGGCAGAGCTTTCAGGCTGCATGACTGCTGCCTTACCACTCTAAGATTAGGCAAATGGCCCTTCTTGGTTGTGACACCAATTCTCCCCAGGGAGATTTGTCTGTCCCCTTCGGTTGCCATGTCCCACTGGCAGGTGAAGATGTGTTTGTCTCATCTGACATTCCCTCGGTGATCCCCTCTTCCTTCCCATTGTTTTAATTGTTGATTTTATGTCTTTGGACTTATCTTAGCTCTGGTTTTAATTTTCATTGGTTACAATGGTTTTTAAGTAGTTATTTTATCAGGTGTGCTTTGTTAACCCCCTTTGGTGGTTCTCAGGAGGGCAGAAAGGCAAGTTCTATATTTTAAAAAAAATTAAATTGATACAGCCTCCGTAGGCAGCCTCTGGCTGAACGTGAGCATTTCCTCTCCTTATGTTTTATGACCTCATTAGTAGGACAGATAAGGTTACCTAAGGAGAGATAAGCTTTGATAGCTTACCTCCAGCTGTGGGAGTGAATAAATTAACTGGTTTATTGTGCCGGTCAGCAATCATAACTACTTTCCCACTCATGAAACTGCCTTCTACTGAATCAGACCCTTGGTCCACCAAAGGCAGGGGTGGGCAAACTGTGGTCCTCCAGATGTCCATGGACTACAATTCCCATGAGCCCCTGCTAGCGTTCGCTGTCCATGGGCATCTGGAGGGCCGCAGTTTGACTACCCCAGCTCTAAGCTTTCAAAGGCTTGACCAGACTGATTTCTCCTCCTGTCTTTTTATCCTTAAACTGACCTTCCGTAGCTTTCAACATCCCATTGTTTTTGAACTGCGCATGTGAGCATCCACTCATTAACACAGGAAGTCCCACAGCAGCAGGCTGGAGCCTCACAGGGTCTTCCACTACCTGGTACCAATTTTAAGAGGACAGCAGTGCTGTTCTGTTCAGGATGTGGACTGTTCCACTTAGTGTGTATGTGGGTGGGGGTGTTAAATAGAACAGGGGTAGTCAACCTGTGGTCCTCCAGATGTCCATGGACTACAATTCCCATGAGCCCCCTGCCAGCATTTTCTGGCAGGGGGCTCATGGGAATTGTAGTCCATGGACATCTGGAGGACCACAGGTTGACTACTCCTGAAATAGAACATTGCTCATCAGGCCAGATAATCAGGATTTATTCATTTGAACATGTTCCCAAGCTTCTACTTACCTGTCCAGCCAAGTTTGTAGAAGCCCCCGGGTTGCCTATGGGTGGCTCATCCGCCCAGGCCCAGGTGCTGGAAGCAGTGATCTGAATTCTTAATCTTTTTTAAAAACAAAACCCCCAAACCATAAGGTTTGTCATTGTCTGAGGCCATGCCAACATGCCTTGCTTACTTCTGTTCTTATTACAGTGTGCCGTTCCTTTTCAAGAAGATGACGTGATCGTACTGAACGGCACGAAGGAGGACGTGGAAGTCCTGAAGAAAAGAATGGAAGAGAGGAGGCTGAAGAGCAAATTGGGAAAGGTGTGTTGTCTGTGGCATCTACTCGCCCAGTCAGGATTTACTCCAGGGCTTTTTTTCAAACGAGTCTACATTCTTTCCTCCACAGCTCTAATGGGGTATAATATTTCTCCATCTTTGGAACTTTTTAAACAAAGGCTGGATAGCCATCTGGGGGTGGCAGGTTACAGTGGGTGAGCGATAGGGTGGTGAGTGTCCTGCATAGTGCAGGGGGTTGGACTAGATGACCCAGGAGATCCCTTCCAACTCTATGATTCTATGAGTATTCGTGCGCGACCCTTTGAGTATTTGTCGGACAACAAGCTTTAAACAAACAAATACCTTGAGCGGTATTTTCTCTCCCAGGGCTTAGAACAGATTCTTTTGTCAGGTAGACGAAATGGAAAAATCACAAGGTCAGGAACACCCCCCCCACACACACACACACACACACGCACACAAATAGACAACACTAAAATGACTTAAACCATATTACGGTATTAAGCTCTTTCACTTGTACCCCTTCTTCCTCCACCCGTTGGGTTACATATCCAGTAGTGGGTGCATCCAAGTCAGAGGTTGCATTATAGATCTTCAGATACTCATTGCAGAAGAATAAGGCTGGTACTCCCTGCTGTCAATAGAAAGGAAGGTGGCATAGGGTAGCCCAGTTTCTGACCTGAGTAGCTAAATCTGCTGCGAGTCTTCAGAAAACGGCGGGATAGAAATCTTATCATCATCATCATCATTCAACAGGATTGAAGTGGGGATGGGAGGCCACCAAGAAAGGCTCTGCAGCAGAAGGCCCTGGCCCCTCTGCTTCTCATTTGCCAGGAAAGGAGAGGCCCCCAATAGGGAACATTCACTCCACTATGGTCAATTGTAGGTCTGATCTGTCGATGGGCAGCTCCCCCTCCTCCTCCTCCCACCCGGAAGAAGAGCCAGCCGGCTCTGCCAGCCCACTTTCCAAAGGTAAGGCTGCCAGAGAGCATGGTAGCTGGGAGGGAGGGAGAGGCTGGGCCTCTGGCCAGCCCCAGGGAGCCCAATGCAGCTTCTAAAACTGCCCGCCAACCCGAGATCCTAGCGGTGGGGGTGGGACGCCAGGGAATGGCTGCCCACCAACAGGATGGGACCCATAGCAACCTGGAGAAGCCCCTCTGCTTCTCATTTGCCCCCTCCCTGGGGGGGGGGTCGTAAGCCGGTCTTGCCTTCACAGCCCTTGCATGCATGATTGCAGTTGTGCATGCTGTTTTTCAGCTGCACGCATTATCTCAAGTCGTCCATCCAGCAGCCCTGTAAGCCAGGCCAGTGCTGTCATCACCGGGCATTGGTGTGAGGAAGGCAGCGGGTGACCACGGCGCCCTCCCAAATGGGCCACTGGCCTGTTTCCAGGCTATTTCCTCTGCTGAAATCCCTGCAAAGCCTATTGCACTTAGTCTTATCGGCCGGGCACGCCCCTTGTTCGTAGCTGAGATTGCACAGTCGGGTCCAGTAAACTCGAGAAGACCTTGGCCTGGGGAAAGCCTTCTTGCCGGGCAAAACTCCTTCATGCATTTGTGGCTCCCGTGAGCCTTGAACCGGGGGCATTCTGGCTCTCGCTGCCACTCTCAGGCTAAACTGAGAGCTCTCAACACTCTCATAAGGAATGTTCCCTCGGTGCTTTCTTCTTAACCTCAAGTAGCCTCTCCTGCTGTTTGTTGGTTTCTCTCAAAATTACCCCTTTAGATCAACCAGATCTTTCTCAACCAGAAACCCTGAGGTTTCTTGTTGACCCTGGAAGGGTTTCCCAAATGGGTGGGAAATAATTAATTTTTAATGTATATTTTAAAGTGTGTTAAAATATTGGGTGATAGGACCATATATGGTCATGTTGATCTCCCCTCCCCCAAAATAAGTCTGGAGGGGTGGAAAGGGGAGGGGTCCCGGGTGCGTGTGTCCACAGGGTGGAAAGGGGAGGGGTCCCGGGTGGGCGTGTCCACAGCTACACTTCCCAACCATATGCTGCCCTGATTGCGCCACTTCCTGGGTTTCTCGAAACAGGGACCACTGGTTTGATCCAGCACGGCTTTTCTTAACCACACAAGAACATGCTCTGTTCTGATTGGTGGGAAGAGGGAGGAAAACAAATTAATGTGTGGCTCAATAGATTTTGCAAGTTACAGAAGAATTTGTGTAGTCCAACTGACAGTAAATATTAAGCAGGAAGAAAAGTTCTTGTCTTCAGAATCTTTAATCATCATCATCATCAAAACAACCAAAGACTAGTATCCTATGTAACAGCTAGTTTCGTTGACAGACTTCCTCAGTTGTGTAACTGTAATTGCCTGCAACCAGAAAATTCAAGCAGAGCTCAAGGTTGCTTGGAAAACAGAACAGAGGTCTTTGTTTTGATTTAGGCTGTTGGTCCGTCAAGGTCAGTATTGTTAACTCAGGCTTGCTGCATCTCCATCATGTCAGGGGGAAGGTCATTCACATCACCTGATTCCTAACAGATAATGTCAGGGATTGAATCAGGGACCTTCTGCATGCCAAGCAGGTGCTCTGCCACCAAGCCACAGCCCCTCTTCTTATCCTTTTGGAGTGAAGCTTTTAGGCACAAAAGGACATCCTTGACTTCTGTCCACTGTAATGCTGCTTGTTACACTTTGAGTTCTGTGGCTCTATTGTCTTCTACTTGTGTTCTTTTCCTTGGTGTTCTGTCAGCTGTTTCTGGTGTTACCGTTTCCCTATTTGGGCTTGCAGAACTTATTGTTGAGGAAGTGGGCCAGAAGGTGGCTGCAGAAGTCCAAAGGATTTGTTCTGTATTGAGGGTGAGATTGAATAAATTGGTTGGTGTCTGCGGATCCTCCATTTTGCACCTTCCAAACCATGCAAAGCTGTGTGCCTTGGCCCATTTTTTGTTTCACGTCATTTTCAGAATGTAGGGAAGGCTGCGGAACATCAGAAGCCGCTGTGTAATTCCAAGAAATACAAATGTCCAATTTGCAATCTTGCTTGGTCTCAGTTGTCTGATGAGAACAGAACATGGGAGAGATCAGACTTCCCCACCCTTCATAGCTAGTTTCTTTTTCAGCCCTTTGCTGCCCTCTGCTGGAAGAAATACAGAGAAATATTTGCGTTGTGATTAGCCTGTCTTACCTTTCTGCTCCGCACGGCTTAATGCCTTGCTCCAGGAATTTTCCTCTGACTTCTCTGGCTTTTCGACCAATAGAAGGGCCCAGGTCAAAGAGAGGCTCCTTAAACTGATGGAAGAATAGCATCTGTGGTGATTAAAGTTTGAGTCCGGCGGCACCTTTATGATCAACAGAGTTTAATTTTGGGTATAAGCTTTCTTGTGCATGCACATTTCATCAGATACTCTTAATCAGGTCTTTGATGACTGTGATACAATGATCCATATAATCCTGGAACTAACAAGAGGGGGGGTTTCCCCAGTTCCCTGGTAAGAGCATGCAAACTCATCCTGCACCCAGGTGCACATAGCATCCTCGCAAGGCAAGAAGGCCAGCCTCGCCGATAACCCTCTCCCACAGCTCCATCCTCCCATGAGAAAATTGACCCTTAGACTATGCAAACGAGTGAGCAATGCAAAGCAAGGAAAACAGATATGATCCGTTAACCTCCCCAGATCTGCTCTCCACTGTCAGGTGCCAGCAGGGGACATGGACAGCCGGCACTGACATGGTCACGGCAGGTGGCTAGCAACCAGATAGCTCCTGAGAGTTCTTAAGGAATGAGTCTTCTTCTCGCTTTCCCATATCTCATAGGTCCACTTACAGGGAGCAGTCAATAGGCCCCCAGCTGTATAAAGGGGCCAACTCAACTCGTTTTAGCCAAGTCAGTTGGGGGTAATACGAAAAGCACAGAGCAGGTGTATGGAACAAAGTCTTTTATTTATTTCTTCCATTTCTTACCCACCACCCCTGAATGGCTCGTGGCGGGTTACAAAGTCTGTCTAAAACCCCCAGTACAAAGCATAGCAGGATGATGATGATTCAGTTTATTTCCTGCCACTCCTTAAGGCTCGTGGTGGGTAACAATAGTCTTAAAACCCCATTAAAACTCCCACTAAAAGACACACAAAAAAATCCAACATAGCGAAAAATATCCTACTTCCACCTCTATGGCCAAAGGCAGTGGAGAAAATGAAGAGGAAAGATGTACACTACAAACCCCGGGGGGGGGGGGATAAATCTACCTCGCTGACCCCAGCCTCAACCATAGACCTGGCGGAAGAGCTCAGTTTTACAGGCCCTGCGGAAAACTGGTAAATCCTGCAGGGCCTGCAGCTCACCTGGAAGCTCATTCCACCAGGCAGGGGCCAGGACAGAAAAAGCCCTGGCCCTGGTTGAGACTAGGCGTGCTTCCCTAGGACCGGGAACGACCAATAGATTTCCCCCCGCAGAGCGTAAGGCCCTGTAGGGGGCATAGGGCGATAGGTGGTCCAACCCGCGTAAGGCCTTGAAGTTTAAAACCAAAACGTTGGACCGGATCCAGTTGTGAGATTTTTGTGAGATTTTTCTAATTATCAAGCATATGCCAGGAAGTTGTCACTGTCAGAGCTCCTAACGTACCTTCATGCTGGCCTCTGTTGTTTCAGAAAGCCAAGAAACCAAAAGCCGCAGAGACCATTGTGAAATCGGATGTTGTCGAAGGTGAGTTGATCATCCTGTGGAGATGCAGCAAAGAGACTCTTTTCCAGTGCTGTTTGGGGGTAGCTGTGTCGGCCGAGAGAGCCCTGAGAGGACTGCTCTGCGAGAACAGCACGATCAGGACTGGGAGGAGCCCCAGGTCACCCAACTGGCTGCATGTGGAAGAGCAGGGGATCAGACCCGGCTTGCCAGATTAGAAGCCGCTGCTCTTAACCACTGCACCAGAATTCCATTGCTTTTGAAACCCAAATGATGCCCCCCCCCCCCAAGGTAGCACAACTTGCTTATGGCTGTGCAGAGGTGTTGGAACCGGTTGCCTCCTATCTGTGGTTTCACCGCGCTTGGGGACTTTGCCCTCCGTCTCCAAGCATGTGCCCATGGTTTGTTTTAAAAGCTACTTTAAGTACCTTTGGGCCAAAAAGTTCTGTGCAGTTCTGGAGGCCTCTCTTCAAGAAGGACGTGGATAAAATTGAAAGGGTACAGAGGAGAGCGACGAGGATGATCTGGGGCCAAGGGACCAAGCCCTATGAAGATAGGTTGAGAGACTTGGGAATGTTCAACCTGGAGAAAAGGAGGTTGAGAGGGCACATGATAGCCCTCTTTAAGTATTTGAAAGGTTGTCACTTGGAGGAGGGCAGGATGCTGTTTCTGTTGGCTGCAGAGGAGAGGACACACAGTAATGGGTTTAAACTACAAGTTAAACTACGAGATAGGCTAGATATCAGGGGGGGAAATTTCATAGTCAGAGTAGTTCAGCAGTGGAATAGGCTGCCTAAGGAGATGGTGAGCTCCCCCTCACTGGCAGTCTTCAAGCAAAGGTTGGATACACACTTTTCTTGGATGCTTTAGGATGCTTGGGGCTGATCCTGCGTTGAGCAGGGGGTTGGACTGGATTGCCTGTGTGGCCCCTTCCAACTCTATGATTCTGTGATTGTATGAAAAAGCAGGATATACATTTAAGTAATGACAGGGAGCTCAGCTGTTGATTTTAATAGGATGGCACTTGCAGCTTTATCTTTTAATCTCCTGCCACACACCTCTTCTTTCTTTTTCGCTTTTTACAGAGTCACCCGGACCATCGCAAACAAATACCGGAAAGGACACCACAAGCATCAGTTCTGGAGAGAAGAGGAATATCGCCTTCTGCAAGGGCACAGGTCGGTGGAGATATTGCAGCCTAGCCTCATTATTGGGAGCAAGCCTTTGTGAGTCACTCACAGCCAAATATTCGTCGGAGCGGATAGGCCTTGGGTTGCACCCAGCCAGCCTTTTTCAGGTCTCCTCCATGCTGCTGCTTCAGCCTTGCACGGCTTTGGTCATTGTAGCAAGTCCTCGTTCGATGTTGCTTTCTGTTGTGCAGATCAGCCCACGTTGTGCTTTTTTGATGTTTCTTCCAATTTACTTACGATACGATAACATTTATTGTATGTAGCCAAAGGCCATTACAAAACACAATTAAAACAATATGGCACAAATATAAATAAATAAAACAATATTTCTCCAATATTGTGTACCTAAAAATGTAAACATGGACAACTAAGTTACAATAAAAGGGATAAATGGCGTATCAAGGTGTAAAAATGCATTAGCTCGAATCTTCCTGGCAGCCAGAGCAAAAAGTGCCACCCTATAAGAGACATAGGGGTCGACATCTGATAACAGATAGGTGACTTTGTTAAAATCAGAAATAGGGTGAGAGTTTTGTAATAACTTGGCAAGGAATTTGCCCCTGGGTTCGGAGTACAGGGGACAAGCCAAAACATAGTGGGGCAGGTCCTCCACAGATGGATTTCCACATATGCACAGGCGTTGGGCTGTGGGTATTCGGAGATATCACCCAGAGAGCATGGCTGATGGCATCGTTTCAAACCGCAAAGATGTTAGGGCCATTCTAAGATTACGTGTTGTTATATTGACTAAATATGATGCTCTAGAATGGTCTTTTTTAATTGTTTTATACCATGGGGCTGCTTGTGATAGCTTTATTGAAGAGTGGTCAATCAGTGAGTCAGCTTTGAACACCCAATCATGTAAATCAGAAATATTGGCTGATGTATGCAGTAAGTCATCTGGTATGGTATAGCATGAAAGAATGGAGCTAAAAAAATCAGACCGAGTCCTGTCTTTGCTCAATAAGAGCTTAAAACTTTGGTGGCTTAAAGAATCTAATTTGGTTGTGATGTCTTTCTTCCAAGATTTCAGAATAGCTAAGTGGGCGTGGGCTTTGAGTGAGGGAAAACCAAGCTCTGCCCTCATCAGGGCTGCGGGGGACCCTTTTGGAAGAGCCAGGATACGTCTGAAGAAAAAGTTCTGAATGGGCTCCAAGCTATTGATTGTTTGTTCTTTCCAGCCCCAGATGTCAATGCCATATAGTAGGTGAGGAATGACCTTGGCTGCAAAGAGCTTCAAATAAATCACCTGGAGAAGATCTAATTCCACCTGATTTATTCAAAGCGTTCCCTAACTGGTGGGCCCCAGTCTTAGCTAGGGTCTTCACCCAGATAAATGAATCAGGCATTTTCCCCAATGGCTGGAAGATGAGCATAGTGGTTCCTATCCACAAAAAAGGCAGCAAGATCGACCCACAAAACTACCGCCCCATTCGTTTACTAAATATTGCATCCAATTTACTTGAGGACTTCTCGAGGACTTGAAAATCACACACTCCTGACTGGTGCTTCTCCGATCTCCTCCTAAGAAGGCCCAGCGAAGGAGACTCCGCCACACTCTGAGGCAGAAAATTCCGTCTACAAACTGCCCTCACCGTCAGAAAATGCTTCCTAATATTTAAGTGGGACCTCCTTTCCCGTTGTTTGAACCCATGGCTCCTAGTCCTTGTCTCTAAAGCTGCAATAAGCAAGCTGGCCCCCTCTTCAACATATCTACCTTATGCATAGCTAACCCAGCTATCCCATTAGCCCTGGCCCGCCTCTTCTCCAAACTCCACAGACCCAACTCACGTTCAGCTCGTAAGGCCTGGATTCCAACCCCTCAACCGTCTCAGTCACCCTTCAGGTTGTCAATGTACTTGGGAGTCCAAGAGGACCCCATCCTCCTTGTTCCCCCAAGGGAAAACCTGATAGGATCCAGGCCATCACACCCCACGTTCCTTAGTCAAGGTTAAAGGATCAGAATGAGCCCTGGGATGACACCCGCTCCCCTCTTAAGCACCTCCCTGCTGGCTTTAACCCTGGCAGACTTGGCCCCAGCCATAAGAGTAGCTGACTCTAAGCAGATAAGCAAGCTCCCATTTTAAGGCAGGCATTTGAAGCTGGTCAGCTGACTTGGCCAGCTTCCTTGTAGGGCATGAACCTTTCAGCTCCCTTGTTCCGGAAGTCATTCCAATTGCTGCACGGTTATCGCTGTTGTTGGATAATGTCCGTGCGTGATACGCACAAAAAGTGAAATTTAAAAAGATGCATCTTCATTTGGTTTTGGCATCTGTTTGGATGTACCATATTTGTATTTTTTTAATTAAACATTAAAAAAAATACCTTGTTACTGATGTTAACACTGCAGCAGCCTTTGCAACGGGAAATGATCTTCGTGCCGGTCAAAATCAGCCCTAAAACATAGTCTGATCTTTCTGGCTACATAACACAATTTGGCCACCGGTTCTCATTTGCTTTTATTTGCTGTTGGTTTTTCCCTGCAGCAGTCGAGGGGAGCCTGTCCTCTTCGTCCGGGAAAGACGGCAAGAATGCATCTGGGCCCTTCAAGCGACCTGCAGCAAGCAAGGAGGAGAAATCCGAAGCCTACAAGTCGATTTTTACTTCCCACAGCTCTGCCAAGCGCTCCAAGGAGCAGTCATCCAATTGGATTACTCACACAGCTTACTATTTCTGACGCAGTGCAGTGCGCGGCTCCTCCAAGTCCTCTTTAACCTCTGATAAGGCAGGTCTTTGTCATGCGCTTTTTGCGCAGCTTCTCCAGGGATCTGCCAGTTCAAAAGGCGGGGAAGTAGATAAGAAAGCATTATTCAGATTGTCTTAGCTTGTTGGAGAAGCACCAGAATTTAAGATCACCTCCTGTCACCCTTTCTCACAGCTGGTGTCTTTGTTCAGTGATTTTTTCTTGTTCCCACTTCATTTTCACAACTGGGCCACGTGCATCCATAGGAGTGCGGACGTAGGAGACAGAATCCCAGGGCCGAGGTCGTGTGAGCACCATCCAGTACCTTTGTCACTCACACACACACGCACACACACACAGTTCTTGCCCAGTTCTTCTTCTGACTTGGTGGGGCAAGATGCAGTCTGAGAAGGTCCCACCAAACAGGACATTCGACTAGCCCTCTTTTTAAAATCTAGAACAGGGGTAGTCAAACTGTGGCCCTCCAGATGTCCATGGACTACAATTCCCAGGAGCCCCCTGCCAGCGAATGCTGGCAGGGTCTCATGGGGATTGTAGTCCATGGACATCTGGAAGGCCACAGTTTGACTACCCCTGATCTAGAAGATTACTTTAGCCAGCCCTGCTTTCCCCCATCAGCAGTATGTGGGCAGTTTTGTAGCCAGGTCAAAAGCAGCATTGCAGACTCTACTGGCTGTTCCACTAGTCACAGCTCTTTCTCCTCCCAGTTTTGCAGGCGTGGAGTGTTACTGAAGATACCATCTCCACGCTTGTCCCTGTCTTTTGCGGCTTTCCGATGCCTTTCTCCTTCCAAATAAAACGCAGTGTAATACCATGTTTTCCTCAACTGCGGTGTGCTTAATTGGTTCTCCAAAGACCAGTGGTACGTCGTCCCCACAGGGGTCATTCTCTGCGCAGTTTTCATTTGCGTCGCCTGCAGCTGCTTGTTGATTTGCCTCTGCATCTCGTGCTGACTTTCCACATCCGGCGCGCCACGCTGCAGGGCGTACGCCAGTGCTGCCCATGGCAACCCCTGCAGGGAACTCCCAAGGCAAGTAAGAAGCCGAGGTGGTTTGCCATGGCTTTCCTCTGCAGAGCCTTCCTTGGTGTTCTCCCATCCATGTATCAGCCCTGCTTCGTTTCCAAGATTGGAAGAGATCACGCTGTCTTCCATCCACACTGAAGGAGCTGTGCCACTTCTCAAGGCATCTTCTTTCATTTGGCTGGAACCTTCTCTAATCCCTGTTCTCCCTTCTCCCATGGACCACATCCCACTTGGTCGGGTGTCTCCAACCCAGCCTCAAATGACGGGGTCCTTCCCACGCTATGCAATCTGCCTTCTGTTCCTGCCATTCTGGGCTGGAGTGTTAGTTACACAGGAGGGGTGCAGTCTGCTAGGCGCTGAAGTGCTGCCATTGCATCCAGGCACAGCCAATCCACGGCAAGCCTGTAGGACAGGGGTGGCCAAATGGTGGCTCTCCAGGTGTCTGTGGACTACACTGACCATGAGCCCCTGCCAGCATGCTGGCAGGGGCTCATGGTCAGTGTAGTCCATGGAGATAAATGCATGCTGGCAGGGGCTCATGGTCATTGTAGTCCACAGACATCTGGAGAGCCACCGTTTGGCCACCCCTACTGTAGGGTCTTCAAGGCAAGAGTTTCTTAGGAGGAGGATGGGGTAGAAAGAAGTGGTTTTCAAATGGTTTGAATTGGACCCTGCCTCTGTACTCTATATCAACCTTCCTAATGCCGCGACCCTTTAATCCAGTTCCTCATGTTGTGGTGATCCCCAACCATAAAATTAGGCAAGTGTTCTTTCACAGAAATTAAACCGAAACTGACCAATGGCGTGAAGATCCATTGTTCATGCTTGCATATCAATTGGGTTTTTTCCCCGGGGTTTCTCAGTTCAGTTCTGTCTCTTGTACTGCCATGTGGATCTTGCTCTTTTCCGCTGGTCCAGACAAACAAATGCTCTGTCTCAATCTACCCCACAAGGCTGTTGTGTGTATGGCACCCCTCTGGAGAAGCTGTTTGCCCTGCCATGACCCCTGTGAAAGGGTCGTTCGACCCCCAAAGGGGTCCCGACCCCCAGGCTGAGGACCACTGCTCTATACTCTGCTTTTTAACACTCCCTTTCTGAGTAAGCTGTTTTTTTCCTGCCTCCCCAACATACAAAGGCAAGAATCATCAACACTGAGGATTTTTCAAAAACTAGCATAAATAAATACTTATTGTTATTGTCGAGCAACAGGACATAGCAGTGAGGTGTGGTGTCCGACTAGGATCCTCCACCACCCCAGCACAATTGTCCTGCCTTCCCCTAACAGCCAAAGATACTGGGGGTGGGGGGGTGAGGGATCCCCAAGAAACAGGATTTCAAGGGCCACAGGAGGGTAGGCAGGAACACGGTGCTGTCAGACGTTGAAAGAACTCACAACTAACTTCTTAATAATAAGAAAGCTTTATTGAGAAGCACTACAAACATCTAGACTAGCGAAGTCAAATCTGGCTTGAGGGCAGATTTGCTTCTTCTTATCAATACAATTCTCCCGCCCAAAACTTGAAAGTTCCCAAGGGAGGGGAGAGGGAGAGAGGAGACACTTGCAATTAAAAACAGTGTTACATTCTCATGGCCTTGACTGGCTTCCACTGTTGATAGTGAAACCAGATCCAGCCGAGAGGCCCCAGCAAGAGATAATGGATACCACAACCTACATTTCACTTTCTACTTGTTAGCATGATTACAGGACCTGGAGCAACCAGGCACCAAGCAATATAACTGTCATGGAAGAACTCAGGCTAATTTATGGCAGGGTTTTTAGCAATCCTGACAGGTGCTCGGTGGGCCGAAGTCCTTGCACCTGTGCAAACATTAGTATGTTTGGAGGCTGATGACCAGAGCTGAACAGATTTTCTGTTGCATCCAAATAAGAGCAGAGACCAAACACTACAACCTGGCCTTGTAATGTTTGTAAGGTAGAGGGATTCAACCTCAACAGGAGGGACAATGGACTGAGAGGAATAAGAGGAAGAGGAGAAAAGTTAGTTTTTAACTACCCTGCTTTTCCCTACCCCAGCTTTTTGCAAACTTGACCGTGGAGGAACCCCTGAAATATTTTTGAGGCTTCAAGGAACCTTGGAAGTGATGACCGGCCCCTTCATAAGATGGAGAAATCAATTGATCATTGACCCTGCTCTGTCCTAAGGAGTCTCATAGTGGCGTACAATGCACTACCCTTCCTCTGCCCACAACAGGCCCCTTGTGAGGCAGGTGGGGCTGAGAGAGTCCATAGAGAACCATGGCTGAGAGACCCAAATTGTTTCTAAAGTTACGGGCTGGATCGCGCCCTTTTCCTTGATGCGGTAATTCCTGAGCTGAGTAGAAGGGCCCTGAGCTAGACAATTTTGGAACTATATATTTTGAGCTGCAGCAGCATACATATAAAACCCACAGAAGATACAAACATACACGAAGCACCACGCCGATCATAAAACCAGCCAAAAAGATGGAGCCCCTTCAATTAAAAGCCTGAAACAAAAAGGTTAAATTAGGGTTACCAACTCAGTTTGGACATACCTGGAGAATCGAGGGTGGGGCCCAGGAGCGTGAGATATAGGGAGGCAAGGGACTTTGGCATGTAGCTCACCTTTCAAAGCAGCCGTGCTCTACAGGAGATGTAGAATGGGCCTTCCAGATAAATGAATGAATTATATAGTCTGGAGATTGGTTGTAATTTCTAGAGGCCTCCAGGCCCCACCTGGAGGTTGGAAAGCAGGTGGAGATCTCCTGGCAAGCAGGGAAGGCCACTTTCTTTCCAGAGCCCTGGGTCCCTTCTACAAGCCACCAGGTGGCCATCTGTCATCTAACATGAATTATCAAAGCTCACTTGTAGCAGCTGGGGAAGCCGTCACAGAATTGGATGACCAGGGTTTACATTGCAGAAACTGACTTCATCCTTGCCCCAAGAATCTCACTGCAGAAGTTGCCGTGCTTTGCTCCAACTGGAGCGTGTCCAGAGGAGGGCAACAAAGATGGTGAGGGGTTTGGAGACCAAGACGTATGAAGAAAGGTTGGGGGAGCCTGGTCTGTTTAGCCTGGAGAGGAGATGAACTGAGAGGGGAATCTGATCACCATCTTCAAGTATTTAAAAGGCTCCCCTATGGAGGATGGAGCAGAGTTGTTCTCTCTTGCCCCGGAGGGACAGACCAGAACCAATGGGATAAAATTAATTCAAATTAAATTCTGTCTAAACATCAGGAAGAAGTTCCTGACAGAGCGGTTTCTCAGTGGAACAGGCTTCCTCGGGAGGTGGTGGATTCTCCATCTTTGGAGATTTTTAAACAGGCTGGACAGAGAGACTGATTCTGTGAAGGTTCAATGGGGTGGCAGGTTAGAGTGGATGAGCAATAGGGTTGTGAGTGTCTTGCATTGTGCAGGGGGTTGGACTAGATGACACAGGAGGTCCCTTTCAACGCTATGATTCTGTGATTAAAAGCCTGACGTTCCATTGCGTTTGCCTTTCTCTGCAAAGCCTAATTTTAAGTGTCATATTTTGCGTGGCTCTTGTTCACGCGCACCGGGATCGGTCATGTTTTGAGTGCAAGCTTTCCAGCACTCAGCATGGTGCTGCTTTGCTGCCTCCTTACAGGTGGAGGGAGGGTGATAAATTAGGCTTAATTTATTTTGAAAAGTGTCCTCGGATGCAATAAGGAAGTGTTGATTAGAAATTCAGATTATCGTGTTTACACTTGGGTGATTTCTCTGATATGTGGGTGCAGGCCATTAACAGCTGGAACAGTTTTGCCGTCTCCCACCCCCAAGCATAATTAGCGATATTTTCCACACTTTGGGTTTGTCATGGGATTTGCATAATCTTTCTCGGCTTCCAAAATGTTAACCTATAAGAAACTCTTTGTCTCCTTCGAGAATTTCCCACCCCCCCCCCTTCCAGATCAAAACATGGAAAGCATTTGTGGCGCCCCAAGGACTCATTCCTCCACATTTGCCATTTATAAATGAATGCCTGACATTTTGATTTATTGGGGTTTTTCCGCCCCTCTCCTTCTTCCCTCCCCACAACGATCCCACTTTTTCTCAAGGCACCATGACAATAAACTTCCCAGTGGAGGAGCCACAATATGACAGTCTAATTCATAGCCTGGTTGTGTTTTGACAACATCTCTTTATTTTTTTTTCCTTCTAGAGAGCATCCCTGCCCTGGGGATATTAGAGTTAAAAAATGCTTATTACCTCCTGACTTATTAAATGTGGCTCATATCCTAGCAGGGGAACAGACTCAGCTGGTTCTCGGGTGCCCTGCAGTTCTGTCTCGCTCGAGGGTTCGGGGTGCCATCCGCTCGAATGAGGGCTCCTGATCGGCATCTGCCAGCCTTGGAGTCAAAGTCGGCCCCCTGTCAGGTGCCCGTTGGCAGCTCGGATTCCAACCAACAGGAAGAGGGAGGGAGAGAGAGAGAGACTTTCTGGCAATTTATTTTGTTTGGTACATTTTTGTGCCACCTTTCCTGCAAGGACCGCAGGGTGGTGTCGGTGGCTCTCCCTTCCTCTACCACGTCTTCAAAACAACCTGGTGAGGAAGGTTAGGCTGAGAGGCGGGGGGGGGGGGGAATGACTGGCAAAAGGTCACCCCATGGCTTTTGTGGTTGGGTAGGGATTTGAACCTGGGTCTTTGGGGACCGTCCAACACTGTGACAAATAACCTCTGCAGGAGGTCAGCTCTGCCTGGTAGTCTTTGGTGTGGTGACAGCCAAAGCTATGATCTACTGTTCCGACCAACAACTGGAGAACTTTATCCTTACATTGGACAAAAGAATTGCTGAAGTCATATTCCCCTAAAGATGGCCCTTGCCCTTACAAGCTCTGGGGATCCAGCAGGAACGCTCTGGTACATTCTGATGGGATAATTGAAAGTCATTATCCTCCCTCAAGTATAGCAAGCCAGGATACACTGCCAAATCATGGGGACAAAATGAACGTTGGACTTAATAATAAGACAAAAAAGAAGAGTTGCTTTTCTGTACCCTGCTTTTTTTACCACCTGAAGAAGTGGCTTACAATCGCCTTCCCTTCCTCTCCCCCGAACAGGTACCTTGTGAGGGAGGTGAGGCTGAGAGAGCTCTGAGAGAATGGTTGTATTGACCCAAGGTCACCCAGCAAGCTTTGTGTGGAGGAGTAAGGAAGAATATTCATTTCTCCAGATTAGAGGCCGCTATATCAAAGTGGCTATTACTGCTGGACCAGAGAACATCCTGTCACAGTAACGGACATCTAAAGGGTACATGTACCGCTGAAAGAACGGGCATCTCTCACTTCTCTCCTGGACTGGTTCACTAGCATACCCACTGCCTAGATGAGCATTTGGGGGGAAAGTCATGTGTTTTCCACTCAGTCTAGGCCAGGGGTAGTCAAACTGGCCCTCCAGATGTCCATGGACTACAATTCCCATGGGCCCCCTGCCAGCGAATTAGTATCTGGGTGGGAGAACCACCAAGGAAATCCAGGGTTGCTATGCAGAGATAAAGAATGACAAACCATTTCCGTTCCATCTCTTGCCTTGAAACATCTCAGAGTCTTTACTAGGCATGGGCACAAACCAAAGCCACAAAGCAAAAGTTGTTACGAATGTTGCCCTGTTTGTGGTTTTTGAATTCCAGTTCGTGGACAGAGCAGAAAGCTCCGGTGTGATCCTGCAGGGCTCTTTCCCTCTTATCCTCCAATGCACTTGAGAATAAGAAAGACAGTTAGCTCTGGATGGGGATGATCAGCCATAGGAAATGCTTGCAATAAACATGAGAACTGGTCCAGTTAGGGAAAGTATCAAGCCCTGAAGCTGCTCAAGAAGAAGAGCTGTTTGTTTGTTTTTTAAAATACCCCACTTTTCACTACCCGAAAAAGTCCCAAAGTGGCTTATAAACACCTTTCCCTTCCTCTCCCCACAACAGACACCATGTGAGGTAGGTGGGGCTGAGAGAACTCTGACAGAACTGCTCTGTGAGAACAGCTCTAACAGGACTATGACTAGCCCAAGGCCGCATGTGGAGGAGTGGGGAATCAGACCCAGATCTCAGTCCTCTGCTCTCAACCACTACCACGCTGGCTCTTTGGACAGTCTGTTGACATAGTTTAACATCAATTGACAAGAGCTTAATTGAGAGGAAGGGGTTCGTGCTACAGAACACCTGTGTTGTGTGCCCATAAAAAGTAGCCGGTTTGGAACACAAGGTGTCATTGTGTTGACAAACGGCTGGAGAGAGAAAAATTGCCCAGATCCTTTAATGGGATTCTATTTACCAGGGAGTGATGTCAATCTCCAGACGGGGCCCAGAGATATCCCAGTATTACAACTGATCCCATATTGCATAAATCAGTCCAATTGGGGAAATGGGTCCTGGAGGGTGAAGGAAAATATGTTCTCTCTCTCAAAGAGAGCTGCAGCCTCTGGAGATCTATAGCTACCCCTCAGAGAGCCCTGGCAAACTGAAGAAAAACTGAGAGTCTTGTAAAAGTCCTGAGAGAAAGACTGACTCTTTAATTCTGTGGCCTAATTTTGAGTGTTTATTTGGGTTGTCAGATATGCGTTGGGAAATAGCCTGGAGATTTTGGGGAGGGGGACAGAGGTAGAGGAGGGGTGGGGCTTGGCTATGGCATGTATTTCAGTGGGGTATAATGTCATAGAGCAGGGTTAGTCAACCTGTGGTCCTCCAGATGTCCATGGACTACAATTCCCATGAGCCCCTGCCAGTGTTTGCCGGCAGGGGCTCATGGGAATTGTAGTCCATGAACATCTGGAGGGCCACAGGTTGACTACCCTTGTGAGTCCACCTTCCCAAGTGGCCATTTTCTCCAGGGGAACCGAACTTTGTTGCCGGGATACCAGTTGAAATTCCAGGAGGCCACCAGTCACCACCTGGAGGTTGGCAACCGTAGTGTTCATTGATGTTTCCCCATGACTCCCACCCCCTCTCTGGTGACTAAACTCTGTATGGAAAGTTCTGCTTGTGAAGGGTGGAAAAGGTATTACAGGGCCTGTGGGTTTATCTTTGAATGGTTTGGTAAGGGTCAAATTCTCCCTCAGCCACGAAACTCAGTGGGTGATTCTGGGCCAGTTGCTCTCCCAGCCTAACCACCTTCACAGGATGGTTGTGAGGAGAAAAATGAAATCAATTAGAGACCCCTGTATGCTGCCTTAAGCTGCTTAGAGGAAGGGAGGGATAAAAATGGAATATTTAAGTGTCCAGTTCCAGAAACACAACGGGGTTTGCAAATGAATTTGGGTTTATCCTCTGCCGCTTTGAAACTCTCAGTATCTTGTTCTTAAGTGAACATTTTCTCTCCCACCACCACTACTGCCTCAGCTTATTAATATGTCCTATAATAGTCCAGGCAGCGAATTCTGACATTTTAAAATATTTTCATCAAGAAGGCAAATCCAAAACTTACTGCAAAATTTCTCAATAAAATCAAGAGTCCAGTGGCACCTTTAAGACCAACAAAGATTTATTCAAGGCGTGAGCTTTCGAGTGCAAGCACTCTTTTGTCAGACTATGAACCGACCATGACAGTGGGAATATATAAGCAAAAATTAATTCTGTTACATTAGCAAACTGTGTCACAGCATCCAAATACAGCCATATAGACCAGCTAAACCAGCCAATCAGACCCCTCGAATTCAGTTGTAGTTATCTAATAATAATAATAATAATAATAAATAGTTCACAAAAACATGTGAGAAATAAAACTGTCAATGCCAGTGATGGACTCTGATTTTATTGTGCTACTTCAGACCAACACAGCTACTCATTTGAATCTATCCAAAATTTCTCATTCTGGTGTTCAAAGATGTACAAATATTGGGTTGGATCCAACTTGCCTTCTTAAGGGCTGAGTTTCACCCATTTCCACCCCTCCCCAAACAGCTTTTGTCTATGCCGGTGCCGTGATCCCCAGCATAGCTTCTTGGGTGGCCAAAGGAGACCCTCTCCTCTCTTGTTCACCCAGGCAAAATCTCATTGGATCCCACCCACTTGCTTCAGCTCTAAAGGTAAAGGTAAAAGTATCCCCTGTGCAAGCACCGGGTCATGTCTGACCCGTTAAGAAGACGTCCTGAAAGAACAGAAATGCTACTGATCATATGGCCCAGCCCTTTGCATGTTGCATGCTGTGGAGACTCCAGAGAGGTTGGAGCCCTTCTTCCAAGATTATGGGACTCTGGGTGCGCTTTAATGTGCGGCTTGGCTCGCTCACTCTGCCGTACAGGTGCGCGTTGCTTTCCAAGAAATTTAATTTAAGATGAAGAGCTGCAAGAGTGGGCAGAGAAGCTGCCAGTCATCAGTTGACAAAACCGACACTCTACAAATTCAGGCTGTGTCACAACCTAGAGGTGGCCTAAGGCTTACATGAAAACCATGCTACTTTCTAATTTTGAAATGCGGCTTTGGAGGAGAGTTTTTGGTCCTTCAAATCTGACAAATCAGAGGGTTCTAGGCCAAATCGAGCCTGAACTCTACAATAGCCTGAAGCTACAATGACTTTGCTGAAGCCCTGGTACTTTGGTCACATGAGGAGAAGACGAAAGACAACCAAGTTGGGAAGAGTGGAAGGCAGCAGGAAACGAAGACCCAAGGTGAGATCGATGGACTCAACCCAGGAAGCCATGGCCCTCTGCTTGCAGGACCTGAGCAAAGCTGTTCAAGATCACATGTTATGGAGGCCATTTTAATTGTGCCCAAGAGAGCCTGCTTCTGGAGAGTCGGACCCATAATGGGGTAGAGAGCCAGGGTGGTATAGCGGCTTCTAATCTGGTGAGCCAAGTTGGATTCCCTGCTCCTCCTCCACATGCAGCCAGCTGGGTGACCTTGGGCTCATCACAGCCCTGATGGTGCTGTCCTGGGGAGAGGAAAGGGAAGATGTTGGTAAGCCACTTTGAGACTCCTTTGGACAGTGAAAATTGGGGTATAAAAACCAACTCTTCTTCTTCTAGACCAGGGGTAGTCAACCTGTGGTCCTCCAGATGATCATGGACTACACTTCCCATGAGCCCCTGCCAGCATTTGCTGGCAGGGGCTCATGGGAATTGTAGTCCATGAACATCTGGAGGACCACAGGTTGACTACCCCTGTTCTAGACCACAGAGCTGCTCCCAAGAAAATCTGTTGAGGAAAGCCGGGAACACTTCCATTCGATCAGCTAGTTCAATAACAGAACCCGAAGGTATAAACGCTGGTCATTTTTAAAAATACATTTAATAACCTGCCCAAACTCACGTTTATGGCAGCCCAATGCCTACCCTGATTGCCTCCATCTAAGTGAGATTATCTCTGAGACTTCTGCCGCGGGAAAGCCTGCCTGACTCCTTTCTGAATTCTCCCACCACCCCCAAGAGATCTTTACTTGACCTCACCTGTCCTGATCAGGCCTGGGAAGAATGTGGGGCTGTGGCTCAGTGGGAGAACATCTGGTTCGATCCCCGGCATCTCCATTTAAAAGGAACGGGCAGTAGGTGATAAGGAAGCCCTCTGCCTGAGTCTGTGGAGCGCAGCTGCCTGTCTGAGTAGACAATACTGACCTTGATGGACTGATTGCCTGACTCAGTATTAAGCAAGTTATTGTGTATGGGGGATAGGGAATTTCCCCATTTCTGCCTTGTTCTTTCAGGCTCTAAAGTGGACCTCATATACAGTTCTGTTTGATGAGTTCTGTTTGACCTTATATACAGTTCTGTTTGATGAGAAGTAAAAGTAAAAGATGAGAAGTAAAAGTTCTTATTCTGGCGTGGAAATTTTGATTAAAATGTGCCTGGTTCTGCGATTCCGGCAGTCCCAGGGTCTGCAGGAGACCCGGCCCTCTGTTTCTGCAGCGTTGATTTGGAAACAATTTGGGTCAGAAGACAACTCTTTAAAAAGCAAACGCTTGGAAGCCAACCTGATCCCCGTGCGATTTTTATCTATGCGGGGAATTTGTACCTGCTTATTAGCGACTATCTCGAACGGAGAATCAGAACGAGAAGCCCTGTTTTGCCGCCAGCAAAGACACCCTATCTGCCTCTCTGGAAAATGAAACGTTCTTCGGCTTTTCAATAAAAGCTCGAAACCCAGTCGGCACCTGCTGGGAAGCCTTGGCTTCCACGAAGCCTGTCATCTTCCCCCAGCAAGAGGCTCGCCAGCACTCGGTGTAATTGAAAGAAAAGGGATCATTATCTTTTAATATAAAATTGGGGATCTGATAAGCGCTTCTCGCTGTTATGAGTTCTCACATGGGCCACATGGCACGACATGGGTGTACAATGGTGCATGCGCTCGATTCACCCGCAGATCCGAAAAGAAAACGCAGCGCAGCCTTGGATTCGTGCTGACGCCTCGGTTCTCCTAAAGGGGACGATCCCTTTCCCCTGTTCTGCATCCGTCAAATGTGCAGGAGGAAGCAGGAAAGGGGTGGGGGGAGCCATAACGACCAGCACTTTCTCCAGTGTAAACAGGCCTTTGGCAGTGATCTGAATCAAGGTGAATTAGAGTATCGCAGAACAGGGACCTCACAGCTGCTGTTTGCAAACCAAGAACTGAAAAACCTTCTTGGTCTAATTACAGTGGAAACCACCTGTGTGAGATGTACCCCCCCCCCTCTTCAGGCTCCCTCATTAGGGATAATCCTCCCCACAAGGTAACTGGGGGGGGGGGGAAGGCAATGTTTTGGGGAGATGCTGGATTAAAAAAAAAAAAAAGGAGTTGTAAGCAAAACCCAGAACAGGGGGAGGGGGGGGGGGAAATCCATGTAATACTTTTACTTAGGGCCAACCAAAAGGACATCAGATCTGGTTTCCAACAGGTTAGCCATGTTGGTCTGCAGAAAGAACGAGAATGGAGGGTCTGAGGAATGACAGCAAGCTCTAAGAAGACAAAGGAAGTGGCTGTACAATCCATAAAGTCGCATCATCTGCTTCGGTAAGGGGTGGAGGGCGAGGGAAAGAGTTATTCCCAAGCAGCCAGCTGAGTAACCTTGGGCTAGTCACAGCTCTGATAGTTGGGCTCTCTTAGAGCAGTTCTTCCAGGGCTCTCCCAGCCCCACCTGCCTCTCAGGGTGCGTGTTGTGGGGAGAGGAGCGGAAGGCGATTGTAAGCCGCTCTGAGATTCCTCCGGGTAGAGGAAAGCAGGGTATAAAAACCAAGTCTTCTTCATTCAGATGTTTTAAAATTTGAGGGACACATCCAGATGCAAATCTGAGATTTCCCCTGGCAAATTCAAGGGAATAAACTTGCCCATATTCTTTGTGGCTTTGAGCAACACATCTGGTGCAAAGAATGAAAAGAAGACAAAACAAATTGTAGCTTTCTGCCCCCTGTGGTCCTCTAGAGGCGATGAGCTGCAGTTACTAGCTTTGTCCTCAAGGTGGCACTAGCAGCGTGGCATAAGTATAAAACTCGACTTTGAAGATGTGGCGACAATTAGACAGACGGACACACACACACAACTTGATCCAGACATCTAAAAATGTGAAAATTAAGATAGTTCTGAAGATTATATCACACAGCCTAGCTGCCCCCTGCATGTGCTTGAATGACCACGTTGGATTCCCATTTGGACTCATAAGTGGTATTCACAGTGAAGATGCTCCTGGACGTCTCCATACTTTCTTGATAGAAGTATTTTGTGAAAGGGTGGAGCTCCCACACACACACTCGCTTCTCACTTTGCACATACGCAGGCGGAGCTGGGATTTCAAGCTGTATTTGTGTTCGTGGGTCTAGAATCCAAGTTGTGATAATTACCAGATTTGCTTTAATTTTGCTTCGAAGGGGAAGATTGGTGTGCATGACTGTGTTTGGTCTGCAGCAGAGAACTTCTTCCAGACCTAAGGGGGGCTTTGTTGGGTCAGCAGGTTAGTGGAACCGCAAAACACGAACCACGATTCAAACATTGGGGACTCTTCAAGTTACTGGCTAGCTCTCCAGATCCGTCCTGCTGCTGGTTCGTTAAAATGGTCCAGTTAGTTTGAACTCACACTGGGCCAATCACAGGCTTTGGTGGGACCCCTACATCGTGTATAATTTTGGGTGCTGGGCTACTGAGTTAAGGTCAGTTAGTGTAATCTATTGAATAGCTGATGTTTTGGCACACAAGCGACTCTGCGCTTAGTTGAACCCGCTATTCAGCAGGGTAGGCAGATGGAGGGAGGGCAGACAGGCAGCTCCACAGCGACCATCACAGCCAATGGGCAAACAGACTGAGCTGCAGTGTTCTGCACCAACTGGCACCTCCTAGTTGACTTCAAGGGGAGATCTGAGTAGAGTGCATTACAGTAGTCTAGTCTGTGACGCGGCTCCAGGAGGCCAGACAGCTACAAGCACCCTCTTCCCTTGTCTGCCATCCTCCTGGTGCTGCCAAACTGCCAAGCTACATTGCAGGGAAGATGGTTCTAACCAGGAGCATGACAGAATCCAGCTTGGTGGTAGCCCCTTATCTGGAGAGCCAAGTTGGATTCCTTACTCCTCCACCACATGCAGCCAACTGGGTGATCTTGTGACAGACCCAGTTCTCTCAGAGCTCTCCCATCTACCTCGCAGGGTGTCTGTTGTGGAGAGAGGAAGGGAAGGGGGGAATCGAGACACCTTTGGGTAGTAAAAAGCAACTGCTGCTTCTTCCTCTTCCTCTTCCTCTTCCTCTTCTTCTTCCTCTTCTTTTTCTTCTTTTTCTTCTTTTTCTTCTTCTTCTTCTTCTTTCTAAGCCACTGCAAGGCCCAGCAATGACACGGAGCCACCACAGCACCTGCATCGCTGAGAAATGGGAGGACTACAACTCCCAAGAGCCTGTTCAAAACGACACACGCACAGAATCCTATCAAGAAGGTGGATTTAACTGTTTGAGTCGGGTGGCACCTTGAAGACCAACCAGCTTTTCTTCTGGGTCTAAGCTTTCATCATCATCATTATCAGATTTATTTCCGCCACTTTTGACAAATCATCTCGCAGTGGCTTACGCAGTAAAAACCCCACATAAAACGCACAACTATCATATCCCATTAAAATGATGTGCCCTGGCAGCAGAAACCTATCCTCCCACCCCCACAACAACAGGCTGCCTCTTGGTGCGCCGTAGGGCGACTATGCATGCCAGCAGTCCACCAGTGCCGATGCCCTGGGCCAGGGGTGGTCACTTCTATGGGGGCCCATCTGATCTTCCATGCCCTGGCCTCAACTGTAGACCTGTCGGAAGAGCTCCACCTTGCAGACCCTGCAGAATGCTGGAAGCTCCTGCAGGGCCCTCAGCTCTTCCAGGAGCTCGTTCCACCAGGTTGGGGCCAGGACCGAAAAGGCCCTGGTCTTGGTCGGGGCCAGGTGAACTTCCCGGGGTCCAGGGACCACCAACAAGTTAGTACCCACAGAGCATAAAGCCCTATGGGGGGGGCATAGGGCGACAGGTAGTCTCACAGATATGTAAGTCTCTACCTTGAAGGTCAAAACCAGAACCTTGAACCTGATCCGGTGAAATGATCTGCAGAAGAGCACCTGCACACAAAAAGCTGAGACCCAGAATCAAGCTTGCTTGGTTTTTAAAGTGCTCCTGGACTCAGGAGTGGTTTAAAGATTTCTGGGGTCCTAGCAGAGAATCATTATGGTGGAAGAAACCAGATTGGAGGCAGAGCCCCCCCCCCCAGTGGAAAGGAGTGTCACTCTGAGTGTCCTTCCAGAGGGAGAAGGGGGAGGAGAGAGGCTATGGCCCTGAGAGTACGGGGCCCATAGTGTGTGCTACGTGGATCAACTAGCCCTGACTGGACTCAAATTTTCTTCCTCTGCTTCAGACCAACAGACCTACCTACCTGAATCTATGGATTGAAGGGACCAAGCCCTGTGAAGATAGGTTGAGGGACTTGGGAATGTTCAGCCTGGAGAAAAGGAGGTTGAGAGGGGACATGATAGCCCTCTTTAAGTATTTGAAAGGTTGTCACTTGGAGGGGGGCAGGATGCTGTTCCCGTTGGCTGCAGAGGAAAGGACACGTAATGGGTTTAAACTACAAGCACAACGATATAGGCTAGATATCAGGGGAAAAAATGTTCACAGTCAGAGTAGTTCAGCAGTGGAATAGGCTGCTTAAGGAGGTGGTGAGCTCCCCCTCACTGGCAGGCTTCAAGCAAAGGTTGGATACACACTTTTCTTGGATGCTTTAGGATGCTTAGGGCTGATCCTGCGTTGAGCAGGGGGTTGGACTAGATGGCCTGTATGGCCCCTTCCAACTCTATGATTCTATGATTCTATGATTTAAATGAACACCAAGTGGTAAAGCTCTTTTAAAAAATATAGCTTTCCCGCTCGATGACTGAGGATTTTGCCTACGGTTTGTTAGGCAGTTGGCGGCTGACTGGAATGTTCCGGAGGAGTCTCAGGAGAAACGGAAGTCCTAGAGCAACCCCTTCTCTGCAGCGGCTCCAGGACTTCCATTTTATAGTGCGGAGGTGGGATGGGATGCCAGGAGAACTCCAGGCCTCACCTGGAGGTTTGTTCCTCTTGTCGCCGTGGCCGAGGAGAACTTTTAACGTTCCGAGGCAGTGCTATTCTAGGGAAGACTGATATGCCCTGTGAGGAAAGGCTGAGGGGCCTGGGAATGTTCAGCCTGGAGAAGAGGAGGCCGAGAGGGGACATATTTGCTCCCTTTAAGTATGTGAAAGGTTGTCACTTGGAGGAGGGCAGGGAGCGGTTCCTGTTGGCAGCAGTGGAGAGGACCTGCAGGAATGGTTTTAAATTATGTGTAGAACAGTATCAGCTAGATATCATGGGGAAGGAATTGTCAGACTAGTTCAGCAGTAGAACGGGCTGCTTAAGGAGGTGGGGAGCTCCCCCTCACTGGCGGTCTTCAAGCAGCGGCTGGACAGATGCTTCTCCTGGATGCTTGAGGCTGATCCTGCTTTGAGCAGGGGGTTGGACTGGATGGCCTTTATGGAACCCTTCCTGCTCTAGGATTCTGTGCCGCCTTCTGTTCCAGGGAGGACACACAGGAGCTTACAATTTGTCACCAGAATATTCTCCCTTGGATCTGCACAGACCAGCAGGGCTCCCCCCTCAGGGCAAGATAGCCTCTTGCCCTGGAGCCTGCTTCCTCTCCCTCAAGCATCCAACCACACAGGATCGGTGCTTTTCCTGGGAGAAACCAGATGCCGGCCCCTTGGTCTGTACCACTGAGACTCTTCTTTGCTTCTCCGGGAGATGTGAAGACAGCTCTACTTCCTGTTCCTTTTCGTCCTGGCAAGGAGCAAAGCCTCACCTTGTCAGGTAAGGGATGGGAACATCTCAACCTGCAGGGGACCTTCTGCTTTTTCAGTATTTGAAATCAGGGCAGGGGAGGTGTCAGGTATTTCCCCAGTCAAGTACAATAAATCAAATTGGGTTCTGTTGCCAGAATGGACTGCTGGGTGGAAAGGCAGCACCACTTCCGATGAGGAGCCGAATGCGCCTGGACCACTGTTTTTGAATTCATTCATTAATTCTTTTATATCCTTCCTTTCTCCCCAAAGTGTCTGACAGCATTCTCCTTGTTTCCCTTGAATCCTCACAACATCCCTGTGAGGTAGGCCCAAAATCAGCTAGTGAGCTCCCAATAGCACAAGTGGAAATTTGAACCTGGGTCTCCAAGATACTAATCTGACACTGGCTAGCTGGCTTTTGGGGAGGGGGTGTGCATGTCTGTGTATGTGTGTGTGTGTGTGTGTGTGTGTGTGCATGTTACTGCCCTGTGCTTCTAGCAGTGGCCTGGTCTACTGACAACGGGTGCCTGTTGTCTTCAAAATTACGCTCCTGTTCACAGCAGAGGAGCAGGCTGGGCTGGTTTCTTGCTGGTGAGATGGCAACCTCACTTCAAAGAAGGCAGTGACTCACTGAATTGCTGCAAAATGTTCAAGGTTTCACCCGCTTTTCCGACTGACCTGTGGAGGTTTCTCTCCCAAGCAGCGCCCAAAGAAAGGGAGGTGCTCTACTGTTCTTTAGATGGCAGGGAAGAGGCAGTGGGATCTGTTTTAGCTGATGGCCACAGCCTCTGAGCTGAGGCAACCGTTTTGGACCACATCTAAGGTCAATCTCATCCTGCGTCGTCTTCTCAGCAATGGATGGCATCTGGGCATGGGGTCACTGTGGGTGTGAATCTCCTGCATCCTGCAGGGAGTCAGACTGCATGACCCTGCAGCTCCATTCCACTTCTGTGATTCTATGACACGTCAGCTGACCTAGGAAGGGTAACAGCAGAGGAAGAAGGCTGCTGCTACTCTGGCGTTCACAGGTACACTGCTCCTGAACATGGAAGAGTCCTTTCGCCATCCCCTGTAATATCCATCCACCTGACTCCAGTAAATCTGTGTAGTCACCCACTGAAGTCCTCAGAGCCAGCTCCACTGCAAGATTGTCTGCCTCTATGCCTTTCTAAAAATCCCACCCTTCCCCCAAAGTGCTTGGTTCTCCACTCTCCCCATTTTGTCCTCGGGAGGATTCAGGGGAGCACTGGGGGCTGTAGCGGTGCCTGTTTGGTGTAGTGGTTAGGAGTGCGGACTTCTAATCTGGCGAGCCGGGTTCGATTCCCCACTACCCCACATGCAGCCAGTTGGGTGACCTTGGGCTCCTCACAGAAGTGATAAAGCTGTTCTGACTGAGCAGTGATATCAGGGCTCTCTCAGCCTCCCCTCACTGTAAGCCGCTTTGAGGCTCCTTTGGGTAGAGTAAAGCGGCATATAAGAACCAACTCTTCTTCTTCTTTAGTAATACCAGGGCTCTCACAGCCTCACAGGGTGTCTGTCGTGGGGAGAGGAAAGGAAAGGCAAATAAAAGCCACCTTGAGACTCCTTTGGGTAGAAAAAAGTGGCATATAAGAACCAACTCTTCTTCACTAATATCAGGGCTCTCTCAGCCTCACCTCCCTCACAGGGTGTCTGTTGTGGGGAGAGGAAAGGGAAGGCGACTGTAAGCCGCTTTGAGACTCCTTCAGGTAGAGAAAAGCGGCATATAAGAACCAACTCTTCTTCTTCTTCTTCTTCTTCTTCTTCTTCTTCGTCTTCTATGAATCTAAGCCACTGCTCATCGCTGTGGTGGCACATTTTATGTGGAATTGGACCCTGACAGGCAGAAGTTCTCCAGGGTCTCCCTTGAGTAAGGTCATTTCCTGGGTCTTTTTTAACCAGAGAAGCCAAGTGTTCCATTTGAGACCTTCACCTTGCAAAATGCGTGTTCCACCGGTGAGTCACTGGGCCCTCCCAAATTCTAATAAGAATTTGGGACTGGGGGAGTTCCCCCCACTGTCACTACCAACCACAACCGCTTTGCGCCATGTGCCTGGCTCACCCCTAAACCCACAGTGAAGGTCCTAATTGCATAAAAAGCCGGGCAGCTCAAGACGCCGGGCGCTGCCCTGCCCCGAATCATCGAGATTCCTCCCTTGCACTTTTTGAACTGGGACTTTCGGTGCCTCGGCAAAGCGGGCCGTGGTTCTGCTGGTGACGAGGCTGCGCCGAAATTCCCAAACGGCAAAGAGAGTGAAAGAAGGGCTCCTTTTCAAGCCTTGCCAAAAAAGAAGAAGTCGTTTAACCAGAGAGTACAAATTAAACAAATTAAAAAAGCCAGCGCTAATTAAAGACCACAGCGGAGCAGCCGGGGAGCTGGCTCTGCACCTGTTATCTTGCTCACGCAGGGATGCGCCAGACAATTTAAAATGTCACAGCGTTCATTAAATGTTCATTAAGGGCGCCACCAAATTGAGGGAAAATGTGATAATAATACTTCCCGCTTGGGTTGGAATCTCCACCGAGAGATCTCTAAGGAAGGGTTCTCCCCCCCCCTCCCCAAGTAATTACCCTGCTCCTTTCCAGAGGAGCGTGTAAACGTAACAAGCAGTGAAACCCATTGTGCCCTCAGGTGGGGAACTGGCAAGGAGGCTCCGGTGATCCCAGCCTTGGGCTCCAATTGGCTGCGGTTCCTGATCTGGGAGGATTTCATTCATTTCCCCCTTTCTGGCGGTGACAGTTCCTTCTTCGGTCCTTGGGAAGTGGGAAAGACCACAGACCTAGCCCCACGGAGCACGAGGAAGAACTGGGCACTGAATCAATCCAAGGAGATGTGACATGCCACAGATGAGACCACAGATCCCCCTCCTCCAGAGGCTGGGCTAGATCAACATGAAGCCAGGGACTGATAAAGCTGTTCTGACCGAGCAGTGATATCCGAGCTCCCTCAGCCTCCCCTCCCTCGCAGGGTGTCTGTTGTGGGGAGAGGAAAAGGAAGGCGACTGTAAGCCGCTTTGAGACTCCTTCCAGTAAAGTGGCATATAAGAACCAACTCTTCTTCTTCAGTAATATCAGGGCTCTCTCAGCCTCCCCTCCCTCTGTTGTAGGGAGAGGAAAGGGAAGGCAACTGTAAGCCACTTTGAGACTCCTTCCAGTAGAGAAAAGCGGCATATAAGAACCAACTCTTCTTCTTTTTCTAGACCACTGAAGTCTGCTTGTGTCAGGCTGAAACCCTTCCGGAAGGTCCGGGGCAGGGGGGAGAAGCCTTCATGGGCAGTGGTCACTCCTGGTTCTATTGCCAACCCATTCAGTGAATCAAAAATATGTCATTTCTGGCTTGGCACGAGGGATGCCAGCCTCCAGGCAGGACCTGGGGCTCCCTCGGAATTGCAGCTTATCTCCAGGACTGCAGTGTTCAGTTCCCCTGGAGGACATGGTTGCTTTGGAAGGTGGACTCTGGGGCCTTGATCCCCACCGAGGTCCCTGTCCTCCCAAATCTTCAGGAGTTTCCCAGCCTGAATCTGGTAGCCCTACCCCACCCCCGTCCTCTGCTGGTGGTTGGACCTGGCCACCCTTGTTGTGCCACCTGAAGTTCATGATATTTCCGCTTTGGGATCCTAAGCAGCATCAGCAGAGCTACAGCCTCATCTTCCTGTTCTCCATTAAGGTTGCCAACTCTGGGCTGGGAAATTTTGGAAATTTTGGGGGCAGTGCCTATGGAGGAGGGAATCGGAAGGAAGGAAGGAAGGAAGGAAGGAAGAAAGGAAGGAAGAAAGAAAGAAAGAAAGAAAGAAAGAAAGAAAGAAAGAAAGAAAGAAAGAAAGAAACTGGCTTCTGTATGAATCCACCCATTGCTGTTCTGTTCTGCTCAGTATGCCAAAATTCAGCTGGCATCTTTCACTAAGCAGCTAAACTAACACTTAGAAGCGCCTAATCTCAAGACAGCCTGTGCCTCAAAACTCTACAATGTAAGGGATTGGGGAGGATTAGAGCCCTTGTACTTTTTTTTATTATGATCTTTCATGTAGAGACATTGCAGAATCCTCCTTTCAAAGCCTCCACTTGGAGCCGTTTTTCGATGCCTCTGGAGCTGCCGTTTCCATCCGAGTTCTTCTGGGTGCTTCTCTCGGGGTTGCGGCCGGCACAAGCCAAAGGAGCTCCGGAGCTTTGCGCTGCCTGGAAGCTCTGGCCAGCCCACCTCTCTGCAGAGGGTTGTGGCCTTGCGTCTGGGGCAGAGGTTGTACTGCCTGCTCCCTGACCCTCCTCTCAACTGGGGTCAGCGGGAATTGAACCTGGGACCTTCTGCACACGAATCAGGTGCGCTGCTGCAGAGCCATGTCCTCACCATCGCTTTGGTGTTATGTAGGCCAGCAGTCCACCACCACCACCACCACCACCACCACCACCATCATAGTATGAAGGGAGCTTTCCAAAGCTCATACCACCACCCCCCTCCCCAAATTTTGTTGTCCTCGAAGGTGTTGCTGGAGTCCCCTGAGGAATAATGACGACAGCGTGTCTTCTTCTAGCATGATGGACAGAATAGACAGGGCCACCCCGTTTCACCTTCACAAGGACACTCCCACCCACCCGCATAAGGACCCTGAGTTGAGCAATGGGAACTGGTTCGATGGGGATGGCAAGTGTAACCCAGGTCAAGGGAAACTGTGCAACCTCCTGGCTTGGGCACACCCTGAGAAAACACCTTCGCTGTGGGCAGGACTGGGGAAACTGGGACTTCCCCACTTGCACATCAGCCCTTTGTTGCAAGCTTTCCCAAAACATCAGACCGAGGCACGTTTGGGAAAGATTTGGAACCACAATGCTACGGGGAAATGGGGGCAGGGGGTGCTGTCTTGCAGCATCAGCCCCAGGAGAAACAGCCCCTGTGGAAAAGCCAACTGTAGACTCATTTTGCACGCACTGAACAGGGCTCTGTAGAAGCAGAATTCCCTGTTCTGCACAATGGAAGTGCATTGTCTAATGCAGGGGTAGTCAAACTGCGGCCCTCCAGATGTCCATGGACTACAATTCCCAGGAGCCCCCTGCCAGCGAATGCTGGCAGGGGGCTCTTGGGAATTGTAGTTCATGGACATCTGGAGGGCCGCAGTTTGACTACCCCTGGTCTAATGCATGTGGGATGTGATTACCCTTGACAGTCAACTGCAGCTGCGTGGGGATCAAATCGGAATCACACAGAGCTGGAAAAGACCACCAAGGGCCATCCAGCCCAGCCCCCCACCTTCTTGGGGACTTAAAAAACGCACACTGTTGACAGATGCTCATCCAGTCTCCTCTTTAAAACTTCCAAGGACAACAGTTCCACTCCCTGCCCTCTGAGGCAGCATTTCCCATCTACGAACAGCCCTGACCATCAGAAAATGCTACTTTAATATTTAAGCCAGCCTTTCTTAACCTTCTTTCCCATTGAGCAACCCCTGAAACATTCTTCAGGCTTCAAGAAACCCCAGCAGTGATGCGATCATGCAGAATATGGTTGGGAAGCAGAGCTGTGGACATGCCCACCACGGGCCCCTCCCCACCCCCTCCAGGCCCATCATCAGCCGTTTTGGAAGGGGAGGTGGGTCACCCTGACCATATATAGTTACATCACCCAATAAATGTTCAACATATTTTAAAAATATAGATTAAAATGTTTGCATTTGTTTATAATTTTTATACCGCCGCTCTCAGTAAACTGGCTTGCGACAGTTCACCATAAAACATCTCATAAAATACAACATAATCTTAAAAACATCCTAAAATACAAACCCCAAAGTCCTATAACTCCCACCCATTCAGGAAGCCCCTCCAGGGCCACCAAGAAACCTCAGGGCTTCACGAATTTCTGATTGGGAAAGCCTGATTTAAGTGGAACCTCCTTTCCGGCAGACGGACCCCATGTTTGCGGCAGTCCTTGTGGAACCAAAAGAGAGCCAACTTGCCCTAACTGGATGTGATCTTTTCCTTGCTGTCTTTCCATGGACCCAAGAATGCTTCTGCTGAATGCATTTCCAAGCCAAGATCCCTTCCAGCAGTCCCTGGCTCTATGCACAGATACTTGTTTAGCTAAAACCAACATGGAAGGGCTAGGGGTAGTTCCATCCCTTGCGCTGTTCCCTGTGCCAGCAGAACCACACGGTGCTCCCTTTCCTTTCGGACCATTGCTTTCCCACCACCCGCCAGGATTTCATCCAGAGCGGGGATCCGAGGGAGCCTGAGTGAATGTGGCGTTCAGCCTGTGAAGCCGTGGGGTAGGCAGGCACGGCTCGGCCACAGGCCAGGTCCATGCATGTCTTCCCTTAACTGTGGTTACATCTGCATGCAGACAAAGTGCTCTTGACAGATCGGCCGGCTTAAGCCCCTGACGAGTCCCTTGTCAGCATGCCCCGGTCTGTTCCGAGCTCTGCCATGTGCGTGTGTGGGAGCTTCGCGAGATGCACGCATTGCACATCCTGGAACACCAGCGTGGTGGTGGAAAGTTGCAGGCCACTTAGGGTGGGAGACCTCCATTGGGTTTTCAAGCAACAAGAGGTTCAGAGGAGGTTTGCCGTTGGATGCCTCTGCTCTGTGACCCTGGGCTTTCTTGATGGTCTCCCACCCCTGCTTAGCTTCGGAGATCTGAGGCGCTTGGGCTAGCTGACAGGCCACCCGTTTCAGGGCAGTGCCAAATGACTAGTGGCAAAAGAGTCATTGCAGGAATGCTGGTGCCTCCTGTGAGGCAGAGATTCCTCTGCCTCACAGGAGCCAGCTTGGGAGAGCCAGCTTGGTGTAGTGGTTAGGAGTGCGGACTTCTAATCTGGCGAGCCGGGTTTGATTCCACACTCCCCCACCTGCAGCCAGCTGGGTGACCTTGGGCTTGCCACGGCACTGATAAAGCTGTTCTGACCGAGTATAATATCTGGGCTTCACCTTCCTCACAGGGTCTGCTGTGGGGAGAGGAAAGGGAAGGCGACTGTAAGCCGCTTTGAGACTCCTTCGGGTAGAGAAAAGCGGCATATAAGAACCTACTCTTCTTCTTCAGTAATATCAGGGCTCTCTCAGCCCCACCTTCCTCACATGGTGTCTGTTGTGGGGAGAGGAAAGGGAAGGCAACTGTAAGCCGCTTTGAGACACCTTCTGGTAGAGAAAAACGGCATATAAGAACCAATTCTTCTTCTTCTCTGTTCCATCTAGGGTGGTCACTTCTGGGTTAGGAAACACCTGGAGATTTTGGGGGTGGATCTGGGAGTGGGTGGGATTTGGGGCAGGGAGGGACCTCAATGGAGTGTAATGCTCTGGAGTCCCCCCTCCAAAGCAGCCTCTTTCTACAGGGGAAATGATCCCCAGATCCCGCCTGGAGGCTGGCATCCCTCGTTCCATCTGAGGCACACTTTCACATGACCGGCTCAGCAACAAGCACCTGACAACAAAGCCCTTACCTTTTCCCCAGATTGTTACCTTAGCCCAAAAAACCCTCAGATGGCAGATCAGGTAGCAATCGCATTCCTGTAATATTTCTGTCTCAACAGCCCCGTCATAAAATGTACAGCTGGGGAGCCACTTCGGCTGCAGGGACGGTAAAAATTCAGACGATTCGCGGAAAGAATTTGGGAAGGGGGAGAAGGGGAAATTCTTTTCTCAGCAACAAGTCAACAGCCCGGACCTCTGACCCTCTTGGCCAGTCGAAAGCTTCGTCCCCCTGGCCAGAGCCCTCCTCTGTGACATCGACTTTAGGGCAACGTGGAGTAAAATCACACCTGAGCCTCAAAATGGCCAGGTTGGATTCGACTGGAGGGTGGCCTGTTTCAGCCAGCCAAGAGCGGTTTAAGGATTTGTGGGTCCCTAGTGGAGCACAACTGCGGCAGGAACAACCAGTTTGGGAACAGAGGGGACCCAAACAGTGGAAAGGGGTGTCACTCCCAGTGTCCTTAAGGAGGGGCAAGGTGAGAGGCTACATCCCAGATCCATGGTGGGGGGGAAGGCACTGTGTGGGGCCCCTGGAAGTGTGGGGCCCATAGCACGTGCCACATGGATAAACCAGCCCTGTCAGGAGCACCGTCATAAAGATCGTAAGCAAAGCGTGTGGCTGCTTCTTTCACCGTATGTACTTGTGCAAAGCCCTGGTCCGGACATGCGGTAGAATAAGGTGGGAATGCAGAGGCTGAGAGCAAAGGCGACATTTCAGCTTTCCAGATTACGGTTCCCCACGTGTTGTCTGCATGCCTCATCCCCTAGAAGAGAGCAAGTCTCCTTGTGGAGATATAAAGGGAAAGCATGTCACTTCAACAAAAATAGCAAAAGAGCTGTGATTTTATAGAAGCAAGCGGATAGATCACTACATTATAATGCTATAGCCACTGTTGTGTTGTTTTTTTTAAATAAACCCTCTGATGGTGAGGGGAAATGGCAGCCATTTGATGCCAGGAATGAGCAAAAATATACACCTTCCATTCCACGCAACACACAAGCATGTTCTGGCTGCAATTTCTCCAGAAAGATGCTATCCCTCCACCACTGGTTTGGAAAGATCATAGCAAAGCAGAGGAAAACACTGAAGTGAAGGGGGGGGGGGTGCCAAACTGGAGCATAACGTCTACACCTGTGTCACTGAGAACTGAACCTGATGTGCTATTTTGTTAATATGCGGTGATTTTTAACCCGTGGGCCGGGAGGCATTAAGCACGTGTCGGCCTCCTCATTTTGAAATGGTACAGTCCGTGATGCCCCTTCATTCCACGGCATGTGCAGGCCAGGCCATAGACGCAGATGCTCAGAGGTATGCTGCCTCTAAAGATGAGAGTTCTAATTAGTGACTGTGGCTAATAGCCAGCTATCAACCTGTGGGGCTAAATAACAAATGCCAGTGGATTATAATAGGGATAAGGAAAAAAAAATAATCAGTTGTCCCTTCCTGCCACCTGCAAGGCATTTTAATTGCAACTAATAATGGGGCACCTTATTAGGTCTCTGCACACCAACTGCACCACTGAATAATCTCTTTGTAAGAGGGACCATCTCTTGTGGCAGCCATTTGCAGGTATAGGTTTTTCCCTGTTATAACACACTGGCCCTTGTTGTTCAGCTCGATAGACCTTCTCAGTTAAGAAAAGAGACATCGGGGGGCGGGGGAGATGATAGTGCTTTATCAAATCATGCCTGGGGTGGAGGAAGAAGAAGAAGAAGAAGAAGAAGAAGAAGAAGAAGAAGAAGAAGAAGAAGAAGAAGAAGAAGAAGAAGAAGAAGAAGAAGAAGAGTTGGTTCTTATATGCCGCTTTTCCCTACCTGAAGGAGGCTCAAAGCGGATTACAGTCGCCTTCCCATTCCTCTCCCCACAACAGACACCCTGTGAGGTGGGTGAGGCTGAGAGAGCCCTGATATCACTGCTCGGTCAGAACAGTTTTATAAGGAAGGCGAGCTCAAGGTCACCCAGCTGGCTGCATGTGGGGGAGCGCAGAATCGAACCTGGCATGCCAGATTAGAAGTCTGCACTCCTAACCGCTACACCAAACTGGCTCTGGAGAGAGCTGGCAAAGAGAAATTGCTCTCCCTCTCTCAAAAGACTAGAACTCAAGGCCGTCCAATTAAACTGATGGGCAGTAGGTTCAGCAGAGATTAAGGAAATACTGCTTTACACAGAGGGTGGTTAAAATGTGGGATTCACTGCCAGAAGATGTTGCGTTGGCCACAGGAATAAACAACTCCAAAAGGGAATTTGATTCATGGAGATTCAAGAATATGAATGGCTACTAGCCATAGTGACTGAGAGGAACCTCCACGTTCAGAGGCACTAAACCACTGAATTCCAGAGCCAGGAGGTAACATCAGGGGAAGGCCACAGTCTCTATGGCCTGTTGTCAGCCTTCCTTAGCAATTGGTTGGCCACTGTGTGAGACAGGATGCTGGGACAGATACCCCACTGGGCTGATCCAGCAGGGCTCTTCGGCAGACACATGGACACGAGGAAAGTTTGACCCACTGATATTTGTCTTCAGATCTGTTCAAAGGACCCAAAGTCTCTTGACTTCCCAGTTGCTCTATCCCTTGGTCTTTGATGAGTCATTATCATTTCTCATGGATGTCTTCCATTTTGTTTTTTTCATGATGGTACTCAGTGCTACTGGATTCCGGCACCTGTTGGGGGGAAGTTCTCTCAAGTCCTGGTCCTCATGAACAGGCCTGCCCCACACCGACAGAGAAACAGAGAGCGGATCCTTGGGAAAAGCTCCCTGCGGATGTGCAGAAGGAGAGAGGAACTGGTGGATGAGCGATAGGGTTGTGAGTGTCCTGCATAGTGCAGGGGGTTGGACTAGATGACCCAGGAGGTCCCTTCCAACTCTATTGTTCTATGATTCTATAACCCTAAAGATTGGAAGTCTGTACAATATGAACCATAAAATCCTATGAACATTTATTGTGCGCAACGTATAAAATTAAAAACATGCTTAAAGCCCATAGGTTATTCTTAGAAGAACATAATATGCGCTATACAGTAATACACTTTATTCCCAAATTGGGTCTCCCTCCTAATTATGGATGCACACAATGTTCCGGTAGAAAGTACATAAAGCAGCCAATATAATCACTGCCAGCTTCATGGGCACTCACGGCAATGTTTAAGCAGCCTGAGAAAAGGAGACTCTTATCTGACAAGCGGATATTTTTATATGGGCTCTGTCTCCATTGATTTTGTTATCCTACAAAATAAGTTATCCAAAATAAAATTTTATACGGTGAGGCTTGGGGAGAAAAAGAAGAGCTGGGTTTGATGCCTCATTTCTCACTCCCTGAAGGAGCCTCAAGGCACCATTGCCTTCCCTTTCCTCTCCCCACATCAGACACCCTGTGAGGGAGGGGAGGCTGAGACAGCCCTGATATTACTGAAGAAGAAGAGTTGGTTCTTATATGCCGCTTTTCTCTACCTGAAGGAGTCTCAAAGGGGCTTCCATTCACCTTCCCTTCCTCTCCCCACAACAGACACCCTGTGAGGGAAATGAGGCTTAGAGAGCCCTGAGATTCCTGAAGAAGAAGAGTTGGTTCTTATATGCCACTTTCTCTACCCGAAGGAGTCTCAAAGCGGCTTATGTTTGCCTTCCCTTTCCTCTCCCCACATCAGACACCCTGTGAGGGAAGTGAGGCTTAGAGAGCCCTGATATTACTGAAGAAGAAGAAGAGTTGGTTCTTATATGCCGCTTTTCCCTACCCGAAGGAGTCTCAAAGCGGCTTACGTTTGCCTTCCCTTCCTCTCCCCACATCAGACACCCTGTGAGGGAGGTGAGGCTGAGAGAGCATGACAGAACGTCCGGTGAGAACAGCTTCTAAAAGGGCCATGACTGGCTGCAGGTCCCCCAGCTGGCTGCATGGTGAGGAGCAGGAAATCAAACCTGGCTCACCAGATTAGAAGCCTCTGCTCTTAACCACTACTCCAAGCGGGCTCACTACATCAATCTGGTCTCAGTGACCTATAATGTTATAGAGTTATAGTGAGCTAGGAAATCCCCCTGCCAAAGCAGCCGGTTTCTCCAAGAGGGGTAGAATAAATGTGTCAAGGACATAAATAATCAACAATCACCGTATGTAGTCTGGAGATCAGCTTTAATTCCAGGGGTTCTCTAGCCCCCCCTTCCCCAACACACACACACACACAAACACACTGGCCACAATAGATCCAGGCCTTCACCAGTTAGGGTATCACTGAATGGTTTCGTGCCCCAAAGCACCCACAGGGTACAGCTCTGAAACGGCTCTCCATATCGCCTCCTCACCAGGTGAGGAGGCCAAGAGACTCCCCGTCACCCACCCTCCAGAAGCACTGGCATTTTATAGCACGATCGCATTCTCAGACAGATTTTTAAGATGGCTGTTGTTTCCTTGAAATTCTCTAGGGAATCTGGCATCAGCAGGTGGGGCATGATGCATGCAACCCTATGGGAGAGATCCATTGCCCTACTTTGAGTTCAGTGGCACCTTGGAGTTCAATGAAGCTTAATTCAGGGTATAAACTTACAGGAGCAAAAAAACTCAACGGCTTTGGCTTTTTCCTTTTTAAAGAGATAATTTCTCAAGGACTGATCCTGACCTCAGAGGTCCGGTGGTTTTACTTAACACCCAGGAAATGCCCTCTCCATCCATCAGGACTCCCTAATTAGCAACATAAAATATTTCACAATAAATTTCAACGACCCTGGATGGGTGTTTTGTCTTATTCCTCTCTTTATTTTTTAAACAAAAAAAAAACAAAACCAAAGAAAGAAACGGCCACATTTGCATTTGAAAGGGCCACCAAGAGCTCTGGAGTCCTTCATCTCACAGCTTGTAGTGGTATCATTATCTCTCCTGTCTGGCTCCCAAGAAAATTGGTGACCTATTTGTCCTTGGCGGTGGAAGGAAATTTCCAACAGGTTTCCCCAACCCCAAGAAACTTCACACACGCAGCTATATAAATAATAGACATACCTGTTTTCCCAGGCAGCGTGTTGATTGCTAGGTGTGTGGTTTTTGGGTGCTGTACGTCTTCTTATGCTGGATGTCATGTAATTTGATTTTATGTTACCTGCCTTTTGTCCTTAATGACACTGCTACATCTACTGATTTTCAGATAACGTTTTACTGTTTATCTGCTTCCACTGGTGTTCGGGGTTTAGGATTTTTTTTAATAACTGTTTTATAAGTAATTTTTGTGTGCTTTTAATGACGGGTTGTAGATCTCTTGCAAGTCGTCCCGCGAACCAGTTGGTCGGGACCTTGCGGGAAAGAAATATTTAGAATAAATGTATGCAAATTTAAAAATCTGATATAAAATGTCAAGTTGCAGGTTTACAAAGCCTTTTTTCTAAATCGCTCAATGTTAAAAAAGAAAAAAAAAGTAAGGCAGACATACTTGGCTACTTGAAACGAACAAGGAGTTTCTCACCTGCAATACTATAACCTTTGTGAATGAGCATCAATCTAGACCAGGGGTAGTCAAACTGCATTCGCTGGCAGGGGGCTCCTGGGAATTGTAGTCCATGGACATCTGGAGGGCCGCAGTTTGACTACCCCTGATCTAGACAAAATGTACCCTGGCCCAGGCTAGCCTTACTTTGTCAGATCTCAAAAGCTAAGCAGGGTCGGCTGTGATTTGAATTTGGATGGGAGACCACTGAGGAAAGCAAGGGTCATTATGCCAAGACACACAATGGCTAACCGCCTCTGAACGTCTCTTGCCTTGTGTGAAGTAGCCATGTCACCAGTGACTTGACAGCTCTTTCCACCACCAAGACTATGTAGAACTATTGAGTTGGAAGGGCCCATGCAGGCCATCTAGTCCAACCCCCTGCTCAATGCAGATTCACCCTAAAGCATCCAGGATAAGTATTGGTCTAGCTGCTGCTTGAAGACCGCCAGAGAGGGGGAGCTCACCATCTCCTTAGGCAGCCCATTCCGCTGCTGATGACTGTGAAAAATTATTTCTTGATTTCTAGTTGCTATTGTTCTACATGTAGTTTAAACCCATTAATGTGGGCCCTCTCCTCAGCTGTCAACTGCTCCCTGCCCTCCTCCAAGTGCCAACCTTTCAGATACTTCAAGAGAGCCATCTTGTCCCCTCTCAACTTCCTCTTCTCCAAGCTGAACATTCCCAAGCCCTTCAGCCTTTCCTCAGAGGGCCTGGTCCCCAGGCCTTTATCATCCTTGTCGGTCTCCCCTGAACCCTCTCAATTTTCTGCATGTCCTTTTTGAAGTGGGGCCTCCAGAACTGAACACAGGACTCCAGGTGGGGTCTGACCAATGCAGTATACAGCTGGACTATGACATCTTGTGATCACTCTTAAAATATTGAAAGGACTGACAAAACACATTTCCCCCTACATTTTATACATAAGGGTATAATTTTTAAAAAATTCAATCCAACTTTTCAAAAGCTTCACCTGAGGAGGTCAGGAAAGCTCTCCTGGCTCTCTGTAAACCATGCAAAACGGATTGGTTCAAGAGGACTTTTCTGTGCAGATCATAGGCCTGCCCCCTGACCTGGATGGCCCAGGCTAGCTCAATCCTTTGAGGTCTCAGAAGCTAAGTAGGGTGGAACCTGTCTAGTATTTGCATGGGAGACTGCCAAGGAATTCCAGGGCTGGAGTCAGGTGATGGCAAGCCACTTTCTGAACCTCTCTTGTCTCAAAGATCCCCATGGGGTCACCCTAAGTCAGCTGTGACTTATTGGCACTTTCCACCATCAAGGAAAACTTTTACCCAGTCAGCACTGCTGAACGCTGTGCACACCTGTGCAACTGCAGGTGCATCCGGATTTCAGTTCTGTTGCTGCTAAAGCCAGTTAGAGGTGGTCAGTCAATGGCCTCTTCACCTTTGGGGGTTCCTTAGGAGCTAGAGCTGCAGCAGTGGTCCAATCCTCCTCGTAGAGCTGCCAGCTGGCATGGAGAATCATAGAATCACAGAGCTGGGAGGGACCTCATGGGTCATCTAGCCCAACTCCCTGCAGAATGCAGGAAATGTCCCATACTTTTAATACACGATTGATGTGAGGAAATAGCCTAACACGGAGAGCCCAGGCTAGTCCCATCTCACCAGATCTCAGAAGCTAAACAGGGAAGGCCCTGGGTAGTATTTTGATGGTGTCACCACAAGACAGCTAAGACTTGACGGTAAAAGTTGGAAGGAAGGAAGGAAGGAAGGAAGGGAGGGAGGGAGGGAGGGAGGGAGGGAGGGAGGGAAGGAGGAGTAATTAAATTCTAGGAGGAAGGAAGGAAGGAAGGAAGGAAGGAAGGAAGGAAGGAAGGAAGGAAGGAAGGAAGGGAGGGAGGGAGGGAGGGAGGGAGGGAGGGAGGAGTAATTAAATTCTAGGAGGAAGGAAGGAAGGGAGGAAGGAAGGAAGGAAGGAAGGAAGGAAGGAAGGAAGGAAGGAAGGAAGGAAGGAAGGAAGGAGTAATTGAATTCTAGAAGGAATGAAGGAAGGAAGGAAGGAAGGAAGGAAGGAAGGAAGGAAGGAAGGAAGCGTTGGTTGTACCACACAAAATAGCTGTACTAACTTGATTGGATAAATGGCTGGGGACTGTGGTCTAGACAGCTGAGTCTAGCCTACTGTAAGTAGGAGCCTATTTATGTAATTCCTGTACCTCTTCATGTGTCATGAGAATACTTGTGCTATGTGTCAGTTCTTTCCGGTGGTTCCAGACTTCTAAATCCCTCCTGCATTGGCTATTAAACATCCCATTTGATTGATGGTGCTGACTCACAGTTTGTAACCACCTTGCATCCCTTTGAGAAAGGTGGACTATAAAATAAATGAATGAAATTTTGCCTGAGCATACAATATAGTGATGTGGATAATACTGAACTCGGGCAGGGGAGTCTTGGGTTCAGAGCCACCCTCAGCCACGAAACTCACCGTAATCTCAGCCCAATCAAATTATTTCAGCTGAAGCTATTTTTTGAGTTCTTTGAAGGGAAGGTGGGACAAAAACGGATAGATGTGGATGACTCACAGCAATGCTTTAAAACATGCGTAAAATGTGACCAACTAGATATTGTGGGCAGGAGGGATCACAGTCAGAGTAGTTCAGCAGTGGGATGGGTGGCCTAAGGAGGTGGTGAGCTCCCCCTCACTGGTGGTCTTCAAGCAGCAGCTGGACAGATGCGTATCCTTGATGCTTTAGGCCAGGGGTAGTCAAACTGCGGCCCTCCAGATGTCCATGGACTACAATTCCCAGGAGCCCCTGCCAGCGAATGCTGGCAGGGGCTCCTGGGAATTGTAGTCCATGGACATCTGGAGGGCCGCAGTTTGACTACCCCTGCTTTAGGCCAATGGTTCTCAACCTGGGGGTCAGGACCTCTTTCGGGGGTCAAACGACCATTTCACAGGGGTTGCGGCAGGGTGAGCAGCTTGACTGGGGGGGGGGGTTGGGCACCTCCTGAAGGCACCCGCCAATTTATAACCAATTTATAACCAATTTATAACCAACTTATAACCAATTTATATACAATCATGAACAATGGATCTTCATGCCCTTGGTCAGTTTTGGTTTAATTTCTGTGAAAGAACCCTTGCATAATTTTGTGGTTGGAGGTCACCACAATATGAGGAACTGTATTAAAGGGTCAAGGCATTAGGAAGGTTGAGAACCACTGCTTTAGGCTGATCCTGCATTGAGCAGGGGGTTGGACTAGATGGCCTCTATGGACTCTTCCAACTTTATGATTCCAGGAGAGAAAACTATGAGATGCTTCTCTAATAAAATGGTCACACTGTGTTCATAGAGGTACTGATGGCAGGAATATTAGAAACAGGGTGCATACTGATATTTATTTAGAATGGTTTTTGTAGCACCGCTTCAAGGAATCTGCCTAGGGCAGCCTACAACATAGAACTTAATAAAAACGTGAAGCATTAAAAGTTATTAATTAAAATACCGAATCAACAGACCCAGCCAGAAGGCGGAAAATGGATAATTGAGTAGCTTAAAAATAATAGCTTTCAGACTAAAGGCACACTATAAAATCATGTTAAAAAGAGCAACCCCTTAATTAAAAGTCTGGGTGAAAAAACATTTTTTGGCCTGGTGCCTAAACAAAAGCAACATAGAAACCAGGAAAGCTTCAAGGAGAAGGGCATTCCATAAATGGGGAGGGGGCTGCTACCAAACAGACCCTGTCTCTGGTTGACATCTGTGTGCACATCAAAAAAATGTGCTGTACAAAGTTTGGATGCCACTTTCCAGTGGTTCTCAAAACAGTTCATGACATTTAGATCAACTGATATGACATATTGTTCCAACTGTGACAGGCCTCGTGAATTGTATATGAGCACTGGGGAAGATAATTAGACTGACGGGGTTTTTTTTAATGGTATAAACTTTTGTGACCCATAGCCCAATTCACTGGCTGCATCCATTGCTGGATGCTGTTACCCTGCCAGTCAGAGAGAATTCCAGAGGCAAATGAGATGTGCATATGTTTTAATGTATCTGGCTTCGGTATCCAAGTGCTCTCCATGGGGACAAATGAGCCTAGGTAGAGGGGAGCACTTCAATTAAATGGGTATGGCTAAGGGACCCGAAGAAGAAGAAGAAGAAGAGTTGGTTCTTATATGCAGCTTTTCCCTACCCAAAGGAGGCTCAAAGCAGCTTACAGTCGCCTTCCCATTCCTCTCAAGCTCAAAAGCCATACCCCTGATGATCAACCTTGAGCAAAGCTATGAATGCCAAACCTTGCCCAGTCCATTGCATTCTTAAACTATTAACTGAGACCGGGTTGCCAACTCTGGAAATACCTAGAGCAGGGGTAGTCAAACTGCAGCCCTCCAGATGTCCATGGACTACAATTCCCAGAAGCCCCTGCCAGCAAATGCTGGCAGGGGCTTCTGGGAATTGTAGTCCATGGACATCTGGAGGCCACAGAGGTTCTGGGGGGGTGAAGCCTGGGGAGGGGAGGACTGAGAGAGGGGAGCAATCTCAGTAGGGTGGAATGCCACGGAGTCCACCTTCCGAAGCAGCCATTTTCTCCGGGAGAAGGGGGCAGAATGAATGAATGAATGAATGAATGAATGAATGAATGAATGAATGAATGAATGAATGAATGAATGAATGACGTAGTCTGGAGGTCAGTTGTAATTCCAGGTCAGATCTCCAGCCCCAGCTGGGGGTTGGCAAGCATAAGCCATGTAGGGGTTATTATAAAAACGTGTCTCTGGAGACTGGCATCCTTAAAAGCAGCAGCAGCAGAAGAGGTGGTTTTTATACCCCACTTTTCACCACCCAAAGGAGTCTCAAAGCAGTTCATAATCATTTTCCCTTCCTTTCCCCTGGTCAGTAAGGTGAGGTAGGTAAGGCTGAGAGAGCGCTGAGAGAAATTGCTCTGTGAGAACAGCTTCTAACAGGACAGTGACTAGCCCAAGGTCAGCCAGCTGGCTGCATGTGGAGGAGTGTGGCATCAAACCCGGCTTGCCAGATTAGAGACAGCCGCTCTTAACAACAACACCTTGCTGGATATGTCCTTGTTTTTGGTGTCTGTTCTCTTTTCGGCTCATTGTAAAAACTGGTGAAAATGTCCTCTTTTGACGGCTGGAAGGTTAGGAATATCCCTAGTGTATAGCAATTTCCACAGCTGAAGCTGTAGGAGTATTTAACATGAGATTTGTCATAATGATCGGGAAATACATACGCTTTTTTGCTTCTCATAATATGGCCACCCTGTCCTAGGATTTAAGTTCTAAAAAACATACAAAAGGCCAAGTTTGTCCTTGAGTGGCCAAGGTCAAAACCTGCAAGTGTGAGCAATCTTAAAGGATTCTCACACTTGAGAGTTTCACTCCCTTTCAGCCCTTTGATCATTCTATCTTCTTCCGAATGTTGGCTTTGGTTTGTGGAATGGAATTATCTTCTTTCCAAAAACAGTCCAAAACAGATAAAGCACCTTAGTCATCAGCAGCGCCCTATCACCCTCCGAGGTGCTGGCACCAATCGGCTGGGTTATATTTATTCGCAATCCATTGATAAGTGGTAACTACTTGCGAATGGACCAGGGGTTCACAGACCAAGTTTGAGACTGGGGAATTCCCTGTGTGATTAGGTTATGCAAATCGCCTTGCTGTTTCGTCTCCCTGGATCTTAAAAGGACAGCTAGGCAGTTAGCAAGATTACAGTAAAGTGAAAACAAAACAAAAACAGTTTTGGGCAACACTCCTCACCAATAAAATCTAACCTCATTGTCTCAACACTCAGTACTTTGTAGTTGTGCTACGAACATAAGAGAAGTCATGTTGGATCAGGCCAACGGCCTATCCAGTCCAACACTCTGTGTCATTCAGTGGCCAAAATCCAGGGGCCATCAGGAAGTCCCTCAGCAGGGCCAGAACTGTCCAAGCCCTCCCACTGTGGCTCCCCAAGCTCCTAGAACAGGGGTAGTCAACCTGTGGTCCTCCAGATGTCCATGGACTACAATTCCCATGAGCCCCTGCCAGCAAATGCTGGCAGGGGCTCATGGGAATTGTAGTCCATGGACATCTGGAGGACCACAGGTTGACTATCCCTGACCTAGAATACAGTGCATCAGAGCCCCAGTCGTAGGGTTCCCTCTATACGGTGTGGCTAATAGTCACAGAAGGACCTCTGCCCCACATTTATCCAACCCCCTCCTGAAGCTGTCAAGGCTTAGAATACATAGCAATGATGCAAGGAGTAATCTGGTTGTAAAATGCATCAGTTAGGAAATATGAAATTTTAAAGAGTAAGGATGATAGCATTTCATAGATTTTAACTAATCATAGCATTTTATAGAGAATGCCTCATAAACATTAGAATGAAGAGGACCTTGAGGAGATATTTTTGTATCATGCACCTGGTATTGTGAGAAACGGAGAAAAGTATTTCTTTTTCTAGCTGCTCTACTCCATGAACAACAGAGATCAGTTCCTCTGAAGAACTGTGGACTGCATGGCCTTACATACCCTCCAGGGGCCCCTCCCTTTTCCAGACCCCGCCTTCTCCAGGCTCCACCTCCCCATCCCTAGGACTTTCCCACCTCCGAGCTGTCAATTTAGATCAAATTTAGTACAATTCTCCTCTTCTTGGGCTTGATTAAAACATGACACTAAGGGAAGGGAGAGACTGCTCACATACCATGGTCAGGGGTCTGGGTCTCCAGGTTCGAATCCCTGCGTTGCCAGTCACCATGTCTCTACCTAAGTCATTGCAGAAGGTTGTTATTGTAAGGTCCAAAAAAGAACAGGCAGGAGATGTTGTAAGCTGCTCTGAGACTTCATTGGGTCAAAAAGCAGGGTATAAATAAAAATAAAATAGAGAATAAGCAAACTTTGCACAGGCACAAGACTTCGGGTTGGGTCGACAGCCCAAATCTTGTTTCACTGTTTATTGAATGCCCCCATCTTGTTGATTGTATGGATTCACTCTGTGGAAGGAAGGAAGGAAGGAAGGAAGGAAGGAAGGAAGGAAGGAAGGAAGGAAGGAAGGAAGGAAGGAAGGAAGGAAGGAAGGAAGGAAGGAAGGAAGGAAGGAAGGAAGGAATGTCCATGTTCACTTTGCACAACATCCACCAAGGCATTCATAGCTACACAGATAGCAATCCAGTTCAAAGCAGACCGTGAGGCCATGCAGTCCAGCCACAGCACTCCGAGGTTTACTAGATCCAGGTCGGGAAATACCTGGAGATTTCGGAGTAGAGACCCAGAGAAGAGCAGGGTTTAGAGAGGGGAGGAACTTCAATGTGGTATCTTGCCAGAGTCCACTTTCCAAAGTGGCCATTTTCTCCATTTCCCAGACCTGAGTTGGCAAGCCTAGTATTTCCACAATGCTCGGTGTAGCCTTTCTGGAGTTCAAAAGAGGTACCTGTGGAAAAACTGGGAAGATTCAGTGTAATTGCTCCATCTGGCTCCATTTAGATTCATAGGGTTGGGAGGGCCTTACAGGCCATCTAGACCAACCCCCTGCTCAGTACAGGATCAGACTAAAACAACCAGGATAAGGATCCATCCAGCTGCTTCTGGAGGACCCCAGTGAGGGGGAGCTCACCACCTCCTTAGGCAGCCCATTCCCCTACTGCACTTGCCTGACTGTGGAAATTTCCCTTGATACCTAGCCGGTATTGTTTTACATGTAATTTAAATCTATTACTGAGGGTCCTTTCCTCTGCTGCCAACAGGAAAAACTCTCTATCCCTTTCCAAATGACAACCTTTCCAATATTTAAAGGGAACCAATTTTGAGTCCAGGGGCTCTTTTAAGACCAACAAAGTTTTATTCAAGGAATGAGCTTTCATGAGCCTGCACACTTCTTCAGATTCAATGTCTGAAGCATACATGCACACGAAATCTCATCCCTTGAATAAAAAATTGCAGGTCTTAAAGGTTCTACTGGACTCAAAATTTGCCCTGCTGCTTCAGACCAAGGCCCACAGGAATATTTCAAAAGAGCCATCCCGTCCCCTCTCAAAGATAAGTCCTCAATTGGTCCCTGGTAAAGCATGATCTTTTATGTATTTATTATACCTCACTTTTCTCCCAAAGACCTTTCTGTAATTCTCCTCTCCTTAAGTGCCCCAAGTTAACATTATGGGTTTTTGGGTGTGGGTGTGTGGTGGTAAATTCTCCCTACCTAATTTCTCCATCCCGCTGAATGGTTTTAATTCAGCAGAAATATTCATGGCTTAGCATCCCTTTTCAGATGCGAGGGAGATGGATCCTCACTACACAACGCCTACACAACGCGGCATTAACATGAGTTGGGAAGGCATTGTGAAAGGTTACAAGGCCACAAAAGGCAAGAGATCTGTGACATTTTCATGCAAAGTGTACAAGATAAGTACAGGGACCATTAACCGGCTATAAAAAGTTAATATTGCCCAGGCTGCTTGAGTCATCAGTGCAAACCAGATCCCTTGTGAGAATAAACATCCCATTAAGTTTTCAGAAGAGAAACCGCTAGAATCAGGGACACAAGGCGGTGGTCAGAAAAGAACCCTTTCGAAAAGCAGGAAGGGAGAGGGCGTCCAAGCCGTGATCCGAGACATGGAACCTGGTTTGGTGACTTTGGCCTGGTCACACATCCTCTGCCTGACCTACCTCACACGGCCGGGTTTATAAGGGTTAAGCAGAGGAGGGAAGAACAGTGTTGTTCGCTCCCCGTGGGAAGGAAGGCTGTGCCTGGGGCTGGGTTGTGTGTGTTAATGCCATCAAATCACTTCTGATTTATGGCGGTCCTATGCCTTCATGTCCTCCCCAAAGTCCTCTCCTTAACAGCCTTGTTCGGGTGCTGCAAACTGAGGGTCTCGGCTTCCTTACTTCTGTCCATCCATCTTATTTTGGCTCTTCCTCTTTTCCTGCTGCCTTCAACTTTTTCTAGAAGTATTGCCTTTTCCAGTGACTCTAATCTTCTCATAACGACCGTTTACGCACTGGAGGTTTCATGCCGGGCTGCAGGCTGGAGTTTTAGTCATGGCAGGTTGCCCCACCTCTTCCTGCACCCACACGGGGGAGCATTTGGCCTGGTGCACCTCATCCACCCCTGATTTGTGCTCCTGCACGGGAGCCGGGGCAGTGAAGTTCCCAGTGTGTAAACGGTCAATGTGAGCAAGGGATAACAGCCTCAGTTTAGTCATTTTTCGCTTTGAGGGAGAATTCAGGCTTGGTTTGATCTAAACCCCACTGGAATTGATCTAGAACCCACTTTATCTGATCCCAGTTTATTTGATTGCAGGATATAATGCAGGGGTAGTCAACCTGTGGTCCTCCAGATGTCCATGGACTACAATTCCCATGATGTCAATGGACTACAATTCCCATGAGCCCCTGCCAGCATTTGCTGGCATGGGGCTCATGGGAAATGTAGTCCATGGACATCTGGAGGACCACAGGTTGACTAACCCTGATATAATGGATTGCCCATTTTATAACGAACCAACTTCATCCAAAGAATACTCCCCACCTATTTGGGTCTTTCCAAAACTGAAAATCTGATTTGAAAGTGTCAGATAATGATGTCCATGTCACCGGTAGAGTTGTCCTGTTCTCCCTGGCCACCAGGAAAATAAGATCCAAATTGTGCGACTAGATTTAAGATTTTAACTAGTACGACTTTTTATATTGCGTGGATTTCTTTTAATGGTTTATTTATCTTATTTTGTAAGAACTTTATCTGACAACATTTCAATGTTCATTGTTTTATCCATTCTATATTCAAATCCCGTTCTAATTTGTATACTTTTAACATCTAAAATGGCCCATGGCTGATCAATAAATTGAACTGAACTGAGCTACTCTTGATTTGATCTAGAACCCCCTTGACTTGATCTAGAACCCATTTGTCTTTTGGGTGGGCCACAGTCTCCGTACAACTCTTCTCAAACACCCTATTTTGAATGACTCAACTTTCTTCCTGGCAGCTTCCTTTATTGTCCAAATTGTCACACCCATGCTCAGTAATGGAGAATCCCAGGGCACAAATTAACTTGGTCTTGGTCCCCAGTGAGACATCCTTACCCTTAAGGATCTTTTCTGGCTCCTTCATGGCTGCCCTTCCCCGTCTCAGTCTCCTTCTGGTTTCTTGGTTTCAGTCTCCTTTATGGTTGACGATGGAACCAAGGAAGAGAAAATCCTGAACAATTTCAATTTTTTTTTCATTGACATCCTTCAAGTCATGTCATTGCCTAGTAGTCACTACTTTTGTCTTCTTGATGCTCTGCTGGAATCCTGCTTTGGTAGAATCATAGAATCATAGAATCATAGAGTTGGAAGGGGCCATACAGGCCATCTAGTCCAACCCCCTGCTCAACGCAGGATCAGCCCAAAGCATCCTAAAGCATCCAAGAAAAGTGTGTGTCCAACCTTTGCTTGAAGACTGCCAGTGAGGGGGAGCTCACCACCTCCTTAGGCAGCCTATTCCACTGCTGAACTATCGACAAGGAACATCAGCCCCCCCCATAAGAGTGATCAGAGCAGCAGTAGAGAGGGGCATCAGGGCCCTCTCTCTCCCTTGTTGGCAGTTATAGAATCATAGAATTACAGAGTTGGAAGGGGCCAGACAGGCCATCTAGTCCAACCCCCTGCTCAACGCAGGATCAGCCCTAAGCATCCTAAAGCATCCGAGGTCGGTAAAATGAGTACCCAGGTTGCTTTGTTAAATCGGTGGTTCGAAGGAGCATGGATCTTGGAAGTGATTTAAGCTCTTTATTAGGACTCCAGCATGGTTCAGAAAGAGAGCAGCACTGAACTAGGAAGTCCACCAAAATCCCCAACCTATGTGCATTGCAACACAATGGATCTTCCTGCCAGTGCACGCGATAGGTCAGCTTTAGATCAAACTGACTGGATCGAGCTGCACATTGGATGACTGGGTGAAGGGTTGAGGTCCTGCCTCAGACCTCAATCTCAGTCCTTGCCATAGGTTCAGAGATGGCACACTTTTTGCTCTAACTTTCTTTGCTGTTGTCTGCCAGTAATGCAGTGTCATCTGCATGTCTCAAATTGCGAATGCCCCTTCCACAATTTTTCCCACTCCATCCAGCTTTCCTAATTGTTCCACTTTGCATCTGTGCAGGTCAGCTGATGGATGAAATCCAGCATTTGCACCCATGCTGAGCACCTTCTCCTATTTAAAGCAAAAGTCCAAGGGAACCTTAAAAATGGGTAACAATTCTTTCAATAGGATAAATGTCAACTTCTTCATTTAGGTAGGAAAAAATCAAATGCATCACTATAGGATGGGTGAGACTTGGCAGTAGTACACGTGAAAAGGATCTGGGGATCTTAGTAGACCAGACACTGAACATGAGTCAGCAGTGTGACTCGGTAGCTAAAAAGGCAAACGGGATTTTGGGCTGTATTAAAAGAAGTATAGTGTCCAGATCACGCGAGGTGATGTTACCTTTTTACTCCGCTCTTGTTAGATCTCAATTGGAATAGTGTGTTCAGTTTTGGGCACCACAACTGAAGAAAGATGTAGAGAAACTTGAGCGTGTCCAGAGGAGGTTGGTGAGGGGTTTGGAGACCAAGTCGTATCAGGAAAAGTTGAGGGAGCTTGGTCTGTTTAGCCAGGAGAAAAGGTGACAATGAGGTGATATGATAACCATCTTCAAATACTTGAAGGGCTGCCATAGAGAAGATGGAGCAGAGTTGTTTTCTGTTGCCCCAGAGAATCAGACCAGAACCAATGGGATGAAATTAATTCAAAAGAATTTTTGGCTAAACATTCAGAAGTTGTTCCTGACAGGTAGAGCGGTTTCTCAGTGGAACAGGCTTCCTTGGGAGGTGACCTCCTTCTTTGGAAGTCTTTAAGCAGAGGCTAGATAGACATCTGACAGAAATGCTGATTCTGTGAATTTAGGCAGTTTGTGAATGGGTGGGCAGAAAGGGGAGCGCCAGTGTTTGTCTCTTGTGGCCTTTCCTTGCATATCCAGGGAAGTGCTGATCACCACTGTAGGATGGTAGATGAATTTCCTCCAGGCCGGGCTGGATTCTGGAGATTTTTGGTGGTGGTGATCATTTGGGCATGAAATTGGGGTCACTGTGTGTGAGCAGGTAGTTGTAAGTTCCCGCATTGTGCAGGGGGTTGGACTAGATGACCCTGGAGGTCCCTTCCAACTCTATGATTCTATGAGCAGGTTTCATGTGTCACTCACAGGCTGGCTCACACATATCTGGCAGAGTGGCCTGTGACTCCAGACAGTTCCTATTGAAACAAAGGATGTTAGTCCTTAAGATGCCACCGGACTGACTGTATGGGTTCCCTGCAACAAATTAGCAGAGCTCCACCCTTGCAAATATTTGAGACAGGTGGAGCTGACAGGTCATCGCTGGCCACAGGCAGGGGGTGGGGAGTAGGGCAGCCAGATCCTAGGAGCCTTGGGGGAATAAGGACCTCAGTCAGGTGCAATGCACCCTCCGCCCTCCAAAGCATGTGTTGCTTTTAAAGGAATTGATCTCTGTAGTCTGGAGAGGAGCTATAATTCCAGGGGATCCCCAGGTCCCACTTTGAGACTGGCACCCTTAAAAGCAGGGGTAGTCAAACTGCGGCCCTCCAGATGTCCATGGACTACAATTTCCATGAGCCCCTCCCAGTGAATGCTCATGGGAATTGTAGTCTATAGACAGCTGGAAGGCCGCAGTTTGACTACCTCTGCTTAAAAGCATCCGCAGCAGCAGAAGAGTTAGTTTTTATACCCCACTTTTCACTACCCACAGGAGTCTCAGTGGTTTACAATCACCTTCTCTTTCTCTCCCCACAGCAAACACCCTGTGCCGTAGGTGGGGCTGAGAGAGCTCTGACAGAAATGCTCTGTGAGAACAGCTCTAACAGGACTGTGACTAGCCCAAGGTCACCCAGTGGGCTGCATGTGGAGGAGGAGTGGGGAGTTGAACACGGCTCTCCAAATTAGAGGCCGCAGCTCTTAACCACTATGCCGAGCTGGCCTCTTAACTTACTCTGAGTGAAGATCATGTTTTTTATAAGGGAAATTCTATCACTTACTGTAAGTGATAATATGTTGATTTCTTCCTGTAACTTCCTGTTGTGTCTCCTTATCTTGTACTTTTCCTATCTGACAACACTTGGAGGTGGCCCTCCCTTCTCCTATCCTGAGCAAACTGATGACTCTTCTTATCAGATCTTGCTTTGACCGTGCCTCTCTTTGTCATGGGGCCCCACCTTTCCTTTGAGATATCATTTCATATGCATCTCATATCCACTCCACTGCATCTGATGAAGTGAGCATTGACTCCAGAAAGCGTAGGTTCGGCTCAACTTTAAAGGGCCACTGCACTTCTGCTACCTTTCGCTGCTCACCTTGGGACTCTCCCCTGGTTCAGGTTGAAAGCTCAGAAGGAGCTTGATAAATTTGGTGGTGGGGGGGGGGCTCCCGGCATTCCCCAACACCATGCCTTCCCTACTGTTGCATCAGAGGCTGGCAAGGGAGAAATGGGGGTCAGGTCTTGTTGATGCCACAACACCCTTGAGAATTGAGCAGATCGTGGAGCAGAAATTTCAAAGTGGTCATGTTACCTGTGTTGACACAATGCAAATGAACCTCATTCCTACCAGTTAGGGTGCCAGGTCAGAGCTGGAAAATTCCTGGAGATTGGGGGCTGGATTCTGGAGAGGAGGAGGAAAAGGAGAACTGTTTCTTTGTGCCCCAAAGTTCTTTTGTACTACCCAAAGGAGTCTCAATGCTGCTTGCAATTGCCTACCTTCTTGCTCCCCACAACAGGCACCCTGTGAGACTGAGAAGGCTCTGAGAGAACTGTTACTGGCCCAAGGTCACCCAGCTGGCTGCATGTGGAGGAATGGAGGAGCAATGCTCATTCTCCATATTAGCGGCCGCTGCTCTTAACAACGACACTATGCTGGCTCTCAGAGTCTTGGGAGGGGAAAGACCCCTGCAAGTATAATGCCATAGAGCCTACCCTTGGAAGCTGGCACTTTCACCAGGAGAACTGTTCTCTGAAGGCTGAAGAGCAGTTTAATTTCAGGAGATCTCCAGGCTCCCACCTGGACATTGGCAACCCACTGTAGTTGCCCAGTACTCTGGCTACCTGGGTGGGACTGCACGAAGAGAGGGGAGCTTCAGCTAATACCTGGGAGGCCACAAGCCCTGGCTGGGATGCCTGTCTTTAGCTTGGCTGGTCAAAAGCTTTGGAAGGTCTAGCTCAGGGGTAGTCAAACTACGGCCCTCCAGATGTCCATGGACTACAATTCCCAGGAGCCCCTGCCAGCATTCGCTGGCAAGGGCTCCTGGGAATTGTAGTCCATGGACATCTGGAGGGCCGCAGTTTGACTACCCCTGGTCTAGCTGGACACCGTTTGCTTTCTTCATTTTCACCCCATTTGTCTCCCCAATAGGGACTAGGGTTGCTAGCTCCCATGTGGTAAATACCTGGAGGTTTGAGGGTAGAGCTTGGGAAAGATGGGGTTTAGAGAAATGAGGGACCACAGCAAGGGATAATGCCATAGAGACAAAACAAACAAACAAACAAATATTCCAAAGCAGCCATTTTCTCTTCACATGGAGGTCAGCAACCAACAAGGATCCAAAGGTCTTTATGACATTCTTTCCTTCTCCATTTCTTCTCACAACCCTCCTGCAAGGTAGGTTACACTGAGAGAGACTCACTGGCCCAAGGTCATCCAGCAAGCACCCATGGCAGAGTGGGAGTTCAAACCTGGGCCTTCCAGATTCTAGGCTGATTCTCTGACCACACGGCACCGCCATGGCACCTGAGTTAATCCCAGTCTCCTAAGGAGGACCTGGCCAAGGCATCAGATTCTGGGACCTCTCCCAGGCCTTGAAAACAGGTACTTAAGGCAAAGGGCTGGCTCAGAGGAGCCTCGTTCGGGGGCTTGTGGTGTGGCCGCACTTCACGAAGGGGTGTGGTGAGCACCGTGCTGTAATTTCCAGAGTCAGAGCTGGTGAGATTTTATCTTGGGACTTCCAATCAGCCAGCTGCAAAAGGAGACGGGTACAGCTGGTAGGAAGCTGCTAGGCTGAGAAATTCCGCACCTGTCAGGAAGGGTGCTGCTGTTTTTCTTGGCTCTGCTCCTTGGCTGATAAGGGATGGAAAAAAGAGCAGCTTGCTGTCTTGGTCCATTACAAGAAAACAAACCCTAGATTATATATTTCATTAGGACTAACTGACATCTTGAAATAGACTTGGTTATTTCGGTATTAATTGCCTGCTCTCTTGCCGATGGGAGTTCTGCGGTATCTGGCCTTGTCCTCCACTGATGCCCTTGTCCTCCCCAGACTCCATCCCCAAATCTCCAGGCATTTCTGAGCCTGGATCTAGCAACCGTACCCCTCCATGTGTCCTTGCCAGTGGCCAGGAAAGACCATGCAGCCCTAACTTGGAGGGCCCAGCTAGCCTGGTCGCCTCAGATCTCAGAAGCTAAGCAGGGCCAACTCTGGTTCATACTTGGAGGGGAGTCTACACAGAGGCTCTTGGGAGGAAGCCCCTACGGAGATGCCATACAATGGCTGTGGTTTGACAGCCCTTTCCTCCACCGCTGGACCTCCTTGCATTGACAAGCGGAAGCCAGCATAGCTCAGCTTCCCCCAGCAGGGAGACAAGAATTGCCAGTCCCTGCTGGCCTCTGGTGGGGGTGGGGATGCCCGATTCTAGTTGGAGATTTTGGGATGGAGCCTGGGGAGCCTTAGAGGCAACTTTCTGACTCCATTCTCTCCAGGGGGATGATCTCTGGAGGCCGGCATCTCTAATTTTGATTTATCTGCTCAATTTATATACCACTCTGCCCTATGACATCTCGGGCGGTGTACATAGAACCAGTAAAATTGGAACACACATCAACTGTTCTTTCATGGTATAAAGAGATCAAAGACAGTCATAACTTGAGAGTGGCAAGCTAAAAACGCAATGAATGAATGAATGAATGAATGAATGAATGAATGAATGAATGAATGAATGAATGAATGAATGAATGAATGAATGAATGAAGACAACATCAGAAATGTAGTTTGGAAACACTGAACAGTGACTGTGGCAATTTGGAGAGGAGGAGACCATGAGCTGGGAGAGTTGCCTGATGGACATGGATCTGGTTGCAGGAAGGTCTCCCATTGTTGGGGTTCATCCAAAAGCCTGGTGGAAGATCTCCATTTTGCAGGCCCTACAGAACTGTTTAAGTTCCTTGATCTCAATAGAGAGCTCATTCCACCAGGTTGGGGCCACCATTGAAAAAGCCCTGGCTCTTGCTGAGGCCAGGCAGACTTCTTTGGGGCCAGGTATCCACCAAGAAGAGCCTCGTGTGGCGCAGAGTGGTAAGGCAGCAGACATGCAGTCTGAAAGCTCTGCCCATGAGGCTGGGAGTTCGATCCCAGCAGCTGGCTCAAGGTTGACTCAGCCTTCCATCCTTCCGAGGTCGGTAAAATGAGTACCCGGCTTGCTTGCTGGGGGGTAAACGGTAATGACTGGGGAAGGCACTGGCAAACCACCCCGTATTGAGTCTGCCATGAAAACGCTAGAGGGCATCACCCCAAGGGTCAGACATGATTCGGTGCTTGCACAGGGGATACCTTTACCTTTACCTTTACCCACCAAGAGGACAGAGCGTTTCACTCTTTGGGGGATATGGACAAACAGACAGCCCTTGAGGTATGCAGGACCTGGTCCACGTATGTCCTTGAAGGTAAGTACCAGCACCTTAAACCTGAACCTGTACTCATTTGGTAGCCAGTGCATGTGCCAGAGGATTCGTGTGATATTTGTTGTTCAGATGAGAATGCAGGCAGCTGCATTTTAGACCAACTGTAATTTCCAGAACTTGGATAAGAGAAGTCACACATAGAGCGAGTTCCAGAAGTCAAGATGACCATTGCATGGGTCACTGTGGCAAGGTGTTCTGGGGCCATAGTAGCTTGGCTCAATTGAGACAGCAGGATGACAGAGGGAGAGCTTCACCTCTTGAAGACCTGACTGTAAAAGTTGAAAAGTCACATTCTTTCTAGATATGGCCTCATTCTTTCTGATCCAAGGGTTGTCTACTCCCAGGTCTGGAGATCTTCCAGAAATGCAACTGACCAGACTCCAGAGATCAATTCCCTTGGAGAAACCGGCTGCTTCGGAGAGTGTCATGAAAGCCCATTGAGGTCTCTCTCCTCCCCAAATTCCCCCATATTCCCAGGTATTTCCCAGCTTCAAGTCAGTAATTGGTACTTGTGATCAGAGTTCTCATCAAACACCAGAGCCTTGGAATCATTCCCACAGGATTAACCCATCAAGGCATGCATAGTCGTTACCAAGTGGACATCCATCTCAAAAGCTGGAATGTTTCCTTGGGAGAGTCATTCACTCCTGCTATTAGAGGGAAACCTAATCTAACACTGAGGTTCTAAACACAGATACACCCTGCTAGGTCATTGGCTGCCAAGGCCCAACTCTCCTTAAAATTGTAAATATTTCTGCTCTGGCATTCATCCGTGAAGCAGTTAACCCCGTTGCACAATATTTGGGGTTTAAACAGTTAACACAATGCACCTTTCATACCATTGATAAACCTTTCCTAATACTGATTTGCCTTTGGTAAGGATATGAGATGAAGGGTGGGGCCACAAGCTAGAAATGCCTTATTTTGCAATGCAAATGGTTAATGACATAATCTCCCTTAAAAAAACACACACACACACACAAAACAATGCAACCTGGGTTTCAAGAATTTATTTTCCTGTTTTGTTTTCGGAAAATACATGGGTAGGTAAGATTCCGTGCTTTCTGAAAATATTTTGCAGGACTTCATGCCGAAAGAAACGTCAGGATTTGGCAGCAGAAAAGAGCAGGAGTCTGGCAGCACCTTAAAAACTACAAGGCCTGTGGAACAAATTTTGAGTCCAGTAGCACCTTTAAGATCAATGAAGTTTTATTCAAATTTTGGTCTTAAAGGTGCCCCTGGACTCAAAATCTGCTCTGCTGTTTCAGCCCTACATGGCTACCTCCTTGAATCTAACAAAATCTTTTTCAGTGAATCAGTTTATATCATTATCATTATTATTATTTACACGGAATAATAACAATATTTGTTGTCTGCCCTTTGCTTGTGGACTCAGGCCGGATTAAGTCAAGGTAAAATGAATACAGCAAATAGAATGTACAGATAATTATTAAATCATTAATTATCAGAAGAATAGAAGAATTGAGCAACTGGTGGTTCAAATGTGTTTTAAAATGATCAAAAACACAGTTGAACAACCAATCGCGCAATTCTTCTATTGGCTGGAATCATAGAATCATAGAGTTGGAAGGGGCCCTACAGGCCATCTAGTCCAACCCCCTGCTCAACGCAGGATCAGCCCAAAGCATCCTAAAGCATCCAAGAAAAGTGTGCATCCAACCTTTGCTTGAAGACTGCCAGTGAGGAGAGAGTGGGTGGGAGGGCCATAATGGACCATAATGGACCCAAGATGCCCCTAGATGATATATAGTTAATATAATTTCTTCTGTTTCATGAGCAGTGGCCCGGGAAGGCTCATCCTGCCACTCATGTTGGCAGTTCTGAAGGTCCTCCTGGGCTCTGGCTCTTTTCTCCGGCTACAGACGGACTTACATGGGGCTCTTCTGGATCTATCAAGATTCAGCAGTAAGTTTCTTGAATGCCAATGCTCAGATTTAAAAACTTCATCTCTCCAAACTCCAGTATCTATTGGTGACGATTTTTAAAAGAAATATGCACTTTGGGGAATTAATTATTCGAATGGGTGTTTTAATAAGAACCAAACTTCCTACCAATTCCATTTCTCTGAAACCTCTTTGGCTGAGCTTGCAGAGCTATGACGAGGCGAAGCAATTTAAGAGCCATGGCCAACAATAGAACCTGAGCTCCCTAAAATGCACGCCGGACCACAAGCTAATGCGATGATTCATGGAGAATGCAGAGTCTGCTGTAAAGATGAGCTGGCACGGCCGCTTTTGGAATCTGCTGACTTTAATTAGGGTCTGTCTGGGAAAAAGCAAAGATCCAAGAGAACTGCTCTTTCCCTCTTAAGATCGGGAGGCTGGATAAGGTTTGGGGAGGGATTGTGACTCAGTGGGAATGAATTCGGCTCAAGCCCAGGATTCTCCACTTGAAGCAACTCATGGAGCAGGTTTGAGGAGGAAAAGTGCTTCTCTGCATGAGATGCTGAATAGGCCTTACGAGTGGGTTGCCAACCTCCAGGTGAAAAGAGAGCTGTGCAATAGGAGCTCTAACGATCAGGTGCAAATGCCTCCAAAAGCGCAAAATATGTATAGAAGGCATAACTAAGAAAGCATCAACAACGAATATGTAAATTTACAAATTTGTAGGCAAAATATCAGCAGGTGTAGAACAAAAAAAAATGGCCAACACAGAAATCCAACAGTGCAACAGTTAGTTCAAAATTGAAGTCCAAAAGTTCAACAGGTGTAGAACAAAGAACTGGTCAAAACAGCAGTCCAACGGGTGTAGTTGGTGATTTTAAAACAAAGGCTGGATAGCCATCTAACGGAGAGGCTGATCCTGTGAAGGTTCAAGGGGGTGGCAGGTTACAGTGGATGAGCGATTGGGATGTGAGTGTCCTGCATAGTGCAGGGGATTGGACTAGATGACCCAGGAGGTCCCTTCCAACTCTATTATTCCATGATTCTAGCTGAACTGAGGTCCAAACGAGGATCCCGTAATACCCCATTTTGCAAGGTGTCTTCTACTGTGGACCTGAATGATTAATGTCAAAATGTGGAATGGTGCAAAATCTCAAAGATGCAAATGTTTTGAAACTGTACAAAATCTTAACACAAACACATAGATGCATTTTTCTTACCCAACAGGAAAAAAATGTACTATCAAGTTCCCCAGAGGAATAATACAAACTTAGGAGATTTCTCTATCACAAACAAATTCTAAAATAGAAAATACTACAATTACTTAATTAAAATGCTGTATTCACTATATATGAGCTTCTTGTGGCGCAGAGTGGTAAGGCAGCAGACATGCAGTCTGAAGCTCTGCACATGAGGCTAGGAGTTCAATCCCAGCAGCCGGCTCATGGTTGACTCAGCCTTCCATCCTTCTGAGGTCGGTAAAATGAGGACCCAGCTTGCTGGGGGGTAAACAGTAATGACTGGGGAAGGCACTGGCAAACCACCCCGTATTGAATCTGCCATGAAAACACTAGAGGGCATCACCCCAAGGGTCAGACATGACCCGGTGCTTGCACAGGGGATACCTTTACCTTTACCTTTTATTCACTATATGACAGTTATATAATGTCAATACTTACCATTACTTTAGCAAGATAATCTTTCTAGCTGCACATGGCCTACTGAATATCCAGGGGGAGAGATTACTACCCCATAGGATATCTATTGCCTTTGAGTGACTACACCAGGCTACTGTTACACAGCTCTCTTTCTGATTTTTTTTCCAATTTACTGTGTACCCCATTTGTTTTTTGTAACCTCCAGGTGGGGCCTGGAGATCTCCTAGAGTTGCAAGCTGCAGAGATCAGTTGTCTTGGAGAACCAGCTGCCAACCTATACTCGTAGGATTTTCAAGGTAAGAGATGTTCAGAGTTGGTTTCCCATTGCCTGCCGCCACATAAGAACCCCAGGGTTCCTTGATGGTCTCCCATCCAAATGCCCACCAGAGCTGACCCTGCTTAGCTTCTGGGATCTGACAAGATCAGGTCAGACTAGGCTATCCAGGTCAAGGGAGGTCATATTCCTATTGATCTGGAGTTTCAGGCTAGGTTGTCATCAAAATGTTGATGACACCCAGCAATTTCTGCTAATGGATAGCCAGCTGTCAACACCACCAGACCACCTGGCCAGATGCCTGGAGGCCATGGTAGACTGGCTCAAGCGAAGCTGGCTGAAGTTGAATCCAGCCAAAATGGAGGTCTTCTAGCTGGGTTGGCCTGCAGAGAGACAGGGGATGCATCTTCCAGCCCTTGACAGAACCCAACTAATACCAATGCCTTCTGGGCATGAGACTGGATACCTCTCTTTCAGTGGAGGCCTGGTATTTTTTGACTTATGCCAAACATCTTGCTCCCCATCTCTCAGCATCGGACTTAGCCAGGATGATCCCTGAAACGGTCACCTGTAGATTAGACTTTTGCAACTCACTCTGTGTCAGGCTTCCCTTGAGACTGCTCCAGAAACTCCCATGGGTTCAAAATGCAGCAGTGTGGGTCCTCACGGGAACCCAATGGAGGGCACACATGACACCAGTGCTTACCCATCTGCATTGGCTCCAGATTGCAGACCAGATCAGGATGTTGGTGCTAACCTTCAAAGCCCTAAATGGTCTGGGAGATATCTATGGGACCACCTTTTCCCTTACATCATCTAAAGAGCGTTTTCTGGAGATTTGAAGATGATGCCTGAAGAAGGGGGAATTCAGGAAGGAATTTCAGTGAGAGTCTGTGCATATCATAGTTTGCTCTCCAACACTACAGGGGAACTCATCCCTGTAGTCTGGTGACCATAGGATCTCCAGGCCTCTTCTGGAGATTGGCAACCCTAGTTGCAGAGATAGAAGCAGGGAGGTGAAATGTATGTATCCTGCTCTCAGCTCTTCAGAGGAAGGGTGGAGTGCAAAGGTGGTTCTTGTCTGGTAGCACCTTAAAGATCAGTGAGATTTCCAGGGCATACAATTTGGATAAGCAAAGCTGCCTTCATAATTGACAAAGGGAGCATTGACTTTCAAAAGCTTCTATTCTGGAAATCTTGGTGGTCTTTAAAGTGTTGTTGGTCTCAGTAATCTTGCACATCTTCTGCAGGCCAATGGAACTACCTATTTAAAACGAGTAAAAAATTAAGTTTAAAATTAATTTTAAAGTAGATAACACAAAGACTGTAAATTGTATAAATACAGTATTTAAAACAAAATTTAAAATTAAGTTTAAAGTAGATAACACAGAGATTGTATAGTGTATAGATACGATATTTTAAACAAGTAAAAATTTAAGTTTAAAATTAATTTTAAAGTATATAGCACAGAGTTTGTGTTATTGTGTTTGAATTTAAGTTTAAAATTAATTTTAAAGTAGATAACACAGAGAGTGTGTTATCTATTTTTTAAAAATTAATTTTAAGCTTACATTTTTACTTAAACTTACATTTTTACTTGTTTTAAATATTGCATTTATACACCATTTTGAACACCGCCCTGATCCGGCTTGCGGGGTGGGCAGCCAAGAAATCAAACGAATGAATGAATGAATGAATGAATGAATGAATGACACTTGTATGGTTTTTATTGATGCTATGTGCCCAGAGTCAACTGAGAAGGGTGGAATAGAAAAATACATTTATTGTTATCATCATCATATTAAAGGAGAAGAGATCTCAGTAGCCACTTTGGACTCCCAATCCCATATAAATGCAGAAAACAGATCAAAGGATGAATTTGCACTTTTCCAGAATGTGTCCAGAAACTGGGGCTGAGCCCTTAGCAGATCCTTCTGCGATAAAGGCACATTTTCAAGAGGCAAAATCAGGAGACAGAAGTGAGAGGTCTCCTTGTCCCTGCATGGTGGTTCTGGAAACCTGGCTTGGGGTGGGGGTGGGGGTGGAATGTCGGCTCCCGGAGTCAATCTCCCATCCCCTCCTTTTGTTGAGGCCTCGCCCCCTCGGGAGTCAATGGACTGTTACCTTGTTAAACCAGTCTAGCAGAAAAAACTGTCTCCAGTCAAACAATAGTCATCTCAGCAGAAGTGTCGGCTCATCCCCTCCCCTCCATTCAATTTCCAAAGGCTCCTTGGGGCTTATTTAAATGAAGCCCTTATCAAATGGGGCAATCTGTCTTATTAAAGCTGCCTAAGCACCCCCTTGTTCCTCAAGTGTTCTCTTTTGATTTAGGGCAGGGCTTTGTTTCAAGTGTCACCTGAGTTAAGTAGCTCTGGGAATGCAAAGGGGCTCACTCTTTCTCCCCCCCCCCCCAACCACTGGATTCCCCCAGAGAACTGCAGACAGGTAGCCCTGCTGCCTTTGAATGGGAGAAGCACAAGGCGACAGGAGGCCAGGGGCATCCTAAAGGATGGACAAAAGGTATCTTAGCATTAGCTTTTGAGGGCCAGAGCTCGCCTTTACAGTGCCAGCCCCGGTTGCCAAACAGGGAAGGGATTTCACCTAGAATCTACAGGCTGCCCAACGTATGCTGCATTTTCCCTAAAAGAACTGATATCTGGAGAACTCTTGTTATCCCAGGAGATCTCCAGTCCCCACCTGGAGGCTGGCAAGCCTACGTGCCGGCGGACTGTTTCATTTTGGGCTTGCGCAGGAACTGAAGGCAGGTGTGCTGGTTCACAGGAAACTCCCCAAAAGACAGAAGGTCGAGTGAGTCTCCTTGGCAGCATGGGATTCACACCCGGATCTCTGGCACAGCCTTGACTCTCCATGATACAGGAGCATTTGCCTCATTATATTCAAATATTAACAAGGACGGACTCATTGCCACTGACGAAAGCCAGACTGAAAACGGAAAACCATTGGAAAACCAATCTAGAGACCGTTCTGGCAGAGTCAAAGCCTAAATAAATAACATAAGAGACTTTTTATTGTCTTGTGCTTAATTAAGCCACTGGATAGATTCTGTCTCTCCTTCGTCGCTATTTTGGAATCGTCCATTTTTTTCGTGCAGCATTTTGTGTTATATTATAACCTCCAGGTGGTGGCTGGAGATCACCTGCGATTAGAGATCCATTCAGGTGATATTCACCTGGAGAAATTGGCTGCATTGGAATGTGGACGACATGGCGTTATGCCCCACCAAAGTCCCCCTCCCCAATTCCTGCTGTCCTCAGGATCCACCCCCCCCCCCCAAATCTCCAGGTTTTTCCCAACCATGAGCTGGCATCCCTACCAGCTGAACTCCCAAGCCCTGACCAGCATGGAGAGATTGGTCTAACCAGGTTGCTCATGTTTCTGACCACAAATACTCTTTTAGCAGCAACAGGTTATTTTTAATTGCATATTTGGCCCTCTGAGTCATGGCACGGTTGTCAGCTAGTCTAGTTGGGGACTAGAATCCTGAAGTTGCAGAGTGATCGCTTCCAGCCAGTTTTATCTGTTTTAAATTATCCAGGACATAAAAAGGAACTCCGCAGATGTAGGAAATGAGTGTAGCAAAGAGAAGGCAGAGCTGTAACCAGAGTCCTTCTTTTTTTCTTGGGTCCGTGTTCAAAAAGTAGTTTTCTCACCCTGTAAACCGGACTGCTATGATTCACTCAATCACTGTACACACATGAAACAGCTTTATACTGAGTCAAAGTCAGGATTGTCCACCGAGACTGCCAGGAGCTCTCCAGGGTCTCAGGCGGAGGTCCTCTTTCCCATCACCTTCTGATACTTTTAAGCAGAAATGCTGGGGATGAAACTGGGGTCCTTCAGCCTGCAAAGCAGAGGCCCCCTTCCCGAAACCAGCTATCAAAAGTGCAAACCAAATGCCAGGACCTACTACACAGGTCTCAACTCAACCAGAATTGTAACCACCAGACCACGCTGGCTCATCAGGTGTCCAATCTTGCTAGTTTTAAGCAGGTTTGTAGCTGGTGGGTTTCTTAATTTTATTTATTTGTTGCATTACTCACCCCCGCCCCCCCCCAAATCTCACAGCTCAGAGAATTTTGGGGGTTGAGAGTGCAGGAAAGAACCGTCTAAACACATGCAGGTGTACCATCTCCTGCCTGGTATTTTTGGCAATGTGAGCCCAGGTTTGCTTAATCGTGTCCTTTGCCAACACTTCCAAAATAACTACAACACCATGAAGTTCTGGGATGACAGTAAGGATTCTGCCACAGTCCAAAGAAAGCAAAGCCAGCAGGCCTTTGAACCATCGATATCACCTGTACAGGGATTTCCATTTCTCCGCATTGGAGGACTTTCTTTCCTTCCTTGGAAGGTTCATTGCTTGTAACCAGCATGCTGGCCAACTAGATGTCTTGAGAGGATGAAGAGGCTATGTGCTAAGATTAACTTGTATGGTTGCATGAAACTGATGAATGAACTGAGGAAGATTTACGAAACTAGCTCGCATCTGGGGTGCTTGTTCTTTTACTCCCTTTGTTCTATAGTGTTCAAGTGAAGACAACTTTCATCATATTCTGCTTTATACTGTAAATATGCATTATTCCATCCAGATTGGATGGAAGGCTGAAATTCATTTAGTGCCGTTGAAGCCAACTTTGTTAGAATATACACGACTGCGGAGCCACAGTTTCCTTTTCCGATTGCTGCATCATCCCGTGTTGTTGTTTTGAGAGGCACAGAGGCTGACAGTGCCTCATTGCACTGTTATTCAGAAGTCAACTACCTCTGGATATTGAAGTTCCCTTCTGCCATCATGGCTAGTGGCCATGCATGGCCCCTCAAATCTATCTACTCCCCCCTTAAATCCATTTGTAAACATCTCTCATGTTCCCCCTTGTGTGTTGGGGAGGGGCTGTGGTTCAGAGCATCTGCCTGGCATGCAGAAGGTCCCAAGTTCAATCCCCAGCATCTCCACTCAAAAGAACCAGGCAGTGGTTGACATGAAAGATCATGAGACCCTGGAGAGCCGCTGCTAGTCTGAGTGGAGAACACTGACCTTGACGGACCAAGGGTCTGACTCAGTACACAGCAGACCCAGGTGTCCTCCACCGTGCATACTGGCTCCCCAGCTGGGTGATGATAGCACATTGAGTTCCACAGAGGAAGGTCAGGATAAGCGTATGATTGGAAGGTGGCCAAAGACAGGGAGAGCAGCAAGCTCTCAACAAGGAACCTAGATTGGAAGAGAATCAGGCCACCCAAGCTAACCACCCAACAGGTGGACCGGAATGAGGGTAAAGTTGGCTCCACCAAGCCATGAGCTTCTGCCATCTATGCAGGACACACTCTCGGTCACACCTAGCCAGAATGTCCCAGTTATTAAGCTGAGTATTTACGCTGAGTATCCCTTTCCGTATAAGCAAAAGCGGAGATGTTTTCGGTAACCTCCGTTGAAATACACCACTGATGGGCAGATAACTTGGGATTAGGGACCACGTCTGGCCCACAGGCTACAGGTTGGTAGTTCTGAAGGTGGCTGCAAATCCGAAAGTTCCTGTCTACAGACGGCAGAGCATGCTGGGACCGTGCCTCAGTAGGCCCTCCAGAACTGAGAGGGCAATACCGAAGTAATGAATGTGTCGGCATCCAAATCCCTTAATTACCATGGGTGAAAAAGGCACCAGTGATAATTAACTTGCAGCAAACTAATTTATGTTCTAGGAACATTCAAGGCACCCGGCTTGTTTACCCCAACCTCAGCACACAAGTCGTCTGGAGTCTCCTTTCCTCCCCCCCCCCCCTTTCTATTCTTTCCTTCTGAACCTGTCCGCATGGGACCATGGCTTACCTTTCTCAAAACAGAGGTCTCTTGCCTAGAAGCTGCCTTGCCTGGTGAACGGGATCAGAATCAGAAGACCTTTATTGGCATATAAAGAAAGAAGATGAAGAAGAAGGGTTGGTACTTATATGCCGCTTTTCTCTACCCGAAGGAGTCTTAAAGTGGCTTACATTCGCCTTCCCTTTCCTCTCCCCACAACAGATATCCTGTGAGGTGGGTGAGGCTGAGACAGCCCTGATATCACCGCTTGGCCAGAACAGCTTTATCAGTGCTGGGGCAAGCCCAAGGTCATCCAGCTGGCTGCTTGTGGGGAAGTGCAGAATCAAACCTGGCTCACCAGATTAGAAGTCTGCACTCCGAACCACTATACCAAGCTGAGAAAAGAAGAAAAATGCATTATAAAGTATTAATTGTTGCCAGCTGTACAAACTTGGCAACCGAATCAGCAACTTGAGAATTTTGTTTCCGAATCGGAAAATGATCCGAGTCTCATCGTCAATTCCTGGTTGTTTAGAAAAGAGTGGGTTAAATTACCTGCCCCCAATAATGGCATAGAAGGGATAGTAGAAAAACACATGTAGGCTGGTTTCAGTGCAGCCAGAATTATAGGGACATGTCCTTTTAGAGTAGGGTCTTTTTGTAAATCTCCCTTGAAGAACAGCTGATGGGAGAGCATTAAATCCTGCTAGATAAGAGGCAACTGGGGGGGGCTGTTTGGGGGTAAAAATATAAAGCAATGGATCCATAGTTTGGCAGAAATCCCAGGCTCAAAGCAGAACATGCTCGTCCGGCTGTTTCAGTGAGATTTTGTAATTCCATGTCCAGTGACCAACACTTCCAAAAAGCACAGGATTCAGTTGCCATAAACAAAGAAACTCAGGAGGTACCCATAGATCTAATCTTTTGCTCAATACATCTTAGCTGCTCAGATGCAGAATGTTCTGTGAGCATTAGGGATGCTAACAGTTTTGCATCAGATCTGAAGTGCACATGAAGCCAAAAGGTTAAAGCAGGGGTAGTCAAACTGCAGCCCTCCAGATGTCCATGGACTACAATTCCCATGAGCCCCTGCCAGCGAATGCATTCGCTGGTAGGGGCTCATGGGAATTGTAGTCCATGGACATCTGGAGGGCCGCAGTTTGACTACCTCTGCCTTAAAGTAATCAGCCACGTTTTCGTTTCTAACAGTCTTTGATTTGTTTCCAGACATAAAGTGAATGGGAGCAGTAAGTTGTGGGCAGACAGGGGTGAAGGACAAGGTGCATGTCCCAATGATGATGATGATGATATTATCCGTTCAGTCCTGTCTGACCCTTGGTGATTCTATAGGAAAGTCTTTTGCCACGCTCCCCTGTCTCTGACTGCTTCTTTTAATTGGTTCATGGTCATCCCTGTATCGTCTTTGATCGTGTTGAGCCAGTGGATCCTTTGGCGACCAGTGGATCCTTTTGCCATTGACCATGCCGAGCATTAATGATTTTTCTGGCAAGTTTGATCGCATGATGTGTCCAAACTAAGTGAGCTTTAGCTGTAATATCTTGCCTTCTGATGACATACTTGGTTTGCTCCTCTCTAAAACTATCTTGTTGGTAACTTTGGCTGTCCATGGTATTCGCAGCATTCGTCTCCAACACCATAATTCAAAAGCATTTATTCTCCTCCAGCTTTCACATCCATAGCTTGTTATGCTCCAAGGAAAGCAGCAATTACTGCCTCATCTGCCAGGGATAATGTTGGGGGATTCTCCCTCCCCCCCCCCCTCCACATTTTCCGAGATCTGTTTGGGACAGAAAAACTCACGTCAAGCCTTTACCACTAGCACAGTAGGCAGTTCTGCGGAAGAACGGATTCGTTCCGACACCAGCTTGTTCGCCAGCAGACTGACACATTTTTGTTACACCCGTGGCCTTCCACCCTTCATTCGGAATCTCCAGCAGCCCCAGGCCACAGAGCCACGGACCGGACCGGCTGCAAGAGGTTATTGTATCCCTCCCCCCCCCCCCCAACAATCAGCACTGAAAAACAAGTTCTGGGGCTCGGGAGAGGCGTATGCCAAAATAAAAGCATCGCTATGAAATGAGTCCCTTAAATAAATAAATAAAACCCATGCACACTTTTCCTCGTTGCAAGAGGTTGCTCTTCTCTTCTCTCCATGGCGTTTGTTCAGTACACCACTGTGAGGAGCTGCTGCCTCGAGGAACAGCCCCGTGCGTCTGGCAACCCCGAAGAGAGCTCGGCTGGCTGGCAGTCTCTGGCCTCTTGCCCTGCCTTTTAGCATGTGCAGAAATCCTGGCCACCGAGAAACTCAGAGGAGTCCGTCCTGCTAAAAGGCATGGGCAAAGTTAGTGACCATTCGCCTGAATCTCCTTGATTTCGCTGGGATTTGGGCCTTCCTGGCTACAATAACAGGCTGCTCAACAGTTGGGCTTGTCCCTGGGGGAAATGTATGTATTAACATACCCATTTTCCCCCTCTTTTTTAAGATTTCAAGACTTGATCTTGGCTGTTGAAAAACGAAACATTCCGTCAAGCAGATGTGAGCAAATAGGCCATTCCGTTTGCTGTGACTGATAAAGAGGAGGTCGGTGGACCATGCCGTAAAGCCGTCATAAGGATTCCTTCCTAAGCGTGGAATCTTAAAAAGAGTTGCACCCTTTTACAATCCGTGGAACTCAGTGGGTTTGGAGAGCTGCAACAGTATTTAGGATTGTGCCGTCACTAGCTCAGGTGGGTGGACTGAAGCCAATTCCTTTGGATAGACCTGTGGGGCAGCCCTTCTTATTAATATGACATAAGCCATGCTACAATTCAGGGAAAGGATACACGTACTCAGAGGTCTTCTTGGAAGTACGCTCCATTGTACTCAATGGCTGGTTACTCCCAGGGAAGAGTTCTTCCACTGTATCCTCAGTGAGACCAACCTGCCCCAAGAGCAGGCTTTCTGAACCCGGGGGTTTCTTGACAGCCCTGGAAGGGTTTCCAAAATGGGTGGGAATTCATTCATTTTTAAAATTTGTTAAACCTTTATCAGGTGTTATGACCACATATGCTCATGTTGCCCCATTTCCGTCCCCCCCCTCCTCATTAAATGGCCAATGATGGGCCTGGAGGGGTGGGGAAGGTCCTTGGGTGGGCATGTCCACAGCTCTGCTTCCCAAATATATTCTGGAGGATCGCACCACTTCTGGGGGTTCTCAGAGCCTGAAGAATGTTTCAGGGGCTTCTCCATGGTAAAAAAAGTTGAGGAAGGCGGCCCCAGAGTGAAGTGACTTCTTCCGCTGTAAAGGTATCCCCTGTGCAAGCACCGAGTCATGCCTGACCCTTGGGGTGACATCCTCTAGCGTTTTCATGGCAGACTCAATACGGGGTGATTTGCCAGTGCCTTCCCCAGTCATTACCGTTTACCCCCCAGCAAGCAAGCTGGGTACTCATTTTACCGACCTCGGAAGGATGGAAGGCTGAGTCGACCTTGAGCCGGCTGCTGGGATCGAACTCCCAGCCTCATGGGCAGACGTTCAGACAGCATGTCAGCTGCCTTACCACTCTGTGCCACAAGTGGCTTTTTCCCTTCTGCTGTAGACAGGGGGTATTTAGAGTGCTTTCGTTTTTGCCTTGATTATTTCTTATGCAGACTGGCAAGGAAGACATTGTGTCCTGTCCCTTTAACAGAGGTTTAACTGAAGGCAATGGACAGTGGGAGATTTCCAGGCTACTATCATCAAGTTAAATAAATTCAGATGGGTCACCATGTGGGTCTGAAGCAATAGTCCCGTGGCACCTTTAAGAGAGCCAGCATGGTGCAGTGGTTAGGTGCGGCAGCCTCTAATCTGGAGAACTGGGTTTGAATCCCCACTCCTATATATACAGGCAGCTGAGTGGTCTAGGGCCAGTCACAGTTCTCCCAGAGCTCTCTTAGCCCCACCTCTCTCACAGGAGGTCTGCTGTGGGGAGAGGAAGGGAAGGCGATTGAAAGCTGCTTTGAGACTTCTTTGGACAGTGAAACGCACAGCATGAGGATCAACTTTTCTTCAACTCTTTTAAAGACCAGCCAAGTTTCATTCTGGGTATAAGCTTTTATCTGCAAGCACACGCCGTGCCTGCACACAAATTAAACTGTGTTGGCCTTAAAGGTGCCACTAGACACAAACTTTGCACTGAAGTTTACTAACCTCACCTGGTATTTGCAGCAGATTAAACTGATATCAAAGTGGCTGCTAGAGGAGCAATTTAAAAGTTGCTAGCACACTAATCATGTCCATGTTTAGGACTGAGCTGGGATGCTAGTAGCCATCAAAATCAGGAAGTCAGCGTGGTGTAGTGGTTAAGAGCACCAGTTTCTAATCTGGAGGGCCAGGTTTGATTTCTGGCTCCTCCATATGCAGCCAGCTGGCTGACTTTGGGATCATCACAGTCCTGACAGAGCTGTTCTCCCAGAGCAGTCCTGTCAGGGCTCTCTCAGCCTCACCTACCTCACAGGATGTCTGTTGTGGGGAGAGGAAGAGAGGCGATTGTAAGCTGATAGTAAGAATGAAAAGTGAGGTATAAAAACCACCTCTTCTGCTACTGCTGCTTTTAGGGATGCCTGTCTCCAGTTGGGATCTGGGGATCCACAGGAATTACAGCAGGTAGTTGTGAGTTCCTGTATTGTGCAGGAGGTTGGACTAGATGACCCTGGAGGTCCCAACTTTATAGATTCTATGGTTCTATGTATCATTTTTAATGATTAACACTGCACTGTGGGTCGGTTCTTCATCTCCAGGGTGCAGATTGTAGAGAAGGAGGCCTCTAGGGCCTCTGGTTTGGTGGAGTTGCTTCACTGGTCTTGACCGAGGACTTGGTGGAAGAGCTCCAGTTCACAGGCCCTGCAGAACTGTTTTAACTCTGGCAGGGCCCTGATTTCTTCTGGGAGCTCCTTCCACCAAGCAGGGACCAGGACGGAGAAAGCTCTGGCCATGGTCACGTCCGGACCCGCTTTCCTGAGGCAGGGGTCACCAGCTTGTTGATGCGTCTAGAGGAGAGGTAGTCAAACTGCAGCCCTCCAGATGTCCATGGACTACAATTCCCATGAGCCCCTGCCAGCAATTGCTGGCAGGGGCTCATGGGAATTGTAGTCCATGGACATCTGGAGGGCCGCAGTTTTACCACCCCTGCGCTAGCGTGTAGTACTCTCTATGCATTTACTATACATTTATATATTACATGACTTGTACTTATTTAGTAAATCTCTATCCTATATGAATACATATAAGTGATTTCCGGAAGGAAGCACGGGGCGAAGAAGTAAACCTCACCGACAGTCCCAATATGAGCCAGGCCCTACTGTTATTTACCATCCCCATTTATTTATCAATATCATTCTCTCATTAATTATTTACCATTAAGCAGGTGCTGTCATTATATACATGCTGGCCAGACAGGGCTCTCCCACTGTCTAGTTCAGGGGTAGTCAAACTGCGGCCCTCCAGATGTCCATGGACATCTGGAGGGCCGCAGTTTGACTACCCCTGGTCTAGTTGGCCCCCTCCTCATACAAAACTAGGTGGCTTCTAACCATGAGATGGTAGTGGAGTTATAGACAGAGTTATTTCTTTGCCTTTGAGATTCTGACCCACAATTACCCACAGGGGTTCCAAGGGACTAGAAACTTGCTCCTGAAACAAAATGCAGCCAAGGGCCCTTCCACAGGAATTGAGGGCAGGGGGCTTTTGGGTGGGCTCCTTGTCGGTAGTGTGGCATGTTGGTTCGCAAACACAATTATGCCGCCACCTGTCCGTGAGACTTGGAGGGTTGTTTCTTTTTATTAAAAAAAAAATAGCAGGCGCTTGATATTTTACGATGCTGACTGCACATCGCTGGTGCCTTATTAGTGTGATTATATATGACAGGGTGAATTAAATGGAGTGTTTTGATGTGAGTTTTGCCAGCAGCACAAAAGGGGGGAGGCGGGGAGGTCCGGTTACTTTCACTCACTATGTGATCCCTCCTGCCATCTCCACATCTTCTGGAAGAGGAGAAGAGGACCAGGAAAAAGGGTTCAAGGGTTTCTCTCTTTGAGGGCATGCTGCACGGCAGTCTTCTTCACCTCCATCTGCCATGAAAGAGTTGCATGCTGTTGGGTCAGACCCTCGAGGACACCCCCTGACCACTACAGCTTGGTGCAGGGGTTGGGAGGGCAGACTTCTAATCTGGAGAGCTGGGTTTGATTCCCCGCTCCCCCACATGCAGCCAGCTGGGTGACCTTGGGCTCGCCAAAGCACTGATAAAGCTGTTCTGACTGAGCAGTGATATCAGGGCTCTCTCAACCTCACCCACTTCACAGGGTGTCTGTTGTGGGGAGAAGAAAGGGAAGGTGAATGCAAGCCGCTTTGAAGAACAAGAAGAGTTGGTTCTTATATGCCGCTTTTCCCTACCCGATGGAGGCTCAAAGCGGCTTACCATCACCTTCCCTTTCCTCTCCCCACAACAGCACCCTGTGGGGTACTGCTGGGTCAGAACAGCTTTATCAGTGCTGTGGGGAGCCCAAGGTCACCCAGCTGGCTGCATGTGGGGGAGTGCAGAATCGAACCCAGCATGCCAGATTAGAAGTCCGCACTCCTAACCACTACACCAAAATGGCTCTCAGTTGAGACTCCTCTGCGTAGAGAAAAGCGGCATACAAGAACCAACTCTTCTTCTTCTTCAGTAATATTGGAGGGCTGTGAAATGGTATCATTTAACCCGATCTTCGGAAGCTAAGCAGGGTCGGTATTTGGGATGGGAGGCTGCAAGACATTGCTAAAGAAGGCCACAGCGAACCCCTTTGAAAACCTTCCGGGTTTTCTGCAGAGTTACATACAGCTGAAGTTGGTTCTTGTAATCTTGTTTCCTTTTTTTGCAGTTACTTATGTGCAGATCCATGTGGCTTGGGTGGGTTTTCTTCCTGTAACCCTAAACACCTGCTATGATAGCATCCTGTGTTTGCCATGGAGGGGGAAAGTGTAACTTTAATCTTGGGCATGGGTGCCAGCTCCCCCCATTTCCCCCTAGTTCACCTTAGCCCTTCTTCCATTGTCGTATAGGACCGACCATGTGAAATTCTGGTCCTAAAATTAGGGGCAAATTGCTGGATCATTCCCTTCCCTGAAATAAGCAGCCTTGTAAGGACGTCTATAAGAAGCAGCCCTGCTTTAATGCGTGGGTTATCCTTACGGAGTTTGGGAGATAATCTTGCAGGATAATCTGTTTAAGTAGGTTTCTTAGAAAGACAGATAAAGCCTCTCCTTCCCAGAGAGCCACAAGCATCTCTGTGGCTGTCCTTTCCTCCTCTTGTGGAATAGTTCTGCAGAGGAGGTAGGCAAACCACTTTCTCTGACACATAGGAAGCCACCTTGTATCAAACCCGACCTTCAACGCATCAAGGTCAGTATTGTCAACTCAGACAGGCAGCAGGTCACTAGCTGGAGAGCCTTCCCTTCACCTGCTGCCCCTTCCTTTCGACTGGCGATGCAGGTGATTGACCCTGGGCCTGCCAGGTAGTTTCTCTGCCACTGAGCTGTGGCCCTCCCCTCCTCTGACACGGATCCAGAAATTACTAGTGGAGGCCAGCAAGGATTTGCAGGGGGGATCTGAACCCGGGTCTCCCAGATCCTGGTCCAACACAGGAGGGTGTCCTGGATTCACAGTAGGTCCGCCAAGAACAAAAATCTCTGTGATCTGGAGGATGCCTGAACCTGGCAGCAAAAATGCTTCTCCTTCACCCCCCGGGGGCAAATGCAAGCGGCTTTTAGGTCTGTTCTGGTTTTCTGTATCACTTCAAAGCATTTAATGGAGCCAGGTGCTGCTGTTTTTGCCTGTCAAGTCCCAGCCGACGTGGTGAGTCCATGACGTTTTCAAGGCAAGAGACATACAGAGGTGGCTTGCTATTGCCTGCCTCCACATCATGGCTGTAGGATTGCTTGGTGGTCTCCCATCCAAATACTGGCCAGGGCTGACCCTGCTGAGCTTCTGAGACTGGGGGAGGAGACAGAGCTAGCTTCAGCTATTTGGGCAAGGGGGGAGGGGCAACTTGCCTGTGTGCCTTGAAATGGTGGGGAGAGGATTTTGTGGGTGTGTTGGTGGGCGTGTAACCCTTATATGGGACCCAAATGCTGGCAGGGGCTCATGGGAATTGTAGTCCATGGACATCTGGAGGACCACAGGTTGACTACCCCTGCTTTATAGGACAGGCAGGTCTGCAAAAAGTCAAGCGAATTGGCATAATGGTAAGGTAACCAGATTTTAACATTGGTAAAGTGGGACACCATTTATTTATTATATATTATACTTATTTATTATATTTATATACCGCCCTCCCTGGAGACTCATTGACCATGGGGGGTTCTTGATTAAAAATTTGGTCTATATGGAGCAACAAAATTTTTCATAGAACGCACAGAACGCAAAAATAGTATTGTAATACATATATTTTTAATTTCAACATAAGTACAATTTGCCTGGTGCCCCCAGATGTCCCTCCAAAAGTGGGACAATCTGGTCACCTTACATAAAGGTAAAGTTTGGCAACTGCAGAAGCTAAAAGAATAAATACAATTTCAAACTGGTTCACGATAGGGGCAGGGGAGGAGAAGAAGAGCTAGTTTTTTTGTGCCCCATTTTTTACAAACTGGAGGAGCGGCTCACAATCACCTTTCCTTTCCTCTCCCCACAGCAGACAACCTGTGAGATTAGGTGGGCCTGCGAGAGCTCTGAGAGAACTGTGACGGTCCCAAGGTCACCCAGCCGGCGGCATGTCGAAGAGGAGAGACTGCCGCTCTTAACCACAATGCCACGCTGGCTCTCAAAGGCACCCTGCTACTATCTAGCTTGCCTCACAGGGTAGTTGTGTGCATACAAGGAAGGAGAAGGAGGAGAACTTTGCATGCGGCTCAGAGAACTCCTTGAAGCAAGGGTGGGGTAAGAACCGCACTCAGCTCTTGCTTCATTCTGTGTGACAGAATCGCAGACTAGAAGCCCCTGAGTTCATTTGTACCCCATTCTTCTCCCCATGGAGGACCCAAAGAAGCTGGCTTCATTTCCCTTCCCCCCTCCCCGTTGTATCCTCACAACAACCCTGCAAGGTGGGTTAGGCTGAGAAAGTGGGGCTGGCCCAAGGTCACCCAGTAATCTTTCATGGGACCAGTGATGACTGGACCCAAGTCTCTCCAATCCCGGTCCATCACAGCCACACCACACAGGCATAATCTTGCTTTGTTGAAAGCAAAACATTAAGACTCTATAGACCTACTCAGGAGTCAGACCCTTGGTGAGAAAGGGACTCGCAAGGGAGTTCAGTTCCGGCTGGCAGTCAGAGAGGTTCTTCCGGCCAGGAGCAATCCAGAGAACTATAGGAAATTTGTCCGGGTTGTCCTTATGAACATCTCTTCTTTCCCCATTTCCTACTGGAAAACGACATGTGGGGTAGAAAATCTGGTTTGAATTGCACGGCTGTCATCTCCATCCCCCCCCCCCCCCCCGTGTTGGCCACAGATGTACCCTGATGATGAGGATGAAACTCAAGCACTGTAAACACCGTGAAAAGTCTCCAGTCTCTTTGAAGGCTGCCTCTTTTCTCTTCTGCTGTCTTTAAAAGAATTCCAAATGCAGCCACCTGATTCTCCTCCCGGTACCCTGGCCCAAAAATATTTAATAACCCGGGAAGAAGCCACCTTCAATTAAGGGAGCCCAATAGTCTGAAGGGTGAAATCTCAAAGTCGCTTTCCAGGGAGCAAGATCCACAGGAAATGATGTCAGATTTAATTCCCAAAAAAATGGAATAGGGTTTCTCCTTTGATTTGAGTATGTTATAAAGAAAGGGTTTTAAAAAATAAAATAAAAATACTGCTTGGTCTGCAGAAGCCTGTGTGTACAGCAAAGTTAATACCTGAAGAAACCTTTCTTGGTCTTCGAGGGGACGCTGGACTCGAACTCGGTTTGGCTCCTCCAGGGAGAGGCATCTCTGCCAGGCAAAGGGGCCAAAGCCAGAGGCCAGGCTCCTGCCAGGTATTACAAGCCCCACTGGAATGAATGCAAACAAAGCTCAGTCCTACCTGCTCCTACTCAGAAGTAAAACCCCACTGAGTTCAGGGAGGCCTACTCCCAGGCAAGCACGTAGAGGACTGTCTTCCGAGAAATGCTTCTCTTGGCCTGGATCGAGCCCTCCGACAGTGCAGCGTCCCGACGTGCGTCGTCAGCAAGGCTAGACGCGTGTCCTGCCGCAATGCCCAGGTGCCCAAGATTGCAGTCCGTCACTCGGCGCTTCCGGGAAGACGGGCGCGATCCCTTAAGCGGCGCAGGCGGGCGGCTCTCCCCCGTCGATGGCCTGGAAACGGACTCGTGTCCGGCGGAGTTGTCGGAAGGCGCCTTGACGGGTCGGCCTCGGATCAAACCGGTAGCGGAAGCAAAAGTGATTCGCGCTTCGACAGAGGCCCGAAATGGGCGAAGCCTGTCCCCCCTCCCCCAAAATAGCCCCAAAGGGAGACCCCCTCAGTCCCCACCGGACTGGGCTGGAAACGCCACTTCGTCGCCCCCTCTCTAAAGGCGACACTCCAAACCTCCCTCGGTCTGGGGAGGTAGAGGCGGAAGGGCGCCTCCCTTGGAATCCGGGTCGCCACCCGAGTCCATGCTGGTTGATGCCTGGTGTTCAACCGGTGCAGCTCAAGAGATCTACCTGTTGGACGGCCTCACCTTGAGCCGCAGTTTCACGCCCGCGTCGGCTCGGAGGAGTTTTCCTCCCTGATCTTCGAGGGGTAGATTGGCAGGAGACCCGCCCAAGATCGGAGCCTTGGGCGAGCTGCCCTTCCTCAAGCCCAATGTGCCCCATCTGCCCAATGTCTGGGGGGCGGTAATAACCAATCCAGCCTCCCTCGCAGGGTTGTTGTTAGGATTGTTCGAACTATGTTGGGAAGAGGAATAAATGGGGGTTTTGAACCCCGCTTTTCACTACCCGAAGGTATCTCCAAGCGGCTTACAAACCCTTCCAACCACCAACACCCACAGGCTGTGAAGTAGGTGGGGCTGAGAGAGCTCTGGGAGAACAGCTCTAAGAAAGCTGTGGCTGGCGCATGCGAAGGAAGAGTGAGGAAACTTCCCAGTTCTCCAGATGAGAGTCTGCTGCTCTTAAGTGCCACACCAGATTTTTAGGAGGGGCAAAGTGCAGCTCATTGAACACCGACCAATATATTCGTTGTAACAGTATCGAATGGTTATCTTGATCAGCCACGAAAACGAGGGTGGGAGTTGTGTGCATGTTTACTCCAAAGTAAGCCCATCTGCAGATAAACAAGGAAACAAACGTGCATGAGATTGCAGTCTAGCCATGAATTTGTACTGATTGATTGATTGATTGATTGATTGATTGATTGATTTTCTTCTGGCTACTGGGAAGGTCAAGTAAAAGAGAAGTTTAGGGCAGCGGAGGTGCAGTTTGCTACGCACTTACGTACAAGTAAACCCCCCTGTTTGTGACGAGTTCTTTTATAACTGCAAGGCTGCAGCCCTAAAGGGACTCTGCAACTTAAGCCCACTGAAAGGATCCTGAACACGCTTGCAAAGTAAGGCACATAGGATCGCGATGGGGAGAGCGCAAAACACCCGTGAACGCCAGGGCAAGAGTTCGTCGACTGAAAAACCCGACGGGCTCTGTTGGGAGCAAACCCCCTCTAATTCAGCCGCGCTTGTTTCTGAGTAAACATGCAGAGGATCGGGGCTGTCTTTTCCCCTGCCTTAGAAAGCAAGAAATTTACTCTGTGCTTTCCTTTTGGCTGGCTAGTCGAGGCTCTCATTAAAATCAGGGGCCCTTTCAGCGGGGAGACTAAGAATCCTGTGAAATCCAAAAGGCTGCCTTATTCTTTGCAAATTCAAAATCCTCTAAGAAGATTTAAGGAGGCAATTATTCTGGGACCTATCTCCTCTGACCAAGACATCTGGGTGAGGTAAAGCGAAACTGTTTGAGCCCAGTTATTCCAGGTGATACAAGGAAATCAGTGACGCAAACTTTTGGGTCTCACAGGCCTCTTCGTGAAGGGGAAAGAAGTCAAACGAACTCCGCCCTGCTTCAATTAATTTCTTTGGAGGCGGATCCTGTATTTCTTAAAGGACCCCCCCTGAACGGGGTTGCCAAAGCCCCCCTCCCCATGTCTTTTGACAGGCAGGAGCCTTGCGGATCCAAGGTCTTCGCCAGCTAGGTGTCCCTCGGAATTTACTAGGCAATAAGGGAGCTCCCGAGAGATTCCGGGATCCTCCCATCTCAGCGACGGCCAGGTGATCTCTCCAGGGTCTGAACCAAGGAGAAGAGTCCCGGGGGGGGGGGATTCCAGGAGGAACGTCTTGCGAAGGGGTGGGGGAGGGGGGCCGAGTGGAGGAGCCGGCTTCTGCGCAGGCGCCTGGCTCGTCTCCGCCGTGCGCCCAGGTGGAGCGCGCCTCGGCCGGGGTTCCAGCGCAGGCGGCAGCGGCTCAGGGATCCCAGCGCGCTCGCCGCCGCCTCGAATGGCTCTGCTGGGGAGGCTCGATTGGCCAGTAAGTCTGTGGGGACCGGGGTTCAGGGGCGCGGGAGGGGATCGGGGCCTGGCGAGGCAGTCCGGTGCCGCAGGTTGGGCTGAAGTCGCCCGGCGCGATCCTCCGCGGTGGCGATCCCTAGTCTGTCCCGTGGGCTGCCACCGACGGGTCCCCCTGTCCCGTGCGAGGCTGAGGGACTCTCAGGTGGGGACTCCGGGAAAGCGACGGCAGGCGCTCCGACCGGCATTGCCGAGTCAGCAGAAATTGGGAGCGTGCGCCGTCCTTTGGCGAGCGCCGTCGGGGGGATTCCACTCGTGGGCCTTCGAGGCACGTGGGGACCAGAATCAGGCTCTGTCCCTGCGGCGTTCGGGGCCCGGTCGGAACCCATCGCAAGGCGCCCACCTCCAAGTCGCACTGCGCTCCTCCGACGCGCCCTTCCCTGGGAGGAAAGGGGCAGTCCGGCCGTGGATGTGATTACTCGGAAACAAACCCGGCAGAGGGCAAGGAGGGGAGGGGGTCTCCCGCCGAGCAAGCGGGCACGGGGCTGTAAACTTCCCACGTCGCGTGGCTGCGTGCAAGGCCTAAGGAGGCGGAGTAGGGGGCGCTCCACACCGCGGTCCCTGATTGGATTAAGCCGGAATCGTGGGTCCCGCGATCCCCTCGATCTTCGGTGAGTTAGGAGCACAGTCCGGGCCTGCCTACAGGCTGGGAAAAGCCGACTTGGCAGTCCGAGCTGGCATGGAGCCCCAGCCCTACACACGAGTAAGCGGCGGAGTGACGGCTCGGCTCGGCTGGGAGTCGCACCAGGTTCGGCGAAAGGCATTCGGGGCCCCTCTCCCAAGAGAGCGTTTAGCGCCAAAATGGCCAGCGGGGAACGAAAACCTCCAAGGAGGGGAGGGGTGGGCTCGAAGCCCCCTTTCTGAAACGCGCCGCCCCTCTCCAAGAAGTCTTTGCAGCCCGGTCCGTGCCGCGATCTCGCTCCGGGCGGTTTCTTCTGCAAGGGAGACTTTAGAAAAGAGCCAGGGTCCAGGAGCGCGGCAGTTGCGGCAGAACTCTGTGGGGTCCGACGGACACCTTCCCACGGAATTCAGCTGCGGGGGTCCGCTTTCGCGTGCAGCCCCCCCTCAGAAGGGCGCCGGGACTGACGACAGCTCCTAGTCCGGTTGGAAGGTGCTCCGGGACTCCGGCTCCTGGCTCTCGCTCCGGACAGACGCGCAGGGCGACCCGTCTCGATCCGAAGAGCCAGGTGACAAGAGTGGCTGCTGCCCCCAAAGGGGAGAAGGAGCGGGGCGGGGGGGGGGGTCGTCCGAAGGCGGGACCGGCCTGTTTCCTTTCTAATTCTGTTCGTTTTGGAGAATCGGATCAGGGCGGGTTGGGGGGAGCGGAATTCGTCTCCTTATGCCTTGCCAATCCGTTTTGGTTCCAACTTAGAGTTGGATAGTTTTGCAGTCTTTGCGCCTCCTTTGGCAATCCGGGAGGCGCCCAAGTTCTCCTGGACATTTTCTCCAATAACCTTTCCTACAGCCGCAGCCATCAGACCGGCCCCCTTAAGGGGTCACTCCTGCCCCCCTTGGCCAACGGGGAACGAATACCAGGGACGCCTTTACCCAGAATTAAACTTCCCTGGCCTCCAACGTAGTCCTGCGCCTTCGGACCCACCCGGAAGCCCACCTGCGCCTCTCTCGTGGCCCACGAAAGACGTTTCCCGAGTTTTCGGGGTGACGCAAGACTCCGGTTTGTCCTTCCCACTGAGACCGGCCTTATGGCAGAATCCGCGGCCATCAGGCGCCGGGAAAGGCCACGGCTCCAGGGGTGCAATTGGGGGACCCAGAGCGGGGTCTTGTTGGCCTGGGGCCTATTAGGCAGGTGACTTTTGGAGTTCCTCCTCCAGTAGATGATCCAGTGTGAGAGAGGGAGCCCCTCACCCCTCTTTTCTGGCTTGATCTCTGGGGCCGTGTAGGGCACAGGGATGGGGAGATGCCCTCTTTTAATTTTCTAGCTCTGCCTACTGGTCGAACTGGGAACCAGTCCCTTTCCCCTTGGTCGCAGCAATCTCCCTGGGGCTGTCCTAGGTTGTTCCACCCTACCTGTCTCTTGAATCCCTACCTGGAGAAAGGTTAAATTCCCCTAAGTCCTTGAAAAGCCCCCTAAGCCCCCACTGAATCCCTTCGTTTTCTCTCCAACTCTCCCAAGCTGCAGGCCCAATTCCTGGGCTGCGATCCTAGGCGAACTTTTCTCGGGGAAAAGTGAGGTTTGCTCTAGAGTAAACTTGCAGCTTTTCTTTCCCTGCCTATTTAAGATCTAAATTGCTATTTAATTCCAAAAGAGCACATCCATTTCTAATCAAAGCTGTGGTTATCTACTAAACCGGCGAGCCTAAGTATTAAGGGTGCACCCCAGACACACAAACCCTTATGATTAAGGGGAGGAGGAAAGGGGAGGGTAAATATTTGCACAACCTGTGGGATTTGCAGCCTGTTTTGAGGCATGTCTCTTCTGAAACAAATCTTTGGGATTTACTCTCTTGTCAACCGGGCCTAAATTCCCCTGGATACAACTCTAGATATTGAATTAAAAAAAAATACACACACACCTCTCCATACTTGCATATTTCCAACTATAAAACTGCGGATTTAGCAATATCGTCTGAAAGCCAAGTGGCTTTCTTATCTCTGGAATTCAGAACACGAAAGGGGTTGAAATCCGCGAAGGTCTCTCCCTAGGTGAGGCTCTGTCGGGCGCAGCGTCTGTATTTGCCGAATTGCTACGTCTCTCCCCCCCCCCCCCCATAGCGCCAATTCCGGAGGGATAAGCGCCTGTTAAATCGGTTGCAGCCAAGCAAACGTAGCTGCAGCGCCGCCTTGTCGACCAACCGGAGTTTGTTCCCGGTGCAAAGAGAAGCGGGCTGTGGCCGGCCCAGGGATGATGCCGGGAAGCCACTTTGGCCAGGCTTTCACAGCGGGCCGCGGTTTCCGCTTCTGCCTGGGGAAGGGGCTGGTCAAAGGCGGCCGGGAAATCAGGGGTAGTCAACCTGTGGTCCTCCAGCTGTCCATGAGCTACAATTCCCATGAGCCCCTGCTGGCAGGGGCTCATGGGAATTGTAGTCCATGGACATCTGGAGGACCACAGGTTGACTACCCCAGCTCTAGGCTCGCTCTCTGGAGAGCGGAGCGACGACTCCCTGCGGAGGAAAGGGGCTGCGCCGGGAAGAGGCCCGAGGCGGCGCGGGAGGATGCGGGGGGGGGGGGGGGCGGCATTCAAACCGGGTTTAGGGGGCTGTCAAACCGCATCGCGGTGGACTTCGCCAGCGCTGTCAAAAGCTCTGTGCCTCACACGCCCACTGCGCTGCTGGGAGTGGAATGGATTTCCCGCGGGGTTTGCTCGCGAGTAGGCCTGCATCACACCGATCGTGTGTGTGTTGTGTGGCAAGTCAGGTGTCTCTAGGCGGGGGGGGGGGAAGGGGTCGTATTTGAAGCGCACAGCGGACCCCCCCCCCCCCTTCCCGCTCTTTCTTAAAAAAGAAATATTCGGGTCTGTTGAACCCCACGGAGAATTGACCCAGGGAAAGCGACGGGGGATGGGGCCAGCGCCTTTCCGGCTGGGAGTCGGGGCAGGCGGTGTTTGGGCGTCGCGTGAGGACGCCCCCGTTTGACCTGGCACCGATTCCTTGTGACATTTTAAAATGCTGGCGGAGTTAGTCGTCGACTCGCGTCTTGACGACTTTGCTTTCTGAAGCTGCGTCTTTTACAAGCGCAGTTTTCTTCTTCTCCTGTATTGGTTGCTCCTCGCCTCCCTTGTCTCCCCCCTCGATGAGTTGGAGGCCCAGGAAAGCTGGTGCGGCAAGAAAATCGTTGACACGGTCTAGCCTGCGCACGCTTACTCAGGAGTAAGTCCTGCACGGTTCAAGCGAAGCTGCTTCTCAGTAACCCTGTATAACCCCGGCAGGCTCCGTTGACCTACGGCTCTTACACGCGTTTCTGGAGCCGTGTGCATGAACCCGAAAGTTTAAACTAAGAATTAAGCTTCGTTGCTCTTCAGGGTGGTTCCTGGAGCCCAGCTTCGACCTGTTGCTTCAGACCCACACGGAGACCCACCTGAATCTGGGCTTTTCAAATGGAACCCTACTCAGAAATTCTGTCGGGTGCAAAACTGGTGGGGAAATTTGTTTCAGGGACTGCCTGCCATACAAACTTTCCACTTTCTCCCTTTAAAAAATATGCAAGGAGTGGTGTTTGCTTTCCCCCCTGGAAAAGCGGATCCGGTGTCCAGGTTAGGTTTCGCCTCGAGGGAAGGGAGCTGCAGAACAAATCCTTCAACCCTGAAATGACATCATTTTAAATTCAGTGGTGTCATTTTTTTTCTTTTCAAATTTGCAATCCTTATATCTTCTCCGCTGCAGAATTCGGATGGTGTAATATAGGCCGCCCCGAAATGACAGGTTCCAGAGGGACGGCCTATAAATCTAAATAAATGGGTCTGCAGAATAATCCCCCCCCCATGCTGTTCTGCCGCTCTTCCCGAGGTTACCTGCACGCTCTGCTGATTTCCACGCCTCGCCTTCCGGACGCCAAGAGGAGGCGAGCTGGGGAAAGCTTGGCATGTGGGGGCGACCCTGGCAGATGCTCCGGCCGCCGCTCTGGCTCGGCCCCTGCCTGCCGCATCGCCAGAGATCCCGGCTCGGGCGCTGTGCCTGACTCGGGGGAGACGCGCCGACCTGGTCAATTTCAAAGCCGGGCCAAGCTTTAGCGCGTCAATTTCAAAGCGCCGCCTTCAGGACAACCCCGGGGGCTCAAAGGCAGCCACGAGCCCTCTTCCCTGCGGGGCAACCCGCTGTCCTCTCGACAGACCCGCGAGATTTTAAGCTTCCCGCGCGGGGTGGTGGTGGTGGTGGGGAGAGAGCAACCCCCCCCCATTGGCCCGTGTCATTCTAGAGTTCCCACGTGGGAGCTTCCAGGGAGAAAACACGGAAGCAGCCCGCCCACCCCCGACGGTGTCTCCCCCTAAACAAACACTGCCTTGTCATGAAAATCAGCCCTGATGCCAGGAGCTCCAGAATGACTTGCCAACAGCCCTCCCAGGGCCGTCTTTCCCTTGCCACTGAAAACAGGGGGGGGGGGGGGTGGAGGTGGGGGGGGGGACCTGATGCGGCTCCAGGAAGAGGGCTTTCTAGTTTCCCGCGGGCAGCCTGCCGTCTGAAACCCTCCCTCCCTTTGAACGCTCCCTCCAGGCCGAGAGAAGGAGACCTCCTGCCTTTCTCTGCCCTCCTATCTAGCGGCCAGTAAAGGTCTTTCCTTTGAAAGCTGTAGGGTTGGAAAGAGCTCGGCTCGGCCTGCAGCGTGCCTTGGAGAGCTTAGGAGACTCCAAACCAGGCTCCGACCCTGGGAGGCCAAGGCCCCTTGTCCTAAGAGACCTCCCTCCCCCTAAGCAGGCCCCAGAGACTGCGGAGGGACTTTTTGCACCTGCAGGAAGGGACTCTGCTCTAGGGAAGGTTACGGCAGCTGAGCAGGAGTCCTGGGGGCACCTTAACGCTGACCCGACCACCCCTCCAGAATGATGGACCTCTCGCTAGGGTGGATTGGGATCGCAGCCTTGAATTCTTCTCGAGGTGCGACCTGTCGGACGAGCACGGCCTTTTACAAGCAAATTTCAAAGGCACGTTGAAAATAGCTCAGGCGAGGCCCCTGTGCCAGCGGAGGGAATCGGGGCATCTCTGACCAGATCTCTTCCAGCCAGGATCCCCGCGGCCTGTTTCTATTCGGAAACGTGTCCCCTTGACCCCAGCGAGGCTGGCTCCCAAGTAAGCCCACCGCTCCCAAACCATGATGGGGAAAATAAAAAGGAGCGAAAGCGCTGGGAAATCGCGCGGGCCAGTCGACTGGTGGGTGACTGGAGGGGAAAGAGAGCAAGACGCGCGATTACGACCTGAGTACGACCTGAGAGATGATTGGGGTAGGTTGGTCGGGGGCTATCATGGCCTATGGCGGTCTTTGATGAAGTCAGAGTCAGACGGGTCGCCTTGCTGGTCTGGAGCAGCAGAACAAAGTGGGGGAGTCCAAGGGTGTCTCAAAGACCAGCACGGTTTAATTCAAAGCTTTCCCCAGCAGCATTCCTCCACGGGAAAGCTCATGCCTTGAATACAACTTTGTGGGTCTCAAAGGTGCCCCCGGACTCGACCTGTGTTACAGTGGTCTTTGTTCTCGTCCCTTCTCCCAGAAGCCCGAGCTACCGTCGGGCCGGGGCGTGTGCTGGCGATGTTTTGTTTACCCACAAACCCCATCGTTTCATATTTATTTGTTATGCTAAATGGATTTCACCACCTGCTCAACCCACGCCAGAGCCCAAAAACGGTCGCCGGAAGGACTCTCTAGATCAGGGATAGTCAAACTGCGGCCCTCCAGATGTCCATGGACTACAGTTCCCATGAGCCCCTGCCAGCGTTTGCTGGCAGGGGCTCCTGGGAATTGTAGTCCATGGACATCTGGAGGGCCGCAGTTTGACTACCCCTGCTCTAGATGGTTGTTCCTCCGGAGCAAAGCAAAGGTGGGTCGGCGAGAATTCTCCCGGGGAAGTTAAAATCCGGTTGGGAAAAAAAAAGGAAACCCAAAGGAATTTTTTAAAAAGGACCTGTTGGCAGCTCACCTTTCTCAGCCCCCCAGGCCCATGGTTCTTACGCCCAGGCCTGGGACCACAGCCGCGGGGATCTCTTTCCCCAGCCAGTCAAGCGGCTAGTCCGCATTGATGTCCACGGGCTAGCAAACCCGCCGCTTAAGTAGCCTCCAGTGAGAGTCCGGGGGCACCTCCAAGATCAACGAATTTCTGTTCAAGGCATAAGCGCTGGTGGGCAAGCTCGCTTCTTTCAGCCCTGTCTGTTTCACTTTCTCTTGCCCCTCAGTGTTTTTCCTCCCAGATTTGCTTGTCTTCTGGGCTGCTAGGACAAATGCCAAAAGGGCTAGCTAGGTTAGTCAGCTGCATACGCAACGACGGGGCCTTGTTGCGTCTTAAAGGCAAACGAACCGAAGTAACAGTGACTTCCGTGACTGTCCACATGCCTCAAACCTACTTGGGCTTCGAGGTGCCTCTGGGCTCGCACCTGGCGCCGCTCCTTTGTCTTGCGCGTTCAGAAGCGGCGGTCCACCGCAACCTCCTTCTCACTCTCAAGCGCCTTTCCCCCAGCCAAACTCCTGCGCAGCCGGGGGCTGGAGAGCCTTCTAAGAGGCCTGACCGAGACGAACCAAAACCCAGCGTCGGGTTTTCGCGAGGCAGAGCTCCCGCCCTCCACTGGACTCATCCCACACACGTTGGAAAACGCACTTTCGATGTGCTTTGGAAGCTGGATTTTCCCCGGGCCGAACAGGGGAATCTGCTTCTCCAGTGCAACGGAAGCGCCTGGTCCGACGTGTGCGGAACTAGAGGCCGCACTCGTTCCTAAGGGGCCAATGACAATCGGGCTGGCCTTGCCAGACTCCTGCAGGATCCTGCAACCCTGCACTGTAGACCCGCTGGCCGGAGCCCCACTGCAGGATCTGGCCGGGGCAGCCGCTCATTCTCCCACCAGAGATGGATCTGAACCCCCTGGTGAAATGGCTTAAAACGATGTTCAGAATAGGGGTGGGTGGGGGAGTCTGAAGGAGTCCGGAGCCACCCTGCAGGGGTCCTTTGAACAAAGCCCCTCCTTTTTGGGGGTGCACTGATTGCAGCTCTTGCTCCCCTCGCCAACCCCGAGCACTTCGGCTGCAAGAGAAAGGGCACCCTGCAGAAGCGCGTCCAATCCTGGCCAGGCAAGGGTTAACTCCCCCGGCTCCCCGTCCAGAAAGAGCCCAGCCGGCTTCCCGGCGCGGCCAGCCTCGGCCGCCAGCCCTTCTTCCCCAGCTCTGCCGCCAGCCGGCCGGCCGGTCATCCAGCCAAGCCAGCCTGCGCGATTTGGGCTGCCCGGCGCTCTCCGGGCGTGCGCCAGGCGGCCGCTCCGGCTCCTGCGAGCCCCAGCGAGGCTAGGGGAGGCGGGGCTTCCTCGCCATTGGCTGCCCGGGCGCCGCCTGTCAGGGAAAGCCGAGCCGGCCCCGGGGGCGGAGCTATGCTAATCGGCGTGCCATTAAGGGTGGCGAGGCCCGGGGAAAGCTCAGTGGCCACCTCCCGGGGAGAGACCCAAGTCACCTCGGCCCGCGCGCCTCTATGCCCGGCCGCTCGCGCAGCCCTTGAGACGGGGGAGAGGGGCTCCGAGACGCCGCTTTTGGATTTACCCGACGTCAGCCTGGGACATTTCTCTCTCTCTCCCCCCTCCTCCCCCGGCCGCTCTTCGCCTTCTCTCCCTGGTTGCTTTGATTTTTCTTTTTTTAAATTGCGTCTGCATATTTTTGGGGGATACTGGACGCCATGTTGTGGAAACTAGCGGACAATGTCAAGTACGAAGAGGACTGCGAGGTGAGAGCTCGGGGCTTGGAGGGGTGGGGTGGGGGGAGTCGGGCTGGGGGCATGCCGGCCCCGCCACCGGGATTCGAACCCGTGAATACAGAGGCGAAAGGAAGAAGCCCGGGCTCGAGCTCTCTGCCGGCTCCGATCCCCTACCGCGCTTCCTCCGCACTACTTCCACTCTCCCGCCTTCCGCACACTTGCCCAGCAAATCGAAAGCAAGGCGCTAGTCCCCGCGAGGTTTCATCCCACCGGGCTGAGTCAGGGGGCGCCCCCTTCCTTCAGGGTCTGGGGATGGATTCTAAGCGGGGGGATTGTCGTTGCAATTTTGCTCCCCTTGGGTGGGCGGCTGTAGTGGGAAATTCCGCGCCCGGGTCTGCGGCCCCCGCGATGGGTCCCTGTTTCGACTCTCTCTTACATTGAAGGAGAGCGACTGGGACGGCGCGGCCACGGGAAGGCGGCGTTGCAACACCGAAGCATGTTTACTCGGAAGTGAGCGTCGCCGAGTTCCGTAGGGAGTTCCTCCTTCGTAACTTTGCATAAAAAGCGCACGTCTGGATGCGTGCGCTGGGCGGCGAGGGAGTTCGCGAGATGCGTCCTCTCCGCTGCTCTCCAGATGCGGTTTCAATCGGATTTCATTTTACACATTTTAAATTAATGTAATCTAGTTTCGTATAAAAGCGAGTTTTGGCCCCTTTGAAAAGTCGTTTCCCCGCCGGGCTCTGATGGATCCCGCGCATCCCGAGGGGAGTCCGCGGTGCTTGTTGCCGAGCCGCCGCGCTTCGGCGCAGACCGACGGTGGGCGGCTTGGAGACTGGCAGAAGTAGGGCGCGAGGCTTCCTCGCGAGGAGTCCCACAGCCGGCCCGGGCACCTTCCTGCCCCTGCAGCCAGAGCCACCGAGGATAGCCCCCTCCCGGCCCGTGCTTTGCCAAAGGCCTTCGGGGTGGCCCAGCCAGGGACGCCCCGGCGCTCTCTGGCCAAGGGAGGCCGCGGGGGTTCCGGGGTCCCGCTCCCGAAACCGGCGGCGTTGAGCCGAGGGGTGCTGCTTGGCGGCTAGCCCCTGCTGGCTTCCTCGGCAGCCCGGCCCTGGCTCGTTCGGTGCCAGAGGAAGCCGGGCACGGGACTACGGAGCCCAACGAAATCCGGATCGACGCCGCTTTTGGCGCGCCAATGGCTCGCGCTCGCGGCCTCCCAAATCAGAGAAAGGAAGTGCTGGGGGTGGGGGGTGGACGAGGGGCCGACGCACTCAAGCCCCTGCAGCCGGGGGAGGGAAAAGAAGAAACCTCCGCGGCCCTTCGCACGCTTGCGCGCCCGGCTGCAGTCCGCCCACTCGCCCGCCAGGCGGACGGGTTCTGCCGGCCAGGAGGAAGGGCGGGGAGGAGGCCAGGCAGGCAGGCAGGGGGCGAGCTCGGAAGGCGCCGAGGCTCGCCGGGGACCCGGACAGCAGCTATGGCTTTCCTCTCCCGGGGATGGCTTGTGCCCGAACGGCCGGAGTAAACTGGCTAAGCCTTTATTCACTTTAAGAAAGGCCTGGGCAGGCCGCGGTTCAACTGGTGCAGTCTCCCCACGTGGTTCTGTGCCAAAGGGGGGAAAAGTCACTTGTTGGTTTCTCAGGTTGCAGCAGGGTTACTGGGAAGGAGGGCCGCTAGGGCGCGTGCGATGCGAGTTGCTCTTAGGGAAAGGGTGTGCAGGACTGCAGCCCTGAAAAAACAGAAGTTTTGTTCAAAGAGGAAGAAAAAGACCCCGGCGTGGTCCAGCTTCCCCCTTTCCCCCAGAGCCCTTGGCTGAGATCCTATTTCGTTAAGGGTGTATATTTAAATAGATTCAAATGAGCAGCCGTGTTGGTCTAAATTAGCACAATAAAATCAGAGTCCAGTAGCACCTTTAAGACCCAACGAAGATTTATTCAAGGCGTGAGCTTTCCAGTGCAAGCATAAGTTCACCTTGCCCAAACGCCCGCCTTCCTGGGAGACCAGGGGTCCTTGACCCATGGAAGCTCGCTGGGTGACCCTGGGCCAGTTATATCCCCCACAGTCTAACCTACCTCATAGGGTTGTTGTGAAGATGCAATCGAGGAGAGGAGACTGTTTGGGAGCCGCTTTGGGTCCTCACGGGGGAGGAAGGCGGGGTACAGAAAACTAGGGCTTCAGTTGTAATGTGTTGTGTGCTTGGGGGACCGCCAGCAGAAAACTCGGGCGGAATTGACTCCGGATTAATTTTATTTCCCAGAGCAACTGGCAGGGAGGCTGAACCCAATCCTGGGTATATTTGCTCGGAAGTAGGCGGTGCGATTGACTCCCAGTTAAAGGTACACAGGATTCTAGCCTACAGACCGACATAAACTTAAGTGAGGAGGCGGGCCTGTGGGATTTACTTCCGAGGAGGCCGCATGATGAATGGTTGAGGGTCGAGGTCTTATTAGGCTTGCAACTTCCCCTCTTTTCCCGAAACCCCCGGAAATGCCCTTAGGAGCCCGGCACGTTCCGTATTGCAACGGGAAATTATTATTGCAACAGATTATATTAGCAGATCAGGTCGCATTGTTGCTTATCTGGTTTGTGATCCAGGAGCCGCTTAATGGGGCGCAGGCCCCACTGGCGCTTGCACCGAATCAAGTCCTCCTTAAAGCGTCCCTTTAGGCTTCCGAACCTTATTCGCAAGTAAAACGTGCGGCGTGGAAGAGGGACCTTTCAGCAGCTCGAGGAACTCAAAACAGTGGGGGAGGGGCATTGAAAGTCCTATTTGGAGCACCACGAAGGTGGACTACTCAGGAGTAGAGAGACTCACCCTAAAGGGCTGGCCAGACGGTGGCCATCTGGAGAGCAGGGGCTTATGGTACTTGTAGTCCATGGACTTCTGGAGAGCCACAGTTTGGCCACCCCAGCAAACGACCCATCCACGGCGAGTGGGCGCTGCTAGGATCCCGCGTGTCGGAGAGAGGGCGAGCTCCCTGCAGCCGGAGCCTTTTTCCGGGCGTCTATCGGAGCGGATCACGTGTCCACTCCTAAAACCTCGTTCCTCTGAAGGGACCCAATTTAAGCGTGGCCGCCGGTATCTCCGCGGGCAGCCCCACGGTGGCCACTGCAGTTGCTCCTCGGTCAAAGCGGACGGGGTCGAAACCGGAATTGCCGAAATCCCCTAAAACCGTTTCCCCTTGCAAACTGCGAGGCCGGTTGACTGGCTTCGTTTTGGAATTGCAGGCGTGAATCGGGTCGCCTCTGCTTTTGCATCGCGTTGCAGCGGGCCGACGCTTCTACTGTGCGCCGGCTTAATCCGGGCCAGGCTGCAGTTCGCAACGCGGTTCCTTTCGGGAGTCAATCCCAGGGTCTCAGTGCGATTCCCCCCATAGGATGCAAGCGTGGGAGGCAACGGAGCCGGCTTTGAACCCCGGGATCCGTTTCGGGGGGAGGGGAGCACTTGGCAGACCGTCGCTGTTTTTAGGGAATCGCCTTTCGAGAGGCAAAGGCTGCGTTCATCAAACGACAGATTTCCAGCGTGTTTAGAATGGGGTAAATCGGTGCAGGGTCTCCCTGTTGGCCGAATAAAATCCTAGTCGCTGGGAATCCGAAATTCGGTTCCCTGAAACTGGACAGAGAGGGCTGGGGTTGGGATTAGAACCTACTGTGGGGCCAGGCTCTAAGAGACAAACTCCCGGCCAGGTGATCCCCCCTAGCTTCTAATGCCCCCCCTGCCTTTGATCCCTTTGAAAATCGCCCCCCCCCCTTCCATTGGTCACGGCGACGCGTCTCCGGCCGGCTCGTCGGAACTGCCGCGCCGCTTCACGCTCCGCTGGGGTCCCCGTGGCGATCCCCATTCTCCTCTGATTAACCCGCCCTGTTAGTTTAACGAGCGTGGAGGCAGAAGGCCTCTCCCGGGATTTAGATGTCTTCAAAGGGCTTGCTGCGTCCCCAAAACCATTCCTAGGCAAAACCATTCCTAGGTTCCCCTTCAGACTCACCAGCTCAAATCTTTCTTTCTTTCTTTCTTTCTTTCTTTCTTTCTTTCTTTCTTTCTTTCTTTCTTTCTTTCTTTCTTTCTTTCTTTCTTTCTTTCTTTCTTTCTTTCTTTCTTTCTTTCTTTCTTTGTTATTTTAAAGCCAGAGGGCATCTCTTAAAATACTGAGAGTGGGGGATTTGTAGCCATATAAAACAGAACCCTATTATTAAATATATAATATATAATATATAATATATATGTGTATATATATATATAATATAATTGAGAATGGGCAAATGTGTTTAGGTATACATTTTTAAAATATCAATTCACAAATAAAATTTTTTTGCTGGTGTTAAAAAAAAGAGTAGCCCCTTCCATAAATTCAAGCAGATAACAACATTGAAACCGCTTCTGGTAACAGGCGGAAAGCTAGAATTGTATTTTTCCCTTGTCTGTCCAGCACTTTAAAAAGAAGGAAAATTCCTGGTTCATTTTAGATAATTTCTGTTTTCCCGTTCTTCCCCAAAAGCTGGAGGAAAACGAGCAAAATTATAATAACTGGTATGTTCTTATTTTGATTTGTTCCTCTTTTAAAAGTTGGAGGAAATTTCTGCTTAATTTCCTACGGCAAACCTGTTTCTTTCCATGAGACTGGGTAAACTTGATTTTTCAAGACAAGTCAAAACTTATGACCCAAAACGGCATCATAGGAATCATATCTATTCGATGTCAGAGGGACTTGCTTCCATTAAAACACAGTGGTTGCTTTCAAGTAAGACTTGAGAACAAGAAGGAGCAGAAGATACTCATGCTGTACTGCCCAAGTTGAGGTGTTTACTTACAAGTAAGCCCTACCAAGTGCAAGAACTCCCTGCTATATGTAGGACTCTAGTTTTCAGACTTTCACCTAGTTGACAACAGTATCCATTAGGAATGATCATTTACAGCAGGGGGTAGTCAACCTGTGGTCCTCCAGATGTTCATGGACTACAATTCCCATGAGCCCCTGCCAGCAAATGCTGTCCATGAACATCTGGAGGACCACAGGTTGACTACCCCTGATTTACAGAATTGTAGTAAATTGGCTTAAGCCTGGGATGCTGGTGTTGAAATTGGGGGGACGGGAGGGGGAGATGTTGCTTTGATCTAATTGCACAGGTGTGCAGTTTGGGGTATTTGGGTATTCAGGAAACCCTTTCTTGAAAATGGTGACCCCCTGCTATGCCTTCAACCATAATTTCCCAAGCACTCTTCATTCAAATGTGAAATTAAAGGAATTTCCCTCTGCGATTCCATCCTGCGGTCCTCAAGTGACCAAATCCAGGGAAATTCCATTTCTTTCAAAGGGACAGTGCTGGAAATGACTCAGATCAAAGTTATACGAGACGCTTTTCCCCCGGCTCCGAACTCTTTTGACGCCAGTGGAGCTGTTTCAGATTAGATGGTTTCAGGATTGCAGCAAAAAAATCTCGGGTGAATCTTCCTTGAAGCTGATGAAGCTCAACCGCAATGTGAGCTACACCCCGGCTCTCAAAAGCGCTGTGTGGCAATCTCCTTAATTACACTGGGAATGACTTCCAGGTTAAATCTTTAGATCGTGGGTCACGCCGCCTTTGGGAATGTTAGCCTCCCCATACATTGGGCAGTGTGACCTTTGACACCTCGTGCTGCCCCTGCATCAGGGGTAGTCAACCTGTGGTCCTCCAGATGTTCATGGACTACAATTCCCACGAGCCCCTGCCAGCATTTGCTGGCAGGGGCTCGTGGGAATTGTAGTCCATGAACATCTGGAGGACCACAGGTTGACTACCCCTGCCCTATATTATATTTCTTGATGAACTGACTTGGAAATAGAAGGAAAGAAATCCCCCCCCCACAGCCTTACCCGTGGGGTGGGTTTAAAAGCTGTCTGGTTTGGCAAGACAAAGGTTACCCCAGATGGAGCTGAAATGGGGGTCTTAGGGTGCCCTTCAAGAAGAGTGCATTCCATGTCATTCCCCCCCTCCTGATTGGCTGCCTAAACACTGCCTCCCCCCAGAATTGAGGATTGTATGCACTGATCCAGCATCTTTTTTCCTCCTCAGGACCGCCACGATGGGAACAGCAATGGAAACCCCAGGCTACCCCACCTCTCTGCGGTCAGCCAGCACTTGTACAGCCCAGCTCCCCCACTGTCTCACTCGGGGACCTCTGATTTCCAGCCCCCTTACTTTCCTCCCCCCTACCAGCCTCTGCCTTATTCTCAGTCCAGCGACCCTTACGCGCACCTTGGCGATCCTTTCTCCATCAACTCACTCCACCAGCCGCCGCCTCCTCCTCCCAGCCAGCAGCAGACCAGCTGGCCCAACCGTCAGACCAGCCAGGACCCCTCCAGCCTGTCCCACCACGTACGGCCCGGCCTGGTCCCTCATCTCCCGGCTCTGGAAAGCGGCTCTGCTGGGGCGAGGAGGGAAACGTACAGGCGATCGGAGCTGCTCTTGCCTCACGGCCACGGCCTCGATGCCTCCAGCCTGGCAGAAAACCTCGGCCTGCACGATATGACCCAACAGATGGAAGAGGTCCAGGTAAAGATTCATCTTGGCAAAAAGGGATGCTTGTGTTTGAAGGTGCGGTCCCCGTGCGGGGACAAGTGGGTTCCACCGTGACCCTGTGAAGACAGAACGCGTGAGGTCCTCACGTGTATTTTGGAAACCCAAGAAACATAATACAGGTTGGAAGTGAGCTCTTTGTTACGGGCTGACCTGTTCAAAACAAAGAGGCATGGGGCAATCTTATGTGAGATGAGCAAAGCACAAGCTCATGGGCTCGTACTCCACCCAAGTCTTGTTGCTCCCAAGAGCACAACATCCTCAGGGTAATTGACAGGCTGTGGGTTTAAAAATGAGGAACATTCTGTGGTCTAGTGGCCCTAAACCCCAGTGGCTAGGGTCTACTCTCTCTGCATGCCCAGTGACAGAGTATCTTGGAAATGTTCCAAACAACAGCCCAGGAAGGTCCATGAGTTGGTCCTCTGATGTGAATGAGCACAAAAACTAACGGCATGGTGTCAGGCCAAGGCCACTAAGGGGGTTCATGGGCAGGGTTGAGCCTGAAGCTGGTTCCCCATTCAATCCCATGCTCCTTAGAGGATCAGATTTCTGGAGTCCCAAAGGCACCTTGAACAGCCCTCCAGTGTTGGAGACTCAAATGGTATTGGAAAAGACTCCACTGCACCCTTTATAGCTTTGAATCACTTGGCTGCTTTAAAAAATAATCTTTGGCCTATCACTGGTCTACAGCTGCCACGGGAAGCCGTACATCGTAGGGTTCTCTCAGCAAGGTCAACCCAGATTTTTCTCCCTACACCAATGAGAGATCCTTCTGGGGCAGAGCCTTGCCATTAGAGCCGAGAGTCATTGGGCCACAGAATTTTAAACCCTATTCCTTGTTTCTAAACCCACAATATTGCTGTGTAGCCGCACTTTCAGGACATCACAACCATCACACCTTGTGTACAGCTTCGGCAAAAGTTAGTCCTCTGGTTGGCTAAGCAGTGCTTTTAACTACTGCCTGTCAAAGCACAATAAGCCCCTATGAGGCCAGTGGTACCTTAGGCTAAGCAAGCGTGTTTACTAAGATGCAAGTCCTGTGGATTCAAAGGGGCCTTGGAACTGTCTAGTAAGCATGTCTAGGGGTGCAGTTCTAGAGCTGAGCCACTGTTCCCACTGATGGATTTAGGCCGGGCTGGCCTCTGCTGAATTGCAGGCCTTGCAGGGTTGGCTCTCTAAAATCCCGGGGGCTTCCGTTCTTGAGCCGGAGGCATGAGATGGAGGGGAAAGTTTGCAGGGGGCGAATGGGTGGGCAATCAAGCTTATTTCACGTCTAAAATGACAATGCTAAAAATTTCACATTCTCTTTCCAGAATGTGGAAGATCAACATTTATTAATGCATGACCAGACAGTCATTAGAAAAGGTCAGTAACGCTGCGTTTTGTGGTTGCTTCTCTTTCTTCGTCTAAAAAGAGTCAGAATTTAAACCCATAAAGATTGTTTTAGTATTATATTACCTTTCATGTGGATGTGGATCCCCCCCCCCCCCATGGAAAAATGAAAACTGTTTTTCCTTCCAAGTGTGTTCACTTGATCTGAGGCTGTCCTTCTACAATCCCTTGATTTCAAAGTAGGCAGGCTGTGGAGTTGGCCAGCATGTAGATTTGTTTACTGGAGGGGAGGGGGGCTCTATTTTATGCAGGAAAAAGCGTTTTGGGACCCACCAAACAGGCTTGAAATGGGTGGTTAAAGTTTGTAGTGTTTCCTAGGAGCAGTTAATTAATTGTACTTGTTGCATCTGAGCAGAATGTTCTTAAGTCAGATCACTTACGTTACCCTATTGCAGGGGTAGTCAAACTGCGGCCCTCCAGATGTCCATGGACTACAATTCCCAGAAGCCCCTGACAGCATTCGCTGGCAGGGGGCTCTTGGGAATTGTAGTCCATGGACATCTGGAGGGCCGCAGTTTGACTACCCCTGCCCTATTGCTTCTTTTTGCTGATCGGAAGTTGAGTCTATAAGTTCATCTATTAACCCATGCTGGTATTGCTATGAGCACATTGAAAGATGTTAAGAACTTTCTGCTATGAATCTATGAAGGTGGAAAGCAATGGATGCTACAGCAAGTGCTTTTCCATCTTGGACTCATTCTTAATTCCTAATTAATTCTGAATGTGGTTCTTTTTGGGATGCATACATATCCCTTCTAAAGGTGCAGGTGTATTTTTGCCTTTTGCAATATGAGCTTTTTTGATGAGGCTGGAAGCAAAATTTTCTTATATATACATATGCATACTCTATCCATCTATCCATCCACCCACCCACCCACACACAGATATATTAAAACTATGCTTCCAAAAGCTAAAGAATCAACAGGGATTAAAAAAATATATATTTCATGCCTTTCTCTGATGATCTTGTAATTGTCTACCTGCCTTACTTCCCTGAGCAGGCAAGCTAGAAAATACTGCTCTTTTAAATCAAAGATCTTGTACAGATCTATTTCTGGTAACAGTTTGGCCATTGGCCTTTATTTAGTTGATTCCTCCAAAATAATTTTAAAAAGCATAATGTATTCCTTAAAAAACTGTATTCTGCAGATTTTAGTTGGGAAGGTAGGGGGAAAAAAGTAAAGTTGTCAAAAAATCAGATTTCTGAAATGGAAAGGATTGGGTTAACCTTGCAGCCCCCATCGTGTCCAAATAGATGCTCAAAGGATTTTGTTAGCATTTATCTGTGCTCAAAAGCTTTCTTTAGTTGTATTTATAAGACTGAGACAGGGGGAAAAATAGAGTGGAGGAAGTCCCTTGAATCTGGTATGGACCCCCCCACCTCCCACCCCGGTTTGTTAAAATCAAGTTTTGTCTGAAAAACTTCAGGGTGATTTGGAGAGGGGGGGGCATGTGAGAAAAAGCAGAAATGTTTTGCTGTAAACTCTGCTGATTACAGAATTAGCTCAGGGCAGAAGGCTTTTTCATTGCTGTCAATTTTCCCCGCTTTGAGAATCTTCCTTTTCTGATAAATGAAATGTCGGGTCCTCTACAGCTTAACTGTTTCCTCTGCTGATTGCTGGCAACAGTTGTCCAGCTGAAAGTGTATTTCTCATTTACATTCTCCCCCCCCCCCCTTCCTGGAACCTCTGCGACCTTAAACATTTTCCACTGTTTAAAACTTCCATGAACTTCGTAGCACGAATGAAAAAGAATCCCATCCCTTGCGGGGGGAAAGGGTATTTATTAAGAAATCCAACCCTATTACTAGTTTGAACTGAATTTAACCCAGATAAACATTTTATGGATGCCATATACACTGTTACTTAGGAGTAAGCCTCCTTAAGCACAGAACGGAACCTAAGCATTACTGTCTAAGCTTAGCTTTCAGCAGTCCTTTCCCAAGAACTATTTCATGGAAGAGGTGAGCTTAATAGTATAAGTTTAGGCACTGGGCACATGAAAAACTGTTTTGCATTTGGGCTAAATGGCCTTACCTGCTCTTAATGATTTGGGGCATCTCTAAAAAGGGGTTCATAAAATTCAAAGGACTGACCGCGTTTACAATCAGCCTGCCTAGTCGAAAAGAACTGGATTTCCCTAAGCAAGGGGGGACAAAAATGAACATCCTTCTCTTTGTGTCTACCTTGGGTTTCTAGGTCCCATTTCATTAACAAAAAACAATGCGTTAGGTCTCCCTTGCCAGAAGGACGGCCTCATCGGAGTGGTGATCAACCCCAACGAGGTGTTCTGTTCAGTCCCCGGGCGGCTTTCTCTCCTGAGCTCCACGTCGAAATACAAAGTGACGGTAGCTGAAGTTCAGAGGCGGCTCTCCCCCCCGGAATGTCTTAATGCCTCCCTGCTTGGAGGAGTTCTCAGAAGGTACGGCCCCGGTCATTTATTTCCCTTCCCCGGCAGCTCACCCCCCAGCCCAGTGACATGAGGCGGAACTGAATATGAATGTATTTATCTCCCAGCCGTGCTGTGGCTCTGCAGTGTGTATGTGTGTGTGTGTGTGTGTGTGGGAAACGCTGCATCCTAATAGAGTTTATTTCCAAGTTTTGTGTTCTTTCTTTGGCACCCCTTGAGCTTCCAGAAATGGTGCTATAACAGTTCAGGAACAAATGATAATTTCCTTAAAAAAAATGTTTTTGCTTTTCTTCTCAGCTGGCAGAAATTCTTGCCACTTGAATCTGTTGTTTTCTTTAGAGGGGCAATCTTCTCTTCTATATGACAATGTGCTCTGATTTCTAATGATCTCCCCGAATCCCCGGCCCTGAACTTGGAGAGGAGACCGCCAAAAAAGTCCAAGGTTGCTCTACAAAGGCACTTCTGCTCTTCTCTTGCCTTGATAACCCTATGGCAGGGGTAGTCAACCTGTGGTCCTCCAGATGTTCATGGACTACAATTCCCATGAGCCCCTGCCAGCAAATGTAGTCCATGAACATCTAGAGGACCCCAGGTTGACTACCCCTGCCTTATGGGCTTGGCCACAAGTTGGCTACGGTATGGGCTTGGGGCTTTCTGCCACCACACTTTCTGGTGGCTGGTTGTCCAGGGGGTTCTTCCCTCCCCACCCCTGCCTTTCACAACAGTGTGAGGAGCATAAATCGGCAGGTGACGTTTTGACCGGGATGGAAACATCCATGATTGCAGATGTCCACCTGCTCAGCTGCAGCTAAAGGTCTGCCGCATCCAGGAGCTGGTTGCAAAGTCAGCCCTCTAGTCCCTGGACTCCTTCAGAGCTTTGTGGATAGATCCAGTTAGATCTGACCGGTTTTTCCCCCTAGTGAAAGAAGGGAACGAGGGAGGGGACCCTTTTTCCATCTAGAAAACCAGGCCAGGAAGCCTAGGGTTGGCATGCGAAGAAGCCACGTGGGTTAGGGTATTGTGAACGAAACAAGAGCAAATGAAAAGCAAGACAATCCAGCTCACTTTGACACAGCATATTGGAAGAGAATCTTGCCCTGGGGTGCTGAGATCCTGCTCACAGGAGATGTGGGCGCTCTTGAGGAACAATAAAATCACAAGGGGTTTGAAACAGGGAAAGGGGGAGGGGAGGCTTTGGTCCCGAAGGGCACTCTGGCTTTCTGTGGGGTGTCGTTTCTTGTAATTGGGGATTGCAGCTTGGACTAATACCCACGTACGTGTGTGTGTGTGTGTGTGTCTCCCAATGATAAAAAGGTCATTCCGTTTGGACGGCTTTGTTTCCATTCTGTCCACCCTCCCAACTTGGCATGGTTTTGGGCCGCACGGAGGCAAAGCGCGTCTCTCCCCCCCCCCTCCCCTTGCTCTTTTTGATCTTGCTTTTTTGATGTTTATGTGATGGAGCGTTCAAAAGTAGGTCAAATCTTGTTTTGTTCCCCCCCTCCCCCCGCCAAGACCGTATTGAATGTCAGCAACTTGTATTTTCCAAATTGCTTTGAAATGTGGCTTCTTAAAAAAAAAAAAAGACGAAATAAAAACACTGTCCATCTTTCTCTCTCTCTCTCTCTCTCTCCTCCCCCTCCCCCAACTGCAGAGCCAAATCCAAAAACGGGGGCCGCTCGCTAAGGGAGAAGCTGGACAAAATTGGCTTGAATCTTCCCGCTGGCAGGAGGAAAGCTGCGAACGTGACGTTGCTGACTTCGTTGGTGGAAGGTCAGTCTTTGCAAACAGATTCCCCCCCTTCCCAAATTGCCAAGTGTGGTGTGTGTGTGTGCCCATTGGTGACAGAGGTTACATATTCTGTAAGGACGTCTCAACATGAGGCTGAAATGGTGTCAAAGTCTATGAATTTAGGGGTGCAGCCTCTCAGTGGGATCTGGGGACCCCCTGGAATTAAAGCCCATCTCCAGACAGCTGAGATCCATTTCCCTGGAGAAAATGGTGTCGAAGGCTATGAATTTAGGGGTGCAGCCTTTTAGTGAGACCTGGGGATCCCCCTGGAATTACAGCCCATCCCCTTCCAGCCCATCTCCTTACAGCTTTGGAGGGTGGGCTCTGTGGCCTTTGTGCCCCACGGAGGTCCCTTTCCTCCCCAAGCTCCACCTCCAAATCGTGGCCATGCTATCCTTGGTAGTCCGAATTAGAAATGTTAAGAAACCTTCCTTGATAGTCCCAAAGAAATGGAATTCATGTCCATGCAGTCTTGCCAGAACGGCTTCATGGCAAGAGCAGCTAGCTTTGAGCCCACCGACACTCTTAGAGATCAACCAGGGTTTTTATGGGGGAAGCTCCCTTCATCAGATTCAAGCAGGAATGGCAATTCCTGGGCGCTTATACCCAAGTCAGAAGGTGGGAGGGCTGTTGCAGAGATGAAACTCAGGATGCAGAATTGCAATGCAAAATGTAGTCGGCTTGATTGGGGCAGGGGAGAAATGCTTGCGGGGGCCAGAGGTTCAGCAGCTGCAGTGAGATAAGATTCTTAGTCCCTATTCTGCTGGAGGAACTGGGGCCCGTTGTACTGAATTAATTAATTGTTGTGAATTAACTCAAGTCCTCTGAGCTTCGCATTGTAAATGCCCTTTTTTCCATGACAAACTAGATTACATTTTCCTGCCCCGCCCCCCAATCAGTTTTATCTTCTCAACAATAACCAAAGGGACCAAGCCCTATGAAGATAGGTTGAGGGCCTTGGGAATGTTCAGCCTGGAGAAAAGGAGGTTGAGAGGGGACATGATAGCCCTCTTTAAGTATTTGAAAGGTTGTCACTTGGAGGAGGGCAGGATGCTGTTTCTGTTGGCTGCAGAGGAGAGGACACGCAGTAATGGGTTTAAACTTCAAGTACAACAATATAGGCTAGATATCAGGAAAATATTTTTCACAGTCAGAGTAGTTCAGCAGTGGAATAGGCTGCCTAAGGAGGTGGTGAGCTCCCCCTCACTGGCAGTCTTCAAGCAAAGGCTGGATACACACTTTTCTTGGATGCTTTAGGATGCTTAGGGCTGATCCTGCGTTGAGCAGGGGGTTGGACTAGATGGCCTGTGTGGCCCCTTCCAACTCTATGATTCTATGATTCTGTGATAGCTGAACTTAAACCAGTCGATACCTGAACATAAATCAATGGCTTGTGTGCATGTACAAGGTGGCCCGTTTGATGCTGCAACGCACGAGCTGGCATTGCAGGGAAATGTGTTTTGGAATAGGCATCCCCAGCGATTCTGCCTGCATTTGCTGCTTTTCGATGAACCTGGTCGTTTGGGTGGAGAGTTCAGGGGCCTTCAAACCACCCAGTTGCTTTGTGGGTGGGAAGGCTGGAGTCCCGAGTTGCGTTTGTTCGGTCTGAGCCGCCTCCCAAGACGTGGGAGGGCCAGGCAGCGAGCAGCTAGTCATTCCTGCCTGGCACTTCTGAATGTCGGAATCCGTCTTCAGCCAAGCGTCTGTCTGCAAAGTGTAATATTTTGCAAGCGCTTGCCATCTTGCAGAAGCAGGCAAAGAGCATCTGCCAGTTAAAGGAGAAGCAGCTTGCATTTGGCAAACGGGGCAGGGAGGAGGCAGCTAGGGCTTGGCTGGAGCTGGGAACGCAGGGGCTGGTCCCCGGATCTGAAAGAGACTTCTTAGCAGATGTCGCCTACTTTCAAGGGACTTCTTGCTGAAGCTAGGGTTGCCAGCTTACAGGTGGGGCCTGGAGATCTCTTGGAATTACAGCTCATCTCCAGCCTCTGATTGCCTGTTGATCTCATTAAATTATTTATTCCAGTTCTCCTGGAGGAAGGTGGGCAGCAAGGCATCCTACCGTCTTTGGGGGGTCCCTGTCCTCCCAAAACACCAGCCCCCCTGCCCCACCCCCCCCAGGTTCCACCTCCATCTCCCCAGGTATTTCCAAACTTGGAGTTGGCAAAGCTGTCACCAACCCATTCTTGTCTGTGCTGGTTAATCAGGAGCACTTAGGGTTGCCAGGTCTGCTGTGGCCACTGAAGGGGGTGGGGTTGCCAGCTCGAAATTTGGGGATGGGACCTTGGCAGGCCATGGATACAATGCTGTAGTGTCCCCCTTCCAAAGCATCCATTTTCTTCAGGGAAGCTGATCTCTGTAGTTTGAAGATGAGCTGTAATTCCAGGGCTCTCCAGGTCCCACCTGGAGGCTGGCATCCCTAGCTGCCCTTTCAAGTCTGTTCTGCTGGAGAGGGGGTCAGTAGAAGAGCCTTGGCTTGTCCCAGGTTCAGTCCTGGACATCGCTGGTTAAAAAGGGGACGAGAAAGACTGGAGAGCAGCTCCAGAGATACTGGAGAGCAGCTGCCAGCCTGAGTGGGCAATACCGGCTCTGATGGACCAAAGGTCTGATCCGGTGTGAGGCAGCTTCATGTGCCCATGTTTTGGTCGGAGTCTGAGCTTCAGAAGAAATATCCAGTTATTTTCATCCTGTTTTTAGTTCTGTTCCTAAAATAATTTGTTCTCTGGGAGAAACGTCGGCAAAGTTCCTTGGGTGGGCAGCTTCCGGCAGAGCCTGGAGATCTCCCCAAATTACAATCTCCAGACAATGGAGATTAGTACACCTGGAGAAAAGGGATGCTTTGGCAGGTGTCCTCTAAGGCATTGTACCCCACTGAGGTCTCTGTCCTTCCCAGCCTTCACCCCCAAATCTCCCAAGATTGATTGAAACTAGAGTTATTATTTTCATTATTTATTAAACTTCTATACCGCCTTCCCAAGATGGCCCTCTGGAAGGTGTTCTGATCCATCCTGATCCATCCTGCCAAGCCCTCGACATTTGGGAGTGGTCTGCATGCACCTTGCTTGGATTTCTGCTCCTTTGGGCTGGATCCTGGGGGTTGTAATAGGTGTAGGACATGCCCACTTGTTGCATTGCTGGCCATGGAGGGGTGCCTGGATAAGAGATGGTATTACTGATGGGGGAGGCAGAGGGTGCAGAGGAAAGTGATGAGGATGATGCAGGGCCTGGGGACCAAGCCCTACGAGGAAAGGTGAAGGTACTCGGGAAGGTTCAGCATGGAGATCAGGTGGTTGATAGGCGACAAGATGGCGCTCTCAAAGTATTTGAAAGGTTGACACTTGGAGGAGGGCAGGGAGAGGTTCCTGTTGGCAGCAGAGAAGAGGGCCTGCAGTAATGGCTTTAAATTATGTGTGGAATAGTTTCTGCTAGGAAAAAAATCACGGCTAGAGTAGTTTAGCCGTGGAATTGTGCCTTAGGAAGTGGTGAGCTCCCCCCCATTGGTGGTCTTTCAAGCAGCGGCCGGACAGATCCTTCTCCTGGATACTTTAGGCTGATCCTGCCTTGAGCAGGGGGTTGGACTAGATGGCCTAGGTGGCCTTTTCCATTGATCTATATCTCTTCCTGTATATGGAGAAAATGAAATGGGAGCTACAATGTCTGCTAAGTTGTTTCGGCTTCAGTGGGGCCGCCAAACTTCAGGCGGGCCTAAAGATCTCCTGGAATGACAGTGGATCACCTGTGGTGCCCCCACCCCTTTAAACCTCCAAGTATCCAGGAGAAGGATCTGTCCAGCCGCTGCTTGAAGGCAGCCAGTGCCGGGGAGCTCCCCACCTCCTTAGGCAACCAATTCCATTGCTGAACTACTCTGAGAATTCCTCCCCCCATGATATCTAGCTGATACTGTCCTACACATAGTTTAAACCCATTACTGCGGGTTCTGCCCTCTGCTAACAGGAACCTTCCCCAGCCATCCTCTAAGGGAGGGGTAGTCAACCTGTGGTCCTCCAGATGTTCATGGGCTACAATTTCCATGAGCCCCTGCCAGCAAACACTGGCAGGGGCTCATAGGAATTGTAGTCCATGGACATCTGGAGGACCACAGGTTCTCTACCCCTGCTCTAAGGGACTCCATAGCATTATCCTCCACTGAAATCCCTCCCTGCCCCAAACCTCACCCACTCCCAAAGTCTTCCCCAACCCACAGCTGGTAACCCTATCTGGGAATTCCAGCTGATTCCCAGACCACAGAGGTCAGTTCCCCTGGAGCAAATGGCTGCTCTGGTGGGTGGACCGAATAGCATTGGTCCCTGCAGAGGTCTCTCCCTCCCCAACCCCTCCCCTCCCCAGGCTCCACCCCCCCCCCAGACTTATAGGCCTTTCCCAACCCACCGCTGGCAACCCTAGAGTGTGTGATAAAAGACGAAGCAGCCGTGCACAGCTGCGAACGAGGGGTCTGGATTTGCTTTGGCCTCATCCGGGGAATCTTTCCTTTCCACTTCCAGGTGAGGCTGTGCACCTGGCCCGTGACTTCGGCTACGTGTGCGAGACGGAATTCCCTTCGAAAGCGGTGGCCGAATACTTGACCCGGCCACATCTGGGGCGCAATGAGATGTCAAGCAGGAAAAGCATGCTGCTCGCAGCCAAGTAAGTACCTTTGCCCGGACCAAACATGCCGGGGGAGCTCTGATGTGTTCAGAGGGCTCCTTAAGGTGCCGGATAAACATGGAGGGGTGAACCAGGTGTGCCTGCTGCTCTGAGCTCTTCGGAGGAAACGGGGAATACAGATTTCACTGTCAGGATAGCTCCTTGCATGTTGCAGGTGGGGAGGGAGGCGGCTTGTCTGAGCTCTTCGGTGGTCCTCTGCATCGTGGAGTTCCACAGCTCCTAACTGTTTTGTTCTGGTTGCCATCTTCCTGCAGTGCAGCCACTCTTGGTCTCTTGCCTTGATTTCAGGGTGGTTCTCCCCCATGTCTTTTCTCCAACGCCAAGCAGAACGGTTAGGGCAGTGATACAAAGAGTTGGGGAGCGAGTGAGGCGCTCCTTGGGAGATTTTGGGTGCTTCTGTCTAAGCCAGGGGTAGTCAAACTGCGGCCCTCCAGATGTCCATGGACTACAATTCCCAGAAGCCCCTGCCAGCAAATGCTGGCAGGGGCTTCTGGGAATTGTAGTCCATGGACATCTGGAGGGCCGCAGTTTGACTACCCCTGGTCTAAGCTATGGGTTGCCAGCTCTTGGTTGGGAGGGTTTTTTTTTGGGGGGGGGTGGAGCCTGGAGAGGGCTGGATTTGGGGATGGGTGGGACCTCTGCATGGTACAGTGGCAAAGAGGGCCCCCTCCAAAGCCACCATTTTCTCCAGGGGAGCTGATCTCAGTCAGCTGGAGAGCAGTGGTCAAGACAAGAGGTCTCCAGGCCCCACCTGGAGGCTGGCAACCATAGTCTGCGCATAGTATTAGCTGTGGGGTGACAATCCAGATGACAAGACCGGGAGTGTGGGTTGTTCCCCTCCTTTCTCTGTGCATGCAGTGTCACAATGATCTGTCAAGAGCACCCCATGTGAATGACTTCGACCTCGGGGGGGGGGGGGGGCTGACTTAGGGGAAAGCGAGTCCTGCTTCCTCTCTCTTTAGGACTTCTTTTATTCCATGAGACCATCTGAAGGAGGTTTTCTGATGGTTCTTTGTGTTTGTTTCGGCCCTTGTCCTTGGCAGTTCAACTTGGGGGTGTTGCCGTTCAGCTTGCGTTATTGCAGGGTTGTTGCTGGCTCATGAGCCACGATTTTGGATGCTCTTAAGTGGGCACAAAAGTAACTAGTAACTCAGTCATTGCTAAGAAAAGTAGATTTCTTGGATGGGAAATCCGAGGCCAGATCTCCTAAAGTGCCTTTTCTATGTAAGAATTTTGGACTGAGCCGGTAATGGTTAAGAGCGATGACCTGTTATCTGTCGAGCCAGGTTAGATTCCCCACTCCTCCTCCACATGCAGCCAGCTGGGTGGACTTGCACCAATCACAGAGCAGTTCTGTCAGAGCTCTCTCAGCCCCACCTACCCCATAGAGTGCCTGCTGTGGGTAGAGGAAGGGGAAGGTGATTGTAAGCCGCTTTGAGACTTCTTCAGGTAGTGAAAAGTGGGGTATAAACCCCAACTTGCCTACTTCCTTCTTGTGTGCATCACAGTTGTTTTCCCTTTGGAGTGCTGGATGAAGGGGCAGGGTTTTCTTCATGGAGGGGGCTTGATTGCTTGTGCCACAGATGCCTTTGGAGGGGATCCCACCTCTATGGCTCTCAGGGCCATATTTACCTGCAGTTCAGCAACTGAGATCCAAAGATGACAAGGGAGTGCCGGATTTCAAGGGCTGAGATGAGACCAGGTGCTTTCCTATCACCTTGCTCAGCACAGGAACCTTGGTCTTCCTTGGTGGTGTCCCACCCAAGCGTAGTTACCAGGGCTGCCCCGCCACGTTCTGGGAAATTTGGGCTGCTCCAAGATTATGTGGGTCTTCGAAATTCCGAAGATGTGTAGGAAGGTAATATTCTGGAGCCCCTTAACCTAGATGTGATTTGGAGCAGGGGTAGCCAACCAGTGGTCCTCCAGATGTCCATGGACTACAATTCCCGTGAGCCCCTGCCAACAAATGCTGGCAGGGGCTCACGGGAATTGTAGTCCATGGACATCTGGAGGACCACAGGTTGACTACCCCTGATTTAGAGCCTTGATAGGTCAGAATTCAGCCCTGAGTGCTTGAATCCAGAGGGCTACTCCTATGTATCCTGTCTGCTCTTGTGCTGATGCTCTGTGGATGTTGGGTTGCTAACCTCCAGGTGTTGGCTGGAAATCTGGGATTTCAGCTGATCTCCAAGCAACAGAAATCAGTTTCCCTGTAGGAGGTGGACTGGGGCATTATACTCCCCTGAAGTCCCTTCCCTGCCCAGATTTTGAGATTTCAGACTTCTGGTGAGACCTGGGAGTTCCCCAAAATTACAGTTTATCTCCAGATTACAGAGATCAGTTCCTCAGGAGAGAAAGACTGTTTTGGAGGGTAGATGCAGAGGCAATTGTATTCCACTGAGCACCCTGTCCTCCCCAGGTGCCATCCCCCAAACTCCAGGAGTTATTTACTTGGGGGTTATTTTTCAGATTTATATGCCGCCCTTCCCTGAGGGCTCAGGGCGCTTTACGATACATCCTAAAACAGTGATTGAAACATTTTAACATTTTAAAATGGCCACATTTGCATTGCAAAACGCCCCAAAGGAACTTCCTGCCTATTCTCCAGTAGGAGGGAGGGGTGATAAAGTGCTTTGGATGTTAATAGACAGAGTGGGTGTGCAGATGTTTACTATTTATATTTGTGTTTCTGTAAGGAAGGCCAGCTTCTTAGAGGCCTCAGCCATAGTCCCCGTGGAACAGCTCTGTCTTGCAGGCCCTGCGGAACTGTTTGGAGTCAAGAGAGTGTTCCACCGGGATAGTGTTCCACCAGGCCTCGCTGAAAAAGTTTAGGCTCTAGTTGAGGACAGTTCAGCTTCTGGGGCCAGAGATCTTGAGCAGATTTTGGGTGCTCGATCTTAAATTTCTTTGGGGGGTGTAGTGGAGGAGGTAATCCTGCAGGTAACGTAGGTCTCAAGCTGTTTAGATCAGGGGTAGTCAAACTGCGGCCCTCCAGATGTCCATGGACTACAATTCCTAGAAGCCCCTGCCAGCTGGGAATTGTAGTCCATGGACATCTGGAGGGCCGCGGTTTGACTACCCCTGGTTTAGATCCTTGAAGGTGAGAACCAAAACCTTGAACCTGATTCGGTTTTCAATCTGGAGCCAGTGCAGCTGGGAGAGCACTGGTCGAATATGCACGCTCCACCTGGTTCCTGTAAGGACCTGGGCAGCCGCGTTGTGGACCAGCTGAAATTTACAAGGAATACCCAATATAGAGCTCACAATCCTATCCCCACTACCAACCTCCACCCCCTGGGGGTGGGACGGGACACCTGGCAATCCTACAAAAGTTTTGCCTTCCCCAGACTCCATCCCCCCCAAATCTCCAGGGATTTCCCAACCCTGCTCTTCAGGCCGTAGGCATGTTTGGTGCTGAGGTATGCAGCCCCCGTTTGCCGCCCAAAGTGGTATAATCTGCAGAAAGGCTTCCCACAGGAGCTTGTGTAACATGCCCCTCCCTGGAGAAAAAGTTGGTCAATGCGGGTCAGTACTGCGTAATCCAAATTCTGCCTCGAGAAGAGCCAAACCCGCATTGGTGCAAATTGAGCAAACTTTACTGAAAGGCGCTGCTCTTAATTACGGGGAGTGGCCGGGAGGTATGAAGCTCCATGCCCAGCCGTTGGGATCCCCACCCCCTTGGGGGTCTCTTCAGGCCTTGGCCGCCACGAGGACCAGGGGATTTTTCTCCCAAAATGCAACAAAGGTGAATGCCCCTTGAACAGGAGTCTCCTACATGGTGGGGGCCCACCAGGACCTTTCCTGGTGCCCACCAAGTGCTCTTAGAAAGTGGGCTTTGGCCCAGAACGGCTTCTGATTGGTTGTGCAGATTAAAAGGTATCCAATGAAACAGAGCTTTTACCTGAACTGTCAAAAAGGCGCCCTCAGAGTTCTCGGTAGCCTCGCTTCCTGATGTTTTGTGGAAGGTGCCATCTCCTCAAGCAGCAGCTTTGGCATTTTGCTGCACCCCCCCGTGCCCGCCATTTCCAAAGCTGCCCACCAGCTCAAAAGGGACAGGGAACCCTACCCAGTTAGGGATGCCAGCCTCCAGGTGGGACCTGGGGAGTCCCTGGTTTCATAGCTCATCTCCAGGGGACAGATCAGCTCCCCTGGAGAAAAGGCTAAAGTTTTAAAAGTCTGCTTGCACTTTTGGTTAATTGCTTTGCAAGGTATAAAGGTCTGGGGCATTTGCTCCGCCCAAAGAGACAGGTGAGGGAGGTCACATGATTTGGGTCAGGGTGGCACAGAAGAGGGAATTTAACCCTTCGAGCCCTGCTAGTTCTTGCCATGGAAATAGAAAGAATACAAGGAAATGATAAATCATAGAATCATAGAGTTGGAAGGGACCTCATGGGTCATCTAGTCCAATCCTATGCAATTTGTAGGACACATCATAATATCATAATAAGTGCTGCAGATGTGCACGTGACGCTTTCCAAATGCAGTCTATTTCTGTTGCATTCGATTCCCTCTGCCGGGCTTTCACCAAGATAGGATTTAACGAAGGCAACTTGGTCCAAAGTATGCATTATTAGGGTTGCTAACTCTTTTGGATTGGGAAATACCTGGGGATTTGGCAGTACAGCTTGGGGTCGGCAGCGTCTGGGGGGGATCTCCACCTTCCAAAGCAGCCATTTTCTCCGGGGGATCGGATCCCTACAGTGTGGGGCTCAGTTGTAGTGCTGGGAAATCATCTGCCACCACCAGGAGGTTGGCAACTCTCACAGAAGGGCTGTATGTGGGGATGTGCCTCCCCATTCCTTGCATGTATCCTTGTGCAGCCATCTGTTGCTTCCCATATTTGAGACCAGGGCCTCGTCTGCACACAATAGATAATGCACTTTCAATGCACTTTAGAAGTAGATTTTCCTGTTCTGCACAGGAAAACCCAGCTGCCAAAGCACATTGAAAGTGCATTATCCGGTGTGTGCAGACTAGGCCCTGGTCTCCTCTTGTTGCCGTCTCGTGGCTCCAGGTGTGTGAAATTTTCTCCTAGGAAAATGTCTCCTTCATGCAGGTTCTGCAGCTACAATTTTTTTAAAAAGGCTTTTATTTTTTAAATGCACTTGCTGTTTTGAGGGTCGGCTGTTGAATTTGTGTGTATTCTTTGTGTGTTCATTTGCATGATTTTTTTTTAAGAATGACTGTTGCCTGGATGAGGGATATATGGCTGGAAAAGCATGAAAGAGACATTCCCATCTCTGTGGGCAATGCCAGGGGGACTCCTGGGAGCTGAGGAAGTAGCTAAATAAGACTTCCAAGGCCTGAGGGAAGGATTATGCTGTCTCTCCCCCCCCCCCTTTCCCCTTAGGTAGAAGAGATCTTGGGAAATTGCTTAGCCAAAATATTCCGGTTTTGAGATTAATTTTTACAGCACTTTTATTTCTCTGACCTTCCCCCCAAAGATCTCAGAATGGTACCAGGCTGGCCAGACAGTAATTCCCCAGATGTCCATGGACTACATTTCCCATGGGCCCCTGTTAGCATTTGCTGGCAGGGGCTCATGGGAATTGTAGTCCATGAACATCTGGAGGACCACAGGTTGACTACCTCTGCTCTAGATATTTCAGACACCTTATACATCTTTTGAACATCTACCTTGAGGCATGGGACCTGGTGGGGAGGGGCTTCATTGAGTTGGGTATGGAATATGTTGGGGAGATAATTGCTTAGATTTCTGCCACTTTTATTGTAGTTTAATGGACTTTATTGTATTTTATTGCCTGTAAACTGCTGCGAGCCAGCTAGGCCGAGAGTGGTAGTTAGCAAATTGAAATAATGATAATGACAAAAGATTAGCAGCCCTTTCTTCCAGGGGAACTGATCTTTATTGCCAGGAGATATGCTATAATTCCAGGGGAATCTCTTATTTCTACTGCTGCAGATGATAAACAAACAACGTGTGTATTGGAAACCATTTCAGCTTCCTCTGAAAGTTGTTTCTGTTTGATCCTGGGCCTCCTGCCCTTTCAGAAGCGCTAACGGTGGGTGTCTCTCTTGTGTCTTGTCCGCCCTGCAGACAGATTTGCAAAGAATTCACCGACCTCCTCACTCAGGACAGAACCCCTCTTGGGAACGCGAGGCCGAGCCCAATCTTGGACCCTGGCATCCAGGGATGCCTGACTCACTTCAGCCTCATCACGCACGGCTTTGGGAGCGCCGCCATCTGCGCCGCCATGACGTCCGTCCAGAACTACCTGAACGAAGCGCTCAAAATTGCAGACAAAACGTACATGAACGCGGGGGACCAGAGTCCCGCGGAAACCAACAAAAGCATCGAGAAGATGGATAAGCATCGGAAGTGAGTGCGTGAGAAAGGAGCCAGACTTTTCGAAACCCGTCTCCCAAATAGGACTTTTAACAAATGATTTTCGTGCCTAAGGGGCACGCAGAAATCGGTCACAACACTTTGGGGTGTTTTGTTTTTGTTTTTTTATTACTGTTTTTGTTGAAAGCCGCCTGGTTTTGGATCCTCCATGAGATACATCTCTCTCTCTCTTTCTCTTCTTTCTTTCAAGCTGCTGTTATCCATTCATTGTGGGACCAGGTACCAGAAGGTAACATGGACACGAGCTTTTGTCTTTAAGCAGCAAAAAGCGTGGTGCTACTTGGGGAGGGGAGGGGGAAAGGGAAGAAGTTAATGTGGTGTTTCGAGAGGCCGTGGGAAGAGATCCAGCCCGTCCTACTTGTCTACAACTCAATGCCGACGACATCTGGTAGAGCTCTGCGCTTGTGGGTGAAACATGGAGCATGGCAACCGGGATGACTGCAGGGGACACGGGCATGGATTGCCCTGTCCAGACCATCCATAGATGCATTGCAGCATCCTCTGTGCACTTAGCTGGGGCAGGGGGAGGAGTTAAAAAGAGCTTTGGCAAGCCCCACGGGAGGCTGCGAGTGGAGGGGAAGTTGGATTGTGCCCAAACCAGCTTTTATTGCAGAAGACCATCAAGCTTCGAACCAGCCAAGGATCCTTTTTGGCTCTCGAAAACTTTCAGGATGCCTATATTTTTGGAAGCCAGCCATAGCACAGAGTCACAGTATTAACCCCCAGGGTTTCTGAGCTACTGTCAAAATGCCCAGGATTTGTAACCTAATTAAATGTCCTAGGAGAAGCTTGATGTAAAAAAAAAAAAAAAATTATTATTATTATTGTTTTTAAATCTGGTGGCATTTTGAATGCTTCTTGTGTATCTTGGGTAAGAGCTTCAGACTTCTGGGCTCGATCCAGGTAGCGTTGCTGCAACACACCTGAATGGAAGTGGGGCATTCGGTTCAGTGAACGTGGCAGGGCTCTTGACACAAGAGCAACCCCCCCCCCATGCCCCCAGCTAAAAGTTTTAGAAACTGACTGACATCCACTTAAAAAAAAAAGAAAGAAAGAAATCCAGGATACTGCAGCTTTATACACCATCTGTGTTTTTAAAATAGGAGAAAAACTTGAAAAGCATAGGCACATAATTTTTGATGACTTTTTTTTTTGTTGTTCTTGCCTACATAGGCCAAAAATTATATATAAATATATAAATATATCTATCCAGGGACGTTTTATGTGTATAAGGGAAAGCAAGTGTATTGAATGTACATATTTATTTATGCTGTAATTTAATGGGATTTGTAAATAATGGTGGACTTTTTAATACTTTTTTTAATAAATGGGCTTCAAATTTAATTTTTTTCCCCAAAAAAGGTAATGGGTAAAGCAAGGTATATTGCTAAGTTTATGCACAGGTCTGTTTATGCTGGGTATTTAAGACTTTTTACGGAAAAAAAAATAATGTCTCTATTCTTGCCACTGAAGATTAGATAGAATCTGAGGTGTTTGTTGACAAAGCAATAACTTTGTGTATTAGTAGCAATTTGGAATGAGTGCGTGAGGTACCGTATGTCTGGGAAGAGGGGGGTGGGAGGAATCATGAAAGATGTAAAATCCTACCCCCCACGCACCCCAGGATGTAAATGTTTCCCTCTCATCATGCTGTTGTATAGGATAACCATAATAAAAGTATTCTGGATAGAAATATTGGTGTTCTTTTTCCCCTCGCCCTTCTGCTTTATGTGGAAAATACTGCTCTTTATGTAAGTTGCCATACCTTGGAGGCTGGTGACCCGAGTAACTGTGCAGAGAAGAGCTCTCCAAGAAAACACATTATTTTGCAAAATAGAACTAAAAACGGGACAGATCCTTATTCTGGATGGTTGAGGTTGATCCCGCGTGGAGCAGGGGGTTGGACTAGATGGCCTGGATGGCCCCTTCCAACTCTAGGATTCTATGATATTCTTATATGCTCCGTCCCTGTGGGTTCAGTCAAGGCGAAGACATTTCGCCTTCAGCACCGAGAGAACTTGAGCAGGAAACTGAGCAGCAACAGGGACAACACAACTGCTTCAGGCCACGCCCCCCCAGACCCGATATCGGTTGTTAGCGCACCCTTATGATTGGCTGCCCAACACACACTGCCGATTGGCTGCTCGAAACATTCTAGCGAATCACAATCGAGGACCGAGGAACCAGGTCCTGGCATGAGCTCCATTACATGAAGAAATACCCACATCCATAGCAGTCCCTCAAAGTCAGGACTGTCTATTGTGACTGGCAGCAGCTTTATAAATCGTTTCTCGAATGCCGCCTTGGAAGAGGTATGCTTCCAAATAGGCCCAGAATGCCTCTTCTAGGCATGACTGATTGTCAGGCGAGGCATGCACATGTTGGGAGCAAACTGTGTGTTCCTTCCACCCTCCTTGGAACAAATGCAGTTGATTAAAAGTCCTTATGACTAATCAACTAAGATCCCTTTAATCAGCTGAAGCTCCTCGTAGCAGGTTGGACGAGGGGGAGGGGGGATCGGGTTCCAGCTGTTCTGTACACATCCTCCCTTTGCCAGCCCCCCACCCACCCCCTTTCCCCAAATCTTGTTTGATGTATTGACATTTTCAGTAAAGAGCGTGGCGGATCCCCGCAAGGAAACTGAGCATCATGGAAAGATTCGCTAACCGTTTCTGTCCTGCATAGCGTTCGTCTTCCCCCCCCCCCCCCCCCCACACACACACACACACTTTTCGGCTGAAAGCAAACATGCGAGAGACTTTGATCATGCTGCAGTACAATTTTTTAAAAGCGAGCTGAACAAAAACTGTAAGCTTGTCTTTTACTAAAGCTTCCAGACAGGCACGATGGCCGTTGCCCTTTGGGAGAGAAAGATAAAGCACGTTGCCATCTTATTTCGGCAAAGCTTGGCGGGTGTTAACCGGTGGTCTGGGGTGGATGTGCATCAGCACTGGAGGAAGTCATTTCTGTGACTGAAAAGACTTTTGGTTAGTAAAAAGTGGGGTACAACCCCCCCCTCCCAGCTCTTATGGTAGAAATTATAGCACTGCAGTGCCTAGTTCTGTGTGGGAGAGACTTCATCTTCTGTATGTTTAAGGCTGACCCACTCCACCGTTCTTCCACACGTGAACCCAAAAAACCGCCTTGTACTCACTCAGACTATTGGTCCGTCCAACTCAGACCAGCAGCCATTCTCCTGGGTCTCAGCCATTCATGTCACCTCCTGCCTGGTCCTTTAGCTAGAGGTACCAGGATTGGCCCTTTGGCCACCTAGAAGATGCTTTCTCTTTGAGCCACAGCTCAGTTTGTGTCCTGTCCAAGCATACTTTCTCGAAGGGTAAGAACCTTTGATGGGTACCTTTGTATTTCTCAGACTCGGGGTTGGATCCCGTGGAAGACAGGTGCACAATGGGTCCTGTGTAACGGGGAAATACATGTGTACCAGACGCAAGCCATCACACAAGTTCCTTCCTCTTGTGCCATTTCAAAACATCGTTGTCATGTTTATTGCCTTGACCTGGATAGCCCAGGCAAGCGCAGATCTCAGAAGCTAAGCAGGGTCACCCCTGGTCAGTGTTAGGATGGGAGACCGCTAAGGAATACCAAGGGGGAGTCAGGCATTGGCAAATCACCTGCCAATGTCTCTATGAGGTCGCCATAAGCCAGTGGCGACTTGATGGCAACTACAGATGTTTAAACCTGCTTTCCCTTCCAACATGGACTCAAACTGGCTTACACCACCGTTTGCCCTTCCTTTATTCTAACCTCACACAAGTGGGCCAAGATGAGAGGATGCGATTGGCCCAAGGCCGCCTCGTGAGCTTCCGTGTCAGAGTGGGGATTTGAACCTGGGTGTCCCAGACCTTCATCTGATGGACCAGCCATTGCACCATGCTGATTCTTTGGGTCATCAAGCCATCAATAAGGGGTTTGGGTGCTGATAACCCTCTACTCTTTGCCATGGAAAACTGAAGTCTTTCAATCTGTTATTTGATAATTCCCCAAGGTTGTTCACATAACAAGCTATTGGGTGCTGTTATGCCTGGACCAAGCCCCTTGATTGACTTTGACAAGATAGTATGAGCCAGACTTGCTTCAGAGTGCGGTGTGCATTCTTCTGCACATACCGAGAGGTTTCATGTGATCAACTGTTAGGGTTCCTTTCCATAATTTTGAATTTCAATCCAGTCATATCAGCATCTGCTGGGGTTCGTGATCCTGCAAGAGGGGGACAGACAGAGTGGTTGTTCTTGTTTATTTAGAATATATTTTAAACCCACTTTCCTCCATCCAATATGGATCCAAAGCAGCTTACAATGTAGAGCAAACTTGATGAGGTGGTCAAGAGCAGCGGCATCCAATCTGGTGGGCCTTTTTGGCTCTGGCTCCAACTTGGTGGAATTAGTTGCCAGTTCAGATCTGGACCTTGACGGGACTGTCGAAATTCTGCAGGGCCTGTAAACAGCACACCTCCAGGCCTAAGGATGAGACTAGGGCAGTCCTAAGTTTTTATGGGCCTCCCTCCATTTCCTCCTTCGATCCTCCTACATACTATTTTATCCTGCTTTAGGATGCTTTGGGCTGATCCTGCGTTGAGCAGGGGGTTGGACTAGATGGCCTGTATGGCCCCTTCCAACTGGATGATTCTATGATTCTATCCCCGTCATCTCCAGTCTGGGGTAGCAGTTGGAGGGCATGAAGGAGGTGGGGTGGTGGGATGGGATGGGGTTTTAAGAAGAAAAATTGGTTCTATTATGCCACTTTTCTCTACTGAAGGAGTCTCGAAGTGGCTTACATTTGCCTTCCCTTTTCTCTCCCCACAACAGACACCCTGTGAGGTGGGTGAGGCTGAGAGAGCCCTGATATTACTGCTTGGTCAGAACAGCTTTCTCAGTGCTGTGGCGAGCCCAAGGTCATCCAGCTGGTTGCCTGTGCGGGAGGAACGGGGAATCAAACCCGGTTCACCAGATTAGCCATCAGCATTCCCAACCACTGCAACAAGCTGGCATTTTATCGTATTGTGATTTATTGTAATATTATTGTAACTTTTAAAATTGATTGTGTTTTGTGTGAATCACCCCAAGCCCCCATGGGGAGGTGCAGTATAGAAATTTAATATTCTATTTTATTCTACCCCCAAAAGTCACCCAGTTTCCACAACAGAACTGATCTCTGTAGCCTGGAGAGGAGCTGTAATTCCGGGGGATGCCCTGGTCCCACCTGGAGGCCAGCAAGCCTAAGTCTGAAGCCAAGACCATTCCTCCAGTTTAGAGGACGAGCCACTTCAGCTGGAAGAAAACTTATTACACTGAAGGAAGGCCTCAAGCTTTGCTGAAGAGTCAGCTTGGTGTAGTGGTTAGGAGTGCAGACTTCTAATCTGGCGAGCCGGGTTTGATTGGTAGTATTCAGGTTAGAAAATCTCCCTTTGTCATCTTGGCCCTTTGGCCCTTTGCAGCTGGAGCCCATGTGTCCTGCATAATATTTTCCCTGCATTCCGGCCTCCGTTGAATGGGATCCTGGGAAGTTTCCCCTCCCCTCCTCCCCCTTGCAGACCACACCATGACGCATTCTTCACATGGCTTGTCTGATCAACACGAGGCTGGTCTGTAAATATAAATCCCAACCACATCGCTTTAGACATGCTGTACCAATCTTCGAGACAGCCTGTCCGTTTCTGTTTACAAATATACCAGAATGTTCTGAGAGGCATGAAAAGTAGCCCCCGCCCCCACCCCCCAGAACAGAACACTCTCTGGTTAGCTTCACAGCTCATATTTTTATAATTTTTGTAGGTCATGGAGGACGCACACAGAGAAAGAGAGAGAGAGAGAGAGAGAGGACCTAAAAACCTTATGTACAAATAGCTAGAAACAACCAATCAATGGTCTCCTCAAGATGTTCTGGATGTTGAAGAACTTGATGCCTCCAAAATATTACAATATTTTTATTTTATTTTTTGTTTGAATTATTGCCCTCCTCCCCCACTCCCAGACCAGCTGGCTCATGGCGGGGATCACAGTAAAATCCCGATAATAAAACCCCCAATAAAACAAAGCAGAAAAATTAACCCTCCCCTGTGTTGAAAACTCTTCCTATTCAGTAAACTTCCTATTCAGTAAACTTCAGTCTCTCTTCCTATTCAGTAAACTTCCTATTCAGTAAACTTCAGTCTCTCTTCCTATTCAGTAAACTTCTCAATGCTCCATGCCTGGGGGAACAGAAAGAAAGAGAGTATGCTGATGTTGTAGCCCAGGTGTAGTCAACCTGTGGTCCTCCAGATGTTAATGGACTACAATTCCCATGAGCCCCTGCCAGCAAATGCTGGCAGGGGCTCGTGGGAATTGTAGTCCATTAACATCTGGAGGACCACAGGTTGACTACCCCTGTTGTAGCCAATTCAGCTGGGAGGGGGGCTAGGTAAAACAGCCCTGGCCTCAACCGAAGACCTGGTGGAAGAGCTCCATCTTGTAGGCCCTGCAGAACTGGGAAGGCTCCCACAGGGCCCTCAGCTCTTCCAGGAGCTCATTCCACCTGGTCAAGGCCAGAGAATTCAGATGTAGAGACTTGGGTCTATTCTTCCACCAGCCTAAGAAGAAGAAGAGCTGTTTATTCACACCCCGCTTTTTACTGTCTGAAGGAGTGCAAAAGTGGCTTGCAAACACCTTTCCGTTCCACTCCTCGCCACAGATACCCTGAGATAGCTCTAAGAGGACTGCTCTGTGGGAACAGCTCTAAAAGAACTGTAGCTAACTGCAGCTGGTTGTATGTGGATGAAGAGGAAATCAAACCCACAGAAAGACAGAGGCCAAGAAAAACTGCAAGAGGATTGGTCTTGTTGGACGCATACAATCCTATGCAGGGTTCCTGTAGCCTCCAATTCAAGGAGCTTAGGATTGGGGGGAAATGGCTTCCACAGTGACATTCTGGGAATTTCCCCAAGATTCTACGTAAAACACTGCAAAAGGTAGCACAGGGTGAAACGACATATCCCCCTCAGACTCCACCCTCCCAGGCACTGTTCTCAAAATTTCCTGTCCTTTGTCAAAGGAATGTTGGGACCCTGATTTAAACCTATTGATTTATATCCATGATAAATAGATAAAAAGAGCCTCTTGTGGCGCAGAGTGGTAAGGCAGCCGTCTGAAAGCTCTGCCCATGAGGCTGGGAGTTCGATCCCAGCAGCCGGCTCAAGGTTGACTCAGCCTTCCATCCTTCCGAGGTCGGTAAAATGAGTACCCAGCTTGCTGGGGGGTAAACGGTAATGACTGGGGAAGGCACTGGCAAACCACCCCGTATTGAGTCTACCATGAAAACGCTAGAGGGCGTCACCCCAAGGGTCAGACATGACTCGGTGCTTGCACAGGGGATACCTTTACCTTTACCTTTAAATAGATTTATCTATTTAACTAAGGTTTGCTTGGTTAGTAGTAGCCAGTTCTAGCCTTCTTCCTCCTCTCAACTAGTTGCATTGTTAGTAAGGTTGACAGGTCTCAGATTATCACCCATTGCTTTCTCCTGCCAAATGTGGAAGGAGACACTTAGGGAGCCAGCTAGGTGTAGTGGTTAAGAGCACTGATTATTAACATGTTATTTTTTGGGGATGGTTAAATGTACTTTTATGAAATGGATTATAAATAAAGTTTTGGGGGGGGGAATTAAAAAACATTAAAAAGAGTATTGTAAGAGTACTTAAAGAGTACTTAAAGAGTACTTAAAAAGTAGGGCCCCTGGACTTCCTTGGTTGTCTGGCATCCATGGCCAACCCTTCTGAGATCTCATGAGCTTGGGCCAGCCTGGGCCATCCAGCTCAGATCTCCCTATGTAAAGGGGAAATCTTAAAGAGATACTTCATGGATTGGCTGGATGTCAACTGTATGCTTATGCCAACGTGGTGCAGCGGTTAAGAGCAGTGACTTCTAATCTGGAAAGCCTGGTTTGATTCCCTGCTCCTTCCACATGCAGTCAGCTGAGTGACATTGGGCTTGTCACAATTTGATAGAGCTGTTCTGACCGAGCAGTAATATCAGGGCTCTCTCAGCCTCATGTCCCTCACAGGGTGTTTGTTGTGGGGAGAGGAAAGGGAAGCCACTTTGAGACTCCTTCTGGTAGAGAAAAACGGCTCTTCTTCTTCTTCTTCTTCTTCTTCTTCTTCTTCTTCTTCTTCTTCTTCTTCTTCATGATGGCTAACCATTGCTTGGCTCCCCTTCCTCCAGGATGTTAGTGGGACGCTATGGCAGTAGCCAACCAGATGCCTTCCCTGTCAGGTAAATAGCCCTTCCACCCCTGTTATCAACAAGGCCCATATCTGCAGACTGAGCTGCTCTCTCTTCTATTTTATCGTTGCTTATTCATTGTTGTGCCCGAGATACCTCATTCCACGATCGCTTTGATGTTTATGACCCTGTCTGGTGATGTGATCTTTGGGTAACCGCACCTCGCTAGAACCTTGGACGAGGCATGCCTGCTCATAGTGGCCTCCTCAGCTCCAACCATGTTGCTTTCCTCACCTTGGTCTGTTCTCATCAGTCTGGTTGGCTTGAGCAGACAAGAGGGCCCCTCTGCCTCCATTACTCAGCAGCCCCGCTTCTGACGGCACCTGCATTTTCCTTGGAAGGCTCCGATCCGAGTCGATGGCAGGCCAGAGCCTGTCGCGTTTGGGAGAGCTCTCAAGATCACGTCCGGAGGCAAGCTGGCTGCAAGCCATTTTCTTCCTCAGAACTCCTCGAAATTTACATAATTAAAAAAGGCCCGAAATTGACGTGCCGTTTTGCATCCCAGGCTCAAGGAACCAGGTGAAAGGGCCTGTCTTCTGGTACACTCATAGTGTGTAGTTTCAAGAAGGTGTCTTGAATCCGAGGAACTTCTGTATTTCTGCTTCAGGAGGGGCTGCCCACTCTGTGATCAGAGCGCCTGTTTTGCATACCCAAAGCCCTGGCTTCATATCTGGACGTCTCCCGTCAAAGGAAGTTGGGGAGCAAGCCTGGGAAGATTTGCTCCCAGGTCCTTGAAGATAAGCCAGTGAGATTATACTTCTTAATTTTACAGTTAGGTAATATCCCCACCATTGCCTCACCTCTTTCTCTGGCAGTTTTCCTCACATTGTGTCTACCTCATATAAGTTGACATGTCTTACAGAAATTGTTTCAGGTTATTCGGGAAGGAATAGCAATTATATGATAAAATATTTTCATTCTCTTTTTCTTCCTGGTCAGATTATATGAAGACGGTTCGCCCTTTACTCAAAACAATTTGAATCAACTCTGATTTGATAAATTATCGGTCTTTGCCACCTTAGTCAAATCGCCTTTTAACCAGCATTGCCTAAATTATAAATCCAAATTGAATATAAAACCGTTAATATATCTTTTATAATAACAGTAATTTTTTTCACAATCAATTCTGTATTTGTGTTCCACATAAAAACAACATATTAGAGCATTTCATTACCAATTAATTATTATATTTTTGTTATATATTAAAATAAAATAGTGATGGTCTCATATTTCTTTGCCATTTTGACTGATTCAAATTTCCAATAGAAACAATTATTACAATTAATTATTACAATGTTTGTTAAATATTAAAAATAAAATAGTGATGGTATCATAAAGCATTTTGTTGTCACTTTGACTGATTTAAATTCCAAATAAAAAAAACCATTATTTAATAGAATAGAATAGAATAGAATAGAATAGAATAGAATAGAATAGAATAGAATAGAATAGAATAGCAGAGTTGGAAGGGCCCTCCTAGGTCATCTAGTCCAACCCCCCCCCCACACAATACAGGATACTCACAACCCTATTGGCTCATCCACTGTTACCTGCCACCCCTGTGTCAAAAAAGACTTGCTACTGGAGGTAATTTTCCACCAATAAGACTCCAGCCCCAGAATCTGCAGGTATTACCCTGCCCTGGAGTTGGCAACCCTAATGGCTTGGCTGGAGAAGCAACCCTAGAGGCTGGGAGGGCAAAAACGAGGAGGGGAAGGCAACAAAGGCTCAATTCTACACCAGCTTTGCACAGTGAAAAATGCAACTTATGTTCTTTAACAATGAGTATTAATGCTCTCTGTCTTTATGAGTTCCAAGCAAAACCATAGGAGTGTGTAAAGGGAACAAATGCTGCTTTGTTTCCAGCCGGATCTGGGGGCTAGCCCTCCCCAGGATTCCTTCCTATCATTGCAGCAAAGTGGAAAGCAAGACAAAAGAAGCAGGAAAACATAAAACAGTGTGGACGGCACCCAGACTGTATCAGGATTAATATAGGAAATTTGACATGGTTAATATGCTCGTCTGTCCGTCCGTCCGTCCGTCCGTCCGTCCGTCCGTCCGTCCGTCCGTCCGTTCGTTCGTTCGTTCATTCATGCATCCTCCTGCAAATTATCTGGAACTTTAAGTATAGAAATATGTACTATGCTTATGTAAAGGAAGGGCTGTAGATTACTAGGGGAGTACAAGGAATTTCTTCAGTTTGGTGTAGTGGTTAGGAGTGTGGACTTCTAATCTGGCATGCCAGGTTCGATTCTGCACTCCCCTACATGCAGCCAGCTGGGTGAACTTGGGCTCACCACAACACTGATAAAACTGTTCTGACCGAGCAGTGATATCAGGGCTCTCTCAGGGGGGAAGAAATCCATCTGAACTGAATCTTACTAAGTGTCTCCATGTACATTGAATGTCTGGTCATTATGATCTTGAAAGACTTTCATTATTAAATCAATCAATCCCCCAATCCACCAACAAATCAATCAATCAACCCATCGTAGAAATACTGTAATTTCAATTACAAATTTTATTTTTAAAAACGGAGGCCGTGGCCAACAGTTCAAAAGCCAGACCCTAGCTCAGTAGGCTCCACAGACATTAGGCAGGGGCAAAGTTACTCCACAAATTCTTTAAAAATGACCACAAGGACCACAAGGTCAGAAGCTCCCTCTTCATCTGATCAAGGAAGCTGAGCAAGTCAAAGTCTGCAACTTACTGGACTCCAGCTAAAAGGATTTTGGGAAGCCGATGCTGGGGAGCGGGAGAGCCTTGGCTCAGAGTGGTACTGCGAGGAGTTCCATACCACAAGCCCTGTGATGCAGAGTTGCAGATGTCACTAACGCCATGGACCAACCGCAGCAGCATGGCAGCCGCACTGCAGAGGTGGAGCCGGGGACGAGAAATAGCAGACGTGGAATGAATGGGAGGCAAAGGATGAGCAGAACACATCCGGTTCTCAACACTTACTTTTCTGTAGGGCGTTGCTGCCACTGGAGCCTGACTGCCACTGGAGCTCCTATTCAAGACACTTAAGTGATTTAAATGGAACAATAAAGCTTTCACAGAAGTCCCAAAGTATTCCAGGACTGGGATGTTCCCCAAATGGGCCTGCACTTGTTCTACAATATCTGAATCAGTGGCCCATCTGAACCATAGGTCTAGTGGTTCCTTGTTCCTGAGACTTCATTTTCGTATTATTGATTATTGTGGAGTGCATATTTCTGATAATACTCTGCACCTTTGATTATCATGCTTGTTTCTGTGTGGCTGCCACCTCTCCAGAGACTTTCTTCCATATCGTGTCCCGCCTGGAGAATGGCATCCCTAGGTTCTCACCCTGCTACAGTACCAGGTAAATTAAACGTGACAAACCCATGAATCTGCTCTATTCTAAATCAGACCAGAGGTGCCCCGGTTCTTCTGACATTTGTCTTGCGGGGAAGAATTCGCCTGCTTTGAACCCTTAAGATGCTTTGGGCTGATCCTGCATGGAGCAGGGGGCTGGACTAGATGGCCTGTGTGGCCCCTTCCAACTCTTTGATTCTATGATTCTAAAACCTGATATCTGATCTATGCAGTTCTCATTACATTACAGTACAAGGGATATTAAAGCAATCACTGGATTTGAGAAGCCACAAGAAGACATTCACACATGTTAAATTTCTGCTCAAGGTCACCAAGAATGGATTAGGAACAGTCCACAGGGCCCTGCCAGTGTATTAAAGTGAAGATCAGTATCAATACTGGCAACTGAGTTACAGGTTCAGTGAAATGGCCTGTTTGGGGGCAAAAACGAGGATGCTATACCACCAAGTCAATAAAGCAGCACTGAGGAGGAAAAGAGAGAGGGGGGTAGAATAGAGGCAAAGATGGCAGGAGCAATAGGGCAAAGAAGAACTGGGGTTTTTTTTGTATCCCGCTTTTTACTACTTGAAGGAGTCTGAAAGTGCCTTGCAATAACCTTTCCCTTCCTCTCCGCACAACAGACACCCTGTAAGGTAGATGAAGTAGAGAAAGCTCTAAGAGAACTGTGCCTGGCTCAAGGTCACCCAAGCTGGCTGCATGTGGAGGAGGAGTAGGGAATCTCACACCCAGTTCGACCAGATCAGAGGCTGCCGCTCTTAACGACTGCATCAAGCCGGCTCTCGTGCCGATCCACAACAAATTCCTGACATGAAACACTGTGTAATACCTTTTAACCTGGATCAGTCAAAATATGAATAAAAGAGCATCAGTCTTTGAATTCCTCCCAACCTCTTAATCAGGATGGATTTTCTCCTGGATCAGACCTAGGGTTGCTAGACCTGGCAATCCCCCAGAATTATAGCTCATCTCTAGACTAAAAGGGCCCCCCAAGGGAAACCCCCCCCCCAAGAATATCTAATTGGACTACACTGGAAAGAGGCCTCACTGTTTACATTGAAATGTTTTTAAAGTTTTTAATGTTTTTAGGAATGTTTTATTATTTGATTCGTGTTGTTATGTTCTTATTGTTGTATACCTCCATGAACCGGTCTGGAACGTTGGTTTATAAATGAAATAAAATAAATAAACAAACGGATTAAAAAAAATAAAGAGATCAGTTCCCCTGGAGAAAATGGCTGCTTGGGAGGGTAGAGTCCATAGCATTAAGCGCCACTGAGGTCCCTCCCCACCCGAAACCCCGCCCACTCCCAGCTCCACCCCCAAAGTCTCCGGGTATTTCCCAACCCAAATCTGGCAACCTGGCTTAGCTCTGAACAAGGCTCTCTTTTCAAAACAAGGCTGGGCTTCCTTCCAATGTTCGTATGCTGACACGAACACAGAGTCATGAGTCTGGATGTCGTTAGTGGTAAACCACCCAAGCTAGCTGTACACACCCATGTGAGGAGAGGAATTTTGCTACTCATCCCAACTCAGCCCAAAAGCCGAATTCTCCTTGCCTCATGATGCCGCCTTTCTGTAGGAGTAAAAAAGGGGGCGGGGCTTTCAGAACTTAGCTTCTGAAAACGCTCATGTTTCTAGTCCTTGCGGGTGTGAAGATCGATGCCAGCCAGGCTCAGTGGGATCTGAGAAGACAGAGGGGATGCGGAGTAGATCCTTGCCCCTCTTTGATTTTCCACAAAGCCAAAATAAATTACAGCTACAGAATAAATTAGGAGCGCTAACATTTTGCGCAAGCAATACGCACGATCCATATAAGTGGTGGCCCACCTTTCTTGGGGTTGAATTTGGATGGCTAGACATTGAATTTTAACTACTTTACCATGCAGAATAAAAAGGTGATCGGCCCTATGTATGGCTTTGCGCTGACTGTGCCAATGTGCTAACTGGTCACCTATTCTAACAAGAGCAAACCCAACTGGTGCCGTTTACTCTACAGTAACTCACATACCATCCAGGGAGATCTTGCTTGCTCACCTCCTGTTATTTTGTGGACTTGCTTGTAATAGTTTGCTCACTCACCACTCAAGGTCATGTTTTTTTTTCTCCAGTGATCTCACCATGAAACCAGTGATGCTTGCTTTCTTATCTTATCCTTCTGGTGTATCAAAACACTCCCTGCATGGAAAGGGTCCCCTTGTGGGATGAATGCACAAATGGGCTCCTTGCAAATTATTGGGGAGTGTTGGGCTAGGATCTGGAAGACCCAGGCACCAATGCCTACTCTGCCATGGAAGTTTGTTGGGGGACCCGATCTGGCTAGCCCAGGCGAGTCTGGTTCCATCAGATCTCAGAAGCTAAGCAAGGATGTCCCTTTCTAGCACTTGGAAGGGTGAACTCCAAGGAATACCATGATGTAGGGCGAAGGCAATGTCCAACCATTTCTGAATGTCTCTTGTCTGGGACAGATAAATAATAAATAAATCCCAGCCATACCTACTTCGCAAGGTTGTTGCGAAGGTAAAACAGGAGGGCAGAATGCTGTTGGACGCCATGTTGGGTCCCCACTGGGCAGGAAAGTGTGGTACAAATATCTATCTAAAAAAGTAAATTAAAAAAAATGGCTCTTTGATGAGGTGGGAAAACCAGCATCTTTACGAGCGTCTCTTGTTGTGGTTTCTGTCTACATCTTCCCGAAACCCAAGCTTAGCTGTGATTGGCGCCAGCTAAGGGCACCTGGCATGTCAACCAACCCTTCCAGTCAGAAATATGGCTCATGCTCATTATCTGATCATTCCTACCTCAAAATCTGGATTTAGGAAAAGTCCTCTCCCAGGAATTTAATAAACGGCGCCCCCATAACAAGTCAAGCGAGACAGTCATTTTTAAAAATACGCCCGGGCGTGCGAGCTTAGAAGCCAGATCTGATGAATTCGGTGTCACCCTGATGGAAATCTCCCAGCCTGAGATGAAAAGCGAAGATGGAATTTGAGGCAAAATTGCAGAGTGCACAAAGCAACGATGGAGCGTCCTTATCTCCGGCTGACTCAGGCCTGCTCATCGCTCGGTGACTCCTCCGTGGTTGCCTTCGAATGACATTAAAAGAGGATCGCCTCCAAAGTCATCAAGACTTGAAAAACCCAGTTTAAAAAATAAGCAAATGTCTTTGCAAGTCTCATTTCAAATTAGAACTGCAACTTCAAGATTTTATTTCCTCTCTCCACCACAATCTCGGTTTCTCAAAAGCATGCACGGACCGGAATCTTAGAATACGTGACCAAATGCCCCAATCCTCCACCAGTCCTTTTGCGAAATGGGTTCTGAGAGTTCTCGGCCGAGAACTTAATCTCGGAACAGGCTTCCTCGGGAGGTGGTGGGTTCTCCATCTTTGGAGATTTTTAAACAGAGGCTGGATAGCCATCTGAGGGAGAGGCTGATTTTGTGAAGGTTCAAGAGGGTCGCAGGTTACAGTATTCATTCATTCATTCATTCATTCATTCATTCATTCATTCATTCATTCATTCATTTGATTTCTATACCGCCCTTCCATATGGCTCAGGGCTGTTTACATACAACATGGGGGATACATGGAATGAATTAACGCAATTAACCCAATAATGCAATTTCAGTGATCATAAACAATACAACAGAAACGGAACCCAGCCAAGGCCCCCGAGATGAGCGATTAGGATGTGAGTGTCCTGCATAGTGCAGGGGGTTAGACTAGATGACCCATGAGATCCCTTCCAACTCTATGATTGTATGATTCTAGGTGAAGTTGCCGACCTCCAGATGGTTTCTGGGGGTCTCCTAGAACAGGGGTAGTCAAACTGCGGCCCTCCAGATGTCCATGGACTACAATTCCCACGAGCCCCTGCCAGCAAACGCTGGCAGGGGCTCGTGGGAATTGTAGTCCATGGACATCTGAAGGGCCGCAGTTTGACTACCCCTGTGACCTAGAATGACAATTAATCTCCAGACCACAGACATCAGTTACCCTGAAGAAATACTGGTGAAGGATCATGTTCCAGTCCCCAAACTCATTCTATTCATTTTTATTTGATTCAGTCCTAGAGGGAAAAGAGGTCTGATGCCTGCCCCTGAGAATCTTCCTCCCTCAAAAGTGTCACTGAGGGAAAAGGTTTTCGGACACTTTCAGGAGGGAAAACGCAGGCTGGCCTTTGTAGGCAAAGGATGTGAGCATTTCCCAATGGCCTGCCCCGTTTCTCCCTAGAATCGTGGCTTGTTTGCCAGGGATGCTTGTCGAAACCTGTTCAGTCAGTCGCTGCTTCTTTAGACACTGTTTCCTAAGACTGAGTGTGCCAAGGGATCTAATTTTTTCCTCTCATTAAAAAAAGAGAAAGACGTGGGTTGGTTGTAGACAATGTCACAGAGTGGCCCCATAAAGTCCTTTTTTATTGAGTGAGTAAGTTTGGCGCTTGGGGAGAAAATGGGAGGTTATTCACTTGGGCTATGTGAAGTCACGATGAAAAGGATTTTGCTCACTCAGAGGAATATTAGCCATTAGCCAGGAATGAACTTGATGCGGTATGGAGTTTCATGCCCCTGTATTTTTGTGTATTTTTTTTAATGAAAAGGAACCTTGGCATGCTGAAATTTGGAGCAGAAGAACAGCAGGGGTGCTTAACCTTTTCCTCTGCCACTGGTTGTATGCCAAAAAAAAAAGAAAATTCACCTGATTGTTTCCCAGTCAGGAGAATGGTGACAAAGAATAGCCTCATAGGGTTGGACTGAGGCACCATCAACTCAAAGGTTTCTGCAATTAAGCTGCAAGAGATTATATTAGTTAAGGAAACTTGGATCCTATAGACGTCGGTTTATCTTCCAGCCTGTCACTGGAACTTGACCCTTCTCCAAATCAAAGTCTGAGGAGACAATATGGCGGACAGGGGCTTGGACTTCCTGTGGGCTGAAATGTCCCTAAGTTTTCACATCCCAAGAGCAGAAGTTAGGATATGTACTTGTTCTTGGGCTATTTCAGACTGCCCTAAATATATTTCTGTACAGTGTCTAAACACGTATTCTTTTATTGTAGCTGATGTGAAGGGAGCTTGGGTTCCCAAAAAGCTCCCCTCCCCCCCCCCAACCAATCTTGTTGCTCTCTAAAGTGACCCTGGACTTGAATCTAGCTCAAAATAGCTCACTGCAGACCAATATAATTCACTGCAGACCAACACAGGTATTCTCTAAGCCTGCTCTAGACCAGCACATTTGCCCTCTAAAACTGTTTTTGTGGATTGCATATATGGTTATATCGACCTGCCTCCCTTCCAACGGCCAATGATGGGCCTGGAGGGAGCAGGAAGGGGAGGGGCCTCAGGTGGGCGTGTCCACAGCTCTGCTTCCCAACCATATTCTGCATGATTGTGCTGCTTCTGGGGTTTCTGGAAGCCTGAAGAATGTGTCAGGGGTTTCTCAAGGGTAAAAAAGCTGAGAAAGACTGCCCTAGAACTTGTGACACTTTGGAGACTAACCAGAAGGGAGCTGTAACTCTCGAAAGCCTATAACCCTGAAATTTTGTGCTACCAAACTCGAATCTAGTACATCAGGCCTAAGCTCTGTCTCCCTGACATTTAAGTAAGCATCTCCTCAGGGGGCACGCCACGTGATTATCCTGAGCTGGTCAATCCTCTTTAATTTTGTCCTAAAAACAAAGAGCTCATGCACGCTGCACAGTGAAGAAAGGGAGCTTCGTCTTCGTTTTCGTCTCTGCTGGTTCTATTTTGAGCTTCCCTTTGGATGTGGCCAGTCATACATGACTCGGTCATATTTATTCACCTGTCTGATGTTGACGCTTGGAATTATTTTTGTTGGTACGGTCTAATCCAGAAGTGCCTCGCCATTTAAATATAGGAACAGGATCCCATGGCCCAGGGATCTATGTAGACAGGTGTTCATCGGGGAGCAGCAAAAGGCATCACATGATGCTTTGAAAAGGTCACAGTGATGGTCATGCAGGGAAATCTGCCTTTGTGACCATCATTGTGGACAATGGTACAAAATACTAGACTGAATATTGCCAGAATTTTGATTTAAGGCAGCTGGATGTAGCAAGCTGCAAACTACAAGAAGGGTTCTCACAGTGGCTTACAATTGCCTTTCCTTCCTTAACCCACAACAGGCACCTTGTGAGGTAAATGGGGCTGAGAGAGCTCTGACAAGACTGCTCAGTGAGAACAGCCCTATCAGGGCTGTGACAAGCCCAAGATCACCCAAATGGCTGCCTCTGGAGGAGAGTGAAATCAAACCGGCTTGCCAGATTGGAAGCCGCTGCTCTTAACCACTACATGCAGGACACTCACAACCCTATTGCTCATCCACTGTAACCTGCCACCCCTTTGAACCTTCATAGAATCAGCCTCTCAGTCAGATGGCTATGTGTTTTAAAATCTCTAAAGATGGAGAACCCACCACCTCCCAAGGAAGCCTGTTCCACTGAGAAGCCACTGTGACTGTCAGGAACTTCTTCTGGATGTTTAGACGGAATTTCATTTGAATTAATTTCATCCCATTGGGTCTGGTCCATCACTCTGGGGCAAGAGAGAACAATTCTGCTCCATCGTCTAAATGGCATCCTTTTAAACACTTGAAGATGGTTATCAGATCACCATCTTTGTTGCCCTCCTCTGGAAATTCTCCAGTTTGTCTACATCCTTGCATTTTGGATCTCAGGACTGCACACAAGGCTCTTTATTTCTTTAAGACATTTTTATGCTGTTTTTCTATGCAACTAGGGTTTGGCGTTATCCTGACGACAGGCCCATGTGCTAGAGGCATGCTGCGAGGGAGAGGGCGCATGGGCAAAAGCCAGCCAGTACTGTCCAGGGCTGAGCAGAAACTGAACCCAACAGTGTAATCCTAAGTAAGCTCCAGAAGTAAGCTCCATTGAATAGACTTGGGGAAGATTCCAAGTCGACCTGCTCCGGATTTCTCTCTGGGTCTCCGAGTTCAGCGTTCAAGGCACTGCGTTTCCTTATTATTGTTTTTTTTTTTAAATAAATTTTTATTATAATTAGAATCATAGAATCATAGAGTTGGAAGGGGCCATACAGGCCATCTAGTCCAACCCCCTGCTCAACGCAGGATCAGCCGTAAGCATCCTAAAGCATCCAAGAAAAGTGTGTATCCAACCTTTGCTTGAAGACTGCCAGTGAGGGGGAGCTCACCTCCTCCTTAGGCAGCCTATTCCACTGCTGAACTACTCTGACTGTGAAATTTCCCCCCCTGATATCTAGCCTATATAGTTGTACTTGTAGTTTAAACCCATTACTGCGCGTCCTCTCCTCTGCAGCCAATAAATAAATAACTATCGACAGAAACGCCCCACCAAAAACAAAATTCACCTCAGCCCAACTCTGTAGCTTCATAAACCTTTTGAAACCTGTAAACAATGTCCATTTCATCTATTACATTTCAACTGTTCATCATAATTCCAAGTCACACATTACAATACTAGTTCACATGCCTTATAGTCTGAAAATTTCCTTAAGTAATTTGCCAAATCAAGCCAAATTATATTGAAATCCTCAATCTTCCCCCCCCTTTAATTACTTTAATGTTATTTGTTAACTTTTCCAACGTCATAAACTGCCTAATTTTCTTTCGCCAACTATCTAATGAGATATTATCTGCGTTTTTCCAGTTAGTCGCAATTAACATCCTGGCAGCTACAATCAGAAAGTTCACCGATATTTTCTGCTTACATTGAGCCTATGGATAAATAATGAATAAAAGTTTCATGATTATTGTTTTCTGCCATCAAGTCACAGCTGATTTCGGGCGACATTGTGGGTTTTTCAAGGCAGGAGACGTTCAAAGGTCCACCTCCACGCCGTGACCATCAACTTCTTTGGGGGTGGCCCATACAAATACTACCTGCTTAACTTCCGAGATATGACCTGTGCAAGTTAGTCTGGGGTATTCTGGTAAGGGAACATTATACTAGCTCTTAAGGATTCTTTTTTTTTTTAATTGCTGAAAAGATATCTTTGCTATCAAACCTTGGCTTTCTATTTAATCTGCTCAGGAATCCTAATTTGGGGGAACCGGGTGACACGTCAAGTCCAAATATTTATTTGCCTATTAGCGCTATTAGCCTATTAGCGCTACGGAGGCAGTGTGTTTATACAAGTTCTAGCAGTGCCCGATAATTATTGCCAGGAATGATAGAATATTTTTGATTGCCTATCGGCTAGTTACAGGACTGCGTACTTATCAAGGCAGAATTGACCTGTCTTTAATGCAACCAGAAGCAATGCAAACTCCAGGCGAAAAAACAAAACCAGAGTCCAGTGGCACCTTTAAGACCAACAAAGATTTATTCTCCCAGCGTGAGCTTTCCAGTGCAAGGACTCTTCCTCAGACTAAGTGCTTGCTCTCAAAAACTCACACCTAGAATAAATCTTCGTTGGTCTTAAAGGTGCCACTGGACTCTGATTTTGTTTTGTTTTTTGTGCTGCTTCAGACCAACACGGCTGCCCACTTGAAACTCCAAGCTGTAAAGCTGCTTTGCTTACATTACTGGGCATTCTCGAGGGGGGAGAAATCGCCATATGTCTGAAAGGCAAAGGCAGGTGCCCAACCGAGAGCTTGGCTGATGCCTTTGACGCACCCGTGGAGTTTCCCATGTATAATGACGGGGACCTCATTACCCACATCCTCTGATGCGAGCTGCGGACAGAAGGAAGGCTGGCAGAGATCGGCCGGCCTGTCATTATTACCCCTGTGCCCTGCCCCCAGCCTGACGCTCCCGTTCCTTCTGCAGGATCTTTCTCTGGGGCTTGGGTGGGAACAAGGCAAAGGGAACACCCAGATGCAAGACGTCCGCTTGGGAGCCCTGGGCAATTTAGGGTTGCCAGCTCTGGTTCAGGAATTCCTGGAGATTTGGAGGTGGAACTTCGGGGAGACCTTAGGGAGGGGAGGGGAGGGGCCACACTCCACACTCAAAACCAGCCATTTTCTCCAAGGGCATTGATCTCTGCTGTCTAGAGATAAGTTGTCATTCAAGGAGATCTCCAGGCTCTCCAGAGAGCTTTCATAGTCGTACAGCAGCAGAAACCTCCAGGAAATGAAGGACTGTTCATAGGATAACAAACCACTGAGGAAGAGAACAACCTTGAAACGGGCCATTGAAAAAGAAAAAAAAAAGTGTTTATCCGGAACCCGTTTAGGTTTATGTTTGCATGTTATAGATATGAAGGCAATATCTACAAAATAAATTGGGATAAGAATAACCAAAAAGATTACATTTTTGTACCGTCCAATTGGATGGATTTTTTCAGTTTTGGATTATTCCATTCGGTCGGCCCTCTTTTGTGCCTGGTTGGAGGCCGGCAGTCCTGCTGCACATTCAGGGTGGCTTCTGGGAATTTCCCTCCCATGTGTTTGGAGTGTGTTGCTTAAGCCCTCCCTGCATCCATGTAGCTCCACTGTCTTAATGCCATGCTGGTAGCCAAGATCCTCAATAGCCCTCAATGTGCTCCTGTGTTCAAAGGCTACCCAGGAGAGGCCAGGAGACGGGGCCTTCTCAGCAGTGGCCACCAGTCTTTGGAATTCCTTCTTCATACAAGGTTCTAATGTGCCAAGAATACAATTGTTAGGCAAGAAAGGCATGTCTTATTGTCCCAGGTCTGCAGCCCTCCTCCATAGTGCCCCTTGTGATACAGAAGAACAAACCTAAAGAAAAAACAAGTTCTCTTTTTCACCGGATTAAAGGGGAAAGCCCTGGGAACTGCAGGAGTCCTGCTAAGGATGACCACCTTATGTGGACATCTTTCCCCTTGAATCTGAGAACTACCTGCATTTCATTGGGGAGGGGGGGAATCCTTAAGTGGAAGCAACCTAGGTAACTATTTCCAACTGATGGGCTCATTTTGTAGGCCTAGGGTCTATTTTTATATGTGTTTGCCGGCTGTGGTTCGTGAAATACCTGGAGATTTTGAGGAATGGAACCTGGGGAGGGTGGGGGGGGTGGGTGGGGGGGAGAGGAGAGGAGAGAGAGGAGAGGAGGGACCTCCTCTCTACAGGATATAATGTTGTAGAATCTGTTTTCCAAAGCAACCATTTCCTCCTGAGGAACTGATCTTTGTAATATGGAGATTCATTGTAATAGCAGGAAGTATAATTTAGGACAGGGGTAGTCAAACTGCGGCCCTCCAGATGTCCATGGACTACAATTCCCATGAGCCCCTGCCAGCATTGTAGTCCATGGACATCTGGAGGGCCGCAGTTTGACTACCCCTGATTTAGGAAGTGTAATGGCACACAATCTTAGAATGGCGTTAACATTTGTATGGCTAGAAACATAGCCACCAGCTACGCTTTCTGGGCATTATTCCCAAGACCTCTTGCTGAACACCAGTGTATATGTGAGAATTCAGTTTTGGAAGATGGAGCAGTGGTTCTTAACCTGGGGGTTGGGACCCCTTTGGGGGTCAAATGACCCTTTCATAGGGGTTGCGGCAGGGCAAGCAGCTTGGCCAGGGGGGCATTGCCACTGTTGCTGCTCCTTCTGCAGGTGTCTGCGTTTGGCCGCCAGCCGCTCATCCACACAACAGCCTTGCGGGGTAGATCGATATAGAGCATTTGTCTGTCTGGAGCAGTGGAAAAGAGCGAGATCGGCATGGTGGGACAAGAGGCAGAACTGAACTGAGAAACCCCAGGAAAAAAAACAATTTATATACAATCCTGAACAATGGATCTTCACGCCATTGGTCAGTTTCGGTCTAATTTCTGTGAAAGAACCCTTGCATAATTTTATGGTTGGGAGTCACCACGACATGAGGAACTGTATTAAAGGGTCGCGGCATTAGGAAGGTTGAGAACCACTGGTCCAGAGCTAGCCCCATCTGGATGTTGTTAACCCTAATTTTACAGGAGGAAATATTCAAACCTTCACTCCCTCCCCTATGTTCAGGAATGGAGATATCGCAGAAAGTTTCTGCTTGTTTCTTTCTGCTACAAAGTGTGTTATGGACAAGCTTCTATCTCCAAGAGCCACCAACGAGAGATGATGGAATGTCAAGACTCGGAAAACAACAATTGAAAAGGACATGTAGGAATTGGTGTCTGAGCTTAAGAGCTGTGTAGAAAAAAGGAAGATGTCAGACAGAGTAGAGCTGTGCAGAAGAGTTTCTCAGAACAGGCTGAAAGTACTCAATTTGCGACGAAAGGACCTCAGTTGCAGGAATGGAAAGGGGAATTCCTGAAATGCAAGTTATTATAACACTCAGAACAATGGAATCCCTAGGACTCAACAGGGACATTGGTTTCTTAACGTACCACATATGTTAACCTGCATTCTTAACAATCCCTCAGAAAGGCCAAATGACCTCTGTATCTTAATTTATCTCTTATTTGGAACAACTGAATTGGGCTAGTAGATTGTACTGCAGCCTCAGGAGGATATTAATTTCTTATTAATTAATTAATTAATTTCTTATTAATTAATCTTGGTCACTACATATACTAACCTCCATTCTTAAAAATTCCTCAGAAAGTCCAGAGGACCTCTATATTATTTATCCCTTAATCTGAATAACTGATTTAAACAAGTAAATGGTAATGTAACGATGACTAGTACAATGCAAAGTAGTTTGGAACGATAACTATTGTATGCAAAAAAGCTTCCCCTGTGACTCAATCTCAAGGGAATACAAACAGATCCAAACAGTTGTTTTTGATCCTATTTATCTCTGGAATCTGTTAACCATTTTCATTATGCCGTATGTTAATCCAGTCACACCCTTTGCCTATAAGTACGAACTGCTTGCTTCCATCCCATGACATTGTATCTGAGGAAGTGTGCGTGCACACGGAAGCTCACACCTAGAATAAAACTTTGCTGGTCTTAAAGGTGCCCTTGGACTCAAAATTTGTTCTGAGGGAAAGGGGCTGCGCTACCCTGCCTGAGCATCTCTCTGGGAGCAAGGAAGATCTGAGCTGTGACTTGGTCTTGGTTCTCTGCATATTTTAAAGGAGATTCGTCACCCATCATCTAAATCAGGGGTAGTCAACCTGTGGTCCTCCAGATGTCCATGGACTACAATTCCCATGAGCCCCTGCCAGCGTTTGCTGGCAGGGGCTCATGAGAATTGTAGTCCATGGACATCTGGAGGACCACAGGTTGACTACCCTTGATCTAAAGGAGAGGCTGCTGAAGGTGGCAGGTGTTCTTGGGTCTTTATGGTCTTCGGTTTTTTAACTCTGATTTGGACAGGGCAGATCTGCACCGCCTTCCGCCTCAGCCCCGTGACAACCCGCTCAGATCTCAAACTATTCTTTTGTTGGGTCTCCTCTTGCAGACACGCTTCCAAAAATCAACCCCCCCTCCCCCGTGGCATCCTCGGAATTGGTATGACAGGGTTACTTGGTGGCTGCTGGTGACTTTTGAGGTCGTGAGTCATTTTCGGCCGCCAGAATTAAAAAAAAAACCAAACAAGTTAACAAGGGTCTGAGCATATTGCCTCGTGCTTTCTGTCTAGGCTACCGAGGGGATCATAAAAGCTGAAGAAGCCGCCTCCGTTTTGCACCAGGCTTTGCAGCCAGAAAACCACACCCTCATGAAACACCTCCTCTGCCCTCCTTGACCCGGATATTTTTTCCAGCAATGTCTGCCATCACCAGAGGGTCTCCAGCAAGACTTCCCAGGCCAGTAACTGCTGCAGAAGAATAAAACCAGAGTCCAGGGGCACCTTTAAGACCAACAAAGATTTATTCAAGGCGTGAGCTTTCGAGTGCAAGGACTCTTCCTCAGACTATGAACTGACCATCATGACAGTGGGAATATATAAGCTGCAGAAGAGTGAATTTCAGTTCCTATGCCCGACCTTAAGGCAGGGGACACCGTGGGGAAAGAGCTCTTCTGTGAAGGCAGTTTGATGGCTTGATCTGATCTCCCTGAGTTTTGTCCACAGGTGGAAGGATTGCTGCTGACCCGCTCGGCTTTCTCACCTCCTCCTTCCTGCAGCAGCCTGAGCTGCCCCCTGAAATTTGGATCCTGGGGGACAGGCTCCCCTCTGGAACAGGATTCAGGGGGGACATTTAAGGCTGCTGTGGGAGGAGGGAGGCAAGGAAGTAGCAAACTCCTGTGGAAAAAATCTGAGGGGCTTAATTGCACGAGGTTGTTTTTTCAGCCTTACTTGGAGTGCTTGTCCATGTCCTTGTAACCAGTGGGAATGGCTGCTCACCAGTCTGGGCCAGCACCAGTTTGCATCACATGTGCATTGTTGCACAGCTTCATGGGAACTGAATTTTGCTCCCTCCTCAGTGCTATTTGATTACCTGACCAGGCATCTGAGACTCAGGCACAATTTTCACCTGCTCTGTTTGCTATGTCTGTGGGCATTTGGCCACTGATGCAAATGAGGGCCTCTGCCAGCCAAGGAACTAACCAATCAAAGGAACTTGATCGCTCTGCTTAGGGCCCATTGGATTGCTCTGCTTAGGGCCAATCGGATTTCTCTGGTTAGGGCCAATCAGAGGCAGCAGCTGGCTGCCTGAAAGGTATAAAAGTGCATGTGTTTGCCTGTTTTCCTCTGTTCGGTAGTTGTAATCGGTTGCTGGAGTTGCTATATAAAAAGAGCTGTTCTGAAGAAGTGGAGTCTGTGTTCACTGAAACGGCAGACTTAATACTGTAGGTGGAAAAGAATGAAGCGATAGCCACGGCCCAGCTGTAAAGGTCCAAAGTTCAAGTCTGATAGCCAGGAGGTACGAAGTGGCTTGCAAACCTGGAGGCTGGCCTCGTTAAACTGCACCCTTTTCTTCCCCAATTCTAGCTCAGGGTGGGTTTAATTTGCCTAATGATGCTGCTCCAGGGATCTTCCTTCTGTATCCAGAACCACTTGGTTCCCTAGATGAGGGGTAGTCAACCTGTGGTCCTCCAGATCTTCATGGACTACAATTCCCATGAGCCCCTGCCAGCATTTGCTGGCAGGGGCTCATGGGGATTGTAGTCCATGAAGATCTGGAGGACCACAGGTTGACTACCCCTGCCCTAGATCACTGGATCATTTGTTAATAAGGCCCAGAGAGGAGATGAAGTTCCGCTGCTGAGCACAAAAGCAGCTGTCATGGAAGGAGGTGTTTCCATTAGCAGAACAAACCCACAGGATCCAACCCGGTCTGTTCACCTGTTGAACATGCTCGAGTACACAGCAGGCCTAATTATGTCTGCCAAAATAACAAAACAAATCAGAAAAAGAACCTTGCAGCGCCTCTCAGTCTAACGAAATTATTATGACATAAGCTTTCATGAGCACCAGGCTCTGCTTCACCAAAGCTTATGACATAATGAAGATGTTATTCTTTCCAGTGCCAAAAAGACTCTTTTGTTATTTTGGTTGCAGCAGAACTAACACGGCTACACCCCTCTGGCAACGGCCCTTGCGCATAACCTTTCCGTGACCGTTGGCCGTAATCGTTAAAAAAAATGGAGCTTCCATGTTCAGCAGCAGTGTACAGGGGGGTGGGGGGGGGAGGACAACTGCCTCCATTCTGTGTCTGGCTAGCCATTTCTAGAGATGAAAGGCCTGTCTACAGAGAATTCTGGCCTGATTCAGCAAGGCATTTCTTCTGTCCTTCGATCCCATTTTCCCATCAGCTGTCAAAGCAGAACATTGTGTCTGATTCACCCCCCCAAAATTAAAAAAAAAAAAATTCCAAAAGCTATCTGAAATCCGGTGCTTACCTTTGCTACATGGTCTATTTGAGCTTCAAAGAGATTTTGTTATGTTCCCCAGAGCCTGCTTTAAACCCCTCGTTATAATGACGGGAGACTCTGAAGGGTGCTGTTTCAGAGAAACGCCGTCCCATAATAGCAGCGTTGCCTTGGAAAATCCGATGTTATTTGGCCATTCGCTCGGGAGATCTCTAAGCAATCAAGACATTTGCCCCAAGGCTGCGCATTCAAAGCTACAGGCAAAACCCTCTGGACATAATGATTGGGCATTTATGCAGAACTAAAAACTGGAACAGCTGAGCTGGAGGTCTATGAATAGCAAGCATGTCTCCAAGCACAAAAGACAGCCCTCCATAATAAAAAAAAAAAAAGGGGGGGTTTATAATGGTTCTGACATCTGGTACAGCAAGATCATGCGAGGGTTGCGGTAACTTTCTTTGTGAGTTGGGTGCGTGTGCGTTCGAACCCCGCTTGCAAAAGCTCTAGAGTTTCTGTGCGGCCAAGAAGGAAGGCCTTGAAGCCCCGCAGTGCCCATGAAATAAAATAACAATTTCTTTTTAAAAAAATCATTGTATTAATCAAACGGTGCTTCTGGTGAAATCTTGAGAAGATGCATCGTTTCGAAGCAAAATAGCTGCGGAACAAATTTAGCGTCGCTCCCTGTGTGTCGTTCCCCCCCCCCCCCCCACACACACACTCTCGACACTTTCTCAAGGGGGTGATTTGATGAGTCCAAAAAGCCTTGATGCTAATGTTAACTGAGGCGTGTCTTCTGATACGAGGGAGCACGGAGCATTGGCCCTAAGCGGTCCCTTGCCAGAGGGACAGGCTAACGAAATCCGGAATGATTTGGATCGATAGCAAGTCGGGGGCGTGAGGGGTTGAGAAATGAAGGGCGATGGGTGCTCTGAGTGTGTGTGGGAGGGGGGGGGATTGTGCCTTTTAGAGGAAGAGAAGGATTTGGTTTTCAGAGTGCTCCGCAATGGCCTAGATTCCTCGGGAGCCCCTGAAAAGTAGAGGCCTCCATGTAAGATTTCCTCATGAGTGGTGTGATCTAGAGGTAGGTATGTCGTTGGTTTAGGCAAGTAGGGGTTCCTACTCCAGCTTGAGGAATTCCTTGAGAGAGCCAGTGTGGTGGTTAAGAGTGGTAGGATCTAATCTGGCGAGCCGGGTTTGATTCCCCGTTCCCCCACATGCAGCCAGCTGGGTGGCCTTGGTCTTGCCACAGCACTGATAAAGGTCTTTTGACCGAGCAGTGATATCAGGGCTCTCTCAGCCCCATCTCCCTCACAGGGGGTCTTTTGTGGGGAGAGGAAAGGGAAGGTGACTGTAAGCCGCTTTGAGACTGCTTCAGGTAGAGAAAAGCGGCATATATGAACCAACTCTTCTTCTTCTTCAGTGATATCAGGGCTCTCTCAGCCCCATCTCCCTCACAGGGTGTCTTTTGTGGGGAGAGGAAAGGGAAGGCGACTGTAAGCCGCTTTGAGACTGCTTCGGGTAGAGAAAAGTAGCATATAAGAACCAACTCTTCTTCTTCTTCAGTGATATCAGGGCTCTCTCAGCCCCATCTCCATCACAGGGTGTCTGTTGTGGGGAGAGGAAAGGGAAGGCGACTGTAAGCCCCTTTGAGACTCCTTTGGGTAGAGAAAAGCGGCATATAAGAACCAACTCTTCTTCTTCTTCAGTGATATCAGGGCTCTCTCAGCCCCATCTCCCTCACAGGGTGTCTTTTGTGGGGAGAGGAAAGGGAAGGCGACTGTAAGCCGCTTTGAGACTGCTTCAGGTAGAGAAAAGTGGCATATAAGAACCAACTCTTCTTCTTCTTCAGTGATATCAGGGCTCTCTCAGCCTCATCTCTCTTACAGGGTGCCTGTTGTGGGGGAAGTGATCATAAGCTGTTTTGTCTCTTTCGGGCAGTGAAAAGCAGGATATAAAAGCCAACTCTTCTTCTTCTCGAGGCTTGAGGAGTGGTAACTGGGGAGATTAGACTGGAGAGAAGAGGGATATTGAAATCCACCTTGAACTTTAATCTGGCTCTCTAGGCTGTCATCTACTTTTCATAGCTTGTTTTCTGCAACTATAGTTCTCCTCCTTTGGCCCCATCTAGTCCCTCCAGGGACTTGACCCTTTGGGGCACAGGATTAATGTCTCCCATCCCTCCCTCCCTCCATCTCTCCCTCCCTCCTTCCCTCCCTCCATCCCTCCCTCCACCCATCCCTCCATATCTCCCTCCATCTCTCCCTCCCTCCCTCCACCCCTCGATCCCTCCACCCATCCCTCCCTCCTTCCAACCATCCATCCATCCATCCCTCCCTCCCTCCATCCATCCATTCATCCATCCATCCATCCATCCATCCATCCATCCATCCATCTTTATTTAAACGGTCATAGACAAGAGCATTAAAAACACAACCATAGAACCAGATGATATTAACAAAACCATAAAACAGGAATGGGAAAACAATCCAGTGTTCAGTGTTGAACTGAAATGAAATGGGATGAATCCCAACCCAAAAGATTCACATTTCAAGGAAAAATCACCTTACCGTGAGATGATGGATTTTACAGGTGGTGGCACAAAACGTTGCAGTAGAAACAGACCCCTGAAGGTTCTCATCCTTCACTCACATTTTTACCAACACAGAGCCAGAACGGCCAGGAAACCTCTTAGACACAGGAATTATCAATTTCAGCCAGAGAGCATTGTAAAAAGGACAGCGTAATAGAATGGGTTTTACTGACTCTTGTTGCCTGTTTCCTCATGGACAGAATCTCTCTGGAAAAGGGGCTTTTTGATACAGGCCTTCAAATACAGCCGATGTCCCTGATGACAGTATAAAAATGCATAAGTAATGCCAACTCAATAAATATCCAAATAGAAGATTTTTTACACCTTGCTTTTCACTACCCGAAGGAGTCTCAAAGGAACTTGCAATCACCTTCCCTTCCTCTCCCTACAACAGACACCCAGTGAGGGAGGGGAGGCTGAGAGAGCCCTGATATTACTAAAGAAGAAGAAGAGTTGGTTCTTATATGCCACTTTTCTCTACCCGAAGGAGTCTCAAAGCGGCTTACAATCACCTTCCCTTCCTCTCCCTACAACAGATACCCAGTGAGGTAGGTGGGCCTGAGAGAGCCCAGAGAGACTCCCAGAGTGAGCGTTTCACAAGGGCCTGCCATCCCAGAATGCCAGAGAAAGCTGCCTGCTTATTTGTCCATTTGACTCTAACAAATAGCTGTGTGTTACCCCAGGCACATGGTGGTGGGGGGAACTAACAGCCCCAAGGTACCTGCAAACACACCCTGGGGCAAATACCTCGCTCTTCATGGCCAATCCACCCGGTCCCATGATAGAGATCGCAATGCGCCGGGATTTAGTGGCTAATCCCACTGATCCGCTGAGATTCCATTGATATCCAATTAAATGTCACCCGCTCTCGCTCATTAGTGGGAATGTGGACTCTGCGAAGGGCTGGTCTTAAGAGCTCAACGGGACTCTTTATTTACGAGTTGCTGAAGAGCAGGAGCTTTGCTCTCTTTCCGTCTTTCGCTTGCAAGCAGGGAAGGCTCCGCACGCCAACCCCAGGACGATCCCTTTCCGCAAAATGCCGCCTTCCGTTTGATCAGTTCCGCCGTCCACAAAGCCATTTAATCGCCCGGGAGCGGAAGATCCAATTGCTTTGTGATTTGCGGCGAGCTCCTTGCAAAACACGGGGCCCGCCGCTTAAAGGAAATTACAGGAGAAGCGAGGGAGAAAGGAAGAGTAATGCTGGCGCTAATTGTGGCTTTCGGGATCTAATTCCACAGAAAGTGATCATAAAGCCCGTTATTATGTGTGCGCCTCCCAATTAAGGAACAAACCAATATTTGGGAAGCAAAAGCCAAACTCGAGGATAGTTCTCCTGGCTTGGTTTCTCTTTGACTGCAGGGCCTCGCTGTGCATTAGGACTTCATTTTCTTTCTTTCAGGCAGGCAAGCCGCTGCTTGCGTTGCTGCAATTAGAGAGGCACAGTAGCATCATGTTCCTGTTTTGCTCTCTATAATAGGCTCACGACTGATGTAATGTACTGGTAGTGAAGGCATGGGCAGCTGACTGCTCTGATGTCATGGAAGGGCAAGGAAGGCAGAGCAGGGAAGGCAGAGGAAGCAAAGTGCTACCACTTTTTAAAAAGGCAGCAGGCCATGAGAGACAGAAAAGGTGAGATCTAAGTCTTGGAAGATGGTGTGTGTTAAATCCTTGGGTTCAAAGGAAGCCAGGACCACTGGGAGTTCAATGAGGATCTCAGCACGGTGTCAACAAGAGGCAAAACTGAACCAAGAAACTCCTGAGAAACCCCAATTTATATACAATCACGACAGTGGATCTTCTGACCAGTGAGCGCTACAACTCAGTTTTGGTTTAAAAGGACTGGATCCCAAAGACAGAATCTAACCATGTGTTGGTCAGTTACATTGCCTGCTTCTGTCCTGCCTCTTGTGGCGCAGAGCTGTAAGGCAGCAGAAATGCTGTCTGAAGCTGTCTGTCCATGAGGCTGGGAGTTCAATCCCAGCAGCCGGCTCAAGGTTGACTCAGCCTTCCATCCTTCTGAGTACCCAGTAAACGGTAATGACTGGGGAAGGCACTGGCAAACCACCCCGTATTGAGTCTGCCATGAAAACACTGGAGGGCATCACCCCAAGGGTCAGACATGACCCGGTGCTTGCACAGGCCTTTACCTTTACCTTATCCTTATCCTTTACCTTTACCTTATCCTGCCTCAGACCTCAAGCTCAGTCCTTGACAGAACCACAAACACAACAGCATGAGCCAAATCAAGTATGGGGCATGTGACATAATGAATATGTTATTCTTTCGTATATAATTTTACTGTGTTTTTACTAATGCATCCTTATGAGGGATAAAGTCTTCCGTTGCAGGTTCTTCTTTGGTTCGCAAGGGAAGGGCGCAAATCTTCATCTTAGCCTGTTCTGCCTTTTTAAGGCAGGCTCCTAACGATGTGCTCATGTCAAAACCTTCACCTTCCCTCCCCTTTGTCTTCTTCACTGGAGACTTGCTGCCTCGCTCCATTAAAACGCATTTGTACATCGCTATCAACGCTGGGAGTTCAAAGAGACCGGAATGTTAACAATGCTGTAATGGACCCTCCGCTTATAAAACCCTCGTGCATAAAATCCAGCTTCTACTTTGATTTCATCTTTCCCAGACACTAATTTTGTTCTTTTACAATGTTCATCGTATACTGAGTTTATAACGATGACTCACGGGCTGGAACAGATAGATCCCGGCAAAATGTAGACGGAGACAGGTCTATATTCGACTTTATCACCAAATGATAAGATGGCATTTGGGGTTGCCGGGTTGACTCCTCTCTTTTAAAGGATTCTTTTTGAGAAGATCATCCCATACTTTAGCCTGGGTCATCAAATCTGCACTCACGACAGGCCCCTATCAGAATAAAAGCCCATGCTGGTATGCTGGCCACCCTCTTGTTCAGCTTAGATAAAACGCAAAACAGTGGCTTCATTGCATTGTTGTCAATACGATCATTTGAACACTGGCCTGTTCCTTAGCGAGGGGACCATGAAGCCGAGATCTGAAAAGGTAGTTTGAAAGAGGCTATTTATCCACAGTTGTTGTCTTGCCACAACGATGGTTTTGTGAGATGTTTTGTTGCAGACAGCCTGGCTTACTCCTGGATGGTTCCCTGGTGCTGCTGCTGCATCCAGAGACACGTGGACACATGAAGCTGCCATACGCAGAATAAGTCAGTATTGTCTAATCAGAAGAAGAAAAGTTGGTTCTTATACGCCGCTTTTCTCTACCCGAAGGAGTCCCAGAGTGGTTTCTAATCGCCTCCTCTTTCCTCTCCCCACAACAGACACCCTGTGAGGGGGGTGAGGCTGAGAGAGCCCTGATATTACTGAAGAAGAATAAGAGTTGTTTCTTATATGCCGCTTTTCTCTACCAGAAGGAATCTCAAAGAGGCTTACATTCGCCTTCCCTTTCCTCTCCCCACAACAGACACCCTGTGAAGTGGGTGGGGCTGAGAGAGCCCTGATATTACTGAAGAAGAAGAGTTGATTTTTATATGCTGCTTTTCTCTACCCGAAGGAGTCTCAAAGCGGCTTACAGTCGCCTTCCCTTTCCTCTCCCCACAACAGACACCCTGTGAGGTGGGTGAGGCTGAGAGAGCCCTGATATTACCGCCCGGTCAGAACAGCTTTATCAGTGCCATGGCGAGCCCAAGGTCACCCAGCTGGCTGCATGTGGGGGAGTGTGGAATCAAACCCAGCTCGCCAGATTAGAAGTCCGCGCTCCTAACCACTACACCAAGATGGCTTTCTCTCACTCTGGCAGCGGCTCTCCAGGGTCTCAAGTGGAAGTCCTTCCCGTTGCCGATTGCCAGATCTTTTCACTGTAGAGGCTGGGGATTGAACCTGGGACTTTCTGTGTGCCAAGGAGATGCTCTACCACTGAGCAGCAGCCCCTCCTGGCTAGAGCAAAGGTAAGGAAACCTGCACAAGACATCTCGGAAAGGTTCTCCAGAGAGGTGACAAATAGAAGAAGAGCTGGTTTTATTCCCCGCTTTTCACTGCTCAAAGGAGTCTCAAAGCGGCTTACAGTTGCCTTCCCTTTCCTCTCCCCACAACAGACACCCTGTGAGGGAGGTGAGGCTGAGAAAGTTTCTGACATGACTGCTCTTTGAGAACAGCCCTATCAGGGCTGTGACAAGCCCAAGGTCACCCAGTTGGCTGCATGTGGAGGAGAAGCGGGGAATCAAGTCCGGATCATCTGATTAGAAGCTGCCGCTCTTAACCGCTACAAACACTGGCTTTCTAGACTGGGACTTTTCTTGACCCCCCCTTCTCTGGATCTCCATGAAATGCTCCCTCTGAGGAGCAGAGGACACCAAAGAACAACATGAAGGGGGGAGCAGCATGAAAGAGGAGTTGGTGGAAGTTGTCAATTTAATCTGGACGCAACCCATTTGCTACATACAGAGCACCAGCGAGTTGAATCCTGTTTCAGAGAGAGGCCATGTCAGATTGCTATAGATGAGCTAGAACCGAGTTCTAGAGACTGACACGATATGGAGGGGGTGGGTGGGTAATAAACTTTTGAGAAACCCTTTCATCAGAGATCTGATGAAGGGAGCGTTGACTCTCAAAAGCCTCTACCCCAGAAACTTGTTGCCCTCTTTAGTGCTCCTGGACTTGATGGAAACTGAATCCTGGGCCTAGTCTGCACACAATAGATAATGCACTTTCAATGCACTTTAGAAGTAGATTTTCATGTTCTGCACTGGAAAATCCAGCTGCCAAAGCACATTGAAAGTGCATTATCCTTTGTGTGCAGACTAGGCCCTGGTTTCACAAGCAAACCATTGGCTGTTCCCGTATGGTGTTTCCCCTCTTGCATGGAAAGCAGGAAGCTCCTGGATTAATGCAGACAAGGGGAAGGAACAAGGGGCCAGGAGCACGTTAAAGACTAACAACTTTTGGGGGATGGGATGAGCTTTCGTGAGTCACTGCTTACTTCTACAGAAGTGACTCACGAAAGCTCCTGCCCTGCCACAAATTTCTATAGTATTTAAGGTGCGACTGGACTTTGACTCTTTTCTACTACTACATGGCTCCCCGTCTTTATCTATCTATCCATCTATCCATCTATCCATCTATCCATCCATCCATCCAATAAATAAATATAAACATGTTATCTCCAAAATTTCCTCTCATTAAACACCTTGCTCAGGTCTTGCAGGCAGAGGGCCGTGGCTTCCTTTGCTGAGTCCATCCATCTCCTCTTGGGTCTACATCTTTTGCTGCTACCTTCAACTTTTCCTAGTCTTTATTGTCTCTCCTAATGAGTCTTGTCTTGTCACGATCAAGGATAACAGCCTCAGTTTAGCCAAGTACTGGCTTTTAATCACAGGCTTTAATTCTGAACTAGTTTTAACAGGTTGGACACTCATGATATTCGTGCCCTGCAGCTTCAGCTGGTGTGCCGGCTGCCCAATGTTTGTGGACATAAAGCAGGGTAGAAAGATTTGCAGTGAGCAAATAATAAATAAACAAATGAGACATGACATTCATGGGACTTTCCTGTTTAATGGGTAGACAAAAATCAATCCCCCCCCCCCGTTGCTGCTAAAACTTTCCAAGAAGTCCAAGAGGAAGATTCCCGCAGGGCTCCCCGCATACAACCCAACCCAATCATCTTGTGAAATCAAATCACATGACTTACCTATCTGCAGCCCCCTCCCCCAGTCCCTGCCTCTCAGGAACTCAATTTCCCCCTGACAACACCTTAGACCGTTTCCTGATATGGGGGTGGGTAGGGAGGAAAGAGTTGAGTCCTGCCCAATTTTACTAGCCCCAGCTTGGATTCTGAAGCATGGGAAAGAACATGGTGGGGTGGGCAAGCCTCTTTCTTGGATCTGCCTCAGTCCTTCTTCCTCACTTTCCATGTGCAAGCTCCGACTCGACCGTGATAGCAACAGCAGAAGGGGAAAGGGGTAGGTGGGCTTTGTCTGGAGAAGCTCAGACCTCTGTCATATTGATTGGAAAACTATTGAAAACAGTCAAAATATTCATAGTATCACAGAGTCATGGAGCTGGAAGGGACCTCCAGGGTAATCTGGTCCAGCCCCCCTGCACAGTGCAGGAAAGGCACAACTACTATTCCTGAAACAACAGAGAACTCATCCCTCTCACAATATTTGAAGCGTGAAGATGAATTTGTATCCCACTTTGTTTCCCAATGGGTGCCCAAAGCAGCTGACATTGTTCCTGTCTCCTCCATTTTGTCTTTACGATAGCCTTGCAAGGTTGACTAGGCTGAGGGTACCTAACTGGCCCCCAGTGTTCCCTCTAATTCCCTCCCCCTTTCATTGAACATAGCAGTTCACATCCCGAGCAGAATAGAACTGCAGTCATCTTAAAACGAGCAACGGGCAGTGCAAGACCCTGTGCGGACCCAGGTTGTTACTGAGTTGGGCTTCCTGTGTGAATGAGCAGCCGCTCTCATGGCCAGCTTAGAGGAAACACAGGGCTCCAGGTCACCCAGCAAGCTTCCACAGTAACAGTGGGGATTCAAACCTGGTTCTTCCTGATGCTAGTCTGACAACCGTTACACCCCACTGGCTGTCCCAGCCACTGGTCTCTTCCAGGCATCCCAGAAGTAATAAGGCTCCCGGTTCTTTCCCCAAAGCAGCTAATAAAGGCCAGGGGGGGACAGAACATTATTTGCCAGGTGACCTAATCGCCATGAAAAGCTTAACTGCCCATTTCCCCATGTTAGTTATCTCTTTGTTGAAAAAGTTTGAATATGCAAGAGGGCGAAGCACCAAGCTGCTGAAAAGAGGAACAGAGTTTTATCTAGGAAAGAAACGACATTTTATAGAAAGATACAAGGGAGAGTAACCGAACTAACTGTTCTGCATTCTGTCTGGAGGCAAAGTGCACTCAAAAGAGTAGGAAGTCTCCAATTAAGCCCATCAGGAGATTATTTGGAAAATACCAGGAAATCCTTCATCTATGTCAAATACACATCTTTTCCAATCTCCCCCCTCCCCCCGTATTCTTTATATCCTTTTGAATCGTGCACACTACAGATCCTGCATAGACCAGCATTGTTAAAGAACTAAGACAGGGGTAGTCAAACTGCGGCCCTCCAGATGTCCATGGACTACAATTCCCAGGAGCCCCCTGCCAGCGAATGCTGGCAGGGGGCTCCTGGGAATTGTAGTCCATGGACATCTGGAGGGCCGCAGTTTGACTACCCCTGAACTAAGACATTTTCCTCCAAATCAGTTTCCAGCCCTACTAAAAAAGTTCCACAGGGCCTGCAAAAGGGAGCTCTTCCGCCAGGCATTTGGTTGAGACCAGGGCCCATTCCGCACACAGTAGATAATGCACTTTCAATGCACTTTAGAAGTACATTTTTCTTGTTCTGCACAGGACAATCCAGCTGCTAAAGAACATTGAAAATGCATTATCCGGTGTGTGCAGACTAGGCCCTGGTGTAACCATCAACATCTGCAGGGCATGATTCGACATGACTGTACCACTTGTGGGATTTCTCGAAGCATGGAGAATGTTCCAGGGGGCTCTTAATGATAAAAAAGTTGACAAAGGCTGATTAGGAGTGTTCCTTCCCTCCTCTCCTCAGCTGAGACTGACCGATGTAAAAATCAAGTTTTAGCAGCCACTTTATTTAGATTTTTTTCATAATGCAAATTCACTTCCATCTGCGTTCGCTGGCAGGGGGCTCCTGGGAATTGGAGTCCATGGACATCTGGAGGGCCGCAGTTTGACTACCCTACTCTTGACCATGGAGGAACCCCTGAAATATTTTTCAGACTTTGAGGAATCCCAGAAATGGTGGCATGCCCCTGTGAAGAAGTGGGTGCAGAAAAAAGATTCAGGAGCCAGCCAGTCAATCAATGGATTGGAGAAAGAGACTAGTCCCAGAGAGCAACAGGGGAAGTGGTCTCCAGTGACTTCTGGTGATGTCAGCAGCCATCTAAACCTCTGGGAAACGATGTATAACCCCTGGTGAGCTCTAACGTAACCCAAGGGTTTCTCAGAATCCTAGTTGGGAATCCCTGACCAGAGATTTACTTTAAAAAATGATAGCTGAAAATCCAGGCCTGCTAATAAGCTATATACCACTACTGAGATCAGGGTTGCCAACAGACCAGGACAAAAAAGTCCTGTTCCCCTAAGAGGGGCTTCATATCTGTTCCCCATAATATATTTCTGGTAAGGGCTTGGAGGAGGAGCCTGTCTCATGGCCTAAGTGCCAATCAGCACTTAAGTGCCATTTGGGAAACTCCTGGTGATTTAGGGATGGAGCCTGGGGAGGACATTTGGTAACCCAAACTTTACCCTGGGTAATACAGGCTATCAAGCACTGTTTTCTTGGAGGTCCTATGCTGTTGATTCCATTTGACTCACGCCCTGTAATCTGTCTGGAAACTGCCACAAAAAATGGGCTACAAATACCTATAGATCAGGGGTGGCCAAGCTGCGGCTCTTCAGATACCCATGGACTACAATGCCCATGAGTACATGCTGGCAGGGGCTCATGGACATTGTAGTCCATGGACATCTGGAAAGCCACATCTTAGCCTTCCAGTCTATGGTGAAGTCGTCCTCGAAGAATATCAGCGTACAGCCTCTTGATTGGTCCCTGGTAGGAGGTGGATGGGGAGGCAAAAAGCATTCCTGGAAAAGGGCCGCCTCCCCCTGCCTGCTCCTTGTCCTGCCCTCTAAGGAAGGGAGGAAGAACAGGAACACAAATTCACACCCATCCCTTGTAAGGCTGAGGTTGCAAGCTCACATCAGGGACAGCTGGTGCCTGTCCCCCACCAAAGCTGAAACCATTGGCTCATGGTGGTAGCTTCCGGCCCCTTGCACTGGCTGAGGGCCACCTTGTACTTGGGGCTGGGATGGCCCAGGTAAGGATCAGCCCCCTTCCATTGGCAGACTGGGGCTTTTCCTATGGTCCTTCATGGCCAATCTGGTCCTGAGACAATGAAATGCTGCTGGAGAGCTTTAGGCAGTGGACTGGAACTGCCAGCCTCCACGTAGTGGCTGGAGATCTCCTGGGATTACAACTCATCTCCAGGTGACAAAGATCAGTTCCCCCTGAGAAAATGACAGCTTTGGAAGGGGAGCTCTATGGGATTACACCCCATGGAATTTCCTCTGCGATCCTAATCCCACCTGTTCTGCTTCAGGCAAGTGTCGCCCTTATGCAGAGGAAAGAAAGATAACAGAGCTGGTTATCAGAGGCAGGAATGTCAGAGTTTAATTAACAGAGTCTGCAAATTGTACAAGAGTTGTCTAAGCGAGCCAAGGTCAGTTCTTCAGAAGCAAATCCGATACAGCGGTAGCAAGTCAGTCTCCCAGGGAAAGTTTTGAAGCCACGTTGGAGGTTTCTGCTCCCCCCTCGTGCTTTTATAATGCTCCAAGCCCTACGTCATGCCCACGATGGCTGCTTCCTATCTTCTCCTCTGCAACTCATTTCCAGTGCTGAACTTTGAGGCATGCTGATTTGTGTTGAGACTGTAAATCCCCTCTAAACCTGCATCAATGCTGCTCTTGTATACTTGGTTGTCTAGAGGAGACAGAACAGCTGGTGGACCCTGATTTGTCAACTCCTGGCAGGGTTGTGGGATGAAACTTGCACCCTACAGCCTTATAACTGTGATTCCAGGTCTGATTGCTCAACTGCTGGTGGCACCCAATCCAGCTGTTCTTCATCAGAGGACTCAGAGCTGTTACCAGTTCCTATTCCATAAGACTGCCCTCTTGAAGCCTCACCTCCAAATCTCCAGTGCCTTTTCCACATGAGCCCCTGGACAGCCTCTGGTTGCTGGTGGGTTTTAGAGCCCCCTCCACATGACGTCACCTACATCCTGAGGCTGTCCTGGGGCTGGTTTGCATTTTGTCCAGATTTGCCCCAGAATGAGGGAAATTGGAAAAAGTGGGTTTGCTACTTTTAATATCACATCCCATTGGTGAGCAACCAGTGAGCAACCAGGGGCAAGCCCGTATGGAGGGGGAAAGGCACAATAGTCTCTGTAGCATTGTCCCGCCCTTGTACTTGCACTCCCCTCTCCATCTCCTGTTTTGAGTAATTTTTATTTTAAATGTTGCAGTCAACGTTCCAGCACCACCACAAAGCTACATTGTCAAAGGTAAAATAAAATCTTCTGCAAAGTGTCCATGGTCTTTTAGGGATCAGGCTGGCAAAACGCAGTCCCATTTCTGTTTTCTGGAGGGGGGAAATGAGCTGGGAAAGGGGGTGGGTGGGTTGAAGCAGCCTTCTCCCGATCATCCAGGTGTGCATGCTGAGTGTTTTGTTTTTAAGCCAACTGTTTACAAAAAGTGACTTTTTCAGGCCATGAGAGAACTGCTGTGCTGTGATTGGTGGCTTGCTGTGATTGACAAGCCAAGGAGTGGAGGGAGAAGTTTGGCTTATTTTCCCTTGCAGCCTTGTCAGGAGACAAAAAAGCTGCAATGGGGCAGAGGGAAAACGCCGGAGGGGTCTCCTATGAGGAGAGCTGCAGATGCGAGGTTTACCAGCTCGTGTTTGCAAGCAAGAGGCAACACACGTTTTACCCCTCTGTGCGGAAACGGTCCAGGTATTTCTCAAGTCAGAGCTGGAAACCCTACAGTGTTCTCTCTTTCTTTCTCTCCCCTTTCCCCACTTCATGTATCTCACAGGGGTTCGGGGGAAGGTTAAAGTGCCACTGAAGGCTCCTTGAAGAGATTGTGGGATAGTCATTGAAGAAATACAAACCAGGACCTCAACCAAGAGGGTTAGCATTCTGGTGTTGTGGGGATTCTGGAGCCGGCAATTACAAGAGGAACAAATGAAGTAATTAACAATCCTGGGATTTGCTTTAATTTGTACTTGTCTCAGAATACCACACAGAATGCGCCAGACTTTAGCAATTTATAATTGCAGCACCATATCTTCTGCAGAAGGGGAGAAAAAGAGAAAAACACCATCCATGCACACACTTTTGCAATATAAGGAACAGGCCCAAACCTGTGGGCCTGAGCAGTAGAAATGGCTCAGGATGATTAAGGTCTCTTAATTGATTACACACAAACAGGCGTGACTTAAGTCAGAAAGAGGAAGGCCGGGATGAAAAGCTATCTGCTAATTATGCAAAGGGTTGCCACAGCCCGCGCTCTGTTGAGCAACCACCTTCATCTGCAGTGCCGAACCTTGCTTTAAACCACCGTCAAAATACTGCAAAAGTTGCATGAATGCTGACAGTTCCAAGGCAGAACCTCCAAGGGATTGTTCTCGGGTGCTCTGGAGAGTCTGCCATTGATGGTGGCTCCCCAGACAGCAAGAAAGTGGGCAATCTGGCTTGGAGGTCATCATTACATAACCAGACAGTGAAGGACAAGGTTGCCAGCTTGGACATTTCAACATGTTCCTTCCCTGACCGTTGGCTTGAATCAGAAGACTTGTGTTGGAACGGGCTGTAAACCTGGGATGGGAGCTGCTGATTTCATTGGTGTGGAAGACTTAGATCAGGGGTAGTCAAACTGCGGCCCTCCAGATGTCCATGGACTACAATTCCCAGGAGCCCCTGCCAGCGAATGCTGGCAGGGGTTCCTGGGAATTGCAGCCCATGGACATCTGGAGGGCCGCAGTTTGACTACCCCTGACTTAGATGATGCAAGCGCTGGTTTTTGTTTTGTTAAGAAACATTCTGTTTGATGCCTATATTTTCCCAAGCAGCCATGGGGCTGGGGGTGGGGGTGGGGGGTGAAGGAAGGTTGTTTTCCTTTTGCTTCCTCTTTTTTGAAGCAGTCACGTGGGATAAAGAACCAATCCGGAATCACATCGCAAATAGGTCGCAATTGATTATTTATTTATTATTTATCATATGACAGAGTTATATGCTGCTTTTCTCTGCCAGAAACAGTCTCAGAGAGGGCTTACATTCGCTTTCCCTTTCCTCTCCCCATAACAGACACCATGGGAAGGAGGTGAAGCTGAGAGAGCCCTGATATTACGGAAGAAGAAGAGTTGGTTCTTATATGCTGCTTTCTCTACCCGAAGGAGACTCAAAACAGCTTACAGTCACCTTCCCTTTCCTCTCCCCACAGCAGACACCCTGTGAGGGAGTTGGGGCTGAGAGAGCTCTGAGACAACTGTCAGTAGCCCCAGGTCACCCAGCTGGCTGCCTGTGGAGGAGGAGTGGGGAATCAAACCGGACTGTCCAGACTAGAGGCTACCATACCATGCTGGCTTTTAGTGGGTACAATCCCCTACATACTCAGATAGCCACAGTGAATAAAAAGGGGTGCAGTTCTAGTATACCTCCTCGTGGAGCACCCTGAATAATGCTAAAGAGCTGGAACATTTGAATGCCAGACAGTCTAAGAATCTCTTGGCTACACGACACACATGGAAACAGTCCCAATGAATGAAAACTTGTTAGTCTTTCAGGTGCCACGCGACTCCTGTTTGTTTTCACAGCATGGCTTCTCCTCTGGAATTACAGCAATGACATGGCGCATGGGCATTAGCGGAGTTCAGTCAGGTTTTTATTGTACCATGGGCATGGTATTAATGGCCATTGTGAAATGCTTCCGTCAGATATCTGCAGAGGTGGCTAACAAGTATCCCATATAAATGCGTACACAGCTGGGCTCAGGCATAACAAAATACTTTGTTTTGTTTTAAGAAGGGTTAGTTTGTGAAGCCGGGATTCGGCTCACAGGTGATCATTAAATCCTGGCATGCCTGAACATAAACGGGTTGTTTCACCTTTGCTCCTTTCTCCTGCCTCACCGTGGAGTCCCAGCTGGTATCCCAGAATGCATGGGCAAAAGAACAAGCCAGGACTGATCAGGATGTCTGTTTGCCTTCATACACAGCACAACACCAAAGTCAAGACTGACGTTCGGGCCTCACTTCGAAACGGATGCGGACAAAATGGAGAGTTTGCAGAGGAGAGCGATGAGGATGATGAGCCTGGGAAAAGGCTGAGGGACCTGGGAATGTTCAGCCTGGAGAAGAGGAAATTGAGAGGGGACATGATGGACATCTTTCAGGGCCTTTTCGCACGGGGATCTTTGTTGCAAATTGTTTGCGGAATGAAAAATCGCCATTTAAAATAGTGGAATTCGTCGTTATGCATACCTGCCTTTGTAGTGGAATCAGTTGCGTTTTTTAGCATTTCCCACAGGCTTCCGGTCTCGGCAGAAATCGCTAGAAAGGAAGCGCTATTGCCAAGCTCGTCCCGCCCCTGGCCGTCAAGCAGCCAATGGGCAGCCGTTAGCATGCTCCCAAACAGCCCCTTTCCCTTTAAGAAAGGTTTTTAAAAAAAAACAAAACAGACCCATAGCAACGAATCTAGGTAGATTCGTTGCAACGGAGAGACCCATCCAGCTGCCTAATGTGAGCTGTCGTTTGATTGTATGATCGTTGGCACGCTGCCTCGAGTGATAAAAAAAAAATCCCCCCCCCTCTCACGGGCCCGATTTTCGGCTGAATTAATGTGTAAAAAATAAAGGGACTTTATTTCAGCAAACGGGCTTTTATGTGGTTTGTGCTTAGTGACTAAAGGTGAAGGACTGAAGCCAGGGAAGCCTCTAAACAGAAAGAGGCTCGCTGGTGCGTTTATCCCCGCTCGCTCGGAGAAAAAAAAATGGTGATCGCTTCGCCGGAAGTTTGGAGGACAGGCTCAGGAGGAGGGACTTTGAAGAACCCGCAACAATGGTAACGCACAGGTCTTTAGCGCTAGTGTTGCAGATTGGTTGCAGGAGTGTATCGCTATCCGGAGGGTGAATCCACTTTTCTGGATTCCCCTGAAAGCGCTACAACGAAGCGCTTTTTGCTGATTGGTTTCAGGAGTGTTGCAGATTGTCTGCGACGTCGTGCGTTAAGGCAAATTAGTAGCGTTTTCAATTAGCAACCATTGTGCTATTTTGAAGCCGTGCGAAATGGCCCTCAGTGTTGGGAAGGTTGTCACATGGAAGAGGGCAGGGAGCAGTTCCTGTCGGCAGTAGAGGACAGGACTGCAGTAATGGCTTTAAACTACAGGTAGAATGGTCCAGTTAGATATCAGGAAAAATAAATGTTCACAGTCAGAGCAGTTCGGGAGTGGAATGAACTGCCTAAGAAGGTGGTGAGCTCCCCCGCACTGGCGGTCTTCAAGCAACAGCTGGACAGATCCTTATCTTGGATGCTTTAGCAGGGGGTTGGACCAGATGGACTGTATGGCCCTTCCAGCTCTATGGCTCTATGATTCTAAGTATGGATAAAATATGCTCAAGTTGGGTTGGGTGTCTCCTGATGAGCTAGCCCCTGTCCGGGGGTAAAGTGATGGTTGGGAAATGCCTGGAGACTGACTGGGGGTAGAGCCTGGAAGGACAGGGAGCTCAGTGGGAAACAATGCTATAGAGTATTGCCTCCAAATTGACTTTCTCCATGGGAACTGATCTCTCTAGTCTGGAGGTGAGCTGTAATTCCAGGTCAAGCCTGGAGACCTTCCACTATTACAATGACCTCCAGAAAACCAAGACCAGTCCCCCCTGGAGAAAACGGCTGCTTTGGAGGGTGGACTCAATGATATTATACCCTGCTGAGGTCCTTCCCCTCCCCCAAATCCCACCCTCCCAGGCTCCAACCCCCAAATCTACAGGGGTTTCCGAACCCAAATACAGGAGATCTCCAGGTCTCCCTGGAGGTTGGCATCCATGTGGCGAACCATATTTAGAAGAATTGCTTCTTTGGTCCATCTCATTAACCCTAGTTGGTGTGATGAAGCTCAAGGTTTTACGTGACATTTGAATGCGTGAATTGATAATACCAGTAAATAAAATCACAAGCAATCTGATTAGGACATGTGGTCATGTCACCGAAAGCAACTGAGAACAACTGAGACCAAAAGCAAGTGATGCTTTTTGAAATGAATAAGTGCAAATCTCAGTAATTTCTCCTTGATGTCCAAATGCCAGTATTTTGATGGCTACACCTGGAATTGCCCAAAATGCTCCTGTGAAAATGGTGAGTTGTTTCAGTTCAGTCCGACTTAAAATGTGCCCTTAAAGGAAGCCTCTGGAACGAGTAAAGACAGCTTCCCCATGGCCAGATACTAATTGGCCAAATGGGGCTCTGGAAGGGACCCGAGACTAGTGTGCAAGGGAACTTTGTGAATAAGTGCTCCTCTCTTCTCACTTCAAAAATTTATGAATGAAGCAAATCATAATTCCTCTGGGCATCCAGCATCAAGCGAGATCATAGTGTTTGCAGCAGTTTTTTAAAATGCTCCCAACCTCACTTACCTTGCAGGGACTTGGAAAAAAACTATAGTTTTTGTAAATCTTAGAGCATCCTCCCAATTTTTGGCAGAGTTTAAATATGTAAAGAGGTGTACGGCACCAGGCTGCTTAAAAGAATAAAATAGTTTTATTGTGAACAGAGAAACAAACTTTGTTAGAGAAAGAGGAGAGATTCCTGTCTAACTGTTCTGTTCCTTGTTCATTCCGTCTTTTCTGTTCTGGGGGCAAGCAGGGAGGAAGTAGTCTCAAAGGAGCAGGAAGTCTCCAATTGAGCCAGTCAGGATATAGGAGGAGACGATTTGAAAAATATGAAAAGTTTCTAATTTAACTATGCTAAATTTTCATCTCCTACAGTGCCCCCTATAGGATAGTCTTCATATTCTTTTGAATCATGCAAACTATAGATCTTGCACATTACAACACCGTTACCATGACATCTGTTTTGTGATGGAGATGATATTATCAAGTTGGCGCAATGCCAATCTATCAGCCTCCCCCCCCCCCCAAGACTCCTGGGGGTTGCCAGGTGCAGCTTGGCAAACCTAGCCTCAGACATCCATATCTGCAGACTGAATGAACTTAAAAACAACAAAGGAGCAACAAGGAAGTGAAACAAAACCACACTCATGTCTAGAGGGTGGGAAACCCAAAATCTGATGAGGAAGGATTTTTTCCCCCGTTGATGTCGGATGAAACATGCTGGAATGTGCCTGAATTTCCAGGGCGATCGTTTCAGTTGTAATAAGCGAGAGCACTCAAATTAATTCCCATCCTTTAGGCCTTCTGTTTTGCAAGACACAGGACGGTCTTTGCAATGTGAACTTGCTCAGGGTGTCATGTTTTGTTTTGCCTTTTCCTGTTCCCCGACCTTGAAAGTCCTTGGGACATTGTTTTACTCCTGGTACTGTCTTCTAGGGTCCTAATTTCTCCTCTCATGCAACTTCAAAGTGGAGCACGTCCAGAGGAGGGCAAGAAAAATGGCGAGGGGTTTGGAGACCAAGATGTATGAGGAAAAGCTGAAGGATCTTGGTCTGTTTAGCTTTGAGAGAAGACAACTAAGAGGTGATATGATAACCATCTTCATAGAAGATGGAGCAGACTCGTTTTCTGTTGCCCCAGAGGGTTAGACCAGAACCAGTAGGTTGAAATTAATTCTTCCGGTTAAACATCCAGGAGAAGTTCCTGATAGTTTGAGCAGTTCTTCAATGGAACAGGCTTTCTTGGATGGTAGTGGGCTCTCCTTCTTTGGAATCTTTTAAGCAAAGGCTAAATAGTCATCTGATAGAAATGATGATTCTGTGGACTTAGGCAGATTGTAGGTGGGTGGGCAGAAGGTATTGTGTTGGTGCTTGGCCCTTCCTTGCATGCTCAGGGAAATGCTGATCAGCACTTTGGGGTTGGGAGGCAAATTTCCTCCAGGCCAGATTGGGGTTGGGAGGCAGATTTCCTCCAGGCCAGGGGTTCTGTTCTTTTGGGAGGTGCCACCATCTGGGCATGAAATTGGAGTTACTGTGGGTGGTCAGGTAGTTGTAAATTTCCTGCATTCTGCAGACGATTGGCCAAATGATCCTGGAGGTACCTTCCAACTCTATGATTCTGTTATTTTATGATTCCGTGATTCAGTGCAACCCATTGTGCGAAAATTGTCAGCCTTTGTGTCCCACATATATGCAGTGTACATTTTCCCTCTTGAAAACACATTTATCCTCTCTTTCTCGGTATCGGCTAATGAGAATACATTTGATACCATCAAAAAATGAAAGAAAGATTAAAACATCGACTTAAAGTCTTTAACAGCAATAATCAAAACAACAGTAATCAGAGGGAGCCACTGGGAGGGAGTTGATTCATCTCAGCCAGGATCTGAGAGACCTTGATTCAATTATTTACCTCAGAGTCAAACCAGATTTACCTCTCATGGGAGTCACAAACACAGACACGACACCTAGAAACAAATGTTCCCTAGCATGCTGGGGCCTGATTCATATCTGGATTGTGGTTAGGGAGACCATTCCTCAGATGCGACCCTTGAAAACTCATCTCCAGGTGACAGAGAGCAATTCTCCAGGAGAAAATGGCTGATTTGGAGAGTGAATTCTATAGTGTTATACTCAACTGAGGTTCCTCCAAAACTTTCCTACTCCTGGTTCCCAACCCAGAACTGAGAACTCTAGTTGTGGCACAGAGGGAGAAGAGGTTTCAACCTTTTCTCTTGCACTATTTTCCTGAGCAAAAATGGCTGCCAGTGGCCCTCTTTTCCCCATTGTGGGGCCCTTCATGCTGCATTGGAAGGAAGGCTAAAGCCTCTTCTTCCTTCCCATTACATGATCCTGAACCAAATCATGTCCTTGATATTATGCCTGTCCTTAAAAATAATACAATTAACTCAGGGTTTCTCCACAAAAACAGGTATCTCTCACAACATCCAGTTTGGCTCTCAGTCATAACATGATCAGAAATGCACGGGCCCAGTATGACCGGGGTCTTGGCATGATGGGAGAAGTGTTATTCTCCCCTTATTCTAAAAGGCCTTGAGGAGTTATTTGCCCACTGGGGAAGTTTACATGTACCTATATAAACCAGTATACATGTCAAATGAGTTCAAAGACAGTTCAAAGACAGAAGAATGGCACAAAGGACAAATTTAACTCATCTTCTAATGTACTGATCCAAATTGACTCTCCAGTTTTGTGGATTACCCAACTATTGCTTTAAAAATGGAGGATGTTGCTGCCAGTTTGCTGCTGGGACGCTGGATGCTGGTGACGTCGTGCAAAACGCCAAAAATATGGTGTTTGCATAAGGTGAGTATTTCATTTTTTAAATCGGGTGCGGAATGGTCCATAGTCTTACTAACATACACAAAAATTACATGGCCATACCAATACATAGATAACATTTGGAACTGCAATTCAAAAAGGGGTCCGTATTCAAATGTAGCATCCGTAACCAGAGGTGTCTGGAAACTTATAGCTGCAATGCCTATGAGCAGTTCAAACATTAACCATATTTAAAATATCCCTTAGGATCTACTCAATGTTCCTTTGTGCTCAAACGCAATTAGACTGAGTTCTATAAAATCCTACAATGGGGCATCTACCCCTAACTAAACACCAGGGTTGCAGGATGATACGTTTGATGTTCAAAGCTGTGTGTAAAAATTCCAGAGAAAAGAAATGCTCTTCCTTTGAAGCTCTGTAGTTATTGATCAATACTTCTGATCTCATTTTACAATCAGCTGTTTACAATCACCCTACCATTTAGCTCCACTGGCTGCCCCCATGGGGTAGTCTCTGCTTAAAAACTGGGGTTCTGTCACACTAGATTCAACCTGAGAACAGGAAGTGTTACAATTAATATGTAAAGAAGAGCGGAAAGATAAATGTTCATGTTAATTGTGGAGGTTGTTAACTCTAATGTTGTAAGAAAAAGTTCCTGTCGGTAGATTTTTTTAAAAATGCCCTTAAAATCGATTTTCAGGATATAATCTTTTACAAGTCCAAGCTTCTTTTGTCAGACAAAAAACTCTCAAGTTTCTATCCTAGAGTTCTTATTGGTCTTTAAGGTGGTACTGGCTTTGAATCTTGCTCCTACTGCAGACTAACACAGCTACCCACCTGAAACTGCCCATGCATGCACAGCTTTCCATGGAAAGGGATAGATCAGGGACCTTTAATTTTAAGGATATACCTGGGGAGGGAAGAGAGAATAAAACTCAGGAACGTTCAGTTCAGATCATCCTGGCAAACGGGTGGCAGATTTCAACAGCCATACAATTTTTGCCCATTTATGTTTTCCCAGCCATCTTTTCTTTTTTCCTTTTTACTCTTGCTTGTAGACTTTCCTACAAGTCAAACACCCTCCATGGGTCACCACAATTCAGAAAACACTGGCGAACACAGCGCTTGGCTAATGGTGTAGGAGAGAAGGGCTGTGAGCATCTGGATCCTTCCATGAAAAGGCAACTGTCTGTTTCCGTAAGCATCCCAGAGATTCCGGACTGTAAATGGGGCATCAGGTATCCGTTCTCTGGGAAGCCGCTTTAGCAATTACTGTATCTTGGCTGTACGTGACAGATGCTGTGGTTCCACGGAAGACTGTCCTAAATTTAATTCCCATGCTTTGGAAATTATTCAGCGATGCATTGGTCAGTCTTCACGGTTGAGCGGGGACTGGGACTTAGATCCTTCCATTCAAAGTCTACCGTTTGGTCCACTACACAGTCCTGTACTGTGCCCATTTGTTAGAGATGGAGGAAATAAGATGTAATAATTATGTATGTATGTATGTATGTATGTATGTATGTATGTATGTATGTATGTATGTATTATGTATTATGTATTATGTATTTATTAATTATTTCGATTTTTAGCCCGCCGCTCCCAATCGGCTCGCGGCGGGTTACATAATCCCACGATCGTGGTACAATAAAGCATAAGACAATGACCCATTAAAACCCCTTTAAAGTCCAGGACCCCGATGGCGAGTCCCTGCTTGATATGACTCTATAGCTATCAGAGGCAGTCTGGGGTATGATGTTCGGAGCCAGATGATGTCGCTGTGACCAGAGAGGTGGCCCCAACTTGAGTCTAGCACTGACCCCGACCATAGACCTGGTGGAAGAGCTCCATTTTGCAGGCCCTGTGGAAAGCAGAAAGCTCTCCAAGGGACCACAGCTCCACTGGGAGCTTATTCCACCAGGTAGGGGCCAGGCCCTGGTTGAGGCCAGGTGAGCCTCCTTGAGGCCAGGAATGGTCAATAAATTGGCATCTGCAGAGCGTAAAGCACAAGGCGGTCCCTCAAATATGTGGGTCCCAAATTGTGGAGGGCCTTAAAGGTCAACACCAAGACCTTGAACCTGACCCAGGCTACAACTGGTAGCCAATGCAGCTGCCTCAGCACTGGCTGAATATGGGCCCTCCAAGATGTTCCAATGAGGACTCTAGCAGCCACATTCTGTACCAGCTGCAATTTCCAGATCAGGGACAAGGGCAGGCCTGCGAGTACCTGATTTCATTTAGAAGCAGGAACGTAGCTTCCACCAAAATACTGGAATTCAAGGGCATCCCATGAAGCTGATGGACAGTATGTTCAGGACAGACAAAAGGAAATACTTCTTTACAACAAGATTGATTGAAATGTGAATTGGCTACCAGAGGATGTAGGGATGGACTCCGGATTCAACAGCTTTAAAAAGGTATTAAATCAGCCTTTCACAACTTTTTTACATTGAGATACCCCGAAACATTCTTTAAGCTTCAAGAAATCTCTGAAGTGGTGCAATCATGCAGAATATTGTTGGGCCAGTTTATGGTATGTCCCCAATACCTACAGGCAGGAATCTATGAGCCCGTGTGATATCCAATAAAACTGAGTATTAAAATAAACAATCACTGATGAAGGTGCAGGAAAATGGGCAGAATACCCGGGATGCCATTTTGATTGCTGATCATATTTAAGAAATGGAAAATATGAAAACAGAATTCTTGGGACTTTTGTTGCTTAAAATTCTGAAATCATAACAAAGAAGAAACAAATGGATGAATATTTTAGAAAATGTATTTAGCCTACAGATCTCCTTTTGATTTGGTTTCATTACTTGGAGGAATCGACGGTTCAGCTATGAATATTATTGGGAAGCATAGCTGTGTATATGCCTATCTGGGGTCCCTTCCCCTCCTACCCCCCCCAGGCCCATCATTGGCCATTTTGGGAGGGGAGGGCGAGTTGATATGAACATATATGGTCATATCACCCAATAAATGTTTAGCAATTTTTTTAAAATATAGAAAACATTCATTAACTTCCATACTTGTTTTTATTACTTGTTTGCTTAATTATATTCCTGTACCTTTTAAAGAGTCACTGAAGCAGTAGGTGCAAACTTAAATGGACTCCGGGGAATGGCAGAGGACAGGAAGGCCTGGAGGATCATTGTCCATGGGGTCGCGATGGGTCGGACACGACTTCACACCTAACAACAACAGCCTTTTAAAATGGCTTTGGGTCCCCTTTTGGGAAGAAAAATTATTTATAAGGATATAAAATGGTATATATAATATAATAGGAAGGGAGGGAGGGAGGGAGGGAAGGTTAGAAGGAAGGGAGGGAGAGAAGGAAGAGAAGGAAGGAGGGAGGGAAGGAGGGAGAGAAGGAAGGAAGGGAAGAAAGAAAAAAAGAAGGGGAGAGAGGGAGGGGAGAGGTAGAGAAGGAGGGAGGGAGAGAGAACATCTGGTGTGTGTGTGTGTGTGTGTGTGTGTGTGTGTGTGAGCTTTGAGATATCTACTCTTCTTTTATTAGAGTTAGAAGAACAAAACTCCAGGAGCCTTGGAGAGCTTTTATTTGTACATCTGTTAAAATTAGCAAATTAAATGATTTGCAAATATATTAACCTGCCCTGAAGTCTACTCCTAGCTCTCTAGTCCAGTTTTCAAGATCTCATTATGATTTGGCAACTTGGAAGTAGCCGAAATGAGAAAATAGAATCATAGAATCATAGAGTTGGAAGGGGGCATACAGGCCCTCTAGTCCAACCCCCTGCTCAACACAGGATCAGCCCAAAGCATCCTAAAGCATCCAAGAAAAGTGTGTATCCAACCTTTGCTTGAAGACTGCCAGTGATAAAATAAATTCTGAAGTTTAGATTTCCCAACTACATTCCATTATGGAACAATCCTAAACAAGTCAGAAGAAAGTCCTGTTTTATTCAGTGGGACTCACTGCTAGGAACGTGTTCTTCGGCTCACCCTCCCAGGAATAAACTCTGGTGAATAGAATGGGTTTCATGTCTGAGGAGACCTGCTTAGACTTGCTTCCTTAGGCCCTAAAACTCTGCCCAGTCCTAGCCAAGCGGAATATTGTCCAGGCACAGATGTCCGTTCTCTGACCGAGCTGGAGCTGTCAATCTGTCTGAGCAAAACCTGCCCTGATTTTGTGTGACCGGAGAACCAAGTAGCTTGGAAAGGATTAAATGGGTGACATCTGTTTGGACAGCAGACATCCAGGCTTGGGAGATGCTGTTTCTGCCCCTCTGTTCTTTGTGAGGAACGATTCACAATTATAGGAGATTATTTAAACGGGAGGGAAACATCTTTAACACGTTAATTATTTTATCTGTAATGCCAAGTGCCAAAACTTGTCTTGGGAATAAATCACTGATACAGCCAAGTTCCTGCCCGGTAGATTCAGCTTTTGTGCCGTGTTGGCTAAGAAACCTTTCTTTTCCAGCTTCCCTTTTTTTTTTTTTAAAGATATGCATGAACATTCAGCTAATGACAAAATAAATCCTTTGAGAAGGTATTGAAAACAACCTCTTCCAGGTGCTCCAAGGGCCAAACTGTTAATTTATTTAGTGGATTTTTATCTTGGCCTTCTTCCAAGGAGCTCTGGGTAGGGCAGGCTGGTCTTCCTTCTTTTCTGCCTTTGCAACCACACTGTGACATAGCTGAGAGAGAGACTGGCTCAAGTCTCTATGGAGTGTAATGCACTGCGAATTTCTCCTAAAGGGCTCAATGGGAATTGGAGGGAAAACCAAGGAGATTTGTGCAGGACTTCCCAATGGATTGTGTTTTTCTCTTTGCTGCCTGTATTGGCCCCCCACGTCCTCCACTTGAGAATGCCTTGCCTCCCACTTCTTCATTATGTTTGCCAGCCATCCCTACCCTGTTTTTCCTTTCCCCATGGCCAGCCTCCTTCTGAGGCCAAGAACCCCACTCTCCTCTGGCCTTCAGGCGGCATATAAGAACCAATTCTTCTTCTTCAGTCATATCAGGGCTCTCTCAGCCTCCCCTCCCTCACAGGGTGTCTGTTGTGGGGAGGGAAAAGGGAAGGCAAATGTAAGCCGCTTTGAGACTCCTTTGGGTAGAGAAAAGTGGCATATAAGAAGCAACTCTTCTTCAGTAATATCAGGGCTCTCTCAGCCTCACCTCCCTCACAGGGTGTCTGTTGTGGGGAGATTAAAGGGAAGGTGTATATAAGCTGCTTTGAGACTCCTTTGGATAGAGCAAAGCGGTATATAAGAAGCAACTCTTCTTCTTATCTCAAAACAATGTGGACAAAGAAATCATCTGGTACCTGGCTGTTGATTAATCCTCTCAACAACCCTCAGCACCTGGTAGTATTGTCTCCCAAACTGTCCTCCCTGGAAGTAATCTTTCTAGCCATTTTCCTCCTTAATTGCTGGATCATCAAGCTCCCATTCACTAGGTGTCACCTCCAGTTTAAAATACAATTAAAACAATTAACATAGCAGTAAATGACTTCAGGTTTAAAAGCCCTAGCGTTGGCTATCTCAAAATTGATATCTCTAATCATATCTCAATGAGACTGGCAATCTAGATCTCTCGTATCAGTGGGACATGGTAGCATGTGGGTTGGGTGGGGCCGGACAGAAGCTAGAAGCTAATAGTTATTGGGGATATGTCCAACAAAATTGGCAGTGGAACAGCCACATGGAAATGCTGCCCACTTCCCTCTTTAACCCCAATTTCTCCCAGCATTGTTGTGTAGCAATTAATGATCAAGCCCTTTTATGCCATGTCAGGGGAGATAGCAGCCATGAGAGCTGGCTAGAAGGAAAATGGCACCAGTGTGGGTGAGACTGTCAGAACTGCACAGACATACTGGTCCCGTGTTCTTGTGAAAAAGGTCATAGTAGAAGATGAAAAGGAGTTGGTTTTTATACCCTGAAGGAGTCTCCAACTGACTTACAGTCACCTTCCCTTCTCTCTGCCCACAACAGACACCCTGTGAGGGAGGTGAGGCTGAGAGAGCCCTGATATTACTGAAGAAGAAGAAGAGTTGGTTCTTATATGCAGCTTTTCTCTACCTGAAGGAGGCTCAAAGTGGCTTACAGTCGCCTTCCCTTTCCTCTCCCCACAACGGACACCCTGCGAGGGAGGTGAGGCTGAGAGAGCACTGATATTCCTGCTCTATCAGAACAGCTTTATCAGGGCTGTGGCGAGCCCAAGGTCACCCAGCGGGCTGCATGTGGGGGAGGAACAGGGAATCAAACTCGGCTCACCAGATTAGAAGTCCGCGCTCTTAACCACTACACCAAGCTTACGCCTACGGAGGATGGAGGAAGCCTGGAAAAAGGGACCATTAGACGTCATGTGAATGTTCCCACAAACCCTTTCCTAGTTTTGGGAGGAAAAACGGAGCAGCAGATCCACGTGGAAGCACCAAACAGACAGCAAGGATCCCTCCCAATTTCAGCAACAGCACTTCCCTTCACTAGGTGTGGTTTTTTCACTCAAATCTACAGCGTGCCCCAGGGTTTAAATCACACTCAGATATGATCGTTTTAAAGAATATAATGTATTTGCTGAGGTAAAGCAGCCAGCGGAACAACAATAAACGTCTCTTAAGCAAACATAGCAAAATAAACTTGCCGGTGTAGCCAAGGTTTCTGTTTGGTCAAGTTGGAACAGGGGAAGAAGCAGCTGTCTCCCCAGCCCGTGTTGGCATTTAGCAGTCATGAATGACCCCAAGTGGAAGCGCCCCGCCCTGACAACTCCCTTCGTCCTGTCGACGGTGTAGATTTTTAAGGAATTGTCACTTTCTTTTCAGTTACCGAAGCCGCTGGCGTGGGGGTGTCAAGATCTGGCAGAGCGGCGGAAAGTTGCCACAGCCGAAGTCTGTGCCGATTTATTTCCATAATGCTTGAGTAGCCTCTGGGGAGTCAGGAGAGCCTTTGAAAACTTCACGCTCTCCTTGGCTGGCTTTCAGAGACAGGAAACATGAACACTTCATAGTCTCCTGTGCTAATTTTGGAGTGAAACAGGGTTCCCCTCTCGGTGAAAGCTGCCCTCTGCTGCTGTGGGGGGAAAGCGGACTCTGAGCCTTGGCGGTAGGCCCAGCCAGAATTGGTTTTTAATATTGAATTTTGAATGGATGCTTCAGCTTTGTGACTTGGCGTGTGGTGAATTTCACTGGGTTTCCCTGAAAATGTACCCTACGGACATATCCTGCCTTTCCCCTGCGATATCCAGGAGTAGATATAAACTGTGATATTTGAAAAACCGCCAGTTTTCTCCTTTTTGAGAATTAACTTCCTGCCCCAAAGCCTGATTGGCCAGAGCATCACTTCAAAAACTTCCTGATTCCCGGTTGCAAAGCTTCCCCCCTGTTTTAAAGCCCACACTTCTCTCAGCAGAGTTTTGCCTCATTCTCTGAGAGGCTGCTGCTGTCTCGGAAGTCAAAAGAGAAGGAATAAAGCGCTAATGGTGGCTGGACATCACCCGACACCCCCCTCACTAGTTCAGGAAAGGTAGTTCAGCTTCGTGACCACCACTCCCCTCCCCCTCCCACCTCTGAGCTTCCCCAATTAAATGCAGAAGGCTTTCTGTTTCAATTCATCGGGGGGAGGAAGGAGAAAGACCTGGGTTCAAATCGATCTGAATTCAGCAGGATTGATAATGGGAAAAAAATTAAGTGCAGAATCAGCCATGGTATACTCAGCAGATGTGCTGGAAATATAATCACTGATAAGGGCTTTCAAATCAGTAGCAACAGGGCTAATTCTAGAAAGTAGGCAGGAAGGGAGAACCTCTTATCTCAAGTACATTAAGGACTGGCCCACAACATCAAATGATTACTTTCCCCTCCCCAGAATTCCCCTTAGATTTAGGACAGTAAAATGTTATAGATCACCGCCATACAACTATGATTTTGTTTGACGTTTCAATTCATTACATCAACATACTCCAAAAAGATATGCAGAAATCAAATCCATATTACTTAGCTACATTTCCTTCAGTCCAGAAGCATTTGCATCATTACTGGTTTAAAACAAAAATTAAGTGTGAGAGAAGCAAATGAGAAGGGAGTTCATTTTTAGCGAGGCAAATATTTGCATAAAGAGCTAGATGGATTGTCTAGCTATTGGGGAGGTAAGTAGGCCTTTTAAAATAGCAGTCACTGACTTGCATGATTCATTATGTCAAGAACAATCACCCTCTCTCTAATATAGTTTAACCCTATATTACTGTCTCTCCTTCTTCCTGATCTATCCCAAAAGCATAGAAAAAGCATTCTATGGACTGATTGGTTGCAAAGGTTTTTAAAATGTTCCTACAGTAGCAGCTGTCATCCCACTGCAAGTATCTTCACTGAGTGACTGAAAGTAAGTTGTATGTATGCAAGGAAATATTTTGAAATAATGCATTCATTTTAAAATGCAGCCTGTTAAATAGAGCTTATAGGTAAAAAATTGAAGAGTTACTATAAGAGTCATTACAACACTCAGAACAATGGAAACCCCAGGACTCAACAGGGACATTGGTTTCTTTTCTCACTATGTATGCTAACCTGCATTCTTAACAATCCCTCAGAAAAGATAAATGTCCTCTATATATTCATTTATATCTTATTTGGAATAATTGATTTGGGCTAGTAGATCATACTGTAGCCTAAGAAAGATATTGTTTTCTTATCTCACTACATACACTAACCTACAGTCTTAACAATCCCTCAGAAAGGCCAGATGTCCTCTTTATTTTATTTATCTCTTAATTTGAATAACTGATTAAAGCAAATAGATTGTAATGTAATGTAACTATGATTGGTAAATGCAAAGTAGTTTGGAATGGTAACTATTTATTGTATACAAAAAGTTTCCCATGTAATTCAATGTCAAGTGAATACAAACACATCCAAATTGCGTTTTTTTCCTATTCACCTCTGGAATCTGTTAACGATTTTCATTATGCCCTATGTTAATTTACTCTCACACTTTGCCTATCAGTATGAACTGCTTGCTTCCGTTCCATGACATTATATTTGAGGACGTGTGCATGCACACGAAAGCTCACACCTTGAATAAAACTTTGTTGGTCTTAAAGGTGCTACCGGACTCAAAATTTATTCTATAAAAGTTATGCATAATCTAACTCCCGGATTTTGGTGGTTGGCTCCGCCTTCTGAAGCAACCATTTTGTGATTGGCTCCACCTTCCATGGTAGCCATTTTGTGGCTATGCCCACTATCCTGCATCAGAATCTCAAAGGTTCCTTCATGCTTAGGTTCTGCCTTGTGGGAGTTAGAATATGCAATATTTGCAGTGTCCAAGACCCAATAGCATATATCAAGAATATCCTACAGAGGGCTTTGAAGGAGATATGTGGTTTACATCAGGAATATCTTACTATTTTTCAAACCATCTCCTCCAGTGTCCTGATTGGCTCAATTGGAGACTTCCTGTTCCTTTGAGTACACTTCCTCCCTGCTTGCCTTCAGAACAGTCCCAAACGGTTGGGACTAATTCTTTCCCCTCTTTCTATACAAAGTTGTTACTCTCTATAATAAAACTATCTTAATCTCTTAAGCAGCCTGGTGCTTTACCCCTCGTTGCCATTTTCAACTCCACCAGCAATAGGATCACAAAAGGTTGGCTGCTGATTAGTTGCACTGTCTACCATTAGTGTGGTAGAATGACGTCAGCTCTGGGCGGAGACTGTAAGGAACATCGACTTGGATCTTATGAATGAATTCTGTTTCTGATAGATAACCTTTGCTGTGGGCTGCACATTTTCATCTCCTAAAACATCTATTTGCACCATGGCCCATTGAAACCATTAGTTTGACGCCATCAGTAGTTTTAGCGGAAGAAAAAACAGAGATTAGAGCTGATGCATAGGATCAGATCTTGTGTCTTTTCCTCCAAGGACTAGAAGCTTGTTTTCTTTTTTTGCTTTAAATTAGTGGTAGATTTCTGTGGGTTTTTTTTAGTGCAATAGTAGCTATGTGGCAAAGTTGTATTCTGAATTATGATTTTTAATGTAAGGAAATAAATAAAATTTATTTATAGACCCTTTCCCTGGTATGAAAACAGTACGGGGAGAAGCATCAAGCTTGCAAACGCTCCAGGGCACTTTTCCAATCAAGAAGAATAATTACGGAAATGGCGTTTTTTTGGGGGGGGGTATTGCTTTTAAGTTTTATAAAGAGCTTGTTTCAAAGAGAGGCGAAGAGAGAAAGAGAGCAATTCAAACCAGAGACCAAATTTAAGATGACAATGTCTCTTTCAATGATTCTTGTTTATGACAGTCGGAGGCAGAAGCACAGAAAGGGCAGAGGTCGTTGGCTTTCTTTTGCGGGCAGCAGCCGCGCTCAGCTATGCAACAACGTCCACGTACATCTCTTTGGCGACTGAGCAGACTGAGTCATCCCTCCTCTCTGCTGTGATTCGGGAGGGAATTCTCATGATTAAAACCGTTCATAAGCACTAAGAAACCAAAGAACGGCGGTGCTATGCAGAAAGTCACCAACTGTTATTAACATTACGCTTTTGTCGAGCTATATACTATAGAACACTAGTGTGTTATCGCTCCAAACTGGAGGGTATCTTTATATATTTTATTCATTTGCTTCATACCTTGCTTTTCTCCTCAGTGACCTGAGGCACCTTATGTGGTTCTCCTCTCTTCTATTTTATGCCCATGATGTAGCTGGCCCAAGGCTACTACGAAAGCTTCCATGGCAGAACAGGCATCCGAACCTTACTCTTTCAGACCCTATGACACTCTGGCTTAGAGTCTAAGCCAGGGGTAGTCAAACTGCGGCCCTCCAAATGTCCATGGACTACAATTCCCAGGAGCCCCTGCCAGCGAATGCTGGCAGGGGCTCCTGGGAATTGTAGTCCATGGACTACAATTCGCTGGCATTCGCTGGCAGGGGCTCCTGGGAATTGTAGTCCATGGACTACAATTCGCTGGCATTCGCTGGCAGGGGCTCCTGGGAATTGTAGTCCATGGACATCTGGAGGGCCGCAGTTTGACTACCCCTGGTCTAAGCAGTACAACACATTTCAGTCAGTTCCACCAGAATCTTCATAATCCTCTCTTACAACAAGGCTAATACAGTTCAGTTCTTTATTTAAACTAAGTTTCCATGAAATCCTGGGATTTCTTGAAGGCCCTGGAAGTGTTTATCATATGGTGGGAGTTAATTATTTAAAAAATATTTTTTAACATTTGTTAAACTATATATAGTCACGTCGACCCCCTCCCACCTCCCAAATAACCAATGATGGGCTTGTAGGGGGCGGAAATGGGTGGGGCTGGTCTAAACAGTCATAGACCAGAACAATGGTAAAACATGGAACGTAAACTGGATGAAATAGAGATAAAATGGAAAGAAGACCATCCTTTGTGGGACACAATAATATAGGAAGCATGAATTTTACAAACATAGAAAGTACAAAATTTTACAAATAAATCACCCTGTTATAAGGCGATGAAATTCATATGCAGCAGTGCATAATATTGCAATAGAAGCGGACACCTGAGGGTTCTCATTCAGTAGCATTTTTACCAACGCTGGATCAGAATCACCAGGAAAACCTCTTAAGCCCAGGAACAATCACTTTGAGATGAATATCATTGCAAAAAGAGCAGTGTAATAAGATGTGTTCTACAGTTCTAATTGCCTATTATCACACGGGCAAAATCTCTCTGAGAAAGGAATTTTCGGTACTGGCCTCCCAGAATGGCCAAAGGCAAAGCAGAGCATCTAGCGAGCATCAAAAGCTCTTCTGTGATTTTATCTCTAAGGATGAAAGATATGCAGCAGGTGCTACACCGTATCTGGATTTATCAGGAAGGCAGGAGCCCTTTCTAAATTTGGTTGTCAACCGAGGTCCTCAACTTTACGTGGTCAGATCCTAACTCAAGAAGAGAGTGGAGGGAAAAACCCAACCTCTTCAGCCTGCTTCTGGTGGCTACCAGATGGCTGAAAATTACCCCTTAGAATCAGGGGCTGATACAAATGTTGTATCATGAAGTGATCAAGATAATTGCATGGACATGTACTTTCCTTCCACTCTCCTCTAATATAGTTTTTGGAATGGTGTTGCACACACATTGTTCACATGAAACTGCCTTATACTGCCTTATACCTTAGTCTATCTCCCTATCTCCACACGTTAACTAAATACAGTGAAGAAGTCCTTAGGCCATTAGCAGTCACTTTATGGTTCCAGCCTCATCAGATTCAAGTCCATTGTGTAGGTAGAATATGAATATTGTATTTGTGATGCTTGTCTCTCGGATATTATCTGTCTTCAGAGCCCTAAGGGCTGCTAAATTGAAAGCGGAAATTCAGGGATGGATTCACCAGTCGTGAGTTTTGAAATGGGTAGTAAGGATGAAGGGGAGCATTTCTTGGCATAGGAATGTTTATCTGGCAGCCTGAAATTCCTCATGTTTGAAGATACAGTCTCCGCTTTTCAGCTTTGCTGGAGTTTATTTTATTTTATTTATTTATTTGCATTTATATACTGCCCTCCGTTACGCCTCAGGGAGGTTTATAGAGAATGTTATATAGGTAACAGAGTTCAGGTAAGCTTGGTAATTGTCGACAATTTCAACGGCAACCTTAACAACAATTTTAACAATAATCATAGCATAACAGCCATGTCCTCCTGAAGAAGAAAAAGATTCACAACTTGGCTAGGTTAGGAATGCTAGATATACATCCAGTGGCCATTCTGCACACGTTGGATAATACACTTTCAATATACTTCAATGCCCTTTAGAAGTGCAGCTGCAAAAGTACACTGAAAGTGCATTTTCCAATGTGTGCAGAATGTGTATGGGCTTCCTGCTCCCACTATAATCCCTTATGAAAAACAGGTCAAGCCCTTGAATTTGCCTTATACCAAGTCTATTGAGGTCTAGTATCAGTCTCTTTCAATCTTTTGACGATGGAGGAGCTCCTGAAATGATTTGTTGGGCTTCAACAAGCTCCAGAAGTGATGTCAGTTGGCCATGCCTCTCTGCCATGTTCCCCAGAAGTTACATGTCACCAAAAGAGACATCACCTACCCCCTTTGACAGGCAGAGTTGAGGAGGACTGGGGGGGGCAGGATACCGTTTAAGGTGGGAGTAGGTGTGGAGGTTCCACTGGAGCCCAGGCTCAGAAACCATGAGAGAACTCACTCATGTTCATGATGGGAGAGGGTGAACAATGGAAGTGGACAGTTCTCTAGTTTGTGGCTGAGTCTATTAAGACAGGATGTAAAATGCCATGGGCCCCCTCTGGGGCTCCTGTGGACCTCTGGGGGGGTCCATGGACCCATGCTTGAGAATTCCTAGTCTATATTATCAATAGTAACAGGCAGTAGCTTTCCAGGGGCTCTAGTTGAAATCTTTCACCTTACCTACTACCTGATCATTTAAAATACAAGATACCATGGCTTGAACCTCCAACCTTCTGCACGCAAAGCTAGTGTTCCACCACCAAACTATGGCCCCATTGTGGTCTTAAAGGTTGACTGGGGAGAATCCTGGAATCGCATCTCACATAACACCCTGAGCTACAATGGGAATGGAAAACTGGGGGAATTCCTTTGTGTGCAAAGGAGCACTTTATGGATGTGCTCGAGCTCTCTGAATCATGCCTGTAAAAACAAAGTCCTCCTTACATAATTGCTGTTCCGTTTTAGCTCCTTGTTTTTCAAAGATCCTAGGTTCAAGTTCTGGCATCTTCCATTAAAGAGGAACCATGTGGTGTAAAAGATCTCTTTCTGGGGATGTGGCAAGGAGGTGTGGCTAGCTGACATCACTTCCGGGGTACCTCGAAGACCGAAAAATTATTTTAGGGCATCCTCCATGGTCAATAGGTGCCTTAGAGAGTTGTGACCAGCATGGGAAGACAATACTGTTCTTGACCATTAGTTTGGTTCATTGTAATTGTTTATGTAACATCTCTACGTAGATGATCTTTTGGTTCCTGTGTACTTTGGGAGACATATGTGACCTGGAACATCTGCTACACAATCACAGGTTTACACTGATTGTGTTAAACACAATACTTTACTACCCAGAGTTTTCATTTTTATGGTAAATATCTTTTCTATCGTATGTATGTTGTTGTTGTTTTTAATGACGTTGGACTGAAGCCTTTTTCCATGGGTCTGTTCCCTGTTCCAAAGAGGTTGATTAATCTGATTAACCCAACAAGACAGCTGAAATCACTGCCAAAAATTATCAGCCATTTCCTATTTCAAGCTGCCAGTTCTTTTTCTTTCAGCCACATAGATAGAGCATTAACACACATGCAAACACGCACAGACTGACATTTTCCATTTTGGCTATAACTTGAGAGAACTGGATGGATTTGATAGGAATGAATTCAGGCAATCTTAATATGGATTCAAGGTTGCTTCGTTGCTTGATAACGTTACTCGGGAAACCCCCAAAGGTTAGTAGCTGATAGGAGTGCTCGTCAGTCAATGGCAACTGGTGGGAACCCAAGGGTCAGAGATTGGTGTAAAAGGTGTCATGCAACACTGCAATGTCATTTACATCCGGATGTTACATCCCTACATTTTGTGATATTCTAGGAATGTCCCAGATGTGGTGACCAGGAGTTGATTTACCCCCAAATCTTTCCTTATAGTATCTTTTGCAGTCGTTACTTGGTTGGAATGCAGAGAAACCAGAGTTTTTGAAGTAGCCAAGGTCCAAAGACTTCTACCAAAATAATATATATTAAGTGTATATTTCAACATCTCCAAAATGTTGGCACTCCCTCTCCAAGGAGGTTCATCTGACTTCAATCGCTAGCTTCTGTCTGTGGGTGACTACTTTTTAGTTTCATTTGGCATGTCCTCCAGTTATGGTTTTTGGATGTCATCCCTTTTTCTGGTGTGGTTTCTGTCTTTATGTGGAACAAATTTATACTTTCATAAATTTTTAAACCCATTGTTCTGGTGTGAGTATTCCTGGGTGTGGGGCTGTAGCCTGGTAGTTTTAAAACCTGATGTTTTGCTGACATCTTCAGGGGCAGGATACGGCAGGATGGAAATCTCTCTGTGCCAAAGTTAAAATTATTAATTTTTTTGTTGAAGAAGAGTTGGTTTTTATACCCCACTTTATACTACTCAAAGGAGTGTCAAAGTGGCTTACAATTACCTTCCCTTCCTCTCCCCACAACAGGGCCGAGAGAGCTCTGAGAGAAACTGCTCTGTGAGAACAGCTGTAACAGAACTGTGACTAGCCCAAGGTCATCCAACTAGCTGCATGTGGGGGAGCAGGGAATCAAACCCGGCTTGCCAGATTCGAAACCAACACTCTTAACCACTACAACGCACTGTTCAAGTATTTTTGTGTTGTTTTTGTTCAGGACTCTGATTGGGTGGAAAAGTGATGTGGAAATGAATTAAATAAAACAAATCCTTCCAGTTGGCCCATCAACACTTTTATAGTGGCCTTTTCAATATTAAAGGGTCACATATTTAGGGAAATTATATAGAGAGGATAAATTTGTCATTTTTGGAATCGTCTAGTGGTAGTAGAACTGGAGACCTAGCATGTTGCAGTGGTTAAGAGGGATGACTTCTAGTCTGGTGTGCTTCTAATCCCTGCTCCTCCACATGCAGCCAGCTGGGTGACCTTGGGCTCATCACAGCCCTGATAGTGCTGTTCTGACCAGGCAGTTCTCTCAGAGATCTCTCAGTCCCATCTACCTGTCTGTTGTGGGGAGAAGAAGGGAAGGCGATTGTAAGCTGCTTTGGAACTTCTCTGGGCAGTGAAAAGTGGGGTATAAAACCCAACTCTTCTTCTTCTGGATTGTTTTTGTTTTGTTTTGTTTTATTACCATTGAGTCACAACAGACTTATGGTGACCCTGTAGAGATTTCAAGGCAGGAGATACTCTGAGGTGCTTTGCCTGTGAAGCTGGTTTCCCCTTCTGAATACTGACCAGGGTCAACCCTGTTTGGCTTCTGACAAGATCAAGATAGCCTGGGTCATCCAATCCTGGGCTAGGCTGGGCTTTAGCTATGGTTTTTCTATCAAGAGGAATTTGTCCAGAACAATGGGTTGGAAGCAGCAGCCCTCACCTGCTTCCTGCTAGGACGCATCCCTCATTACCCCAGGAGTGCCTTTGTTCTCAATGGCCTATAAAAACAGAGCCATTGATGGCTCTTTTGGAGAGACCAGGAGTGTGTTGAAAGTCTGGTGCCCGCTGGCTTGCAATCCAGGTATTGCTACGGCTCCTCTTCAGGATGCAACAGGCTGCTGAACAACCCGGCTTCTTTTACTGCCCAAGAAAACAGGAAGAAAATGGAGAGATGATGACAACCAAATTCTCCACCGATTGTCTGCTGGTCCACTTGGGGGTGAGTCACACAGCCGGTGTCATCCCCCTTGCCGTCTGATGCCTTCCCAGGTGAGGGAAGTGCCGAATAACGAGCCCATAAAACATGATCTGTCAGGTTTGAGTGCATGAGCAAAAGACCTGTCCTAGATCAGCACACCATGGAGGACAAACCCAACACATCTGGCAGTAAAAGCAGAAAGCTGACTTTGTGGTCTGAATTTTATTGAAAATAGCTGTTCCTGGGGAACCCCCCCCCGTTATTTAGAATGTAATTTTTTTTAAACAGGGTCCTCCAGAGAAACTCTGGTTTTCTGGAGGCAGAGTGAAATTCCAAAAAAAGAGACCCTGGAGCTAAAAACAAATGGCAAATTTTAGGTGCTCAGTAGGGAAGATGTTGTATATGTAGACCTGCTGAGGACCGGAGCTTGAGGTCCGAGGTAGAATCATAATCTTGCAATAGTAATTGGTCAATGAGTGGCCAATCAGGTTAGAGTGAAACTGACTTTATATATTCGTATGTTTCAGGGAAGGGTGGGTTCTCAGTTCAGTTTGAGTTCTAATCCAGGGGTAGTCAACCTGTGGTCCTCCAGATGTTCATGGACTACAATTCCCATGAGCTCATAGGAATTGTAGTCCATTAACATCTGGAGGACCACAGGTTGTCTATCCCTGTTCTAAGGTATGAGCTGGGGTCCATAAAGAGCTGAAATGAACTTGCAGTGTCCATGTCTCTGAATCCATGAGTTTAACACTGGAACCTAGAGCTGCCAGCTTCCCGCCTGACAACTGATCTCCAGAAGGTCAGTTCCCCTGGAGAGAATGACTGCATTGGAGGGTGGACTCAGAGGCATGATACCCTACCTTTCCCTCCCCATATCCCACCTTCCCCAGACTCCATCACCAAATATCTGAAAATTTACCAAGAGTTGACAAAGCTAGACGGCATGGGCTAGTTGCAGTGGGAAGTCTACAGAGGCCCAAAGACCTTTGACAGGACAGGCTGAGGGACCCCCAGTTCCTTGAATATAGACAACCTGCAAGCTATGGATTGGAAGGTGCAGAGGAAGGGATTAGACTTCTCTCAGAAACTAGATGCCCAGACAGAGAGGAATCAAAAGATCTCCAGGTAGATCCTCCCAGATAGGTCCTCCAGCATAGTTGTGCCATTTATCCACTTGGTCCCAAATTATCCACCCACGGTTCAATTTGCCAACCCTGAGGAATTGAGCCATAACAGAAAAAACTACCTCCTCATACTGTCCCTCTAGGAATTGTCTTTAGTATATATGGTAGAAAACAGAGACTAGAAGAGGCAACCTGGAGCATCCCTCAAAAGTGACATCACATCCTTCCCAGACCCTACCTTCCACAGACACTCCCCTCCGTGTATCTTGGCATCCGCCAGGTCTACGGTTGAGGCTGGGGATGCTGAGGTTAGATCAACAACCCCCCCCGGGTATGAACAGTCGATCGACCTTTGACCTCCTTCCATGCCTCTCCGGTAGTGGGGATGGGTGGTGGTGGAGTTTTCCGCCATGTTTGGGATTTGTATATCTTTTAATGGGGATTTTAATTGGTTTTAGGATACTTTGTAACCCGCCATGAGCCGGCTTCGGAAGTGGCAGGAAATAAATATAATAGTAATAGTAATAGTAATAGTAATAGTAATAGTAATAGTAATAGTAATAGTAATAGTAATAGTAATAGTAATAGTAATAGTAATCATTTATTTATTTGTTGCAACAATGTCAGTAGTTAGGATGCTACCAAACATTGAGTAAAGTAGACGGTTTCTGCAAGTGGGAGAAAAGCACAACAGCCCTTGATACTTTTTCCACCCCAAACTGTCATTTCCCCAGAATATCTCTTGTCCGGGGGGGAAATGAGAGGCGATGTATGTTCAGGCCCCGGGAAGCAAAATAAAGGGAAAGCTTCAGACATGGATGGCCATGCCAGTTACTCTGAGTCTTAATTTTTTTTTTGGCCACATACTTCTTATACAATGGTAAGAGCTCGAGCAGCCCGTGTTGTTGAAAGACAGGGGATTTTAAAAAGAAGGTCTGCAATGGTTGGGTTGGATCCCTGCCTATATTTGGACTGTATTTATTATTCCATTTCTATTAAGGTGCTTAACTTATTCATGGTTAGGTTTAGACAAGAAATAAATAGCAGGGCAGCTGCAGCGACACGTCTGCCGGCTGTGAGTCACGGCCGCAACTGCTTTACAGAATGTTTAGGTTTACTAGCAAGACGTTCGGAGCGCCGCCGGTTGGGACATAGGAGAGAGGGAAGGGTTTAGTTTTCCATAATAAAGAGTTTGCCTCTATTATCCATTGGCATGCTGGGCGAGAGGGTTGGAGAAACCCGATCTACGTTCAAGCAAAACAACAAAAGAGCCAGTTTGGTGTAGTGGTTAGGAGTGCGGACTTCTAATCTGACATGCCAGGTTCAATTCTGCACTCCCCCACTTGCAGCCAGCTGGGTGACCTTGGGCTTGCCACGGCACTGATAAAACTGTTCTGACTGAGCAGTAATGTCAGGGCTCTCTCAGCCTCACCCACCTCACAGGGTGTCTGTTGTGGGGAGAGGAATGGGAAGGCGACTGTAAGACGCTTTGAGCCTCCTTCGGGTAGGGAAAAGCAGCATATAAGAACCAACTCTTCTTCTTCTTCTTCTACTTACCAATCGCACATTCTCGAGGCTGGATTAAAAGACATGCTCTTCAATCCTGAGCCTCATGCGCAAAGCGATAGGCTCACGGAGCTCTCCCCATTCATTGCAGCGAAGCGGGGGTGTGGGGGGCAACTTCCTGTTAACGTAGAAATACAACAAACAGCAGTGCTTCCCCTCTTTCAAGTGCTGTTCTCTTCAGAGCCCAGAATGAAGCTGGGGAACTGTTTTGGTGAGGGTCGTGGTGCGTGGCAGCAGGCACCTGGTTTGCAGGTAGGGCTGCCAGCCAATCAGCAGGAAACTCAAAGGAAGTGAGACAATGTTGTTGCGCTGACGGTCTGATGTCACTTCTGGTGCAAATTACGTTAGGGTGATGCCGAAGGATTCTACTAAAGCTCTATGGGGAGGAGCTGTGCCTCAGAGGGAAGGCAGCTGCTTGGCATGCAGATGTTCCCAAATTCAGTCTCTGGTATCTCCAGCTAAAAGAACCGAGTAGTAGGTGAGGGGAAAGACTTCTCCCTGTAAAGCTGCTGCCAGTCTGAGCAGACAATACTGACCTTGATAGACCAAGGGTCTATTCCAGGGGTAGTCAAACTGCGGCCCTCCAGATGTCCATGGACCACAATTCCCAGAAGCCCCTGCCAGCATTCGCTGGCAGGGGCTTCTGGGAATTGTGGTCCATGGACATCTGGAGGGCCGCAGTTTGACTACCCCTGGTCTATTCAGTAAAACAGCAAGCAAAACACTATCTCTCCGCAAACCCACTTCTACTCTATTCTTATCCTTGGTGAACTATTTAGAGCTACCAGACCCCCCCTTTATGGCAGGAGGTCTCCTGCTGGAATCACAGTGGGAGGAAGAAAAGAGCAACATCACTTCCAAGGAAAACCCAGCATCGAAGTTGGGTAGCTCTAGGAATCGCCAAAAACTCTGTGGTGCAACCCATATTGTACTACCTCCACCCCTACCCCACCCCCCAATGTTCTCAGTCCCAGCCTGCTAGTTGCCATTCTAGGCCTAGCTATCCAAGAACTAGGCTGCAGTTTCCTCATCTTCAAAAAGGGAATCAAAGCACTGGCCTACGTTACAGGGTTGTTGTAAGGGAATAAGCGTTTTGAAACGCTAAACAAGTAGATGTTTGATACCAGGAAAGGAATGGTCCTGAGGTAAGCGGGGGGGGGGGATGGGACATGGGGATGGGGGGACATGGGGATGGAGGGACACAGGGATGGGGGGACACAGGGACGGGGGGACACGGGGACGGGGGCGACACAGGGACGGGAGGGACACAGGGACGGGGGGACACAGGGATGGGGGGACATAGGGATAGGGGGGACACAGGGATGGGGGGACACAGGGATAGGGGGGACACAGGGACAGGGGGGACACAGGGATAGGGGGGACACAGGGACAGGGGGGACACGGGGGGGAGTGAAGTGCTTCTTTCTGTCAAGAGAAGTGAGAAAGAAGGACTTTCTAAAAACGAACCTTTTCCCCATGACATATTTTAATGCTGTGGCTGTGTTGGTTTCATTAGAAACAGCCGTGGGCGGAAGTGTGATGGGCTGTTGTGTCTGCCTGCTGCAGTTTTGACTAGCAGATGAGAGCAGGTGATGATGAACTGCAGCGGCTTGACAATTTGTTTATCCTTCTCCAAAGCAGACAGGCTTGGCTTTTAAAAAGATGGGTTGGCTAGGGAATCGTATCCTGGAGGTAAAAAAAGAGGAAGATTGGCGGCGGGGGGGGGGGGGAGGGCAGAGAGACAGAGAGAGAGGAAGGGAGGGGGAGAGAGGTGGAGCTTTGTGTGAACTCAAGTGACAATCACAAAGATCATATCAGGCAAAAGGCAGATATAGACTGGCATGTCTTGCTGGTTGTCCTTACCACAACCCACCTAAACATGTTGTTGCTGTTGTCTTCAGGGTTAAGCTTTAGAGGAAAGAATGCTGCTGTTAGCTTTCAGTAAAAGTCGGTTGTGCATAGCACTGATTGGCTAGTGCCTGAGCGGTTAAGGAGAGATTAGCATGTAAACCTGACATTCCGCTAAGCAAGGATTGAAGCCTTTATTCCAGCCTGAGAAGCCTTCAGCCAACTTAAATGGCAGGAGGAAGAGATGCTGAAATTGGGGGAAGCCTTTGTATTTAGCTGAGCAGAGGGGTAGGGTGGCCAACTCCCAGAGAGAGCTTGGAGCTCTCCCAAAATTACAACTGGTCTCCTGACTACAGGAATAAGTTCCCCTGGAGAAAATGGTTGCTTTGAGGAATAGACTGTAGGACATTGTACCTGGTTGAGGTCCCTCCCCTCCCCTAATCACCCTCCCTAGGCTCCACCCTCCACATTTTCAGAAATTTCTGGACACAGAATCAGGAGCTTTACAGAGTGGTAAAAATCACAGAAATTCAGCTGAGAAGGAACAAGGAATAGGTACATGAGGAAATACCTTTGTAGAATTGCTCTGAGCACAGTAGTAGTAGTTGAAGAAGGGAGAGCCCTGATATTACTGAAGAAGAAGAAGAGTTGGTTCTTATATGCCACTTTTCTCTCCCCGAAGGAGGCTCAAAGCAGCTTACATTCACCTTCCCTTTCCTCTCCCCACAACAGACACCCTGTGAGGGAGGTGAGGCTGAGAGAGCCCTGAGATTACTGAAGAAGAAGAAGAGTTGGTTCTTATATGCTGCTTTTCTCTCCCCGAAGGAGTCTGAAAGTCACCCAGCTGGCTGCATGTGGAGGAGAAGCAGGGAATCAAACCCAGCTCTCCAAATTAGAAGTTTGTGCCCCTAAGCACTACACCAAGCTGGGACTTAGGGTGAAAGATCAGGGCTTTATTCATTCTACCCTCCCTTGAAATTATCAAAGGCAATTTTAACAACCTCTTTGTAGGAGCAAGACTTGAAGAGCTTGGGGGGAAGGAGGGGCAGGGCTTCAGTGGGGTATAACGCCATGCAGCCTAACTTTCAAAGTGGCCATTTTCTCCAGGGGAACTGATCTCTGTCACGTGGAGATCAACTGTCATCCCAGGAGATCTCCAGCCACCGCCTGGAAGTTGGCAAGCCTAAATTTAAGCCACAGGGAGCTCCGGTGGAAACTGCCATCCCATCTGTGCTTCCGAGCAAATACAACAGGGACAGGGAGAGGTGAGAGGAAAGGGAGATTGACAACATGGATGTATGGAGCCATTTCTGTCTACTCCTGTGCGCCCTGCTGGTGCCACCTACCTGGGAAATCATCTGAACCCTTCTTCTCCTGGCCCTGAACATGCCTGGCCAGTGAGGAGTAACAAAGGGTTCAGTTCATCCTGTCAGAAGCAACATTATTTGTTGAGTGACAGTCCTGCTTCGATGTGCATTTTGATTTCCAGCTGAGAAAACCCAAGTCAAGAAGATCTCCCTTGGCCAATCTCATTGGAAGGAGACTTCTCCCACTCCTCTTTGCAGGAGCTGAGAGAAACAGGGGCAGAGAATCCTCAGGGGCAGAGAATGATGATGCATTCCTTTCTGCTCCATTTTGAGGTTTGAGGGGGAGGGGGAGGTCTGAAAATAAAAGGCCAGTGCTCCTAATAAGCAGGGTGAAACTTTTCAGTGACGTAGGAAGGTTAAGATTGTCAGTCTAGGATCTCCCAGAATCACAGTGTATCTCTGGACTAGAGAGACCTGTTCCTCTCGAGAAAATGGATGCTTTCAAGCTAGATTCGATGGCCGGAGTTTCTGAACCTGGAACAGGCAACCTGATGCCCCCATCCCTAATATTTGTCCCTTAAATTTGCAGGGCACAACTTGTAGAAGGCCCTGTTTAGTTGTGTGAAGTTGTCATGACAAAGCATTGTGGGGAAAGAGAGTCTCTCAGTTATGAAAGTCCAGTGCCCTGAAGGACTTTACACGTAATAGCCAATACTTTACATTTGGCCCAGTAACTATGGGGTAGCTAGTAGAATTATAGTGTACAATCAAGTATAGAACCGTGGATTCATCAGTGTGGACTCAGAAGAAAAAAGGAAATCACGAGGGACAGTGATGTAGTAGTCTTCGCTATGTTTATAGGCGAAAAGGTTATAACATAAAGTCTATGGTCAAACATATGATCAAACATAAAGAGTCAACCAAAACGGGATCCTAGGTTAAGTGACCCGCTTTCTGTTTTATCTTCATCAGTGGTTGCTCTTCCAATATACCGTCATAGTAGTGGTCGTAGTCTCACATTGGCAGAATGCTCATAATCGTCTGGGGATTTCGTAAAGTCGCTTAACCTAGGATCCCGTTTTGGTTGACTCTTTATGACTTTATGTTATAACCTTTTCACCTATAAACATAGAGAAGACTACTACATCACTGTTCCCCGTGATTTCCTTTTTTCTTCTGAATTATAGTGTACAGGCACAAAACATTTGCAATACAATTTAGAACAGCTCTGAACACTCAGTAAAAAACGTGAGATCTCTCTGACCACACACAAAAAACCCATCATTTCACAGTGCTGTTTGCAAACTTCAATTCTAGAAGCAGACAGATTGTACCCGAGGAGCATTTACACTTGGTGATGCTAAAATTTGTAGACCTCTGTATAGTGGATATCATAGAAACATTTGGAGATTGAACCACATGCATATTAACGTGGGATTAAAGTGTCTTACATCACTGACGAAGATACCGAAAACGAAAAAAGCACCTAGGAGTTTGTTTTGATGTTATGGAAGCTTGAGGAATTGTTTACAGTGGAATAAATTGTTATTTGCCATCGCCAGCTTGAAAATCATTTCATTTGTTTGGGGAAGATTTTATGCCTGAAGAGATCTTCTCCCTCTCTATCCCTAGTAGTGCTAACAGAAAAAACAAAACAAAACAAGACTACAAGAATTGGAATACTTTCCTTCATTGAATAGCCAGTGCTCAAAAAACACCAATGTACAATAAGGCAACTCTTAGAATCAAAGGAGTTCGACAACATACATAACACTGGATTCACCATCTTAATAGGCTAACCATTGGAAGGAAAATGTGCCCTCTGTGAAAGGAAGGGAAGTTTTCGGAAGGCAGCCTGACTTGAGGCTAGAGACAGAGATTCCGTGCCTAAATGGGATTGCTGAGCAACTATCCTTGAGAAGTGACAACAAATCCGATAGACATTGGGAATCAAGGAGGATACGACCCAAGCTGGGGCAGGCTGGCTCGAGTTGACAACTGGCAACACTGTACAGCTTTGACAGAATCGGAACTTACATGTTGTGTCAATCACATCCCGGGTGCCACTTCAAATCCGTCACTTTTCAAGAGTGCGCCTATCCCCGCTGGCACCAGAAATATAGATATCCGTGTTGCTAAGTCAAGGGCAGGAAGACATTGGATCTAAATGGGTGTAGGCCGCTCACAGCAGCTTTGGCACGAAACATGGAAGGTGCATGGTGTTCTTTTAAAATTTCCGCTTTGGGAAGGGTCCAGGCATGAAGGAAGAGAAAGAGATATGAAGAAGAACCAAGATCAGAAGAAGAGCCCTGCTGGGTCAGACCAATGGCTTTCCAGAGCTAGCTCAGTTTTGTGGGCCTGTAAGACGGAGTTCTTATGCCTAGCCTTTGGTTGGGACCAATGAAATGAAATATCTAGCTTCTATCAGGCCTCCCCCAGCCCACATGTCACCATCTACTGAGATGGGAGATCCAGACGTCGTTAGGTTTGATGATGGCCCATCAAGAGATACCAGTTCTTTGATTAGCCAGTGCTAGTTTTTAATCATAGAATCATAGAGTTGGAAGGGTCCATACAGGCCATCTAGTCCAACCCCCTGCTCAACGCAGGATCAGCCCAAAGCATCCTAAAGCATCCAAGAAAAGTGTGTATCCAACCTTTGCTTGAAGACTGCCAGTGAGGGGATCTGAAGTTGTTTCTCCCATCTTAAAATTGTTTAAATTGTGTTTTAAATTGTTTTAACAAATTTCTCCTTTAAAATGTGTTTAGTATATTTTGTTGTACGCCTCCCAGAGTTGGATTACAGGGATACAGAAAACCGAAAAATAAATTAATTTATAAATAATAACGACTCCGGCATCCCACGTGACATAGTGGCCAACCTGTTCTTTTGGAGGCCAAACAACAGGGCATCGGAGCCAAGGCCTTCCCTGGATGAAGCCTCCCAACACTGGTTTGCTGCCCCTGAATATGGAGGCTCTCTTTAGTCACCATGGCTAGTAACCATCCTCCCTGAGAAGACAATGCTTCAGGTAAGGATACTAGAAAAAGATCCCACTGAAAGCATTTAATACAGGGGTAGTCAAACTGCAGCCCTCCAGATGTCCATGGACTACAATTCCCAGGAGCCCCTGCCAGCAAATGCTGGCAGGGGCTCATGGGAATTGTAGTCCATGGACAACTGGAGGACCACAGGTTGATTACCCCTGCTCTAGAGAGTCTCTAGAACTTGTGCTGGAGCATCTTTCAGAAAGAATTGCAAGGAGGGTTGCCATCTCTGGGTCAGAAAGTCCCTGGGGGTTTAGGGTAAAGCCTGGGGAGGGAAAGGTTTGGGAAGGGGAAGGATATCAGTCAGGCATAACGTCGTAGAGTCCACCCTCCAAAGCAGCCATTTTCTCCAGGCCAACTGATCTCTGCCACCCGAAGATTCGGGAAGATCTCCAGGCTTCACCTGGAGGATGGCAACCTCAGCTTGCAAGATGTTTATATTGGGGTTGGCTGGGTGAGTAGACCCGTGGTAACATTGTTTGTGGTTTGGTGTGTCTTGAACATCTCACATTCTTTAGCTGGCCACGTGGGGGTTTTAGCTGCATTTTTAAGGGATTGTTGTATAAATAAAAAAGACACAGAAATAACGGTGCCGTTTGAAGCCTACGGTAATCAAATCGGAAAGCAGCTGGCTTTGGGAATTCACACCACGTCTCTTTAATTTGCTGACACAAAAATTCACACCAAACGTTCAGTTCGGCTTGAGTTGCGGGGATAAAACAAATGGCTGCCAGCCACTCAGATGTACTGTAAGCTCCTTGTAAACACTGTCCCTGGGGTTAAGATCCTAAAAAATTTAATGCTGCACAACGAGTAACAGTTCAAAGTACAGGAAATTGTTTGGTGGTAATTCAAGAACTTTTAAAGGGATTTTGCAACTCTTCTCAAGCCAAGCAGGTTACATTGATGGGCTGCTCCCCATACAATGTTTAATTTGTGCAGATTTTACCAGCATGCCACACAAACGTCAGAGCAACAGTGCAGCCGGAGCAAGGACTCTGATGTTTACGCTACGGCATTTCTGTTCCATGCATCTTTCAAAGAGCTCAAGGTAGCAGACGTTCTCCTCTCTTCTATTTTATTCTTACCATACCCCTGAAAAAATGGGCCTAGCAGAACCTTACATTTTCCTTCCGTGGAGTCTGGGTCTCTCCCAGGTCCTGATGATTCAGTGTGCACCGAAAGTAGGGTTGTCACTTCCAGATACAACCCAGAAATGACAATGGGTAGTTTTAATCAACAGGAACTTTATGATTTTACCACAGAGTTTCTGGGTATTCCTAGAGAATCATAGAATCATAGAGTTGGATGGGACCTCCTGGGTCATCTAGTCCAACTGCCTGCATCATGCAGGACACCCACAATCCTATCGCTGACACTGTCACCTGCTGCCCCCTTGAACCTTCACATAATCAGCCTCTCCGTCAGTTGGCTGTCTAGCCTCTGTTTAAAAACTTCCAAAGATGGAGAACCCACCACCTCCTGAGGAAGCCTGTTACACTGAGAAACCACTCTAACTGTCAGGAACTTCTTTCAGATGTTTAGACGGAATTTCATTTGAATTAATTTCATCCCATTGGTTCTGGTCTGTCCCTCTGGGGCAAGAGAGAACAACTTTGCTCCATCCTCTATATGGCACCCTTTTAAATACTTGATGGTTATCAGATCCCCTCTCATTCGTCTCCTCTCTAGGCTAAACAGACCAAGCTCCCTCAACCTTTCCTCATACGACTTGGTCTCCAAACCCCTCACCATCTTTGTTGCCCTCCTCTGGACACGCTCCAGTTTGTCAACATCCCTCTTCAACTGGGGTTCCCAAAACGGATACAGGACTCCAAGTGAGGCCGAACCACAGCAGAGTAAAGAGGTACCACCACCTCCTGTGATACTTTGATACAGCCCAAAAGAGTGACCTGTTGTTACTTCTTGGTACAACAGCAACATTGCTGTGGGTTTTTTTTTTTTTTACTTCTCCTGCTACTCTGAGTGGCAGGCAATGGAGTTTGCCATTGAGTAACCTCCCTCTGTGCTTGGAACTGCCTTTGAGAGGGGTGAGTATGCTTCTTTGCTGCTCATTTTAGGCTTAGAGCAGACTTTCTTGATTTTTTTACCATTGAGAACCCCGTGAAATCTTCAGGTGTCAAGAAACTCCAGAATAGGCTTGTGCACTTTGATCGCCGAAGTGCACAAGCCTACTCTAAAAGGGCCACAATTGTGCAGAACATAGTTGGGAAGTACAGCTGTGGACATGCTCACCAGGGGCCCCTCCCCTTCCCATCCCCTACAGGCTCATCATTAGCCATTTTGGGGGGCGGGCAGCTTGGTAGGTCCAAATATATATCACCCAATAAACATTAAAAAATTTAAAAATATATATTAAAAATTAATTCCCACCCACGGAGGAAACCCTTCCAGGGCCATCAAGAAACCCCAGGGGTTCACAAAGCCCTGGCTTAAGGGGACTGCTGCTGAACTTCGTGTCAGAGTGATGCTTTTAGCCTCAGTAGGGTTGCAGATCCAGGTTAGGAATTCCGTCGAGTTTGGAGGGTGGAGCCTGGGCCCATTCCGCACTCACTATTTATTTATTTGTTTATTTATTTGTTTATTTATTTATTTAGATTTATATACCGCCCTCCCCGAAGGCTCAGGGTGGTTTACATTAAAACTAGTCAACGATACATGAAACAGTACTTTCAGTGCGTTTTTGCATTCTGCACACATAGGAAAACGCACTTTCAATGTGCTTTGGCAGCTGGCTTTTCTTGTGCAGAACAGGAAAATCTACTTCTAAAGTGCATTGAAAGTGCATTATCTACTGTGTGCAGACTAGGCCCTGATTTTCCTGTGCAGGATAGGAAAATCTAATTCTAAAGTGCATTGAAAGTGCATTATCTACTGTGTGCATAGGCCATGATTTTCCTGTGCAGGACAGGAAAATCTAATTCTAAAGTGCATTGAAAGTGCATTATCTACTGTGTGCAGACTAGGCCATGATTTTCCTGTGCAGGACAGGAAAATCTAATTCTAAAGTGCATTAAAAGTGCATTATCTACTGTGTGCAGACTAGGCCATGATTTTCCTGTGCAGGACAGGAAAATCTAATTCTAAAGTGCATTGAAAGTGCATTATCTACTGTGTGCAGACTAGGCCATGATTTTCCTGTGCAGGACAGGAAAATCTACTTTCAAAGTGCATTGAAAGCGCATTATCTAGTGTGTGCAGAATGGACCCTGGGGAGGTTAGGAACCTCAGTGGGGTACAATTCCAAAGAGTCCACCCTCCAAAGCAGCCATTTTCTCCAGGGGAGTGGATCTCTGTAGGCTGGAAATGCACTGTGGTTCCGGGAGATCCCCAGACCCCACCTGAAGGCTGGCTGCTCTATCATCTGCTTTCTGGTCCTTTCAACTGGAGGTGGCAGGGACTGAACATGGGGCTTCCTATAGGCAAAGTAGATGCTGCAGTTTCTATCAGCTGCGGAAAAGGCTGGGCTAGTAAGTATTCAGGGAGTGTAACTCACTCAACTTTGCACAGCAGAGTCTCCTGCACCCAGACTGCAAATTGCCTCCGATTGACACTTCTTTCTCTCGGACCGCATGTACTGAGCTGAACTAAAGTTTGCTGAATTTGACCTGCGGTGAGCTTCTTCTGCAGCAGCATTGACACGGACAGGACAGAAGTCAGAGAGTTTTATGACTCCCCTCTGGCAGTCCATGAAGTGTGCCTGGTTTTGACAGCTGGAGGGGAGGGGGATGGCCTTGACTGAGCACAGGTCCAAGTGCACCCGGCAGAACTTCAAGCCAGAGCCCTGGCGACAAATCCAAATGCAATGATGGGAACAAATCTGTAAATCCAGAAAGGAAGGCCTGTGATTTGGTTGGGGTGACTGCTGAATGGGCAGCCCCCTTCCAGGGTACGAAAGAGTGGTCATGTCTTGCAGACGTTCTTTTTTTTTTTTGCACATTCTTGTGTTGATCTGGGTGTAAACTGCACGGAGCTTTTATTCCAACCCCAGACGATTCAGTCCCTACCCTCTACACAGAATGCAATTTCCATTTGGATTTTGGGCGATTTAAATTTTCCTTCTGCAGCAAGAAGGATTGATCCGGAGTGACCCCACCTTTATTGTGCGATATCTTAGAGTGCTTTTAAGGCTCAATATTTTTCAAATCCGGATTGGGAAAGAAAGCTCCGTGGTAGAGAACCTCTGATAGGCCACACCTGGTCATGTGACAAGCTTGCCTTAAAGGAGAAGCCCCTAATTTCTCTCACCTTCTGTCAGTTCTGGATTTTTTCTCCCTTCTCTGCCTTTTTCGATCCTTCCCCACCCCTTCCAAGAAAAGAAAGAGGCTCCCTGCTTGGCTCCTCTCCCCCCACCCTTCAAGAAAAGAAAGAAAGAGGCTTGGTTCCACCCCCCTTCTGAACTACCCTAACCACGTGCAGAAGACTTTTCTATTTCAATGGGAAGGAGGGGGGGAGAGGAAGACCCGAGTTCAAAGCGATCTGAATTCAACAGGATTGACAATGGAATAAACAAAGTAAGTGCAGAGTCTGCCCTGGTTGGCACAGCAGAGTGTATTGCTCTTCTTGTCCTTCCCTCCTGCCTGATGCATTTTGAAAAACTCCCACCGATTTATAAGGACATTTATTCTAAAAGCGCTCCCATCCCACGCTCTAGGCATACTTGAAAATCTCTCTTTAAAAAAAAAGGACTAATAAGCAAATCTATGATTTCCCCATAGCTGGCTTGTCCTACCAACAACTCTGGCTCTGCATTCCTTGCTGGCTGTTATGGTTTGTTCGAGGTGCGATATTGACTAACTTCCCTTGCGAGGGCTGGGTGTGGTGAGCCGTGCTTGGAAGGAAAGACCAAATTACTTTCATGTCCCTTTCTTTCCTGGAACGGCTTCACAGAGTCACTGAATAATTCTGCACCTCGGGCAGTGTGCCACAGGAGCTATAGCTCCTCCTGTGGTTCCCAGTTGAGCAGGGGCCAAGGGACCAAGCCCTATGACGATAGGCTGAGGGACTTGGGAATGTTCAGCCTGGAGAAAAGGAGGTTGAGAGGGGACATGATAGCCCTCTTTAAGTATTTGAAAGGTTGTCACTTGGAGGAGGGCAGGATGCTGTTCCCGTTGGCTGCAGAGGAGAGGACACGCAGTAATGGGTTTAAACTTCAAGTACAACGATATAGGCTAGATATTAGGGGGGGGGGAAATTTCACAGTCAGAGTAGTTCAGCAGTGGAATAGGCTGCCTAAGGAGGTGGTGAGCTCCCCCTCACTGGCAGTCTTCAAGCAAAGGTTGGATGCACACTTTTCTTGGATGCTTTGGGGTGCTTAGGGCTAATCCTGCGTTGAGCAGGGGGTTGGACTAGATGGCCTGTATGGCCCCTTCCAACTCTATGATTCTATGATTCTATGATTCTAGGGTGCGCTGTGTGCTGAAACAGGGATAGTCAACCTGTGGTCCTTCAGATGTTCATGGACTACAATTCCCACGAGCCCCTGCCAGCAAACGCAGAATATGTATCAATTAGAAGAAGAAAAGTTGGCTTTTATGCCCCACTTTTCACTCCTCCAAAAACTCTCAAAGCAGCTTACAGTTGTCTTCTCTTCCTCTCCCCACAACAGATGTCCTGTGAGGGAGGTGAGGCTGAAAGAGCCCTGATATTGCTGCTCAGTCAGAACAGCTTTAACAGGACTGTGATTAGCCCAAGCTCACCCAGCTGGCTGCAGATGGAGGAGTGGAGAATCAAACCTGGCTCGCCAGATTAGAAGCTGCTGCTCTAAACCAGGGGTAGTCAACCTGTGGTCCTCTAGATGCGTTTGCTGGCAGGGGCTCATGGGAATTGTAATCCGTGAACATCTGAAGGACCACAGGTTGACTGCCCCTGAGCTGAAGTATCAGAAGCTTCACAGAAGTGTAGTTCAGCCTTTATGCCGTGGATGGAATCCTTTCCCCCAGTCGATAACATGCGGGAAGAGGCAGAGGAGCCTGACTTTGAGGCTCCAGGTGATGCCATGCATGAGTGGCACAATTGTGGAAGCTATAAAGGGGTCCTCAGCCCTGTGGAACTGAAGTGTACTTTTTGAATTCTGAGAACAGTTAGTGGAAGTGACTACAAAATGGCTGCCATTGGGTGCAGTGCCAGCCACAGAATGGTTGCTCTGAGGGGTGGAAACAACCACAAAATGGCTGCCATGGGGGATGGGACCTCTCATGAAATGTTTGCAGGTTCCAGTCTAAGCCTCCTTGTACAGTGGAAGCAGCTCATGGGATTATGACTTCCTCTGAGGTGAATTCTGTTCCAAGGAGGTGGAGAAAAGCCAGGGCTGGTTCTTTGCTTTGGGGAAGAAGTAACTGTCTGCCAGCTATTGTTGTTGTTGTTGTTGTTGTTGTTGTTGTTGTTGTTTTTGTTGTTATTGTTAAAACCCCACATAAAATAATTAATATAACCACATTAAAATATCCCATCTACAACTTATCCCCTCATGGTGTGTCATGGGGGCATCATGGATGATGAGGGCTCATTCCGGCGATGGTCTGGGAGTCGAAAGGGGAGCGATAATTCATCCCCAAGCTGCTATCCTCTGTATTCAGTCCCGCAGGAAGGAGATCAGCCATTGTAAGGCTGTCCCCCATATTCCTGTCCCAGTGAGGTGGTTAAGGTGGTGAAACGCACATGGTTCCCTTGGTCAAATGTTCGAGAAATCTGAGTCATGTATATATAAGACAAAGTACATTGAATATCGTTAGTTCACACTTAGATTAGACCTTTCTAAACCTAGCTCAGTGGCCAGCCTAATTCAGCGGACTCTGTAATCCGAGAAGAGCTCCTAAAAGAGCCAGGGTCAAAAAAAGATTGAGAATGGTGGTTTAAGATATTTTCTGATTCTCTTTTCTGATTTTGTAATCCGTCTTGAGTCTCAGTGAGAGACAGGAGCCGTAAATAAAGGAACAAGTGGAGAAAACATTTAACCTTATGCATTCAGTTCTAGTTTTCCTTTTGAACACCTTGAATTTTGTTTTTTGGCATTATTTATAATTGTGCAAACACAAGCTTGTGCTTTCATGAGTTGCCGAAACTCATTGCCAGCAATTATTTCCCAGTGCCCTGAACCTATCTGTTCAAAAAATGGGGGAAGGGAAGAGAATCAGATTTCCTGTTAATGATGTTATACCTGAAAATATGTGTATATGTGGCAGCTAAATCAAGATACGGTATGCAAAGCTTTCAAAGCTGGGAAAATTTAGTCAGATACCTGTAGCTGACAGAAATTTAAAAGGTAAACCTTTTCCATACAAAGAACAGGAGCAAAGCTAACATCTGCCAAGCCCAGAGGCCTCATGGCAGCTTCCGTGGGCTTGGAACTCCCCCCCCCCGCAAAAGGCCTGATGAGCTTTAATAGCTGCTAAAATCTCATAAAACAAACCTGTTTGCAAAATGTCGAAAAAATGCAGTATATCCAGAAAAGCGGGACCTGTTCGGCACAATTCTTCAAAGTGACAGATCAGCACAAACAAACCTGCTGTCTTGGAACCACTGTTGGAGGAGGGGGGAGGCGAAGGGGGGATGGGGGGTGGGGTGGGGTGGGGTGGAAGAGGAGGAGGAGGACAGGTTGGAAGGACTCTGAGAAGAAATAACTTGCTCCTTCCCAAAGGAATAAGAACCCTACCTGCCATGAGATTTGGGATGAAGAGACAGCGAGATCCTGTTGACCGCATGCTGTACTTAGTTGGGTTGCCAACTCCAGGTGGGGAAATTCCTGGAAATTTGGGGATGGAGCCTGTGGAGGGTAGGGATGCCAGCCTCCAGGAGGGACCTGGAGATCCCTCGAAATTATAGCTCATCTCCAGACTACAGGGATCAGTTCCCCTGCAGAAAATGGCTGCTTTGGAGGTAGACTATGGGGCATTGTGCCCCACTGAGGTCCCCATCTCCCCCAGGCTCCACCCACAAATATTTCCTCACCAGGTTTCTTAACCCGGAACTGGCAGCCATACCCCCCCCCCCTCTGCCACTGGCGGCTTCAGGGACCTGGCAACCCTAGTGGCGAGTAGGGTTCGGAGAGGGGAGGGACCTTCCTCAGTGGATAGAATGCCATAGACTCCACCCTCCTAGGCGGCCATTTCCTCAAGGATCTCTCTGGTCTGGGGAACAGTTGTTGTTCCATAGAATCATAGAACCATAGAGTTGGAAGGTGCCATACAGGCCATCTAGTCCAACCCCCTGCTCAACGCAGGATCAGCGACTTTCCAGGCCCCATCTGGACTGTGGCAACCCTATATACTTGGGGGCTAGGCTTGACGCGATGTCCAAACTCAAACTCCATTGAAGTGTATTGATTTCTGAAGTCAGAATTTGGATCTGCGAGGTGGCGTGCTGCCCAGTTCTAAGAAAGCTGGGCTTTTCGGCCCTCCTACTCTCTCCCAACCAGCTTCCCCGTGCCAGGACGACGTTTCGCAGCTCGAACGTCAAATGTTCCAGTCATGCAACAACACGCACCTTGATCTATGCATATATGGCTCATTTGTGAGCGGGATGCGGGAACTTGCCTGTGCAAGACTGGCACGTGGCCAGGGAAAGGGGAGCGGGGAGCACAACGAAATCATCCCCAAGAATCCAACGTTGCATGCGCAATGACAGCAGGTTTGCATTTCTGTCTTGGCCAAGGAATGGCAGAGGGTGGTGTCAACGTTCTCTACCCTCGTCCTTTGCTTTGGCCACTACAAGACTCCGTTGGGTTCAGGCTACTGGCTACCACTTTTCCTTCCCAAAGATTGTGTGCCCGGGGGACTCAGGCCCATTCCGCACAAAGTTAAAAGTGGCTATTTGGTTGCCGTTTCAGAAATCGCTACTTAAAGTAGCGAAAATTGGCCGTAACGCACAGCTGCGGTTTTTGCGGAATTTGTCACTTTCACTTTGCGGCACTTTCGTTACCCACAGGTTTCCGGTCTGGGTCTTCTCGCCACAAAGGAGGTCCCTTTTTAGCGCTTCTCTCTAGTGATAGAAATCCAAACCTCCTTCTGTGTTGCCTCCTACGGAGGTCAATTGCTTCTGGCTTTCTGGCAGTCCTTCAAACCGTTCTTCTCGGCTAGGGGAAAATAAAGACTCTATCAATTTAGAGATTAAAATCAATTGCCTCGAGGATATCAGGCTCGATTTCTTTTCTTGTCTACGGTAGCATCTAATGCCCTTTTAGGAGGCAAGTTGTTATCACTTATGTTAAGGAGGAAGGATCATTACAGCCAAGCCAGAAATCGTCTCGAGATAAGATACCGGCTGAATGAAGCTTGTTGGGATCTCTCCAGCCATAGCTATCCCAAATTGTGACTGAAATGTTTATTGAGGGATGGATCCAGATAGTCAATGCCTCCTTCCCTCCTCTTCCAAGTATTTTTATAGCCACTGAGAGATGAGGACCGAGTGGCATTCAATTGTGGGAAGGAGCCTTATCATGTTATAGGCATCTTCCACTGAGCAAGGTGCAGGGAACTAGCTTGCGGGAAGGAATACCTCCAATAACCACATAGGGCTTTGCCAGGACACCCATGCTGGGCGCTGGTTTCCCAGGTTTCCCAGGGATATCAACCTGTTGATTTTACTGCTAGGGAAATGCAATACATGCCTCGCTTAAACATGACACTCACTCAAGCTCAATACTCCCCCTCAGCCTGGGATTGTTGTGAAGGCAGAACTGCATATGACATCTGTGCTCAAAAGGCCACATGAACCAAGTCAGATCAAACATCTATTATTGGTTTATCAATTGTCTACTCTGTCGGGTTCTCCAGGATCTAAGAGATAGGTCTTTTGCTTAATCTGTTATTGGATCCTTTCAAATTGGAAATCCCAAGGAATGGATTTGGGATCTTCTGCCGGCAAAGTAGATGATCTAACATTGTGATCCTATTGGATCCTTTTTAAAGTGGGAATTGCAAGGGACGGATCTAATTGCAAGGGACGGATCTCAGTTGCTCTAACACTGAGATCCTTTGGGATCCTTTTTTTTAGTGGACATTCCAAGGAATGGCCCTAGGGTTGTCTGCATACAATCAGATGAGCTAACAACTACGATCCATTTGTTTTTTTTTATTTTATTAGTAATTTTATTAATAATACATTTCCATAATAACATAAATATTGTAGTCTTCCAATATAACATGGTTAAACTTCCAGTAACACTTTATACAACATATTGTATAATTTTTGTACACGATCCATTTGGATCCCTTTTTAAGTGAGCTAACACTATGATCCATTTGGATCCCTTTTTATTGGAAATTCCAAGGGATTTGTTTATTTCGTTTTGAGATTTCCAAACTGCCCTTCTCCAAAACTGCAGTACAACAGTAAAAATACAAAGTACAGAAACGACAAGTAAAAACACTAAACATGCAGTTAAAACCAAATTCTTAGATACTATTAACTCACTTTGCACTAGAACAGGGGTAGTCAACCGGTGGACCGCCAGATGTCCATGGACTACAATTCCCATGAGCCCCTGCCAGGAAATGCTGGCAGGGGCTCATGGGAATTGTAGTCCATCGACATCTGGAGGACCACAGGTTGACTACCCCTGCACTAGAAGAAACAATCCGACAAGCCACTAGAACATATTACATAAGAACCTGGGTCAAAGAGGGGGGAATGAACCTGGAATCTTCTGCTTGCAAAGTAGTTAATCTAACACTAAAAAAATGTGGGTCATCCCTCCCCAATGCCAAAGAAAACAGGTGTTGAAAATGTGAAAGACATCATCTAAAGTCCCTTTCAGACATTTGATTCTGGGGCACACGAACCCCAAATAAAGGGAGGCCATGTGACCCACAATCCTTCTCATTCTATGTGAATGTTCAAAAATGTTTTATGTAAACTTCCCAGAGCCGAAGGGAAGGGCGGTATAAAAATATAAATAAACAAACAAACAAACAAACAAATATGTGCATCACTGTTTTGTATGAATAGGACAACCTGTATATTTTGCACATTGAGTACATGTCACTGAAACCCTGAAGATACACATGCATGGGAAAATATGCATGTTGTTCAAGTCACACAAAATAGTCACCAGACATATTGGTTGCATGTACTCCTGGCATGTGAACCTGGCATCTCAAACGGAACATCTGAAATTTTATGCATTGTTATAATGCCACTATCTTAGGAGGACATTCCAATTCTCCAGGAATTCCTTCGGGACCCATCCAGTTAAGCACAGCTCACCAGTCCCATACTGCGGCCTGCCAGGTGCTTGGTGATTGCTCTGCTGCTTCAGTCCCAGGTTGCTGGTGTTCCACTATCTGCGATTGCTTGGTGGTTGCCAACCTGTCCACAATGCTCAGAAGGCCTGGTTCTCCTTGTTCCCTGCTGGGGACTATATTTGCTATGTGGAGAACAAATCTAGGCGGTACCTCTCCTGGGTGCCTGTAGTTGACAGTGTTTGGGAAATGAGCTCCTGGTACCCTGTTAATTGCATTCAGGGTGACGCCCATCAGGGCCACAGCATGACGAAGGGCTGTCAATGGGACCACAGCAGCTGTTCTTGTGGCCCTTAATTGCCAGCTGACCCTCTTGATTGGAGAAGACCCCGCTGGGCTGAAACTTAGCAGCTTCTCATCTGAATTGCTTTCTCGGGGCAATTTTAATTGCTTTTTTTTAAGAGAAAAAAAATTGTGCCTGTGTCAAATTGCAGCTGTTGTTCTCATTCAGTGCTCATCTAGTCTCACTGAACCTACGTGTGTGAAATTTGAATATCAGGGCCCATGGCTGACAATGGTATAGCTGCATTACCAACTTAAATGGATGGAATTGTTAGTGGGCACACTAGTCCTCCACACTTTGGGGACAACTTGGTCTGAAAACCCTGTTCTCTGACATCGTCTACACATTGCCTTTCTATTGCTCTGCATTCGCCTCACTTGGCTGAAATGTACCCATGAAGGTCAGTTGCATCCAGACTGACCCAAGTGTGATGTCTGTTCCCAAGCAGAAATAAAGTGGTACATGCCTGCCCAATGTCGTGCTTCCAAGGACCTGCCTAGACTCTTCAGATAAGATGATTGTGGGTCTGTAGGGGATGTTAACCGCTGGCTCTTTCTCTCCCCGCTCAAAATACCAATGCATGTCTGCATGACAATAAGGCTACTAAAGGTGTTAATAATTCCATCAACCCTAAAAGCTTCTTCCTTTTACCTGGCAAGATTCAGTTAGGTAAGCACTAACACCTTGCCACACCTAGACAGCATCCTATCCCACAGTCTATGGGTCATCAGAAAGCCATTAATGCTTTTAGTCTCATACAGTTAATCATGGCTTTGTCTCTTTTCCTGGAAAATTCCTTAAGGATCCACCCAGGGCAATAACACAGATTGTTCTCAAACCAGACAAAACTATCACATGCATCTCAGTTTCCTTATCATACACACAGAACCATTTTGTTTAGGGTTGTGTGTGTATACAACCTCAGCCTAAGGACACAAATCTTGCTACTTGAGCCATACACCAGAACCCCTCTGTGTGTGTGTTCTTGGATCCAGTCCATACATCCCAACATGTTTTCTTTTCCAAGATGCCGGTAGTTTCTCCTGCAGCCTTCTCTACATCAAGATTGTAGCTATACTTTACATTCCTCCTTATCACACCCTCTCAACCCTGCTTTTCTAATTTTGTATGCATGATAGTGAGATCTCTGACTGGAGGGTCAGATCCCTGACCCTCTCAGGGCCTCCATTGTTAACTCTCCCCTGGTTTTGCCTGGTGTTTGTGGGTTGTCCATGTTTGATGTTTCCACCACTCGATTTCCCTATAAGTTTTCAGTTGATTCTATTTTTTCCCTGCTTTCTCTTCTTTCCTAGAGTATTTCCTGTTCCCTGGCTTTCTGTTTGGTGTTGAGTAAATGTTTTGGTTTTCGATTAGCTCTATTTGTTTCTGGAGGGATGGCCAAGATTAGTGGTTTTGGTAGCTTTTGGCAGTTTTAGATGATTTTTGCGAGGGATCAATTGGATGATCTGACTGTCCCAGCTGCCATCTTACATGCAATATACAGGTTAACATTACTAATCACTGGCATGACATTTTGTTTTTGTTTTGCCTTCAAGTCACAGCTAACTCATGGAGACCCCATAGGGTTTTCAGGGCAAGAGAAAAGGTTTTGCCACTGCCTGTCCCTGCATCGCAACCCTCAACATCCTTGGTGGTCCCCCATCCAAATACTAACCAGGGCTGGCCCTGCTAAGCTTCTCAGATACGATTATATCGGGCTACCCTGAGCTTTTTAATGGCAGCATACAATGATGGCCTTTTTTTTTACATACGTTTTTATTAATAATTTCAATGCAACTGAAAAAGGAAAGGCAGAGATAGGAAGGACAGCATGATAGAACAGAAAGAAAAGAATAAAAGTACAAAGAAGAGGCATATCAAACTCATTCCGATTGATTGGGAGGCCAGTCGCCAAATCTAAATATTTTTGTACATCTTAATATATATAGGCTAGATATCAAGAAAAAAAAATTCACAGTCAGGGTAGTTCAGCAGTGGAATAGGCTGCCTAAGGAGGTGGTGAGCTCCCCCTCACTGGCAGTCTTCAAGCAAAAGTTGGATACACACTTTTCTTGGATGCTTTAGGATGCTTTGGGCTGATCCTGCGTAGAGCAGGGGGTTGGACTAGATAGCCTGTGTGGCCCCTTCCAACTCTATGATTCTATGATTCTATGATTCTAATATAAGTATTATTCCTACTCTTTAAAACCACAATTCATCACACCATTTTTATCTCTGTGTTGCAAGAAGTCCGGAAGAAGTTCCCAGTCAGTAATAAAAGAAATTGTTGATTTTTCTCTGAGCAACGGTGTAAGTTTAGCGCTTTCAGCGAGTTCCCTCATTCCATCAAGCGGTCTTCTGAAGCCGGAATCCCTACAGTTTTCCAGTTCTGACCATACAATGATCGCACTGCTGTTGTACAACGACAACATTTTGAAATGTTTGGATTCATGTCTAAAAGGCTGCCAGGCTCCATAGGCTCCATAAGGTCTTGTTTGGCTCTGTTGACAACACCACTTCATGCATTTGTTCACATGCCAAATCCTGGCAAAACAAACAGCTCAGGGGGCATCTGCTACGTGGCAAGGCTCTCTTTTCCCCCCAGAGCCTGGAGGGTTGGATTCAAATCCTCGTTCTGCAAGCCCATGCTTCCCAAGTGATCGATGGGAAAGAAATTATGTCCCCTTGTTTATTCATCAGAGATAAGAACGGGCTGCGGAGCCCCACTGTCACTGGCTGCCTCTTGATTTCCTTATCTCGGGAGGCCGATCTTCCCCAGAGAATATCACCTTGTCTTTCCTTGTGCTGGCAAATTAATCCCTGACACACCTGGTTCCCTTTGATCTGGTTCTCCCACTGAGCTCAGGCATAGAAAATGTAGCCAAACAGGATGTCAACTCCTTTAACCTCCTACTCAGAATCAATGGCTCCCACGTCTTGTTCATGCCGCGGCTCGGATCGCATGCAGAGCCTGTGATCTCATGGCGGTTGAGCAAGGTTCGAACTGGGCAGGACCGTATTTTTACTGCTTTTCTGTCCCTGGGAGGGGTGAAGCAATCTGGAAGCCTCACATGGAAATCCTTCTGGATTGGGATCCGCAGTGGGCTAAGGCTTCGAAACCACTGTTCTCGCAACCCTGAGAGGAGTGGAGCTTGATGTAATAGCCGGGACTTTTACTCCAGGGATGAGAGGCTCCTGTCCCTCGCACAAAATGCCATGGGAAAGTTAATCCCTCTCTGACAAGAGCCTCGTTCTCCTGCAGACCAGCCCAGGTGTGACACCGACTCCTGGATGGGTCTGAGGATGTGGTTTCGATGGAGGTGTCAGGGCTCAACAGGGTGAGTCAATTCCCCATCCCCTCCCATGCCATTTCCCAAATTAGTCTTCCCCACCAGACAGGGTAGGAAGGATGGCAAGCAAACACACAGCACCTGCTTTCTTAATAACAACAATAGCAGCAGCAACAGCAACAACAGAATCATAGAATCATGGAGTTGGAAGGGATTTCCAGGGTCAGTTAGTCCAACCCCCTGCACAATGCAGGAACTCATCTACAGTGACCCCAGTTTCATGTCCAAGTGATTCCCCCCCATACACACACACCAAAAATCTCCAGAATCCAGCCTGGCCTGGAGGGAATTCACCTACCATCCTGCAGTGGCGATCAGCAATTCCCTGGGTATGCAAGGAAGGGCCACGAGACAAACACTGGAACGTCCTTTCCTGCCCCCCCACCCATTCACTACTATTACTATTACTATTACTATTACTATTACTATTACTATTACTATTACTATTACTATTACTATTACTATTACTATTACTATTACTATTACTATTACTATTACTATTACTATTACTATTACTATATCCTGCCCTTCTAGCACTCAGGGCTGGTAACATCATTAAAACAGGCACAAATCCAGTAAATAAATACATACACACACACACACACACAAAGTTTAACATTTTAAAACATTACAATGTATCATTCCTATAGTCTATGCTCCCAACTAAAATCCCGAATGGGGAAGGTTATGACTGGAGCTGCTCTTCTGATAAAGGGTTAATACAGGGTTAGTACTAGGGTTAATACAGAGGGATGGCAGCATGGTATAGCCCAATATCCTTAGAACTTGGAAGCTAAGGAGGGTGGGTACTTGGCTGGGTGACCAATGAGGAAGGCTATGAAGATAGGGTTACCAACATCAGTTTGGGAAGTTCCTGGTGATTTGGAGGGTAGAGCTTGGAGAGGATGGGTTTTGGAGATGGGAGGCACTTCACTGGAGGTATAATCCCAAGGGGTTCACACTACAAAGCAACCTTTTCTCTAGGAGTATGAATTTCTGTAATATGGAGATCAATTGTAATTCCCAGAGTTTTCCAAGTCCTTCCTAGACATTGTCAACTCAGTGTGTGGAAGCAGGCAATGGCAGGCCAGCTCTGCTTTTCACTTGCCTGGAAAGCTACTTGCTGGGGTGGCCATAAGTCAGTTGTGACTTGATAGCATATATGTACATACCAGGGTCAACTGTGGTGGCAGGGGGTGTTTCACTCAGGAAAACATGCGGGATTTAAAAATAAAAAACGACTTCCTTGCCTGATGTCACCGCCTTGATCTATGCATTAGGGTCACAAACATGTTGGGACATCCAACTGTGGATTTCCAATCTAATTTGGCCCATCACCAGACTTGGAACTCTGCAGACACACTAACTGTGTAACACTGTGGCAGAATTATACTCTCCCAAACCCATTGATTTCAGTGGACAGAAGAAAAGACCAAGTCTCCAGTGGTACCTTGAAGACTGCTACTGGATGCTTGTTCTTGTCCACTGCTGCAGACTGAGTAGCATGGCTATTCATCTTGATCTATCTCAGTGGATACAGGAGCATAGGCGGGCCTGGTCCACTTGTCTGAGCAGGAGTCCTCCACTTTCTGGATGCACAACTCCCCTGAAACTGGAGAAACGCATTTTAATGCGACATGCTTATGTCACCGCAGGGGTAGTCAACCTGTGATCCTCCAGATGTTCATGGACTACAATTCCCATGAACCCCTGCCATCAAATGCTGGCAGGGGATAATGGGAATTGTAGTCCATGAACATCTGGAGGACCACAGGTTGACTATCTCTGACCTAGAGGAGGCACCGGGGTTGTGAGGGCTGATGCTCTGGTTTGGGGGTAAAACTCTATGATTAGAAGCAACTTCTGCTATAGAGTTTTCCCAAAACCCAGAAGGTCCCCCCTCCCAACCTCAATGTCCTGATTTCACTTCTGGGTGACATCAACACATTGCATTAAAATATGGCGTTCTACCATGGAGATTTGCCCAGAAGCCAGAATGTCCCCCCCAACATCTCTGATATGTTGACATCCCTTCCAGGTGATGTCAGCCTGTCATGTAGCTCCTGGAAATCACCCCCCATCCCCCACACCAACAGTGCCAATGAACTTGGCAAACCCTAAAGCAGGGGTAGTCAAACTGCGGCCCTCCAGATGTCCATGGACTACAATTCCCAGGAGCCCCTGCCAGCGAATGCTGGCAGGGGCTCCTGGGAATTGTAGTCCATGGACATCTGGAGGGTCGCAGTTTGACTACCCCTGCCCTAAATCCTATAACTCTGTTCAAGACTGCACTGTAAGCAACTAGAGGCATCAGCCAATACAGCAGGGCAATCCCTTTTCACTTGAGAAATGAAGGCAGCTCAAAGGATATTTTGCCAAAATCCAGAGCTTTGCAGCATTTCAGGAATTCAACTCCACTTCTCATGTATTTTCAAGTTTGCTCATTTAAATAATTAAAAAGGAAACCCAGACTGCCAACACTTTTAAAACCTCCTGCCTCTTTAGAAATAGTAATTCTGTTCACAGATTGTAAGTTAGCCATACACTCTGTGTACAGTGTACATTGATTTTTCATATGTGTTGAGTAATTCTCATGTTGCCTTCAACACATGTACAGCTGAATGTGTGATTTATCCAGGTACTAGGCCCCGGTTTAACTTGTGAACCCGCACACTGTTACTCTTCCTTACAATGAGGAGTACACAGATGCAGTCATTGTAACTTGTGAACAGGTTATAGTCTCCAGGGTAGTTGGGCCATGCTTGGCAACCAGAGGGAACGTCAGGGGCAGGGACAGGGCAGGATCATGCAATACTGATTACACTGTTTTTAAAATATGATTTACATACAATTTACAAAACATTAGGTTTTACTTATAATGTAGGGTTGGTTTTTTGCATGGGGTGGATTTTATGTTGTTTCCTTTCAGTTTTATGAGAGGGGATTCTAGTCAGGAGAACCTAAATTTGAATTTGTTGCGATTATGCAGTCGAAGAATCCAAAATTCTCTCCCCACCCCCCACCACTAAATTCATTTCAGTTCAGCACAAGATGCTCAGTGAACCCAGATTTTTTTTTCTTTGTGGATGATCAGGAAGTTTAGTCTTTGGAGTGCAGCCAGCTGCTCAGGGAACCCAGTCCTTTTTGGTGTGGCTGGCTGATTAGGAAGCCAAGTCCTTGGTGTTGTTTTCAGCTGAACTGGGTGCCTAGTCCTTTATGATGTAACCAGCTGATCAGGGAGCCTAATCCTTTGTGGTGTGAACCGCTGACCAGGGAGCTGAGACCTTTGTGGCATGGCCAGTTCATCAGGAAGCCTAGTCGTTTGTGGTGTGAACAGCTGATCAGGGAGCCTAACAATTTGTAGCATGGCCAGCTGAACAGGGAGCCTGGTCCTTTGTGGTGTGAACAGCTGATCAGGGAGCCTAACCATTTGTAGCATGGCCAGCTGAACAGGGAGCCTAGTCCTTTGTGGTGTGAACAGCTGATCAGGGAGCCTAACCATTTGTAGCATGGCCAGCTGATCAGGGAGCCTAGACCTCTGGGCATGTTGGGCTGAGTAAGGCCCCACCCTGGCCCCAGTTTTTTTCAAGCACTAAGTTCCACTGCCAGCAGCACTGGCCCTTCACCATTCCTAGATGCTGTACATTGCGCTTCCTCTCTGGAAGAAAGAATAGGGCCAAGCCAACAGCCTTTTCCATCCTTCACACACTGTTAGTCACCTGAAAGCTTAAATCAAACAGGGATGGGACCTGTAAACTTGTTGAACGCTCTTTGTGAGACTAACCACATGTTTAGCCCGAGGACAAAGGCGAAGTTGATTATTATACCTTCCCCCCCCCTCCTCTCTCATCTAAAGCAACAAAGGCCTCCTTTTCCTGAAGGCAATTTCAAGCTGTTATTCAAGAATGAAAATTGATATTAGTTATAGCTCTACTCAGCCAAGCTTAATTTTACTGACGCTCCAGGCTAGCAAATATGAAAAATGTCAGTTTCCTGGGTGATAAAGTGGTCCAATGCAAACAGTCCAGGGTTGTGATAAAAGTAGCAACTGCTGGCATTCGCTGTGACTTTATTCAGGATGCTTCTGCAATGGCAAGGTGAGGGTTTTTTTTTAAAAGCAAACTTTGGAACAAAACCAAATTTGTGTAGAGAAACAAACCCACGTGGCACCATCCTCTCAAATCACTTAACCCACTCCAAGAAGTGTCACGTAATCATAGACACATAGCAAATATTGATGTGTCTAGAGAGAAGGGGATGACGGTTCTGCCAGGTGAAGCTAAGGTGACTGTCTGGGGCGCAGTTTTGTGATCAGGGTTGCCAGACTCCAAGTGGCACCTGGAGATCTTCTATTACCACTGGCCTCCAGATGGCCGTGATCAATTCCCCTGGAGAAAATGGCTGGTTTGGAGGGCAGACTGCAGCACATTATACCTTCCACACCTGGTAATCCTCGAGAATAGCTGTGGCACTTCAGGAAGAGACCAAAAGGTGGCATCTACATGGGGAGGGTGCATATATGTTAAAACACAGCCCTTCCTTGACAGCAGCAAGCTGCTTTGGAAATACCTGGGAACAGTGACCACCCGCCCCACTCCATGCCCCTGTCCACTGTTGCCACCTTAAATTCTAATACTTGGTTTGGAACCAAGAGTGTTCCAATTCTGAAGAGGGATTAGAGATTTTTAAAATTTTGATCATGATCATGTTACAATGTGATTCAGCAGCAGTACAAGCACCACACACACACGCACCACCTCCCCATCTCCCCCTCCAGAATGATTGAATGTTCAATGGGGCACTTTGAAGGGAGGGCAGTGAGCTTCCCCATGCCTCTGTATGATGGGCCACTGTCGAGGGTTCCCCGCCACTGTTTATAAGTATATATAAAAACCCTGTTTTGAGCGTTACAATGCAAGAACATTGTAACGTGATAACTGAGCATGGGTTTTTTTTAATTAGTATATCGGGGGAGGGGGAGGCAATTGAGGACACAGAATGCTTGAATGAAGGAGCACACTTGAAAGTCACCTATGAATTGCCGTCGCTCATGAAAAGGCTTGGGGGTGGAGAATGAGATGCACAACAGATCAAATAGGGGAGTGCTTGGGCATCTTTCACATGAGACGGGGAGGAAGGGAAGGGGAGGGAGGGAGGATGGTGATAAGAAGAAGTGAGAACAAGCGAGAGGGTGAAAAGGGGGGCATTTTTCTGTTTTGATTGCATTATTGCGCATGCTCAGATTTTTACAAATGGGAAGGGAGGCAAGGCAGGAGGCAAGACAGTTCATTCTCCTAACAGAAGTGTAAAATTCAAGCAATGAATGGATTTCTGGACAGTACCCAAGAAAACTACAAATGTAGAATATCAGGTGCAAATTCGGGGTCTACATCCAGAATTCAATGCAGTAAGAACATGCCAGCAAACATGACAGTCTAGTATATTGGTCAGAGTGTTGGATTAGAATCTTGGAGACCCATCTTCTAATCTCCCTTTGGCCATAGAGGTTTCCTGGGTGAACCTGGGGCAGTCGCACACCCTTGGCCTAACCATCCATACATGGTTGTGAGGAGAATATGGAGGAATGATATAAACTGCTTGTGTAGGGTTGCCAGACCTGTCCACAGATGCTGATCAACTGACTGGCAGTGGGATTTACCTGGAGAAAGTCAAAGGTCCAGGCCTTGTCACCAGCACTGCACAGGAAGTCTCATCATTGCACAAGCCACATGCATGTGATGCTCGAGTATTCGGGCAAAAAACTCTGGTAGAAGCTGGTGTAATGATGTCATTCCCTGTGTTATGCCTGAAACAAAATGTGGACATTTCTCTTTTTCTAGTTAAGTCCCTCCTATCCTTCACCAGTTGCCAAGAGGGACCTGACAACCCTACACTTTGGTTCCCTACTGAGAAAAAAAGTAGGGTATCAATGAAGTAAATAAATATTGCTATTAACAGAGCTGCATCCTTTGGTTGCTCTGTGTTACATGTAGGGATGCCAGCTCTGGGTTGGGAAATACCTGGAGGCTTCAGGGGTGGAGCTGGAAGGAATTTGGGGTGAGGAGGGACTTCAATAGAGTCTAATGCTATGGAATCCACTCCCCAAAAACAACCATTTTGTCCAGGGGAACTGATCCCCATTGCTTCAAAACCGCCAGATCCCCAGGTCCCATCTGGTTACCGGCATCCCTACTTCCATGCACGCCTACTGTCCCCCTACCATTAACCTTTCCACCTCTCCTCACCCTTCCCTTCCCACCTTAGTTTGCTGTCTGCTTTTCTTGAACTTTTCTTGATGGCGGCTTTCTGATGTTCTTTTTCTGTTCTATATGCATTTTCTTTAAGTCTCCCCTGTATGACGCCCTCAGTGCTAATAAGCATGTTTCATAAATAATATAATAGGCACAAGTTTCAAAAACCCTTGTGTTTGCAAGACAAAGAATGTACAGGGCCCCTGCCTTTGAATATACAATCAGCAGCCTGTTTCACTGCTGAAAACGGAGAAAGCCTTCCTGGACCTCCTTCTTGCTTACTTAAAGCCCGGCTCTGTTGTCTTGGCATTATGTGCTGTACAAATATTGGCCTGTTCCTTAAAGCTACTTTCATGGAAAGTTTAGTGGAGTTGTAAGAGCCAGGACATCTCCTTTATATGTGCGGGATAAGGTAAGGGATACCAAATAAAATGGAGGATTAAGGCATGCTACGGCTTGAGGATACTCATATAAATATAGATATGCATGTATGTGTATTTAAAGGACAGGATTTATTGTTGACTCACATTTTTCAATTGGGTGTGTACAATCAGCGTGGCGAGGATTTATGTATCACATCGATGGTCTTCTGTTCCGTGCCAACTCCCCATAGCGTTGCTACATACCAGAAACCTCCATCATGAGACAGTCAACATCTCCGAGTCAACTTCTTTTGTGTGCGTTTTTAAAAGCTTCCACTAAAGGACTTTCCCTCCGTCTCTCTCTCTCCCCGCCTGTTTTTTTTTCGAGTTTTAGAGTTAACAAAAGAGTCTCCGTCTTGAATGGGGCTCACCCCTCTCCCATGCACTTCTCCCCTGGATGAGTTTTCATAAGACACTTTAAGAGCAAAATTGTTTCTGAATACATAGAGCATTTTCCCCTCCCCATTTTCTTGCTTGTGTGTGTGTGTGTGTGTGTGTATGTGTGTGTATGTGTGGTTTTTTCAGGGGGGTGTTGCTACTTCTTTCCGTGGTAAATTATAGACCAGTGGTTCTCAACCTTCCTAATGCCGTGACCTTTTAGTACAGTTCCCCATGTTTGGTGACCCCCAACCATAAAATTATGCCAGTGTTCTTACACAGAAATTAAACCAAAACTGACCAATGGCGTGAAGATCCATTGTTCATTATGCAGAAAATGTGGGGTCTTAGATTTCCTATGAAAGCTGAAGCTATGTTATTAAGTGTTCCTCCGCAGTGCCTCCCAACCCACAGACAAAGTTTTTTCTTCTATGCGACGACGGCAGCAAGACTAGAATTGGCCAAGAAATGGAAAACGCAAGAACTACCCTCGACAGAAGACTGGCTGAATAAACTAGCTGACTTTGCCAAGATGGCTAAACTGACACTGATAGTTAATGGAAGAACAGAAGAGGCCTTTCAAGAACAATGGGGCCCTTACCTGAACTATTTAAGAAAATAATACAAAAGGGATTGAAATGGGGAACTAAATGTATTAAATGAAGAGCACAACCCTTCTTTTTTCTGTACTAACAATGTAGATTGCATGTATTTCACTATCTTTAATTCTGGAAAATGAAAATAAAAATCTTATATATATAAAAAAAAGATCCATTGTTCATGATTGCCTATGAATTGGGTTTTTTCCCCAGGGTTTCTCAGTTCAGTTCTGCCTCTTGTCCCACCAAGCTGCACTGCCACCCGGAGTGCCTGGGGGGAGACTGCACTGTGCTGGAAGCACTGCTAGAGCACCGGAGGCCGAGTGTGGGCACCTGCAGGAGGAGCAGTAACAGTGGCAGTGCGCCTCCTGGCCAAGCTGCTCATCCTGCTGCAACCCCTGTGAAAGGTTTGTTTGACCCCCAAAGGGGTCCTGACCCCCAGGTTGAGAACCACTGTTATAGACCAGTGGTCCCCAACCCCCAGTCCGGGGAGTGGTACCGGTCCGGAGACCAGTCGGTACCAGGCCACGGCTCCTCCTCGTACTCCTCCCCGGCTGCTGCCTCGGGGGCTGCCCTGCCACTCTGCCACCAGCTCAACTTTGGTGCTCTCCAGTGGCCGCCATGGCTGGTGATCCCCCTCGGCGTGGCACTGCGCAGCTGCTGATGGAAGCGACCCCCAGCGGGTGGCAGGAAGTCAGGGGCGCCGGCGGGAAAGCAAGTGGAGCAGGGGCTCCGGCAGCAGCAATGTCCCTCGGCAAAAGGCTACCCCTGCCCCGGCCTCAGTAAAATTGTCAAGCATTGACCAGTCCCCGGTGATAAAAAGGTTGGGGACCATTGTTATGGACAGTTCCAGCTTACCATAAGATGCAGTTGCCATCCTCCAGATTGGGCCTGAAGATCTCCTGGAATTACAGCTGGTCTCCAGATGGCACAGATCAGTTCCTCTGGAGACAATGGATGCTTTGCAAGGTGGACTATTTAATTATGTTAATCAGGTGGGAAAGGGGCCACGGTCCAGTGCTCAGACATCTGCTTGGCATGCAGAAAGTGCCAGATTCAGGATAAAAGGACCAGGTAATTGGTAGCGTGGGACCAATAACAACCTGCACATAGTGTGTATATGTTAAGTGATATCAGGTTGCTTCCAACCGATGGTGACCCTATGAATCAGCAGTAGAAAAGAGTAAGTGTCCAGTAGCACCTCGATGATGAACAAAATTTGTGGCAGGGTTTGAGCTTCTGTGAGTCACAGCTCATTTCTTCAGCTATATGAAGAAAGCTATCCCATCATCCTGCCATTAACGGTCACGCCCAGGTCTTGCAAATGGAGAGCCATGGCTTCCCTGACTGGGTCACTCCATCTCATGTTGGATCTTCTTCCTCTTTTCCTGATGCCTTCCACTTTTCTTAGCATCATTGTCTTTTCCAGAGGCTCTTTGTCTTCCCATAATATGGCCAAAGTATAATACCCTCACTTTGCTCATCTTAGCTTCTGTGAAGAGTTTAGGCTTGATTTGATCTAGAACCCACTTGCTTGTCTCTTCAAAATGGTGGGCAATCTCCCATCCTCAGGGCTCCAGGCTCCTGCTGGCACTCGATGGAGCAGTGGGAGTAAAAATTGGGCAGGAAATGGCATTGTGCCATAGAGATTTGTGGCCTTGCACGACAGAGACCTGTGACATTCGTAGAGCATTGTTCAACCCCATGATGTCACTTCCAGGTGCATGACCAGAAGTGATGTCATTAGCATCAATGATGAAGGCTTGTTGACTATCTGCCCACCCAGTGTTCCAGCCCTTTAAATATGCGTGCTTCCTGCTCTCCAGGTCTGGACATATCCCAGCCACAATCTTTTTTACTGGGGCCTTCATTTAGCATCTGTAAAACAGATGTAAGAGGAACCATATGTAGACTGAAAAATTGTAATGATATTAATAAGAGGGGAGAAAAACCCCAGGAAATGTCTTGATGGCTTTTTGTTCATTGTAGTATTGTGATATGTATCTTTTAACTCCTTGAAATACGTCTGAGGGTCAAGTTTTTTTGATGGAAGGACAAGAGATAAATGATATATATTTTTTAGAAAAGCGAATAAATATTGAGACGGTTGACTTGGAATTCCACAAACATGGCTTGCTTGCATCTACATACACTTGGGTGCCATGCGTTCATTTTTCTGGCTACAGCCACTGATCAAATATAGTCTTATGTGTGTGTGCATGCCAAGTGCTACCGAGAGATTTCTGAGTTAGGATCCTAGAATCATAGAGTTGGAAGGGCATCATCTAGGCATGGAATTGGGGTCACTGTGGGTGGGCAGTTTAGTTGTGAATGTCCTGCATTCTTCAGGGACCCCGATGACCCTGGAGGTATCTTCCAACTCTATGATTCTATGTGCTCAGTCCATTTGAATACATGTAAATTTACCTTTTTTCCCCAAAACACTCCTTGGGAGATGTATTTACTGCACCCAGAATTGTAATTCTATAAATGGGTAAATATTAAGCAAATGTTCCAATAAATGTGATCAAAAAATGACAGCCCCAGTTTCATCCCTTTAGCATCTCGGGAGAGTTTAGGCTCAATTTGATCTACAACCTGTTTATTTGTCTTTTTGGCAGTCCACAGTATCCATCAAATTCTCACCCAACACATTTCAAAGGACTCTACTTTCTTCCCGTCAAGTTCTCTTCATTGTCCAACTTTCACGCCCAGGAACCCAAAGCTTGGCCCGCAAATATATATTAAAATTAAAAGGCAAATATTGATTATTAAGTGCACATTAAGAAGATTAAAAACAACATTAAAACATACGTGTCACAGTCTGTGCAGTCTTGCAACAGCCTCGGTGGTTTGCACAGACTGTGATCCTTAATCATAGATATTTGTATTTTGGTGTAGAGCCAGTTTGGTGTAGTGGTTAGGAGTGCGGACTTCTAATCTGGCATGCCAGGTTCGATTCTGCGCTCTCCCACATGCAGCCAGCTGGGTGACCTTGGGCTCGCCACGGCACTGATAAAACTGTTCTGACCGAGCAGTGATATCAGGGCTCTCTCAGCCTCACCCACCTCACAGGGTGTCTGTTGTGGGGAGAGGAAAGGGAAGGCGACTGTAAGCTGCTTTGAGCCTCCTTCGGGTAGAGAAAAGCAGCATATAAGAACCAACTCTTATTCTTCTCTCTTAGCCTCACCTCCCTCCCAGGGTGTCTGTTGTGGGGAGAGGAATGGGAAGGAGATTGTAAGCCGCTTTGAGCCTCCTTCGGGTAGGGAAAAGCGGCATATAAGAACCAACTCTTCTTCTTCAGTAATATCAGGGCTCTCTCAGCCTCTCCTCCCTCACAGGGTGTCTGTTGTGGGGAGAGGAATGGGAAGGCGACTGTAAGCCGCTTTGAGCCTCCTTCGGGTAGGGAAAAGTGGCATATAAGAACCAACTCTTCTTCTTCTTAATTTTAATATATTTGCCGTTCAAGCTATGGGTTCCTGATTATTTTTCTCAGGCTGGCTTTTTGTTCCTGTTGCATCCATGGGTCAGGGAACACGGACACGCTGGAATCTTTCAGCTCTTTACTGGTGGCAGCACTTGATACAAGGTAGTACAAAGACTTCACTTAAAAATACCTGAACAACACCCCCCCTCCAAATATATACAGTTAGAGAACAATAGATCTATCTATGCGTGTAGGTGATTGGACATGCAGCAGTTTGAACTGATTGGATCCACGGAAGATCCTGCCTTGAGCCAACCAGTCAAGCTGCGGCTACTGGGTACAAATCTACTGGCATCCCTGGGGAAGCCAGCCAGCCGTGAGCCTCAAGCCCAGTCCTCAACAGGACTGCGTACACCACAGTTCCCTTTTGTGTTTCAGCTTTCAAACCCATACATAGGGATGGGGAATGCTACGGCATGAATTAACTTGATCTTGTTAGTCTCAAGCCTGAAAAACCCTCCTCAGTGAAAAATATTCACACTCCCCCTCCCTTCCGCAGGAAAGGTCCTCTACAGCTTGGGCCTGACACAAAGAGCTTTGCTTTTCTCCGGGGAATTAGGACCACTGGGTGTGGCAGTCGATGACAATTCCTTCCCTGCGTATTTACATAAACCACATCTTGTTTGCCTAAGCACCGTGAAGCCCAGAGAAGCCAAGAATGGTAAAGGCACGCACACACACACACACACACACACACACAAAGATCGCCATGTGTCATGAAAGGAAACAGACAGATGCTTTGACAGCACACATTTTTACAAAGCTTCATTAAAATCACTTTCCTCGCTCAGTCATGCTTGTGTCATCAAATTGTTTTAATGTGCTAGTCACAGGACACATCTTGCCTTTGTGAACTCCAGCAGAGCTAGGAGGAAGGGCTCCTGTAGTCTGCGCTTCCCTCTTTTCCCCGAAAGAATTCCTCAGCATTCTGTCGTAACCCTGAAACAAATTTGCTCCCAAAGCTCCTGCTTTATGGGTGCCACTGCTAAGCGCGTATTGTGAACTGCTCTGAGCCTGTGTGCAGGGAGGGGAGGTCTATTCACACTGAAGAACAATAACAATACATTTCCCCAGGTGGGCTCCAAATAAAGGGGAAATAAAGGGGAATCTTGTAGACCAGGGGTGGACAAACTGTGGCCCTCCAGATGTCCATGGATTATAATTCCCATGAGCCCCTGCCAGCAAACGTTGTAGACCCATGTTGTAGACCCTTAAAGACTTAGACCAAGAGTAGTCAAGCTGTGGTCCTCCAGATGTCCATGGACTACAATTCCCAGGAGCCCCTGCCAGCAAATGCTGTTGTAGATCCCTGTTGTAGACCCTTAAAGACTTAGACTAGGGGTAGTCAACCTGTGGTCCTCCAGATATCCATAGACTACAATTCCTGGGAATTGTAATCCATGAACATCTGGAGGACCACAGGTTGACTACTCCTGACTTAGACCATTTCTTTTCATCATAACTTCTGAAGTTGATTCCTGATGAGCTGTTACCAGGGCCCCTTGCATACCCAAATGCCAATTGTCACTCTGTGGAAGCGAATTTCTTCCAGGCCAGACTGGTTTCTGGTTTGGGGGAGGGCATCATCTGGGTATGGCGATGGGGTCACTGTGGGTGAGCAGGTAGTTGTGAATTTCCTGCATTGTGCAGGGGGTTGGACTAGATGACCCTGGAGGTTCCTTCCAACTCTATGATTCTGTGATTCGGGGAAGATACCTCCGCTGTGGAACAAACTCTCTGAGGACTCACATTCCCTGTGGGGCTTGCTGAGTTTCCATAGGCCTAGTTCCAAGGTCAAAGTGTTCTGGTTGGCCTCTGGAGGTTAACCAGATGTTTTTGGTTGGTTTGATAGCAGTATGGGGCTGATCTTAATATGTTATATGTATTATCTGATATGTGTTGGCTTTAAACTTATTTATTATGATGCTTTTCTAGGGTTGTGAGTCACTGGGAGACCTCTGGGTGAGCAGCAACAAAAAAGACCCAACTAACCTCCAAAAGTAGAATTCTGTGAATTCTATGAAAAGTATACTTCTTCAGGCTGCTTCTTCAGACTCAATGAGTAGGAACCTCAAAAGATCACAGGAAGCTGCCTTAAACTGAATCTGACCATTGGTCCATCAGTGCAGTTTACTTTGAATGGCAGCAGTTCTCCGTGGTTCAGAAGAGGGCTTTTGGTTTTTTTTTTTGTTTTTTTTTTACAGAACCTGATCTTTTTGACTGAAGACGCCAGGTATTGAACCTGGGACCTTCCAAACGCCAAGCGGGTGCTTTACTGCTGAAGAAGAAGAGCTTTTTACTACCCGAAGGAGTATCAAAGCCGCTCACAATCGCCTAGCCTTCCTCTCTCCATAACAGACTCCCTGTGGGGTAGGTGGGGCTGAGAGAGCTCTGAAAGAACTGGGACTGGCCCAAGGTCACCCAGTGGACTGCATTTTGAGGATAAGTGGGGAATCACACCTGGTTCTCCAGATTAGAGGCCACAGCTCTTAACCACTACACCAAACATCTACCATGCATCCCTATCATTCCTCTCTTGCACTTGAAGAGCCAGGCGATAATATTTGGAAGAAAACATCAACTAAATACATGAATCAAAGTTGCATGAGCCAGCAGGGGGGGAACATTTAACAAGAGATCCCCTTAAGTAAGTGTCCCATTAGACTTTTGTACTGCAACCCACATTCCAATTTGGAGAAAGAAGCTCATAGCTGAAAAGAGAGTGACTGGCTACAAGCTCTTGAGCTCTTCACACAATTGTGCAAAGGCCCAGCCGGGAAAGAAGGCAGAAGAACAAGACAACTCATGCCAACAAGGAAGCCTGCCATATCTCCAGATGCCACTATTGGCTCCACGGATGATCAACACACACATACACAAGCACAGACTTCTGGCACTTGGGTGGTGCAGCTGCCCAGATTTACTCAACGACGGCCATGCTGTCTGGCGACGACACGGAAGCCTCTTTTAAGGCAAATAGTGTGGAACGTCAGACACTTCCAGAAAGAGCCAAGCAACGGCCAGAACATATGGGGCAGGGGGCAGGGGGCGGGGGAGACCCTTCTGGGCCTTTTCAGGATCCTCAAGTGCTGTCCATTTGTGAATGTGCTTATCTTGTGTATGAGTGCTTCTCATCTGCCACAGGTATCTCAGCAGACGTGAAAGGCCAATCCAGTTCTCCTCCTAAGCAACAGAGGTCATGGCAATTCTGTATTTTGATGGGAGGTACTCTGATGCAGAGCATTGTGGGTAGTTTGGGGGCAGTCACACAGCCTCATTGTCATGGCTCAGGAACAGGAGCTGTGGTTCAGAGGGAGAGAATGTGCCTTGTGCACAGAAGGTCCCAGGTTCTATCTCTGGCATCTCCAGTGAAAAAAAGATCAGGCAGGAGGTTCTCTGAAAAAAATCTGAGACCAAAGACAGCGACCACCATTCAGAGCCGATTGTACTGAACTTGTCACAGAATCATAGAATAATAGAGTTGGAAGGGACCTCATGGGTCACCTAGTCCAACCCCCTGTATTATGCAGGACACTCACATCCCATAGAATCATGACCTCAGGAGTGCAGTTCTAAATTCCCTCAGAAGGAACATACAGGAATCCTAGGTTTGGGATAAAACTGAAGTTGGTCTTTATTGAAGGAAAGCAGGCAGCATTCAAAGGAAGATCATAGACAGCTAGCCATGGTCAAAGACAATGTTACAAAAGGAAACCAGGGCCTATTCTGCACACAATAGATAATGCACTTTCAAAGCACTTTAGAAGTAGATTTTCCTGTTCTGCACTGGAAAATCCAGCTGCCAAAGCACGTTGAGAGTGCATTATCCTATGTGTGCAGAATAGGGCCGGGCTAGTTTTACCTTCTGACCCCACACCCCTCAGCAACCTGATTTTAGGTGTGAAGCTTCTTTTCCACATTAGGTACTTTTGATCTGTTGCAGTTTGAAAACAGGAGACAGTTTGTCTGGCTATCATGCAGGTGTTGAGGAACTAGCAGGATTGTTATGCATACCACTCTAGTACACTCGATAAGGGATTTGCACTGCAAAAAGCCTCAGAAATGCAGAGCTGGGAAAGACCAGATGCGGCAGGAAGGGATGGGCACCTCCTAGAACTACAACACAAGCCCGGGAGAAAACAACCGAATTGGCATGAGCCAGGCATGGCGCATGACAAGCCAGTGGTCTGATTCGGTATAAGGAGGCTTCATGTGTGTATTTAAGAATCCCAGGCTCAATCCTTGCAACAAGCTCTAGTTAAGTGGATAATGTGGTAGATGATGGGAAAGAACTACACGTGGGACCCTGGAGGGCTGCTCTAGTCTGAGGAGACAACAGTGACTTTGATAGATCAATGTTCTTGGGACCTCAAGGTTGAGAACCATTGCTTTATAGAACCATAGAGTTGGAAGGGGACATCCAGGCCATCTAGTCCAATGCTCTGCTCATTGCAGGATCAGCCAACAGCATCCAGGATAAGGATCTGTCCAGCCACTGCTTGAAGACCACCAGCGATGCATTATGGTGCTGGGTGAAGCCTACATAACTTTCCTGAATCTCACTTCTTGTGTTATCAATTTGAGGAAAGTGACCCACCTCCGGCTCTTAGCAAAACCCAAATAACTGCACAATATAAGTACGAAACAAAAAAGAACACTGTTGGTAGGCGACGTTTTTGACAGGTGTATTTTGAAAGTGGATTCAGCCTTGTCATTTTTTATGTATCTAAAACTTGTGCAGGAGATGGGAGGGGGGCAAGAGAGAGAGAGAGAGAGAGAGCGAGAGAGAGAGAGAGAGAGAGAGAGAGAGAGAGAGAGAGTAGTTCTGTGCTCTCTGTCTTGTCATTTTGCCAAATCCTGTTTCAAATAAAAACAAAATACTCCAAACATAGTTATCTCTCAGGCAGGGAAATTCAGATACCACTGTCTGTTTATTTTGTACCGCTTCAGAAATGTTTATTTCTTCAGTGGAGCTTGCAAATAATCTGATTTTGCAAGGTGGAAGAGCGTTTTTGCCTTTTTATGACATCAACCGAACGGTCTGACTAATCTCCTTGGGTCCCTTCCTAGACAGGCTCGCTCTGCCCTTGTGATTCCTTCCCCTGCAAATTGCTTTGACAAGCCCAATCCTGTTTGCCGTTCAGCAGGTCAGTCCTTTTCAAACGTAATCAGATGCAGAAGGTACGTTCTGCTGCCAGCCTGCCTCGATTGGAGGCTGCTTCCACGGGGAGGGGGTTTCTCCCCAGGTGGGTCCTAGTGTGCCCCTCCCCTTTTGGAAGGAGCTTTCCCATGATGTCTTGTTCTCTCTGAACATGACTTGTAGGTAGGGTGGTCCATTCTGGGTTGGGAAATGTCTATCGATGTCAGGGCGAAACCTGAGGAAGGTGGTGGGTAGGGTCACCTGCTTGGGGCAGGTGATCTGCTGCACTCAAAGGGTGTTGCCTGCTGGCACTCCAATAGACAGTGGGGGGGAAACTTTAATCCATGAGTGATGGGATCATAGAATCATAGAGTTGGAAGGGGCCATACAGGCCATCTAGTCCAAGCCCCTGCTCAACGCAGGATCAGCCCTAAGAAGAAGAAGAGTTGGTTCTTATATGCCGCTTTCCCCTACCCGAAGGAGGCTCAAAGCGGCTTACAGTCGCCTTCCCATTCCTCTCCCCACAACAGACACCCTGTGGGGTGGGTGAGGCTGAGAGAGCGCTGATATCACTGATTGGTCAGAACAGTTTTATCAGTGCCGTGGCAAGCCCAAGGTCACCCAGCTGGCTGCATGTGGGGGAGTGCAGAATCGAACCCGGCATGCCAGATTAGAAGTCCGCACTCCTAACCACTACACCAAACTGGCTCTAAAGCATCCAAGAAAAGTGTGTATCCAACCTTTGCTTGAAGACTGCCAGTGAAGGGGAGCTCACCACCTCCTTAGGCAGCCTATTCCATGACATCACTTCCAGGATGACATCACTTCCAGGAAAAACCCACAAGGGGTTAAGCGCAGTGGCTTCTAATCTGGAGAACTGGGTTTGATTCTCCACTCCAGCACATGCAGCCAGCTGGGTGACCTTGGGCCAGTCACAGTCCTTCAGGGTGTTTGGAAAAGGCAGGCATTGCCATGTGCTAGACTGGGCACCTGAATGGAATGGAATGAAAATGATAATGGAAATTCTGTGAAGGTCTATAACATTCTAAGCTAAGAAGGCTGTCATGTATAGAGGGCATGTATAGAGGGAGGCACAGAGGAACTGCGTTTCACCCTTTTCTTTTGAATCCCTTGCTCAATCTGGTGCTGTGCTTAGAGTGTGCATGTGAGCATTTTCTTTTTAACAAATATTTCATAACGTTTGATGCTAGTAGTGGTTCTCTGTGCCACATAGACCTCCACTGTCTTGGACATACTATTTTAAGGAGTGCCATGGGGGAGGCAGTCAGTTGGCAAGTAGCTATCCCTCCAGGGGGCACAAGGCAGTAAACTATCTGCATAGTAACCAGATGTTGGGCAGCGGAACTCACAGAGACAAGAAACTTTGAAGGGATGCTGGGAGTCCTGCCCCTTCCAGCAGGCAACTCCTACAGAGACAGGTTACCAGAGAGAAAGAAACGCCACTCTAGGTATTGAGAAAACCTCGGAGGGCAGGGTGGAACTGGGCCAGCAGGCCAAAGCAGAACTGTTCCATCACACGTATTTCTTCTAATAAAGATGCAGAACTCTTTCCCTATTAAATCTTGTTGAAGCTACTACTTTCCATTTCTAAATATCTCCACTGTATGAATTCTCCCCTTACCTATCTTCCAATTTCATTTGGTCACCTTTGCTCTGCTGATATTTCCCTCTGGTGAAACCTCAGGTTACTTCCTCTTTTTCATGACACTTTCCCCTTTTTTCCCCCTGTCCCTTTTCTCTGGAACAGATTGCTCTCTGACAGCCTTCGGGGAGGGCGGTATATAAATCTAAATAAATAAATACACACCACTCCCTCCTTGCGGTTGTTTTAACAGCACCTGAAAATGTACCTCCTCCTCCTCCATATCTTTGACCTCTCCTTTTTGTTCCTGTCCTTTGTGTGCCATTTTCCTATTTCCTCATTTTGTTAACTTTCTTAATTTTGACGCCCAAGGGCAAGGTTTGTGTTCTTTTTAATGTAATGTAATGTAATGTAATGTAATGTAATGTAATGTAATGTAACAGCTCCTAGCTGCTAAAGTGTTATATTAACCAATACATTTTTTGTTATAAATTGATGGGCTAATATTGCAGAGGTTGGTGCTTGTTGATAGTTTTTAAAAAATATGTCAAAAGCTGGCAAAGGATTCCAAAACAACACAAAAATAGTGTTTGGCCTTCAAAAATATTAATATGGGAAAATGTAAACAAGGACAAAGAAGGGGAAGGGGAAGGAGGGGGAGAAGAAGAAGAGTTGGTTCTTATATGACGCTTCTCTCTACCCAGAGTCTCAAAGTGGCTTACATTCACCTTTCCTTCCTCTCCCCACAACAGACACCTTGTGAGGTGGGTGAGGCTGAGAGAGCCCTGATATTACTGAAGAAGAGGAATTGGTTCTTATATGCTGCTTTTCTGTACCCAAAGGAGTCTCAAAGTGGCTTACATTCGCCTTCCCTTCCTCTCCCCACAACAGACACCCCGTGAGGTGGGTGAGGCTGAGAGAGCCCTGATATTACTGCTTGGTCAGAACAGCTTTATCAGTGCTGTGATGAGCCCAAGGTCATTCAGCTGGCTGCATGTGGAAGAGAGGGAGATCAAACCAAGCTTACCAGGTTGGAACACTTTTAATTACTACACCAGATTGGCTCTTAAGAAAGACTCCATTCTTACCTGAATGATCAATCTGCTGAACTAGGCTAAAATCCTAACTCTAGCAAGCTTTTGGCAATTCGGTTGGATGTCAGGAAAAATGTCTGAAGAGGGCAACTGGATCAGACCCAGAGAAGTTCATCCAGGGCAGACTGGGAGGGGGGGGGGTCTTGGGAAAGGGCCCTCCCTCCAAAGGAGGAAGGGAGCTCCTGCCTGGCCAGTCACTGGTTCAAATCACACGGTAGTCCCCATTAGTGATAGTCAGAAACAAAAGAAAACTACCAATCCCTCCTCTCCCCCAGAAGGAAGAGGAAACAAATAAGTCCACGCCAGCTGCAGGTCGAGAAATTCCTGGTGATTTGGGGGTGGAGGTTGGGGAGGGCAGGGGTTAGGAAGGACGTAGTTAAAATTGAAAGGGTACAGAGGAGAGCAACGAAGATGATCTGGGGCTAAGGGACCAAGCCCTATGAAGATAGGTTGAGGGACTCGGGAATGTTCAGCCTGGAGAAAAGGAGGTTGAGAGGGGACATGATAGCCCTCTTTAAGTATTTGAAAGGTTGTCACTTGGAGGAGGGCAGGATGCTGTTTCAGTTGGCAGCAGAGGAAAGGACACGTGGTAATGGGATTAAACTACAACGATATAGGCTAGATATCAGGAAAACATTTTTCACAGTCAGAGTAGTTCAGCAGTGGAATAGGCTGCCTAAGGAGGTGGTGAGCTCCCCCTCACTGGCAGTCTTCAAGCAAAGGTTGGATACACACTTTTCTTGGATGCTTTAGGATGCTTAGGGCTAATCCTGCGTTGAGCAGGGGGTTGGACTAGATGGCCTGTATGGCCCCTTCCAGCTCTATGATTCTATGATTGTATGATTCTAGGATGCCACAAGGTTCCCCCTCTAAAGCAACCATTTCCTCCCATTTTCTCTCATCTGATTCTGGGAGATCTCCAGGCCCTACCTAGAAGCAAGCAACCTTATACTTTCCCCATCTAGCAGCTGTCTTCCATGGGCGGGGGTTTCTCCCACCTGCCTTGCATGGGGCAGCGGTGGCTTCTAGCTGCCGTGCACACACCCCAACCCCTCCGTCCATGAAGGACTTCCTTGTATTTTAAACCACATTTTCTCCCTTTTGCAAATGCAGCTGCAGGGATCACATTATTGAGGAAGAAAGTCATAGAGCCGTAGCACTGCAGTCCCAGGCGCCGAAATGCGCAGACAGGTTGGAACACGACTAGGAATTGCCCTCCCTGCACGGCCATCCGTCAGTTCAGAAACAAGGCAAAAGTACGTTCAAAACTTCTCCTCTCTTGAGCCGGGGGGGGTGGAGGGAGTTTTTCGCCATCAGGGAGGTTGTGACTGGGGAATTTTAATGATTGTTTTATGGTTTGTTAAAATTGTTGTGAGTTGTTAACCACCACGAGACACTTTGGGAGTGGTGGTATCGAAATCTAAACAAACAAACAAGCAGATAAGAAGAGATATAGGCATGCCTTTAGAACCGCTGTGTATGTAGGCCGAGGTTAACATTGTGGTCATTATCCAAAGGGCTGTTCATTCTTGTTGCAAATTCCCCACTGAGGGGGAACCTCAGAATATGAGCAGTTACCATGCTTCCTTGATGGCTCTCATGGCCGGAATCCACTGGCTGTTTTAGGTATTCCATGCTGTATGGCTGAGATCTGGTAGTTGTAGTCCCTGTCCTTTTGCCAGTAACCTGGCCCCAACCTGGTGGAATGAGCTCCCGGAGGAGCTGTGGGCCCTGCGGGAGCTTTCAGCATTCTGCAGGGCCTGCAAAACGGAGCTCTTCCGCCAGGGCCTAGTCTGCACACACAGGATAATGCACTTTCAATGTGCTTTGGCAGCGAATTTTTCTGTGCGGAACAGGAAAATCTACTTCAAAGGTGCATTGAAAGTGCATTATCTATTGTGTGCAGACTAGGTCCAGCAGACTAGATCCTGAGCATGCAAGGAGGATCACGGCTCCCCTATAAGAGTGGCAGCTTGTGAGTTCCATCTGCACCCTCCCCCCTCCCCCCCCGAGGTATTGCTGAGGATTGTTAGGGATGGAGACAATGTTCCGCCATATTTTTATTGCAAAGTTTTGGTATTGTGTATTTTTATGGTTTTATGTCAAGGGTTTTAATGGGGATTTTTTGGGTTTTAGCTGACACTTGTAACCCGTCACAAGCCTTTGGGGAGTGGTGGGAAATAAACAAACAAACAAACAAACAAATAAATGAATAATGGTGGCTGGCATCTTCAGAGGTAGTACCCAGCAAGATGGGAACAGGAAAAGCACTTCCTATTGCCAGTCCATCCCCTGATATGGCAGGAATATGATACGTTATACGCACACGTGCAAGAAGTAAATAAAATGCCCAGGATATGGTCACAAACTCCATGCTTTGGTATGGAGAGATCCCCATCTTGCCATGTCCTACCTCTGAAAATGCTGGCCATGGTTACTGGTAAAATATCAGGGAGTAAAACTAACAAACCACAGCCCCTGTAATATCCACAACAGCTCTCTCCTTGCTGCTCTCCTACTGCAAATAGTTCTCCATGGCTCAGTCTATGAACACTTTCATTGAGGAGGAGGAGGAGGAGGAGGAGGAGGAGGAGGAGGAGGAGGAGGAGGAGGAGGAGGAGGAGGAGGAGAAGGAGAAGGAGAAGGAGAAGGAGATTATGATGATTTGGGTTTTATACTCTGCTTTTTACTGCCCAAAGTAGTCTCCGAGTGGCTTATAATTGCCTGCCCTTCCTCTCCCCACTACAGACACCCTGTGAGGGAGGTGAGGCTGAGGGAGCTCTGACAGGACTGCTCTATGAGAATAGCTTCTAACAGGGCTGTGATAAACCTGAGGTCATCCAGCTGGCTGCATATGGAAGAATGGAGAATCAAACCCAACTCATCAGATTATTACACCAAACTGGTTCTCCCAATTAATCTATCTCTTATAACAAACAATGATTAAAGCCTTGTTATAAACTGCTTTTCCCCACCTCTTGTTTATATGCACAACCCTTGGGATGGGCCAGTGGTGGAACGGGCCATCATGTTGCAAGTGATATGGTGAGTAGAATTTCAAGGCAAGGCAGGTGGCTGGTGGTCACCTGAATCTGCAATGCAACCCTGCCCGTCCTTGGTGGCTTCCCCTCCAAGTTCATCCAACCAGGACTGATTGACCCTCCTTAGTTTCTGAAATATGTTGAGATTCGTCTGGGCCAGGCCATCCAAATCTGGGCCTAACTAGACTAGAGATTGATTGATTTATATATATGCTTCCCCCCCCCCCCGAGGCTCAGTATAAGTATTTTATTTATATAAAAGTGGGAGAAGCTGCTGATCTATACAACCCCTGCCTTATTACAAGCATGACTTTTGTAATCCTGGCTCCATCAAGATTCCCATTCGATGAAGAATGTCCTATGACAGCCAAATGTTTGGGGTAAGGGGGGCACCCTAGTCCATTTTCTGTCTTCATTGCCAACCTCTGGGGCCAGAAGTCTGCTATTCCTTTGGCATCTCATCTGCTTTCTGACTTGGCCGCAGAAACACAGGTCAAGCCGATAGCTTCACAGGTCAGCAAACAGACAGGCAGCCAAGGAAAGATGGAGGGGGCAAATTGTTTTGAGTAAAAGAAGCACCGGAATCTGGAATTCTGCAGCCTGTCACCAGATGGAAAAGCATTTTCAACTCCACGGCAGTCATATTTCCAAGACTCAGTTCTAGGGGAGAGTTCAGAAATAGCTGCTTTGGAAGGTAGACATTATACCCCATTAAAGTCCCTCCCCTCCCCAAACCCCACTCAATAAATAAAAATAAAAATAAAAATAAAAATAAAAATAAAAATAAAAATAAAAATAAAAATAAAAATAAAAATAAAAATAAAAATAAAAATAAAAATAAAAATAAAAATAAAAATAAAAATAAAAATAAAAATAAAAATAAAAATAAAAATAAAAATAAAAATAGACATTTTATTCCCCATAGGCTATGGGTGGGTAACAATATATATAATGAAATATAAATTTCAATAGAAACACTATCACCATAAGCATTCAAATCATCAATTAATTTACAGTTTGTTTCAAATAAATCTTTCCAAGGCCCCTGCCTCTCTTCTAGTGAGAGGGGTGAGATACTTATTGATGATCATCCGGCTGGTGTGTTGAGCAGACTGATGTTCTGAGCAAGGAGGCCCTAATTCCATTATGGTCTCCAGCCTCAACCATAGGTATGATTCTTTCTTGCAGAACTCTGGATCTGTCCTAGGTTCTGCGGGGCCCTGATCACACCAGGGAGAGCATTCCACCAGGCCGGGGGCAGGCCTGAGTAGGAGCTGGTCCTGGTCGAGACCTCTAGCTCCACCCCCCAAAATCTCCAGGTATCTCCCAAGCTGGAACTGACAGCCCTAATATGGCTGAATCAGACTAGAGGCTCACATAGTTTTGTATCCAGGATAGCTGGACTGATTTTGTCACATATCAGAAGCTAAGCAGGGTCAGCCCTGATCAATATTTGGATTTGAGACTGCCTACAAAGCTGAAGGTCACCAATGTTGATGCAGGCAATGGCGAACCTCCTCTCTTCATCTTTGGTCTAGGAAACTCTATGGGGTTGCTGAAAGCTCCTTGTTATTGCCTTCAACCGCTTGCATTCAGAACTGCTGTGCTTCTGAACTGGGAGGGTTCTTTAGCTATCTTGGCCTTCCGAAAAAAAAAGCAAGTGAAACATTTACCCTGAACTTCAGCTGGTAACTTCTGCCCAGCTGAGGCTGGAGGGACCGGCTCTGAGAAAGGAAAGAAGCTCAGTAGTTCTGCATCACTTGGTGTGCCCATTTCATTGTGTCTCCAACATGCAGTGAACCATGGCAGAACCCTGAATCAGATTAAGCTCTGCCTTTGTAAATCGGGTGCAAGAGCTCTGTGAATGGCACCCTTGGGACTCCCTTTCCGTCAGCAGATGACTATTTTCTGCTGCGTTCCCCGGCATTCAGCGATGGGATGAAAGAAGGGCCAGAGGCCCCACCAATGTCCTCAGTTCCCATTTTTATATAAAGCAGGTTCTTGACACCAGGGGAGGTCAGTGCTTGTCACAGCTGTGCCTTTTCCTCTGCAATGGAGCTTGCAGAAGAGAGAAAACACACCCGCACTATCGAATAGACGGAGGCAAGCAAAACAAGATGCAAAGAGGGCTTTTCAAGGGCATTCCCGGCCCCAAGGAGGCACGCCTGGCCTCGACCAGGGCCAGGGCCTTTTCCGTCCTGGCCCCTACCTGGTGGAATGAGCTCCCAGAAGAGCTGGTGGAATGAGCTCCCAGAGGGACTTGGGAATGCTCAGCCTGGAGAAGAGGAGATGGAGAGGGGACAGGATTGCTGTCTTTAAGTATTTGAAAGGGTGTCACTCGGAGGAGGGCAGGGAGCAGTTCCTGTTAGCAGCAAAGGACAAGACGTGCAGTTATGGGTGGAAACTACATATAGAAAGGTTCCAGATAGATACCAGGGGGAAATATTTGTAATCAGAATCGTTCAGGAGTGGAATTGGCTGCCTAAGGAGGTGGTGAGCTCCCCCTCACTGGCAGTCTGCAGCATCAGCTGGACAGATACCTATCATGGAATCTTAAGTCTAGGGCTTCCCTAAGTGGGTGGTATACCCCTCCTGGGGGCAGTGGAAGGATCCAGGGGGGCAGTGAGAAATTTTGGGGCAATAAGGGGTGCTGTGGTTGCGTTTCCCTAGTGAGAGACATTCCAAAATGGCTTACCATTGCCTGCCTCTGGGTAGCAGCGAACCTGGACTTCCTTGGTGGTCTTCCATCACAGTGCTGACCAGGGCCAACCCTGCTTGGCTTCCTGAAGAATACAACAGTTTCAGAAGGTGGGCTGGAAGGGGTCCTATTCCTGCTGAGCTCCTTCCCTCTTCAGACTGTCCTTCCCAGATCTCCAGGAGTTTCTTAACCCAGGGTTGGCAGCCCTTCCGCCCCAAATCTCCATCTATGGGAAACTAGAAAAGCCTTCTCTTGCTTTCTCCTGGCCATGGGGGTTTCCATTGCTTGCTTCTCTCTCTGTCTGTCTCTGTCTCTGTCTCTTTCCCCATTGGTCTTTCTCCCCAGTGAGAGTCCAAAGGGGCTTTTACAAATGACTATTTTTTTCCAGACTAAAATATGGCCTCCACACACCCCTCTCCGCAAAAATGAAGGCAATATAGTATGCTTTGAATTTGTATTAAACCTAACACCAGGAAAGAGGTATGTGTTCATTTGTGTGCATTTTTGGGGGAGGGGGACTAGGGACATGGCCTGGGAGCCAAGAGGGCGGTAGCCTAGAAGAATTTGAGAACCACTGCTTTGGGCTGATCCTGCATTGAGCAGGGGGTTGGACTAGATAGCCTGTATGGCCCCATCAAACTCTTTCTCTGACTCTCCGTCTCGCCCCTGATAAGAGTTGAGCTGCAGCTTTCAGGAGTTTCTGATGAGCAGAGGCAGTTTGCCTACCTCTGCATAGCATCCCCCATCTCCCTGGGTGCTCTCCCCTCTGAATCCTGACCTTGCTTAGCTCTGATGAGGTTGGGCTAGTTGAGCTATTAGGGCTGCTACTGCATCTCTTCCTTCCCTTCTATCGTTAGGAAAGCGGCAGTTTCCTTTCAACAGGCAAGCTCAGGTCAGGGACGATCCAGCTGTCTGCTTCTAGTACACACTGATTTGGGGAATGCTTTTCTATTTAAGTCTGGTGGCTACACTTGTTGTGGACGTGCCATCCCAAGCCCCCCCGAGACCAGGCCTGGCATCCTCTCCTGGCTGGCATGGGTTCACCATTGCCCACAGCAGCTGTTCGCTTACTGCCCAAGCCAGAAGAGCAAAGCACCGAAGCAGATGATGACACACAAACATGCTCCTCCCCCCCATGCAATGAAGAACAGAAAAGAAAATGTGTCTCAAAGACAAAGGCGATTGCACCAGTCATTCTTTTGTTGCAAATTTCCCTGGGTCTCTTCACCTATGACCATCTGCACATAAGATGAACATCACAGGATCAAGCCAAAGACCACCCCCCAATTGCTAGTTCATCACCCCAGTCCGTCAGCACGGTCGAGGGGATGCAAATATCCCTTTTGCAGATAGCCTATTCTGCACACATAGAATAATGCACTCTCAATGCACTTTAGAAGTAGAATTTCCTGTTCCGCACAGGAAAATACAGCTGCCAAAGCAATATCCTATGTGTGCGGAATGGGCCAGGTGCTGCCTTTCTCCAAGAAGCCAGATGATGGGCATCCATGCTCAGGCCACATCCAAGTTAGATCACGGCAAGGCACTTTTTGAAGACTTTGAAGAATGACTGCATTTCGTACAAAATATGCTAGCTAGGCATCTGGCCAGTGCGAGTGACAGACTGGGTTGAAATGACATGCCACCCACAGGTGATTTTTTGGGGTGAGGGAGGAGGGAATTACAACTCTACAAAGTGAAGGTTTCCTTTGCACTTTGCAGACATGCAGAAGTTGAACTAAAACTCTTTAGGCCCTGGCCCCAACCTGGTGGAATGAGTTGCCAGTTGAGATCTGGGAAGGAGCAGCCCGAAGCTTTTATCTGGCTCTCTCCACCTTCTCCTCTTTGGGTCCAACTCTTTGGTTCCCCCTATTTTGATATCATTGCCAGACTGGGGCAGCTGGTGGGGGGCCTGAAGGGGGACGAGGGGTAGGGATGGGGCTTTGAATTGTATTTTATTTTTATTATTGTGACTGATTTTATTGTATGTTATTTGTGAACAGTCTTGAGCCCATATGGACGGGAGGGGCAGTATAGATATTAAATTTTATTTGTTTGTTTATTTGACTAACAGTGCTATCCTGAGTTGGGTTGCCGACTGACCTGGAGAAAAATGTCCTTTCCCTTTAATAGAGGCTTAATGGGATGTCATTGATATTATTTACCAGTGCATTTTATAGGTTGACAGTTGCTTGTTCAATTTCCCCTTTGCTGTTTTTTGTCCTACGATTGCTTTTTCCTCAAAGGTAAAGGAAAAGCAACCCTTGCTATGAGTAGGGCTCCTGTTACATTCCATGATTTCAGTAGTCAGTGGGAGAAAAAAAATCACCATCAGTGACATGATGTCACTTCCTCAAAAAGCCAGGAAGTGACATCACTCCTCTCTAGAAATTCGAGTGATTTCTAATCACTAGAAAACTATCCCATGATTCCTAGAGGAGACTGAAGTCAACCTCAACTGTGAGGCAGCAGAGAATGGAGCGGAGGCATACAGGGATGGCGTCTTTGGGCCCCTCCCCCAAACTATTTACAAGCAGAAGGGTGTTGTGATGTTTGAATACAGCCAATAAAACATGGAGAGGAATCACATGACATTACTATGGAAGGATAAGAAGAAAGCCCATGAATTCTCAAAGGCGTGGCATTTCTGGGCACCCAGTCCTCAGAGAAAGCTCCCCGTTCCAGAACTGTAGCACAGAATGGTTTTGCCACATGAATAGAAAGATTGTCTTAAGCCGTTTAGCCTGCAGAAATGGAATTTGCTGTTTTATGGATGGATTCCAGGAGCTACTTCCTTTTCTGTGTACTCTGCATGCCAAAATTGGGCCTAGTCGGCTGTTATTAAATTGTTGCTGTCAACCTATTAAATGCTTGAACAGCAGAGATTTAAGTGAGCTTTGTGTGTGTACACCCATGCTGTGTCTAATTGTGCTATGCACAAGGAGATCCAATTTCTTTATGTATTTTAGCTACATTTTTGTAAGCTATTTATCCCATCACCCAACAGCAGATTTCCCCCCCCCCCTTTATTCCATAGGTACCTGCTTCAGTTCACCGCAGCAGTTACAAGTTAACTAAGCAGTTAGTTATCTTGATGGTTGGTTGGTTGTCTTTGGGGAATCCTTTCTACATGCGTTTTTCTACCAAAAACCCTGTCAGGCACTGAGGTTAATTCCTCATCTGTGGAGAAAAGGAGGACCCTGGAATAGATTCATCTAAGCATGGCCAAGGGAATCAGGAGAACGTCTAGTATTGATTTTTCTATGGCAGAGGTGGCCAAACTGTGGCTCTCCAGAGGTCCATGGACTACAATTCCCATGAGCCCTTGCCAGAACTGTAAGTACAGAATCAGCCCTGAACCCTCCATTCTATCAAACCGACAACAAAACTACCATGATGCATTCTGAAAGACTGTTTCTGAAGAAAAGCTCTGTGTAACTCAGAAATTAATTCCACCAACAGTCCCTTTATCTGTTGGATTTTGTTCCTCGGTGACTGCGGTAGCTCCTAACATCTCTGACATTCTTCCTTACGGGAATAACAGTTGAACCAGTCGAATATTTTCAAAAGCAAAACAAAACAAAACAAACCCTTTGATAACGATCTGCTTGTGTACAATAACGGAGACACTAGACTCCACCGTTTCCCCTTCAGAATTCGAGTATTTGACATCAATGCTTGGTCAACCATCAGATGTTCTGCTACGGATGCTTCTTCGCCCTTCTCTGCAAAGTGGAAACAAAGAAGCTAAGCCACATAAAGGGCTTAAAATGTGCATCGCAGAAATGTAATCATCCCCTAATTGACTGTTCCCTAATGGAATCTATTAATTTATGGCCAGAGAAGAGCATGCTAATTTGTGGTTAATGGTGTTTAAAAGATAAACAACCTAAGTAAAGTCAGATGCGTATAATCCAAACACTCAGGCTCTGTCTGCGTTCCAGATGGCTATTTAGTCCAGGGAATAGAGGAGATTAATCAACTAGAGCAGAGTTTTTCAACTTGAAAGTCCACGGAATCCTCGGGTTTATTTATCTAATATATTCTTATAACTATTTTTCCTTAAACCAGCTTCCGTGAGCTCTTCTAAGGGTTCCGTAAAACTCCATAGCCTCCCGGTTCCCTTTCTCCTCTTTTTGCCTTTTAACCTGGTAAACAACAGAGGGATTTATCGCCAGAGGATGGGCTTGGCGTTCCATAGACATTACATGAAGCATTATTGTTACCGATGCTCAACCCTGCAGAAGTTTGGATTGGATTGTTGGTGGCAAATAGGGAACCAGTTTTGCATTGTTCAGTGGTCATTCAGTGGTCCATGAGCAGTTTTTTGGATCCTGTTTGTTGAATTACATTCTCTGAGAACCAGCCTGGTTGTAGTGGTTAGGAGAGTGGACTCCTGTGAGCCAGGTTTGATTCTGCACTCCCCCACATACAGCCAGCTGGGTGACTTTGGGCTCGCCACAGTACTGATAAAGCTGTTCTAAACCGAGCAGTGATATCAGGGCTCTCAGCCTCGTTCACCTCACAGGGTGTCTGTTGTGGGGAGAGGGAAGGGAAGGCGACTGTAAGCCGCTTTGAGACTCCTTTGGATAGAGATAAGTGGCATATAAGAACCAACTCTTCTTCTCTATTGTACAAGGCAGTGTAACGTGTTTCGCTCAAGCATGTTGTCATACAACCTGATGGGAGTTGTACAAAAGCAGGTGTTCATATAATTTTATAGCCTAGTGTCCAAATTGTACAAACATTCAACCTTTCAGGTCCTAGCTAATTCCAGTTAGTTTTTTGTTTTCGGATCCCCAAGTCTCACCTGGAGGCTGGCATCCCTCTTTAGGGTGGGCAGCCTACAGATTGTGGCTAGTAATCCCCAAGAATTAACAGCTGGCTACCAGGTAACAGAGACTAGTTCCCCCAGGTTGTTTTGGAAGATCGACTACATTGCATTATTCCCTGCTGTCCCAGGCTCTGCCCCCCAAAACCTCCAGGTACTGCCCAACCCTGAACTGGCAACCTTCGGCATAATCAGCATCACTTCCTAAACAAGCGCCAAAGTACTCGCAAGCTAAGGAAATGAAACTCTGCCAGCACAGTTACTGCACAACCACAAAGATGCTTGACTCAAGCGGCAGTGGACTAAATAGATCCGAAACTCACATTTTGATTGATTATGTCTGTGGAACACGAGGTGTTCCCCTGGCGGACGACCCTGGATGCAAAGACGAAAACGCACTGTATCAATCAATATTTTTTCCACAGTCCACGAAGCTGCTGAATCCGGTAAATCAAACCCGGCTCGCCAGATTAGAAGTCCACACTCCTAGCCACTAAACCAAGATAGTCCTCAGGCATGACGCCAAGGGGTCACTGGAGAGATGTATCTGGAAATTAAGTGGTATTAAACCTTTTTGTCAAGGGCACGATTGCCCATTAGTTAGGCCCATTCAAAATGAAATGAATCGGCCTAAATCATCACAGTACTTTTTCAGACCACTATGTTAGTTTGATGCCACAGAACACAGTTCGAGTGCAGTGGCACTTAAGACCATCTATTCTGAGTAGAAGCATTTGTGCAAGAACACACCTATTCAAATACGTCATAGAATCATAGAGTTGGAAGGAACCTCCAGGGTCATCTAGTCCAGTGGTCCCCAACCTTTTTGAGGCTGGGGACCGGCAAGGCAACTGCCCACCCGTGCATGCCGTGCATGCGCGACCACGCCCGTGCATCGCGCATGCGTGGCCGGGGCTGTGCATGCGTGCATGCGCCATGCGAGGCCGAAATCGCGCATGCGCGAAACTGCAGCGCATGTACGATTTCGGCCGCACTTGTGCGATGCGCGGGCGCGGCCCTGATTCCCTCCCCCCCCTCCCGCAGTAAGAAGCTTCCCGGGCCGCAAGCTTGTGGCCTGGGAAGTTTTTTACTGCGGGGAGGGCGGGGAGATGGAGCCGCGGCACGGCGCCAAGGCCTTCCCACGGCCTGCGGGTTGAAGACCACTGATCTAGTCCAAACCCCTGCCCAATGCAGGACACTCACAGCTACCTGCCCACATCATTGCAGTATTATTCTTATTCTGATGCTAATGTAGAGAACTTTTGAAAGAATGTCAAATTATAAAACTCCATCTCTGGGAGACTGGAAAAGCCTCCAATTGGGGTGTACTTCAAAAAAACATATACCTTTCTCAAAAATTAAATGTACGTTTTCAGCTTCTTAGTTCTGAAAAATGGGGGTCGTTTCAGCCAAAAGGCTAATATTTGTACTAGCAAGGGAGGAGAAGCCATCCTGTAATTCTTTGGAGCAGAAAAATGCAGAAAAGTCAACTTTCTTCTGATTCTCACCCCACCTCCTTTTATTAAACAAAATATCTTTCACTTCTGCTAAAAGCAACAAGCCCCTTCCCCGTTGCGGCGTAACAATGTTTACGACAAGAAATCCGGACCAAAAATAAACAGACATGATCTGAACAAATCGGATCACTCAGCAGCTTCTATCCGAACTGTACACTTTAATCCCTCTTAGGAGCAGATCCTTTGAATGGAGCGGCTTTCGGTTTGGTTGACTTTCCCCAAACGGCTCTTGATGGGGAGAGGCACGGTGATCGTAATGAAGGGTGAATAGCATGAAGGCATTCTCTGAGCCACGTTATCGTATTAGCCATCCCCTGTTCTCCTCCCCACCCTCTGTTTTCACTATGGTAAGAAAAGGAACATTTAAATGTGACTTTTAGATGTGCCTGTGTTCAGTTTACCCGTTTAAAAAAATAGCTAGCCCACCCTCAAGACACTTTCCAACATACAAAATCACATCAAAATCACAAGATGTCATAGTCCCACTGTATACGGCACTGGTCAGACCACACCTGGAGTACTGTGTACAGTTCTGGAGGCCTCATTTCAAGAAGGACATAGATAGAATTGAAAGGGTACAGAGGAGAGCGACGAAGATGATCTTGGGCCAAGGGACCAAGCCCTATGAAGATAGGTTGAGGGACTTGGGAATGTTCAGCCTGGAGAAAAGGAGGTTGAGAGGGGACATGATAGCCCTCTTTAAGTATTTGAAAGGTTGTCACTTGGAGGAGGGCAGGATGCTGTTTCCGTTGGCTGCAGAGGAGAGGACATGTAGTAATGGGTTTAACCTACAAGTACAACGATATAGGTTAGATATCAGGAAAAAAATTTTCACAGTCAGAGTAGTTCAGCAGTGGAACAGGCTGCCTAAGGAGGTGGTGAGCTCCCCCTCACTGGCAGTCTTCAAGCAAAGGTTGGATACACACTTTTCTTGAATGCTTTAGGATGCTTTGGGCTGATCCTGTGTTGGACTAGATGCCCCGTATGGACCCTTCCATGATTCTATGATTCTATACTTAAAAAAAAACAACAACATATAAAATAGACCATTAGCTTGCTTTGCTTTTTTAAAAGAAGCAGTACAAATAATATAAAGCAGTAAAAGCAGCAGTAGATAATCTAAACCGAAAAAAAGCAATAAAAGCATCAATATCAGGGTCAGGAGAATAAAATCAGAGTGATTTTAGAGGATTTTATTGTATTCGTAGATTTTGTAAACCACTGCGAGACATTTGAGAGCAGCGGTATATACATATAAATAAATAAAAATAAAATAACATAAAATAACATAAAAATAAAATAACATGAGTGAAAAGCAAAACATTGGGCTCAACCACAGCTAAACAGACACAATTCATAGATTTCTGGAATGGCAGGAGCACGGAGTCAAGAATTTCCTGGAGTAGCGAGTTCCAAAGCCAGTGTATCACTGCTGCAATGTCGCACTTGCCACTGAGTTTATTGCATTTCATGTGGGCTCACTAAGAGCAGAGAATCTTAAACTACAGGCAGGTCCACTGTTTCAAAGGGTAGCCATGTGGGTCTGCATTAGAACATCTAGATTCGAATCCAGTAGCGCTTTTGAGACCAATAGGATTTTGGGGATAGGAGCTTTCAAGAGACAAAGCTCACTTTGTTCCTGTGGTTAAAGGCTGGGCTATTACCTTCACACCCTGCTTGTAATTTTTCCATACTGACGGAAGTAGGCCGCCAGTGCTGGATTGAGAAATTAATAGGGAATTGGGGGGCGGAGCCTGGGGATGATGGCGTTTGGGATGGGTGGGACCACAGCCAGATATAATGTCATAGATCCACCCTACAAAACAGCCAGTTTCTCCAGCTGGAGAGCAACTGGATCTCCAAGTCCTACCTGGAAGTTAGCAATAGTATTTGGCTACTACAGTTTGGGATGTTCCCAGAGTTTGGGGGGCAGTTCCTGGGGAAGGTTAAGTTTGAGGAAAGGAGGGGCTCACTCCAGGGGACAGCTATTAACTATCCTTCCCATGGAATCCTGGGACCTGTAGTTCTTTGAAGGGTGTGTAAGAATTTCTACCTGGGCATTCTTCACTCGCATCACACTATAATTACCTGTTTGGGAGGGGAGAAGCCAAGAATATTACCTGCTGTGAACCTAAATAAGTTTGTAACAGATACACCGAGGACTATATTTCCTGTGGATCAGTTCAGCGGCTTTATGTCACGTTGCTTCCACTTGATGGCAACGCGATAAATTAATGACCTCCAAAACGTCCTATCATTAAGTCTTGCAAACTGAACTCTAAGCATATTTAGGCATGTTGCTTTTTAAAAGTTTGGTGTTATTTCCATATGACTAGGGTTGCTAACTTTGGGGTGGGAAATTTCTGGAGATTTTTTTTTGGGGGGGGGGAACAGTGGGGTCTGGGGAAGGGAGGGACCTTGGTGTGATATGTGGCAGAACTGGCCTTCTCTGTTCTCCAGCTCCTGTTCTGTGCTGCCCTCCAGGGGTTTACCAATACCTGGAGAGGCTTTTCTTTCCCTCTTGGGTAACCCTCTGCCACCGCCTGATCTTTGGAAGGAATTGCCTGCTGGAGGGATCAAGACTCCTGGCTTTCCTCCCCAGATCTTAGGCCGTGCCCCTATGTGACTCCTGCTGCCCAGCACCTGGTCATCATGAGCAGTGGTCCCCAACCCCCGATCCAGGGACTGGTCCCGGTCCGCGGATCAGTCAGTACCGGTCCGTGGCTCTTCCCTGGCTGCTGCCTCAGGGGCTGCCCTGCCACTCTGCCGCCAGTTCACCTTTGGTGCTCTCCAGCGGTCACCATGGCTGGGGCTCCCCCTCGGTGTGGTACTGCACAGCTGCTGCTGGCAGCACCCCCCAGTTGGCAGCAGGAAGTCAGGGGCACCGGTGGGAAAGCAAGTGGAGCAGGGGCTCAGGTGGCAGCGGCAACACCCCTCGGCAAAAGACTACCCTCCCCCCCCCGGGTCTCAGTAAAATTGTCAAGCGTTGACCGGTCCCCAGTGATAAAAAGGTTGGGGACCACTGATCATGAGGACAGTTTACTGTCATGTGTGCCTCTGGAGGAATAGCCAGTTGCCAACTGCCTCTCCTTTAAGAATAGCATGCCCAAGAAGGTGGGGGTTTATGGTGTACAAAGAACGACTATCAGCATCAAAAGTTATAAAGTATTTATTAAAAATACTGTTCACATGCATACTTAAGCACAGCATCAGTTTGAGCAAGGGATTCACAAGAAATGGGTAAAACACAATTCCTCTGTTCCTCTCTATATACATGCCCTATCAGATGTTAAAATATAGACAGGCTCAATAAAATCAGAGTCCAGTAGAGTCCACACCCTTTAAGGATGACCTTGGGCTCGCCACGGCACTGATAAAACTGTTCTGACCGAGCAGTAATATCAGGGCTCTCTCAGCCTCACCCACCCCACAGGGTGTCTGTTGTGGGGAGAGGAAAGGGAAGGCGACTGTAAGCCGCTTTGAGCCTCCTTCGGGTAGGGAAAAGCAGCATATAAGAACCAATTCTTCTTCTTCTTCTTCTCTTCCCCTCCCCCTTGGCCCAGGCAACCGCATTGTGCTACTTCAGACCAACCCAACTACCCATTTGAATATATAGACAGACTCTTTGGATTAGGAAGTCTCTCTAGTATTTAATTCCTCCAAATCTCTGTTCCATGCTTGCAAAGGCAGCGAGGTGCTTGGCCATCCCACTGTCTAGACCTATTAGCATTTGTAAGAAGGTGGGTTGAAGTAAGTCTGGAAATCACCTCTCTGTTATGCAAAACAGCCGTGAAAGAAAGCCTCTTGTGAATGAGAGATGGAAGCACTTTACAAATCACAGAGCAGCACAGCAGACCTCATGGAACTTTGGGTAAAAATTTTAAAGCTTGCTCGACAGCACCTCCTGAACGAGATGGTGGAATTACCCCCCAAACAGGGTGGCGGCCCCCGCCCCCTTTCCTGCTGAAAACATGGCTGGGTCTGACAGCACCTGGGTCACTTTGACGTTGATCTAGTTGGCAGCATTTCGAGTCAAGCGCTGACAAGTCTTGTTCTTTCCAGAAAAAAAATCAAAACCGATCAATCCACGTGCTCACTGTACTGAGGGACTTCGCTGTCATATCTTTCAAACCGCTTTAGTGTTCCGGCTCCGCTACAGCGACTGCCTAACAGAAGGAGACAAGTAGATGCAGTTTCACTTTGTCGAGAGCAACTGCATAAGGGAAGCAGAACGTAACTAGCAGAGCGCTGATAAGGTCATGTCAAACAGATTAAATGAAGGCTGAAAAGCACAGCTCCTTCCTCCCCCCCCCCTCCCCAAAGAAAAAGAAAGCTTTTTCTTTAAAAAATGATCATCGCTCTCCATAATGGAAAACAAGTTGGGTCAGCCCATTGGGTTCTCCTCTGACCAGGCTGCCTTGTCAGCCTCTTATGTTCGAAGCTGTTGGCAACTTCCTCAGATATCTTATGAAGTATTTGCTGGTCATTCCCTGTTTGTTTGTTTGTTTGTTTACTTGTTTCTATCCTGCCAGTCCCCTAACCGGCTCATGGCGGGCAAGAAAAGAAGAAGAAGAGTTGGTTCTTATATGCCGCTTTTCCCAACCCAAGGAGGCTCAAAGCGGCTTATAGTCGCCTTCCTTTTCCTCTCCCACAACAGACACCCTGTGGGGTGGGTGAGGCTGAGAGAGCGCTGATATCACTGCCCGGTCAGAACAGTTTTATCAGTGCCGTGGCGAGCCCAAGGTCACCCAGCTGGCTGCATGTGGGGGAGCGCAGAATCGAACCTGGCCAGATTAGAAGTCCGCACTCCTAACCACTACACCAAACTGGCTCTCAGTATAAAACCCCACCATAAAATCCCTCCCCATAAAGCATAACCATAAAACCTCCATACCTGAGAGTGGAATAATGCCTTCTCAGCCCCCACTCATCAGAATGTGTATAGCTGTGGTTCTCAACCTTCCTAATGCCGGGACCCTTTAATACAGTTCCTCATGTTGTGGTGACCCCCAACCATAAAATCATGCAAGGGTTCTTTCACAGAAATTAGACCGAAACTGACCAATGGCGTGAAGATCCATTGTTCATGGTTGTATATCAATTGGTTTTTTTCTGGGGTTTCTCAGTTCAGTTCTGCCTCTTGTCCCACAATGCTGATCTCACTCTTTTCCACTGCTCCAGACAGACAAAACGCTCTATCTCGATCTACCTCACAAGGCTGTTGTATAGATGGCGCCCCCCCCCCAGCCAAGCTGCTTGCCCTGCCACGACCCCTATGAAAAGGTTGTTTGACCCCCAAAGGGGTCCCGACCCCCAGGTTGAGAACCACTGGTGTATAGGCACCTGGGGGGGGGCACTAGGAAGCAACGTGATCACCACAGTCTCTCATTGACTTCTGGGAGGGACACCCAGATCCCAACTGCCCTCACCTCAACCAAAAACCTGGCGGAAGAGCTCCAATCACTACAAGGCCATCCACACCAGGTGGGGAAATTCCTGGGGATTTGGGCTAGAACATGGCAAGGGGAAAGACCTCAGTTGTGGATAATATTATAGAGTCTGGACTTCAGGGCAGCCATTTTCTTCAGGGAAATCAATTTCTGCCACCAGGGGATGAGTTCAAACTCTGGAAGATCTACAACTGTGTCTCACTGGGACTCTGAGATAAACCTGGCTAGGACTCTGATTTGGAACTTCTTATTACCAAGCCAAAACACAGGGCCAGCCATCAGACTTGCTTCTCCTCCACAGGCTTCATTTGGGCCGCCTGCCCCTTCACCCGTCCCTAAATCTTTGTGTGTTTAATCATTTATCAATCCATGCTGGTATCAAATGGAAGCATTTGAAAAGCTTTTGCAAAACCGCCTGGGGTTGGGCATGGCATGGACCTCGGCCAATAAGGGCCACCCCAAGCCATCTTTCCCCCAAAATTCATGGAACCTCCTCAACTCTGGAGTTTGGTTTTAGAAAGGGAAAGCTACGTTCTTATTGGGCATGTGTAGGTGCTCCTGAATTCTTTAGTTCTATGCATGGGATGCCAGTTTTTGCCCGTTTTATGGAAAGTCAGGGCACACAGTTCTCCTGGGAGCTCATTCCACCCAGTTAGGGCCAGGACATGCTGTCTGAAGCTCTGCCCACAAGGCTGGGAGTTCAGTCCCAGCAGCTGGCTCAAGGTTGACTCAGCCTTCCATCCTTTTGAGGTCAGTAAAATGAGTACCCGGCTTGCTGGGGGGTAAACGGTAATGACTGGGGAAGGCACTGGCAAACCACCCCATATTGTCTGCCATGAAAACGCTAGAAGGCATCACCCCAAGGGTCGGACATGACCCGGTGCTTGCACAGGTGATACCTTTACCTTTACCTTTACCTTTACCTTTACCTTTACCTTTACCTTTACCTTTACCTTTACCTTTACCTTTACCTTTACCTTTACTTTTGCCTTCTATCTGTATGCTTATGATCCTTGTTCCATTTAGTCTGAGGAAGAGTGCCTGCACTCAAATGCTCACGCCTTGAATAAATCTTTGTTGGTCTTAAAGGTGCTCCTGGACGCAATTTTTGATGGCTTAGATTGTGTTTTGGATACGTAGGCTATTAAAATGAAGATTCTACTGAGATTTACCTTTTATTTATAACTGTTCTTTTGCATGCTCCCAAAAGAGCTGTTGAAGAGAATTCAGTTAGCGCTGGATAAATTGATCTGGGGTGATAAGAAGGCGAGAGCTCCAAAAGACATTAGCAAATAACCAACATAGCCATGGACTGTCAAACTGATTTATTAGCAGCAGGGGGCAAGTGATCTGGGGACAGCAGTAGTATTCAACCTGGGACTTGGACGAGGAAGGTTTACCAATGCCTCTGAGCAGAGGATGGATATGGCAGGATGGATAACAACACAAAATTATCTGTTTTAATCTAATTAGGGATGCATTGGTCAACAACTGAGATACATGTGTCAGTAGGTCGGGACAAGGCATAGCAGGATTTGCTGAAGAATGGGAAAGAAAAGAGGGATTTCTTGACTTCAGGGGAATCGAAGGACAGTTTCAGAACACAACATATTTCAGTATCTTCAACTGAAGCTTGGTATGTTGTCATCGCCCTGACCAATCCAGCCCAGGCTAGACTAATCTTGTCAAATCTCTAATTTGGTCATTGCAGCAAGAATGGCTTGGCACAGCTTTGGGGTTGTGGTTAAACACAAGAAGTTCCCCATGGACAATGAGCAAGATATCATCATATAGATATGTGTGGACTCTGAAAGTTGATGATGATGATGATGATGATGATGATGATGATGATGTTAGCCATTCAGTCATGTCCGACTCTCGGCGATCCTATGGGTCAACTGATCTGCTGCTAAATGTGTGCAGATACTTGGAAATTATTCGCATTGTACTAGAATAGCCACAAAGGCTATCAGGATGTGCAGCAAACAGATCCTGGAATTAGTATGAGAAAAAATATTATTTATTATTTACATTATTTATCGTTTCCCATTTTCACCAGGAATGAAGACAGATTATGCGTAGGGAGTCAATAGACAAATGAATGTTTAATAACCAATGCATTCAGGTCTTATAAGTCTGGAACTACTGAAAAGAACTGAATTGTAGCATAAGTATTCACATGACACATTAAGCAGTACCACTGGTGGACTTCCCGATGACGCCTGGGTCTTGGCCACTGAGTGAAACAGAGTGTTGGATTGGATAGGCATGACTTCTCTTATGTTCTTAAATTGGATCTGAATTACAATAACCTCTACGTGGCAGTAACACAGCCTTATAATGGCTGCAATCCCTTCTCCATGGTCAGGGACTAAGCGTGGTGCTAGGGGAGAGAACCTCCCAGAGACAAGCCCTGGTATGTGGAGTTCCACCGAAAGCTGTCCTCTCCCCAATGTTATTTAACATCTATATGTGCCCCTTCACCCAGCTGGAATTTCAGCTGGGTTTGTCATCAATATACAGATGGCATCCAGCTATATCTGTTGATGGACAGCCACCCGTCTACACCCCAAGGTTCATTGGCCAGTTGTCTTTAGCCAGGGGTGGACTGGCTCAAGCAGAGTCAACTGAAACTAAATCCAGCTAAGATGGAAGTCCTATGGCTGGGTCAGCAGGCTCCAGGTGAGTAAGTGCAACTCCTAGCTCTTGATGAAGTCCAATTAACAACTTGAAGAAGAAGAAGAGTTGGTTCTTATATGCTGCTTTTCCCTACCCGAAGGAGGCTCAAAGCAGCTTACAGTCGCCTTCCCATTCCTCTCTCCACAACAGACACCCTGTGGGGTGGGTGAGGCTGAGAGAGCCCTGATATTACTGAAGAAGAAGAAGAGTTGGTTCTTATATGCTGCTTTTCCCTACCCGAAGGAGGCTCAAAGCAGCTTACAGTCGCCTTCCCATTCCTCTCTCCACAACAGACACCCTGTGGGGTGGGTGAGGCTGAGAGAGCGCTGATATCACTGCCCGGTCAGAACAGTTTTATCAGTGCTGTGGTGAGCCCAAGGTCACCCAGCTGGTTGCATGTGGGCTCCTTCAGGCTCCTTCAAGATCCTGAACTCCTCTCTCTCAATGGAGATGACGCCCATGTGTCAGGGGTAGTCAACCTGTGGTCCTCCAGATGTCCATGGACTACAATTCCCATGAGAATTGTAGTCCATGGACATCTGGAGGACCACAAGTTGACATCCAGATCACAGCATATATGGTGCTCTGTATTTAGAGTTTGGTAACATAGGGAAAGTGAAATCTTTATTCAGGCATTTTGTGAGGGTGGGGCCGTAGGTTTCAGTTAAAGAGTTATAGAATTTAATTTCAGGTGGGTAGCCATGCCAGTCTGAAGCAGCAGGATAAGGTTCAAATCCAGTGACACCTTTAAGACCAAAGTTTTGTCCTGGGCATAAGCTTTCATGTGCACGCATCCTCAGATGCAATAGAATTGAATGGGTGTTTAAGTAAGGTTTATATATGGTGTGGTAGCTGACAAGCTGTGATGTCATAGTTGTAACGTTGAATGGATATAAATTATAAAAAACACACAATTACATCAAATTGTCAAATCCCTTTAGGATAACCTTGAACTTTGGGGTGAGTGAATCTCGCTTGGCTCAATGCGATGAAATCAGTGTTGATGACTGGGTCAAGGAATGCCTCCATTCCAGGTTTCAGTTCACACCCTAAGGGCAATTTTGCCTCTGTAAAATGTGCAGCATCACGGCTGATGAAGGTGAGAGCCACCTTGCCTTGGGACAAGCCATATTCCCGTAACAATATTTTACATTAGTCTTATTCCCGCAGGCTGCCCATTGTCTCAAGAGTAATCTTCGGTTTCCACTATATAGGACAGCTGTGTGTGTGAGAGAGAGAGCATGGTGCGGTTCTGTGGAAGCTGAAAAAGTACAGGATGTGGTCTACTGAATTCATATTCTTAGGAGGATTAGCTTTCTTTTCTTTAACCCTGCCCCACCCCAACTCTTGAGCTCTTGTGGCTGAATAGGTATACCGTATTTGCCGGCGTATAAGACGACTGGGCATGTAAGACGACCCCCCAACATTTCCACTCAAAATATAGAGTTTGTTACATTACATTACAGTACGTGTCATTGTCACCATTGTACGGCCACAGCGCGACCGTAGCGCCTCCAGCCCGTCCCTGCAGCTCCCTGTGACTGGCACTAGTGCGCAAGTGCGCATGTGCGAGCTCTGCGTAGACAAGGGACGGGCCGGAGCGCCGCTGCTTCCCGCCGAGCAGAATGGGCCGGTCAGGACGAAAAGGCTGATGCTCGCCACAGCCACGCTGATGAACCGCTGCGGCCGCACGGATACCGCACGATACTGGATGGAATGTAGAATGAGGTGGGCGGGCATCGGGAGGCCACTATGGGCAGCTCTGTCTCTCTCAACTGAAGTGCACCCGGCGCATAGGACGACCCCCCCACTTGGAGGCATGTTTTTCAGGGGGGGGGGAAGTAGTCTTATACACCAGCAAATACTGTACTTAGAAATATGTGGGTCCGGCCTGTGGAAGTCTCAGAGGGCAAAAGTGTTGCCAAATATATTTGCCAATGGTTTGGGGAGGGAGGACAGCATCAGTGTTCCATAACAGCAGTGGTCCCCAACCTTTTTATCGCCAGGGACCGGTCAATGCTTGACAATTTTGCTGAGGCCCAGGGGGGGGGGGTGTTAGTCTTTTACCAAGGAATCGTCACCACCGCCTAAGCCCCTGCTCTACTTGCTTTCCGGCTGGTGCCCTTGACTTCCCGCTGCCCACTGGGGGGCGCTGCCAACAGCAGCTGCGCAGTGCCACACAGAGGGGGAGCCCCAGCCATGGTGGCTGCTGGAGAGCACCAAAGGTGAACCGGCGGCAGAGTGGTAGGACAGCCCCCAAGGATGCAGCCAGGGAGGAGGACGAGGAGGAGCTGCGGTCCAGTACCAACTGATCCACAGACCGGTTCCGGTCCCCGGACCAGGGGTTGGGGACCACTGCATAAGAGGACACTTAAGATGACCAACTCTGTGTTGGGCAATTTCTGGAAACTCGGGCTGGAACTTAGAAAAGGAAAGAATTTGAGAGAGGAGTACAATGGTACAAAGCTACAGCATCCATCCTCCAAAGGAGCTGTTTTCTCCAGCAAAAATGACAGCCTGTCAGCTGTAATTCCAGGGCATCTCCAGGTGCCACATGGAGCTTGGCAACCCTCTTAATCCATGACTGCTGTGGGGTTCCTCAGTCCAATTTTGGTTCTCTTAGAGCTGGGGTCCATAAAGTACTAAAATGAACTCCCATTCCACACGACTTTAATGTAGCAGAAGGCTTGCAAATTGTAAACGCTACTAATTTGCAGTTCCACAAAACGTCACACACAATTTGCCACACTCCTGAAACAGTTCCGCAAAAAGCGATTCGTTGTAGCACTTAAAGGGAAATCGGGAAAAGTGGATTCATCCTCCGAAAAGTGCTACACACTTGCAAACAATCTGCAACAGTAGTGGAAAAGACCTGTGCGTTCCCATTATTGCGGTTCCAACAAAGTCCCTCCCCCTGGCCCTCTCCTCCGAACTTCCGGCGAAGCGATCGCCATTTTTTTTTCTTGGAGCGAGCGGAGAGCAACGAACCAGTGAGCCTTCATTCACCCAGCGAGGCTTCTCCGGCTACAGTCCCTCCACAGAAGTGCTTTAAGGCTTCCCTAAGTCCCCAAGCACAACACAGCCCCGTTTGAAAGTTCCCTTTATTTTGAGCTAAAAATCGTGCCCATGCAGGGGGGGGGGGATTTTTTTTCACTCGGGGGAGGGTGGTAATGATGAATCGCCAGCTCACACGCCAGCTGCCAGCTAGATGGGTCTCTACGTTAGGAAGAATCAAGGCATATTCGTTGCAACGTGTGTTTTTTTTAAACCTGTTCTTAAAGGGAAAGGGGCTTTCCCAGGACATGATAACAACCGCCGATTGGCTGTACGTTTGATTGATGGCCAGGGGCGGGACAAAGCACAGAAAAAAAGCACAGCACATGCTGACAAACACTGGCAGGGGCTTATGGGAATTGTAGTCCATGGACATCTGGAGGACCACAGGTTGACTACCACTGCTGTAAACCACCTCGAGACCTATGGGAGAGCAACCTACTAATAATAACATAAACAATAATAACAACAACATAAAAGATGCAGTAGCTATTTTACTCAGTCTGCTGTTGAAACCAGGTGGCAGATGTAGGTTGTGTTAATTCCCCTCTTCTCTCCTCCTTTCAGGTTTTGTCAATTTTCCTCCCCTCTCTTTTTAGCATAACCTGTATGTGCTGATGAATGCTAATCGCTCTGAAAATTACCATGTGCTCCTGTGCAGAGTTACTCCAGCCCAAACCCAGAGAAATCAATGAGCTTAGAGTGGAGTAACTGCAAGCAGAATTGCACTGTTAATGTACTCCTCAGGCGTTCACAGATACATTTGCATCTGCGCACTTTTTTGTCCCTAAAGTTTTCAGAATTTTTTATTTTTACACTTTCCACTTCCGACTCTAGGAGAACCTCTGAGAGTCTCTGGAAGGTTTTTTTTTTTCGTTTCTTTTTTTTTAAATAGTGTTTCAAATGCAGTGAGTTTTAATCTGGGTGATCTAGCTCAGAAGGGTGATGGAACTAAAGAGACAGGACTGACTGCTTTGTGGACTATGAACAGAGAAGCTGAGGTGCCCTTTCTGGTTGAGTAAAACCAGAGTTTCCAGCAATTCCTTTGTTATTTTCAGAAAATACACAAGGCTGTAGTTCCCCCCATTCTCCCACTAAGAACAGAATTTGGGAGCAGATCCCTGCCTGCACGTGGGGGGGGGAGGGGTCAACAGTCCTAGCTGGGCCAGGTTGGGTTACATGGGGGCTCTCGCTGCCAGGCTAGGCTGACATAGGTAAATAGCAGATCCCTGAGCCATTTGGAGAAAGCTCAGGATAAAATGTGATGGACGTAGGGATGCTAATCCCCAGGTGGGATCTGGGGATCTCCTGGAATTACAACTCATCTCCAGGTGACAGAGATCAGTTCCCCTGGAGAAAATGGCTGCTTTGGAGGGGGGACTCCATAGCGTTATATGCACCTGAGCTTCCTCCCGGCCCCAAATCCTGCCCACTCCCAGTTCCACCCCTAAAGTCTCCAGCTTCACCCTCCAACCCAGAGCTATATACAAGAAAGTTTAAGTTGTTGTTGTTAGGTGCGAAGTCGTGTCCGACCCATCGCGGCCCCATGGACAATGATCCTCCGGGCCTTCCTGTCCTCTACCATTCCCCGGAGTCCATTTAAGTTTGCACCTACTGCTTCAGTGACTCCATCCATCCACCTCATTCTCTGTCGTCCCCTTCTTCTTTGGCCCTCAATCGCTCCCAGCATTAGGCTCTTCTCCAGGGAGTCCTTCCTTCTCATGAGGTGGCCAAAGTATTTGAGTTTCATCTTCAGGATCTGGCCTTCTAAGGAGCAGTCCGGGCTGATCTCCTCTTGGACTGACCGGTTTGTTCGCCTTGCAGTCCAAGGGACTCTCAAGAGTCTTCTCCAGCACCAGAGTTCAAAAGCCTCAATTCTTTGACGCTCGGCCTTCCTTATGAAAGTTTATACTCAGAATTAAATTTTGTTGGCCTTCAGAGTGTTCCTGGACTTGTTCAACTGCTTCAGATACACATGCCTACCCAACTCAATCTACCATACTGGCTCTGTAATCGATAGATAGATACTCTGACCGGTGGGGGCTCAGGGGGTCTCATTCATCTCAGTCAGAGAATGTTCCTGCTCCCCAAAGTCCATGAACTGGAGATGGAACCTGGGCTTCCTTGAATGCAAAACAAGACAAGGCCCCTCCCTGATTACCTGACCTACAGAAGCATCCCATCCCCCTTACAGTTCTGCATGACCTTAAAGAGCTTGTTAATCTGTACCAACACAGGGCCCCATTGGCCCTCCTTCCCCCTCCCCTGCTTTCCAAAATATAGAATTTGCTCCCAGGAATGTGGTTCTCACTGCCCAGCCAGGTGTGCTGTTGTGAAGGGGGTTGTAAGACAGAGCGTAATTATATACCTTGCCACATCTACGCTCTCCAGCAGACATTGGAGTGAGGCAGCCACAGAGAGGCACAACCTGTCGGCGTATCTTGAAGGACACCTGCCAAATCTCCCCACACACCCCCCCGCTCATATAATTATGGGGGGATTTACGCCACAATTTAGGGGCCTCTTAAGCCTGCTACCATTCAGGGAAATAGGAGGGCACAATGGGGGAAACAGTCAAAACAGAGAACAATTCCAGCATGTTTCAAATGTCAGGAATGAGTTAGTGTTGGGTTCTTTCGATCCCTCCCACAGGGGAAGGGATTACACCGCAGTAGTACACATGGGGCAAATAATGGCCAGTTTAACAACTATTGTGCAGCTGTTACTTATGGTACCTTTTCCCACAAGGCCTGGGAAGCCGCATTTCCACATTACTACTTAGGGTTGGCAGGCTTCAGTGGCACCCATAGATCTCCCACTCTTCACACACAGTAAAATGAGAGTCCAGGGGCACCTTTAAGACCAACAAAAATGTATTCAAGACATGAGCTTTTGAGTGCAAGCACTCTTCCTCAGACTAAGAGTGCAAGCACTTGAAAGCTCATGTCTTGAATAAATCTTTGTTGGCCTTAAAGGACTCTGATTCTGTTGTGATACTTCAGACCAACACGGCTACCCATTTGAATCTTCACACACAGATGGGAGATACACTTCTGGGTAGCAGTGTGGGCAAACAGGATCTTGGGATACTTGTGGACTGCAAGCAAAATATGAGCAGGGAGTGTGGTGTGGCAGTAAAGACACGGGTGTCACGGATTAGTTTCCCTGTAGAAAATGGAGGCTTTGGAGGGGTGGTACAAGAAATTAAATGTGAGCAGAAACTGTGATGCAGCAGTAAAGAAGGCAAACACAGTCTTGGGCTGTATCAACAGAGGAGTCACATTGAAATCGGAAGATGTCATGGTCCCCCTGTGTACCACATTGGAGTACTGGGTGCCATTTTGGAGGCTTCAAAACGGATGTGGACAAAATTGAGAGGGTTTAGAGGAGTGCAATGAGGATGATCCGGGGCCTGGAGACCAAGCCCTGTGAGGAAAGGCCGAGGGACTTGGGAATGTTCAGCCTTGAGGAAGCTGAGAGAAAACATGATTGCTATGTTTAAGTATCTGAAAGGTTGTCACTTGGAGGAGGGCAGGTAGCAGTTCCTGTAGGCAGCAGAGGATAGGGACCATAGTATGTGTAGAACAGGGCTGCCTAGATATCGGGGGCGGGGGATGTTCATAGTCAGAGTAGTCCAGCAGTGGAGGAGGCTGCCTAAAGAGATGGTGAGCTTCCCCTCACCAGCCGTCCTTAAGCAATGGCTGGACATGGATGCTTTAGGCTGATCCTGCCTTGGGTTGGAATAGATAGCCTGTATGAAGGGTATTGGAGGGACGGACCAGAACCAATGGGATGAAATTAATTCAAAAGAAATTCCATCTAAACATCCGGAAGAAGTTCCTGACAGTTAGAGCGGTTCCTCAGTGGAACAGGCTTCCTCAGGAGGTGGTGGGTTTTCCATCTTTGGAGATTTTAAACCAGAGGCTGGATAGCCATCTGAAGGAGAGGCTGATTCTGTGAAGGTTCAAGGGAGTGGCAGGTTATAGTGGATGAGCGATAGGGTTGTGAGTGTTCTGCATAGTGCAGGGGGTTGGACTAGATGACCCAGGAGGTCCTAACTTTCTATGATTCTATGATTCTATGAGCCCTTCCAACTCTATGGTTCTATGTTTCTATGATTCTACATCTCATCTCCAGATGTCCAACATCAGGTTCCCTGGAGAAAATGGGTGCTCTGGAGGGTACTTTCTATGGAACTATAATCTGCTGAGGTCTCCAGATATTTCCCAACCTAGACCTAGCAATCCTATGGACCCGTAGGTTTGCCAGCCTTCCCTTGAGGCCTGGAGTTCTCTTGGAATTAAAAGTGATCTCCGAAGGGCAGAAATCAGTTCCCCTGGAGAAGACGGCTGCTTTGGAGGGTGAACTCCATGGCACAAAACCCCACACTTGTCCCTGTCCTCCTCAAATTCCATCTCCAAATCTCCAGGTGTTTCCCGATCTGGAGTTGGCAACCATAGCCCCAATCCTGTCTAGTGACTAAGGAGGGACTGGCAACCCTCAAATCTTCAGGAAACTTGCCTACCTGGATTTGGCAAACGTTCGTGCTCAAGCCTGCAAGGCAAAAGCATTCCACTGAAGCTCTTCCAGTCGACCTTCCCCTTGCTTTCCCTCCTCCCCAATAATATTGGAAATACAATAATCAAATTAAAGGATGATTGTTATTGTCTCTGGTCTTTAACAGGGTTAGAATTCATAATGGGATGACCCCCCCAAACCCCCCCCTCAAATTAGAAACGAGAGATGAAACCAGAGATTCTCCCATTCCTTCCTTGTCCTCAAATTTCACTCTGCCAAGTTTTCCACTCTTTCTGAAGTCCAATTTAACAATGGGAATTTCTAAAATTGATTCCAGGCTTGGTGCACTTGCAGTGCTCTGTAGCGTTCAGGTCCTTCAGTCCCTATACGTACTTGTTTCTTACTTCATTCATACCCTGTCATTCTCCCCTAAGCGGTTAACATCCTCCTCCTCTGCACCCATTTCATCCTCACAACAGCCCTGGAAGGTAGGTTAGGGTCAGTGTACTATGTGACTGGTCCATGGTCCCGCAGCAAGCTTCTGTGGCAGAGTGGGGATCTGAACCCGGATCGCTCAACTAATCCAACTCTCTAGTCCAGGGGTAGTCAATCTACGGCCCTCCAGATGTCCATGAACTACAATTCCCAGGAGCCCCTGCCAGCAAATGCTGGCAGGGGCTCCTGGGAATTGTAGTCCATGGACATCTGAAGGGCCGCAGTTTGACTACCCCTGCCCTAGCCCCTTCCCTGCAGTGTCTAGTGGTATGAAATGGATGGCTGTGAGTTTATGACATGTGAAGGGAAGAGAGAGACACAGGGCTGTTATCCAGTATAGGAATGTGTGTTATAAGCATGCTCTTCTCCGTTTGCAAACTACATAACGTACACGCTTTTAGTGGCATTAAAAGAACAACGAAACTTGTAAACTATGTGGGTTTGTAGGAAGAATGCCAGGCTGCTGGGCAAACGAACAGCTCTTGACTGGCGATCTCAGCAGTGAGTCTGTGTTGTAGCAGGCGACAACAAGACCAAAGAACCCCCTTGAAAACACCAACATCTATACAAAAAATGTCAAAAGAATCACCCGCGGCCATGCGTGATTGGCTGAATCAAACATGATTAATTTAAACTAACTGGATCCCACAGGTGGGGATCCTTGCAGTGCACTGACTGCTCCGCGTCTGCCTGGATCCTGCTTCGGACCTCAAGCTTGGTCTTCGGCAGATCCACCAGCACAACAAAATTTACAATGAGAGCACATGCAATGATATAAGCCTAATAACAACAAGACAGTCTAGAAACCTTTCTCTTTTAGACCTAAGCAACATAACCGTAGATGAAACCTCCTCTACCTGCTCAGTAATTTCCAGGGATCAGTCGATCAGCTGACGGCCTTGTCATCTGAGCCTTAGGGGAGAGCGGCATATAAATGTAATAAATAAATAGATAGATAAGGGCTCATTCTGCACACGCTAGATAATGTGCTTTCAATGCACTTTCGAAGTAGATTTTGCTGTTCTGCACAGGAAAATCCAGCTGCAAAAGCACACTGAAAGTGCATTATCCTGTGTGTGCAGAATGGGCCCTGGTTCACTAACAGAAGGCAACAAAAGTAGAATCAGACGTTGGCAAGGTTGATTGTAATTATTACAACGTAAAATAATATGATAAAGTGAATCTGGTTCATTACAGCAGTAGCTGCACGGTTCGCAAATAATGACTTGAGCTGCATTTGACCTTCACTAACAGTCCTACTGATCCTGACAGCAGTCTTCTAAAGATGGTTGTTATACCTTTGTGTCTTGAGTGGTCCTGAAGCTGAGAGAGAGAGACCTACCCAAGCCCACCTACTAAACTTCAGAGCTAAGGCGATTTGAAGGAGGGGGCTTTCTGGATCACACACCTGTGCCTTTGTGCTCCTCCAAGCTGAAATGTCGCAGAGCATGGCTTGAACCGCCGTCCTCCATGCTACAAGGGAAAGCTCAAGCATGAAGAGGCTCAGCGGTCTTTCCAGCACAGTTGGGTTACCCATCGATGTAACCCGTAATCTTCCCAGTTTCATTCTAACCTCTAACAGAGCCGATTTGCAAGCCTGATCAAAGGTCAAATATCAGGATTATATAATTAATGCATTAAAAAGGCAACACAGTTTTCCTGGAAGTCAACAGCTGATTCACACCTTTCTTTCTGAGCAAGTCAAATGCGCTCATGACTCAAAACTTCAGGGAGGGGGGAAGTCACATATTATCCTTAATTACCAGGGACGGCCCTTTTCATTTCACATCTGCCCCTCGTAAATCATGGCCACTGTTTTTTGCCTTTTGTAATATTTGCTGATGGGAGATCATAGTGGAACTCCTCAAGGTTGAGCTCCCTCCTCAAGATGGAGCTGCAGGGATGTATCTTTTTGGAAGTGCTCTCCTGGTGGTCCATGGTCTCCATCCCTCTTATGCCCCCTCCATCTTCAGCAAAGGGGGAGTCTCCCGGGATCTGGTATCTGGGTTGCCTTACTGCCTGCCCATGTCATCAGCCATCTCTAATAATGTTTGTTGGAAATAACTTAGTCTCTTATAATTTCTTGGGTATATAATTCAATCCCAAACTGGTCGCATAAATTCAAATTTGTAGGGGTCTACTAATATTGTGGCGCAAAGAGCCTCTTGTGGCGCAGGGTGGTAAGGCAATGACATGCTGTCTGAAGCTCTGCCCATGAGGCTGGGAGTTCGATCCCAGCAGCCGGCTCAAAGTTGACTCAGCCTTCCATCCTTCCAAGGTTGGTAAAATGAGGACCCAGCTTGCTGCTGGGGGGTAAAACGGTAATGACTGGGGAAGGCACTGGCAAACCACCCCGTATTGAGTCTGCCATGAAAACGCTAGAGGGCGTCACCCCAAGAGACAGACATGACTCGGTGCGTGCACAGGGGATACCTTTACCTTTACTAATATTAACATCACTATGTTAGAGGATTTACATATAGTGATGTTAATATTAGTATTTTTCTTCACCTGTATTTTATCCTACCTGTTGCATGTCATCAGCCAAACAGACAGCCAACCAACCAACCAACCAAACACAATCATCCTGTGAGCGTCTTAAGAAGGGTCTCCTCTGGCAACCGGTGAAGGATGGGGCAGGACTTACTGGGAATGGCAGAGCGGCTCAGATAATGTTGGTGGGCTCCAGGACATATGTTGATGGCCACCAAGATGACCAGCAGCACCAGTTTGGAGATGCCAATCTAGTCAAACCTCCTCTTTCACAGAGTTGTCATCCAGAGTCCCCCCCCCCAGAAGCCCTATAAGCAAAGCACATAGGTTCCATCCCATTGCTGTGACTCTTATTTATTGATGTAATTTATGCCTCCTGTCCAGAGTCCTGTTGAAGGAGATTGATAAGTTAAAACAATACTATAAAATCATTTGAAATAAGCCATTAGTCAGCCTTTTTGCCCTCTATAGCTAGATGTCCCTTTTGTCCTCTTAAATCTGCGGATTAGTGCAGACACCATATTAAGCATTTCAAGGCAAATAGAGGACTCCCCTAACAACTCACTGAAGTCCTCAATTTTAGCTGTGAGCATACTTAGTGGCCAGACTAAACTTAACCCATGTTCTATACATACCCTAGTACTTCCCTGCTATTCGCCGTTTTGTTTGTGCGTGCGTGTCTATATATAGTTCTAAAAAACAAAATGTTATTCCAGCAGAAATCAGATGCAAATTTGAAAATTGCTGGGTGTGCAGAAATGGTAAATGCCTAGCAAGGCTTGGGGCTTAAACCTCCTCCCTTTAAAGTTTATGATGAACATTAAACACCCGCTATGTGGCAAATTGCTCTCAGGGTTACATCCACTCCGTTGTCCCCATATTGACTCCAGGCTTTCCCCACTTTATCCAGAGGAAAGCTTGCACAGGCAACCAGGAGCAAAATGCCTACTGTCATGAACCAAATACAATTCACCTATGCAAATGCAAAGAGTTGGATCCAGAGAATTGTTCTGTAAAATGCAAGAGTATTTATACCAAGCAATCACAGGCATGCTGCCAAACGTATGTTGTCAAATATCCATGCAATCCAATCTGGAATTACGCATGCAAGAAAGTCTACTTCTGGGGGTATCATAGACTCATAGAGTTGGAAGGGACCTCCAGGGCCATTCAGTCCAACGCCCTGCACAATGCAGGAACTCGAAGAAGAAGAAGAAGAGTTGGTTCTTATATGCCACTTTTCTCTACCTGAAGGAGTCTCAAAGTGCCTTACAGTCACCTTCACTTTCCTCTCCCCACCACAGACACCCTGGGAGGGAGGTGAGGCTGAGAGAGCCCTGATATCACTGCTTTATCAGCGCTGTGGTGAGCCCAAGGTCACCCAGCTGACTGCATGTGGGGGAGCATGGAATCAAACCTGGCTTGCCAGATTAGAAATCCACACTCCTAACCACTACACCAAACTGGCTGTCACAACTCCTGCCCACCCACGGTGACCGCAATTTCATGCCCAAGGATCCTCCTCCCCCCACCAAAAATCTCCAGAATCCAGCCTGGCCTGGAGGGAATTCGCCTACCATCCCACAGTGGCAATCAGCAATTCCCTGGCTATGCAAGGAAGGGCCACAAGAGACAAACAGTGGCACATCCCTTCCTGCTCACTCACTCACTATCTGCCTAAGTCCATAAAATCAGCATTTCTGATTGTATTTCTGATTGTTATGACAAGTAGAACTGCCAATTCTGGGTTGGAAAATACCTGGAGATTTGGGAGCAGAGCCTGGAGTGGGGGGGGGGGGAGTTAGGGAGGGTCAAGGCGATAGAAACTACCTCAAAGTCTGGTGCAATTCCCAGGGATCCGCAGGTCCTGGCTGCAGGTTGAGAACCCTAATCACAAGCTCTTAAAGTTGTTTTCACAGAGCAGTTCTGGCAGAGCTCTCTCTCAACCCCATTTAATTCCCAGGGTGCCTGTTGTGGCGAGAGGAAGAGAAGGCGATTGTCAGCCGCTTTGAGACTCCTTCAGCCAGTGAAAAGTGGGGTATAAAAACCAACCCTCCATCTTCTTTCACCTCAAAGCAATGGTATACCATAGGGCAGGGGTAGTCAAACTGCGGCCCTCCAGATGTCCATGGACTACAATTCCCAGGAGCCCCTGCCAGCAAATGCTGGCAGGGGCTCCTGGGAATTGTAGTCCATGGACATCTGGAGGGCCGCAGTTTGACTACCCCTGCCATAGGGCATGTCATCCAAAGCGGCCATTTTCTCCCGGGGAACTGATCTCTGAAATCTGAAGATCACCTGTAATTCCAGGACAGCTCAAGCCCCACCTGGAGCCCAGCTACCCACAATGCCCTTTGATTCCTCTTGCCTGTTGGTTATCTCCATCTTCTCCTGCCTCTTCTTTTCTCAGACCCAGATGCTGTTAGGAAAGGAACTGAACATATTATCCGGCCTACAAGGCATACCCCTTCAGTTAGAAGGAAGTTTGGCAAGGAAGAGACACCGAGTGCACCCAAAACCCATCAGCCTGGAATTCTGTATCCATCAGAAAGCCAAACATGTCAAATGTCTTCCAGAACATAACTGGGGCACTCTTTTGACCATTTCCATATCTCTGCGGTTGCTTGGCCTCTCCTCCCGCCCCCTCCCAAGTTGTTTCATCTCGCTCAATCGAGATGTTATTGTAGGGACAACCACAATCCCATGCCCTCCCCAAGGCAAAGATACTGGGCCAGAATCTAGATGGCGATCCGTAGAACCCTTGGGCTGTCTGCTGTTCATCCATGCTTGAACAGTAAGCTTTCTTTCTTTGAGAATTTACATTTTCTTCCCTATATCAGCTTTTTCTTCTGCTTGAAGGAGTCTTTCTTCACGGTTGGGAAAGAAGTGTGTGTGTGTGTGTGTGTGTGTGTGTGTGTGTGTGTGTGTGTCTCCACCACACATATACGCACACCTCTGAGCATGGCTGCCGGCTGCCCAGTGCCCAGTGAATCAGCTCTGATAATTTCTTTGGGGATTCATTAACTAATTGCTAATGACTTGGGGGTGAAGCGTCATGTTTTTTTGCATGTCAGGATGCTGTTTGCCATCAACTCGATGGCTCAGCAAGGGGTTTGACAAGATGCATTTGCTCAGCAAGATGACGGCCGGTCCAGATTTGTTTGTGACGATTCACAGAGCAGTCAGTGGCAGGCCCTTTGAGAAGTTTTTGTCGGAAGTTTGGACTAGCAGAACTTAAAGAGAAAAAAAAGTAGGGGGTTAAACGTAGTTCTCTGTTTGGGGTGAAAAACTTGTTCCCAGATGATTACCGATCCTTCTCTGACAGTTGCATTCATTGCTCTCGTGGGAGGGTGGTATAAAAATCGAAGGAAGGAAGGAAGGAAGGAAGGAAGGAAGGAAGGAAGGAAGGAAGGAAGGAAGGAAGGAAGGAAGGAAGGAAGGGACGAAGGGACGAAGGGACGGACGGACGAAGTTGATGTTGTTGAAGCTTGGAGGTAAATACGGCCCTACTAATAAGTAGGCTGAAAAAAGGAGAAACGCACTGAGCAACCCACTCCACCAGGAACCTAAGCATGATCCTGGATGCTTCCCTTACAATGGAAGCCCAGGTCACAAAGGTGGCACAGCTGGCATTTTATCACCTCCGCCAAGCCAAGCTACTAGCGCCCTACCTGGACCCAGAGCACCTAACCACAGTGATCCATGTGAGGGTCACCTCTAGGCTGGACTTCTGCAACTCGCTCTACGCAGGCCCACCCTCATCCTTGATCCGGAAACTACAACTGGTGCAGAATGCCACAGCCAGGATCCTCATGAAAACACCATGGAATCCCACATTCGGCCGGTACTCCAGCAACTTGGGTGGTTCCCAGTTGAATTCCGGATTAAGCTTGAGGTGCTGGTAATCACCTTTAAGGCCATATGCGGTTTGGGTCCAGTGTATTTGAGAGACCGCCTCCCTGCCTACACCCCCAAAAGAGTTTTGCGCTCTGCCACCTCCAACTGGCTGTGGATCTCTAGCCCCAGAGAAGCGCACCGGTCTTCAACAAGAGCCAGAGCCTTCTCAGTTCTGGCCCCCACCTGGTGGAACGAGCTCCCTGAGGAGATCAGAGTCCTGCCTGACCTTCCACAGTTCTGCAGGGCCTGCAAGAGGGAGCTCCTCCACCAGGCATTCGCTTGAGGCCAACCATCTCAGAACACCTGCTGGTCCCCCCCAGACACCCCCCATGACTGCAATAACCGACTTCCCAATGTTGTTGTTATTTATTCTACTAATGTTCCTATAGATTAAGAGGATTGTTGGAGAACTGAACTGTTATAATGTTTTGAAAGTTGTTTGAAAGTTGTTCATATGTTCCATGCAAAGTTAGATAATGTTTCAATGTCAACCGCCCAGAGCTGCACAGAAGGGGCTGTATAAAAATCCAAATAAATAAATAAATATAAATAAATAAACCAGCTGTGAGGGAAAGCTTATCTGAACGTCTAGATCGTATTGTTTATAGGTGAGTTAAAGGTGGCAGACCCCAGCTGACCTGGTGATCTCCTGGACTTCTAGCTCATCTCCAGGCATCAGAAATCCAATCCCCTGGAGACAATGTTTGCTTTGGAATTTATTTTCACAGGTCTCAGGCTCTGACCTACCAGATTACACAACCACAGATGAAAGTGTGTGTGTGTGTGTGTGTGGGATCAGCTGGGATCGACCGCAGTTGTCACTAGCCAGGTGCCGCAAGCCATGAGTTTCCTCCTCAGCCCCCTTCTCTGCCAGGTAGGGCAAACATAGAGTCCTGGACTGTTTCCACAGGGGAGAAGGAAAAAAATGCCCCAGCTGTGGACACAGCAGCAAGCAGGACGGAGGTGGACAAGGCTGATATAGGTAGGGGTGGCCAGACTGTGGCTGTTTAGATGTCCATGGACTACAACTCCCATGAGCCCCTGCCAGCACTGGGAATTGTAGTCCATGGACATCTGGAGCCCCACAGCTCCAGTTTGGGAAATACCTGGAAATTGGGGGAGGAGGGAGGTAGAAGCATGAGAAGGGTGAGGTTTGGGGAGGAGCTTCAATGAAAAATAATGCTACACAGTCCACCTTCCAAAGTGGCCGTTTTCTCCAGGGGATCTGATCTCTGTCACCTGGAAACGAGTCGTAATAGTGGGAGATCTCCAGCTCCTGACTGCAGGTTGGCACCCCTACTTGCCACTTGCCCAGGTACTCGAAGAAACTCCTGAAGCACGAAATCGTTTCTGTCCTGATATTTGTCCTCATTCTTTCCCCAAAGTCCGGATTTATGCATTTCACTCATTGTTTGGAGAAATAATAGATTACGGGCCTGTGACCGCACACTAATGCATTTCAAACAAATCCATTTGAACATCATTATCCGCCCTCCCCCCACCCCACCCCCGGCCGCCTTCTGCCGTTCTAATGCCTGTGATCAAAGAAATTACTGGAGCCTGTTCCTCTCTACATCCTGCTTATTTGCAGTTCCAAAGATCATTTTAGGACTGCAAGAAATGATTTATGTAAGTATTTAATAAGGCGTACTCCCATCTACGTCGATTGCATGCGCAGCAATATGGTTTAAATGATGCAGAGGCACAAACAGTCTTGCTTACATTTCAGTCTGTGTGTTTGGGGCGTCTAACCAGGTGCACATGTGAACTCAGCGCCAATCCGATGTTCTGAGGACCCCTGGAAATTCCATGTGGTTTGGGGGGGTTGAGCAGTAATAGAGGGACACGTTTTATAGACATCTTTCCTCTTGTTGCTGTGGAATTAGCCACCGAGCATAATATCAGCCCCTTTGTGCACCCCCCCCATACAAGAACAAGAAGGCTCTACTTGGGATTGTTTTACCATTTTTAATTACTTTGTCATGTTATTTTATAAACTGCCTGATCCAGAAAAATCTCTCGAGAGGTAGAAGTCTTATCAAAGTAGAATCACAGAGTCATAGAGTTGGAAGGGACCTCCTGGGTCATCTAGTCCAACCCCCTGCACTATGCAGGGCACTCACAACCCTATCGCTCATCCACTGTAACCTGCCACTCCCTTGAACCTTCATGGAACCAGCCTCTCGGTCAGATGGCTCTCCAGCCACTGTTTAAAAATCTCCAAAGATGGAGAACCCACCACCTCCCGAGGAAGCCTGTTCCACTGAGAAACTGCTCTGATTGTCAGGGACTTCTTACAGATGTTTAGATGGAATTTCTTTTGTATTAATTTCATCCCATTGGATCTGGTCCATCCCTCTGGGGCAAAGTAGGTGCAAAGTTGCTGAGGCCTAGCGGGGAATTCCTTTATTTAGCCCCAATCTCCCACCCTTAAGAAACTGAGAGCGGGGAGGGAAGGGGGGGGATGGCCTACATAGGAATTTCTCTTAGTCTCTATCATCTTTACCACAGAGATTAGACAGAATTCCTAGAGCATACCCCATAAAGTGACATGCCATCCTCCTAGGATGCCAGCCTCCAGACAGGATCCCCCAGAATTACAGCTCGTCTCCAGACTACAAAGATCAGTTCCTCAGAAGAAAGTGGATACTTTGGAGGGAGGACTCTATGGGACTGTATCCCTGCCCTCCCCAGGCTTCATCCCCAAATCTACAGGAGTTTTCCTATCTGGATCTGGCAACCGTACCCCCTCATCCCCTGCTGATGCTACACTCTAGGATCTGACCCACACTCTATTGGCAAGTCCTAGAGGAGTTGTGTTGGTGCAATGATGTCACTTCCAGGGATTCACCAGAAGTGATGTCATCCTATCAGCGTCACATGATTCTCGCTCATCCCCTTCTCTCTGTCTCCAACTTCCGGCCAGCCAAAGGCTGACAACTTTACAACCGACGTGGATTGTTTTAAATCTCTTTGTAGCTGTGTGTTTCTACTAGGGTTGCCGGGTCCCACCTGCCCATTGCTGGGGGATGGGGGGGGGATAGGGTTGCTAGGCCCAGGCTGTGGGTCTACAGGACATTTGGGGGTGGGGCCTGGGGAGGACAGGGACCACAGTGGGGTGCGATGCCATAGAATCATAGAGTTGGAAGGGGCCATACAGGCCATCTAGTCCAACCCCCTGCTCAATGCAGGATCAGCCTAAAGCATCCAGGAGAAGGATCTGCATGAAGACCGCCAGTGAGGGGGAGCTCACCAACTCCTTAAGCAACTTATTCCACTGCTGAACTGCTCTGTCTGTGAAATATTTTCCCCCCTGATATCAAACCGGTAACGTTCTACATGTAGTTTAAAGCCATTACCGCAGGTCCTCTCCTCTGCGGCCAACACGAACCGCTCCCTGCCCTCCTTCAAGTGACAGCCTTTCAGATACTTCAAGAGAACCATCATGTCTCCTCTCCACCTCCTCTTCTCCAGGCTGAACATTCCCAAGTCCCTCAGCTTTTCCTCACAGGGCTTAGCCCACCCTCCAAAGCATCCAGTTTTGCTAAAGAAATTTATCTTCTGTGGTCTGGAGATGAGCTGTAATGCCGGGAGAGCCTCAGTTCCCACCAGGAGGCTGGCATCCCTCGATTCCACTTGGGTTCCCCCTGCTGCCTTATTTCAACCCGGCAGACGTTTCCAACTCTACCCAAGCCACCCGGCCTCCCGCCCTCCTCAATGAGTTTTGGCCTCTTCCTTTAATCAGTCCCCATCTTGTCTCCTCCACCCCCCACTGCTCCGTTTCACAGGCTTCATCCTGCCTCTCCTTTTCTCTCCATCGTTGGCCTTCGCTTGGTACAAAGGTTTCAGAGCGACAGAAGTAATTGCAAATATCGTGGCATTTCCTTTCTTAATTAATCCCAACTGTTTGGGGTTTTCCTTCCCCCTGGGCAGAACAGAAGGCATCCGTGTTTGATGAGGCCATTACGGCTTCATCGCTGGGGCAGCGGTGGCTTCTCCCGCCGAGTCTGTAAACAGCAGACAAGACCCAGGCCCCGCCCCTCGGCCCGGTTCTGGCTTTCATTACGGCCCCAGACTGGAGGAGCACCCAGCTGAGGCGTCCTGTAAGGTCTGCCCTGTCTTTCAAAGCTTGTTAACATGCTAATAGAAAAGGAAACGGGACTGACTTTCAGGAATTTACGGCTGAGTCTTAAACTTCAAAGATGGCCAGCCCTGCTTCTCCAGTGGCCGTCTCGGTGCCGTCACTGGTGGTCGTAGGGACATCCTTTCCCATTATCCACTCTATGAGTCCATAAAGACTGGGCTTGTTGTTGTAGTGGGGGGAAATCCCCACTTACTAAATATGCTCTGCTAATACGGGATGTAAAGAGGGGCTTGCCCACTGCAGATTAGGACATTCCTGGAGATTTGGAGAAGGGAGGAAAGGGAGCTCAGCAGGGTATAACGCCAGGAAGTCCACCCTTCAAAGCAGCCATTTTTGCAAGGGGAACTGACCTCTATAGTCTGAAGAAGAAGAAGAAGAGTTGGTTCTTATATGCCGCTTTTCCCTACCCGAAGGAGGCTCAAAGCGGCTTACAGTCGCCTTCCCTTTCCTCTCCCCACAACAGACACCCTGTGAGGTGGGTGAGGCTGAGAGAGCCCTGATATCACTGCTTGGTCAGAACAGTTTTATCAGTGCCATGGCGAGCCCAAGGTCACCCAGCTGGCTGCATGTGGGGGAGTGCAGAATCGAACCCGGCATGCCAGATTAGAAGTCCGCACTCCTAACCACTACACCAGACTGGCTCTCTGGAGATCAGTATAATTCTGGGAGATCTCTGAATCCTACCTGAGGTTGGCAAGTCTAGTAAAATGGCTTACCCTGAGTTTGTCCAACTGACAATCCAAACATAGACCGAGGATGTCACAGAGATTAGACTGTTGGATTAAGATTTGGGACAACCAATCTTGATTTTCTGCTACTCCATGGACGCTTGTCAGGTGACCTTGGGCCTGTCACATTCTAGGGATGCCAGCCTCCAATAGGGACCTGGGGATCCTCCAGAATCTTAGCTTATCTTCGGAGATCAGTTCCCCTGGAGAAAATGGATGCTTTGGAGGATGGACTCTATGGCATTGTACCCCACCGAGATGACCCTGGAAATCCTTCCAACTCTATGGTTCTATGATCTCGTCCTCACCAAACTCCGCCCCCAAATCTCCAGAGGTTTCCCAACCTGGAGCTGGTATCTCTACTCTCTTACCCTCCATTAGTGGCCAGGGCAGACATGGCAACCCTTTCACATTTTTTGACCATTTTTCACTACCTCACCGTGTCGTTGTGAAGATAAAGTGGAAGAGGAAAGAACACTGTGCTAAGTTGGTTGAAGTCATCACTGGAAGGATAGAAGAATATATATTTTCTAAAGGCAGCATGATCAAAATCAGCTTTCTGGAGGTGGACAATTAGAATAATAGAATTGGAAGGGACCTCCAGAGTCATCTAGTCCAACCCCCTGCACAATGCAGGAACTCACAACTACCTGCCCACCCACAGTGACCCCAATTTCATGCCCAAGTGATCTTTCCCCACCAAAAATCTCTAGAATCCAGTCTGGCCTGGAGGAAATGAACAGTTTACACCATTGGGATAGGTCTCTTTTTTTCTTCTAAGTTTGTCAAATATGTATTTCTGAAAGTTTGGAGGCTGTACCTCAAACCTCCATCCCCACAGGGCCCAGGAAAGGTGGGAATGCCGACATTCCCATTATAGTCTAGGTCGCCATTGACTCCCATGGGCACCAAAGCCAAAGCAGCCAAGTCATTTGAAAAATGAGCAAGTAAATATCATTCCTGATAACCATGACTGACCCTGCTCATGTTGCAAAAGCCAATGAGATCAGGCTAGCCTGGACCATCCAAGTGATGGCTTGCTTGGGCAGTGACCTTTCAACAGCTCTCTCTTGTGCAACTCCAGGCACTGTGACAGGGGAGAAATGGGTGAAAGGGGGATGTTTATGCCTCGCTCAGGCTCTGCTCATTCATCCCAAATATGGTTATCAGCTCTAGGTTGGGAAATACCTAGAGTTCATAGAATCATAGAGTGGGAAGGGGCCATACAGGCCATCTAGTCCAACCCCCTGCTCAACGCAGGATCAGCCCAAAGCATCCCAAAGCATCCAAGAAAAGTGTGTATCCAACCTTTGCTTGAAGACTGCCAGTGAGGGGGAGCTCACCACCTCCTTAGGCAACCTATTCCACTGCTGAACTACTCTGACTGTGAAAATTTTTTTCCTGATATCTAGCCTATATTGTTGTACTTGAAGTTTAAACCCATTACTGCATGTCCTCTCCTCTGCAGCCGACAGAAACAGCATTCTGCCCTCCTCAAGTGACAACCTTTCAAATACTTAAAGAGGGCTATCATGTCCCCTCTCAACCTCCTTTTCTCCAGGATGAACATTCCCAAGTCCCTCAACCTATCTTCATAGGGCTTGGTCCCTTGGCCCCAGATCATCCTCGTCACTCTCCTCTGTACCCTTTCAATTTTATCTACGTCCTTCTTGAAGTGAGGCCTCCAGAACTGCACACAGTACTCCAGGTGTGGTCTGACCAGTGCCGTATACAATAGGACTATGACATCTTGTGATTTTGATGTGATTCCCCTGTTGATACAGCCCAAAATGGCTGTAAGAAAAGTTCTTACAGGTGGCACCTGAGGAGGATGTGTCTTGGAGAAGAGAAGAACTTCAATGGGGTATCACTGGCAGCCTTCAAGCAAAGGTTGGATACACACCTTTTCTTGGATGCTTTACTTTTAACCACGACACCAAGTTATGTCTCTTCTTCACAGGATGCGAGCAACCCTAGATAAATGCACTATGGGCGTCTCACGCATTACAGAGCTTCCTGGAACGTATTCCAGGAAACACGCCGAGCTTATGAACAGCACCAGTTAGTTTGATGGAGTTTCAACATTGCCTTGTGTGAACTGAGAGTGTGCCCCGGTTCACACCCGAAGTCCCCTCGCAACGCTGGATTACAGAAGATTGATACGGTGGGCAAGCTGACTTTCTATTCAGAACGGGCATTGTCTTTCAAGAAAGCCGGCCGGCCATTATTGATTTTCTCATTAAGGAGCCCCCTGATCAGATTCCGAAGGACCCCAGGGGTTCCTCCCAACACCGCTTGAGAAACCTCTGCCTTAATCAAACCAAAGACAGTTTGGGAAGCCAGAATCAGTAGACATCTATTAGCATTCTAAGGTTGGAATCCGAAGAATTTGGAAGGACAAAAATGAAAGCCATGTTGCCCTGCTGGGTTAATTACACATGGAACGGTTGAGGCTGGCCTTCTCAGCAATAAAAGTGTCAAATGACACGGTGCCGCTGGGTTGTTTTGTGAAGTGACCTCTTGACTGAGTTTGCTGCTTGGTGTGTGTGTGTGTGTTTTTTTAATAGTCTAAAGGCAACACCCAGTTTTCTATCTTTTGAAGCGGAAATGAATTTCTCCCCAGTTCTCCTGTGCAAAACGAAAAGATATACCCCCCTCCTGCCCTCTGGCCGATGGAACGTTCCTCTGATTCCTGCTTGGTACATTGAGTGACGGGCCGGAGAAATTTTATGTAGATCTTTAGTTTGATATTAGAATCATAGTATCATAGAATCATAGAGTTGGGAGGGGCCACACAGGCCATAGAATCATAGAATCTTAGAATCATAGAGTTGGAAGGGGCCATACAAGCCATAGAATCATAGAATCATAGAGTTGGAAGGGGCCATACAGGCCATCTAGTCCAACCCCCTGCTCAACGCAGGATCAGCCCAAAGCATCCTAAAGCATCCAAGAAAAGTGTGTATCCAACCTTTGCTTGAAGACTGCCAGTGTTTGTATTGGTGTTTGTATCTTTTTTTAAAGCCCATTTCTATTCTGCCTCTGAGTGGCCCGTGGGCCATCATAAAGGCTGACTGACCGGCACCTCCCTGTGTGTAACCCATGGTGTAGGATTTCAAGGTCTGATTTATAACGATGGACATTTGGGAAGTATATAGCAGTTGGCACACAATGAATGGCATTTGGTGCTTGACAGGACTATCTTGTCTGCCCATGAACTTCTGCCCATCTGGGCTGCAGATGTGTCTTGAGCACATTCAAGGTATTCATGCCCAGCACAGATAAATCCTCATTGCTTTGCATCCTATTACAACGTTTCTGCATGTAGAAGTGAATTTATTCCAGGAAAGACTGGCCAGGGATTCTGGGGTTTTTTGGTGAGGCTGAGAGAGCCCTGATATCGCTGCTCGGTCAGAACAGCTCTATCAGTGCCGTGGGGAGCCCAAGGTCACCCAGCTGGCTGCATGTGGGGGAGCGCAGAATCAAACCCAGCTTGCCAGGTTAGAAGTCTGCACTCCTAACCACTACACCAAACTGACTTAGTCAGTTAATATGGCCTTTATATATATTTTTTTAAACAATGCTGGAAGCCACCTTGAAAAAATATTTTTAAGATCAGGGCATAAAGGATTAATATAAATAAACAATACTGTGCATATTTGATATTAAAAGCCTTGTTGGTTTCTCTTTTTTTTTGCTTCCCTTTTTTTGTTTGCTGCAAATCATCATGATCATCACAACATCGAATCGAGGATTTGGTGCTTGCAATTTCACTTGTGTCCCAGTTCCTCTCTCTCTCTCTCTCTCTGTCCTTAAGGATAGATTCAAATGGGTAGCCATGTTGGTCTGAAGTAGCACAATAAAATCAGCATCCAGTGGCACCTTTAAGACCAACAAAGATTTATTCAAGGTGTGAGCTTTCGAGTGCAAGCATCTTCTTAGACTATGAACCCCTTACATCAGGGGTAGTCAACCTGTGATCCTCTAGCTGTTCATGGACTACAATCCCCATAAGCCCCTGCCAGCAAATGCTGGCAAACACTGGCAGGGGCTCACGGGAATTGTAGTCCATGAACATCTGGAGGACCACAGGTTGACTACCCCTGCCTTACATGACATAGTCTGAGGAAGAGTGCTTGCCCTCGAAAGCTGATGCCCTGAATAAATCTTTGTTGGTCCTAAAGGTCCTACTGTCCTGTGAAATTTGGAATGTGTGAATTCAATCCCTGATTGCCTTCCTCTTCATAATCTGGCCCCATGTTACAGAAGGAGAAAGGCATCTCATCTCAGACAACATAAAAACGCCAAAGAAAACTTGGCTTGCGATTCACACTCCCTTTTTTTTCTGACAGCTCGTTAAAAGTTGGCAAAAGAGGTGCTGTGGAGGGACTTTTGTTATTCGGCGCTAATTAGAACGAAGTTAAGCACAAATAAAAAAGATGCTTCCCAAAGACGCTAGATTGTTAAAGGGCAATCCGCAGAACCTCTCCATCTCACAAGTCAGAAAGGGGAGGCCGGGAGGCCAGAGACGGATTCGAGAAAGGCTGGTTTTCTGTTATTCAAGAAGGAGAGCTGGCTTTTCCTACCCTGCTTTTCACTCCCAAAGGTGTCCTGACGTGGGTTACAAACATCTCTCCCTTCCTTTCCCCTCAACAGACAACTTGTGAGATAAGTGAGGCTGAGAGCTCCAAGAGAACTGCTCTATAAGAACTGCTCTAAGAGAACTGTGACTAGTCCAAGGTCACCCAGCTGGCTCCATGTGAAAGGAGTGTGGAATCAAACCTGGTTCTCCAGATTAGAGACCAGCACAACCACTGCGCCATGCTGGCTCTCAGAGTAAAAGGTAGTTTATTACTTTTCATTTCAGAATGCAGCACAGTTAAGAAGAGGAGTTGGTTTGGATGCCCCACTTTTCACTGCCCGAAGGAGTCTCAAAGCAGCTTAACAATTTTCTTCCCTTCCTTTCCCCACAACAGACACCCTGTCAGGTAGGTGGAGCTGAGAGAGCTCTCACAGGAATGCTCGGTCAGAACAGCACCATCAGGACTGTGACTAGCCCAAGTTCACCCAGCTGGCTGCATGTGGAAGGAGCAGGGAATCAAACCAGGCTTTCCAGATTAGAAGTCACTGCTCTTAACCGCTACATCACGTTGGCATAAGCATACAGTTGACATCCAGTCAGTCCATGAAGTATCTCTTTAAGATTTCCCCTTTACATAGGGAGATTTGAGCTGGATGGCCCAGGCTGGCCCAAGCTCATGAGATCTCAGAAGGGTTGGCCATGGATGCCAGACCACCAAGGAAGTCCAGGGTCCCTACTAGGGTTGCCAACCTCCAGGTAGGGAATGGATCCACAATGGAATAAACAAAGTTAAGTGCAGAATCAGCCTTGTTTGGAGCCATCCCACACATGCTTAGACTTGGCAACTTTCTCCCCCTCCCCCAGATGGGACCCAAATGGCACGCACAGCTATAATTCAATAAGAGCGGCCTTTTCTTCCAGCGGAAGTTGAGTTTCTGCCTGTCGGTAGCTGTCAGCCCTGCAAGATGTCGCACCGGCTAAGACGCCAGAGTCTCCTCCGCTGCCCACGAACCCGATGGAGGAAAAGATACAGCCGAGAGCTGAAAGGTAGCAGGTTGTCCCACAGCCCTTCCGCTGCACGGCTGCCAACCAGGATCTTGCGAAACACCCTGTGCAGTGACAACCACTGGCCAGCCACAGCCACCGCAATCAGCTTTCCAGGTGGAGCCTCTCAGGCAATTATATCAGCCATCCATTGTGGTTCCTATAATCCTTTCAATTGGGTGTACCCTTCCATGCATATAAATTTCCATTGACTCGGGATAATTGGTCGGGGTGTTTTTCTGCCGGGTTGAATCAATTCGATCGAGGCTGGTCGTTTTCCGTCCCTGATTCTTGTTGTTCCTGGTAATATGGAAGGAGGATTGGGGGGGGGGAGGGGGCTTGATCATTCCAAGAGGGGATGGCCCACTAGGCAGAACTGATATTGCCCTTGGAAAGCCATGAATGCTTGTTTCAGGGTTGTGAGTTCTGGATTGGGAAATACCTGGGAACTCTGAAGGTGGAGCTGAGACTGGGCAGATTTGGGGGCAGGGAAAGACCACAGGGGACTTCAATGCTACGGAGTCCACCCTCTAAAGCAGCCGTTTTCTCCAGGGGTTCTGATCTGTTTAGTCTGGAGCTGACCAATAATGCCAGGGGATCCCCAGGTCCCACCCGGAGGCTGGCATTGCTAGGGCAAATGGGGAGAGCTTTCAGTGAAGGAGAGAAGTGTGAGCAACAGCAAGCCCCAGCCCTCTCCCTTGATGCTGCTGGTTTGTTTGTTTTGTGTGCTTAGTTCCCAGGTGGGACCTGTGACAACCCAAGAAAGAGAGCTGCGCCGGGTTCAGGAGACCTGGCCGTCCTGCATAGTGCAGGGGGTTGGACTAGATGACCCATGAGGTCCCTTCCAACTCTTTTATTCTATGATCCTAGTTGTTGTGATCGTATGGCTGCAACCGGTCTGGAACAAAATGCCCCCTCTCTTTAATAGAAGGTAGGATTTAGCTGGCGATGTTACGAAAAGCTTCATTCCCCATTTCTGCCCGTGTCGCTTCTATTAAAGGACCGCGACATTTTCTCCCAGGCCGGCTGGTGGAGCCTTTACCAGGCAAAGCAGATGCAGGAATCCAGAGCTAACGGTTCCCCTTGTGAAATTGGTCTAGACTGGAGTGCAGCCTCCGCTTCCTAACCAGGCGGCAACTCCTGGCTCTGCATGTCGGTGTCTTATCGCCAATAGGACTAATAAGCACCTTTGAGCATCCAAACGGAGCGCAGTCATTGATGTATTTAAATCCCTACCCCACAGACTCCCTAAGGCTACCGCCGAGGTGGTAAGTTGGCTGCAGAGCGCACGGTTTGCATGCGCGAGGCTCTTGCTCAATCCTTGGCAGCTCAAGGATCTCAGGGAACAAGTCGGGGGAACGTCTCCTGCCTGACACCTTGGCGAGCCAGTCGGCATAGGAGATATTGAATTAGATAGCCCAGTGGCAGCTGCGTGTGTTTGTAGGCCTTGGGGCAGGTTGTTTGGAGCTGGAATCTGTGCGCGCACGGGAGCCGATGGGGCTTGCGCAGCCGTTCCCGGGCCCCGTGTTGCAAGAGAGCAACGAGAAGTCAATTTGTTGGCTTAATGGCTCCTGGGAACCCTGCGCTCATGCATAGGAGGAGGCAGCAGCTGTGCCTGATTTCTTTTCCTTTTCTTTCCTAGCCTCCACTGGCTAGAATTCTCTCCACAAGAGAATCTGACAATTGCATCATTCTACCACTTGCTGTCAGGGCCAGTTCTACGGCTGCCAACTTTCAGGTGATGGCTGGAGATCGCCTGAGGTTACAGCTGATTTCCAGTTGATGGGGATCGGATCTGATGGGCAGTCTGTGGCACTAGACCCCACTGGAGTCCTTCCCTTGCCCAAGCCCCAACCTCAAAATTGTCACGGATTTTCTAAGCTGGAGCAGGCAAGCCTATCCAGGGTCCATTCTGCACACACTAGATAATGCACTTTCAATGAACTTTAGAAGTAGATTTTCCTGTTCTGCACAGGAAAATCCAGCTGCAAGAGGACATTGAAATTGCATTATCAAATGTGTGCAGAATGGGCCTAGGTCCAGGTATTTTGGGAGGGTTTGGACAGAGGATTCCCAGGGCTCACTGTCCTCTATTGTCCACAGCCAGGCTTGTAACCGGGAGGGAGGGTGACAGGAACAATGACCCCCAAGTATGCCCTGCCCCAATCAGCTTTCTTCCTGTTGTAGGGGGAGAAGCGCATTGGCTAGCTCAACAATGCCTCTTCCCTACAGTCCTATTCAGCTCTGTACTGCCAACCTTGCTGGATGAGGCAGTGATGTAGCTTCCCAAGCATCTGGCCCCCCTCCTGGTTGGGTATCCATGGTATAGCCCAATCTCATAAACCGGATCAGTGCTTGGATGGGCGACTGTCAAGGAAGACTTTTCAAAGGAAGAACCTCAGAAGAGCCCTGCTGGATCAGACCAATGGTCCCCCTAGTCCAGCATCCTGTCTCACACAGTCACCAACCAGTTCCTTTGGAGGGCCAACAGCAGGGCATAGACCGTCCCCTGTTGCGTCCTCCTGGCTCTGGGGTTCAGAGGTTGACTCTCTGAATGAGGAGGTTCTCCTTACTCACCACTGCTAGTGGTGACTTAAAGACTTGGGTTGCCAACCTCCAGGTGGTGGCTGGAGATTCCCTGAGATTACAAGCAACAGAGACCAGCTCACTTGAGGGAAAGGGCTGTTTTGAAAGATGGGCACTACAGCTTATAATCTGTTGAAGTTTCTCTCCTGCCCATCAGGCTCCGCACACCCCAAATGTCCTAGTCTTTCCTAATCCAGAGCTGGCAACTCAACTGATCAGCCTCTATTCCATGAATCTGTCTTAAGCCCTTTTTAAAGCTGCTTAGTCTTGTGGCCATCACTACATCCTTTGGCAGCCAATTCCACATTTTCATCACTGGCTGTGTAAAGAATCATTCCCTTTTGGCCTGCCTTGAACCTACTGCCTATTGGCCTGGTGTTCTAGTCTTTTCAAGACGGGGAGGGAACGTTCTCTTTGTCAGCCCCCTCCACTCCTTGCACAATTAGATCAATCTCGGTCACGTCCAACCTTTGCCATCTCTTTTCTAAACTGAAAAGTCCCAGATCCTTCAGCCTTTCCTTATAGCTGTGGTTCTCAACCTGGGGGTCGGGACCTCCCTTTGGGGGTTGAATGACCCTTTCACACGGGTTGCAGAAGGGCAAGCAGCTTGGCTGGGGTGGGCGCCATCCACACAACAGCCTTGCGGGGTAGATCGAGATAGAGCGTTCATCTGTCTGGAGCAGCGGAAAAGAACGAGATCGGCACAGTGGGACAAGAGGCAGAGCTGAACTGAGAAACCCCAGGGGAAAAAAAAACAATTTATATACAATCATGAACAATGGATCTTCACACCAGTGGTCAATTTTGGTTTACATAATTTCTGTGAAAGGACGCTTGCATAATGTTATGATTGGGGGTCACCACACCATGAGGAACTGCATTAAAGGGTCGCAGCATTAGGAAGGTTGAGAACCACTGCCTTAAAGGGAAGGTGATCCAGCTCCCAGTTGCCTTGGTGGCCCCCTTCAATGGCCAACCCACCTCTGCTTCAGCACTGCCCTTGGAAACCTGCAAGGTTGTTACCATTAACTGACTTTCGACACACACACATACATAGAAGCGTTTGAAGTTATTGCATCAGTTTGCTCTGGGAAGAAATACAAACAAAAGGAACCTCCTTGCTTCATAATCTGCCGTGTTCTCCCTATTGATCACTCACTTACAGACATCATGCCATCGACTTGCCGGTCTCGTACCTAGAGCATGGCGATCCCTCCAGCTTTCTCAAGACTGCCACAGGGGCCCTGGAGAACAAATTACCCGGGCTACTTAATTATAGTGTCTGACTCTTTATCTCACAGAATGCGTATGTAAATTTCACTCTGGAAGCCAGGATGTGAACCTACAGAGAGTGAGTCACTGGGGATCTCCGCCTCTTTGGAGAACTAAGCACAGAAGAAGGTGGAAACCAGGAGCCTAGGCCTCCTGAACCCTGACTTGGCTGGCCCAGGCTAGCCTGCGCTTGTCAGTTCTTGATAGCTAAGCATGGTCGGGCCTGGTGAGTGTTTGGATGGGAGACCACCAAGGATGTCCCAGCTTGCTATACAGAGGCAGGCCATTGCAAACCACCCCTGAACATGTCTTACGTTGAAAACCTTATGAGTCACCACCATGTCAGCTGAGACTTGGCAGCAAAAAAGGAGTGGGTGTCTCAGCAGTTTGGTGTAGCAGTTAGGAGTGCGGACTTCTAATCTGGCCAGCTGGGTTTGATTCTGCACTCCCCCACATGCAGCCAACTTCTTCTTCTTCTTCTTCTTCTTCTTCTTCTTCTTCTTCAGGGGAAAGCCTGCCATATTTTTGTAACATCATGATTTATTCATAATAAAAAAGCCCCCTACATTCATCCTTCAGGTTCTATCACTTATTTTACTCTCCATTGCTTCTCAGAAGACCTTTCCCTTCCATTGTATTGTTCCTTCACCCACAGCCTCATCTCGTAGCAATTTAGGTTCTTTAGCAGACTGTTTGGTCCTGGGTGTTGATTGTAACGCCAAGCCATGATTCACTCTTTGCTTGAGCGCAGGTTGGGCATCACAGTGGCAAGCTGAGATCTGGAGGGTGCTGAAACAACATCATTCAGTTTACCGCGGACAATTTCTACCAAGCTCTCCCCATTCTACAAAGACACAAAGCATGGATTCCCTAGAACAGGGGTAGTCAAACTGCGGCCCTCCAGATGTCCATGGACTACAATTCCCAGGAGCCCCCTGCCAGCATTTGCTGGCAGGGGGCTCCTGGGAATTGTAGTCCATGGACATCTGGAGGGCCGCAGTTTGACTACCCCTGCTCTAGAAGGCTGCCACTTATCTGGTGTGTTCTCTGTAGTGCGCTACCTTTTTGAACTGAAGCATAGACCAGGTACCATATAATGAGCCTAGCTACACATCATGTTTTTCCTGGCTCCTGCATGCAAAGCTTTGTAAATTTTGTGCTGAGAATGTAATTCCCAGGCGTGTGCAAGTCCAATCTGTTTCAGGACTACAATGCATGGATAAAGGGGAATTTAGCCTTTCTCCCATAACTTTTCCCCAAGAGTCCCAGGAGGCATCATTTTCCCCACTGGGGAAAACTTTAAGTTCCCTATCAGTATACATGGAACCTCACAAAGGGGCAAATGGCACTGCCAGACCAATTTCCAGTCTAGAAAATGACACGGGGTACATCAGCCTCCCATTCCCCCTCCATCATGGTCCCAATCTGAATTGGACCCTGTTCACCTGGGAACTGAATTCCCAGCATGGATCTCACAACATGTCTAGTTGTATGAACCTGGGGCGGGGGGGGGGGGGGTATATATATATATGTGTGTGTGTATGTGTGTGTGTAGTTAAGGCCCAATCAATGTTCAACCTGTGGGTCAAGACATATAAGTGGACTACAAAGCTGTAAGTGGAATGTGGCCTGACTCTTTCTAAAGGCCACCCCTTCCCTTTCTATTGCTCTCTTTTGTAAGTGGGAAACCAAGATCTGACCCTGGAAACAGCACCTTCCATGCCATACCTTAGTTAACACTTCTTTCCTTCACTGCACATCTATGTTAACCAAGTAAATCATGCCCTGATGGTTCCTGGAGTTTCTTAGGCCTATTATGAACGGCCACCGTAACGGCAGTTGGCAAAACGTGGAGGAGGAAGAAGCGAGGCAAACCGCAAATGCACGGGACAGAACGCAATGGTGGCAAAACCCAGAGCAGCCACTGGCTGCAGCCGATAAGGTGGCGATGTGGAGCAAACAGGAAGGAGGCAAGCGTGGTGCTGACCGAGGCTGGGCCGCCAAGCAGGGCAGCCATGGCACACGCAGGGGCAGGCCCTGCCGGCGGAACCGAAGGGCATGGAAGGGGAGAGAACAAGCACACCCAGAAGCCCTGTACACCATTGACCTCCCCGATTATGCACACGGCCACTCTGGCGCCGCTTCTGGTTGTGCTCTGGTTGCCTGGGAAGCTCCACTTTCTTCTGCGTTTCGCTAACGCAGCTTTTTCGGCGGCATACGTCGACTCTGCACCCGGCTGCTGCCAGCAGCGTGCATTATTATTATCCGCCACCATTCCTCCTTGAATGCGGACCTTCCCCTCCATGCAAAAGAGGCCTTTGAATCCTAATTGGAAGGAGTAATGGAGAAGGAGAGTGTGGTCAGAGGCTGGAATGTGATTTCCATATGAAAGGCTGTACATGTCAGAATGCCATTTGATTGGGGCCTTTGTGCAATGTTTGTTGGTTTCTCCAAAACATCTAGTTAGCCACTGTAGAAAATGGAATGCTGGACTATATATATATATATATACACACACACAATTTGACCAGCCCAGGATGGATCACCTTATTTGGATTTGTGGGTGACCATGCCCAAAGGATATGAGCCTCTTGTGGCGCAGGGTGGTAAGGCAGCAGACCTGCAGTCTGAAAGCTCTGCCCATGAGGCTGGGAGTTCAATGCCAGCAGCCGGCTCAAGGTTGACTCAGCCTTCCATCCTTCTGAGGTCGGTAAAATGAGTACCCAGCTTGCTGGGGGGTAAACGATAATGACTGGGGAAGGCACTGGCAAACCACCCCGTATTGAGTCTGCCAAGAAAACGCTAGAGGGCGTTACCCCAAGGGTCAGACATGACTCGGTGCTTGCACAGGGGATACCTTTACCTTTACCTTATGACCAAAGGAGTGAGAGCTACTGTTTTATATGATTGTCATACTGACTACTCTTTAAAACAAAGGGCACGTGGAATTCTTTGATTGCTTTCTCAGTGTAACAGTGGATATAAGTACCATCTGTTTAAGTTAATAGATATTTGCAGAAGACAATGAGCTGGATCACCCATTAGAAATACAGTAGTATTGAAAGAAATTAATAAGATATTATATCAGGCCAACAGTTAGATTCAAGAATATTTCTATTAACAGTAAGAGGCTGAGTACCAAAGGAAAAATAAGAACTTTGTTGTCAGAGTGACAATGCTAGCTGGAAATGTATGCATGTACTACTGGAAACAGGATAAAACCCTATGCCTGGGAAAGACTTTTGAAGATCTGGCAAAGTGCAATGATAGGAGCATGATTATCAGCTATATATGCGTTGGAGAGGGAAGAGAAGGAATGAACCCTCATATAGGGAGCATTTTGCATGCATTAGATATACCGGAATCCCAATTTTAATGCAAATGTAATTCAGAAGAATTGACTTCCTATAGTCTAAAGATATAGTAACATATAAGTTGGAGCCCTTCTGACAGCAGGCAAACCCTTTCTCTCATTGAGGAGCAATTTATAGATAGAAAACCATGAACATCTGTTCCACATAATATATTTCTGGTTGGAGGAGGAGCGCGTCTCATGGCTTAAGTGCCACTCAGCGCTTAACATCCACTCAGAGTGGCAGACGTGCCTCTGAGTGCCTCTTCCTCCTCCTCCAACTGGTTTGCTTGTCTGCCCAGCGGCCAGCCAATCGCCTTTCATCCCCCACCCCTGACCACCCCCTCCTCCTTCCACTTCCTTCCACAAATAAGTTAGATTTTGTGTGAAGGAGTAGCTGGCCTGCTGGTGGCCTCGTTCACCCCAGGAAGATGCATAATTTAGGACAAAAGGTCTACTGATGATGCCACTGATAAAGGAACACTCCTCAAAAATGAGTACTTTATACAAGAGCTCGTTTTGACTTGGCTTTTGTCTTACATTAAAAGGTTGAATTTGACACCTCCTCAGCATTGTTCTTCGCTGGTTAACTAGTCTATGGAAGCTGCCTATTACAGAAATGTGTAAATTCCTGGACAAGTTCTTGCAGAATTGCACCTGTAACTATATGTGACTCCATTCCTGAATCGTGGAACCAACTCTTTGTGTTTGTGCCAAAAAGGTATATGAAAGATAATATTCGATTTATAATAGATGCAATTGAATTTGTGAACAAGAAGAAAAGAGAGAAGCATTTCTACTTTGATGTGGAAAAAGCAATTGATAATATAACTTGGTTTTTTTAACTAAATGTACTGCAGAATATGGATTGTGGGCCCATTATTTCTGAATTTGGTGCAAGGTATATATGAAGAAGCAATCAAAAATTTTAATAATTTTAATAGGACCAAGCCCTATGAAGATAGGTTGAGGGACTTGGGAATGTTCAGCCTGGAGAAAAGGAGGTTTAGAGGGGACATGATAGCCCTCTTTAAGTATTTGAAAGGTTGTCACTTGGAGAAGGGCAGGATGCTGTTTCTGTTGGCTGCAGAGGAGAGGACACGCAGTAATGGGTTTAAACTTCAAGTACAACGATATAGGCTAGATATCAGGAAAACATTTTTCACAGTCAGAGTAGTTCAGCAGTGGAATAGGCTACCTAAGGAGGTGGTGAGCTCCCTCTCACTGGCAGTCTTCAAGCAAAGGTTGGATACACACTTTTCTTGGATGCTTTAGGATGCTTAGGGCTGATCCTGCGTTGAGCAGGGGGTTGGACTAGATGGCCTGCATGGCCCCTTCCAACTCTATGATTCTATGATTCTATGATTCTATGATTCTAATAAATGGAAATCTAACAGAAATAATTCCAATAGAAAAAGGAACATGCCAGGGATGTCCTGTGTTATTCATTTTAGCACCGGAATTTTAGCCACAAAGAAGAAGAAGAAGAAGAAGAAGAAGAAGAAGAAGAAGAAGAAGAAGAAGAAGAAGAAGAAGAAGAAGAAGAAGAGTTGGTTCTTATATGCTGCTTTTCTCTACCCGAAGGAGGCTCAAAGCGGCTTACAGTCGCCTTCCATTCCTCTCCCCACAACAGACACCCTGTGGGGTAGGTGAGGCTGAGAGAGCGCTGATATCACTGCTCAGTCAGAACAGTTTTATCAGTGCTGTGGTAAGCCCAAGGTCACCCAGCTGGCTGCATGTGGGGGAGTGCAGAATCGAACCCGGCATGCCAGATTAGAAGTCCGCGCTCCTAACTACGACACCAAACTGGCTCTCAGTTGTATCAGACAAGATACAATTAATTAAGTGAATAAGGGAGGGCAATACTGAATTTAAAATGAAAAGCTACACCGATTATGTATTATTAACAGTTTTTGGACCCAGAACAATTGCTGCAGTATCTAATAGAACATATTGAAGAATTTGGATTCTTTCAGGATATAAAATTAACAGGAAAAAAGACACAAATGGTAATGAAATTTCTAACTCAGCAACAAGAAGAAAATATTGCAAAGACTATAGATTGTACCTTAGCTACTGATCTTATTAAATATCTGGAGATAAATATGACTGAGAAAACTAGAAACTTTAAAAAAACAATGACTAGGAAACTTGGAAATTGACACCAGCAGATTGATCAAGATGAAAAAAATTGAAAATATCTTGGCTAAGCAAAATTTCAACAATAAAAATGAATGTAATGCCCCAAAAATCTTTTATTCCAAATACTACTAATATGTACACAAGAAATAATTTTGACAGACTGACAAAGGCAGAGAAATACATTTATCTGGAATGGTAAACCCCACCCCCCAAAAACAACAACCAAGAATTGTTGTTGTTGTTAGGTACAAAGTCGTGTCTGACCCACCGCGACCCCATGGACAATGATCCTCCAGGCCTTCCTGTCCTCTACCATACCCCGGAGTCCATTTAAGTTTGCACCGACTGCTTCAGTGACTCCATCCAGCCACCTCATTCTCTGTCGTCCCCTTCTTCTTTTGCCCTCAATCGCTCCCAGCATTAGGCTCTTCTCCAGGGATTCCTTCCTTCTCATGAGGTGGCCAAAGTATTTGAGTTTCATCTTCAGGATCTGGCCTTCTAAGGAGCAGGCAGGGCTGATCTCCTCTAGGACTGACCGGTTTGTTCACCTTGCAGTCCAAGAATAAGTTTTAGAATACTTCAACATGAGAAAAAATGAGAAGGGTTAGCAGTTTCAAATATAACATTATATGTGGTAGTTTGGTCTGAATTGCAGATTGGATTAAAGATCCAAAACAGAGAATCATAAACTTGGAGTCAGAAATTTAGAGGAAGGCTTACAGGAATCAATCAGAATGGCTGTACCACAAGAAAAGTCATATAATCAGGGAGAGATTATTGAGAATATGCTTGTCATGTCAGAATATATTGAGTCCCCCAAATTCCTCCTCTAACAGAAGCCATTCATGATAAGAACATGAACATCAAAAGCCATTTTTTAACCTATGGTAATATACTAAACGCTCAAGGGAAATTCAAGTCCTGGCAAGATATCAGTGATGAAGCCTTCCACATTCAATGGTTATTATACCACCAATCGGTTTCAAGATTAAAGGAAGTGAAGACTATGGAAGATGGAGCCTTAAGAGAAAAGGCAGAGCTTTAATAGCTGATTACAAAGCAAAATATATATATATATTACAGTGGTAAGCTCGTTTTGCTAGCATGAAAGCACACAGCACATGTGAAAACACACCTTCCTGCGTCACACGTGAACAGACAGGCATAGCAGGTCTCCCTTTATGAAATGTATAAGTCTGACTGCTACATAGCTCCATGCACAGAAGGTCTTTCATTTAACCACCCTCGTGCCAATTGCCAGGCCAAATCTTAGCACCAAACCATCTGAACAAATAGCCTTCTATCTAAATAGAGGGCAGCTTCTCTCTATTTTTCAGATTACTTCTTGCAAACATGTCACATGATCACAGAATCATAGAGTTTGAAGGGGCCATACAGGCCAGCTAGTCCAACCCCCTGCTCAATGCAGGATTAGCCTAAAGCCTCAATGAGAAGTATCTGTCCAGCCACAGCTTGAAGACCATCAGTGAGGGGGAGCTCACCATTTCCTCAGGCAGCCAATTCCACTGCTGAACTACTGTGACTGTGAACTATCTCGCCAGTACCATTCTACACATATTTTAAACCCATTACTGTGGGTCCTATCCTCTGCTGCCAACAAAAACCTTTCTCTGCTCTTCTCCAAGTGACACTTCCAAATACTTCAAGAGAGCCATTATGTCCCCTCTCAACCTCCTCTTCTCCAGGCTGAACATACCCAAGTCCTTTCTTCATAGGGCTTGGTCCCCTAGGTCCCAGATCATCCTCGTCACTCTCCTCTGAACCCTCTCCATTTTGTTCACCTCCTTTTTGAAGTGAGGCCTCCAAAACAGCACACAGTACTCCAGGTGCTGTCGGACCAATAGTGCCCTCCCATCCAAAATGTGAAACCTTCCCTTCCTCCCAGATGTTTTTGTCCAGGAAGGACGAGCAATAGAATCCATTGGAAACTCCCAACCATGCATGTTGCTTGGGATGAGACTTCTCCAGATGCATTGCCAAAACACACGTGCATCCCTGAAGGGGATTGCACATGCATAAAAATTACAAGCCATTAAGAACTCTCAAAAACATAGTGCTCTGGTATTATTCATTGCAACTGACAATCGGTTTTGGCATTGAGGATTGACAATGCCAGCTTGCAAAATTCCCAGAGATTCTGTAGTGTCTGGGGAAGTCAATGTCTGGGGGAAGGAGGGAACTGAGGAAACTGCACAATTTCCACTTCCCTCCAGTGCGATTGATCTCAGTGTGCTGGACATCAGCTCTCATTCAAGGGCAGCTCTTGACCCTACCTTGGTGTTGGTAGCCCTAATTCCACATCAAGCCAAGGGAAGTTTGGATACCACTCATATGAAAATTCCCTACACAAATTGCATAACACACAAACCATTTTCCCCAAGATTTCTTGTGAATCTATTTTCCAAAAATGACTTACCGCATACTTATGCTGAAGCTACAAAGACTGAAGCTCAGACGGACAGGGGGATGAAATGATTCATTCCCCTTTAAAAGGGAGGGTTAGATGGTTAGCCCACAAAGTGAGTGCCACATGAATCCGATTTAGCCAATTATAGAATATATAAATTGTAAACAGGATGAATCCATGGCAACAAACAAGGCAGTAAACAAAAGACAGGCATTGGCCACACATGTGGAGGGGAAGGGATGAACCTGTAATCACTTGCTACCTGTTGCTTTGAAATGAAGCCAGCATGATGCAGTAGGTAAGAATGGCAGCCTCTAATCTGGAAAACCAGATTTGATCCCCACTTCTTCACATGGCAGCCAGCTGGGTGGCCTTGGACCAATCACAGTTCTCTCAGAGCAGTTCTTATAGAGCAGTTCTTTTGGGGCTTTCTCAGCCCCACCTACCTCACAGGGTGTCTGTTGTGGAGGAAGGGAAAGGAGTTTATAAGCCACTTTGGGATTACTTTAGCTAGTGAAAAGCGTGGTATAAAAGACAACTCTTCTACTTCTTAATGTGCAAACAGGAGAATTAGGGACAGATTATATGCCAAGGGCAATGGGTGATATGCCCAAAATTCCCATTAAGGATACAAGATGCAAAATAGTAAACACTTATCCAGTCGCAGAGAACTGACCAATTGTGCACACTGGCATGAAAATCTATTGTGTGTCTTGTGTCTATATCTTGTGGTTTTCTGGGGGAGTCATTTGCTACTGTACCATGCTGAGATCACAATAAAAAGAGCTGTTTTCGCCTGCCCAGTGTCCTGGTTTCTTTTGAACCCGTGGATTTAATGCAGTCCACAATAAGGAAACCATGCTGGCAAAGAAACAGGCAGATGCCTAGTGGGTAACCTCAATCGAGATGACCACCAGGAAGTTGTCTCTGAAGGGCCAAAATGAGTCCATGCAGTCATTATGCCAGTTATACGCCAATACTTATTGCCCGTAGAGTGTGAAAAGCATCACAGAGCTATCATCCCCGTGATTTGTACAATGGTCCTGCAACACAGGCAACTATTATATAACTACTAGCAAGTAAGCCCATTGCAACCAGGAATGCAATTGGCCACCCCTGATCAAGTTCCCTGGAGCAAACAACAATTTCCCACCCCATACCTCTGTGATTCTGTGATTCTGAAAGTCCAGCCAGCATTCTCTTTTGACTGCTGATGGAGGAGCCAAGTGCAGCACTAGGCTGCTTAGAATCATAGAATCATAGAATCATAGAGTTGGAAGGGGCCATACAGGCCATCTAGTCCGACCCCCTGCTCAACGCATCTAGTCCAACCCCCTGCTCAACGCAGGATCAGCCCAAAGCATCCTAAAGAATCATGCTTGTATTTTTCCTTTCCTTAATGAGTAGGGGAAAGGGGGTGGGGAGCCGAGCTGAGCCGAGTGGAGCCAGCAGCAGCCTCTCAGTGAATAAGGCAAATCTCTGCTGAGAGAAGTGTGGGCTTCTGGAGCACAGTCGCTTTAAATCAGATTTCAAAAGGAGGAAAAAATAAATCTTTGGAGGAAAGTTATGCAACTGGGAACCAGGAAGTCTTTGAACTGGCACCCAGCCAATCAGACAGCTTCTCTACCTCAGTGGCTTGATCAGTTATACAAGTTATCTCCACTCCTGGCTATTGTGGGGGAAAGGTAGGGTCACCGCAGCTCAATCATGCATGTTGCAGAGGGAAAATTTAAATCGCCCAAAATAAAAATGGGAATCAAATTCAGTGTAAACAGAGGGGATTTATTCGGACTGGGGGGTGGATAAAAAGCGCTGGGCAGACTGCCCAGGTTGCATGTTTTCAGATGCTAGCAACTCAGAGACGCACTGAAATATGCTCAGAATTTAAGCCCAGCCTCCTTTAATAGGGACACTGCCTGGAGAACAGCCATGGGGAAGTTATGCTGTTTCCAGGAGTGAGGCCTTGCTGTGTCATCAGAGCTCCTTGCCGACTCCAAGGTTGCCACAGCCTCCCTGCCCAATGTCAGCGGGTGTGGAGGGAGGGTGGCCAGATGCAGGTTGGGAAATTCCTGCAGGTTTCAGGATGGAGTCAGGGACCTCAGCAGGGATGCCGGTCCCCAGGTGGGTCTTGGGGATCCCCTGAAATTACAGCTCATCTCCAGAGATCAGAAAACGGCTGCTTGGGAGGGTGGACACCATAGCATTATAACACATGAGGTCCCTCCCTGCCCAAGTCCCACCCACTCCCAGCTCCACCCCCAAAGTCTCCAGGTATTGGCCAAACCAGCGATGACAACTCTAGACCTCAGTGGGCTACAATGCCTGGTGTGTACAATGCCTGGAGAGTCCACTCTCCAAAGCAGCCATTTTCTCCAGGAGAATTGATTTCTGTAGTCTCACGTCTCACCTGGAGGATGACATCCCTCCTGACCTCCTTCAAGTTTTGTCCACGTGCTTTTTGAAGTGAGGCCACCGGAACTGGACACAGGACTCCAGAGGCCCTCTGACCAATGCAGTATACAGCTGGATTATGACAGTGCCATTTTGATGTGCTGATATACAGCCAAAGTCTGAATGTGCTGTTTTTACCGCCGCATCCCACGGTCTGCTCATATTTAGTTTCTTGTACCACCCCTCCAAAGCGGTCATTTTCTCCAGGGAAACTAACCTGTGTCACCTGGAGATCAGCTGTAATTCCAGGAGACCCCTGAGACCCACCTGAAGTTTGACAATCCTTGTGAACTCCACTCACTGTTGCCTCCTCTTTGCTATTTCAGCTCGATGCTTCCCCCTCTTTGATTCTCTGCATTAGTGCACTGAACCTCTTCCCATCCCGTCATGTTCACAGGGAAAAGAAACAACTTGTCAGGTGCAAATAGAACAAAGAAGAGATCCAGGCTGCAGAAGCACCAAAGGTCTATTCCTCATAAAAACTCTCACATCTCCACCACAGAGGTCCCTCCGGTTTATAGCTCTGTGTCTTTTGTTGAGCCATAAGGATCCCTTTGTCTGCAGCGTGTTCAATATGCTTTCCAGCCCATTGCAGCCCTATCGTAAAAGGAGCAGCGCAGGGCAGACGCCGCACATAATAATTTAGCTCCAATTAAGCCGAGTGATTATTTTGAGACATCTTGTGATCTCTCGGCAAGCGCAGAGTAAATATAGAGTTGGGGCGCAAAAACCACCGCCATAAAATATATATATATGGCAGGGACTGTGTAATTAAAAGGATATGATGTCGGCTAATATCTGCTGTATGTGTTACGCCATACCCGACAATTAAAATACTTGCGCCTCGCCAGCTCTTACGATTTCCTGGGATTGGAAGAATGCCGCCCCAGAATGGGAAGGCGGGCAGTGCTTAGAGTGGCATCTAGGGCTCAGTGGCAGGCAGTTACGCAGGAAGCAGGATGATGAGAAGTTTTCATGGGAATGTAGGAAGCTGCCTTCTACGGAATTGCTTTAGGATGCTTTGGGCTGACCCTGCGTTGAGCAGGGGGTTGGACTAGATGGCCTGTGTGGCCCCTTCCAACTCTATGATTCTGTGATTCTGTGAATTAGACCATCAGTCCATCTGAGTCAATATTTGTCTACTCAGATTGGCTGCAGCTCTTCGGGATCTTAGACTGAGGTCTTTCCCATCACCTACTGCCTGGTCCTTTTAAGTGGAGATACCTGGGATTATTATTACAGTATTTGCGGGCGTACAAGACTACTTTCCCCCCCTGAAAAACATGCCTCCAAGTGGGGGGGTCGTCCTATACGCCGGGTGCACTTCAGTTGGGATAGATATATTTGCCGATAGTGGCCCATAGTACTGTAATGTAATGTAACAAACTCTATATTTTGAGTGGAAATGTTGGGGGGTCGTCTTATACGCCGGCAAATACGGCATTTATTATTTATTTGATTTGTATGACCACCGCTCTTGGAAACCGGCTCACGGTGGTTCACAATATTTCAACACAAATCAACACATTAAAAACTATTAAAATTCCCCATTAAAAACCCCATAAACAGTGACTTGCTCACAATGATGGCGATTGAATAAAACTATTCTCACACAGGCCCATTGGATGGGCAGAAAGGAGCGGATGGATAATTGGGCCTAGGATGGAACAATCTGGGGAACCAGGCAGTCTAATACTGGCTTCCCGCCTGGGACCTCATGCCGTCAAGCTGATGCTTGACCACTGAGCCAAATCCCTTCCATTTCATAGAGTTGGAAAGGGCCGTACAGGCCGTCGAGCCCAACCCCCTGCTCAATGCAGGAGTAGCCTCAAGTATCCATGAAGTGGAACCCTCCTTATACAGAGCCATCGTAGGCAGTGAAATGCACCTCTGCTACCCACTCTAGCTTTTTTGGTGATTGCTCCCGTTTCTTAGAATGGGCTTCCCGAGGCAGTTTGGAAAAGGGAAGGCTCCCCAACCATCCCCAGCCTAGCTTCCCAAAAGTCAGGCCGTACTGTTTGAATGTCTTTGACCTTGCAGTGAATGTCTTTTACCTTGAACGTCTTTCACCTTGCAGAGGTTAGTTTCTTGTGCAGGGGCCTCTGTATTATGTGTTCTGATCGGGGACCCTAAACACAGTCATGCCCCTATGCATGGAAGTTGGAGGGTTTGGAAGAGTACAACTCTGTTCAGGGTTGCCTTGTCATTATGGATGCTGGGGTTGAACTTCCGTTTGGCGGTTCTGGTCCGTTGCCGCATTGCATTTTAGTGAGTGTTTTGTTGTGCAGAATTGTAAGGCACCCCACAGTTCTCAAAAGCACGTGCAAGAGTTTAACTGTATGAATTTGAGAGCAGTGAGCTAATTTTTTAATGGCCTGGTCAACTTGATTTCTTTATTAGATTTTTATACTGCCCCTCCACGCAAGCAGGCTCTAGGGCAATTCACAACACTAAAATACAGCAATAAGAACACTGTTTTAAATGCAATTTAAAGCCAGCTGTACCTCCTCCTACCCACCTAAACATCCTCCGCGTGTTAACCAGAATGAGGTATAAATTGTGTGTGTGTGTGTGGGGGGGGGGAGGCTGGGGAGAAGGAGGAGTGGGGGGGGGAGTCCTATCAATTTCTAGTTAACCATATGTCTGGCAGAAGAGTACCACTTTGCACGACCTATAGAACTTTGACAGCTCAGTCAGGAGCCAGATCTCAATGACCGTTTATGCACTGGAGGTTTCATGCCGGGCTGCAGGCTGGAGTTTAGTCATGGCAGTTTGCCCCACCTCTTCCTGCACCCACACAGGGGAGCATTTGGCCCGGTGCGCATCATCCGCCCTTGATTTGTGCTCCTGCACGAGAGCTGGGGCAGTGAAGTTCCCAGTGCGTAAACGGTCATTGGGATACTTATTCCACCAGGTTGGGGCCAGGACTGAAAAGGCCTTAGCTCTGGTTGAAACCAGGCAGACATTTTTAGAGATTACCAACACACTTGTGTTGGCAGAGCACAATGCTCTCTAAAGAACATATTGGGGGATATGAAGGACCCTGGAACATACTGAGGTTCCCAATATGGGGTAATCCAATCCCTTTAAATATTCTTTGATTTGCATTTACTTGGGGGTTATGATCAGTAAATTTAGCATGGCTCCGATGCTGTGTATGTATAAGACTATTTAAGTAGATCTTCCTGATTTGATCTCAAATGGGGAACAAAGGTCAGGTGATTTTCTTTGCATCAATACATATATTGAAAGAAAGTGGATTTATCTCCAATAATTCTGATCTACCTTCCCCCTACCCCTCAAATTCTGAATTCATCTCTTTTCTCATTGTTTCCAATTCCAACTGTTCTGCTGGTCAGCTTCTAGCTGGAGGACTGTTGTATTAACACAGGCCTCTCAATGTTGCCTTTACAGCTTTTTAAAATAGAAATCAGAAAGAAGAAGAAAACAAGAAGAAACAGTTTTGCCTGCTTTTGAAACAAATGACATTTCATCTCTGAACAACTTGCAGTGTGCTTGCTTAGTGCCCCCTGGAGGATGTACACAGGTGAGTTCATACCTTGATTTTTTTTTAAATTGGGATGCCTACATATTTTTTTGTGGTTTTGTTCTTCCATTCCCGATTTCCAAATCAATAAAATCTACATGTACTCTTACATCCAGTACCTGGGATAATCACCTGGAAAACATTAATTACAGCTTTAAAACTGCCACGCCTACCTAATATTGTATTGGCAACGATACCCATTAATTGCTACTAATTTTATGGAACTGTGTGAAACTGAAGAAATGGAAAGATCTCCATACAAAAATAAAGCCCGGGAACACTTTCTGCCCCGCATCTCTAGCAACCATAAGCACTGCACCTCACCTATTCATTCACACACACACACCCAGTCCTACACAACTGCTTCGGCTTGCATGATCCATGCTGGTCTCCTTAGATCTCAGAAGCCCAGCAGAGCTGGCCCTGCTTAGCATTTGGGTGGAAGACCACCAAGTGAAGACTCTTTCCACTACGGTTTGTTTCATTCATTCATTCATTCATTCATTCATTCATTCATTCATTCATTCATTCATTCATTCATTCATTCATTCATTCATTTTTATGTTACCACTCCCTAAGGGCTTAGGGCGGCTCACAACAATCATACAAACAATAAAGCTATAAAATTGGCATATAATCCTAAAATATGATTAATTTAGGTTAAAAATCAAGCAATTCCAGAAGGGTCACTTCCTTCTCTCTAGAGAAAGTGACCAAACAGGTGGATATTTCAGTCGATGTTTTAAGTGTAGGGAGGCCAGAATTTTGGATGGCATTTCTAGGCCTCAACCACAGGACTTATGGAACAGCTCCATCTTACAGGCCCTGCCACCTCTGGATTGGGAAGGTCCTGGAGATGCTGAGGGTGGGTCTCAGAGAGGGTGGGGCTTAAGGAAAGGAAGGACTTCAATGGGTATAATGCCATACAGTAGGGAAAATTGCAAGAGTAGGCATTTTCTTCAAGGGAACTGAACTCTGTTGCCTGGAGATCATTCAAGGAGACCTCCTGGCACCACCTATAAACTGGAACACCATATTCTCCACCACCCCCCATGCAGCCATGTGCCAGTCATGAAGACACCCATTGGTTTACAGCGAGCTCATTCAACATGAATCATTATGTTTTAGAACAAAGATCTCCACGAGATAGGCAAATGCAAGGAGAGACAGTGCTGGCTGATTGACCCTGACAATTCTGAGAAAGACTTTGTTCCCTGTTCCACCTCTCGTGCTCCTCCCTGCCCTCTGGAATTGGCACGATCTTTCTTTTTTTCCCCTTCGCATCTCCCAGGCTGGAAAAAACAGCAATCGTTAAATTTCTGCCCAACACGCAGCAGTTCAGGAGGCTTCAGGAATGCAAAGGATAATCATCCGTCCTCCAGCCATTCCCTGCACATCTTCCCTTTCTACGATACTTGATTATATCTAGGCTAGAAAAGCAAGCATTGAGTCTCTCTCTCACACACACACACTCACACAAACCCATTCTTTCTAGAGCTGCGAGTTCCACCGTGTCGGGCTTTCACGCCAGTGTAATAACTTCAAACAGGCCTGGAGCTGGTGCTTTGATTAACTCTCCACGGAGCTAACTGCAGAATGCAGAAGGACAGGCATTTGTATATGGCAGGCGTCTGCAATCTACAACTCCGTGAGCCAAATGGCACTCAGTGCAGAAGCAAATTTGGCTCCTTAAAAAAGAAAATGAACTCTTGAAATTAAGGTGTATACTGTTGGCAGAGTTCAAATATGCAACGGAGGCAGAGTTTAAAGACTCAAGGGAGGAGAGCAGCACCGGCTGCGTAAAGAATTGGGGAAAGAAACAAGTTTGTAAAGAAGAGAGGAGAGAGACAGTCCTTGCAGTCTGACTAACTGTTGTTCTGAAGGCAATCAAGTGAGGAAGTGCACTCAAAGGAGCAGGAAGTCTCCAATTGAGCCAGTTAGGACACAGGAAGAAATTATTTGAAAATACCAGGAAGTTCCTAATCTGGATATGCTAATCATGCATCTCCCCTGATGCCCCTTATGGCAGGGGGAGTCAACCTGTGGTCCTCCAGATGTTCAAGGACTACAATTCTCACGAGCCCCTGCCAGCAAACACTGTCAGGGGCTCATTGGAATCATAGTCCATGGACATCTGGAGGACCACAGGTTGACTACCCCTGCCCTATAGGATATCCTTCATATGCTGTTGAATCCTGAACACTACAGGTCTTGCATATTCCCACACAGGGGAGGGGTAGGTAGAGGGACCGCTTGTCCCCTTATGCCCCACGCAGGGCTCTTCACTCTGTGGGTTTGAATGGGTTGGTTGTTCCTGGTCCCCGGGAGGTATGCCTGGTCTTGACCAGGGCCAGGGCCTTTTTGGTCCTGGCCCCAGCCTGGTGGAATGAGCTCCTGGAAGAGCTGAGGGCCCTATTGGGGCTATCAAAATTCCACAGGGCCTGTAAGACGGAGCTCTTCTGCCAGCTATTTGGTTGAGATCCCCAAGAATTACAGCTCATCTCCAGAATATAGAGATCAGTGCCCATTGAGAAAATGGCTGCTTTGGAGGGTGGACTCTATGGCCCTTTACCCCATTGAGATCCCTGTCCTCCCCAGGCTCCTTCCCCAAATCTACAGGGGTTTCCCATCGTGGATCTAGCAACCCTACTTCCTTCAGCTCCTGCCAGTGACCACTGGAGACCTAGCAACCCTACCGGGAAGTGATGTCACAATGTTCTGGGAACTCCCTAGAACTCTATGGTAGGCCTTTCAGGCACTTTCCAGAGCACTGTGATGTCAATCATTGCCTCTTTTACCCTTTCCTTGTCCCATCCCCAAATCCTTCCAGGGGTTGAAAGAGGCTTGGCAAACCTAGACTGAGCCCTCATGGAGTTTGAAGACTCCGTGGAAGCCATTTTGTTGTGATTGGGGACCCCTGTCTTAAACAGTGTAACTGCATTTGTGCATTTTATCTGAACCACTTTCAAAACATTTAGGTTCCAAATTCTTTGGGGTCAAGGTTCTGTTATTTGTACCACTCTTGGTTCTCTGCGAAGTGCCAGGTGATACGTTCAGACTAATATTTGTGTCCTGAACAGGAAACCGAGTTGTGAGGAAAGCACCATCCAGAAGACAGAGAGGAAGCAAGGACCATTGTTGCCATTTAGTCACTACTGATATTGGTAAGGGTTGTCTTGAAAGCAAATCTTTTCTAGGGCAACCTAGGATTTGTATTAAGAGGTTCCCTGTTGCCCATGATGCCTGAAGCACTTTCCTAATATTCTAATATGGCAGCGCATCTCTCTCTCTTCCTCCAAATCCACTCACAAAACCCACCATCTTCATAGAGCCCTTTCTTAACCTCCTTCCTTCTTTCAGTGGCTGCCAAACTTAAGACTATGAGCCTCTGTTTCCTTTCCCCCGTGACGTTCTTCATTCTCCAGCAAAACAGCTTCAAAGGGAGACTCTAACATGAAACTGAGGGATTAGAGTTCATCTAGGAGTCTGACACCATCTCCCAGAGACTAAAACGGATAAGGCATTTCTTAGTCACTACAGGCGTTAACAAGCTTGGATAAACTTGGGAAACTGTGTTATCATAACCACATCTGCTGTGGTATCTATAGTGTACCCTATAACACTGGAATTTCACATGATTGCATCTGTATTTGGAGTTCCTCCATTTCATGGCACTTCCTTCCTTCCTTCTAGAATTCAATTACTCCTTCCTTCCTTCCTTCCTTCCTTCCTTCCTTCCTTCCTTCCTTCCTTCCTTCCTTCCTTCCTTCCTTCCTTCCTTCCTTCGCTTGGTTGCTTTAAAAGCCCTTTTTGTATATGTTTAAATCCATGTTCTTCTTAGCAGAAGGCCTGAAATGTTAAAATCAAAAAGAGACAAATAAATTGGTGCAGTTAACATAAGGCAAGAAGAAGAAGAAGAAGAAGAAGAAGAAGAAGAAGAAGAAGAAGAAGAAGAAGAAGAAGAAGAAGAAGAAGAAGAAGAAGAAGAAGAAGAAGAATTATGGAAAATGTCACAATATCATCATCATTTTTAGGCAATAAATTCTATTTCCTACTGGTTGTTTGAATTTTTACTAGCCACAGATGTTCAAGCCTAGCCCACTTTATGTGTCTGATTAATTGGTCTCTAGTCCATGAAAGTTTGTCCTGAAATAAAAACTACCTTAGTCTTCTCTTCATATGTGACACAATATAAGGTTAGCTGGGGGCCGTATCCAGCAGTACACTGGGTACTGTGTACACCTTTGCACTTTATATTGTGCAAAAAGGGGGCTTTGCTGGCACAGACTAACATGGTCCCCCCTACATGGTTACCATAACCTCCCCCTGGTTTTGCTTCAGTTTTGAACTTCAAACAGTATTTTGGTTGGGTCAAATACTTTTGTTTCTCTGTCTTCTTCTGCACATGCTCTAAAATACTGTGGAAGTGTATAGGGCAGTGAGAACAAGAATTAGGTTCACTGACTTCCCACCAGTTGCATGGGTCCCCTGCCCCCACTCCTGTTTCCTGCAGTGGGGGGGGGGTGGTGTTGCTGTTTGCAAAACTTGGAAGTGACATTAATCTGTTCTAGATTCCTAGAGAGGCCTGACTTCACTTCTGAGAGAGCCAGTTTGGTGTAGTGCTTAAGAGTGGCGGACTTTAAACTGGAAATCCAGGTGTGATTCCCCACTCCTCTACAGGTAGCCAACTGGTTGACCTTGGGCCAGGCACAATTCTGTCAGAGCACTCTCACTCACCTACCCCACAGGGTGTTTGTTCTGGGGAGAGGAAGAGAAGGTGAATGTAAGCCCCTTTGAATCTCCTCCGAGTAGAAAATAGTGGGCTACAAAAAAAAAAAAAAGCTCTTATCTTTTCCTTGGAAGTTAAATCACATCATTGCTCAACAGCACCCCTCATGTCCGGTTTCACACCAGACTCCTGCTGGTTGCCGCTGACGGGCAGCCCTACCAACAACAACAAGATGGTGGGATACACTCCCCCAAAGACCATGGAAATCTGCCCTTAGTAACTCGTTATACAATTATTTAGCAACTCGCTGACTGGTACTTCCTTATTCCCACGTTGTGAGGAAATTAAAGTTGAGAAAACAAACAAACAAAAAGTCAGTTCTTTGGATCACACTACATTTTTTGGCAGATAAATGACAGGTTGTGTCAAGCTTCTCCCAGAGATTGACATCCCAGCACTTTTTGAGGGGAGCCACTTTAATAAATAAACACCCCCTTCAGAATTCAGAACATGTCGTGTCTTTGTGCTAATAGGTATAATCACAGGTGCAGGTGTTCCCGCCTCATGGTATGGAAAAGAAAAAAGAAAAAAGAAAAAGCATTTGCCAAGCTTAAAAAACCTGGAGTAAGCAATATAAATTATTTCTCACATGCACTAGCAATTCTTGCTGAGACAAGTGAGGTCGAATTGTTTGTAAAACCATATAATTATGTTACTAGGTATCATTTATTAAATCACATTTCCCCCCCACACCCCACCCTCTCCTCTCTCAAGTTCTTCCTGAAAAATACCCTTCTGCTTCCGAAGGACAGAGTTGGCCATATTCGTTCCTTCGAAGAAGTGGTCTTTGTGGGTGCATAGCAAAATGGGGCAGGCCGTGGCTAGGAAACAGGTGTCAGCTTTGCAACAAAGTGACTGGATTCAAAAGGGGACTCAAAGGGTGAAAAGTTTTGCTTGCTCTCATTGTTTTTCTCATTGTCCCTCTTCTTCTTGTTTGTGGTTTGTGGCCAGCACTGGCAGCTACTGTCTTTTCCTGCTATTGCAATTTCTTTCTCCTCAGAAATGGGGGGAGGTCCCACAGGAAGCATTTCTCTCCCTCTAATTTTCCTACGTGATGAGTGTGTGATTTTTAAGTCTCCAAGAAGGTGTGGGGGCTGGAATGGATTGCCCCTTGTGGTCTCTTCCAGCTCTGTGTGATTCTGTTCCTGAACCGAAAGTTACCGATCTCCTTGTGAGACATGGAGATCTACAGGAATAACAACAAATCTCCAGACTACGAAGATCTCTTCCCCTGGAGATAATGGCTTTTTTGGTGGGTGGATTCTGCCAACTTTTAGGTGTTGGATGGAAATCTGCGATTACAACTGGTCTCCAGAGATCAGTTCATCTGGAGAAAATGGCCACACTGGAAGGATGAGTGTATGGCATTATATCGTACTGAGATTCCCCCCCACTCAATGCCCTCTCCTCAGGCTCCACCTCCCCCCAATTCCTGAACTCAGGGGGGGCCAATCTTAATTCTATAGCATTGTACTATGCTGAGGGCTCCCCCTCCTCAAACCCTGCCCTCCTCGTGCTCCATCTACAAATCTCCAGGAAGTTCTCAACCTGGAGTTGACATTCCTATAAAACATATCAAAAAATATTTGACTCCTTTAGGCACCAGGCCAATCCATAGCTTTTAATACAGGCCCTTAACTGGGTGGCCAAACTCCCAGTGATGGAGGACATGGCCTCTTTGGAAGGTGGCCTCTACAGTGTTACACTCCAATGAAGCCCCTCCCCAAACCCTGCCCAACCCTACTTTTGACTAAGCAATTATAAACTAGTTTAAGCTGTTTTTATGGTCTGCTTCCAGCTTCTGGAAGGATGCCGTTTGGAGCTTCTGGACAGAGCATCCGTCCTCAGGGTGACACTAGAGATCTCTCACTGCTACTATTGACCTCTGGATGACCAAGATCAGTTCCCCTGGAGAAGATGGCTGTTTTATTCTACTCCACTGAGGTCTCTCCCTTCCCCAAACCCCACCCTCCCCAGATTTAACCCGCAACATCTCCAGGTATTTTCCAGCCCAGAGCTGGCAACCCTCAAATGATGATGCCTGTTTTTATGCCCTGGCTCATTTAAGGTCTTACAATTAACACATTAGGACATTGTTTTATGCTTTTCTGGGACCATCTGTTAGTCTCCTTGAGCATGTCTCTGGGGAAGAAGGCTATAAATTTGAGACACTCACAGCGGAGAAGGGGTAGGGTCTTTTCTGGCTTCAGCTATCATGAAGAACCAGGTCCATTCAGTGCTCTTGTTAGTCATTACCATGATTCATAGCACTCTACAGCATGGGTAGTCAACCTGTGGTCCTCCAGATGTCCATGGACTACAATTCCCATGAGCCCCTGCCAGCAAATGCTGGCAGGGGCTCATGGGAATTGTAGTCCATGGACATCTGGAGGACCACAGGTTGACTACCCATGCTCTACAGGGCATTCACTAGATCTTCTGAACATGCAGAGCTGGGTGACCATTGGCCCACCTAATCTGAGCTGTGGAACCCTGACAGCTCCATCAAGGCTCCCAGCTCTTCTGAGAGTTCATTCCACCAGGCAGGTGCCAGGGCCAAAATGGCCCTGGCCCTGGTCAAGGCCAGGCGCACTTCCCAGAGGACAACCAGCAAATTCATATCTGCAGAGCGAAGAGCCCTGCAGGGAGCATAAAGAGATAAATAGGACCCAGGCCACATGTAGCCTTAAAGGTCAAAACCAAGACCTTGCATTTGATCCGGAAGCTAACCGTTAAACAATGCAGCTGCTGCACCATTGGCTCTTAATTGGAGATGTTCTGAACTGGAGATGCCAGAGATTAAACCTGAGCTCTTCTGCTTGCCAAGCAGATATTCTGCCCCTGCGTCATGGCTCCTCTCTAGGTAGTTTCAGTAGAACGGCAAGATCTGGGTCTACCGTCAAGACCAGCAAGACTTTTGGAGTAAAAGTCCATCATAATGGATTTGCTAATGAACTCTACTCAGATGCAGGAAAAGAACTCCCTAGTTCCAGTCCATCCCCTGGGAAACTCCTAGATAAGACAAGAATGTAATGCTTTATACCACCCCCACCCCAGAAATAAATAAAACACCCAGCCACTATTTACACATGCCACAGTTTGGCATACAGAGATTCCCACCTTTCTGTGCCTTACCTCTGAAGATGCAAGCCACAGTTATGGGCAACACATCAGGGGCGAAAACTACCAGACCAAGGCCAGGCAGCGCAGAAAACTCACAACAGCTCGTTGACTCTGGCCATGAAAGCCTTTGACAATTCAGACAAAGCTCCCTTCATCGAATACTTGATGAAGAAGAGTTGGTTTTTATACCCCGAAGGAGTCTCAAAGTGGCTTACAATTGCCTTCCTTTTCCTCTCCCCACAACAGACGCCCTGTGAGGGAGGTGGGGCTGAGATAGCCCTGACAGGACTGCTTGGTCAGAACAGTACTATCAGAGCTGTGACAAGCTCAAGGTCACCCAGCTGGCTGCATGCGGAGGAGGAGTGGGGAATCAAACCCGGCTTGCCAGATTAGAAGCCACGGCTCAACCTCTACACCACACTGGCTCCCATCACATTGGCTCCCAAGGGAGCTTTTACTCTTGAAATCTGATACCCTGAAAGTCTTGTCAATCTCGAATGGACTTGAATCCTGCTGCCTTCCCTAGGTATTCTACTCCCACCCAGTAATACCCATTTTAATGACTGTTTCCCCCTTTGGCTTAGGGTTGCTAGGTTATGGTTTTTTATTTGGTTGCGTGGCTGAGGAACAACAGAAGGCAACCAAGAGCGTAGGTAGCTTAGTGGTAGAAGTGGGCGTGGCTCAGTGACAGAGCACTTGCTTGGCATGCAGAAGATCCCAGGTTCAATCCCCAGTGCCCCAGGTAGAAGGATCAGGTGGTAGGTGGTGTGAAAGACTGTCTGCTGGCAAACCGCTCCCAGTCTGAGTAGACAATGTGGACCTTGCTGGACTGATGATCTGATTCAGTGGAAGGCACCTTCATGTGTTCATAAAGAGGCCTGGGGAGTGGCGAGGCCTTACTCCCAAGCTTAGCTATCAGGTGAGATCGTCTTTCGGGCGAACGCAAGCCGAGCGCCGCCCACTCAAGAGCTGTCAGGTGCCTGTCAGCTAACAGTCTTTGGCTGGTCAATTGGAAGCCATCCCAGTCCTTAGCATTACCACATAAAACGGCCTGTCACAAAGAGAGGAGCTGAGGGTGTGTTAAGCATGACGTTTTATTTATCTGCCTTTTGCATGTGGTTCTACGCATCTAAATCTGTGTCTTTGGAGGGGAAGGATTTTCAGATGCACACAGATTGTTCACGGCGAGCAAAACTATGGTCGTTCATAAACTGCGAGGGGTAGTTTACATATTTTTGTTGCCCTTGGGACGACGAATGAAGTTACTGTTCTGTGGTTGATTATACCATGAACACTGGCTTCTTTTGCCCCTCATGGGTGGGAGTCGGCAGTCGAAGACATTCTGGTGATGGCAAGGGGTGGGGATCTAAATAGCACTACCCAAGTTGAGGAAATGCCATAATAAGTGAGATACTTGGCCGTTTTTCTATTTGGATCTATTTCCTTATATATTTATGTAAAACATTTTAATCCCTCCTGCTATGATCAGACTAGGCTCTGGGTTGGGAAACACCTGGAGATTTTAGGGGTGGCCAGGAGTTGGGGAGGGGAGGGGAGGAGAGGTACCTCACATGGTAGGATGCCACGTCCATCTTCCAAAGCAGCACCTTCCTCTTTCACTACAGATGAAGACTTCCTTGGAAGTTCCAAACACCTGCCCTATCTGGATGGAGGGCAGCTTCAGGTCACACAGTCTGCCAGGAACTTGGCCATGATCTTCAACACCTCCCCTTCTGTGGAAGCGCAGGTCATGAGAGTAGCCCAGTCGGAGTTTTTCCATCTGCGCCAAGCTAGGCTACTAGCGCCCTATCTGGCCACGGACCATCTGGCCACTGTGATCCACGCGACAGTCACTTTCGGACTAGACTTCTGTAATGTGCTCTATGCAGGCCTACCCTTGTCCCTGACCCAGAAATTGCAACCGGTACAAAATGCAGGCTTCTCACAAGAAGATCATGGAGAGTCCATATCCAGCTGGAACTGAGGCAGCTGCATTGGTTGCCAGTTGAATTCCGGATCCATTTCAAGATATCGGTTTTGTCCTTTAAGGCAGGGGTAGTCAACCTGTGGTCCTCCAGATGTTCATGGACTACAATTCCCATGAGCAAACGCTGGCAGGGGCTCATGGGAATTGTAGTCCATGAACATCTGGAGGACCACAGGTTGACTACCCATGCTTTAAGGCCATCCACAGCCTGGGTCCAACATATCTAAGGGACCACTTGTGTGCCTATGCCTCCAGAGAGCACTCTGCTCTTTTAACACCAATAGGTTGGTGGACCCTGACTTGAGGGACGTCCACCTGGCCTCAACCAGGGCCAGGGCCTTTTTGGCCCTGGCCCCCATTGTGGAATGAGCTCCCCGAGGATCTCAGGGCCCTGACAGAATTGATTCAGTTCCGTGGGGCCTGTAAAATGGAGCTCTTCCACCAGGCATTTGATTGAGGCCAGGATAGTGACTTAGGCCATCTTGGGGCCCTCCTTGAAACCTGAGTCTATATTCTAACTCCTTCTATTACCATCAATGCACATCTATCTGGTTGCAGATTATAGTGTTCAATTGCTGTTGATTATGATTACTGTTATTTCAATTACTATTGATAATGGTTTTAATTATTATTGTTATAGTTGATAATGATATATGCTAATCTGTATTTTTAAAACTATTGCAAGTTGCCATGAGCTGCCCTTTGCCAGGCGTGACGAGTTAAAAATGGAAATAAATTGTCAGGTAATTTCACTGCGTTTAATTTTGGTAGCCAGGTTTGTTTTTGCTAGACTTTGGAAGTCGGATTTAGTGGACTGGACTGGAAAAAAAAATTAAGGAAATGTATGCTAATGTAAAGCTTACCTACAAAGAGGAAAATGCTTGATTCAACTTGAAGCTGCATTGGGGCTCTTTAATTAATTGGACGACACTGTAATCTTTATAATTGCCTGAATGACGTTTGTAATTTTGAAATGCGTTCTGATGTTTCACGATGTTGAGTTTAAAATTAAAAAAAATAATAATAATTTACACTTTGCAACCAGCATTAGCAGGCGGTTTATAGCTTAGGATAAAACTGAATAGGCAGTAGAAACCACACACATATGAAGCATAGCTGAAACCAATTCCGAGAGATTTTTTTTTTTACACTGAAACTACAGGGAGTTTTGAAGTCACAAGGGTCGGGAGAAGGGTAGGGTCATGGCCCCTGTATTTAAAAGCATTCCTTGGGAGCATCCTTTATATGAGACCTTTGTGTATGTCCCCAATAGTGGGGAAACGGTCTGGGAAAGATTCTCTTCTCTCCTCACACAATTGTTCACAACTGAATCAGGAGGCTACACAGTTGTAAAAACCCCAACCAATTCGAGGCTCTGGATACCAGGAACTTATCCAGTTTGGGAGAAAATGGCCTGGGAAAGAGTCTCTTCTCTCACCCAATCATTCCTAACTGAATCAGGAGCGCACACAGTTGTAAAAACAACTACAAGGCTCTGTGTACCAGGAACTTATCCAGTTTGGCTGATGTTTCTCTGGCTTTGGGGATATGTTTCATTTTTACCTCATCTCCTTCCCTCTCAAGAACGCATGGTGGTTCACCATTTTCCTCTCCCAATGCTCCAAGGTAGGTTAAGCCAAGAAAGTGGTTGGCCCAAGGTCACCAAATAAACTCCACAGCAGGGGTAGTCAACTTGTGGTCCTCCAGATGTCCATGGACTACAATTCCCATGAGCCCCTGCCAGCAAACGCTGGCAGGGGCTCATGGGAATTGTAGTCCATGGACATCTGGAGGACCACTGGTTGACTACCCGTGCTCTACAGCACAGAAGAGATTGGAATCTGGTTCTCCTAAGTCCACCACTTAAAACTCTTACACCACAAAAGCTCTACACCCTGAGCAATTACGACTGTGGTAATCCATTCCATGAGATTACTAGCCTTGCATGCCTTTTCTGTTTTAAAAAAGGGAGGGTGACTGTTGATAAAAAAAAACATTTCTATGGATCTTGCATGGCATGCAAGTTGCCTTCTGCCAGCACAGCTTTGAAAGTGTTGTGAACCCCAGAAATTTGAGGGGTTATTGCAGCCACTTTCTCTTCCCAACTGCAGCCCCTCAGGGTGTTTTGTCTTATTGATCTATCCATGTCAAAGTTCTATTCTGGGTTGGTAGGATATACCTCCACAGGAAGAACAGAAACTTATCACACAATGGATTTTGATTTTGGTTTGGGTTTTTTTTTTAACTTGAATGCTTTGTAAAAGCCAGTGATTTTAAGCATGGGAATCTACTCAGTCCTGCCCCCCCCCCCAATCTCATTCTGTGACCCCCCATCTCCATTCCTCAGGTTGCCTGAATAATGCCTAGATCAGGGGTAGTCAACCTGTGGTCCTCCAGATGTTCATGGACTACAATCCCCATGAGCCCCTGCCAGCGTTTCCTGGCAGGGGCTCATGGGAATTGTAGTCCATGAACATCTGGAGGACCACAGGTTGACTACCCCTGGCCTAGATCATTCAGAGCCAACTTGTTTTAAAGCTTAAAGTGACAGTCTCTGATCTGGAGAACTGGGGGCCATTTCCCACGGCTTAAAAATAGCACAATGGTTGCTAATTGAAAACGCTACTAATTTGGCATTACCCACGACGTCGTAGACAATCTGCAACACTCCTGAAACCGATCAGCAATAAGCGCTTCGTTTTAGCGCTTTCAGGGGAATCCAGAAAAGTGGATTCACCCTCCGGATAGCGATACACTCCTGCAACCAATCTGCAACACTAGCGCTAAAGACCTGTGCGTTACCATTGTTGCTGGTTCTTCAAAGTCCCTCCCCCTGGCTCTCTCCTCCAAACTTCCGGCGAAGCGATCGCCATTTTTTTTTCTCGGAGCGAGCGGGGATAAACGCACCGGCGAGCCTCTTTCTGTTTAGAGGCTTCCCTGGCTTCATTCCTTCACCTTTAGTCACTAATCACAAACCACTTAAAAGCCCGTTTGCTGAAATAAAGTCCCTTTATTTTTTACACATAAATTCAGCCGAAAATCGAGCCCGTGAGAAGGGGGGGGGGGATTTTTTTTTATCACTCGAGGCAGCATGCAAACGATCATACAATCAAACAACAGCTCACATTAGGCAGCTGGATGGGTCTCTCCGTAGCAACGAATCTACACAGATTCGTTGCTATGGGTCTGTTTTTTTTTTTTTTTAAACCTTTCTTAAAGGGAAAGCGGCTGTTTGGGAGCATGCTAACGGCTGCCCATTGGCTGCTTGACGGCCAGGGGCGGGACGAGCTTGGCAATAGCGCTTCCTTTCTAGCGATTTCTGCCGAGACCGGAAGCCTGTGGGAAACGCTAAAAAACGCAACTGATTCCACTACAAAGCCAGGTGTGCAAAACGACGAATTCCACTATTTTAAATGGCGATTTTTCATTCCGCAAACAATTTGCAACAAAGATCCCCGTGCGAAAAGGCCCTGGGTGATTCCCAACCCCTCCTCCACAGGAAGCCTGATGGGTGACCTTAGGCCAGTCATGGTTCTCTCAGGGCTCTCTCAGCCCCACCTCCCTCACAAAGAGTCTGTCATGGGGAGAGGAAGGGAAGGCAATCATAAGCCACTTCGAGACTCCTTTGGGTAGTGAAAAGAGTGGCATGAGAACCAACTTCTTCAGTAGACTAAAAGCACCTCCAGGGAGGCAATTAATATTGGGAGGAAGTGTTGGGAGAAGCCTAAATTCTCCTCCCTTACACTGTGGTCCCAATCTATATTGGCCTCATCCCCCCAATACCAAATATGTTGGAGAGTCAGTCGGGTTTTCATTGTTTGACTCTGGCTCTAAGTTGAAAGCAAAGGAGGGCATGGAACAATTCCTGCTGGCAGCAGAGGAGAGGACCTGCAGTAATAGGTTTAAACTACCAGCTCGAGAGCAGGAAAAGCTTTCCGACTAGAGCTGCACCTCCAGACCCTGCTCTCGGACTTTGTGGACCCTGCTTCCCGGGCTGACCTCCATCTTGCAACTCTTGACCATGGGCCTTCTCCTTGCCGTTATCGGACTTGGTTTGTGAGTGAATGATTTCTGGCTACTGATCTGTGACCATGCTTTTCATATTCCCCTCATGACTGTTTTGGCTGCTTGCCCTTCTCCCCCTGCCCCGCCTGGACACTTGACCACTACACCAAGATGTGACTCAGTGGAGGATTTGCACAGTTAGCCTCTCAAATGTAGCCGAAAACTGCGTCCAAGGACAAGTGACATCTTCCCCCTGGACTGGTGTTGTAAGACCCAGCACCGTCTTGTACCGAGGGGACTGGAACAGATACTTTTTCTTCAGGAGAAGAAGGCAGGGCCTCCTAGTGACCTCGTTGCACTTTGCTGAGCCACTCCGGGGATGACTCTTGCAGTAATTTGGATATTCCAGGACAATCCTCCGGGACTTCTGCCTTATTGCACAACCCAGCGCGGGTTGAGCGGCCCGCTGAGCATTTTGGAAGCTGTTCATACTTGAAGTTCTCATACAAAATGCACTGCTGGCACAGGGGGAACATTAAGTGAAATGACTCGCAACCGGGGTAATAATACTTGGGTTTACAATGCAGCCTGGCATGGGATGATTCATAAGGGCAGCATCCTTCTCAGGGCAGGCCCATCCTGTTGCGATGCTGTGTTTACAGCAATATGACAAGGGTTCAGTAAAGAGATACTGATCTCCCTGGCTCCAGAGTGGACCAAAGACCAAAGACTTTCGGGATGGGAACATGACCCTGGCCCAGTCCTCCATCAATCATTGCACTCCCTTGCTATCCATATCTTTCCAATGTAACTTACTAATTTCCCACTGTTATTGATAGGCCAGCTATGCACACTTGGCTGTGGAGGTTGCAGTAAACTGAATATGGCTTTTATTGGGTTGCCCAATACCTGCCCAAGGGACCACTTTGTAACCTTATCGTTCCGAGCGCAGAAGGAAAAACATAGGCATGACCTTATTCTGTTGTATATTTCTTCCTGACCCCAAATGCCCCTGCCAACAGCCTGCTCTCATTCTGGACCTTTCTTCAGAGAGGTGTACAGTAGAATTCTCCACTATCCAGGGGAGGAACAAGAAATATTTGCTGGCTGAGGATTCTGCTATTATGAACACCTTGCAGGACCAGAACTAGCCAGAACAGACTAAATCAGGGTTTTTTCAAGTTGAAACTTGTAAAAATTTGTCAATTATACCTGTGTGCATTTGTACAAATGGATATCTAATGAAGCAAATGCTGGCAGGGGCTCATGGGAATTGTAGTCCATGAACATCTGGAAGAGGGGTAGTCAAACTGCGGCCCTCCAGATGTCCATGGACTACAATTCCCAGAAGCCCCTGCCAGCGAATGCTGGCAGGGGCTTCTGGGGATTGTAGTCCATGGACATCTGGAGGGCCGCAGTTTGACTACCCCTGATCTGGAACAACCACAGGTTGACTACCCCTGATCTATAGCACCTGCAAAGAATCCTATCTGAATCAGGGCTCAGGTACAAAGAGTGGATTTAGCTCTCTGCAACCTTTTCCTGATATCATCCAACCCACTACAATTACTATGTATTCACTTGGACTTCAGTGAGGTCTGAGGCCTTCCACCAGATTCAGCAGCATTTTCCATGGTGGAAGAGCCACTTATGTTGGAGGAAGGTGGCTTAGACTAAAGGAAGGCTTCCATTTTTGCTTAGCAGAGTGACAGGATAGTGCCCATATTTTGCCCCACTGATGGGGAAATATGTATAGCAGGGGTAGTCAACCTGTGGTCCTCCAGATGTCCATGGACTACAATTCCCATGAGCCCCTGCCAGCAAATGCTGGCAGGGGCTCATGGGAATTGTAGTCCATGGACATCTGGAGGACCACAGGTTGACTATCCTCGCTGTATAGTATCTGTAGGTCTTCCCCAGTTAAATGAATTGTCAGGTATGGGGTGATCTGAGGCTGGGACGACAGCCGAAGAAAAGGCTAACCCTTTTCTGACCCGATTTGGGAGTTGCAGTTTACCAACATAACATAAGATAACACATCTTGGCTCTCCAAGTATCTTTCCTGATTTGGTCCTGCAGAGCTGTGTTTTATTTTATTAACATTATTTATAGTCTGTCTTTCTCACTGGGACTCAAGGAGAATTACACAGAGAATTACACCAGCTAAGGATCCCTGGCCCTAAAGAAGTCCGCCTGGCCTCGACCAGGGCCAGAGCATTCTCTGTTCTGGCCCCCACCTGGTGGAACGACCTCCCGGAGGAGATAAGAGCCCTGACGGAGCTTAAACAGTTCCGCAGGGCCTGCAAAAAGGAGCTCTTCCGCCAGGCACTAGGTTGAGACCAGACATAATCAACAGCGACTGAAGGGCCCCTGCTGCCCCACCTGGCCCCCCCTCAAAATTCCACCAATCTGCTCTGGACCTGTTTGAATGGTTGCACTGTATTGTTTGTATTGTTTATATTGTTTATACTGTTATATTGTTATATGGTTACAACTATTAGTTATTATTATTGTAAGGTTATTCACATGTTTATAGACTGTTTTATGTATTGTTCCTTGTTCTTATGTAAACCGCCCTGAGCCTTCAGGGAGGGCAGTATATGAATGAATGAATGAATGAATGAATGAATGAATGAATGAATGAATGAATGAATGAATGAATGAATGAGTCAGTACAATCAACAAGATGGGACATTCAATAAACAATGGAGTTGTGAGTTTCCTGCATTGTGCAGAGGGTTGGACTAGATCAAGGGTGGCCAAACTCTGGCTCTCCAGATGTCCATGGACTACAATTCCATCATGCTGGCAGGAGCTCATGGGAACTGCAGTCCATGGTCATCTGGAGAGCCACAATTCGGCCACCCTTGGACTGGATAACCTTGAAGGATCCTTCCAACTCCATGACTCTGTGATCCTACGACTATGATTCTATGAATATGTTTTCAGTTGCAGAACCAACCAGAAGTCTTCAAAAAAGCAAAGTCTAAGTGTTAATAAGACACATTAAATTTATTAAAGACTATTTTCGGCCAACAGCCTAACCACACAGAACTGATCCAACCCAGATTTTCCCCCTTCTTCTTCGTATTCCCATATAACCAAGGCCTTAGCTCAAACTGCATTGAGGATGACTACTTTCTGATAAAGGGACTTGATGGTCACTTTTTAAGAAGGGAAATCTTGATAGGTTGTCTAACAGTGTTCAACCTTTTGGCTTCCCGTTTCTCTTTTATATGCCTGTAGTCAGTTTGCCAGTTATCTGATCAGGAGGTGAACCGGCATGAAGTAATATGCATATGACTGGGAGATGAACCATCAAGCTGGAACAACAGTGCTACAGCCCCTTGATTCACATAGCTGATCTTGGTTCTTAGTAGGTGGTCTATTTTTTTTTAAGTATGTGGAATACCACATTATTATTTAAGTTCATCAGCCCTTAAAATTTATGTGCACATGTTCAAGGAGAGGCAACATGTTCTACAGCTGCAATTTGCGGCAGAAGCAGGAAAAAAACCCCGTTCAGTTCCTTGGGTTAGAGGAGAACCCCTTGAATTGGAGAAGTCTCTTTGAACTGGAGGAAGGCTCCTTGTGGCAGAGGAATGAAGCCCTGGTGCCAGTGGAAGTTTCCTGGAACTGGAAAAAGGCTCCTTCTGCCAAAGGACAACTCCTTGAAACAGAGGAAGGCTTGCTGTGGCAGAGAAAGCCTCCTTGAACTGGAGGAAGTCTCCTTGTGGCTGAAAAGGTTTCCTTTTGCCTCTGGAAGTCTTTTAGAGGAAGGCTCCTTGTGCCAGTGGAAGTCTCCTGGAGGAAGGCTCCTTGTGCCAGAGGAAGTCTCTGTGCCTGTGGAAGTCTCCTAGAGGAAGGCTCCTTGTTCCAATGGAAGTCTCCTGGTGGGAGGCTCCTTGTGCCAGAAGAAGTCTCTGTGCCTATGGAAGTCTCCTAGAGGAAGGTTCCTTGTGCTAGTGGAAGTCTCCTGAATGAAGGCTCCTTCTTCCGATGGAAGTCTCCTGGAGGAAAGCTCCTTGTGCTAATGGAAGCTTCCTAAAGGAAGGCTCATTGTGTCAGTGGAAGTCTCCTGGTGGAAGGCTCCTTGTGTCAGAAGAAGTCTCTGTGCCTGTGGAAGTCTCCTAGAGGAAGGCTCCTTGTTCCAATGGAAGCTTCCTAGAGGAAGGCTCCTTGTGTCAGTGGAAGTCTCCTGGTGGAAGGCTCCTTGTGTCAGAAGAAGTCTCTGTGCCGTGGAAGTCTCCTAGAGGAAGGCTCCTTGTGCTAGTGGAAGTCTCCTGAATGAAGGTTCCTTCTGCCGATGGAAGTCTTCTGGATGAAATCTCCTTGTGCCAGTGGAAGTCTCCTGGAGGAAGGCTCCTTGTGCCAGTGGAAGCTTCCTAGAGGAAAGCTCCCACCAGTCATGGTCTCCTGGAGGAAAGCTCCAGGTTCCAGAAGAAGGCTCCACTATTAACACTGCAAAGGATCCATCCCACAATATTTGAAGAATTTTTCTGTCTCCCATCTCTCTACATCTCTCATTTCATTAAGCTATTCCACCCCCCCTCCACACACACACAACGGATTGTCATTGCACTACCCTTAATTGCAAACAAAGGAGCGGAATTAAACAAACAACAAGACACAGGCAAATTCACGCTCCACTTGGCCGTGTGGGGAAACGTGCTCCTGACAGTGACACTGAAAATCAGTTGTCAGTCGAATGTAATCAAAAAGACAAGAGGGTCTGCTGGAAAGAACCGGGTCCGTATTTGCCATCCTATTCCCTGTCGTTGGCTAGGAAAGCACTGGAGCTTGTGCAGCGCTAACAAAACTCCCCCCTCCCCAGAAGCTGCCTTTGCTAGAGAAATATGGTGGCCTTTGGTGTTCTATCCTCGTAACCTCATTCTGTAAGAGAAATATACCTCGTGGACAAATGGGACTGTTTTCCGTATGTCTTATGCAATGATGCGATTTAGGGGGCGGATGTCTGATCTAAAAGGACAACCACAGTGTTTGCTAAACATACCACTGCTAAAGACAATGCAAAGGCAGTTTGTTTGGGGCTGCATACGAGAAGCCCCCTAACTTGAGAGCTTGAGTCTATACACATATGCAGTCTGCAATGCTGATAAATGAAATCCAGGTCCTCAGAGTTCAGGGATAGTCCTGTGTATGCTTAACTGTGATCTCCCCTGGGTGTAAGGTGGCCAGCTTGGGTTTGGGAAAATTGGAGGCGATTTGGAGGTGGGGTGGGGTTTGAGAGGAGGGAGGATCTCAGAGGAATATAGTTTCATGGAATCAAAACTCCAAAGCAGCCCTTTTTCTTCAGGGGAACTCATCTCTTTAATCTAGATATCTGTTGTAATTCCAGATCTCCAGACTCCACCTGGAAGCTGGCAATCCTATCAGGCTACAAGTTTCCAGGGACCATGTTGGCAGTCTTCAAGCAAAGGTTGGATACACACTTTTCTTAGATGCTTTAGGATGCTTAGGGCTGATCCTGCGTTGAGCAGGGAGTTGGACTAGATGGCCTCTATGGCTCCTTCTAACTCTATGATTCTATGATCTATGTTCAAGTCAGGAAAATGGGACCAGAGAGAAGCATGAATGCCTTTCCCTAACACTTTGGCCCAGACCCAAGTCCTCGTGGCTGTTGTTTGCATCTAAATTATCTTTTGGGGGTTCCTACCATGGATTTGGACCATTGTTGATGAAATCCTGCTCAGAATCCTGGCTGAAAGATGCTGAATGTGAAAGCCTCTTATTTCAATATCTGGAAGATATGCCTTTAGCCCAGGATGTGCCAGTTTGGTGTGGTGGTTAAAAAGCTGCAGATTCTAATCTGGAGAATCGGGTTTGCTTCCCCGCTCCTCCCCATGCAGCTGTCTGGGTGACCTTCAGCCAGTCACGGTTCTCTTAGGGCTGTTCTGTCATGGGGAGAGGAAGGGAAAGGTATTTGTATTTTTATACCCCATTTTTCACTACCCGGAGGAGTCTCAAAGTGGCTCACAATCGCCTTCCCTTCCTCTTCTCACAAGAGATACTCTGTGAGGTAGATGGGACTGAGAGAGCTCTGACAAGCTGTTCACTGGGACCAGCTATAGCAGGACTGTGATTGGCCCGAGGTCACTCAACAGACCCCAGGTGTCTCAAAATGGCAGACAATTGCCTTCCTCTCCCCACAACAAGCACCTTGTGAGGTAGATGGGGCTGAGAGAGCTCTGAGAGTGGACCATCTGTATCAATAGGTCAGCAAGAATTACAACTTCTGCAGAACTCATCAGTCCACAACTACTGAGCTGGTGGTGTCCTCAGTGGAAGAACAAAGCGGCTTATGTCATTCTCCTCCCTTCCGTTTTATCTTTACAACGACCCTGTGAGGTGGGTTAGGCCGAAAGTGTGACTGTCCCATGGTCTGATGGTGGTGGGAAGAAGTGGTGTCAAGCCACAGTTGACTTAAGGCAACCTCCTAGCATTTTGAGGGCAAGAGATGTGCAAGGGTGGCTTGCCATTGCTTGCCTCTGCATCACAATCCTAGGTGGTCTCCCATCCAGCTACTCACCAGGACCGACCCTGCTTAGCTTCCAAGATCTGACAAAGCTGGGCTATCCATGCCAGGGCTGAAGAAGTTTCTTTCTTTGCTTTTCACTGTGGACATACAGTTAAGACAACCAAACACACTAAGCTTCTGGCCCTATCTGGACAGAGATGGTGGTATGTGGCGCTGATGATAAGTCAGGGGTTTATTTGCTTTGCTGTGCGAATACCTGTTATTAATAAGAACAGCCATATATCTCTAGAAGGCTCCTCGAAATCATCAAGGGCAATTCTAAATTAACCTGCTGCTCCAAAAGAAGTTCTGGCATTCGTAAGCAAAGACGAGTCAGCCAATTTTACATTCATGTTCCCATGATTTTTACATATGTAAGAAGTAACAAGCTTTAAATTGTTCGAGCAGCAAAACACAGACTTTGCTTGTCTCCGTGAAATCCTTTCCCAGGGTAATCAAACCTTTTGAGTTCTTGTTTCTTATAATTCAGCCCCTTTGTTGCCAAGTCTCACAATTTTAATACAAAACTCATAACGATTAATATTTATTTACACATTGAATCCTCAGGCAGTGGTGGTGGGGGGGGTGAAGAGCGGCTGTGGGACAAGCAGAATGTCTAGAGACACAGAAGAGAAAAGGAATCACCCCACCCCATGCATAAACAGAATTCGTGGAACAAGTCCACTCAGGAAAGAGCAGAGAGGCGATTCTGGATGACTCCCCTTTCTGGCTTCAGCCATTCTCCCAGGGTCACAGAGTGTATCATTCTGGAGGTATGACTCTGTATTAGTAGAGGTGGAGGGGGAGGCATGGATTGCAGAAGAAGAAGAAGAAGAAGAAGAAGAAGAAGAAGAAGAAGAAGAAGAAGAAGAAGAAGAAGAAGAAGAAGAAGAAGAAGAAGAAGAAGAGTTGGCTCTTATATGCCGCTTTTCTCTACCAGAAGGAGTCTCAAAGCAGCTTACATCTGCCTTCCCTTTCCTCTCCCCACAACAGACACCCTGTGAGGGAAGTGAGGCTGAGAGAGTCCTGATATTCCTGCTCGGTCAGAACAGCTTTATCAGTGCTGTGTTGAGCCCAAGGTCACCCAGCTGGCTGCACGTGGGGGAGCGCGGAATCAAACCCGGCTCGCCAGGTTAGAAGTCCACGTTCCTAACCACTACACCAAGCTGGCTCTCAAACTGGATCTGCTTCTACCACTTGGGGAAGCTTGAGCCAGTAGCGGTTGATAGGGATGCTAGTCCCCAGGTAGGACCTGGGGATCCCTGGAACTCATGCCCAAACAAATGAAATCTTGGAGAAAATGACAGCCGGGGGGGGGGGGGGCTCAATGGCATCCCATCCCTGGAGAATTCCCTCCTTCCCCTCCCTGACTTCTGCCCTCCCCGCACTCTGCCTTCAATCTCCAGGAATTTCTCACCCCAGAGTTGAGAGCCCTACAGAGGCATGCTGGGGAGGAGCATTTCACATCCTCAGCCTCCCCCTCCTCCAGTTTATAGTTGGAATCGGCATAGTGTCATAACACTGAGCTCACAGGGAACGAAAGACAAAAATCCTTGTCCTCTGTGACTAGATGCCACCACACCTACACGGCCACAGTGCAATGAACAATCTCTAAAAACTTAGAACGGGGCCTTCTCTGTTGAGGCACCTTGACCAAGGGACGCCCTTTCTTCTACCAGCAGTCAAATTTAATAGTTTTGCTATACTAGTTTAAAAGTTGAGTAGATCTCAATGTTGGTACAAGGCAGCTTCATACGTGTGCAGCAGAACTTTTGAACCCTCAGCTGCGCCATACGACAGAATTCTGCTGTTACCATCAAGAAAATCCAGGAAGTGAATTTATGTAATGAAGAGTTGGATTTTAGTCCCCGTTTTTCACTACTCAAAGGAGTCCCAAAACAGATTACATTCGCCTTCCATTTCCTCTACCCACAATAGACACCCTGTGAGGGAGGTAAGCCTAAGAGAGCCCTGATATTACTGAAGAAGAAGAGTTGGTTCTTATATGCCACTTTTCTCTACCCGAAGGAGTCTCAAAGCAACTTAGAATTGCCTTCTCTTTCCTCTCCCCACAACAGACACCCTGTGAGGTAGGTGAGGATGAGAGAGCCCTGATATTACTGCTCTGTGAGAACAGAACTATCAGGACTGTGGCAGGCTCAAGGTCACTCAGCTGGCTGCATGTGGTGGAGTGGGGAATCAAACCCAGCTTGCCAGATTAGAAGTTGCTACTATTAAGCACTACACCAAGCTGGCTAAAAAATTATTTAATGATGCATGTACCACACTTTCTCCTTTACAGGATTCTAGGCCAAAATCCAGGTACATCTGCACATAACAACCGTTCCTTTGCAAGAGCCACAAAACACACCAAACACCCTATTTTAAAAGCTCGATCTTGCATTGCCTTCTGAGCACCATCCAGGAGTCATCTGACCTACCTAGAAGCCTTTCCACAACAATGGGGTTGTTATGGAGAAAGCTCGGCTGCAGCTGCTTCCCCACCCTTAGATGAAGCCGTGGGAAGCAGGATTTGATAGCACGATATCCAGCAACTTGTGGATTTAAACGGAGGGGGTTTTGTTCAATGATTCTTGGTTCATGTGATTCTTTTGTACGCCCCTGCGGTGGGTACAGTAGTTCTTCTGCACACATATGAAGCTGCTTTGTCCTGAGCCAATTAACCAAGCACAGAACAACCTCAACATTGGTTTAGACCAGCCTTCCTCAACTTTTTTACCATTGAGAAGCTCCTGAAACATTCTCCAGGCTTCGAGAAACCCCAGAAGTGGTGTGATTGTTCATAATGTGGTTGGGAAGCGGAGCTGTGGACACGCCTACCCAGGGCCCCTCCCCTTCCCAACCCCTAAAAACATAGAAACATAGAATCATGGAGTTGGAAGGGACAACCCCCTGCATTATTGGCCATTTGGGGGCAGGGGACAGGACGACATGACCATATATGGTCATTTCATCTGATGAATCCTTAACTAATTTAAAAAATATATTTAAATTTGACCCATTCGGAAAACCCTTCCAGGGACGTCAAGAAACCCCAGGGTATCACAAAACTCTGGTTGAGAAAACCTGCTTTAAATGGGGTGTGTATATGTGTGTGTGTGTGTGTGGGGGGGAAGTTTAATTGAAAAGGGTGTCATAGAAATCTATCAAATTAATAAATGTGTGTCCAGGAATTGTAAAAAATGAGATGCTAAGATTCTTAAGGCAGGGATCTAGGGTCGCCAGGTATATCAGCACTGCTGGTGGGAGTTGGAGGGTGCTTTCTGGGAGCTTGCTGACATCCTGATGTCACCCAGAAGTGACACTGGCAAGTGAACGATGTCAGGGGGTGATGTTCTGGCTTTTGGGCAAAACTCTATGATAGAATTTGCTTCAAACCAGAGACATCACTCTGCCAACAAAAGTGTGTTTAGTCAAGGCTATGGTATTCCCAGTTGCGATGTATGGCTGTGAAGGTTGGACCATAAGGAAGGCTGAACGTCAAAGAATTGAGGCTTTTGAACTCTGGTGCTGGAGAAGACTCTTGCGAGTCCCTTGGACTTCAAGGCGAACAAACCAGTCAGTCCTAGAGGAGATCAGACCTGACTGCTCTTCAGAAGGCCAGATCCTGAAGACGAAACTCAAATACTTTGGCCACCTCATGAGAAGGAAGGACTCCCTGGAGAAGAGCCTAATGCTGGGAGCAATTGAGGGCAAAAGAAGAGGGGGACGACAGAGAATGAGGTGGCTGGATGGAGTCACTGAAGCAGTTGGTGCAAACTTAAATGGACTCCGGGGAATGGTAGAGGACAGGAAGGCCTGGAGGATCACTGTCCATGGGGTCGCGATGGGTCGGACACGACTTCGCACCTAACAACAACAAAATAGTGTTTTGCCCCAAAACCAGAGCAACCCCCGCACACACACCCAACAACCTATATGTGCCGACGGCTCTTCCGGGAAGGTCAATACACTGCGTTAAAAAGTGACGCTCTTCCTGACCAGCAGTCGGGGTGGGAGGTGAGTCTGGAAAGCAAGGGACCTCCGCCCGGATCAGTAGCCATGGCAACCCTGCAGGGATCTGTCTCTTATTTATTTACATGTGCATTTGTTTTCCACCCTCTCTTTGTGGACTCAGGGCAGGTTACAACAGGATGAAATTACATGAGTAAAAATAAAATACAAAAATAGTAATTTAAATTAAGTTAAATTGAAGCATTAAAAACAAAATGTTCAATATCAGATCTGCCCATTCTGTGTCATATGGGAAAAGGTTGTGGGGGGGGGGGGAGGATAGTTTGATGGATTTATTATTTATGCCACTCTCTGTGTATTGCCAGACCCCCGTAGCGGCATGTTCTGCAGGTTCTCAGTATTTGGTACTGTTGGGTTCCGTTTAATTGTGTAAAGTCTCTCCAGGTTGAGAGCAAAGGCACCCCAAAAGCATGTCTGCATCCCTTCCCACAGTGGAGTATAATGCTATGGATTCCATTTTCTCCAGGGAAACGAATCCAGAGAGACGGAGCAGAGCGGTAGCAGCTCTTCTGGCAACCCTGTGGGATTTTGTGTGAGCAGGGGGTTGGACTAGATGGCCTGTATGGCCCCTTCCAACTCTATGATTCTATGATTCTATGATTTTCAGGGCAAGAAATGAGTAGATGTGGTTTGCTGGAGCCTGCCTCTGCCAAGCAACCCTGAACTTCTGAGGTTGTCTCCCATCTCAGGACTAACCAAGGTCAACCTGTGGAGCTTTTCAAGTATTTAAAAGGCTGCCATATAGAGGATGGAGCAGAATTGTTCTCTCTTGCCCCAGAACCAATGGGATGAAATTAATTCAAAAGAAATTCTGTCTCAATATCCGGAAGAAATTCCTGACGGTTAGAGCGGTTCCTAAGTGGAACAGGCTTCCTCGAGAGGTGGTGGGTTCTCCATCTTTGAAAGTTTTTAAAGAGAGGCTGGATAGCCATCTGACGGAGAGGCTGATTCTGCGAAGGCTCAAGGGGGTGGCAGGTTACAGGGGATGAGGGATAGGGTTGTGAGTGTCCTGCATAGTGCAGGGGTTAGACTAGATAACCCATGTGGTCCTTTCCAACTCTATGATTCTATGAGCTTCCAAGATCTGATCAAATCAAGCTGGCCAAGGCAGAGCGGTTCAGGTCGTCAGTGATGAGTAAGACATGAGACTCTGGAGAATTGCTGCCAGTGTTGATAGACCAAGCATCCGGTTCAGTGTAAGGCAGCTTCATGTGTGTTCAGATCCCCCATAATTACATCAATTTGTCCAGGATTCCGCTCTGTGGCTGAGCTTGCTAAGTCCCGCTGCCCACCCGGTTGGTCCCCATCGGAGCCATCGGCTCTTTTCCAGCTCGCTTGTCCACAAGCCGTGCGCCCGGATCCTGTAAACATTTAGGAGAAGGCTCCCTTTCAACGGGAGAGTCTCCGGAGAGTAGCGCCTTCCAGACGCTGCCTGCTGCTGTTGTTTTTCTGTCTGTGCCAGGTGAAGAGTTAATGATTTATCGCCTTATCCCCTTGTTCTCACCTAAATAATGACTCAAGGAGAAACCACCGCCTATCTAGTCAGCAGAACGGCTGATGCTCTGCTAGAAAAGACATGCATGGAGAAATTAATGACCTAGTTAACGCCAAGTTCAGCCATTTGTTTGATATTGGATAAACCAAATCTTCACTTTGATGGAGAGGCCTTGAAACCCCACCTTCCCGATGCCTGCTGAAGGTGTCAGGACTTCAGCTTTTAAGCCTAAAATTACAAGACAGTGGGAGAGTCCATGGCTCATCCCAGCTTCGTGTTGTGTCATCGCCCAAGGAGCGGCTAAAACGACAGCTGAAGGAAGAGAGGGGCCAAAGGCATTCTGGGAGAAACTGGGGTGACTGTGACATGGAGACTAGGAGCCGGCGAGGGCCCGGTTGAAATTGCCTCTCCCTCACGAATTCCCTCAGTGGCCATTTTGAGAATCCATTCCTTTCCCAGGCCCCTCAATATTTGAAATTTATTTATACCCCACTGGAAGCCGGCATGGTGTCGTGGTGAAGAAGAAGAAGAAGAAGAAGAAGAAGAAGAGTTGGTTCTTATATGCCGCTTTTCCCTACCCGAAGGAGGTTAAGAGTGGCAGGCTCTCATTGGGAGAACCAGATTTGATTCCCCCTCCTCCGCATGAAGCATGCTGGGTGACCTTGGGCCAGTCATGGTTCCCTTAGAGCTGTTCTTGTAGATCAGTTCTCTCGGAGCTGTCTCAGCCCCACCTACCTGATGGGGTGGCTGCTGTGGAGGGAAGAAGGGAAAGGTGTTTCTGGGCTGCTTTGGGACTCCTGGTAGTGAAAAGCAAGGTTTTTTGTTGTTGTTGTTTTTTAACCCAGCTCATCTTTTTTCTCCCCAATGGGAATCTAAAGGAGTTTACAGAAAGTCACCCAGCAAGCTTTCATGGTACAAGCCAGGATTTGAACCCAGGCCCTCCAGATAGTAATCTGACACTCTTAACCACTACACCACATCGGCTCTGAATTCCCTTTGTTCTTTACATAGATTGTATATTTTGAATTTAGGATTTTTCCACACCAGAAAAAAAAAAAAAAACGAGACCAGGTAAATACCCTGTAAGGCAGAGTCAATGGCCACAATCCAAGGAGTTCTGTTGCACAATGAGTTGTTTTGCATGGCATTTCTTTCTAGTAATCCCATGCTTTGAATTTTCAAGGGTATAGAATGTGATTTGTTGGCCTTAGGAGTTACTGGAAAGGGAAAAGAGAGAAATCAAACATTTTGCTGTTCGTCACTTTCCTTTTTGGATTCTTGGCTCATGGTCTCAATCTGCCTGGCTGCATTTCTTCCCTATCTTTTCTGGGATAATTATCGAAATATTATTAAATCCTTGGCCTCTTTTTAGTAATCCATCATAATTATTTTTAAGAAGCGTTTAGAATTGAAGAACAACATTTGAGTTCAGTGACACCAAAACCACATTTAATTCTAGGTTTAAGCTTTAATGTGCCAATGGACTCAAACTTTGTTCTATTGCTTCAAACCAACACGTCTACGCACCTGAATCTATTTTATAATAGATTCCAAGGGACAAATGAGATCCCCTTTCCTCCTTTCTCTCCCAATTAGCGTGGCTAGAATCATAGAATCATAGAATCACAGAGTTGGAAGGGGCCATACAGGCCATCTAGTCCAACCCCCTGCTCAACACAGGATCAGCCCTAAGCATCCTAAAGCATCCGAGAAAAGTGTGTATCCAGACTTTGCTTGAAGACTGCCAGTGAGGGGGAGCTCACCACCTCCTTAGGCAGCCTATTCCAGGCTAGGCTTAATGTTATGCCTGCTAAAGCTATACTACTGAAGGAGAGAAGGAGTCCTTCATTTTCAAAAGATATGCTAATTCTTATACACAATTTTTACACATAAGCCATTTTTACCAGGCAGTTCTTGGTTATATATCCACCAGTGTTGTTGATTTTAGTGTTTTTCTGCTGCAAGCTGGAAAAGTGTGCATGCTTGTACGTGACCCTAAACTCATAGTGTGAACTGGACAAGCCAGGTGTCATGGTTGATCAACCCATGGCCAATCAGGGCTCCATGATATAATGGCAAACATTTAGGAACATGCACTTGTCCTTCACGCTTAGCATATTTCTTGCAGGGAAAAATGGCAAAGCAACACCAGTGAATTGCATTAAATACTGCTGTTAGAAATGACCTTCCGCAGACTGCAGAGATTAGTCCTCCCACCAGAGAAAACAGCCCCTTCGGAAGAGAGATTCAATAGCATTTTAATCTGCTGAAATCCCTCCCTTCCCCAAGTCCCACCTTCCACATCCACTGGGTCCAAGCCCAAATCTCCAGGTATTTCCAAACCCAGAACTAGCAACCTTAGAGACAGATCTTTGACCATTGCATTTTACACCCGTTGCTGGATCAGTGTGGCTTTGAAAAGCTATATGCGGCCAGCTATGTTATGTATATAAAAAGTTGTCTCATCTGACTGTTGGTCTCTAGAGTCACCAACAGGACTGTGAAAAACAGTGCCCCTTTACTAGAGGTCTGACAGGGTGTTATTCTCCTCAATCCCATGAAAAGCTTAAATTCTCCATTTACATACATTGAGGGCCAGACTTGATGACAGATCTGTCCCAAGTTTCCCCCTGTTTACCCCATTCTGTTTCAGCTCTAGGAAGTGATGCAGAAAGGAAAGCTGATGCCACCCCTCACTACGCTCCCAAGCTGAATTGGACCATGGTGCATTTGGGAAGGTTTGCAGCTTCTTTTTGCCAGACTCAGGTCAAGGCAGGTGTATCATCTAGTTTGGTCCTGCACCTCTGTTAAAGAGGCAGGGCATTTTTTCTCTAGGCCTGTTGGCAATTCTACTGGTCTCTTCAATTCCATCCAAAAGAGCAGGAGTCTAGTAATTCCTTAAGACTAACAAAATTTGTGTCGCGATATGAGTTATCGTGAATCATTGCTCACTTCTTTAGAGGAGCACAAGCTAAACAAACAACAGTGCTGGGGACTCAAATGATGAGGGCTAATACGTCTGTGCGTTCGGTAGATGCAGACTACAATTTCTTTGAAAACACGGCTCTTGTATTCAACACCAACCTACATGTATTCTTACAGGCTGCCAAGTAACCTGATTGGTCCTTCACAGAAGCCGTTCATTGGTCCATAATTCCATGCAAGGAAGGTCTCCCACTGACTACTTGATGATCCTTAGTTAGCATAATCTGAGTCCAGCAAGTTTATTTGGAACACGGGGATCTATTTCCAAATACAAAACATCAACAATGAGCCTACCTTGAGATTGACACAAGCTTCCTGCTGCCATCCTAAAAATGCTTCCTTGGCAGTATGAACAAATATTTTCCAGCAGTTTATAACTGCTTCCTCTGATATTCAGAATAGAAGGAATGGAATGGGAAGTTGAGCAAGATGGGTAGCTGTGATTGTTCCTCAGACAATGGAACAGAGTACAGATATAAGGAGAAAGTAAATCAGTAGCAAACGGCTTGACAACATTCTAAATATGCAGTATGATAATTCTTTGCTGGAAATGCAAATTTGGATTCAACTGTCGTTCCATTGTTTGAGGAAGTGTGCCTGCACAAGAAATCTCATGCCTCAAATAAATCTGTGTTGGTCTCAACAGTTGCTGTTGGGCTCAGATTTTGCTGTGCGACTTCCAGCTAACACGGCTACCCACTGAAATCTGAGCATAGTTAGCATTAGTGCTATGGAGTTCACATACATAACAGAGGCCCTCTTTAGTAGTCCTGAAGAAGTGTGCAGCAACGGACAAAAGCTATAGCCTGCCACAAATGTTGTTAGTCTTGAAGATGCTACAGGACTCTTGCCTTTTCAACTGCTCCCGACTAACAAACACAGCTGCCCATCTTGCTCGCCCTCCCATTCAATTCCTTCTATTCTGAATATCAGAGGAAGAAGTTATAAAATCCACTGCTGGAAAACATTTCTTCATACTGCCAAGGAAGCATTTTTAGGATGGCAGCAGGAAGCTCTCTTCAATCTCAAGGTAGGTTCATTGTTGATGTTTTGTATTTGGAAATAGACCCCCGTATTACAAATAAACTTGCTGTTCGTATTTGGCCCACTTGAATTTGGCCCACTTCACAGCTGGAACTGAGTGCTACCATATTTTTAACCAGTATTGAAACTTACTCAACCTTGCTTTGTTTTATTTTGAGAGTCTGTGGGGCAGAGATGTGGGAGTCAGCACAAAAAGCATTGCATCGCTTTCTGGGGGAACCATAGAGTTTCCGGCAATGCCTAGAGAGGCTTGATGTCAATTCCGGAGTTTCCTGGGAAGTGATGCAATGCTCTTGGGCCAATGGTGTTTTTTTTAAAAGCAGGGTTTGCCAACAGGTGGCCTTCCACCATAGCAGGACACCTGGCAGCCCTAATTAAGAAGGCCCTATAATCAAAGGCCCTAAAACTGTGGATTATGGACATCTGCAGGAATTTGGTTCTGTTCATAGCTTCACAGCTTATTTTCTCTTCCGTCGTCCTGTGCCTGTCTGCGTGGCCACAGCACATGGCTGGCACAGTCTTAGGGGAAGAAGAAGAAGATGTCTCAGCCTGAGAACAAAATCCTGCTCCCATGCTGTACTTTCTCTCTTCCCTGGAGACCTTCCCCACACTTTCAGTCAGAAGCTGAAGCGCCCGCGTGAGGAACAGCACGAGTGGATGCGCCCTGCGCCGTGCCACGCTTTGCGAAACCTCCTCGGCTCTGTTAGGTGATTAGCCTATCTCTCGGGAGTCAAGTTCCGTGCTTTCGTAAAGCCATTGTCTGCCATTCTTGTGAGCCTCTTCCGCACCTTCCTATTGCACAAAAGGCCAAACAATGCCCGACTCCTCCGCTTCCCAGAGTGAAAGATGCATGCACGCTGCATTTGGAAAGCAGATTTAGCAACTCCGACGTGGGCGATTCAAATCCACCCATTAAAATGGAGCTCTCTGATCTGAAGTCAGATATGTGCTGCTCCTAGCGGGCAAGGAGCCAAGCCCAATTAAGTTTTGCATAACCTGCATCTTCGGTGATCGTGATTTATTAGCTCTGTTTGAAGAAAGTAATAAAATTAAGGTTCGGTTTATCGTGTCTCTGTGTCAGGAGACGCAGTACCTCCTTAAACTTGCTGGGGTTTGGGACGCCGAGACCCTGCTTCCGTGGCTCGGCATATTGTGGGAGGGGGGGGGGCAGGGATCTGGGGCCCCACCCGCCTCCATTTCCCTTGGATGCTTTGTTCCTTCCAAAATCCCCTGTGGCGCTGAACCTGTGGCTGGGTCTTATGCAAGGCCACCCAAGACGGCGCTCTCCGTCCTCACCCAACCCTCACCCCTCCTCCTTCCTTCTCTCTTCCACATCTCAAAATGTGGGCTGGTGATAAAACTGGTCATGGAGGCATCTATTTTCGAAAGGAGTTGAGAAGGGCATGCTGGATTTAAACCCGAGTAGAGCTCTTGTTGGGATTGCTTAATGTCAGGGCAATTGAGAGGAGTCTGTACAATTCATGGCCTCCTGCTCAGGATGAAACAGGGAGGGTACTTAACCTTGGCTAGTGAGTTAGGTGGCCTGGTCTGGATGTCCCAAGCTAGCCCGGTCCCATCCCATCTCAGAAGTTAAGGGGGACAAGGTCATCCCTGGCGACCTTTTGTAGACCACCAAGGAAGTCCAGGGTTGCTACAGAGGCAGGCAATGACAAGCCACCTCTGAAGGTTTCTTGGCTAGAAAACCCCATGATGAGGTCTCGGTAAATTGGTGGTGATCTGACAGCAAACAAACAAACACGATTGGGAGCAGATCCAGCTTAAAAGTGACTGTAAATATAAAGGTAAGCGCCTGATTTTTGTCTTGCTCAAAGCACAAGAAGGTGCGGAGCTTTTTTGATCGATGCTGGCAAGAGATGAATCCAGAACCAGCAAATAATTTTTTCTTTTACAGGGGGGAGGGGGGGAAACATGAGACTAGAAACCCTGAACTATCCTACAGATGTGTGTTTGATCTTTAGTGTCTGGAAGAGGAAGTCTTAAGCCTCTGTTCTTCTCCCCCTTTCTTGGCAGGTGAGCTGTCTTCTCGCCAGAGGGGGCAAAGACATTCCCTGCCCCTGTCTGCCCAGACTGTCTGCAACTCTGCCTGCCTGCCTGCATGTAGAAGCCAAAGATTTGCTTGGACGCCCTGCATGGCACGGCAGGCAGGCTTCCTGTCATGGTGGGAGGACACCTTAGTTCTGGCTTCTATGGATCAAAGTAAAGACTTTGCCCTGGTCTAGAAAATCTATCCCCGGGTGAAGAAGTAGTTGGGCACACACAGGGGTCTTACACAAAATCACAAAGGCCGTTTCCGCAGTTGGTCTCCTGCGTATTCATCTCTGGAGGTCAACTTTGCATATTTACCTGGTTCTCCACACATGGAGTTTTTGGAATGGCAATACCGAGGATCGGCTTTTTTTTCATGCCGTTCGCACTAGCTTCAGAGGCACATGTTCACATGATTTTTTTTCAGAGATGTGGGGTAGGCATCCCCGTCCCCTTCCTTTTCCCCTCTTTTTTTTCCCTTTGCGCATGCACAACAATGCATGTTCACATGTTCGGTTTAATGCATTTGTGATTTCTTTGAATCTGAGGGAGTTTACGTGCACATGAAAGCTCATGCCTTGAATTAAAATTTGTTGGTCTTTAAAGTATCACCGGACTCTAAATTTGTACTTTATAGCGGAAATGATTGGGGGAGCGGGAAGGGAGCCTGTTCAGGAAGAAGGTGAAAAGGAATCGGTGGGAAAACGACACCATTTCTGGCTTGCCCCGCAAAAAACAAAGAAGGGGAGGAAAAAGGCAGGCTGAATCAAAAACAACAAATGCAGTGCCACAAATACTTTCAGGGAGGCTCTCGGGCAGGGGGGGGGGAATAATCATAATTACGATCGTAACACAATCCAAAAGAAGAAGAAGAAGACGAAGACGACGAAGAAGAAGAAGAAGAAGAAGAAGAGTTGGTTCTTATATGCCGCTTTTCCCTACCCGAAGGAGGCTCAAAGCGGCTTACAGTCGCCTTCCCATTCCTCTCCCCACAACAGACACCCTGTTTGGGAGGTGAGGCTGAGAGAGCACTGATAGTCAGAACAGTTTTATCAGTGCTGTGGCAAGCCCAAGGTCACCCAGCTGGTTGCATGTGGGTAAGTGCAGAATCGAACCCAGCATGCCAGATTAGAAGTCCGCACTCCTAACCACTACACTAAAAAGACCACCAGAAATCATATCTCGGATACCCTACATCTAGTTCCATAGTTGGGGGGATTAGAAGGGTCCCTAAGATTTCTGAACACGCATTTAGTCGCTAAATGGAGATAAAGGTTTTTATTTTGTGGGCACATTAATTTCTAACAAGCAAGAGTCTTAATGTGACCAGAATTTTTTTAAAAAAATGGCAGCAAGTTGCAGAAGGAACGGAATGGGAGTTCTGAGCACAGATTAGCTGGTCACTCTTTGAGTTTAGCTGCTAAATGGAGATAAGGGGGTGTCTTTCCCTTGTGGTGGCATTAATTCCTCACAACGATCATGCATCCTAATGCGAACAAATTAAAAAAAAAAAACCATGATGGCAAGGTGCTGAGAGAACGAAACAAAGTGGACTCCCAGGTCAGCAAAAGCATGTTGAGGGTGAGGAAAGAAGTGAGAAGCCACTTCAGATACCAACCACGCGCATTAAATTGCCACAAATTGCCAGTTTGTACATTTCTGAACCCTAAAAGAGCTACGTGAAGAGACATTTCTTCCAAAGCTGAGCCTGAGGAGCCTGATTTTAGTGTGAACCTGAGGAAATTCTGTGGAGCTAGAACAGTTCTAACGCAAAGTTTTTAGTCACTGTGGAAATGCCCAAAGCCTGAAATGAGGCAGTGATTGCAGGAAAGCAGGAACATTAGTATTCAGAAATGCCTGTTGGGATGATCCTATCTGGTGGGGAAGATGACCTAACTGTTGTGGTTGGATTGTGTTCCTGACAAGCACATATCTACTAAGTTATACTCTTCATAGTGCCTTGCCACCTTCTATTGGCTATGGAGATGAATAATATCAAATTTTAAGACTCTTCTCTGCTCTGAAAGAATTCGGTACCAATTTTGAACCTATATGGTATTTTATGAATGGGTATCTTTCAGGCTGGGCATTGTTCAGATCCAGCTATTATTTATATTTTTAGAAAAAGAAAACGTTTGCTACTTTTAAAGCCACCTGCTGGATGCAGTTAACAAATTTAAAATTATAAAAGAAACCAATTAAACAGCACACTACAGCTGTCCTGACTGGCATAAAACCATCCCAGATCTACCAGTAATAAAACCACCAGTGAAAACATTCTGACCCAGCAGAAAATGTTATTAAGAATGAGTCATACAAAAGAGATGGGATAAAAATTCAATTATAAAGCCTTGGCAAACAGAAGTGTTTTAGCCCAGCACCTGAATAGCACCAGAGAAGGCAGCAGGCAAGGTAACCGTTCAGGGTTAGGACCCCATTCCGAACAGGGGTGTTCTGGCAACACTCCTTGTGCTGAGATGGCATCTGTTGCCACAGCAACATTAAAAAAAATCTGCACAGCCAATCAAATCTCCAATGGCCAATCAGAAGAGTGTCTAGGCAAAATCCCTCTTGGCCTTGCTAAAGAACAAGTCGCATCTTTTTGTACCCTGTTTTTGACTCCCTGAAGGAGTCTGAAAGCCACCTACAGTCCCCCATCCTTCCTCTCCCCACAACAGACACCCTGTGAGGTAGGTGGGGCTGAGAGAGCTCTGAAAGAACTGAAACTGGCTCAAGGTCATCCAGCTGGCTGCATATGGAGGAGGAGTGGGGAATCAAACCTGGCTCTCCAGATTTGAAGCCGCCACTCTTAACTACTTCGTGGGTACCGGGAAAGATGTCAGGGGTAGGCGGCAGTCCTTAAGGTACCTCAGCTACACAGCCCTGGTATATTTTTTAATTTAATTTTCAGAAATGCTCACCAAACTACAGAGAGGTGCTGAAAAAATTAACCAGAAGGCTATGTGAGGGTAATCTGAAACTCTTCTCCTGGGTGTCGTCTGCACGGGGCTTTTTACCCACTCCCAGTTCAAATGAATCCCTGTAGTCTACACTGAATTCGATTTCAATTTTGATTCTGGGTGCTTTAAATTTTCCCTCTGCAACATGCATGATTGATCCGGAGTGACCCTACCTTTCCCCCAAGATATCCTGGAGTGAATATAAGCCTTGATATTTGAATAACCGGCATCAAGAGTGCAGCTTCTTGGTTTTTGCGAAATAACTCCTTTCTCTTTGCCTGGTAGCAAAGCAGTCTTCCCTGATTGGCCAGGGCGTCACTTCAAAGACTTCCTGAGTCCCAGTTGCAAGGCTTGTCTTAAAGTGACTGTACTCCAGAAGCCCTAACCTCTCAGCAGAGATTTGCCTCTTGTTATTTCCTTCTCCTTTGCTGTCTCCAATCCTCCCCCCCCCCCCGTTCAAGAAAAGAGAGAGACGCCTGCGCTTGGCTCCCTTCCCCGTTCTGAGATTCCCCAGTCACTTTCTGTTTCAATTGGGGGGGGGGGAGATAGAGGAAGACCCGAGTTCAAATTGATCTGAATTCAGCAGCATCCACAAAGTCAGTGCAGAGTCAGCCCTGCAGTAATTCCATTTCAGTCATTACTGTGATGCCCCTTGTTTCCAAAGATGTTTATAACGCATGAGGACTGTCATGGATACGCTGTTCGCAAGCCACCATAAACCAGGTGAGCCTTGTTAAAGCAGCTCCACAAATGGCATGCCTTGACCTTCCAACGTGTCAGATGGCATTTCATATGCTTTCTTTCTTTTGAGTGCCATCTTCTCTACAGCCCCACTGAAAACTCGCCATCAGGAATGTTGGCAAAATAGCGTTTTGCAAAGCTCTAAAGAAATGTCAGCAGAAATGTGTTTTTAATGCAATTAAGTTGCCTCCCCAAAGGAGGCGATTCCCTCCTCTCTTCCCGTCACAGAACAGAACCCCAGACGGAGCACGCCACTGCGGTTTACCACCCCAAACAGCATGAATTTGGACTGTCACAGCCCGGCAACAAACGGCCCCGAAAATGCCTCCTGAAATCCTCCCAGGAATTCTTTGGCAAATAATTTTTGATGACAAATAAGTCAGAGGAAAAATCATTATCGGCTTTGCCAAGATGCACCGAGGCAAGAGGTGTGAAATAAATGATTTATGAGTAAGTTCCCAAAAACTGTGAAAAAGAAGGGGAGGGCAGAAAGCCACCCAGACACTAAATAAAAGACAGATGAGGAAAACGGGGCTCAATGGTGACAACAGGCAGGATTCTGCATGGGAAGTCAGTTGGAATTTGTGATCAGAAGGATACCTGAGCAGTAAACACACCCTGTTCAGGCCCAAATGGAACTCCCTGATTCTTGTGGGTAAAACACTAGGGAAGCCCAGGTTTGCTCATTCATGGGTGCTGTTGGTGAGTGATGTTGAGGCAGCTTCACAAAGACATCATGGCTTCAGCCTCCCAGACAGAGCTGTCCTCCACCAAAGATCACCCCGAGCGTTAGGCCGTTCAGTAGGAGCATTTCATATATTTAGCTGTGAGTCACTAAGTGAGAAACTGGTGGGTGATGAGATAAATGAGGGCAGGAAGGAGCTGTTGGTGTATATTTTATTTCATGGCAGAAGACAAAATATTGACTATTGGGTAGGGGATTATTAATTATTTCTCGTGCAGGGGAAGAGGCTGTGGCTTAGTGGGAGAGTGTTTGCTTAGCAGGCAGAAGGTCCCCAGTTCGATCCCTGGCAGGGCCAGCTAAGGATGAGAGTTGGTTCTTATATGCCACTTTTCTCTACCCAAAGGAGTCTCAAAGCGGCTTACAGTCGCCTTCCCTTTCCTCTCCCCACAACAGACACCCTGTGAGGGAGGTGAGGCTGAGAGAACCCTGATATTACTGAAGAAGAAGAAGAGTTGGTTCTTATATGCCACTTTACCTGAAGGAGTCTCAAAGTGGCTTACAGTCACTTGAGGGAGTTGAGGCTGAGAGAGCCCTGATATTACTGCTCTCTCAGAACAGCTTTTTCAGTGCTGTGGCGAGCCCAAGGTCACCCAGCTGGCTGCATGTAGAGGAGGAGCAAGGGACCAAATCCGGCTTGCCAGATTAGAAGTCCACACTCCAGTACAAGAACCGTTCCCCAGATGCAAGCAGTTCAAAGGGCCAAACTAGACATGTAAGTTTTTTTTAAAGAATTGAGTCCAGGTTCCCCTTTTTAAAATAAAAGAAGAACCCAAATGGGCATGTAATGCTGCCTGCAGGGGGAGTCTTCCCCCCCAGGGCACTCTGCTGCATAAGAACAGTCGTGGTGGTGGGGAGTTATTTCCCCATTTTTGCCACTCCCCTTACATAGGATACCTCATATGGGCTGATTCCGCACGGAGTGTGTAGCATCGGGCTGCCCCCGGCATTTTCTCCAGGAGGAGGTGATCTGTAGTTTTTTACTGTCACACGTGGCGCTGTCCCGTCGATGTTTCCCCCTTGTAGCCAGAGCTCTGCAGCCACACATGGGTGCTCAGCAACAGTACATCAGGAGGGCCCATTACAGTTCCTGCCATGGAACCCGGATTGTCTGCTGACACACGACCATGTGTCAGCAGTGGCCCTGTGGGCACCTTGGCTGCCTAACGGAACACCAGAGATATCTGAGTTCCCTTGCTCCGTGGCTTCCGGTTGCCTGGGCCAGGCTGGCAGTGGGGCGGCCCCCTGTCGGTGTCAACATCATGTGGCATCAGGAGTCTCCCCCACCTCCAGACAAGTGGTATGTCAGGGCATTGGCTTGAGGGACCGCCTATCGCCCTATGCCCCCCGCAGAGCCTTACGTTCTGCGGGAGAAAATCTGCTGGTCGTTCCCGGCCCCAGGGAAGCACGCCTGGCCTCAACCAGGGCCAGGGCCTTTTTGGTCCTGGCCCCTACCTGGTGGAATGAGCTCCCGGGAGAGCTGCGGGCCCTGCGAGATCTTCCATCATTCTGCAGGGCCTGCAAGACGGAGCTCTTCCGCCAGGTTTACGGTTGAGGACGAGGCTAACATCTATGCCCCCCCCAGGGACCCGGGACCCGGGACCTGGGATTGAGATTGGGGATTAGTACCATCAGTATCCCCTCTCCACCTGCTTGTAGTAGGAGGGGGAGGTTGATTAGCCTATCTTGCCAGGTTAGCTTGCTAACCGATAATGTTATATTGTAATTGTTGCTGAGGGTTTTTAATGGATTTTATTGGGGGTTTTAAAATGTTGTAACCCGCCACGAGCCGTAAGGGAGTGGCGGGCAATAAATCGAAAGATAATAATAATAATAATAATAATATGGAATTGGCCTGGAGCTTCAAAGACGGAGATATCACTCCTCCCCCCCCCCCCCAAAATGCTATTTCAGTGCAGTAGGGTTGTGTGCGGCAATGTCCAAATAGGCCGTTTCAGGCCAGCGCCATGCCACGGGGGGGGGGGGAGGCATGGGCGCTGGTGTGTAACTCAGACACCACTGCACAAAGCCCTAGTTGCCAGCTCTGGGTTGGGAAATACCTGGAGACTTTGGGGTTGGAGTTGGGAGAAGGCAGGATTTGGGATAATTAGCTAGGATTCTCTCTCTCTCTCTCTCTCTCTCTCTCTCTCTGTTTCTCTTCTTAATAAAACTATTTTATTTTTAAGCAACCTGGTGCTATGATTCCTCTTTGCATACCTAAAGTCTGCCGACACGCTTCACCTCTTGCCTAGCTAATCTAGGTTCCTAGAGCTGCTTGGGATTGGGTATGGGACTTTTGCTTGCAAAGCAGATGTTCTGTCACTGAGCCAGAGCTCCATAAAGAGAACGGGACAGATCTTGTGTGAACCGCCCCAAGCCCACATGGGGAGGGGTGGTATAGAAATTAAATATTCTGTTCTATAATCTGCTTATGCCAAAGAAGATCGTTGCTGTATGAGCGTCAATATTGTTCCCTTTCATGGACAGAGGTTCTCCAGAATCTCAAACATAGTTCCTTTCGTACTCTTTGCTATCTGATCCTTTGCACTGGAGCTGATGAATTGGGGAGTTTCTGCGATGCAGATGTGTTAACATGGAACTGCACACACTGCGAAATCCTTGCGTTCCCCACCAATTAAGGGGTAGAGCATCCATTTGGCATGCAGAAGATCTCAGGTCCAACCCTAAGCATCTCCAATGGCAGCTCCAATGGAACCAATGGGATGAAAAATTCAAAAGAAATTCCATCTAAACATCCAGAAGAAGTTCCTGACAATTAGAGTGGTTCCTCAGTGGAACAGGCTTCCTCGGGAGGTGGTGGGTTCTCCATCTTTGGAAATTTCTAAACAGAGTCTGGATAGCCATCTGATAGAGAGGCTGATTCTGTGAAGGCTCAAGGTGGTGGCAGGTTACAGGGGATGAGCGATTGAGATGTGAGTGTCCTGCATAGTGCAGAGGGTTGGACTAGATGACCCATGAGGTCCCATCCAACTCTATGCTTCTATGATTCTTTAAAGGATCAGGAGGTGGGTCATGGGAAAGACCTCTGCCCGAGATGCTGGAGAGACACCGACAGTCTGAGTGGACAGTCCCAACCAAGGGCTGGGTTCAGTAGAATGTGGCTTCATCTGAATATGAAAGACAGCTGTTGTTCCTCCAGATGGACTGGGACTTCTGCTTGCCCAGTTTTGACCTAGGGAGGACTGTTGGTTTTGCTTCAGAAATACTCTTGGAGGTTAGAATGGAAACAGCCTGCCATTAAAAACCAAGTCAGACCAGATCTCTTTGTGATTCATCCCATTTTCAAGGGGGCCAGGATTGTAGGAAGTGGGTCATGGCAGGTGTGGATCATCCAAGGGTGGAACAAGGCTACGCACACTGTTTCCAAAGGTAACCATGAGAACAGGACCTTATAGAACTCGACCTGGCAACTTTCTCCATAACTGAACTCTCAAGCAGCTCAACAGCTCTCTCCAAAACAAACCTCCTCAGGAATCATCATGCCCCACAGCACGGGCTTTGATTCAATAGCCAGGTTGATTTATGTGTATTTAGGTAGATTTTTTTTAAAAAATGACCTCCCAGCTATTTCCGGCACGGAAGCATCGTCTTTCTTCTTTTTCTCTGCCTATGGCACTCTATAATAGAAAAGTAATCTTGGGAGGGTGATTCTCTGTTGTGGTTGAGTGTGGAACAGTGTGCAGGGCCGATTCAGGAAGTAAAACCGGTGGTTTTTGAGTGTGACATGGCGGGGTTAGGCCACATGGGGAGTCAGTGGACTGATTGCTTGGCTGCATAAACCAACCGACCCCCCCCCCCCCAAAAAAAAAGATTGTATCATTACTACTCCGTTTTTTCTGGGATTCTGACAAATGTGTGTTGAGCTGTGCAGGTGAAAGGGACCTTTTTGTTACAAGAGCAGACCTCTAGAATCATAGAATCATAGAGTTAGAAGGGACTTCATGGGTCATCTAGTCCAACCTCCTGCCATATGCAGGACACTCACATCCCTATCGCTCATCCACTATAACCTGCCACCCCCTTGAACCTTCACAAATTCAGCCTCTCCGTCAGATGGCTGTCATGGGCAGACAGACTAACAATGATACTTCTGGATTAATAGAAAGCTTTGTTGCTAGCAGATCAAGACACCTCAACATTCATAGTCGATTCTGATCAATACACAGACAGCAAACACTTTTACTAGTTCTTTTCCGCCCAAAGCTGTGCATTTACTCAGAGAGCAAAATCCCCCCTCCCACAGGTGCCAGTCTGGGCTCACATCCAGGGTGATAACCAGGTTACCTTGGCCTTGGGTGTTAGACAGTTCCTCTCCTCAAGATAACACAGTCTAGGGAAAATATTTGCAAACCTAAATCACAGTGCAAAGCAGATAGTTCAGGGTTATACAGAGACCCTTACAATAACACACATTGATTCAAGATGGAGTCACTCAGGTCAAACACAAATCATGGCAGAGATCAGAGCTCCTCATCCTGACAATGGCTATCCAGGCTCTGGTTAAAAATTTCCAAAGATGGAGAACCCACCACTTCCCGAGGAAGCCTGTTCCACTGAGAAACAGTTCTGTCCGGGACTTCTTCCGGATGTTGAGATGGAATTTCTTTTGAATTAATTTCATCCCATTGGTTCTGGTCTGTCCCTCTGGGGCAAGAGAGAACAGCTCCGCTCCATCCTCTATATGGCACCCTTTTAAATACTTGAAGATGGTTATCAGATCCCCTCTCAGTCGTCTCCTCTCTAGGCTAAACAGACCAAGCTCCCCCAACCTTTATTCATACGTTTTGGTCTCCAAACCCCTCACCATCTTTGTTGCCCTCCTCTGGACACGTTCTAGTTTGTCAACATCCCTCTTCAACTGGGGTGCCCAAAACTGAACACAGTACTCCAAGTGAGGCTGAACCAGAGCAGAGTAAAGCGGTACCATCACTTCCCATGATCTGGATACAGATCCTTTTGATACAGCCCAAAATCCCATTCGTCTTTTTAGCCACTGAGTCACACTGCTGACTCATGTTCAACGTATGGTCTAATAAGACTCCTAGATCCTTTTTGCACATGCTACTGCCAAGACAAGTCTCCCCCATTTTATATTGGTTTATTTGGTTTTTCCTACCTAATGCAGAACTTTACATTTGTCACTACTGAACTTTATTTTCTTCAGGTTAGCCCACTTCTCGAGCCTATCAAGATCATCCTGTATTCTGTTGCTGCCTTCAGTTGTATTGGCTACCCCTCCCAGTTTAGTATCGTCTGCAAATTTAATAAGTATCCCCTTATATATTGAACACAATATTGAACACAAATATTGAACACCAACATATGGAGGTCTACTTTTCTGTCTATGACATTTTTATCCCACCCCCAGGAGCTCAGAGCTGAGTACATGTTTCTTCCCTCACCCATCAAGATGCAGTTGACTTCTGGCAACCCTGTAGGGTTTTCAAGGCAAGAAATGGCCAGATGTACCTTTCCATTGCCTCTGTGTAGCAGCCTTCAACTTACTTACTGATCTCCCATTCAAGTCCTATTTCTGTAAGCTTAGGCCAGGCTTTCCCAACCAGGGTTTCATGGAATCCTGGGTTTCCTTGATAGCTCTGGAAGGGTTTCCTGAATGCATGGGAGTTAATTAATTTTAAGGCTAGACTGGCTAGAGATTCTGGTCTTATTGGGAGGCATCATCTGGGCATGGAATTGGGGTAACTGTGATTGGGCAGGTATAATAATAATAATAATAATCATCATCATCAGTTCAATAAGTCAACTCTTCTTCTTCTTCTTCTTCTTCTTCTTCTTCTTCTTCTTCTTCTTCTTCTTCTTCTTCTTCTTCTTCTTCTTCTTCTTCTTCCAACCTCCAGGTGAGACCTGGGAATCTCCCAAAATTACAACTGTTCTCCAGCCTAGAGAGCAGTTCCTCTAGAGAAAATACCTGTAGAATCACATGCCTGCTGAGATGCTTTCCCTCCTCAAACCCTGCTGACCCCAGGATCCATCCATAATTATCAAGGAATTTAACCTGAGATATTAACCCTACTTATGCTACACTTAATGAGCGTCTTGTAGCGCAGGATGGTAAGGCAGCTGACATGCTGTCTGAATCTCAGACCATGAGGCTGGGAGTTCAATCCCAGAAGCCGGCTCAAGGTTGACTCAGCCTTCCATCCTTCCACCTCATTCTGTCGTCCCCTTCTTCTTTTGCCATCAATCGCTCCCAGCATTAGGCTCTTCTCCAGGGAGTCCTTCCTTCTCATGAGGTGGCCAAAGTATTTGAGTTTCATCTTCAGGATCTGGCCTTCTAAAGAGCAGTCAGGGCTGATCTCCTCTAGGACTGACCGGTTTGTTCGCCTTGCAGTCCAAGGGACTCTCATACTTGCTTATGGTGAGCAAATTCCTTTCCCCATGTTCTGTCTCTCATGCTTGATCGATTGAGCAACAGGGAAAAGATAGGGGGAAACAACATGAACGCTATGATGTCACTTCTGGGTGATGATCTGTACCACTTCCTCGGATCTCTATGGACCTTAGAGATTGGGGCAGATTCTACAGAGACACTGAGGACGGTGATATCATTTCTGTGTCACAGTGTTCATGATGCTCCCTCTCCCCACCTCTGTCCTCTCCCAAACTCCAGGGAAGTTATGGCATTGCAAGGTTGGCACCCTAACTCGTGTGGAAAGAGACCCTCTCAGCACATGCTGCTGGTTTCACCTTTTGGGTGGCATGAACACCTGCAAAAATATATCTGCTGTCACTTGCATTTCGGGTTTCCTTTGCTTTCAGTGCGAACAGCAGAGGAGCGAAAAATTTGTTTGCTGATGGAATAATTGCATGTGCTAACATACCTAGAGACAGAACTACAGATAAGAGATGCAGAGGGCCGTACAAGTAAAGGGCTGTGATTTATCTCATTTTATCTGAAATTCCGTGTGTGCGATTTTTGCAGATTTGCATTTTCCCCTTTAATTGTGGAGTTGGTTGCGGTGCGAACAATTCCAAGTGGAATGAACTGCTAAAGTTGTATGATGTAATCTGTTCCTAAATTACTAAGCAAACACAAGCAAGCAAATTTGTGGGTAGCTGGAGTGCCTGATTCTGAAGATGAAAGCTTGGAGACACGTCCATGTGGATGGATTTACAGCTGGTAAATTCTCGCTGCCACAAGAAACCCGAGGAGGAGAACAAGAATGTTTGGATAATATGCAAGAATTTTTTTTAAAAGAGAACTTAAGGACAAATCTACACGATAAGCATACTGGTTTTATATCTATTGGGTGGCTTCGTCAAAGAATTCTGGGAATTGTAGTTTGGTTGATCCTTAGTTACAGAGCCCCCATTATGGACTGATCTTTGGCTACCATTTTGTTGTCCCCTGGCAGAGAGAAACAACCAAAACAGCAGCACTGTCAATGCCTCAGGTACATTATGGGAGTATGTGATGGGCATCCTATGCACACCCTCATGGCCACCAACCAAATTCGATTTGCTCCCTGGCCCTTTTAATGACCCAGTTCTACTTTGGAGATCCAAAGCACCTGTTTTAGACTACAATTCCCCAGATCCTCTGGGGCAAAGGGATACTTATTAATCCACTTTGTCCTTGTTATAGCTATACCCTTCAACCAACCAGGTCCATCATTGTCAAGGGAGCCTCAGCCATCCCAGTCAAAGAAGTATTTGCAGTTGCTCATTTCCATGCGGAAATGAAACTGTAGAGAGGTGATCCAGGTTGTATCCACCAGCTTCTCTTCTCACCTCCACACACATTCAAGCTGCCATTCATGCGGAAACAGACAGCAACAGGGAGGTGGTGATGGAAAGTACTGGCAGGTCTCAATTGACTAATGCAGGGGTAGTCAAACTGCGGCCCTCCAGATGACCATGGACTACAATTCCCAGAAGCCCCTGCCAGCATTCGCTGGCAGGGGCTCCTGGGAATTGTAGTCCATGGACATCTGGAGGGCCGCAGTTTGACTACCCCTGGACTAATGCCATTGGTTAAATGTTTTCTTTTTTCATATTTGATGCCTGGTGGACCTGCATTATGTAGAAAGGCAGCATAAAATGTTTTCAAGAAAAGAAGAAGAAGAAGAGGAGGAGGAGGAGGAGGAATTGGTTCTTATATGCCACTTTTCTCTACCCAAAAGAGTCTCAAAGCAGCTTACAATCTCCTTCCCTTTCCTCGCCTAAATATCCCATTCTTTTCTCCCCAAGGAAATTTGAAAGCAGCTTATGAACATCTTTCCCTTCCTCTCCCCACAAGAGACACCCTGTGAGGTAGGTGAGGTTGAGAGAGTTCCGAGAGAACTGTGACTGGCCCAAGGTCACCCAGTTGGCTGCATGTGGGGGAGGAGTTGGGACTCCAACCTGGCTCTACAGAATAGAGGATGCTGCTCATAACCATTAAACCACGCTGGCTCTCAAGGCAGCCTTCAGGCATCCAGCCCTGCTTTGGATTGGGGTGGCCCGGGGAGGCAAGAAGAAGTTTAAAATGTTGACCCCCACCAATTTTGCTCATCGGAACTTTCTCCCTTTTCCTCTCCACCAAGGCAATTACATGTTTGCTCAATCTTCTAAAGCATTTGCTGTCCCTTCAAGCTTTGTGTCATCCTGCCAGAGAACTGCCTTTAAGAGCCACTGTCAGCCGCTGCTTAAGCCAGCTTAGCGTTTGGCTCAGCAGCTTCAGGTTGGCTACGGAGGATGAAAAACACGCAGATTGCTTGGCGTCTCCTCGCTCTTTTGGCTTGGCTGGTTAATTACATAATTGGGCGCCTTTCCCCCCCCTTTTTTTTGCCAAGAGGGACTATTTTGATGTGATAGTTGCTGGCTTCTCTAGGCTCTGTCGAAGAGAAGCTGCAAAGATACAAATCAACTTATTCGCTTTATATATAGAGAGATATAATATATATAAAACCTTGCCTCTGATACGAAAGCCACTGGAGCTTATTAAACCTTCAAGGATCTTAAAAATCTAATTTAGTGAGGATTTGCATGGCCCCACACTTAGAAGATGGCACTAAATATTTGACTCCAGCATAATTATGCTGCGTGATATTCTGGGCAGAGATACATAATGGGAGGTTTGGGTGTGTGTGGAATGTGGGGCTACCTTTTTTTGAGGCACACCCACTCATTCGCACTGAGAGATCTCTTCCGATTATGACCCCATGCAGTAAGGCTTACAGGAAAAGACGATCGTTCAGATTTGGCCAGTTTACAGGACGTTCGGCTCATTTTCAGGAAAGCTTCGCCGAAAGACCGAATGACACGGAAGAGGCATCAAGGGGTAACTTGTATCTGGAATAGTAGATTCATATATTACAGCAGTGGTCCCCAACCCCCAGTCCGGGGACCGGTACCGGTCCGTAGATCAGTCAGTACTGGGCCGCAGCTCCTCCTCGTCCTCCTCCCCTGCTGCTGCCTTGGGGGCTGCCCTGCCACTCTGCTGCCGGCTCACCTTTGGTGCTCTCCAGCGGCCACCGTGGCTGGGGCTCCCCCTCAGTGTCGCACTGCATAGCTGCTGCTGGCAGCACCCCCCAGTGGGTGGCGGGAAGTCAGGGGCGCCAGTGGGAAAGCAAGTGGAGCAGGGGCTCAGGCAGCAGCGACATGCCTCAGCAAAAGACTACCCCCCCCCCTGGGCCTCAGTAAAATTGTCAAGTGTTGACTGGTCCTCGATGCTAAAAAGGTTGGGGACCACTGTATTACAGAGTAAACTGGCTTGATCTGGGGATCAAATTTCAGTTGTGAGTACTCTTCAGTTCCCACAGGTTGGATCTCCACGGCACACCCAAGAAAGGGGGTTCAGACCACCCACCCACACCTCCTACTGTGTTCCTGAAGAATCGGAACACTTCTGAGCATTCAAAGGACTTCACAAAAATTGATCTTGAAGGCACCCTTACTACAACCTTTCAAGATAGTCAATATTGCTATTTCGGTAATGATGGGGAGAAAGGGAGGGATAGCAGCTTGATATAGAGTTGCCATTGATTTCCCGACTGCTGGTGGAGGGGTCCCAATCAGCTGGCCTGTGGGGGGAACTGACCCCCAAAGAGGCCCAGCCAACAGGCATCCATGAGTCTCCATCACTACGTACATGACACCGAATTGACATCATCATGTCAGGGATGTTGGGATACTTGGGCAAACACTCGATGATAGAAGTCAAATGAAGACAGTGGTAGAAGCCCAGAATCAGGATGAATTCCAAACAGACAGGGCTGCCTAGTAACCAGTGGGCGACTAGTGTAGGGACATTGGGTGTGTGTCCATGACAGTATGACATCAATTCCAAGAAAACTCCAGAAATAATGTCAGACATGTTATATATGTGGACATTGAACTGTGCTTCAGTCATATGCTTATGAAGGATCCTAATGTAATCAGTCGCTAGCCTTTTTGATATTCAACTATGACCAATCAAAAGCCTCTTGAATGAACCAATCGTAGGGCTCCACTAAGAGCCAATCAGATTCCTTGATGGGAAGCCTGGCAGGAGGCATGGGGTTCTTGTGTTTACTGTTTTGGTTTTTGTTGGAGTTTAATGAAGAGCTAAGTTACTGAAGAAGGGCAGGATGCGGTTCCCATTGGCTGCAGAGGAAAGGATGCGCAGTAATGGGTTTAAACTACAAGTACAACGATATAGGCTAGATATCAGGGAAAAAATTTCACAGTCAGAGTAGTTCAGCAGTGGAATAGGCTGCCTAAGGAGGTGGTGAGCTCCCCCTCACTGGCAGTCTTCAAGGGAAGGTTGGATACACACTTTTCCTGGATTCTTTAGGATACTTTGGGCTGATCCTGCATTGAGCAGGGGGTTGGACTAGATGGCGTGTATGGCCCCTTCCAACTCTATGATTCTGTGATTCTGTGAAGAAACTGTTTCTTTGTCTACCAAACACACAAATCTAACAATGCATCTCTAGAAATAATTGGAAACTCTATGGTACAACCATAAAGTTTTTGGTGACCTTTAGAGAGGACTAGTGTAACTTCTGTTTCTTTTTCCTGGAAGTGCCATTCACTGGAAAATCCATAGTTTTACCATAGGGTTCCAGCAGTTCCTAGAGAGGCATGATGTCACTTCCAGGGTTTCCAGGAAAGTAGTGTCAAGTCTTTGGCCCAACAGCCATTTCTCCCCTCAGGGCCCAACAGCCATTTCCCCCCTCCAAATAAAGCTGAGGATTTGTTCACTGTATGACCACAATGAGAGGTTTCTAAACCTAGAGACCAAAGAAAATATCTACAGCCAAGCTGAGGGAGATTGGCTGTCATATTCTCAAGATAAACTCAGTGTTTTGCTAGTCAATAATGTGGTAGGAAAGCATCAAACTTCCCTGTTTTGTTTTTCCCTGTTCCATTCAAGATCCTTGGGATTTTATCCCAAATATTTAAGAAGTGCCAAGAAACACGTGTGGATTCCATAGCACCACAAGGGCCACATGGGAATCACTGGTCTACAGTTTCAATATATAGTACTATTATATATTGTTCTTTCATATTCAAGAATGGGCCTGGTACAGTGGTAGAGTATCCGCTTGACATGACAAAGGACTCTGGTTCAGTCTCCGGTCTGGGTTGCCAGTTCTGGGTTGGCCAATACCTGGAGACTATGGGGGTGGAGCCAGGAGTGGGTGGGATTTGGGTTGGAGAGGAACCACAGTGGAGTAAAAGGCCACCCTCCAAAGCAAGCATTTTTTCAAGGGGAACTGACCTCAGAAGGCTGGAGATGAGCTATAATTTCAGGGGGTCCCCAGGTCCCACCTGAGCAGACCAGACTGTCCTTGATAGACCAGCTTAAGTATAACCGAGCTTCATGTGCCCATGTGTGCATTCCCTTCTAAAAATAGGTATTTGGGGCATGTAAGGTGCATGGGACCCACCAGATTTTCTCCTGGTGAGAAAGGGAGGAGGACATCCCCTGTGATTGTAACAAAAAGGGTTTGCTGTGAATCATGGGCCCTGCATGAACAAAACTCATGTGAGATGGGTGGCTGCAGTGAGAAAGAAATGTTCCAGATTGAGTAAAAAAACCCCATCTGGATCCAACCCTACGTGTGGTGGAGGACAACACCAAAAAACGTGTAGCGTTTCCAGCTTGTTATGTGTATAACCGAAGGCACCCTTAGTTCAATATCTCACTTTCCCTAATCCCGCTCAGTTCAAACAAAACAAAACAAAACAAAAAACACAAACCCTGGAATTGTTGTTGAAAGCCATGAACTTACCACAGGCCTGTGAGGCAGTTGAAAAAGAACAATCCTTCCAGTCTTTTCTGCCACACTTAGGGAAAGAGAGAGGCCCCCAAGTAAGTTTGCGAAAGTACTTCTTTATTGAAAGGGATCCAGGATACGAAAAAGTTTCAACCACTTCCTGCACCATTTCTCACAGGCTGGGGGCGGGGCGGGCGGAGGGGAGCCTGAAGGATGTGAGCCTTCTAATTGTAGCACAGGCCGGGCGGGTGAACTTCAAACACGCTCGAGGACGATCAGATTAGAGACAAAATTATCCACTTGTTATTACTTTAATTTTTGTCTCTCGGTAATTTCAGACAGCATGAGATTTGAAAGGAGATGGGCAAAAAAAAAAAAAAAAAAGTAATAATCTGGATGCCTGAAGTTTAGCTTCTGATTCATCCAGCCTCAAATCCAGACCAAAGCTGAGCCTTGATGGTGCCAAGATATTAAGATGTTGTTCTCACCAGAGCCAAGCCCCAGCGAGTGGCAATCAGGTTAGATCTGCTATTCTGGTGAGAAATGCATCATCTGAGAGAAACTCTCATTACTTCTCAGAACAAGTCAAATTCCGAGCCAAGGCCGCCATCTTGAAGGAGAGAGGAGCTGACGGGGCCATTTTCAACACACGAAGGGACCCAGAGCTAGGGTTGCCCGTTGTTGGTTTCCTTGTGTTTCTTTCACACCATTTCTATGTTATTTGCTAGGGGCCCATGCAGCCTTTTTGAGCCTGGAGACTCCGGTGGAATTCTGAAAAACACGGTGGGGGCAGCCACAAAATGGCTGCCCCACGATGTCTGCTACAGGAGGCAGAGCCAGCCACAAAATGGCTTCCACAGTTTACCTTCAGTTGGACAGTGAAGATCGTTCTGATTTGGTGGCAGCAGCTGCTGAAGCAGTTTTGAAGAAGAACAAGAGGAGGTTTTTAGAAGCGTTCGCTTGGTGAATGAAAGGGAACAGAAAGGATTCCGAAGTTGAAATTGACATGACATTTTTTTTTGAAACTGACAAGCAGCTGTCAAGCCCCATTTTCCATATCGGGGAATACTTTGTGGATTCTCTTCTGCATTATCAGCCGCTGTGCAAAATGGAAGAGTCACGTGATCTTGTAATATGGCAGAAGATGTTGAATGTACCAAATGCACGGTATAGCTCAAGGACACTGGCATTACAATCTGTGACAGTTGGCAACATGGGCCAGCCACAGTTCTCTCAGAGCTCGCTCAGCCTCACCTGCCTCACAGGGTGTCTGTTGTGGGGAGAGGAAGGGAAAGCCAGTAAGCTGCATAGGGACTCCTTTGGGTATTAAAAAGCAGAGCACAAAAACAGCTCTTCTTGTGAACCACCCAGGACTATATGGGGAAGGGGCTGTATGGAACAATATTGTAATGTTTTTGGCATCACTAGTGCAACAACCTACGGGGCATGGAGACAGCCCTACTGAAAGGACAGCTTGTTCCCATAACAGTAACCTCCTCTTTGTGCCCCACCTTCAGAGCCAATGTGGGTGGTTACCAGAGATAGTCAGCACAACCAAGGTTGGAAAAGCCTGTCCTCAGACTTGGCACCAGCAAGCAACCCTCTGGATATCATAGAATCATAGAGTTGGAAGGGACAACTAGGGTCATCTAGTCCAACCCGCTGCACAGTGCAAGAACTCACAGCTACCTGCCCACGCACAGTGATCCCAATTTCATGCCCAAGTGATCCTTCCACCAAAAATCTCCAGAATCCAGCCTAGCCTGGAGGGAATTCACCTACCATCTCACAGTGGCGATCAGCAATTCCTTGGGTACAGTCAAATGCTCTTATCTGTCCATACCTTTAACTAACTTGTGACATGTGTTGCATTGTGGGAATGTGATTTAATCTGTCGGGTTTCCCAGCTTCAATAGGCGCACAATGTCATTAACGATTTTTTTGGCATTCGGTTGCTTCTGCTGTGTTTGTTAGTCATCTTGGAAGCTATGGCTGGGTGACAAGATCTATCAAGTACAGTTTTTTAAATCTGACTTTTCATCCCAGGAACATGCCTCCTCCCTTGTTCATTTTATCTTCAAACAGCCCTTATTTGTTTGTTGGTTTGTTTATTATTTGCTTTATTAGCTGCCGTTCTTCCTTACAGAACTCAGGGAGGCTTACCCTGTGAGGTATGTTAGGATGAGAGAGAGAGAGAGAGAGAGAGACCCAAGGTCACCCAGCAGAGTCGGGATTTGCACTTGAGTCTCTAAGACCTCGGGCCAGGACACGAAGCACTTTACCATAAAAGTGCTTTCATCCTTTAATTAAACAAATACAGTTCGTGTTATTAGAAAAAGGCTCTCTCCCTGGATATTCAGAGTTCTAGTCATGCAGAGATATGCACATTTTTGCATGTGGGGGACCAAGGAACACTTGAGGGTAAGCTTCCTATTTCCCTATGTGTAGCAGGTAAACCCCCAGCATCAGTTCCATTCCCCTGCTCTTGAGAAATGGTGGAGCAGGTCTCAGTAGTAAGGTTAGGAAATATCTGGAGACTTTGGGGGTGGAGCTGGAAGTGGGTGGGACTTGGGGCATGGGTGGGACCTCAATGGAGGATAATGCTATGGAGTCCACCCTTCAAAGCAGCCATTTGATCTCTGTAGTCTGAAAATGAGCTGTAATTCCAGGCACTCCCCAGGTCCCACCTGGAGACTGGTATCCCTGCTCTATAGTGATGCTTTTGGAATTTCCCCCTCTCTTTGGTCTTTACCATAAACATTAGGGTAGATTCCTAGAGTGTCTCCTGGACTACCTCACATCCTACCAAACCCCACTCTCTGCAGTTACTACCCTTAAAATCTTTTGGCAATTGCCACGACAGTGCTGGCAACTCTACTGTGGGTAGGGTCTTGTCATCGACCCCCCCCATTCTCTATGCCTGCTTGTTTTCTCCACAAAGAGCTTTAGTTGCAAATCAAGGCAAACCACCATGTCCCTTCTCCCTGAGCGATGAAATGCTGTGTTAAGCACAAACACTTTTGATCTGGAAGCCTGCGGACGGAACAGAGCATTCTAAGAAACATAAAGGATTTATCTTGAAGGCTCACCTAAGTTCCTTCCCCCACTGTAATGTTTAGTATACTAAAGTTCATGTCCTCTCACCATTGTGCTGTATTTCTTCACATTGCACAAGTTGAATTATGTGTTAATGGAAGGGAAGGCGGAATTAAGTTATGGCTGCCATTGGGGAGGGGGTCAGCAATATCTTTCCTGTCAATTTCCTGATGCTTGGTGATTGACCTTCTCCATGGCAGCCATTTTGTGACTGTGTCCACTCCCTGTTTTCCAAAATTTCAAATGCACTCAGCAGTTCAAGATTGGGGACCCCTAGGTTAAAGGGCTGGGCTAGATTTTTGGAGACCTGCATTGAAAGCCCAGCTCTATCACCTAGCTCACTGATTAATCATGGGTCGGTCACAGGCTCCCAGTTGAACCTTCCTCAATTTTACATTTTATGGCGAAAATGAGGAAGGGAGAAACATATTCTCCTTAGAGCTCATCTAAGGCAAGACAAACTAGAAATATACTAGAGCTAGGATTCCCAACCAGGTTCTAGGGAACCTTGGGGTTATGCAAGAGCTCCCCAGGGCTGCTGACATCACTAGACGTCACTGGAGCCCACTTCCCCTGTTGCTCTACAGGCCTAGTCCTTTTCCCCACACTGGAAACAGTAAATGGTTGGTTGGTTGGTTGGTTGATAGGTTTGGTTGGTTGGTTGGTTGGTTGGTTGGTTGATTGGTTTGGTTGGTTGGTTGGTTGATTGGTTTGGTTGGTTGGTTGCTTGGTTGCTTGGTTGCTTGGTTGCTTGGTTGGTTCGTTGGTTGCTTGGTTGGTTGATTGGCTTGGTTGGTTGGTTGGTTGATTGGTTTGGTTGGTTGGTTGGTTGGTTGATTGGTTTGGTTGGTTGATTGGTTTGGTTGGTTGGTTGGTTGGTTGGTTGATTGGTTTGGTTGGTTGCTTGGTTGGTTGGTTGCTTCGTTGGTTGGTTGCTTGGTTGGTTGGTTGGCGGCTGACTGCTGCATCTTGCTTCTGCACCCACTTCTCTGAAGGGGCATATCCCCACTTCTAGGGTTCCTTGAAGCCTGAAAAATAGAAAAGGTCCTCCATAGTCAAAAGGCTGAAAAAGGCTGCAATAAACAATCCTCTATCAGCAGGACCTACCACAGAGGCCTTAACCCTTCCTTAATCCAGGCTCAGGCTTGGCCATTCTTCTTCTGCATGCTTTTGTGTTTTTGTTTTCCCGTGGCATTTTCTTTGGGATTTCCTGAGCTGGCCTAGAGTCTATGATACTAGATTATCATTTGCCAGATCTTCCCACTCGCTACTATCAGTGTCAAAATCCTGTTCACTGTGTAGTCAAACAAGCCTTAAATTGAGGCTTTGGGCAACTGAGGGAGTGGTAGATTTTGCAATCCTGCTGTAAAACATGTCCTTTGGTATGCGCCCAGTTTGCATCCTGTCCATGTGTCTGAGGCGAAACAGCCGCCCCTGTATAAAATACATCCAGTTCTTGGACAGTTGGCTCTCGCATCATGGGGTAAAAGTAAAGGTTAAGGGTCACTGACCTCTGAGTAGAGCCTGGAGGTCTCCTCAAATTATAACTGAACTCCAGATGACAGAGATCCATTCCCCTGGCGGCTTTGGAAGTTGACCTCCACAGCAGTACACCCTGCTGAGGTCCACCCCCAAGCCCCACCCCCAAATCTCCAAGCTCCACCCCCAAATCTCCAGAAATTTATCAGGCTGGAAATGGCAGCCCAAGGACCAAGGGAGCCATTTGCTCTAAGGATTAATGTGTGGAAATGGCCTGCTGGAAGTTTTCATGGCCGGAATTTCACCTGGGGCGTAACACACCATTAAGTCTTCTTAGGAACCCTGTGAGGGAGGTGAGGCTGAGAGAACTCTGACAGGACTGCTCTGTGAGAACAGCACTATCAGGGCTGTGACAAGCCCAAGGTCATCCTGCTGGCATCATGTGGCTGCAAAAACAGACTATGTTGTAAATCCAGCAGGAAACAGATTTATATTTACTCCCCGCTTAACGTGGAAGTAAACGCTCCCAAAGGAACAGAGCTTGTTTGAAAATGGGTACTGGAAGCTTTTCAAGTTGTGACGGAAACTATCACTTCTGAAACAATATCCCATTAAGACTTTGTTAACAGAATGGGATATTTTTCTCTTAGGCCCATTGGGAACCTTTGTAGTTCCCCCCTGTGGCTGGTTTTCACTTGAAGAACAAACAAACCACAATCTGATTGTGGATTTACCATATCATGTCGAGCTTTGTTCTTTCTCTTGTTTATAATGTAAGCCAACCGATCTGGCCAACCTGCCTTATGTGAAGCATAGCGGTTGGCAGACCGAGCACAGGCCGAATATCAAAGCAGCGAAAAGCTGGGTTTTTTATGCCCTGCTTTTTACTACCCAAAGGATTCTCAAAGTGGTTGTAAACACCTTCCCACAACAGGCACTCTGTGAGGTAGGTGGGACTGAGAGAGCTCTGAGAGAACTGCTCTGTGAGAACACCCTTAAGAGAACTGGGACTAGCCCAAGGTCATCCAGCCGACTGCATGTAGAGGAGTGGGGAATCGAACCCAATTCTCCAGATGAGAATCCGCTGCTCCTAACAATACCATGCTGGCTCTCAGCAACTGTAGAAACTGTTTTTACCCACACAGAATCAACCCTAAGAACGAGCAAAACATAACAGTTTAGTGGTTAGGAGTGCGGACTTCTAATCTGGCATGCCAGGTTTGATTCTGCGCTCCCCCACGTGCAGCCAGCTGGGTGACCTTGGGCTCGCCACGGCACTGATAAAACTATTCTGACCGAGCAGTGATATCAGGGCTCTCTCAGCCTCACCCACCTCACAGGGTGTCTGTTGTGGGGAGAGGAAAGGGAAGGTTGCATTTGAGCCTCCTTTGGGTAGAGAAAAGAGGCATCTAAGAACCAACTCTTCTTCTTCTTCAGTAATGTCAGGGCTCTCTCAGCCTCACCCACCTCACAGGGTGTCTGTTGTGGGGAGAGGAAAGGGAAGGTTGCATTTGAGCCTCCTTTGGGTAGAGAAAAGAGGCATCTAAGAACCAACTCTTCTTCTTCAGTAATGTCAGGGCTCCCTCAGCCTCACCCACCTCACAGGGTGTCTGTGGTGGGGAGAGGAAAGGGAAGGCAAATGAAAGCCGCTTTGGGGGGGGGGTGAACAATATATCTTGCAGAGGTGCCTGGGCCCCACCACCAAATCTCCAGGAATTCCCACCCTGGAGTTGGCACCCTGTTCCGGGCTGCATTTCTCATAGATGAATGTAATAGCTCCCAACAAAACAGGACTTCTGAAAGAGTGAAGGAGCCGTCTGCCTTGGCTTTGGTGGACGTTTTGTCGGGGCGCTGTGATCAGGTTGACAATCCAGCCTTGGGGGAAAGTGATAAATTCTGTCCTGAATTGCGGTACAATTTTTCACCGTGGCATTTCTGCCCTCCGGACATAACTCTGGTGATCCATAAATGCAGCAGCCGATGGGATTTTTATGGCTGGACACATTCTTTGCAAGTGGAGGGACAATAACCAGGGATTGGAAATGTAATTAAAAGGGATGGACGGACTCTTCGAAAGAAGCGGTGAGACTTGTTACGGGATTGGAACACTTTGGAGGCTTTAGGCAAAAATAGCCAATATGTCAAAACAAAACAAAAATGCCTTCCCCTAAATCTTAGATCTAGGCCACAGCTCTGAAATGGTTGCTGGACTCCTGGAGTGAACATGAGACCTCTGCTAAAATACTGCTGACTGGGACACTGCTTCATCTACTAAACTATTAGGGTTATTTGATAAATTGTTTTGTTTCCTGCATCAGATGAAGACGTTGTTGTTCACCATGATCTTTTGTTATAGATTCATAGAAACACAGAATTGGAAGGGGCCATACGTCAATGACGGATCAGCCTCAAACATCCATTATATGGTTGTTTATAGAATCATACAGTTGGAAGGGATCTCCTGGGTCATCTAGTCCAACCCCCTGCACTATGCAGGACACTCACATCCCAATCGCTCATCCACTGTAACCTGCCACCCCTTTGCCTTCACAGAATCAGCCTCTGTTTAGAAATCTCCAAAGATGGAGAACCCACCACCTCCCGAGGAAGCCTGTTCCACTGAGGAACCGCTCTGTCAGGAACTTCTTCCAGATGTTTAGATGGAATTTCTTTTGCGTTAATTTCATCCCACTGGATCTGGTCCGTCCCTCTGGGAGTATAGCATTATACCTGACTGACGTCCTTCCCTGCCCCAAATCCCAGCCATTCTTGGGTCTACCACCAAAGTCTGGAGATATTTTCCAACCCAGAGCTGGCAACCCTAGCTCCCCATTATGGGGGGGTGGGCTTTGCCTTAGTATCCTGCCATGTGCTGCTTTGCTTAGGGTTGCCAACCTCCAGGTGGGGGCTGAGGATCTCCCAGAACCATGAGTGAATTCCATACTACTGAAATCAGCTCCCCTGGAGCCAAACCTGCTTTGGAGGGTAGACCCTAGTCTAAGGCATTATACCCTTGCTGAAGTCCCTTGCCTCCCCAAGCCCTACCCTCCCGTAAGTTCCACCCCCAAATCTCCAGGAATTCGCCAACCCAAAGCTGGCAACTGTAGTTTTGCTGCAGTTAAGCCGTTGGGAAGCCCAGCCCTGTGGAGTGAAATCAGTCAAGGAACCAGAAGGCCTGTTCTCATACAGCCTCAGACACCCACCTACATAAAGTGACATGGTACTATAACTGGTGGAAAGTGAAATACCAACAGCCCTAACTGTCTGGCAGGGAGATCAGGCATCTCTTCTGATTGGAGCAGGTCCCTGTCATGCACAGATCTGCTGTGTCACTCTCTCGCCTCCCTTCCCCTCCCACTTGCCTGGGAAAAAAGAAAGCAGACAAAGAGGTGCCGGAATAATTGTCCTATGGAACGTTTCCAGCTGTTCCTGAATGTCAAAAGCAATTCAGATCTGGAACATTTACTATCTTTGTGAGCAGGCATTGTTTTGGCTACAATTTGATTACTAAATTACTGATTGCACATCCTCATAAAGAGTTGCTTCTTAACAGTCACACACTTCATCCAGGTCTTTGGAGAAATGTCTATCTTGACATGCTAGAAGCAAGTAGGTCTCAACAAAATGTGACCAGTGTAGTTCCAGTGAAGAGATCTTATATTTGGGTGCGGTTGCAGGCAAAGTTCGATTTTCAGTGTTTGATTCCAGGCTCAAAATGTCTGAAATGTCAGCTACTGCTGGAACCACCCAATTCCCTTTATGTTGTTGTTGTTGTTGTTATAATTATTATATTTTGATTTATTTCCCGCCTCTTCCGGAAGGCTCGAGGCAGGGGACAGTAATCTTAACCCCATTAAAACCCATTAAAACTCCCATTAAAACATTAATACCAACATGGCGGCAAAGAGAAAATACCCCATCCCTCCCCGTACTAATATCAGAGATAATGGAGGTGTGCAATGTACTCTTCCTGAAGCTCTGTCCATTTCTCTGTGCAGTAAAAGACCTGAAATAATTTTACACGCTCATATTTTAGTTGTAGTTCTACTGCACCACTGGTTCTGTAGTCTCCCATGCATCTGATTCATAAAATGGAGACCTTTTTGCCCCACTAAGATGAAAAGCCCTGGCAAATAGATGGGGAAGAAATGGAGGTAGTGACAGATTTGATTTTCCTGGGCTCCAAGATCACTGCAGATGGGGACTGCAGCAAAGAAATTAAAAGACGCTTGCTCCTGGGGAGGAAAGCTATGGCAAATCTAGACAGCATCCTAAAAAGCAGAGACATCACCCTGCCAACAAAAGTGCGTCTAGTCAAGGCTATGGTCTACCCAGCTGCAATGTACGGCTGTGAAAGTTGGACCATAAAGAAGGCCAAGAATTGAGACTTTTGAACTCTGGTGCTGGAGAAGACTCTTGCGAGTCCCTTGGACTGCAAGGCGAACAAACTGGTCAGTCCTAGAGGAGATCAGCCCTGACTGCTCCTTAGAGGGCCAGATCCTGAAGATTGAACTCCAATACTTTGGCCACCTCATGAGAAGGAAGGACTCCCTGGAGAAGAGCCTAATGCTGGGAGCGCTGGAGGGCAAAAGAAGAAGGGGGCGACAGAGAATGAGGTGGCTGGATGGAGTCACTGAAGCAGTAGGTGTAAACTTAAATGGACTCCGGGGAATGGTAGAGGACAGGAAGGCCTGGAGGATCATTGTCCATGGGGTCGCGATGGGTCGGACACGACTTCGCACCTAACAACAACACAGTTGAAAAGAAATTACAAGAACAAAGATTATTTGACTTGAAAAGGCCAAAATATCACCAAAGAGTGATGATTTATATGAGGATCAAATATCTTAACGCAAAGGAGGTTTCTGAACAACGTTTTGAGTCCAGCGGCACCTTAGGACCAACAAAGTTTCATTCAAGCATGAAAGCTTTTACCTTGAATAAAACCTGGTTGGTCTTAAAGTTGTCACCGAACTCAAACTTTGTTCTTCTACTTCAGGCCAACACATCTACCCAACCTGAACTATCTTCAAAGTGGGCTTCAGGAAGGCTGCCAGAAATTTAATATATGAAATGTCACAGGAGTGAAGCACATCTTTCCATCCAGTTTTCTTTTTAAAAATGGACAGCAAATTTGAATCCAATAAGCCACGCAGGCCCCTGACATGTATGTCCTAAGTGAGCACAATCTAGTTAGGTATCAGGAGCATCAGGCCTGGTTAGAACTTGACCCACAAGGAAGTCTTTGGTTGTCAGGCAGAGAAAGGCAATGGCCTCGAAAACCCTACAGCAGGGGTGGCCAACCTGTAGCTCTCCAGATGTCCCTGGACTACCATTCCCATGAGCCCCTGCCATCAGTATGGGAATTGTAACCCATGGACATCTGGAGAGCCACAATTTGGCCACTCCCTGCTCTACAGGCGACTTGCCAGATCTTTCCACCACCAACCCACCCAGAAGTGATGATCACATTGAAAACTGTTAAGACGATGGAACATTTTTTTTCCCTCCAGGCAGCAGCAATGCTAGGGTTAGACGGTAGCGGCTAAGAGCAGCAGCCTCGAACCTGGAGAATCGGTTTTGATTCCTCACTCCTCCTCTACATGCAGCCAGCCAGGTGACCTTGGGCCAGTCGTGATTCTCTTAGAGCTCTCTCAACCCCACCTACCCCACAGAGTGTCTACTGCAAAGAGAGGAAGCCGCTCTGAGACATCTTCGGGTAGTGAAAAGCAGGATATATAAAAAAAAAACAGCTCTTCTTCTTCTTCTTCTTCTTCTTCTTCTTCTTCTTCTTCTTCTTCTTCTCCTTCTTCTCCTTCTCCTTCTCCTTCTCCTCCTTCTCCTTCTCCTTCTCCTTCTCCTTCTCCTTCTCCTTCTCCTTCTCCCTCTCCCTCTCCCTCTCCCTCTCCCTCTCCCTCTCCCTCTCCCTCTCCCTCTCCTTCTCCTTCTCCTTCTCCTTCTCCCTCTCCCTCTCCCTCTCCCTCTCCCTCTCCCTCTCCCTCTCCCTCTCCCTCTCCTTCTCCTTCTCCTTCTCCTTCTCCTTCTTCTTAAGACCCACAGTTAGAGTGAAGGCTCAGTGGAGATTAAAACGTGAGCTTTACAGGAGCCTGTTCCAGATGCCAACCCCTCCCGAACGACACAATTGGTCACCCTGAGATGGCATCTGCAGAGGGCTCACGTTTACGGCCACCAAGCCATTCGACGTCGGGCTCTGATACGCGAGAGTAGCTGGAGGCAGCGAGCGTGTTTGCTAAACTGACAGGGTGCTCCTCCGTAACACGGCTCGTTGGCGTTGGCTGGGAGGTTTTGCATTCCCAGCGCCACGATTTCTCAATGCAAACAAAGAGACGCATGAGAAGCACCGCAACTTGGCAAAATACTCAACGGAGTCAAGTTGGGCCAATTAACTGGAAAAGGGAATAGCGTGTTGCCACCTGCGCGCTCGTCTCAGGAACACAAGAATCCAGACTCGCAGTGGCAAAGCGAATAAATATTCAGTTCTCAACGGGCCTGTGCTTGGAACGGGAGAGTCAGTCGGCTGCCTGCTGAGGGGGCGGGGGCCGGGTGGGGAGGGGAGGGGGCTGTCCGTGGGCTGTCTCCGTTGAACAGCTCGGGGCGAAATACTCAACCGAGTTAAGTTGGGTCAATTGCCGGGAAAACTCAAATGTAAAAAAAAAATAGAGCACAAAGTTTGAGTCCGCTGGCACCTTTCAGCCCAACAAAGTTTAATTCTGGGGGATAAGCTTTTGTGTGCAAGCACATTTCGTCAGACGAACTCCTTGGATGTTTGCCGAATATACAACAGTTATTTAAGCGCAGGAAATGCAATGCTCCTCAGTATATAATATATATACGCATGTATAACACAGACCAAGGTTTTCGCTTCTTCTGGGATCTAGGAGGCCAGCAATCAGAGCACTCAGCCACAAACCTGACCTTGGGCTCTCTATTCAAACTCAGCCTAACCAATCTCACATGTAAGGTTGTCCTGGCAATGCACAGGGGATGGGGGGACATACCAGGAGAAGGAGGAAGCACCAGGACATGTTGCTGGCATCTCACAGGAAGTGATATTATCACACTCCAACATTGCTGTGACATCCTGGTATTTGGGAAGAAACTCTATGGCAAAAACAGCTTCTATCATAGAGTTTTTGCCCAGATACAAGATGGTCACCTGGATGCTGGTGCCATGATGACGTCACATCCTGTGTGACACTGTCACTGTGGCTCTGGCATTCTTCTTTCTCGTGATAAGTCCCCCTGTCAGCCAGCTGATCAGCATTTGTCCATGGACATCTTGGAGGGCCGCAGTTTGACTACTCCTGGTCTATAATGTAGTTCTTTCACCACTACAATATACGGAAGCCCATTATGCAGATTTTCAAAGCAATGTCTTTAATCTTTACTATTGATTCTGTGCCCACCTTTTGCATCATTCTTTCCCCACCTGTGTATTTATTCTGCATCAGCAATGTTTAAAATGCACTTTCCTCAATCAGGGTGGAACATCACTTCTGTGAGGTGGTGCCCAAAGATCTTTTACATTTACACAATTGCCCTGTTGCAACTCTGCAGTAGCATCCAGCACGTGCCTTCCATTTAAATCCTCGGGGTTCAGGTTTTGAGCACGCATTTCAGTACGAGTTCACTGATTGAAAGGGAACAGAAAGGAACACAGGCAAAGGGGAGGAAGGGAACCTGATGTTGAAATTGACCAGACTTTTTTGAAACTGACAAGCAGCTGTCAAGACCATTTCCCATACTGCCGAGCACTAGAATTGCAGAGTTGGAAGGGGCCCTACAGATCATCTTGTCCCACCCCCTGCTCAATGCAGGATCACCCTAAAGCATCCAGGAGAAGTATCTGTTCCTCTACTTCTTGAATACTAGGAGATTCTCTGCTTTGCTATCGGCCACTGTGAAAAACAGGAGTCACATGATCTCATTATATGGAGAAACATAATCAGTGTACAGAATGCACAGTAGTAGTAGTAGTAGTAGTAGTAGTAGTAGTAGTAGTAGTAGTAGTAGTAGTAGTAGTAGTAGTAGTAGTAGTAGTAGTAGAAGAAGAAGAAGAAGAAGAAGAAGAAGAAGAAGAAGAAGAAGAAGAAGAAGAAGAAGAAGAAGAAGAAGAAGAAGAAGAAGAAGAGATGTTTCTTATATGCCGTTTTTCTCTACCTGAAGGAGGCTCAAAGCAGCTTACAACAGACACCCTGTGAGGGAGGTGAGGCTGAGAGAGCTCTGATATTCTTGCTCGGTCAGAACAGCTTTATCAACGCTGTGGTGAGTCCAAGGTCACCCAGCTGGCTGCATGTGGGGGAGTGCAGAATCGGACCTGGTTCACCAGATTAGAAGTCCGCACTCCTATCTATTACACCAAACTGGCTCTCTGACACTGGCGTTGCAAGCTGTGATCCTTGGCAGTGTGTGTGTGTGCGCATGCATGCGCACATCCCCCTGTCACAGCCTGCTGCAAGTCCACCATGCTTTGCACAAGACTGCAATTTGTATAGGGGAAGAGTCCTCTGGCAGAAGCTTTTTTTAGTCTTGTCTCACTAGAATGGGTGAGGGGGGGGGGGAATGGGAGTATTTTCACCAATGCCCTAGCACAATTTCCTGCCCTTCCTTGGAAGATTTGTGTGATTGTCTCTACTCATTTGATTCGTACAGTGGTGGTGACCTTGGCAGTTGGTTAGAGCCTGTCCTGTGCAAATTGCACTCTGTCCTCCAAATGGATCGATCCCAAGTGATTCTTGTTTGCAGAAGGTCCATGTGACTCAGGCATCATTCTAATGCTAGGCTTCTAGAAGCTGCCAAGATGTCCCCCCACCCCAAACTTTGTTCACCAAAGCATTGAAAGGAAAAAAATGTTTTCAAAGCATTAGGTTTCCCAGCCCAGTGTCTTTCTCTCTCTTTATATCTCATGTCAATTTCATTCTACACTGGTGATCTCCCCCTTTATTTTGTTTGCATGCAGCACAGCAATCCTCCCCCCCCCCTTTTTTCACACAATGGGGATGTTGCCATTTGCCTCCTCTCTGATTCAAGGCAATACTAGCAGGGAATTAAACCTTACGCAGATCCTTGTAAACTTTCCCCCATCATCTTTCTTTTTATATGCAGCAATCTGAGACTAGCAATAGTTTCATATTGCTTGACTCATGCCATTTATCAAAAAATTGTAAACATTTAGCAGGTGATATGACAATATATAGTCTTGTTGACCCCCTCCCAAAACAGCCAGTGATGGGCCTGGAGGGGACAGGGAGGGGCCTGGGTGGGCATGTCCACAGCTATGCTTCCCAGCTATATTCTGCATGATTGTGCCATTTGGGGGGTTTCCCGGAGCCCGGAGAATGTTTCACAGGTTTCTCAATGATTAAAAAGTTGACAAAGGCTCCATTGATGATTCATCCTAATAGGCTTGCTTTCACAGCTTGCTAGGGTGTTCGTTTTTTGTTTTGTTTTGTTTTTGTGGGGGTTTTTTTTTAGTTTATACATATAATGTGCATCCCCTTTTCTCTAAGTATTCAGTTCCCATCTGGAGGCTGACATTATCTGGAATCAGGATAAAAATTGACAGAGTCGAATTCTACCAGACGCTGCCCCTGAATAATACCATCCCATGTTTCTATGTGCGCTCCCAAATATTCAACCCTTGGCACTTTCAGCATGCTGTCGTCATCACGACAACAACCCCGTGAGGTAGGTCCAGTATTATTATCCCCATACTGCAGATGGGGAAAGTCAAGGGCAAGAGAGAACAGCTTGCTTAAGGCCGACATGTCAGTTCATCGCCAAGGAGAGGTTCAAACCGTGGATTTCTTCATTTGCAGCTAGAGTCAGTAGCTTGTGCGTTATGCCAGCTTTGGATGGGGCAGTGCTGCCTGAGGCTTGGGGGGGGGGGGGCGGGGCAGAAATGGAAGACGTCAATCCTAGATTGATAGATATATGAGACTATTTACTGTTTGGCAGCTTCCACTCATTATAATGGGACTTGCCTGGCTCTCCCAGGAGATTAATTGGATTCTTCTGCACGCCCAGCAAGATTACCAGGAAACTCTCCCCCCCCTCCATTTCCCAGTGCCTGTTGCACCCTATAGCAGGGGTAGTCAACCTGTGGTCCTCCAGATGTTCATGGACTACAATTCCCATGAGCCCCTGCCAGCAAATGCTGGCAGGGGCTCATGGGAATTGTAGTCCATGACCAACTGGAGGACCACAGGTTGACTACCCCTGCCCTATAGGTTTTGGGAATTCCCTTCCTGTCCTGCAGTGGAAGAAGAAGAAGAAGAAGAGTTGGTTCTTATATGCCGCTTTTCCCTACCCGAAGGAGGCTCAAAGCGGCTTACAGTCGCCTTCCCATTCCTCCCCCCACAACAGACACCCTGTGGGGTGGGTGAGGCTGAGAGAGCACTGATATCACTGCCCGGTCAGAACAGTTTTATCAGTGCCATGGCGAGCCCAAGGTCACCCAGCTGGTTGCATGTGGGGGAGCGCAGAATCGAACCTGGCATGCCAGATTACAAGTCCGCACTCCTAACCACTACACCAAACTGGCCTGATGCCTCCTCACTCTGCCATGGCTGAAAGATGGAATTGTTCAGCACAAACATTATCTCTCTGGATGGCTTTTCTCCCACTGATAAACCCTGATTTCCATCGGCTGGAGCTCCAGGCTCTGTTGGCTGCTCGGAGACAAATGATTATTGTCTTCTCACCTGATGGTGACGCTGATTGGAACTTGGAAACATTTTAATTAGCACTTCGTAGCTCTCTCTCTCTCTCTCTCTCTCTCTCTCTTTAAAGAAAGGTCTCATCTGTTTATTTAGCAGGGGGAGGGGAAGGAAAATAATAATAACTGGAAGGCACCCACAAGTACAATCCAGCCAAGAATCTGTGTTTTGGCCCTTTTTTTCCCACCTGAATGGAAAAATCAAGCACACACGGGCTCTCTCCTTCTCAGACACTCATGGGAATCAATGAAACATTATTGTTGTTAGGTGCGAAGTCGTGTCCGACCCATCGCAACCCCATGGGCAATGATCCTCCAGGCCTTCCTGTCCTCTACCATTCCCCGGAGTCCATTTAAGTTTGCACCGACTGCTTCAGTGACTCCATCCAGCCACCTCATTCTCTGTCGTCCCCTTCTTCTTTTGCCCTCGATCACTCCCAGCATTAGGCTCTTCTCCAGGGAGTCCTTCCTTCTCATGAGGTGGCCAAAGTATTTGAGTTTCATCTTCAGGATCTGGCCTTCTAAGGAGCAGTCCGGGCTGATCTCCTCTAGGACTGACCGGTTTGTTCGCCTTGCAGTCCAAGGGACTCTCAAGAGTCTTCTCCAGCACCAGAGTTCAAAAGCCTCAATTCTCTCGAACAGAGAGACGGTTCTCCACCTCCAATGTTGGAGAGAAGCCCCTGCCAGCAGAAGACATCACTAAGCCCGAGGAACCGGTGGCCTGACTCACGGCAGCTTCACATATATTCACCAATTTCAGACAAACGCAGGACTTGTCATCCACTGCCAGAGGCCAACAGATCAACAGAAGAGCTGTTTCTCTGAGCTGGCATCTCACCATCAGCCAGCCCCTTCTCTGGAGGGAAGAGCCTAGAAAGCAGGCTCCATTCTCACTGGCCGGTGGCTAGAAGAGACCGCTGTCTAAACTGCCTTATATCCCCAGTATAGCATGTCTTAATATTGAATTTTAATTGCTGCAAGCCACTTTTGAGCCAATCGGGGCTGAAAAGGAAGGCAACACAGATGGGTCAGCAGTATGGATGACAAGGCATACTGGGAAAAGCTTCAGGATGCTGGGTGTATTTTGGTTAGAGAAGAGAGGGGAAGCCGTGCCCTTCAAAGACCTGAAAGGATGTTACTCAGATGATAGATTGGACCTCTCTGCTGCTCCACAGGGCAATGCTGGATTTAATAGATTTAATATTTGGAGGGGGGGTTGATTTCAGTTGAATATTGGGAGACAGGGAGGGGTAGTACTAGTAGAATAGAATCATAGAATAATAGAGTTGGAAGGGACCTCATGGGTCATCTAGTCCAACCCCCTGCACTATGCAGGACATTCACATCCCATAGTGGTTAAGATCAGCAGATCTAAATCTGGAGAAATGGGTTTGTTTAGAATCATAGAATCATAGAATCATAGAGTTGGAAGGGGCCATACAGGCCATCCAGTCCAACCCCCTGCTCAACGCAGGATCAGCCCTAAGCATCCTAAAGCATCCAAGAAAAGTGTGTATCCAGCCTTTTCTTGAAGACTGCCAGTGAGGGGGAGTTCACCACCTCCTTAGGCAGCCTATTCCACTGCTGAACTACTCTGACTGTGAAAATTTTTTCCTGATATCTAGCCTATATCATTGTACTTGTAGTTTAAACTCATTACTGTGTGTCCTCTCCTCTGCAGCCAACAGAAACAGCATCCTGCCCTCCTCCAAGTGACAACCTTTCAAATACTTAAAGAGGGCTATCATGTCCCCTCTCAACCTCCTTTTCTCCAGGCTGAACATTCCCAAGTCCCTCAACCTATCTTCATAGGGCTTGGTCCCTTGGTTTCTCAGTCCTTCTTCACATAAAGCGTGCTGGGTGACCTTGGGCAAGTCACAGTTCCCTCAGAACTCTCTCAGCCCCACCTGCCTCACAGGGTGCCTATTGTGAGGAGAAGAAGGGAAAAGGCGATTTTGAGAAACATGAGGCCTGCTGAGTGACCGTGGGCCTGTCACAGAACTTTCTCAGCTCCACCTATCCCACCAAGTGCCTGTTATGGAGAGAGGAAGGGACAGCGATCATAAGCCACTTTGAAACTCCTTAAGGTGGAGAAAAGTGGAGTATAAAAACCAACTTCTTCCTGATAGTAAAAGTGGTTAATCCATGGTACATAGGGCATTGGACATTCAGGCAGTGTTTGGACAGCCATCTGTTTAGAATGTCCTAGCTTTGTTTAGTAGCTTAATAAACAACACAAGGCAGGTTTTTAACATCAGATTTTGTTTTTCTGTCCTTCTTAAAGACCCGGCTCTGTGTTCTCCTCCATCCATCCTCTTTCTTCTAGTCTAATTTTTCTTTCAGTACAGAAGGGCCCAATAACAGACTGCAGTCTGCTACGGTTAACAACCATCAGGTGGGCCCTGGAGATCCTCCACTGTGGCAATTAATCTCCAGATAACAGAGATAACATTTTCCCTGGAGAAAATGGCTGCTTTAGAGGGTCATGTCTGTGATATTGTACCCTACTGAAGTTCTACCATACTTGGAAATTAAGAGGGGGGGGTGAGCCTTCAGGACTGTGGGGTTGAGACATATTTGGAAATTTGGGGTGTGGCAGGCTTGAGGACTGCGGGGCTTGGGGGTGAGGGGACTTCAAGAGGGTATAAGGGTATAAAGTCATAAACGAAGGCTTGCCGGTGCGTTGATCTCCACTCGCTCGGAGAAAAAAAAATGGCGATCGCTTCGCCAGAAGTTCAGAGGAGAGAGCCAAGGGGAGGGACTTTGCAGAAACAATGGTAACGCACAGAACTTTTCCGCTAGTGTTGCAGATTGGTTGTAGGAGTGTAGCACTTTCCGGAGGGTAAATCCACTTTTTGGGATTTCCCTGAAAGCACTACAACAAAGCGCTTTTTGTGGATCGGTTTCAGGAGTGTTGCAGATTGTCAACGACGTTGTGCATAATGGCAAAACTGTAGCGATTTCAATTTGTAACCATTGTGCTATTTTGGACGAGTGCGGAACAGCCCATAGAATCTACCTTTCAAAGAGGCTACCTTCTTCAGGTAAACTGGAGATAAACCACCTGGCAGTGGACTCTCCTATCTGGACACAATTCTAAACTTCAACAATAAAGATTAATTTACAAAACAGCTACTGAAACAGAACACTCTGCGGATTGCGTGATCTATAAATCCCTTTCTCGCTCTAGGCCTCTTGGACTACGATTTAAAAAGTGGGCTACTATTATCTTACTATTATATCAATACAGAAACACATCTGTATTCGGGCCCAATATGTTTATTTGTTATATTGATACCTATCTGGGGACATGTAAACGAGGTTATAAACCAGTTTTTGGATACATCCAAGTCTGTCTACGTGTAATGAGATAGCCATTATAATATAAATGATCATAAAAAAACTGGGTGGAGGTGAAATTCTCTCACTGTAAAAGCACGGGGAACTTATCCTTCTCTTCATTAGAACAGAACAGGAATGGGAGGTAGGATGGAGCTTCAGGGCAAACATGAATTATAGGATCACATCCAGGCTTTTTTCTTGGGCACTGATAACTGAAATATGAAGATTTCCCCACTCCAGTTGCAGTTATCTAACTTTAGAAATGCATGCACACACAGCATTCAAGAGCAACTTTCTGTGTACCCCTATAGCCTTGTTGCTGAGGCTGGCACTAAATAATTTCCCTGTCTTTCTTGGCATGCAGGAGGTCCCAGGTTCAATCCTGCGACGGGGTTGTGAGTGACCTGCATAGTGCAGGACGTTGGACTAGATGACCCAGGTGGTCCCTTCTAACTCTATTATTCTATGATTCTATGGATCCCAAAAGAGCCTCTTGTGGCGCAGAGTGGTAAGGCAGCCGTCTGAAAGCTTTGCCCATAAGGCTGGGAGTTCAATCCCAGCAGCCGGCTCAAGGTTGACTCAGCCTTCCATCCTTCCGAGGTCGGTAAAATGAGTACCCAGCTTGCTGGGGGGTAAAACGGTAATGACTGGGGAAGGCACTGGCAAACCACCCCGTATTGAGTCTGCCATGAAAACGCTAGAGGGCGTCACCCCAAGGGTCAGACATGACTCGGTGCTTGCACAGGGGATACCTTTACCTTTACCTTATGGATCCCAGGTTCAATCCCCAGCATCTCCAGTTAAAAAGGGATGTCATAGTAGGGGATATGTTAAGACCTTTTCCACAGTCAAGTAAAATCCTGTTTCAGCTGTCTTAAAGGCCCGGGGAATTGCAAAATTTCTATACAAAATGCTGGCTCTTATGGAGTAGATCCAAATGCAATCCCTATTTGACCTTGTGAATCTTCAACCTGAGACCCGCTGCCACTTAGAGCTGACCTTAATGACCTCAGTACACCAATGGTATATATAAGACAGCAGTCCTCATAGCCAAGACTAACTCACCTGAGCTGGTCAGAGCGTGAAAGCCCAGCAGTGCTGACCATGGCCTAATCCAGGGGTAGTCAACCTGTGGTCCTCCAGATGTTCATGGACTACAATTCCCATGAGCCCCTGCCAAATGGGAATTGTAGTCCATGAACATCTGGAGGACCACAGGTTGACTACCGCTGGACTAGTCGTTGGATGGGAGGCCACCAAGGAAGATTGTGGCAGAGGACAGCAATGGTCAACCCTCTCTGTTTGTCTGTCATGCTGAAAAGGTAGGACTTCATGGAAGTTCCAGGCTGCAGCTTTGCCTGTGAGGCAGCTTGATAGAATTTTCGGGGCAGAGTTCATTTTACATGGGAGATCCATCATCACAGTGCCCAAGATGTCTTTCAGCTTTGGAAAGCAACCATGAGATGGCGATTTGGATTGGAACTGAGTATTCAAAGCATGAGGGGGATTAACTCTTGCCCCATTCTTGGGTACCTGATTCTTCTTCATATAGGGGTAATGGAATGACAGGGGGGTGACGTCTGCTGCGAAAGCAGCTCATGGAAAAGCCTGAACCATTTTGAACCTCCCTTGGTAATCTCCAGTTTGGCCTTAATACTAAATTGATATATTAGGTCGCCATCCTTCAGGTGGGACCTAGAGGTCTCAAATGAAGCTGCCTTCTACTGAATCAGACCATCGGTCCCATCAAGGTCAGTATTGTCCACTCTGGCTCCCAGCAGCTCCCCAGGGTTTCAGGTAATGGTCTGTCATGCCATCTATAACTGGTGATCTCAGGGATTGAACTTGGAACCTTCTGCATGCAAAGCAGGGGCTCTTCCACTGAGCCACGGCCTCTCCCCAACTCTCCTGGAATTAGAGTTTATCATCTGGCAGCAGAGATCAATTCTTCTGGATTAAATGGCTACTTTGGAGAGTGGACTCTATGGTTAGAGATGCCCGCTCCCAGGTGGGACTTGGGGTTCCCCTGATTTTACAGCTTATCTCCAGGTGACAGTTCCCCTGGAGAAAATGGCTGCTTTGAAGGGTAGACTCCATAGCATTATACTCCATTTTGAGGTCCCTCCCTGCACCAAATCCAACCCACTCCCAGCTTCACCTCCAAAGTCTCCAGGTATTTCCTAATCCAGACCTGGCAACCCTATCCATGGTATTACACTCCACTGAGGTCTTATCCTTTGCAAACCCCTTCCCCCTTCCCCCGGCTCCACCCCTCCCCCTCAAACTCCAGGTATTTCCCACTTTGGTTTTAGCAACCCTGTTTTGCACCTTCTAGCTGTTACATTTCCATCCTGCGTTTCTCTAAGGCACAAAGGGCAGGGGACAGGGTTCTCCATTGGCCACTTAACAGAAGAACAACTGGCTGAAAGTCACCCAGAAGAGGGAGTCTCAAACCCAGGCACTTAATCTAATCCCTACATCATACACCATACACTGGAGTGCTCTTGATGGGACATGGTTATTGTTCAGGGGGTCACTTCAGTAAATGAAATAGGGTTGCTACTTAAATGACTGCAAAAATGGTGCACTGGGGGAGGGTTGAGGGGGCTGCATATTTTTCTTGGTGGTTTACTTTGCCAGGTCAGCTTCCTCTTGGACACACACCTTGAGAAGACGAGAGTCCCTGAAATGGACAATAATGTTTGGAAACGTTGAAGGCAGCAGGAACAGTGGAAGACCCAACAGGAGATGGAGGCAGTCCATCAAGGAAGACACAGCCCTCAGTCTGCAAGAGCCAAGCAAGACTGATGATGAGAGGACAATTTGAAGGCCCTAAGTTCATACGGTTCCCCTAAACTGGAAACAGCTTGATGGTGTTTTACACATACACTGGGGCTAGAGGGTCAGATATGGATCCAGGTTGAAGTCCTCAGAAGGCCATGGAAGGGGATTGTATGTCAGTCTTAAAACTTCAGCCTGACCTACCGGGTAGGGTTGTTTTGAGCATCAAAACAGAAAAGAGAGAAATGATGTACGATTCTTTGGGTCCCCCTTGAAGGGTATACATTAAGCAAATATTATTAACATCTCATAGGAACACAGAGCTGGAAGGGACCATGAGGATAATTTAGGCCAAGGTGGCTAAACGATGGCTCTCCAGATGTCCATATGAATACATGTGCTGGCAGGGTCTCATGGGAACTGTAGTCCATGGACATTCAGCCACCCCTGGTCTAGGCCAACCCTCTGCACAATGCAGACCCTGAGTCTGTGCTGAAAGGATAAATTTGTTATTGTTGTTATTGTTATTGTAATTGTTGTTGTTGTCGTTGTCGTTGTCATTGTTATTGTTATTGTTATTGTTATTGTTATTGTATCCCCCTCCCCATCCACTCCACACACTGCTTTACTGCGTGGTTTTCATTGCTTTTCATTTTGTCAGGCTCTCTGTGAAAAAGGCTGACTGCTAATGACATGATAAGTAAATAACTTCTGAGTTTAACCTGAAAAAAAAGCCAATGGATCTTCAAGAAGGAAGTCTTGCGCTTCTCAGTGGATGACCGTGTCCCAAGGAAAGCATCATGGTTCAACGCATAATGTGCATGGCCTATGGGTAGTGTACATGTTCTGAGGAAACCTCTGGTCCAGTGCACATATTCAGTCCCATTCATTCATTCATTCATTCATTCATTCATTCATTCATTCATTCATTCATTCATTCATTCATTCATTCATTCATTCATAGTTGAATGCATAGACCGCCACTCTCAGCCCAGCCAGCTCATGGCGGTCTACATAAAATATAAAGGTAAAGGTATCCCCTGTGCAAGCACTGGGCCATGTCTGACCCTTGGGGTGACGCCCTCTAGCGTTTTCATGGCAGACTCAATACGGGGTGGTTTGTCATTCTCTTCCCCAGTCATTACCATTTACCCCCCCCATCAAGCTGGGTACTCGTTTTACCGACCTTGGAAGGATGGAAGGCTGAGTCAACCTTGAGCCGGCTGCTGGGATCGAACTTCCAGCCTCATGGGCAAAGCTTTCAGGCTACATGTCTGCTGCCTTACCACTCTGCGCCACAAGAGGCTCTACATAAAATATACAAACAGCATAAAACCCAACACAATCCATGGCGGCAACAAAAACAGCCAACTCCCTCGTACAGCCCTCAGCTCTTCTGCTCTCATCGTTGCCCCAATAGCTGACACAGGCAATGTATGGCCAGGAGAGAATACAGATTATAAAAAGGGAGGGAGAGACCCAATCTTATTACCCCATCCTCAACAAAACACCTGGCAGAACAGCTCCGTCTGGCAGGCCCTGTAGAACCCAGAGAGCTCCAGCAGGGCCCTCAGCTCTTCCGGGAGCTCATTCCCCCAAGTGAGAACCACCACGGTACTCAGAGGAGACACTCATGCATTATACCATGTTTACAGTATCCATGTGAGGTCCCCTAATCAGGGATTCCTTTTTTTAAAATTGATAATCTTTTTTTGCCAACCTCTAGCACAAAGGGAAGCAAGCCTACACAGGTCTATTCAGGAGTCAGTCCCACTTTATTTTATTAAACGGGGATTCATCCCAGGAAACGGCTCCCAGGTCGGCACCCTACCATACTAAGGCTTCTTCACAGGCAGAATACATCACCCCTTTACGCACCTCAGGGGGGAAACCGAAACAGCGAGGCCTTCTTCTTGATTTCATGCCACAGCGCATTACATCCAGCCACGATAGATTGCGGCAGAAGAGTTGACGGTGAGAAAGACGGCAACATTTCCCTCCCCCCCCCACGCCATGTCCTGTGGGCCTTCAAGGCAGCAGAGAGGAGCAGGCCGTTGTATTCAACATATTGCCATGATCATCCTCGACAAATACAAAAGGGGGCGGCTGGGGGTGGGAGGGGAAGGGATCTGATGCCTGCCCTGGGCAGCTGCAGACGCTTCTCTAAGGATTACTTGCAGAGTCGGTCCTCAAGGGGACAGCTACGCTGTTGTGGCCTACAGAAAGCTCGGGCAGGAATTTCACGACCGAAAATGTCTCTGTGGCTATATAGAGAAACAGTTATATCTCTCCATGTCTCTGTTTATGTAGCCTATACATTAATTCAATTGGCTTCTCTAATTAATTAACGATCTAATCTAAATCCCACTCCTCCCCCTCCATATAAGGACCATGTTTAATGAAATGCTCTGAACCAAGATTCTCCTATCTGGACACCATCTCACTTCGCACATGCTTATAAATCACACCCTGATCTGGATGGCCCAGGCTAGCCCTACCTTGACAGATTTCAGAAGCTAAGCAGGGTCATCCTTGGTTTGTGCTTGGATGGGAGAGCACCATGGAAGTCTACACAGAGGCGGGTGACGGCAAAACCCCTCTGAATGACATTGCCTTGAAAACTCTATGGCAGGCAATTCCCATGAGCCCCTGTGAGCACATGCTAGATATTGTCATCCATGGATATCTGGAGAGCCACAGTTCGTCCACCCCTGCTCTAGGGGGTCACCATGAGTTGGCTGCAACTTGAGGACACTTTCCGCCACTGCATACATGGCATCCCCAATTGGATGCTAAAGAGGACAGAGATACTAGTCCCTTTCATAGTCATGTAGAAGAGTGAATATTAGTGGGACAACATTTCACATTGCAGTAAAGAAGGACCAGTTCAGAAATGAAGGATCTTTTATCAGTGAAAGCCCTCTGCTTGCTGTTCCTGGTGAGTTTCAATCACAAGAAAGACAGCATGGTGTCATGGTTAAGAGCAGAGATCTCTAATCTGGAGAACTGAGTTTGATCCCCCACTCCTCCTCCACAAGCAGCCAGCTAGGTGACCTTGGACCATCACAGTTCTCAGAGCTCTCTCAGCTTCACCTACCTCACAGGGTGCCTGTTGCAGGGAGAGTAAGGGAAGGTGATTTTAAGCTGCTTTGAGACTCCTTTGGGTAGAGAAAAGTGGCATCTAAGAACCAACTCTTCTTCTTCAGTAATATCAGGGTTCTCTCAGCCTCATCTACCACACAGTGTGTTACGGCAGGCATAAAGGAAGAACCAAAAATGTCACCATTGTGTCACTGTGTCATAATGGTATGCCCCCAGTAGTCATTCAGCCAGATCGTCCATTATGTGTAGGATTGTGTCCTTACAAAAGTCCTGATGAAAGCCAGTTTGGTGTAGTGGTTAAGGCATCTGGCATGCCGGGTCCTTCAGGTAGAGAAAAGCGGCATGTAAGAACCAACTCTTCTTCTTCTTCAGTAATATCAGGGCTCTCTCAGCCTCACCTCCCTTGCAGGGTGTCTGTTGTGGGGAAAGGGAAGGGAAGGTGAATGTAAGCTGCTTTGAGACTCCTTTGGGTAGAGAAAAGCAGCATAGAAGAACCAACTCTTCCTCTTCTTCTTCTTCTCCAGTAATATGAGGGCTCTCTCAGCCTCACTTCCTTCACCGGGTGTCTGTTGTGGGGAGAGGAAGGGAAGGCAATCGTCAGCAGTCAAAAGCGGGGTATAAAATACAACTCTTCTTCTTCCTCTCATGTAAAAGAAGATATAAAATATGGACTCACTTTCTAAAAGGACCTCTCCCCCTTCATTGCATTGATGGAATCCCCGTAGATCTTTGATCAAGACACTTGAGCACATCTATCAACATCCTTACTGTCTCCTCTGATTGGCTTTGAGGCTTCTTTGCGTAGTGAAAAGTGGGGTACAAAGACTAGTTCCCCTTCTTACTCTTCATCATCTTCTTCAGAGGCACTAAAAGCAACTCAGAAACTTTAACCCAGACAATTATTTTTAAATACTGTGCAGAACATTAAGCAGCATAAAATCAATATCACTAATTCTCAACCCGGCTGAATCTGAGAATACTTAAATCCAGAGATTCGAGCCATGAACAGATAACACAGATCTGTCTACAAACTTGAAAAAATGTCTCGTGTTTCCAGAAATACCTGAAATCGGAAAAAGAAAGATCGTTCTGGGTTCACCCAAATTCTGACAGCTGTCTGCAACTTTCTCCCCCAGCGTGAGATTGGTGAGGTTTAGAAAGATTAATCCAATGACCACCAGGGTGATGGGAACTTAAACCTGTTTTTTTCCTGATCCTAATCCAAGATCGCTACACTCGTTGGGTGTAGCTTTTACACATCAGATTCTCTCTCAAATTGTAAGCCCTGCAGGCAGAAAACCTGTCTCTTCTGTCTAGCACCAAGGCTGTGGATTATGAATTATTACTCTTTATTATTCTGAAGGGTCTTACTGAAAGGAGTGGGAGGGAAGGCGGCATGGTATAGCCTCATCTTGTCAGCTCTCAGGAGCTAAGCAAGGGTGGGACTTGGGTGGGAAGGGAGCCTCCACAGAGGAAGGCAACGGCAAAATGCCTCTGCTCCTTGCTTGCCTTTGAAAAGCCTCCTGCTGAGGTCAGCAAAAGTTGGCTGTACTTTGATGGCACACACGTAGGAGCCGGCTTTGCTAACTCTGCTAACAAAAAGTCGGGAACCTGGAAGAGGCCTGGAGGCAGAAGCTTCAGGGTCTGGCATGGTTGTGTCTGCAGCTCCTCAGAGAGCCAGAGCTTGAGATCCGAGCTGGGATCGTAAAGCACTCAGTCGGGAGCTTGAGGTCCCGACTTGGATCGTAAACACAGCCAGTGGGAAACAAGGGGCTTACATTTGCCTTCCCTTTCCTCTGCCCACAACAGACACCCTGTGAGGGGAGTGAGGCTGAGAGCCCTGATATTACTGAAGAAGAAGAAGAAGAAGAAGAAGAAGAAGAAGAAGAAGAAGAAGAAGAAGAAGAAGAAGAAGAAGAAGAAGAGTTGGTTCTTATATGCTGCTTTTCTCTACCCGAAGGAATCTCAAAGCAGCTTACAGTCACCTTCCCATTCCTCTCCCCACAACAGACACCCTGTGAGGAGAGTGAGGCTGAGAGAGCCCTGATATCACTGCTCGGTCAGAACAGCTTTATCAGTGCTGTGGCAAGCCCAAGGTCATCCAGCTGGCTGCATGTGGGGGAATGCAGAATCAGACCCGGCATGCCAGATTAGAAGTCCACACTCCTAACCAGTACACCAAACTGGCTCTCATCAGGACTTTTGTAAGGACACAATCCTACACATAATGGACGATCTGCCTGAATGACTACTGGGGGCATACCATTATGACACAGTGACTCAATGGTGACGTTTTTGGTTCTTCCTTTATGCCTGCTATAAATCCAAGTCTGGCCTGCAGGCACCAGGTTGTGTGCAACCTGTCCACCAATATAAAATGTTAAAACTTGGCATGGAGAGAGTGAGTGGCGATTCTCATGTGCAGGAGAATCCTTGGTGCGTTTTCCTCCAGGAAGCCTACAGAACTTGGGGACTAGGGCTTTACAAGGCTCCTTTTGACTCCAAGCTTGATTTTGTTGTTGCATGGGAGAGAGGAGGGAAACACGTCAGATACATTCTTGGTAGCCCTGCGTATCATTAGAAAAATTAACTGTCACGGATCTCCTCCTTCAAATTAGCCATCCGCATGCTGTTCCTTCAGTTTCAGGAGAGATCTGTTAATGCGCCAGATGCTTTTTGACAGCAAACAGATCTCATTCCTTCCCTTTCACAAAATACTAAAGAGGAAAGGCTTTCAAAGTCTGCTATTATAACATATCGTATCTGTGAGGACCAGGACATGAGGCAGAGCAGCTTCTCTGGAGCAGAGCAATGTTGTTTCCATATTAAAAATATATATATATTCTGCCCCACTGCGACAGAGGTAACATTTCCTGATGGTGGTGGAATGTGCCGCCAACTCACAGGCGACTTATGGTGTCCCACAAGGTTTCTGAAGGCAAGAGGTAGAGAGGTGCTTCCCCTTTATGTTAGATGCTTGGTGGTCTCCCATTCAAGTACTAACCAGGCCCCACCCTGTTTAATTTCTGAGAATCGGCAAAATCAGGATAGCCTGGACCATCCTCCCGAAATATTCAGCATTCCAACAAAATGGATGGGTAGCAGATTCAGGATGGCTCAGCCTATCCTTATTTCCTTAGATCAGCCTTTCTCAATTTTTTTACTGTTAAGAAACCCCTGAAATATTCTTCAGGCTTTGAGAAAACCCAGAAGTGGTGTGATCATGCAGAATACGGTTGGGAAGCAGAGCTGTGGACACGCCCACCTAAGGCCCTTCATCTTCCCACCCCCTCCAGGCCCATCAATGGCCATGGGGGGCAGTCAGCATGACCATACAAGGATATAATGTCTGGTAAATGTTTAAGAAATTTTGAAAATTAACTACCTCCCTCCCATTTGGGAAACCCATCCGGGGCTGTCAGAAAGCCCCAGGATTTCACAAAACCCTAGGCCTAGTCCTCACACAATAGATAATGTACTTTCAATTCACTTTAGAAGTAGATTTTTCTTGTTCTGCACAGGAAAATTCAGCTGCCGAAGCACATTGAAAGTGCATTATCCTACGTGTGCAGAATGGAAAGCCTGCATTAGACACTGGGAGCTAAGCTGGATTGGCCCTAGATGGGAGACTTCCAAGGTAACATAGGATCATTACACAGAGGCAGCCAATGACCAACCACCTCTGAGCGTCACTTGCCTTGAAAACCTTACAGACCTTTCAAATCCTTGCTCAGTTCAAGGCTGTCCTTATGCTCGTTTAACCATCAGTCTCTCCCATTGATGCAAATGTCTTCCTGCTGCAGATATTTAAGCAAAAATTCAATTAAAGTTAATAACACGCTGGAAAAGAAAAGCCCTGCCGCCAATAATCCTACAAAATAAAAATAATTCCTTTTATAATTGAATAATATGGCAGAAGCAGTAGAGCAAAACCACGTCGACATTGGGAGGTATTTTTTTTTCCCCCAAATGGGGTGTGAAATGCAACCACTGGGTCCGGCTAGTCACATTCGAATCAGATCCGAGTAATTGGATGAATAGGCAATTTCCTGCTTTTAATAAAAAGGAGAAATCTGAAAAGCCAAGTCCAGCGCCTGAGCTGGGAGATGAGGAGGATGAGGGGAAACCACCAGAGCAGACCAGGAGACAAAGGGAGATCTTTTAACATTGATGTAATTTTAGAAGGCCTTAATTGGATCCTATTAAGAAAGATGTTCTTTGGAAGATAATGAAGGCTGAAAATATTTCATTACTATGGACGTGACAGTGGGGGAGGAGCAATGAATAGGAATATTTGGGGGGGGGGGGCACTGGCTCAGCCAAGCTGGTCTTCTTTTGGTGGCACAGAGGAAAACGGCAGGAAAGGATGCCGCAGCAACTTTTAGCTGAACGAATGTTCAGAAGGGGGTCTATTCCAGGGCACGGGTTGGAATGCGGATGATGCCACGGCCTGCTTGGAGTGTAGGGAAGGAGCCTGGCTCACCTGCAGAGCATCTCCATTGCATAGGGAAGGTTGCAAGTTCAACCCCCAGCAGCATCTCCCGCTGAAGGGATCAAGTAATCAGGGTTGCCAGCGGTAGGATGAGACCCAGGAAAGCCCACCAGAGGAGACAGTAAGGATGTTGATAGATATAACATCATCATCATAATCATCATCATTATTTATTTGATTTATTTATTTGATTTATTTGATTTATTTATTTGATTTATTACTCCCCGATGGCTCGTGGTGGGTTACAAACATCTGAATAAAAAAAAAAACCCTGATTAAAAACCCCAACATAAAATCACAAACATTAATCAAAGCCAAAAGGAGATGGAATGAAGGAGAAACAAGCCCTCAATATTCACAGTTACCCCCAAAACATCTCAAGTGGAGTGGGAGGGTTGCAGGGTGCAGATGTCACTTGCAAACCGTCACTTCCCGGGAGCCATACGGATCCATAGAGGTGCTCAAGTGGGTCTGGTCAGTGCCTTGATAAGAGATCTGCTGGGATTCCATCCATGCAATGAAGGGGGAAGGGCCCTTTTAAAAAAGTGAGGCCATATTTTATATCTTCTTTTACACAAGAGGAAGAAGAAGAGTTGTTTTTCATACCCTGCTTTTCACTGCCCGAAGGAGTCTCAAAGCGGCTGTCAAGCCTTCCCTTTCCTCTCCCCACAACAGATGCCCTGTGAGGCAGGTGGGACTAAGAGAGTTCTGACAGAACTGCTCTGTGAAAACAGCACTCTCAGGGCTGTGTTGAGACCAAGGTCACCCAGCTGGCTGCATGTGGAGGAGAGGGGAATCAAACCCGGCTCTCCAGAGTAGAAGCCACCATGCTTAACCACTATATATCTTGTGACCCAGCTGTCGGGCCCCAGCCAGGTGTCACCCTCTCTGACTCGGAGGAAAAGGCAGAGCTGAGAGTTTTGCCAGGATCAGCCCCTGAGCTTCAGCCACAACCAACAGACTCAGCCTCAGAAGCACCAGAACTGCCAGCGGAACCCAGCCCGGAATCTGAGCCCCTACCAGGCACAGGGACCCAACCCCTCCGGCCCCTAGACACCCACCCTGTGGCAGAAGCCCCAGCAGCAGCTGGCTCCCCACCCTCATCTCCTGAGCCCCAAGAGCAACGGTGTAGGAAGCAGCGCACTGCCTCATAAGGAAAGCACAGGAGCTTGAGGCTGGCTGAATAGGGCAGAACCGGTCTCTAACGTGCTTTCCAGAATCCAGCTGCGTGTCCCTAGTGCATATGCAGTGGCGGGCTTTGCGACATTCTCAAAAGTCTGCAAAGGGTTCGAGCAGTTGTGTGCTTGTCCAGAATAATTTTTTTTTTTTAAGTCTGCTTGGCAAACAGCAAGACATCACTTCTGTGGAAAAACCCAGAAGTGGCATCATGCCTCTCTAGGAATCCATGGAAAACTCTATGACAAAACTATAGATGTTTTCACTGATTCCTAGAAAGGCATGGCATTACTGCGAGTCTGATGTCCCCCTACCACGTCCCCACCCCTACGCACAGTCCTCTGCACGCCATCCGAGATGTATGTTCCAAATGTGGATTTAATACTTCCTGCGGTGCCTCAGCCAAAGAAACCTGCTTGGAATTAGCTCTCTGGTCGCTGTTGCCGTTGGCAGCCTTGGGTGTTTGCTCTCCAAAATCCCCCCCAGTCCTCCTATTGAGAGGAAGGTTTCCTGTCCTCTGCAAGCAGGAGAATCCGCAGTGGATGTAAACCAAACTGGCATCAAAGCTGGCAAGGCTCCTGGTGCCTGGTAGGCAGTGGGTTGCTGCTACCTGCAGGTGGAAAAGGAAGTGACACGCACTTGACTTTCACTCCGCATCTGGTCGGCTTGGGATTGTGCATTCTTTCTTCTGCAAAAGACAAGAGTTGGCTTTCCCCTTCCCTCCCTGTTCTCCTTAAGGCACCTTTTCCTTCCACTCGGCTCAGTGTTCTCAACAGCTTTACTGCGTTGAATCCAGCTCGCTGTGGTTACCTGTCCGCGGGGTTTATGGGGCTTTCTTTCTCTTTTGCCCAATTCTGCATTGTGTTTTCAATTGAGGTAGGAGGGCAAGACAGGCCACCCCCCACCTCCCCTTGACAAACAGGACCTTAAAGGCTCCACTTTTTATCAGGGGAAGGAAAGAAATAGAACAAGAAGGGTTGAAGTTACACAAGGCTCTTTATTAGAAGAAAGGCTTTGGAGTTATGCATGCAATGGTATAACTCGGTCACCACAGATCTATAGAGGGGGCTGATTAGAGGACCATGGGAACAGACACAGAACGTACCATTGGGCACAGATTTTATCTTCCTGGGGCCATGGTTCAGTGGCAGAGCCTCCACTTGGCATGAAGAGGGCCCCAGGTTCAATCCCTGGCATCTCCAGTGGAAAGGACCAGGAAGTAGGTGATGTGAAAGACCTCTGCCTAAGAACTACAGCCAATTTGAGCAGACAGTATTGACCTCAGTGGGCCAAAGGTCTGATTCAGCAGGAGGCATCCTCCTGTGTTTGTTTGATTACTCCTTTTAGTGCCCACGGTATGCTTGAAACAGAAAGAACAACGGTGATACCCACTGAAGTCGCAGGATGCAGAGGGCTTATTGTGTTTCAAGGACAACTGTGGGCTCCCTGCCTTTCCTCTGTGATGGCCAAAACCAGAATATATTATGCAAAATAAAATAAAGGGAAGAATATCTGATTGATTAGAGGCAAAGCTTGTTGGACCCAGGGAAATGACGGGCAATGGGATGCACACCTGTCCTGTGGCCTTTCTGGAGGCTGGCTACATGTCAAAAGTTCCTGCCCACCCTGGACTCTTAAGGCCCCGCCTCCAAACCTCAAGGAACATTCTTGATCCAGGGGTCACCAGCCTCCAGGTTGGACATGTTGCTTGAAGCCAGAGACACCTTTAAGACCAGGTAGCACTGGATTCCGACTTGGTTCTGCTCATTCAGACCCACCTGAATCTATCTTCATGGGAAAACTGCAAGCCATCGTCCATGGGAGGTGTGTGCATATTTTCCCCCTACCTGCCCACCTCTTTGCCCTTGGTGTAATGGCTAAGAGTGGCGGCCACTAATCTGCAGAACCAGGTTTGGTTTCCCAGTCACAGTTCTTTCAAGGATCTCTCAGCCTCACTTATTGCACAGGGTGTCTGTTTTGGGAAGAGGAAGGCATTTGGAAGACACTTTGAGACCCCTCCAGGGAGTAAAAAACCGGTAGAAAAAATCCATCTCTTCTTCGCTCCCAAAGCCAACGAGGGCAGTGATGGCAGAAGCTCACAATCTCTGCTCCAGGACCACCAGTGCTGCTGCAAAGAATGCAGGTGTGCACACCTTGGCTTATGCTCTGCCGCTGTCACGCCAGCACATTTGACAGCATGAGGATGAAGCAACACCTTCGCTGGAGGTGTCAAAATTGACTGTGCCCAGCGCGGTTAATCTGTCTCTCCCTGATCCCTCTTTATCATCCAATCCTGTACTATAAAAAAACGTCTTCCCCCGGGATTGCCCCATCTGTCGTAATTCTTGGGACACAAATGAACCTGAAGAGCCGGGGTCGATTCAATGGAGTGGCTTTGAGATGTTACGGAACGTCTTGATCCGGATCTCCTTCGCTAATTTGCTAAGGCAGAGAGGATCACAGGGCGATAATTGAGGCTGTGTGACTTGGCTCTGACAACCTGGGAAATCTAAATTTGGATTTCTCCCTTAGAAAACAAAAACAAATCCCGGCATTATTGATCTGTTGCAGCATGTGCGTAAGCACCGAGAGAGCTGTTTGGAGCCTTGGCTGAAGGCCAGACTGGTAGGTTAGCATAGCTTCCAGCAGTTGTGTTCCTCTGGTGTAGAGGCAGAAAGTGCGGTGAGGAGCTGTTCAGATACACTCTAGAGCAGGGATCCTCAACCTGTGGTCCTCCAGATGTTCATGGACTACAATTCCCATGAGCCCCTGCCAGCATTTGCTGGCAGGGGCTCGTGGGAATTGTAGTCCATGAACATCTGGAGGACCACAGGTTGAGGATCCCTGCTCTAGAGCAGGGATTCCCAACCAGGGGTCTGTGGACCACGGGAACTCCAGAGGAGGTCCATGGCCTTTCCCCTCCTGCTTTAATGGACTTGGCCACAAGTTAGGGAACTGGCTTCCTCTGCCCAGCGGGTTTTGTGGTTAGGCCATGGGTGTAAAAATCAAAGGGGGGATTGTGACATGGTATGGGGGGGAGGGGTCCAGGCTGTCTTCTCAGCTCCTGCCCTTCTTTCTGGCCTCCATGAGGTAGAGCCACCATAGTAGTCGTAAAGGTGGGGGGAGAGAACTAAAGAAAGGCAAAGGATGTGTGTTGCTATGTCACTTCCAGGGGCGTGGCAGGGAGGCGTGGCCAGCTGACATCTCTTCAGGGGGTCCGCGAAGCCTGAAAATTTTCTTCAGGGGCTCTTCAACAGTCCAAAGGTTGGAAAAGGCTGCTCTAGAGCAATGCGAGACAAGATCAGCCAGGTATGCCTTAGCAAGCGAGATAAAGGGAATCCAACTATCTCTCTCCTGAAGAAGAACACAGGGAAACCATAGCTACCGGCAGGTCTGGGCAGAAGACCAACGCCTTCTGGTTCCCAGCCCAGGCAAGCCTGGTTATCTTCTCATCTTGGGGCCTGCCCCACCAACGGCCTCGCCCCAAAAGACTGGGTGCCAGAAAAGTTGGCTGCCAAAGCAGAACTAATGGAGGAGGAGAGGAAGAGGAAGGTGTGGTCCAAAGGCTCGAGAAGAACAGGAGCTGGGAGGAGGCCACGGCTGGGCAGCCGATCCCAACCTCCCTCACGACTCTGAGGCAATTGAGCTCTCTGTCTCTCTCCCACTCAGGGCTGGATTTACGCACTCGCTCGGGGACTCAGAGGCAATATGTGTTGCATGCAACGTGTTCCGAAATGGCTGGGAAGGGCAACCAGACCGAAGAAATGGCTGGGAAGGGCAACCAGACCGAAGATTCCATCCAGCCACCTCATTCTCTGTCGTCCCCTTCTTCTTTTGCCCTCAATCGCTAGGAAAGGAGAGGTGCTCCCAGGTCTCCGGCAAGGGTATTTCACATCACCTCCCATCTGAGCCTTACTGGAGGTGCCAGGGATGGAACCCAGAGCTTTCTGCTGGCCAACTAGAGCTGCCACCTCTGGCTTGGGAAATCCATGGGAATTGGCGAGGGGTGGGGGTGGAGGGATCTCAGCAAGACATCATGACATAGAAGCTGTCCTCAGAAGCAACCATTTTCTCCAGGGGAGTTGATCTTGGTTCTCTGGAGATCAATTGTAGTAGTGAAAGATCTCCAAGTGACACCTAGATGCTGGCAAGCCACTCAACATCTGCCCCCTCCCCAAGAAACAATACAATGGGAGATGGGCACAGCAAAATCTCCATTCAGAAGCCCCCTCACTCTCTTTTCTCCTCCAAATGTCTGATCATAAATATCCCCAAAATGCTTTATTATTGTTGTTGTTGTTGTTGTTGTTGTTGTTGTTATTTTTGTTATATTGGATTTATATCCCGCCATTCATGGCAAGCGTGGGTTACACGTGGTGGGTTACATGATAAAATCCCCACATAAAACACACAATAGCCCTACTAAAATATCCCCATTAAATACTGGCAGCTAAACTACCTCCCATCCCCTCAGCCAATAGCAGAAGAAGAAGAAGAAGAGTTGGTTCTTATATGCCGCTTTTCCCTACCCGAAGGAGGCTCAAAGCGGCTTACAGTCGCCTTCCCATTCCTCTCCCCACAACAGACACCCTGTGAGGTGGGTAAGGCTGAGAGAGCGCTGATATCACTGCCCGGTCAGAACAGCTTTATCAGTGCCGTGGCGAGCCCAAGGTCACCCTGCTGGCTGCATGTGGGGGAGTGCAGAATCGAACCCGGCATGCCAGATTAGAAGTCCGCACTCCTAACCACTACACCAAATTGGCTCTCAGCAACTAGCAGCTGCGTCTCAGTGCACCAAGGAGACAACGTATGCCGACAATCACCAGCAGCGATGATCTGGCCAGGTGGCAGTATCTTCCAGGTGGGTCCATCTGAACTTCCATGCCCCGGCCTCAACTGTAGACCTGGTGGAAGAACTCTGTCTTGCAAGTCTTGCGGGATGCAGGAAGTTCCCACAGGGCCCTCAGGTCCTCCTGGAGGCCAGGCAAACTACCCGGGGCTGGGAACAACCAATAAATTGGTACCCACAAAGCGTAAAGCCCCGCGAGGAGCATAGGGCAACAGGCCGTCCGTCAGATATGTGGGTACCAGACCGCAAAGGGCCTTAAAGATCAAAACCAAAACCTTGAACCTGATCCGAGCCACAACTGGCAACCAATGCAGCTGCCTCAGCACTGGCTGGATATGGATCCTCCAAGGTGTTCCTGTGAGGACCCTAGCAGCCACATTTTGCACCAGCTGCAATTTCCGGGTCAAAGACAAGGACAGATCTGCATACAGTGAGTTACAGAAGTCAATTCTGGAGATGACCATCACATGGATTACCGTGGCTAGGTGTTCTGAAGACAGGTAGGGTGCTAGTAGCCTCAATATGGGAAATTAGGCCGTCTGTCTTTTTTCTCCCTGCCCAGAGTTTAAAGTACCTTGGAAAAGGAATCATCTTCAGTCAAGGAAGTAGTACAGAGTTCACCTCTCCACTGAGCGTTGTTCTTCAGGTTGTTGTTGTTAGGTGCGAAGTCGTATCCAACCCAACGCGACCCCATGGGCAATGATCCTCCAGGCCTTCCTGTCCTCTACCATTCCCCGGAGTCCATTTCAGTTTGCACCGACTGCTTCAGTGACTCCATCCAGCCACCTCATTCTCTGTCGTCCCCTTCTTCTTTTGCCCTCAATCGCTCCCAGCATTAGGCTCTTCTCCAGGGAGTCCTTCCTTTTCATGAGGTAGCCAAAGTATTTGAGTTTCATCTTCAGGATCTGGCCTTCTAAGGAGTAGTAAGGGCTGATCTCCTCTAGGACTGACCGGTTTGTTCGCCTTGCAGTCCAAGGGACTCGCAAGAGTCTTCTCCAGCACCAGAGTTCAAAAGCCTCAATTCTTTGACGCTCGGCCTTCCTTATGGTCCAACTTTCGCAGCCATACATTGCAACTGGGAATACCATAGCCTTGACTAAACGCACTTTTGTTGGCAGGATTGATGTCTCTGCTTTTTAGGATGCTGTCTAGATTTGCCATAGCTTTCCTCCCCAGGAGCAAGCGTCTTTTAATTTCTTTGCTGCAGTCCCCATCTGCAGTGATCTTGGAGCCCAGGAAAATAAAATCTGTCACTATCTCCATTTCTTCCCCATCTATTTGCCAGGAATTGAGAGGGCTGGATGCCATGATCTTTGTTTTCTTGATGTTGAGTTTCAAGCCAACTTTTGCACTCTCCTCCTTCACCCGCATCAAAAGGCTCTTTAGTTCCTCTTCACTTTCTGCCATTAGAGAGGTATCATCTGCATATCTGAGGTTGTTAATATTTCTCCCTGCAATCTTGATCCCAATTTGTGACTCCTCTAATCCCGCCTTTCTGATGATGTGCTCCGCATACAAGTTAAATAGGCAAGGTGACAGTATACAGCCTTGCCGAACTCCTTTCTCAATTTTGAAACAATCAGTGATTCCATGTTCAGTTCTCACTGTTGCTTCTTGACCTGCATATAAATTTCTCAAGAGACAAATAAGATGATCTGGTATTCCCATCTCTTTAAGAACTTGCCACAATTTGTTGTGCTCCACACAATCAAAGGCTTTAGCATAGTCAATGAAGCAGAAGTAGATGTTCTTCTGGAACTCCCTAGCTTCAGGACTGGCCATCTAATCCCAAAGGCTCAACAGAAGGTGTAATGGGCCCTTTGCTTATTCTCAGCCTTGACTCTTTTTCATGTTTGGCCCTTTGGTGTTTCTCTACCCCACCCAAAATTCAAGCAAAAGACACATGCTACTGAAGTTCTGGCTACTAAGAACTTCAGCTGATATTTTACACTGCAAGGGAAATAAAACTGGAGTGCCCAGGGCACGGTTAATGTTCCAGAACTGTGTTGTGTGTGTGGTTGCATGGCTACCGACCACACAGCGAGAATTCTACGTAGGTGGATGTTTTGGCGTCTTCCAAGTGACGTGCACAATATTAGCCCCTGAAAATGTACACACAAGCAATCAGTAGTAAGCTTAACACTGTGGTACAGTGCTGGGTACATGGAATCAGTCTCGTGTAAGATGAAGTCCTGCAATTTGATTATGAGAAACACTTTTGGTCTTATATTTTATTTCATTTCATTTCTTTTTTTTCTTTTGTTCATTTTTACTAGACATCCTGGTAACCTGGATCTTTCTTTGCTTCACTCTATTAACGTTTATAAGGACCATAAGGAAGGCCGAATGTCAAAGAAGTGAGGCTTTTGAACTCTGGTGCTGGAGAAGACTCTTATGAGTCCCTTGGACTGCAAGGCGAACAAACCGGTCAGTCCTAGAGGAGATCAGCCCTGACTGCTCCTTAGAAGGCCAGATCCTGAGGATGAAACTCAAATACTTTGGCCACCTCATGAGAAGGAAGGACTCCCTGGAGAAGAGCCTAATGATGGGAGCGATTGAAAGCAAAAGAAGAAGGGGACGACAGAGAATGAGGTGGCTGGATGGAGTCACTGAAGCAGTAGGTGCAAACTGAAATGGATTCCGGGGAATGGTAGAGGACAGGAAGGCCTGGAGGATCATTGGCCATGGGGTCGCAATGGGTCAGTCATGACTTAGCACCTAACAACAATTAATGTTTAAAATAAAGCAGCAAATATGTGTCGACAACTCATGCAGAAGTGATTTCCTGGTTAAAATTAACACTAGCTAATAATCACTGTGCTACTCTGAAACTTTAAATCATAAAAGGGCCATACAGACTATCTAGTCCAACCCCCTGCTCAATGCAGGATCAGCCTCAAGCATCCAGAATAAATATGTGTCCAGCCACTGCCTGAAGACCACCAGTGAGAGGGAGCTCAACATCTCTTTAGGCATCCGAATCCACTGCTGAATCACTCGGTCAGTGAAAAATTTATCCCCTGACATCTAGCCGGCATGAGCAGTTTAAAGCTATTACTGAGGATCCTCTCCTCTGCTGCCCACAGGAACCTTTCCCTGCCCTCCTCCAAGTGACAACCTTTCAGATACTTCAAGAGAGCCATCATGTCCCCTCTCAACCTCCTCTTCTCCAGGCTGAACATTCCCGAGTGCCTTGAAACAAACAATAATGTTAACTCACAGAAACTGAGGTTAAACCATTGTTTGCATAAATTAATAAAACATCAGTCATATCAAAAAACACTGTTTTCTTTCTTCCTTGCTGAAGGGTACAATTCAAGTCATTTCAGCAGATTTCTAATAGCAAAAGAAGGCAAGAAAACTTTTAAAATCTTTTCAGCTGCCAGAAGATTCCAGTCTTGGTGTAGTGATTAGAAGCTCAGACATATAACCAGATGAGCCAGGTTTGGTTCCTTGCTCCTTCACATGTAGGCAGCTGGGTGACCCTGGGCTCCCCACAGCCCTGATAGTGCTGTTCTGACCGAGTAGTAATATCAGGGTTCTCTCAGCCTCACCTCCCTCACAGGGTGTCTTTTGTGGGGAGAGGAAGGTGAAGGCGATCATAAGCCACTTTGAGACTCCTTCAGGTAGAGAAAAATGGCAGATAAGACCCAACTCTTCTTCTTCTTCAGTAATATCAGGGCTCTCTCAGCCTCACCTCCCTCACAGGGTGTCTTCAATAATATCAGGGCTCTCTCAGCCTCACCTACCTCACAGGGTGGTTGTTGTGGGGAGAGGAAGGTGAAGGTGACCATAAGCCGCTTTGAGCCTCCTTCAGGTAGAGAAAAATGGCAGATAAGAACCAACTCTTCTTCTTCTTCTTCTTCTTCTTCTTCTTCTTCTTCTTCTACCATCTTTCTAACTATCTGATGCAGGCCAAAATCTTTATTTGTGGGGAAGCCTGGATTTTAAAAAGTGTTGCTAAAGCCTAGAGGAATTCCAGTCACGCTAATAAGACCTGACCAACAAAGAGAAGTGCAGGAGGGTTGAGCAGAAAACTTTAATCTCATTATTACATTAGAGCCAGGGAATGGGGAATGGGCGGTTTACCCTGAAGCTGTCGTCCAGGCGGTGGAGGTGGAATCTCTGGGCAACTCAAGGGATACACCTGTCCTTCTCCACACTCCAGAATTCTCTTTCATGTAGCATAATCCCAATATATAAGATTTCAAAAGAGCTTATTGTGAGTCATAATTATCCTCCCACTCCTTCACTTTATGAATAGATCGCTCAGGTACGCCGTGCATAACTTGGCTCTCCTAGGAAGAAAATACAGTTTCTTGTTAGGAAGGGAATCATTTGAAAATTACTTGTTTTACCTCTCTCATGAACCTCCTTTTTTAAAAAAATATATAGCAGGCCGGCTCACGAAATCACGAAACTCTGGCTCACTGACTTTGGCCATAGCATGTAATCCAACTCAGTGGAGACAGCAATTATGCTAGGATTGGTCAGCGAAAAAAAGAAATCAGGCCGAGAAAGGGCACGGTGGTTGGACACGATCAAGATGGACACCTTGTAGGACATTGCACAGCTGAGGGAGGCGGTGCAGGATCGGGGATCGTGACGACAGCTGTGCGGTGGGATCGCCAAGATTCCACTTGCTGAACCAAAGTCCCATAAGCCCTTTCGCTGGAATATTCCTGTGCCTCCCCCCCTTTCCTATGTATTCCCAGATCAACCTGCAGTGGCTTTGCATTTCAAAGGATGTTTAGGCTGGGCTTCCTAGGTGAGCGTTGTGATCTGCATTCTTGCTTTGAAGATAAGCCCTTTCCTGTGTGAACTCTAAGACTTGTATAGTCCTTTACTAGGGGTGGGGGTGGGGATTTCTCTCGACAAAGTATCTTGATTACTGTAATCCGTGTTTAAAGCATCTCAAGGGTTACCTGAGATGCCATGTCTCCTGTATGTTCTTGATCCTGGAAAATAAACTTCAGGGTCTTTCGCCTAACTCCTGAGTTGGCCTGTTTTTCTGGGGATTTTACTGCAATTCATGCCAGTAGTTCCCATAGCATAGGGCTGGGGTGGCCGGACTGTGGCTCTCCAGTTGTCCCCTGCTGCTGATGGAGGCTCATGGGAATTGTAGTTCATGGACATCTGTAGAGCCACAGTTTGGCAACTCCTGACATAGGGACTGACAGGGGGACGGATGGATGGGTGGGCTGACTGCATTTCTGTGCTACCTCTCCAGAGAATCTGCCCAAAGCAGCTTCCAAACTAAAACATAATGAGACAATAACACACTGTAAAAGGTGTGAATGAAGATCAAGCATTAAAAACCTGACCGCAGCATAAAATCATGAGACATTAAGCAGTTTGAAATGAAGTCTAAACTGTTTGCAGATTAAAAGGAGACTATTAAAAAATGGCTTTAAAAACCACCCCCTTCCTTAAAAGCCTGGATAAGAATAAACATTTTGGCCTGGGGTCTGAAAGAGAGTAGGGTAAGCCCTTTCTTAAGAGTGGGGAATCCACAGGCTGAGAAAGCCTCGTTGCTGCCAACTTAACAATAGACAAGATCTGTATTGTGCATGAATCAAGAGGATATGAGGAATATCCTGCAGGGGGCCTGTGAGGTGATCTATACTTAGCATAGTTAGAAAAGCAACTTTCAGATATTTTTCAAATAATCTTATTGACCAGTCGACTTAATTGGAGACTTCCTGCTCCTTTGAGCACTCTTCTTCCCTGCTTATTCCAGAATGAACAGACAGAATGAAGTCAACAGAACAGTTGTACAGTTAGGTCTTACTCTCACTCTCTAACTATAAAAAATGTGTTTCTCTTCTTAATAGAATTATTTAGTTCTTTTTAGCAGCGTTGTGCTCTGCTCACTTTGGATATTTAAACTTTGCTAACATCCACTTTACCTCTGCTTGTGAGAGAGATCCTAGCTGGCAGTAGGGTACCCAATGCCAGGCCAAACTTGGAAATGATGCCAGGGTTAGAGACAGGGACTAATGACATCAGTAGCATCATTACATCACTTCCTGGTAAACCTGGGAGAGACATAAAGGATCTCTAAGAATTGCTGGAAGGGAAACTATGGTAAGACCATAGCAGAAAATGTACTCCCCAGCCAGATGCCATGTTTTCCAGGTGCTGCCTGGATCCATTAGATTATATCGTTACAGACTCTTAGGGGTTCTAACCTGCTGGCATTTCTCTACCCTCTGAAGAAACAATGCACATCTGCATGTCACAGGCACACCTAAGAATGTTACTAATCTTATCACTCTTTAAGTGCTACTTCCTTCCCACCACACCTGTGGAACTCCATTAGTCATGATTAACATACCTACCTCACCTAATCCATTTCCCATCCTCTAATCTAGGATCATCAAGGCACCATTTGTATTTTTGCCTAATTCATTTGATATAGTCTTTGTCCTTTTTCTGGGAAACTCATCAAGGGTCCACCCAGGACAATTACAGTCATTATTTCTAAAATGGGAAACCTTGGGATATCTCCCCAGGTTTTCTCTGCACTGGACAAGGAAATCACCAAATTTCTAGATTTATTTCTTATACACATACAATCTCATTAAGTCAATTTTTCTAGATGCTATAGTGCTCAATCTTAGACTCCAGATACAATCCTGGCTATTTAAGGCACATGACAGAGCCCTTCAGTGTGTGTGTGTGTGTGTTCTCTGGGATTCTTCTAACACACCCCAGACCTCCTTTTTTCAAGTGTGTGTTCTCAGATCCAATGCACACATCCCTATATGTTTGTAGGCTCTTTGTTTCTTCTAGAAATGCCAGCCATTTCCCCTTGGATGTCTGGACACTGTGAAGTTAGCTATAGTTTCCCCTTATGCAACTCATCACACCATCTCACCTCTGTTTTTCCTCTCGTGTGCATACTTAGTTTAATTTGTGAACAAGTGTGTTAATTTATATTGGTTTGTTATCCAATAGAAATCAATTTCACTTATTTCAAACTGTTCTCAACACGAGTTTCTAAGGGAAGAACTCTGGTATACACATGTGGAGATCCTGTAGTTACTTGCCTAATTCCCTCATCTCAGTTCAGGAGACATTCTAATTTGGGTAATATACTGACTTGTGTTGACTCTATAGAACTTCCGAGACAAAAGACTAGTTTTCTATTGTCTGCCTCTGCATAGCAACCCAAACTTCCTTGGTGATCTTCCATCAAACACTAGCCAGGATCACTTGTGAACCTAGTCTCTCTATATTGAAGGCACAGTCCTCATGGTACAAAAGTCACACATACACATGCAGACACAAAGCTGCCTTATACTGAATCAGATTGTTGGTCCATCTAGATCAATATTGTCTACTCAGTCTAGACTAACAGAAGTTCTCCAGGGTCTCCAGACAAAGTCTTTCACATTACCTCCTGCCTGCTCCCTTGTAACTGGAGATGTTAGCGGTTGAACCTGGGACCTCCTGCATTAAAAGTAAGAGGTTCTTCTGTTGAGCCATGGCTGCATGAGTCAGTTGGTGACCATGAAGTGTGCACAGAAGAGGTGCTACAGCTCTGTGTTGTATCTCGTTGCAGTAAACATATTCTTCAGCAGCCTCTTCTGAAAGCAAGGGCCTGGGCATAAGAATTATGTACTGGGATTAGAAGTATGGACCAACAAATGCCACATCTGATGTTTGATTTTTTAAAAAATAAATCGATGGTATAAGAAGTATGCTTCTATTGCAATGGTTCTCAAGCTTCCTAATGCCGTGACCCTTTAATACAGTTCCTCATGTTGTGGTGACCCCCAACCATAAAATTATGCAAGTGCTCTTTCACAGAAATTAAACCGAAACTGACCAATGGCATGAAGATCCATTGTTCAGGATTGTATATTAATTGTATTTTTTCCCAGGATTTCTCAATTCAGTTCTGTCTCTTGTCTCACCATGCTAATCTCGCTCTTTTCCACTGCTCCAGACAGACAAATGCTCTATCTCGATCTACCCTGCAAGGCTGTTGTGTGGATGGCACCCCCCCCAGCCAAGCTGCTTGTCCTGCTGTGACCCCTGTGAAAGGGTCATTCAACACCCAAAAGGGTCCCACCACCCAGGTTGAGAACCACTGTTCTATTCCATATAGTAACTGAATTTTGGTAGGAATTAACAGCTGTTCACTCTACAGTTGTACAGGATAAATCTCATTGCACACTGCAATCAAATCCCCATAATTAAGTCCTGGTTGAAACTGGACCACATTCCTCAGAGCTACCAAAGCTTCTTCACTCTCACGCTACAGTTCTGTGCATTGACATCTGTTATTGTTAATTACTTCTTCAAACTTCATCAGTGATCTCTTGCACTTCCTTTAAAGAAATGTTGAAAGCACATTAATGAACAAATTAATTATGTGCAGCCCATGCTGAAAATTAGCCTAATTAATAGTGCTGCTGATACCCTTTTCCTGGTTGGGGGGGCAATGTGGTTGTCTGAGAAATCCAACAATCCATATTTATAAGCCACAGGACACTTTGACAGATGACAGTGTTGTGATGAAAAAGTGGTCAAGGGTGCCACGTTGGCATCTTCCTACATGACAGCGGTTTGTGATATGTTCAGTTTATTTCATCACCGTAATTCTCTCTGCATATTTAAATGCGAAATTTCCAGGGCTTCTGTCTCCATACTCAATGGCAGTATATCTAGGGGCAAATAATCTCCATGTTGCTTGAGTTTTTGAGCATCTGGGGGAGGGAGGGTTGGTTAGGCTGTGAATGGCTAAAGAATACAAAACTAGGGAGTCTGACCTTCTGGTCTGATCTAGGGGTTTGCATTCAGCTTAGCCAAGCCAAAAAATACTGAATAAATGCCAATTTGGATTTTATTCACTGTTTTTAAGCCTAAACAAGATTCTCCCGTTTGATTTGGGTGCCGAATCGCTGAAGCCAAATCAATTCATTTTTTCAATTTAAGCTTCCCGAATTTCAATGGGATGAAATTAATTCAAAAGAAATTCCGTCTCAACATCCGGAAGAAGTTCCTGACGGTCAGAGCGGTTTCTCAGTGGAACGGGCTTCCTTGGGAGGTGGTAGGTTCTCCATCTTTGGAAATTTTTAAACAGAGGCTGGAGAGCCATCTGACGGAGAGGCTGAATCTGCGAAGGCTCAAGGAGGTGGCAGGTTACAGTAGATGAGCGATTGGGATCTGAGTGTCCTGCAGAGTGCAGGGGGTTGGACTATTTATTTATTTTTATTTATTTATTTAGATTTATATACCGCCCTCCCCGAAGGCTCAGACTAGATGAACCATGAGGTCCCTTCCATCTCTATTATTCTATGATTCTATGAAACACGGCTGCAGTTGAAGAGAAAGATGGTTCTATCATCTGTTCTGATCTAAGCAGTTCTTCTGATCTCCTAGGAAGCTGGCAACCTGAGTCAAATTAAATGCCTCTGGGAAGCCTACAGAGTAGGAAGTCTTCCCTCTCTGCTGATATTCCAGCATAGACATACATCTTTTGAGCATGGAGATTTCCTTTTACCATCATGCTTAAGAGCTGCTGGAGGCTGACCCACCCTTGGCCTTCAATGTTTTGTATTGCTCTCTCTCTCTCTCTCTCTCTCTCTCTCTCTTCATGCTTTTCTCTTTCTTCTAACTTTGATCTCCTTCTGACTAATGAAACCATAAATGACTTCTTTGAGCCTGCTGGTTCCCATGCTCAGTGATTCCCTCCTTCCCTCCCTCCCCCCCTCCAAACTTGGCTCTTGCACTCCTCTTCTTCACCCTACCACATCTCCAGATGCTATCTTGGGTGATATGGAGAAATACCTCACTTGTATTTTCATGCAGAGCTGTAAAACAATTGGTAACGCTTTTGCATAAGGGATATGACACAGCACTCATTGTGGCTCCTTCTGTGCATGCTAACACGGGGAAGGACACTGGGCCATCTCCCAGAAACATCTCTTTCCCTCCCTCATCTTTTTTGCATCTAGATGACTTGATAGGTCCTTGCTCTGTACTCTGCATCAAATCCTTCATCTGTGCAGTAGGATGCAGATGTGCACATGTGGATCAATGTCGTCATTCTGTCTGCATTAAGCAGTAGAAAGAGACAACTTTTTATGTTTGTTTCCTTTTTAAAAGCTGAATCAATTGATTTACATTCCTTATGGAAGCTATTTGCTTCAGCTATCCAAATCATTTTCGATTCCCTTCAGTTTCAATAGTAAATATGGCTTTAAACACACCCTATTGCAAACAAACAAATCTGGACTCGGTCAAGGAATACAAAGGTTGATGTCTTCTTCTGGGCATGCATTTTACTTCCTCATCAGCATATCTGGGCTTGCATGGCTCTTGTGGCCCTTTTTTGCATGCCCAGGGAAATGCCGATCTCTACAAGAGACTCTTGTGGCTCAGAGTGGTAAGGCTGCGACACGCAGTCTGAAAGCTGTGCCCATGAGGCTGGGAGTTGGATCCCAGCAGCTGGCTCAAGGTTGACTCAGCCTTCCATCCTTCCGAGGTCAGTAAAATGAGTGCCCATCTTGCTGGGGGGTAAACGGTAATGACTGGGGAAGGCACTGGCAAACCACCCCATATTGAGTCTGCCATGAAAACGCTAGAGGGTGTCACCCCAAGGGTCAGACATGACTTGGTGCTTGCACAGGGGATACCTTTACCTTTTTACCTTTACTTTAGAGTCAAAAGACAAATTTCTTCATCTGTTACTGAAGACAGGACATTGTTGTGGATATTATTCAAATTCAGAGGTCCAGAATGTAAATACGGTGCTGGGATATCCTGCTGGTTTACTGATAAATGTTTTATTAGTTTTAATTGTTTGATTAGAATTGGCGATTTTATGCCGCAAGCACTTCTGGCATGATGTATGCAGAGACACTAAGCCAGCCTTTCTCAGCTTCTTTACCATTGTGAAGCCTCTGAAACATTTTTCTGAAACATTCTTCATCCTTTGAGAAATCCCATAAGTGGCACGATTGTGCAGAATACAGCTGGGAAACCTAGCTGTATACATGTCCACTTGGGACCCCTCCACTTCTCATCCCCTCCAGGCCCATCACTGGCCATTTTGAAAAGGAGGGCAGGCCAACATGGCCGTCTATGCTCTTATCATCCGATACATGTTTAACTAATTTAAAATACATATAATGATGTCAGGAAAGCCTTCCACGGCTGTCAAGAAACCCCAGGGTTTCACAAAACCCTGGTTGAGGAAAACCTGCTCTAGACCAACACAACTTCTTTTTGTAGACACATGAAGAAAACAGTGATTCATTTTCAGTCTTTCACAATTCACCAACTGAATGGGGGTGGGGAGGATCTCCAGAAACCCTTCCAGGGCTGTCAAGAAACACCAGGGTTTCATGCAGCCCTGGTTGAGAAAGCTTGCGCTAAACAAAGAATCTAAATTTACTGATTTTTTCCACAAGAATTACAAGCAGCCATCCTCCGAGATCACAGAGATCTTTCATAGTTCTACTACACCAGATTCCATGGTCTGAACCTGATCATAGAATCATAGAATCATAGAACCATAGAGTTGGAAGGGGCCAAGTTCTGTAAAGATGCAGAACTTTACACTTATCTTTATTAAATTGCATCTTGTTCTCATTTGCCCATTTTTCCATTGTGTTCAGATCTCATTGAACTCTGTCTCTATCTTCCAGAGTATTTGCCAGTCCTCCCAATTTGGTGTAATCTGCAAACTTGACGCGTAGTCCCTCCACCCCCTCATCTAGATCATTAATAAATATGTTAAAAAGTACTGGGCCGAGCACCAAGCCCTGAGGTACCCCGCTACTCACCTCTCTCCAGTCTGATGAAACACCATTGACATCATACATTGATCATACAAAACATGGGATCAGTCATTAATATATCAAGGGGCAGTGCCCTCTGTTTACAGAAAAAGTCATAGAATCATAGAATCATAGAGTTGGAAGGGGCCATAAAGGCCATAGAATCATAGAACCATAGAATCATAGAGTTGGAAGGGGCCACACAGGCCATAGAATCATAGAATCATAGAGTTGGAAGGGGCCATACAGGCCATCTAGTCCAACCCCCTGCTCAATGCAGGATCAGCCCTAAGCATCCTAAAGAAATGCAAAAACCCATCCTAAATCTCCTTCCCTATGACATTTACTCACTTTTCTTCCCATTTGTCGAATCGACAGCCCAATTGTTTTTCACTGACTCTTAATCATCTGTACTTAGCAGTTGAGCAGGCGTACATAACACCTGTTTTATAACTCGCGGAAGCAGTTCGGCATCCTGGAATCCTTGCTCAGCAACACAGATTCTATTTTTAAAAACCCAAATTACACTGATGCAGCCTGTACCTGAGAAGTTCGCGACGCAGCATTCTGATTCGCGTGGGCGCCATTGTCCACGGATATGGTTGGAACGAGTACCTGCTCGTACATTTGCTTCCACCCGATTTCCTTTCAACACACTGGGAACCAGTTTGCAATTAACCGTGTCTGAATTACACTAATTTGGATCAGAGATAACAAGAATTGACATGGGTTTAATCAAGGACCTCTGAGTGACAAGAGTCTTTCGTTACTTATTTATTTTATTCGTTTATAGAATCATAGAATCATAGAGTTGGAAGGGGCCATACAGGCCATCTAGTCCAACCCCCTGCTCAACGCAGGATCAGCCCTAAGCATCCTAAAGCATCCAAGAAAAGTGTGTATCCAACCTTTGCTTGAAGTCTGCTTGAAGATGTTATTTATGGTTCATATTTCTCAAAAGGCCTCAAGGGGGATGGCAGGGCTCAAGGCCAATATGGTTGCCAGCCTCCAGGTGGTGGCTGGAAACCGACTAGGATTACAACTGATTTGCAGACGAAAGAGATCAGTTCTCCTAGAGAAAATTGGCACTTTGGTAGCTGGACTCTATGGTAATACACCCCCACTGAAGCCCCGCCCCTCTCCAAGCCCCACTCTCCTCTTGCTCCACCCCACCCCCCCAAAAAAAAATCTCCAGCTATTTCCCAGTTCAGAGCTGGCAACTTGAACAATCATCAACTAAGAAGAAGAAGAGTTGGTTTTGATAACCTGCTTTTCACTGTCTGAAGGAGTCTCAAAGGGGCTTCAAAGAGTCTCAAAGGAGTCTTAAAGAGTCTCAAAGGGGCTTTCCTTTCTCTCTCCCCAACAGGTACCCTGTGAGGGAGGGGAGGCTAAGAGAGCCCTGATATTACTGAAGAAGAAGAGGAGTTGGTTCTTATATGCCGCTTTTCTCTACCCGAAGGAGGCTCAAAGCAGCTTAGGGCCTTTTCGCACGGGGATCTTTGTTGCAAATTGTTTGCGGAATGAAAAATTGCCATTTAAAATAGTGGAATTCGTCGTTATGCATACCTGCCTTTGTAGTGGAATCAGTTGCGTTTTTTAGCGTTTCCCACAGGCTTCCGGTCTCGGCAGAAATCGCTAGAAAGGAAGCGCTATTGCCAAGCTCGTCCCGCCCCTGGCCGTCAAGCAGCCAATGGGCAGCCGTTAGCATGCTCCCAAACAGCCCCTTTCCCTTTAAGAAAGGTTAAAAAAAAAAAAAAACAGACCCATAGCAACGAATCTAGGTAGATTCGTTGCTACGGAGAGACCCATCCAGCTGCCTAATGTGAGCTGTCGTTTGATTGTATGATCGTTGGCACGCTGCCTCGAGTGATAAAAAAAAAATCCCCCCCCCCTCTCACGGGCCCGATTTTCGGCTGAATTTATGTGTGAAAAATAAAGGGACTTTATTTCAGCAAACGGGCTTTTATGTGGTTTGTGCTTAGTGACTAAAGGTGAAGGACTGAAGCCAGGGAAGCCTCTAAACAGAAAGAGGCTCGCTGGTGCGTTTATCCCCGCTCGCTCGGAGAAAAAAAAATGGCGATCGCTTCGCCGGAAGTTTGGAGGACAGGCTCAGTAGGAGGGACTTCGAAGAACCAGCAACAATGGTAACGCACAGGTCTTTAGCGCTACTGTTGCAGATTGGTTGCAGGAGTGTATCGCTATCCGGAGGGTGAATCCACTTTTCTGGATTCCCCTGAAAGCGCTACAACGAAGCGCTTTTTGCGGGTCGGTTTCAGGATTGTTGCAGATTGTCTACGACGTCGTGGGTTATGGCAAATTAGTAGCGTTTCCAATTAGCAACCATTGTGCTATTTTGAAGCCGTGCGAAATGGCCCTTAAAGTCACCTTCCCTTTCCTCTCCCCACAACAGACACCCTGTGAGGTGGGTGAGGCTGAGAGAGCCCTGATATTCCTGCTCGGTTAGAACAGCTTTATCAGTGCCGTGGTGAGCCCAAGGTCACCCAGCTGGCTGCATGTGGAGGAGGAGTGGGGAATCAAACCCAGCTCACCAGATTAGAAGCCACCCCTCTTGACCACTACACTACTAAGAGCATTCAATAATCAAAGAAGTCTGGAACTACCAGAAAGAACTGAAGCGCAGCATAAGTATTCACATGGCACATTAAGCCATACAGAAATTACATAAATTAACAATAAGATCTACAAAGCAGTGTGGACCACAGTCCTTAATCATTTACCCAAGCAACTTTGTAACGTACTTTTTTACAGTGCAGCCCTATTGCTGGACAGAAAAGCCCTGCCGATTAGTGCCTGCCTGGTATAGAGGTTAGCAGCACCAGCTTCTTATCTGGAGAGCTGGGTTTGATTCCCCACTCCTCCACATGCAGCCAGCTGGGTGACCGTGGGCTACTCACAGTCCTGTTAGAGAGGTTCTGACCAAGCAGTCCTGTCAGAGCTCTCTCAGCCCCACCTACCTCACAGGGTGTCTGTTGTGGGGAGAAGAAGGGAAAGGCCATTGTGAGCCCCTTTGAGACTCCTTGAGGTAGTGAAAAGCAAAGTATCAAAACTCTTCTTCTAGAGTTTTGCATCATTTTCAGAAAGCTAGAACAGGAGCTTTCCTGACCTTATTGCTTACCAACACATTGTAGTGGTTAAAAGTGGAGAATCTCGAGAATCGGGTTTAGTTCAGTTTAGTTATTTATTTAAACATGCTTAGACCACAGCAATAGTAAAACACAAATATAGAACCGAATAAAATAGGAGAGGAGAAACAATCCCTTATTCATAAAACTAGAATAAAACAAAACAATCCCAATATAATAGGTAGAGGTTTCATCGAAAAGTCACCCTACCATAAGGTGATGAATGGAGAACCAGTTTGATTCCCCAGTCCTCCTCCACATGCAGCTAGCTGGGTGACTCTGGCTAGCCACAGTTCTCTTAGAGCTATTCTCACTGAGCAGTTCTGTCAGAATTCTCTCAGCCTGTTGTGGGGAGAGAAAGAGAAGGTGATTATAAGCCACTTTGAGACTCCTTCAGGCAGTGAAAAGCAGGATCTCAAAACTAACTCTCCTTCTACATTTATACTGTTTCTAATTTTTGCTTTCCTAGTTTTATATAATTTGACTGTGTTGTCTTCTGCTGCTGCATTTTCCTCCTTAAGTCACAGCAAGAAAGACAGGCTACAAACATAGCAAGTACAGAAACAGTTAAAACAAACCAGGGAACTTGATTCATCAAGTGTTCCCTTTCTTATTTTATTTAAAACATTTGCTGTCTTTCTGAGGTCCTTCTGCTCTTCGGTGTCCATGCCCACACACACAATCTCCAGGAATTTCCCAAACTGGAATTGGCAACCAGAGATAATACTCAGGGCTGGAGTGTTTCAGAACCAGAGGGAGCTGTGAAAGGAAAGGGAGATCAGCAGGTTGCTGCTGCTGTTGTTTTAACCTTGCTTCTGGTTGCCTTTTATGTACTTCTCCATTGGCATCTCCTTCCATCCAGAAGGTCTGCAATTTTTGTTTTTTTTTTAAGAGAGAGAGACGAAGACAGGGCTACGGAGGGGGAGGGGGAAGGGGTCTGCTCCCAGTTTCTTCCAGCTTTCTCTTCAGAAGTGAAATTCAAGCTGGATTCTCCCCCTTGAAATGAATCATCCTTCAGTGGGTGTTTCCAACATGCCTTGAGGGAGCTAGGTACCCAGTTCCATTAAGCGCTTTGGAATAACCCAGCCATCTGTAATAAAGACCCCAGAGGGCATATTTTATTGTCTTTGGAGTTGCGTTGGCTTAGCAGGAATGATCACTTAAAGGTAATGAGATAATTGTATGTAAATATTGGATCAAAATCTCTGTCAAATTATAGCTTGGCATAACCTGTTGTTATCTTGCCCCAGAGAATACAAGACACGGAACAGGTAAGATGATCTCGTGGCTTTGTTTTGTTTGATTTGATTTGACTGAGTGGCTTCCATGAGTGTAACGCGAGGGAGATGCAAGCTTTTGAGTTACACCAAGTTCTGCAGCAAGCAGGCTGGGGGAAATGGAATATGCTTGGTTATTAGGCGGAGAGCTCTACAGACGTCAGGACTTTGTCTAATTTCTAAATAAATAAATTTAAATGCTATATATAAATAGTATATAAAACAATTAGCAGAACACAGGATGAGCCTAGTGGCACCTTTGAGACCAACCAATTTTATTTCTGGGTATAAGCTTTCGTGTTCATGCACACAAAAGCTGATACCCAGAATTAAATTTGGTGGGTCTTAAAAGGTGCCACTGGACTCAGACTTTGTTCTCTTGCTTCAGACCAAACGTGTGGCCAGAAGGATTCTTGGAACTCTACAGGAAAGGCTTGTTTCCACCCCACCCCACCCCCACTTCTCTCTGTCTGTGAAGTGCTATCCACTCATGACAACGTTATGAATCAATGACCTCCACTACATCCTCTGGTTAACAACCTCGCTCAGGTCTTGCAAATGGAGGTCCTTGGCTCCCTTCATTGAGTTAATCCATCTCCTGGTGGGTCTTCCCCTTTCCTGGGGCCTTCAGCTTTCCCTAGCATAATTGTCTTTTCCAATGACTCATGCCTTCTCAGAATGTATCCAAAGTACAACAGTTTAGTCATTTCAGCTTCTAGGGAGAGTTCAAGCTGGATTTGATCCAGTACCCAATTATGATCTGTTTGGAAGCCCATGTTACCTATGAAACTTGCCTCCAAGACCACATTTCAAATAAGCCAACTTTCTTCCTGTTAGCTTGATGTAGTGGTTAGGAGTGTGGACTTCTAATCTAGTGAGCCGGGTTTGATTCTGTGCTCCCCCACATGCAGCCAGCTGGGTGACCTTGGGCTTGCTGCATCGCTGATAAAACTGTTCTGACCAAGCAAGAATATCAGGGCTCTCTCAGCCTCACCCACCTCACAGGGTGTCTGTTGTGGGGAGAGGAAAGGGAAGGCAAATGTAAGCCACTATGAGACTCCATCGGGTAGAGAAAAGAGGCATATAAGAATCAACTCTTCTTCATTGTCTAACTTTCCCATCCATACATAATAATGGGGAATATTATGGCATGAATTGCCTTGATCTGCGTCACCAGAGATATATTGTTACATTTAAGGATCTTTTCTAGCTTCTTCATGGCTGCTCTTCCTAGTCTCAGTCTCCTGATTTCTTGGTCATAGTTTCCTTCTTGATGGAACCAAGAAATAGGAAAAAACAATTTCAGGATTTTTCATTATCAGCCTTATAGTTGTATGATTTCCCAGTAGTCTTCTTGATATTCAGCTGTAATCCCGCTTTGGCACTTTCGACTTTAACCTTTAGCAGTAGTTGCTTCAAGTCTACACTATTATCTGTCAATAATGTGGACTCCGGGGAATGGTAGAGGACAGGAAGGCCTGGAGTATTATTGTCCATGGGGTTGCGATGGGTCGGACACGACTTTGCACCTAACAACAACAATGTGGTGTCATCTGCACATCTCAAATTGTTAATGTTCCTTCCACCTGTATTCATTCCACCTTCATCTAGATTTAATCCAGCATTCTTTATTATATGTTTTGTATTTCGAATGGGCAGGTAGGGAGATAAAATACATCACTGGCTGACACCTTTGCGAATTGGAAGCTATTCTGTTTCCCTGTATTCTGTCCTAACATTAGCCTCTTATCCAGAGTCCAGCTTTTGCATCAGTATAATCAGATATTGTACCATGTCCATTTCTTTTAAAACCAACCATAACTTTTCTTGATCCATACAACCAAAAGCCTGGCTGTAATCTATGAAACACGGGGTGATTTTCTTTTGAAACTTTCTCACATGCATGAGTAACCAATGTAAATTTGCAATATGATCTCTAGTATCTCTTCCTTTTCTGTATCCAGCTTGAACAGCTAACATATATTTTTGTTCTATGTATGATAACAGTCTTCGCTGTAAGATTTCGAGCACCGCTTTACAAAAATTAATGTGATGATCCAATAATTTCCGCAGTCTTTGGCATCTCCTTTTCTCAGAATTGGAATGTAGATTTGAAAGTTTCCAGTTTGTGGGACACTGTATTTTTTTCTCTCCATATTTATAAGCATATTCTGGTTAAGATTTTGATGGACTCCATTTCTGTGGCTTGAAATAACTCTATTGCCATCCCATCTATTCCTGGTGATTTGTTTCTCCAAGTTGCTTTGAGTGCAGCTTTTACTTCATTTCCTAAATCAAAGGTTTGTCTTCAAAAGGTTCTTCTATGGTGGAATCTGACATCTTTTAAATTCTTCTGTATCGTTCTTCTGAGAGAATAAGAGGAAAAGGAGGACAGATTCCCCACCCAATAGCGCACTGCACCAGGGTTAGACAGGTTGTTACTAACATACCTTGGGAACGACAGATATGGCACAGAATCTTTGAGTTACACTGATGTAGTTCTGTGTGCACCAGTATAGAGATGAGTTGGTATTAAGTTTACAGAGACAGAGTTTAGGATTTTCCCCTTTAAACAAATAATGAGAAGGTTGTCAGGTATCCTGTATAGCCCACTCAGAAGGCTACCAAGGAAAAGTCATCATTGCATAGTGGGTGTGATCCAGAAATTGAATCATGCCCCTCTAGGATTCAGTGGAAATTCTATGGAAAAACTCAGAATTAATGCCATGCCATTGATGCCCCCAACCCCCAGTTTGCCATTGGGTCCCAAATGCTGGCTGGCAACCCTGCTGGTCATGCTTATTTAGAATTCGACCCCCTTGCTTTTAGTGAAGCTACTTTCCAAGTCATGATGCTTTGGACCACTCCAGTCTTAAAAATATTTGAACAGCAGTAAATCTGTCTGCCTTAAAAATGAATGTATGTGCCTTCAAGGACACAGATAGTTTTCTATAAAATTCGATATCAAAATCTTGAAACGCTTCCCTCAAAAAAAATGATGATCTTATGACTATTTATTTATTTAGTTTCCTGTCAGACTTCCGTCGCCTGGGCAAGTGATTTGATGCGTTTAGGACAAACCAAATCCAGCTGTAATGAAGTCTGTCTGTTCAACAGCCATTTGAGCCTTCCGAAATAAACCATGTGCCCAGAAAACATGTGTTTCGAGAATCTCTCCCCAAAATACTTATCCTCCATTTCAAACATTTGTTTGATATAACTAGAAACCGTGGCCCAGAAATGCGACAGAGATCCGTCTTCTGATTCCAAACCGAACCTCCTTGCGTTAGACCGTGCTGCTCGGTGAATACAGAGAAGGGCCCATTCTTAAAACATCAGACTCCCATTCTTTCCGAACTGAGCAGTAGCGAGTTAAAGAGGAAAAAATTAGCCTCAAATTAGCATCTGATGATCTCAGACCAGCCTCCCTTAATCCCTTCCACAAAGGCCTCAACGAAATCTGTGCAAATGTGGACCCAAATGACACCTTTGTTGTTCAAGGGGGTTTTTTTAAGGGAAATTGGAGGGGGGGGTTATTATTTTTTTTTTATTACAACATAAAATTATTGGACATCTGCTCCCAAATGATCAATGTTTTATCGTCGGTGCGTGCTTATATAATGAACGGCTCATTATTAATGGCAAAAATAGTAGCAAGGAAGCTTTTCTTTTTCCTTCTTTCCTTCCCCCCCCCGCCCCCCCCCTTCTTTTCCAAGTAAGATCAGAAGCGCCTTTGTTAACACTTTGGCTTACTTTTATAGTCTTTTTTTGGCAGATGCCTCTTAGAACCAATAAGTTTTCGGGAAAGGAAGGGAGCGGGGTGGGGAGAGAGTTAAAACACAGGAAACAAGCATTGAATGGCTGCCAATAAAAATGATCACAAATCAGGGCTGCTGATGTCATAACCTCCGGGGTCAAAGGTCGAGGGAGGAATAAATGGTTCTGAAAGGGACAGCCTGTCTGGTGCGTTCAGCTGTTGTTGGCAGGCGGAGCCCATGGTCCATGAGTAAATGGGGAGCACAATGGAACCCAATGTGCCTCATTAGCAGCAGAGTCTTGGCTGTTTGATGAGGTTTTCACGTCCCACTGTGTCACTGTGTGATGCAAATGGAATAATTACTATGATCTAATGGCCGTCTCTTTTACACGCAGGGGCCCTTTTGAATGGAGCCCCCCTTCCATGCCTTTTATTGCATTCATCTCTAGGTTGTGCAAACGGTGGGGAGCCATTCGGAGTCGGAGCCTGTGAGACTGGCGGCAGGTCAGCGCCGACCGCTCGGCATTCACCGGGAACAGAATGAGGAGCCCAAGTAATTTGCTTCCCTCCCGCCTGTCTTTCACCACAAGAGTGGCAGATTGAAGGTCACCCTCGACTTGACAGGGCTTGAGTCATTCTCTATGCCTCGCGCCAGAGTTCGACAGATGCAAGTTATGTTCCGCAGAGGCTCTCAAAGGCTCCCCCTTTAATTGGGCCTATGTAGGGTTGCCAACCTCTGGGTAGACCTGGAGAGCGCCCACTATCACAGCTGAACTCTAGATGACAGAGATCACTTCCCTGGAGGAATGGCTGGAAGGTAGGGTTATATCCTGGGGGGAACCCTCCCCCTAACCCTGCCCTCTCCGGGTTCCATCTCCAAACTCTGCAAGTATTTCACTACACTGAACTGGCAATCTTATCAGGCCTATGTGAAACAAGTGTATTTTTTTTGCACAGGCAGAGTTTTAAGATTTACAGTCATTGTTGCATTCTGTGCTGGGTAATGCAAACTGGGACATGGCATCTCCTGAAATATGAGATTGGCCGTATAAACTGTCCTCTATCAGGACAGAATTGGCAAAGGTCTAATTGCCATAAAGAAAAGCATGACAAAAGCGAATCAAGTTTTCAGGGATATTTGTTTAATATTGTATAGTGAGAGTTCTGAAATCAATGGAGTACGGTGTACAGTTTTGGTCACAGTACGTCAAAAAGAGCATTGCAAAGCTGGAGAAAGTACAGAAGAAGGCAACCAAGATGGTTTGGTTGCTGGAGAACCTCCCATCTGAGAAAAGGCTGAAGAGCCCAGGACGTTTCAGTTTAGAAGAGAGACGACTAAGGGGGGACAGGATGGAGGTTTATAAAATTATGCATGAGGTGGAAAGAGTCGACAATGAGGAATTTTCTCCCTCTCCCAAAATACTAGAACTCGAGGGCATCTGAAGAAACCTATGAGCGGTAGATCTGTGTGGTTTGAAGTAGCAGAACAAATTTTAATTCCAACGGTGCCTTTAAGTTGTATCCCTGCACATGAAAGCTTGTACCTCGAATAAAACTGGTTGGTCTTAAAGATGCCACTGGGTTCAAACTTTGTTCTGATGGGCAGTAGGTTCAAGGCAGACAAAAGGAGATACTGCTTTACACAGAGAGGCATTGAAATGTGGGATTTGCTGCCAGAGGATGTAGTGATGGTCACAAGAACAAACAGGTTTAAAAGGAGATTTGATAGATTCATGCAAGATAGGTCTATCAATAGTTACTAGCTATAGGGACTGAGAGGGACCACCACATTCAGACGTACTAAGCCTCTGATTCCAAGAACCAGGAGGCAACATAGAATCATAGAATCATAGAGTTGGAAGGGGCCATACAGGCCATCTAGTCCAACCCCCTGTTCAACGCAGGATCAGCCCTAAGCATCCTAAAGCATCCAAGAAAAGTGTGTATCCAACCTTTGCTTGAAGACTGCCAGTGAGGGCAGTCACATCAGGGGAAAACCTTGGCCTCTGTTCTTTTTTGTTGTTGTTGTTCAGCCAGAGGAACTGGTTGGCCACTGTGTAAGACAGGATGCTGGATGAGATGCACCCTTTGTCTGGTAGCTGTTTATTATGCCCTAAATATCAGATTGTTGTCTGAGTTAAGTTATAATTTACCACATTCAGAGGTCAGTTCCCCTGAAGGAAATGGAAACATTAAAGGCTGGGTTTTATACAATCTATGCTGAGACACCCCCTGAAAAAGAAAAAAAAACCAATCTCCCCAACCTCTGTCCCCAAATCTCCAGGATTTTCTCAAACTGGAGTTGTCCACTGTAATTTGTGAAAATTATTGACGCAGTTTGAAGGAATCACAACGAGAACGGGATAAATCATTGGGAAATCTCCTCCTCTTCCTCCTAAATTCTCCCCCTCCAAAATACTATCAAGTCTTTAAAGAACTTTAGTAAGCCAATTACTCCGTTTTATTCAGTTTCTCCTCTTCCTGCCACCTCTTCCTACACCCTCAGTACCTCTCCACATTCAAATGCCAGTATGTTGTGTTCCAATTAAGTCCTGTCTGGGGAATATTTTATTCCTTCTTGACATTTTCAAGCCAACATGACAGACAAGTTTGGTATCTAAAAGGTTACTATTCATATTGTTTAGCGTAAATATGAATTTAAAATATTCTTTCTGAACCAGGTGGGAGTTTAGCTTAGATTTCAACTGAATCAGAACTACACCCACAATGTCAAATTTAATGGCTAAATTAAAATAATTGCCTTGTCTACAGATACCCTTCATTGGTGGATGTTCTTTCTCAGGGAGTTAAATATGCATTTTTGACTGTGGGGCATAAAGAATTACACAGAGTAAATTATATAGTAAGCGGCAAGGTGATTATGTAATCAGATAAAAACATGTATCATCACAGAAATCAACCCACCACAGTTTCATGTTATTGACCTCCAGATCTAAAGTAATTTGCATTTGCCTAGCTATTGAAGTCAGAGGGCTTGGAAGGGTGTGACTCTGTTTAGGGCTGCACTGTAAGTTTTCCTGGGATGCCCATCAATTCAGACAAGATGGCGGGGTTGGTCTGCATGGCCCCTTCCAACTCTGTAATGCCATGATTCTATGATTCCAGGCACAATGATTACCTATAAGGCCCTAAACAGCTTGGAGTTGGGGTACTGAAAGGTCCATCTCTTCCCGTATTGTCCAGCATGCCTGTTAAGAATAGGGATGCCAGTCCCTGCCCTCCCCTGCCCCATGGTGGCTGGAGTCTCCTGCAGCCAGGCCTCAGCTGCCGGCCAGCTGGCCAGTGGAAAGAGGCGCAAGTACCCCCCTCCCAAAAAAAGGAAGGAGCACTAGAAATTAATGTGATATGCTTATGTCACCCTGAAGTGACATAGGCACGTTGGGTGGGGCTACACTCTGATTTTTGGGCAACAACTCTGTTAGAAGCTAATTTTGCCCCCAAAAAACAGAGTGCCACCCCCCCACACACACACACACAACATGCCTGCTTCACTTCTGGGTCATGTAGGAATGTTGCTGAAATGCCCAGTGTAAATGCCCTGTTCCCCTTTAGTGCACCCCCACCCCCACTGGCTCCTTGGAGGGACGTGGCAACGCAAGTTAAGAACTGCTTTTCAAGTCCCAACTGGGAGAAGTAAGCCAGGCAAATGGTCAGTAGGTAGGTAGGTAGGTAGGTAGGTAGGTAGGTAGGTAGGTAGGTAGGCAGGCAGGCAGGCAGGCAGGCAGGGTGTATTGAGTCCTATTAGCTATGCTGATGGCAAAAGCGGGGGGGGGGCCCTTCTGACAATTAAAAAAGGCTCTGCTAGGGATCGGGCACCCACATTATCAAAAGCCATGCAGAATTTTGGCTGCATTCAGGAGGAGAATCAAGCTGCAACGAGGCCAACCACTTGCCCACTAGACCCATGTCCATCATGGCTCCTAAAAACAAATGGCATAAGAATTGGGGACCCCCTCCTGGAAAGAATCAACCTCTCCCTATCAACAGGAGAATTCCTGGAAAGACTAAAAGAGGCAGTGGTGTGCCCATTGCTCAAACAACCATTCCTAGAACCGCGGGAGCCTGACAGCTACCGACCGATCTCGCACTTAGCATTTCTGGGGAAGTTAGTTGAAAGGGCTGCCACAAACCACAAACCAAATATCTGCTTTCCTGGAGGAAAGTTATGTCCTTGACCCATCCCAGTTGGGCTTCCAGCCTGGCCATGGAGTAGCGCTAGTTGCCCTGACGGATGATTTCCACCACCAGCTGGACCAAGGTGGGTCAGTGCTGCTTGTACTATTAAACCTTTCATCAGCATTCAACACAGTCAACCACGAATCTTTAGCTCATTTCCTCACCAACACCGGGATACAGGGGGCAGCCCTCAAATGGCCGATTTCCTTTCTCCGGGGTTGCAGACAGAGGGTATCAATAGGAGAGAGAGAGAATCTAGCCATCCTCAGCTCACTTGTGGAGTCCCACAGGGAGCAGTCCTCTCTCTTGTCTTATTTAACAAATCCATACTTGGATTTATATATATTTTTGTGTTGGAGAAATATGAATGTATCTTATATATATAATACGTTCGATGACACTGTATGCAGAAAATGGGAAATTCTGTCCCTGGGACCCGTTTTGGCTTTACTGATAAAAGCAAAGAACACAGACAAGAAAATAATTAAAAAAATGGCTCTATTTTTTAAGATGCCCAGAGTCGATCTTTTTCTTCTTCAGTTGGGCTCTCTGCAGAGAGCTTCCCATTAACCACCTGAAGTCTGCTGACTCTTTCATCCTAGGACTAGAATCATTTACAGACTCTCATTACTGCTTTCTTCTTCCCACCACTGTTGACATTCATACATTTGCTTATGCTGTGTGATGGTCTATGGGGAATTCACATCAGGGAAAGGATGGAGGAGGAGTTCTTTCCCAGTGCTGCGATCTCATTTCAGCTCACACAACTTTTCCAGCAGATGCTTGTACAAGAAATACGAAGAAAGGTGAGATTCGATCAATCATAGAATCATGGAATCATAGAGTTGGAAGGGGCCATGCAGGCCATCTAGTCCAACCCCCTGCTCTATGCAGGATCAGCCCAAAGCATCCTAAAGCATCCAAGAAAAGTGTGTGTCCAACCTTTGCTTGAAGACTGCCAGTGAGGGGGAGCTCACCACCTCCTTAGGCAACCTGTTCCACTGCTGAACTACTCTGACTGTGAACATTTCTTTCCTGATATCTAGCCTATATTGTTGTACTTGTAGTTTAAACCCATTGCTGCGTGTCCTTTCCTCTGCAGCCAACAGAAACAGCATCCTGCCCTCCTCCAAGTGACAACCTTTCAAATACTTAAAGAGGGCTATCATGTCCCCTCTCAGCCTCCTTTTCTCTAGGCTGAACATTCCCAAGTCCCACAACCTATCTTCATAGGGCCTGGTCCCTTGGCCCCATATGATCTTCATCGCTCTCCTCTGTACCCTTTCAATTTTATCTATGTCCTTCTTGAAGTGAGGCCTCCAGAACTGCACACAGTACTCCAGGTGTAGTCTGACCAGTGCCGTATACAATGGGACTATGACATCTTGTGATTTTGATATGATGCCTCTGTTGATACAGCCCAAAATGGCATTTGCCTTTTTTACCGCTGCATCACACTGCCTGCTCATGTTTAGTTTACAATCCACAAGTACCCCAAGGTCTCATTCACACACAGTGTTACCTAGAAGCGTATCCCCCATCCAGTAGGCATGCTTTTCATTTTTCTGACGCAGATGCAGAACTTTACACTTATCTTTATTAAATTGCATCATGTTCTCATTTGCCCATTTTTCCATTCAGATCTCGTTGAACTCTGTCTCTATCTTCCGGAGTATTTGCCAGTCCTCCCAATTTGGCGCCATCTGCAAACTTGATGAGTAGTCCCTCCACCCCCTCATCTAGATCATTAATTAATTAATGTTCTCTAATTTCTCTTTGTTGCCTGGAGTTTACCCATCAGTGGCAAGGCACATAACTATTTATTTTATTTAATTATTTATTATATTTGTATACCGCCCTCCCCTAAGGCTCAGGGCAGCTCACAGAAAACAAAATATTTTGTTTCATGCACAATATGCACAATATTTCTTCCTTGATGTACGAGTTTTCCAGATATACAGCAGAATCCCACACAACAGGCCGGGTCCTCAGAGCAAAAGCAAAAAGAAGAAAAAGTGTGCATCGAGATACTACGGTTTGTTTACATCGGCCATTCAAAGGTCACTTGAACGATGGCCGTGTTGTGGTGGACACAAGGAATCCAGCCCCACCCCAGCCCTTCTGAGAAGAACGCAGCCTCAGCCTTGCTCCAGGCTACATTTCTTTATTTTGAAAGAAAGGGTGGCTTGTGGATCATTCTGGAAGGTCAAACCTGGGTCAGCATCAAAGCTCTGAAGTGGTCCTGAAAGTGCACATTCCTCTTTTGACCAGCCGCCCATTCTTCTCGAGTTGAGATTCGTTTGGCGGAAGAAAATGAGCTGCTTGGGTCCTATGGGCAACTCCTCGGAAGGTCGCTCCGGACACGTGGGAATAATTAACACAGATAATGCAGGGATAGATCTGACAACGGAAGACAGGGGGAGTAATAGGTAGCGTACTTCGGAAACGGATCAAAGAGCATCCAGTAGAAAGAGGCGGTTGATGATGGAGGCTGAGTCACCTTTTTAAATGCTCTCATCACAGAAGGAAATGCAGGACTGGAATGAATTGCTCGAGATTACTTTTGAGTCATTTCTACAGCACTTTTGCATTCCACACGTACTTCCGCTTCTACGGCAACATATCCAAACAAGGTTGCCAAGCTCCAGGTAGAGCCTGGAGATCTATCAGAATTACAACTGGTCTTCATACAGCCGAGATCAGTTCCCCTGGAGAAAGGGGCTGCTTTGGAGGGGAAAATCTATGGCATTATACACCACTGAGGTTCCTCCCCCCCAAAAAAAAAAACTTAATTCCCACCAGGCTCTACCCCAAATCGCCAGTAAATTTCCCACCCCAGAACTGGCAACCCTGTCCTATAAATCCAATATGACAACTCTACACCACCAAGTATCTGTGATTCATTGGCTTATCATCGATTCAGCCCATTTTACCCTGTTTTTCTTCCAAACAGCTCAGGATGACATATGTGGTTGTCCATCCCCCTCCTCCCCGTGCCAGTGAGCTTCATAGCAACATGAGGATTGGCACCTCCACATCCTAATTCAGTATGCTGACCACTAAACTAGTGAGAATTGTTGGCAGAGTTGAAATATGGAAAGGAGCCAAGCACCGGCTGCTAAAAGAATCAATAGGGTATTTTTTTTCCAGAAGAGAAACAATTGTATAAAGAGAAAGAGAGAAAGAGAGAGAGAGAGAGAGAGAGAGAGAGAGAGAGAGACCTAACTGTCTAACTGTTCTTCATCAGGAGGCCAACAAGGAAGAAGCGTGCTCAAAGGAGCAGGAAGTCTCCAACTCAGCCAATCAGGAGTGGTGTGCCCTGTTTAGGAGGGGATTATTTGAAATATACCAGGAAGTTCCTAACTACGTATCTCCTCCAATGTCCTCTGTAGGATATTCTTCATAAGCTGTTGAATCATGCACACTACAGATCTTGTGAATCTCAACAAGAACAGCCTCACCATAGTTACAGGCTTCCTACATTATTGTCTCTGTCTCCTGAAACCACCTTGCAAAGGATGTTCGAAGGTTACATTCTCTGTTGACCAGGAAGTTGTTGAAGACAGAGCTCCTTTTTAGCAGGTAGCAAAGGCCACAGGATGGACAACTAAGACTGTCTGTGATGCCACCTTGTCTCCGTCCAGGGGGGAAAAAGTGCAGGAAAGAAATCTAATTAAAAGTGGAGCAAATTTTGTAGTGTTAATAAACAAAGCATTTTCTTGTGTTTGCCTTAAAATCCTAACATACACTACCGATATCTGAAACTGGCCCTAGATATTGACCCCTAAGTCTTGATAATCCCCTCAAGAACATCAGAAAAGCCCTGCTGGTTTGGTCCAGTGGTCCGTCAAGTCCAGCACTGCATCCCACACAGTGACTGCTCAGTTCCTCTGGAGGTGCCACAACAGGGCATAGAATAGGCTTGCCAGCTCTAGGTTGGGAAAGACCTGGAGACTTCAGGGGTAGAGCTGAGAGTAGGCGGGATCTGGAGCAGGCACGGACCTCAATGGAGTATAATTTTATGGAGTCAGCTCTCCAAAGCAGCCATTTTTTTCAGGGAAACTGATCTCTGTTCCCTGGAGGTGAGCTATAATTCCAGGGGCTCTCCGAGCCTCACCTGGGGACTGGCATTTCTAGCATAGAGGCCTCCCCCCCCCAATGTTGCCTCCTGGCACTGGGATTTAGAGGATTAATGCCTCTGAACATGGAGGTTCCCCTCAGTCACTGGGGCTAATAGTCATCGATAGGCATCCTGCAGGAATCTATCTAATCCCCTTTTAAAGCTGTCCATGTCTGTAACCATCGCTACATCCTCTGGCACCAAATTCCACATTTTAATCAGACACTGAGTGAAGTAGTTCCTTTGACTGGTGCTCACCTGGGATTGTGGACACTCTCCAGGGTAAGCATCCCCTCTCCCCTATGCTCACAGACTCTCGGTTTTAATGTTCCCAAAAATAAATTTGCTCCGTGCTTTTGCTCAGCAGCCCATTCGGCCATCCTGGAGAAAGGTTACATTTAAAGAGTCCGTTTTCTTGAGGTGTTCCTGCTGTAGGTGCAGTGTGGAATGCAGAGGACCACCGAGCCCCTCGCATTTTTTCCCTTGATTGTGTTTAATTACTTTGGAGAGTGGAGCTTGCTGGCACTCTTCCCTCTCCCCCCCCCCCCCCGCCCAAGGCACAAGGGAAGGACTGAAAAGGCCTGTTCTGAAAGCCGGCTGGGACATCACATCATCAAGGAACTAACAGACCAAAACTGACACGCATAGAAAAGGCATTATGACTTTCCTTGTTGTTAAAACAGTCATATTTGCTTTTGCAATCCTTCTCCTCTCAGCGCAGGAGGAGAGCATTTTTGGGTCCTACATTTTGTGATATTAAACAAGGGCCCCGATGAAGCTGAAGTGTAAACAAATCACTGAATGGTTTGGTACAATCTCAAATAGCAGAGATATTTTTCCTTTACAATCTCTCATTCCTCTTAAATGATATGCTGCAGTGCTTGCCTTTCTTTCTTCCTTCCTTCCTTCCTTCCTTTTCTATCCCCCTTCCTTCCTTCCTTCCTTCCGTCCTTCCTTCCTTCCTTCCGTCCTTCCTTCCGTCCTTTCCGTCCTTCCGTCCTTCCGTCCTTCCGTCCTTCCTTCCCCCCTTCCTTCCTTCCCCCCTTCCTTCCTTCCCCCCTTCCTTCCTTCCCTCCCTCCTTCCTTCCTTCCTTCCTTCCTTCCTTCCTTCCTTCCTTCCTTCCTTCCTTCCTTCCTTCCTTCCTTCCTTCCTTCCTTCTTTCTTTTCTTTTCTTTTCTTTTCTCTCTTTTAACTCCTTATTTCTTTGTTGTTTCTTTTCCCTTGTTTCAATTCTTTCATTTTTCTTTTCCTATTGATACAACCATAGAGTTAGCAGGGGTCATAGCGGCCACCTAGTCCAGCCCGCTGCTCAATGCAGGATCAGCCTCAAGCATCCTTGAAAAGGGTCTCTCCAGCTGCTGCCTAAAAACCACCAGTGAGGGGGAGTTCCCCACTTTTCCTTCCGTTTTGGAGTCATTTTACGTATTCTTTTCTTCTTTGATTTCCATCCCCTTTTCTTTCAATCTTCCTTCTTTTTGTGTGTGTGTTTTTTTCTACTGCTGGACAGAATTCGGGACATAACATAGAAATAAAACATGGTGCTGATGTGGAAGTAAAAAATATAATCATAATCAAGTAGATCATGACTATCTGCAGTCCCTTCTCCAAAATCTGGGCCAGGGCAAATGGTGATGACCACTCACAGATGTGCTTGCACAAAGCGCATGTAGCCCAAGGAAGTGGCAATGGGGGAGGGGGAGAACATGGCACAATGGGGGGGGGTGAGGTGGACACATAGTTCACCCTCCAAAGCAGCCATTTTTCTCCAGGAGAACTGCTTGAGATCTTCTAGACATCATTTGTAATACTGGAAGATCTCCAGGTGTTACCTGAAAGCTGGCAACTCTATCTCTAGTGGTAGCATGGATGTCTTTACTGTTTCCTAGGGCTGCCAGTCTCTCCTTGGCCACATGAAGATAACCATCTTCAAGTATTTAAAAGGGTGCCATATAGAGGATGGAGTTGTACTCTTTTGCCACAGAGGGACAAACCAGAATGAATGGGATGAAACTAATTCAAAAGAAATTCCATCTAAACATCAGAACAAAGTTCCTGACAGTCAGAGCAGTTTCTCAGTGGAACAGGCTTCCTCGGGAGGTGGTGGGTTCTCCATCTTTGGAGATTTTTAAATCTCCAGAGGCTGGATAGCCATCTGACGGAGAGGCTGATTCTGTGAAGGCTCAAGAGGGTGGCAGGTTACAGTGGATGAGCGATAGGGATGTGAGTGTCCTGCATAGTGCAGGGGGTTGGACTAGGTGACCCATGAGATCCCTTCCAATTATTATTTTATGATTTTATGATTCTAACCAAAACAGATCCTAAATTTGTGCCGTTTTCAATGCTGAATTTTCACCAGTGGTTGTTTCCTAAGTACAGAAAATTACTGTAAAGTTACTGTCAGTGTAAATTCCATCATGGTGCATAAATTAACAAACCCAATTTACAAAAGAAGCCTACCTCCTGTGATTGTGAAAATTATTCTCACAAGTTCCCACTATTCCAGTATTTTTACTAAGACTCAAAGTATTAACTCTAAACATAATACATGCCTAAACATAATAACATGTGGGCTCACCACGGCACTGATAAAACTGTTCTGACCGAGCAGTGATATCAGGGCTCTCTCAGCCTCACCTCCCTCACAGGGTGTCTGTTGTGGGGAGAGGAAAGGGAAGGCGATTGGAAGGTTCTTTGAGACTCCTTCGGGTAGAGAAAAGTGGCATATAAGAACCAACTCTTCTTCTCTATCAATAATGCATTTCAGCCTCACATCTCACATGTCTACTGATGTCTTTGATAAACTGCTTCATCAGAGTTACTATCAGTGTGTCAAAATGAGTTTCTTTAACTCCACTTTAAAAGGGGTATGGAATAAGAGCATATATAACCATTTAAGAGTCTAAAATTGAAGTCTCCAGAGAACTGCTCTTGGGAATGACCAAGTATGCTCAGAAAAACCATTCTGTTATTAACATGGCTCTGTTCAAATGAATCTCTTTTTAGGATCTTTAGCTAATGGATGGCTGATAATAATGAAAACTTTGTTCTTGAGAGCTTTTTCCCCAGTCATATCTTAATTGATTTATAGACAATCAAGTCATTTGTCTGGACAATGATGCAACCATTTCTGAATCTTGGGAATGCCCTTTTCACGTTCTGCCAATCGCATCACAATTGTTTCAAGGGAAAGCAACAAGATGACTCTAGAACAAGCCAATGGAAAACTGTTTAGTTTTGCTAAAAAAAAAAAAAGTTTTAATCCTTCATCCCAATTTCTCTACTCAAAGTATACATTTTCTCCAGTGCAGGGAACTTGCTGCCCTAAACGGCTATGACAGCCTTTCTCAACTTTTTTACCATTAAGAAACCCCTGAAATAGTCACCTGAAGCTTCCAGAAACCCCTGAAGTGGGACGATCATACAGAATATGGCTGGGAAGCATAGCTGTGGACACACCCACCCCAGCCCCTCCCCTTCCCACCTCCTCCAGGCCCATCATTGGACATTTTGTGAGGAGGAGGTGGGTCGTGGCTATATATGGTGATATCACCAGATAAACGGTTAACAAATTTTAAAAATATATGAAAAATCAATTAACTTCCACCCATTCAGGAAACCCTGGTTGAAAAAGCCTGTGACTATGTTGTTGAAACTCTCTTTGTAGGACTGGAAGTTCTTCTCCAACAAACTGAATCCAAGGCTCATGCCTTGGGTCTATCTAGGCCAGAGGTAGTCAACCTGTGGTCCTCCAGATGTCCATGGACTACAATTCCCATGAGCCCCTGCCAGCATTATCAGTCCTTTGGGTTCAACTCCAGTTCGCAAAACATAGTAGAGGGAATAAAAATGATTGATGGCAGGTGCATTCCCAGTTGTAGAACAAAGTCATTAAAAAAGAAGGAGTCTCAGAGGGGCTTACAATCGCCTTCCCTTCCTCTCCCCATAACAGACACCTTGTAAGGTAGGTGGGACTGGGAGAACCCTGACAGCTGTGACTAGCCTACCATCACCCAGGTGGCTGCTTATGGAGGAGCGGGGAATCAAACCCAGCTCACCAGATTAGAAGCCACTGCTCTTAACCACGACACCAAGAGGGCAGCCCCTCCCATGCCCCACCTCCCCATCTCCAAGTTTTGTCCCCATGCCCGTCAGTCCTAGGTGGCAGGCAGCATGAAAGGGCGGACTTCTAGTAATAGAACAGAAAAAGTAAATATGCAGTATTTAAACATGTTCAAACGAACTAAACTTTTTTCACAAACATTAACAGCAACCCGATCTCCTTCATTAAACCTGTTTGAATAATCCATGGGCTATTCCTTCACTAAGCTGGTTTCTGGTCATTTGCCGTCGTCATTGCTGGGGCAGATTGCAAGGTTCCTTCAGCTATCACCAACAAGGTATGATTTTTCTCTGCAGCCTCTACTCTCCAAGAGCGTTTTCTAGGCCTTTGGCCTCCTCCTCCACATTTCAGATATTGATGTTTGCCCCAGCGGTAATCTTGGCCACCCCAATTCCTTTACCTGTAAATGATAACACAGAATATAGCCACACGTAAAGATTACTTTGACCCGGGTGAAGGCCAGGGCATGTATTTTTCTATCCGGCATCCCTGAAAGGGGCCTCAATCCAGCCAGCCTGCATAGTGATTCACCAGTCACTGATGAGTTCTAGGGATGCCAGTCCCCAGGTGAGACCTGGGGATCCTCCAGGAAACAGAGACCTTCAGGCTACAGAAATTAGGTCCCCTGAAGAAAATGACTGCTTCAGAGGGTGGACTCTATGGTATTGTACTCCACTGAGGTCCCTCCTGTCCTAAATCCCATTCATTCCTGGCTCTACCCACAAAGTCTCCAGGTTGAGTATTTCCCAGCCCTGATCTGGCAACCTTAATTGGGGTCCAAATCTACAAGATAAATCCTTGCGGCATTAGGAAAGCTGAGAATCACTGCCTTAGAGAGTCATTTCCTGTTCCCCTTCTCTCTCTTTTCCTCCATCCTTCAAGCCTGCAACATGGTGCGTACAGAGATGCCTCCTGCATCTCTCCCCATCCAGCTATTTAGACTAGAATAGGAATCTTCTGTTTACCTTATTATGTGTAGTATTAAGCGTACTAATTAATTGTTCTTATATTATTTCAGTACAACCCTGGAGAATGTGTTTTTCTTTGTTTGTTGTTTTCCAACCCCACGCACTCTGCAGCACGCTGCGCTTCCCAGCCCAACCAGGCACCCTGCTGTCTTTCAGGATATTAAGACTCTACCACAAAATCTACTAACCAATATCCTTCAAAAGGGACCCTTCCCATGAAAGGTTATATCTTGTTGGTGCTCCTGGATCCAAACCTAGCCATTTTCCATGTGAGCAGTGGCACTGGGGTGGCTTTTCTTTCACTGCTGCTGAACAATCAGTGGACATGTTCAATGACATGTCTCCCAACTAATTCTCTTTCCGACTAGTGACAAGCAATCCAGACTCCATCTTCAAATCAATGCTCCCCCCCTTCTTCTTCTTCTTCTTCTTCTTCTTCTTCTTCTTCTTCTTCTTCTTCTTCTTCTTCTCCTCCTCCTCCTCCTCGTCCTTCCTTCCTTCCTTCCTTCCTTCCTTCCTTCCTTCCTTCCTTCCTTCCTTCCTCCTCGTCCTCCTCTTCCTTCTTCTCCTTCGCATTGGATTGTATGCACCAGTTTGTTGCCTGCATTCCCAGTTTGGAGACAGCTCTTTGAGACTCTGCAGTCTGCTTTGGATTTTCCCTGCCAGAATGATTTGAAGCCACCCACAACGCAGTCGGTCTGCGGAAGCCGTTTCCCCACCTGCGAGCCGAGGCTGAGATATCCCCTTCAGGCCAGAAAACCCCCCAAGTGCGTCTTATGCTTCCAGCTTCGTGTTCCAAGGAGGGAAGCGATTCTGTGGCAGGAACCTGGCCTCACCATCATCCCAGTCTTCACAGCGATGCGCGCTTTGCTTCTTTCTGCCACAGCCTGCGCAGAGCATGTGCAATTATCCCCGTGATGGCTTAATAAACGTGCAAGATAAATTATTGGGGGCTTGTCAGCTCCGAAACTGTTGGCAGCTAGACTGAAAACAATACGCGGCTGGAGAGTTAATGTTTCCAAACAGGCTGAAACAAAATATGTTAGAAGGCTGAGCAGTAAAATGAAACCAACCCGATGTTCAGGGCTGTGGTCCACCTTCCGTACCAGCAGGGCTACAATATTGCTGAGGTTTCCAGATCCCCCCCCAAGCCCCATTGGCAAGGGTTGGGGGTACGGTTGCCAGCTCTAGGTTGGGGAACTCCTGGAGATTTGGGAGTGATGCCTGGGTAGACTTGCCAACCTCCACGTATCCCCTGGAGATCTCTTGCTATTTTAACCGAATTCCAGGTAATTGAGATCAGTTCCCCTGGAGAAGATGGCTGTTTTGGAGGGGGGACTCCATAGCATCATAGCTCATCTCCAGGGGACAGAGATCAGTTCCCCTGGAGAAGATGGCTGCTTTGGAGGGGGGGCTCCATAGCATCATAGCTCATCTCCAGGGGACAGAGATCAGTTCCCCTGGAGAAGATGGCTGCTTTGGGGGGGGGGGCTCCATAGCATCATAGCTCATCTCCAGGGGACAGAGATCAGTTCCCCTGGAGAAGATGGCTGCTTTGGGGGGGGGGGCTCCATAGCATCATAGCTCATCTCCAGGGGACAGAGATCAGTTCCCCTGGAGAAGATGGCTGCTTTGGGGGGGGGGGCTCCATAGCATCATAGCTCATCTCCAGGGGACAGAGATCAGTTCCCCTGGAGAAAATGGCTGCTTTGGAGGGGGGACTCCATAGCATCATAGCTCATCTCCAGGGGACAGAGATCAGTTCCCCTGGAGAAGATGGCTGCTTTGGAGGGGGGGCTCCATAGCATCATAGCTCATCTCCAGGGGACAGAGATCAGTTCCCCTGGAGAAGATGGCTGCTTTGGGGGGGGGGGGGGGGCTCCATAGCATCATAGCTCATCTCCAGGGGACAGAGATCAGTTCCCCTGGAGAAGATGGCTGCTTTGGGGGGGGGGGGCTCCATAGCATCATAGCTCATCTCCAGGGGACAGAGATCAGTTCCCCTGGAGAAGATGGCTGCTTTGGGGGGGGGGGGGGCTCCATAGCATCATAGCTCATCTCCAGGGGACAGAGATCAGTTCCCCTGGAGAAGATGGCTGCTTTGGGGGGGTGGACTCCATAGCATTATAGCTCATCTCCAGGGGACAGAGATCAGTTCCCCTGGAGAAGATGGCTGCTTTGGGGGGGGGGGGGGGGGCTCCATAGCATTATAGCTCATCTCCAGGGGACAGAGATCAGTTCCCCTGGAGAAGATGGCTGCTTTGGAGGGGGGACTCCATAGCATCATAGCTCATCTCCAGGGGACAGAGATCAGTTCCCCTGGAGAAGATGGCTGCTTTGGGGTGGGGGGGGGGCTCCATAGCATTATAGCTCATCTCCAGGGACAGAGATCAGTTCCCCTGGAGAAGATGGCTGCTTTGGAGGAGGGACTCTGGGGCATTATGCCCTGCTGAGCCTCAACCTTCCTAGGTAAAAGGTAAAGGTAAAGGTATCCCCTGTGCAAGCACCGAATCATGTCTGACCCTTGGGGTGACGCCCTCCAGTGTTTTCCTGGCAGACTCAATACGGGGTGGTTTGCCAGTGCCTTCCCCAGTCACTACCGTTTACCCCCCAGCAAGCTGGGTACTCATTTTACCGACCTCGGAAGGATGGAAGGCTGAGTCAACCTTGAGCTGGCTGCTGGGATTGAACTCCCAGCCTCATGGGCAAAGCTTTCAGACAGCTGCCTTACCACTCTGCACCACAAGAGGCTCTAAACCTTCCTAGGCCTTCCCCCCAAATCTCCAGGGATTTCCCAATCCAGTTCTGGGAACTCTACGTCTGGGGAGGGCAGGGGCCTCAGTGGGGCACAAAGCCATGGAGTCCAGCCTCCCACACATGTGTTTTTCCCCAGGGGAATTGGTCTCTGTAGTCTGGAGATGAACTGTGGTCCTTTCCCCCCCCCCCCACTGCCTCAGATCCCTTCCTGTTTCTCCCCGAACCCAGCTTCATCTCTTTGACTTTAACACTCCTTTCTTCTAAGTTACACGTTTGCCACCTCCCACTGATTTCAATGGGGTCACCCTCACAACTAACTTGACTTCGATCCGGGTCAATCCCGTGATGTCCCTCTCTTGGAAACCGTTTCATCTTTCGTCTCCTTTGGCTGCGTTGCCACGCCTATTGAGTCGCCTCCTTGCAGGAAAAGAGAAATGGGAACGCACTTCAAAGGGCCAACATTCTGAAATGGTTTTCTTGGTCACCAGAGCCCCGAGCAGCTGAAGCTAATTTACCTCTGAGGAGTGCAACGTTTTACCCTTGTAAGGAAGTCCTTTTGGCAAAAAATGGAATGTGTAGAGACATATGTTCTGCTCACAACAATTTGTACACATCCTCTAGGTCGTGATGCCTGGCACGATTGGTAACTTTTTTTCTGCATTGTGAGCATTTGGGATCATTGCACATGGATGCTCAAAGTGGCACGTCTGTCCTTCAGTGGCTGATGGCTTCCAATTGGTCATCAGTCAGTTTCCCAGCAAGCTCCCCAAAAGCTGCTTGATTAAACAGAGCAATTAATTTTTATTTCTTTTCTTTTTAAATCACCCTATGTGTTTTGTTTCCCTGTCTGAAGATGTTAGTCCTCTTCCTTAAAGACATACATCTGCCAAAAGTGTAATACTTTGCATGTGTCTAATGATATGATCTCCCTAAATAAGGATGAATTCCTACTAACTTTTTCAACTGCTGCATGTTTTTTTCCTTTTAGTTTGAAGACTGACAAGGGGGGATGGGATTTCAGCTTATGAGAGCATTTGTTTCTCTCCTGACATGTGAATAAGACTTCTAACCTAATAACATCCTGATCCTTATGTACACAGGGGTAGTCAAACTGCAGCCCTCCAGATGGCCATGGGCTACAATTCCCATGAGCCCCTGCCAGCATTTGCTGGCAGGGGCTCATGGGAATTGTAGTCCGTGGACATCTGGTGGGCCACAGTTTGACTACCCCTGTATGTACACCAACCAACTTCTGTTTGTGGTGGGGCTGAAGCTCGATGGAAGAACATTTGTATGTAGAATAACCCCCAGTTTAAATCCCATCCTCTCCTAGGCCCATTCTGCACACACAGGATAATGCACTTTCAATGTGCTTTGGCAGCTGGATTTTCCTGTGCGGAACAGGAAAATCTACTTCGAAAGTGCATTGAAAGAGCATTATCTATTGTGTGCAGACTAGGTCCTGCTAAACGGATCAGGTAGTAGGTGACGGGAAAGGCCTCCGTCGGCGGTCCTGTAGGGTAGCTTCCAGTTAGAGCAAGTGATACTGACCTTCACAGACCAATGGTCTGCCTCCATTTAAGGCAACTACGTGTGGTCTGCCAGGTAGGCAGGAGTCAGGTGCTCAGCAGAATCCATCCTTCTCACTGCTGCTCCTATGTGGCTTAAAGAACAGAAGAGAAGCCATATGGGATCAGGCCAATGGCCCTTCCAGTCCAACACTCAATGTCACACAGTGGCCAAAACCCAACGTTAGTAGCATTGAGGGGGCACTGAGGAGGGCAGGATGCTGTTCCCATTGGCTGCAGAGGAAAGGACGCGCAGTAATGGGTTTAAACTACAAGTACAACGATATAGGCTAGTTATCAGGAAAAAGTTTTTCACAGTCAGAGTAGTTCAGCAGTGGAATAGGCTGCCTAAGGAGGTGGTGAGCTCCCCCTCACTGGCAGTCTTCAAGCAAAGGTTGGATACACACTTTTCTTGGATGCTTTAGGATGCTTAGGGCTGATCCTGTGTTGAGCAGGGGGTTGGACTAGATGGCCTGTATGGCCCCTTCCAGCTCTATGATTCTATGATTCTATTTCCTCTCATTGGGGGGCAGTTTAATAAAAGGCGAACGATTTATGCGATCTGAAGAGAAACCAGAGTATAGGGGGGCAGTTTATGCACAGAAACCCATAAACACCCACCTTGAAGATCATGAAAAATACCACTTGTTTTACATGCGTGTAGGTCCTCCTCTTCCTCTCTGGGAAACGCTGGTCATTTTGCTGCTGAATCCATGGGCCTCTCTTCATGTCATTACCAATATATATCGCCTTTCCAAAAATACTTTCTCCTTTTTCACCCCCTATTTTCTTAGCCAGCCTTGTTTATGTATTTTATTGTGTTTTTGAGTGTTAGATGTACCCCTTTAATTCCTCTCAATAAAAAGCATTTCCAGTTTAACATGCCAATGGTTATTCTGAGTATCTCTAAGGCAGTGGTCCTCAGCCTGGGGGTCGGGACCCCTTTGGGGGTCGAATAATCCTTTCACTGGGGTCGCGGCAGGGCAAGCAGCTTGGCCGGGGGGGGGGGGGTGGCATCCACACAACAGCCTTGTGGGGCAGATCAAGATAGAGCGTTCATCTGTCTGGAGCTGCAGAAAAGAGCGAGATCGGCATGGTGGGACCCTGGCAACCCTACTAGCAGCAGGATGCATTGTCAGGTTTCTCAGACTCTCTCTGAGAAAACAAGATGAAATGGGATTATGAATGACTCCTAAGCAGCAGCTTATTCCGATGCATCAGAAATATCAAATAGGGCAGGTGGTGCATGTTGTTAGACTGATAGCTGGTTGGGCAGGAGTTGAACCGAACAGCCTGGGGAAGCATAACAGGCTGCCTACATTGGGCTGCATATTGTTCCTAGGAGGAAAACATCAGCTCTGGGGGACCAGTTGAGATGGACAGACTGACACTGGGGGGGGGGGGGGCGTGTTTTTGTGTTAAACTGCATTCAGCAGTCTGGATCAGTCATGTTTCCCACCATATTGGCTGTCTGTGTATAAGAAGAGGAGTTTTTTTTTTTTATTTCCTGCTTTTCACTGCCTGTGAGGGAGGTGGGGCTGAGAGAGCCCCGATATTACTGAAGAAGAAGAAGAGTTGGTTCTTATATGCCACTTTTCTCTACCCGAAGGAGTCTCAAAGCAGCTTACATTCACCTTCCCTTTCCTCTCCCCACAACAGACACCCTGTGAGGGAGGTGAGGCTGAGAGAGCCCTGATATTACTGAAGAAGAAGAAGAGTTGGTTCTTATATGCCGCTTTTCTCTACCCGAAGGAATCTCAAAGCAGCTTACATTCACCTTCCCTTTCCTCTCCCCACAACAGACACCCTGTGAGGGAGGTGGGGCTGAGAGAGTCCTGGCAGGACCGCTCAGTCAGAACAGCACTACCAGAGCTGTGACAAGCCGAGCATAGCTGGGCTGGGCTTAAAATGTCATGTTCAAAATATACCAAAGGTATCAAAAAAGTGGATCAGTGGGAAACACACAGAAATTTATCCATCCCTCTATCCGTCCAAATGTCTATTTATAAAAGAAACATTGCCTCAGGGGTTTTTTTTTTTGTGTTTGTGTTTTTGTTTTTGTTTTTTGTTTTTTTGTTGTTTTTGCAAAGTATGTACATGTCAAAGAAGCCTCACTTTTTGTTAGCTGGACTGGGTTATAAAAATGCATTCATATAATCATAGAGTTGGAAGGCACCCTCAGGGTCATCTAGTCCAACCCCATGTACAATGCAGAAACTCAGAACTACCAACCTACCTTCCCATTCCTTGATGAGTTGAGGACATGTGATACTCAGATGTGAATACATTTTAGTTCTTCCCCTCCCTTCTCTCCCCCCACCCCCAGCCTCTGTTTACACACAGTGATTTATTGGCCTCTTGTGATGACAGCTGTGGTGTGTTATTATTCACAATTCATTACCGGAAACTGATACTTCAGGCTCTGTAAACGGCGGGTAGGTATAAGGAAACAGCATTGCTGGCTCTGATTTTCTATGGAAGCTATTTCAAAGGAGGCTGAGATGATGGACCAGAAACAATGGGATGAAATTAATTCAAAAGAAAGGTGGACTATGGCATTATACCCCACTGAAGTCCCTCCCCTCCTGAAACCTCACCCAACTCAGGCTCCACCACCAAAATCTCCTGGTACATCCCAACCCAGAGCTGACAACCCTACATTGAGTGAAAACTAGAACAGTGAGTCATTGTGGCACTGGTGTAGAAGAAAGGAAAATGTGCATATAAGGGGAGAGGAAATGTATCCCTGCCCTGCTGAATACGATGTCTTGCACATATGCAAATAACGAGTATGAATTTGATAGTCAAACATGATGATGATGAAGAAGCAGAAGCAGAAGCGGAAGCAGCAGCAGCAGCAGCAGCAGCAGCAGCAGCAGCAGCAGCAGCAGAAGAAGAAGAAGAAGAAGAAGAAGAAGAAGAAGAAGAAGAAGAAGAAGAAGAAGAAGAAGAAGAAGGACTGTTGCCATGTCCATATAAGAACCAACTCTTCTTCTCCTCCTCCTCTTCTTCTTCCATGCCAGAGGCATTTGTGAGCAATGCAGGACATGAATGATGAGAAGAGGGGGAAGCTAACTACTTACATGGGTCAAAATACAGTACTCATGGCCCTTTGCTAAAACTGTGCATGTGTTAAACAATGCTCATGCACTGTTGTGAGAGTGCATGTCATTGCGCTAGATGTGCAGCTGCCCAATAAACTCGGACAAATGGCTTGGTAAATATTAGATCCAATCATCGATAAATTGCTGGCATACTTTTGATGAGTGATTATGACGCGATCTGGCACTGCAACGGTTTGGCCATCCCTAGTTTTAGGTGGAATATGCTGCACTATTTGATTCTATATGAGCATCATTCAATAAATCAAAAGAGGCAGATCAGAGATACAGTAGATGAGAGATCAAGACTGGATTGGAACTGGGAAGGAGGAAGGTTTTTATAGAATCATAGAATCATAGAGTTGGAAGGGGCCATACAGGCCATCTAGTCCAACCCCCTGCTCAACGCAGGATCAGCCCAGAGCATCCTAAAGCATCTAAGAAAAGTGTGTATCCAACCTTTGCTTGAAGACTGCCAGTGAGGGGGAGTTCACCACCTCCTTAGGCAGCCTATTCCACTGCTGAACTACTCTGACTGTGAAAATGTTTTTCCTGATATCTAGCCTATATCGTTGTACTTGAAGTTTAAACCAATTACTGCGCGTCCTTTCCTCTGCAGCCAATGGGAATAGCATCCTGCCCTCCTCTAAGTGACAAATTAGATTGACCCTTTCCCCTATGCCATTTCTGGAATACAGCTGACTTTACCTTTTTTTGTATTTCTAACAGAGGAAAGGGCAAACTCCCTTTCGCACACAAAGAAAGAGGGGTTGCAGTCTATTCTTAAACAACAATGGAACATCTGGTTGAGGTGAGTCTGTTACCTAAATAGGAGGTCTCATTATGTATTTATTTATTCAGTTGATATACTGCCCTCCCAGCAAGTTGGATCAGGGCATCGTATAACATATGATCAATTACAATAATATAATGTAAAACAGTTAATAACAAATTAAAACCACTTAAATCAGCAGCTGAACTGACAACAACATCCATTGTAGACATTATTTCTCACAGACTCTCTATCAATAAATATTTCCATACTAAGACTTTTTCAAAGAGGAGTTTTTTGCCCAGGGTTGGGGTGGGGGCATGATTAGATGTTATAGGATCACAGATCTCAACCAAAAACTTGGCAGAAGAACTCCATCTTGCAAGTCCTGCAGAATTGAGCCAGCTCTGTCAGGGCCCAGATCTCTTCCAGGAGCAAATGATTTGGGGAATTTAGCTTAAGGAGATGTAATGAGGGGTCCCAAGTTACCAAGTTAACAATTTCTACAAGGATTGTTCCCTTTGAGCAGGGAGACCAAACTGTGGCTCTCCATATGTCAATGGACTACAGTTACCATGAGCCCCTGCCAACATGGCCAACTGGAAAGCCGCAGTTTGGCCACCACTGCCTTAGAGAAATTCAGAATAAATCAGGCAGATGTAAAAACCGGAATACTTTTCATGAAGGGGAATTAAAAGGGGTACAGCAAACATAAAAATCTCCTGGAAAAAAAAAAACACAGTGCTGGCTAAAAAAAAATAAGGTAGTAAAGGGGAAGAGAAAAGTCCTAATATGCTCGTTGGAAGTCATTATATTGACTGATCACAATGTGAAGAGAAGTCTGTAGATTCAGCAGTGAAATGGCCAGCATTCCACAGAGAAAAATTGGAGGGGGTCCTATATGCACGCAACGGTATATGCACAGAGCCAACGACTCATACATGGACTGAGGCAAAGTGACCATATTTTATAGGGGAAATGTTCCCTGTGGAAGTGTTGATGTATAAGCCCCTGAACCAATGTTTTTGTGGGATCTTTGAAGTTTGGCATTGTCTTTTGGAGAAATGTGATGGGGCAATGCTTCAGGAGAAACATTAATAGGTTCTCAGGAGATATACACTGGCTATAGCTGAAGGTGTAATGTGGTTCTCAATGATACTTTAATAACTGGACAGGAAATCTATTAAGCTTGAGTTGTATGCTAATTCGGGTGAGTGATTGCAAGGGAAGAAAAATTCAAAAATGGGCAAAATTACTTGCTAGTTCCTGGGAAACCTATTGTCCTGAATTATGTATCTCCTTATGGTGTGGAGGAGGTAATTAGTAAGTAACCAGTTTGGCGTAGTGGTTAGGAGTGCGGACTTCTAATCTGGCATGCCAGGTTCGATTCTGCACTCCCCCACATGCAGCCAGCTGAGTGACCTTGGGCTCGCCATGGCACTGATAAAGCTGTTCTGACCGGGCAGTGATATCAGCGCTCTCTCAGCCTCACCCACCCCACAGGGTGTCTGTTGTGGGGAGAGGAATGGGAAGGCGACTGTAAGCCGCTTTGAGCCTCCTTCAGGTAGGGAAAAGCGGCATATAAGAACCAACTCTTCTTCTTCTAACCCTCTTTACTCTCAAAATCTAAACTATATTTCAAGGCATTTCTTAGAGACTGGTATCCACATTGGTGTTCTGCTTGGGACACATAGTGCATTGTATCCTGCCAATCCTCCTTTATGGATCAGAAACATGAAATTCACTAAAACCTGACAAACAAACTCGAGACCTACCCAATGCTATGCCTGCAGCAGATTCTGGATGTCTCTCTAGGTGATCATAAGCGAAATGAGTCAATTTGAACAAAATGTGACAAACAGCTGCAAATTGAAGAACAATCCAAAAGTGCAGACTGCAATGGTTTGGCAATGTCTGCAGAATGAACACCAGCAGACTGCCTCATAAACTCCTCTGGGGAGAACAAGCAACTGAATGGAACATCCACCAACTGGTGCCAAAGAAAGCATGGTTTAAACCAGGGGTAGTCAAACTGCGGCCCTCCAGATGTCCATGGACTACAATTCCCACAAGCCCCTGCCAGCATTCGCTGGCACGGGTTTCTGGGAATTGTAGTCCATGGACATCTGGAGGGCCGCAGTTTGACTACCCCTGGAACCTTAGAAACCAATGACTGTCTTTGCATATGGCCAAAACTATTGCCACCAATCGCCAAGAGTGAAAACATATTACAAACAAGACAAAAAATCCAGCAGCATCTACAGCAGCATATTGGCTCAGAGGACAACCTGTTCAACCAATCACCAGCTAAAGGATAAAAAGAAGATACTTATAAACTGGATGTCAGCCATATTCAGGTATCATTTTGGATAGATAAAGGTAAAGGTAAAGGTAAAGGTAAAGGTAAAGGTAAAGGTAAAGGTAAAGGTAAAGGTAAAGGTAAAGGTAAAGGTAAAGGTAAAGGTAAAGGTAAAGGTAAAGGTAAAGGTATCCCCTGTGCAAGCACCGAGTAATGTCTGACCCTTGGGGTGACGCCCTCTACCGTTTCCTTGGCAGACTCAGTACAGGGTGGTTTGCCAGTGCCTTCCCCAGTCATTACCATTTTACCCCCCAGCAAGCTGGGTACTCATTTTCCCGACCTTGGAAGGATGAAAAGCTGAGTCAACCTTGAGCCGGCTGCTGGGATCGAACTCCCAACTGTCAATCAGGTGTCTTTTCTTCCCATCTACTTGATATTTGACAGCCATGATCCCCTGTGTGGGGGGTACTACCCTTAAGAATTGGATGGAGGTCAGGGCTATAGTCGGGGATGTATTTCTCTTTGAAAACAATGATAACAAAAACCGCAATGTTATTAAATGAATATATGTAATACCAAAAGTAGAGGAGAAAACATAATGTTCTGTACTAAATGTACACTTCAGCATACTTTGGAGAAAGGCTGGATCCTATAGGACACTCACTGGACACCGGAAGTGCTCATCTGAACCACGGCCTGCTTTAGAAACATAAGAGGCCTGGAAGAATCTTATCCTGCCTTTTGGTCTATAGAATCGATTAAGGTCCTTAGTGTCTTACATATTTAACATATTGAATCAATGTATGTTAAGGAGCCAACAGTATATTTAACATATCTCTTCCTGTATTTTATGTATGCTGCTTTATTTGTTTATGCCTGACCATTGATAAAGTAGTGATGCTGAAATGCATCTGGTCAGTGTTGGCATTAGTATGAATATACACTTGGATTTTAATGAGGCTATATTTTAAGCCTTGGGTTTTTAATTTTAATAAATATTAATATTCAGTTTTACAACACGTTTTACCCTACAGAAGCTTGATCACATCTTCCTTCTTTTGACCCTTTTTCGGGTCTTGACTTGGGTCAGGATATTTTCTTCTTTTTGTTGCAGACTAAATGTTGAGTCAACATGACCGTTTACGCACTGGGAACTTGACTGTCCCAGCTGCTGTGCAGGAGTACAAATCAGGGGCGGATGAGGTGCACCAGGCCAAATGCTCCCCCCCTGTGGATGCAGGAAGAGGTGGGGCAACCTGCCATGACTAAAACTCCAGCCTGCAGCCTGGCATGAAAATTCCAGTGCGTAAACGGTCCATGTAAGGTTCATGCAGCCACAGCAGGCCATGTGGTCTTCCTCTTGTCACAAAATGTTGTTTGTTGGATAAATGTTATGGTTGAATCATGCTTGAAGCCGGGTCGGGTTGCCAGGACCTTTGGAACTGCCAGCAGGGGGTAGGGGGTACACTTACCAGGAATGCCAGAAATTAATGTGACATGCTTACACGACCCAGAAGTGACATAGGGACATTGGGGATAAATCCTCTGACTTTGGAGCAAAAACTCTATGACAGAATTAGCTTGTAACCATGGAATTCTACACACAAAAAAACAGAATGCCATCCCCTGACACACCTAGGACACTTCTAGGTCTCATTGGGCACATCAAGTTAATTTCTGGCATTTTTCCCTTTTGGGGGGATTCACTGGGGAGAGAGTTGTGGCCAGAAAATGAGAGATTCCCACCCTGAGTGGAGGGTCTGGCCACCCTAAGCCAGGTATGGATTTTAAAATGGGGTTGTTTCGGGAGTTCCTTGGAGCTAGCAGCCGTAGCTTTGATGGTTGTCTTCCATGCCAGAAAAGAGTGGGAATGCTAAGAAGAAGAACTAGTGAAGAATATTTGTGCCAACGTCCTCATCTGTCAGAGGAATGAGGTTGATCAACAGTTTCATTTCATGGAGCGGGGGTTGGGGGGGGCTAGGAATTAAGCTCTGGCTTCTATGACATACGAGGCATAAATTAAATCATAACTAGAGCGGGATTCCTGACAAGAAGTGAAGACAGGTGTTGTGAATAAGTTGACGCACGGGTCAGGGCCCTGAATAACAATTGTCAGTCATCGGCCATTTTGTAGTTCCTTGGAGAAAGCTCTACAGCAAATTGCAGTGCTTGATCGTCCACATTCCTTCTTGCGTCTTTGAATAATATTCAGTATAAATATTTGTTTTTCAAGGAGACACAGAGGACGTCTGTCTGAGGCAGCGGCATAATGCGTCTTGTGGCGTGGCAGGTTTGGACGGCACGGTGCGTGAGGAGCAACAAATGGCAGGAGGATTTAATTTAATAGATTTATTATTTTTTTTAAAAAAAACCTTTTACCTTGCCTTTCTCCTAATACAGATCCAAGGAAGAGAAGAGCGGAATGAGTGTCTTGCTTGGGTCTGCTATGCCTTTCTTGTAAGACTGGGCATGTGGCTCAGCTATTTTCGAGGAGCTATGTTGCTAGGTGGTCTTCCCAGTTGCAATGTATGGCTGCGAAAGTTGGACCATAAGGAAGGCCGAGCGTCAAAGAATTGAGGCTTTTGAACTCTAGTGCTGGAGAAAACTCTTGCGAGTCCCTTGGACTGCAAGGCGAACAAACTGGTCAGTCCTAGAGGAGATCAGCCCGGACTGCTCCTTAGAAGGCCAGATCCTGAAGATGAAACTCAAATACTTTGGCCACCTCATGAGAAGGAAGGACTCCCTGGAGAAGAGCCTAATGCTGGGAGCGATCGAGGGCAAAAGAAGAAGGGGACGACAGAGAATGAGGTGGCTGGATGGAGTCACTGAAGCAGTCGGTGCAAACTCAAATGGACTCCGGGGAATGGTAGAAGACAGGAAGGCCTGGAGGATCATTGTCCATGGGGTCACAATGGGTCGGACACGACTTCGCACATAACAACAACAATGTCGCTAGGGGCTACATCTCATGCAAGCATGGGTGATGTAGAATTCTCTTATTTTTGTTGTCTCACAAAGAAAGAGAAAGCAACAGGTTTGTCAATGAAGAAGAAGAGTCATTTTTATGCTCTGCTTTTCACTACCTGAAGGAGTCTCAAAGTGCCTTACAATCACCTTCCCTTCCTCTCCCCATGACAGGCCCCCTGTGAGGGAGGTGGGGCTGAGAGAGCCTTGACAGGATTGCTCTGTGAAAACAGCATTATCAGGAGTGCGAGGAGCCCAAGGTCACCCAGCTGGCTGCATGTGGAGGAGCGGGGAATCGAACCCAGCGGGCCAGATGAGAAGCTGCTGCTTTTAAGTACCACACCAAGGTGGCAGTCACTTAGCAATCATACCACTCCATTAGTAGGTAACCACACACAGCTTTTATACTGACCCGTCAACCTGACCAGGTTAGCCAGATCCTATAAGACCCCGGAAGCTAAGCAGGGTAAGCTCTGGCAAGTATTTGGATGAGAAACTTCCAAGGAATACCAGAGGTGTGATGCAGAAGCAGGTGACACAAACTACCGCTGAATATCTGTTGCCTTGGTCCTACGGCAAGGGTAGTCAAACTGCGGCCCTCCAGATGTCCATGGACTAGAAGAAGAAGAGTCGGTTCTTATATGCCGCTTTTCCCTACCCGAAGGAGGCTCAAAGCGGCTTACAATTGCCTTCCCATTCCTCTCCCCACAACAGACACCCTGTGGGGTAGGTGAGGCTGAGAGAGCCCTGATATCACTGCTCGGTCAGAACAGTTTTATCAGTGCTGTGGCGAGCCCAAGGTCACCCAGCTGGCTGCATGTGGGGGAGCGCAGAATCGAACCCGGCTTGCCAGATTAGAAGTCTGCACTCCTAACCACTACACCAAACTGGCATTCGCTGGCAGGGGCTCCTGGGAATTGTACTCCATGGACATCTGGAGGGCCACAGTTTGATTACCCTTGTCCTACAAGGTTGCCACAAATCAGCTGTAACTGGACAGCCAGAAAGGGGGGTGGGGAGGCTTCCCAGAGAAGAACAACTACTACAGCAGTGTTTTTCATCCTTTCTAGGCCCTGAACCCACTGAGCTGCAAGCATGCAGCAAAGTCAAGCGTCAAGAAGAGGTATTTCTCATCCCAGAGCTGGTGACCCTCATAGGGTATTCAACAGGACATTTGACACCTCGCTGGTGGTCTTCAAGCAGGGGCTGGGCAGATCCTTCTCCTGCATGCTTTAGGCTGATCCTGCATTGAGCGGGGGGTTGGGCTAGATGGCCTGTATGGTTCCTTCCAACTCTATGATCCTGACAGGCATTGAGAGGAGAAAGGAGGCAAAGCCCTGCTCTGTATCCTTCAGGGTTAGAACCCTTCACAATGTATCTAATCCTAGTGGCTGCAGCCTGCAGTCAATCATGAGTAGGGTTGCCAGCTCTGGGTTGGAAAATACCTGGAGATATTGGAGTTGGATCCTGGAGAGGATGGAGTTTGGGGAGGGGAGGGGAGGGACCTCATCATGGTACAATGCCATCGAGTACACCCTTCAAGGCAGCTATTTTCTCCAGGGAAGCTGATCTCAACAGCTGGAGATCACTTGTAAAAGCAGGAGATCTCCAGGCCCCACCTGGAGGCTGGCAACCCTAATCGGGAAAACCCTAGAACTTCTCTCTCCCCCTCCCCTTCTCTCCTAGGGCTGCGGTGCATGCTTTTTAATCTGAAAATGCTGGCCGTTTTGGAAAAGTCAAACCAAACAGAGGCAGGGACTGCAATAGCAAGAGTATATAATGAAACAAAATCATTGTTTTAAACTTTAAATCATGGCTTTTTTATTCTAAAATTATAACATATACCTGCAATGCCAAATCTCTCTTATATGTCATTTTTTTTCGTATTGGGCCGGACCCCAAATATTATTCCATCCCTGGCATCCGATGTCCTCCTCACTGGTCAGGACACTCCTGATAGGCGTATCGAAGAAGAGCGGTGACAGATGTCACTGCGTATTACATTCTCTCCGTGACAGATTTAGCCTCCAGTCACGTACCGCTCAGAGGGCTGTCTCCCAAAGCATCTCGCGGCTGGCCTGCAGTGGAAACAAGCAACCAGGAGTTCAGATATATTTGTGACATTACAGGGGTGAGTTTTCCGGGATGGAAACTGCAATGCGGTAAGCGTAGAGCCTCGCAAGGAACATTCGCTCTTTGACCCAAGGTGCATCTCCCCCCTCCCCTTTCATTTTCATCCCCCCTTCTTCTCAGCCATCACGTCATGGAATCCGCATGGCGTTGGGGGGAACTGGGAGGAATCAACTGAGACAAAGATGATCAGCGGTGGGTGGATGGGAAGTCATCCTTAATTATTCTGAAGCTGTGGGCAGAATTATTAATGGTGATTGCCATGCCTCGACCTGTCACAATCCCCACTTGTTGAATGCCATAGGCGAGCCCTTTCCTCTTTTCCAAAACCTGTTTTATTCCTACTGGGAAGAAGGAGAAGGAGCAGGAGCAGGAGCAGGAGCAGGAGCAGGAGCAGGAGCAGGAGCAGGAGAAGGAGAAGGAGAAGGAGAAGGAGAAGGAGAAGGAGAAGGAGAAGGAGAAGGAGAAGGAGAAGGAGAAGGAGAAGGAGAAGGAGAAGGAGAAGGAGAGTTGGTTCTTATATGCTACATTTCTCTACCCAAAGGAGTCTCAGACACCCTGTGATGGAGGTGAGGCTGAGAGAGCCCTGATATTCCTGATCGGTCAGAACAGATTTATCTGTAGTGAGCTCAAGGTCACCAAGTTGGCTGCATGTGGGGGAGCGGGGAATCAGACCCAGCTCGCCAGATTAGAAGTCCGCACTCCTAACCACTACACCAAGCTGGCCGGAGTAGTAGAGAGTACTACTACAGGGGACTAATGTAACAGGATGACTCAGATTCAAGTAGATAGCCGTGCTGGTCTAAAGCAGCAGGAAAAATTTCGAGTTCCAGGAGCACCTTTAAGTCTTAAAGTTTAAGACCGACAAAGTTTTATTAAGGTATGAGCTTTCATGTGCACACACACACTTCCTCAGATACGATGTCATGGAATGAAAGCAATCAGTTCCAACTTAAAGACAAAGTTTGAGAGTAAATTAGCATACAGCATGATGAAAATATTTAACAGATTCCAGAGATAAATAGGAAAAATACAGAGTAAAAAAAAACAGATTCCAGAGATAAATAGGGGTAAAATGACATCGCTGCAGGCATTTTCATACCTTTAATGTGGCGCAGGGTGGTAAGGCAGCAGAAATGAGGTCTGGAGCTCTGTCCATGAGGCTGGAAGTTCGATCCCAGCAGCTGGCTCAAGGTTGACTCAGCCTTCCATCCTTCCGAAGTCGGTAAAATGAGTTCCCAGCTTGCTGCTGGGGGGTAAACGGTAATGACTGGGGAAGGCACTGGCAAACCACCCCGTATTGAGTCTGCCATGAAAACGCTAGAGGGCGTCACCCCAAGGGTCAGACATGACCCAGTACTTGCACAGGGGATACCTTTTCCTTTTTAATGTGATTGTGACTCTTCTTTTTTGCTATAATCTGTCCTCATCTTCTCTCCCTTTAGTCCCTATTTTTATCTGTGGATTTTTACTGTATCCGTTTCTTACAGCCTGGGAGCTTCCAAGTAATCAGAATAGCCATTTGTGGCCTAACGTCTTCATAAAACAGGTGGGACTTCAGCAGCTGTCCCAAATGGTTTTATATGTTTACACAGACTTTTAAATAACTGCTTCATTACGGAGCCTGCTTCCTGCTGTATAAACAGTGTGCAACATTATCCTATCAACGGCTGGGCCTGCTGGGAAAGGAAGCAAATGAGACCAGTTCCCTGACAGAGGACATGGATTTCAGGGGGACATTATCTGTCTCAAGACACTTTGGCTAGCACTGTTTTTAGTTGTTGATTTTTCTTTTGTTATCCCTGCACTGGAGAATTCCTCTCAGTTTCGAGCTTAATTTAGCTTGCATCTGTTCTGCAGCATTGGTTGTATAGAAGTCAAAACAAGCCAGGTATGGATTGGGGCCTTCCAAGTGTTGACAACTCCCCATCTCTTAGGCAGTGCCAGAAGAGGCGGTAAAAACTGAATAAGAGTTGGTCCTTATATGCCACTTTTCCCGAAGGCAGCTCAAAGCAGCTTACAGTCGCCTTCCCTTTCCTCTCCCCACAACAGACACCCTGTGAGGTGGGTGAGGCTGAGAGAGCCCTGATATTACTGAAGAAGAAGAGTTGGTTCTTATATGCTGCTTTTCTCGATCTGAAGGATCACAAAGCGGCTTACAGCTCAAAGCAGTTTACAGTCGCCTTCTCTTTCCTCTCCCCACAACACACACCCTGTGAGGGAGGTGAGGCTGAGAGAGCTCTGATATTACTGAAGAAGAAGAAGAAGAGGTGGTTCTTATATGCCGCTGTTCTCTACCCAAAGGAATCTCAAAGTGGCTTACAATCTCCTTCCCTTTCCTCTCCCCACAACAGACACCCTGTGAGGTGGGTGAGGCTGAGAGAGCCCTGATATTACTGAAGAAGAAGAGTTGGTTCTTATATGCTGCTTTTCTCGATCTGAAGGATCACAAAGCGGCTTACAGCTCAAAGCAGTTTACAGTCGCCTTCTCTTTCCTCTCCCCACAACAGACACCCTGTGAGGGAGGTGAGGCTGAGAGAGCTCTGATATTACTGAAGAAGAAGAAGAAGAGGTGGTTCTTATATGCCGCTGTTCTCTACCCAAAGGAATCTCAAAGTGGCTTACAATCTCCTTCCCTTTCCTCTCCCCACAACAGACACCCTGTGAGGTGGGTGAGGCTGAGAGAGCCCTGATATTCCTGCTCGGTCAGAACAGCTTTATCAGTGCTGTGGCAAGCCCAAGGTCACCCAGCTGGCTGCATGTGGGGGAGCGCAGATTCAAACCCGGCTCGCCAGATTAGAAGTCGCCAGATTAGAAGTCTGCACTCCTAACCACTACACCAAACTGGGCATTTAACTGGTTGCCGTTAAAATCTAACAGTCTCCAGGTGGGACCTGGAGATCTCCTGGAATTGGAATTGATCTTCAAGTGACAGAGATCTGTTGTCCTGGAGAAAATTGCTGTTTTGAAGGGTGAATTCAATGGTATTATATCCCAGTTATTCTATCCTAGGCTCCACCTCCAAAGTCTTGCTAGCAGATCAAATGTCTTGCTTGCATGCAGAAAGTCTCTAGATCAATCCCTGATAGGGTTGCCAGTTCTGGGAAGGCTTATTTCCCTTCCCCGACATTGGGGGTGAAGTCAGGTGGTTGGGATGAGGGGTGGGGAGGGGAGGGACCTCAATGGAGTATATTGTTATGGAGTCCACCCTCCAAAGCACCCATTTTCTCCAGGGAAACTGATTTCTGTTGCCTGGAGAGGGGCTGTAAAACCAGGGAACCCTCAGATCCCACTTGGAGTCTGGCATCCCTAATCCCTGGCATCTCCTGCTAAATGAACTTCTGGTAGCAGCTGCAGGAAAAGATATTCCCTTGCCTGAGGACTAAGAGAGCTGCTGCCAACCAGAGCAGGCAACACTGAACCAAATGGGACACACTACAGAAGCTGAGCTCCAGGTAGAACATGGGGATCCCCTTTCGTTACAACTTCTCTCCATACTACAGAGACCAGTTTTCCTGGAGAAAATGGATTTTTGGGAGGGGGGTATTTGTTCCCCACTGAGCTCCTCATCCACCCCAGGCTCTACCCCCAAAATCCCCACAAATTTCCCAACTTGGAACTGACAGTCCAACACATACACACACAGATACACACGCACACGCACACGCACACACACCTGGCAGTGGCCAGAGAGGACCTGGCAAACCTACCAAGATTTGACTTTGTATAAAGAAGTTTCAAGTTTTCCAGATCTAGTTTATTATCACCGATTATATGTTCTGTGACAGTGCCATATTGTGAAAAAAATATTTTCAGTAGAGGCAAATGAAACATATGCCTTAATCTATGCACTAAAGCATTCATGGGAAACCAGGCTCCTCAGTAAGCTTCATTCTGCATTTCCACCTAAGTTTAATTCTGCATTTCTACATAACATTTCTTGTCTGTCTGTCTGTCTTCATCATCATCAAGATCTATTATTATTATTATTATTATTATTATTATTATTATTATTATTATTATTATTATTATTATTATTATTATTATTATTATTATTAACTGTCCCTCTCTGCATCCAGGCAACATATAATTCTACACTAGCATTAAAATCAAAACATAGAAATGATAGTAATAAATAACAGTAAGGACTCTATCCCAATGCTCCATCTCTGTATATTTCTGTAGCACGGGGTGTCTGGGGGGGGGGGGGGGAGACGACAGTTTTTCTGCATGTCCTGGCCTCAGCCTGGTGGAATAGGTCCATCAATGCCCAGGTCTCTACCGGCAGCTTATTCCCCCACCCTGGGACCTGGTCCAAAAAGGTCAATGTAAAACTTTCAAACTTTCTCTGCTTTGGTAAAATGCAATGCACCTTTCCCTAGTGTAGCTCAACATATGTTGTAAATTGCACATCACTGCCCCTTCCATTCAAGACGGCCTTGGGGGAGGGGGGCATCTGTGGGGAGCGGGGGGGGGGGAGGGTTGCCACAGATACTCCAGGGAAAGGAAGGCATACAAGGCAATTAGCAGAAGCAATCCCCAGACCCCTCTGCTCAGCCTCGGTAGGAATTACAAAGACCTATCTCCCAGGCATGGAAACAATTAAGGTCAACAAGTAATCGTGGAAAAGGAAACGCTACAACACAAGAACATGGCAAATGACCTAGTAAACACCCTCCACCCGGACTTAATATACGCTGCATCTGGGATTCACATGTATAATTTAGCCGGCTTTCCCTCCTCCCGCTCCATTCCGCCGCGGATAATGACTTCCTTTTGCAATTTCCTGGAGGAAGTTGTTGGAGTGTTCTTGTAGTGATAAAATGGGCTGTGGTGTTGCTTCGTTTTTTGGAGTCAAAGAAGTTCAGCCATCTCCTCATTAAGGAATCCAGGACACCACGAGGTGTGTTTAGTGCGTGGGGGGGGGGGAGTTAAAAAAGAAAAGAAAAGCGTCTTTTACATAAGTGACTTTTATGGAACAATAAAATTATGGGTTCCATTACTTTACTGGCCTTAATTGAAGCAGGCTCTACACCTTGCATTCTAGATAGGACTTTTCACATGCAGTATGAAAACAGTGGCTTGGAGTCTTTCTTTCTTTCTTTCTTTCTTTCTTTCTTTCTTTCTTTCTTTCTTTCTTTCTTTCTTTCTTTCATAGAATCATAGAGTTGGAAGGGATCTTATGGGTCATCTAGTCCAACCCCCTGCACTATGCAGGGCACTCACAACCCTATTGCTCATCCACTGTCACCTGCCACCCACTTGAATCTTCACAGAATCATCCTCTCCGTCAGATGGCTATCTAGCCTCTGTTTAAAAAATTCCAAAGGTGGAGAACCCACCACCTCCCGAGGAAGCTGAAGTGTAAACAAATCACTGAATGGTTTGGTACAATCTCAAATAGCAGAGATATTTTTCCTTTTCAATCTCTCATTCCTCTTAAATGATATGCTGCAGTGCTTGCCTTTCTTTCTTTCTTTCTTTCTTTCTTTCTTTCTTTCTTTCTTTCTTTCTTTCTTTCTTTCTTTCTTTCTTTCTTTCTTTCTTTCTTTCTTTCTTTCTTTCTTTCTTCCTTCCTTCCTTCCTTCCTTCCTTCCTTCCTTCCTTCCTTCCTTCCTTCCTTCCTTCCTTCCTTCCTTCCTTCCTTTTTTCTTCCTTCCTTCCTTCCTTCCTTAATTCCTTCCTTTTTTCTTCCTTCCTTCCTTCCTTCCTTCCTTCCTTCCTTCCTTCCTTCCTTCCTTCCTTCCTTTTTTCTTCCTTCCTTCCTTCCTTCCTTTTTTCTTCCTTCCTTCCTTCCTTCCTTCCTTTTTTCTTCCTTCCTTCCTTAATTCCTTCCTTCCTTCCTTCCTTCAAGAACCTTAACAGGGGTGGCAACGCACCAAAGCCAAGCGGAAAAAACCCTCAGCTCGCTCACTTCACTCTCTATGCTTTTCAGTGCCTCCGATCTCAAAAGAGAAAAGTCGATGCTGCACAACATAAAAAGCCTCCCTCTTTGCATGTGTGAATAATGTCTCACTCCGCCTAATGGCCCAAGGCAAGGAACAACATTTTGGGAATGATAAAGTCACATTTCAGATGTCAAGGTCGCTTCAAAGTCAACACAGTCCTCTATCAATCGCTCTTTTCATAATAAAACAAATTGAAACGCCTTTGATGAGATATCAAAAGGGACTGCCTTCAAAACAACTCCCTGCATGTGGAAGACGATCCCAGATTCGTTCCTTGACATTATGAGTTAAAAGGCTGTCGTGACTTCCCCTTGAAACATCTGGATCAGCTCCATGACAGAGGACAACGCTGAGCCACAAGAAGCCTACAGAGGGGCTATTCTCATCAGTGGGCCAAAACCATGTTCATGTTTAACAAGGAAGAGGCCGACTCCAAATGAATTGGCTGCGTGCACAAACTCCAATCGGGTTGACTTTATGACTGATTGTATTTATTTAACCATTTAAATAATTATACCTTACTTCTCCTCATGGCTCAAGGCAGCTTATGAATCATCAGTTCAAGACACACAGAATAAAACAGAACCTGAGTCATTTCCACATGCACCCTGTCAAGATACCTGAAGCCCTGGCAAACAGAATGGCCTTTCTGAGTATCCTAAAAAAATCTAGATACGATTGGTGACCCCTTCGTCTCTTTGTAGGCAGCCCTACAAAGACACACATAGGCCATATTAGACGCTGGACCTTTTTGTCTTAGAGAAGGAAGGGAAGGAAGCGGGGTGCCATAAACTGCATCTACACATCAAACTAGATCTACGCCTCAAACAGAGTCCAAACAAATGGCAGAAGCACAGCACTGTGACATCCTGGAGATCAGTTCTGAGTCCAGGAGATCTCCAGGCCCCACCTGGAGGTTGGCATCCCTAACACAAGTACATTCCGCACCCTACCCCAACCTCCGTCCGGAAGCCACGTCATCGGCCAAGAAGGCAACATTCACCCTTTTTGAACAAGAAAACTCAAAATCCATTGTTTGTACAAGGAGAGAAAGCAAAGAGGGGATCTGCGAGGAGGTCTGATCAGCGACCTCTCTCTCCTGCCCCCAAAAAAGTTAAAAGCGACTCCCTCCACCCACCCCCCCTTTGATTTCTCTCCCAAGGTGACAGCCTACCGTTTCAGCTGCCTGCCCAGGTAAAAATCGCTTCTCCATAGCTTGGTGCCTGGTGAGATAACAGTCTCTTCTGCCCTGGAGGCAAAACAATCCATTCTCCCTTCCCCCCATCCTTCCAGTGCCTCATTTGCTTAAGAAAACCCAAAGTGACTACTGCAGTTAATTACAAGGTAGAGTCTGATGCTTTCCAAAGGAATGCTAAATCCTTCAACCCCCTCCCCCCTTTATTTCTTGCTGGAGGCACCTATCCTGCCTTTGATTGACAGCCTCCTAACCGGCTATGAGTTAGAAGGTGGGGGGAGAGCAACACCCGTTTCAATTCAAACGAATAGCCTGAGGGCTAGTCCTGCATGACAAGGAATGAGCCAAGACCCTGGAGGCAAATGGTCCAGCCATTTGGGCATAATCCCCCTGAACCTCTTTCCTTCCTCTGGGGAACAGAAACATGGTTTCAAGAACCTGAACCTAAGAGCAAGCCGTCTATCAGCTCTGGCTGGCTGAGCATTTAGAGCACCATGCTATTCTGCATTGGCTCCTTTTGGAATACAGTGTCCAGTTCTGGCCTCAGGAGTTGAGAAAGTATATTGACAAGCTAGAGTGTTTCAGAGAAGGGCGCCTGGAACGGAGAAGGAGAAGGAGAAGGAGAAGGAGAAGGAGGAGGAGAAGGAGGAGGAGGAGAAGGAGGAGGAGGAGGAGGAGGAGGAGGAGGAGGAGGAGAAGGAGAAGGAGAAGGAGAAGGAGGAGGAGGAGGAGGAGGAGGAGGAGGAGAAGGAGAAGGAGAAGGAGAAGGAGAAGGAGAAGGAGAAGGAGAAGGAGAAGGAGAAGGAGAAGAAGAGTTGGTTCTTTATATGCTGCTTTTCTCTACCTGAAAGAGTCTCAAAGCGGCTTACAGTTGCCTTCCCATTCCTCTCCCCACAGCAGACCCCCTGTGGGGTGGGTGAGGCTGAGAGAGCCCTGATATTACTGGTGAAGAAGAGTTGGTTCCATAGGTAAGCCTTCCCTTTCCTCTCCCCACAACAGACACCCTGTGAGGTGGGTGAGGCTAAGAAAGCCCTGACATTACTGCTCAGTCAGAACAGCTTTATCAGTGCTATGGCAAGCCCAAGGTCACCCAGCTGGCTGCATGTGGGGGAGCACAGAATCGAACCTGACATGCCAGATTAGAAGTCCGCACTCCTAACCACTACACCAACCTGGCTCTTAAGGGGTGGAATCCAGGCCTTACGAGCTGAATGTGAGAGTGTTGGTTATGTTAAGATTGGAGAAGAGGAGGGCAAGGAGTGATGGGATAGTTGGGTTTAGCTATGCACTAGGTAGACATGCTGAAGAGGGGGCCAACTTGTTGACTGCAGCTTTAGAGACAGGGGCTAAGAGCAATGGATTCCAACTAGTTATTTCTTCTTTATACACTGCCCCTTTCAGGATCTCTGACTTGGCATGATTCGCAACCACATACACTTTTATTTGTTTTATTTATTTATATTGGGATTTGTACCCCGCCTCTTCCAGCAAGCTGGCTGGAGTGGCTTACATCATCTTTACAATTAAAACGAGATAAAACAGTTAAAAATCCATAATCACCCCAGCTATGGGTCTTGGTTTCTACCTCCCCATCTCCCACTGGGGGCTGGGGTGTTATTTTAAGGAGGGTTTCTTCAATCGTGGGGAAAGATATTCCACTTAAATTAAATTAAAAGACTCACTGGCAGTGTTTAAGCAGTGGCTGGACAGGTCCTTATCCTGGATGCTTGAGGCTGATCCTGCACTGATGAAGAGTTGGTCCTTATATGCCACATTTCTCTGCCCGAAAGAGTCTCAAAGCGGCTTACAATCCCCTTCCTTTTCCTCTCCCCACAACCGACACCCTGTGAGGGAGGTGGGGCTGAGAGAGCCCTGATATTACTGCTTGGTCAGAACAGATTTATCACAGCTGTGGCGAACCCAAGGTCACCCAACTGGCTGCATGTGGAGGAGGAGCGGGGAATCAAACCTGACTCACCAGATTAGAGGTTGGCACTCCTTAGCTACACTGAGCAGGAGTGTTTGACTAGATGGACTGGATGGTCCCTTCCAACTTTGGTTGTCTGTGATTCTATGCAAAACATTTTCTGATGGTGAAGGCTGTTCGTAGATGGAATCTGCTGCATTGGAGGGTGGTGGGGTCTCCATTGCAAATTTCTAGGAGGAGATTGGGTGAACACTTGTCCGGAGTGTGTGATTTTTAAGTCCCCAGGAAGGAGGGGGCTGAACCCTCCCCCTTCCCCGAGGCATCACGAGCATAAATATAACAATGATCTCAGTCTTTAGAAAGCTATCGTACTAAAGATTTCTGAGGTGAAGGGCTCTGAACACTTGGAATGTGTGCTACGAAGGCGAAGCATTAAGCATTATTATCACGCTTTGGGTGTAATGTACGAAAAGGAACTCCTAGGAGTGAGACATGCGAGTTTTGTGAGCTAAAATAGCTTGCGTTTCTCACCTCGGCTGCCCCCCCCCCATTCTTTTCCGTACATTGCACTACATTTTTCATGGGCAAATCAATAATTCCAGGGAAGATTGTGCTCTCAGCTCCTCAGGGAAGTGTCACAGGTAAACCCATCTCATTAGTACATAAATTGCTATACAAATACAAGAGTTAAACGGATGTGAGAACAAAGTTTGAGCCTGAGGTGCCCCTGGACTCCCAATTTTATTCTCAGATCGGTTCACGGGTCTTACTAATTGCAATCCCATCTCAGCTATACTTATCGATCAGTTACTTATGCATCGTAATACAATAAAATCAGAGTCCAGTAGCACCTTTAAGAGAACCTCTTGTGGCGCAGAGTGGTAAGGCAGCAGACATGCAGTCTGAAAGCTCTGCCCATGAGGCTGGGAGTTCGATTCCAGCAGCCAGCTCAAGGTTGACTCAGCCTTCCATCCTTCCGAGGTCGATAAAATGAGTACCCAACTTGCTGGGGGGTAAACGGTAATGACTGGGGAAGGCACTGGCAAACCACCCCGTATTGAGTCTGCCATGAAAATGCTAGAGGGCGTCACCCCAAGGGTCAGACATGACCCGGTGCTTGCACAGGGGATACCTTTACCTTTTTAGCACCTTTAAGACCAACAAAGATTTATTCAGGGTGTGAGCTTTTGAGTGCAAGCACTCTTTGTCAGACTATGAACACCTTCCATGACAGGCAAAGAATTATCATTGGCTGTATTTGGTTGTGACACAGTCTAGTGATGTAACAGAATTGATTTTTGCTTTATATTCCCTGTCATGTAAAGAGTTCATAGTCTGACAAAGAGTGCTTGCACTCGAAAGCTCACGCCCTGAATAAATCTTTGTTGGTCTTAAAGGTGCTACTGGACTCTGATTTTATTATGCATCGTAAGTAGCCCTTCCTGGCTATTAACCCCCTCTCTCCATCTGCATGTCAGGAAACCGTGAGGAAAACCGTTTCAGGGCATCTCCGTGACACAGATTCTCTCCGCAGGAAGAGTTTGCCGATTTTATTGGAACGAGATAAAGCTTGTTCTAAAATTCTCAGCCACACTTAAGTTCAATATCCTACCCCTGATGATTTACTGAGCTCCAGAAAAGATCGACAAGAATGGATTTTCCATATGGAGGCTGTAACTGATATTGCAAGGAGGTAAATGAGGACCTTATGTATTATATTTTTGACTGTCCTCTGTATGATGACCTGAGAGGCAAAAGCATCAAGAAATTACTACCCACTGCTTGGAGCACAGCAAAATCTGAGAATCTGAATTTGTTGTTATCTGATAAATACCTGTACATTTCTATTGCTCTATTTGCTCTTGCCACTAAGAAAATTAGGCTGAATTATGTAAACTGTATTGTCTTAATAATTTTAACTCAGATTGTCTATCTGTTAGCCAATCTTAATTTTCGTCAATTTTAGAATTTATGCCTTTTATCTTATTCTGTATCCCTGGTATATTTAGTAGGATTGTGATGGCCAATGGTTAGTGCAATAAAACAAATTAGAATCTGAATCTGAAGAAGTATGCATACACACAAAATGGAATTCAACTTGTTTGGTTGTAAAGGTGCCACTGGACATGTAGACTTTCTTCCATCCTTTCGGTCTGTGGGATACGCAGCTTAAGTCCTGCTCAACCGTGAGGGTGAATGCTGACCCAAAACAAAATGTAATTCAAACTTGAAAGATATATTTAATTAAGTTTTTAAAATCACTTTCGTATAACAAAACATGTGTTCCATTCCATATTGTGAGCAAGGGTGTTTTGGGGTTTGCTTGTTTGTTTGTTTTGCTTCAGTCTATGGGACACCCGCCCCCCCCAAATAATCAGGATTCCCTCCAAAACCTGGATCCCAATACAGGTAAAGGATTCATATCTGGGATTTTTCAGAAATCTCAAATTTTTCAATAGGCCCAAACTGAAACGCACTGGGGGTTGGGGAGCAGAAAAGCTGCAAAGCAACAAACGCAGTTTAGATGGTGCTCATTGGGGTAGTTCCTTTAAGGAGGATTGCTCCAAAGAGCTTTCCAAACAGTGAGTCCTGCAGGAAGAATTTTCCTTGCAGGCTCAGGTGGGGCTCTGATGGGCATCTTGGTTGAGACTGGATAGAATCTAGGCACGTAGCCATGCCCAGTGATGAGATGAAGCTCCTAGATGCATGGAAAGAAGACCCTCTGAGGGATGCATTTGCACGCTCTGGATTGGATCCAGCTACTTCCTTCATTCTGTCACCCCCATCCATTCAGGTCCCATAAACTCTATCATAAGTAGTGTGAGAGCCATCGTGCCAGTTTGGTGTAGTGGTTAGGAGTGCGGACTTCTAATCTGGCATGCCAGGTTCGATTCTGCACTCCGCCACATGCAGCCAGCTGGGTGACCTTGGGCTCGCCACAGCACTGATAAACCTGTTCTGACCGAGCAGTGATATCAGGGCTCTCTCAGCCTCACCTCCCTCACAGGGTGTCTGTTGTGGGGAGAGGAATGGGAAGGCGACTGTAAGCCGCTTTGAGCCTCCTTCGGCATATAAGGACCAACTCTTCTTCTTCTAGAGTGGGGGTAGTCAACCTGTGGTCCTCCAGATGTTCATGGACATCTGGAGGACCACAGGTTGACTAGCCCTGCTCTAGAGCTATAGTGGTCAGAGTGTTGGACTAGGATCTAGGAGACCCAGGTCCAAATTGCCACTCTGCTATGGAGGCTTGGGGTGTGATCTTGGACCAGTCCCACGCTCTCAGCCTAGTCAACTTCACAGGGTTGTTGAGAGGATTACATGGAGTAGAAGAGAACGCTGCAAACTGCTTTGGATTCCTATTGGGGAGACACATCTCTTTGCCTTTAAGACCAGCAGAGATTTATTCAAGGTATACTTGGGGACAAGCCCATTGCATTAAGGAATACAACGGGTGCTAAATTACAGGGGTGGAGTGGGAAAACTCTGTGGATGGCCTCCCCCTCCCACCCAGGACCTGGAAAGGCTGCAGGCAGCTGTTAGGGTAATCATGGGCAGGGGCAGCTCTCACATGGCAAGGATCTGCAGCCTCCGAGCCTCGAAAGGAAGTGGAAGGAGGAGGGGGTGGTCAGGGGTGGGGGACGGAAGGCTGGCCGCTAGACAAATAGGCAAGCTGGTTGGAAGAGGAGGCACTCAGGGGTGGGACAGCTGCCCTGAGTGGGTTCTACGCACTGAGTGGCACTTAAGCCATGAGACATGCTCCTCCTCCAAGGCCTTACCAGAAATATATTATGTAGAACAGACAAGTTTTCAAGCGGGTGCTCACTTCTTCAGACACATTTTGGCTTGTTATTCAAGTATTTAAAAGGGTGCCGTAGGATGGAGCAGAGTTGTTCTCTTTTGCCCCAGAAAGACAGTCCAGATCCAATGGGATGACATTAATGCAAAAGATATTCCGTCTAAACATCCGGAAGAAGTTCCTAACAGTTAGAGCGGTTTCTCAATGGAACAGGCTTCCTCAGGAGGTGGTGGGTTCTCCATCTTTGGAGATTTTTAAACACAGGCTGGAGAGCCATCTGACGGAGAGGCTGATTCTGTGAAGGTTCAAGGGGGTGACAGGTGACAGTGGATGAGCGATAGGGTTGTGAGTGTCCTGCATAGTGCGGGGGGGGGGGGGGGGTTTGGACTAGATGACCCAGGAGGTCCCATCCAACTATGATTCTATGATTCTATTCTTACCTGAAGGAGAGCCTTATGAGAACCAAAAGCTTGCGCTTCCCAATATTAGCAGCCCTGAATGGTTTTTACCCACTTTGAGTGTCAATATAGTTCTTCTCCCCTCCCCTCCTCTTGAATGCCACGAACGACGAGTGTGTTTGGTTTAGAAGCTCAGAAGAGAGATGGGGAGTGGTGGTTAGAAATCATTTTTCTTGTAGGAGTGATGACACTATGGGGTACATCTGGAATTCAGTCATGCACGACCCCAATCCCTCATGCTACGGAGTCTGTTTCTTTCAGCAAAAAAATGCGGAGAAGCTATTGGAGGTGGGGGGCGGGGAGAAGCACATAAAAGCACAAATGATGACAGGTAGAAAAATATGGTTTTCTCTGTCACTATCTGGCTACTCAGCAAAAATATGCAGACACTAAATATTTTTGGACCCTGCAGCACCAGCATTTGTCCATGGAAGCCATGTAGCTAAAGCGGATCCGTCAGAGTTGCCAGCTCTGGGTTGGGAAATACCTGGAGGTTTTTTTTTGGGGGGGGGAGCCTGACGAGGGTAGTGTTTGAGGAGGGGAGGGATTACAGAAGGGTATCATGCTATAAAGTCCTCCTTCAAAGCAACCGTTTTCTCCTGGGGAACTGATCCTGGAGAACACTTATAATCCCAGCCACCACCTGGAGGTTCAAAATACAAAAAGCATTTGCAGTAACCCTGTAAGCCCGAGCGATTTAAATCAAGAAGTGACAAAGATAAGGCTTTTGTTTTTTCCTTTTTCTTTCCCCTAGTGGAAATGTGGATGGCTCTAAGACCACGTTAAGTATAAATTGTTTATGATTGTTAAAATTGTTAAAAACTATGCAAACAAATGTTGAAACGATGGTAACAAAGTAGACTTCTCTTTTTAAATGTGGTGGAAACGTGAAAAGTTTATAAGCTTTGGGTAAAAGTCCATAATATTGGAGCCATGTGGAGTCTTATAATCCTAAATGAAGAGAAGAGGGTTTTCAAGAACAATGGGGCCCTTATCTGATTTACCTAAGAAAATAAGTTTAAAAGGGGATTGAAACGGGGTATCAAGTGTATCAAACGAAGAGTATAATCTTTCTCTTTCTGTATCAATAATGTACTTGCATTGTATTATCTTTAAATATTACAAAAGGGGATTGAAACGGGGAACTAAATGTATTAAATGAAGAGCATAACCTTTCTTTTTCTGTACTAACAATGTAGATTGCCTGTATTTCATTATCTTTAATCCTGGAAAATAAAAATAAAAATCTTATAAAAAAAAAAAAAGAAGAAGAAGAAGAAGTGACAAAGATATATCTTTCCAGAACAACAATGCTTACAACTGGCTTCAGAGTAGTTGTCTTAAAATACAATGCGCAGTAAAGATTAAATAAGCCATCGGCTTTAAGCTGTTTTCGGCGGAAAGCCTTCTCCCAAGAATCATTTCAATGTAACAAAACCAGGTTGGAGCTCAGACTGGCTGTAAAAGGCTCCAATAGGGCTCCCAAGTGTAACAAGGCAACCTTCTTCGGCTTGATTGGAATCTTCAGGAAGGGGGGGGGGCTGTTTTGGGCCACGTGCATGAGAAAAGAAATCCATCTCATCCAGGCTCTTCCCTCCGGAAGCTGCTCTCACAAGCGAGCACAGGGGAAAGATGTGCATGGACACTTCTTCAGATACAGTGCGCATGCACACAAAATGCATACTTTAAAATAGAAATGTGTGGGCCTTCAAGGAGCCACTGGACTCAAACTTTGTTCTATTGCTTATGGTTACGAACCTTCAGGTGGTGGCGGGAGATCACCTGGGGTTACTAGTGATCACCAAGTGACAGGGATCAATTCACCTGGAAAAATGATCTCATTGAAGTCCCGCCCCAAACCCCACTTTTCCCAGACCCCATCCCCAAAATCTCCAGGTCTTTCCCAACCCCGAGCTTGCAATTGTCCTACTTATCATGATTATTGTTGCTGTTGTTGCTGCTGCTGCTGCTGCTGTTGTTGTTTGCCACCCTCTCTCTAGGGATTCAAGGTGGCTCATAGAATCACAGAGCTGGGAGGGACCTCCAGGATCACCTGGCTCAACTGCCTGCAGAATGTAGGAAATTCACAACTACCTGCCCACCCACAATGAACCCAATTCCATGCCCAAATGATCCCCCCCCCCAAAAAAAAAGACAGAATCCCTGGCATGCTGAATTCCCCCAGTCTGGCCTGGAGGAAATTCGCCTCCAGCCTGTCAAGATCATCCTGTATCTTGACTCTGTCTTCTCCTGTGTTTGCTACACCTCCCAATGACTAAATCGATGAATTAAATACATATAACCAAAATAATTCATGAAAAGGATTGTACATTTTTGTAAAATATTTTAAATTTTCAGTCAAGTAGTCAATATTGCTTAAAATTTTGGTTGATGATAGCTAAACCGAGTCTCAAAGCAGCTTATCGTCACCTTCCTTTCCTTAGAGAGCCAGCTTGGTGTAGTGGTTAGGAGTGTGGACTTCTGATCTGGCGAGCCAGGTTCGATTCCCTGCTCCTCCCCCAGCTGGTTGACCTTGGGCTCGCCACAGCACTGATAAAGCTGTTCTGACCTAGCAGTAATCTCAGGGCTCTCTCAGCCTCACCCACCCCATAGGGCAGGGGTAGTCAAACTGCGGCCCTCCAGATGTCCATGGACTACAATTCCCAGGAGCCCCTGCCAGCGAACGCTGGCAGGGGCTCCTGGGAATTGTAGTCCATGGACATCTGGAGGGCCACAGTTCGACTACCCCTGGCATAGGGTGTCTGTTGTGGGGAGAGGAAAGGGAAGGCAAATGTAAGCCACTACACCAAGAGGCATTCTATCTCAAGAGGCGTTATATCTCTACTGGGAAGCAATAACAAGGGGAATTTGGCCTAGTGCCTGGCAGTGGGCCTTCTAGAGAGCATCTGATCAACCATTGTGAGAAAGAGGAGGCTTATAGCAGTACTATGCATATCCCTTGTGGGGAAAGCAGGAACTGGTTAAAAGGTGGCTACAGTTACAGAAAGTTATGGAAGAACAGAGAGAGACAGGAAAATGAATAGATAAATCACTAGAATAGATAAATAGGCTATAGCAACAATAAGCACAAAGGTAAGTTATTGTTTGAACAGATATTTCTGGCACGGGTGGCCAACTTGTGGCTCTCCAGATGTCCATGGACTACTATGGCAGGAGCTCATGGTAACCGTAGCCCATGGACATCTGGAGGACCACAGTTTGGCCACCCCTGATTTACAGGAAGCCTGGGTCATCAGTATCTACTCTAGAGTGTGGTGACTGACTTTAGTAGAATACAGCAAAGACACTGTGGCATTCCACAGATTTTTCTCCATGTTATCTACATGGTCAGCAGTGGCTCATGAGAGGTTTCCTAGCCTCATGTTGGGGTAGCCAACCTCCAGGTGGTTCTGGAGATCACCCCGTCTAATGCTTGATTAGCAGATGACAGAGATTGGCCATTTTCAGACTGCGTTGTTATATTAACTGGCTGCTAATGGATTTTTTCTATCCTTTCAGACAGACTCAGTAACCGGCTATTAGTGGGCTTTATTGACCAGTTCATGCAAACCCACTTGTGTCATATTCACAAAGTGTGGTTGAGTCACTCTTGAAGGAAACTTTCTTCCATTTTCTCCCCCTTCGTTGCGCTTCTGAAGGCGCTTCTGTGATGTTTAAAATGTCCACAGCATTTCCTACAATGCTGCTTTCCCCCTTCCCTGCGCTTTTTCCCATTCAGCCTTCCACAAACTGCTTCTTTGTTTTAATGCCGTAAGTTGAGTGCTACAGTGCTAAACCAATAAGCTCTCCAGCACTATAGCAGCTCCTGTGCTCTATTGAGAAAACGGAGTCAAGGCATCGCAGGGGTGCATCTATAGCCCTGATGTGCTATATTGCTTTAGCAATATAGTAGTCAACTCAGAATGCTAAAAAATAAACCTCCAAGAAAGACCACGAGGCGAAAATGAGTGGGGATGGGGAGAGAGGGGCACTGTTTTAAATGACCATAGTGCTTCAGAGACGCCTCATTAACAGATAGAATCAGAGTTGGAAGGGAACTCCAGGGCTATCTAATCTGACCCCGTGCGGAATGCAGGAAAATCACAACTACCTGCCCACCCACATCCCATGTTCAGATGATGCCACCCCCCCCCCAAAAAAAAATCCCAAATCCCTGGCCAGTTTGCCCTGGAAGAAATTCAGTTCCTGATCCCAAAGGGGTGATTGGCATCTCCCTGGACATGCAAGAAAGGGCCCACAAGAACCTATGGCATTGGACCCTGCTGAGGTCCCTCCCCTCCCCTCCCTTCCCCAAACCCCACCCACCCCAGGCTCCACCCCCAAGACCTCCAGGTATTTCCCAACCCAGAACTTCCAGCCCTCTGCTTCAAAACTGAGAAAGGGTTTGAAAGAGCACTTTTCAAAAAGGCTGTGTTATTTTCGTTTTTTCTAAGTCCCTCATATTAGAGAGTGCGGAAACTTTTCAACCCATCAATTTATCCAAGCTGGGTGCTGTTCCAAAGTTCGAAACCCACAGCAGATGCTTGCCATCATTTTAGCAAATCGACAGATACCGCCGAACCGCCGAAATGCCGTCGGGTTTAATGAAACAGTATAAATTGAACACGACAGTCGTCCTCCCCCAATCCCCTCCCTTGCCATTTCTTCCAACCCTTACCAGAATTCAAGCGTGTGTTCCACTTTATCGAAATTTCCGATCTGGCCTCCTTCTTGTCAGGAGAACTGCTGCCCTCTACTGGCCTGCGACCGCAGCCGCCATGCCTCAGATCCCTAAACCATGAGGGAAATATGCGTTCAATTAAGTGGAAACAATGGGAGGGGGGCTTAAGGGGAGGGGGGAGAGGATATGGTTCGTACAAAGCAAAAATGTACAGCTCTTCCTGGGACAATAGCATCAGGCCCAAATGGCATTTCGGAGCCACCCTCAATCAAGGCCGCCTCTCCTACAATCCTTTGCTTTTCGGAAAAACAATAACTTGTTGAAGCACGGGTTGTATAACCCGCGCTCCGGTCCGCAGAAGCCCCGTACACAGTGTTCCCTCACAAGGGACAACAAAGGAAGCCGCCAGCTCCTTTTACGTAACTCAAACAAGTTTCAGAACAGATTGCTAATGTGGTTACAGCGATCGTCTTCGAGGCCGGGAAAGTGGAGCGGACAGTGCCGTTCGGCTCAGAATGCTCCGGAGCGGAAGGATCCTTCCGCCCAAACTGTTGGAATACGGCTAACATGAACAACAACTGGAAGAGTACCCCTTGAAAGGAATACTTTGTCCCGTTCATGGATGACGGGTCCCTCAAGGGCTATTAAACATGATCACAACATTCTGCCTGAAAACCCATTACCTATTTGCTGATGGAAGATTTGGAGTGTGGAGTGTAATATACAAGAGTGCATTAGTTTACATTTATTTATTTATTTATTTGTATGTCCCTGTTCTCCCCCGTGGGGACTCAAAGCACCTTACACTGTTCTCCTCTCCTCCATGTTTTCTTCCTAACAACCCTTGAGGCAGACTGGGCTGAGAATCACAGAATCACAGAATCACAGAATCATAGAATCACAGAATCACAGAATCATAGAATCACAGAATCACAGAATCATAGAATCATAGAGCTGGAAGGGGCCATACAGGCCATCTAGTCCAACCCCCTGTTCAACGCAGGACCAGCCCCAAGCATCCTAAAGCAAGAGAGGATGTAATTGGGCCAAAGTCACCCATCGAGGTTCCACGGCATAACGGGGATGTGAGCCCAGGGCTCCTAGCTAGTGGTCCAGCATTCTTAACCGCTACATGCTACATTACAAGCCAGGAAGAAAGAAAGAAAACGGCTGAAATGCATTGCAATCTTCTAGGGCTGCCAACCACTAGGTGGGTTCTAGAAATCTCCCAAAATGACAACTGATATCCAGGCCTCTCTATTTAAAGATTTAGGGTACAAAGAGCCGGAACGAGGGATTTTAGTAGGAACATCAGGGAGCCTCTTTCTGCACAAATATGGTAGCTTGCTTGCCAGGACCAACCTCTTTTTTGTTAGAGTCTAGCGCCACCACGGAAAGTGGCCAGAAGGGGAATTGCAGTTAACAACAAAGCAAGGGGCAGGTGACTCAGCTGGTTTCTGTCTGGTCTAACGAAGCAGTTGGCTCTGGACATACTCTTCCGACTCAGCACTTGGTGATTCATTCCACGCTCTTCTCATATGATTCGTCATTGCTCACCATTGACTTATGGGCTGGCTCAATTATAGGTATGCCAAACCTTCCTGTTTAAGTGGGAGACTTTCCCCCCAGCAGCCCAATACCCCTGCCACTGAGTGCTAGGGCAGTGGGGAGGAAATGGGGGGAATCAGCATTCTCCCCAGAGTTGTAACATCAAAAGCAACATCAAATCTTCAGGCTGGTGCTCTAGCACAGGGGTAGTCAACCTATGGTCCTCCAGATGTTCATGGACTACAATTCCCATGAGCCCCTGCCAGCATTTGCTGGCAGGGGCTCATGGGAATTGTAGTCCATGAGCATCTGGAGGACCACAGGTTGACTACCCCTGCTCTAGCATACACCCCCAAACTCTATGCTAAAACAATAGTAAAATCATAGAGTTTGGAGGGGCATGCTAGACCAGCACCCCCAACATATTGACATCACTTCCTAGAAGATACCAAATGGGTAGGTGAACAGGGCGAGCAGAGAAGCAACAGAATGAGCTGGTAGTCAGATTTGGTCACCTTATCAAGTTTTGGAGCCAGTCAAGAGCCTTGGCAGCCATCTGGAGCTCCGACCGGCTTGATTTCTGGGAATGAATTTTTGAAGGAGGCTGTGGCTGAAAAATTGCTAGAGCTTGTGGCTTTTTAATGAATTGTTAAATTCTGTGTATTTTCTAGCCCTTGTTGGTTGTTGCAAAATTAAAGAAACAATGAAAATAGCTGAATAATAATATTTTTTTAATGAACCCAAAATCTTTGTCTCTCATTAAACAAACCAATCATGAAGCTCTGCCAGAACAAGGTCCGGATTCTCTCTCATTTTCACAAGTTATAGTTTTCATCAGCAGTTTGCTCCTTATTAAAAGTTATAGATGTATGGCTCAAACAATCCCCCCCTTAGAAGTCAATTCTCACATTATCACTTTGACCATAGGCTCAAGTGCTTGAAGGGCTGTCACACAGAGGATGGAGCAGAGTTGTTTTCTGTTGCCTTAGAACAGGGTTAGTCAAACTGCAGCCCTCCAGATGTCCATGGACTACAATTCCCAGGAGCCCCTGCCAGCGAATGCTGGCAGGGGCCTCTGGGAATTGTAGTCCATGGACATCTGGAGGGCCGCAGTTTGACTACCCCTGTCTTAGAAGGTTGGACAAATTTTTGGCTCAGCATCCGGAAGAAGTTCCTGACAGTTAGAGTGGTTCCTCAGTGGAACAGGCTTTCTTGGGAGGTGGTGGGTTCTCCTTCTTGGGAAGTCTTTAAGCAGAGGCTAGATAGTCAACTGACAGAAATGCTGATTCTGTGAACTTCGGCAGATTGTAAGTGGGTGGACAGAAGGGGTTGTGTAACTGCTTGGCTCTTGTGGCCATTTCCTGCATTCTCCAGGGGGTTGGAGTAGATCCTGGAGGTCCTTTCCAACTCTATGATTCTAAGAGTAGAATGGACAATCCTGTCTCCTCTAACTGCTTCTCAGATAAGGATCTCATTTAGTTTAGATGGTTCGTTGTGGGGCAGAATTGATCAACAAGGTTATTTGAGAAAAGGAAGAAAAGGCTCTTCGTTTTTGTCATGGCTAATCAGTATATGCTTACACAGTAACTGCTGTGCTGTTTCATCGTTGTTAGCTGGCTAGCAACAGTTGAGTAAGATCTGGCTGAATTTTGTTCCTTTGGTGCTTGCAGGTACTCAAGACCCTGCACGTCCAAAGCCCTTGGGCAAGAGGGAAAGGGCTCTTGGCTTGAAGGTTGTAGCCTAGAGCTTGGATGAAGATTTTCTAGCAGAAAGGGAGACAGAGAGACCTGATGTGTGTTCAGGAGCCACCCTTTTGCATTAAGCAAAAAAAAAGATGAGAGTGTAAAGATGCTTTAGCGTAGAAACAGGTGAAACAACAAGGATGTGTCAATAATCAGTGCAAAAAGTAATGTGAGAAGTGAAAATAGCAATAAGCTATAGGTGCTGGTACTATCCTTCAAGGCCTTAATGCTGTCTGGATCCTGCCCAGGGAGAGATCGTATTTGACCTGCCCTTGACCAGTTGCTGGTCAAGTTCCAGATCAGCTTCAAGATGATACCTTGCGCCATCTGGACCCTGTGTGCCTGAAGGACCGCCTCTCCTAATAAGTTCCCCAGAGGGCATTATGCTCTGCAAACACCAACTTGTTGATGATTCCTAGCTCCAAAGAGGTCCAGCTGGCCTTGACCAGAGCCAGGGCCTTTTTAGGCTTGGCTCCAGCCTGGTGGTATGAGCTGCCAGTTGAGATCCAGGCCTTGACAGAGCAGTCACAGTTCCATGGGGGCTGCAAAACTGCACTCTTCCGCCAGTCCTATGACTGAGGTCATGGCAGCTTAGAAGTCTGTGGACCTCCTTCCCTTCCTCTCCAATAGTCTTTCTACTCTAGCCCCCCACCCAACTTCTCTATGTATTCCCCCACTGGAATAACCAAAATCACCAGCTGGATAATACCCTTTGGTGGAAATAGTGGAGCATTTGTATAATTTCACTGTGTTTCATTGTGTTTGTTTTTTTAAGCATTCAATTATTGTTGTAAACCAACCCAAGCCCGCCTGATGGGAGGGGCAGTCTAGAATTTAAATTATAAATAAATAAACAGCCAGAAATCCAGAGTTACATCCATTGCAGGAATAAAGAGGACCCAGTTATGAGAAATAGTATTTGTAAGGATTGTGGGAAAGTGGGTGTCTCCTATATATACTCCCTGCAGTCTTGGCCATCTTCTCCACAAGGTCAACTGGAGGGAGTATGGAACTATCTGACGAAAATTAACTTCCAAGTTCTGTTGAACTTCTTTGCATAAACATGCTCAGGACATCCTTGCATGCATGTTCTTCCAGAGTAGTCAGTGTGAGGCATACTGGCCACAAGAACCTTGTACAACACACTCAGCTACCAAAATATAGCTTTGTCCCAATGAAAAAGGTATGGAACCAGAAAAAGTACGGAACCGGAAAAAGTACGGAACCCAGGTACGGAACCATTTTGGACCAGATGTTCAGAACCCTGTGTGATATCTGAGTAACAATGTGGACACTCTTGGCATGAGAGATATAAAGTTCTGGCAAAGCACAATAAAGCACCTTCAGGAATTTCACACATGAAGGCTCATTTGTATCCTTGGTGGCTAAGAGGAAGTCCTGGTCCCATTCTGCACATGTTGGATAATGCACTTTCAATGCACTTTAGAAGTAGATTATCCTGTTCTGCACAGGAAAATCCAGCTGCCAAAGCACACTGAAAGTGCATTATCCTATGTGTGCAGACTTCATCCAGGTCACAGTCCTGTTAGACCTCTCTCAGCCTTCCTACCTTATAGGGAGTTGGTTGTGGAAATAGGAAGGAAAGGCAATTGTAAGCCTCTTGGGACTCATTCGGGTACTGAAAAGTGGGGTATAAAAGCCAACTCTCCTTCTTCTTCATCCTGCTTTGGTGGGTGGGGGGAATCAGTTTTAACCAGTTCTTCCCTTCCATGGCATCCCCAAACACCTCCTTCAATGCTGCTCCTGGTAGGATGCGAGTTCCCCGGAAACAGACTGAGTTGGAGGTTTCCTGTGGGAAGGGGCGGATCAATAAAAATCACTCCTCTCTCTGTGCTTGTGGCAATCTAGGTTGGCTCCATGTCTTTGGCCATATTTAGATTTGTTTAGGCCTCTGCCTGGGAAAGATGTTGATGCCCATTTGGCCATGTTGAGGTGCACCAGGTGAACTTATCTGCTTTAAGAATGAGCTTGGGGGAATCCCAATCGATTGCCCACAGCTGCGGTACCTGGTGATGGGCTAGGCTTCATTAGCGATGAACTCAGAGAACGCCTCAGCACATACAGAATTGCCCATCCCCTGCCGTTTCTTATTGTGCAACTGCATGAGCTATAAGATCCTTCGTGGCAGAGATGAAAAACATGACTAATGTGGATTCGGTAGCAAAGTTGACTCAGTTTCTTTCGAAACAACGACGCGCACCCCAAACCACCATGGGTGTGAATCCAGCCCGGCTATTGATGGGAAAGAAGATAAAGAGTCACCTGGACTCAATACATTTCCATATGGAGGTGAAAGGATGAAAGAAACAGAAGCATGGCCTGGATGATTAAGCCTCTGAGTTACACCCCAGGGTGTACATGGAAGATGTCCCCCACACTGAGAGAGAATCCAGTTTCTGAGGGAAGCCAGTATCCAGTGAGAGAAAGAAGAGTTCCTAATTTTACAGTTTACATCCCTGTTCTAAATCCAGGTAGAGGAGTGCACTGGTACCTTTTCTGAGGTGAAATTTAGACTCTTTGGGCTGGTAAAAGATTCTACCCATCGAATTTTACTTAGAATTATAGAATCAAAGAATCATAGAGTTGGAAGGGACCTCATGGGTCATCTAGTCCAACCCCCTGCACTATGCAGGACACTCACATCCCAATTGCTCATCCACTGTAACCTGCCACGCCCTTGAGCCTTCACAGAATCAGCCCCTCCGTCAGATGGCTATCTAGACTCTGTTTAAAAATTTCCAAAGATGGAGAACCCACCAACTTCTAGGTGCTTGCATTGTTCAACTATATTGTTCTGACAATAAACAACTGGCTGCACTCCTACAAACAAAGGGAATGTAGGTATATTTGTATATAACAAAAGGTAAAGGTATCCCCTGTGCAAGCACCTTCGTCAGACTAAGAACTCTTTACATGACAGGGAATATAAAGCAAAAATCAATTCTGTTACATCACTAGACTGTGTCACAACCAAATACAGCCAATGATAATTCTTTGCCTGTCATGGAAGGTGTTCATAGTCTGACGAAGAGTGCTTGCACTCAAAAGCTCACACCCTGAATAAATCTTTGTTGGTCTTAAAGGTGCTAAAAAGGTAAAGGTATCCCCTGTGCAAGCACCGGGTCCCCTGTGCAAGCACCCTTGGGGTGACGCCCTCCAGCGTTTTCATGGCAGACTCAATACGGGGTGGTTTGCCAGTGCCTTCCCCAGTCATTACTGTTTACCCCCCAGCAAGTTGGGTACTCATTTTATCGACCTCGGAAGGATGGAAGGCTGAGTCAACCTTGAGCCGGCTGCTGGGATTGAACTCCCAGCCTCATGGGCAAACAGCTTCAGACAGCATGTTGCTGCCTTACTACTCTGCGCCACAAGAGGCGCTATATAACAAAAAGGAACATGTAATTGTCACAACCAACTCCTGGCAACTGTGGGACAAACAAAAGTGGTTTTCCATTCCCTCCCTCCCTTGCCATTACCTCCCTCTGCCATCACCTCCCTCCCCCTCCCCATCTCCTTAGCAGTGATGCCAGCCTCCAGCTGGGGCCTGGGGATCCCCCAGAATTACAGCCCATCAGCAGGCCACAGAGATCTGTTCCCATGGAGAAAATGACTGCTTAGAAGATGAACTGTCCAGAATTGTACCCCATTGAAATCACTCCCCTCCCCAAACTCTGCCTTCGGCAGGCTTCACCCCCAAAGTCTCCAGGTTTTTCCCAACCTGGACCTGGCAACCCTACTCCTTGGAGGACCCCCATCTGAGTGCGGACTGTTGCCAACCTTGCTTAGCTTCCACAGTGTGACCAAGTTCTATGCTATTGATAGAGTAAAGGGGTACAAAGCAATTTCACTCTCATCTGCTGGTTGTTGTGGGACAGTGGGATTAAGTCCCCTTTGCTACAATAGCCAAGAGAAGCAGATGAGTAGAAGGACAGGGAGGGGAGGGGAGGCAGAGACAGGGCCCAGCTGAATTCTTGATTTTGTGACGTGATGTGCCCGCACAGTTTGCAGGGCCTGCAAAACGGAGCTCTTCCACCAAGCATATGGCCGAGGCCAGTGGCAACACCCACTGGACCCTCCAAAGATGGAGACCCCACCAACTTCTAGGTTCTTGCGTTGTTCAACTATATTGTTCTGACAATAAACAACTGGCTTTGCACTCCTACAAACAAAGTGAATGTAGGTTTATTGGACCACCCATTGAACCCTCGCCTTGAACCCTCTCCTACCAGATAGGCCCACCAGACACACCGTGGGGCGATCCCGATCTGACCAATCTGCAGGGCTATGGTCAACATGTAACTCTATGCACACTAGGAAACAAATCACAAAGGAACTCGCTTCTGGGTCAGGCCGCATAGCCCCTTTCCTTCATGCATGCATACGCACTTGTGTATTTTACAAGCCCATTAATCAAGATATCCTCAGGACACCAGCCTGAGACCTTTGACCTTGTCCACTGCTGTACTCTTCATGCGAGAAGCCTTATGGTACAGCCCAGCAGTAGGACAACGCCGGGAGTTGAGGACAGCTTGACAACATGGATAGCTCTGGACAGGAGAAGCCGCTGCCCCCCCAGGAGATGTTCAGCGTCAGTGACGAACATCTACAAGCGTCTACTGCCAGTCGTGGCAGATGTAGCCGGCAGCGCAATGAACCACTCTGTTGCTTCCCTTATAGATGATTGATTAGTATGTACAGAGGAGCCGTGCTGGTTTTGTCAGCAGGGGCAATGAGCTAGTTCCAGACATAAAACAGCATGTATTTTTATAGGGGAAAAGAATTTTCACCCCACTAAATGCTAAACTGGGAAGATGAAGACAGAGTCTTTTCTCGCTTTTTAAAAAAATGTGGTTACCTATCAGTTTGTATCTTAAAGAGATACAAATTTGGGTACCCTGCTTTTTATTACCTGGAAGGGACGCAAAACAGCTGACAATTGCCTACTCTTCCTCTCCCCGCAACAGGCACCCTGTGAGGTAGGTGGAGCGGAGAAAGCTCTATGAGAACTGCTTTGCAAGAACAGCCCTAGGAGAACTGTGACCAGCCCAAAATCACCAAGCTGGCTCCATGTGGAGAGGTAGGGGATTCAAACCAGATTCTCTAGATTAGAGGCTGCTGCTCTTACCCATGACACCAAGCTGGCTCTGGTGCCCCAGAGTGTTATCCTATGCAGAGGACCGCTGGACTTTGACTGGCTGACTCAGGTTCCTCCCAGGGGGGTTGAAGGGTAGGCGTGGTCAGCTGACATCACTTCCTGGTACCTTAGGATCACTCTGTTTAAAGTTTTCTTCCATGTTAGGATATGTTGTTGTTGTTATGTGCGAAGTTGTGTCCGACCCATCGCGACCCCATGGACAATGATCCTCCAGGCCTTTCTGTCCTCTACCATTCCCCGGAGTCCATTTAAGTTTGCACCTACTGCTTCAGTGACTCCATCCATCCACCTCATTCTCTGTCGTCCCCTTCTTCTTTTGCCCTTGATCGCTCCCAGCATTAGGCTCTTCTCCAGGGAGTCCTTCCTTCTCATGAGGTGGCCAATGTTAGGATATAACACTGGATTAAAAAAAAGCCATGGAAGGAAAGGATTGTGGAGTTAGCATGACACAGTACAGGGGTATCCAGTTTAAACTGGGAGCAGGCCAAGGTGCCACTTGAGTTAGTCACAGCATATCTGTTTTCTTATCAAGCATCCTAGAAGAAGAAGAAGAAGAAGAAGAAGAAGAAGAAGAAGAAGAAGAAGAAGAAGAAGAAGAAGAAGAAGAAGAAGAAGAAGAAGAAGAAGAAGAAGAAGAAGAAGAATTGGTTCTTATATGCCACTTTTCTCTTCCCGAAGGAGGCTCAGAGTGGCTTACAGTCGCCTTCCCTTTCCTCTCCCCACAGCAGACACCCTGTGAGGTGGGTGAGGCTGAGAGAGCCCTGATATTCCTGCTCGGTCAGAACAGCTTTATCAGTGCCGTGGCGAGCCCAAGGTCACCCAGCTGGCTGCATGTGCGGGAGTGCAGAATCGAACCCAGCATGCCAGATTAGAAGCCCGCACTCCTAACCACTACACCAAACTGGCTCTCTTATGTATTCTTCTGAATGTGAGGGGGCCAAACAAGGAGTGAAGGGGAGCATTTTTCATTTGGAACTCTGGGATGCCTCTCAGCAGCTCTAGGTATAAGATCTCTCAGTGACCTTCTGCTGACCAGATCGGCACCTCAAGCCGGTGCCTTTCAAGAAAGGACTCTAGCTCACCTTGAAAAACAGCCATTCCAGTGGATAAGATGTGATGTGCATGTCAGATGGTCATCAAGCTACTGGAGCAATAAGTTAAAGATTGGAATGACTACTGGTGAAGTTCTCCAAGCTTTATCTGATTGCCTTTACAACTCAGGAAGGAACTTGTCTCTTCTGACCTCTTGCTTGTTTTCTTCTCGGACGTAGCAGCAGCTGGCGGGGGAGGCAAACAGCCAACCTGGTTGACCTTTGAGCGGAGAAGATCGTGCTTGAAAGCACACTCTTCAAGGCTGCACTACTGAGGCCTAAGGGTATGATTTCTCAAACATGTAGTAAGTGTGGTGTAAATCAGGGGTAGTCAACCTTTGGTCCTCCAGATGCCCATGGACTACAATTCCCATGAGCCCATGGACTACAGATGCCCATGGACTACAATTCCCATGAGCCCCTGCCAGCATTTGCTGGCAGGGGCTCATGGGAATTGTAGTCCATGGACATCTGGAGGACCACTGGTTGACTACCCCTGGTGTAAATGACTTGGCCATCAATCAGCTGTTGGAACAGTATCAAACAACAGGAATCCAGGGATGCCTCTGAAAACAGGAGGTCTGTCCTTCTTGGTAATGTGTTTTCTGATGTGGTGACTGAAAATATTACCCCACCGGCAGGAACCAATGGTGTGAAAAAGACTGTTCAAGCAGAACCTCAAGACCCAAAGTCAGAGGCAGTAGAAAAGATAAAACAATATTGTTTTCTTCCAGCACTACTATGCTTCTGAAAAGAGGGATACATTTACACATGGTAAATAATGCACTTTCAATCCACAGTCAATGCACTTTAGTGATTGTTTGCAAGAGGATTTTTCTATTTCACACATGGCTTTTCAGCAGTCTCCTTCCCCCCCCCCCCCATTCCATATGCGTTTTGTTTCCCCTAATGGCTAATTTGATATTAGCCTGGTCTATGTCCAGCATATCTCCCTATAGATTTAAACTGCAAGGTTTTATGCAAAACATAAATGATGTAATTTTGAATCACCCACTAGAGGGAGCAAAACACACATGGAACAGGGGGGAAACCCTGAAGCAACAGGAAGTTACAAGCCAGGAAAACAAGCATGTGGAAAAGCCCACAGTAAAATCCAGTTGTAAAGTGCTTTGTGATTGGACTGAAAATGGATTATGCAGTGTGTATGAAAGTTCCCTGTATTTTCTACATTGACAATTTTTCATTGGTTGGGTGGGAAAAATCAAACATTCTTGCTACATCAGAGATAATATTCATGGCCAGATCTTCACAAACCATTAAAGTGCACTGTAAAATTCATTTCCACAATCCAAGGTCATGCAAGGTCAGGGTCATATAGGAAAAGTCACTTGGTGAGGCTCAAATCCCAGCAGAGTCCACCGCTGGCCAGAGGTGTTTGGCGTTCTGACAGGCCATGGCCTCGGCAGGGAAATAGAGAAAGTAACCACTCTGCTATCTCCAGTATCTTTCTGGCCAGGGAAAGGGAGATGTCTCCATAATCTTGATCTGGTAATGGTGGGCAATTCAACTCCTCCCTCACATGTTGACACCATTTATTTGTACTAAATAAGAGTTTTTAGCATTAGCAGAGCTCTCTGCCATGAAAACTGGTGGGATGCTTCACCCTGGACAGAGCACCCCTTTCTTGAAGAACTATTTCTTTGTTTAGGGCAGGGGTAGTCAAACTGCGGCCCTCCAGATGTCCATGGACTACAATTCCCATGAGCCCCTGCCAGCGGCTGGCAGGGGCTCATGGGAATTGTAGTCCATGGACATCTGGAGGGCCGCAGTTTGACTACCCCTGGTTTAGGGTATAGGTACTTTACACTCACCCAAGCAATCATTGCAGCGAGAGCAAATATTTTCTGTAACTTCTCAAATATGCTGGGGACTTTCCAGTTTTGTGAAATGTCAAGGATTTTGAAAGCACATTGCATTCTTCTCTGGTCGTTTACTTTTAAACCTGTGTTTTGTTATGTTTTCCCATGGTCCTCTCCATACACATACTGCTGTATCAACATCATACTTAGGGTTCCCAACCCTGGGATGACAACTGATCTCCAGGTGATTGAGATGTTCACCAAGAGAACATTTTGGAATGTATCTGTTTGGAGGGTGGAGTCCACAGCATCATGCCCAATTAAAGTCCCTCCCCTCCACAAATCCCACTCCCCTCAAGTTCCACTCCCCAAAATCTCCAGATATTTCCAAACTCAGAGCTGACAAACCTAGGCCTAGTCTGCACACAATAGATAATGCACTTTCAAGGCACTTTCGTAGTAGATTTCCCTGTTCCACACAGGAAAAGCCAGCTGCCAAAGCACATTGAAAGTGCATTATCCTATGTGTGCAGACTAGGCCCTAGTCTTGCTGATGATTGCTGTGTGATTGCCTATCAAACTCTGTTGAAGATGGCCTTCATTGAGCTGTCAACACAAGCCAAAAAGGTGTTTGGCCTCAATCGTGGAAGTGATCAATGAGGAATTAGGCATAATCCTACCATTTGGGGATTGTGCTGTACAAGACGAAACTTGATACTTTCATAATAAGAATTTCCTTGTCAGATAAGATCAGTTCAGGCTTCCTAACCATAGACAGTCAGAAACCTCTAGAAGCTCAATAAGTCTACGAAAGGGACTGCTGTTCCCTGTCATTTGTCCCTGGCATGAAGTACACTGAAAACAGAGATTCCATTTAGTAATCCATTCTTGAAATTGCCTTCTAGGAGTTTGTCTAATTTATTAGAATAGCCTTTTAAACCAGTGGCTAGCACCACCTCTTGCAGTACTTAATACCATCCATTTTGTCTAGCTGGGGTATTTTGTCTACCTGTCCTGACTCATACTGCCAATCAGCCTCCATTGATATTGACTATTTTGAGGGAACGAGAAAAACATGTGTTCATCTCTTCTCTCCTTGCTGTTCATAATCATAGAATCATAGAGTTGGAAGGGGCCATACAGGCCATCTAGTCCAACCCCCTGCTCAACGCAGGATCAGCCCTAAGCATCCTAAAGCATCCAAGAAAAGTGTGTATCCAGCCTTTGCTTGAAGACTGCCAGTGAGGGGGAGCTCACCACCTCCTTTGGCAGCCTATTCCACTGCTGAACTACTCTGACTGTGAATGTTATAAAACTACCGAGATCCTCTCACTGGTTGCTTCAGACCTATCATTTCCCACTTTTTGGGCTGCAGTGGAAAGTCCCTAAGACCTATGAATAGCTCTTCTCTGGGTGTGTCTGATGGAGAAAGAGTCAGGAAATCGCACAACTCTCCCATACAGCTCCTCTTGCGAAACAAGATCTTCTGATAAACTCGTGTTGACTAACTAAGCAATCATGGATTGAAGTCATTAGATCTAAACACTAGTTGGATTGCCCAGACCCTGCCTGAGATAATTTTTTATAGCCTGTCTTCGGGTTGTTTAATATAAACGTTGTGCTGGATTTCTTTTTGTTTAAATTGGTGCTTGAGTACAGTAACATTTGACAGATTTCACGAGATGTACTGCCTGATTTTGGCAGCCTTCTGTGTCATGAATAAGGTTTCCGGCACTGGGTTGGGAAATACCTGGAGATTTGGGGAGGGGGGTGAAACCTGAAGAAGGGGGCATCTGGGAAGAACTGCAGCAGTCTACCCTCTAAAAGCCATTTGCCCCAGAGGGGGGATAGGAAAGAGGAAGATCCGGGTTCAAATCGATCTGAATTCAGTAGGATCAACAACGGGAAAAACAAAGTAAGAGCAAAATCAGCTCTGGAGATCAATTGTAATAGAGGAAGATCTCGAAGTGGCACCGGAAAGTTGACAACACTAGTTATGTCTTTTTTTTAAATATTTAATTCTTAAAAGGTCATTAATAATGTCATGTTGTAGTAATGCCTTGGCTTTCCCTTCCCTGAATTCCAGGTAGTGCTTGGGTTCTCCACTGGTTGGCTATATCTTGCATTCGGCTTCTCCTACCATCCTCTTTAAGGAGCCTCTTGTGGCGCAGAGTGGTGAGCAGCAAACATGCTGTCTGAAGCTGTGACCATGAGGCTGGGAGTTCGATCCCAGCAGCCAGCTCAAGGTTGACTCAGCCTTCCATCCTCCCAAGGTCGGTAAAATGAGGACCCAGCTTGCTGGGGGGTAAACGGTAATGACTGGGGAAGGCACTGGCAAACCACCCCGTATTGAGTCTGCCATGAAAACGCTAGAGGGCGTCACCCCAAGGGTCAGACATGACTCAATGCTTGTACAAGGGCTACCTTTACCATCCTCTTTAATGTGGAAAATTTCTAAATTAATTTCAAAATTGGTACATTTGTACATTTCCAGTGTTCTGTTTTGTTTTGTTTTTTAATTCACAGGTTTTGTTATCCCTCTCTCACAAGCTACAGAATTTTGTCTTCAGGCATTTGTATGCCACTTGGCTTAGAAAGCCATCTGTAGAAATTGACATCTGTCAATTCATTTAAATGTTTATATTCTACCTTTCCACAAGGCTCAAGATGACCATAATAGTTAACAACCAACTAAAATAAATTATCCAATTTAATCTTGGATTTAACCTCTGCAAGCAGGCTCAGGGCAACTGACAACAGTAAAAAATAAAAGCATCATTAAAACAGCTTCCCCCGCTACCTTAGTGTCTCATATCCAAAAAACTGGCCGTAGGGAAGGAAGCCAAGGAAAGGAATGAGACTCATTTGATTCCCAATTGCCATGGCCTCAACCACAGGCCTGGTGGAAGAATGCCATCTTGTAAACCCTGAGGAATGACTGTTCTGTCAGAGCCCAAATTTTGACTGGTAACTCATTCCACCAAGTTAGATCCAGGTTCAAAAAGATCCAGGTTAGATCCTGGTCAAGGCCAGGCAGATATTTTGGAGGGCCAGAGACCATCAACAAGTTAGCATTCGCAGAGTATAATGCTCTCCCAGGAACATATTAGAAGAGGTGCCCCATCAATACCAAGATCTTGAATCTGATCCAGAAATTGACTGGCAACCAGTGCAGCTGCTGGAGACCAGGTTGAATATGAGCCTGTTGACTTTCAGGTGGCGACTATCCCAGTAACGACACGAACCCAGTATTGGCAACTGGCAACAGTATTGGCCGCAGCCATTTATTAACCTGGACCCCTCCCAAACAGAGGGTTGGCCCGAATGCCAGTAAGGGAGCCTAACCTTGTCAGCTGTCCGGCTGACCACCAAGAACCGTGGCACTCCGGCTCCACGCCTCGCTCCCAGCCAGGAGGATGGGACGCTTTCCGCCGCGGGATCCCTGTGAAGCGACATCGGAGGACCCAACGGGTGTCCGCCTCCATTAGGTCCCCTGTCCGCTTGGCCCCAGGCCCCTGGCCTCCCAGCCGGGTAGGCCACACCCGGTTAACAGCCGGTCTCATTAGTGAGAACCCCTACTCCGGGGAGTCCCGTTCGCAGACGGGCTCCCCGCCAACAGGCTCCCTACCTGGCATAACCCAAGACTGCAACGAAGAACTTAACATGAAAACAAGGGGGGGATGGGAGGGTGACTGTCTGAGCTGCGTGTCGGCTCAAAAGAGGGCAGGCTGCCTGCTCCGGGCCTATTTAAGGCCAGCAGCCCCGCCCCACACCATCGCGCCACAACGTATCCCGATGACGTGGCTGGGTCCGCGCCGCTCGTAAGCGCCCCCGCCTCGTCAACAGCGGCCGCGCTCAATCGTGGCCGCTACTTCTCATGAGGACCCAAGCCAAGGTATTTTAGACCAGCTGAAATTTCCAAGTCAAAGCCAAGGATAGGCCTGCATAAAGTGAGTTACAGTAATCCACTCTGGAGGTAGATGATTTGGAGGTAGTGTCTGGATGACTGCTGGCAGGCTCCATGGTGCTCATGGGCACTGTGTTGGGGATACCTCCCGTAGGCTATCTTGGAACCCAAAGGGGTGTAGTATCCCCAACGTCCACTACCACAAGACACAAAGTCAGGTTTCAGAGTGCCTCCACCACCCACCATGAAGCTGATAGTGTGGTATAGGAAGAGGCTGTTGCAGAAGGAGTGGAGGCAAAATGTTTTGAGCCAGCACTGATTCTCTGACCCTCTTCTTGACTGTTTATGCACTGGGAACTTCACTGCCCCAGCTCCCGTTCAGGAGCACAAATCAGGGGCGTATGAGGCGCACCAGGCCAAATGCTCCCCCGTGTGGGAGCAGGAAGAGGTGGGGCAACCTGCCATGACTAAAACTCCAGCCTACAGCCCAGCATGAAGCCTGCAGTGCATAAACGGTCTTTCTCTGCTTTAATTCCCAATTAAATTGGTAAGTCAAGTCAAGTTTATTTACATGGTCAGGGACCAGAATACAGATAAAGCTTTAAAATTTTTAGGCAATATAAAAATTCAAAATTTTCAATACAATTAGTTACAAGGATGTGGCAATCATGGTTGCGAGTGTTTCTATTTCTGGCAGGCTTGAAGCGCGTGGGATTTAAATGGTTAAGTTGCAAGATTTAAAAGATGTGAACCATACACTGCTGCAAACTGAACCTACTAAGGTTGACCGATCCAGGTTGGGGATCTCCTGGGGATTTGGGATGGATCTTGAGAGGACAGGAACCCCAGTGGGGTACAAGGCCATAGAGTCCACCCTCCAAAGCATCCGCTTTCTCCAGGGGAAATTGACCACGTGGTTCTGTCTTAATTCTTGCTACAGTGGCACTGCTGCTTTGCATAGAAGTCGAGGTTATTAGCAATCCCAAATCCAGGAAGCATAGAATCATAGAGTTGGAAGGGGCCATACAGGCCATCTAGTCCAACCCCCTGCTCAATGCAGGATCAGCCCAAAGCATCCTAAAGCATCCAAGAAAAGTGTGTATCCAACGTTTGCTTGAAGACTGACAGTGAGGGGGAGCTCACCACCTCCTTAGGCAGCCTATTCCACTGCTGAACTACTCTGACTGTGAAAAATGTTTTCCTGATATCTAGCCTATATCGTTGTACTTGAAGTTTAAACCCATTACTGCATGTCCTCTCCTCTGCAGCCAGCAGAAACAGCATCCTGCCCTCCTCCAAGTGACAACCCTTCAAATACTTAAAGAGGGCTATCATGTCCCCTCTAAACCTCCTTTTCTCCAGGCTGAACATTCCCAAGTCCCTCACCCTATCTTCATAGGGCTTGGTCCCTTGGCCCCAGATCATCGTCGCTCTCCTCTGTACCCTCATAGAAATTCCTCATAGAACCAAGCCCTGTGGGGAAAGGTGGGACCTTGAGAATGTTCAGCCTGTTGAAGAAGAGGTTGAGAGGGGACTGGATTGTCCTCTTTAAATATGTGAAAGGTCATCACTTGGAGGGGGGGCATGGAAAGGTTCCTATTGGCAGCAGAGGAGAGGACCCACAGTAATTGCTTTAAATTGCATGTAGAACAGTATTGGCTAGATATGAGGATTTTTTTTTTCACAGAGTAATTCAGGAGTGGTATGGGCTGCCTAAGGAGATGGTGAGCTCCCCCTCATTGACAGTCTTCGGGCAGCTACTTATTCTGGATGCTTGAGGCTGATCCTGCATTGAGCAGGGGGCTGGACTAGATGGCCTGGATGGCCCCTTCCAACTCTAGGATTCCATTCTATGATTAAAACTGATAATTATTATATAAAGTTCCTTTATACAGAAATAAATCAGACCAAGATTAACGTAGAGACTGCAGCCACTAGAATCTCCAAACAGCAGGGCTCGTGGTAGTCTGTAACTTTTTTTAAGGTTATGAAACCATCGCCTGCAAACACATCATCTCCACCAAATGATGGAAAATAGGGATGCGTGAAGTGAAAATGAATTCCCCAGGCTGTTTAAAGCTGATGAGCATTATATCAATTTTATTATATTCTTGCTGGACAGCAGCTGCATACAAGATGGTCAAACAAAGCGCTGGTTGGATTGGGGCCATTGCCACCCACTTAGCCCAAGACATGCGTGCTGGTTGGCGTTCATTTCCTATCAAGGGCGTAAGAAAGAGCGTCCAATTCTGAGTGCTGACATGATTTGTCAAGCTCCCCGTTGTAGATACCTTTGAAAAGACGTGACCCGAGACCATGATGCTAAACAAAAGTGCTCGTCATGTAGTCAGTGACAGCAGTCCTAAATTGCCACTCAGGCTTCTAAATAATGGCACATCTTGCATGCATTTGCAGCGAGGTTTAGCGGAAAAGGACAAAATTATCACATCCTTGTGGAAATGCATTTTCTTTCTCCTTTTAAGCCATGTCCTGCTAAACATAATGCCGACCGCTTTTCTTGAAAGTGTCTATGGATTTTTGCTTTGGAAGAGACTAGGACTCAAAGGCATTTTGACATCCAGCATGAAGTTCCATGGGGGGGATGAAATAACAAATGCCTATAAATAAAGGTGATGATTTAAAAGAGACTGTCATGCAGGGGAAGAGAAGCTTCTCCCATATTCATCATTTCAAGGCCACTCCATTTAGCACAGTCATATTGCCTAAGCTAGGAAATATGATGTGGGCATTCCTAGTCTTCTAAAATTTCTCCTGGGGTTCCCAACACTACCCATGCAAAACCAGGTGATCTGCAGGGTGATGCCCATGGAGGGTAGAGTTTGCAGATCCATCCTGCCAATTTCCCCCTCCAGAGCTGCCCAGGATACTTCCATTCGACCCGCCCTCTTTTACACCTAGTAATCTGCCTTCTTCAATAAGCAAGCTAGTTTGTCCTGGATTCTCCCCTTTATTTCCTGCCTTAATAGCAGGTAGCTTGTTAGGGGAAGGGTTTAAACTGTGCTTGGTAGTTTACATTTCCTTTCTGTTGCACCTCTATTTTTATTTCCCCAATTTAACTTGGTTCTCCTTCTGTTAATTCAATAAATGTCTTTTCAAGAAGCGTATTCCCCTTTGTTTCTTTTGAGTGTTGGCCTGTATTTCAACCCTGGTTGCATTCTAACTCCTTAATACCCCACAATACACATCTCTTCTCTTAGCTAGTGTTAGAACTTTTGGACTAGACTGGGTCCTAGGTCCCTCCAGAGAAATAAAACTGCAGGGTAACAGAGCGTTCTGAAAGTACACAGTTATTAATTACCTTTGTGGACAAGGCACAGATCCAGACCCACAGTGCTTTCAGGATTAAAAGAGAGGTTCTATACTAGGAAAGATTATTTACAAAATATATCCTATTCATCTGCTTCAGTCTCCTTACTGAAGAAGAGCGCAAAAGCTTAAAAGATAGTTATAAAGAAAACACATTGCAAGCCCCTATGGCTGGCTCAAGCAGACTACATGCCTGCAGATCAGCAGAGAGCCTTAATGGCTGCTGCTCCTTGCTTGAGAGCACACACATAGATCTTCCAGATGAAACAGGACATAGGTGGGAGCCCAACTTAAACAAAGGAGGGGTTTTTCTACTGCTCATGACTGCACTGGCCACCCGGCACCACTAGTGAGCACTCAGGTGCAGCTTAGCTGCTTAAACAATTTAACAGCCCGTCAAGGCTGACTGCAATTCCAACAGTTAGAAAGTGGATGCTTTCACTAGCCACAGGGGCTACATGTGCACAAGTGCTTTGGGTGCAAACTGCCACTCCCCTGGCAGTTAGGACCACTCACACACACCCCATTCTAGCAATGCAAGGATTTATGATGCTTTGTAATCCAAATTAAGTCTGAAGAAAACAAAGATAGAGACACTAGGAGACTTTCCACAAAGTTGTATTATGGCACTTTTCTTTAAAAAAAAATGATTGAAACCAAATGTGAGAAAGAACTCATGAACTCAAACCACAGGTCAGCAAAGACCAGCAATGTCTACTCTGCCTGGCCATGACTTAATACGATCTCAGGTGTCTTTCATAGGATCCTACTTCTGCTTTTTTTAATCAACATATCAATGGCACCCAGTCCAAAATCTCCAGACCAGCTGGATGAGAGGGTACATAAAGATGCTGAGTAAAATGAGTGACAAAATCATGCCTTCCAGAACTCCACATTTGCCTGAGACCAACCACAGGTCACCCCCAACCCCTGACATCCCCCTCCATGGCCTGAAGCAGCCTGACCTCTCTAGGGGGTTTAGCTTCTTATATTGTTATTATTGGGATCACTGAAGTTGTTGTTTAGAACCACTGTTGGGTTGTTATTGTTGTATATTGACGATGTTGTATGTTGACTCGTTCCATGTATCCCCCTATGATGTTGTATGTAAACCGCCCTGAGCCATATGGAAGGGTGGTATAGAAATAAAATAAAATAAAATAAAATAAAATAAAATAAAATAAAATAAAATAAAATAAAATAAAATAAAATAAAATAAAATAAAATAAAATAAAATAAAATAAAATAAAATAAAATAAAATAAAATAAAATAAAATAAAATAAAATAAAATAAAATAAAATAAAATAAAATAAAATAAGCATTGTAAAATTTCACATCTTTCAAATTCAAACATTAAAATGTTTGTGGGGAGGGGCGGTATAAAAATCTAACATTTAAAAATGTGTACAACTTATTGCTGTTGCAATGCAGGATGACGGGTTGCTGACTCTTAACAAATGTTTCCTAAGATCATGCCTTTCTTTCCCATGATAAGAGCCAGAGTCCAGGAGCACCCTAAAAACTAACAAACTAGGTGGCAAGGTGTGAGATTTTGTGTGAGTCACTGCTCACTGTTTCAGATCCTGAAGTGACTAACTAACAACATTTGTGGCAGGGGAAGAAGTCTCAGGAGTCACTGCTCAATTATCAACTGAAGAAGTGAGCAGTGACTAAGGAAAGCTCCTCCCTGCTTTGAGACTCCTTCAGGTACAGAAAAGCAGCATATAAGAATCTTCATCTTCTTCTTCATCATCTTCTTCGTCTTCTTCTTCGTCTTCTTCACCATCTTCATCATCATCTTCATCATCATCTTCTGGCTCCTGGATTCTGGCTGTTTTCCACCATCACAAACAGACTAATAAGGTTACCCATCTTTCCCCTCCTGGCAGCTAACCCAACATACATACACACACACACACACTCATATGTAAAATTTAAGGAAATCCTGTGAATGACTTGAACTTTGGGCTGCCACTGGACTCAATCTTCTGCTCATGTCTGTTTGTTAACACCAGCATTTGGATGCTTCTTTATGGCACTTCACCGATCTCAATTACTGCTTTCATCCAGATTGCAGAGAGAAATATCAACAACCTCAGATATGCAGATGATACCACTCTAATGGCAGAAAGTGAAGAGGAACTAAAGAGCCTGTTGATGCGGGTGAAGGAGGAGAGTGCAAAAGTTGGCTTGAAACTCAACATCAAGAAAACAAAGATCATGGCATCTGGCCCTCTGAATTCCTGGCAAATAGATGGGGAAGAAATGGAGATAGTGACAGATTTTATTTTCCTGGGCTCCAAGATCAGTGCAGATGGGGACTGCAGCAAAGAAATTAAAAGACGCTTGTTCCTGAGGAGGAAAGCTATGGCAAATCTAGACAGCATCCTAAAAAGCAGAGACATTACTCTGCCAACAAAAGTACATTTAGTCAAGGCTATGGTATTCCCAGTTGCAATGTATGGCTGCGAACGTTGGACCATAAAGAAGGCCGAGCGTCAAAGAATTGAGGCTTTTGAACTCTGGTGCTGGAGAAGACTCTTGTGAGTCCATTGGACTGCAAGGCGAACAAACCGGTCAGTCCTAGAGGAGATCAGACCGGACTGCTCCTTAGAAGGCCAGATCCTGAAGATGAAACTCAAATACTTTGGCCACCTCATGAGAAGGAAGGAATCCCTGGAGAAGAGCCTAATGCTGGGAGCGATCGAGGGCAAAAGAAGAAGGGGACGACAGAGAATGAGGTAGCTGGATGGAGTCACTGAAGCAGTTGGTGCAAACTTAAATGGACTCCGGAGAATGGTAGAGGACAGGAAGGCCTGGAGGATCATTGTCCATGGGGTCATGATGGGTTGGACACGACTTCGCACCTAACAACAACAAGCAAAAAATTATCAGATGGCTGTATTTGGATGCTGTGACACAGTTTACTAATGTAACAGAATTAACTTGTGCTTATATATTCACACTGTCACAATGGTCAGTTCATAGTCTGACAAAAGAGTGCTTGCACTCGAAAGCTCACGCCTTGAATAAATCTTTGTTGGTCTTAAAGGTGCCTCTGGACTCTGATTTTACTGGAATTTATAGTGAAGCAAAACATACTTGCCTTTGAGCATCTCCACAACTCTCTAGTTAAAACCATCTTTAGGAGATTACCTGGTTGTTGGAGGGGGGCGGGGGAATGTGCAAGATCCCCAAATGCCAGTAGCCAGAAGGGAACGTCAAATAGCCATCTTTCTGTCATCGGGTGTTAAAAAAAAAAAAAAAAGAGCACCCCTGCCCTCACCCCTTTTCAAAAGCACGGATTAGTGTCACGAACGGGCTGGGGAAATTGTCATCTTTGGAGTTTGGAGAGTTAATTTTCCATTCGCACAAATCAATCACAGTAATAACACACTGGAAAAAAGGGGGCAGAAACTTCAATCCCCTGCGCCAAGTGGCTTTGCATTACACACACACCTATGTTGTGCCCCAAGGTCATTCGGCAGTTTTGTGCAAGCAGGGAGCCCAATTTCGGCATAGGTATTTGCATTATCACTTAGATCTGCCCCCGGGTGGAATGGAGGGCGGGGAGATCATTTCAAAATGATATTTTAAAGACTGTGAGGCCACTGGGAATGTTTTCTTAAAGTGCTATCTGCAGGCAACGAGAAACAAAAGGCTTCTGCGGAGTTAACGCTCGTGTTCCTTGACGGCAGCGCAAGGCACTCGCTGAGCTTTAATCGAGCATCAAACCACAAGCGCTCTTAGTAGAGAATTGGGCGGAGAAGTCGCAAGACTGGCCCTCCAATTTTCCACACATTGGACTAGCAAATAAGCAAGGTCAACTGCACAGTGCCCTGAAACATTCTTCACAGAAGGAAGCCAAATCTGGCGCAATCTTCTAGACATTTGGGGGTTGTTTTGCACAATTTGTTTGGGTATAGCAGCGGTTCTCAACCTTCCTAATGTCATGACCCTTTAAGACAGTTCCTCATGTTGTGGCGACCCCCAACCATCAAATTATGCAAGGGTTCTTTCACAGAAATTAAACCAAAACTGACCAATGATGTGAAGATCCATTGTTCATGATTGTTTTTTTTCCCAGGGGCACTGCTGGAGCGACTGGTGTATGAGCGTGGGCAGCTGCAAGAAAAGCGTGGGTGTATGAGCGTGGGCAGCTGCAACAGTGGTGGTGCCCCCCCCCCCGGCCAAGCTGCTTGTCCTGCCACAACCCCTGTGAAAAGGTCATTCAACCTCCAGCGGGGTCCCGATCCCGAGGTTGAGAACCGCTGGGGTCTAGGGTTGCCATCTCTGGATTAGGAAATACTTGGAGACTTTGGGGTTGGAGCCACAAGTGAGAAGGATGTAGGGTGGGAAGGAATGTCATGGAAGGATAATGCTATGGAGTTCACCCTCTAAAAGCAGCCATGTTCTCCTGGGGAACTGACCTGTTATTCCAGGGGATCCTCATGTCATATCTGGGGACTGGCATCCCGATTTGGGTGTCATGGCAACAGCTGCGCTATTGGATCACCAATAGCCAATGGCTGACCCAGCAAGAAGAAGAGCTCCTCCACCAGGCATCTGGTTTAGGTCGACCTGAACCATAACTTCCCATGACCCCCCCCCCCGAGTCTCCCTCCTATGGCAACCACTGCAGATCTGCCCAATCCGCTGGGCTATCAGTATGCACTGAGTTAATGTTCTTTACTATTCTATCATTCTGCTACATTGCTTGCCATTATCCCTGTGTTGTTGTCACAAACTGAATTGCTGATTTTGTGTGACCCGCCTTGAGCCTCCGGGGGGAAGTGGGATATAAATTAAAGGGTAATTATAATAATAATGATAATAATAATAATATCTGTATTGTTTCTGTTACATGTAAACTGCCCTGAGCCTTTGGGGAGGGTGGTATACAAGTATAATTCATTAATGAATGAATTAATAGAGCAGATAATACTTTTGCTCTCTCTGTGTGACCTAGCACTTCGTAAATATGCCATTCTGAGCTTCTCAGAGGAAGGATGGGTTTAACAGTGGATAGACAGATGGATGAGACAGTAAAATCAAGGTGAGGACTGGGAAGTAAATCAACCCACTCTTTTGAAACAGGGATTTTAATCCCATTTTTTTAGGACTGCAAAAGTCCATTTGGTGCCGCCTTTTCATTGATGGCGCTAGAATCCTTCAGCAAAACAGTTGATGGATAAAATATTAAGAATTGTGTTAGTGGAGATGACCTACTTGAAACTAGACTCAAGTTCCTTTGGCATTCCTTCTAACATGTACTAAGAATATTATACATTTAATTGTTTTATTTAGCAATTATTTGGAGATTTGGAGATTTAGCAATAGGGTTATCACCATAATCTAATACAGCATGTACTGTGAGCTAAAAGCAGAGGCCGGAGGGCTGATTTCAACCTGCTCCACTCCCAAACGGCTAACTGCCAGGATATTATCTTTATGAACAGAAGGGGCTGCACCTAAACAGCCCTCCATCTGAGCAGGAAACCCAACCCACTTGGGATGCATGCAACGTAATGCCCCAGCTGGATCCAATGCAACTGACCAGAACATCTCCAGAAATAGATCAACATGGGTATCCATGTCACTCTGTGCAGCAGTAACAACATTCCAGCTGTACCCGAAGAAGTGAGCAGTATGGTGTAGAGCAGCAGTTTTTAATCTGGCGAGCCGGGTTTGATTCCCTGCTACTCCACGTGCAGCTGGGTGACATTGGGCTCATCACAGCACTGATAGAGCTGTTCTGACCGAGCAGTAATATCAGGGCTCTCTCAGCCTCACCCACCTCACAGGGTGTCTGTTGTGAGGAGAGGAAAGGGAAGACAATTGTAAGCTGCTTTGAGACTCCTCCAGGTAGAGTAAAGCAGCATATAAGAATCAGGTCTTCTTCATGAGTCATATCAGGGCTCTCTCAGCCACACCTCCCTCACAGGGTGTGTGTTGTGGGGAGAGGAAAGGGAAGGCCAATGTAAGCCCCTTTAAGACTCCTTTGGGTAGACAAAAGCAGCATATAACTCTTCAGTAATATCAGGGCTCTCTCAGCCCCACCTACCTTACAGGGTGTCTGTTGTGGGGAGAGGAAAGGGAGGCGATTGGAGGCAATGAAAATTGGGGTATAAAAATCAACTCTTCTTCTTCAGTGACTCATGAAAGCTTATATCCTGCCACAAATTTTGTGAGTCGTGAGGGTGCTCCTGGACTTTTGATCTCCAGAAATACATTCATAGGATAGCCATGCTGGTCTGCAGTTAGATTTGAGTCCCTTAGCAGGACTAGAGACCAACAAGATGTTCAGGGTATGACCTTTCAAGAGACAAAACACCTGTGCCCGATGAAGGGAGCATTGACCCTCGGAAGCTTCTACCCTGGAAATGCTGTCCATTTCTAAAAGGCTACGGGACTGAGATCTAGCTATGAAAAATATGCAAGAGCAAAGAGAGGTGAAAGAGGGTTTTTGAAAAAAGCTATCATTTCACAATGAGATCCTGGCCAAATGGCTGAACTGACAGTGGATTGGAAAATAAAGCTACTATAGCATAGGGGTCGGGAACTGGGGATCTGCAAAATAAATCCACGTTTGAGTCTCTGCCTCGCCATGAAACGCTGCAGATGCCCCTCAGCCAGTAGCGTTTCCTCAGCTTAACCTGCCTCACTGGGTTGTTGTGAGGATAACAAAGGGAAAGTAGAACCACATTCACTCACATGCACATTTTGGGATAAACAGTTCCTTGTTGTTGTTAGGTGCAAAGTTGTGTCCAACCCATCGCGACCCCATGGACAATGATCCTCCAGGCCTTCCTGTCCTCTACCATTCCCCAGAGTCCATTTAAGTTTGCACCGACTGCTTCAGTGACTCCATCCAGCCACCTCATTCTCTGTCTTCCCCTTCTTCTTTTGCCCTCGATCGTTCCCAGCATTAGGCTCTTCTCCAGGGAGTCCTTCCTTCTCATGAGGTGGCCAAAGTATTTGAGTTTCATCATCAGGATCTGGCCTTCTAAAGAGCAGTCAGGGTTGATCTCCTCTAGGACTGACCGGTATGTTCGCCTTGCAGTCCAAGGGACTCACAAGAGTTCTCCAGCACCAGAGTTCAAAAGCCTCAATTCTTTGACGCTCGGCCTTCCTTATGGTCCAACTTCCTTATGGTTCAACAGTTCCTAGACAGATGTAAAACTAACTAAATAAAAAAGGACAAACCAAAAGGCTTCTGGATAAGGTCAAAGGTTCTTTGAGTCCAGCATCCTATTTCAGCATGGGCCCTCATCAGACTCCTTCGAAGAGTCTAAGGTCGAGTGAGCAAAACCTGTGACTTTTTAATGTGAGTTTTAGGCAGCTCCTGTATGACAACGGACTCAGGGAGGCTAACATCATTAAAACCACATAAGAACTTCCCTAAAATTATATTTAAACCATTTACAAATCTCCTAAAAGCCCCTGATAAGATAAGGCTGCTTGGTCACAAGTTCCCTAGGAACCTGGGGTCAAGTAAATTCAAATTAAATTACATTCCCCATTCAGATGGAGGAGGTGAGGTACAAATAAGTAACTACGCTTACTGTAAAAAAAAAAAATCTAATATCCACCTGGTATCTTTCCACCTGTAATCTAAACCCATAATTTAAGCCCATTATTGTGAGTAGACTGGGGGTGATTTATCTTGATGGTAGCAAACCCCTCCTGTTGTTGCTCTGGTACAATTCAGAACTACTCTCAGTTTAAAAGTGGAGTCCAATTTCACGCCTCTTCAGTTCTCTCTGTTTTATCCCTTAGAAGTGTCCCTTTTGTTCCCAACGTCTGTTTTGAAATCCAGATGGATTAGAAGCAAAGACTGAAATGTTTAACCTGAGAATTTTAAGGCTATGCTTTTATTGACATATTTACGTGATTGACCTCATCCGGCCTGGGTATTTGAATGCCCTGAGAGTCAGCTTGGTGTAGTGCAGGGGTGGCCAAAATTGTGGCTCTCCAAATGTCCATGCACTACAATTACCATGAGCCCCTGCCAGTGCTGGCCCAAGTATCATGAGGATCATGGTAATTGTAGTCCAAGGACATCTGGAGAGCCACAGTTTTCCACCTCTGGTGTAGTGGTTATGAGTGGCAGCCTCTGATTTGGAGAGCCAAGTTGGATTCCCCGCTCCTCCACATGCAGGCAGCTGGTTGACCTTGGGCTAGGCATAGTTCTCTTAGCACTGTTCTCACAGAGGAGTTCCACCAGGGCTCTCCCAGCCTAGCCTACCTCCCATTGTGTCAGCTGTGGGGAGAGGAAGGCAATGGGATTGAAAACTGCTTTGAGACTTGGGTGGGTAATGAAGAGTGAGGTATAAAAACCAACTCCCCATCTTCTACTGCTACTTTTTAGATTTCCTTCCTCATGAGGAAACCAACTGACACATATTTAAAGAAACAGTCGGAGACCTTGGTATCTGTCCTCTTTTTAATTTGAAATTTTCAAATCAATATCTGTCCAGTTTCTAATGTAGGAATTGCATTTAATTGCCAGTTTGGTGTAGTGGTTAGGAGTGCAGGCTTCTAATCTGGTGAGCCGGGTTCGATTCTGCACTCCCCCACATGCAGCCAGCTGGGTGACCTTGGGCTCGCCACAGCACTGATAAAACTGGTCTGACCCACCTCACAGGGTGTCTGTTGCGGGGAGAAGAGAGGGAAGGCGGCTGTAAGCCGCATTGAGCCTCCTTTGGGTAGAGAAAAGTGGCATATAAGAACCAACTCTTCTTCTTCTTCAGTAATATCAGGGCTCTCTCAGCCTCACCTCCCTCACAGGGTGTCTGTTGTGGGGAGAGGAAAGGGAAGGCGACTGTAAGCCACTTTGAGACACCTTAGGGTAGAGAAAAGCGGCATATAAGAACCAACTCTTCTTCTTCTTCAATTTAAATCTCCTCTGGGCTGCCTTCAGAACGGGATAAGTTGTGTCTATTCAGCTAAATAAACAAGCTGTGATTCAGTCCGGGTAATTTCCAGGAGGGGAAGAAACAGCTCTGGGAAAAGGTATTTTCCCCCTCCCAGCAATATTCACAAAATGAACAGTGGGTGCTAAAGAGAAGGCAGGAAACATGAAATATTGCCGGGAGAATAAATCAGGTGAAACTCAATACAGATTGTAGCAAGAGCTGAATGAGAAGTGAAAACTCTGCTGGAGGCTACATCTTTCAGAGCTGCCTGTTAACTAGATCCCTTTTGGCTCAAAGGTAAAACCTTTAAGAAAGTTCAGGTGCTTTGAAGTTGAAGTACAGCTTGCAATGACAAATGCATCTTTTACGGGTGCTTTTTAAGAGCCTACTGGTATTTTCTCTCCCCCCTCCCCAATTTGTGCAAACTGGACTGGATGCTGAAAGCAGAGAGAAAACAAAACAGTCCCAACATTTTTTTCTGGTGTTCACTTTTATGTCCTCCTTCCTCCAAAGAACTTGGGGCAATAAGACTGAGAACTTACAAGTAAGGCTGCCACCTTCTAGGTGGACTCTGCTGCTCTCCTGGAATTCCAACTGATCTCCAAGCTATAGAAATCAATTCCCTTGAGAAAATGGTTATTTTGGAGGGTGGCCTCTATGGCATTCGACTTTGCTGAGGTCTTTCCCATTCCCACCCCCAACATGGCTTTAAAAATTTCCCAAACCAAAGCTAGCTAAATACAAGGCTCTGTCCCAGCCCTACATTTGTCCCAACAACAACCCTGGAAGCGGGCTAAGCTAAGAGAGAGAAATAAGACAAATGAAAGTGGTTCATGCTTACCCAGCAAGCTTCAGGACTGAGTATATTTGAATAGAGACTGGCAGAACCTAACCCTGTTACTATAACCAATAGCCCACACTTCCTCTGAAAGGAATCACTAAACATAATAAAGCTCAAGTTGCATGCAGACAACTCACTCCCTACATGATTGGCCCTCCCTGGGGAGTGCCAGCAATATGAGAGAGCACTGTCACAATGAGGGCCAATCAGCTTAAACTGCATGCAGATAAGAAGAGAGCACTGGTTGGCCCTCCCTAGGGGTGTGTCACCAATTGGGAGAAAGCACTGTTCCAATGAGGGCCAATCAGTTCAAATTGCATGCAGATAGGGAAAGAGCACTGTCTCAAAGATCATCAGTCATTTCAGCTTGTATGCAGATAGGGAGGGAGAGAGCACTGCCCTAATGAGGGCCAATCAATTCAAGTTGCCTGCAGTTAGGGAGAGAGCACTGTGCCAATGAGGACCAATCAGTTCAAGTTGCCTGCGAACAACTCACTTCCAACCTGATTGGCCCTCCCTGGGGCTGTGCTGCCAATAAAGAGACAGCACTCTCCCAATTAGGGCCAATTGTGAGGCTGATCTATCCTACTATTCCTCTTCCTGCTGCTTGCTAGTTGAGAGACGTGCCAGCCCCTGCTGCTGGTAAGTTGCCCAATCCTCAGCCTCTTCCCCAGGCAAGAGAGGGTATCCAGCTGTTTCCTTTGCCTCCTATGTTGGTCTCAAGATTCAGTTCTCTGCTGGAAAGAAGCACAGACAAGCTGACACAGGAAGGCAGAGAGAATCAGTATTTTAAAACCAGAATTCCAAGGAACAGACAGAATGCAATGGATATCTTAACTCAGTCTGGGGAGTCAAGGGTTTATTCAGGCAGTCCAGGAGCATCGGCAAAAGGAGCAGGTCCACATACAACCCAGGCTTCCCAGCCTCAATTTAATCTAGGCTGTCTGTAGCTTCTAAGTCCTCACTCTGTCTTCTGAAGCCAGCAACTGTCTTGCTAACATGGTGTGGTTCCTTTTATACTGGAGCTCTTTTCCAGCACATAATTGGCTTTTCTAAATTGGCTGAGGTGAGTCAGGTGTGTTGACAATGGCAGGGAGCTGCAGTTGGGCAGAGGAAGGAGGAGCACCAGCAACAACTTTGGAATCTAAACCCTGGTTTGTCTGCAGTTCTATTCCCTTCTGCTAATCAGAGCTCTCTGCCTGTTGAACATCTCGCTGGGCTAAGCTCTCATCCAGCTGAGGCTCAGGTGAAGCTGGGAGCTCCTGGCAAGGCTTTGCTTCTAATGCTTTCTATATCTAGGGTTTCTTTGTGACCTCATTGGGAATCTTTGGCTGTATTATATTAGCCTTCAACTCTTGTTGCATAGTCCCAGCAAACTTTTAAAAATATGGCCCAAATCAATACTCTGGGGAGAGCATTTTCACCACTGTGGTGTTAGATGAATAAAAGTAGGAGCATCTTTCATTCCTCTGATGGTTTTCCCAGAACCCATACATTTCCAGAAACAGCTGCCAAAACATTTTTTCTTTAAACTCCATCAGAAGAAAAACATTGGAATTCCCGCAGATTGCACAGATCTATCTCAATGTCCATCATATCTCCAGTTCACCCCTCTCAAGAATATCTGTGATGCTCAAACATTTAAATGAGGGCTCCGGCGTTTGCTTGATTAGATTCACTGACTCAAAGCATTTTGATCATGGAGAAGAGGAGTCCTCAAGCTTTCTGAGCCTGTGGGCATCCACTCCTCATTCTCAAAATTCCAAAAATGTCCACTGGCTTCATGAAATAGGAGGTATAGGCCAAACGCTAGCAAAGCTGTTGTCAAATCTATCACTTTGTTCAACCTTTATGAAGCCGATCAGTCAATGTCCAAGTTTTCCTGTCTGAATGAACCAGAGTCAAATCTGGAAAAAAGAAACGTCTTGATTGTTAGTCTGTAATTAACTCATTTATGTTGAGTTTAAGCTTTCTCAACCAGGGTTTCATGAAGCCCTGGAGTTTCTTGATGGCCCTGGAAGGGTTTTCCAAAGGGGTGGGAGTTAATTAATTTTTTATATATTTTTTTAATTGGTTACACATTTATTGAGTGGTATGACCATATATGGTCATGTCGATCTGCAACTACAATGGCCAATGATGGGCCTGGAGGGGGTGGGAAGGAGAGGGGCCCTGGGTGGGTGTGTCCATTCCACCTTTGTGGCCAACATAAGAACCATTTTCTCAATAAATTCTAAATTTGGAATGTCACTTCATTGAATATCATCTATGTTTCCAAAATCTCTGGAAATGTTTCAGGTTACATATCCAAAGAAGAGAGATGTATTTAAGTTAACCTTAATTTTGAGCACTGACCACAGGGTTTTGTCCTGGAATTCTAACTTATGGAATTTGGGAACAAAGCCAGACAGCTTTCGAATTTAGTTACCAAGGAGTCTTCAAGAAAGAGTCACCCCAGTTCAGTTTCCCTTAATGAGAAGGTTAGTACACGTTCTTTTTCACGATAAGAGAAATATATTACTCCACCTGCAACAGGCTCCCTGAATGTATCGGCAGAAAAATTATCCACGCAGTCCATGTAGGTGAAAAAGCAGAAATATATGTTGCTGGCATCTCAGCATAGTTTGGGGGAAAAGATGGAAGACACATGAATGACCCTTCTTTCACAGCAGGTGTCACCCATGAGAGCTAGACAGCTGTGGAAGACCAATGGCAACTGAGGAAGAACACAGAACAATATAAAGAGGAGAGTTGTATGTTTCTAAGTGAATCCCCTTTCTAACGAAAACAGCATTCTGAGCGCAGGAAAGCCAGTGAGTACTTTAGGGCTAAGCATTTTGTCAAAAAGCATCTTGGAGTCCTGTGAGTGTGCCATCAGTCCTCTCTTTCAAGGGCTGTCCGTTTCTGGAATATTAACTAACTAAATTGGAAGCAAACACCATGGCCTAGGTAGCCAAGCTAGCCTGATCATGTCAGATTTCAGAAATTAAGCAGGATCAGCCCCGGTTAGTCCCTAGGTGGGAGACCAGCAAGGTAATCTAAAGTTTGCTAGACAAAGCCATATAATGGCAAACCTCCAATGAACATGTCTTTCCCAGAACCCCCTAACTTGGGTGAAAATTGGCGGTACTCCGCACTCCCAAATGTTGGTAGGCAGGTTGATGCTCATTTTCAGCTCAACGGCTCCTGCTGCAGTTCCCTCATTCGGGTTATGGCAAAGGGAAATACAGAAACAGAACAAAATCCAATATACAGATGTAATGAATAAACTGAAAACATAAAAAGGAATGGACCTAGGTTTTTACTATCCTAGAAGAAGGGACAGGGGGAGGGTCAGAAGACCCTTTAGGTCAAGGGTAGTCCACCTGTGGTCCTCCAGATGTCCATGGACTACAATTACCATGAGCCCCTGCCAGCAAACGCTGGCAGGGTCTCATGGGAATTGTAGTCCATGGACATCTGGAGGACCACAGGTTGACTCCCCCTGCTTTAGGTGAAGTCAATTGGGTGGGATTTGGGCAGAGGGGTCAGCACTTCCAGATCTCATTTTGGCCTTCTTCCTGCCGCTGGGAAAGAAGAGGCCCTGCAGGCGAGTGCCTGAGCTGAGGAGAAGGAGCGCCAGCTTCATGTCAGACTCCACCACTTGGCAGGAGGCCATTTTGTTTCCACGGAGAAACAGTTGCGTTGCCAGAGTTTTATATCTTGCTGGCAAAGGCCTGAAAAGAGCTGCATCGTCTTAGGCAGTAATGAAGGCATTTCTTTTCCATTTCTTTAAAAATCAAGCGCCTTTCAGACAAAGTTTGAGTTCGCCAATGAAAAGTGGCAGAGCCCATGTTGAGAGTTTTAGACGTGGCTTGTTCCTGAGTCCCTCCAGAGAAATAGAGCTGCAGAGTATTTGAACGTATGCAGTTATTAGCTACTTTTGTGAATGTGACACAGATCTGTTCATGAGGGTGGGAGTTCGGTCCCAGCAGCCGGCTCAAGGTTGACTCAGCCTTCCATCCTTCCGGGGTCGGTAAAATGAGTACCCAGCTTGCTGCTGGGGGTAAAACGGTAATGACTGGGGAAGGCACTGGCAAACCACCCCGTATTGAGTCTGCCATGAAAACGCTAGAGGGCGTCACCCCAAGGGCCAGACATGACCCGGTGCTTGCACAGGGGATACCTTTACCTTTTTACAGCGCTTACCGGCAAATACTACATAAAGCAACCATATTCTGAAAGTTTATGCTCATGTCACAGTGGCAAGAGAGGGGGCATAAGTTATATCTCACTTGATTGCTGTATCCATTCAGGTCTAGAAATGAGCTGATCATTTCTTCTGCGTCATTCCCTGCTACGTAACATGACATCTGAGAGATGGACAGAAAAAGGTCACTCTGGTCCTAGCCAAATTGTTTCCCATTGTTGTAGATCATCGTACAGCTGTTCAGAACCAACAGGCTAATGGAACAAGCATGTTATCACCGCTGGGAAGCCAGTGCTTTGGTTCCCTACTGAGGAGAAAAGCAAGGCAACATTGTACATAAATGAATACTGGGTGGTTTGCTATTTAAAGAAAATCTGGACATGAGTTGTAGAAATCTAGCAATGAATCCGTTGTTCTCCATGCAAGGAAATATAGGCATATCTGATTTTTTTGGGGGTGCTGAGGGGGGACACACAATAAATCCCATCTCTCTTTGTGCATGTTAGATGTTTTTCGCTGCACTTCTACAGAACAACATCATTCTTTTGGTCAGACGCTAGACCCAAAGCCATTTAGATCAACGCTAGCTTCTTTTTTTTTTTCCCTGCAGGGCTTCCTTGACATCTCCAGCAGCTTAATCTAGGTCACCACGCACCTGCTGTAAGCAGGATATTTTCTGAGCAACCGTCTCTTCCTTTCAAGCCTTGTGAAACTTATACTGCACTTACAAGCCAAAACAAATATATTGTCAGGAATTATGATTATAAGTAATTTTTAATAAATGTAATCTATCCCGACTGCTCGATAATTTCATTTGAAAGTCACCCCATTTCAAAGTGATGGGATTTGTGCCGTTTTAATTAGTAATTCATGATTTACCCATAGCATTTGAATTCAGGGGGCTGTAGAGGGGAAGCTGCAATTGAAACATCATGTCCCCTCAGCTCTTTGCTGGAAATCAGCCTTGCAAACAGCAGGATGCAGGAGGTTAAGTCCTCTCTTGCGCTTGTGAAGAAGAAACGCCCTAGTCAAAGTCAGGCAGAAAAGAGGGCCTCCCAAACAGTAGAGTGCATGGCCCCAGCAGAGCTGCCATCACCAGCTTTTGCTGTAGAATGAAGATGGAACATTTGGGCAACCTCAACTCACAACCATGGTTGCTGGTAGATTTTTATGAATGTGTAGTCTGACAGGCTGATAATCTGTCTGCCCCTGAAAAATGAGAAAACTCCAGTACCTTAAAAAAGAGTTAAAGGATTGCCTGAGGGGTGTTTTTAATTAAAAATTGTATAACCTCCGTGAAAAACATGCAGTTTTTGCTCAACAAAAGCACTTTTGGGGAAACCAAATTCTATAACAGATCAGTGGCTGTGACAATTATTCTGAGGGGGTTGTTGATGGAATCGCAACGTGGTTTGTCAATGAGTCAAGACTGAGAAGATGATTTCGGACAAGGATCCTATGTGTGTCACCCTAATAAATAAATTAGATTTATTTATTGTTCAACGGAACCTTGTTCTCTCCGAGTATATGGTGCAATCATAGAATCATAGAATAATAAAGTTGGAAGGTACCTCCTGGGTCATCTAGTCCAACCCTCTGCACTATGCAGGACACTCACATCCCAATCGCTCATCCCCTGTAACCTGCCACCCCCTTGAGCCTTCACAGAATCAGCCTTTCTGTCAGATGGTTATCCAGCCTCTGTTTAAAAATTTTCAAAGATGGAGAACCCACCACCTCCTGAGTAAGCCTGTTCCACTGAGAAACTGCTCTGACTGTCAGGAACTTCTTCCAGAAGTTTAGACGGAATCACTGGTGCCGTAAAGTGGCTGCCATTGTTTTTAATTATAATATTTCCTTTGCATTAAATGATTATAAAAATGTTTGCATTGAGATATGAATGGATTATTGATTTATAAAAATAAAAACTAAGAGACGTATTGTGCATGAGTGTTTTCCCTAGCTTTCTCCATGCAGGTCCACCAGGTTTTCTTTGCTGTTTGCTGTATCCCTGGGTTTTCTGAGAGTATCTGTTTTATCAAGATTTCAGTTTGTTTACTCTCATTTATCTTAAGCCCTAGTCACTGTGGTTTCCCAGACAGTTGTAGATCACCCCAAGCCTGCTTGTGGGGAGGGAGCAGACAAGAAATCAAATCATAAATAAACAGAGATGGCCTCTAATAACACCAAATAAGATTTTTCATTGTGCTTGGGCAGTGAAAAATATGTTAGTCAAAACCCATAATTTCTTGATAGCCTTCCTTTATTACTGATCATTGCATCCACAATGTGTTCCTTTGTCAGTAGGGATGAGCATGACTTGGGCAGATGAGTGGGGATTGAGTAGAAGGGACCACAACTTTTCACTACTGCCCCCTCTTTTTTCATGGATCACCAGATTCCACCACTTTTATTTTGCAGGAGGTTATCAAATTCCATCATTTTTTGCAATGTGATTTCATCAACAGCCGCCATGTACTCCTTGCTGGAATATGCATCGGAGGAGATATGAATTAAGCATCATTAGAATAGGAACTTCCTTTGGAGACTTCCTGTTCCCATAAGCACACTTCCTCCCTGCTTGCCTCCACAGCAGACAGAATGAATGCAGAACAGTTAGACAGCTCTTTCTCCTCCTCCTCCTCCTCCTCCTCCTCCTCCTCCTCTTCCTTCTCTCAGTCACAAAATTGTTTTCTTCACAATAAGATTATTTTATTCTTTTAAGTATCTTGGTGCTTGACTCCTCTTTGCAAGTTTAAATTCTGCTCACACTCCTGTTCCCTACTGGCAAATGCTTTGGGTTTAACTGCTATGGCTTTGCTGCTTAGAAAGCTTCCATAGTTTCAGTATCATTTGGCTTGGTCTGATTCTCCCATTCAAGTTGAAACTGGCTGCCTGCTTCTCTCTTCAAAGACATTCACCACCCAGCCTTACGTGGCTCCGGAAAGTTGAAACCTGGCACCAAGGTTGTGCTTTCATCTGCATTAAAAGAAAAAGAGCCAGGATTGGGGTGCTTAGGTGTAGTCATGGTAGCCTTAAAAATACTAACAATGATCTCCCAATAAGGATTTCCTTTTCCTTGGCTTCATGATCGTTATCCTGTACAGAGGTAAATGTGTCATCACCGCCAGTAGAAGATCCTAGGTCCATTCTGCACATCTTGGATAATGTACTTCCAATGTGCTTTTGCAGCAAGATTTTCCTGTGCGGAACAGGATAATCTACTTCTAAAGTGCATTGAAAGTGCATTATCTACTATATGCAGAATGGACCCCAGTTGCATCAATCGTTCTCGGGGACTAGAACTAGAATCGTTCTCGGGGACTAGACTAGTATCTCGGGGACTAGAACACTATCTCAGACCCTCAAATGTCCTGCTCCAGGCTGATGAAGAGCCTGCAGGCCATTAGACGTGCCAGAACCACCCTAGAAAGACAATCGGCCACAACCCACAAGGACAGCAATATGACATGGATAAGAAACACATATTAAGGATCTGCAAGAAATGCCATAGATCCAAGGGATAGCAGGAATTGGATCTGGCAATGTATAAAGCCTATCTAAGTTCCTCTATGCCCAACCAAAGTTTGAAGATCACCAGAATCCTTACCCTAGTGAAAGTAAAAGAGAGGTGCTCTTGTTAACAGCATTGCCCCGTGAGTGGATTTGAAAGGTTACAAAGTCAAGGCAGAAACTGTCTCTAATGCCTGCAAATCTTTAAACTGGCTAATCAAACAGCTAGTACCAAAGACCCATGCATTCCCATGGGTGTCGGACAGACATTGGATTAACCACTGTGTTTTCTATTTACAACTGGAGGCCTCTGTAGACTTGCCTTCTCCCTCACAGAAGACCAAATGTGCTTCCTGATGACAACTCTACCTAGCAGCTTTTGAATCTGTGGAGAATCCTATACAGAATGCCGATGAAATCTTGTAAGATTACAGCTTGAAATATCATGCCCGCTCTTTAAGGCTCCAAGCTGATGAGGAGCTTTGTGTATCCAGACCATATATATTTGGACTGGTCTTAGTAGAAAAGTAATACATGGGTTTTGTTGTTGGGGGGGGGGAGTGTTTAGACCAGGACCATTTCCGCACTGGGAACTTCGTAGCCACGGCTGCTGTAAGGGAGCACAAATCTGGGGTGGACCAATGTTCCCCTGGCGGGAGCAGGAAAAATCAAAATAACCTGCCCCAGCTCAAACTCCAGCCTGCAGCCTGGTGCAAAGGCTTTCTCAGCCAGGGTTTCATGAAACCCTGCAACTCCTTGGCAGTTTTCTCAGGTTTTAATGTGTATATATATGAAATTTGTTAGACATTTATCCAGTGATATATGGTCATGTCAACCTACCTCCCCTTGCCCAAAAGACCAATGATAAGCCTAGAGGGGGTGGGAAGGGGAGGGGCCCTGGGTGGACACCTACTCAGCTGTGCTTCCCAACCATATTCTGCATGATCGTGCCAATTCTGGGGTTTCTCAAAGCCTGAAGAATGTTTCAGGGGGTTCTCGATGGTAAAAACGTTGAGGAAGGCTGCTTTATACCAACGTGATTGTAATCTCTAAAAAAAAACAGTCATCCCCAATTTTAAAAAAGGAAATTCATTATCTCTAGAGGCTGATAAAGTCAATGGCCCAAATTAATCATTTCAGAAGTTCCATCGATTTCGATAGGATTTGTGATCAGCTATGATTCTCTGGATTAGGTTGGTAAAAGATTCCTGTTCCTAAAAGCAACTGAGAATTTTATAGACATGGATCAAGATGTGCAGCCATGTTAGTCTGTCTGCAGACCACTGAAATTTGTGGCAGGAGATGAATTTTCATGAGTCACTGTTCAGATTTCAACTGAAGAAGTGAGCAACGATTCACTAAACCCCATTCTGTGCCTCAAATTTTGTTAGTCTTTAAGATGTTAGGGCTGATCCTGCGTTGAGCAGGGAGTTGGACTAGATGGACTAGATGATTCTATGATTCTATGATTCTATTTCATAGAATCATAGAGTTGGAAGGGGCCATACAGGCCATCTAGTCCAACCCCCTGCTCAACGCAGGATTAGCCCTAAGCATCCTAAAGCATCCAAGAAAAGTGTGTATCTATGTTACTGGACTCTTGATCATTTCTGCTGCTGGGGATTTTGTCATCACTGAAAATGACTAATATGTCCCTGAACCTTCCCAGCTGAGCAGACGATCAACTGCTTCTTAAAACAAACTCAATCTGGAGTTATTTAGCAGGTGCCAGCCCATGACCGACCCACCAGCTATACACACTTTTCTCTGCTGGAAAGCCTCCTGTATTTATCTAACCTTGATTTAACCAGGAGACCCAGCCAAGATGAATCAGCTCTCTAATGGAGAAAAATGTGGGTGACCTTCTGCCGGTAACATTTTGCACTCTGGCTTGTGGAAAACAATAGGGGGGGGGGCAATAATCACAAGTTGATAGTCGCTTATATAGAATATTGCTTCTTTTAAAAAATTAAGAATAGAGAGATTTTAGAAAATAGTATACATTGACATGGTTTCTCATGTTAATGATTGCTCTGTAAATATTTGAAGGTTGTTGTTTCTTTGTTAAGGAACATTAGTTTAATTTCTCGTTCTTTCGTCACTAAATGCTTGGACACTGTGGAGATTTTCCAGATGTCTTGATACGCTGGTTCAAGAATCATAGAATCACAGAGTTGGAAGGAACAATCTAGAAGAAGAAGAGTTGTTACACCCGCTTTTTACTTCCTGAAGGAGTCTCAAAGGAGCTTGCAATCGCCTACCCTTCCTCTCCCCACAACAGATGCCCAGTGACATCGGTAGGGCTGAGAGAGCTCTGAGAAAACTGCTTGGTGAGAACAGCTCTAACAGGACTGTGATGGCTGCAAGTGGAGGAGTGGGGACTCAAACCTGATTAGAAGCTGTCACTCTTAATCACTACCCAGTGAGTTGGGTTTGATTCTACATGCAGCCAGCTGGGTGACTGTGGGTGTATCACAGCTCTTGATAGAGCTGCTCTCATAGATCAGTGACATCAGGACTTTCTCAGCCTGATCTACTTCACAGGGTGTCTGTTGTGGGGAGAGGAAGGGAAGACGATTGTAAGCCACTTTGAGACTCCTTTGAATAGTGAAAAGCGGGGTACGTAAAACAACTTTTCTTCTTCTTCTATACCAAGCTGGCTCTCTAGAATAATAAATACATTGCAGGATTGTAGCAAAAATGTCCACCTAATGTATACCAGGGGTGAAAAAGGCAAACGACCATGCTGGAAATCATTTAGAAGGAGACTGAAAACAAAACAATGAATCGCACTGCTCTTATTCGGAGCTATTGTGTGTCTTCCTTTGGAATATTGTTTCCCATTCAGATCTCAAAAGGGAGATTGCAGAGCTGGAAAATGTACCAATTCCCTTCAGTTTTGTGGCTCCTTTTATTTCTGATGAGTTATGCCTGCCATGGATGCACGGACAGACACACCCTTATATTATTTTAGTTGGTCTGACTTGAAAATTGACTGCTTTCACATGGGTATTTCTCCCCATATGGAGAGCTTGACTCCCCTTTGATTTAAAGGTATAGCCACAAAAAATCATGCTCATTCTAAGCTGAGCAGGCCTGTCAGAGCTCTCTTAGCCTCACCCACCTCACAGGGTGCCTATTGTAGGGAGAGGAAGGGAAGGCGAATGTAAGGAGACTGCTTTGGGCAGTGAAAAGCAGAGTATCAAGAAGAAGAAGAAGAACAGTTGGTTCTTATATGCCGCTTTTCCCTACCCGAAGGAGATTCAAAGTGGCTTACAGTCGCCTTCCCATTCCTCTCCCCACAACAGACACCCAGCGAGGTGGGTGAGGCTGAGAGAGTCCTGATATCACTGCTCAGTCAGAACAGCTTTATCAGTGACGTGGGGAGCCCAAGGTCACCCAGCTGGCTGCATTTGGGGGAGTGCAGAATTGAACCTGTCATGCCAGATTAGAAGTCCGCACTCCTAACCACTACACCAAACTGGCTCTCAAAACCAACTCTTCTTCTTCTAAACTGAACACTTGAGCATCTTGGTTTTCCCCGCCTCTTGCCTCTGCTCAAAATTAACACTCTTTCCACCAGTTCAAAGAAAGAACTGTGAGGTAGCTGCAGTCCTCTGCAGACTCTGCCGGCAGTTCGTCACTATGGGGATGGGAGGGGGCTTTCAAAATCGTGTGGGGCAGCACTAGGTCTTTCTAGGTCTGGCTGCATTGTACTTTTACAGCAAGGCGGGGAGACAAGTGGCACAGCAGCACAGCATACATGTGTCCTGCAGATTTGAATGTTGGCGCCCTGTATGACCGCAAACACCCCTACAAGAACCCCCTAAGGCCAGCCCTGGCTCAAAGGACCAATTAGAGGTAGGTCTTCTTTTCGGGGGAGGGCTTATACTAAAGGTAAAGGTAAAGGTATCCCCTGTGCAAGCACCGAGTCATGTCTGACCCTTGGGGTGACGCCCTCCAGCGTTTTCATGGCAGACTCAATACGGGGTGGTTTGCCAGTGCCTTCCCCAGTCATTACCGTTTACCCCCCAGCAGCAAGCTAGGTACTCATTTTACCGACCTCGGAAGGATGGAAGGCTGAGTCAACCTTGAGCCGGCTGCTGGGATTGAACTCCCAGCCTCATGGGCAAAGCTTTCAGACAGCTGCCTTACCACTCTGCGCCACAAGAGGCTTATACTAGCGGCGCATGAATAGGTCTTATTTTCAGGGAAACAGGGTATCAGGGCATAGCGCATCCATCTGTAACATTGTTTGAGAGGCAAACATCACAGCCATTTTGAAAAGAGATCTTTTTAAAGAAAACTGAAGGCAGGTTAGCTGCTTCGATACAAGTCCGGGTAAGATACATCCTGTGAATTACATGTCAAACCTAATTAAGTGGTTTGGCAAAATATCAAAGCCAACTGACTTGGAAACAAGTTAGGACTCACCTCTGACTGCAGCTTAAAACTAGGTATAACATTACCCAGAACAAACGATGCAAGGAATTAGGGGTAGAAAAGGACTCCTGTTTCCCAAGGTCAGAAGGCTGATACAGATCTTGCAAATGGTCACCTCCATGTTTGGGGGCTGCCCATGCTGTCACTTTGACTGGTGGGAATACAACGCTCACAGTGACTGAAAAACTAACCCATGATTGTCCAAAACCATGGCAGCCCTGATGACTGCTTCACTGGGAGGGGCTGGTCTGTACATTGACATGGAAGCAACTGATGTATCTATATCAGACCTATGATAGATCTTATGGAGTTATCGTAAGAAAAGCAGCTGGACATCCATCAAGTATCTCCAGTTTCACTTACCCAAGAAAAACATATTATTTGTTTGCTCTACTGAAGTTGGAAACCAAGTCTGACATGACTTTATTTCAAGCAGCTGCATTTGATCACATGATTTGCACCCCTGCATTTTGAGTGAACATCTTGGCAGGAGATGTTCACTTACATGGTGGTCTCTGAACATCTGAGTTGAGGGGAGACTCCCACACAGCACACCAGCTGGTAACTGACTCCCCACCCCCCCTGCAAAGTGCTGAGGTTTTCTTCCCCACCCCTTCCACAAGCGATCATTGCATCTGACAACACCAATTTCACCAGCTCCTTAATGTTATTAAATAATTATAAGTAGGAAAACCTCATCCTGAAATGCATACATCTACTTCCCTGAGTAAACAGCAAGTTCTAACCTGCGGTCATTTTTTTTTAAGGTGTTTCAGATGAACATCTTGAACAAATGGGCAAAGATTTATCTAGGAGACATGTTGGTTTCCACCTTTCAAAGTGCTGAAGTATTTCTTAGACTCATAGAGTTGGAAGGTACCTCCTGGGTTATCTAGTCCAACCCCCTGCACCATGCAGGACACTCACAACCCTATCACTCATCCCCTGTAACCGGCCACCCCCTTGAATTTTCACAGAATCAGCCTCTCAGATATCTATCCAGCCTCTGTTTAAAAATTTCCATGCTTCTCATTTCTTCTGAGTATTAATCTGAGCACTCTTGCCAAGTTCTCCAGTGGTAGGATTTTTGAGCCCTGTTACTTGAAGTCCCCCTTTTTAAAGCTGGGATTGACCGGGCAGCCTTCTGCATGTATTCCACATCTGAGAAGCCATGGTGGTATAGTCTTTAAAGAACAGCAGCCTCTCAACTAGAGAACCAGATTTGATTCAAAAGAAATTCCATCTAAACATCAGGAAGAAGTTCCTGACAGTTAGAGCGGGTTCTCAGTGGAACAGGCTTCCTCGGGAGGTGGTGGGTTCTCCATCTTTGGAGATTTTTAAACAGAGGCTGGATAGCCATCTGATGGAGAGGATGATTCTGTGAAGGCTTAAGGGGGTGGCAGGTTACAGGAGATGAGCAATAGGTTTGTGAGTGTCCTGCATAGTGCAGGAGGTTGGACTAGATGACCCATGAGGTCCCTTCCAACTCTATTATTCTATGATTCTATTTTATGATTCCCCATTCCTCCACATGCAGCCAACTGGGTGTCCTTGGACTTGATACAGTTTTTTTCAGAGGTGTTCTCACAGAGCAGTTCTCTACAGCTAGAATGTGAGGCCATCCGGCCTATATATGGGAGAGTGAAAGGATATCAGATGCCAAATCACAATAGCAGGTGAATGACATGAACAGCCAAATGACAATAGGAGGCATGATTGGATTAGTTGTGATATGCAGGGGGGTAGTAGGCATGGAGAAATCATCATTGCTAATGAGACAGGAAACCTAGGTCTCTATTAATTCCAGGTGGCTGCATGGAAGCTCAAGATCAATCGTGCCTGCTATATATTCACCTGCTATTGTCATCTGCCTCCTTAATATCATTTGGCATTCCCCAAAATATAAGGACAGACAGACTCACATTCTAGCTGTATCCGAACAAGCACATATCCTGCCACAAATTTTGTTAGTCTTGAAGGTTCTCCTAGACTCCTGATCTTTTCTATGATTATTTACCTCCTTTATTCAGAGCCATGGTTCAAATTTCTGGGATAGCGTCTTGTTAAGTACGAAGGGTACACATAGCCAGAGATATTATGGTTGTTATAATCAGATCTGGACTCTTGTATAACTCAGAGTGCAGACTTGATTTTATTTGATTTGGTTAAATTCTTAGTAACCGATAATAATATCGGTTTCTTAGTAACCAATTTTATGTTGTATCCTGAAACTGTATCTCTTAGTTGTTGAGATGATCGGTTGCTGGTTTTTATATTTGTGACAGCCTTTGGCTATATGCAAGAACTTTGATTGACTGACTATTATTTAGATTCAGCGGCTGTTTCTTCTTCTGCTAAAACTACATGTAAATGAATAAGCATCATTTATTTCAGTTGCAATATAATCACAGAATCACAGAATCATAGAGTTGGAAGGGGCCATATAGGCCATCTAGTCCAACCCCTTGCTCAACGCAGGATCAGCCCAAAGCATCCTAAGCATCCTTTGCTTGAAGATTGCCAGTGAGGGGGAGCTCACCACCTCCTTAGGAAGCCTATTCCACTGCTGAACTACTCTGACTGTGAAAATTTTTTTCCTTATATCTAGCCTATATCGTTGTACTTGTAGTTTAAACCCATTACTGCGCGTCCTTTCCTCTGCAGCCAGCGGAAACAGCATCCTGCCCTTCTCCGACAACCTTTCAAATACTTAAAGAGGGCTATCATGTCCCCTCTCAACCTCCTTTTCTCCAGGCTGAACATTCCCAAGTCCCTCAACCTATCTTCATAGGGCTTGGTCCCTTGGCCCCAGATCATTCTTGTTGCTCTCCTCTGTACCCTTTCAATTTAAACTACGTCCTTCTTGAAGTGAGACCTCCAGAACTGCACACAGTACTCCAGGTGTGGTCTGACCAGTGCCGTATACAATGGGACTATGACATCTTGTGATTTTGATGTGATGCCCCTGTTGATACAGCCCAAAATGGCATTTGCCTTTTTTACCACTGCATCACACTGCCTGCTCATGTTTAGTTTACAATCCACAAGTACCCCAAGGTCTCATTCACACACAGTGTTACCTAGAACCGTATCCCCCATCCAGTAGGCATGCCTTTCATTTTTCTGACCCAGATGCAGAACTTTACACTTATCTTTATTAAATTGCATCTTGTTCTCATTTGCCCATTTTTCCATTGTGTTAAGATCTCGTTGAACTCTGTCTCTATCTTCCGGAGTATTTGCCAGTCCTCCCAATTTGGTGTCATCTGCAAACTTGATGAGTAGTCCCTCCACCCCCTCATCTAGATCATTAATAAATACGTTAAAAAGTACCGGGCCGAGCACCGAGCCCTGAGGTACCCCGCTACTCACCTCCCTCCAGTCTGATGAAACACCATTGACAACACCAATGAATAGAGTTTGCTGCACATGATTCCACACGTCTCTGGCTGGGCAACTTTGGTACATTAATCATGTATCTATATGAGAAGCATATTATACATTGTTATTATACCTTAAATAAAACTTTGTTTTACGGTGCCCCTGGACTCAGATTTTGTGGTATTCACTTCCCTTCCACGGAATCGACACAAACTTGCTGTAACATTGAAAATACAGTCCGGCTGACAAATACTTTGGGCTTTTCTGAATGCCATAAATTTAGCGTCATGCTTACCTGGTGAAGACATTATATTCCAGCCGCTCTGCATGACGTCGCCAATTTTCCACGTCCAGCCAGCAAACGGCTTTCTATATGTGACATGTTGTTTGATGTAAATTGGAGTTTCTATGGGGATTTTATTGTGTTTTAACTGTTTATGTTGTAAACCGCCCTGAGACCTATTTGGAGAAGGGCGGTCTAAAAATTAAATAATAATAATAATAATAATAATAATAATAATAATAATAATAATAATAATAATAATAATAATATATTCACCATTTTAAAACGTGAGTTGGTGAATCTCAAAAAGTGAATTCATCAACCTAAAAAGCGCTATCCCCCAGTAGACAACCAGCAGGCCACCAGCCAAAGAAAGGTATGGAGGCAAAGAAGACGGACCGGTACCGACTCATCTATGGATCGATACTGGTCACCGGACCGGGGGTTGGGGACAGCTGTTCTAGCCTTTTTAACCCTTCCTGTCTCCGCGGGTGTTATCCCCAAGTATGCTGCCTTGCACCTTCTCTCACATCAAATCCAGGCACACGTTCCCAAAGTGTTATGGACCAACTCAGGAGAACTGTCCATTCTACTTCTTCTTGACATCTTCTTGGCCAATGGTCCTCTCTATCTTGCCTATTTGTCCCCATGATGGAAAACCCACCTCCTCCCAGCCTGAAATCAGAGGAGATGATTGCTTTGCCCCTAGGAACGGATGTTTTCTCTGAGGCCTCCCTTAGTGTTAATCAAGAGAAAATCAAGAATGTTAATCAAAAGAAAAACACATTGCCCAAGGCCTCTCTGTCAAATTCATGGCTGAGGTGTTGAATATCAGCACCATGCAACAGATTCGACCCTGCTGTGCCATGGAAACTTGCGGAATGACTCTGGGCCAGTCACTGTCTCTCAGCTTAATCATTCCACAGGTTTGTTTTTGTGAAGGTAAAATGAAAGCTGAGAGAATAATGTAAACGCTTTGGATCCTTATTGGGCAGGAGAGCAAGGTACAGATGAAGGAGGCCAGGGCGGCAACCGGAGTTGTGAATGGTGGATCCCCCCCTAATTCTAATTTAAATTTACATTTAACAGCCACACCCCCTGGCCATCCCATTTAATGATCATCACTTTAGGCCCATTGGCTGCACAGCGGGACTGGAAGCATTTGGGGTTAGATTATTTTTTTAAGTAACCTGCCAGCTGTTGTTGTTATTGAAGTTGCTGGGATTTTATTGTATTTTATCGATACTTTGTGAACCACCATGAGACAACTCATCATGAGTGGGGGTATATTTGTTTTATTTATTTGTTTGTTTGTTTATCATACTTATAGGCTCAGGATGGTTTACATAATAACAAGGAACAATACATAAAACGGTCTATAAAAACATGTGAATAACCTTATAATAATATAATATAATAAAGATGTGGGGCGGAGCCTGGGGATGCTGGGGTTCAAGGAGAGGTGGGATCTCAGCAGAATTGAATGCCATAAAGTCCATCCTCCAAAGCAGCCCTTTTCTCCAGGGGAACTGATCTCTGTCCCCTGGAGATGAGCCATAATGCTATGGAGTCCCCCCTCCAAAGCAGCCCTTTTCTCCAGGGGAACTGATCTCTGTCCCTTGGAGATGAGCTATAATGCTATGGAGTCCCCCCTCCAAAGCAGCCATCTTCTCCAGGGGAACTGATCTCTGTCCCTTGGAGATGAGCTATAATGCTATGGAGTCCCCCCTCCAAAGCAGCCATCTTCTCCAGGGGAATTGATCTCTGTCCCTTGGAGATGAGCCATAATGCTATGGAGTCCCCCCTCCAAAGCAGCCCTTTTCTCCAGGGGGACTGATCTCTGTAGTGGGAAGATCAGTTATAATTCCGGGAGTTCTCCACGATCGGCCCAGATCTTGGCAACTCTGGAAACACGGCTCATGTACAACATGCTTTCATTTCTATAAGACCTAGACCAGAATAACTCCTCTTGGGTTGGTGCCCAGCTCAGTAACTTTCATTTGTGATTCCCTGGCGTTCGGGCCTCCAATCCGCTCGAGGTGCTTCATAAATCTCCGCTCCTTTAATGAGTTCTTTACAGCCGCTAAATGCTTAGGCCGGAGATTGACAAGGGTAACTGGTAGCTTAAAACTTTGGCACCAAATAAGACGGTCGGCCCCACCTTTCCCCCTCCGGCATCCCGGCTAAATGATTGAGGCAAAGAACACCGGGAGTTTGTTGCTACTATACAAATGGTTGTGTGCAATTAAATTAGGATTCTCATCTGCAAAGTACACATGCAGTATTGTAGTCACCTGGGTGAAGGCTCTCCGTTCCCCTTAAGGCTTCCTGCCAGCAGAGCAATTGCCTAAACTAGCAACACACAAAGAAAAGTCGGGTTTTGAGACTGTCAGAGCTCCCATCTCCAAAGATGTGTGTTGTTCTGAGTTTCCAGATTATTAAAATAGCGGAGGGAAGGGCTGAAGATGCAAAGGATAGAAACACCTGGGCTAGGGAGCCAATCCACACCAGTCTCCAATGGAAAAGGAAGAGTGAGGTTCATGTCCAGTAGAACCTTAAAGACCTACAAGATTTCCAGGGTACAGACTTTCCAGAATCAAAGCTCTTTGTGTTAGGCATCTCAAAAGCTTATATCCTGGAAATCTTGTTAAAGATGTTACTGGTCTAACATCTAGCTCTTCAACTGCAGACCATGGCACCTGCTCATAGCTTTCCTGGTGCCAACTAATTCCTTTTAGAAAACAGACAGGGCTAGGTGGGGCTTTTGCCCGGTAGGGCTTCTGATTGGCCATGCAGATTAAAAGGCATCCTGTTAAACAAAACTTCTACCTGAAACGTTGAAGCGCCCCTGTTAGAGTTATATAGAACCTTGCTCCCTGATATTTTGTTGTTGGCCCCGCCTCCCACAGTGCTTTAAAAGGCTGGGGACCCTGCTAGTACAACAATAACACAATATCCAACAAGGTGTAGATATGTCTGGATATCCATGGGTCACCATTCTCCCCCCCCCCCTCTGCTTCCCCCTACATCACAGGCTTTGTTGTAAGGGGGTAACAAAACTGGGAAGAACCACATGTACCACCGTGAACTCCTTGGAAATGGATGGGATAAGAATTAGAGTTATTTTTGATGGCACACATATCTGCAAGGTTAAATTTAGTTCCACCCAATCTAGAACAAATTTAGAGTCCAGGGGCACCTTTAAGACCCACATGATTCCACCCAATGTGTTGGCCTTCCACAGGGGAGAAGCCTTCACATCAGACCCAACTGCTGATTTCATCCTGGAGGTATTCTGCATGGAGCCAAATAAAACAGTTTAAAAAACAACCAGTTTAGACTGCTTTATTATGTTACAATCGTTGTTCTGCATTGAATATAGTCTGTTGAAAAACTACGTTGCAATGCTCTCTGCATGAAACAATTCATAGCCCTGCCCCCTGTAGTTTTGCCAACTCCACATTGCTCTCTAACGCAGTCACTAATCTGCATAACTAAAGAGTTTCTCTGCATGGCTAATATAACGTCTCAGGCAGGCAGGAGAGAAATGAATAGGTGAAAAGCATCTTTCAGAAACAACGCTTAAAAGACGCTTAAAGCACCAAAGAGGCAATTCACCATGTAGAGCAAAATCAGTTTTGCGGAGTAAATTCACTCTTCTGGGCAGAGATCAGAAAAACAACGATGTATTTAAAGTGAGTTTTCATCAGCGTATCCATCATGCAGAAGAGGCCCTGCTCTTATGGAAAGCATTGAAATGTCGGGTGCACGGAGGGAATAAGTGTTGCGAAATAGCCTTGACTGTTGGGAATCCAACCATAACAGCTGTTGTTAAATTGATTTATTACACTCATAAAAGAGTTGGTTCTTTTCTTCTCATGTTGGCTGGGAAGGAGACGAGCCCACAAGTTTGGCTCCAATGCCGGCAGCAAACATGCTGAGAAGCATCCATGCAAGAGACATGCATGAGGAGCAGCCATGCTCCAGTGCATTTGCAGACTTGCCATATAATAAGAAAATTGGCAATATATAGAAGGATGAAAAAGTGAAGATTGTTCCATATGTCCATAGGAGCAAAGAAAATGGGAATTGCTTTACAAGGTCAGCAAGTTTTATCAAGAATAGTTAAGGCCGGTTAACTTGGCCACCTGTGGAAAGGTGTAAGGTGGGGCACAGCAGAGAGGAGGCTTATGATGAGGCTTTTAACAAGTTTTCTATCTTTTAAGGATTCATTTATGAATGTAGTCAGTGCATACATGTGGGTAGGCTAATGCATCCATCTTAATGCTGCTCCAAGAAGAAGAAGAAGAGTTGGTTCTTATATGCCGCTTTTCCCTACCCGAAGGAGGCTCAAAGTGGCTTACAGTCGCCTTCCCATTCCTCTCCCCACAACAGACACCCTGTGAGGTGGGTGAGGCTGAGAGAGCGCTGATATCACTGCCCAGTCAGAACAGTTTTATCAGTGCTGTGGGGAGCCCAAGGTCACCCAGCTGGTTGCATGTGGCGGAGCGCAGAATTGAACCTGGCATGCCAGATTAGAAGTCCACACTCCTAACCACTAAACCAAACACCAAACATATTCATGATATTCCATTGGGCCATTAAGCTAGCTAGTAATAGGCCATTGATCTAGCATGCATTGGATGCTTTAGGATGCTTAGGGCTGAACCTGCATTGAGCAGGGGGTTGAACTAGATGGCCTGTATGGCCCCTTCCAACTCTATGATTCTATGAACAGACAACCGAGATCCGCTTGCACTGTTTCCAGAGCTGGAGGAATGCATCTGACCTACGATTTCCTTCCATGGATTGGGAAGTGCACATGCAGACTCATTAAGATGTTGGTGCTGCTCATTTTAATGTCAGAGCCCATCAAAGGGGACTGCATTCATGGAATTACATCCATGGAAGTGCAAAAACACTGCAAGTCTTACAAAAAAAAAGTCACCATCAGACTGCCATAGATCAGCTATTGAGTTTAGTTGAATTTGACAGTGGGAATGTATCTCCTGGAAATGTTGTATATATAGCCACTACCACTACCACTACCACTACCAGTAGTAGTAGTAGTAGTAGTAGTAGTAGTAGTAGTAGTAGTAGTAGTAGTAGTATTTAATTTATTACGCACCACTCTCAAGCAGGCTCATGGTGGGTTACAGACTGTCCAATTAAAAAAAAACCATTAAAACCCCATTAAAATGTACAGTAACCAACAATCCACAATCCACAATACAGTAACCAACAATCCACAACATGGTGGAAAACCGCAACCCCCTACACCTACCTCTAGAGGGAGGAGGAAGGAGAGACAAAATAATCAAAGTTTGAGCTTGACATTAGGGCGGGCCCATTGATTTCCCCCACTGCCTCAGCCTCAACCTTAGACCTGGTGGAAGAGCTCCGTTTTACAGGCCCTGCAGAATGCTGGAAGATCCCACAGGGCTCAAAGCTCGCCCAGTAATAGTAGTAGTAGTAGTAGTAGTAGTAGTAGTAGTAGTAGTAGTAGTAGTAGTAGTAGTAGTTTGAGTATTATTCAACCAACCCTCTTCATTGAACCAGGCTTGGGGTGATTCACCACAATAATATAAAACAATCAATAAAACAGTTAAGATAGCATAAAATACTAAAATTAACAATTAACCATCAGCAACTAACAAAGCCCCCACCCCCTCTCCCAGGCCGCCTCCATCTGGCCTCCAGGGTTGGTAGTAAGTGCAAGCCGAGGAAGGAGAGAAGGAAAGCAGAGAGGAGAGGCCCATATGGTGTTACACCAACACGGCCTTGCCAAAGTTTTAAACAAGATGCTGGGTGGATGCAAAAACACATGGGAAATGCCTTTGTTCCCTCAACATCGCATTTAAGGGCAGGACTTAAATTCATCTCATCAGAAATATGCCAACGGCTCGCCCTTCAGAATCTGGTAGAAGTACAATTTAATTACATGCACCATTTCAACTCCAGGAGGACTTGGTAAGAATGTTGAATTATCCCTTGACTTAAATCCTCAAAGAATGCTCTTTTGACTTTGTCTACTTTCTTTCAAACTGAATGCGGAGAATAATCAGACAAGCCGTGCCCTGGAGTCACTGTTTATTCCACCGATGTAGAAATGTAGACTGGAGTGAATTCCACCGCCGTCTTTTCAATGCACTTGAACCCTGGCAGTCAAAATCTTATAAACGTACAATAACCGGTAATGCGTCCAAAGGGGGTACTTAGACGAAGAACTGACTCAATACTAGGGTGTTGAACATCAATACTATGCCTTTTTTATGAAAAGGAAAAAAAAATAAAAGTAGTCTTTTTAACAAGTTGGTGTCAAGCAAAAGAGTTAATTACATTTTGGAAAAAATAACGAAACCTGAGTATTTATTATGGACCGTTTTTCCCCCTCTCTCCCACCCCCTCCAGGCCCATCTGTGGCCACTTTGGGAGAAGGCAGGTCAAGGAGCTCAAATAAGGGCAAAAAACATGTTTTTAGCGTTTAAAAAGTTGTTCTTTCACAGGGTGGGAGGGCTCTCCCTGGCCACCATTTTGAAAACCCCACTGAGGGATCTTTCCAGTATTGTATGTAGGGTACCTTCAGTACTGTGGTTGGGAAACAGAATCACAGAATCACAGAATCATAGAGTTGGAAGGGGCCATACAGGCCATCTAGTCCAACCCCCTGCTCAACGCAAGATCAGCCCAAAGCTGATCCTGCGTTGAGCAGGGGGTTGGACTAGATGGCCTGTATTTAGAAACCCTGATTTAGAAGAAGAGCTGTTCTTTTATACCCCACTTTTTACCATCCAAAGGAGTCTGAAAGTGGCTTCTAAGAACCATTCCTTTCCTCTCCCCACCACTGACACCCTGCGAGGCAGGTGAAGCTGGGAGAGCTCTGTGAAAACTGTTCTGCAAGAGCAGCCCTAAGAGAACTGTGACTGGGAATCAAACCTGGCTTGCCCAATTAAAGTCCACCGCTCTTAACCCCTACACCAAGCTGGCTCTCAAGCATTCAGGTCGCTAAGCTCAAGATTGAAGACACTATGAAGTAGTCTTATCAGAAACACCTCCATTCCTTCATGCAGGATCAGCCAGTTTGGCCAGAGAAAGATTCTGGCTCTCCGTTGTTGCCTGGGACCATGGTGGAAGCAGGAGCTGTTCATATTTGTTTGGTAGGGAACACTTTGGAACAAGATGACCCTCTGCAAAAAAAAAAAAAAAAGGCAACTCCACTTGAATTAATAATACGGAACAGACTGCTAGCATTTAATATCAAAAGGGTCACAGAGCAGCTTTTAATTTAACGCCTGGAGGAAGGCCAAGCAGAGCTGGAGGGCATCTGGTTCAGAGTGACTCATGCCTAAGGGATGAGGGGTTAACTGGTCACAGCCATCTCGACGAGGACATACACGAATTTGACAGTGGGAATGTATCAGGAAATAACACCAGAGACCCCCATGGAGAGGGCTGCTGACTCTGAATAGGGACATTCCAGAAGAGGCGGAGCCTGGGGAGGCGGGGTTTGAAGAGGAGAGAGACGCAGCAGGGACGTGCAGGTATAGAGTCCACCCTTCAAAGCTTCCATTGAGTCCAAAGGAATTTATCTTTATGATCTGGAGATCAGTCATAGTTCTATGAATGATTTAAGCCCCACTTTGAGGCTGGCAACCCTAGTTATGGGCCACAGGGGACAATGTGTGAGCCAAGGGTGATTGCAGATAGGCCACGTATAGAGGCCTGGGGTGGCCTTTAATAGCACTTTAAGGGGTAAAGGTTTAAATGGCAGCCACAGCCATTTAAACCTTTGACAATTAAAGTGCTTCTCTGTAGCCCCCCCCCCCAAGTTCAGGGGGACATGGAAGTCTTGGGAAAGGCTGCCTGCCAGCCCTATGGAACCTGGGGCAGCCTCTGGAAGCCTCTCTGTGACACTCCTGAGTTTGGGAGACCACAGAAGGCCCTGGAAAGGACACACACAGGCCCTATTGGCCCCGATCAGCCTTTAAGCACTTCTTCGTGGTCATCCCAAGTTTGGGGGTGATACAGAAGGCTCAGGAAAGGCTGCCCACAGGCCCTATGTGGCCCAGGGCAGTCTTGGGGTGCTCATCTGCATGCCCTAACAAGGAGAGTTCTTCCTTCCTTCCTTCCTTCCTTCCTTCCTTCCTTCCTTCCTTCACAACAGATCTACAGAAGGGGTGAGGTCTACCAGTGCCATCTGCTGGTAGAAAGAAGAACTGTCCAGGGACAGTAGTGGTCCACAACAGGAGTTCGCTCCAGCTTACTTGGACACCAAGAATCCATCTTGACATACTGTTTTTAGGTTTGCTTGGTAGCTTGGGTGTGGGATGGCAGTGGCCCATGAGAGCCTCCTTGGGAAAGTGGTCCTGGGTTTAACTAATCCATTAATTATCTCATCTGTTGTTGGGTGGGGAGTGGGTGCATAGGTTCAGGGAGAGGAGGTAGGGCGGTGGGAATTAGAGTTAATATGTAGGTTGTTAGGCTAGTTAGTTCTAGGTTTGTTCCAATATGTTTTTCAGTAGTATGCAGTGATCAGAGGGGATGTAGGATGGGGTCCAGCCAGGGCTGGGAATCCCAGTCATTATGGGCCAAGGGAGATATCATAGTGGGAGGAGGCTTGAAAAGAGAAGTCCCACAGGATGCCAAGGTCCTCTGGGACCATGACCACAAGGTTCTCATGGTAGGACCCTGCAGGAGTATGCCTCTGGCCCTTCTAGCCTCTGTCTCATACCCAGGGATGTAGGAGCGGAGGCTAGGGTGGCTACAACACTGATGTTATGTAATGTCAGGTCTATTAAGAAAACATTCTCCATTCTGCAGGATTTCTTCCCAGAGGAGAGGGTGGACCTGGCATGCATGACCAAGACCTGGGCATGCAAGGGTGATACTGTCGCCCTGAAAGATCTAGTGCCACCTGGATTCTCGGTCTTTCACCAGTCTCAGAATTCTGGTAGAGAGGTGGCAATTCTGGTCTGGGACTTATTCCTTCAGGGCCCTCCCAGCCTTGTCAATCCCTGGAGTGGAATGTGTCAGCCTAGGAGGGGACTCGATCAAGACCTTGGCCATCTGGTTGGTGTACCCCCCACCCAACAGACCACCAGCTTCTCAGTCAGGCCTGCTGGAGGCAGCAATTGCCTGGACATTACAGTTGCCCAGATTATTGATTCTGGGTGACTTCAACATCCATGTGGATTCACTATCCCCAGGACTTGGCTTGCATCTGGTGTCAACCATGGCGACACTAAGGCTGTCACAATTTGTTACCAATCCCACTCATCAGGCCAGTCATATCCTTGATTTGATCTTCAGCCCTGAGATGCAGGTGGAACTGATGGCAACTAAGGCCACCCCATGGTCAGACCTCTATGCCCTGAAGGGCTGGCTCCGGGTCCCACCCCCTCCCTGTTTGGGTGGTGTCTATTTTAGCCTCCCCACAGAGACTTTGGTTGGATTCCTTTATGCTCAGTGGAGCCCGATGCTTCTCCCAGAAGTCATTTACTGTTCCATGTATCCCCCCATGTTGTATGTAAACCGCACTGAGCCATACGGAAGGGCGATATAGAAATCAAATCAAATCAATCAATCAATCAATCAATCAATTGTGGCTCTGGTAGAAGACCAGCAATCCTGACTGTCAGCTGCCATTGATGTGATTGTTTCCCAATGCCCTCTCCTCCTTCTCCTCGAACGAGCTCCATGGTATTTGGTGGAGATTCAGGAGAGGAAGAGACAGTTAGAGTAAGTGTGGAGGAAGACTTGCAACGAAGGAGTGAGTACATCTCATTGCACATTCATGAGAGTGTATGAGATGGCAGTGAAGGTGGCAAAATGGGAGGTTCTTGCCACCCTCATCATGTCCATGAGCTCCTGCCTGGCACAATTATTAGGGTAGTTTGGTCTCTTACCACCATGGTGGAAGGGTTCCAAAACTGTAGTGATTTGGATCTTAGCTGTGAGGCATTAGTGAGCTTCTCCACCGTGACCTCCCTGTAACGATTGATACAGAATGAGATCTGGAGACCCCATCTTGAGAGGTTGTATTTGATGGCTTCAGGCAATTCTCGGTAACCAAAGAACACAAGTTGCTGCAGTCAGTAAGGGCAACCACTTGCCCCTTGGATCCCTGATCATCTTGGCTGCCCATCATGGCCAGCGAATAGGAGCTCCCTGATGTCCCTGAGCCAGCATTGCTGAGAGGGTGGGAGATAAATCCCAAACTAACTAAATAACTAACTTCTACCGGGTCCCACCCAGTCCACCTAGTACTATCTACCATCAATCATGAAAGGTCCAGACCACTGTTCTGACTTGACCTTGATGGCAGGTGACTCCAGATGGTTGACACTTAATTGTTTTTAACCAGAAGTCGTTTAGTGTTAATTGAACTGTTTTGCCTTAAAGGTAAAGGTAAAGGTATCCCATGTGCAAGCACTGGGTCATGTCTGACCCTTGGGGTGACGAATCTTACATTTTTATTCTTGCGCATTTTTATCTTCTGTTCTACACCGCCCAGAGTCGGTTTGCCAGGATGGGTGGTAAAAACCTGTAATAAATAATCTATAGGAGAGGCCAGTGGGGAGAAACTTGTTTCTCAAGAAGGCCCCTTCTGCTGTGATCTTCCTCCCCCTCGATATTTCTCATGTCTAAGGCCAATCCCTTCTCAAGAGTCAAAGAAACAGAGACAGCACGGAGTGCTGCTAGAAACCTGAGAGCCGGGGTTATCTGACCATCAAAGGGCACTCTGTAAACACAACGCTAGTAAACAGGAACCAAAGGCCATGTGGAGTGTTTGTGGTTTGTCCAAGCCTTTCTCTGTTATGTCTGAAGCTCTCACATCCTGTCAATTATCAGAAAAGTTGGAAACCATCTTTTTCTGCAGATTTAGTTGCATTTTAAAGGAACAGAAGGAAGCAGAGTGCTTAACGCTCCCTCTCGGGGAGAGACGAAAAAAGCCTCTAAGGAGCTGACTTGCACAATATTCCTGAACTGGCATTTTATGCATCACGGTTTTATTTTTAAAGATGTAAGGGGTATGTGTAAAAAGCATGTGCTTGGAAACAGAGCTACATACCCCAGACATAGACATCATGCTGAAAATGCACTCCACAGAATCATAGAATCAGAGAGTTGGAAGGGGCCATACAGGCCATCTAGTCCAACCCCCTGCTCAACGCAGGATCAGCCCAAAGCAGTAGCGGTTAAGAGTTTTGGATCCAGGAGACCTGGATTCAAATTCCCACTTGTTCCGTAGAATAGTGGTCCCCAACCCGCGGCCTGTGGCCCAGTGGGGCTGCCGCGCGTGCGCGGGCCCCCGGGCCGCCCTCTCCCCCCACTCCATAACAGCGGTCCACAGCGGGAGGTAGCTTGCGGACCACTGCTGTAGAATCTTGATGGGTGACCTGAGGCCAGTCCTACCCTCTCAGTCTAACTAGTTGGATATTGTAACTCTGCATGCAGGAGGACTGAGGAGGGGAAAGGTTAAGAAAATTCTATCACTGGGGCACACTTGGCCATTGGCCCCACCGTCTCATCAGTTAGTGGTTCAGCTGGCAGTCTTCAAGTAAAGGTTGGATACACACTTTTCTTGGATGCTTTAGGATGCTTAGGGCTGATCCTGCGTTGAGCAGGGGGTTGGACTAGATGGCCTGCATGGCCCCTTCCAACTCTATGGTTCTGTGATTCTATGATCTCTCCCAATAAAGTCATTCCAGCTGTTTTCCCCACCATGCCCAAATACCCATTCAGATCACAATGCAACCCCCATTTCTGTTATATTACTCCAAAGATTGCTCCTTAACTCAATCAAGGTCTCTTTGTCTCAGACTTGCTTCAGACATTAGCAAAGTCTCCATTTTTGTATTTCACACCGATAATTAGCGTAAACAATCCTGGCCTCAGAAGACATTTTTTGGCTATTTAAACTGGTACTCTGGACCTACTCCATGTACACTGTTCCTGGGCCTGCAGTAATGCACTGGGCATTGCACGCTGGCTCATCTTGCTGCTTCTCTCATCTTTTTTGGACTTCTTCACATGGAGAATCCCCTTTCACACCGTCTCTTTACTTTCTTCTTGTATTCTTGTTTAGTTGAAATAGCATGAGTGTGTGTTAAGGACAATTGTTTGTCAATAGAAACCTTTTCCCCCCATTAATTTAAAAAGTCTTCCTCTCCCTGAGATTTCTGGCAAGGATCCTCCCCTCCTAAGCATAGGTGGAATAGTGTTGCTAGTCATCCCTCTTGCAAAGCCAAGTCTCCCAGAACTGCAAATTCCCCCATCAGAAATTCAGAAGACAGGTCTAATTTAGGTAACAATCTTACTTTCCTTTTCAAGGCAGCCCAGCCTGTATTTGTAAAGGAGTCAGTGGGATTTTGAATATCTGGAATGATTCCACACATCTAGAAGGATAAAGTTCTGATTCACAACATATTCCAAATGAGGATGCCCAGACAAATCTGGATTCTGCATCCCTACAAGGATATTTAGGCTATTCCCCACAACAGATAGCATTGCCAACCCTGGGGTTCCTTAACAGCTCTGGATGGGTTTCCCAAATGGGTGGGAGTGAATTCGTTTTTTTAAAGAAATTGTCAAACATTTATTGAATGTTATGAATATTCATACCAACTTGTTTCCTACCCCTCCCAAAATGGCTAATGGTGGGCCTGGAGGAAATGGGAAGGGGAGGGGTACCAGGTGGGCATGTCCACAGCTCTGCTTCCCAACCATATTCTGCACAATTGCAATACTTCTGGGGTTTCTTAAAGCCTGAAGAATATTTCCGGTGTTTTTCAATAGTAAAAAAATTGAGAAAGGCTGGCCTAGTTGGTGGGCGGCATTCAGGCTGGTCAGTTGCCACATCTGTGGACCCACCTTGGAAAGCTTGGAAGCTTCTACATCTGGCTACAGCAGGCTAGACAAAGCTGCAGGCTCTGTGTTGCAGACCTGCCTCTGAAATGGATAGCAAGTTTCCTTACTCTTCCTTGTCGTGTGTCAAAAATAATCCAAGCCAGACCCTCCTGCTTTAAATCAAGAGCGCTGTAGAGAGCAGGAGTAGTCAACCTGTGGTCCTCCAGATGTTCATGAACTACAGTTCCCATAAGCTCCTGCCAACAAATGCTGGCAGGGGCTCGTGGGAATTGTAGTCCATGGATATCTGGAGGACCACAGATTGACTACCCCTGCAGAGTGGGTTTCCCTTCAAATCCTTGTTTGGATTTCTCTTCTCAAAACTCTCCTGTTGTGACAAATTATGCCACTTGATGTCATCTCCAGTGACATGGAGCCAAAATTAAAGGGTGTGTGTGGGTGCGTTGAAATATGCAAGATCTGTAGTGTGCATGATTCAAAAGAGTATGAAGAATATCCTACAGAGGGCTTTGGAAGAGATGTGCAGTTAGTATATTTATATCTATATAAATATCTATATCTTTATAACCTTTTTCTTTGTCCTGTTGCTTGGCTTCTCTTTGCATATTTAAACTCTGCCAACAGACAGAACATTTGACAATATATAGCAAGCTTTTTTTAAACAAAGAAAACAACAACATAATACAGCAACATAAGACAGACGACGCCATAGGCTTGGCTATCTGGCTTTGTCTCAGTGGTTTTGACTATAGAAACTAGGGAAAATTCCTAGAGTATTCCTACATGGAGGCCATTGTTTTCCACCTGCTCCTTAATTCTTTGGGAGCAGGAAATTGTGGAGGGGTGTTGATAGTTCCCTACCCTGGGCAGGGAGATGAGAAGCCTAAATGCAGCACCGAATGCAGGAGATGCTCTTATAGACTTCCTCACACTCCACTCTCCGTTCCTATGTCTGCCCTCCACGAAAAACAACACTATCTGCAGCAGAAGAACAGTCAGGAAAGGTCAAAGATCCGTCAGACACATATACACACAGAGTAGTGGGTATAAATCTCCAAATATCGTCTATAAATCTAGACCCAATTTACCTGTCTCAATGTGTTTAAATCAGCCGTTTCCAACCTTTTGACCATGGAGAATCTGGCCATTTGTGATAGGGACAGAACTCTTTTGATGAGGCCCCTCTCTCACCTTTCGACTGCAGCCCAAATGTGAACTGGATCTACCTGAATAAATGCATGTTTAACCTTTTTTGCAATATACTTCTGGGGAGATTTGTCTGTTGTTTGCAGTATCACATTGCTATGACTGGGGAGAACTCTGCTACACTAACCAAATGCCCTACTTGTGGGAACAGAGTCCACCAAGCGATGGTTCCAGCCTGAATCCAGCTACTTAGGAATGCAGTTGCTAGCAGCTGCCATATGTCTGACCAGAATGAGAACCAGGTTGGGGAAGTCCAGGTCCAATTTGTTACAAATCATCATGTCTAATTTAATTGGGAGTGAAATGGAGTCTAAGGGGCACAGGCTAGACAGTTTCAAGGTGATGGGGTGGGACATCAAAATCACAAGATGTCATAGTCCCATTGTATACGGCACTGGTCAGACCACACTTGGAGTACTGGGTGCAGTTCTGGAGGCCTCACTTCAAGAAGGACATAGATAAAATTGAAAGGGTACAGAGGAGAGCGACGAAGATGATCTAGGGCCAAGGGACCAACCCCTATGAAGATAGGTTGAGGGACTTGGGAATGTTCAGCCTGGAGAAAAGGAGGCTGAGAGGGGACATGATAGCCCTCTTTAAGTATTTGAAAGGTTTTCACTTGGAGGAGGGCAGGATGCTGTTCCCATTGGCTGCAGAGGAAAAGACACGCAGTAATGGGTTTAAACTACAAGTACAACAATATAGGCTAGATATCAGGAAAACAATTTTCACAGTCAGAGTAGTTCAGCAGTGGAATAGGCTGCCTAAGGAAGTGGTGAGCTCCCCTTCACTGGCAGTCTTCAAGCAAAGGTTGGATACACACTTTTCTTGGATGCTTTAGGATGCTTTGGGTTGGACTAGATGGACTGTATGGCCCCTTCCAACTCTATGATTCTATGATTCTAAATAATATCATCTCAGCCAATTTGTGGCAATCATTTAGGGGTTTCCAGACAAGAGACTTCAGCGGTGGCTTTCCATTCCCTGCCTCTGCATTTGGAGCCTGGACTTCTTTGGTGGTCTCCCAGCCAACTAGGGCCAACCCTGCTTAGTTTTGAAGACTGGGCTAGTAGGACGCTAAACAGCAAGTGGTCAGATGATTGCGATTAAACCTCTTGGTTGGAAAGGACCAGTGTGCATGGGCTCTACCTCGTGCAGCCCTGTCGAGAAGTACAGATAGATCTCCAGCACAGACTTCCCTGTTCCTTGGCAAAACCAGAGCAGCACCAATCCGGGAACACTCCCTGCTCCCACCACCGTTGGTGCCAGGCAGTCTGGGGAATAACTCTCACTTTCTTTTCCCAGGCAGCTGAGCCTGCTTTTGTACAGGAGTCAGTGGGGTTTTGAATATCTGGAATGATTCCAAACATCTAGAATGATAACATTCAGATTCACAACATGTTCCAAACGTGGATTCGAAACTTATCTGGATTGAGCACCCCTACAAGGATGCCTAAACAGGCTCAGGGACATTTGCATTTCAAGACTCAAGGGGGGGTGAGTCTCCACAACACATAGGATTGCCAACCTCCAGGTGGGGCCTGGAGATCTCCCAATATTACAATGGGTCTCCAGACAAAAGAGAACAGCTCACCTGGGAAAGATGGCTGCTGGGGAGGATGGACACTAGGGTATTATCCCCAGATGAGGTCCCGCCCTTCCCCAGGCTCCGCCCCAAAATCTGCAGGTATTTACAAATACCGAGCTGGCAGCCTTCTCAGACATCTGAGGGAGCAAGGATAAGTCTACCCAACTGCCTTTAAAATGGCTTTGCAGTGATGAATAATACAAAAACTGCCTTATACCACAGCACAGGTAGCTTAATAGGGTACATTCTGAGAAACAGCAGCTTCCCAGGCTCCATGTAGGGTTGCCTGGCTAGGGTTGCCACTCCCACTAGGGTTGCCAGCCTCCAGATGGGGGCCTGACAATCTCCCAGAATTACAACTGATCTAGAGGTTATAAAAGCCATATGGAGGTAATGGCTACTTTGGGTAAAAATAAAAGAAGTAGGAAGTAATAGGGATATTATAGTGGGGGTCTGCTATAGACCATCAGGCCAGGCAGAGGACTTAGATGAGATGCTTCTAGACCAGATTACAAAGTTCTCAGAAAGACAGGACCAAGTGGACATGGGAGATTTCAAGTACTCAGATATCTGTTGGAAGACCAGCTCTGCTAAAACTGAAAAGTCCAATAAATTCTTGACTTGTCTTGCTGACAACTTCATTTCCCAGAAAGTGGAAGAAACAACCAGTGGGTCTCCTGTTTTAGACTTGATTCTTACCAATAGGGAAGAACTGGTTGAGGAGGTAAAAGTCATGGGTGCGCTTAGTAGTAGTGACCATGTGATTTCGGACTTTATGTTCTTGGGAAAGAGAAAAGCTGTACATAGTCACACATACAGGCTGGACTTCAGGAGACCAAATTTTAACAAACGTAAAGTTTTATTGGGTAGAAATCTGTGGGCAAAAAACTTAAGGAGATGGAAGTCCAAGAAGGTTGGGAGCTTCTCAAAAGTGAAATACTGAAGGTACAATCACAGACAATTCCCTTGAGAAGGAAAAATGGGAAGAACCTAAAGAAACCAGGATGGACCCATAAACAGCTTTCAAAGGAACTGAATAATAAAAAGACTAGGAAATGGAAGGAGGACTTTATAACCAAGGGGGAATATAAATGAATAACCAATGCTTGTAGGGAGAGTATTAGAAAAGCTAAAGCTCAATATGAGCTTAGGCTAGCAAGAAATGCTAAAAAATCAACAAGAAAAGGTTATTTAGTTATATTAAAAGTAAGAAAAGGAATGAGGACATGGTAGGACCATTCCGGGGACAAGAAAGTGACATTGTAACAGGTGATGAAAAGAGGGTTGAATTGCTCAATTCCTATTTCGCCTCAATCATCTCTTGCAAGGGGAATCATGCTCAATGTGGCAAAATCATTTCATGTGATGAGGGATGGGAGTTGTGGTCTAGGATCACTGTAGAGATAGTCCATAAACACCTAGTTTTTAAAAATGAAACCAAATCCTCTGGGCCAGATGAATTGCATTCAAGGATACTAAAAGAAATTGCAAGTGTAATTTCTGAGACTCTGTCCAATTCTTGCTAATTTTTGCCAATTCTTGGAGAACAGGTGAAGTGCCAGAAGGCGACAAACATTGTCCCCATCTTCAGGAAGGGGAAAAAGGAGGATCCGGCTAATTACCGATCCATCAGCTTGATGTCGATAGCTGGCAACATTTTAGAACAAATCATCAAAGTCAGTCCTTGAGCAGCTAGAGCAGATGGCTGTAATTACTAAGAGTCATCATGGGCTTCTCAAGAACAAGTTATGTCAGACTAACCTTATCTCTTTTTTTGAGAAAGTTACTACCTTGCTAGATCATGGGAATGCTGTGGACATTGTTTACCTTGATTTCAGTAAGGCTTTTGATAAGGTTCCGCATCATATTCTTATTGGCAAGTTGGCAAAATGCAGTATGGATCTTATTGCTGTTAAGTGGATCAAGAACTAGTTGAGAGATCACACCCAAAGGATGTTTTTAAATGGTTCATCATCTTCTTGGAGAGGAGTGCTGAGTGGAGTGCCTCAGGGGTCTGTCCTGGGCCCTGTCTTATTCAACATACTCATAAATGATTTATATGAAGGAATAGAGGAGGTGCTTATTAAATTTGCAGATGATACTAAACTGAGATGGGTACCAAACACACCAGAAGACAGAATCAGGATACAGGATGATCTTGACAGGCTGGAAAACTGGGCTAAAATGAATTTTAATAGTGAAAAATGTAAAGTTCTGCTTTTAGGTAGGAAAAATCAAATGCATCACTATAGGATGGGTGAGGCGTGTCTTGGCAGTAGTACATGTGAAAAGGAGCTAGAGGTCTTAGTAGACCAGACACTGAACATGAGTCAGCAGTGTGACTCGGTAACTAAAAGGGCAAATGGGATTTGGGACAGTATTAAAAGAAGTACAGTGTACAGGTCACACAAGGTGATGTTAGACCTCACTTGGTGTACTGTGTTCAGTTTTGGGCAACACAACTGAAGAAAGATGTAAAGAAACAGCTACAAAGAGGATGAGGGGTTTGGAGACCAAATCTTATGAGGAAAGGTTGTGGGATCTTGATCTGTTTAGCCTGGGGAGAAGAGGTGATATGATCACCATGTTCAAATACTTGAATGGCTGTCATACAGAAGATGGAGCAGAGTTGTTTTCTATTGCCCCAGAGGGCAATAGAACCAATGGGTTAAAATTAACCCAGAACCAATGGGTTAAAATTAATTGAAAAGAATTTTCGGCTAAACATTTGGAAGACATTCCTTATAGAGAGGTTCTTCAGTGGAACAGACTTCCTCAGGAAGTGGTTAGCTGTCTTTCTTTGGAAGTTTTTAAGCAGAGCCTCTTGTGGCGCAGAGTGGTAAGGCAGCGATATGCTGTCTGAATCTGTCTGCCCATGAGGTTGGGAGTTCAATCCCAGCAGCCAGCTCAAGGTTGACTCAGCCTTCCATCCTTCCGAGGTCGGTAAAATGAGTACCCAGCTTGCTGGGGGGTAAACGGTGATGACTGGGGAAGGCACTGGCAAACCACCCCGTATTGAGTCTGCCATGAAAACTCTGGAGGGCGTCACCCCAAGGGTCAGACGTGACTCGGTGCTTGCACAGGGGATACCTTTACCTTTTTAAGCAGAGGCTAGATAGTCATCTGACAGAAATGCCAATTTTTTGAACTTTGGTAGACTGTGAGTGAGTGATTCGGCAGGTAGATGCAAGTTCCTGCAGTGTGCAGGGGGTTGGACTAGATGACCCTGGAGATCCAATTCTATGATTCTATGATTCTATCTGGAGAGCCACTGTTTGGCTACTTCTGTGCTTCTATAAGACCAGGGTCTCTTGCTGGGTGAGGTTGTTCTGGTGCCTTCAGGAAGGTGTCAAAGCTTCCTCTGGCACACTTTTCACAGCTTCTCAGCCCAGAGCTAATTAGTGTCCCTCTTTTTAGTTGTTGTTGTTTTTTTTAAGACAATATAGATTAGACTGAAAGTTAACCTGAGTGGGAAAACTACAGCAATCCCTCTGTTTACATGATTGCAGCCCTAAGGAAACACCATTACTTGGATAAGGGCAATACATCTTAACAACAGTGGGTGTGTGAAGGGCTGTCAAGTCCCTTCCAATTTATGGTGACTGACCCTATGAATCAATGGCCTGCAAAATGTCCTGTCATTAACAGCCCTGCTCAGACCTTACCAAAGGAGGGCTGTGACTTCCTCGATCGTGCCCATCCATTTCATCTCGGGTCTTCCTCTTTTCCTGCTGCCTTCACCTTTGCCTAGCTTCAATGTCTTTGCCTGTCTTCTCACATCTTAACACTGTGTGTGTGAAGTGCCCTTAAATCACAGCCAGGGGCTCTTAAGGAAAGGCATCAAGCAGGGGTGGTTTGCCATTGTCTCCTTCCTCAGAGTCTTCCTTGGGGATTTTAGTTCCAAGTACCAACCCTGTTGAGCTTCTGAGATCTGATGAGATCAGGCTTCCATCTTAACAAGGGAGGTTGCTTTTTTCAAAGGCCCTTTTGAAGGGTAAAGTAGAAGGCGGTCAGACATTTTACAATCAGAGCAGCTGTCCTTTGCAGCAAATTACAAATATTTAAATCAGTATTGATATGGTGGGAGTCAGCTTCCTGATTACGCAAGAATCAACCCTATAGCTCTATGGCTATTATTTCCACCTACTGAGGCCAGAAGAAAAGTTCTGTATTTCCAGAATCCCAGGGTACACGGAATCTATCCGGGCAGAAGTAATTTCAGTCATTTTAACCAAGAGAGAAACAGAAAATTAAGCAAATGATGTTTCCTTTCCAGAGAAGCTGATCAAAATGAAATGCACTGAACTTCACTGAACTTTGGCCAGATATCTACCACACGTAGGGTTGGATCCAGCAATATGTACATGCAAGGATTTCCCCCCAGTCCACAAGAATTAGAACATTGGTGCATCAGTGTCAGTACTGTCTACTCAGATTGGCAGTGACTCTCCAGGGTCTGAGGGAGAGGCATTTCACAGCACCTGCTACCTGATTCTTGTAACTGGAGATGCCAAATATTTAACCCTCCGCATGAAAAGATGCTGTACCACTGAGCCACAGCTACTCCCTGTCCCACAGCCAACATCTGGCTTCCCCCTCGTGGTATTTCTGGGGCATTCCACCCCATCCTGTATTAAATGTTTAAATGTGCAAAGAGGTGTAAATCACAGGATTTATTTATTAAGTTTATTAAGAAGAAAAAACAAACTTTGTATAAAAAGAAAGGTGAGTCCCAGTAATGAATACGTGCAGTTCTGGATTCAATTCCCTGCTTTGTCATGAAACTCACTGGGTGACTTTAGGTCAGTCACCCTAGAATCATAAAATCATATTTTGGAAGGGACCTCCAGGGTCATCTGCTCCAATCCCCTGCATGATGCATGAACTCACAACTACCTGCCCACCCACAGCAACCCCAATTTCATGCCTCACCAAATATCTCCAGAATCCAGCCTGGAGGAAAATCACCTACTATCCCATAGTGGCAATTAGCAATTCCCTGGGTATGATAATATGGGCCACAAGAGACAAACACTGCTCATCCTGCTCATCCACTCACAAGCTGCCTAAATCCATAAAATTAGCTTTTCCGTCAGATGACTATCTAGTCTCTGCTTTAAAACGTCCAAAGGAGAACCCTCCACCTCCCGAGGAAGCCTGTTCCACTGAGGAATCACTCTAACTGTCAGGAACTTCTACCAGATGTCTAGCCAAAAATTCTTTGGAATTAATTTCAACAATCCTAACTGTCCCGTTGTTTTCATTCCTTTTGTCTGTTCTAGAGGCAAGCAGAGAGGAAGTATGCTTAAGAGGTCAGGAAGTCTCCAAGTGAGCCAGTCAGGACACAGGGGAAGATTATGGATAGGATGGATCCAAACAATTTAGGAAAAACCACCTCCCTAGCAACAACAAGCAAGCCCAACACAAGCCAACAAGGGGGTGACTGAGCATAACTTGTCACTGTAAAAACCGATACATATCAGGTCTATTCCAACAAACTTAGATCTACTGGCCAGGTAAAAAAAATCCTCCAAGCCAAAGAGCTTGTCCCAAATTCTAATTCCAACCCACAAATGTTTCTGCCCCCAAATGTAATCTGAATCCGAGAGTAACTTCCTTGTTGAACGATAATGCAGGTCAACGGTGTTTGGTGGGTCAGAAGGTCACGCTGAAACCCCATCTGTTTTAGTTCTCTTGCGGGACCACGAGAGTCCTTTTAAACTTCAAATGTTCCCTAGCATTCCTGCCTTGCCAGCAATACGCAAGAGCTGTGGTCTAGAAATGTCACGTCCGTCTCTCGTTGCTGTTTTGATCTGCACGGGAGAAGCACCGGTTGGGGAAGGAAAATTCAATTCAGCTGCCTTCAGGTCAGTACCGAAGGGGAGTTGGCGGTGAGCGCCCCCAGCCTATAAAAAGCCCTTCCTACTGAGGGCTGGCTCCAGGGCTTATTAAATACCAGCCATTTTTGACTAGTAAAAGACCAAACAAAGTGCGAGGGCTTGGCTTCTCTGTCTTTGATGACTGTGTTCGGTCTTGAGCGAAGAGGTATTATTTATATAAACACTTGCCGATAGGCCCAGGCTGTCACGAAGAATTAGCACATCTGTATGCTCCATGTTAAAAGCTGCACATCGGCTTGGGGAGAAGGCTTTGGGACAGCCGGCTTCTGCTGGGACATGGGAAACAATTCCCTGAGTATTTTTAGAGTTATCCTTATAAGGTACCGAGCTCCTTCCTTGCTCACTGATGTCCAACCTGGGCCAAAAGAGTTTGGACTGGAGGCTGCTTATGGACACCTTCCATCCTCCATACTGTTTTAATAGATTCAGTATGGATCTTCAGAGTCTAATTTACCTAATATAGGAACATATCCACTGGTGATATGACTCAGAGACTGTCTATTTTGTTGCTGGGGTATCCACTCTGATTGTTCTGCTAGAGTGGATTAAGGGGAAAGTGTACTGAAGACATGTTTCTGCATGCAGTTTTGGTGTGGGTCCCAAAGGTATGCTCCAAATCAACTGGACAACTCTGCTGCGGCACCTGGGGATCTCATCCATCAACTACGACTGGGGGTGGAGAGGGGGAGCCAGGTGTACAGAACTCAGAGACAAGTCCCATGGTAACAGGCCACTGAATTTGGAGGGATTCTGTGCTTGCACGTAGTGCTGGTGATTTGCCACTAGTCCAATTCTTGCCACCTGGTATATTTAGCGTTATTCAAGCACTGGACAATTTAAGTAAGGAGAACAGGGATGAAGTCAGTAAGGAGAACAGAAGGAGAAGGAGAAGGAGAAGGAGAAGGAGAAGGAGAAGGAGAAGGAGAAGGAGAAGGAGAAGGAGAAGGAGAAGGAGAAGGAGAAGGAGAAGGAGAAGGAGAAGGAGAAGGAGAAGGAGAAGAAGAAGAAGAAGAAGAAGAAGAAGAAGAAGAAGAAGAAGAAGAAGAAGAAGAAGAAGAAGAAGAAGAAGAAGAAGAAGAAGACAAAAACAACTCTGTTGTGAAAAGGGGACTCCCGGATAGCAGCCTTTCATTTCTGGGGTCATAATAGCATTTAATCCGGCAGCCCCCCAAAAATCAAAATATTGGGGATTCATGTCCATTATGTGCCAAAGAACACACCCATCTTGCTTGTCGGTTTGTACTTCTAAAGCCCAATATCAGTAGTTCTTTTTTGACCTTCCAAAATGCTGTTCTTTCATTTTCTATTGAGGATAATAAAACTGGAGTAAAACCAAGTTGGTTCAGCCATTGGTCAACCAACATTTCTCATTTACTATGAAAGGGATCGTCTTTTCATCTAAGTTGGAGTTCAGATCTGTTGTTTAAAGAGATTCTTGATTCTGAGTCTAATGAGGGAATTGCAGATTCTTGATGGATGGCTTGACCTGATACACACTTTGGAAAATCGGTACTTATCCCAAGGGGTGGCTCCTAACCAGTCTGATTTGACCAGATGGATCCATGCCACATCAACCCCCAGTATATACTACTGTAATATGCCATGAATGGGTTTCCTGCCCACCCACAGTGACCCCAATTCCATGTCCAGAAGATGCCCCCCCCTTTGCGGGGAGCAATTTCTTTCCGCCCCCTTCAAGCCCCATTGTCTGTTGGACCATTACGCAGTGTCGGTTCCATTGTTCTTTCGTGTTCTTTTATTACACTGTCAACTGTTTTATTATGCTACCTTTATTTCATTGTTCTGTAGCTGTGAACACTATTTTTACATCATTGTTCTCTAATTGTGTAAGGCGGGCTTATTGTATTGCTTCTTGGGCAGACTACCAAAAAAAATAAAATAATAACCAGCACTTTGAAAATTCATGGCTAACCAGTGTTTCCTAGCCCAATTCAAAGCACTGACTTGACACCCAAATGGTCAAGGGGGCCCAGGCACCTTTGGCGATGCCTCTCTCTGTGAAATTTAAAATCCTTCCACCTGTCCTCCCTTCAAGTTCTATTTGCAATGAAGTCCAGATTGACCTCTTATGTGCAACGGGGCTTAGACAGTTGCTGATCCTCTGTTTCCGAGTTCTGCTCTCACTCTGCTAGCTCTGCCTTTGCCAGTGCTGGAGGTATTCTGCATGGAGCCAAATAAAACAGTTTAAAAAACAACCCGTTTAGACCGCTTTATTATATTACAATCATTGTTCTGCATTGAATATCGTCTGTTGAAAAACTACGCTGCAATGCTCTCTGCATGAAACAATTCATAGCCCCGCCCCCTGTAGTTTTGCCAACTCCGCTTTGTTCTCTAAAGCAGTCCCTAATCTGCATAACTAAAGAACTTCTCTGCATGGCTAATAGATCATCTCAGGCAGGCAGGAGAGAAATGAATGGGTGAAAAGCATCTTTCAGAAACAATGCTTAAAAGACGCTTAAAGCACCAAAGAGGCAGTTCACCATGCAGAGCAAAATGAGTTTTGCGGAGTAAATTAACTCTTCTGTGCAGAGATCAGAAAAACAACTGTGTATTTAGTGAGTTTTCATCAGCTTATCCATCATGCAGAAGAAGCCCTGGAGAAGTAGCCGAGTCTACTTCAGTCAGAAATCAGACTACCCCCTAACGATTTGGTTTAATACTCTTTGTTTTGATGTTTCACTGGGAAGATGCCTTTTTAGCCTTTGATTTTTAAGATGCTTTCATCGACCATTGTGTGTGCCGGTTTGAGGGGGTTAGCTGAAAAGCAGTTTTAAAATATTGTCAATGAGTCATTAATGGACAAAGCCGTGCAATTCTTTGGAAAGACATGTTGTACGGTCTCATAAGCCGGTGACAGACAGCAATGATTTATTTTTTTGTTTGATTCCTTCGTGTAGTGCTTTCTTATACGCTGATCTCCACTTTGGGCTCAGGAAGGAATTTTCCTCCAAGCCAGTCTGGCCCAGGGATCCTGAAGGTATTTTGCCTTCTTCTGGTCATTAAAGAGGGGTCCCTAGGAGAGGGGAGAGGGGTGGGAAGTAGTCGTGCATTTCCTGTGTTGTGCAGGGGGTTCAACTAGATGCCCTCCAGATGCCCTCTGTTTCTATGCTACTTATTTTCATAGAATCATAGAGTTGGAAGGGACCTCATGGGTCATCTAGTCCACCCCCCTGCACTATGCAGGACACTCACAACCCCATCGCTCATCCACTGTAACCTGCCCACCCCCTTAAGCCTTAAGCCTTTGTTTGTTTACAATCCTCCTTTCTCACTGGGAATCAAGGAAGATTAAACAGAGTGAGCCAAAGCAATCAACAAGATGAGAAATTCAATCATCAGCATTATGGGATTTGCGCTGTAGAACCAACCAGAGGTAACTTTGTGAAGCCATTTGTGCAGTGCCACTCAGTAGCCTGCATAGAAAAAAACCCTCATTTCTCTGGATAGAAGAGGAGGGGGATGGGCAGTGGCTTTTACGACTCACATCAGCTCACCTTTATACAAATGGCAATGGAATGGTTTTAAAGCCCTCCTCCAAGCGGTATATCATTGAGTGTGGAAAAGAGAGGTGATAAAACTCAGTAATTTGGATGGTGTAGTCACGTGGAGAGCTGAAGAAAGCTTCAAGGTAATGGGAACTCTATAAAATCCTATAACGTCTTAATCTTATGGAGCGTGACTTATATTTTGACATCTGGCAGGGCATGTTTAATGAAAGGGACAGAAGGATTGCATTTTTACCCAATTTCTTTTGGAATCCCTTGCTCAGTCTAGTGCTGTGCAAAAATATGATTGTAAGCATTTTCTTCTTAATAAATACTTTATTTAGATGCTGGTAGTGGCTCTCTGTACTACATAGACCCTCACCACCTCAGGCATGTAAAAGGGAACCCTAGGAAAGGATGGAGGTTGGCAATTGGCAAGAAGCTGTTCCTCCACTTGGTTATAAATGGTCCTCATGATGATCAAGTGATGAGTCATGGGAAACACAGAGGAACAGGGAAATAGGAATAGTGGAACAGGGTCTCTAGGCCAATGCAGGCCTGCTCCACCACATGCAAAAAATGGGCAGTTCAAGTAGGATTGCCAACATTGCCTTTGCAAATGCCAGGAGAGGGCATGCCTGGGGAGGGTGAAGTTTGGAGAGGATATAAAATCATTTCTTGATAGGAATGCCAACCTCCAGAAGGGACATGGGGATCTCTCAGAATTACAGCTCATCTCCAGAGATAACTTCTCCTGGGGAAAATGGAAGCTTTGGAGGATGGACTCTATGGCTGGGGGGACCAGGCAACCCTACTTCTAGATGATGTTCTAGGAATTTCTCCTAACCTCATTAGTGAAGACGATAGAGTCATGGGGAAATACCTAGAAAGTTGCTATGGAGGCCATTGTCCCGTCATTTTTTCTTCAGCTTCTGTTTCTTGAGAGGTGGGGATTGGTTCCCACAAGTGGGAGTTTACCCACCACAGGGAGGCAAATGCAAGTATAAGTTGAAACTCTACATAGAACGCAGCTAGAAAACACCACCCGAATATTGCTGCAGATATTACAGGTTAACTGTAGACTTGTTGCCCTTCAGAGAAAGAGTGCTAAGCAAGGGAGACCATTGATATGACTCAGCAGAAAGTTGTTTCCCATGTTAAGAATGTCCAAGACCTTCTCTGTTCTATAAAAGTCTTACAGGCACCTTCCTAGGGCTGTGTTTTTCTGTTTCGCTCACAGTGAATGACAGGAAACTGGCTCATAAATCGGCCTATATTCCAAGTTAGTTATCAACTGACTAATGTAAGTCTTTCCACTTTGGCTGGCTGACATTCTCTGTATGGCCTCAAGCAAATTCAGGGGCTTTTCTCCCTCTTAACTCCTTTCTAAAAATGTTATTGCAATTTTTTTTTAATGGATGGACTTTTGTTTCAAGGGACATTTCTTGCAAGGATGCATTGAAAGAATTCCCAAACTGGTACTACATTTGCAACCATCTAAGGCAGGAACCTTTCCTCAATGGGATTTCCCACTTAGGGAAAAGTGCCTGATATTTTTGGAAGCATTTCTTGATTGGCTAGTCTGGCAACCACCCCAAAAGCTTGTGCCCTCCCCCTAGCCACCTTTGCCCTTGTAATGTTTCCATTCTCCCCCACCCACCCCAAGCCGTACAAGACCAGGGCTGAGAAGGAAACTCTTCCCTCCAGACTACAGTGAAATAATTAAGTGGAGTCATGCGAGCTATTAGCAGAGACAAATCTGCAACTGATTAAGAGGCCTATTTTCCCACAATTAATTTCCAGAGGCAAAGGAACGTTTGATGTCAAAGGTCTTTGTTCTTGCTCAGTGCCTCCGATTTGCTGTATGTTCTCAGGCCTTGAAAATGGACATGGCCAGACCTCCTTGTGCAGCTGACTGCCCAGCTGCTTAATTTAGGTCAGGCCTTCCTGCCCATTTCTGGTGCCACACGGACAACCCTTGGGAGTCTTGTTGCTGCCCCTGTGGACACCCATTCGTAACATATGGTTATGGATGGGAGGGTGGAAATTGGCTTCAATAGATTTAAAGGGGGATTAGACATATTTCCAGAGATTGGATACATCAGTGGCTATGAGCAGCGATGGGCAACTGGAACCTCAGAGATTGCATGCCTCCCAACACCAGTTGCTGGGGTGTGCAAGACAAACTGGAAGTTTTGGCCTCTGTGCCCTTACTGTGGACCAAAGGAAACAAAATGCTGGCCAAAATACACCATTGGGCTATAGAAGAATAACTGAGTCTTATAGATTCAAGTGGATAGCCGTGTTGGTTGAAGGAGCACAACAAAAATAGAGTCCAATAGCACCTTTAAGATTTATTCAAGGCGTGAGCTTTCGAGTGCATGCACTCTTCCTCAGACCAAATGGAACAAGGACTATAACTGTAGTGATATAAGGCAAATTAGTAAACCATGTCATAATATCCAAATTAAGCCATATGATGCCATCTGATCGTTCTTTGCTAAAACAGCTAATCAGTCCTTTTGAGTTCAGTGGGAGTTCACAAAAGCATTGGAGAAATAAAACTGTCCACGTTAGTAATTAATGGCAGACACCATCCCAGTTGTTGCTGGCCTCATCCGACTCCACCCAAGCGTGGAAATATCCCTGCAAGTGACAAGCTGTGCTAGCAACTATCTTGTCCTGAGACTAGAGAGTTAAATTCAAAATTACATTACATTATAGTCACATTGTCCCAAACAAAATGAATTTTAAACAGAGAGGATTGTAAGGAATGTGGATATAAGAGTTGAACGAGGTTAGCATGCATAGTGAGATTTAAAAAACCTATGTCCTTGTTGAGTCCAGGGTATGCCATTGTTCTGAGTGTTGTAATAACTTGTATTTCTGCAATCTCCCTTTCTAGTCTGTTCTTCAAGTTTCTTTACAATAAAACAGCTACTTTGAGGTCCCTTATTGAATGTCCTGGATGGTTGAAGTGTTCCCCTACAAGATATTCAGTGCTGTGATTTTTGATGTCAGATTTACGTCCATTAATTCTTTGGTGGAGGGTTTGATCTGTTTGCCCTATGTAGAGAGCAGAGGGGCATTGTTGGCATTTGATGTCATATACAATGTTAGATGAGCAAGTGAATAAGCCTTTGACGGTGTAGATGATGTTGTTAGGTCCAGTGACTGTGTCATTGGAGTGTGTGTGGCAGCAAAATAGGCATCTGGGATTGTTGCAAGCTCTAGTACTACTGTCCATGTTCACGTTAGATGCTGCATTGTTGTGGGTGAGCAGTTGTTTGAGATTGGGAGTTATGACCTTGAGATTGGGAGTGCCTGCGTGAATTGGGGAGATAAAAGATAAAGGTATCCCCTATGCAAGCAGTGAGTCATGTCTGACCCTTGGGGTGACGCCCTCTAGCGTTTTCAGGCAGACTCAATACGGGGTGGTTTGCCAGTGCCTTCCCCAGTCATTACCATTTACCCCCGAGCAAGCTGGGTCCTCATTTTACCGACCTCGGAAGGATGGAAGGCTGAGTCGACCTTGAGCCAGCTGCTGGGATCGAACTCCCAGCCTCATGGGCAGAGCTTTCAGACTGCATTTCTGCTCCCTTACCACTCTGCGCCACAAGAGGCTCATGTGAATTGGGGAGATAACGGGGATCAAAACCAAAATCAGTTTTCATGCACAATATATATTTCCACCAACCAGCTCCCCTCCTGAGGCAGACCATTGGTCTACCAAGGTTGTCATTATCTCTTCAGGGTCTCCATCCAAAAACAGCTGCCTAAGAGCTGCCATCTGAGGGCCCAGCTACAGATTATGGATTCCTCAGAACCAGCTTGCTTCCCCCATAGCCACATAGCAACTGCAAAGAAAGAGATTTTTGAAGTCCCCACAAGGTTGACTGGAGTCAGGATGATGGTGGGGAGAGATCCTGCCTTTATCCCCACACCATTTCCCCCAGGCAAAAATGGCATTGGGGAAGAGCGAAGTGCCCCCCTTCAGAGCTTTTTGGACCAACTTGCCCAAACTGGTGATATTTAATTTGGCTCAGGTATTGAGAGTAGTATGTTTTGCATGCAAAGCAGATGTTTTAACACTTAGCCAAAGCATATCTGCAGGCTGGGATGAAGCAACAGAATTAAAACTATGCATTTTTATTTACGGTTGGGTAAATAAAAACATTTTCACCTGGTGCCAAAGCTGAGCACTGGAGGTATGAGGTGACTGGGTGTGGGGAAAGAAATTTCTATGCAGATTTATAAAAAGAGTGAAAAGGGAGTTTAACCACATTCATGCCCAATGAATCAGCCCAGGAAATCTAATGATCCATTTCCCCTAGCCAAGAACTGTAAAGCCAGACTTGCTACCATGATGGGATGCAAAGTGTGAAAAAAAATATTTTGAAGTTTTGGATTGAGCAAAACTTTCATTCTGAGTTGTAAAAAAAAAAATTTTCTCCCATGGGAGAACAGGCAGCGGGGCGGGGGTTCAATTGCTTTCCAGATGTACCTCCAGATTCACCTTAATAGAAATGCTAACATATCTAGCAGGAGAGATGATGGGTAGGTCAAGATCTCGTCCTTCTCCAGGCAGGGAACAGGGATTTGGAGGTTTCAAATACTAGAGAAGCTTCAGGAAGGAAAACTTCTGAAATGTTTAAGAAAAATTACTCTGACCCCCTTTGGCCAGTAGGTGGGGAAAATAGAGATGAATAAAACTTCTTGCAGCAAGGAAGAGTTCTCTTTTGTGTTGAGACCATCAGAGTGGACAGAACTCTTAACTGAGGTCTGGAGAGGTGGCTATTAGTCATGTGATGGCCTGGGGAGCTGGAGAAAGCTTCAAGATAATGAAAACTCTGTAGAGATCTGTAACTTCCTAAGCTAAAGGAGCTTGTCCTATATTTTAACATCTGATAGGGCATGTATAGAAAGGACAACAAAATCTTGTTTTTTGGAATTTCTTTTGGAATTGCTTTCTCAATCTCATGTTGGTGAACATGTTTTTAATAAATACTTCATAACTTTGGATGCTGCCAGTGGTTCCCTGGACCACATAGACTTCTACTGTCTTGGACACACTATTCTAAAAGGAGTGCCAGGGGAAAGCAGTCAGTTATCAAACAGCTATTCATCCAGGGCTGCACAGGTCCCTGAGGTGACCAGACGCTGGTCTTCAGAACTTGGAAGGGAAGTCCTAAATGTCTCAGTAGGCAATTCCATCTAGAGATCATGTGATCCTTTACCTGGAGATACTGGAGATTGAACCTAAAACTTTCTGCATGCTAAGCAAATGCTTTATCGCTGAACCACATTCCCTCCTTTGGAAGAGAAGAAGAGCTGGTTTTTATACCCTGCTATTCACTAACAGAAGGAGATTCAAAAGTGGTTTGCAATCACCTTCCCTTCCCCTCCCCACAACAGACACCCCATTAGGTAGGTGGGGCTGAGAGAACCCTGACATTACTGACTGCTGTATGAGGACAGATCTATCAGGCCTGTGACTAGCCCAAGGTCACCCAGCTGGCTGCATGTTAAAGAGAGAAGAATAAATCCTGGCTCACCAGATTAGAAGCTGCTGCTCTTAACCACTACACCAAGCTCTCTTGGATCTGGGCATTCCCCAAGTGCATAACACTTTCCCAAGTACTTAAGTCCTCTTCTGTAACATCTATGTCTTAATGCAGGGGTAGTCAAACTGTGGCCCTCCAGATGTCTATGGACTACAATTCCCATGAGCCATGACTGTAGTCCAGTTTGACTACCCCTGTCTTAATGCAATAGCTAATAATCATCACTGAATCTACTGCCCTTCAATGTACAATCTTACTGTCCTAAAAGTGTAGACTCATGGAACTTTTAGAGTTCTGGCTTTCCGCTTGAAGTGAAGACTAAACCCTGAAATTCCAAACAGTCATGAGTTTTCGTCCATTTCAGCTCCAAAATATCATGTAAGGACAAGCCCATGTTGTGCACACCTCATTATTATCATCAACCTGTTGGCAGGTGAGTGGCAGTCGACTGAATTATGCATACAGGCTCATGAGCAGACATGGTGCTATGCAAAAGAAAAATGAAAATGAAAAGAGGACAAGTCCTTTAACTAGCAGCCTTGATCTTAATGGCTGTTATCACAGGAAGCCTAAGACTGAGACATAGGCCTATAATACTGGCATATTATAAGTATCTTGGGGTATAGACGTGACAAGAGGTGCCTACAGACTTTCTTTCCCTTTGCTTTTAGTGCTAGTCAATGACCGTGGCTGGCTGGCTGGCTGGCTGGCTGGCTGGATGGATGGATGGATGGATGGATGGGTGAGTGGGTAAATTAGTGGGTGAGTGAGTGGGTGAGTGGATCTGTGGGTGAGTGGATGGGTGGATGGATCAGTCAGTCGGTGGGTGGGTCGGTGAGTGGGTGAGTGGATAGATGGATGGATGGTGGGTGGGTGGATGGATGGATGGATCGGTCAATCGGTGGGTGGGTGGGTGGGTGGGTTGGTGAGTGGATGGATGAGTGGATGGATGGATGGGTGGGTGGATGGATGGGTGGATCGGTCAGTCGGTGGGTGGGTCAGTGAGTGGATGGATGGGTGGTTGAGTGGATGGATGGGTGGGTGAGTGGATGGGTGAATAGATGGGTGGATGGATGAGTGGGTTGGTTGGTGGTGGGTTGGTGGATGGGTGAGTGGATGGATGGATGGGTGGGTGGGTCGGTGGGTGGATGGATAGATCACTTTCTTTCTTGATGACATGAAGGTAGCCCAGTGGCCACTGATTGGATTTAAAAGGGCACTTTATGTTAGGAGTTAGTAAGTTGACACTTTTCCCAAATTATGTATTTTCTTTGTTGGTTGAGTTACTTCATTTATAGGGAGGATTCTGTGCTTCCATTCTCCATTGAGATAAGGCTATGCGTAGACCTTTCAACAAAAGGATTCCAGCACCGGAACAAGCTCTGAGTTCAGTTTTAGTGTATGTGAGACTGTGTCACAGTTAGCCCTGTCTGCTTCGGGCTGGGAAATATCTGGAGACTTTGGGGGTGGAGCCTGAGGAGGGCAGGGCTTGGGGAGGGGAGGGGCTTCAATGGGGCATGATGTCACAAGATCCAGATAAGAACTCTCTCTTTCCTCTCCCCTTCCTGTGTGGCCCACAATCCAAGCTATATCACAACACCACTGTACCAAAGGAAGGAGCATTGTGGAATGTGGCATTTAAAATCCATGGCTACAATTGAACTAGCCCCAAATAAGTTCAAATAAAAGGAATAAGGAGGATATTTTTAAAAGAAGAGTTCTGTCAGATATTGACTCTTGGTGTAGTAGTCAGAGTGCTGCACAAGGATTTGGGAGACTTCGGTTCGAATTCCCAGCCTGCCTGGGAAAGTTGTTGAGCCTGTCACTCTCTGACACAGCCTGGCCTACCTGTCAGGGTGGTTGTGAGGATAGAAACTGAGGAAGGAAGCATAGTGTTCTGAGTCTCTGTCTCCACAGAGAAAGACAGCAGGGTGTAAAGATATAAATAAGTAAATATTTCTGCTCTCATGCTATATCTGTAACTTTGGGCCAGATTTAGACTCATAACTGCGAGCTCGGGAAGAGGAGGGAGAACCAATTCAGACTGGGATTATATGACAGGGGGAAGGATGGTTGGCCCCCTGTGCGTTTTTCCTAAAACCAGCCTCCTGGAAGCCGGCCTTTGCTTTTGTGGGGGCAACATGGGGTCTCAATCCAGTATAGTAATCTTCGATAGATTTTATTGTATTGGGCAAAGGCCTTAACAATGAAATTATATCTAGTATTTTATTTTATTAGAATGTTATACCGTTCTTCCATATGGCTCTGAGCAGTTTACATATAATTACACACACACACACACACACATATAATTCAACTAAAAAGTTAATAAGAGATGAAATTAATTAGAAATTTAGGTACAATATCTAGGGTCCGATACCATTTTTTCCATGGTCATTATGGCTCTAATTTTCTTGGCTGCAAGGGCATAAAGAGCTAATCCACTGGAAATATTTGGATCGATATCATACCATAAAAATATCGATTTCTCCTGCACAAATGCCACAAGTTAAAATGTAATGTGTTCCAGCTGGGTGACCTTGGGCTCGCCACGGCACTGATAAAACTGTTCTGACCGAGCAGTGATATCAGGGCTCTCTCAGCCTCACCCACCCCACAGGGTGTCTGTTGTGGGGAGAGGAAAGGGAAGGCGACTGTAAGCCGCTTTGAGCCTCCTTCGGGTAGGGAAAAGTGGCATATAAGAACCAATTCTTCTTCTTCTTCTATCATACTGATCTCCATCAGAGATCACTATATCGATACACACAGTGATATATAAATATTTGTTTCAGTTTGCAAGGGGAGGAGCATCTTTAATCCGATATGGCTGGTTCTGATCCTGCAAAGTATTCATGTAGGCAGAATCCTCAGCCAGCAAATATTTCCTATTCCTCCCCCGGGTACTGGGAAAGCCCTGCTTTGTGCTTTTCTGCAAAAAGATCCAAAACAAAAGGTGTGCAGTTGACCTGCAGAATCGAGCTCTATGGGAGGAGACGGGGCAGCTGTTTGGGGCTGCCTGCCACTCTGCTGCCTCTCTTCCTCAAATGGCCCATCAGCATAACCGCACAGTTGCCTAAAGGCACATACTCCACCCCCCCATCCCCCAAAAAAAACCAACCTGGAAAAGACCCAAGAACTGTTCCGGATCAGCAAGGCCAGCATGTGCCAAGGGTGGTTCCGTTTTGGATGCTGCGCCAGTTCTGCCTTGGACGGTGCAGGGATGAGAGGCTGACCAACTCACAGAGGTTAGGAGCCTCATTCACCAGCTTATGCTTGGGGCTTTCCTTAGTTCTTCTTCCATTGGCTGTGTTGGAAGCTGCCAGGCAGAATCTCAGGTTTAGGGGAGCCATGGGGGAGGAATCATAGAATCATAGAGTTGGAAGGGGCCATACAGGCCATCTAGTCCAACCCCCTGGATAATATGGGGCAAGGGCTTCTGGAGCTAAGTTTGGAGCTAAGAAAAGGAGGCTGAGAGGGGACATGATAGCCCTCTTTAAGTATTTGAAAGGTTGTCACTTGGAGGAGGGCAGGATGCCGTTTCTGCTGGCTGCAGAGGAAAGGACACGCAGTAATGGGTTTAAACTTCAAGTACAACGATATAGGCTAGATATCAGGAAAAAAAATTTTCACAGTCAGAGTAGTTCAGCAGTGGAACAGGCTGCCTAAGGAGGTGGTGAGCTCCCCCTCACTGGCAGTCTTCAAGCAAAGGTTGGATACACACTTTTCTTGGATGCTTTAGGATGCTTTGGGCTGATCCTGCATTGAGCAGGGGGTTGGACTAGATGGCCTGTATGCCCCCTTCCAACTCTATGATTCTATGATTCTATTCTAAGTTTGCCAGTTCCAGGCTGGAAATTCCTGGAAGCTAAGGCGGAAGCTGTTTGGGAGGGACCTCTGGAAGGACAAATGCCAGAGAATCCATCCTCCAAAGCAGTCACTTTCTCCAAGGAACCTGACCTCTGCACATAATCCCAAGAGATTCCAGGCCCCCTTGGAGGTTGGCAACCGTATCTGGAATAACATTGCCCATACAGGGGGTTCCGTGAATGTATGGTGTTCTGCCCCTTGGTTGCTTCCTTGAGGAAGAGCAAGATCCAAATATCGCCAACAAGAATTTAAAAAATCATTCTTCCTTAATTTCAACAATTAAAAAAAACAAACCAGGAAAACTGTTTCATTGGTGTTACTTTAGTGCCCCCTGCAGGCAGATAAAAGAACGTCATCTCCTGATCCCCTGATCACCTATGCACGTTCTTGGGTAGCCAAGAGATTCAGCAAGGCTGCAGATGCATTCAGGAAAACTGATGGGGGCAGTCATAAGTTGCATTTTTGAGCAGCCTCTTTTGTCTGTTTCTCTGCACATTGCACAGGAGTTCAGGCTGCTTAACAAATCTCTGCTGGGCAGAGCTACATGTTTTCTCACCTCAAAAAGAGAGTCCAATAGCACCTTTTAGAGACCAACAAAGATTTATTCAGGCGTGAGCTTTCGAGTGCTAGCACTCTTCCTCAGACTAAATGAGCAACCATCATAACTGTGGAGTGCATGCCCTCGAAAGCTCACACCTTGAATAAATCTTTGTTGGGCTTAAAGGTGCCACTGGACTCTCTTTTAGTTGTGCTCCTTCAGACCAACACGGCTGCCCACTGGGATCTATGTTTTCTCACCTGTTACTCATCATGTCAAGATAAAAGGAGGGAGCAGGTGTCCCGATATTCCGTGCCCATGGGTGAGCTTGGCTTAAGGCTTCCCAGAGGGCCTCCATAGCCCCATGCAAAGTAAGGTTGCCAACCTCCAGGTGGGGCCTGGGGGAGACCCCCAGAATTACAACTGGTCTCACGATGACACCAATCAGTTCCCCTGACTTTATGGGATCATACCCGGCTGAAGTCTGCCCCTCCCCAAAGTCTAACCTCCTCACAGTCCATCTCCCAATGTCCAGGCAATTCCCAACCCAAAGCTGGCATCCACAGGGCAACAAGCTGACATCCATGGGATAGCCACATGTAGCAATCAAAGCATGAGGCTGGGCACAGGGCCTGAGGCCACACTCAGTTCCTTTTTAGGGTTGCCAACTGCTGGGAGGGGGGAAATGCCCCCTTAAGAAAGGTTCCATGGGATGTATTTACCAGGTGGTATTAATGGTATGTTTCAGCTGCCCATTTCCAGAGGTTTGTTGGAGAAGCGACAACCTTCTGAGAGTTTAGTTAGTATGTATACCAGGGGTAGTCAAACTGCGGCCCTCCAGATGTCCATGGACCACAATTCCCAGAAGCCCCTGCCAGCGAATGCCCTGGAATGGCCCCAGGTATTTCCCAGCAACTGAAGATGGCAACACAGATAAAATCAAAACACATTGGAATTCACTATACTACATAGAAATTTAACACCAGTCTTCTGCCATGGCATGTCCATTTTTCTCCCCGGTTCCTCACAACTAAACCATAGTTAACCTCTAGTATGCTCATTGCCCATGCATCTGACCCAGTTGGCTTCTGTTTGATCAAAGCTCAGACGACAATAAAGGTGTTAGCCTTCAAGGTGACACAAGACTCTGCGGCAGTCACTACAACAGACTAAGGCTGTGTTGGTAACGCATACTTGCCTGGAATTAAATCCTTCCGAAGCCAGTCGGACCTGTTTCCAGTTGAACTGTAGATCTGTCCATAACTCTTCTGGAACTGCAGTCTGTTTGACAGCCACCCGTTTTTCTGCCAGCAGAGGGCAGCACACTACAAGGAAATCTAAAAGGAACCTTCCTTTCGAACTGGGCATCTCCTTGGACTGGGGAGCCTAGTTGGTCTGAACAGAACGGGTTGAGTCCAGTGGCAACTTGAAGAGTCTAATTCTCCACTGGACACAAACATTGTTGGGCATCCCTGTGAAAGACACGGCAACAAAACCAAAAGGCAATCTTGTGGCACCTTCAATAATAGATTTATGCATCGTATTTTATTAGTCTTGAAGAGACCATAAACTCCTTTCATTTAAAAAAAAAACTTTTTAAAAGAGATTGAAAATTGCTATGCCAGTTAATAAAATCCTCCCTGCAATGTAATACCTTTTATTAGGACTTGATTGATTAGATTTATAGGCCACCCTTCTCTTACAGAAGTCTCAGGCTGGCTGTTTTCAAAAGTGTCCAAGTTCTCCAAAGGTTTATGAGGCTGGAAATGAAAAGACCGCTGGCCTCCCCTGATCTGGAATGGCTTAGAACAGGGGTGGTCAACCTGTGGTCCTCCAGATGTCCATGGACTACAATTCCCATAAGCCCCTGCCAGCTCATGGGAATTGTAGTCCATGGACATCTGGAGGACCACAGGTTGACTACCCCTGGCTTAGAACGTGGCATTTGGAGCACCTTCCCAGCTTCCAGACAGGGCCTGGAATTCTCCTGCCGCTGAAGCCGAGAACCAACTGCAGAGCTCAGCTCCCATGGAGGAGGAGGCAGCTGTGGCAGGCAACCTGCGGGACTTTGCATGGCCCCTGAGCTCCCTCTCCTTCCCACACCCTGCCTGTCCCCAGTACTACCCCCAGTCTCCAGGGATTTCCTAAACTGCAGTTGGCAGCCCCCTATCCATCAGAACTCTGTTCTGCAAAGGTTGTCCCTGGTTCCTGCACTGTACTGTTTTTGTTTCCAAATAGAATCATAGAATCATAGAGTTGGAAGGGAACTCATGGGTCATCTAGTCCAACCCCGTGCACAATGCAGGGCACTCACATCCCTATCACTCATCCACTGTAACCTGCCACCCCCTTGAGCCTTCACAGAATCAGCCTCTCTGTCAGATGGCTATCCAGCCTCTGGTTAAAAATTCCCAAAGATGGAGAACCCACCAAAAATTCCCTCCCCTGCGAGTGCTTCCGGTGGCTGTTAAGAACCCACCAAAAATTCCAAAGATGGAGAAAACTCAAACTAGACTACCAATTGTTTCATTCATTCATTCATTCATTCATTCATTCATTCATTCATTCATTCATTCATTCATTCTTTCACTTGCTACAACTCTTCAATACTGTGCTTCAGTGTTCAGGGAACTTGCCCAGTTGGTCTGTGTACCCGTTGTATCAACCTGGTTACGGGTTTCATATTATTACAAGCTTCCTGTGTGTAACTCAGCCATGTGATAAATACATACATTCATCTTCCCCAATGGGGACTCAAAGCAAAACATTCTCTCTTTCTCCATTTCTATCCTCTGGACTAGAGGAAAATCCAAAAGTAAGGCACCGTCCCTTGCAAAACCTTGTCCCACTGCTGACCCTCTGAAAGAGATAAAATTCCCTTCCCTATGAGTGCTTCTGGTAGCTCTTAAGAAACCGGCCAACGGGACTGCACAGGCTTATCGGGACTTCAAAGATGCTGTCCCACAATGGCCCTGCTTCTCGTGAGCATCTGGAAACATCTGGGATGAAAGCTGATAGAAGAAGAGCTGCACTTGCCCATCAAAGCATTTTCCGAATCTCAGGGTGGAAGCAGATGACTCAGATATCTCTTCTGAGTAACACATTTCACATCTCCCCTCCTTTCCTTCTTAGCAGCTTTCCAACCCCTTTGCTGCCTCTAAAGCTAAATTTCAGGGACTTTCAAGAAAAGGAGCCCTAGCATGGGTGGTCCTGGCTAGTTTGATTTTGTCAGCTCTCAGAAGCTAAGCAGAGTCAGCCTTGGTTAGGACTTGGATGGGAGACCACAGGCTCACTTTGTGAGGCAGGCAATGTTAGACCACCTCTGAACATCTGTTGCTTGGCCATAAATTAGCTGTGACTTGGCCATTTCCACCCGGACAGGAAGGAAGTGGCAGCCATCTGTGGTATCCCATTCAAGGAGTCAGACGCTTCACATACATTGCAAAACCAAAACCAAAAAGAAGAAGAAGAAGAAGAGTTGGTTCTTATATGCCGCTTTTCCCTACCCGAAGGCTCAAAGCAGCTTACAGTCGCCTTCCCATTCCTCTCCCCACAACAGACACCCTGTGGGGTGGGTGAGGCTGAGAGAGAGCTGATATCCCTGCCCAGTCAGAACAGTTTTATCAGTGCCGTGGCAAACCCAAGGTCACTCAGCTGGTTGCATGTGGGGGAGCGCAGATTCGAACCTGGTGTGCCAGCTTAGAAGTCCACAGTCCTAACCACTACACCAAACTGGCTCTCAGGTAGGAACTCAGAAGTTGAGCAGTACAATAAAATAATGTAAAAATGTTGATTATTTATTATAGTGCACAATTAAAAACAGAATAAAAACTTCATAAAAACTATACAGAACTAACAGCACATAAGACCAAACGCGTTTCGACCCTACTGGGTCTTCCTCAGGGGTCAGAACTGTGATAATACACTCAATATTTATATTAAACTCATTATAAAGTGTAGTTGAATGGTTGAAGGGGATCTGTAAAGTATGGCTCCAACCAATATATGTATATTTTAGACTTTTTGGAGACCACCTCCTATGACATATGTCTACTGTCACCACTCTTCGCTATTATATAATTCTGTGCTGAGAGTGTGTCTCATGTGCGTCAGAAAAAAGCTATATAGCAGATCCCATTCAACCACTCAGCTACACTTTAATAATGTCACATCCCCCTAAGTAAAACCATAGAGTGGCCAGAAATTCCTAGAGTGGCATGATGTCATGTCTACGTTTTCCCCAAAAGGGATATCATAACACACACAAAGACCAGCATTTGATTTTGGAATTGTTCTCCGCCCACCTCTCAAGCAAGAACAAGGTACAACCAGAGCCACAGTAGGTAGTGAACAAAAATACAAACAGCACAGCACTTGCTGTGTAAATATGCAAGAACAAACCATGAAAATACGTGAGAGGTTTTATTTTTATTTTTTTGCAAGCAACATTGTTCCAAATAACACAAAATACGATTGTTTCAGACCCAATAACGAATGATGGCTAGAAAATACACAATAGTGTAAATAATTCCAAAATAAATAATTCCAAAACAGGCACCGGTTAAAGCTATTCTTCAGCCTCAGCCTTCTTCAAAAATTCACGCAAAGAAATCAAGCAGGTCAGAGCTCCAGGTGGCTGCCCAGGCTCTTGACTGGTTCCAAGACTTAATAAGGTAACCAAACAAAATCAGAGTCCAGGGGCACCTTTAAGACCAACAAAGATTTATTCAAGGCATGAGCTTTCGAGCGCAAGAACTCTTCCCCAGACCCAATTCAGCTACTGAGGCATTTTGTTGCTTCTCTGCATATCCTGGTTGGATGCAACAAAATGCTGAGGTCACAAAATAGCTTGAACCGGTGCCTTTTTAAAAAATCATTTAGACTTTTGTCTATTTTCTAGCTATACTTGGTTATTGGTCTGAAACCTCTCAAGCAACAGCAGGCGGTGAAGTTTGCCCACAGGAGATCTGGCAGCCCAATCTCTGCTTAAACCCCATCTCTGTCGTTGTGACCAGCTAGACAAGAAGAAAGAGACAATATCTGCTGCTCAGAGGCAGAGAACATCAGCCAAAACTTACAGGGCAGAAAGGCAAGCAGCTGCAGAGCAAGACTTCTTTCCCCCCTCAAAGGACAAGATCAACTCCTTATTACCAAGCGGCCTTCAAGGGGACAGACATGTGCCCTGTGTCAGAGGCACAGGTTGTAAAAAAAAACAGACCCAAGCGCTTCTATGAGCAAGCAAAATCTTGCAATTAAAAGTCGCAGCAGACATCCGAGTTAATTACACAACCCCACCATTTCGGGAAATCACAGTCCCTGAATCAAAATAGGGGCTGCTGGAGTAATTTTGGACTAGCAGATCTATGCAATCTCTCCCCCCCCCCCCCCTCCCCGGCATTCCCAAGGCAAGCAGAACTGTTTCTGGCAAGTTTGCCCCATTCTGTTAGTACTTCCCCAGTTTAAAGTCCTCCTTGCTTCAGTCAGTATCTAATGCTGCACTGTCAAGAATGCTTATTTCATTACAAAAGTCTCCTTTTGTAATGAAATAAGTAGCCATTTTCTCCAGGTGCCTGGAGATCAGTTGTAATCCCAGCAGATCTCCAGCCACCACCTGGAGGTTGGATAACCTCTTGCAGAGGCACTTCCTCCAGCAGGAGGCTGCCCTGTCTCAAGAGTAAGGTTGCCAATTCCCAGGTGAGGCCTGGAGATATCCCAGCATCACAACAGCTGCCGTCTGAGCATCTCTTGCCTTGAAATTCCTGCAGGGTCACCATAAACTGGCTGTGACTTAAGGGCACTGGAGTGATAGAAATCATATTTTCAAGATAGGCCATTGTATTAGAGCCAGTGTGGTGCCATGGTTAAGAGGAGCAGCTTCCAATCTGGCGAGCTGGGTTTGATTCCCTGCTCCTCTACCCGCAGCCAGCTGGGTGACCTTGGGCTAGTCACAGCCCTGATAGTACTGTTCTCACAGAGCAGTGATATCAGGGCTCTCTCAGCCCCACCTCCCTCACAGGGTGTCTGCTGTGGGGAGAGGAAGGGAAGGCGATTGGGACTCCTTCGGGGAGAGAAAAGCGGGGTATAAAAACCAACTCTTCTTCTTTTTTGTTAGTGTTTCTTTGAAAACTTTCCCTACAATCAAACAGGCAAATTCAGCTAGCTGGAGTCGTCTGCAGAAACTTGTTTGCGTTTGAACTCTTTCTCGTTCTTCCGGTCTCTGTTTTGGAACCCAGAAACATGACAGGCACTTTCTACCCCCAAGAATAGTATAATATATGCAACCAACAGTGCGGTGAAGCTGGATTACAAAATTAGAGAAGAGCGCCGTAAACCGATGTAATATATGCAATCAGGCAAAGCAATAAAAACCTGCTAAAAATCCACAACCCTTGACTATATCCCTACAGCTTCCCAGAGGCATCTGGCTGGCGAAAAAGACACGCTGACTAAATGGACAGTTGTTTCTTTTCCCACTTATACCCCACTTTTCTCTCCAAGTGGCGACCCAAAGCAGGCAACATTGTTCTCTTGTGAGGTAAGTTAGGCTTAAAGACAATGACCGGCCCAAAGTCACCCACAACCCTGCATGGCATCAAGAGGATCTCAACCTCTGTGTCCCAGAACTTAGTCAAGCGCTTTAACCTCTAACCACCCTGGCACTTGGCTTGCCAACCTCCAGGGGGTAGCTGGAGATCTTCTGCTGTGACAACTGATCACCAGGCAAAATAAATCAGCCCATCTGGAGAAAAGGGGCACTTTGGAAGGCAGAGTCTATGGCATGCTGGCAGGGGCTCATGGGAATTGTAGTCCATGGTGTTACCAGAAACGCACTTACACACGTGCCCTGCGACACGTGTATATTCAGCAGTGGGGAATGAGCTTAGCGAAAGGTAGCTGAAGTCCCGCCCCTCCCTAAACCCCGCCCTCCCCAGGCTCCACCCCCAACATCAGTATTTCTCACCATAAAGCTGGCAGCCCCAGCACTCGGTTTGAGCCAGAGGGGCTGTGTTGGGTTGGACAGCAGTTCTATATCTCAGTTGGTGGAAATTAGAAGAGCAGGGAAATGATGCTGAATTGGCCTGATCTGTAGTTGAATGGACTGAGATGTGCACGTTACACAGAAAGGATGAGAAATGCAGGAAATGCAAGGGCAGTTAAGATTTAAAAGCTGCTTGCTCCCCTTCCGACTCCAGCCCCTGCACTGATGATAAGAACTTCTCAGAGAGGCACTAGAAGAGGACGGTCAGCAATCGGGAGGCCTATTTTAAGAACTGTTGTCAGTTATCAGGCAGATGGGAAGTGGAGTGAGTTTCTTCGGAACCTAGCTTTGGAAGCTCAGCCTCCACTAATCAGGTTTATGCCAGTCCATATCCCAACCCCCTGTCCTTCCTGCTCCCAAGCCCATGGGTTAACAGCCAGCCAAATCTTTCCAGTAGGTTGCAGAACCGAAATCTGAGATTGGAGTCTGGAATCCTATACACCAGCGGTCCCCAATCCCCAGGCCGGGGACCGGTACCAGTCCGTAGATCAGTAGGTACTGGGCCGCGGCTCCTCCTCATCCTCCTCCCTGGCTGCTGCTTCCGGGGCTGCCCTGCCACACTGCCACTGGCTCAGCTTTGGTGCTCTCCAGCGGCCGCCATGGCTGGGGCTCCCCCTTGGCGTGGCACTGCGCGGCTGCTGCCCCCCAGTGGGTGGTGGGAAGTCCGGGGCGCTGGTGGGAAAGCAAGCGGAGCAGGGGCTCAGGCGGCGGCGACGTCCCTTGGCAAAAGACTACCCCCCACCCCTGGGCCAAAGTAAAATTGTCAAGTGTTGACCAGTCCACGGTAATAAAAAGGTTGGGGACCACTGCTTATACACCTAGGAATAAACCCTCTTGAAAACAGTGGGGTCCCTTGTAAATAAATATTTCTGTAGGACATTCAACAAAATTTGAGACCAATGGTAGCTTCAAGACCAACAAATATTTATTCAAGGCGTTTTTATCCTGCCATTCCTGCAAGAAGCTTGGGGCAGTGTATATCGGGGTTCCTACGGTTTTTGAGTCTGAACACCAATTAAATTCTGACACACTGTGGTGAGTGCCGCCACAACATGGCTGCTGGAGGAGGTGGAGCCAGTCACAAAATGACTGCCCTAGGTTAGTTTCAGTAACCCACTAAAGGTCAGTGTTCTGTGGCAGCTGGTGCCAAAGCAAATTTTTTTTAATCCGCTCAGTCAATCAAACCCCCAGTGGCCAGTCAGAAACCTTGCTGGGCAAAAGCCTCACAAAGTCCCACCCACTTGATGTCCTCTGGAGAGCACTGCACTCTTCAAGTGGCAATCTGTTGGTAACTGAGAGCCAGTTTGGTGTAGTGGTTAGGAGTGTGGACTTCTAACCTGCCAGCAGGTGCTCATGGGAATGTAGTCCACGGACATCTGGAGGGCCACAGTTTGGCCACCCCTGCCTTAGCCCAACACCCTGACCACTACAGAACAGGACTTTGCTACAGAATTGGATCCTAACCGTTCCAACATGCGCTTTAAGAACTCCAAAAGATGGCTAAAAGCAGCTATAAAAGGGAGGAGGTGGGGTGTTAAAAACCATCCCCCCTTGTTGTTTCTCTCCACCCATTTCTTGTTTTAGTTCCTTACCTTCTCTCCAGGCCCCAGAGTGGAAATAATTTGAACTCGGGGAGGGTAGAAGCTTGACAGGCATGGGGGGAGGGCAATGCAGAGGGGCAGGTTTGGCAGTTCCCTTCTTGTGGTTAGGCCTCTGCTTTAAAGAGGCCCTGGGCACATGGAACTCTTTATAACAGCACACCCCACATTTGAAACAAGAAGCTTACATTTACCCCTCCCTACGCCCCGAGAAACCAGCACATGCAGCTATGAGAGGCGAAGGATAAAATAGCCAGATGTAGACAAGAGTGGGACTCTTACATTTCTAAAAAGAATATCAGCATATCTAATTCTCGGGGTGGCTGAGCCTGTGGATGCTTGGAGCAGTGAAAAAGACTAGGCAGATGATTCGACAAATCTGAAAGATGCTCCAGGTTTCCTGAAAAATCCAAAAAGAAATACAAGGAAGGAGATGGGGGTTAAAGCTCCCCCAGACAATAGAAGCAGCACCTGTAGCTTTAAGAAACAAGTACCCTCAGTGGCGGTTGCTGGGCAACCGTATAGTATTGCCAGTTTTCAAGACTTGGTTTCTGTCAGTGAAAGGTGGGAGGAGAGGGAAGCATCCTTTCCAGGGCTGTTTTGGCCTTAGAAGGACTCATTGGGCCAGACCTGGCAGCATCTGCCAGGGGATTTGATACCATGTGACTTGCATGATTCATCCAGGATTTGATACCATGTGACTTGCATGCTTGCTACTATCACTGCAACATGTGTGTCATGACTGGAAACTGGTCTGAGGGTTGGGGATGGGGGCTACAACATCTGGGGAAATCCTGGAAGAGAAGTACAATCGCTCCAGGAATTGCCAGAGACCTTATGGTAAAGGTATAGAGTTTCCAGTAATTCCTAGGCTGTCTCCAGCCACTTCTGGGTTTTCCCTGGAAGTGATGTAGCTGCAGAGACCATGTTGCCTTTTAAAGTATATTTCTGCCAGTGCTGCTCAGAGCAGGGGTGGACAACTAGGGCTGCCAATGTGACATCTCCTACCATATTGGCAGTAACTAAAGGCATTGAAAATTTCAGGAAATTGTGTATGATCCAGTTTATGGAATCCCATCTTAGGAATGCACCTCACTGTTCTGTACCAAGGTGAGCTTGCCATCTTCCCACTCGCGACAGGTAAATGCCAATCCTCAGCTCTGACCCTGCACCCTTGAGCAACTGAGAGAGGGGAGGGGGTAAAGGCCAGGAAATGGCCCCCACAGCAATACTGTCATGATTTCTCTGCATCTCCATAGAATTTATGGAAGTTCCTGGAGTGTCACCCAGAAGTGATGTCACATCCTCCCCAAGCTCCACCCTCCCCAGGCATCATCCTCAAAATGTTGCATTCTAGCTTGTCCCCATATTGAGGGCACTGACATATGCATTTTGGGGGGAAATGTATAAAAAGTAAATGCTAGATTTTGTGCCTGATTGACCCCTTCCCCACCCCCTTTATTGTCTTGCATGTCAGGCTGTTTAATTTTGGCTTCCCCCTTCTATAACATTCTGTCCTGGAATATCTGCTTTGATCAACACATCCTATTAACGACCAGCCATGGCAAAGAAAGGACTGTTCAATGTGGCCCATTATCAAAGCTGAAAAACACTTACGAAAATTAGCCAGAGTTATTTGTGTTTCCTGCCAATGCCATTCAATTATTTCTTCCCCCTTTTCGTGATACACAAAGCCCAGCCTTCAAGGATTATCTGTCAACAGGCACCTCTTTGTTTCTTGTAAGAACTCTGCTTTAACGCTGAGTTGCATTCCAGGAGTGCGGAAGGAGAAGGTGATATTGTCGAGTTTCTGTGGCAGTAAAATCCAGGACTATACAGAATCAAAATATGTTTGCAGTCGGCAAATGCCAAGTCAGACCTATTTCCCTGACACCGGGGTTGGTTCGATTTCCAGGAGCAAGCCTCTAGCACGTCTCATGTTTAAGTGGCTAGTTCGGCTTTATGGAGATATTTCCTGCTAGATAATAAAAGCCTGTTTTCATGGAACACTGTTTTCCACCATACAGATAAGAGTGTTTCTTGCCGGGTGTCCCAGGCTGGAGAGATGCCAAGGGGAAGAGGGAAAGCAGGGGCTGATGAACCTGAGAGGGCCATCACTGCAGAACTATAAACCACAAGGGCATCATCATAGTTTTATTATGCATTTTTCCCTCACTTTTGCCATGCATATCTGTTGGGTTTTCTTTGTCATTCTGCACTGATTTTCCTCCCTTCAGGACTCAGTTCACTTTCTGGCTGCTATTTTCCTGGATTTTTTTAAGAGTGCTTTTATGCTGATTTTCCCTTGTTCCACTACCAAGACAAAGGCAATTCCAAAGTGTAGAAATCTCTCAGATTTCCCAAATATGCCCTTTTGCTGCCCCCTAAGGTCAATCATCCACCCCACTCAAGGAATACCACCCATTCTGCATCTTCTTCCCCCCTTTATCTGTGTACAAGCGCCATTTTCCCCCCATCATTTAATTTTTTTTGTTCTTTTGACAAGAGCCGTGAGTCTAACGATCTGAGACTATCACTAATATTGGATTAAAATTTAAGTGATGGGGGACGTTTAAAAAGAGCTGGGTGAAGTTCAGTTCTCTGTTGGTATTGACTTGAAAGAGAAATCGGAGAAAAGGCAAACAGCAGTGTCCCCAGAGCAAATTTCAAAAAAGGGTTCAGTGCTGCATGCAAACAAAATAAAGGGGGGAGGGAATCATCAGCATGCAATAAAATTTACATGAGATGTAAAGAGAGAGAGAGAGACTGATATGGGAAGCCTGAGGCTTTGAAAACATTTTTTACTTCAATGCATGTGAACAAATTTGGGAAGAGGGGTGTAAAAGAAAAAGTGCAACTGCTTTATAATTAAAAGAGCCATTTGTAAATATTATTATTATTATATTATTATTATTATCATCATAATAATACTGCCCTTAAAAGTTCCTAGAAAAGCTAATTTCTAATCCCCCCTCTGCTTGCACTCCTTTCTGACAGCCAGCCAGCTTGATATAGTGATTAAGGGCAACAGACTCTAATCTGGAGAACTGGGTTTGATTCCCAATTCTTTCATACGCAGCCACCTGGGTGACCTTGGACCAGTCCCGATTCTCTCAGAGCTCTCTCAGCCTCACCTACCTTGCAGGGTGTCTGTTGTAGGGAAGAGGAAGGGTAGGTGATTGTAAGCTGCTTTGAGACTCCTTCAGGTAGTAAAAAAAGGGGTTGAAACAAACAGCTTTCTGTTCCCCTAATTTCCCTCCATTTCCTAGAACAGGGGTAGTCAAACTGCGGCCCTCCAGATGTCCATGGACTGCAATTCCCATGAGCCCCTGCCAGCATTCGCTGGCAGGGGCTCATGGGAATTGTAGTCCATGGACATCTGGAGGGCCGCAGTTTGACTACCCCTTTGAGCATCATACCAGAGCACGGCTGTGAGCTTGTTGTTCACATTTTATGCCATTGGCTGGCCTCTTCCTTGCAGCCTGCAAAGAATCTTTCGAGGCATGAGGTAAACTGGAGCAGGCCTCAAGAGCAGCCTTTACCAGCTACCGAGAGGATGACGAATAAGAATACCACACTCTCCAGGAGAGCAGCCAGAAGGTGTGAAACATCCAAACCATATGGCCAACTCCTGCAGTACACAAAGCCAGCTGTTAAGGATATGCCAGAGAAATTTTTTTGTTATTTTACTGATGGAAACAAGTTAGGAAGAGAGGGGGGAGGAGGATTAAAATCAAGTTAGATGTTAGCTCATCTCTAAATTCCCCTCCTAGTTACTAAAGAAGCAAGTGAAACCAAATTTCATCAACCCAACCACTTTTTGAGTGGAGTGGGGGGAATAGAAAACTAGAATAAAAATCCTGCTGAACCATTTTTGTTCTTAGTATGTTTTTCACAGTCAGAGTAGTTCAGCAGTGGAATAGGCTGCCTAAGGAGGTGGTGAGCTCCCCCTCACTGGCAGTCTTCAAGCAAAGGTTGGATACACACTTTTCTTGGATGCTTTAGGATGCTTTGGGCTGATCCTGGTTGGACTAGATGGCCTGTATGGCCCCTTCCAAGTCTATGATTATATGATTCTATGTTGTCGGCATTTAACTTGTACACTGAATGCAAACTCGAGTGCATGAAGCTGCCACCTATGCGATGGCAGGGGGGTGCACACCATTGTGCAGAGTGTGTTTGGCAAGGCTGCATTTGTTGGTGTTCTTGTCTGCAGGACACTGCACAGTTCAATCAGCCATGGCAGAACAATGCCTGAGAAACTGACTGCCTACCAGATGGTAAGTCATCCAACAAGCAGAACAATCAGAGTACACAGCCACCCAGGATGGGCACATGAAGTGGCTTTGACGGTGTACCAATGTGTAATCTAAAAGCCCCTGTCTCCTAGTTGCAAAGAAATGTTAACAACCATGTTAATATTTACAAATCTGTTTATCAGAGCAACTTACCGGAGTCCAAGCAAACTCTGGATTCTGTGACTCACTCACTGAGTTCCCTATATAACATACTTAGTGTTTTCTTCTGTAACGTCTGGAGGGTATGAAGTTAACCCCCCCCCAGGGGGGACATATTGAGGTCCACCTATCTATCATGCTCTGTCTTGTAAGAGGCCTGCAAGGGGTGGGGGAAGAATCCTGCATCCAAAGACTAAGAGGGAATTGATTCTAGATATTTTTCTATATTTACTAAGCCCAACAAACAAGCAAACAAAATGCTCACACGCACGCACACACCCCACCAATACATTTCTTAAATTATAGGTTTACTGCTTCCTGGCAAGCTAATAAAGTCGAGATGAAGAATGGGGGAGCCTGCTGTAAGAATGAGTAAACATCTCCTACTGTCTGGGGAATGTAAGATGACTACTGTCTTATCCTTTATCACAGGTTGTTAAGATAAAATTACCCTATATATCACCACCGCTGTCAATGGAATTAGAGAGGGCAAGCCTCTACCTCCCAGAGGCCTGCTCTCTCGCTGTCTCGCTCTCGTACAGGAGAGAAAATGAACACACAAAAATACCCTCCCCAAGAACTGAAGCTATACCAAGGTCTTGTGCCTAGTTCTCAAAACCAGTAGATGAAGAAGAAGGGTTACCAGCTCTGGGCTGGGAAATACCTGGAGATTTTGGGGGTGGAGCCAGGAGGGGGCGGGACGTGGGAAGGGGAGGGACCTCAGTGGTGGATAGTGCTAGGGAGTCCGCACTTCAAAGTAGGCATTGTCTCCAGGGGAACTGATCTCCGTCACCTGGAGATGAGCTGTGAAAACTAGCACCCCTAAGATAATAATAATACATTAATATTTATAGCTCGCCCTTCCCAGTTGGCTCAGGGCGGATAACAAAATATTATTTTGATAATATTTCAGGAAAAGAGCATTTGGGGGAACATCAGGAATGGCCTATGTGGGAACAAGGTAATGTACTATAAAATAAAATAATTAATATATACATTTAAAGTTAAAACTTTATGATTAAAAGCCACCTGAGAGAATTATGACTGGCCCAAGGTCACCCAACTGGCTGCAAGTGGAGGAGTGAGGAATCAAACCCAGTGTCCCACAGACACAAGCACACAGGGAGGGCAGTGACCCTCTTTCCCATGTGGCATTTGTCCCTGCCACTCAGTGGCTGCAGGAGAAAAAATAAAATGAATGGGTGTTAACGGATGGCATGACATAACACCTATGAACATCCAAAAGTGATGTCATGCCTCTCTAGGAATTGGCCAAAAATCTCTGGTAAAACCACAGTGCTCTCTAGGAATTGATCCCCCCCCCAAAAAAAAAACACATTGATTTTACCAGAGAGCTTAGAGAATCAAACCGCTTGTCACAAGAAAGCATTCCAACCCGGTCTAAAGAATACAACCCCACTAGTCTGGAAGAACTTGGTGGGTTTTTCATTTGCTTTAGGGTTGGATTCTTCAGCCAATAACTAAAGAGGCATGTTTTCATTTCCAGGTTTTCCCAGAAGTGACCTCACACCTAACCATTTAGCACCTTGAATCCAACCCTAAAGCAAATGAAAAACCCACCGCGTTCTTCCAGACTAGTGGGGGGGATATGACTTTTAGGGTCAGTTCTAGTAAGCATTCTGCCTGCTGCATTCTAGTTAGTGTTCTGCCCAACCACCTTCAAAGGCAATTCCACTTAGGAGGTGTTACAGTAATCAAGCCAGGAACTTATCAGAGAAGAGATGGTTATCAGAGAAGGAGAGGGGCTGCAGCTCCTGAAAGGCGCTCCATTCAGAAAGGGGCTCCCTGAGCATTCGAGCAGAAAGCTGCCTCCATACCTATCCCTAAGCAGTATACCTGATCCTTAAAGGGAGAGCGCAGTCCCAAAGGAAAGAGGGGAGATATCAATGTCCTGGTTACGTAGCAGCACTTCTGGATCTAGTACAGAGTATGAGGGACCTGCCCCTCCTTGCTCCACTCACTCACCCCATAGCTCTCTGTGATCATTGCTTCCACTGCAAATAGCTGGAGGACATGTTGTGTGAGAGATAGGGTTGCCAACCTCCAGGTGGGACCTGGAGACTTTCCAAGATTGCAACTGATCTCCAGACTGGATAAATGGCTATTCTGGAAGGTGGACTCTATGGAATTAACATCCCTGATTTCGCTCCCCAAATCCAGCCTTCCCCATGATCTATCTCCAAATCTCCAGGAATCTCCTAACCTAGAGTTGGCAACCCTAGGTGGACATAATCTGGGTCAGGATGTTCCAGTGGCTTCCCTCTGCACTGCAGCTCCTATTATTATCCTGAGGCTGACAGCCAATTTGTGGATTCCTAGCTTTATATTCTGAAGCGCCATGCCTGCCACAAACCATCAACTTGTCCATTACGAATAGCGCCCCCAGCCGCAAATTAAAGAACCAATCCAGAAGCGCAGACTGCAATGGCTTGGCCATGTCTGCAGAATGAACACCAGCAGACTGCCTTATAAGCTCCTCCATATGCTCCTCTGGCGAGAACGACCAACTGAATGGAAGATCCAGCGACTGGCGCCAAAGAAAACATGGCTGAAACAGTTTGAGGAAGACCTTAGAAACCAGCGATTGACTGTCCACAGGGCCAGAACTACAGCCACTGGTCGCTAAGACTGGAAACGTACAATAAACAAGGCCAAAAGTCCAGCAGCACCTACAGCAGCGTATTGGCTGAGAGGACACCCTGCTCCACCAATTGCCAGCTAAAGGATAAATGAAAGAAGAAGACCCCTGGGGGTGGGACAGGAGTCTGGAGATAACCCAAGCACTAGTGCAATTCTTGATAGAGGATCCCATGAGATCAGTGGGCTTAGACTGGAATACAGCTGTATAGGATTGAACTGAAAACCTGGTAAAATATTCTAGGGAGCTGAGGGAGAAGGGTTTTGATCAGCAGGCTTCCGTCTTTTCCACATGGGCTAAGACAGCCAGTGTAGTGTTATACTTAGGAGCAGCGGACTCTAATCTGGAGAACCAGGTTTGATTCCCCAGTTCTCCTCCACATGCGGCCAACTGGGCCACCTCGGGCTAGTCACAGTTCTTTTAGAGCTGTTCTTGCTGAGTACTTCTGTCAGAGCTCTCTCAGCCCCGCCTGCCTCACAAGGTGCCTGTTTTGGGAAAAGGAAGGGAAAGGTGCTTGTTAGTTGCTCTGGGACACTTTTATCCTCCTGTTTGGGGCTGTTTGCCCCACATATAATGTGTAACCGTGCATAGCTCTAAGAAAAAGAATAGGCAGAGAATGTTGGTCAAACTCTTATCTCAGTTCATTCCCAACTTAAACTCAGCCCCCCCCCCCCATTAAAAAATGTTTGCATTAGGGATGCCAGCCTCCAGGTGCGACTAAGGTTGTCACTTGGAGGAGGGCAGGATGCTGTTTCTGCTGGCTGCAGAGGAGAGGACACGCAGTAATGGGTTTAAACTTCAAGTACAACAATATAGGCTAGATATCAAGAAAAAGTTTTTCACAGTCAGAGTAGTTCAGCAGTGGAATAGGCTGCCTAAGGAGGTGGTGAGCTCCCCCTCACTGGCAATCTTCAAGCAAAGGTTGGATACACACTTTTCTTGGATGCTTTAGGATGCTTTGGGCTGATCCTGCGTTGAGCAGGGGGTTGGATTAGATGGCCTGCATGGCCCCTTCCAACTCTATGATTCTATGATTCTAAGGGATCCCCGGAATTACGTCTTATCTCCGGACTACAGAAGTCAGTTCTGGTGGAGAAAACAGATGCTTCGGAGGGTGGATTGTCTGGCATTCTATCCAACTGAGTTTTTTGTCTTTTCCAGCCTCCATCTCTAAACCTCCAGAAGATTCCCAATCTTGATCTGGCCATTTCAACCCCCTATCCCCTGCTGGTGGCCACGGGGGACCTGGCCAGCCGAGTTCAAGTTTGTTTAAGACATGCAGAACGTTATTTCACTGGGCTTTTTAAAGTCAAAGAAGCATTCCAAATATTTTCATAATGCTTCCCTTCAGAGTAAACATCCCGCTTGTTTGGGGGAAGGGAAGCCCGCCGCATTCCCAAACACTTTTAATTAGGCTCCCGAGCCGAAAGGTCCCCGCTTGCAGTGACCCAAAAGGTGTTTATACTTCCCTCCGAGTTTGCAATCGATCAGACAAGAATATAAATCCAGCGGAATGAACATGTCGCTGTGCCTATCGAAAACACAAGTCATCTGGGGGGGCGGGGGGGGTTGGAGGGACACAGCAACGGTGGAGAAAATAAAATTAACTGATAACATCTAAGAGATTGGCTAGGCAAAAAAAGAGGGTTGATTTTTTAAAAGATTTTTAACCTCTTCAGACTTCACTTATCAAAGCAACCCGACCTATGTTAGGATAAAGGAGATAAACGGATTTATTTATGGAACAACATACATTATTTATTTATGGAACAACATACTGAGATAGTGCAGAGCAGGGGTAGTGAACCTGTGGTCCTCCAGATGTCCATGGACTACAATTCCCATGAGCCCCTGCCAGCATTTGCTGGCAGGGGCTTATGGGAATTGTAGTCCATGGACATCTGGAGGACCACAGGTTCACTACCCCTGGTGCAGAGGAGAGATAGGGACAGCCGTTTGCTCTACGTGGCTACCTAAGAAGAGAGAGAAGCTTCCGAGAAGAAGGATATTGCCCTAAGAGTAGCAATCTAGGGACAAGAAAGCATACTTAAGAGGAAAGGTCCTGAACTCTCTGACCTATCTAACAGTCTTCTTGCTGCCCCCTTCAGGGTCTTCTTCTCTTCTTCTCTTTGTACACCAGACACTGTCTATTCCAACAACCTACACGTTCGTAAGTAAACTAGCTGAACTGCTTTCACTAGGAAGGAAAAGTCCATGGCACACCCTGATCTCAACAGATCCTGGAAGCTAAGCAGGGTTGGTAGTCGGAAGGGAGGCCATCAAGGAAGACTCAGAAGAGAAAAGCCATGGCCATCCACCTCTGCTTCTGCTTCTCACTGGCCTTGAAAGCCGCTCACTGGGATCACCCATAAGTCAACCATGACTTGGTTTTACTTTACATACAGGTATACAACTGCTTATGAGCCTCTTGTGGTGCAGAGTGGTAAGGCAGCCGTCTGAAAGCTTTGTCCATAAGGCTGGGAGTTCGATCCCAGCAGCCGGCTCAAGGTCGACTCAGCCTTCCATCCTTCCGAGGTCGGTAAAATGAGTACCCAGCTTGCTGCTGGGGGGTAAAATGGTAATGACTGGGGAAGGCACTGGCAAACCACCCCGTATTGAGTCTGCCATGAAAACGCTAGAGGGCGTCACCCCAAGGGTCAGACATGACTCGGTGCTTGCACAGGGGATACCTTTACCTTTACCTTTTATACAACTGCTTTAAGCAACTAACATCCCTTGAGAGCCCTAGAAGGGTTTCCCAAATGGGTGGGAGTTAATGAATTTTGTCCTTATTTTTTAAATGTGTGAAACATTTATCGGATGGTAGGACCATATATGGTCATGTCGATCTGATCCCCCTCACAAAATGGCCAGTGATGGGCCTGGAAGGGGTGGGGATGGGCGGGGCCTGGGGTGGGCGTGTCCACAGCTCTGCTTCCCAACCATATTCTGCATGATGGTGCCTCTTCTGGGGTTCCTCAAAGCCTTTAAGGACATTTCAGGGGTAAAAAAAGTTGAGAAAGGCTGGCTCAGGAAGTCAAAGAGAATCCAAGTATTTAGGTTATTATTTTCTGAAGCAATTCTTGAAACGTATATCCTGCTTTTCACTCTTGTGGTGCCGCAAAGTGGCCACAACAACCCAGTTAAGAAGCGAGACTGTGATTGGCTCAAAGTCACTTTGGTGAGTTTTCATAACTTAGTGGTGATTTGAACCAGATTTCTCCTATTCTCTCTATCACACCATGCTGGCTAGATCGTCTTTACGTGCATATGGAGGTTTGGCAATCAGTTTTCATGAGCTGACTTTAGATCTGCCAAACTTCAGGTGGAGTTTGGAGATTTCCTGGAATTTTACAGTCCTGTTAGAACTGTTCTCACAGAGCAATTTCTCAGAGAGCTCCCTCAGCCCCACCTCCCTCACAGGGTGTCTGTTGTGGCGAGAGGAAGGGAAAGCAATTGTCAACCATTTTGAGACACATGAGGCCTGCGGAGTGACCTTGGACGGTCACAGTCCTGTTAGAGCTGTTCTCACACAGCACTTTCCCACCTACCTTACAGGGTGTCTGTTAAGGGGACAGGAAGGGAAGGCGATTGTAATTCACTATGAGATTCCTTCGGATAGTGAAAAGCAGGGTATAAAAACCAACCCTTCTTCTTTGTGTGTTCTGTCAAAAGTGCAGGAAGGCAGCAAGGTTTTTTCTCCTGCCCCATGTTGTTGTAAGAAGAAAAGACCTCTGGGGGCCGTTTGGAGAACCTGTTCCTGAGCCAGGGGGCTTGAGTGTATCAAGTGCCTTCTGAGCACACCAAGAATGGACACAAGGTCTCTTGATAGGGTGCCAGGCCTCCTGCTAGGGTGGGAGACTTTCTCCCAGCATCCTTATGACCAGTCTACTGGCAGGAGATTCTTTGAGAAAACAGTGCCATCCTCTCTATTGTGACTTCACTTCTGGGTAAAACTGGAAGCGACAGAGGAGGGCTCTAGGAATCCCTGGAAACTCTACATTCCTAGCAGTTCCTAGAGCTGCCCTACGTCACTTCCAAGTTTCCCCTGGAAATGATGTCACAGGGCAGCTGGTGTTTCTCTCCCCACCCCACCCCATTCCCACATCCTGTTCTTTCCACCTTGGCCTGAGAACTACAGAGCATTTTGCACATCAGTAAAGCATAACTTGCTGTGGAATGAGGGACCAGGTGGCTTGTTGTTGGAGTGTTGGCAAAGACTGGGGGAAGCTCAGGTTATATTCTTGACTCTCTCACAGGGTGGTCTTGGCCCAATCACTTTATCTCTCAGCTTAATTTATTCCACAAGGTTGTTGTAAAGATAATATGGAGGCAGGGGGAGTCATGTATCCTGTCCTGAGCTCCTTTGAAAGGCAGGTGGGATGAAAATAGGGTTTCCCAACCTCCAGGCAGGGCCTCATGTTCTCCTGGAGTTACAAGACAGCTCCAGACCACAGAGATCAGTTCACCTGGAGAAGAAGGCTGCTTTGGAGGGAGGGGTGACCTCATTCCTTTCCTGAGCCCCCTCCCTTCCCAAACGCCTCTTTCCCCAAGTTGCAAATCTTTAGGAATTTCAAAACCCAACTCTGTACAAAAAAGGTAACCGCAATAAAATACAGCATGATTTGCTACTACAGCAGTCCTTGATTCTCCTTTGTTGGAAGGGCACCAACTCCTTCTGAAGGAGGCCAGCCAACCTCTGACTTCTTTGTGCTTTTAGCACACGTTGCAAAAATCTGTTTGTCTCAACAGCCTTTAGGGATCTTGTTATTTAAACCATTCACAGTTTGCCAATGTAAGTCCGATTAACTAATGTCAATTAACCACTGTTATTCCATTTCCCCAAATCAGTGCATTTGCACAGTGGGGTATAAAAGAAAAAAAGTGTGGGAATCTAATTCTTCAAAATCACATCTGTTCAAATAAAGATTCCCGGTTCTGCTAGGATCTATCATTTTGTCATTTATTTCTCTAGCTTTATTGAGATGTTTTCCCCCAAAGCAGCAGTCTCCCATTTAAACACTGCAATTCAGGGGTCTTCAGTCCGTTCAAGCCTGCGGGCCTCTTAAGAATTTTGACATAGGGTGGTGGTTGCATCTAAAAAACGGCTCCCTCTGGAGGAAGCTCCAGCTACAAAATGGCTCCATCTGGGGGAAGTGCCAGCTACAAAATGGCTGCCACAGGAAGCAGAGCCAAGCACAAAAAAAATATCAGGGAGTAAGTTTTGCATAGCCCTAACAATAACGCTTCAACATTTCAGGCATAAGTTCTATTCAACAGGATGCCTTTTAAACTGAAAATATTGTTTTCAAATATTTTCTGGCACACATACGCAGCCATGTGATTCTTAGGCTAGATTCACCACTGTTGCTGAATCAACATTTCAAAACCCGCACAATCAGACTTTCAGTGACCAATCAGAAGCCCTCCTGAGTACAACTCATCACCTGGCCCCTCCTGCTTTCTAACACTACTTTGCAGGTGGATGGGAAGGTGAGTCACAGATACCATAGCACCCATGGGCACCACTGGGGGGACCCTGCTCTATTTTCCAGACCAGTAGGTGTTTGTCTACAACCGTTCTTCATTTACAGTGCTCCTCTGTCCTTTTTTTTTAAATTTGGGGATAGAGGTGCTGTCTGTCTATCTCCTAGATCAGCACCGAGTCATGTCTGACCCTTGGGGTGACGCCCTCCAGCGTTTTCTTGGCAGACTCAATACGGGGTGGTTTGCCAGTGCCTTCCCCAGTCATGACCGTTTACCCCCCAGCAGCAAGCTGGGTACTCATTTTACCGACCTCGGAAGGATGGAAGGCTGAGTCACCCTTGAGGCGGCTGCTGGGATTGAACTCCCAGCCTCATGGACAAAGCTTTCAGACTGCATGTTGGCTGCCTTACCACTCTGCGCCACAAGAGGCTCTATATATGGTCATATCACATGATAAATATTTAACAAATTTTTAAAATATATTAAAATTAATTAATTCCCACCCATTCGGGAAACCCTTCCAGGGCCATCAAGAAACCCAAGGCTTTCATGAAACCCTGGTTGAGAAAGCTTGCCTCACACACACACACACACACACACACACACACTGTATGCCAAATCTGGAAATAAATGGGGGACGTGCAACGTGACCACAAAAGGTTTTCTAAGTAAGATGCTTTCATAGGCCATAATTGAGTACACATTTTGTTCAGTTTGTGGAACATTAAAAACTAGCAGATTCAAACAGACTGACCAAATTTATGCTGCCTTTGCCAAATTACCAGTGGCTGGTGCCTTGTAACATCATATCTCATGTTCAAACTTCTGGCTAGGGGGGCATTTAAGAAAAAAACAAAACAAAACCTTGCCCTTTTTCCCCTAATAGAGATTGATTTAGTGTATGTTTAATGGATATATAAATCACTCAACATCCCCAGCTTGCAGACAAATTCTGCCAAAAATGAAGGGGAGAGAAAGTTTCACATTTCTTCCTTTTCAGAATCAGTTTGCTGTGCTTAACAAGCGTGGACCGGGACGGACCTGGACGAGCTAACCACAATTCCCCTGGGAGGGAGGTGGCATCAGCGTTCACGGCAGGAGTTTCCATTCCAGAACTCCTGCTATGCCTTCGGGGAAACCCAGGGTTCTCCTGAACATCGCTGAAACTTAAGGAAATGTGTATCTGAGGAACATCAGAAACCACGCACCCCTTCAAGGGAAACATCTTGGCCACTACCCTGTGTAGTCTACACTGCTTTACACGCTCCAGTCCTACCAGTAGCCACAAGTTCCAAGACCAGTTTCCAAGTGGAGTGAAACAATAGAACAAAGTTTGAGTCCGGTGGTAACTTGAACAAGAGTTCAGTTCTGGGTCTTTCATGGCCATGCACATAAAAGTTTATACCCAAGATTAACCTTTGTTGGCCTTAAAGGTGCCGCTGGAATCAAACTTGGTTTGAGAGGAAAGTGATGCCTTCTTTCTTTTTTTAAACGTCAACTTGAATGTGCAAGTTGAGCATAAGGAAGCACATGCACTGTGAATATTTGTTACCCAAACCAGGAAGCTTCAGTCATGGTTCATGCATGAGGAGGAGCCAGGAAGCAATGCATAAGAACAATAAGAAATGTTTCTTCGTGCCCATCAGGGACAGAGGTTTGTGATTTCTGAACGCAGCCAATGTCGTGTGAGAACAGCATTTCAAGAATTAGAATCTTCCGTACTTAATTAAACTATTTATTTTAGGGTTGCCAGCCCTGCACTGGCAACCCCTCTTAGCATTTGGAAGGCAGAATCTGGGATGGGGCACCGGAAGTTATGCCATGGTGTCCATGACACTCTAGGAATTCCTCAGTCTCTGGTAAAGACCACAGAGACTTGGAGAAGTTCCTAGAGCATCATGATGCCACTTCCAGGTACTTGTCCGGAAGTGATATCACGGTGCTAATGCTGCTGTTTTCTCCTGCTGCTTGTGAAATCTCCAACAACCAGTAGATGCAGCCTTAGACATTGCAAACAAATTAGCAAAATACTCGCCTTAACTACAAGAAAATGGCAGCCATGTGACTAGGGCAGGCTTTCTCAACCAAGGTTTCGTGAAACCCTGGGGTTTCTGGACATCCCTGGAGGATTTTGTGGATGGATGGGAGCTAATTGATTTTAATATATATATATATATTTAAATGTTAAACATTTATTGGGTGATATGACCATATATGGTCATGTCAACATCCCCAAATGGCCAATGATGGGTCTAGAGGGGGTGAGAAGAGGAAGAGCCCTGGGTGGACATATCCACAGCTCTGCTTCCCAATCATGTTCTGCATGACGGTGCCGCTTGTGGGGTTTCTCGAAGCCTGAAGAATGTTTCAGGGGTTTCTCAATAGTAAAAAAGTTGAGGAAGGCTGGTTTATTTTATTCCCCCTCTGCAATATGCAGGTTCTTGCCTCACAACCCGTGGGGATTCCCCATTCTAGCTTCACAGCACAATAACACCATGTCAATACACAAGCATTGATTCTACAAATAATGACTTTACAATTAAAACAATTATGCAGTGAAGTAGAGATTATGTAAAGAAGGAGGACTAGACACGTAGCTGCCGTTTTCAGAGGCAGACCCAGGTACACTGCTGCATCCAGTTCTGGCCAAATGTAAACAGGCCCCTGAGAAAGTCCGGAGCATCACAGGTTACAACCAGCCCTCAGATTGTGGCCAGACGAGAACAGGCAATCAGCATAGACGCCCGAGTTCCCGCATCGTACCCCTTTTCCACCAACACATGGCTGCTCAGTAACTGGCAATTCCACTGTGAGGGAGCTGCTAGTCGACTCTCAGGAAGGAGAATATATATTTTATTTGTTGAACAATCCCTACTCTTGCATTGATGTATGGCGTGCTAACGGTCCCCCATCAAATGGGGTCGGTCATTTTTCATTGCCCCTCCGAGGACGTGGCTCAAAGCGGTGGATTATAGGAACTCATTTCCTTTGGGTCGAGGTGGGGGGAGAAATGGAAGTGAACGTTCAATAAAGTCGAGAGCTATGACGCAGGGCGACCCTCCCGGTGTCCCGCGCATAACTGTTAATAGCTTCCTCTCCTAGGACACAGGCTTACCCCCCTTCCCTTATTGACTTTGATGCATGGGCTCAGAAAAGCCTCTGTCCCCCATAACTCTCCAAAATGATACGATACATCATCAGAAAGCGACCCTGGCTCAACACATTGTTAGCCGTTTGATCTCTCGAGTCAAAACTTGTGATAGGTGCGTCGTGCGCTATCCGTGCGCACGCACACACACACACACATGCACGCACGCACAAATGTTAAAAGCCTATTTAAGTTAACTAAAGACATCCCTACAACATCAGGGTTGAATTGCTGGTGATTTCCTGCAAGGCAGCTGTTATAAGTTTATCAAGCTGCGGGTGGCTGTAATCTGTAATCATAACCAGATTGCACAAGCAATGCAAATGGTACGGGCGGGGAGGGGGGGAGCGCTTTAAACGAGGGGGGGGGAATAAAATAACTGGCTAACTGCAAACCGGAGAAGCCAGCCACAAGTTAAGGGTTTGCAGCGGGACTCCTTCAAAACGTTCGCGAGGATGGGAGAAGCCAGATGCTGGAATGTTTTCACAGGCCTGGCGTAGATTTGTAGTTTGCACGGCTGACCCGGGGAGGAACTGGATTTCCCAGAGAAGATCTGTTTCACAGTGCTCGGATTTTTCAAAAGAGTTCACCTCCCATTGAGGTGAAAAACCTGAGGCACAAGGCCCAGTTGATGAACATCCAGATTTTTCTACCGTGACCAGATTTTTCAAGGACGGGGGGGGGGGGGGGGGTGGACTTTATCAACACGGAGGCCCTGCAACAGGGTTGATAACCACCACCACCACCCCCTGGGTGTAGCTGGAGATCTCCCACTATTACAAACGACAGAGAGCCGTCCATCTCAAGGAAAGGGCTGTTTTGGAAGGTGGGCTGTACGGCGTTACACTCCACTGAAGTCCCCCCCCCCTTCCCCAAACTGCCCTCCAAGGTTTTTTCCCCCTAATCTCTAAGTATTTCCCAGCTTGGAGTTGGCAATTGTATCGCTGGTCTTATTACTAGCAAAAGCTGATACCGTGAAGATTTTCACATTACCATTCTAAACTGGATGTGATTAATTGTTGGCCTGATTTTGAGTAAAGCAACACAGGGAGGTCATTTCAAACAGCTCCGCTTTTTTCTAGCTCTTTTTTCACCATATGGTCTTCCTTGGAGGTTTTAACGTTGCAAGTTGAGCCCTATCGTCAATGGACTCAAGGCATCTCACTGGTGCTGCTATAGCGCTGAAGCGCTATATTGGTTGAGCGCCATAGCGTTCAACTTATAACATTCTTTTGGAACCCTGCAGAAGATTGCACAATAAGAAAAGAGCAAGAGGAGGGATTGGCATTGTAGGAAGCACCATGAGCATTTTAAACTCCACACCACAGCCATTCTGAAGTGCAGTGAAGAGGTAGAAACTTGAAGAAAGCGGTTTCCCTCGAAAGCAGCTAAACAATGCTTTGCTAACCTGATGCATTCAAGTGGGTAGCCGTGTTGGTCTGAATTATCACAACAGAATCAGAGTCCAGTAGCACCTTTAAGACCAACAAAGATTTATTCAAGCAGTGAGCTTTTGAGTGCAAGCACTCTTCCTCAGACTCGAAAGTTCACACCTTGAGCACATCTTTGTTGGTCTTAAAGGTGTTATTGGACTCGATGCAAGCAGATTTGTACAAACAGGCAACTAAATTCCGCTAGCAGCTGGTTACTAAAGCAGAATACAAAGGCAGCTTAAAAATCACCAGTTTCAGGAGACACTTTGGATCATTTAACAAGATTTTCTCCAAGCTCCCTTAGGGCAGGGGTAGTCAACCTGTGGTTGCTGGGAAGGGCTCGTGGGAATTGTAGTCCATGAACATCTGGAGGACCACAGGTTGACTACCCCTGCCTTAGGACACTGTTTTCCATTTGTTATCTTCCTGTGGCTTCTCATGGTTCCTCCATGCTTTCTTACCTCGGATCAAAGGGAGTTTGAGAAAGCGCAGAGAAACAATGAGGAAACCACAGGGAGACAACTAACAGGGCAGTAAAGTTGGGATGAAGCTTCGAGGGAGAAATGCTGCAGTTCAGCAAATGAATGCCGGGGAAACATCCCCGAGAAAGGAATTAAACTGAAAGAAAAGTATCCGGCATCATCTTATGAATTTCCAAATCGTTTCATTAAAAAAACCTGCTTTGTTTCTGTCAACAATGTTCTAGCTTTGTATTCTCTATATTCCACTGGACATTTGTACGAAGCATTCTATAAAGGCTCTTCCAACTCCATGACCTTATAATTTTAGATGATTTATTTCTACTTCACGGCATCTGCAACATGTGTTATTGGTATGGCTGCCAGTCTACAGGTGGTCACTGGAGATCACCTGGTCTTACAATTGATGACCAAGGTCGGTTCCCCTGGAGAAGATGGGTGCTTTGGAGGGTGAACTCTGGAGCATTATATCCTCCCTTCCCCAGCCTCCACCCCAGGTTTTTTCTCAGCCCAGAACTGGAAGCATAGTTTTGTAGCTTTTTAAGCCTTGACATAGATACAATATCCTAAACTTTCCTTTACTTTGGCCACCTCATGAGAAGGAAGGACTCCCTGGAGAAGAGCCTAATGCTGGGAGTAATCGAGGGCAAAAGAAGAAGGGGAGGACAGAGAATGAGGTGGCTGGATGAAGTCACTGAAACAGTCGGTGTGAGCTTAAATGGTATTCCAGGGAATGGTAAAGGACAGGAAGGCCTGGAGGATCATTGTCCATGGGGTCGCAATGGGTCAGACACAACTTCACAACTAACAACAACAACAACAAATTTTCCGGCTCAAGACAGGTAGGTGAAATGGTGAGGAAACAACATTCAGAGCAAAAAATGTTTATCCATCTCCAATATGGTGTGCAGACCATTCACTCCTAAAACAGAATCAGTTTTCTCTCTCACACACACACACAAACAAGCCCTCACTCACTCCAGACACAGCGTGGAAACACGTCTAACGAGAAACATGCCTTTGAGAGAAAGGCCGTTTGGATCGTTTCCCTAGAATGCCTCCGAAAATCCAAACAAAAGTACCTCAGAGGAACCAAGCACCCCCTTCTCAGTCAATCAGCTAGATTCTAATACATGTCGAATTGCTTCCGTCCACAGTTAATCCAACTGCTGGGAGCGCTTGTTTGCTTTGCTGTAACCTTTAATTTTGTCTCTGATCTCTGTGTGGGGAGCAACAGCAAATTGTAAGAACATTTTCCACACGGAATTAGGGAAAGCATGTTGAGGTTTCCAAGCTCCGTCTTGTGTTATGGACAGGAGGAATGCTAGCATCCCATACTTGAATGATAATAATCAATTGTTTATACAGATAAGGGAGAATTATACAGTGGAGTAACTGGAAACCACCATGGACTGGACAAGTAAGAGCATATCAAGTGGCCATCAATCAGTGGACAGCTGGACCTTGAGTTAAAGACAAGTCCATCAGTTGCCTTGATCAGTTGCCCATTGGCCCCATAATAATCTTTGCCTGCCTTTCCCCTTTACATACTGGGTATTGCAGCATCCCACCTGTCCCTCCAATATACCTTATAGGTTTCATTTTCTCTCTCTTTTGTTTTTAAATAGACATTGGATTCCATCCTGAGCCATGTTTGGCTCTGGAGTCATAGGCTGTACACCCTTACAATTAGGGTTCCCCAATCTCCCGGTGAGGCCTAAAGATTTTTTCTGCATATAATACATGTAACTGGTTCCTCACTAGAATCGATTATTTGGGATTTGGACACGGTGCATATTGAGTCAACATCTTACGACTACTGGATTCCAGCATGGTCTACAGCAGGTTTTCTCAACCAGGGTTCCATGATGGCCCTGGACGGGTTTCCCAAATGGGTGGGAGTTAATACATTTAAATGTGTTAAACATTTATTGGGTGATATGAACATATATGGTCATGTCGACCTCCTTCCCCCCCCCCCCCAAATAGCCAATGATGGGCCTGGAGGGGCTAGAAAGAGGAGGGAGTCTAGATGGGCATGTACACAGCTGGGCTTCTCAACCATAGTCTGCATAATCACACCATTTCTGAGGTTTCTCAAAGCCTGAAGAATGTCTCAGGAGTTATCTCAACAAGGCTGGTATAGTGTGTACTACAGACAATATCCCCTGGCATCTCTTAATATCATTCAGTATAAATAAATTTTCAACTGAATACTGCTGTGAAGACAAGAGTTATTGGTGAGGAAAAGACCGGCCATCCTTCCACCAAGGATAGCTAGAAAAATGAAAAAGTCCCTTCCATCTTGTTACCTTACAACAGCTCTGTGACTCTGGAAAGCAGCTGGCAGTCCGAGTAGAAAACATTAACTTTGATGGACCAGGCGTCTGACTCAGTATAAGGCAGGGTCATGTATGTTCATGTAAGGTGAGAACAAGTAACTGGATGAGCAGAGCTTTGGACCCAATACTTACCTGACTGGCAGTTACCACAAACCTATCAGAACTGATCCATGTGTCCATCTGTCTGTCCATTTGTGGCAAGCAAATGGCCACCAGGATCATCATGGGAGTTCCAGGGCCAAAAATAAAACAAATAGGAATATCATGGCTTGGGTTGTCTTTTCCAAACCATGATTTGCTTATTGATTTGTTTATTGGTTTGTTTATTGATTTATCTATTTATCTATTTATCTATTTATCTATTTATCTATTTATCTATTTATCTATTTATCTATTTATAATTAGATTTATAGAACCACCCTCCTCTTGGCCAAGCTGACTTGGGAGCTGTGTACAACAGCATAAAACAGCAGACTGCATCCAAAGAAGGATCACAGGCTTGCCATAGCTTTGGTACATTTGTGGCACAGCTAAGGATTTGAAAATACCTGAAGATTTTGGGGATGCACCATCAGGACGGCAGGTTTGGGGAGAAAAGGGACGTCAAGATATAAAGCCATAGAGCCCATCCTCCAAAGCATCCCTTTTCTCCAGGGAAACTGATCTTGGTTGCTGGGGGATCAGCTGTGATAGCGGAAGATATCCAAGTACCACCTGGAGGCTGGCAACCCTAAGCAAAACCTGTTAGGGAGGTCTCCTGCACAGGCCCCATTTAAAAGAATGGACACCATCTTAAGACGGCCAAAGTCCACCGCCCCAGTTTGCCATCCTTCTCAATGGGGCTCGTGCACGGGACTTCCTCAGCGGACCTCGCTGTTAGTCATCACACTCACAAAACCCGCAACTAAAAATAATAAGGATAATTATTATTATTACAGCTTCGACATCTGGAAAATGTCGGAGGCAGCACTTAGCCAAAGGAAAATCCATCCGGCAACAAGATACAGACACAGCGGGGTAGCTCACGAACGACTCGTAAAGACCCTAGGCTCCAGGATGCCATGAACGATGTAACCTCCAGATCATCGCCACGGACGGAACTCCGAAATGTGGACCCCAGATGCAAAAATAACAAGGACCACATCAAAGCCCCCAAAGGGTAGAAGCTGCAGATTGAAAGGAAATGTGTGGTACGGAAGTAGGTGAAAGTTAATGTTGCCCTCTTTGTGCGGGGAACACGGAACAGAAAGGGCTCCGGGGTTAGCTATTATAGGCGACTATCCAACTACATGTAGCTTTGTCTATCCTTCCTCTGAATCCCAAAACTGATTTTTTTGCAAATATTTGTAACGCACCCAGTTTTGAAGATTCGCCATTTTGATACCTCGACTTCGATTCTACTATCCGATTCCAATTGAACGAGGTTAAGAAACCTGAGAGCAAAGGATGCCGATCCTGTTTTAAATGGGTGAATTGATTTCGGGTTTTAATTCTGTTGTTTTCAGCTGATGTACACAGCCCCCAAGTCAGCTTAGCCAAGAGGGGTGGTACTATAAATCTAATTAGAAATAAATACATAAATCCGTATTTGGTTTAGAAACAATAACCCAAGTCAGGAGATTCCTATTTGTTTTATATCCAGCCCTGGAACTCCCATGATGATCCTGGTAGCCATTTTTTAAGATCTTGGCTCTCTTTCCAAATGAGTTTTGCCTGCCAGAAATGGACAGACAGATGGACACATGGATCAATTCTTATAGGTTTATGTTAACTGCCAGTCAGGTAAGTATTTGCTTTGTTATGTTTGACTTGGATTGGGTTGGGGGGGGGGCTAATAGCAGCTCTCCACAGCCCTGCAAGCAACAGTCAAGAAAAAACAGGAAACTGGAACACAGCTGTGCTTGCACCTGGTTTCAGAAGGGGTAAATCTTAAAAATCAAATACACCGTGTAAATAAACAGATGCTCAGTCCTTCTCTGGAACAGCTTTTCCAAGAGCTGAAGCAAATGGAAGATTCGGTGTCTTGCCTGAGGCCATAGCGGTTACACAGGATAGGAAAAGTTTACAAGGAATAAAATATTGTGAGGACAGCTGTTCCCCTGACATTTTCATACAGGCAAATAACAAGGAATCCTGGATGATTATCTGAAGCTTGTGACCCTACAAAGATGGGTTCTGACCTGTCGCAGAACGACCTGGGTCAGGAACTCAAAGATGTTTGGCAAGATAGTGTGGTAAGGGGGTGGGGGAGACACAACTAATTTGTCGTCCCATAAATACAGAGTTGTTATCTAGCGAGTCATCCAAGAAACCCACCATAGCTGAGCTGGGGACTGAACCCAGGTGTCCTAAATTTAGTCAGAACATGCTTAGCCTAGCCAATGAGACAAACTTCCCTCAGAGCATCTTGGGAAATGCAGTTTTATCAGGGTATGGAGAGTCTGGGTCCCGGTTGTTCAGAGTAGGCCTACAAAATATTTAAGGGTTATGAGGAAGAGTACTTAGCTATTTCAGATGGATTTGGGTAGCCATGATTAGACAACCCTTTTCTTTTTCGTCTTTTGGGGGTTTTTTATTTTCAAAAGCATGTATTGTAGGGATGCCAGCCTCCAGATGGGACCTGGGGATCCCCTGGAATTACAGCTCATCTCCAGACTAAAGAAATCAGTTCCACTGGTGAAAATGGATGCTTTGAAGGGAGGACTCTGTGCCCTTGTACTCCATCCCCAAATCTCCAAGAGTTACCCAGCTTGGATCTAGCAACTCTACCCCCCATCCCCCACCATTGGCAAGGGGGACATGAAAACATTAATTTATTGGTGCCACTGAATGCAATTAAGCTTCCGAACTTCTGGAAAAACCACTTCTTCTTGCCTGCTAGGAAAAGTTGAAGGTGGCAAGAAAAGAGCAAGGCGTGACATGAGATGGACATACTCAACCAAGGAAGCGATAGTCCTCAGTTTGTAAGACCTGAGCCAGGCTGTTAACAACAGGACATTTTGGAAGTCATTCATTCATAAGGTCACCATGTTGGGAATGATTTGATGGCACCTCACAGAGAGAGAGAGGGGCCGGGAATGGATGAATGGATGGATATCATTTTGCTTAGATCTTTATTCGTGAAGCCCTAATGGAAAATCCCTAACTTCATTTCCACCTCACAATCCAGACACATGCAATAAATGAGCAGAAAATGCAACCATAGATCCTCCTGTCCATTCCACCAAGGCTCTTGTCCCCCAACATCACCTTCTTCCGCCATGAGGGAAGAGGTATGGACAATCCAACTGCAGAAAGATCTGGGAAAGCTTTAGCTGCCTTGTTTCTGGAGGGCAAAAGGGCTGTGTCTACCCTAGCTTCTCAGCCACACCAGTCTCACCCTCCACCATCCACACCACCACTCTGGCAGGTCTCCACGAAGTGCTCTCCGGTCTGAACGCACTGTGTGCATGCTCACACGTATGCACATCCAGACACAATCGCAGCCCATCAGATAAGTTCCCAGGTCTTTTGCTAACTCGCTGGGCGGATCAGCTTGTTTACCTCTCCCTTATGTTTTCCACCATTAAACATCCTTTAATTCAGTTCAGTCGTTTTAGCCCGGTCTTTAGATGTAGTCTCTCAGTTTGTTTTGCTGGCGCGCTCCTTAGTCATTACTGACCAGGAGGTAGTGTTTTATACATTTTTTTAAAACTCGGTCCCCCTCTGTTGTGGGTACTGTAAAGTTTACAGGAAGAACCTTGCTCTTCTCCTTTCATCTCAGGGAAAGAAAGCCACAGCAGCTGCAATTTCATGTTTGAGAGAGATAAGACCGTGCTTAGGGGGGTCGTCAGTTGTCAGGATGTTGCGCAAGAGAGCGCATGGCGAACCATGAAACCGCGTAGAGCAGAACCCAGGGCTGGATTCCAGAGCGAGCGAGCCCTAAACCGAATCTTATCCTAAGGGTACACACTCATTGGTGGCTGATAGGTGGCATGTCCCTGCTGACAAATATTTATTTATTTATATTTTAACTTGTATACCGCCGCTCTCAAAGACTCGTGGCGGTTTACAATGAAAGAATAAAAACAACACGACCCTTAAAAAAAAACCAGCACGTTAAAAGATGGCAATTCAGTTAGAGTCAACCCGCATCTCCTCCCATGTCCAGCTTGCAGTCAGGAGCTCTTCCATTAAGAGAGAGGGTCCTGATCTCATTAGTTTTAGTTTTAGGGGATAGAAATAGGCACATATATGCATATGGCAAAGGGATAATAGGGTACAGACCCTACATCCAGTCCCTCTTCCAAGTTCCACCTGGTTGCTCAGCTAAGCTTCACAGTTGATGAGGGATTCAGCAGCAACTCCTCCTCTGCCAGCCCCATAGCCAGCAAGCCAATCAGGAAACACGGCTTCATTTCTCCTTGTGGTAGTGGTCAGAGTGTCAGGGCTAGGACCTGGAAGGCCCAAGTTTGAATCCTCGCTCTGCTATGGAAGCCCATTAGGGAATCTTGGATCAGTCACACGGTCTCAGGCTAACCTACTTCACAAAGCTGTGAAGACAAAATGGAAGAGAGAAGAACATTGGGCTTCCATTGGGGAGAAAGGTGGAGCTATAAATGAAACAACAGGCCCAGTGTTGCCAGCGTCCATACCACAAAGATCCTCTGGAGAAAATGGCCTCTTTGGAAGGAGGACTCTAGGGCATCAAATGTCACTGAGGTCCCTCCCTTCTCCAAGCCCCTCCCTCCTCAAGCAAGCTGTAACTTGATAAGGAAGGAAGGAAGGAAGGAAGGAAGGAAGGAAGGAAGGAAGGAAGGAAGGAAGGAAGGAAGGAAGGAAGGAAGGAAGGAAGGAAGGAAGGAAGGAAGGTGTCTGCAAAACTGTAGATGAGTGGTTCTCAACATGGGAGTCAGGACCCCTTTGGTGGTCGAATGACTCTTTTACAGCAGTCGCAGCAGGGCAAGCAGCTTGGCCGGGGGGGGGGGAGGCATCCACACAACATCCTTGTGTAGCATTTGTCTGTTTGGAGCAGCGGAAAAGAGTGAGATCGGCATGATGGAACAAGAGGCAGAACTGAACTGAGAAACTCTGGGGGGGAAAACAGTTTATATACAATCATGAATAATAGATCTTCACGCCATTGGTCAGTTTTGGTTTAATTTCTGTGAAAGAACACTTGCATAGTTTTATGGTTGGAGGTCACCACAACATGAGGAATTATATTAAAGGGTTGCGGCATTAGGAAGGTTGAGAACCACTGCTGTAGACATTATGTGCTTTCCTGACCAGCACAGTGTGGGTTGTTTAAATCATCCGAAATGCATATAAAACAGGGAATGCCAGTTTTAAAGCAAGAGGGGTGAGTGAGTGAGAGGCCTGGAAGAGGACTCTTCGTGACTCCTGTGTTATAACTGCTATCCTTCCAAACACCTTGCAGGGTACCAAAACATGGCTGAGGAGAAAAATCCCTGATGGAGGAGAAGAGACTGCAGAGAAGTAAACCAGGGACATCCCTTTCACTCTACAAATCAGAGGACATGCTAGGGCTACAGACTAAAGTTAAACTGAACATATCCGCATGCCTGATGCCCTAACTTCCTCACAGCATGGAGAAGTGGTTAAGAATGGTGGACTCTAATCTGGAGAACTGGGTTTGATTTCTCACTCCTCCACGTGTCACTTGCTGGGCTAGTCGTGGTTCTCTCAGAATTCTCTCTCCTGCTGTGGGCAATTGTCAGCCATTTTGAGACACACGAGGCCTGCTGAGTGACCTTGGATTAGCCACAGTCCTGTTAAAGCTGTTCTTCCACAGTAGTTCTTTTAGAGTAGTTCTTTTAGAGCTCTCTCAGCCTTACCTCCCTCGCAAAGTTTCTGTTGTAGGGAGAGGAAGGAAAGAAAATTGTAAGCCGCTTTGAGATTCCTTAAGGTAGATGAGAGTGGGGTGTAAAAACCAACTCTTCTTCCCACGTATCACCTGGGTGGGATCAACTTGTCCCATCCACTACTACAAAATCTTCTGACACAGACTGACACGTGGTGCTTTCTGTTTTCCAGAGCCGGTTCCTACCGGCACCGTTTAAAATATTTTTGAGTAATTACAGTGGATTTGACAATCAAGCTGCTCGAGTGTACTATGTAGTGCTTTGGATCTTTCTGGTGCAACTAGTAATTTTGGTAATGACAGTAATTCATACCATCTATGTTAGTGGCCTTGTGGCTGGCAGAAGCAGGGTAGCTAATTCTGTAGTTCAGCCATGCCTATATATAGCTTTGTGGCTTTTTATATATTCTAAATGTGAAATTTAAAGGAAGCCTGATGGAGGGAAATTCCATTCTTGATGTCAACCATCTTTACAGGAAAATGCCTACTCAGTCCCGAAACTTAAGGACTGCATGCTCTGTTGATACGAATCTGCACCACTGTTGAAATCATCATTAGAAGCCCCGCTTTATAATATGCCTTTGTTTGGAGGTGAGAAAGAAGTAGTGCCTTTTCTGTTGTGGCACCTTTCCTGTGGGAATGCCTCGTGCCTAGTTTGTGTTGTGCACCAGGTGATGCTGTTTTACTATATGATGTTTATTACATTTTTATCCTCTCATTCCTCCAAGGAGTTCGGTTGGCCATATCATGTTCTCACCATATTTACTGATGTGGGAACACATCTACTGGTGCACTCCCTGGGACGGAAAGGGGTATGGATGTGACTTCCAGTGGCAGTGGCAGAAGAGGCGGTGGCAGAAGCTCCACCAATGGCGCTCCCGTCCACCCCGTGCATGACTGAGGGACTGGGCCGGGGGCGGTGATGGTGATGCAGGCACCAACAGTGGTGGGGGCAGCAGAAGTGGTACCAACGGTGGTGGGGATGCAGCAGCCAGCCCTCAGCACTGGCCCTCACCAGTTGCCCCATGCCCATTCTTCCTGCTGCCACAGCCAAGGGCTCCAATGTCCTCCAGGCCATGCCAGGGCTGGGGGTGGCACCAGCTGTGGAAGATGGCTGGAAGAGGTGGCGGCAGGCAGGAATGATATTGTGATGGATTACGTGTTTCCACATAATCTGCGACAATCTGATTCTCACACATTTTATTTTATTAGTAGAACAACCCTGTCAGGCAGAAGAAGATCTGGCTTTTATATCCCCCTTTTCTCAACCCTAAGGAGTCTCAGAGTGGCTTCCAATCACCTTCCCTTCCTCTCCCCACAGCAGGCACCTTTTGAAGGAGGTGGGGCTGAGAGAGTCCTGAGAGAACTGAGAGATCTGGGGGAGAATAACTGTCCCAAGGTCATTTAATGAGCTTTATAGCCAGATGGGGACTTGAACTCACGAAGTTCCATGAACTCCGTTCTACATCCTAACTACTATTAGAATTGCCAACAGGTCTGGATAAAAAGTGCCCAGAATATTATACTATACTGCACAGTTTATGTTCTCTGTAATTTGTTACATTTCGCTTTTGTCCCCAAAGAGAACCCAATTCAGCTTACAAGATTTCCCCCTCTCTGTCTTTTTATCCTTACAACAACCCTATGAGGTAGGATAAGCGGAAAGTGTATGACAGGTCCAAGGTCACTCTGCTAGTTACCATGGTAAACTAAGTATTTGAATCTGGATCTTCTAGATCCTAATCCAGCACTCTTAAGTGCTACACCCTGGTTAGTCACAGAAAGAAATGAGAGCCTCTGAGAAGACCTCTGATTTTTGGCAAGAGCTCTTTGGACAGTCGAGGACATTAAACTACCCAGGGCGGTTTGAACACTGCAACGATCATACACTAGCCACACGGCACCTCATAGCACCAGTAAAATTGTCCAGCTCTGCATCAGTTCATCACAAGGACCAAGAGATGGTCTGACGTGATAGGCCTCAATGCAGGCCATCTGAGTAATTCTAATGCCTTGTTTGTACCCACAGACACCCAATGTTTTGGAAGACTTTAGACCACAGCGTTCTTATTGGGGAAATCCTGTGGCTTGGATCCAGTTGAGCTTTTCCCACAGACAAAATGGCGGTGTATGACCTCCTCGCCTCGCAAAGATGGGGGCGTATTTTGAACAGCAGCATCAGGGGGAAGTGAGAAATTCATACTCCACAGCCGACGATCTTTCAGTGGACCGACATACTCCATTGGCTCCGAACCCCTGTGAGTTCCCCTGTGCTCCTTGGATATATCAGGGATAAACTCACAATGTGAATACGTGCTCCTCCATCTATAACTTGAAGTGTCTCTGTGTTAACAGGAAGGGACCGCACAAGGTGCCTTCCTCAATCAACTCTTATTCTACAACATTAGAGTTGGAACGTGTATGAACAAGGCTGTTGTTTCCCTCTCTTTTCTTGGATCAGTGAAGCAACACGATCTTTTCAAGCCATGGTTTCCAAAACTGGTCCAGCCTAGGAGGTATACCCGTAAATGCCAGCAGTCAGAGAGAGAGAGAGAGAGAGAGAGAGAGAGAGAGAGAGAGAGAGAGAGAGAGAGAGCACTTCCTCAGGCATGCATGCCCACACTTGTGTCGCTACATTTGCACAGATTGTATTCGCCACGTATTATCTGATCCTTGCTGAGCGCGCTGCAAGATGGCTGCAAGTTTGGCCGTTCGCAACGATCCACGTCTGCTTGAAGGACCATGCGGCTGCATACGGGCCATTGAAATGCCTACTGACTGCAGCAGCTAAATTTATTACAGTCACCAGCTGAACTTGGTGAGATTTGAACCTTTGGTCTGGTGGTGTGAACAGGAAATGCCATTCATTTCGGCTGGCTCCATCCTCTCTGCCTCCAACCTTCCCGAGAGGCTACTATTGGTGGTTTTGTGGTTGGCCAAAGAAAGCTGAAGGTTTCATCCTCCAACTTTTGGGTGAAGCGGTCAAATCACTACATTTTCCGAAGGCAGCACGGCTTACAAGTGTACTGTAACCACACCAGTGTGTCAGCCTTACCACAGTTTCCATAGAGGTGGGGACGTTCCTGGTGTGCTTGAATCGACAGGCAAGTAAATATTATAAAGTAACAGTGGGAGGTTACCTTTATTTAGAATCATAGAGTTGGAAGGGGCCATACAGGCCACCTAGTCCAACCCCCTGCTCAACGTAGGATCAGCCCAAAGCATCCTAAAGCATCCAAGAAAAGTGTGCATCCGACCTTTGTTTGAAGACCACCAGTGAGGGGGAGCTCACCACCTCCTTAGGCAGCCTATTCCACTGCTGAACTACACTGCTGAACTACCATTTCTGACGGGCGAGGCGCTGCCTCCATGATCCAATTCTTAATTTTCCATTATGACATGGAAACTGCTTTTCTATGACTGTTCCTGTGCAGCACTGGGTGGGAATGTCTGCAGCAGGATACGCGATGCCAGGATAAGGGAGGGCATTGCCAGCATGGAAAACAGCTGCAACGCGAACTCCACCCACAGGACAGAGCTTCCTTCAAAGGTAACTGGGAGCATATTGGAAGAAGGAAATTTTGTATTTACTAGGATTGGCAGTCATTTCTTGGAACTCCAGGATAACCATTGGCTGTAGGAGGAAGGCCCAAAAATGATCAAAGAAGAAGAGTTGGTTTTTATAGCCTCCCTGCTCGAAGGAGTCTCCAAGCGGCTTACAATCGCTGTCCCTTTCCTCTCCCTACAACAGGCACCCTGTGAGGGAGGTGGGGCTGAAAGAGCCCTGATGTTACTGCTCTGTGAGACCAGCTCTACCAGGGCTGTGACAAGCCTAAGGTCACCCAGCTGGCTGCATGTGGAGGAGTGGGGAACCAAACCCAGCTCGCCAGACTAGAACCTGCCACTCTTAACCACTATGCCACGCTGGGAAAGACTCCCCCACCCCCAGTTCATGGTGCAAGTTTGTCATGGCCCAGCCAGGCTTAGCTGAAGACTCTTCAGATACGGAATCCGAGGCAGGAATATTTGCAAAGCCCAACCTTGTGCTTGGTTGTGGATCTCGGTCAGAGTCTGCCTGGACTTCCTGAGCTTCTGAACCTGAGGCTGCACCTACAGGATGAGATCCCAAGACTTCCAGAGAGCCAGTTTGGTGTAGTGGTAAGGAGTGCGGACTTCTAATCTGGCATGCCGGGTTCGATTCTGCACTCCCCCACATGCAGCCAGCTGGGTGACCTTGGGCTCACCATGGAGCTGATAAAACTGTTCTGACCGAGCAGTGATATCAGGGCTCTCTCAGCCTCACCTACCCCACAGGGTGTCAGTTGTGGGCAGAGGAAAGGGAAGGCGACTGTAAGCCCCTTTGAGCCTCTTTCAGGTAGGGAAAAACAGCATATAAGAATCAACTCTTCTTCTTCTTCTTCTTCTTCTTCTTCTTCTTCTTCTTCTTCTTCGTCTGTTGCTTGGCCCTTCAGATTTGGTCGCTCTTTGGGGATTTTCGGCTTGGACCTGGATTGTGCTTGGACTTCAGCTTGTGTGTGCTGGTGTGTCTATGACAAATTTGAAGGCAGTTAGTCAGTCTGACCTGCTCTGAACATGAAGGGAGACGAATGGGCACTGAGGCTTCTTCGCCTTTCCGTCCTGCCCACTTCACAGGTCCATCACTGGCGTATTCTTGCTCCATAAAAGAGAGATGTTTGGGGATAACACTGTTGATTCTTCATATATTTCTTAAAAGCCAAGGTGTGTGCAAAGCAAAATTAAAACACTGTGTGCAGAGTGAGAAAATATGGTCTGATAAAGCAAAGAAACAACAAAAGAGGGAACAAAGCAACGCAACCTATATACACTAGCTAGGAACCTGAAAAGTTGAGCAGCAAAATACATTAAATATTAAAATGCAAATCTTGATTTCAATCCATGTGCACATGTAAAATTTTTAAACATCAACATACATCACACACTGTTGCACAAATCCAAAACATTTTGACACATGGCTAAATGACAAAAAGAAAAACAGGAGACCAAATAAGGTGGTAAACTATCAGAATCACAGAATCATAGAGTTGGAAGGGGCCATACAGGCCATCTAGCCCAACCCCCTGGTCAACGCAAGATCAGCCCAAAGCATCCTAAAGCATCCAAGAAAAGTGTGTATCCAACCTTTGCTTGAAGACTGCCAGTGAGGGGGAGCTTACCACCTCCTTAGGCAGCCTATTCCACTGCTGAACTACTCTGACTGAAAATTTTTTTCCTGATATCTAGCCTACATTGTTGTACTTGTAGTTTAAACCCATTACTGCACGTCCTTTCCTCTGCAGCCAATGGGAACAGCATCCTGCCCTCCTCCAAATGACAACCTTTCAAATACTTAAAGAGGGCTATCATGTCCCCTCTCAACCTCCTTTTCTCCAGGCTGAACATTCCCAAGTCCCTCAACCTATCTTCACAGGGCTTGGTCCCTTGGCCCCAGATCATCCTCATCACTCTCCTCTGTACCCTTTCAATTTTATCTACGTCCTTCTTGAAGTGAGGCCTCCAGAACTGCACACAGTACTCCAGGTGTGGTCTGACCAGTGCCGCATACAATGGGACTATGACATCTTGTGACATCTTGAATGAAGAGGCTCCCACGCTTATAAAATATATCCAAATATATCTCTTGGAGCATGAAGGGTGGTATTTAACCTTATCACCAATTTTTTAACCAAAGTTAACACATCCACCCCCATTATCCCATGGTCATGTTTTCCCTAGTTAGGCCTTTAAAAACTTTTCTCTGGCCTGTGTCTCCAGCAAGATCCACCTTCCTTGCAGCCATGTTCTCTGCTATTCAGGCCTTTGGCGATCCTGATTCTGAACCACCTGATACAAACTGTTAAGCTAAGACTTCTTGGCCAGAGTGGCTCATTTTTTAATTCCTACTGATGGAACTCGTGCTATTCGTTCAAGACAGCCTTCAACTGAACCTAAGATGTATGGGGCAAAATGGCTACCACTTCAGCCATGCCCTTGGTATGTATTTCGGGCCCTTTTATTATCATTACTGAATTCTGTTGGTGGAATTTGGGATGTGCGAAAGTCAGTATCTGCAGGGCTTTCCTTGTCTCCCGCTAAGCAGAAAACATGCCAATAATAATTTGGAAGTCAGTCCTGCTACAGTGACATGATCCAGCGAAATTGCTAACAGACAAATTGAATCCATCCAACGCTGTGTGTAGCATAAACTCCCCAAAAATAAATCCTTGATCGCTAAAACTCACAGGGCTGCAGTCCAAGAGAATCCGATTTCTCTTCCACCTCCCTCCTCCACCCGCCCCCCCATAAAGATATAAATCTCAGAAAATGAGAGTTTCTAATGGCCCTGCGGACAGATAGTTAACGGCAGCTTCTTAAACCCAGATGCCCTAGCAGTATTTATAGTTCCACAATCTGTGCATGGTATGTGCCTGTTGTTACCTTGAAAACTTTACAGTTGACTTCTCGCTAGTAATGTGAAACCTGAATAATGGGTAAGCTAAAGGGGGGGAAATCTGGACCCTGCTGTCATTTGCAATAATTCCTTTCTCCTTCCCTCTCCCTTAAATTCTTATCTCCCAAGGAAAGTGAAGTTTCAAAACGAAAATTTCAACAGACCAGTTTTAGAATTCATTTTTACGAGAATTGTATTTATATAAAAAAGAAAGGAATGGTTTTCTCTGGCTTTCTGCAAAACATCGGGGGGGGGGGGGAGACGGCACAGTAATGGCTTACCAAATTTATTCCAGCATAAGCTTTTGTAAGCCTGAACTCCCTTCATCACATGCTCCATACGTCCATCTGATCTACAATGCTTCTGACATATTTAGCGCATATATTTATGCACAACAGAAATTGAGTCCAATAGCACCTTTAAGACCAACAAAGATTTATTCATGAGCTTTCGAGTGCATGCTCAAGCCTTGAATAAATCTTTGTTGGTCTTACAGGTGCTATTGGACTCAATTTTTGTTGTGCTACTTCAGGCTAACATGGCTACCTACTTGAATATATATTTATGTACTTAGCTTTAAGTGTTCAGAAAGCCTTGCATCCATGAGCTTGTTGGAATGCTTAAAGCCAGGGCTTCATTTCTGGTGGTGTTCACCACTACCGAGAACTAGCTCCTCTTTGACCGTTTATGCACTGGGAACTTCACCGCCCAGCTCCCGTGCAGGAACACATGCAGATGAGGTGCACCAGGCCAAATGCTGTCCTAGGTGAGTGCAGGAAGAGGTGGGGCAACCTGCCACGACTAAAGCTCCAGCCTACAGTCCAGCATGAACTTCCAGTGCTAAATGGTCTTTGAGGGGCCTCTCACACCACAAGGTCCTGAGGCGGGATTTGGGGGGAATCAGTGAAATCCTATATGAGTGTGTTGGTACCTTTATTCTTTTTTTCCTCTTTTTTTTTTTTTTTTTTTTACAAATAATGCACCCATAAGCCACCGTGTGGAGTAGGCTAGTATTATTATGAGGTTGAGAGCCACGGGCTTATCTAAGCCCCCCAAGTGAATTGGCTAGGGTCGCTGACTTCCAGGTGAGATCTGAAGATCTCCCAAGATTGAACACACATGAAGCTGCCTTATACTGGATCAGCACCATCTACTCAAATTGGCTGAGGCTCTCAAGGGGCTTGGCTGTAGGTTTCTCATGTCACCTAGGACCTGATCCTGACCTGGAGGTGCCAGGGATTCAACCTGGGACCTTTTGCACCCCAAGCAGATGCCCCTTCCCAACCACATGGAGGTTTGCATGTTGAACTAGGATTTGGGTTTCCCCAGTCCTAGTTCAACTACTTAATTGGCTCTGGTGTACTAAAGAGTGTGATGTGAAGCAAACCAAACTGTTATGTGCAGTGGACTACGTGGGGTTGGTGTGTAAGGCACATGGGGTCCAAGCCTTTTAGGAATTCCGAGGTACAATGGGATGCCTGCCCCAGTTTCACTCCAAGGCAGAACCTGCATCTAGGCAAAATCAGAGATTTTCCTTTAAGGAAGTTTTTGGCTACAGTGGTGTCGATGTGCAATACCTGGCAAAAATTCAGAAGCTGAGGTATGGGGTGAGGAACCTGGCAGGTGATGATGCCCCCCCCAAGTGTTCTTTCCCATGACCAAGAGAAGCAGTAGAACAGTCCCTCTCCCTTTTAAAGCATGCACAGCCTTGTCTGGATACACCTTCAACTGTAGCCAAGTCCTGGAGCACTGCACGTGCAGTACTTTCAGGCCCAACTCTGTCCACTATGGTGGGGAATAAGGCCCTTTGCGTCAGACCTCGGTGCCCTAAATACAAGGGGACTGCTTTGTAGCTGAGCTGTTGTGCTGGTCAGCTCAGGATCTCTTCCAACGTCATGGCCATGGTTCTGCCCCTGTCTCTAGGGTTTTAACCAGCACCCCAGCACTCAGGCTGAAAGGTCATCTCCAGACTACAGAGATCAGTTCCCCTGGCCTCTGTGGACATTATACCCCAACTGAAGTCTCACCCCTTCTCCGATTCCACCTGCCTCATCTCTCCTCCACCCCCAAATCTCCAGGGATTTCTCAAACCAGAATTGGCAATCCTATCTATGGCAGAGATGAACACAGTGACCATCTCAAAATAGGGTTGCCAGCTTCGGATTGGGAAAATCTGGAGACTTTGGGGTAAACCCTGCAAAGGGCAGGTTTGGGGGATGGGGGGTCAATGGGGCATAATATTATACACTCCACCTTCTAAGCGGCCATTTTCTACAGGGGAACTGATTTCTGTTGCCTGGCGATTAACTGTAATTTTGGGGGATCCCAAGGTCCCACCTGAAGCCTGGCCTCCCTATTCTCCTAGATTATCACTACTTCTCTTAACTGCTGTGTGACCATCACACATAAGCATACTCACAGTGTGTTGTTTTCTTTAAACTGGTTTGTTGTTTCATGGTTGGTTCTTTGATATGGCTGGGGGGTGGGAGAGACAAGCATCTAAAAATAATTATTTATACCTATAGTTATTAATGTAGTCATTAACACAATTAATAAATAAATATAGTTATTCATGCAATGTAGTTATTAAATAAATACAGAAGAAATATTATCTTGAACAAACCAACCACAGTCAACCCAGTAGAACTGATTTGCAAGTCACTGCGTTTAGGGTTGGGGTAACAGTGAAATAAGTTGTTCAAACACTAGAAGGAGGGGGGAGAAATGGTTTCAGTTGCTAAAGCCGAGCTCTGACCCCTCTGTAACTCATTCCAGACTCGGCATCTTTCCACTTTCGCATAGTTTATGTGAAGTCATCCAAGGAACTTGACACGTCAGTAGCACAGGACATGTGGATAAATCCACCGGTGTGGCTGAGTCTCCTTGCATTAGCCAGGCCAAAGTTCACATCAGAGTCAGATAGATTAACTGTTGGCTTAAGGATGCTACAGGATGGAATTACCAAAATATGCCTTCCCTAACCAGTTACCTTATTTACTTGAGAAGAAGACTAGCTTTCCCCCCAGGAGAAAGCCTTGGGATCCTCTTGCACATACAAGTGAGAGGTACGTGCAATAATAAATAGGCTTTCATATGCGGGGGTGGGCAGGGGCTGTATGCTGGTACATACCAGTATCTTGGCCTGGATGGCTCAGGTTAGCCCAAGCTTGTCAGCTCTCAGAAGCTAAGCAGGGCTGGCCCCAATTAGATGGGAGATTGCCAAAGAAGTCCACGTTGCTATGCAGAGTCAGGCAACAGGTTTCTTCTTGCCTTAAAAGCCCTACAGCCTTTTTCAATCTTTTGACCATAGAGGAAGCCCTGAAATATTTTGCAGGCTTTGAGGAACCTCCGGAGTGGTGACCTGCCCAGTCAGAGAAGTGGACGCAGAGGTAAATTATGGGGGCCATTTGATGAACTGATCGATCATTGACCATTTCCACTGTAGACAAAGAGACTGGGCCTGTAGACCAACAGGGAAAGTGTGCTCCAGTGACGTCTAGTGATGTCAGCAGTTATTTGAACTTCTGGGAAAGGCCACATAATTATTAAAAATATTATTAATTAGACTTATTACTTGCCTCCCCCTGAAGGCTCAAGGCGAGTTACAACATATAAAACCCCAATAAAAACCCATAAAAAAAATAACAGTATACATATATACTACTCATATTAAAATAAGATGAGGCAGAAGAAAACACAACCAACCCCGAATTACCCATTCTAGAGGGGGGAAGGCAGAGGGCGCTGTTGGTATTCACTACTGCTACTCAGTTTACTCCTATAGAGGGCCCCCTGATCTTCCTTGTGGCCCGGCCTGAACCAACGAGTTGTCTTCCATGCAACGATCACCTTTGTAAACACAGGTATTCTGTTCCAGGCCTCCTTTAAAGTTCTTTGCAGATCAAAACCCGGCCATTTTAAACACGTCGGGTCTCTCAACCTGCCACTGCAGCCCACTCTTTAAGTCTTTCGGGAAGGGAATAATCACGGTCTAAGGGTCGGGGCCTCTTGTGGCGCAGAGTGGTAAGGCAGCGATATGCTGTCTGAAGCTGTCTGCCCATGAGGCTGGGAGTTTGATCCCAGCAGCCGGCTCAAGGTCGACTCAGCCTTCCATCCTTCCGGAGTCGGTAAAATGAGTACCCAGCTTTCTGGGGGATAAACGGTAATGACTGGGGAAGGCACTGGCAAACCACCCTGTATTGAGTCTGCCATGAAAACGCTAGAGGGCGTCACCCCAAAGGTCAGACATGACCCAGTGCTTGCACAGGGGATACCTTTACCTTTACCTTTAAGGGTCGGGGAGGGGGGGGAGTGAGGGCCCGCCTGCCAGCAGTGGCGCACCCCGCCTTGTGACCACAGATTTCTGGTCACCTTAGCCTAGCTATGTGATGGACATGAGCTGAGCCAGGGAGACCCTTCACTCACTTGGATTCACAGTCAGACACCTTTTAGGGACTCACCTTACAAGTAAATTGTGAATATGCAGCAATGTGACTTGTTGCCCTCGGAATCAAATTTTCTGGAGGCAGAATCAACTGCTGGAAGGAGGGGAAAGCAAGGAAGACTCCTGATCCTTTTGACTGTGAACTGCAAGATCCAACCCATGATTTGCAGATTATAACACATGATATACTCAGTCTCCCACTGGTATCAACTGCCTTTCTGGAACATGAATTCAAATCGCACGTGTGCAGTTCTTCCCACACAGATTTCCTTGCATGTGTGAATCATGCTTCACTTCAGCCTCCCTGGGTTTGCTGTTGCATCCAATGGCAGGAAAGGAACAATGGATCCGGAAAAGACTTCCTCAACTAGGGGTTCATAAAACTCTGGGGTTTCTTGATGGCCCTGGAAGGGTTTCCCAAATAGGTGGGAGTTAATAAAATGTTCATTTTTTTTAATTTGCTAAACATTTATCAGGTGATATGACCACATATGGTCATGTCAACCCACCCAGCTTTCAACCCACCCAGCTTTCCACATATGGCCAATGATGGGCTTGGAGGGCATAGGAAAGGGAGGAGCCCTGGGTAGGTGTGTCTACAGCTGTGTTTCCCAACCATATTCTGCCACTGCTGGAGTTCCTTGAAGCCTGAAGCCTGAAGAATGGTAAAAAGGTTGAGAAAGGCTTCTCTGGAGGAATGGTCGGGAGGAGAGCATAGGAGTGAGATGGCTCCAAGGAAAGCGGCCGGGGGGCGGGGCTACAGTTCAGGCTGCCATCTTGCCCTCGACCCAGCGCAGCCAATTTAATCCAGGGCCCATCTGCCCTGAGACACTGATGGCGTCCTACTTTCTGCCTGGCCACAGTGCACACTGTGGGAAGCAGATGAGAACCACAGGCAAGGTCATGAATGTGGCTGTAGCAGATCTAAATATAAAAATGAGAAGATAAGGACAGGCTGGGGAGGCAACCAACTTGAACACGTGGATCGGCCTACTGCTGAATCAGACTGTCGGTCCGTCTGTGTTCAGTGTTGCCTACTCAGGCTGGCAGCTGCTCTCGGGCAGAGAGTGCTTTTACTCCACCTCGTCCCTGACCCAGGGATAGACCATGGGACCTCCTGCCTGCCAAACAGATGTTCTACTACTGAGCCACGGCCCCTGCCCTAAACTTCATGGAGCCTGGGAGGTGCGGCTCAAGAAGAAAGCGCTGGGCCACATCTGGAAATGAGCTCCAAGAAGGTTTCTGAGAAATGCTAAGGCATTGCCCAGCTGAAGTTGGTGACGGTGAACAAAAAAAAAAAGAGGGATTGGTTCTTAGATGCCACTTTTCTCTACCCAAAGGAGTCTTAAAGCAGCTTACAGTCACCTTCCCTTTCCTCTCCCCACAACAGACACCCTGTGAGGGAGGTGAGGCTGAGAGACCCCTGATATTACCAAAGAAGAAGAAGAGTTGGTTCTTATATGCTGCTTTTCTCTACCCGAAGGAGTGACTTACTTTTGCCTTCCCTTTCCTCTCCCCACAACAGACATCCTGTGGGGTGGGTGAGGCTGAGAGAGCCCTGATATCACTGCTCGGTCAGAACAGCTTTATCAGAGCCATGGCAAGCCCAAGGTCACTCAGCTGGCTGCATATGGGGGAGTGCAGAATCCAACCCAGCATGCCAGATTAGAAGTCAGGAGTGCGGACTACCCCAGCAGCCGGGAATAGGTGGGACAGCAAGGCAGCCAAGCCGGGGTGGGTGTTAGAGCAAAGCTTAAAAACAGCTGGGAGAGGAAATAGGACCGTGGGTTCTAGACTTTTACCCAGCAGGCTATGGGCTGCAATGCTGCAGGTCCCCTGGGATACACTCTCTCCTGCCATAGGGGGAAAGAAGATATTTATTAGTAGCAGGATTGCTGCTGAATTCTCTGCAAACTTGCACTGGTGCAAATCATGCCTCCTACTGGCAGAACATGCCAGGCATCAAGAAATATAACGTGACTGTCTTTTAACCTTGACAGTAGTACCATACTCGGCATGCCTGGGGGGGGGAGATGGGGGGGGGGAAGGATCATCATTCTGGCCACATCTCCAAAAATAGGTCTTACATGCACCTAAATTGGACCATTTATCTACTTCTTAGCTGGCTGTTTCTTTCTTCCTCCCTCCCTTTCTCGTGCCTCTGCAACTTTACTGGGATGACTAAATCCCTGAACTATGTCAGCAGTAAACAGAATCCATTTACCTCCTGCTTCTTTGAAACAGCTGCTGACAGCTGTGCTAAAATCATCCATTGGGCATCTTTGCAGGATGGAGTGCAATAGTCACGTTTCTTGCTGTGGCGGCCCCCCTCCTGTGCAGTAAACCTCTGGATGTCAGTATTAAGAGGCAACATCTGGGGGAGGCCTAGGCTTCAACACTGCTTTTTTGTCCTCAAGAGTTACTGGTTGGCTGCGGTGTGAATACAAGGCCCACTGATCCGTCAGGGCTGTTCTTATGACCTTGGGAAAGCTGGATGACCTTGAGAGAGCCAGTGTGGTTTAGTGGTTAAGAATGGCAGACTCTAATCTGGAAAAGCTGGTTTGATTCCCCACTCCTCCAGCTGGGGGACCTTAGGGCTAGTCACAGTTCTCTTACAGTTGTTCTCACAGAACAGTTCTCTTAAGAGTTCTCTCAGCCCCACCTACCTCTCAGGGTGTCTGCTATGGGGAAAGGAAAGGAAAGATGTTTGTAAGCCGCTTTGGGTCTCCTTCAGGTAGTGAAAAGCAGAGTATAAAGGAAGAGCTTTCCTTCTGACTGAAGATGGGCTGTTTGTGCCCTGGGTCCCATCAAACCAAAAATGGTTTCAACCCACAGCTCAGTCTGAGGTGGGGCTGTGGCTCAGTGGCAGAGCATCTGCTTGGCATGCAGGAAGTCCCAGCTTCAATCTGCAGCATCACTAGCAAAAAACTTACCAGGTGTAGATGACCTGAAAGACTTGAAATCCTGGAGAGGGACTGCCACTCAGAGAAGACTACACTTGACTTTTACTGTGTAATGACAGGGAGCCCGGCATCTCTGTGGCTGGAAAGGAGGGAGGAAGACGCTCTTTGCAAGATAGAGAGCATCGTTTGCAAGTCTTTTAACACTTTTTGACTTGAATGTCTAGATGTGGCAGGCCCCACACAGACTGAAGTCCCTGGACAAAAGAGGAACTGTGCCTTTGGGAGTCGGTTGTTGGGTGTGCGTTTTGGTATTCATCAGAGGAGGGTTCTTTCCTGTGCATTTTCCGTAAAGGGTGATGCCAAAGAGGGTTGCAGATGCACCACGGATATTCTGCGACTAACAAAGAGATCAGGCGTATCGTGGCTTATTAGCGCCCCATTAGCGACTGTCTGTTTGTTCATTTTGTTTAGTGCCAATGGAGGATGTCTTTGTAGCACGCTGATTATAATGATGGTTTTCAAAGGGGAAATGACCACATCAAGACACAAAAACTACTTTGTTTTTTTAAAACATGTAAAACGGCCAGGATTTATTTCACTAATTTGCACAAACAACCGTCTAAAACAACTGCTCTAAGGGGGGGGGGGGGGAGACCCAAAATGTATATTTTTAGCCAACAGTTGTTAATAAATACTTTATTAAATAAGGAAACAAATGTGTTCAAAAGGGAGATGAATCATTTTCTTCCTGAATGCGATTGGGGAGGGGGGGGGGAAGAGGAAATTCAAAGACTGAAATAAATAATTTTGTTCTGCTTTTGTGAAAACTATTTACACAAACATGTACAAACGTGTAGCTTACATTAAACTTCAGCAAAAAAAAAAAAAAGCCATTTCTTTAAGGAGGGGGGATTAGAAATAAACCCAGGAAACGAATATCCCCGTAAAACAGATTAAAAAATACTGGAGTGTCTACAGGGAAAAGTTTATCAAGGGTGGCCCCTGCCATGCAGGAGGAGAGCCACCAACGTGGACTGGAAGGCAAGGCACTTGAAGAGTTTATCTACAGCCATTTTATATACGTACCCACACACACTCACAGAATGGAACTGAATGCATCATGTTAGCTCTAGAAGAACCACCCAAGCTCCCCAAATAAGGCTCAGTGCACCCCAAAAGTATATAATAGGTTGGCAAACAATTCGTTTTGTGTATTTATGTCCTAGATGTTCATGAGGCCATTTGCAGATCGGTCCTCACCCTCCTCTCTGCTTTACCAGCAATGGAGGTGCAATCATAAAACTGGGGGGAGGAGGAAAAGATATCTGACAGTCCATGGGGCACCACGTGATCTTTTACTTGAGACAGAACCCTCAACCTTTTCCTTCTCAGAACCATCATTACCCTCAAAGCTGAGTCCTGGTCCATTATGACATCATTAGCCAGTAGGCCAATCCACACCATCTATTCTCTACTCCATTTGCATTTTCAAACAGTCCAAGTTCCAATTGGTGTCCTGGGATGTGCAACCGATCAAGACCTTAGGTCTGGACCCTTCTAGTTATTGATATGAATATTGTGCTTATTTCCCTAAGTGATTTCACCCAAAAATAAAATAGGTATCGGAATCCACACACAATCCAAACGCTTCCTTCAACTTGTGTTTCTCTTTCAGTATGCCAGACACAGGGGAGGTTGGTGGAAACAGTTTTGCATGATAGAAGCTCTATATAAGTTGTAGGGAGTCTCATGGAGAATTCCAGCTCCACAGAGAGGTCTTCCTCTTCTCGTAGCCCAAAATTAGAAACTGGCACCTGATTTAGGCCAGAAAGTCATGTTGGAAACGTGCAGTGACTGAGACAAAAGGTTCCACCCATTTTTGTAAATTTCCACGTAAATATATTTGCATGCTAATTTTTTGACTTGGAAGAGGCCGGTGGTGGACACACTGCCTTTCATACATTGGTGAGATTTCTGTGGGCACTGGAGAAAGGTTAGTGCAGTGCAGTAAGTGGAATAGTTGTATGTGGGAAGGCACAAGTTCAACTACTTCCATAAATGCTGTCCGATCCAATTGATCCTCAATTGACAGGGCTTTCCAAAGAACCTCGCTGCGGGTCAGTGATCTACTTAACTGAAGACAACGAAGACTGAATCTGAAACCAATTGCTACCAACTCCAAACCATCTTGTGTGAGCCACTAGACAAAGTCCTGGCGTTGGTTTAGAAGTCAAGAGTATTGAATCCCAATTTCTGGGTTGATGTGCCTTCAGAAGCTTTAGCATAGGGGTGGACCAACTGTAGCTCTCCAGATGTCCCTGGACTACAATTCCCAAGAGCCCCTGGGGCTCATGAGAATTGTAGTCCATAGATATCTGGAAAGCCAGAGTTGGGCTATCTGTGCTTTAGCATCTCTCTCTGCAAGCCTGAGGATTAGAAGCATATTTTCTTTCTATCTTTTAAAGAAAAGCTTTGATTTTGAGAATTCTACTGTTTTTAGGAGGCATTTGCCCCTGGAAACCTGAGGACCAAAACAGATGTCATCAGCATTACACCTGGAAATAGACCACAGGGAAGGGCAGGTATATCTCCTCCCACAAACCATTTTCCAATATATATTAGCTATTTAAAAGAGAAACTAATAACGCTTTGTCTGTTTTGGTCCTTAGGAGATGTTTAAGAATTCCAATATAAATGGTATCAAGGCACAAAAATCAACCATAATATTCTTTACATTCATTACTATGATTGTTTGTGTTTGAAATTCAGGGTCTACTAAGTGGAGACAAATTTTAAACAGGAGCTTTCTTCCTTTGCCTTTTGTACTTCTTTATACAAACAGGGTTTACCTATAAGAGTTAACAGCCTTCCGTCCATGTACAAATCTTCTTTTTAAAATGAGTCATCAAAGCTGGTGAGAGTCACAATGGCTGGTGGCAGTGAGTCCCACACATTCTGTGCTCGAAATAGTTCTCTTTGCTGCCTCTGGACTATCCCAACACCAATGAAAAGGTGACCTGGCTCAAATCTTACGAGACCAGGAGAAGGTTCTTCCCCATAAGCCCTTTATAGAGATCTCTACAATGCCTTCTTTCCAGATTCTCCTCTCTGGCTAAAAATCCCCAAAACACTTTCCTTCTAAGAAAAGTCTACCAACCCTGTTAATTGTTTTGCTTGCATACAAAACCTTTTCAGACAGGGAGAGAGAAGAGATTGATGGTTTCACTGTGCAAGCTGTTGAGTAGCCAGGTCAACTGCAGTAGAGATGCATGACAGCCATTCAGAATGGCCTTAAATGTACTTCTGAATGGGGAATAAAATGAAGAGTTTAGCCAAATGTGCACATTCTGGACAAGGGGGCTTCTGGATCGGCCTGCATTTTGGAATGGAGAAGAGGACGGGCAGCTGCAGGTAATACGCATGCAACACACAATGGCTGCACTCTGCATGGCAACAACCGCATAGCTGCTTTGGTGGGCAGGCACCCCGACAAGTTATGCAAGTGGGGAGACGGAAATATCCACACAAATAAAGGGACAGTTTTCAGGGATACCTAGTAATTTCGACAGAATATCCGGCTCATCCAGGCACATACATTCAGCCATTCGTTCCTTTCAGTCGCAACTGTTCATTTCTCCAAGACTACCAGCCTGCAGGCACACACTCAAACGCACACGCAAACGCACTGCTCACCACGGATGGCTTTTTTGATAAAAGGGTTCATTCCCCTTGAAGAACCACCTTTCGGGAAAGCTCTCGTTTGAGTACAGATTTCCGGACCTGCCTGCAAGCAGATCCTCCAGTCCTCGTGAGCGTTTCACATCACGATCCTCACTTGAAAGCTAAAAGCAAAAAAAGGAAGCTCAAGGTGCCACCTGAGGCTGGAGCTCGTCCTGTCTGGCTCCTTCGGAAAGGCGATGCCTAAGTCCCGTGGCGTATTTTGAAGGAGATTTGCTTTAAATGATCTTTGAGTGATCCATGCGTTCCTTAAAACAGCGACAGCAGCTCCGCACGTCTCGCGAGCTGCAGAGAGCTCTCTCCGGTCCGGCGTGTTTAGTGACAGCCGCAGGCCCGTACCACCATGTTCCGGTATTTCTTCAAGATGACATTGGAGCTGTCGTCGAAGTAGAGGACGGAAATGGCGTTGAGTTGCGTCGGGGCGCAGCAGGGCTTCGGCACAGTGTCTGGATTTATAAAGTGAACCTGTGGGGCGGGGGGCAAAGCAGCGGGCATGAGAGGGAGGTTCGCAAGGATCGCTCACCGTCAGAACTGGAGTGCTTCAGGCACACTTGCAAATTCTTATTTGCGCTAATGTTTCATTCGATCCATTCGTACCCCACCTTTCTCCCCGCAGCGGCTTCCAGCGTTCTCCTCGCCTCCATTTTATCTGCACGACAACCCTGTGAGGTAGAGCCTAGGTGAAGAGAGTGTGGCTGGCCCCAAGGTCACCCAGCAATCTTTCATGCCATGATTGGGAATTTGAACCTGGGTCTCTCAGACACTAACCTGATGTTCTTATCCGCTGTACCAGGGGTAGTCAACCTGTGGTCCTCCAGATGTCCATGGACTACAATTCCCATGAGCCCCTGCCAGGAAATGCTGGCAGGGTCTTATGGGGATTGTAGTCCATGGACATCTGGAGGACCACAGGTTGACTACCCCTGCACTATACCACACTAGCTCCCTTGTACTAATGCAAGGGAATCCCTAAAGCCTGTGGCCTATCTAGCCCCACTAGAGTAATGACTACGAGGAACCTTTGCTGGATCAGACCAGTGGTCGACCTAGCCCAGCATGCAGTTTAACTGCAGTGACCAAAGAGTGCATAGAATCAGAGTTGGAAGAGGCCATACAGGCCATCTAGTCCAACCCCCTGCTCAACGCAGGATAAGCCCAAAGCATCCTAAAGCATATACAAAAAGGGCTTTTAAGAAGGCTTTTAAAGCAAGCAAACAAGCAAGGAAGCAAGCACTTGGGGGTCAACAACGGGACACAGAGAGACTAAGGTCTGATGTTCCCTCCTAACATTGATATTTAGAAATTTACTTTATCTGAACATGGAGGCTCCCTTTAGCCGTCATGGCCTGCAGACCTTGATGAACACCTCTTCCATGGATCCATCTAATCCCTTTTTAATGCCTCATGTCACTGGGTGGAAAAAGTGGAAATAACTTGAGCCTTTTAATGGAGGGATGAGATGGGCATCATTACCACTTTCTCTTTTTAAAAAAAAAAAAAGGTAAACAGAGAGAAGAACGTAAAAGGGCCATCAGACAGCTCTTTGACATTTCTCATGCCCCACCCAAAGCGGCCACGTCATTTGCGAATATGACATTTGAATCTTCCACTGGGTTTCAGATCTGCAGAGTTTAGACTATGTCATAAGAAAAACAGCACTAGGTGAAGCAAATTTTCATTGCTATTTGGGGGGGGGGGGGAGATGTAGCTGTAGTGAGTTGGATAATGCAGAATGTTTCCCCCAATGGAAGGGGGTGGATTTTCACCAGTTCCCTCCTCTTAATGCAGACTTCTGACTCCCCCATTCCCATTTTTGGAGGGGCTGTCTAATTCTCCTCCACCAGGAAAAAGGATAGGATTCTTTATGTGTGTAGGGGGGAGGCAACTGGGGATGTGTCCCGGAAGCCAAGGGATGGCAGCCCCCCAAAATTTGGGAACTACTGTTCTAGATCCTGGTTCACAATATGGCACGAGTACTGCCGGTTTATTTATTTCTTAAATTTGTATTTCACCTTGTCGTGAGCCACCAGGTCAGCAGAGGACACGTGGGAATCATATTAGCAAGAGAAAGCTTTCTGAAACCGTTTCTGTTGCTTAATGTGACTGACGGGAGCAAATTAGGATAAAAACACCCAAAACCCCAGTATAATGATAATCAGATTTGGTGAAGTTGCGTGGGATTTAAAAGCGAGCTTACCAGTGTTTGCACAATCGCATGGTTTGTTGCATTCATGTAAGAGTTCAGTGGAAAGGCACATTCTCCTTCGCAGTAGTACGCAGCGTAACCTTCGGGGGCAATTATCCAGTCCTGGGTAGGATTAGAGCAAAGAGAAAGCATTTAATCCACGCACAGGGAATTATTCAACCTGGCTTCTTTGAGTGCACTTTGGTATCCAGCAAATCCACTTAAGGGTGGATTCTAACAGCAACGTCAAGGCGATTTGTTCAGACTTTTGGAGACGCTGGGGGTGTGGATCTCACTCGTGGATTTAAGCCAGGGGTAGTGAAACTGCGGCCCTCCAGATGTCCATGGACTACAATTCCCAGAAGCCCCTGCCAGCATTCGCTGGCAGGGGCTTCTGGGAATTGTAGTCCATGGGCATCTGGAGGGCCGCAGTTTGACTACCCCTGATTTAAGCCTTGCCACTTCAATGCTGGACGCTTTTTAAGTTATATGAATGGTTGGGGGGAGAAATTGTACAAACTGAGGGGGGGGGGCATTAGATACATAGTGAAGCCATCAAGACGCTATTTATCCGTGCACTGTAAGGGTCCATGCAAACTAGAAGACACCCCGCCATAAAACAGTTAGGCTCCAATATGGGTAACCAAACATGAGATATGATTGATGTGACCCCTGGATGCCATCTACTTGGATGTTCTGTGCAAGCATTATTGAACTAAATGGAAGCTTTGTTAAAGAGTATGGAAGCACACTTAGACAAGTCCAAAGAAACTAGCATAGGAGAACTTCCAGGTGAATTTGCTGTGTACCACCTGGACATTCTGCCCTAAGGACCAAAGTTGCTTGGGCCATCCTTGATGGTTCTAGGCCATCTTGGTTCTAGGCCAGCCTTTTAATGTTGAGAAACCCCTGAAACAGTCTTCAGGCTTTGAGAAACCCCGGAATGTTGGTTGGGAAGTCTAGCTGTGGTCACGCCCACCTGGGGCCCCTTCTCTTCCATCATTGGCCATTTTGGGAGGGGTGGGTGGGTCAACATGACCATATATGGTCATATCACCCAATAAATATTTATCAGATTTAAAAAATATATTAAAATGTATTAACCTCCACCCTTTCAGGAAACCCTTCCAGGGCTGTCAAGAAACCCCAGGGTTTCACAGAACCCTGGTTGTGAAAGTCTGTTCTGTGCCATAGCAGCAGCTATCTGGAAGCAACAATATCTGACCTGGCACACCTGAAGATAAAACGGTTGCCTCCACACAGCAATGGGCATGCAAAACGAGCACACTTTTTGATATGCATCAGGACGTGGAAGTTATATCTGGGTCTGCACGGAGCTAGGCGTGAACCCGTGAAGTTGACCGATCTGGAATCAGACCTATCAAGGTCTGTTAAGATGAGGACAAGCTATGTGCAGCAATTCTCCAAGGTGCCAAGATGAAGTCAAACACATCACCTATTGCCTGATCCCTTTAACTGGAGATGCGGGGGACTGACCTCAAGACCTTCTGTATATGACAAAGAGCCCCAACCCTTATTTTTGCTTCTTGACAGATGCTTGACTATCCCGTCCACTCTAGGTGGATGGGATTGGCTTCAACTCATTGTGGACTGGTTCCCCCAAGTCAGTAACACCCAACTTTATCCTGGAGACCCTAGAGGTTATTGGATTTGCAAGGATCGCCCTGCTATACACGGTTCTCTTCGCAGTGTGGTCAGAATTGCGTGGGTTAATCTCCCAGAAGCCACATGTGTGAAGGACCCTGGTTTGTGGCCAAAGGTTCTTTTCATCTCTTCCAACACATTCTGCTGGGTGGGGGGGGGCATTCAAAGTGGCATGCCAGAACGCATAAACATTTAAAACACATCTTAAAAAACCACTAAAACAAAACCAGAAAACCTAATAAAAAGGAGTATGTTCAAGTCAACTGCAATATAAGCCCGTATTACGACCAATTAAGCCAACTGGAGATCAACTAAATAAACTGAATTAGAACAATCTGGCATGTTAAAAATAGGCATTCATTAAAAACAAATTCAGCAGCTGTCAAATATGTGAAGGGCACAGAGCAGAATACCATACAGTGCGGCTAAACACCTGGAAACCAAACTCAAAGGACTAGGTGGTGAGTAAGACATTAAGATGACATTACCCTGTATTTTAGGTACCACCACAGAAAAGCCTTGTCAGTAGTCAGTACCACCTGGGTGCTCAGATGGAATCTGGCCTATGTGGTGGATTTCATGACCCCAAACTTGACTATGAACTGCTTTGAGAATCACATGGGGACCTCCTTTGCTTACAGCACATTAAAGGACAGAGACAAAAATGTTAAGCAAACTGGTGAATCCCAAAGAGATTTTGTTGTTGTTGTTGAGAACGGCACAGAGCCTGTACACTTTGATTTATCTTTTAGGACCCCATTTTATTCTGGGAACATGATTTTTTTTAGGTCATTACCCTACTGCACTACTGAAGTCAAGAACAGACCAAATATGAAGTTAAAATTGAAATTTGCTATGGTAATATCGGGGTGAGGCGAATTTGTGGAGTGCCAAAGCCTGTTTCAAAGCCGAAGTTAGCCCAAGTGTGTCTTTTCTCCTCCTGACAAACTGGTTCACCCACTTTGCAACACTGTTCGGTTTAAACCGGAGAAAAGCTAGCCGTGGAAGGTGCCAACTGGCTGGTATCCATGCCGTCAGTGAACGTCTTTTCTCTTCCCTCCCAGAGTAGTCTTGAAAGTTAAAGATGCTTGCTGTTTTAATAAATAAAAGGTGAAGGATGAACTAAACAAATGTATGTGTGCCCCATTGTTCTCCTTTTGAAAAAGAGCCAGGCAGACTGGTTAAAGCATGAGAAGCAAGGTTAGACTGACAGATGAACCAGAGTTCACGCACATTTTGAAACCAGGCTTACATCATAGATGAAGAACCTTTGTGGCTGCTCATTAATTACTTAATCTCTCTTCACTCTTAGTGAAATAGCCAGCAGTCTTCAGAACTCTACATTAGTCTCTGTTTAGGAAGAAGCTACAGTCATCCCAAAATGAATAATGTGTCCCTTATACTAAAGGGTTTGTTTTGGAACATCTGGAAGGACTGATCTTTGAGCAATAATATCAAGGCAATTCAGTTCAATTTGACCAAATGATCCACATTTTTTATGGTTCAGTACTTAGGGCCAACCATACAACCTCTGCAAGTTTTCCAAGTGTATTCAGTAAACCATCTAAGGCACCTCTATCTTTTCTGTGGACCTTTTTCACCAGTGGTGGTGCTTTCTTCTCGTTCAAGGAGCCTTCCCCTGATACGATGATGATGATGATGATGATGATGATGATGATGATGATGATATCCGTTCAGTCGTATCTGACCCTTGGGAAAGTCTTCGCCATGCGCCCCTGTCTCTGACTGCTTCTTTTAGTTGGTTCATGGTCATCCATGTATCGGCTTTGACCGTGTCGAGCCAGTGGATCCTTTGGCAACCACATTTCCTTTTGCCGCTGACCATGCCAAGCATTAATGATTTTTCCAGCGAGTTTGATCGCATGATGTGTCCAAAGTAAGTGAGCTTTAGCTGTAATAACATCTTGCCTTCTAATGACATAGTTGGTTTGATCCTCTCTAAAACTATATTGTTGGTAACTTTGGCTGTCCATGATATTCGCAGCATTCGTCCCCTGATATAGAAGGCATCTAAAAGTTTAGGACTTCTCCGTGAATCTATGATCAGTAATCTCTCCCCATCAAAATAACCCCCCCCCAAAAAAAAAGACCTCCTCCTCTTCTTCAAGTGCACAAGTTATGCTTTTGCAAACACAAACTGGAAGTTCATGTATCGCAACAAACCCCCAACCCCCACCCCGCAAATGCCTTTTGCTGCTCTGAAAACAGACCAAGAGAGGTCAGAACTGGAAACTTCAATCTCAGGGTTCGCATTACCAGCATGATAACAGAGGAGTAAAATGTGCCACCGATCTCCAATTCCAAGGACAAAAACAACCTTACCTGCCAGCCGAGATCCCTGAAGCTGACATAAAGCTCATGTTTCTTGCATGCTTGCCTCTGATCACTGCTGCTGTTCTCTGAGTTTGGAGGGTGGCGGGTGGGAAGAAAGGGAAGGTGGGGGAGAAGCACAAAACCATCATGTCACTTTAAGACACCCAGCAGAATTCTTAGGCTGCAATGTTATAGGCACACTGCACCAAGCCAGCAAGGGCACCTTGGGATGGAGCTATTTCCACTTACGGATGACCTCCAGGAAAACAGATCTGGGAATATGTTGAAAGAGACACAACCTCAGCTCCTAATCCAAACAAGCCTGAATTCCATGATCTATCAAACTCATGCAAATTAAGCAGCGCTGCAATATTCTCATTTGTGCAATGTTGACTTTTATATAATTTCACAATTTTGCGGGTTTTTTTATTTTTACCTCACTGCAAAAGGTAATAGCTTGAATCCAGACTAACATTTCTATGGGCTGAAGTCCTTGCCTTCCTAGAGCCTGATTTTCTCACCTCTCTCCACCCAAGGTCTTTAAATGCCCCCTTTAAATGCCTTAGGGAGCCCTTGCACCTATGGGAATATTAGCCTGTATCCATCTGTTCCACATAATATATTTCTGGTAAGGGCTTGGAGGAGGAGCATGTCTCATGGCTTGTGCCACTCAGCACAACACCCACTCAGGATAGCTGTCCCGCCCCTGAGTGCCTCATCCTACAACCAGCTTGTCTATCTGTCCAGCGGCCAACCCATCGCCTTCCATCCCCCACCCCTGACCACCCCTCCTCCTTCCACTTCCCTCTGAGGCTCGGAGGCTGTAGATCCCTGCCACGTGAGAGCTGCCCCTGCCGGTGAGTTCCCTTCCCAGGAGCCTCTAGCCTGCAGCCTTCCAGGACCTGGGGGGAGAGAGAGGCCGTCTGCAGAGTTCTTCTACCCCACCCACCCGAATCTAGTGCCTGTTGTATTCCTGAATGCAATGGGACTGGCCCCTAGTTATATTCTGCAGCACAAACAAATAAAACTGCCTTATACTGATATCGGTCTGTCATGGTTGGTATTATCTACTTGGGCTGGAAGCTAAATTCCGTTGTCTGAGGAACATCACCCATTACTGGACTGAACCTGGAGCTTACCATAGAGAAAGCAGATATTACACCACTGAGCCACAGCCCTTCTCCTCCTATTAACGAAGGGGAGGGTCAGGTGCTCTATACCAATTTCCTCTTGACCACTGGACTTATTTAAAAATCCTCTGTGTGTTTGGGACTTCATTAATCATGTTTAAGTCCTGGGAGATGGGTTTGTGGAACAGAGGCACAGAACGTGCTTTTCATAGATTTATTCCCTTCCCTGGCATCTCAAAGCATCTCAGGGAGCAGGTACTCAGAGAGACCTATCCCTGTGTGAGATCCTGAAAAGTCACTGCTGGTCACAGCTGATGATGCTGAGCTATAGGGACCTATGGAATACCCAGAAATGGACTCTTATGTCATGCAACATAACCCAAGTATTAGCTTCTCTGCTCTCCAAAGCAATTCGGGGCTGTGTTTAGCCCTCCTCACTATCAACCGTAGGGTTGCTGGTCATCCCGTGGCTGGGTAGTTGGTGTGGAAGAGCAGCAAGTAGGTTACGGCTCAACTCCTCTCTACTCCATCACTTTCCTTCTTAGATCTTCTCTTCTCCGACATGCCTTGCCCTACCTGGCCCTAGGGCATTTAGTGACTACCATGGATTTCTGTTGCACATGTTTGTGTGCAGCCCTGCCCAGCGTTATGCGAACAGCTTTCGATCCTGTACTTCCTCCAAATTCCCATGTCTTCACAAGCAGTGTACATGTCATCTAAGGTTTAGACCCATCTTTCTCAACAAAACCTGCCCACCTCATGGTTAAACAGAGGGGAAAGCTGATCCAGCGTCCAGCTTTTCTTCAGAGAGTGCAAACTGTGAGCAGAAAAAAGTAACGTGAGATGGGTCTGCTTTAGATTGGATCATTTGGGAGGCCCGGCTTCATAACACTTGTGGTGGGATCATAAATTTCAATAATATTATAGAGCTTGACCCAATAACTATAAAACACTCGTCTTGATTTCTGCACAAAGGCAAGGAAGCCCCTGGGAAATAAATTTGTGTTTCAAGGCTTCTCCCTTATTGGTACAGGCCTCTATGGCTGAAAATCCATTTGGTTTCCATGCTAAGCTGATGAGAAAGTTTAGGAAAGGAAATGGCGCTTCTGCTTTCATACAGCCACAGAAGTGAGCTTAGGCCAGTCGAATCACAAACAGAGCAAAGGATTATTCGACATGTAGCAGCTTATACTATCTTCTTCATTAATTCAAAATCACATGTTCATAATATTTCAAAACCCCAAAAACAAATCTTTTAAAGGCTTTTATACCAGCTACTGGTGTGTAAAAATCAAAGTCTCAATCAAAAGCCAAAACAGGGTCCAGATAATTTAATGTCAGTTTCAATGTCCTGTTTTCAATTGTGTCTCCGTCAGTGGCTAAACTGTTTCAATGACTTTGTGTATCCATCAATGGTTTCATGTACAGCATATAAATTGTCCTGTAGGGTCACAATCTCTGGTAGAACTCCTTTACTGGATTTCGCCCTTGAGCAGGGGTGGGGGTGAAGATTTTCACTGGGAAAATGGCAGAGGGACACAGTTCATTCATCTCCCACCCACTTGAATATGAAAAACTCAAGCAAAACTGCAGATCTGATCATGCATCTCCCATGCTTTGGCCTCTAGCCTGGATGGTTTTAAATTCATCTGGCTGCTGACTCATTTTGCTGCTTTAGTCAATTTGGGTACACTCAAATCCACTATTACTATATTATTGACTTTCATTGCTTCTATTGGTTTTATGACTTCATTTTTTTCCCCTTTCCTTGTACATATGAATCACCTTGGAGGCTACACACACCAAGAAGGTAGTGTAGCTATTTCATTTGGTTTTTGTCACTGGATTACAATAATCTTTCTCTTTTTGGTAATCTAAGCAAAAACAATATTTTAAGGTGATACATAATTACCACCACCTTTGATTAAGACATCTCTATTTGACTCTATTGGTTCTATAGAATTGTTTTTATCGTCTGTTTCTGGCGGAAGGAATGTTTTATGGATATTATTTTAGGCTACTGAAAAATGTTCTATGTGGTTTCTGCGCAACTCCCCTGCTTGTTTTTATGACTTCTTTTAGTAGTGATAATTTTTACGATGCTATTTTGTAAGCTGTCTTGCATGTGCGTCTAAAAAGGCTATACATATATCAGTGGTTCTCAACCTTCCTAATGCCATGACCATTTAATACACTTCCTCATGTCGTGGTGACCCCCAACTACAAAATTATGCAAGGGTTCTTTCACAGAAATTAAACAGAAACTGACCAATGGCGTGATTGTTCAGGATTGTATATAAATTGATTTTTTCCCCAGGGTTTCTCAGTTCAGTTCTGCCTCTTGTCCCACCATGCTGATCTCGCTCTTTTCCGCTGCTCCAGACAGACGAATGCTCTATCTCAATCTACCCCACAAGGCTGTTGTGTAGATGGCGCCCCTCTACAAAAAAATGTATGCATACCTCCGACGTTTGACACCCGAAAGGCTTCTTGGTTCTTTGGCGCTTTCGATTTGTGGTTTCGGGGCTTGCCTCCTGCAGACCGGATACTACGGAGATGGACTTCAGTAGCTTTGAAAAAGGCGACAGTGAACGGCTGCTTGTTTTGTGGTCCGTGCCTTCCGATGAGGCCAGCTAACTTGGGGTTGATGCTTTGTCCTAAAAGGGGCCGGGAGGAGGGAATGTTAGGGCCAAATATGAAATTTTATCGGCTTGCCAGTTATACTAGGAATTGCAGGAGCCAGCCAGGCTGGCCAGCTACTCAGCTTGCAAAAGTCCCTATAGCTTTCTATATGTCCGAGGACAGCCGAGGAACTGGGCCTTAAAAATAATGAGATTTTTTCTCGCGAGGCATGGCCCATTACAGCTAATTCCATTTTGTGTCTCGCTGTGTAACAGCGAAGGAAAAGGCTTCCGCCAAACGTTCCGTTAATAACGTTAAGATCCCCCCGCATTCTTGAGAGGGGTTTCTTTGAGTTCACCAACCTATAATTTGATGGGATCCTGTAAAAAAGGAACCGTAAAACCAAGCCCAGAGGAACACTAAATTCTCATTGGAAGGTTACAAGCCTAAAATAAAAATGCCTCAGCTTAAATAAAAGTTGATGCTGCTCCAGATAGGTTGCATGGGAGAGGAGGCAATAGTTGCATTCCTCCGAGCATGGCTGCCAACCTCCAGGTGGTGGCTGGAGATCTCATTGGATCAGAATTGCCCTCCAGGCGACAAAGATCAGTTCCCCTGGAGAAAAAGGTTGCTTTGGAAGGTGAATTCTATGCCATTGCAGCCCACGGAGGTCCCTCCTCTGCCCAAACCCTGCCCTCATTGGTCTACACCCCCGAAACCCCCAAGTATTTTCCAGCACTACTTCTGAGACACCTGACTGATTGATACTGCCTTCCATATTTCGGGGATTTGAGTACGACTTGGCCAATTATCTAAGAGTCGGGCCATATCTAATTCAAAATTTGTTCTCCATCTTGAGGATCTCTTGGAACAGATGACTGAGCAAGATAGCAGAAGCTACAGTAACCGCACAGTTTAAGCAAAGCCTAAAAGTGCAGCAGGCGAAAACAATTAAAAAGCTACTTTGTTGACTCAGGGGAGGGTAGAAGAATGGCCTTCTAACATTTATTCCAAGGCTTGGTCAGTCAAGAAGCCTCACGCTGCCAGCCAATCAAAAGAGTTGATACTGGACACTCCTCCTGAAGAGAGCTTTGATGACAATCTCTTATAGCTCAATAGCAGGGGTAGTCAAATTGCGGTCCTCCAGTTGTCCATGGACTACAATTCCCATGAGCCCCATGGACTACAATTCCCATGAGCATTCGTTGGCAGGGGCTCATGGGAATTGTAGTCCATGGACATCTGGAGGGCCGCAGTTTGACTACCCCTACTCAATAGGCTTAGAAACCTGCCAGGGTCCCACTACAAAGCCATTTTTCATGTTCAGTTTAACAATGAGATCCAGACCCTGTGGATCTTGGCTGCCAATTCTGGGTTCAGAAATGCTTGGTAGATTTGAAGGTGGCATCTGGGAGAGGGGGGCCTTGGTAGGGTAGAATGCCCTGCAATCCACCTTCCAAAGCAAGCATTTTCTCCAGGAGAAGAGGAATAAACGCAAAAGTTATTTATGTGGTCTGGAAATCAGTAGTAATTCTGGGAGATCTCCAAATTTTGGCAGTGGGGCCTGAGGAGGGAAGGGCTTCTTCGGAAGTGGAGAGATCTCAGCAGGGCACAATGCCAAAGAGTGTGCCCTATTTTCTCCAGGGGAATTGATCTCAGTCGTCTGAAGATCAATTGTATATAATCTCAGGATATTTCCAGGTGCCACCTGGTGGCTGGAAATTCTACCACCCTCCTGGGTATCTTGTTTCAGAATTGGGACTCCAAAGGAAAAGCAGAGACCTGTGGCTGTTTTTTTTTTTTTTTTAATTCTCATGCAAACAAAATATTTTCATAAACAGCTTTTCCATGCAGAAGTCAGCAGAGCTCCGAATGAAGGCGATCCTTAAAAAGCGGCTCCCGGGGGAGCACTGCTACATTTTTGAAACCTTATTTCTTTATTTCTTTATTGAATTTCTATTCCGTGCTCCCATAAGGCTCACAGGGGAGTCTTATCCAATCCTGGATTACTTTGGACTAAACAAGGGCTGCCAGCTCTGGGTTGGGAAATACTTGGGAGATTTTGGGGACGGTTCCTGAGGAGAGAGAGATTTGGAGAGGGGAAGGCCATCAATGGATTACAAAGGCCATAGAGTCCACCTTCCAAGGTGGCCATTTTCTCCCAGGGAACCAATCTCTGTCACCTGGAGATTGGCCGTAAGAGCAGGGAATCTCCAGCCGCCACCTGGAGGTTGGCAACCCATGAACCATGTCCTGCGTTCAGACGAAAAGCAGGAACCAAGTTCTCTGGCTCAGGTCTTCAACCTGCGAGGCATTTTAGGCTACAGTGCTAAAAAGTCGCACCTCCTCAGGAGCAAGTGCTGCGGAACGCAACAGGCCAAAGTAAGGGATTTGTCTGCAATGAGACAAACAGGATACAAAGCAACTTGCAGGAGGAAGCATTACAGGGCTGAGAAGATGACGGACTGCCTAAGGCGTAGCGAATTACTTCAGTCTCCTCTCGCCCTGCTTCGTTTTATCCAAACTTTGTAAGAGTAAACAAATCGCCTAATCCCCTTTTCCTGCTATCCTTGCAGGATCGGCTTGGCCTTCGCACAAAGGAACGGGGATGCCCATTAAATATGAACTAATCCCTTTCATAAAATGTCAAGCAACAGTTCGGAACGACTCCCGGCTGGTCCTGGCCCTCGTGGCGTCAACGGGGAGGGACCCCCCCCAAGCACTGTCCCCCCCCCACCTTTCCCAAAGCTATGCATTTCCACCTCCCCTCACTCCTGGCTCATGCTGTGACTCTCCACTGGCCCTTCTTCATCCTCCTGGTTTTCATTCCCTCTAACTTTAAGGGGCAGGGGGGAAGGGGAGTCAGTCTCTGGGGACTTCCTAAGACCCCCAGATAGACAAGGCCTTTGGAATGTTGCTAAGCAACTGCAAGATAGGTTCCGAAACAGCCTGGAAGAAAGGGCCATATTTAATTGCAAAGGAGAAAATCCCTCAGAAACCAGAGGGTTAGTCAAAGGAACTTGACAGGTGTGATACGAAAGGTCGCATCAAGGGATGTCAGACCCCCCCCCTCACTGGGGCCTGGGGATCCCTCACTTTGGCACCACTCCCCTCAAATTAGGGGTTCAAGAATGCAGGGAAATGTACCTACCCAGCCTTCCTTTCATGCCTACTGCCCCCGATAAAGAAACAACCTAGGGAGGGGCTCTTTGTGGCCCTGCTGAAGACGCTACCCACCAACAGTGGCTCCCCAAGTTTCAGGTGGGCGGGACGGGCACCACAGAGGTGACATCTGCAGGCAACAGAGCTGCAAACAGATCCTCTGTAAGTTTTGGGGGTGGGGACTGGGTGCAAAGGCATGTCGTCCGCTCTAGGTTTCGGGGAAACTCTACCATAGAGTTTTGCCCAAAAGCCAGAGCATTGCCCTGATGCCTCTGATGTCATTTTTGTGTGTGACATTTGCAAGTTGGGGAGCTTCTGGACCATGCCCCCAAAGCCCTACCATGACTGCCAGTCGAATTCCAATTGGCAACCCTTCAGAAGCTTCTTCTCTCTCAAACAAGGGCTCAAGAATAAGGCAGGGAAAACATACAGCCCAGTAAAAAACGATGCCAGCATGATTAAACAGCAAAATCCAGAAAAGTCTAAATGGCAAAAAAGACGTCTTTTAAGAAGTGGAAACATTGTCTAATCTAATCTAAATAACAAATTAAAAAATGCTCCAGTCTAACAACTGTAACTTTACAATAACACAGCACAGAAGAAATATGAAAACCAAACTGCAGACACTTTGAAATTGAAGTTCAAATTAGCATGCTATCGGGCCTGGGTGGCATTTCCCTGTTGTTGCTTCTTTTTTTAAAGAGTTGAAGTGTAAAACTGTTAGATCTTTTAATTATAATACATAACCAATTGCTAAATGCAGTTCCATTTCCAGACAACTGGAAGACTGCCAATCTAACACAATCTAACCACCCTAACTGATTCTGGAATTCACTGGCTGGATAGTAAAGAAAGGTGGGTCAAAGAGGATTTTTAAAAGATATATTTGAGGACAACCCCTGCTTAAATGGATTGTGTAGGTGCTTGGCTCTTGTAGCCTTTTCCTGCATTCTTCTTTAGGATGCTTTAGGATGTTTAGGGCTGATCCTGCGTTGAGCAGGGGGTTGGACTAGATGGCCTGTATGGCTCCTTCCAACTCTATGATTCTATGATTTTAAGATTCTGAGAGCTGGACTTGATGACCCAGGAGGTGCCTTCCAACTCTATGATTTTATGCTTCCAAAGGTTAAAAATATGAATATATAAAAGGATTATTTATGGTAGTGGCAGGTCTCACTACAATGGACTCTCTTTCCAACCAGCAGATGGACCCCAATCCAATCCTACCCAGCAGTATCTCAGGGACTTCTGGGACAGTCTCCCATTGCCTGGAGGGAGGGATATCCGGTGGCTGCAGAACACAACTTTTAGTTCCATCATTGCCAGGAAGAGAAAAAGGATACAAAAGAACCTAATTACCATTCTTCTGCAGCCACCAGGCACCCCTTTCACTAAGAAATGAGAAACCACCAGAAAGGCCCTTCCACAGGCTCCCTACAATGATCTCCCTTTCTTGGTTCGAGGGGTACTGTAATTATAATGGAGAAAGGCATAAGGAATGGAGACTGGGTTCAAAGGGACTTCCACTTCAAGCTCATTTTATTGTTCCAATGCTGCTCTGACGACCCCAGTGGAGGTGGGGATTCCCTGCCATCAGGACCCACTGCCCCACCACCAATCAGCTTACCAATTGTGTGTGTGGGGGGACTTGCCTAGAAAAGAGCAAGGCCCAGATGACATTGCAGCGACATGTCTACATCACTTCCTACGTGACCTGGAAGTGACATCATCACATGGGCAACACTTTGGTATTTGGGCAAAAACTCTGTGGCAGAAATCAGATTTGGCATAGAGTTTTTGCCCAAATACCAGAGCGTTACCTGGAATTTGCAGCACATCATATTGGAAGTTACACAAACACATCACTGTGATATTAGCTAGGTCTCCCTCCCACTCCCGGTAAATCCCCACCATCCCCCACTTGCCAGGAGGGACCTGGTAGTCCTATCTGAGAGTATTTCAAGGAGCTCATGACAAAGAAACCAGTGAGAACAATGATGGAAAGTCTACAAGAGGAGCATTATCATGATAAAGGTGGCAAAGCACATGCTAGAGACAGAAGAACAGGAACCAGTACTAGAGGTAGGTGAACAGAAAGCAGGAATCACAGGAAAAGAGGGCACAAGTACTCCAAAGATCAGAGCTTTTTTTCTGAGACATCAACAGGCTCAGACTAGTGTTTTCCATGCTCTTCTTAGTCATCATGAAGACTAGTCCTATTTTCTTTTTTAAAGCAAAGGCTAAAGTAAGAGTCTATGAAATTACCAGTTTCCAGGGGAGATGGCCCATCTATTAACCTACCCCAAACAGACAGGAGAAACACGAAGACAAGGAGACATGGAAATGCCATCTCTTAAAAAAGAACAGCTACCATAACTGGCACATCGGGGCACCTGGGTTCCAGATCCACCCCAAAATTCACATGACCCTTCCAGGTCCAGAGGCCCCAAGGGTGACTAGGCTTTCCCAAACATTTGTCCCCCAGGAGACCCAACCCTCTTGATAACCCTGCTAGCCAAAGCTGCAAGGTGGGATGGAAACGGAGGTATACTGGGGCTGCCGTATTCTGAAGCTTACCATCTATGGTCTCTACTGACAACTGTAAGCCAAGATTGTGTTGTGGGTTTACCACCCAGTGGTTACTCGTTGCTGTTATATCAAACACCAGCCAACCTTCTTCCGCCGCCCAAATTGTTCGAGTGTCAAGCAGGAACAAGTCTGAATCCCTGGAGAGACAAAGCCAGAAGAGAGGAAAGGGTCACTTGCAAAATGTATTTGCATTCTCTCTGGAAATAAAGCCAGCCTACTACATATAAACTGGAGCTATAAGGATACCACTTAATAACTTGAAATATTCAGGTTGTACTAGACAGATGCTGTTGAAAAATTATTTTAATGCATTTGTATCCTGATAGCTTACAATACAAAGTAAGAGACATGCAGATAAAAAGATGGAAATTAAGCTTTTCAAATTTGTTGAGCCATCCCAGCAGAGAACAAGAATTGTACATAAAAGAAAATCTGGAGTACAGAGAACACATTGCAAAAACTATGCCACGTGTATTTTCCAGTTTAATCTGGGAAGAGGTGGCTGGAATGTCTTCTACTAGCCCCCTACCTGGCCCCAGAACAACTAGACACAATGATCCATGAGATGATCACCTCCAAATTGGATTTCTGTAATTCACTCTATGCAGCCTCCCTCCTACATTGCTTTCCCCCATATGCATCCCCAAATGCATTCCCTCCTACATTGCATTCCCCCACTCCACAAGGTCCTAGGGTTCTGTCTTTACAGCTTTGATTTAAGATGTTTAGATTTTATAATTTTTAGCATGCTTTTAATGTGCCTACCCTGTATCACCTGAGTCCACCTGTTGCAGAGAGGGTTGGTTAAAAGTTCAAAGAAATACAAAACAAATAAAATAAAATGTTCCCAGCTTATTGTATTTATCCACTCTCATTGTTTCCCAGAGAAAGCCCAAATTGTCCCCAGAAGGTAAAATGACGAAACTGAAGCTATCGATGGTCATGCTTTGAGAAGACAACAGTCACTGGAAAAGTCAACAAAGCTAGAAGTCGAAGGCCGGAGGAAAGAGAGAAAGACTCAAGGTGAGATGAATGGACTCGAGGAAGCCAGGACCCTCAGTTCGAATAAACCGAGCGAGGCTGTTGCTGATAGGGTGTTTTGGAGGTCATTAGAATCATAGAGCTGGAAAAGGCCGTACAGGCCATTGGATCCAACCCCCTGCTCAATGCAGAATCAAACTATAACATCCAGGATAAGTACCTGTCCAGCCACTGCTTGAAGACCATCAGTGAGGGGGAGCTCACCACTTCCTTAATCAGTTAATTCCACTGCTGAACTACTCTGCCTGTAAATTTTTTCTCCTGATATCTAGCCGAGACCATTGTCCACGTAATTTAAACTAATTACTGCGGGTTCTGCTGCCAAACAGGAATCACTCCCTGCCTCCTCCAAGTGACAACCTTTCAAATGCTTCAAGACAGCAATCAGGTCCCCTCTCAACCTCTTCTTCTCCAGGCTGAACATTCCCAAGTCCTGCCGCCACTATAAGCCAGACTCGGTGGCTCTTAATACACACACATGCACATTGTTCCCCTAATATGCTGTTTCAACATGATTTATGGGGTAATTTATCCTGGACTGGGGTTTTTATCCTGGAAATTGTTACTTGGCCAATCAGGGTTCACACGGCCCAGGTTATGTGGTCACATAGCCAGTCACAGGTTGATTACAAAAGATGTCACAATCCCATCGAGAATGACGGGGCAAGCCTTCCCGAAACAGCTCTCAAAATGGACACATGGCCTTTAGTTGCTTCCACAACAGAGGAAGGTACTTTTAACAAAAATATTTTCCGCAATTTCCATTCCAGTGGAGGCCTCCATAAGGAAAGGTGTGCCTCCCCCCCAAATGTACAGCCAAAATAACCAAGAGATAATATCTCCCTAAATCGATGCAAATATCGATACAGGCCTCTTTTATGGATTCTTCTGTGGTTTCTTGTACTTGCAGAGGCACTTTTTACACACACGTGTCCCGAAATTGCAATCCAACCACAGGAAAATTGGTTTTTCAATGGCCCTCGGTTTTAACGTTTACTGGAGTGTATTTATGACAAAAAGGCCGTGGAGGGGAGGAAATCCCACCCACGTTGACTTGAGGGTCCCAGAGCCTGACCTAGGGAGGAAGGGTGATCACATAAATGGTGAACAGACAGTACTACAGCCTGTGCCACTGCTACAGTTACATTCCTAAGTTTGGCCTACCCTAAAAGCTGGATTAAAAACTCCGCACAAATGATGCTGCTCATGCGTGTCGTGCAAGTATCGACGGAGACATGGCAGTTGTTTGTGGCAGCTTGCTAATTGGATATTTAAATGCCCCAGCTTCATTTAGAGGCCTGTTCTGCTGACTCGCCTGTTTCTTCTTGCCAAACATCTCGTGTGCACTTTGCATGGATATTTGCCTAACTAATTGCTTTGTAACTATTCCAGCACTGGCAAAAAAAAAATACAAAAAAAGATAAGACCATCTGCATGGCCATGAGAAGAGACTTTAGTTGAAGCTTTCTTAATAACTATTAGTTGTAAGAACGTGAAGCTAGTCAATAATATCTGAACCAAACCATGTCCATTCATAAGAAGGTTAAATAAGCAGAACACTTGCAAAAAGGGGGGGGAAATGAGCCGGTACAGTGTAGCATCTGGGAGATCCAGATCTGAATCCCCAGTTGTGCCGTGGAATCTCACCAGGTGACCTTGGACCAATCACACTTTCTTGGCCTAACCTACCTAACAGGGTTGTTTTGGGGATAAAATGGAGGAAGAGGAACAGGAGGAGGAAGAGGAGGAGAAGGAGGAGAACAAGAAGAAGAGTTGGTTCTTATATACTGCTTTTCTCTACCCAAAGAACTCTCAAAGCGGCTTACAGTCGCCTTCCCATTCCTCTCCTTACAACAGACACCCTGTGAGGGAGGTGAGTTTGAAAGAGCCCTGATATTCCTGCTCAGTCAGAACAGCTTTATCCGTGCTGTGGCCAGCCCAAGGTCACCAAGCTGGCTGCATGTGCGGGAGCACGGAATCAAACCTGGCTCACCAGATTAGAAGTCTGCACTCCTAACCACTATACCAAGCTGGAGAACTACATAAACTGGCAGCTCATCTTGCAGTGACAGGCAGCATGGTCCAAGTGGTTAGAGTTGGATTAGGATGGGGATGCCAGGTACCTGCCCATTGTGAGCAACCTCCCTCCCCTGCTTTCTCTCAAGCAACTGAGCAGCAGGAGGAAATGGGCAGAACATGTCACAGGTGTAGTGATGTCACTTCTGGTCACCACACCCACAGCACTCTAGGAATTTCCCCAATCTCTATGGTCTTTAGAAAGTGTGAAAATTCCTTATTTGTAGATGGCATAACTTCCAGGCCTCAAAGTAATACCGCTGTGTCGGCAATGCCCCTCCTCCCAAGCACCATTTACCCCCAAGCTATAAGGTGTTTCTGGCACACCAGATAGGACTCAGGACAACTGGGCCCAAGTTCCCACGTTGCCATGGAAACTTGCTGGACCACTCCTGTTTCCTCACACGCTCTCAGCTAGCCTAATTTACCTCTCTGGGTTCTTATTGTGACAGTAAAGTACAGAAGGAAAGAACGATGTGATAAGTTGCATGAGGTTACTCGCTGGGGAGAAAACTGGGATAGAAATAAATATTAATTATCAGTTTTTGATCTGCAGGCTGAAGGGGGACAATGACTGACTGAGGATCCGGGTACGACTTATTTATTATGGGAAGTTGTTTTGTTTCTTTTCTTTCTTGTGGAAATACAATATGAGCTCCCATTCAAAACCAAAGTTTTTGTGTGGGGGGGGGGGGAGAAGAAGAAGAAGAGTTGGTTCTTATATGCCACTTTTTCCTACCCGAAGGAGGCTCAAAGCGGCTTACAGTCGCCCTGAGATTACTGAAGAAGAAGAAGAGTTGGTTCTTACATGCTTTCTCTACCTGAAGGACTCTCAAAGCGGCTTAAATTCGCCTTCCCTTTCCTCTCCCCACAACAGACACCCTGTGAGGTGGGTGAGGCTGAGAGAGCACTGATATCACTGCCTGGTCAGAACAGTTTTATCAGTGCCGTGGCGAGCCCAAGGTCACCCAGCTGGTTGTATGTGGGGGAGCGCAGAATCGAACCGGCATGCCAGATTAGAAGTCCGCACTCCTAACCACTACACCAAACTGGTGTTGCCCAGCTGAGTACTAATCAGGACCGGCCCTTATTTGCTTCCGAGGTCAGGCGTGTTCAGCGTGGTACGGTCATAGGGGCAGCATGATCGGGGGAACTGACCAATACGAGAAGTTGAACAGAACAGGAGAAAAAGGCTGATATTGACCAAGAACAGTGAGGCAAGCCAGGGGTTAGTACAACTTAGTTCCTTCCAACTATTTCCTCCTCACGGCTCCCACAGCTGGGGCTTCTCCCCAAAGGAACTCACTGAAAAGCAAATTAATGTCCACTTCGCCATTGAAAATATTATGTCTATAAAATGGACGTGTTGTCTCCTATCTGCCTGATATACAGAAGGAGGGGTACAGCCCTGAGAATGGAGTGGGGGAGCGGAGGAGATACATTCCTTATAAAAAACAAGAAAAATTACTGTCATTTGGACCTTGCAGTTCTGATAGTTTAAAATTTATATTTTCTTCTGAAAATGACCCCAAATCCACCCTGAATCCGAATCAGGCCTTTTGTGAAATACATTCATTAGTGTTATGATTTGTATGAACCACTCTTTTTTTAAAAGTACTTTTTTATTTTTTACAAGAGAGAGAAGACAGGTAATGCTTTCTGGGTTGGCAATCTTATTTCAATACAAACAGAAGGGAGAAAATCCAGATTGAATGAAATTGTGAGGAAGAGAAAGCAAAAAAACCCTAAAATTAAAAAAAGCAAACTCTTGAGTTGGATACAGGATAGCCGAAACAAATAAAGGCATTTTTAAAGGGGAGAGATGGAGAATCAATTGAGCAAAGTATCCGCGAGTTAAGAGTTTCACAGATAAGGAGCAATAAGCAGGGGGAAAAGCACCAAGGTGTAAACTAGAGGATGAGATACAGCGCTTATGAACAAAGAACTAAAAGAACACAAAGACACAGGAGAAGACAGAGAAATTCATCACTAGGAGATAACCAGGAGCTAAAGAAAGAAAATATTTTAAAATAAGCACAGATATTCTCCTGTCAATTTTCTACTTGGGAGGAAAATCTGATGGGTTGGATCCTGTTTTGGGTGTAAAATGGAGAAGGAGCCTCTTGCTATCCCTGAAAATGTTACAGGCAAGTGTCATGGACCAACAAAGGGCAGAACTTCTGGTGAGGGGGGAGGGTCGCCAACTCCCCCAGGTATCTGCAGGAGCTCAGAAGTGTGTCGGACATCCTGAAGGAATGTAATTATGGGTTTCAGAATTTCCCCCCAGCTCAATAAGGAAATGAAAATCTAATCTCTGATTTGATACCTTTCCTCTGTTCTTGTTTTGAAAATATTCCCAGGACTGTGGATTTTTCTCTCTTCAGATTTGAGAAATCTAGCCGTTTACCTGTTAGCATGGCCCCTTTCCCTCTTGCAAAGTTGGGTTGGGCTGGAGAATATAATCTTTTGTTTTGAGACCCTGTGATTGAAGAAAAATCTCTCCTCAAATTGCACTTTGACTTACTCAAGATTACCTCTTTCTTCTTGTGACCAGGATGCTGGGGGAGGGGGGATCACTTGAGCATGAAATTGGGGTCACTGTGGGTAGGCTGGTAGTTATGAGTTCCTGCATTGTTCAGGGGGTTAGACTAGATGACCCTGGAGGACCCTTCCAACTCTATGATTCTATAATTGTGCTGTGCTGTTTAAAGTGTCTGCAGAGCTTCTAGCAGCGGCACACTACTAGAACCTTTCGCTTTTTTAACATTCTAAGTTGAGCACTGCAGTGGTAGACCAATATAGCACTTCAGTGCCACAGGAGCACCACTGAGATGCTTTGGCACCATTGAAACATACTGAGATTGTGGCTGAAATAGCTCATTGGGCAACAATCACTCAGGGCATCAGGGACTGGTGTTACAGAAGTTGCTAACAATGGTCACCATCTCAATGTATCTCAGCAGTGCCACGCATCTCAAGGGTGTCGCTGTTGTGCTACACTGGACTTCCTTTTCTTCTTGCCCTACATTTGGAACTATCATTATAATTTTTATCCACACTGTTTATTAAAGCTCCCAGTCTGACCCTTCTGTTTCCCTCGCCTTCCCTTTGACCTTATTTGTTTATGTGTTCGGGTTTCGAATGGGGCCTCCACAATCCTGTGATCACTAACCCAGCCCTTCGAAGGCAAAAAAAAGTTACTATGGTATTTTATAGAAGTACTAGGGGCCAAGTACTAGGGGCATTCAGAAATACAATGGGCGGTGGATTAGGGGGTGGAGTGGAAGAACTCTGCGGACAGCCTCTCCCTCCCCCCAGGACCTGGAAAAGCTGCAGGCTGGAGGCCCCTGGGAAGGGAACTCACTGGCAGGCTCAGCTCTTATGCAGCAGAGATCTGCAGCCTCCGAGCCTCAGAGGGAAGTGGAAGGAGGAGGGGTGGTCAGGAGTGGGGGTCGGAAGGCGATTGGCTGGCCACTGGACAGACAAGCAAGCCGGTTGGAGGAGGAGGAATTCAGGGGCGGGACAGCTGCACTGAGTGGGTGTTGAATGCTGAGTGACACTTAAACCATGAAACACACTCCTCCTTCAAGGCCTTACCAGAAATATATTATGTGGAACATATATGTGTAGACCTGCCACCATTGCAGTCCCATTTGTACAGTGTGGCGTAGTGGTTAAGAGCAGCGGCTTCTCATCTGGTGAGCCGGGTTTGACTCCCCACCCCTCCACAGGCAGAAAGTTGGGTGACCCTGGGCTCACCACAGCACTGATTTCTGGATGAAGATGATCTGGGGCCAAGGGACCAAGCCCTATGAACATAGGTTGAGGGACTTGGGAATGTTCAGCCTGGAGAAGATTGAGAGGGGACATGATAGCCCTCTTTAAGTATTTGAAAGGTTGTCACTTGGAGGAGGGCAGGATGCTGTTTCTGTTGGCTGCAGAGGAGAGGACACGCAGTAATGGGTTTAAACTACAAGTACAACGATATAGACTAGATATCAGGAAAAAAAAATTCACAGTCAGAGTAGTTCAGCAGTGGAATAGGCTGACTAAGGAGGTGGCGAGCTCCCCCTCGCTGGCAGTCTTCAAGCAAAGGTTGGATGCACACTTTTCGTGGATGCTTTAGGATGCTTAGGGCTAGTCCTGCGTTGAGCAGGGGGTTGGACTAGATGGCCTGTATGGCCCCTTCCAACTCTATGATTCTATGATTCCCTCAGATAGAGTTATTTCAGCTGGCAGGAGTGAATCTTGTAGCCTACAGTGTTTCGAAAACTTTCCAATAGTTTCCGTAAAGGAGACCACACAGCTTGCTAAGCCAGGTTTCTGCGACTGAAACTCAACCTCAGGCTCTGAAGTCCAGACCAGAAGGCTGACTAGGCTGTTCCCACAGGAAGCAAGAATGGGGACTAGACTCACGTTCTGACGTCTGATGTGGAATTTCTGGAGGTGAACAACTTTGGTGTTTCCTTCACTCTTTGACTCAACCCATCTCTGTCACCCACAAACCATGACAGTGGTGTGTGTGTGTGTGTGTGTGTGTGTGTGTGCGCGTTTTAATTGTGGGGGTCTGATTTGCTTCCTTACACACACTTCCTACACCACACCACCCCAGCGGAGGGAAAAATCAACCACCTCCTAAAATCTACTGCCTTTTATTATTAACCTTACTCAGAAGAAGCCGGCCTTTAAAAGAAAATTCCCAGGCCCACATGAACGCATAATGCATTCAATTGCACGCCATGAGTCAGCCTGGGAAATTGTATAATGTGTTTTGTTTTCCTGCAGTTAGTTACAGTCCTGTGCAAACAGCAGGCCTGGAGGGGAAAACCCTCTGCAAGAGAGATCAAAGGGAGTCATCCTTCCCGCACAGATTTGAAACATTCCTGCCCTGGTGTCCAATAATTTACTCTCCAGCAATAATGGATTAACACTCCCTCCTCTAGCCTCCAACAAGTAGGCCACAGAGCCGAACAGAGCTGGAAGAGGCGCATTCACGATCCTCCAAGTCACAGAACTCCTGCCAAGTTAAACAAACCACTCGTCCCATCTGGGGGTTTTTTTACTAGAAAATGGCCTTAATTATTACTAATTCAGTGCCATGAGCACAGAAGACAGAAGGCAATGCAAAGCCAAGGAGGGTTCTATCAGGGTAAAAAAAAAACAAGGCGTGTTAAAAATGGGATTTATAGGCAGAGGGGCAGCTTTCTGTGCCCACGGGCTTCAACCTGGGGGTCGGGACCCCTATGAGGGTCGAACGACCCTTTCACAGGGGTCGTGGCGGGGTGAGCAGCTTGGCGGAGGGGGGGGATGCTGCCACTGTTGCCGCTCCTCCGGAAGGCACCCACCAATTTATATACAACTGATATACAATTGATATCCAATCATGAACAATGGATCTTCACGCCACTGGTCAGTTTTGGTTTAATTTCTGTGCAAGAACACTTGCATAATTTTATGGTTGGGGGTCACCACAATGTGAGGAACTGGATTAAAGGGTCGTGGAATTAGGAAGGTTGAGAACCACTGATTTATAGGACATCTCCGATTCTATGAGCTAAATCAGGCTTTCTTAGATATGGTTTTGTGAAACTCTGGGGTTTCTTGACAACACTCAAATACACTCAAACTAAATCTTATACCTGGGATTATTTATATATTTATGTGCAATTCTTTTTCATATACTGTGTCTAGTCATAAAATGAATCCTTTATTTTGAAAATTTATGTGGGTTTCCCTACCATCTTGGATTTCTTTAAAGAGGATAACAGTCCCTTTCACTGAAGGAGGATTTTGTTTTTCTGATCTTGTTTTTCTGAACTTGTACTAACTATTGGGACTGCTTCTTGCAGTTGGTATCTATCCTGAGCTCTTTTGGAGACTTCTTATCTTGTGTCCCTCTCTAAATGGAATGCATTAGAGTCTACTTAAAAATATCACATGTAATGGGGGGGGGGGAATAAAGGGCTAGACTGCTCTATTTTGCCAAAGCAGTGGACTTTGGCCTTAAAGTTCATACCTGTTCTCTCTATGGAGTTTAAGTTGTCGTTTATTCAGCTAAAGAATTATGGTATGCTTAAGATATGCTGGACACTACAGCAACACTTTGATAGAATCCTAGAATCATATAGTTGGAAGGAACTTCCTGGGTCATCTAGTCCAACCCCCTGCAGAATGAAGGAAATTCACAACTACCTGCCCCCCCCCATGCCACTGTGCAAAGTTTATTTTTAAAAAATGTTGGTCCTTTCTGGTCCTATGTTTGCTTCTTCTGTTGGAAATAGAGCATAATTTGGAGGGATGGATGCTCCTTAGACTGGAAGAAGGCTGGATCCACTCTAATGGGTCATCATAAAGTAAACATTTAACTCAGATGCTGGATTGCTAATAAATTTGCACCTCATCAGTGAAACTAGCTTATTCGCTCTGTAAAGAGCCATAGTGCTAACCCATGACTCTTTCAGTTCAAGGCTGAGTTTGGACACACACACATAACTTAACACCCACACAATAGTAAGGGATCACTCACATGTGTGATGAACAGGTGGTCACAGATCAAGAATAACAAGCACAGCGTTTGTATCATTTCATGTCATATCTTCTCATGATTCCATCTTAACGCTTCCATGGCCTCAGGTCACACATTCAGAATGAACCCCCAAATACGGACAGAGAGCTATGTATGCATGTGCAGGAAACAGCCCCCCCCCCAAATCAAATTGCTACATATACTCATTAATTTCAACATTACTGGCTCCTACTGGATGTCCCCTCCCCACCACCATCACCTTCAGGCACTCACCTTCCTGGGTGTTCTTGGAGAACCTGGTAGACACTAATCTGAAATGTTTCATTATCAAAGCGTTCTCTGATGTAGTCCTTGTAAATCCGAAACTCGGCAGCTGTTACAGCTTCACCCTCAGGGATCCTGGAGAGGTCAAAGCGGAACTCTCGGCGATGGCTGCGTTGGTGATAGAACTCCCTGTCGTGCTCCACTGCAAAAGAGGACCACCCATCCATTAGCATCAAGAGTTTTGAGTTCCTCCAGAATTACCATTGCCAGATTTAATAGCAAAACTGACTGGCCTCTGGGCAGGTTATAAATGCAGGAAACCAGGTCAGACAGAGGTAAAACGGGGAACCTCTACCGAGTTGAGGGACACTCTAAGCATGCCAGGCAGGAATCCAAACACTGTAGGTTAACCAAAAAGAAAACAAAAACGTATGAATAACCTAAGTACTGAAAGTGCTCCTGAAGGGATGGAGTTCTGAAAACAGCCAAGTGTTAGATAGATCCACACATCACTGGATAATGAAATATGAAAATAATTCACCTAAATTTCCCTGTCCGGACAAGAAAATCCAGGAGGTAAACATAAAATACCCAACTGTGTATGGATCCAGCCCAAGTGAAGGGGGAGGGGAAGAGTGGGGAGCTGTGGAGGGAAAGAGCTCCACCTTCGTTTCATGGGATCCAGGCTTGTTCCATATACAAGCAAAAGAAGAAGAAGAAGAGTTGGTTTTTTCCACCTCATTTTTTTACTACTTGAAGGAATCTCAAAGGGGCTTACAATTGCCTACCCTTCTTCTCCCTGCAACAGACACCCTGTGAGGTAGGTAAGCTCTGAGAGAACCATAACTGGTCCAAAGTCACCCAGCTAGCTGCATGTCATATAGAACAGTGATTGTCAACCCCCGTCGGATGGAGCTGAGTTGTTTTCTGTTGCCCCAGAGGGTCAGACCAGAACCAATGAGTTGAAATTAATTCAAAATAATTTTAGTCTAAACATCAGGAAGAAGTTCCTGACAGGTAGAGCGGTTCCTCAGTAGAAGAGGCTTCCTCGGCGGGTGGTAAGTTCTCCTTCTTTGGAAGTTTTTAAGGAGAGGCTAGATAGCCATCTGACAAAAGTGTTGATTTTATGAATTTAGGCAGGAGTGGGTGGGCAGGAAGGGATGTGCCAGCCTTTGTCTCTTGTGGCACTTCCTTGCATACCCAGAGAATTGCTGGTCATCACTGTGGGGTGGTAGGTGTATTTTCTCCAGACCAGGCTGGAATCCGGAGATTTTTGGTGGTGGTGGTGGGTGATTTGGGCATGAAATTGGGGTCACTGTGGGTAGTCAGGTAGTTGTGCATTGTGCAGGGGGTTAGACTAGATGACCCTGGAGATACCTTCCAACTATATAATTCTATGTGGAGGAGGAGTGGGGAACCAAACCCGATTATCCAGGTGAGAGGCTGCTGCTCTTAACCACTACACCAAAGTGACTCTCAAATTGCTATATCAAATTGCTATATCTGCAGGTAAACTCTCCACACTATGGAGAGAAAGGACAGTTACTATGGGAGAGAGAAGTTGATTGTCTTACAGGCAACAATGCCATTCAGATGAGTCATGGCATTCGCCCATGTAAGATGGATAGAGTCCTCAATGAACTGATGCATAAAGGAACAAGCACACGGGTATGGATGCCTCCTAAAGCATGCTTCGTAGGTGGATCTATGTGTTAAATTCCAATGTGTTAAAATGTATCTTTCATCTCAAAGGATGGAAACAGATAGCCAAGGACCTGTTTTCAGTCAATCAAAGGCATCGCTAAGACGTTTAATGTGTGCTTAAGAGATTTCCACCACTTATTGGTGACTCAGATATTATGGGACCATTTGGAGCAATGGGCATTTGCATGTGAGTCACAGAGGCCATGTAGCCAGTTGCAGGACCTTTGCTAACAGAAAATAATAGTACGAACACTGCCGTTTTTGTGCTTACCACTGGTTTCCTTGCGTCACTCTGGCCCACCACACAGGCGTGCCTTGCTAATGCCTCATCAGTAACTCAATAACTTTATAACCACTTTCTTGGACAGGGATTGTCTCAACTAAGTCAGTATTTCCCAAAACACAAATGCCCAGGGAGCCCTAGATGTCAGTCACCAGGCTGAATACATTACAACGTGCTAAAGGCATCCAAGCCTTTTTGGAAATCCAGGATACAAGAAGCATCTCAGTTTTCCTGCTGGCATTTAGTGGATCCTTCAGTATACTCTGCCAAGCCTGACAGAATTATGATTGTGGGCTGGTGTAGCGTAGCACTGAAGACACTGAACTATGAACCAAATCCACAGCTGAAATTTTACAGATGGCCTTAGGCGAGCAGGCACCTTCCAGCTTTATAAAGGGTGGGATCCCCCAGAGAAACAACCTGTCTTATAGATTGTATAAACCGGCCATGTCACTTTAAGCAATTCATTCAATGCTTGCAGAACATCATTGGTAGAAAAGTTTTGCCTGGTTATTTGCAAAGGTGTATATGCATTTCATATATGCATTTCAAAGGTGTATATGCATTTCAATTCTCCTTGCTTTCCCAGTTTCTGGCTTTAATTCCCTTTTCTGTCCATTCCCTCTCTGTTTCCCCCTTTCCTTTTCAGACTTCTCTAACTTTCTCCCTTGTTTTTCCTCACTTTCTCCTTCGTTCCAATTGGCAACCCACTCTCTGACATCAGAGCAACTCAGCCAACAGCAACCAAGGAGGCCTAATTCAGCCTCCAACAAGCCTTTCTGTGTCAGAATAATTCAGGCAACTGGCCTCGATATTTAAATATTTATATCCTGCCTTTGCTCGTTGCCCAAGGAGGCGCTGAATTAAAACATGACAATTTATAAGCAACAAACTTAAAACCTCAGATAAAACTCTGCTCCTCAAGACACCTGCAGTTTATACACTATTAAAAGTCATACCAGCTCACTGGGAGGGCAGTCTAAAAATCTAATAAACTAAGCTAATAAACCTAACAAATAAAATGCCCATGCAGCTGCCAACCTCCAGGTGCATCCCGGAGATCCTCTGGAATTACAGCTTATCTCCAGACCAGTGATAAATTCCCCTGGACAAAATGGGTAGGTCCCTGTATTCCCCAAACTCTACCCCCAAATCTCCAGGAGTTTCCCAATCTGGAGTTGGCAACAAACCCGGCCAATATTTATTTATTTATCATATGGTGTGTGTGGTGTAGCCAGAAAATCCGAGGACTGTCTGGCAGCCAGGCAAGGGGCATTCGGAAACGTTTCTGGGAACCCCAGAATTAGCCTGGTGGCCAGTCAAAGCTGGCTCGTCCGGGAGCGGCAGGTAACAAATATAATAATAACAACATCATGGAAGGAGAAGAAATCTCTGAAAATATCTCCCCTTTGAACAGGTAGAAATGATAAGCTGAGTGAACCCTTCATCCTCCTTCCTCAAAATATGCTGCCATTTTTGTTTCTTGATTTTTGCTGCTTTGCAATCCTAGAGTTGGAAAGGGCCATAGAGGCCATCTAGTCCAACCCCCTGCTCAATGCAGGATCAGCCTACATCAAAGTGCAATCCAGTATCGCCATAGCAGTGCCCTGAGAAAAGGAGAAAATCCTCAGGACTCAGTAGAGCCCAGCTTACCTTCTTGGAACAGAAGTAATGTGTGCTGAGCAGAGAAGTGGAACATGGATGAACACCTAGGGGAGGGAATGGAAGAATCCCTAGGCCTTATTGGAATCTCACGGCACCCAAGTTGGCCCTCAGTGTACACGCAGGTTGAACACACTTAAAACGGTTCACCATGCTATTTAACGAGCAATTAGTAGGGTTAAATTCCAGCAGAGGTGAAACTGATTGCAACTGTTTAGATAGAGGAAATGCAGAATTTAACCCGTGTAAGTAGAAAGCCAGAGTTGATAGGTATTCCACGTTAATTAACATGAAGCATAAGGACGTACCTTTGTCTACTGGCATCAGAGCTGCAATTAAAAGCAAACTAAAAATTCTATTCGAATCAAGGAACAAACATAACCCCATGCAAATGAGAGCAAGATAAATGACATGCTGGGAATTAGAACACAGTTCCATCACGGCCCTATAAACCACATGTTCTGGCTCAAAACATATTGCCAAAAAAATAACAACCACTACCAAGAAACCCCAAGTCTCAACCCTAGCTCTGCTGCTTATACCGCATACACCCCAAGGAAACACCTTATCCTACCTAGGCCAATTTTCTCATCTGCCAAAGCACCAGTACTAATTTATGGGCTGGGCAGGGAGAATTCATTAGTAAACCTCTTTGAAGATTAAACTGTGCCACATAAGAGTCAGGCATGTGTGTTTGTGTGTGTACGTTTTATTATTGTTATTAAAAATTAAGTGCCCTTACCGGTTTCCTCCCAACTATTCCTAGTAAAAACAAACAAGCAAGCAAAGAACGCTGACTCAGCCCAAATGTAACCCCGAAGCAATTTGTTAATGTGCCAAATCAGAAGGGAGGAAGGGAAGGAGAAAAGAAATAAAAGGGGTGGTGGTGGGGAAACGCTATAGTCCTTTACCTGCAACCATAAAAAATTATTTTAGGAACCCAAGAGTTTTGCTCGCTATTCTTCTGAGTAGGGCTGCCAGCTCTGGGTTGGGAAATATCTGGAAACTTAGAGCGTGGAGTCTGGGGTGGACGGGATTCCAGGAGGGGAGCCACTTCAGTGGACAATAAATGTCCACCCTCAAAGTTATCTGTATGGTTTCTGTTCTGTTTTATGTGATCCGCCTTGAGCCTCCAGAGAGGGCCGTATATAAATATAATAAATAAATAAATAAAATAAAAAATAAAGGTAGAAAAGCTGTAAAACTGCAGAGTCCCCAGGTCCCAACTCGGGATTGGCATCCATACTTGAGGGAGGGGCATTCATATCCCCTCCCCCACTGGTCCACCTTCCTATGCTATTTCCACTTTCCTTTCTTTCTTCCCTTCCCCCTTGCAGCTTCTCTCCCTTTCCTGCTTTCTTGCCTCTCTGTAATCTCCATCTCCCCCCCCCTTTTCTGCTCCATTCCTCCCTCCATGACAACTTACTTCTTCCTTCCTGCCTTTTTTGCCTGCTTCCTTCTCCCTCCTCAACTCTCCTCAGGTTTCAAAACTAAACGGCAACAGCCATTTTGGATTATCTTGGCAACTGCAGGATGCTGTATCCACAACAGCTTTGGAGATCTCACGTCAGACACCAGCATTTCAAAACTTTTAAGTTTCATTTATCCTTCTTTTTAAAAGTTGCTTCTGAAAACCTGGAGTTTCCTTTAATTTGCAAGAACATATTCCCTTTTTGTACCTGGCCCTACTGGGCAAGATTTTTCCATCCAAACTCTGGAGCCAAATTCAGAATGAGACACAAAGGTTCCATCTGTGTGGTGTGTTTCGGAGATCCAGGTGATATATTACCTCAATGATCCCCCAAGGAGTTCGCCCAGTGCTGAGTTCCAGGTGCCCACTTACTCCTCTCCCACAGCAGAAGAGCCAGTCTCATCCTTCTTCTACCTCACTGAAGCGTAAGGTATTTCAGAAGACCCAAAGGTAGCATAATGTAAGGAAAGCTCATTCAGAAACAAATGTCTTCATCATGCTTGGCATAAGACCAAGAGCAAAAAAGAGAACGTATTTTCCAATGGACTACTTCAAACATACTATGGCAAATTTCATGCATTGTGTTGATAATTGCCACTAACTAGGAATATTCCTAAACTTCTAACCCAAACAGGACATTTTCATCAGTTTTTTTAAAGGCGAATCCAAAAGTGAACAGGCACCAAATGATATAGGATGTGTCCTCTAAAAAGGAAATCTGGTAAGCCATTTTGTGACTGGCCCACCTTTTGTGATTGACATTTTATGATACATCCATTGTTCTTCCTCAAAACCTCAAAAGTTCCTACAGGTTCCCCAACATGCAATGGGAGATGTTTCACTGTGTTTCAACTTCATACTCCATTAGTAATGTCCATTAACTGGCACAATTTAGGACAGAAAGCTTATATGATTATTCCACAGATCAACTCATCAAGCTACCAAGAATAGCCAACAGACAAAGGAAACAATGACAACATTTGTCTGATCTAAGGTCTCCGGGCAGAGGTCTTTCACATCACCTACTTTCTGGCCTCTTCCTTTGAGAACTTCACACCCACTTCCTTCCCGCAGGGAGCTTCCTAATCTCCCAATGTGGGACTGCACAGAACCAACTGCAGTGAAAACAGGGTTGCCGATACCTATAACTTGTTCATGGAGTGATCTTCCATGCAGACACACACCCCTCCCTCCTGCTCCACTGAGAACTCTCTGTAACCTTAGTTTCTTTGGGTCTCTGACAGTAGTATGAACATAACAGAGGGAGTAGTGCACCTCCTCTTTGTCATGTGATCATTTTTGGCAGGAAAGCACCAGAGGTAGGAGGGGTGCTTCTCGTCCACTAGAAAACTTTGGAAATGGTTTTCCACAGCTAGCCTGCACACATGCAGTCCTAATATGTGCCTGCAGGGGATCATAGTAGAACATAAACCCACAAGCTTTTTAGTTATAGAAAACTGCTTGTCTGGACTAAATGGAAAAGCAGCCAGTTCTTAGCTGTCTGGTGGCAGGAGGGGAAGCTAAGCAAAAAAATTCGACTCACTTGGCGCATAAATCCTAAAACCCTTAAGTTGGCTTGTACGAGTTATGACACCTCTACAGCATGCACCATTTACATCGAAATTTTCACTCGTAAAGCCATTTACAGTTTTGAGTCATGGTCCATTGACGTGAGTGATTTGCGCATATACAACAGCGAAAATGTTATCGGGCCAACTCTCCAGCAGTCCTCCGAGCAGTTCAGATCTGGCTGCCTTTGAAACACAGGCTGCAGCTTGGCAGCACAGGGCTGGAGAACCCCAACAGCCAATGAGCATTGCCATTCTTGCCTCACAGAGACTTATAGCCAATCGTTGCAAGAGGTCACCAGTATTCCAGGCTGCCACTTTGCACACGGCACTGGCTTTCCATCAAAGGGATGCTGTAGTTGCTGTTGGGATGTTCTGTTAGAAACAGTGACATCAGAAGCAGAGTGGTAGTCGTAGCTTGCTAGGTGACCTTGGACCAGTCTAAGGTCAGCCTAACCTGTCTCAGGGGGTTGCCATGAGGACAAAATGGAGGACAGCAGAACTGTGCATGCCACTTGGGGTTCCCATCAAAGAGACATGCAGGGTATAGCCAAAGGCAAGATTAGGCCATCAGTGACTAGACAACTAATTGCAAATATATTTGAAAAGCACCTCGTAAACACGCCCATTAAAGTTGGCAGCACATAAACGCCAATAAAACCATTGAGTATCCAGTAATTCCTAGAGCAAACTTATGTCATATTCGTTTTGTCTACCGGAAGTAATGTGATGCCACAGCCGGCATCATAGGGTTTGAAACTGCTTTTCCCTCCTGCTGCTCTGAGTGACGGGAGAACAGAATGCCCATTGGCACTTACCGTGAAGGGTACTTCTCCCTGGGTTCTAGGACTCCATCCTTGATGGGTGGTTCTCACCGCTGGTGCTAGGGAGGCAGGCCTTAAATTTACTTCCTCTTCCTGTCTCCCTGGTAGAACCGCCCTCATCTTCAGTTGTGATCCTTCCAAAGCTCAGAGAAACAATACTCCAAACTACCGTAACCATAACTCTCTGTAATAATTTTTCTTTTCTTTCTTTCTTTCTTTTTTTATAATAAGAACATGAAATAGTGGAAGAGGAAGCAGAAAAAACAGTTCCGAACAACTAAATTCCAATATTCCCCCTTTTCCTGTCCCATAATGACTATAACTGGACTAAATTTCAGACGACGCCCAGGGAGGGCTGGATGGAGTCCTAGAACCCAGGGAGAAGTACCCTTCACGGTAAGTGCCAATGGGCATTCTCCCCTGGTTCTAGGACTCCATCCTTGATGGGATATGCAAGAGCTTACTTTGTCCCGGGCGGGATTGTGTCGTCTGAATCTAAGCCTTGTAAAAGAACACTTCTGCCAAAGGCAGCCTCCGCTGCACTGTAATCACTAAGCTTATATGGCTAAATTTCTGTCCTCAGTTTTTTAAACTTAAACTGTCCGATGCATCTTGACTATCTTTGTATAGCCTCCTAATCTGCTTTATGCCAATAAACGTATTGTATTGTATTGAATACTAAGCTTATAGTGCCTAATAAAGGTGGAAATTGAAGACCAGGTAGCCGCCTTGCAGATCTGTTCTACAGAGGCAGAATTTATCATGGCAGCATTTGTTGCAGCCCCCCTAACTGAATGTGCTGTAATGCCAGAGGGCACAGGCCTACCCAATGAACTGTATGTTTCAGCAATACAATCCCTGAGACACGTTCCAATAGCCACAGTAGACATCCTTTCCCCTTTATTAGGCGGAGAAATGCTTATGAACATTGACTCTGATCTCCTAAATGGCTCCGTACGTATAAGGAATGCCTTGAGGGCCCTTCGTACATCTAATCTATGCCACAAAACTTCTTTAGGATGTTTAGGGTCAGGAAAGAATGTAGGCAAATTGATTTCCCGCATCCTTGGGCCTAAATATAGGATCTGTCCACAAAACCACCTTATCTTTGTAGAACACCCAAAGATCTTTCCTAATGGATAAAGCTCCTAATTCTGAAATTCGTCTAGCAAACGTTACTGCAACTAAGAAAATAACCTTGAGTCGCAAATGTCTCAATGAAATATCCTATAAAGGTTCAAAAGGTTGTCTCAGCAACGCGGATAGTACCACACTCAGGCTCCAAGTTGGGAAATGATGCACGGCTGGGGGAGAAACTACCGTGGCTCCCCTCAGAAACCTAGTAATGTGAGGATGCTTGGCTAAGGGAAACCCTTGAACCCTTGGAATAACTGTCGCCAAGGCTGCCACCTGTCTACGTAATGTGGATGGTTTCAAACCCTTATCCAATCCTTGTAAAAATTCCAAGATGACCCATAACCCAGTCTTTAAAGGGTCCTTTTTTTTTTTTTTTTGTCTGCACCACCTGACAAATACCTTCCAAGAATAATTATATATCCTAACAGTAGAAGGTTTTCTGGCCGCCAATATGGTGCTAGTCACCCTTTCACTAAGGCTGCATTTTAGCAGAGCTGACCGTTCAGTCTCCGCGCGGTCAGCTGTAGCCAGCCTGGCTCGTAATGCCAAACTGGCCCCTGCGTCAAGAGATCTGGTATTACCGGTAATGACAGGTGTTTCCCCACCGCTAGACGCAGGATTGTTGCGAACCATGGTCTGCGTGGCCAATAAGGAGCCACCAGGATTACCTGTGCCCCTTGCTGTCTGACCCTTCTGAGTACCTTGGGAATGATTGGGACTGGAGGAAATGCATATAACAGACCCTGCGGCCATTGAGCCGTCAGGGCATCTATCTGTTCTGCTCTGAGTTGAGCAAACCTGGTGAAAAACCGAGGTAAGAGCGCATTCTCCTGACTGGCAAATAGATCTACCACTGGATTGCCAAAGTGATCCACAATCATTTTGAATACACCCCAATTCAAGGACCATTCTGCTTTGGAAATCTCCTGTCTACTGAGCCAGTCGGCCTGTACATTCAGGATCCCTTTGATATGTTCTGCTCTCAGGGACAGAAGAGTCTTCTCTGCCCATTGTAAAATCAGTGACGCTTCCTTGTGAATTGAGGGAGATTTCGTCCCCCCTTGCTTGTTTAAATAAGCCTTGGCTGCAACATTGTCCGTTCTTACCAGGACATGCTTTTGCTGTAATTTGATTTGGAAGTGTACCAAGGCCAGTCGAATTGCTCTGATTTCCAATAGGTTTATTGGAAACTCCCTCTCTTGTGCTGACCATTTCCCTAGAACATGCCTAGTCTCCAGAGTGGCTCCCCACCCCGACAGACTGGCATCTGTGAATAGGACTAATTCTTGTTCACGAAAAAGCGTCCCTGACCAAGATTCACCGGCTTCAGCCACCACAAGAGGCTGCTCCTTACGGCAGGAGTCAACCTGATTCTGATGTTTGACTTGGCTGTTATTTTCTCCTGAAATGGCCTTAGAAGGGACTGTAAAGGACGCAGGTGGAAATGCCCCCATTGTAATGCTTCCGTGTTTCTACCAGAACTCCCATGAGTTTTGCCAGTGTCATAAGTGAAGTTGATTTTTCTCGTATCACAGCCCCCACCAGATCTCTGGTCTTTTTGATCTTTTTGTTTGGCAAAACCAATTTTCCTTTTTTTTTTTTTTTTTTTTTTTTCGTGTTCAACAAAACTCCCAGATGCTCCAAAGCACTGGGTAGGAACCATGGAACTCTCTTCCAGATTGACTAGAAATCCGAATTCCTTCAGAGTGGTAATCACTCTCTCTGTGTGTGATGTTGATTCCTGAGCTGATGACGCTCGGATCAAGAGGTCGTCCGAAAATGATGTATTAACACGCCTGACTGGCGTAATGCCACAAATGGAATTGGACGCCAATCCCCGTTTGATTTTGGCACTGTAAACAGAATTTTCTCTGTTCCTCTGCAGGAACTATTTCTATTGCTCTTATGTTTAGTAGATGTTGGACTGCTTTTAGCAGAGCATCTCTCTTGAGCCGATTTGCGCTTAATGGGGACACCAGACACCTGTTGGGGTGAATTGCAAAAAATTCTATTTTGTAACCAACCTGAACTATCTCTGCAGCCCATTAGACGGACTGTGCTTCAACCATCTGTAAGGGAACAATGATAAACGACCCCCTACCGGAATCTCCCTGTCTTCTAGGGAGTCATGCTTTATTCTGGGAGGAGTCCCTGTCCGGCTTCTCCTGTCTGTTGAAGCCTTGTCTGCTATATCGGGAGTAACGTCCCCTACGAAGGGAATATCGACTATTCCCCCAGGATCCTCTCCTGTTCTCCCGAAATCTTGGTAGGGTGTTCTGTGATCTGAAAGAAAAGCCTTGAAACTTTCTATCATTACCACGTCTAACAAACTTTGGCATCATTTGCTTTTTATCTCGGGTTTCGATCAAAATTCTATTCAATGCATCCCCGAACAATTTATCTCCCTGAAAGGGGTAGGCAATAAGAATGGATTTGGAATGATTGTCTGCAGGCCAGGCCCTCAGCCAAAGACCACGCCTAGCAGCTGCCAAGGACGCAAGTCCCCTGGCTGCAAAAATAACTGCATCCAAAGTAGTATCTACTAAATAACAAACTGCCTTTAACAGTCGTGATACACCTTCAGTAGACTTCTTGTCTGCTTCAGGAATTAATCTTACCAGCTTTCCAGTCCAGACTATCGAAGCCCTAGCCGTTATGGAAGCTGTGGACGAGGCTCTAATGGCCATAGCTACAGCCTCATGTGCCTTTTTGAGAGAAAAATCTCCTTTTTATCCATCTGGTCTCTAAGGTGACCCTCACCATTCTGAGAAACCAGACCCTGTGACTGCAAGGCCGGGACTGGTGCATCGACCAGAAATGTCTGTAAAACTCTTCCACATAGTCTGAGAGTTTGTAATTTTTTTTTTTTATATATATATATATATATAAATGCCAGAAATTGCTTGTTAGCCATAGGTTTTTGCCATTCTGCCTTAATCTTTTTTTTTTTTTTTCCAAAAAACTCAAGCATAGGAAACACCTTTTGTACGACCTCCACAGGAGGAAAAAATTCTTCCTTACCTTTCACTCTAGGCTTCATATCTTTTTCTGGCGGTGCCTCAGCTGCCTCTGGCTGAATAAGGGCTAAAGCCACAATACATTTCTGTAATAAGGGCTAAAGCCACAATACATTTCTGTAATAAATCTTGAAAATCCTCCTCTTTACAAAATCTCTGAGTTGACTCAGGGACCTGAATATCTTCCTCCATCGCCTGTGTCCCCTGTTCTTCATCCATCAAAAACTCACCTTCTGGATCGCTCACAGACGATCCTGAGGACATAGGTAAATTATAGCATATCTTTCTAGCCGCCTTGGTGGGAACGGACTGAGGAACCTGCTCATAGTGAACAGAATGCGATGGGGAATAATATTGAACAGGAGGATGCAGCATCCTAGGCGGTAAAGAAGGCACATTTAAAGCAGACCTCTGCTGATAAAACGAATTCATTTCGTTTCTTAACATACACTTCATAAAATTGAACATTTCAGAGGACATGCCAGCAGGCAGCCCTTCACTCACATTTGCAGGTCTGTCTCCAGAAGAAGTGCCAGGCTATGGGTGTCCCAGAGAGCCAACAGAGGTTTGGGATTCACCTTGTATTATAGAGCTCGTGCTGTCATTTTGGCATTCAGCCACTAGGGGGACTCCTTCCCCCACGTGCAACTCAGAGCTCGGCACATGGCTGCCCTCCAGGCCAAAGCTCCCTGCAGAGCTAATCATGACGCAGTCAGAATTGCCTCCGGAGCTTGTTTGTTTAGGCAGAACGCCTCTGCTAGCCCGTTCACACTTCTCTCCACGCAGCCTTTTGGCTGGTTTGCAAATAGCCTTCCTAGGCTTATCGGGCTGCTGCTGGGCTGCCACGGTCAGTAAGGTTCCCGATGGAACGCAGTCTGCCGGGCCCGTAGCTCCACCAGCCGCTCCATGCGTGCCTGGGAGATCAGACTCCAACAAATAATCATCTTGAAAAACACTTGTTGCCATTCTGAACAGTAAGTAAATTTCCTATTAATCTAACTTTTAAACTTTAAACTCTAACCTGGCAACATTAACTATGAACTGGGAGGGAAAGATACAGAGGAAAAGAAGTAGAAGGATTTTAGTATAGAAATTCCAACTAACAGTCTTAATCTAGCTTCTATAAAAAAGGTGAAGAGCTAATGCTCACACAACCGCACTCCCTGCAGGCAGGAGAAAAACTGAAGATGAGGGCGGTTCTACCAGGGAGACAGGAAGAGGAAGTAAATTTAAGGCCTGCCTCCCTAGCACCAGCGGTGAGAACCACCCATCAAGGATGGAGTCCTAGAACCAGGGGAGAAATGGGGGCTTAGCAACCCTACCGGTAATCCCAAGTACCCGCTCACAGCCATGCTTAATAACAGCCTGCCAGCAGCCTGCTAGAAAAGACTCTCTTCCATTCCCCATCGACTCTCTCCCATTCCCCAAAGCTTCCTTGCCTGAGCATCTGAGGCAATGTTCTTTGCCACAGGTGACCAGGGCAGTGGCTGTGTTAAGCGGCCCGATTTAGGACATCAAGACCTCCTAACACATTGCTCTTCTTCTCAAGCGCGTTCAAGCAGCAGTGCTATAATTGCATACTGGAGATTTTTAAATAAATCAGGGGGTTGCATCTATTCGATTTCTCGTGTGGCAAGCGCGGTAATTGTGTAGCCAGCCTAGTGAAAGATCACTCTTGGCTCCCTGTTTTCCAAGAAAAGTCTTCCATGAATCTTTATGCCCCCTTCAGACACGATAAAAAGACACTGGGGGAGGGTGGGTCCCACTAATCCCTCAGTAATGAGGGTCTTCGTTGATATGGGGAAGGAAGACAGGAAAGGGAGCGGACTCTGTGAACAAATTCGAAACGAAGAAAGGTTTCAAGGGGCAGGAAAGAACCCCTTTCAGAAAGAAATATTCAGATGCAGAAGTTCATTTTCCAGTGCATTTGGGAGAATGTCGCCTACATATATAACCAAATCAACAAACTACCAAGGCCATAGGGGCCATTGTTTATTAGTCTCTGCAACACCAATTTTCTCCATGCCCTGGGACAAATGTGTTGACCCAGAAGTAACAAATCCTTTCAGAACTGATTTCTATATATGAAAAAACACTGACCTTCAATCAGCAACTGTTCAGGGACTGCAGTAAATCTTATGGCATAGCTACGCTTAAAGAACACCAAGTCGGAATGTCTGAAAAGTAAAGACTTGAAGTTCCGTGGTCCGTTCATGCCACTGTGCTTGGGCATTTCGAAAGGGCTAACCCAAGGGCAGTACATGAAAGACGATTGTTACCCACCACGAGCCACCATGTGGGAGTGGCAGGATACAAATTGAACTAGAAATAAATAAATGCCATAATAATTTGGGCAAACATTATGATGGTATACATTATAGTAGCGATCCCCGTGGGCCGCGGACCACATGTGGTCCTTCGACTAATTGGAGTTGGACCCCGAAGGATGCCTTCTCCCCCCCCAGCCCTTTACTTCATCCCCCCCCGACCCTTTACTACACTTCGGGTGTCATTGTCTCCCATCACTCCCAGATGGGATCTCGTTGCAGAGAAACAAGCTCAGGGTTCCCATTGATTTGTCATTGTCATGAGTTAACATTTCCATGAAAATAAAATGTTCCTTATGTTCATTGTTGTGGCGTGTCTGTATCTTATTTGAAGGGATGTTTAAACATTACCAAAGCGATCAGAGAGCGTTAGGGCAGTGGTTGAGAGTAGAGGAGTAAACTACCCCCCCTGGGCCTCAGTAAAAGGCGTTGAGTGGTCCCCAGTGAGTGGTCCCCGGCGTTGAGTGGTCCCCGGTGATAAAAAGGTTGGGGACCACTGCATTATAGCACATTCTGGTTTGACAACCCCAGCAAAGATGCAACAATATCGAATCAGGGCCTCTGCAAATTAGCATTTAAGAAATTAAGACCATTTGAATTTGTTCGATAAAGTAAGGATTGGGGCCATGACAAGAGCATGAGTCCTCAACAATGCCCATTGACTGCTTTTCTGGGATCCACCAATTTTAACAAGTGGGTGGGGTCATTTAGTGCTCTATCCAAGCAGGACTTCTGATGGGCCGTGCAGGTTAAAATAATTTTTGTTTCAGTGGCTTCTGCAAACAGTGATCATTTTATTTTCTCATTCTTCTTTCCCAGTGGGTTTTTGGGAAATTATCCCTTTTCTCCCTTTCATTTGGGCTTCCTCTCTGGTCTACCTTTGCCTCTTACCATAGCCACTTTCTGGTTGGCTCCTCCTCCTGCAGCAGACATTTTGTTGCTGTATCCATCACCCAGTGTCAAAATTCCAAAGGCTCAGAAAGGATGGGGACCCCCCGGTCTCGAGTACATTAAAGTGAGTAAAGCTGAACACAATGAAACAAAGCAGCATCACTTCCCTTGTGAAACTGGAAGTGATATCATTGTGTTGCGGTGACACTCTAGGATTCACCCAAACTCATACAGAGTCACCTCAATATGTCATCACTTCCAGTTTCACCTGCACAGAGGCACTCTGGTCATGAAAGGGGTTAGGTACATATTAAATAGAGCCAGTTTGGTGTAGTGGTTAGGAGTGCGGACTTCTAATCTGGCATGCCAGGTTCGATTCTGCGCTCCCCCACATGCTGCCAGCTGGGTGACCTTGGGCTCGCCACGGCACTGATAAAACTGTTCTGACCAGGCAGTGATATCAGGGCTCTCTCAGCCTCACCCACCACACAGGGTGTCTGTTGTGGGGAGAGGAATGGGAAGGCGACTGTAAGCCGCTTTGAGCCTCCTTCGGGTAGGGAAAAGCGGCATATAAGAACCAATTCTTCTTCTTCTTCTTCTCCTCCTTCTCCTTCTCCTTCTCCTTCTCCTTCTCCTTCTCCTTCTCCTTCTCCTTCTCCTTCTCCTTCTCCTTCTCCTTCTCCTTCTCCTTCTCCTTCTCCTTCTCCTTCTCCTTCCTCCTCCTCCTCCTCCTCCTCCTCCTCCTCCTCCTCCTCCTCCTCCTCCTCCTCCTCCTCCTCCTCCTCCTCCTCCTCCTCCTCCCCTCCTCCTCCTCCTCCTCCTCCTCCTCCTCCTCCTCCTCCTCCTCCTCCTCCTCCTCCTCCTCCTCCTCCCCTCCTCCTCCTCCTCCTCCTCCTCCTCCTCCTCCTCCTCCCACCTCCTCCTCCTCCTCCTCCTCCTCCTCCTCCTCCTCCTCCTCCTCCTCCTCCTCCCCTCCTCCTCCTCCTCCTCCTCCTCCTCCTCCTCCTCCTCCTCCTCCTCCTCCTCCTCCTCCTCCTCCTCCTCCTCCTCCTCCTCTCCTCCTCCTCCTCCTCCTCCTCCTCCTCCTCCTCCTCCTCCTCCTCCTCCTCCTCCTCCTCCACCTCCTCCTCCTCCTCCTCCTCCTCCTCCTCCTCCTCCTCCTCCTCCTCCTCCTCCTCCTCCTCCTCCTCTCCTCCTCCTCCTCCTCCTCCTCCTCCTCCTCCTCCTCCTCCTCCTCCTCCTCCTCCTCCTCCTCCTCCTCCTCCTCCTCCTCCTCCTCCTCCTCCTCCTCCTCCTCCTCCTCCTCCTCCCCTCCTCCTCCTCCTCCTCCTCCTCCTCCTCCTCCTCCTCCTCCTCCTCCTCCTCCTCCTCCTCCCCTCCTCCTCCTCCTCCTCCTCCTCCTCCTCCTCCTCCTCCTCCTCCTCCCTCCTCCTCCTCCTCCTCCTCCTCCTCCTCCTCCTCCTCCTCCTCCTCCTCCTCCTCCTCCTCCTCCTCCTCCTCCTCCTCCTCCTCCTCCTCCTCCTCCTCCTCCTCCCTCCTCCTCCTCCTCCTCCTCCTCCTCCTCCTCCTCCTCCTCCTCCTCCTCCTCCTCCTCCTCCTCCTCCTCCTCCTCCTCCTCCTCCTCCTCCTCCTCCTCCTCCTCCTCCTCCTCCTCCTCCTCCTCCTCCTCCTCCTCCTCCTCCTCCTCCTCCTCCTCCTCCTCCTCCTCCTCCTTCCTCCTCCTCCTCCTCCTCCTCCTCCTCCTCCTCCTCCTCCTCCTCCTCCTCCTCCTCCTCCTCCTCCTCCTCCTCCTCCTCCTCCTCCTCCTCCTCCTCCTCCTCCTCCTCCTCCTCCTCCTCCTCCTCCTCCTCCTCCTCCTCCTCCTCCTCCTCCTCCTCCTCCTCCTCCTCCTCCTCCTCCTCCTCCTCCTCCTCTCTCATTTTATTGGGCAGGTGTGTCACATGCCGTAGGTGGTAATGATGAATGCTCCTGGATCTACATGGGCCAGGCTAGCCCAATCTCAAAAGATCTTGGGAGCTAAATAAGGTCAGTTGTGGTTAGTACTTGGATGGGAGACCAACAGGTAATTCCAGGGTTGCTGTGCACAGGCAGAGAATGGCCAATCACCAGGGAAGCCCAGGGGTTGCTATGCAGAGGCAGTGAATGTCCAACCACCAGGAAGCCCAGGGGTTGCTATGCAGAGGCAGTGAATGTCCAACCACCAGGGAAGCCCAGGGGTTGCTATGCAGAGGCAGTGAATGGCCAACCACCACGGATGTCCAGGGTTGCTATGCAGAGGCAGTGGCCAGCTACCTCTGTTCAAAGCCGGCCTTGAAAACCCTGCTGCGTTGCCATAAATGACCTGAGAGCACTTTCCCACCACCAACTGAAAACAAGGTTTCCTGTAAGCCACTGAGTGAGCCACACTGACTTAGGGGCAATGCAAATGTGACGTCAGCCACAGATAAAGCATGTGTATGTGTAAACATTCTATGCCTGCCTCAACGTATGCCAATGCAGCTACCACATGAGCCGACCCACCCAGATATAACACTAGCATGCCAGCAGCATATGCATCTATGCCAACTGCTTGTTTACCCAGCCAAAGCTGAAATGTGTGCCTTGATGTGTATCTATTTAGCTAAACTTGTATTTGTTGATCCTCAGAGCATTTGCTGCACTAACACTTTAACTTGGGAAGGTACAGATTCTTTGCAAACAAATTCCCATGTTTGATTAGCCACACACAGCAGGGTATGTTTCCTAGGATCTGTTTATAAATGTCGTTTTCAGCTGAATTTTCTCCAATCAAGCCTACCTTGGTGTATATACGAATCCACAGGGAACATACCAGATACAGTGAAAATGCACAGGGAGCATACCGGATACAGTCTCTGTGATCCTAACAGAAGGAAGTGTTGCTACTGGAGTTGTAAATCTGCTACTAAAATGCAGTGCCTCACTGCACCTACTTCATGAGATCACAGGCAGTGTGCGTGGTGTGGTGGTTAAGAATGTTGGATGTCTCAACGACCCGAGTTCGAATCCCCATTCAGGCCATGGAAGCATAGTGGGTGGCCATAGGTCAGTCGCACTCTCTCAGCCTAACCTACTATTGTGCTATTGTGAGGACAGAATGTCGGAGAGGAACGTGATGAATTCCCACTGGGGAGAGAGGCAGAGTACAAATGTATTATTAAATAAAATGTTTAAATGAATGCCTAAAGACAACTGCACAGAAGAAATCTCAGCGGATGAAAATGCAGCCCTAAGTTTACAAAAGTTTGTCCCTCTACATCAGAAGGCACGGGCAGGTTATATACTTTGCTCCAGTCTTTCACAAAAAATAATGCAGGACCATTGCTCAGAACAGAGACCTCTCCACCAGAGCCTTGGGGCAGCTATCAGAGTGGCTCTAGTTCAAATACTGACTGTTAAAAAAAACCCCACAAGTTCACTGTTCCAAGCAGAAGCTCAACCAGTCTGACTGCAACCTCTCACTTCTCATGCCAACTACGTAGCGGGAATTGCAAAATTAAAAAGGAAAAAAAAAAAGAAAAACATTCTTTCCTTATGCATGAGCAAAGCGATGTGTGAGAACGATGCGGCAGTATCATTCCCAGAACGGTGCCAAAACCACAAATGCCCCATCAGCAGGAAAGCTGGGGGTAACAACCTCCGTTGGCCAAGAGGACTGTGGGAGTTGACAGCTTCTTAGAAATGAAGACAGTCGACACAAATCTAGCTCTAGGAAAGAAAAAGGCAGTCAGTGCTGAGAGTGCATGGATTCCTGCTGGTAGTAATTGTTTGTTTACTTCCATTTATACACTGGCCTTTCTTCCCAAGTGGCACAGACCATTCTCCTGCCCCCCCCATTTTACCTTCACCACAGCACTGCGATGTACGTTAGGCTGGGAGTGTGTGGTGATTCAAGGTCATTCAATGCGCTTCCAAAGGAGAATGAGGGATTTAAATCTGAGTCACCCATTAAGACGATCTAAGCCAGGTGTCCGCCCCTTACCTGGACAGGCCAGGAGCTTAGCAGGGTAGGCCCCCGTCAGAACTTGGATATGAGACCACCAATAAAGTCCAAGATTGATCTGAAGAAGCAGGCTATGAGGAACCACCCCTGTTCAGCTCTTGCCTTGGAAACTCTACGGGGCTGCTATAAGTTAGCTTGACATCCTGTTCCATCACCACCATGAACATAGGCCAGCAATGAACACCAGCTGGAACACCTACAATTGCCCCCCCCCCTTAAAAAAAAGGCCCTGGGCCTTTTAAAGGACTAATCTTCAGGAGTGTTTTTTTTTAAGGTCTCAAATTCCTTAGACTGAAACATGATCAAAGAAGAAGTCAATTCTGAGGGACAAAATGACATTCCTTGTGTGTGGACATAGACTCTACTGGCTGTAGCAACATCTGTGTGTTCTGTTCTTCTGGCAGATATAAGATACAGCTATGAGGATGAGCAATGTTTAGCATAATACCAGGGACTTGGGGATTTTCTGCCACCTGGGATTCAACCAGGAGGCACATTTTACCCTTGCACCCCCCAAAAGGTAGATGCTCATAAAAGTTCCCAGCTCCCACACCATAACTATCCTCTAGATCAGATTTTTTTACCAATGAGAAACCCCTGAAATATTCTTCAAGCTTCGAGAAACCCCAGACGTGGTGCGATGGTGCAGAATAAGATTGGGAAACACAGCTGTGGACACGGCCACCTGGGACCTCTCCCTTTCCCACCCAGTCCAGGCCCATCATTGGCCATTTGGGGGGAGGGGGAGAGGTCAGCATGACCATATATGGTCATATCACCCGATAAATGTTTAACAAATTAAAAAAATATATTGTAAAAATTAACTAACTCCCACTGGGATGGGAGAAGTCTAGGGTCAGGCAACGGTAAGAGCCTCTGAACATCTTTTGCCTTGAACACTTTGTGCTGTTACCCCAAGTGCCAGCATGCACAGGTTTGCCAAGAACAAGCCCGGAAATCTTCAAGGGACAGATGTGAGGATCTGATGCAGCTAACAGACCGTCCTCTGATCCACAAGGCCCCCGGTTCAAATCTCACTTCGGCCACAAACTCAACCAACAGCCTTATCCAAGCCACTAACACATGTCCCATGTTTACAACACGGGGATTATTAGACCCCCTGCCCTGCTACAAGAGAATGCATGATGCATGTTGAATGCTGAAAAATCTATACAATTGCTAAGCAGCATTATTACAAGGTCCGTCTCGTGCAGAAACAAATGCACAAAGGAGAATGAATCTCAACACGTTGAAGGCCACTTCTGTGCCAAACATTTGCATCTTACTCAAACACACCGCCCTACCCTTTCTTTTCTACTGGCTGTGGATCATGTGTAGGTTTATATTCAAGCAGGCCCTTGCACATGTGGAGGTCCAATGTGGGCTTAATTCCAATGCCCCCCCCCCCCTCTGCAGCACATTCATTTCGACACAAATCAAATGCCTGCTCAAGGCTCACGCAAAAGATTTGTCATGACGACAGTGAAATGTATTTGGTACTTGACAACTCTAAGTTTGGAAGATTATTGCAAGAAGTGTATTGTGGCAAGAATTTGGGAAGCACCAAGGTTACACAATGAGGGTTGCATTTATCCTACGCCCCTTGACTGAAAGATTTACATGCTTAGAGCTGAATCAGCTTTCTGAAGGGGGGGGGGGGTGACATAAATAGGGGCTCTGAAAAGCGGAGCACATCAAATGCTGTGCATTGCGTAACCAGTGTTTCTCTAATGCTGTTAAAATATGATTTGCATGACACCATCGAAATTTATGGCATCGTCTCCTTTGCCCAACTGGATTGCTTTGGAATGAGCTGAAAGGAAAACAAATTGCCTTTTTTTTTTTAAGCAAGAGGCTTTTGCTAGGGGAAAAAAAACCACACGGCTCCCTTGCAAATTAATCTGATAATTGGTGAGCTGCTGTGGCTGAAGTGCCTTGTTTTGAAAACATCGACTTCCCTGAGTATTATTATTGGCAATTGGAGAATGCCATGATGTGCAAAAATAGAACAGGGCAAGAAGTGACAGAGAAGGACGGTTGCTCGGATGCCAACTGGGGCTTGAGCTTCCGACTTTTCTCAAAAAAAGTCTGATTACAAAGTCTTTGGGTTGGCCCCCCAACAAGTTCAAGGCCTTTGTAATGTATATTGAGGCCCTAGATCACATCGCAATTTGATTCATTAAAACATTTATATCCTGTTTTCCTCTTGGTTCAAAGAAGGCTTACGATGACAGTTGAAGCATTCCCCAGCTACAATCACAGAGAAAAACAGTAAACCCCAAATCCCTCCCCCTGTTTAAAAGCTGCCACGCATTCAAAGCCCCTCGAAATCCCTGAAAAACAGCACCTCCTAAACATCTCCAAGTAGGGATGCCAGTCCCCAGGTGGGACGTGGGGATCCCCTGGAATTACAGCTCATCTCCAGGATAAAGAGACCAGTTCCGCTGGAGAAGATGGCTGCTTTGGAGGGGGGACTCCATAGCATTATATTCCACTGAGGTCCCTCTCCACTTTAAATCCTGCCCATTCCCAGCTCCACCCCCAAATTCTCGAATTATTTCCATAAGCAAGAATATGCAACCCTATCTCCAAGGAAGGGGCCCTCCTCGCCTCTTTAGGCTGCCCATTCACAGAGCAAAGACAGAAAAGGCTTGAGTCAATGCTAGACATACCACCTTAGGGATGCCAGTCCCCAGACTGGACCTGGGGATCCCCCAGAATTACTGGTCACCTTCAGACTAGAGCAATCTTTCTCAACTTTTTTAACATTGAGATATCCCCGAAACATTCTTCAGGCTTCGAGAAACCCCAGAAGTGGTACAATCATGAAGAATATGTCTGGGAAGCATAGTTGTGGAGATGCCCACTTGGAGCCCCTTCCCTCATTGGCCAATGGGGGGGTCAATATTGTTAAACATTTATCAGGTGATAAGACCATATGTGGTCATCTGATAAATGTTTAACAAATCTGAAAAATATATTTAAAAATTATCAACTCCCACCCATTTGGGAAACCCTTCCAGGACTGTCAAGAAACCCCAGGGTTTTACAGAACCCTGGTTGAGAAAGCCTGGATTAGAGAGATTAGTTCCCCTGGAGTAAATGGATGCTTTGGGGATGGACTCTATGGCATTGTACCCAACTGAGATCCTTGTCCTCCCTTGTCTCTGCTTCTAGAACTCCAGAAGGTTTCCAACCTGGGTGTAGGGGAGTTGGCAAACCTAGGCTACCCTAGGTGGTAGGAGAGCCAACAGATGTCTGCCTGATGACCACAGTTCGCACACAAGGGCACAGGGCAGGAGATGGTCCTTCAAAGTCATGAAGGGCGCTAAAGGTCATAACCAGCACCTTGAGTTGAGAGATACAATTCTTCCTATTATGAAATATGACGAACCAGAGCCTCCAAAGGGAGGAAAATCCCATGCTTCACACGTCAACTGGTGGAATAACTAATGTCCCACACGGACGTGTAGAGTGAATTTTCTCCCTCAGATCCATCAATGCATTCCTTGAGCTTTCATCGCAAGACTCTTGCTGTCTTTCCTACAGCGAGGGGAGAGCTTTCTGCATTCTTTCCCCAACACCGTCTTCTCGCTTAGGTGGGGGGCGGGGGGAATCAGACGGCTCTAACAGCAACGGTGCATGTAACATCTGCAGCCCGATTGGAATGAAGGCACTTCCCTCCCGCTGTACAGAATGGGGAAAGACGGTTCCCATCTGCACATGTATAAGCATTAGCTATTACTTTGTCAACAAATCCTCTTAATACAAACCATTTCTTATCATACACAGATGTCGAGGGAGGAAAATGGAAGACTGCAGCACAAGATTAAACACTTTAATGTCAGCATATGTGCCATGTAGCCACGAACAATGGTATCATTGTGAACATACCAAGAAGGGAGGGGATGAAGGAAGATGGATTTAATTATCTCCAGGGCTGATGCATGGTCTTCCCAAAACGGAATCCAACTCCAGAAAGCTAGGCTGTGCAAGCCAGGGGCAGCTGCCCCCACATGCACCCAATCCAAGTACAATGCTCATAAGCATGGCTGTTCCAATCTAGAGTCAGAAGAACCACGTTGGGTCTCTCAGTGTCCCAGATCCCTCTGCAGCCACAGGAAGCAAGAAGATTATCCAAGGTTGGAAGCAACCATACATCTTGCTATCTCATATGCTAGGGGTAGTCAACCTGTGGTCCTCCAGATGTCCATGGACTACAATTCCCATGAGCCCCTGCCAGCAAACGCTGGCAGGGGCTCATGGGAATTGTAGTCCATGGACATCTGGAGGACCACAGGTTGACTACCCCTGCCATATGCTACTCAGGAGGATTATGACCAGGAAGAATTTTTACAGTGTTGTATCAAAAGCACTGGGGAAACAAAACAAAGACTCTTGGGAACATTTGAAAAATTAAGTCTCCATTACAGACTTATCTTCAGTCGATGTTTGTACAATCGAGGGCAACAAAACTGGATGCTATGGCAGATAACGCAAAGTTAAGAGGAGACGGCAAGTACAAAGGAGGACAGGAACACAATTCAAAATGAAAAAGTCCTAGACTTGGATACAACACTGTGGGACTTACGGAACTTCCCCCCTTCCCTCTGCAGCCCCATTGTCCTGGGGAGGAAAATTTTGCGTGGCCCTGTGAACTGCAAGGGAAGGTGAAAAAGAAATGCATCATTGTATTCAAGATCCTAAACTGCGTTTTCATGGCAGACTCAATACGGGGTGGTTTGCCAGTGCCTTCCCCAGTCATCACCGTTTACTCCCCCCAGCAAACTGGGTACTCATTTTACCAACCTCAGAAGGATGGAAGGCTGAGTCAACCTTGAGCCGGCTGCTGGGATTGAACTCCCAGCCTCATGGGCAGAGCTTTCAGACTGCATGTCTGCTGCCTTACCACTCTGCGCCACAAGAGGCTCTTATTTGCAACTTAGACACACACACAAAGTTTTTCCCACTATGTGAAAAACCCTCATTTTTAAATATCAGAATAATATCAACCGTGGGGGGTGGGAGGGATAAGAGGAAGCAAACTGCATAGAAAATAAACCAGTAGACATCCAACAGATATAATCTACCCTGATTAGGTCATAACCGGAGTTTTATGTCTATGTTCAAGGAGTTACATTTCACAGTAGCATTCAGGAGAACATAGAGTCAACAACCGTAGTAAACTGAATTGAATGGCAAAGGGACCCATCAAAACATAAGGGGTTATAAGAAAAAGATGGAGTCGTGTGCTATGATTATAGAGTCCAGAGGTACCTTTAAAAACCAACAAAGTTTTATTCAAGGTATGAACTTTCATGTGCATGCGCACTTCCTCAGAGACAATGTCATGGAGAATACTTTGAATAAAACTTGGTTGATCTTAAAGGTACCATCAGACTCTAAATTTGTTCCCCCGCTTCAGACCAACCCAACATGGCTACCACTTGAATCTGTGCTATGTTTTGGTCAGCTACTAAAAAGCTTCTGAATGCCACAAGACAGACAGGAAACAAGATTACACAGGATATTAGACAAGTATGGTTTAAAGGCTTCTTACAGCCACAGTCACATTACCTGCAAGAACAAAACCCCTAAATCAGCAGAGTCTGAACTGCCCACATGGGTAAAGCTTAAGCACATTCCAAAGGCACTATAGCAGAAGTACCAGTGGCAACCACAGTCCCATCCTAAGCAATATAGGAGATTTGATAAGGTCACCATAGAGATCCCAGCACTTGCTAGAGTTACCCTTCCAGGTAGCTCTAGGAATTGCTGGGAAACATTATGGTCAGAAAGAAGAAGCATCGTGACTAAGGTCATTTCATCATGCTGCAGCACATGGGCCAAAGGTACTATGGCGTTTGTCTGCATTTTCTCTGATCTGTTATAAATGCAGTAAAAGAACACATTCTTTGCCCTCTCCCTCCTTTCGTAAAGTTATTTCTATATGAGTCAAGTTTAGCCATGTCTATAGGATTCGGTTTCATGGGGGCAGATTTTGTGTGTATGTGAATGTGTGCATGTTTTGTAACATGCATGTAGCCATTGTGGTTATAATAGTATTGCATTGATAGTTTTACACACCGGGGCACTCCAGGGGCATGCTTTAAACATGTGTTCTTGCAGAAGGAAGTGGGGTTAATTTGAAGATTGTAATAAATTGACTCCTCACCCTCACCCCCCCCCCCACCTCCAGTGCTGGTAATAAAAACCTAGACCAGTACTTTCTGATGGAGAGGAAGGATTTTTTTGGATTGGGCTTATAAGCCTTCTCTAGCAGTGAAAACACTAAGAATTTCTACAAATTACAATTACTTGACACACTGGAAGTACATGTTAAAATCTTCCCTTTTATGAAGCATGCATTTGTCTCTGCAAAGGGGAGATCAGAAGTGCCATGGGGGGGGGGGGAGATGAAAGAATCAAAACAAAACAGAAATGTTGTTTTACGGCATTTTCCAGTTTCCCAAACCTCAATTTCTGAAATTCTTATAAGGCGTACGTACTCATGATCCCTCTCCCAACACACAATCAACCAAACGTAGGATAAATATAGAAACTTTCTCAGGTCATCCTAAACAGGAACATTATCAGTTTAAAGATTTTAGCAGTTTGTTAATGTCCTATAAGGAGCAGCTGTGACTCAGTGAAAGAGAATCTGCTTGGCATGCAGAAGGTCCCATGTTCAACCACTCACATCTACAATTACAAGGATCACATAGTGGTAGGTAGTGTGCAAGACCTCTGCCTGAGACTGTGGAAGAGCCACTGTCTATCGGAGTAGATCAGGGATTCCCAACTAGAGCCCACTTCCTCTGCTGCTCTACAGCAGGGGTAGTCAACCTGTGGTCCTCCAGATGTCCATGGACTACAATTCCCATGGGAATGTCCGTGGACATCTGGAGGACCACAGGTTGACTACCCCTGCTCTACAGGACTAGTCTCTTTCTCCACAATAGAGACTGTAAATAATTGATTGATTGATTGATTGATTGATTGATTGATTGATTGATTGATTGATTGATTGATTGGCCAGCTCCTGCATCTTACTTCAGCATCCACTTCTCTGAAAGGCCATGACACTACTCCCAGGGTTCTGTGAAGCCCGAAAAATATTTCAGGTCAAAGGGTCGAAAAAGGCTGGAGTAGACTAGCCCAGCCTTGATGAACTGGTGGTCTGATTCAGTATAAGGAAGCTTCACATGGTCATGCCTTTGCAATCCTATATCGTAATACTACTTAACAACTTTTCATTTAATGTACATTACAGAAAGCTATGTATTAAAAATACCCAACAATGGCAACAACAAATGCTAGGAAATCAAGCCTAAAGTTCCAGTATGGCCAGCTGCTCTTGGTCTCATCCTTGTAACATCCATGGGGCAGAACTGCTTGGTTGAGAAAGTAGGGAAACAGGAATTTAAAACTCTGTGGGAGGAAAAGCCAGGGAGAGGAGGGAATCTGGAGTGGAATCAGGAGCAGAATCAGGGGGTGGGAAAGGGTTAAGCCTTCTGTTGCCCCTTCCCTGTTTTTAATCTCCCCTGTCAAAAGTGTTTCTCCTCTCTGAACAAGCTGCCCTACCCGACCCCCTCAAGACACATTTCTGGGTTCATAGGGCTGGCTGGGTTTCCTAGTCTCCTTTCTGGAGAAACGGTATGACAATTTTTAAGCCCTTCCGGCTTCAGTGGGTCTGTGCTGCAAAATGAGCAACACTCTCCACTGGGCAGAAATGCACCTCTTGTACTCTGCCACCCATTTGATCAAAATGTTGACACGGAGAAAGAGGGAGGGACTTCAAAAGGGGATTTAAACCTTGCATATGAAATGGATCCTGTGCGAAGGCACATTTGGGGGACCTTCCTTTGTCAACAGACAAAGAAGACTCGGCAATAGTTTTCACATTCTGGTATGTTTAATTTGTCTTTCCAGGAGAGTCACCCTCCCCACCCCCACCCCCGACAAAAAAATAACTTCTGCCTTCTGCTCTTTATTACTCCAAACATATTGCAGAGTTGCAGTTACAAGCACAACAGGCTCCCAGGTCTTTGCATAACGCAGCGCTGGGAGAGCCAACTGGATGCTAGACTGGTACAGCTGGTTTAAGGTATTTCAGAAGTAAATGAAATCAAATGAGAATTAATAATCCTTCCTGAGATCTGGATTCCATCAAACTAAACTCATTAGACATTAAGGTGCAGGTGCAGCTAAATAAAGGATTGTTCTGTTTCCCTTAATACCCTGAGATCCGCGTCTTGTGTTCAGAATAAGAGTCCTTCAAAAGCACCAGTCTGCAGCAGGCATCTATCAACCGGCAACACTTAAAGGAAAGAGGTTAGGGGGATGGAATCTTCTAATGGCTCGGCGCTATCAGTGGAATGCACTCTTCCCCAAACCCTTGGCTAGACTAGAGACCGGACTCGGGCAAAGAGGGTTCTCTGCCTGGGAGGGGGGAAATTAGAAGTTTGTTAATTTCACGTCCAATACCTCCCCCTCCCCCTGCTTGAACACCTGTCCGGGTTAAGAAATCCTGCTTAGCAGTCTAGAATGTTGTGCTGTTTTTGCAACTATCATGTAACAAAAGTTCTATATCAGAAACCAAAATTGCTCAGAACAGGAAGGGAGGGAGGGAGGGAGGGAGGGAGGGAGGGAGGGAGGGAGGGAAGGAAGGAAGGAAGGAAGGAAGGAAGGAAGGAAGGAAGGAAGGAAGGAAGGAAGGAAGGAAGGAAGGAAGGAAGGAAGGAAGGAAGGAAGGAGCTATTGGAGACATAACATGAAATAATCATGCATCTCTGCAAACGACAGCTCACATAATGGAAGCATGCATTCATCTCCTCCTTTGGTCTGTTTTTCCTCCCTTCCCTTCTTGCCTCCTATTTCTATTGCTGATACATTTTTATCTCACCCTTCCTGTACGCTGCTCCAGGTGACATATTTGTGTCTCCCTTTTTCCACGATCCTCACACTGACCCTATTAGGTAGGTTAGCCTGAAAGCATAATGGACCCAACGTCATTCAAAAAGCATGGAATCTGGAGGATCTGAACGTGGGGCCCCCAGACTCTCCACTTAACTGTGAGCAGAATAGACTGGCAGTACAGTTACATCCATGCTACCACGGTTAACACTACAATCGCCACCTTAATTTTTTTTGAAGGAAAGGCTCTGCTGTTTGAGCATCTGCCTGGCCTGCTGGAGGAATGAAGCTCCTCCGGTTAAATGGGCCTGGTATTAAATAGGTGATTCAATAAACATTAACCGGAGGCCCTGGAGAGACCCTGCAGGTATGAGTAGCCAATACTGACCTTGATGGACCAATGGGCTGATTCAGTAGAACAGCAACAAAGGAGGTACAATCAGCTCAACAGTGGAATGGGCTGCCCAAGGAGGTGGTGAGCTCTCCTTCATTGGCAGTTTTCAAGCAGTGGCTGGACAAATCCTTATCCTGGATGCTTGAGGCTGATCCCGCATTGAGCAGGGGGTGGGACTAGATGGCCTGGATGGCCCCTTTGAACTCCAGGATTTTGCAATTCTACATTTAAAGCCGGGATATGGCTGAGGTTGCAAGGCAAAAGGAATCAGCTGGAGGCCTCTTTGCTCTTAGTTTTGATTGACAGACCCAGTGGACCAATGAGGAAGGAGGGAGAAAAGGTGCCACTGGACTCTAAATTAGTTCTGCTGCTTCTGTCCCACACGGCTACCCACTTGAATATAAGAGCCAAAATTGAAATTTGAGGGCCTAATGATTCAGATTTTCTGCATAAAACATTAAAGTCATCAAATACACAAAGAGCACATGCATTTATTGCAAAATGATTGGAAACAATTTATGGGACAAAATGGTAGGCTCAAAACAAAATAAAATTATACAATATTTTCTAGCAAGGACCATATGTGACCCGGACCATATGCATTTCAGCCAATTGACCTTCTCCAGTGGCCAAACATACACGTTATGTAATGTTTCCAGATTTGTTTTATGTGAAGAATTTGAATCAGTAAGCCCTTAAATTCTTAGCCCCACTGGACAACAGCACATGATATTCTGTGTGCCTATTATGCCTGCTTGTTTTTACATGATGCCTTGTTTAATTAAATTTACCCAAACTGTATTTTTGTAGGGACGGAAAGCAGAATAATATAGCCCATTATCAGATCTTGGAATCCAAGCCAATTTGGTATTTTGATGGGAGACCTAAAAGATTTGGTATTTTGATGGGAAACAACTAAGGCAAATTCTGCAGAGGGTGTGACAAGCCACCCCTGCTTCTTACTTGCCTTGAAAGTCCATTGCTGGGTCACCATAAGTCAGCTGTGGCTTGACACGTGTTTTTATAAAGTTGCTTGCAGCCCCACTGGGGAAAATAGCATGATTTTAAAAAGAACCCCCCCCCTAAAAATATTTTAAACACCTGTTAAATAAATAGATATGGTCCTGACTAGAATGCTCTGGCTACCTTTAGTGAGAGCCAGTTTGGTGTAGTGGTTAGGAGTGCGGACTTCTAATCTGGCATGCCGGGTTCGATTCTGCACTCCCCCACATGCAGCCAGCTGGCTGACCTTGGGCTCCCCACAGCACTGATAGAGCTATTCTGACCCAGCAGTACTATCAGGGCTCTTTCAGCCTCACCCACCTCACAGGATGTCTATTGTGGGGAGAGGAATGGGAAGGCGACTGTAAGGCGCTTTTGAGACTCCTTTGGGTAGAGAAAAGCGGTATATGAGACCCAACTCTTCTTCTTCTTCTTCTTCTTCATCTCACCAGGGCATAAAAACTAAGCAAGGTTCTCCCTGGTTAGTATTCAGAGGACCACCAAAGGTTGCTATGCAGATGAAGGCAATGACAAACTAGCTCTGTGTGTTTCTTTCCCTAAAAATCCGACAAGGGTCACCACAAGACTTGATGGCACTTTCCCACCACCACGTAAAGAAGCATCTCTAAGTAAATAAACATCAGAGGCCGGTGATGAATCTGATACTGTGTGCCAGACAAGGCTCAGAGGTTCCAAAATGCTTGCAGAGGCATGTCTCAAGAGATCCAAGGTGGGAGCTGGCAGGGCTATTGCCGCCCATGCTTGGCAGGCCTTGTGAGACTTCCAAGCAGCCAACCAGGTCAAAGGAAGTCAAAAGATCTGCCTAACCTACTGTCCTGCTTCCTTTTCCAAGGTGAGCTGCCGCCAGTGCTCTGGGCCCCCATGAGTCATCCTGAACAGATGGTGGGTAACTGCATCTCCTCCAGGCGAACCAAGGCTATTAGTACTTTGACTGAAATCCCAGGTGGGAAGAGGAAAGAGAAATGGTGAATACAGAGAATCCCAGTCCCTGAGGTCTGGATCTGGGTGCTTTCCAACATAGCTAGGAATTGGCTAAGCAATGGTGAGGGGGCGGGGGAGAGATGGAAATTACAGAACTGACTCATGGGCAGATTGGCCTTCTTATCTTCTTTGTGCATGGAGCTTTGTACCTTAAAATATCATCACCAAGATAGGACACCTTAAAATAATATCACTAAGATAGGACACATCCTTGTTTCACTGCATCTGAAGAAATGTGCATGCACACAAAAGCTTATAGCTCGAATCAAACTTGGCTGGTCTTAAAAGCACCACTGGACTAAAACTTTGTTCTGCTGCTTCAGACCAATACGGACCACTCACTTGAATCTAACCTCAAACAAAGGTGTTTGTACCCTGAAAGTTGGCTGTCTCACAGGTGCTTTAGGCCAATCCTGTATTGAGCAGGGGGTTGGACTAGATGGCCCGGATGGTCCCTTCCAATTCCCCGATTCTACGATCCTGAATTGAGCAGGAGGTAGGACTAGATGGCCTGGATGGCCCCTTCCAACTCTAGGATTCTAGGATTCTACTGTGCTCATGATCAGCAACTACATGAGGGTGAAGTCAACATGTTCATTCCCACTCTTCCTTCATGGGTTAAATCAAGAGAAGGGGGCAAGCAGCAAGGAATGGCAAGCTCCAGGTGGCACCTGGGAATCTCCCAGGATCACAACGGATCTCCAGACAAACAAGGCCAGTCCCCCTGCTTTGGGAGGTGTAACATACAGCATTCTACCCTACTGAGGCACCTCCCCTCCCCAAACCCCCCTCCCCTGCCCCCCCCATCTCCAGGTATTTCCCAACCCAGAGCTGGCAACCCTCCAAGCAGTCAATCCATGCACCACGAAGACAAGGTTGAGTGCTTGCAAACCGAAAGTGGAGAAAAAGGTCACTAATGAGAAATTTTTTACAAATCACCAGTGAAACAGATTCTCTTCCAGCATGGGTGGAAGCTGAAAAGTCTAAAATCTTTCAGGCTCCTTTCCACTGCAGCTTCTCTTACACGTAGAGGAGTGTAATTAGGGGGCCCAGTGGCCATGTAGTTAAAACACATGTGGGGGGAGTTTATGGTTTCCTCCAGAAGGAAACAACCAACCACTACTAGCCTTAAGTTCTTTCCTTGTCTCAAATAAACATTTATTGCCCCGTGTACTTAACGGATCATGGGGACTAAAGTTACATCCCCCCCTCCTCTTTAAAAGAATCCCAATCACTTTCCAGGAACAAATTCTTTAAAAAAATTCTACTCATAATCAAAACTTAAACCCTTCTGCAAATGTTTATAGGGCCACACTGGGGTCAGGGAGAAGGATGGGCAGGGTTTTTTGTTTTTTTATTAAGCCCTCAAAAGGGTCCCCCTGGACTTATAAATGCTTTATGGTTTCAAAAAAGTGAGAGAAAGCGTGCAAAACTAAAATTCTCTGATTGCACACACTCTCTCTCTCTGCACTAATATGGTACTTTTTAAGGCCATTGCAAGACTTTAAACTTACTGAGAGGCAAGAACTTCCTCCCCACACCCCCTGCAACATGCATAAGCTCTCAGTTTTAATAAGTTTCCATCCAATCAAGCTACTGTTACTTGCCGGAAAATAAAACAATCCTGAATATATGCCTATTTTTTTAAATATACAAAAATCCCTAGTGTGCATAGCTGCAACCTCTACCTGCATTCTTCTTTTTGATGGCACACGGGAACAAAAAAGCTTGTTTTCCTTTCACATGAATAAATACGGTAAGATTTTCTGCCACAAGTGGAAAGCTGGTTCTTTTGGCTGCAATCAATGCTCAGCCTTGCCCCTTCCAGCAAGGAAACAGTCAGGGCATCTGTGTTTACCTCAAACCCTCTTTAGCCATTATGGACACAATCCAGGAATTGTGAAACGCAAACCAATCCCGTTTGACCTACCATTCACTGGCATTGACAGTTTTATTTCTCTTATGTTTTTGTGAACTACAACTGAATTCGAGGGGTCTGATTGGATGGTTTAGCAAAGAATTATCATATGGCTGAATGTGGATGCTGTGACACAGTTTACTAATGCAACAGGATTAACTTTTGCTTATATATTACCACTGTCATGATGGTCAGTTCATAGTCTGAGGAAGAGTGCTTGCACTCGAAAGCTCACGCCTTGAATAAATCTCTGTTGGTCTTAAAGGTGCTACTGGAAGAAAACTCTGATTTTATTGTGCTACTTCAGACCAACACGGCTTCTCAACTGAATCTAATCAGGTTCTAATAGAACAGTGTTAATACAATACCCAAGTTTCTTTGGGGTACAGGTATCAAACTGCTATAAACTGATAATAAGATAACCTTTTTTTCCATCTGTGCTCTTAAGCGTCTTCACTCTGCGTTTTCTTACAGCAGTAGAGCTTTGACCTCTGACCCAGGTCCAAAACCTACTTGCGCAATAGTCAGTCACATATTCTCAGCCTAACCCAGCCAAGGTTTCATTAAACTAGGGTTTCTTGACAGCCCTGGAAGGCTTTCCTGACTGGGTGGGAGTTAATGAATTTTTAAAATATATTTTCTTCAAATCCGTTAAACATTTATCGGATGATATGACCATATATGGTTATATCAACTCAATATGCCGACATCCCTCCCAAAATGGCCAATGATGGGCCTGGAGGGGGAGGAAAGGGGAGGAGCCCCAGGTGGGCGTATCCACAGCTCTGCTTCCCAACCATATTCTGCACCATTGCACCACTGCTGGTGTTTCCCAAAGCCTGAAGAATGTTTCAAGGGTTTCTCAACAGTAAGAAAGTCAAGAAAGACAAGCCTAACCTATGAGTTGTTGAGAGGATTAAATAGGGGGGCGGCAGAATATTGTAAACCAGATTTGGATGTCCATTGGGGAGAAAAACAGGGAATAATCAAGCAAATCCACTGGCTAAGTCAGGTCATTAAGAGATGTTCGCTTGTACTTCTGTCCACGTGGACTGGAATCAGAGGCTGCTTGGTGCAATGAATAGAGGACCAGTCTAGGACCCAAGAACCTCAGCCTGAACAAAATTCCCACTTGCTCTAAACTTTGCTGTGTGACCTTGGGCAGGCTGCTGGCTCACACAAGCTAACCTATTTACCAAACTTGATGTGAAGGGAGTGGGGGCAAGAGACCCATGTACACCACTTTAAATTCATTGGAGGAAGGTTAGGATAAAAATATATAGATGAGAATGGTTCTAATTCCCTAAGTAATGCCGGAAGTTGCCAGTCTAGGAGTGGTGGTGGAGGAAAGTGATATCAAGCTGCAACCAACTTATGGCGACCCCATAGGGTTTTCAAGGCAAGAGATTACCAGATTTGGTTTCCCATGGCCTGCCTCTCCAAAGCTACCGTGGGCTTTCTTGGTGGTCTCCTATCCAAACCTTGCTTCGCTTCTAAGATATGACCAGATCGGGCCACCTTGGGCCATCCAGGTCAAGGCACACCTCTCTAAAAAGGGTCAGTGAGCTAGACTCTATAAGAGTTCCTCAACTGAATCATGGCCTTGAATTCTACAGCTTTGCTTGGCCAAGTTTTGAAGTCTTCTTCCATCCAAGGAAGGCTTTTTTCTTGAAAAAGAGCCTCTTCATCAGAAGAAGTCTGCAAAACCTGGGTTATGTAGAGAGATGGATTCAAACTACTCTTGTCAAGAAACATGGAATGAAGCGTTTTCAGCATAAAGGAAAATATAATCACAAACATATTCCCAAGAAATCATAGAGGTTATCCTTAGTTTGGGTCCTAACCTTAAGGCTATACACGGCCTGGATCCTACCTATCTGCAGGACCGCTTATCTGCTTCTGTCCCCTGCAGAGTACTTTGCTCTGTGGGTATGAATCTGCTGGCAGTCCCGGGACCCTGGGAAAGTTGCCTGGCCCTGGCCCCAGCCTGGTGGAATGTGCTCCCAGGTGAGCTACAAGCACTGACGGAGCTATCAACGTTTCGCAGGGCCTGTAAGATGGAGCTCTTCCACCACGCTTTTGTATGAGGATGGGGAGGAGAGCTGCCCTGGGATTTACGAACTGGAGACCTTGCTATCTGTATCATAGAGTGGATGCAGTTGGGGTATGTCAGGGGTAGTCGAACTGCGGCCCTCCAGATGTCCATGGACTACAATTCCCAGAAGCCCCTGCCAGCATTCGCTGGCAGGGGCTTCTGGGAATTGTGGTCCATGGACATCTGGAGGGCCGCAGTTTGACTACCCCTGGGGTATGTGATCTATCGACTGGAATAGGGGAAGAATCTGTTGGATTGTTAGATTGTAATGTTCTTTTTATTGGGGATTAATTGAAGGGGTCTTATTGAGATTGCATTGTTATGTTTTATTGCTTGACCTTGTTGTCGCCTTGGGCCAACTGTGTCAGGAGGGGTGGGGTATAAATTGTATAAATAAATAGAAAACAGATAACTAAATAAATAGATAAATAAATAAACAGTGTGCAAGACAATAAGCAAAATTTACATATATATTCTTTGTGAAAACACCACTGAAGACTAGGGCTTCCCTCACATACATGACCCCCTGCCCACCACCACCTCCTTCATCTCCTCCTACCCTACCCCCCCCCCCCATTTCATGCAAGCAAAGGACATCCAAAATGATTTTGAATCACCCATTTTATTGGGACAGGTGTAAGCATCTGCTGTCTATGCCAATGCTCTCCTTTGCCGGCAAAGAAAGGTGCCGTTTTGGTTCAGCAGCTTTAAAAGCCTCCGGAGAGCAAGCAACGAAAGAATGCAGAAAGCGCCAGGCGAAGAAGGAAAGGCACTTTAAGTAATGAGGTTTGTCACTCAAGGCTTCTCCTAAATTGCTTCCAAATATTTCCGAACTGTTTTGACAAAGAGATAAACAAAATGCCACCGTGGAACGCCTGCCCGGAAAAGTCTTTTTGGGGTTGAGTGTTGTTCGCAAACAGTCTTTATCTCCTTGCAAGTAGGCTTCGAATGAGATGCATTCAAACTGTTGTGGAGTTTGGGGAACAAAAGCCATGTCTTAATCCATTTTCGCCCAAGTTCTATCTCTAACGTAAGGGCTGCAATTTCCGCGCGACGCATAAACCTTAACCAAGCTCTCAACTAAGCCCTATCGGCCTCAGAAAAGTGGAGGGCAATTTTTATTTTGCTAGTTCCCCTCTCCCATAGCAGACCTCCACATCACCTCTCACACTCTATGGCAGGGGTAGTCAAACTGCGGCCCTCCAGATGTCCATGGACTACATTTCCCAGGAGGCCCCTGCCAGCGAATGCTGGCAGGGGGCTCTTGGGAATTGTAGTCCATGGACATTTGGAGGGCCGCAGTTTGACTACCCCTGCTCTATGGGGATCCACAGACATAAGCCCCCATCCCCAATTTAGGGGGTGGTGGAAAGGGGATTGAGGAAAGCATTAGAGGGAATGACCTCAGAAGCCAGAGTTCTCATTCTGTTAAAACTCAAATCAAGTCAAGATTCTTCAGTGACTTAAAAAAAAAAGCAAGCAACTTTTCCCCTAAATTCTGCAGCACTAAACATGCTGCGTGTAAAGCCGGGCAAACTGCTATTCCCCCGTACCGCCCTCCACCTGGCTTCACAGAGTCGGTGCGTCTGGAAAACTCTTAGCAATTAAAGTGCCTAGGGAAAGAGGATTTAGGGTTCTTTCTCCACCCCCCACCGTTCTGTGCAGCCTGCACTTATCAGGTCTATTTAACTTGGGAAAGGAAGCCTCTTCTTAAACAACAGACAATCCTCCAGGTTTTATTGTTACAGGAAAACTCTTTCCAATTTTAAAGCAACGTCCACTCTTGTTCCCCCACCCGCTCCTGCTATGGCATGCTTTTTCCTGGCATATTTTAATGAGCGGACAATCCCCCAAATAGGTAGTTGTGCGTAATTACACAGGTGCTCATTAAAAGGGATTGCTCCTTCTAAAGGCTGACTGCACCCAAAGAGTTTCCCTTTTGTTTGGCGATTTATTTAAGGGATTAGGGTCCTGCCTGTCCTTTGTCTGACCAAAGGATCCTTTACCGGGTGGTATGCCCCCCCCAGGGAAGAATTTGCAGAGATGAAGCTGAAGATGGTCACAAAGAGGGTCAACTTTTGGGGCTTTGGTTTTCATCTCGGCCATTTTTTTCTATCTATGCAGCCAAAGGAAAGGACCGATAGGGGGATGATGATACACCTGGGGCCTTTTCGCACGGGGATCTTTGTTGCAAATTGTTTGCGGAATGAAAAATCGCCATTTAAAATAGTGGAATTCGTCGTTATGCATACCTGCCTTTGTAGTGGAATCAGTTGCGTTTTTTAGCGTTTCCCACAGGCTTCTGGTCTCGGCAGAAATCGCTAGAAAGGAAGCGCTATTGCCAAGCTCGTCCCGCCCCTGGCCGTCAAGCAGCCAATGGGCAGCCGTTAGCATGCTCCCAAACAGCCCCTTTCCCTTTAAGAAAGGTTTTTTAAAAAAAAAAACAGACCCATAGCAACGAATCTAGGTAGATTCGTTGCTACGGAGAGACCCATCCAGCTGCCTAATGTGAGCTGTCGTTTGATTGTATGATCGTTTGCACGCTGCCTCGAGTGATAAAAAAAAAATTCCCCCCCCCCTTCTCACGGCCCCGATTTTCGGCTGAATTTATGTGTAAAAAATAAAGGGACTTTATTTCAGCAAACGGGCTTTTAAGTGGTTTGTGCTTAGTGACTAAAGGTGAAGGACTGAAGCCAGGGAAGCCTCTAAACAGAAAGAGGCTCGCCGGTGCGTTTATCCCCGCTCGCTCGGAGAAAAAAAAATGGCGATCGCTTCGCCGGAAGTTTGGAGGAGAGAGCCAGGGGGAGGGACTTTGAAGAACCAGCAACAATGGTAACGCACAGGTCTTTAGCGCTACTGTTGCAGATTGGTTGCAGGAGTGTATCGCTATCCGGAGGGTGAATCCACTTTTCTGGATTCCCCTGAAAGCGCCACAACGAAGCGCTTTTTGCGGGTCGGTTTCAGGATTGTTGCAGATTGTCTACGACGTCGTGGGTTATGGCAAATTAGTAGCGTTTCCAATTAGCAACCATTGTGCTATTTTGAAGCCGTGCGAAATGGCCCCCGGAGACATGTTTGGTCCTTTCAGGAGAGGGCTTCTCGCTCCTGCTGGGGTTGTCAGCTGGCTCGGAGGGAAAGGTTGTGTCCTTTTACTGGAGGCTTAATGGGCAACTGAAGCATGTCATGGCATGAAGGTAAATGACACATAATCTGGTAAATGGCAACCTCAGTAAAAGGGACAGGGTACTTTTCCTCCAGGATCTCAGCACAGGTTGCATCCCATGCAGCAGAAATGTTTGAAAGCCACTTTCAGCTCACTTCGGCCACAACACTGAGAACCCAAATCACGGTTTGAGCTTGCGGCTAATCGGGCAAACCCAGCTTTGCAGCTGCTTTCCTCTTCAGTCTCCACAGCTCTGAAGGCGGCCTTCGGAACAATGGCCATTCCTATGGATTATCAATGCATTACAACCAGGGTTAGCACAAAGCCATTTGACGCACCTTAATTGATGATCCTGGTTTGCCAACCGCAGAAGCATGCAAAACTGGGCATCTCACCAAACTGTAACTAAGCTTTTTTAACCAGTGCGGTGGTTAAGGAGCGGTGGTCTCTAATCTGGAGAACCGGGTTCGATTCTCCACTCCTCCACCCGCAGCCCGTTGTGTGACCATGGGCCAGTTCTCCAAGAGCTGTTCTTACAGAGCAGTTGCCACAGAGCTCTCTCATCCCCACCTACCTCACAGGGTGTTTGCTGTGGGGAGAAGAAGGGAAAGGTGTTTGTAAGCCGCTTTGAGATTCCTTCAGGTAGCAAAAAGCAGGGTATAAAATAAAAAAAAACAGCTCTCTTTTCTGCATTTGGTATGATGGGTGAACTGAGCCAGAGCATCTGGTATCTTCCCAGGACAGTTTATCAGTGTGTTCGCAGAGTTGTCCATTGATGCATTAGAGAGTGGAGCCACTGTGGCAGATGGTCTGTGGATTTTTCTTTTACATTCCTTAAATCTTTGATCTGGTCATTTTAACTTGTCAGGATATAAATAAAGCTCGCCCGCAGGCCAGGAAAAGAAGACATCCTATGCCTTTCACAGAGGTTTAACGTCCATAAAGAGGCAGCTGAAGGTTGTCATGGCAAAGAGCTAACAACTGTTGTTGCAGCTCAAGCTGACCTTAAAAAGGACAACTGGAGGGACCGGTTTAAAAGATGGCAAGCCCTTGAGTCTACTCCAAGTGCCCCTGGCCACGGGCAAAAGTAGAACAGCTAAAAAGACAAGGCACATCTGGGATTGGCAGCTTCAGGTGGGGAAGTACCTGGAGATTTGGGTGGTGCAGCCTGGGGAGGGCTGGTTTTCAGCAAGGTACAATTGCCAAAGACTCCATCCTCCAAAGCAGTCATTTCCTCCAGGTGAACTTGCCTCTGCTCACTGGAGATCAGATGTAATTAGAGTAAGGTGACCAGATTTTAACATTGGTAAAGCGGGACACCATAGACAGGGGGGGGATCTTGATTAAAAATCTGGTCTATATGGAGCAACAAAGTTTCACAGAACGCATAGAACGCAAAAATAGTATTGTAATGTATATTTTTAAATTTCAACATAAGGACAATTTGCCTCCAAAAGTGGGACAATCCGGTCACCTTAAATTACAGGTGAGTGCTTTGGTGTGGTTCAGCCACCTCGGCGATCACCCAAGCCCAAGGCAGCCAGCACTGCAGCATGGAGGGGAAGGGGTGGCGCACCAGCTGGCGCACCAGAGTTCTGTGCCTGCGTGCGGGCGCTGGCTGGTGCACCTTTGCCGGTGCCACTCCTCCTTTCTGTGCCGCTAACCCCCTCAAGGTTTGGTGATTGCCGAGTCAGCTGAACCGCGCCAAAGCACTCACCCCTAGTTGTCATAGTGGGAACTCTCCAGGCCCCACCTAGACAGTTTACGCACTGGGAACTTCACTGCCCCAGCTCCTGTGCAGGAGCAAAAATCGGGGGCAGATGAGGCACACCGGGCCAAATGCTCCCCCATATAGGTACAGAAAGAGGTGGGGAAACCTGCCAAGACTAAAACTCCAGCCTGCAGCCTGGCATGAAACCTCCAGAGCATAAACGGTCCTAGAGGTTGGCCACTTTAGGTACATCTGACCCACTTCTCCTTGCAAAGGTTTCTGCGGAGTTCTGATTGGATCTTGTAGTGTGTCCTTGGGCAAAGCCCGTTCCCCCTATTTTGTAACATGAGTTCCCAGCCTTGTTAAGCTGGCAAGCATTTCTTGGAGTGCCAAGAAAGGGTAACGTACAAAACAAAAAAGGGATACAAATCTCAAACTAACTAGACAAGTTAGGAACCCAAAGGAAAATTTAAAATGCAAACATGTAGAATGAATGAATGAATGAATGAATGAATGAATGAATGAATGAATGAATGAATGAATGAATGAATGAATGAATGAATGAATGAATGAAGGGCACATATTAAAAATTAAAAACATCAACAAATCACGATAATATACTGTATTACATTACTCAATCACACACGGAACTGAGACCAAATGCATTTCCGCCCAAAGGGACTTTTCTCAGTGGTCAAGTTATTTTAAGATGCACGATTATAGCAAACTTTAGGCCTTGCTGAGGGGTTAAGAAAGTCTTGATGTTGAAGCTCCAACTTACCTACGTAACATGTAAAAAATATACTGGTAGGGAGCCCACACTTTAAAGTATACTTCCAAGGACCACCACTCGCTATTTCTGCCCAGCTCTCATTCATAAATTCATTCTCATGTGTTGTACTAGAAAGTTAACCTTGCTGGGATAGTAAATTTCCAAATGCAAAATACCGAGCTCTTCTCAGTCAAGAAACCTCAAATGGCTCCAAAATTTACCTGTGCAACCAAACTCCCGAATTCAGCATGCATGCATGCAAGGTTGAGGGTCATCCTTGACCGAGTCACGCATTTAGCATCTCTGCCCACACGGCACCAATCACATGTAATTCAGGGCAATGAGTATTGCTGTGACTGCACAACCCTCCTGCCAAAAGGAATTCCATCCTCCCTGGATTACCATGCAGGAGGCCTTTTGTCTCTTACGAGAAATAAACAGTGAATAAATGCTTTTTGATCTCCCTTATCTTAAAGTCAAGCAATATGGTCATTAGAACCCAAGTATGCAAATACTCCACTATCTGTTAGATGAACAAAATTCTCTCCAAAGATCTTTCGCATGAATATCGACTGATTATCCTGCAACTCACTGCCCACATCAAAGAACCCAGCAAACACCGTCCACCAAAAGGACTGATCCTAAAACAGGCTGAACAGTCCCTATCGAGTTTTCCAGAAGAGCCAACAAAGCCGAGTTTCAAAGCAATTCCTCAAAACAAATTCTTGCGGCTCCTACAGATCAAAAATTTGCTTTACCGGGAAATGTTTTACAACTCTCTTTGAAAACTAAAAGAGGTTTTCCTCAACAAAAGAGCAGGTGCCAGAAACCAGGAGCGATCTCCAATCAAACCCGCTCCTCTCTATTGCAGTTGAGATCAGAGGGACAAAAGGGACTCCCAACAGGTTATTCCTGTCCCAGATGTCAACAGTGAGGGTATGGGCTCTCTTGGAAGAGGTGTGGGATGAGACTGACACAGGTGTAGCTAGTACCAACAGACTTCAAAACCAAAGCGAGAGACTTTGGACTTCTGTTTGATTGCAATACCACTCAATAATGCAGAATAGATCTGAGAGCCAGTGTACACTAGCGGTTATAATCAGGGGTCTGGGAGACCCAGGACTGAATTCCCATTCTGCCATGGAAACATCTTGGGCTAAGGTGGCCAAACTGTGGCTCTCCAGATATCCGTGGATTATGAGCCCCTACCAGCAATGGTAATTGTAGTGCATGGATATCTAAAGAGTCACAGTTTAGCCATCCCTGGTCTTGGGTGTCCTTGGGCTAAGTTCCAGGGTTGCACCTCTAACATGGGCCCCCTGCCTACCCTGCATCTGTGGTTACTGCCCAGTTACAAGCTCCCCATCTTGAACGAGACCATACAGTAGGTCTTATAGATGGAAAGCTGATCTAGGAGATCTGGGTTCAGGTCTGCAATGACGCTTACCGTGTGACCTTAAAAGCAGTCATCCTCCATCAGCAGAAACCTCACAGGGTTGTTATAAGGGCAGAGCAAATGAGTCAATGACGGGGGAAAGCAAAACATTTCCAGTTCCGCATCTCCCTCATGTCAAACTGAACCAGTGAGCCTTTCCCTCGTGCCAAATATCCCCCATTATAATTAACACATTTTGATTTTCCGTCCACTGCTTACAAATGGCGTTTTAAGAAACACTAAAAAAAAAAAAGGCATTCAAATAAACACTCAAACAAATTGGGAACAGCAGAGATGAAGACAGGAATGGAAGGAGGGCGTACTCCAACACACCTAGTTCCAGCTAAAACTTGGCTGCATTCGCTCATTCATAAATGTAATTACAAATTGAAATGGGGTGGCACAATTCTTAACTATTGTCAAGTAAACTTTTTTTTTGCCAGTCAAAGGGCTGTACCGATATCTTACAACGTCCTACCCGCTCCCTTCACGCTCTCAGAATTAGGTACAAAATGGCAGGGCCAAGAAATCCCCCCCTTCCCCCAAAAAATTCCCTATGGGGGTTGGCAGCTACGCAAAGCAAAAGCCATTTGCCGAAGATGATGGCTGCGGCTCTCTCGCCCTTCCATGGGAACAAATTAACATTGGCATGCCAAACACAGGAAAGTAAGGAAATTAGAAACACTGTTCGGATTCGGCCGGCCCCTTTGAAATACTGTACCAGGCGCTACTGATGCCAATTAATGAAAAGCAGGAGGGCTTTGCTGAGCGGGTCTGGTTGGGGAAATGCATTAACACACATCCAACATGTTTGCACAGGAACCAGATTAGAAACATCTTGGTTCCAAAACAATATGGCAATTACGCCGGACACGGCCGAGCTCCAGGGTTCAGGACGCACAGAACTGAGCCTCGCCTTTGGAAGCACCGTGCAGGAACAGCACTGTGCAGGGCAGAGAATGGAGAAAATCCCAGAGCCAAATGTACCCCCCCCCCATTGGAAAACAGTCACCACCTGAAGAGAGTTATTCTTGCTGCTTTTCTGTATGTACTGCTTTTAAACGGGGGGGGGGGGGAATGAGCGTGCAAGGGGAAGCGTTCTATCATTCAGTTCAGCAGCCTGTTGAAATGGCCCAGCCCCAAAGAAGCTACACATTTGGATTGCATAGGTCAGCCGTGGCCCTGGCCGAGATAGCCCAGGCTAGCCCAATCTCATCAGATCTCGGACGTTGAACATGGATGGCCCTGGCTAGTACTTGAATGGAAGGTCTCCAAAGAATTGGGGGGGGGGGTGTTTCCAAAGAACTTGGGAATCTGCATCTACCAAACCCACAGAATTATTAGAGGGGTCACTGGTTTACTTTAATATAAGGCAGCTTCACATGTACATGGGAGAGTTCACCAAACCTATTGTCCATCCAAATTGAATGGGTTTTTATTTATTTATTTATTTAGAATCCACCTATTTCACCCAGTCTCAAAGCAGATTACAAAATATGCAACAATGCAATAGAAAGCAGGATAAAACGTGCAATGAATGGTGCAAGGAAAGTAGACTGCAAAGTCAGTAAAAGCACTTTAGAACATGAGATATAAAACTTTGTTGATCTTAAAGGTGCCACTAAAGGACTCTACATTTGTTATGACCTATAACAAATGGTGGAAAATGGGTTGTAGAAATTAGAACACAAGTCACTGCATTCAACAGATCTTTTAAGTGGAGATGCTGGGGATCGAACCTGGGACCTTCTGCATACCAAGCAGATGCTCTCTCACTGAGCCACGGTTTCTCCCCATTTCCAAGATAATGCTCAGGTATGGGCAGCTGCTGATCTATCCCTACGCGCACTGGCCCCTTCAGCAGACTTGGCAAAAGTGAGTCCGGCTGTCATAGGGGAGCATATTAAGAAAGGCTTTCCTTTAGATAGGTGAGTCCCAGGCCATGATGGATGTTGCAGGCTGATAGTACCTTAATTGAACCTGAAAATAACTGGTAACCCAACAAGCAACTGAAGAATACGTGTAACATGCATAATGCCCCCTATTCCCTGATTAGAATCCATCATGAGAACTGGCTTGACATGTCATTAAACATTGTGCCACTGTAATAATCATTTCATTCCCAGGACTTTCCTGCAATATCCAACAATTTATGGATCCTACCGAACTGTAGTTTAATGCAGAAACTGGTCATTCCATTTTTAAAATGTATATATTTGTATGCTGTCTTTGACCCCAAAGGGGACCCAAAGTGGCTTTTAACATTCCCCTATCCTCACAACAACCGTGTCAGGTAGGGTAGACCGATTTTTTTCTCACAACGGAGAGCAGAGGAGAAAATTCTGAGCCCAAAATAGCATCAAAACTTTGCCCTCATGACCTGATCCGGGATGACAGGGCTACACACAAGGAGTCCTATCTAGCAGCTTTTTCTGAAGCAGTTCAATGGTGGAGAGGTGGGGGGGAGGAGAGAGAACGCATGCAATTAAGTCAATCTGAAATGAACATTATTGAAAGAAGTCAAGTGTGTGACAAGGAAGGGCACGAGCGACGGATATAATTATCGCTGTACATTTCGAACTAAATTATCTACCTGGTCGCCATTGGGGGAGGAGGGAGACCCACTTATTGCAGTGAATTTCAGCCCGTCCTCTCAGCCATTAGTCACATTAGGCCCACTGAGCGGTGTAAAAACCAAATGTGTTATCATTTGAGCCACAAATTAACAGTTTCTGTATAAATATTAGCATTTCCTCGCTGCGGTTGAAAGAGAGAAGCCGTAACAGCTCGGACGGCATATTTCTTATTCCGACTAATTAAAAACAAAGGGCACCGGTGCAATTTAATATATTGATTCTAGCAGTGGGACTTAAAGGCCATTTTTATAATAAGTGTACACAGCTGCGGCCGCTCACCCACCGCCCCGTTTTAAACCTAATCCCCACATTCCTCCTGACAATAACATGACGGGATCCACACATCTCTGTATTAGCCTTAACCCCAGTGACACTGCCAGAATGTATTAAAACTAAAGCATAACAGTGTACTGTTTAAAAAGAAATCTGTCAACAGCCCTTGACTAGGCTTTAATAGCTAGAAGCTTTTTTTCCCTCTTCACCCCCCCCCCCTAAAAAAATTAATCTTTCCACCTACTTTCTGTCCCTGCCTCCCCTGTATGTATCCCAAAGAGGATGGTCTATTTTATTAAGAAAAGCAAGGTGCAAAAGCAGAGGGGAAGGGAGATTTTATCCACAGCTGAATAAACAGCGATCATGTGAGACTCAGAAGCCAGCCTGTACTAGGGCATGGGGAGTCCTTGGAGATCAACCTGCCCCCAGAATTTCGATGTGAGGCAACCATTTTGCCATGGCCACTGTTAAGTGCTCCCCACCTTCTGCCCTGCCTGTCTCTTCCTGCAGCCCAATGTGTTGAAGGATTGTCAAGTCCTCTCAAAATGGCCACCATAAATAAACAAACATGGCGGCAGCTTGGAAGTTCAAGACATGAATTTCAGGTTGAACTTTTTCCTACAGGCCTTTCTTCAGCCAGATACGTTAAATGCGGGTCTCTATAGCAATTTTTCCTCCCAGGGAGACTTCTTCCAACAAGCCTGTAAAACCACGCAGACTCTTTATCACCATCTTCTAAAAAAGGGGAGCAAGTCCTGATGAAGGACATCAGTGCAGTGTAATGGTTAAGAGTGTCAGGCTAGTACAGGGGTGGCCAAACAGATGTCCATGGACTACATGGCAGGACTCATGGGAAGTGCAGTCCATGGACATCTGGAGAGCCAGTTTTGCCATCCCTGGACTAACATTTGGGAGTCCCAGGTTCAAATCCCCATTCACACCATGGAAGCTCTCTGAGTAGAATGCTCTCTCCTCCCAACCTATATCACAGTGCTGCTGGGAGGATAAAATGGAGGAAGGGGGATGATAAAAGCTACTTTGGGTCACCAGTGAGGAGAAAGACAGGGCATAAATGACCACGTAAGATGGCCTTGTTAGGTCAAGTCTGCACTGCACTGCACAAGAATTAACCCTATTTTTCTTTGAACACAACCTTTTTCTTTCCAAATAAGAAAAATCTTCAGGAAAATGGAGTGCTATCCCTAAAGTCACTTCTACACACACACAAACATAAGTCAGTTAACTACCAAAAAAAATTCCCTGAGTAATCTTGCGCCTTCCTCCCTCAACGCTAAGAACTGTATAGCAAACTTAAGTAAACAAAGCATTTTTTTTCTTTTTGATGAATCACTACAACAAGGTACAGGGATATTATACAGGGTGGGGAGACCTGATCCTGAGGGTGTGACATGCCTAAAGGCACCCTGGGAGTTTGTGGGAAAGGCAAGATTAAGTCTGCTCCGTAACACCCTCTCTTAGCTGATGCCCAACGGCCTTGGACCATAATATTCTGTTCTGTGTTTATTTATCTATTCCGTCTTCCAACTTGGACTCAAGGCCGATTACATAGTGGTACCCCCAAAAAACCCCTGAAACTATAAAACCACAATCACAAGATGGTAGCAAAGAAAAATCTTCTAGGTTTTCCACAACGAAGGGGTTTGACAGATGGTGTGGCGTATCCTGTGGAGAACCACTGATCTTAACAGATCTACCCTCAATCAAAGACCTGGCAGAAGAGCTCTGTTTTATAGGCCATGCATGAAGAAGCATATCTCAGAAATAACACCTTTTATTGGCTGAGTGATCTCTCAATTTAATATTAATTTATCTAATTAAAGCATTTCTTTCTCACTTTTCCATATGGTTTAAGGTGTCATATAATAATGGTTTGAAACACCCCCAGATGAAACCAAAAGTACATAGCAAATCCCAAAATCTCCCCCCCCTCCCCGAAAAACGCCTGCTGTTTAAACCCCCTCCAAAGCCCTTGCATGCAAACAGGTCTTGCACGATCGCTGAAGATCCCCTCTTCAGGAAGCCCATCCCACAGAATTAGGCATGATAGAAAAGGCACAGTTAGATTATGTACTACTTGGTACATAGCGGGGGGGGGGGGGGGTGAGATGATGTCACCCTTCTGTAGACAGACATGATGGACCCAAAGTTAAAAGAACACTGGCCAACAACAAGATGGCCGCCCTTATGCTGTGATGGCTTTCATTATGCTCTGCAAGGTTGGCCACTCCCATCCATCAAAAGGACCTTTCCTTTGGTCTTCTCCTTCCCCCTCCGCAAAGTAATCTCTGTGTGGCTGCCATTAAAACCAGTGCAGCCACCATTCACACCTCTCCTAGAGCTATTAACACCTCATTAACATGTCACAAGCCCTCACTTTTCCTCCAAATGCTAGTATGGAGAGGCTACAGAAAGGGGTTTAAAGTATAGCCTCCAAAATGTATAGATTCCTTTTAAAGCTACTTGGTTTTAATGGCCAGTGATGAATAACCATGCACTTCAGTTTGGCTTTACTATCTGGGATCGGAGCTATTCCTTACCGGGCTCTATTTTAAGAGCATTCCGCATAAGTGATTCAAAATCTTGCTTCACCTAACTTCCATGCCTGGTAAATGTATATACCTAACTGTGAAGATTACATGAAGCAGGGTTTGAATCGTATGGAATAGCTCCAGCCCTAGGTAAGTGCAATAAATAGTTATTTATTAAAACACGTATAGCCTGTCTGACCTCATGGTAAGAATATAGTTAAAAATAATTTCCAGCTCAAGCCAGAATAAAATAACAAATTCTAAATCTACGCTCCCACCCTTTCAAGATGCCTGTCAGTCAACAGTACTAGTAAAATTTGACTGCATAGGACCATAGGTTGAGGCCAGGTTGTGGAACGTCAGATGGGTCCCCCCTTCTGAATGCCCCACCTGGAGCTGGCGTATTTTGATCATTGCTCTGCAGGAGGGGGTTGCTGAGGGTGGGCTGGGTGGGTTGATTCTTTGATGTTTTCATTGTGTTTTCTTTGATGTAAACCATAGGTAAAGGTAAAGGTATCCCCTGTGCAAGCACCGAGTCATGTCTGACCCTTGGGGTGACGCCCTCCAGCGTTTTCTTGGCAGACTCAATACGGGGTGGTTTGCCAGTGCCTTCCCCAGTCATGACCGTTTACCCCCCAGCAAGCTGGGTACTCATTTTACCGACCTCGGAAGGATGGAAGGCTGAGTCGACCTTGAGCCGGCTGCTGGGATCGAACTCCCAACCTCATGGGCAGACAGTTCCAGACAGCATATCGCTGCCTTACCACTCTGCGCCACAAGAGGCTCTAGAGGGAGAAGATGTAAACCATAACAATCAATAAATACACACAGGAATAAAATACAATTCAATAGAGCTCAAAACAGTACACTAATACCATATGTTTTAAAAGATAAGGAATTTAGAAAACATTCACAAAAATGCTGATGCTCAGAATTCAGAAGAACGGAAAATTCTAATTATTGTAATCTCTGCTCCAAAACCTGTTATTGGTTATTAAACTCCCCCCCCCCCACAACTGCTTAGGCTAAAATAAATCCCCAAAACAGAAATACATGACAGCCATGTCTTCCCAGCTGGAACTACACTGCCATGGCATCTGGACTTCCAGACAGTATTACTGGCATACAGAACATACGACATCGAAGTAGAATTCAACAAAACTTCTGCTGAGCTTTGGTTGTCTATACAATTACCTGAAAATCATATCTTCCCACCCTAACACCTGTGGCCTTAGTAAATGTGCATAGCAATCACCTTTCCATCTTCTCCCTGAAGGCCGCATTCTGGGACAAAGCCACATCTGGAACAGTATTTTGAAGTGGGTAAGTTTATAAAAGCTTCCCAAATTGCTATTTGGACCTTCCTTCAAAGAGCTTGGGGTGCTCCATGTGGTTCTCCCCCCCCCCCATTTTATCCTTCCAACAATCCTGTGAGGTTTGACACTCTCATCACAACACCTAACTGGTTTTTATACCCTGCTTTTCACTGCCTGGAGGAGTCTCAAAGCAGCTTCCAATCGCCTTCCCTTTCCTCTCTCCACAACAGGCACCCTGTGAGGTAAGTGAGGCTGAGAGAACTCTGACAGGACTGCTCGGTCAGAACAGAACTATCAGGGCTGTGATGAGCCCAAGATTACCCAGCTGGCTGCATGTGGAGGAGTGGGGAATCCAATCCGGCTCACCAAGATTAGAAGCCGCTGTTCTTAACTGCTCTAATATGATTAGGAGCTCCAGTGGGAACATAGACCTGGATCCCCAGCTTTGCGGCAAAGCTTCACACAGCCTAGGACTTGCTCACCAATGGCTGTCTAATGATGTGGTCAGGTGAGGCAGATATTCAGGTGCTGGAGCTGGCAGTGGGCTGGACAGCAGCCAATAACGGAAGCTCGATCCAGGAGCGGTTGGGCAACAACAAAGGCAATCAGGTAGTGAGGAATCAGGTGTTCAAAATGTGCTATTTCCATCCTCCCTGGGAAATAGCAGTCTCACAATCTGGCCCTGCAGGTGGATGGCTCAAGTATCTCCCGTAGTTCTATTTATTTATTTTTTTAATTTATATTGCACCACCCACGGCAAAGCCATCCCGTGGCAGGTCACAACGTTAACCCCCCCCCCACATAAAAAACCACATGGAACCACCATACATGAAAACAAGCAGGCGGTAGAAAATTCACATCCCTCTTCCCCAACTGCACCTCGGTGTGCCAGAGAGTTTCATATGTCTAAGCAGTTTCTGTGGCCTTCCCTTGAAATGAGAGCCGCGGTCATGTTACCTATGCAATGATCGCATCCAGCTAGGATCACTGCGGCCCTTTTTATGCAGAGCTGCCTTCAAAGGCTATTTGAACTTCAGTTGGTGCTAAAGGCAAAAGTGCTCCCTGTAAGGCAGGGGTAGTCAAACTGCGGCCCTCCAGATGTCCATGGACTACAATTCCCAGAAGCCCCTGCCAGCAAATGCTGGCAGGGGCTTCTGGGAATTGTAATCCATGGACATCTGGAGGGCCGCAGTTTGACTACCCCTGCTGTAAGGCATGCTTCTTGACAGTATTTAAACAGCAGTCTGTCTCCAGGCACTATTTATTTATTTATTTATATACCGTCCTCCCCGGAGGCTCAGGGCGGTTTACATAAGAACAAGGAACAACACATAAAACAGTCTATAAACATGTGAATAATCTTACAATAATAATAACTAATAGTTGTAACCATATAACAGTATAAACAATATAAACAGTGCAACAATGCAAACAGGTCCAGAGCATATTGGTGGAATTCTGAGGGGGGCACAGGGGGGGGGATCAGGGTCCCCCTAAAGCCCTAAATGGCCCTGTGACCAGAAGTTGTGGTCTTATATGCACATCCCTGATTTCCAAAGTAACAATGATTGGGGACAAGACGGAACCTTCTCAGCTGTGGCTCCCTTATCTTTGGCACACCCTCCCTACAGCTCTGTGCCCAGCCTCAAATGTGACAAAGCATAGTTTTAGTTATTATTATGAAGAAGAGTTGGTTTTTATATGCCGTTTTATTCTACCAGGAATCTCAAGGCCACTTACAATCATCTTCCCTTTCCTCTCTCCACAACAAACACCCTGTGAGGTAGATAAGGCTGAGAAAGCTCTGACAGGACTGCTCTGTGAAAACAGAACAATCAGGACTGTGACTGGCCCCAGGTCACCCCGCTGGCTGCATGTGAAGGAGCGGGGAATCAAACCCAGCTTCAAAGATTAGACATCGCCTCTCTTAACCATTACATCAAGGTGGCTCTCTATTGCATATTAGTTTGCTGCACGAGCTTTTGATTTTTTTTTTAATTCTGAGAGCACAGGACGAAAAGTATTTCACATAAACGGGATCTTTCTCCCATCCTATTTCCGCTTGCAGTTTCTATGGTCTGCACAGTCAAGGCCCAGGGATCCCCAACATGATGCTCGTAGGTACCACAGTGGCGTTTTTTTAGGAATTGGATGAGACCAGGAATTGGATGAGACCTTTCACCCAGCAAGACTTCTGATTACTAAAGATTTGATTGACACAGCAATTAACACAGCACAAAAATGTACATTGTGTTGCTGCAGTTATCCTACAGTAATCATTTTGTGGCTGGCTCCGCCTCCTGTGGCAACCATTTTGTGGCAGCCATTTTGCTGCTAAGCCCAGCATATTGTGTCAGAATCTCAATTGCGTCCACAGGCTCAAACAGGATGGCAATCCCTGTCATAGGCATTTGTAGGGGAAGTCTCCTGATGACTGTTACCTAGCTCTGAAACTCTTTACTAGATTTTTTTAAAGCAAACATTTCTCAATGGCTAGCCAGCTTGGTGTAGTGGTTAAGAGCAGAACCTTCTAATCTGGAGAGCCGGGTTTGATTCCATGCCCCTCCACATGCAGCCAGTTGAATGTCCTTGGGCTAGTCACAGTCCTTTTAGAGCTGTTCTCACTGAACAATGCTGTCACAGCTCTCTCAGCCCCACCTACCTCACAGGGTGTTTATTGCGAGGAGAGGAAGGGAAGGCAACAGTAAGCTGCTTTGAGACTCTTCCAGTTGGTGAAAAGCAAGGCATAAAACCCAACTCTTCTTATATCTACCGACATTTGATACTGGATATGTGGAAGAAGGCATTCTGCAACAGAATATTTGTACTGATGCATTAACATAGTAGGAATACTAACACCAGTCACTTTTTGCCTTGAGTCTTTGGGTGGCTCGCTTATAAATCTCAATATATAATTGGCCTATTTACACGCTTTTTGAGAACAAGCCACAGGGCTTAAGAAGAAGTGAAAAGGGGAAAATGGATTTATCCTGATGTATGGACCACGTCATGTGATCTCGTATGGGGCCTTCCCAGAGCCATGCTTTAATCTGCTTTGTTTCAAGTGGGGAAATAGGCAAAGATCAAATAAGTTCAAATACGGGTCAGATATCCTTGGGAGGAAAAAAAATTTCTTTTGATTTATACAAGCAGGAAAAATGAAGTTTCAGCAGTGCGATTAGGAAAGGGTTACTGCAAACACAGCTGTACACATACCCTTATATCTGAAGTGCTCCAAAGTGGGGGGTGAAGGGGGGGGCGAGAAAAACTTTGCGACATCTATATTAACCTTTGGCTGTGCACCAAGGAAGGCCTGTAGCAAAATGGAATGTGAGGCAGGCCCTTCCAAATTTTAACACAAGCCAGGTTACAGCTGCAAATGTCTGCCCCCTGCCTTCACTTTACAAAGTAATCCCCAAAGGAGGGCTTTCTTCTCTCCTCCCTCCCCCCCCCCCTTTAAAATTGTTATAAGAAAGAAGAGTCTAATACTCCATGGGTGCTGAGAGTTGGTTATTAAAAAGGGCAAAGAAAGGGGGGGGGGAATTGGGTGCCAAACACTTGTCAGAAATAAAACGGGAGGTGCACAAGAGGGAAGAGAGGCACAGCCAGATGGTATGAAGTAAACTGGAAACTCCAGCATCTCCTCTCCTCGGACGTTTTCGTTTACGTGAACCCAAAAGCCACTCTTGTGTGCTCTTTCCAAGAATGAGTAATTTTACTATTTTTGCCCCCCTCCCCTTCACTGTTTGTCAAGCATTTAACCGCAATTTTATAGCTGTCAATGAGGCAACTCGGCTTGACAGAGGTTTTCGCTCTGACCGGACCCGAGAGGAAAACTGGGAAAAAAAGAAATCAGCCTCAATCCTCCCGGAACATATTTTCAGAAAGGATCTCGGAGCAGGTGGGAGGGTACCCCGACACTGCAGCCTGTGGAAACCTAGTTAAATTTAAGTCCATGTAGACTGCAGAGCTCCTTTGGAGGGGAGGGGAGAGAAAGCTCTCGTTCAAAACCTGTTGCAACCTGCACAAAACTAACATGCAAAACCCCAAAATCACAGCAATGAAGAAACAGAACAAAGTTTTGAGTCCAGTAGTACCTTTAAGACCAACAAAAAGTTTTAAGACATAAGTTTGTGTGTACACACACAATAATAGTACGTTTTATACCCCACTGTCTTCTATCTTAAAGAGAAAGTGGTTTAACACTTGCCTTCCTTTCCCCACAACAGACACTCTGTGACATAGTTGGGGCTGAGAGAGTTTTAAGAGAACTGTGACAGGCCCAAGGTCACCCAGCTGGCTGCATGTGGAGGAATGGGGAATCAAGCCCAGTTCTCCAGATTAGAGTCTGCCTCCGCTACATCAATCTGGTTTGCAGAATGTAGCCGGATTCTACTGATTTAGCGCTGGTTTTACCACCACTGGAAAACTTTGCACCCTGACATTTTAATATTTTCTAATGGTTAAAGTCAGGTCTGCTGTCTGAGTGCAATGTACAAATGGACAGTGAAATCTTACGACCTCCGAAGTCCGCTGAGCTGGGGAAGGAAGAAATCTACAGTCCAATCTCAACAGTTCTCAGGAACAACGTAGGGTCAATATTTGGATGAGGGACCACCAAGGCAGGCTCTGCAGAGAAAGGCAATGACAAACCATCTCTGCTTCTCACTGACCTTGAGAGCCCCTTGCTGGTACTGCCATGAAAACCTCAGTTACATACATATGCAAGGGCTATCAGTTGCATGTTCAATGACCTCAAGTGTGTTAGATAAGTGCAACTCTGCTTAGGACCAAACTGATAATGGCGTGGATGCTTTGGAGCATCCAGCAGTATTTTTCGGAATCCCAAGGTACCCTTTGCCCTCATCAGGCTAGCCCAAGCTAGCCTGATCTTGTCAGAGCTGGAAAGCTAAGCGGGGTCAGCCCTGATTAGTACTTAAATGGAAGACCACCAAGGAAATGCCAGTTCATTATGCAGAGGCAAGGACAGCAAACCACCTCTGAATATCTCTCATCTTGAAAACCCTATGGGGTCGCCATAATTTGGCTGTGACTGGATTCCCAAAGTGTAGCATGGAAGTCTTTACAAGTTTACAAATATGTATGCAAAACTATGTCTTAGGGAAATCTGAAGTTCTTTGAAAGCTTCTTGGCAAGAAGAAAAGCAGCTTGACCGTCCCCTCTTGGTCTTTCTCTCCAACAGGTACATGATCTCGCGTGTATTCTCTTCGCTAACAGACTTTCCTAGAGCTCCCAGGGGAGTGAGCTGGTCATAGCTTTGTCCCAGGATAAGTAGGGTTCACTCAAGAAATATAAAAACAGAAGAAGAGACGGATTGCAGAATCAGACCAGAGGTCTATATACTAGTCTAGCATCTTGTTCCACGCAGTGGCCAACCAGTTGCCTTGGAGAGCCAACCATCAGACCACAGAAGCCGAAGCCTTCCCCAGATGTTGCCTTCTGGCACTGGTGTGTCAAGCTTTACTGCATCAGGATGTGGCTTGGTGGCAGAACCACCTGCAGGTTCAGTCCCCAGCATCTCCATGATGCTGAAGACCTCAACCTGCAATCCTGGACAGCCACTGCCAGTACAATGCTGACTTTGGGAGGCCAGTGGTATGATTCTGTATAAGATTAAGTGACTTAGTTGTTAGCTTAATAATGTTACTGTGGTTAGCTTAATAATGTTACCTATGTTTTGATGCTGGTCAATTACTGTAAATAAACAAACGAATGAATGAATTATGTATAAGACAGCATCATGCTTTGTCATCATTCCCAGTAGCCACCGATAGACTTGTCCCCCATGAACTGCAGTCCCCTTTTAAAGCCATCTATTATGTTTGTGGCCATCCCAACATCCACAGGCAGTGAATTCCACAATTCAGTCCCTCCATGAAGGACTATTTCTATCTTGAATCTATAAGTCACCAGCTTCAGACAGCAACTAGAATCATAGTGTTGGAAGGGGCCAAACAGGCCATTCAGTCCCACCCCCTGCTCAATGCAGGATCAGCCTAAAGCATCCAGGATAAGGATCTTCCCAGCCGCCGCTTGAAGACCACCAGTGAAGGGGAGCCCCCCAACTCCTTAAGCAGCCCATTCCACTGCTGAACTACTCTGTGACATTTTTTTCATGATATCTACATGTCATTTAAATCCATTATTGTGAGTCTGTTGGAAAACACATGCTCAAGCATTTCCTGGGTCTCATTTATATTGCCGTAAGACCATAACAGAGAAATTATTTATATCTGGGACTCTACAGTCCAGCTCCATCTTTCTGTTCCCTGGATGGCATCGCATTCCCTAGGTTTCTACATGAAAACTGAATGCACAAGAAAGTAAGAGAGTAGCCAATAGGAAACAAATACTTCAGGAGCCAAGAAAAGACAAAAGTTACTCCACAATCCTATCAAACTTAGGCCAGTTTCATGCATGGATTTAACACAGAGAACGTTTGTTTTCGGCAGCCAGGCTGGCAGATAACATTCCACAAGACACCTGAGTGCGTCATGAGGTTCTCAAACTGTTTACCTTTCAACTTAGTCCCACCCCCCAATTCAAATCATATTGAATTGAATCTGAAGTTGACCACACCTTCAGAACACTTTCCATGATGGTGCTCACCTGGGCCCTACCTCCCTGCTTCATGCAGAAGCACAGGACTTCCTCTTCATACTACGCTGAAAAAAAAATTCCAAGAGGTAACTCGTACATCTCTTCCGTAAGTTCGGAGTACCACGCACTTGTTCTTCCTCGCTTGGCATTTCCTTGCTAGCTACAAAGCCTCTCTGTCTTTTAATAAAAGGATTATTTGTTCCAAGTGCAAAATCTTTTCCATCTCCTCTCCCCGCCCCAAAAAATCCTCGGGAAACTCACCTGCCAAGCAACCAAAAAATCCCCAAACTAATTTTTCTGCTCTTAATATACTGGCCCGGTGGGGGAGAATCATCTTGTAGGAAATGGCCAGAAAGACAATTTGTAGCACCACAATGTGACACTGGCATTTATTTCTGATTTTCTGCGCTTTAACCTCACTTGTCCCAGTCATGTAACAGAACCCTGACTAGGGAAATATGATGCCCATAAAGGTATCTCTTACCAAACCAAGGCACAAATGCTTTTCATACAGGCAGTGCTTTAAAGATTCCCGTGGAAAGCGTTCGGTTTAAAAAAAGGGAGATGGGGAACAAAAAAAAAGAAGGAAGAAAAAGATCCGCCCCACAATAGATTTTCTAATTTCCCACTGTCAATAGAAATGTAGGCCCGGCCGCAGGTGCTGGGCTGTATCCTCTGGTCTGCCATGAGCCTAATTCATTAAGGAGTCTCTAAACAAGCTGGCCTTTGTCCCGTGGAGATGAAAGACCAGCAGCCACAATGGGATGAAAGGTGTGCACAGGGATGAAGAAAGCCATTATGGATCGATGTCCTTTCTTAAACTTGTCCTGGCTTGCACTGTTGACAGGGGAACAAAACCGTACAGACAAACCCTTCAGAAGTGTCTTGTTGCTGATAGCCCCACCTGTCTACGCTTAAAATAACTGGATCTTACCTATCCTCTTACTAATAACTGCCCGCGCTGACAGCAGGTAAATACAATAAGATCTATCGGAGAAGCAGGATTCCTCCAAGAGACCCCTTTTCCCAGCCTGCAGTGGAGAATCAGGCCGGTTCATATGACCAATGGGGTCAAATGAAAAAGGGCTTTTCTTGCGGATGGCGGCAAGGGGTAAGTGCAACCCTCTCCCTTTTTTATATGTTGTAATAATCAATTCCTGCCCATCTCCAATACTGTTCCTTGGGATTCCCAGTCCACTAAGAGCTCCAGAATGTAGCAGTGTCAATCCTCACTAGGGTGTAAACTGCACGGAGCTTTTATTCCAAACCCAGATCGATTCAGTCCCTGCCGTCTACACAGAATGCGATTTCCGTTTGGATTTGGGGCGATTTAAATTTTCCTTCTGCAGCAAGAAGGATTGATCCGGAGTGACCCAACCTTTATTGTGCGATATCTTAGAGCACTTTTAATCCTCAATATCTGGATTGGGAAAGAAAGCTCCATGGTAGAGAACCTCTGATAGGCTACACCTGGTCATGTGACACGCTTGCCTTAAAGGAGAAGCCCCTAATTTCTCTCAACTTCTGTCGATCCTGGATTTCTCCTCCCTCCTCTGCCTTTTTCGATCTTCTCCCCCACCCCTCCAAGAAAAGAAAGAGGCTCCCCGCCTGGCTCCTCTCCCCCCCCCCCTTCAAGAAAAGAAAGAAAGAGGCTTGGCTCCCCCCACCACCACCTTCTGAGCCTCCCTAACCACGTGCAGAAGACTTTCCTGTTTCAATGGGGAGGAGGGGGGAGAGGAAGACCCGAGTTCAAAGTGATCTGAATTCAACAGGATTGACAATGGAATAAAGAAAGTAAGTGCAGACTCTGCCTAGGACACCTTGGAGAGCCCATACTGGATCTGTATTGAGGCAGCTGCATTGGCTTCCGATTGAATTCCCGATCAGGCTCAGGGTATTGGTATCGACCTTTAAGGCCATCCCCCATCAGGACCCAACACATCTGAGGTATCACCTAACTGACTATATCCTCCTGAGAGCACTTTGCTCTGCCAACACAAACAGGCTGGTGATCCGAGAGAGATGCGCTTGTCCTCTGCCGGAGCCTTCTCAGTCCTGGCCCCGACCTGGTGGAATGAGCTCCCGGATGAGCTGCAGGCCATAAAGGGACTGCCTCAGTTCTGAAGGGCCTGCTAAATGGAGCTCTTCCTCTAGGAGCTTGGTTGAGGCCAATAAGCAGCTACAGCTATCTGGAATATTTTTAAATGGTTTTTATGTTGTTAAATGGTTATTCTGATTATTGTGAATCTTATATCTTGTTGTAAACCATCTCAAGACAGCTGTGCAGAGAGGAGCAGTTAAAGATATCTAATAAATCTAATAAGTAAATAAAAATTCGGGGCTGCAGCTGGAAAGGGGGGCTAGAAAGTCCCATTCCACTGGTGCGGGGAGAGGAAAGGGAACGTAACTGTATGCCACTTTGAGACTCCTTCGGGAAGAGAAAAGCGGCATATAAGAACCAACTCTTTTTCCTCTTCAAATACCCTCCGTCAGCAGGGGTATACCATGGGATCCAAGCCAAAGGTCTCTGCTTCTAGAAAAGTAGCATACCAGGGAAAAGCCTTTCTTTCAGATACTCCATTCTTCTACAGGCAAAGTTGTTTTATTTCCAAAGGAGAGTACATCCATAGCCTCACTACAATACCTCAACACAGGAAAAGCCTTTCCTTGCAATTCAATTTACTGTATACACCGTGCCGAAGGAGGAGAAGTAAAAAGTTTGCAACCCTTCAAACAGAGTACTTTAGATTAGGGGTCCCCAACTTTTCAAAACTGTAGGCACCTTTCTAACCCAACGTGGAGGCCAAAGCCACAAAATGGCTGCTGCAGGAGGAGGAACCAGTTACAAAATGGTTGCCATAACTTATTGTCACACACAATGCAGATCACGGTGCTGTTGTGGCTGCTGCAGCCGCCAAAGCAACATTTTTTTAAAAATTGCAGAGTGGTTTTTAGTGCACACCATCTTGGGGATGCCTGCATAACCCAAAACTTAGGTTGTTTTCAATTAACACTCACTAAACAGTGACTGACCTCCAAAAAGAAAGGGGGGGGGGAAGCCTGTCACAGAATTTCACCCATAAAATTTCATGCCATCCGATGTCAGAGATGTTATTTATGCCAGAACTACATCTAAGATAACAAGCGGTTTATAATTCTATGATGATGATATGATGCAACATTTTTCCACAGAACGCTCAACCTTCTGCTTGTTCACAGACGTGGAATCCGAGATGCTCGAAACTCAGCTTTCAGACAGAGATTACATGCTAGAATGACCCCACAGGGCCTTTCACAACGGGAAGGCTTATGACGCCCCACAGGGGGTTGGCTCACTTCTGGCCACTGATGAAGCAGGTGATAGGCATCACCACCTGGATCCGCACCACTGCCAAAGGACCGCACCACTGGCCCAAGCCCCTGCAGACATAAACCAAGCCAGCAGCAAAAAAGAAAGCAGCAATATACCATAAATAAGCCCTGGTAGAGACCAGCAGTACGGTTTTCTGGGATAATCTGAAATAGAATTTTTTCCAGAAAGTATGAATAAATAATTTAAACAACGGTGAGTAGCTGTGTTGGTCTGAAGCAACAGAACAAGGCTTGAGTGCGGTGGCACCTTTAAGACCAACCAGGTTTATGTCTGGGTCTAAGCTTTCATGTACAAGAAAGCTCATATCCAGATTTAAACTCTGTTGGCCTTAAAGATGCCACTGGACTCAGATTCTGTTCTAATTTAAGTAATGAGCTACAAAAGCCAGCGTGGTATATTGGATAGAAGGGTGAATTAGGATCCTGGGTTAAGGGGAAGAAGAGTTGGTTTTTATATCCTGCTTTTCACTATCAAAAGGGAGTTTCAGCGGCTTACAATCGCCTTCCCTCCCTCTCCCCACAACAGACATCCTGCGAGGTGGGTGGGACTGAGAGAGCCCTGAGAGAACTGTGGTTGGACCATGGTCATCCAGCTGGCTTCCAGTAGAAGAGATGAGAATCAAGCCCAGTTCCTCAGTTTATAGTCCACCGCACTTTAACCACTAAACCAAATGGGCTCTCCCCTATTTCTACCCCAGAAGCCTGCTGGGTGACCTTGGGCTCATCACAAATGCTCAGCCTGTCCTACCTCTCAGGGCTGTTGTTGTGCGGAGGGGGAAATGGCCGTTTTAAGTCCCAATGGAGGAAGAAAGTGGGATATAAATAAATATTGTGATTTTTTTTTTGTTTTAAGAGCTGCCCATCCCCCCCAAAAAGCACTAGTACAGATTTTTTTTCTGTTTTTCTAAATATTCCCAATTTTTGCTTCTTCCATTATTTAACTTCTTAGTCAATCATATTTGGGGTTCTTGAGAAAGAAACGGGTAATAAAACGTTAAGCAGAACAGTATGGTACATATATTCAAATAAATGTAGTAAATCTTCAGAGTGCACCTGGACTTCTGCTTCATTTTACTACCGCAGACTAACATAGTTGCCCTTTTGCATACTTCAGTCAAGCAGCCACCTGTTTATCTGATGGCGGTCAAAAGTTCCACGATGCCAAAGAACAGGATGCCACCTACCTTAGGGGCGGGGCTGTGGCTTGGTGGTAGAGCATCTGCATGGCGTGCAGAAGGTTCCAGGTTCAATCCCCAGCAACTCCAGTTAAAAAGGTAGATGATGTTAAAAAGAGACTCTGGAGAGCAGCTGTCACTCAGAGCAGGGGTAGTCAACCTGTGGTCCTCCAGATGTTCATGGACTACAATTTCCATGAACCCCTGCCAGGCTCATGGGAATTGTAGTTCATGAACATCTGGAAGACCACAGGTTGACTACCCCTGACTCAGAGTATAGAGCAGTGGTCCCCAACCTGCGGGCCACGGCTCCCTCTCCCCGCCCCCCCCGCAGTAAAAAACTTCCCGGGCCGCAAGCTTGCGGCCCAGGAAGCTTCTTACTGCGGGAGGGCGGGGACAGGAAATCAGGGCCGCGCCCGTGTATTGTGTATTGTGCATGCGCGGGACGCGCATGCGCAAATGCATCATGCGCGGCCGAAATCACGCATACGCTGCACTTTTGTGCATGCACGAAAGTGCTGCGCATGCGCGTTTTCGTCAGCGCATGACACATTCGTGCATGTGCAATGCGCGGGCGCAGCCCGCTGCCCTGCCGGTCCTCAGAAAGGTTGGGGACCACTGGTATAGAGAATTATAGATGCACTGAGGAACCAATATGGCAATAAGATATCCAAAATGGACTTACATGGAGTCTTCTATCTTTATGTGTGGATGTGATTATAGGCTCATGCATTAGCTGGGTTAAGATGGCAATTCAGGACAGAACTAACAACATAGCAAAATTTATCCTACCAGCCACCTGCTATAATAATCAATGGTGGGAGAAAGACCCATCAAGTCACAGCTGCCTGATGAACGCTACAGAGGAAGGGATGGCAGAACTGTGGCTTTCCAGATGTTCATGGACCACAATCCCCATGAGCCCCTGACAACAGGTAGGTTCTGCTGGCAGAGGCTCATGGGAATTGTAGTCCATGAACATCTGGAGAGCCACAAGAAACAAATAGACCAACATTGGTGAGACAAACAGGAAGGGATGGGCTCCCCAAGCAACGGCTGGAGATATACTTATCCTGGTCACTTTAGGTTGATCCTGCACTGAGCAGGGGGCTGGACTAGCTGGCCTATACAGCCCCTTCCAACTCTATGGTTCTATTCTATTGGCTGCCTCTGCATGGTGATGGAGCATTTCCTCAGTGGTCTCCTTCCCAAGGACTAACCAGGGCTCCCCCTGCTGAATTTCTGAGATCTGACAAACCTGGCCCACCTAAGTCAGGCCTTATAATGACTAGTTACGATTTGAGTCAATTATATTATTTCACAACAGCATACTCATTTGTTCTGTAATTAGCTCGAACACCCAACCAACTGATAACCAAGTGCCCAGGGGTTGTGTCTTCTTGGAGCTATTTAAGCTGAGATTTGTCAGTGGGGCTTGGTGCAGGGTGGTCTTTACGAACCTTCCGGGTTTTTTTTAATGTTATGATTCCATGATTACCCTCTCCCCTGCTATTGCTTGATGATGATGATGATGTTTCGATTTATTCCCCGCCACTTCTCCCACTGCTGGCAGAATCCATGCATCTCATGAGCCTTACGTCAAAAGTCAGACTGTTGGACATCTAGCCTAATTCTAAAGCTCAAAGTAGACTTTAAAACTTGTAACATGTTGAATTTGGGTTCCCTGGACCTGACTCCCCATTGCCTATAGAAACACTGGATCTGTAGGGAACAGATTCTGCTTGGGACCACAGTGGGGGGAAGAAGAAGAAGAGTTGGTTTTTACACTCTACTTTTCTCTATCAGAAAGAGTCTCAAAGCAGCTTAAATAATCTTCCTTTCCTCTCCCAACAACAGGCACCCTGTGAGGGAGGTGGAGCTCAAAGAGTCCTGATATTACTGCTCTGTCAGAACAGCTTTATCAGTGCTGTGACAAGCCCAAGGTCACCCAGCTGGCTGCATGTAGGGGAGGAGAGAGAAATCAAACCCGGCCTGCCAGAACAGAAGCCATTGCTCTTAACCAAGCACAAGCACGCCATTTCCCCAGACCCAGATCATTAAAAGCCCTAATATCTTGCTGGATCCTAATTGACAGTAGCTCTCTACCAGCTAACTGACAGAGAAAGGTCTTCCCTGCCACCCATGACTGATGGTCCTGCAATGGTGTCTAGTCTAGATAGTAAAAACTCTCCAAGAATTTGTATCTAGATGCCAAGATCCTTCCACTTCAAAGCACTGGCAGATGGATTCCATGCATAGGTACATACTGAAGAACTAGTGTGGTGTAGTGAGTAAGAATGCTGTATTCGCATCTTGAAAACCTGGGTTCGAATTACCACTCATGCCATGGAAACACACTGGGTGACTGCGTGCCAGCCAAGCTCTCTCTGCCTTACCTTCCTCACAGCCTCAGCCTAACCTACCTCACAAGGGGAGGTTGAGAGGGGACATGATTGCCGTCGTTTTAAGTATCTGATAGGTTGTCACATAGGTTGTCCTTTGTTGGCAACAAAGGATAGGATCCGCATTAATGGGTTTAAACTACATGTAGAACAATAGCAAATAGAAATCAAGAAATAATTTTTCCAAGTCAGAGGAAATTCAGCAGTGCAATGGGCTGTTTAAGGAGGTGGGGAGCTCCCCCTCACTGGCAGTCTTCATGCAGCGGCTGGACAGATCCTTATCATGGCTGCTTTAGGCTGATCCTGCATGGAGCAGGGGGTTGGACTAGATGGCCCCTTGTATGGCCCATTCCAGCTCTAGGATTCTATGATTCTACAGGGTTGTTGAGAGGATAAAATGGAGAATGATGTAAGCCATTTGTGGTCCCCATTGGAGACAAAAACATGGTAAAAATGAGTTACAGGACAAATCTGAAGTCCCATGGCACCTTTAAAAGCAACGATTTAATTCTGAGTATAAGGTTTTGTGTGTATGCACCCTTTTCTCAAACCCAATACTCAAAATGAAACTCTGTTGGCCTTAAAGGTACCATGGAACTCCCACTTTGTCCTATTCCTTTAGACCAACAAGGCTACCCATCTAAAGGAGCCAGCTTGGTATAGCGGTTAGGGGTGCGGACTTCTAATCTGGCAAGCTGGTTTTTATTCCCCTCTCCTCCCCTACATGCAGCCAGATGGGTGACCTTGGGCTCGCCACAGCACTGATAAAGCTGTTCTGACCAAGCAGTGATATCAGGGCTCTCTCAGCCCCACCTCCCTCACAGGGGAGAGGAAAGGAAAGGCAATTGTAAGCCGCTCTGAGATTCCTTTGGGTAGAGAAAAGCGGTATATAAGAACCAACTCTTCTGCTTCTTAAATTATGTCACACATGCAGTGTAATGCTACTAGAAACACTTTTCAACCACACAGTGGTAAATCTCAGTGTGAACTGCCTCCTCCCTTATGCTCCTCAGAGAAGTTTAAGATCAAGCACACTAAACCTGGTCAAGATCCCCGGCCCCAAAGAAATTAAATTGGCCTCAACCAAAGCCAAGGCTTTCTCAGCCCTGGCGCCAGCCTGGTGAAATGATCTTCCAAGCAAGACTGGGGCCCTGTGGGGCCGTTCCTCTGGGCCTGTAAGAGAGACCTATTCCACCTGGCCTATGGTCCAGGCCTACAAACTCATCAGCAGCTGGCCTCCCTGCAAACATACAAACAAACAAAGACAGGAATACATGGAAATAACATCTAGACGCCACCTACTGACAACTACACAACACTGTATTCCTGTACCCCGATGGCATAAATAAACAGAAATGCCTTCGACAAGCTCCCACGTTTCTAACATTAGCTGTTTTAATCTTTTAATGTTTGATCCTAAATTTTAACATGCAAATGTTTTAGCTCTGTTATTCCAGAAGGGTGGCATATAAAGTGAGTAAGTACCTAAATAGTTTTGGTTTCGATTCAGGGCTAAACCTGGGTTTAATGAGTCCCAAAAACTATTCTTGCAGGTCCCAGCAATGGAAATCTGTCCTAGCTCAACTCAGCAACACTTGACCTCTTTTTAAGATTTTATGCCCCTCCCCAGCCTGTGTTTCCCCGCCTGCTCAGAAATTACCATCTCAACCAGCTATTTAGTTAATTATGATGGCTTAAGGAGACACAAGCCATCCTGAGCAGGGAATACCAGCCCTGGCTGTTGTCTGCTCCACTTAGCCTTCAAAGTGACTTGCCTGTTTGAGCTCCTTCTTGCCTTGTTTAGACAAAGCGGCAGGCTGGGTGGGATTGTTAAAATTTGACTCTGTCCTGAACTCGTGTTCAGATTTGGTGGGGTATCCACAGACATCCAATCTGTACATGCGGTGGTTTCACAGGCGCCATGTGAGGCAGGCTAAAAGCAGATGCAGGGGGAAAAACCTGGTACCTATAATTACACATTTTAAATAGAATGCCTGCCTCGGACAATGTTCTACTCAAATCCAGCTGGTTTATTCAGACCCGTCATGGGAGGGGGGGGGAGGGACTGCCATTGGACGACGGGTGACCCATTAAAAAGGCTCAGCCAACCGCGAGTAGAGAAGTGACAACTTTCCCCTACATTTGCATAAATCCATCCACATGTGCTTACCAAGGGAACGCACCCTGGCAAGCCCAGACTCCGCTAATTAGACCGAACAAATGAGGATTGGCTGGAAACCCCCACCTGGGTCATTGCAATCATATTCCACAACCTACTTATTGCAGAGGCCTTCCAAGCTGCCTGAATGGGACCCCTGCAGAGTCAAGGGAGTGGGGAGAAATCCCACTCACAAGCCTAAAAAGAACCATAATATCTCCTTTTCCACCAGGACCCTTGGCAAGCAGCTAGAACAAAACCACCAGGATTCTAAGGGCTTCCGAGGCCCTTTATTTGTGCAATGTCACAGGGTAGAGTATTGGTTGAGGCCAATGAGAAGATGGGACACCACCTAGGACCCTCCTCCAACATGCCATCCAGGACTAAAAGGAGGCAGTTCAGCTGGCAACAGGCAACTGTGGTGACTTTTAATGTTATGCGGTTTTAGTATGTTTATGCATCATTTTTGTTGTGAAGTGTCTCGAGGCAGCTGTGCCGAAAGGGGTGGTCATAGAAATCCAATAATAAATAAAAATAAAACAAAAACGACTGTAAATTTATTGGAACTTATTGTTATTTTATGGTTTTTAGGGGATGGGGTTATGTAAGCCGCCTCGAGACTTCGGGGGGAGGCGGGATATAAATACAACAACAACAATATTCCAACAGACTCCCGCGAGAACTATGTGGGAACATTTCCAACTTACGGCAGTCTTATGAATTAATTACCTCTAAAACATCATCTCCTCAGCAATTCCCCAGTAAGGAAAAGGTATCCCCTGTGCAAGCACCGGGTCATGTCTGACCCTTGGGGTGACGCCCTCTAGCGTTTTCTTGGCAGACTCTACGGGGTGGTTTGCCCTTCCCTTCCCCAGTCATTACCATTTACCCCCCAGCAGCAAGCTGGGTACTCATTTTACCGACCTCGGAAGGATGGAAGGCTGAGTCAACCTGCTGCTGGGATTGAACTCCCAGCCTCATGGGCAGAGCTTTCAGACTGCATGTCTGCTGCCTTACCACTCTGCACCACAAGAGGCTCTTAATTCCCCAGTATTGAGTGCCAACTGACTGGGGGGGGGGCTGTGTCTTAAAGCATTATCTTTTTTATTTTGGACTGTCTCTTCTTTGGGTTTTCAAGGAAAGAGAAGATCCAAAGTAGTTCACCATTGTCTTCTTCTGGGCAGTGCCTGAGTTTCATCTTGTTTATTTTACTTCAGTTTATATCCCACATTTTCTCTCCTCTTCTCCACTGAATCCTCACAGCAATCCTGTGAGGTAGATTACGTAAATTATAAGTGTGTGAGATTGGTCCCAGCCCACCCAGCAGGTTTCCACGGCAGATTGGGGACTCAAACCTGGGGTCTCCAAGATCCTCATCGGATGCTGTAAGCACACTGGCTCTTTTCATAACAAAAGGCACCAAAGGTATGTTGTGGTGTAATGGTTAGCGTTGAACTATGACTTAGAAGGTCCACTTCAAATCCTCATTCTTCCATGGGATCTTGCTGGCCAACACTGGGGTCATTCTCTTTCTCAGTCTAACCTACCTCACAGGTGACTAACATGATGGGGTGATCAACAAGTGGAGTAAGCAACTTTAGCTCCTGATTGGAGAGAAAAGCTGAGCAAAGAAATCAAAAGTAAACAAATGCTGAACCCAGTTCTAAAAATGCACATCGAGTACTCATAGCCAGACGGCAGCCACAGGGAGATGGACCAGGACAGGACGCAATCCTACTTCACACACCTCTCTGCAAACAAATGACATCTGAACAAGTTCCCGAGACCACTGGTACGCCAACTAGGATAACAGAGATGGAATGTCCCATAGAGGCCATCTAGTCCAACCCCCTGCTCAATGCAGGATCAGCCTCAAGCATCTAGGATAAGTATCTGTCCAACTGCAGCTTAAAGACTGCCTTAAAAGTAGGCCTGGTTTAATTTTGGCATAAATAGCTCCTCAAAGTTGCCCACGGCAACTGCAAACACAGAAGAGGACCTCCTCTCTCTTTAGGGTTCATTCCCCAAAACTTCTTCAGCTGGACCAGTTCTCTCCTGGGGCATCTGAACTGAAGCGGCAGTACATGAAGTTTCCCTGCTCTTTCAACACAGTGGGAGAATTTTCACCATCTTCCATTAGTCACTGGAGTCTTAATACTGGAGTTTCATTTAATCTAGGGAAGCCACACCCCCTCTCCGGTTTCCCCTAAACTTTAAAGAGGTTTTGTCAGCATTCCCTACCTGGACATTATAATGGGGAATGAATTCCCAGTCCCAGTGCTTTATGGGGCAATTTAAAGAGCCCATGGGAGATTAATTTCTCTCTACCGCCAACGGTACCTATAATAAGGGCAGAAAGAATGGACATTTCCCCTATTTTTCTTAATCCACAGTCATCTATCACAGCAAGAATAGAGTACCACAGATCTCAGCTACTGCCAAGCAATTAAACTGGTATTAGAAGGTTTTGAATGGGCCGCAATCTGTCATGCGACCTGGCCCTGCACAAGCCTACTCAGAAGCAAATCCTAACTGAACACAAAGACTTAAGCATGTAAAGGAATGCGAACTTAAAGCAACTACGTATTGAGGCCAAAGTTCTAAAATAACTTAAGAACAGGGACAACAAAAGCCTAGTACAGGAGTTACAGCGAACGCACATACATCCTGCCTGTATGTGTATATGCGCCTGTTTGTAAGACAGCAACAATGTGCATTTGCACACTCCATGATTGAAAGCGCTGACCAGTACACTGATAAATGTGGTCACTGTACATAGACTGAAAGTCACATGAGAATTACTTTGCGCACATAAAAAGGGAGATCCGGTGTACACTGTGCATGGATTGTACATGCGTTCACTGTTCATGGCCCCTGAAACACATTCCAGGAGCCTGTCCTGGGAACACCTGCTGCTAAGGAGAACTGCATACTCAAAGGGCACTGAACTCCAGACTGGTTCCCCATTACAACCACTAGGTTCTCAAACTATGGCGAGGCTATACCGGGAGGAGGGGAGAGAAAGATCATTGCAACACTCCCCACATCGGACCAGCCAGCGCACATAGGTGCATTCCCTCTCATTCATCTGCAGCGCCAACAGTTTCCCCGACGGCTCCATCACTCCAAAGTGATTTCGAAGCAACCACAGACGTTTTTTTCCTGGGGTGCAATTTTAGAAAAAGTTACAGCTTCAATTTCAGCGCTGGGTGGGCGGGTGGCTGGCTGGTTAGGAAGCCTCCCAGGATCCCTTGAGCTCTGCAAGGACGCGAGCAGGAGAGAAATACAAAGGAGACCGGCGGAGGCCCCGATCCGCCGGTGCCTGCACACCAGCAAGTGCTCGAAGGCAAGGCGTGCTCTGCCGTGCAGATGGCAGGTGCGGGGAGGAGAAGGAGGAAGAGCAGGAGGAGGCACCACCAGTCCCAAAGGTTTGGAGAGGGCTGTCTCCAGACGCACAACCACCGGTGCGCACACACACGCACACACACACCCAGCACCCCTTGCCTTTATTCCCGCTGCTCTCTCCCCCCATTCCGCAAGCGCTCCGAAGGGGCATCGTCGCCACCTGTGGGTGGCGCAGAGAGGGGGTGCCACAGGGAGGAGGGTGCCACCTGTGGGTGCCACAGAGAGGGGTGTGTGCCACAGGGAGGAGGGTGCCACCTGTGGGTGCCACAGAGAGGGGTGTGTGCCACAGGGAGGAGGGTGCCACCTGTGGGTGCCACAGAGAGGGGGGTGCTACCTGTGGGCGCCCCGCCAGCTCCGCTCCCCACCACCCCCCAGGTGAGCTTCGCAAAGGGCGGTGCGGGGCGCACCTGCCCAGGGCCGCGGCCGCCGGGCGGACTCACCCAGGTTGACGAAGCTCATGACCATGTCGGCCTCGGTGAGGAAGTTGCTGTCCTGCAGGCTGGCCAGGGGCGGGCCCTGCGTGCTGAAGAGGGGCTTGTAAGGGTACGAGTAGCCCTCGCCCGCCGCCGCCCCGCCGCCGCCGCCCGCCTCCTGCTCGCCGGACATGGCGTTGTAGAGGTCCAGCATGAACATGGGCGCCGAGTTGTGCTTGCCGTTGAGGTGCGGCCGCGGGCGGTGGGGCAAGCCCAGGATGGAGAGGATCTCGCGCTGCATCTCCCGGTGCTCCTGGCCGCGGAGGCGCTTGTGGATGAAGCTCGAGCGCACCTCGTTCTCCAGCGTGAAGTCCGCCGCGGCGCCGCGCAGCTCCAGCGCCCACAGGAGCAGCACCCCCACGGCGGCCGCCAGACGCCGCACCCGGCCCGCCGCCGACGCCGACGCCGCCGCCACGGCCGCCGCCGCCTGCATCTCCGTCACGGGGCGCAGCTCCCGGGAGCCGGCGGCGAGAGGCGCGCGAAGGCGCTGCGCATGAAAGGACAGCCGGCAGCGGGCGGCGGCGGCGGCGGCCGACGGGGGGTCACTCGGCGGCCGGAGAGGTGCGCTGCGGGGCCCGAGAGCGCGGCGCGCACATGATCGTCCGGCCGCGGGGAGAGCGACGAGGGCAGCGGCAGGCTCAGCTGGAGGAAGCCATGCAGAAGAGGAGGAGAAGCGGCCGCCGCCCGGGCCCCTGCCTCGCCTCTGCGCTCTCGCCAGCCTGTGCGCGCCTCGCCCCGCGTCCGGCCTTTTTGAACGGCGGCTTCGCGGCAGCCGCGACCAGCCGAGGGAGGCTGAACGAGCCAGGGGGGGCGGAGCCCGGCCTCGCCCGCCCTTCTCCAAAACGCCGACGACGAGCCGGGCTGCCTCTGCCCGCCGGCTTGCGGGGCTGCTGGGCGGGGGGCGCGCCGCCCACTCGGAAGCCGCCGCGGGCGGTGGATCTCTCGCCTGGCCCTGCCTCTCGGGCTTCCTCGGGGGGTAAGAAGCCCCGGCCGGATTGGGGCTGAGTCCGCGGGAAGGGGAGCTGCGCCCCGGCCGCCTGGAGTCCCGCCGCACGTGCCCCGAGAAGAGCAGCTCCGCAAAAAGCGCTTGATAAATCTCAAGGGTTAATTCGAATTTGCAGAGACGCGATGTAATTTTTTCCTTGAGAGAGAGAAGGCCGGCTCTTTTAAAAAGCTCTTTTAAAGATTCATTGTCGCCACAGGTGTAGCCGGCGAGGTGACCCCCCCCCTCTCCTGTTCAAGCTTTGTGCAAAAGTGGTCGTAGCAACGCAGGTGCGGAGGGAGGTAAATAAATTCCTGGCTTTGATCCATAAACAGCTGGCCGGGGCGGGGAACCGGGTTAAACCACAAAACTGCAGGTAGTTAGTTATATGCCTCCTAATAACGCTGTAGAATACAGGGCGATAAAAAAGTACATCCCGGGAGAGGGGAGCAATTCCCCCTTTTAATCTGCAAGATTTAAAAAGAATTTTTTTTTAACGATTTAGCATTTGCTGTTCCGCCTGCTGGGCTGAAGTGGTACAGTCCTGATGGCTCACTTGAACTGGTGCGGAGTTAGGTAGCAAGGCAAGAGGGAGGTCAGTTCAGTACTGGACAGGAGGCCAAAGAGAGAGAGAGAGGTTTGGTGCCTGGTCAAGTAGGTACAGTCAGTTAATATGAAGACTGAGATGATATGCTTTTTTTTGTATTGAAGCAAGATAAATCAGTATTTCCATCACCCAAATTAGCTATAAGTGCTGTGTAGGCTCTTAAATTATAACTACAAAATGATATTGCATTAATTTATTCATTAGTAACAGTTAGAGCTGTGCCTCAACAGGTTTCCTTCAGAGGTGGCAGGTTCTCCTTTGGAAATTGTTAAGCAGGGGAGAGATAGCTGATTCTTTAAGTATTTAAGTATACCCTCTAAGTATTTGAAAGGTTGTCACTTGGAGGAGGGCAGGATGCTGTTTCCGTTGGCTGCAGAGGAGAGGACACGCAGTAATGGGTTTAAACTTCAAGTACAACGATATAAGCTAGATATCAGGAAAAAAATTTTCACAGTCAGAGTAGTTCAGCAGTGGAATAGGCTGCCTAAGGAGGTGGTGAGCTCCCCCTCACTGGCAGTCTTCAAGCAAAGGTTGGATACACACTTTTCTTGGATGCTTTAGGATGCTTAGGGCTGATCCTGCGTTGAGCAGGGGGTTGGACTAGATGGCCTGCGTGGCCCCTCCCAACTCTATGATTCTGTGACGTTAGGCAGATTGTGAGTGGGTGGGCAGGAAGGGATTGTGCCTGTGTTTGGATCTTGTGGCCATTTCCTGCGTTCTGCAGGGGGTTGGACTAGATGACCCTGTAGGACCCTTTCCAACTCTGTGATTCTTTAAGTAGCATATTATTTTGTCACCTTAGTATCCCACAGTTGCAAAGAGCTCTGAGTGATATGCATGGAGTTATTCTTGTGTGGATGGTTTTGTTTTTTAATTCTCCCAACTGACCTCTCTGATGTAGCATGCACAGTTTGGAGCTTTGAGTGCAGAGAACTGAGACAAAATCTCCAGGCAGGTGTGAAACTCAGTAAGTGACCTTAAGCCTGTCCTTCAACCTAACCTACCTATCAAGGTTGTTGTGAACATAAAATGTAGGAAGGGAAATCTAGGTATGCTTCCCTGAGCTCCTTTGAGGAATGATATGAGATTTGTAACACTCACTGTGTCCAAGGCTGTTTAATGAGTGGGGATTTCAACCTGGGAGTTTCTGAGACAAACCTGTCCATCTATTCTAATAATAATAATTAAGACCCATCAAGTTGCAGCTAAACTTTCAGCAGCCCCTCACAGGGTTTTCAGAGTAAGAGACATTCAGAGAAGGGTTGCCATGGTCTGTGGCCAACCCTGCTTTAGCTACTCAACACTTATAAACTGGGGTTAGTCTGAGTTATCCAACCGGCTGGCACTTTGTCTACTACCCATATAGATGTATTTATTTTATTTTGTTGAAGTATTTATACTCTGTTTATAAATTCTACTCTAGGCAGTTTATACATTCAAATTTAAAAAAATGTATATAATAAAATGCTCACACAGAGAAGAAGGGCTGGTTTTGTGTACCCTACTTTTTACTTCCTGAAAGAGTGGCTTACAAAAACCTTTCCCCACAACAGGCATCCTGTGAGATAGGTGGGACTGACAGAGCTCTGAGAGAACGGCTCTGACAGGACTGTGACTGGCCCAAGGTCACCCACCTGGCTTTATGTGGAAGTGCGAAGAAGCAAACCCAGCTCCCCAGATTAGATGCCAGTACTCTGAACTATTGCACCTCGGTGGAAAAACCTGGAATGATAAACCCTTCATTAAAAAAAACTGGGAAAGAAGATAAGTTGTGTCCTGGCATCGAAAATACACTAAAAAATAGGCACCAGGCAAGCCTCAGGGGGAGGACATTTTATTTGTTTGTTTGTTCCAAAGGCAGGGCAACCACCACAGAAGAAGCCTTGTCTCTATCACCTTCCATCTCACCTCTGAAGTTGAGGACACAGGAAGCTGAGCTTGAGAGGCAGATCCTAATTGGCAGGCTGCATGCTATGGAAGGAGACAGCCCTTCAGGTACTGTGACCCCATGCCTTAAAGATAAGAACCTGCAAAAGGTAAGAGCCTCTGGCTTCATCAGCCCACAAGCATATGATGCATAATATCAGCTACTATAGATTCAGGTAGGCAGCCATGCTGGCCAGAAGCTGTAGAACAAAGTTTAACAAGAAGGTTGACCCCCCCTGGCTGGAGGAGGGGGATGAGATAATTAGCAGATTTTTCACCTGCCGCCTTATTATTGTTGTTGTTGTTGTTGTTAGATTTATTTCCCACCACTCCCCGTAGGCTATTAGCAGTAGTAGTAATTTAATTAAGGGACATTATGTGGTTTTATTGTGCTTATTGTGTTTTTATTCTTTTAATTTCTGTAAACCGCCGTGAGCCCAATTAGGAACAGCGGTATATAAATCCGAATATAAATAAATAAATAAAGCCCAGTGGCACCTTTAAGATCCACAGCGTTTAACGCTGGATAGAGATGTGCATCCACACAACAGCTTAGTTGTCAGGATTTTACCGTTGTCATGACTTATGATCCCCAACTAAATGACAGACAGAGAAAATTTGCCTTGATAACATCATTGTTCGCTTATGTCAGCGCGTGATCTTACTAGTTCTTGCTTACACCCTTCCCACCCACACCGTTTGTTACATCTCACCTTGAATTCTAATATAGAAAACTCTGAGGATTTACTTGCCCTTTCCATTACTGTTGCTCAGTGGAACAGGCTTCCTCGGGAGGTGGTGAGTGCTCCTTCTTTGGAAGTTTTTAAGCAGAGGCTAGATAGTCATCTGACAGAAATGCTGATTTTATGGACTTAGGCAGATTGTGAGTGGGTGGGCAGGAAGGGATGTGCCAGTGTTTGTCTCTTGTGGCCCTTCCTTGCATACCCAGGGAAATGCTAATTGCAGCTGCGGAATGGTAGGTGAATTTCCTCCAGGCTAGGCTGGATTCTGCAGATTTTTGGTGAGCATGAAATTGGGGTCATTGTGGGCTGCCAGGTAGTTGTGAGTTCCTGCATTGTGCAGGGGATTGGACTAGATGACCCTGGAGGTCCCTTCTAACTCTATGATTCTGTGACAGACGTGGCCCTTCTCCTGTGCTGTAGCACTCTGCCTGGCCCTAGCTGAGCTGGATAAACGAAACAGAGCAGTCCAACACAAAGCAGCTGAGCTTTGCCTCCCAAATGCATTAATTAGAGGGGCTTTTTAAATGATGGGATTGGAGCAAGCCTCTAGGATCACATTAAAAATCATCCCTTGCTGCAAGGGTTAAACATAAGAGCCCTGCTGGATCAGAGCAGTGGTCCATCTAGCCCAGCATCCTGTCCTACAAAGTTTCACTGGAGAGCCAAGTAATTCAGGTCTGCAGGGCCTGCAAGATGGAGCTCTTCCACCAGGCATTCGGTTGAGGTCAGATCGGCAGAAGATCTTGCCCCTCCTCCAATGCCCCCATTGCACCCAGCACCCCTGGAGACTGGCAGTTTGGGGGAGGGACTAGGTGTCAGGTTGGTGGGTTACAGGTGGGTTTTGTTGGGGTTGTCAAATTCTTGGGCTTTTATTGATTGCATTTTTATTGTTAGCCACTGCAAATTGGCTGGCCAGGAGCAGCGCCATACAAGTTTAACAAATATAAAATGAACAAAACAGCGCACAAAAGCCGAGGCCTTCCCCTGATCATAACATCAGAAGAACCCTGCAGGATCAGACTAGTGGTCCATCTTTTCTAGAATCCTGTCTCACACTGTGGCCAGCTAAGTCCTCCGGAGGGTCAACAACAGGGAGGGTCAACAACAGGGCCCAGAGGTCGAGGCCCTCCCCTGATGTTGCCTCCTGACTCTGAGATTCAGAGGATTAGTGCCTCTGAATGTGGAGGCTCCCCTCAGGTGCCTTGGCTAGTCGCCATTGACAGACTTGCCCCACCCCCACCCCCTCTCACCCCCTTTTAAAGCTCTTTATTCCTGTGGCCATCCCTCTGTCCTCTGGCATGAATTCCACCCTTTGGTCACTCTCCATGGTATAAGGACAGAAGGGCTCACTTTCTAGCTGTATCTGAAGAAGCGAGCAGTGTCTCATGAAAGCTGATATCCATTGCCACAAACGTTAGTCCTTACGGTACCACTAGTCTCCTGTTCTTTTCCCCAGTTCTGCTCTCCTGCTACATACTGCTAGAGCTTCCTCCTTTGGCTGCTCCTAGGAGTCTGCAGCTCCCCCCCCCCCCCCGATCATTTTGGACTACAGAAGGATAAGGAGATGAGGAATTGCAGAACTTACCACTGGGTCTAACACACTACCTGTGGAACTGTGCGTATGCACACCGTGTGGAGCCTGCTGTCGTGTCTTGGCCTTTTGGCTCAGATTGACTGCAGTAACTTTTCCTGTCGTAGTCCAAATTGTTTGATGCTTTTCATCTGAATTTCTGGATAGGACTTCCTTCTGAAAACCTATATACTGCTCTTTGTGTTTTTTCCTCTTGTTGCCTTTCAGACAATGATTCAAAGACTTGGAATCAGGTCACTGGCTGTAGAAGCCAAGACTTTATGTTATGAAAGTGGGTTATTGGAGGCACAGGTGGGCCTAAATCTCCTGCACCAAAACATTGCCCCTGCTTGGCTCCAGACCATCCCCAGAAACCTGATTTGCAGGTGCGTTGGCCAAATGTCTGGGCAGAACCTGGCAAGGAAAGCTGGCCGATAGACTTCTATCACAAGACAACCCGTTGCTGCTAATTTATTCCCAACTTGCTTAGCTAAATTCCTCATTAAATGAAGGCCAAGAAAGCAAATCTGACAGAGGCAGCTTGCAAAAAAAATAACCTAACATAATTTGGGTTTAAAAAAAAAAACCCAAAACAGTTTATTAGACATCTGTTATAATTTGGGGGATGCTGATTTGTTTGCAGCTGAGTTTCTGGTAATCTTGAAAGGGTATGGGAGAACTGGAATCCAGAAATAGTTTCCAGGTTTTGTCTCCCCAAAGCCTGCGTGCTTTATTATTGCTCCTATGGTGTGATTGTGTAACCTGTCTCGAGACTGGGAGAGAAAGGCAGACTATGGTGGCAGAAAGTGCTTTCAAATAGCGCTGGTTTATGCTGACACCATGAGGTTTTCAAGGCAGGAGATGTTCAGAGGGGGTTTGATGATGCCTCCCTCCACGTCATGAACCTGGCATTCCTTCCAACTACTAGCTGGGGCCAGCCCCTTCTTAGCTTCCATCTCAAAGGATGGGGCTCGCCTGGGCTATCCGGGTCAGGGTATTTCCACGCATTAAACCTCTGTTAAAAGGACAGGGTAGATTTCTCCAGGTCAGCTGGCAACTCCATGAGGCTTGTACTACTAATGCAGCCTTGAGCTGTAGATATTAGAGGGGGAAAATTTGACAGAGTCAGCAGCAGAATTGACTGCTTAAGGGGGTGGTGAGCTCCCCCTCACTGGCAGTCTTCAAGCAGCAGCTGGACAGGTCCTTATCATGGCTGCTTTAGGCTGATCCTGCACTGAGCAGGGGGTTGGACTAGATCAGGGGCTCCTGGGAATTGTAGTCCATGGACATCTGGAGGGCCGCAGTTTGACTACCCCTGGACTAGATGGTCTGTATGGCCACTTCCAACTCTAGGATTCTACCTCCTAAAGAACCCCCAAAGGCAGAGAGGCTGACCATCTCTAGATGGCTTTGGCAGCAGCACAACTGAAAGTCAGACACTTGTAGCTGACACAGGTGGGCACAGCATTCAGCAGAACTGACCAGGTGAAAGTGCGGAACATCCCTGGTGGCGGGAAGTGTGCCATCAAGTCACAGCTGATACATGGCAACCCCATGGGGTTTTCAAGGGAAGAGATGCTCAGAGGTGGCTTGCCCTTGCCTGCCTCCGCATTCTTTGATGGTCTCCCATCCAGATAAAAACCAGGACTGGCCCTGCTTAGCTTTCAAGATTTGACAAGATCAACCTAGCCTGGGCTACCTAGGTCAGGGTAGGTGGACTACACAAAAAGTAAAGAAATGGCAACCCTGAAGGACTTTGAAGGCAAGAGATAAACAGTGGTGGCTGGCCATGGCATAGCAAACCCAGGTTTCCTTGGTGGTCTCCCATCCAAGTCCTAATGGCCAACCCTGCTTAGTTTTGGAGATCTTATGAGATCAGGCAACTTTGTGCCCTCTAGGTCGGGGGGAGTAAACAACTGAATTAAATAAGAAGTGCTGGTGTGTTGATTCTTCCCGGTGCCTTTCCTGTGTTTTCAGTTTATAGGGAAATGCCCACCTGAGAAACATAAATGTAAGAAGTGCTTCTCTCTTCTCAAGCGGACGTGTAAGGAAGCCAGTTTGCTGGGAATCTGCCGGATCCATGATCTCACCCCAGCAAGGCAGAGAGGAAACCAGTTTTTCTTCTTTCCTACCTGCCTTTTGGCCCTCTCCTGGTCTCCTCCAGGATGAAGCAATATCTTACCTGCTAGCAGCTGTTGTTAGAGATTCTTTCTACAGATTACAAGCACCCAGGGCAGAGCAGCAGTGCCTTTTTGCCGTGGTGTTCTACTCAGGACAAACAATCAACAACATTGAGTTGTGTTGTCTCTTCAGTGTCCTTCCTTCATAGTTTTTTATCCTCCATTTGTAGCCTGTGAGCAAGGGAAGGCGAATGTCTCAGGAAAGGAAAGGTTCATATTGTCAAGCTAATCAGATGTATATCCTGTGGCGAGCCGGCCCGCATGCATGCACGCATGTTGCTGCAATCTCACATGCAAATTGAGCAAGCACATGCCGATGGCTCATTAGGGTCGGCTGCATGCAAAATTAACTCCCCAGGCAGCAAATGGGTTTGGGGATTAGGCAAATAGGATGGGGCCAGCATTTCAAAGGAGGTCACAAATGGGGTAAGTCTTAAGGAGCTTCTTCCAGGGTTGTGTTTGCCTCAGGGAAGCTCTTGGATTCTCACACAAGGGATCTGTTTTGAGAACAGATGTGTGGGGCAGAAGGGAGGCCATAGCAGAACACTAGCAAGGGGGTGGGGGGAAATGTCTCATTTTGTTTCTAATTGTATATTTTTATCCTGTTCTATGTCCAGGGGAGGTCAGGGTGGCCTGTGTGGCTTTCCTCCCATTAATCCTCTAAACAACCACTCTCTGAGGTAGGCTAAGGGGACAGAAAATGACTGTCACAGGATCATGCTCAGTCAGCAAAGTTTCCGTGATGAAACAGGGATTGGAAACTGGGTCTCTCAGGCTGTAGTTCTCCATTTTAGCTTTCATACCACACTGGTCATCAAACCTCTGCTGGCTTATGGTGGCAGCGTAGGGCAGGGGCGGCCAAACTGTGGTTCTCCAGATGTCCATGGACTAACATGAGCAGCGACCCTGGCTTTCCTTGATGGTCTCCCATCCAAATATTAGCCTACTTAAGGTTGTGAGCTCTGACAAAGACTCTAGACCAGGGGTAGTCAAACTGGGCCAGGGGTAGCGAATGCTGGCAGGGGCTTGTGGGAATTGTAGTCCATGGACATCTGGAGGGCCGCAGTTTGACTACCCCTGCTCTAGGCTGTCCAGGTCAGGGCATAGCACGTGGGTTCTCCATCAGTGAAGAGTGGTAGGAAACAAGTAGTCGAACATGTTTAGAGTTAATAGGACAATGTTAGGAGTTCGTTGGCACCTTTAAGACCAACAAAGTTTAATTCTGGATATACGCTTTCATTTGCATGCGCACTTCATCCCACAAGCACACACAAACTTACACTCAGAAGTACACGTTGTTGGTCTTATTTTTCATAGAATCATAGAGTTGGAAGGGACCTCCTGGGTCATCTAGTCCAACCCCCTGCACTATGCAGGACACTCACATCCCAATCGCTCATCCACTGTGATCTGCCACCCCTTTGATCCTTCACAGAATCAGCCTCTCCGTCAGATGGCTCTCCAGCCTCTGGTTAAAAGTGTCCAAAGATGGAGAACCCACCACCTCCCGAGGAAGCCGGATCCACTGAGAAACCACTCTGTCAGGAACTTCTTCCAGATTTTGATTCATTCATTTATTGATTGATTGATTGATTACATTTATAAATGAACCAACAGACTAAAACTTTGTTCTGTGGCTTCAAACCAGCATGGCTACCCACCTGAATCTGCTTAAAGTTCATGCAGTGATTCCCTTCCCACCCCCCCTCCAGTGATGGGTCAAAATATCTGTCAATTGTTCTTGTAGCCTCGGATACCAGGAGCTGGTAGAAGATGTATTTCTTAATGAGCTCTTGCTGCAATGCTGTTCTGCCATTTTTCTTGTGTCTTTATAAGGAAAGGGGTGGAGGTTTTCCTGAAGAAAAAAAAAAAAAACATCCAACCCTACCCTGCAAGCCAGCAATTCAGGAACTGGGTAAGGTGCCACAGTTAACAGAGAGGTAGTGTAGTATTTCCCTCCCCTGCATTTCACACCCAATCTGATTATTTCTTGGGAATGTCAGCGTTGCTGCCCTGCTCCTTGGCGGGACACAGTGCAGCTACTGTTACAACAAGTCTTCAAACAAGATTATGTACCAGCTATGCATACCAAAGGCACAAATCCCTTCGCTAGGTGGGGTGGTAGGGGGCAGGCCCATGTGCCTTGAAGCACTGAACTGTAGCAAGCACCCTGGAAAAGGGGACCTGAGAGGCTGGTTTTGAACGCAAAAGTTGCCACCCACTGTTGAATCTTTTCCTATATTTCTGGCTACAAGTGTTTTTCTTTTAGGCAGAGTCACTTCTGGAGCCCTCTCTGGGAGGAAAAAGGCCTGGTGTAGGAGAGATAAGACTTTTTTGGGGGAAAGGGAGGGGTCTTCATTGCGCACACCCCTTTCCCCCCGTTTCATACCTCTTCCCATCACTCATAGACTCCCCTCTCTTTCTACATGAAGGAGAGTTGGTTTTCAGTACCCAAAGGAGTCTCAAAGTTGCTTACAATCAACTTCCCTTCCTCTCCCCACAACGGGCACCCTGTGAGGGAGGTGGGGCTGAGAGAGCTGCTGACAAGACTGCTCGGCCAGAGCAGCTTTAACAGGACTGTGACTAGCCCCAGGTCACCCAGCTGGCTGCATGAGGAGGAGTGGGGAATCAAACACAGCTCTCCAGATTAGAGGTTGCGGCTTTTTAACCACTAACCAATTCCTGAATCTTCTCACAAGTATTTTAGAGTGGCTCTTCTCGCTTCCTTACTTATTGTAGACTACACTACTAAAGACTAAGCAGCATAACTTAAGGTGACCAGACTTTAACAGTGGTAAAGCGGGACACCATTGACCAAGGGAGTTCTTGATTAAAAATTTGGTCTATATGGAGCAACAAACAGTTTCATAGAACGCGAAAATAGTATTGTAATATATATATTTTTAATTTCAACATAATTTGCCAGGTACCCCCAGATGTCCCTCCAAAAGTGGGACAATCTGGTCACCTTAAGCTAGATTGAGTCTAGTAGAACCTTGGAGACAAGATTTGGGGAGGGACAGTATCTTCTATTGTTCAGCTCTTCTACCGGTGACCGAAAACAGCAGATGCTCTTACTTAAAGCACAACATCAAGCGAGCTCTGAGTCAGCACAAATTCCTTCCACCAGACTCTCTTTTTGTTACGTTGGCTGTTGCAGAGTGAACAGAGCAACTCCTCTGGAATTCAAACCGCAACACTATTTTGCAATTTAATCTCACATGTATCTAAGGGCAGACCTTTTCAATCTTGCCTTCCCACAATAAAAATCTCTACTGAAGAGAAACCCCTGCAGATGACTCAGGGGGCGTCACTGGGCAACCACCTGTGGGGAGATATGGGAGTGAGCCGCCACTAAAACAATGGGCCCAGCTTCAGACACGGGGGAATTGCCACAGGCCCAAACTACATGAGACGTTGGTGCTCATGACTGAACCGCCGAACCTGCAATTGGACCCTAAAAGCAGAAACACAGCCATATGATAATTCTTTGCCAAAATTCGAGGGATTGATTGGCTGTTTTGGCAAAGAATTATCTTTTTAGTAAATTAGAATTTACTAATTTAACAGAATTGATTTTTGCTTTATATTCTCACTGTCATGATAGTAGTTCATAGTCTGAGCAAGAGTGCTTGCCCTCGAAAGCTCACGCCTTGAATAAATCTTTGTTGGTCTTAAAGGTGCCACTGATTTTTCTCAGGGTATTTAGAGTACTTGCTGTAGCCCCTTAAGGGTTAAAATGAGCTGTTATGGCTTCCTAGAGGGGCTTGTAGCTGGTGCTGGGTCCCAGATTACAAAAAAGCAAGCTGAGACTCTCAGTGAACTCTCTATCCCCTGTGCATTCCTCAGTAGCTCTATTTCAAACTCTCCTCCAAAAGAAATGAAATTTTCCAGATTTCTTTTTCCTTCTTGGGCTGGTCACTGCAGTACACTTATCTGATGCTTTTCCCCTAATGGCAGATTTTGTCCTGAGGGAAATCTATGTCTCTGAAGACTCATCCAACATAGGAATATACCATCCTTTTCTAGAGGACTCATTAGTACCGTGTAATTATTTGAATAGGGCAACAGCAAGCCCACCACTACTGAAGGGGGCAAAATGTGCAGGAAGAAAAGCTGCCAAAGGATCCCAAACAACTGCCTGGACCTGCTCTTGTGCCTTTTAAAACTGCTCCATTGGCTGAAATCAACAGGTGGAGTTTTCCACAGCACAGAGGGAAGAATTAAAGGTAAAGGTATCCCCTGTGCAAGGACCGGGTCATGTCTGACCCTTGGGGTCACGCCCTCTAGCGTTTTCATGGCAGACTCAATACGGGGTGGTTTGCCAGTGCCTTCCCCAGTCATTACCGTTTACCCCCCAGCAAGCTGGGTACTCATTTTACCGACCTCGGAAGGATGGAAGGCTGAGTCAACCTTGAGCCGGCTGCTGGGATTGAACTCCCAGCCTCATGGGCAGTGCTTTCAGACTGCATGTCTGCTGCCTTACCACAAGAGGCTCTGTGGGAAGAATTACCCTGGGCTAATACCAACCAACCCATCACACCACTTAAGAGGGAGAGGGATAGGACTGTCATTTGAAAGCAAACACAATTGGCACACTTCCTGCGCCCTTAACACAGCAACCTGAGATGCTTGTGAAATTTTTCTTGGCATGAAGTTAACAATTGGGGGAGAGTAGCAGCCGGAGGAGTGTCAACTGCTGAATGTCTGTCAGGCTGCTTCTGAGGCCAGGAGAAAGGTGGAAGCAGTAACTGGCAACCAGTGAAACTACATATCCCTGGCATTATTTGGTTTTGCAGATAAGGCGTGTCCTAAGATGAACTTCGCTGAAATGGAAAGCTTAAACGTGCTCCTTGAATAGCACGAAGGAGGTTGAGGAGCCATCCTATGCACCCTGATGAATATCCCTGCCACCTGAAGCGATGTTATCTTGTTCAAAGATGTGTGGGTAAGGATGAGGCGAAAGTAGTTTGCACAAAGAGACGGTTCCTTCCAAGCAGGAATACTTCTGGGTGTACTTTTGAAAATTCCCTTAGCTGGAAGGATATAGAAATCTAGCACATCAGGAAGAAAGGAATAACATAGTCTTCTCCCTGATATGCTAATTTACTAAATGCAAGGTGCACAAAGATTTTGATGGGGAGAAGCGTTTTTTTCAAAAAAATATGCCCATTCTGCCTGCAATCTGAAGTGGTGCAGAATTCTGCCATAGGTAGAATTATTATTTTACCGCAAAAAGTGCAAGAAGGGGAAGGCACAGGTTTTTAAATCTACCCAAGAGTTTACACAAGCTGTCTGATTCGATCACAAGGTTCTGCTTAAACATCTAGGGCAAAATGAATTGAAAGACCCATCAGAAAGCTACTTTGGGCTGCCAGTGAGAAATCAAACTTTGCAGTGCGTTCTCTCCTTCCTGGAATGAGCAAATCAGTAAAGTTTATCCAGCCCAGTTCTTGGAGTGCTATTTTTCTACCTTCAGGGAGATTTTTCTGCCCCAAGAAGTACTTTTGAAATGCAACCTTTTCCCTGCAGGCCAGTTCCCCCCTCCCCATAATGTTTTTACCTCATTCTATTGTAATTCCCTCCACTAGCCGACTAATATGCGAGAAGCTTAAAAAGAAACCATCCTGTTATCACATTTACTGTGGCAAGGGGTTGGGGGTGGGGTTAGGGATAGTCCAAGACTTTTATCAAGATGCCTCAAACTACAAGAAAGGCAGATTATAAATATTTTAACGATATATTATTATTAACTAGTAAAGAAACAAGCTAAAGCTATCGGTAGAAGGCACAGGCTTATTTCATTTATCTTAAAAATTGGTGAAGGAGCTAATTTCCTCGCCACCTTTCCCCCTCTAAATATAAAACTTTAGAACACTTTCATTCATTCATTGAGGTCTATTCTACGCTTTCAAATGGTAGATGCTCCCCCTCCATCTCAGGACTCCACCAGAATGCTCTGGACCTGTTTGTACCATTTACTGCAGCATTGTTTACACTGTTTATTGTTACAACTACCTGTTATTAATATTATTGTATGGCTATTCGTGTGTTATAGATTGTTTTATGTATCGTTCATATGTTCCATGTAAACCGCCCTGAGCCTCCGGGGAGGGCGGTATATAAATTAAAATTAATTAAATAAATATATTGGGGCGCAACATTGTTGAATGTTTCTCTTTATTATTTTGTTCAGAAAAGAAAGGTCTCTCAAGTAGAAAGCTAGCTCACTCCAGAGAAAGCGTGCCGTACCATGCTCTCCCCTAATGTTACTTTCAATTAGGAGATTTTTATGTGGTGTACCAATTGTGATTGTTACCACCATCTGAAGGCCAAGTGGGAATGTCAGTTGTCACTGGCAAGGAAATGATAACAGGAAATGTCACGGGCAGTCTTCAAGCAAAGGTTGGATGCACACTTTTCTTGGATGCTTTAGGATGCTCTGGGCTGATCCTGCATTGAGCAGGGGGTTGGACTAGATGGCCTGTATGGCCCCTTCCAACTCTATGATTCTATGATTGTCATAGACATTCATTATTATTATTATTATTATTATTATTATTAATAATAATAGGGTCTCTACTATAAATTATCCCCCTTTTCTGCAGCCGGTTGAAACTTCTGTTTATTTTCAAGGCAATTAAAATGATTTTTTCACCCCCAGTTAAGACATCCAATTGTAAGGACAATGGGAACAAAATGCCTTTTGTTCAGGCTAAACTGTTCCTAATGATCCCCTGTATCAACAGAGGCACCAGCAGAGGTATCAACAAGGCCCTGTATTGAGACCCCTTTCAAAAGGCCAAGCAGAGCAGAACGTGAAGCCAAAACTCGCAGCGAGCCGCTTGCTTTCTGTGCCCAGCTGTGTGGTCTGATGGCAAGGGGGAGACAGGGGAGGAAAGAAGGGACAGAAATCTCCGGGAACTCGGAATTCATCTGCCTGGAGATATCAAAGCAGGTCACCCTCAGGAAAGGACCTAGGCAGTTTTGTGTGTATGGTTGTGTGTGAGAGAGAAATTGAGAAAGTGAATTGTGTGTGAGGGAAAGAAGGAATAGAAAAAGAAGAGTTGGTTCTTATATGCCGCTTTTCTCTACCCGGAGGAGTCTCAAAGCGGCTTACAGTCGCCTTCCTTTTCCTCTCCCCACAACAGACACCCTGTGAGGTGGGTGAGGCTGAGAGAGCCCTGATATTACTGAAGAAGAAGAAGAGTTGGTTCTTATATGCCACTTTTCTCTACCCAAAGGAGTCTCAAAGCAGCTTCCGATTGCCTTCCCTTTCCTCTCCCCACAACAGACACCCTGTGAGGGAGGTGAGACTGAGAGAGCCCTGATATTACTGAAGAAGAAGAGGAGTTGGTTCTTACATGCCACTTTTCTCTACTTGAGGGAGTCTCAACATAGCCTTCCCTTCCTCTCCCCACAACAGACACCCTGGGAGGGAGGTGAGGCTAAGAGAGAAGAATAAGAGTTGGTTCTTATATGCTACTTTTCTCTACCTGAAGGAGTCTCAAAGTGGCTTACAGTCGCCTTCCCTTTCCTCTCCCCACAACAGACACCCTGTGGGGTGGGTGAGGCTGAGAGAGCCCTGATATTCCTGCTCAGTCAGAACAGCTTTATCAGTGCCGTGGCGAGCCCAAGGTCACCCAGCTGGCTGCATGTGGGGGGAGCGCAGATTCAAACCCGGCTTGCCAGAAAGGAAGAAGCTCTTTCCCAAGCCTGGAAAGCCATGTTGGTGATTAAACAGAGAGATGTTCAAGAACAGGCCAGCTTCAATCTATCCTTTCTCTCCCTCCAGTGCTGTTATGTGGGCTGGCCTTTGTGCCAGTCGTTAACACACCTAAAAGGAGCCCTTCCTTAGACAATGCAGCTTCTAACTAGTTCAAGGGATTCCCCAGATACATAGAAAAATATTCCTAAAATAATCAAGCCTTGACACAAATGGCCTAGGCTAGCCAGATCTGAAAAAACGAAGCGGGATACTTGGACGGGAGCTCACAAAGGATTTCCAGGTCATTCCCCAGAGGCAGGCCACGGCAAACCACCTCGGCCTTGAGAAATCTACGGCGTCCCTCAAGCCAGCTGGGAATCGATGGCACTTCACGTATACAAACGAACCCAAAGGAACGCTTGTTTCTGCACCGGTCTAAGGTGAACTGTAGGTGGGCCAGGAGGCACAAAATGTTGAGTGCAGTTGAAAAAAACAAGAAAAATGGACAGAAAATATGTCTGCTCAAATGGCTTTGATAGTTGGGGTGAGGAGGATTCTAACCACCCGTCCCTCAAAAAGGTGGTGCAGTCCCCTAGGTATTAATAACATCTGAGGCAGAGAAGTCCTGGGCTGTTTCCAGTCATTGAAAACTTCTAATGCAGACGGGTGGGGATATCAGGCCTTGCATCCCGCAAGCACATGGCAGTCCAGACAGCATAGCAGTTGCAGTACTGGGCTTCGCCAGATCCCTGCCTCCCTTGAGCCTTTAAGAGAAGATGAGGCGAGGACGCAGTTATGTTTTAATTTAGTGGGCTTCAACATGTGCCTTGGTTTTTATGGCTGTTACAAGGCCTTCTTTCCTCTCTGGTTGGCCTTTATGACCGTTGCTGGCTGTTGTCTATTTTACAATATGTTTTGTTCATTGAACCAAGTTCCTTCCACCGAGCGTTTGTATTGGATTTCATGGCTCCGTGTTTTATTGCTTGTATTGTGTTGGGTTTTTAAAAACAAGGATTATCAGCTGCCTGGAATGTTCTTAAGCAGAAAAACAGGGCACAGGCTACCAAACCCACAGAATCATAAACCAGGGCTCATTTTTGTTCTCGTCTCTTAAACAGAGAACAACGTGTGTCTATGTGGTCCTTTTTACAATCTCAGAACCCCAGGATTCTCTCTGTTTCTTTAACATCTGTGCAGCAACCATAAGTAGGGATGCCAACCTCCAGGTGGGATCTGGGGATCTCCTGGAATTCCAGCTTATCACCAGATTACAGAGATCAGTACCTCTGGGGAAAACGGCTGCTTCGGAGGGTGGACGCTGTTAAATCTGTGGGATCGGAGGAAGCCAGGACACCGGGAGTTCAATCAGTTCTTTATTGTGATCTCAGCATGGTGGTATAAGAGGCAAAACTGAACCGAATCTCTCCTTTGAAAAAACCCAACTTATAAGAACCCCACCGCACATTGGTCAGTTACATTGCCCACTTTGATCCTGCCTGGAATGTCAAGCTCAGATCTCAGCAGATCTACAAACACAACAAACCCTATGGCATGCCTCTCTTCTCCCTGAATCTCACCCTCCCCATGCTGCCAGGAGAAATATGTGCTTTCCCGAAAAGGGGGCCTTGATGCGTGGAGGTGGGCAGCTAAAGCATATCACGGTGAGGAGACAAACAACACCCCGCAATAACTAACAACCCAGTAAGCTACAAGTCTCATGTTTTTCACCCAGGCATTTAGCAAGCCTACGGTAATGACTGGGGAAGGCACTGGCAAACCACCCCGTATTGAGTCTGCCATGAAAACGCTAGAGGGTGTCACCCCAAGGGTCAGACATGATCCGGTGCTTGCACAGGGGATACCTTTACTTTTTACCTTTTACATTAGGGAAGGCACAAACCTATTTAGGTGTTCTCTGCCAGAGGTGCAGAGACATAAACCTGTGACCAAAGCAGGAGTCTTTAAAATGGACTTTTAAAATTAACTTCTTATTTTTGAAATGTTAATACAACTTTAAAAAAATGAACCTAACGATTGGATATTACTAAGTTAACCCCCCCCCCCCGCAACTCTTACCATATAACACCTAAGGGGCACAAAATTATTCATCATTGGTGCTGACAACTGATGTTTTACACACCATTTTAAATTTTTATATTGCTTTGATTGTTTTATTGGCTACTTTGTAATGAATGTGGAATTTTGAGTCTGTGGTTCACTGCCCCAAGGCGGCCAGTCCGAGAGGGGCAATATACAAATCAAATTATAAATAAACACATATCAACACTTGTAATATCAGCATTATACCTGTCCATTAAATCAAATTATTGTAGGCAAGTATGTTGGTGTTGTAGAACTTGAAGAGCTCTGGGTAACAAGGAAGTACAAATGCATACAGATTGGTTGTTTTCTTTTTAAGAAATAAAATTTCATTTTTCACAGGAGGAAAGGAGCATCCTTGGAAAGGAAGTCCCACCCACACCAAATACCAAGTGTTCTTGCCCTTTCCATGATAGAGGTGCAGCAAGCTGCCTAGGAAAGACACACAGATGCATTTTATTACATACATATAAAAACTTTTTTAAGAAGAGCACTTTCCTATTCACAGCTGCTGTAAATGGTGTCAAAGGCCAGTCTCAACCATTGCATTACAATTCAGCAATGACAGGGCTCATGGGAATCGTAGTCCATGGGCATCTGGAGAACCACAGTTTGTGCACCCTAATTTACAGTTTTGGTTACAGTTGTGGTTAAGAGTGACAGATTCTAATCTGGAGAACCAGGTTTGATTTCCCCACTCCTCCTCCACATGCAGCCAGTTGGGTGACCCTGAGCCTGTCTCTCAGCCCGCCCCCCCCCCCCCCAACATCACAGGGTGACTGTTGCAGGAAGAGAAAGGGTAGGCAATTATAAGCCATTTTGAAATTTCTTTGGGTATTAAAAAGCAGGGTACAAAAAAAACAGCTCCTCTTCTTACAATTATTAAACAGAAATGATAAAGTATCTCTGAGCATATGCAGAGAGCTCTCTCTTCACTACTGAACAACTATGATGTTGTTGAGCTCAGGGGTAGTCATGCTAATCTTCTCTGTATCATTCCAATTTTAGTATATGTGCTGCCGAAGCCAGGTGTAGTCAACCTCTTTGCTGGCAGAGGCTCATGGGAATTGTAGTCCATGGACATCTGGAGGACCACAGGTTGACTACCCCTGCTCTAGCCAATATATTCAGTTAAGATGCAATCAGATTAAAACCCCAGGACTTTTCTCACTGGGAATTGTTTTGATCTCTACAACCAAGCGACACCAGCCTCCTGTTCCCCTTCAAAATCTGCTTGCACAAAAATACATTGTGCAAAAAAAAAAATTGCACCAAAATTGCTATAGGATGCTTAGGGCTGATCCTGTGTTGAGCAGGGGGTTGGACTAGATGGCCTGTATGGCCCCTTCCAACTCTATGGTTCTGTGATTCTGTGATACATTTCGCACAATTCCACCCACCCTTGTTTAGAGTTTTCCTGGTTGGGCTGTGGATCTATCCAGGTGGGAGAAATGAGGGGGGCAGGGATGGGATTTTTTTGTACTGTGTTTTAGTACTGTATTTTTACTACTGTATTTTAATAGGTACATGGTTTGACTGCTATGAACCACTCGCAGGCCATATGGGGAGGAGCGGTATAGAAAATAATCATAAATAGATTCCATCTAAGTTAGGGAAACCTTTCGCTCAGCTGTGCTCGCGTGGGTTTTAATTTGCTGTGTGATTTTCTCAGCGGGAACAGAATCCCACACTTTTACTGAAATAACGCTGCGCTAATTGCACCCCACTGGCACAGTTAATTTGTACAATATTATTGTCATGATTATCGCCGACTTACCAACCAACAACAACAACCACAGCATTAGTAGAGCAAATAAAAAGGTCGGGAGGGGGTAATTGCTATAGAACTCATTCAAATGGTTACACATCCAGGAACTCCCTGGGTGCCCTTGGGCCAATGGCCATCTCAGCAAAATTTACCCCATAGAATTACTGGGATGATAAAAGGAGAACCAACCTGAATAGTCTAATTTTGGAAGATAAACAGGGTTTTGAGCTTGCTGGGGGGTAAAAGGGTAATGACTGGGGAAGGGAATGGCAAGGCCACCCTGTACTGAGTCTGCCAAGAAAACGCTTGAGGGCGTCACCCCCAGGGTCAGACATGACTCGGTGCTTTCACGGGGGATACCTTTACCTTTACCTCTTATTACGGAACAGAAGGAAAGAAGCTTACTTCATTAACTTTCGGGTTAAATTTGAGTTCTGGTTTCAAGTTGGCTGGAGGGAGCCTTGTTTGGAGCCACTTGAGGCAATGGAAAAAGCAAGGGGACTAAACAAAAAAAGTGATCCATAACATAGCTTGCCGCTGCCATTTGTATGAACATGAGACATTGTTCCTATCAGTGTTGGTAGTACATGTCACAGGAGAACATGCCTGGAGCCTTCAGTGGTTTCAGCAGCAGAAACAAAGTCCTTGGATGCATTTCCCTTTCAGGCTCTAATTAATCCCTTGTTCTGAAAAGCCCGTGGTCATGGGGTTCACCATGAGTCAGTTGTCCCTTGATAGCAATCAGCTATCTAAAAGGAGGGAAAGAAGTGCATATATGCTGCTCAGAAGAAGGGTGGAATTTAAATGTCCTGGATAGATCACCCTGCCCTTTTCCATTGTGGTTTCTTACTTCCTTTATGAGTCTCTTGCATCTTAAGTAGGGCGTTAAGCTCCATCAAGTTGCTTCTGCCACCCTTTGAATTAATGGCCATTGCATGGGGACAGTATGAAATTGGCATTTGTTAATACATTGAAAGGAGCTCTGTGTTTGTGAATGGTTTCGCCCAATGGTAGTGTGCCCTGAGAACCAAAGCCCATAACAAAAGAATGGTAATGGATCTTAATAACTGCAGATAACACCTCAAGAGGCCTTAAGTGTTAGGAAATCCTACCCTGGCCTGGAAGAGGCAACCCCCCCTCTAGCATCTGAAAGGAATCATAGAATCATAGAGTTGGAAGGGGCCATACAGGCCATCTAGTCCAACCCCCTGCTCAACGCAGGATCAGCCCAAAGCAGGTGTATGAGTGTATGTGCACAAGAAAGCCCAGGTAAAAAGGGAAGCAGCTAAGAATGCTGGGAGTTGATAGAAACAACTCAGGGGTGCAAGATGGATCTGGTATGGAATAGCATTTAGGGGTGCCAGTTCCCAGGTGGGGCCTGGGAATCCCCCAGTTTTACAGCTCAACACCAAGTGACCCCGGAGAAAATGGCTGCTTTGGAGGGTGGATTCCATAGTATTATACTCCACCGAGGTCCCTCCCTGCCCCAAATCCCACCCACTCCTAGCTCCACCCCTAAAGTCTTGAGTTACTTCCCAACCTAGAACTGGCAACATGAGGTAGCCTATCAGTTGAAAGAAGAAAAAGAAGAGCTGTTTTTTAATAACCTGCTTTTCATTACCCGAAGGAGTCCCAAAGCAGCTTACAAACACACTTCCCTTCTTCTTCTCCTCACAATGGACACCCTGTCAGGTTGGTGAGGCTGAGACAGCTCCAAGAGAACTTCTCTAATAGAACTGACTAGCCCAAGGTCACCCCAACTGGCTGCCCTTGGAGGAGTGGGGGATCAAACCCAGTTCTCCAGATCAGAGGCTGCTGCTCTTAACCATTACACCACATTGCCCCCTGTGCTCGTCTTGTACATGTGTAAACAAAACAAACTCTAGAGCAGTGGTTCTCAACCCCTTTGGGGGTCGAACGACCCTTTCACAGGAGTCACAGCAGGGCAAGCAGCTTGGCTGGAGGGGGGGTGCCATCCACACAACAGCCTTGCGGGGTAGATCGAGATAGAACGTTCGTCCGTCTGGAGCAGCGGAAAAGAGAGAGATCAGCATGGTGGGACAAGAGGCAGAACTGAACTGGGAAACCCCGGGAAAGAAACCCCAATTTATATACAATCATGAACAATGGATCTTCACATCATTGGTCAGTTTCGGTTGAATTTCTGTGAAAGAACATTTGCATGATTTTATGGTTGGGGGTCACCTCAACATGTGGAACTATATTAAAGGGTCGTGGCATTAGGAAGGTTGAGAACCGCTGCCTTAGAGGAGAAAATACATTGAAGTCTCTCCTTGAAGTGGAACCAACCCAGGTAGAAGAAGAAGAAGAGTTGGTTCTTATATGCCGCTTTTCCCTACCCAAAGGAGGCTCAAAGCGGCTTACAGTCACCTTCCCATTCCTCTCCCCACAACAGACACTCTGTGGGGTGGGTGAGGCTGAGAGAGCCCTGATATCACTGCCCAGTCAGAACAGCTTTATCAGTGCTGTGGCGAGCCCAAGGTCACCCAGCTGGTTGCATGTGGGGGAGCGCAGAATCGAACCTGGCATGCCAGATTAGAAGTCCGCACTCCTAACCACTACACCAAACTGGCTCTAAGCACAGCCTTGGAACATCTCCCCATGTAAGGAAGCAAAGCTTGCGTAACTATACTTCAGACGTTCCTGTGTTTCCCTTCCATTCTACGGCTGCCCAAATCACTTTCTAAAAATGCCCTCCTGAGCAATCCTGAACCCAGCCAGTGATGGGTAGCCAATGGAGTGATTGCAGAACAAGATGCATACTTTGCCTAGCTGCTTATATAACCCAGCTGCAACATTCTGTACCAGCTGGAGTCTCCGAGCTGATTGCAAAGGCAGATGTGAGTTGCCAAGGAATTTTGTCTCTTCTGTTTTCCTACCACCTTGTGGGTCAAAGTATCCTTTCCCTGAAATCTCTAGAAATATACAAGGTAGCCACGCTCCCAAGTCTCAAAAATCACAAGAGTGATGTTTGAGAGTAGCAGAGAAGAAGACTTTTAAAACTAAATGCAAGAGTTCTGTCCCACCCCAAAGTAAAATGGCATGTCTCCACTTGCCTCTCTAGGAATTGCCAGGACCTCTATGGTAAAATCATAGAGTTTCTGGTGGTCCCCAGATATGGCTGACATCACCTTCCAGTTTTTCCCGGGATATGATTTCACATCATCAACTTGATGGCCATTTTCTTTTAGAAGTGGCAGGAAATGAACTGGGGCTGGGGAAATCTGTCCTCAATATGGGCATAGAAGCCTTAGAGCAGACCCATGTAGACAGCATCACTATAGTCTAGGCCCCCATCTTTCAATAGCATGGATCCAGGTGGCTTGATTGGCTGAATCAAGGTAGCACGTCATCTTCCGGGCTAGCCAATTGGCAGAAGGCATTTTGTTGCAGCTGTATTAATTTGCTTCTCTAGCTGTAATGCTCTTGACCGCTAGGCCAGAAGTGTGGAACTGATTTGTTATGAGGTCTGGATCTGAGATAAATATCACTTTACCGAGTTGGGCCGTGTGCGTCATACAATGGAATGCCCCGTACTGGAGATAAAAAAGGACACAGACAAATCTGATTAACAATATTTTTTAATCTATTTTTATTTTATTTGCATTTATATACCACCTTCCTTTACAACTCAGGGCAGTTCACAGAGAACATTAGATAGGTAATGGAGCACAGGTGAGTTTGGTATTATCAACAATTTTAACATCAATTTTAACAACAACGATAACATAACAGCATCTTTCAGGTGGTATTCTGCAGTTCCATAGAGTGTGCTTGTCTGGATAGGAGGGGGTGGGGGTCTAATAGATGTTATCGTTGGCCTTGACCAAATGCCTGGCGGAAGAGCTCTGTTTTGCAGGCCCTGCAGAACTGTTTGATAGCTTGGACAGGACCTGAAACTCCTCTGGGAGCTCGTTCCACCAGGTGGGGGCCAGGATGGAGAACAACCTGGCCCTGATTGAGGCCCAACGTGCACTTTGGGTCCAGGGATCACGAGCCGGTTGATGTTGGCTGAGTGTAGCACTCTTTGGGGGTGTTTAGGCAGATAGATGATCTCTCAGGTATGTTGGACCCAAACTGGCCTTAAAGGTAATTACCAGGACCTTAAGCCTGATCAGGAATTCAACTGGTAGCCATTTTTGACTCAAAATACAAACATACCTAAAACATTAACAGTCATACAGCATTTCCTTACAGTCTCTACCTGCAGCCCACCCTCCCACTGCCACTGCCCATGACTCATTAGCACAGGGCCAGTATGCAGGGACATAATGCACAACCTCGGTCATCTGGCCATAACAGTAAGGACCAGTTGTTTGCGGGCTGAATAAGAGCCCTGGATGAGCCGGTTCGAGCCTGCAGGCCGTAGATTTGACACCCCTGTTCTCCTAACCCAGGGGTAGTCAACCTGTGGTCCTCCAGATGTTCATGGACTACAATTCCCATGAGCCCCTGCCAGTTGGCAGGGGCTCATGGGAATTGTAGTCCATGAACATCTGGAGGACCACAGGTTGACTACCCCTGTCCTAACCAACTCAGCTGAACCCCACTGAAAGTGGGAAGTACCATGTCCTTCAAGGCCTCTATCTTGTTGAGACTCACCAGGAGATTTGGATACAGAGACGAAGAACTCGGGAAGGTCACAGGTCGAATAGCTCAGACAGGACCCGGAAATCCTCTGAGAGCTTGTTCCACCAGGTGGGGGCCAGGACAGAGAACAACCAATATCAAACACATGAAAAGGGCATAGGTTTCATCTGTAAAGAAAGTGGAAGGTGTGGGGGTATCTTCGGGAACAGGAACAATCACGGAGAAGGGGATTCTTTGGGGGCTGGACTGCACCTCATACTGTGCAGGGGGTTGGACTAGATGGCCTGTATGGCCCCTTCCAACTCTAGGATTCTCTGATTTCCTATGCGATGTCTGTTCATGTCTCTTTTAAAAGCCCGACAAAGGTTCCATGCTGCATAAAAGCCCACGCTCACATGTATATATTAATAAGGCATTTGGGGGCTTGTTTTCAGGATGAAATGTACCAATGAATGTCATGTATTCCGGCTTTGCACCATTAAACTCCGCCACATGTTGTCTCTCCGTTACTTCAAAAGTCTCTGGTCCAAAGGGAGCTATTTACTTGCAAAGCATTCTGATATACGCTTGACTACAGCCGACGGCAGGCTGCTGGCTGCTGCTTCAAAGGCTTGATGGTTTGGAAATTCCAGACAGATAAATTGCTAAAAAACACCTCACATTTTCTGAAACCCACCCAGCGCTGCTCACAGGAATTTTTAATTTATCCAGAGCAAAAATGAGCAAACAGATTTTGTAAACCTTTATACTGTCATCGTTTCCTCCTCCTTTTTTTCTTTTTCTCTGTGTGTGCTTTTAATCTTTTTTTTTTCCTTTTTAAAGATGTGTCAGCCTTATGCATAAGAGGTGGTTTAGTCACTTTGCCTGTCAGGTGTTATGGAACACTGGCCTTTGATCAAATGTGTTGTCTTTTATATTTAATGCCTATCAGTTATCACCTTCCTATTTACCACCCTTCTCAACATGGGTGGATAAACTGAGGGTCTCTATCAAAGGAAGAGAACTTCAAGGCTCATCCGAGCATAGTAGGGGGTCTAAATTAACCCCTCACTCCAAATCCAAAGGGTGTGAGCACTCAACATGCGATGAGGATGAAGATTAATACCCACCTTTCCTCAGAGGCTCAAGACGGTGTACCTGAGGATATCACAGTTCGTCTTCACAACCTTGTTCAATCTGAGATAAGAGGAGCTCAGAGACAATTGTGTGTGTGTTTATTTTTGCTGGAATATCTGTATCTGGACCGTCTCTGCAGGCCCAGTGTGGCCAACAATGTGCTAACAGACAAATCATATTAAAATCAATGGGAAGGGAGTCATAAGATTTATTGTAAACAAAAAAGAAAGATCTGCTTGAAAATATGCCCAGGTTCCCACTGTCCCCTCAATTTACTTCTTTATCGCCATTGTCACAGCTGATTTCTGGTGTGGTCTGTGGTGTTTTCAAGGCTAAAGACTTCAGGGGTGATTTGTTAGATATCCCAACCCAGGTATTCGTTGCTGGACTCCCTTCCAAATACAGACCACAGCTGACCCTGCTTAGCTTTTGTGTTCTGATGGGGCTAGCTTGGGCTATCCAGCTTAGCCTGTGGAAATCGAACCAGTTTGGTGCAGTGGTTAGGAGCGTGGATTTCTAATCTGGCAAGATGGGTTTGATTCTGCACTCCCCACATGCAGCCAACTGGGTGACCTTGGGCTCGCCACAGCACTGATAAAGGTCTTCTGACCGAGAAATAATATCAGGGCTCTCTCAGCCTCACCCACCTCACAGGGTGTCTGTTATGGGGAAAGGAAAGGGAAGGCGAATGTAAGCCACTTTAAGACTCCTTTGGATAAGAAAAGTGGCATATAAGAACCAACACTACTTCTTTCTTTCTTTCTTTCTTTCTTTCTTTCTTTCTTTCTTTCTTTCTTTCTTTCTTTCTTTCTTTCTTTCTTTCTTTCTTTCTTTCTTCTTTTCATGCAGGAATGACATAGCAACACAGCCAACGTTGTACATCACTCCATGTCCATGCCTCTAACCTTCCCGTTGGTTGCCAGTACCTTAAATTGAACCCAGCCAGTGATGAGTAGCCAATGGAGTGATTGCAGAACAAGATGCATACTTTGCTTAGCTGCTTATATAACCCAGCTACAACATTCTGTACCAGCTGGAGTCTCCGAGCTGATTGCAAAGGCAGATGTGAGCTGCCAAGGAATTTTGTCTCGTCTGTTTTCCTACCACCTTGTGGGTCAAAGAATCCTTTCCCTGAAATCTCTAGAAAGATACAGGGTAGCCACGCTCCCAAGTCTCTATCAACGTCTAGGGGTCAAACTCCAGCTAAGGTGCAAACTGGCCTTTTCATTGTCCATGCCTAAAATGGGCGGCAGCATTTCCAAAATGTTGACGGTTGGGTGTCCTTGGGCTTGCCATGGCACTGATAAAGCTGGTCTGACCGAACAGTGATATTAGGGCTCTCAGCCTCACCTCCCTCACAGGGTGTCTGTTGTGGGGAGAGGAAAGGGAAGGTGACTGTAAGCCGCTTTGTGCCTCCTTCAGGTAGAGAAAAGCGTATAAGAACCAACTCTTATAAGAAAAGCATATAAGAACCAACTCTTCTTCTTCTTCTTGTACCCTCAAGGGCACAGTGAGGAACAACTGATTGGTGAACTTTGTATATGAGAAAGGGTTTAATTCCAGGCCACCTGAATTTGAATCCAATTAGTATTGTCAAATTCCCAGTAGGGCCTGGGGTTCTCCCAGGGTTACAGCCCAATCTTCAGACAAAGACCACTTTCCCTGAAGGAAATGACAGATTTGGAGGGTGGACGCTACAGCATCACATCCCCTGCAGACCTCTCTTTCCCAACCACTGCCTCCCCTCAGGGTCTGCCCCCAAATTTCCAGGAATCTCTGAATCTAGATCTGGGAACCCTACATCTACATGCACCTCACCACAGTGATTATCATGGACTTCGGGGTGGCACCCCCGATATGGTATTGCTGCCAGAGCAAGCAGGAAGTTGACTCTCAGTATGTTTTTAAGCAACCCATGTGACCAGGAAAAGGAAAAAAAGATTCGTCTTACAGGTGGCAGACATAGGATGCTTAGGGCTGATCCTGCGTTGAGCAGGGGGTTGGACTAGATCAGGGGTAGTCAAACTGTGGCCCTCCAGATGTCCATGGACTACAATTGCCAGGAGCCCCCTGCCAGCGAACGCTGGCAGGGGCTCCTGGCAATTGTAGTCCATGGACATCTGGAGGGCCGCAGTTTGACTACCCCTGGACTAGATGGCCTGTATGGCCCCTTCAAACTCTATGATTCTATGATTCTATAGCCATGTCTGGAATTGTTCCTGATGACCAGAGGAACATCATCATCGGCTCCCTCCTTCCCTTTGGCAACATGCCAAACACGCCAAACATGCCAAACACGGATCAGAGGGGTGAGCAAACGTGTTACTCTTCTAAATCCAGCTTGTACCATTTGACACTGTGATTCCCCCTCCCCGGAAAGAAATATGGTATTATTTGACCTAAAGTGACCACATATGGTAAATCTTTTTTTTCCCCCCCTTTTACTCTTAACATGTGTTTAATACCTCCGTGGCCTTCTTCCCCATAACTCATTACATCGTGTGCTCTCTCTCTTTCTCTCCTTCTCATTTTCTGCCGGTGCAACCAGTGTTTCCACATTCCTGCCAAGCCGCTTCAAAGACGGCTGTGAAGTTTTTTTGCACTTGAATTTTATTATTGCTCTCCTCCGGTATCTCCGGCGTTACGGCGATAAGAGCTTTCCTGCGCCAAAGGCACGAAACTGTACAAAGCGTCCCATGCTAACCTGGTTAGGTAACATGTCGAAAAAGGGAGGATGTTATCTATGGAAAACAGCCCTCCAGATTCTATCGGCCCATGTTTGGCAGGGAGAGAACTTCCTATGGTAATGCTTCTCACACTTTCCCAGACTTTTCCCAGGACCAATGAAGGCTTCAGCCCCCTTTCTGTTGTTAATGAATCATCTTAATGGACTTCTGTAGCAGAAACATCCATTACCTTTTGTGCAGCAATGATTTTTTTTTTTAAAGAAAAAAAAAATTAAATGTTTAAGTAGGCCATAAATGCCTATCAGACCAACCACTGTGGGCTGGTAATCTATAACTATAAATCACTGGTAAATCATTATTGTCCTGCTTAATTAACACCCTTAGGGACTTCATCCTTAGGGAGCCTACAAGGGGCATTCATGCTCACCATATGGGTTAAGTGTAATTATGCGAAAAGCATTAATCATTAAGAACTTCGAAAGGATTGGAGAAGGGCTATCCCCGGTTGGTTTTTCACAGGAAAGTCAAAGTTCATACTTTAAAAAAACAGGAATCTGGTGGCAACTTAAAAACTAATGATTTTTTTTTTAATTCATGCATAAGCTTTAGTGACCAGTGTCCACTTTATCCTCTGATGATTTATTCTAGTTCATGAGAGTTTACACTAGAATATAGAAACAAGCATGGTGTCCTGCTTAAATCATTACGATCTGAGATCTCCAGGTTCAAATCCCCACTCTGCTGTGGAAGCTTGCTGGATGACCTGGTGCTAGGCACATACACTAAGCCTAACCTACCTCACAGGGTTGTTGTGAAGATAAAATGGAGAACGTTGTGAGCCACTTTGGGTCCCCATGAGGGAGAAATGTGGAATGTAAACAAACAAAGTATATAAATTAAAAAAAAACATAAAGTCTTGTTAGTCTTTAAGGTATGACAAGGCTCCTGCTTATTTTTGCTTGACAATCAGCAGGCGACTGGTGTATGTGTGGGTGTGTGGGTGTGGAGTGTGCAGGTTAGCTGTCAATGGCTTCCCTTCTAGAAAACCTCATGTGATCTCATACCCCTCTGGAAATTGCTGGAAATTTTATCATTACCATAGAGTTCTGAGCAGTTCCTAGAGAAGCATGGCATTGCTCCCAGCTTCTCCCAGAAGTGACATCATGCCTTCAGCCTGATGGCTTGTTTGTTTGTTTTTACTTTTATTTTTCTTCTGCCATCTTGAAATCCAGTGCCCCATCTAGTGGGCTAGCAACTCTAAATCTGGGCTTTTGCCCAAACATGACATCAACAGGTACTCGTTACCATCTTTAATTAAACTGCTTTGGAAGTAATATACGTTTCCATGATAAACAATTTCTGAGCCTGAGTACACAGAAGCACACTTGCCAGAGCTGAGGAGTTCTCTTCACATGGCGAACAGAACCGGGAAAGCCACCAGACAAAAGAGACCCATAGCTTCAGACAGGGCAAATCCCAAAATCGCATATGAGAACAACAGCTGCTTCTGGTGTAGCCTATGATTTGGCTCCCAAAGACTGTTCCAGCACCAGCACCAGAACCTGCCACTCCTCCTGTGGCAGCACCAGCACCAATAAACTTGGCAGCCGTATCTATGTGCCTGCTGACTGCACTAGTTTGGAGCTTCCCTGGTGCTAACTGGCTGCTGGTCTTCCAAGGTCCAGTAAGGAAAGTCTTGTTGCCCTTGCCAGCCCTGCTTTCCGACCTAGACAACACTCAGGCAGAAATTGGTCCGTACAGGATGTTTGAATCTGTACGCATCAACACAGGTGAGCTGGCGGCAAGCTTGACACAGGTGAACGTGGTTGGTGCGGTCCTTGCTGGGTGCTGCCGGCCGGCCGGCCGCGGGAGCTCTGTGGGTGCGAGTTGGGCCTCCTGGTTTGTTGCGGGAAGACTGACACCAAAATGTAAAGCAATGCAATTCCCCCTCCCCCAATTCCCATGGTGGTAAGGGTCAGGACAGTGGGAGGAGACACTTTGTACACCCCCCAAAGATCCTTATGCTCTACAACCTCCAACTTCCTGGTGATCCCTGGCCCTAAGGAAGCCCGCTTGACCTCAACCAGGGCCAGAGCTTACTCCATCCTGGCCCCCACCTGGCGGAACAAGATCCCAGAGGAGATCAGGGCCCCGATGGAATTTGAACAGTTCCGCAGGGCCTGCAAAAGGGAGCTGCTCCACCAGGCATTTGGTTGAGGTCGACCTGAGCCACCGCTTCCAATCGGCTCCACTCAGCCTCCCTCCTACAACTGTCACTGCAGATTCGCCCACCCACTGGGCCAGGGGTAGTCAAACTGTGGCCCTCCAGATGTCCATGGACTACAATTCCTTCGCTAGCAGGGGCTCATGGGAATTGTAGTCCATGGACATCTGGAGGGCCGCACTTTGACTACCCCTGCACTGGGCCATCAGTACACATCAGCTTGTTCTCTCCAGTGTTCTATTGTTCCATAATGTTTTCCATTGTTATTAATGTATTGTTATAAACTGAGCTACTTGTATCGTTCCTGTTTGATGTAAACTGCCCTGAGCCTTAGGGGAGGGCGGTATATAAACAAACAAATAAATGTAAAGCAATGTAAACCCACCCACCCCAAATTCCCTTGACAACCCTAGAGGCAAGGGTGGGGACAGTGGGAGGAGAATGCCCACCCAAAGAGGCAAATTGACATACTTATGCAATCCTGAGCACAGCTTCAGCCTTATAAGCCATTTTATCGTATGGACTGCAATTCCCATGAGCCCCTGCAAATGCTGGCAGAGGCTCATGGGAATTGTAGTCCATGGACATCTGGAGGGCCACAGTTTGACTACCTCTAGCTCGTGTTTAGGATTACACCATGGCATGGTTATCTCTGGGGGATAGAGATACAAAGATTCTTTGCTCCTGTTCACGGTCTAGCTATATCATGGGCTCCATGCATTTAATTATTTGGTCATTTTGTCTCTGAAGCAGAACATAAACATTATCGGCAGGGGAGGTTGTACTGGGTCTGGAATCTGCTGCTGAAGCGACATCAGCTTCTCAATGGTTTCTTAATTGCTGCTCTGCTGATCAGGGAGGAAAGTGGGATATAAATAAAAATAAGCCAGCAATGGAAAGGCCTGCCATGTACTAGCAATCTTGAGATTGCTAATTTTCAGTGCATGAAACTGCAGGGCCGTTAGTCCTTGGACAGAGGATCCAAATGCCTTTCCTCATTGCTCAAGAATCAAGGTAGCGTGAAGCTCTGACCTAGGAAATGGGTTATCCCCTGTTCTGGATAGAATGGCATCCCCCCTAAAGCAGTAGGTCTGCAGCTTGGGGGTGCTCCTGGACCCAAACTTTCTGTTGTGTGAATGAGTGGCAGCAATGGCCAGGGGTGCCTTTCACCAGCTTGGGCTGGTGAGCTAGCAACGACCCTTCCCAGACAGAAATGGTCTTGCCACTGTGGGGAATGCTCTGGTAACATCAAGATTAGATTGCTGCAATGCCCTCTCCATAAGGCTGCACTTGAAGACTGTCATTGCCTGATTCTGTATCACAACCCAGGACTCCTCAATCTCTCTCTCTCTCTCTCTCTCTCTCTCTCTCTCTCTCTCTCTCTCTCTCTCTCCAAGAATGGTCCTGGGAAAGGCCTGATAAATACACTATATTGCTTCAAAACTTGCTGCATTTCAGAAAGCCGCATGAGCTGGTTCTGCCACCGCTACGAAGACAGCCTATTGGCTTTAATTAGTAAGAAAATAGGTCACCATTTCCAGTGGTAAAGCTATTCCTGAGAAAGCACACATGGAGTGGTATGTTTCCTTATTTCATAAGCTCGATTTGCATTATGCTGAATCTCATTTGCTTGAATGGCCTGGGCGACATTAAAGAGAAAACCAGATGAACTGGCGTGCTATATAAGACAGGGTTTTGGCTGACAGGGACTTGCGCCACCAACATAAAACTCAGTCCTAGATTGTCATCCCCCCCATACCCACCGCTGCTCAGTATATATATATGAGATGTGCATCTTTGTTCAAATAACGTATACCAATTAAAATCTAGGTCCCTCTTGAGAGATCGTGTAGTCTAGAGCAGGGGGTTTGCTGGCAGGGACTCATGGGAATTGTAGTCCATGAACATCTGGAGGACCACAGGTTGACTACCTCTGGTTTAGGGGGTTGGTGTGTCAGATTAGGATCTGCCAGGGAAGCTCATTGCCAGACCTTGGATCAGTCATATACTCTCAGCTTTTCGTGAGTCACTGCTCACTTCTTCAGCGAAAGCCAGAAGTAAAATAGGAAACCCCAAGTCTCTCCACACCCTCCACCTCTTAAAAGATGCCTGTCGTTCAAACCCACGCAAACAGGAAGGTCTTGCTGTGTCTCCGGAAGATTTCTAAGGAGGGAGAAGTGACTCAGGGAAGTTTCTGCCCTGCCACAAATTTTGATCGTCCTTATGGTGCTCCTGGACTCTCGCTTTTTTTCTGCTTCTACAGATGGACGAACATGTTTGCCCTGTCTTGATCTATCACACTGGAGCAGAATTAATTTTTGCTATATATTCCGTCATGTAAGGAGTTCATAGTCTGAGGAAGAGTGCTTGCCCTCGAAAAACCATGCCCTGAATAAATCTTTGTTGGTCTTAAAGGTGCCACTGGACTCTGATTTTACTGGAACAGGGTTTAAAAAAACAAAAAAAGATTTCAAACGATCCAGACCGGGCTTTGAAATAAATGGATTTATTTAATTATGGAATTGAACTCGGAAGGAATGCTTAGCCAAGGTGCCTGCATGATAACAAAAAAGGTAGTCAGCCCACTGGTAGAATAGGGGAGAAGTCCAGAGGAAATGGTCCTTGAATTTGACACAGGTGCAGATGGGATTCCAAACTTCCTGAGAAAAGCTGGAGTGAAGCCAATCTCATAGTGCACCAGGAAAGCAACAACAACAACAACAACATCGACCTTTGTTCTGCACACAATCCTAGCCCCCATACTGCCATGCGAGTTGAACACCCCCCCCTATAGAAGTCCATGGAGATTCTCACACCTCTTTTGGTATTCCTGAAGCAACACAGGAGGAGCTCCCATAAAATTTAGAGGCAGTCCCCTTCTTTTGTCTTCCACAGAAGGACATAAACACGGCTGACGGAACCTGTTCAGTGGCTTGCCATAGAATTTAATGTAAGGGGAAATTTCTATGCAGATGCAACTTGCTGTAATCTCTTCCATCTTGATCACACCCAAATTGTTTTCTTCAAGCTCAGGCACAGAATTCTTCCACCTGCAATAATGAGAAAAATCTGGGAGGAAAACACACACACACACACACGAGGGTCATCCATTGGATCAATTTGCTTTGTACGATTCCCTTGACTTTATTTTAGAGAGCTAAACTTTCATCACGGTAAGAAAGGAGCCAGAATCCAGGAGCACCTTACACACTTGGTGGAGTTGTTAAGAGTGGCAGCTTCTAATCTGGTGAGTCAGGTTTGATTCCCTGCTCCTTCTCCACATGCAGCCAGATGGGTGACCTTGGGCTTCTCACGGCCCGTGATATAGTTGATATCAGGGCTCTCTCAGCCTCACCTCCCTCACAGGGTATCTGTTGTGGGGAGAGGAAAGGGAAGGTGATGTAAGCCACTTTGAGACTCCTGGTAGAGAAAAGCAGCATATAAAAACCAACTCTTCATCTTCTAACAACAGTTGTGGCAGAGGAGGAGCTTTCGTGAGTCACTGCTCACTACTTCAGATACAGTAGAAAAGAGTGAGGGTCCCATAACACCTTAAAGACGAACATTTGTGGCGGCATTGGAGCTTTTGCCAGTCGCTGCTCACTTTTCTCTCCTTGGAGATCTTCAGGAGGCACTGCAAGGCCTGTCTGCTTGCCTGGATTCCAAGGGCAGGCATCTTTTAAGGGGCGGAGTGTGTGGATTTAGGGTTTCCTATTCTAATTTGGAAATTTAAATGGACTCCGGGGAATGGTAGAGGACAGGAAGGCCTGGAGGATCATTGTCCATGGGGTCGCGATGTGTCGGACACGACTTCGCACCTAACAACAACAAATTCTAATTTGGATTTCTCTGAAGAAGTGAGCAGTGACTCAGGAAAAGCTGAGAGTGTGTGACCGGTCGAAGGACATGCAGTGAGTTTCCCTGGCAAAGCGGGGGGGCTGATCCAAAGGGAATGCAGGAGAAACTAGAGGTGAATGGTCCCAAGCTGTTGGAAATGGCCTTTGTGTGCAGCTCCCATTCTTGTATTCCGGCTTAGCCGACGATTCATCAGCATTAAACCCTGGTTTAGAATCCCAGTTCCTAGGACAGAAACCAACCTCCAGTTCGTTAAGATGGTCACATGAATACATCAGAGCTAATTGGAAATGTAATTTACTGGGGTGGAGTGAGGAAGGGAAAGCAGAACAGATCTATTTCTAAATCAAATGTACTTTAGAGCTGAAGTTGATTTTCCGTTGGTTTTATGTGAGACATGCACAAACCAGTGTAGGCTATGAAACAGACAATCCAGGACATTGGTGGCAGCTTGTTCTGTTCTAGAGTTTTTTGTTTTGATTTGTTCTTGTTTTGTGCTCCACATCTTCATTTCATGGAATCCTAGAGTCGGAAGGGGCCATCCAGGCCATCTAGTCCAACCCCCTGCTCAATGCAGGATCAGCCTCACTGATAGTCTTCAAGCAAAGGTTGGATACACACTTTTCCTGGATGTTTTAGGATGCTTTGGACTGATCCTGCATTGAGCACAGGGGGTTGGACTAGATGGCCTGTGTGGCCCCTTCCAACTCTATGATTCTATAATTCTATAATTCTAAACTGAAAATGGAGCTGAAATAAAAGTTAACATGACAGGCTAAATCAGTGGTCCCCAACCCCTGAGCTGCAGCCTGGCGCTGGGCCGTGAAGGCCTTGGTGCCGGGCCGTGGCTCCCTCTTCCCGCGTCCCCCAGCAGCGAGAAGCTCGCCAGGCCGCAAGCAAATCGGCTGCCAAAGGGTGGTGGATTCAAATCTGGAGAGCTGGGTTTGATTCCCTGCTCCTCCACATGCAGCCAACTGGGTGACCTTGGGCTTATTACAGCCCTGATAGTGCTGTTCTTATAGAGCAGTCCTATCAGGGCTCTCCCAGCCTCACCTATCTTACAGGGTGTCTGTTGTGGGAGACAAAAGGGAAGACGATTGTAAGCCACTTTGAGACTCACTTGGGGAGTGAAAAGCAGGGTATGAAAACCAACTCTTCTTCCGACCTCCTCAGACTGGCCATTCTACATGCTGGGGGCCTCAACGGAGAAGACCTGTACACGGACAGTTGTTGATTTTCCTCATTTGCAGAGCTCTATACTCAGGAAACCCTGCTCGGATGAGTAAAGCCCTCATGGCAGAACAAAACAGGAGTGGCAGTGCTGCAGACATGCAGGACAAAAGCCATGAAGGGCTTTCTGTGTGGTAGCCATAAGAAGGATTCTCCGGCTTGTAGGAACTGTGGAAAGTAAGAGGCCAAAAGAGGGATTCTTGGGATCTGCGTGAGAACCATGGGAAGCATTTTATGACCTCACCTTCACTTGTATGTCGATAGAAGAAGAGTTGGTTTTTATACCCCGCTTTTCACTATTTGAAGGAATCTCAACGCGGCTTAGTGGCTTTCCCTTCCTCTCCCTGCAACAGAGGTAGTTGGGGCTGAGAGAGCTCTGAGAGGAACTGCTCTGTGAGAACAGCTCTATGAGGACTGTAACTAGCCTAAGGTCACCCAGTTGGCTGCATGAGTTAAATGGGACATCCAGATTAGAGGCCATCACTCTTAACCACTATACTACACCGTACAGATTAATGTGAGCCATGTATTCACCCCTGCACTGCTATTTTATATGGTCTTGGGAGCTTTCAATAGCAAGACAAATGTATAAAACCTCCCGTGAGTGTCCTAATCATTGTGTCTATGTACTGCCTAGGAAGTTCACAAACTAGGAGCAACTGAAAGAAAGAGAGAGAGAGAGAGAGAGACATTTGACTATTTTGAAAGCCTGTTGAACTTTCCCCTTTTTTAATTTGTGATAAAAGAGAAGGTCAGTGCTTTGGTCTCTTGTCTTCGTATCACTTTCATTGAGGGAACACTTAATAATTCAAGAGCCGAGATGCTGCTTGAAAGAAGAATGCACATTGCCAAACAGCCCAGGTCACTCACAGTTTCCCTTGCCAGCCACAAAACCATAAGTCATGCGCTCTTGCAAGTCCAAATATGGCATGTGATTTACAACGATGACATAATTCTGAATCATATGGGCTTGTTCAAAGCTTGGAGAAAAGGATGACTTACATATATGGAGGAAAGAGTCCTATTCTTTAAAAAAAAATGAAGGAACATATTTTCTTTAGCTTTCGGGGTGGAGAACAAGCAGTCAAGGCAGCACTTCGGGGACTTCTCAACCAACGTGACAGAGGTTTGTAAAATTATGTGCAGAGTGGAGAAAGTTGACAAAGAGAAATTTTTCTCCTCCGCAAAAACTAGAACTTTAGGACATTCAACAAAGCAGATGGGCAGCAGATTTGGGCCAGGCAATAGGAAATATTTCTTTGCATAGCTAGAGGTTAGCATGTGGAACTGTCAGAGCATGTAGCGATGGCTACAGGCATAGATAGCTTTAAGAGGATAGGTAACCTCCATGTTCAGGGGCAGTCAGCCTCTGAATTCCAGAGCCAGGAAGCAACATTGGGGAAGGCCTAGGCCTCTATACACAGGTGTTAGACCTCCAGAGGACCTGTTGGCCGATGTGTGAGACAGGATGCTGGACTAGATAGACAATTGATTTGATCCAACAGGGCTCTTCTTATGTTCTTAACCATATTAAGAGCACTAAACCTCTGAGTACCAGAGCCAGGAGGCAGCATCAGTGGAAGGCCTTGGCCTTTGTGCCCTGTTATTGGACCTTCAGAGGACCAGTTGGTCACTGCTTGAGATATGATGCTGGACTAGATGGGACCCCTGGTCTCAGCTACCAGGGGTCTTCTTATGTTATGTTCTTAACAGAAGAGAAGAAATCTATAGCTAGATTCAAGTTTCTCAAGGTATAGCTTGCTAGTCAAAGCTTATACCCCATGAATCTTACTAGTCTCTAAATCTAGTGATTTGAATCTAGCTTTTCTAGTGCAGACACACATGGCTACACTCACGACGTATCTAGGTACATAATGCCATGAGTTCTTTAGTTTCTTATACCATGGCAATAAAAATAGGAGGAAATTATACCAACAAATTTCCTCTTTTCTTTAAAGAACACCGGGGGGGGGGGCACAGGGGGATGAACCATCTGCAGCATTTAAATTAAAATTATGGCACAATTTCATAAAAATCAGCGACCACATCCTAAAACATTGCCAAATTCTTTGCAGTATGTAGTACCTCTGCTTGCAAGAGCAGACTTACGCACATATTGTCTAACCACAAATGGCTAAGATCCAAAATATTTCAAGGAACAATTCCACTCAACTCAGTATGTCTGGATCTTGAGGTCCTTGCATGGTGCCTTCCTGTGAGACCCAGCCTTGGCCGAGGTTCAGATGAATAGCCATGTAATCCGTAATAGTAGAATAAAATATGAATCTGGTAGTCCCTTAAAGACCAATGAGGTTTAGTTGGTGGGGGTACATGGGGTGGGGGCAGTTGAGCTGTTCCCCACCCCCCCCCCAGCCCCGATCATGGAACTCCCTCCCTCAAGATGCGGAGATGGTAGTATCCCTGGCTCTCTACATAAAATTAAAGACTTTTCTTTTCCAGAATGTATACCATTTATAACTTGTTGGTCTTACAAGGTGCTACTGGACTCTGATTTTACTGTTGTACCGACCACAGTCCCCAATAATTAATCTATGCAGCTTTGTGAAAGATTTTGTACACTGCTACACTACCCTGTAGCCTGGGTAGGAACGTCCTCTTGAATAATTCACTTTTGCACAGTTTGTGGAAAGCCAGGAGAGCAGGAGGCTTGTGGCTGTTCCACAAGGCTGGATCCACAGCAGAGAAGGCAGAGAGCTCCAAATTCACATCGTCTTCCAATCCCAACTCAACACAGAGCCTTTTCTTGGGCCAGGTGTAACACTTTAGCCTCAGCCATTCTTTTAGGCAGAGTTTAAAAAGCAGCATATTCAGACAGATGCTGCCCATGTAAAACAAGCCACACTGTGCTTTTTATTGCCCCTTCTTACACAGATATCTTTACAAAACAATTACGCTCTGCTTAGTTAAATAAGGTGGGATTTCCCAATCTCTGTAAGGTTTCCTTCCTTTTGAATAATGACAACTCTGAAATAACAGGAAAGTTGGCAGAATAGTAGATGACTTTAGTTAGTTTGGGAGGGGACCACCTAGAGACTGTTTTAGCTGTTGTTTCTATTTTTAAAAATGTTTAAAGACATTTCCTCAATCTGTTAGTCTATCTATGGGTCCAGGAATTTACAGCCGGTTTTTGAGCAGGATTAAAAGAAAGACAGCACCTGCTATTTTACCTCAGAATGGTTTGGGGACCTTTGGGTTAAGTTTATGAGACCTTTCCAGTGATCTTGTTTTATGCTTGTGTCGGTTGTGAGCCAGCTCTAAGGACCTTCAGGTGGAAAAGGCAGTAGATGAATACTGGAAATAATTACATACGGCCGATACAGATCTGGATTTGCAAAGATATCTGATGTCACACTTATTTGCTGTAAGAACCAGAAAGTGCTGGTATCAATTGGCAGAGGTGTGCTTGTCACCCTTGGGGGGATCTAGAGCTAGTCAAGTCATCTGTTTTGCTTTCATATGATGTTTTAGTTGGGTTGGGGTTAATCTGAGGGATTCTTTGTTTCAGGGGCCCTGGTGGCTCTTGGCAAGCTGTTGCTTCATCTTTTTTATCTCGTTTCCCCCAGGCCATTTCTCTGTGGTTAGCCATGGAAGTCTGTATGCCACCCTTCACTCTCGGTGCTGAAAGGGTGACACACCCTCTCTTTCAGTGGTTTGATACAAGAATAATTGCAAGCAGATTCATGCCTGAATTGCTCTTATGCCAGCTGTTTGGAGATTTCTGAAGTAAAACTAATCTTAAATGGCTACATGTTGTTATGCTAACCTCTGGAGAACTGGCAAAGAATGCGAGATCCTAGGTTAGATAAAGAAATAAGACAATGTAAGAGGGCCAGTGCGGTTTAGTGATTAAGACTAGGATCTCTAGGAGATGCAGGATAAAATCTCCTCTCCTGCCATGGAAGCTCCTGGAGTGACCTTGGGCTAGTCACACATCTCTCAGCCTAACCTACCTCACAGGGTGGTTGTGAGGATAAAATGGAGGAGAGAGGAATGAGGTAAACCACTTTGGTTCACCAGTGGGGAGAAAGGCAGGGTACAGATGAAGTAAATAAATAAATTACTTGAAGACAGGAGTGGCTCTCCAGATGTCCATGGACTACAGTTCCCATGAGCCCCTGTCAGCATTCTCATGGGAACTGTAGTCCATGGACATCTGGAGAGCCATAGTTTTGGCCACCCCTGCTTTAAGAGAAGCTTCAGTGAATGTCTTCATTGAACATAAAGGTATGCCTATATGGGAGAGATATGAGGGAAAGCAGTCAAATTTTTCTTTTATACAACCCCCCACTTCAAACCCTATAGTGTTCTATAACAGTGCTGAGTAATGCTGTAACTTTCCTGACTGGTATTGAAATTCAACTGATATGCTAGAAAACAGGACATTACATGGAAAAAGTATATATAAAACAAGTTTCTGTTGGGGGGCCGTGCTAACGTGACTGCTAAGTTAAGAAGCAGGGACTTTTTGGTGACAGTGTCTTTGTTGTTCAGCTCCCTACCCAAAAAAGGCCCAGCAAGCAACCTCTCTTCTTGTGTTTTGGTGACTTTAAAAAACATTACTTCAGAAAGCATTTGATGATCTAAACTGAATGTTCTTTTAAAGGACTCGCTTGTCTTATACCTATGGCTTAATGCTGATTTCATTGCTATTTGCATAATTTGTAAACCATTAGAGGGCTGGGGTTGTGCCTAAGGCATGGTAAAACACCAAGAATTAAAAACAAACATGCCTAAAAAAAATATTGAGTGGGAGAAGCGCAATATCAGCTTCAAAGAGACATTTAGTGACTAAAGGCTATAAAGCTGAGTCCCTTAAGGCTCAAAACTGTTGAAACTAGATTTAATGTGCCTGCAATATTTCAATATTAACCATTAAATAAAAACCCTGGAAGTAAATCCCTTTGGTTTCAAAGAGACTATCTGGAAATAAGTGTGTTTAGTACTGCAACCCTAATCAAATGGCACTGGAGCCAAAGGAACTATGCTTTCCTGGAAGATAGTGGAAGATAGCCAGAGTTCAAGGCCAAAGCTAGACATAACGGGCATATGTGGGTACCACTGGTCTATGTGAAACGAAGACCTATCGCATGATCTCATCATACTAAGAGTTTACTCCGCCTCCTACAACCAACAGATAATGTAGTGTAGTGGGAGAAAGGGAAAATTGAACGTAATGACATCACTTCACACTTCTCTGTTCACTAAATTTTATTGGAAGAATGGTGAGAAGACATCTGAATCAGCAGTAGCCATGTAATGGCTGGAAGAGGAGGAGGAGGAGGAAGAGCTGGGTTTTTGTACCCCGCTTTTCACAACTTTAAAGTTACCAACAAGATAGTTTTAGAGAGGAGCAAACCAACTATGTCATTAGAAGGGAAGATATTATGGCTGAAGCTCACTTACTTTGGACACATCATGCAATCAAACTCGCTAGAAAAATCATTAATGCTCGGCATGGTCAGTGGCAAAAGGAAACGTGGTCGCCAAAGGATCCGCTGGCTCGACACGATCAAAGACGATACATGGATGACCATGAAGCAACTAAAAGAAGCAATCAGAGACAGGGGCGCGTGGCGAAGACTTTCCTATAGAATCGCCGAAGATCGGACACGACTGAACGGATAACATCATCATCATTGCATCATTTCACAACCTGAAGGAGTCTCAAAGTGGCTTACAATCGCCTTCCCTGTCTCTCTCCAAAACAGGCACCCTGTGAGGTAAGTGGGGCTGAGAGAGCTCTGAAAACTGTGACTAGCCCAAGTTCACCTAGCTGGCTGCATGTGGAGGACTGGGGGATCAAACCTGGTTCTCCAGATCAGAAGCTGGTGCTCTTTACCATGACACCACACTGGCTCTCATGGTCCTCAACATTCTTTTCAGCTTCTATGAGCTCAACATTTTGTTTTACTAATCTTCTCTTTTATAACATAAAAATTGGAATATTTTTGATTGACAGGTGGACTCTTCTAGGCATGATTCTAAATTACTTCGCCATTTTCAAGCTTTCTTGGAAAATGTTCAGGAAAAGAGCATTCGCTTCTGAGAGTCCGCTACATCCCCCTTTCATAACAATGGCACATGGGCAAATGGCCTTATGACACAGTTTGCAGCATTTGGTGAGAGTTTCATCTAGGACGGGGGTGGCTGAACTGTAGCTCTCCAGTCCATGGACTACAATTATCATGAGCCTCTGGCTGCATTCACAATTACATATGTACTGTTCATCTGCTTATGAGACAAACCACATTCAGTTCATTTATTTATCTGCAGAATGTATATCCCACCCTTCTGCTCAATCAGAGCCACAGAAGGCAATAATTAAAACCAGAACTTTAGAAAGCATATCATAGAAACATTTAAAACCAAAAATAAAAAGCATATATTAAAAACAGAGAGCCAGTAATTTACTGTTACTGCTCAGTTATCCAATCTTCTCTGTACACTCCCATATCCTAAAGGACAAAATTGTTTAAGTATCTCAAGTGTAAGATTCCAGAGTTGTCATGACAGAGATTAGGCATAAGCTTCCTTACCACTAAAGAAAGGATCTGTCAGACCTATAAGTGACTAAAAGATTCAAAACAAAGAAGAATGGTTAGCAAACAAAAACCCTCTATTGTACTGGCAAGGCTGCCATACTAAATTACCTGCAGGTGTTTCTAATTCCAAAGTCATAGAAGCTAAAAATGTATTAGATTTGATTTTTAAACAAGGCATGTCAAAGGATACGTCTTCTTTATGCCCTTTCCTGGGAATGACTTTTCATCTCCTGTTTCTGTACTAGAGGCCCTCTTCATAAAAAAAGAAAAGAAAATCAGCATTTTCCCATGTAAGCAGCAGGTGATAGTTCTGGCTTCCATACCCAGCTAACTTGTTCACAGTCAAATCTGCTGTGTGGGCTAGTGGAAGGTGGTTTTGTTCTGCATTTTTTCACAGCCATGAGAAAATGACAAATTATTTGATTACAAGGCCTGGAATTCCCAGTTTCTTCCCCTACCCGCAACTTTTGAATACCTGTAACCGGACACGACTGTAAATGCATTTCAGTAGTATTTTTTCGTATCAGTTTCCTGGGGGGGAAATGGCAGAAAAATAGTATGTTACTGTTTTGATGAAGGAAAACAAGATCTAGTGGATGCCCAGTATGGGGTTTGATAGTAGACTAATATGAAGCAGTAATATTAACGATATCAACACCCATAAAGTGGACACAGGAATTATTTTCATAATTCCATGCTATCAAGTCACAATTTATGTATTTATTTATGTATTTATTTATTTATTTACTTACTTCTTTATTTAGATTTTTATACCGCCCTTCCCTACGGCTCTGGGCAGTTTACATAAAACATTTTGAAACATTTACATAGAACACTCTCAAAATCAATATAACAATATAGCAATAACAATAACATACCAACTAGAACAGTATTTTAACAATAACGTTGACACTCCCTCAGTAAGTTCGGTCCTTCAGTCTGGGGGGTGGGGGTGGGACCTGTAGATGTTATTGAGTCAGTCGGCCTCACCAAATGCCTTGTGGAGCAGCTCCCTTTTGCAGGCGCTGCTGAATACTGGAAGTTCTGGCAGGGCCCTGATCTCTTTGGGGAGCTCATTCCATCAGGTGGGGGCCAGGACTGAGAAGGCCCTGGCCCTTGTTAAGGTCCGACATGCCTCTTTAGGGCCAGGGATCCACATGGGGCAACCCCACAAGGGGTTTTCAACACAGGAGATGAACAAAGATGGTTTTCCATTGCCTTCTTCTGCATAGCAACCCACCCGTCTTGCTAGTCTCCCATCCAAGTATTAAACATAGTCCAACTTGCTTAGATTCCAAGCTCAGATGATCTCAGGGAAGTCTGAAGCATTCAAACTATTGTTATCTTCATGGGGATTTTGAAATAATTATGAACATTGTAACAATTCTACAAGTGTGTGACTTTCCTGTACACATCTTAGTATATATGTGCTGGTAAGTAGTAACTGTTAATTAATTAATTATATATATATTGTATTGTATGAGCCTCTTGTGGCGCAGGGTGGTAAGGCAGCTGACATGCTGTCTGAAGCTCTGACCATGAGGCTGGGAGTTCGATCCCAGCAGCCGGCTCAAGGTTGACTCAGCCTTCCATCCTTCCAAGGTCGGTAAAATGAGCTTGCTGGGGGGGGGGGTAAAATGGTAATGACTGGGGAAGGGAATGGCAAACCACCCTGTATTGAGTCTGCCAAGAAAATGCTAGAGGACATCACTCCAAGGGTCAGACATGACTCGGTGCTTGCACAGGCGATACCTTTACCTTTATATTGTATTGTATTGTATTTATACACCGCCCTCCCCCTTGCAGCTCAGGGTGGTTTACATATAATACAGGAAATAAGAAGTACATTATAATTCAGAGTAATATCAAATGAACAACAGTAGTAACAGTGGTTGCATAATAATTAATAACTGATATAACACAGTTAACATAGCAACATTAATATTTTAACTGTTGGTCAGTTCAGGATTCAGTTGGTCAGTTCAGGAAGAAGACAAGTTCTGGGGGACCCAGTAGGTGACTGTTGGTTCAACTGGCCTCAACCAAATGCCTGGCGGAAGAGTACCCTTTTGCAGGCCCTGTGGAACTGAACTAGTTCTGGCAGGGCCCTTATCTCTTCTGGGAGCTCATTCCACCAGTTGGGGGCCAGGATAGAGAAGCATCTGGCACTAGTTGAGGTCAAGCGTGCTTCTTTGGGGCCAAGGATCACTAGCCAGTTGGAAGTGGCGGTATGTTGAGCTGTTATGGGAGTATAGACAGTGAGGTGGTCCCTCAGGGACACTGGACCAAGACCGTGTGTGGCCTTAACTGGCCAGTTTGGTGTAGTGGTTAGGAGTGTGGACTTCTAATCTGGCATGCCGGGTTCGATTCTGCACTCCCCCAGATGCAGCCAGCTGGGTGACCTTGGGCTCGCCACAGCACTGATAAAACTGTTCTGACCGAGCAGTGATATCAGGGCTCTCTCAGCCTCACCCACCCCACAGGGTGTCTGTTGTGGGGAGAGGAATGGGAAGGTGACTGTAAGCCGCTTTGAGCCTCCTTTGGGTAGGGAAAAGCGGCATATAAGAACCAGCTCTTCTTCTTCTTCTTAAAGGTGATTACCAAGACCTTAAGCCTGATTCATCATTAAACTGATCATTTGTTATAAAATTATAGGATTCAGTATATTCACTGAATCAATAACTTTCCTTCTAATATACATATTACCTAAAAGTGTAATTTTTTAAAAAAATCCTGAGTACAGGTTATATTTTTTGGCCAATATTTTGTTGTCCGGTTTACCAAAAACCTGCTAGTTTGACTTATGTATTTTAAGGCGCAGTTGAAAGAACAATTTAAAGACATATTATAAATATCCTCTTCAATAAAAGAAATTATATTTGGTTTTAGAGTCTCACCTGGCTGCAATTCACATTTACCCCTATACTGAAATAAAAGTGTTTTTTTTTTAAACCTCCCTGGAGTGTGCAGCTTCATCTAGCAATGTTATTTAAAATGACATACCCTTATGAATCAAACAAACCCTGAATGTTTGATATGAAGTTCTTAAACAAGAGCTGCAGGGGTTTTGCATAAGTATTTCCTGTGTGATCTGAAGATTACCTAAAGGCCAAAAGAAAGGTGTATGAATTTGAAAGGCTTTGTTAATTCCCTCTCCTTTTGTTGTTTCTTCCTTAATGACAGTACTTTCTTTCATGTAATCAAAGCTCATCAAAGCCCAAGGCTCTACTGGCTCTCAAATACTAGGTCCCTGTATTACCACGGACCTGGTGGGCTTTTTAATAACGCTGGGACAACTGCAGAAAGCAATAGTGCACTCCATATCTTTTCAGAAAGGGGGGATTCAGCAGGAAATTCTTCTCAGTTCCCATTGAGAGTCAATGTGCAGCACTCAGATTATAAGGCATCAGGTCCCATATATTACTATGAATATATATATATATATATATATATATATATATATATATATATATATATATATATATATATATATATATATATATATATATATATATATATATATATATATATATTGTATTTAGGGTATATATATATACCCTAAATACAACACATACAGATCAGGGCAACCTTTGATTTACAAATCAGCCTAATAAAAGCCCAGGTCACAAAAACAAGGTGCATTTCAAAGGCTAGTCGCCCAATCCAGCACACCCTTCCTTGAACACCCCCCCCCCGGCATGTGCGCGTGCGCGTGCGCGCGCGCCTTGTAGAATCCCATCTCTCCCCTGATCTGATTGGCTGCCTGGCTCAGTCAGCGGCCCAAACTGATGTAAAACGGCCGGCGAGGGGCAGGTGCTTGCGTCTTGGGACGCCTTTCAAATTGTGCCGCGGAAGGCGGGAAAAGCGGTTGGCTGGAGTGGCGGTTTTCGCTGTTGCTTCGTCGCGCGGCAAGAGGGACGCGGGATGGATGGAGGGATATTCTCGCACCCTTCACTCCCATTTTGAATACACGCGCGCGCGCAGCCCCCCACCACACACACATACTCTGCCTTTGGCCACGCCATGAGTTTCCTCAGAGAAACGGATTGGTCCGTCTTTACTTTATTGCACCAGCACCGATCTGAGCTCCGTGAAGCTTCGAAAAAAGCTCTTGGGAGTAAAGACGACCCCCTTGCTTCCATTCATCGCGGTGAAATCTCTAGGTAACGACAACAAAAGCAATTCTAATCGCATTTGCTTCGGAGTAAGTCCCATTAATAAGCTTCATGGCGCTCACTACTGAGTAAGAATGCCAAGAATTGTGCTGGGAATGGGAAGATGCCCTAGACTTAAAGCATCAGGAGTGAGAGGCGTGGATGTTCTTTCTACAGCCTTTTCTATTGCTGTGCTGTGGTGTGCAAAACGGTTGACCTTGTGGTCACCTGCACTTTTATGCACTTCAGCTCCTCCATCCTGGGGTAAACACCTCACAAAAGAGGGGGGAAATAAACTCCCATCAGAATTCCATTTATATCTCATCTAAAGCTGTTAAGAGGCACAGACTCCCTTCAATCTCTCATCAATATAGGGGATATGAGAATCCCTCCTTTAAAAATATCAGGAAATCCTGGTAATCCACAGGGCTAGCCTTCTGTGCACACAAAAGCGGTAAATGCAAATATTCCCCTGTTGGAAATGATTTGTAAATTTATGAGCTTCAATTCTTTGTTCACTGCCTCCGTCACATGGAGTATCTGAATTGATCCTCCATTGTGAGCATTTTTGTAGTACCCAAGCAGGACTCAGTCATTTTCATATTCATCTGCTAGACCATGTATGGCGAACTCTGCATTTTGGATATCCCCGCTGGGCGAAAAGGCTTTGGGGATGTACTCCATGGTGTAAGCTGTTGGGTGGACCTTTCTCTAAAGGCAGAACACCAGAGGCCCCCACGAACCTTCAAATGCCCAGCAATTTCCGGGGAATATATATAAACACACAGACACACCATCCTCCCCTGAGATTCCCCTGAAGGGGACCCCAGAGAGGCTATTTACTCCTGCCTGAGCCTCATAGGTGTCAGAGCATTGGTTGATTAGGCTGCTGCCACCTCTGGATTCTGGTGTGAAATCAGCTGCCCACCTTGTCCTTGGCATGGACCCTGAGGATGTTGTTGAGAATATTATGATCTTGATCAGAGTTTTCAGGCAAGCTGGTCCAGAAAGTTTTCAATGGCCATGAGGCACCACTCATGTTCTTTCATTAGAATGTCTGATTCAGGGGTACATTGGGATTCCTTGAGTATGTTACATTCTATAAGTTTGTTCATACGGCTTATTAGCTAAGTTGCTACTTGCCAGTTCCGGGCTAATTCCCTGGAGATTTGAGTGTCAAGCATGGGGAAGCACTCACCATATCATATAGCCATAGTATCCACCTTCCACAGCAACCATTTCCTCCGGATAAACTATTACTGTAGTCTGGATATCAGCTGTAATTCTAGGAGATCTTCAGGCCCCACCTGGAATTTAGCAGTCCTATTACTAACATACAGTTGCACCTTGTTTTGCTGCATAGAAACACAATTCACTTCCGATCTCAGGCCCAGGTATGCTAACAGACTAAATGAATAGTTGTCAGTGTGCTTCAGTCCCAGGGGAGTCGTATGCCCAATTTTTAATTTAAAATGCCACATGAATAGACAACATGATTGCCAAAAAGCGACTGCAAAAGCATTAGTATTTTAAACATACAGTGTTGCTGATTCTATGGTGTCAGACTACACCTGGAATACTGTGTGCAGTTCTGGAGCCCTCACTTCAAACACCATATGGACAAAATTGAGAGTGCAGAGGAAAAGAGTGAGGATGATCTGGGTTGAGAGACTTGGGAATGTTCAGCCTGGAGAAAAGGAGGTTGAGAAGGGACATGATTGCTCTCCTTAAGTATTTGAAAGGTTGTCACATGAAGGAGGGTAGGGAGGGTTCCTGTTGGCAGCAGATGATAGGACTTAAATTATGTGTAGAACATTACTGGCTAGATGGAGGGGGGGGGGAGAGAATTCAAAGGCAGAGTCGTTCAGCAGTGGAATAGGATGCCTAAGGAGGTGGTGAGCTCCCACTCACTGGTAGTCTTTAAGCAGCAGCTGGACAGATACTTATGGATGCTTTAGGCTGATCCTGAATTGAGCAAGTGGTTGGACTAGACAGTTGGAAGGGCCCCCTCCAACTCTAGAAATTCTATGATTCAATTCTGACTGGCAGCCTGTATGGCCCCTTCCAACTCCAGAGATTCTATGATTCTATTCTGACTGGCAGCAGGTTTCCAGGGTCTCTGGCTGAGGTTCTGCCAGCTCTGCCATCTGACACACTTTATATGGTTGCCAACTCTGTGGGTGAAGTCTGAAAGGGTAGGATTTTGTATACCTATGTGGGGTATAATGCCATAGAGCTGAAAGCAGGGAAACTGACCTCTTCTGAAGGTTAGCTGTAATTTTGGGAGTTCTTCAGATTCCAAATGGAGGTTGGTTACTCGACATTTTTAAAACTTAGAGCTACCACTGACCAAATTGGAATCTTCCGGTACTGAACCATTGCCTTTTCTTTTAGACCAGTTTATTCACTCCGCAGGAATTTGGCCATCTCATAATACTAGGGTTTCCAATTTCTAAGTGGCACCTGGAGATCTCCCACTATTACAATTGATCTCCAAATGACCAAGATCAATTTCCCTGAAGAAAATGGCTGCTTTGGAGGATGGATTTAATGCTATTATATCCTACTTAGATCCCTCCATCCTTAAACCCCACCCTTCCCAGGATCCACTCCCAACGTCTCCAGATACTTCCCAACTCTACAAAATACATTTCTTACATATACAACTTGCATGCAAAATAAATATTTCTCCACAATAGTCAGCAAAGGAAGATGAATAGGAAGGCGACTGTAAGCCGCTTTGAGCCTCCTTCGGCTAGGGAAAAGTGGCATATAAGAAACAATTCTTCTTCAAACACACTCAGCTTAAATACTGTTATAGAAACCAGCATCTGCTCCATTTCTTTAACAAATGTCATCGAAATCACCTCTATTCATACGTCCAATCAATCAGAAACGAGCAAAAATAGGTATCTCAATTCATTCCAAATGTATCAGAGGCAACGGTGTTTAGAATTAAACTGGGAAAGGAGGGAACATTTCATGGCATTACATGAAATCTTATTCTTATTCTGCTCATTTGTCAAGGCTATCCTGAGCCCTCAGGATAGGTGGAATATAAATAGGTATCATCAAATACCTAAATAAATCCGCACAGCAAAAAATTATTTCAGTAATACCAAAGAAGAGGCAATTACAAGTGTTGGAGCACAAAGTTATAAGAAGCTCATGTTCTTAGCTCTGCTCTCTGCTTAACTCAGAAACAAATTATGTACAGATATATATTTTCCAAAAGTAGCATCAGTAGCACTCTGATTTTCTAAACTGTGAGTCTACAAATTTGAACTCCCAGCTACTTTATTGGGCTTTTTCATATAACAGGGTATTGAAGCATAGGTTATCAGCACAACTAATTCTGAATGCATTCTACTGAATACAAACAATATAAAAGATTGCCATTTTAATATATTTGGTTTAAGCAATTTATTTTCATAATTTAATTTAACATAATTTTGATCTCTGTATTCTCTGTATTCAAATGCCATGCTGGGGTTAATTTGGTAACTGGGTTCTCTCCCCCCCACCACCCCTTGTTGTGAAATAATGATTTAAGTGCATTTCTGTTTGTGCTGCCAAAAAAAAAAAATGCTCATGCTGTGACCTGTTGGAAATGAGCTGACAGGCTTTATCCTTGTGTGATACATCTGTAGTGTCTTGCTGTTCCCAGCTTAGATTTCTCTGTAATTAATGCCGAGTGCTTTTTAAGTTGGCATGTTTGGCCAGTAATGTATCTTTTTTCCGTCTTAAAGGTTACTTCATCTTCAAGGAGCTAAACTGAAATAAAGAGCATATGTGATATGTTCTTTTGAGCATGCCGTTCATATCCTTGCCTTTCTCCTTTAAAGTACTCTCAACTACTGTTGGCCTCAAACCCCAGAAATTAAGCTTGGATGTGAAATCTGGATCTGTTATTTGGCACTGATTACTTAGCCATACATTTCTAAAGATGAAACAGAAACTGTCTGGCTAAATTATCTGACTAATGTAGAACTGTGATAAAATTCAATACACATGGGGCAGAAACAATCATTACAACTGCAGAAACTGAAGCAATCAGAAGGAATTTATGTTCTTAACTCAGCGAACAGGACCAACAGGAAATCGGGCAAATCATCAGTCCAATGGACCCCATCTGTTGAATCTATCCTTTTCTGTTTAATTTTCAGCCTTTTCAACCTAAAGCATAGCTTTTCTTTCAGTTTTCATGTGAAGACTGAACATCAGTTGTTTAAGCTCTTTATTCCTTCTTCTAATAAATACTAGCCCTCAAATAAAAATCATTCCCAATATCCTCCTTGGTATCATATGAAAAAAATACAATCATCTTCAAAAAGGACTCTGTGATTCTTTAATTAGGTGGAACGTATTCTGTGTCTGAGATTCATTGTGATACATGCCACCAATGTGCTCCTGTTTAAGAAAGTACCATATTCTTATCCACAATAGAATGTGAGCATTCAGGGTTAGAACAGCCATGATCCAAAGAACCACACAACTAATTCTTGCCAAAAGGGGCTTTGGACTTAATATTCTTTGAACTGCAGCCAGACTCCCTTTTTCCACTGTCACATTTTCATGAGAAACCATTTTTGATACTGAAATCTCTTAAGTGGTTTGTAATATGGAATGGGTGTGTGCTGTACAAGTAAAAACATTCCCTGAGCTCAAGAAAGGAGTCTTTAAAAGTTTTCTGTGTTTCTTAGGCTAAAAATGGAATCTATACCTGAATTAATATAAATTACCGCAGCATCTGTGGACTGAGAGCACTCTTTGCAGCATAGTCTTCCAAAAGTAGAAGGCAGGAAAAGTGGAATTTAGGAGGGAAATCTATTTTGCTCATAGGAAGATCAACCTGCTTTTTTTGTTATATGAGGAGTGCTACCAGTGTTCTTAGTTCATTTCATGACACATTTTATCTCCCCGTCACACACACACATACACACACACAATGTTGCTATCCAGCCAAAACCTTCATATAATTAAAAACCACAGGCACTCATTCAAAGTGTCAGATCAAAAGGTTAATGTGCTGTGGTAGAGAGGAAGTACTTATATTATACCCTTGAACATTTTTTGAAGTTTGCAGCATTTAAAAACAAGTTAAGTCAAACTCTGGCCAAAGCTAATATTACATCATTTGATTTAAAACATTAATCATAGTTGTTTTAAACCAGTTGATCCAACTGTTTGGCTGGCTAGGGGGAAAAAACAACAACTCATGAGGAGTGGCTTATAATATACTTTATAGTGCTAAAGCTCAAACATACAAAATGGCAACTAGGGGCAATTAAAGCAAGACAAAGTCCAGTATGGCGTTTCTTGCAGTGTCAATTAATTAAGACAGTTATGCATATCAGAGTTTCATTGTAGATTTTGGCACCGATTACATGCTGGATATTCAAACTGAAATTATATCTCATAATTTATTTCAGCTCTGAGGTTCTTAGAGCAATTGAAAATGTTATTGAAGATGTTATCACAAATCTGTCCAGAAATGAAGCACCTGTTCTCTTGTTGAACAACAGATCAGATTGGGATAACATTCAGTAAGTATTTTTCAATATCCTTCATAAATCTGATCAATTTCACAAATTTATCTTGTCTCTTTATACAAACTAAGTCATTGTGCAGTTACCCCTCTTTTCACTTCATTTTCATTTTTTTGTAATGAATCTGCAAAAAACATAGATCTGTCAGACATTGCAAACTTTGACTTGTTTGTGAAGAGAGCAAACCCAGTTTATCCTTGGCCTTGTGCATTTCCTTTGCCTTTGCATCTTGAGCAAGAAGCTGATTTTGAAGCTGTTGTGGTTTGGAACAGAATCAAAGTTTTTTGTGATTCTGAAATTGGAATGCTTTTAACTCACTGCATTTTGTTTGTGTCTGAAAATTGATTCATGGGTTTCCGAATAGGAAGTCTTCAATCTGAGTCCATATGTGTGTGCGTGGGTGTGGGTGTGCGTGGGTCTGCGTGCGTGTGGGCAGGGAGGAATCACACACAATTTAGGATAATCCAAGTTCATACTTGTCACAAACTGGAGTTGGTTCATGACATCCAAATTCAAACTTGCTCTTTTTAGTGAGTGCATAGTGGTTAGTTAATGCATAATATTGACATTCATTCACACAACTGGCTTAGCACATGATATTATGACTAAAAGTCACCATGGGTTCACTAAAAAAAATCATGAGGATATGTCCTGAAGGTAAAAATACAAATCTTGAAATAGTAGCTCAGAAGCTCAGTCATATAGAAGCCACAGAGACACAAATGAATAGCCAGCCCCTCTCAGGGTCATTCAATCAGAATTAGGGAAGCCAGACCACCTGGTCTGGGTTGGAGTTCCCCACTCAGTGAACACCTCCCCTCCAATTAACCCTTCCCAGGGAAGAATCCCAGAAATTAACCTGATATACCTACATAACCCAGAAGTGATGTAGGCTTTAATTTTGGAGCAAAATTCTATGATGGAAGCTAATTCTACCACAGAGTTTTTTGCCCCAAAGCCAAAGAACATTGGGATAATTCCTGGCTTTCCTACCCCCCCCCCCATTCCCCAGTAGCTGCTCCAATGGACCTGCAACCCTAGGATATTTCTATGGAAGTTTGAGGGGACGATCTTCAGCCAATCAGAATCCATAAGACAGCAGACTAGGTAGAAACCTAATGAAAGAGTGAGGTTGGAGGTAATAAGTGGGTTGGTCTTCATGAATCAGAATGCTGAAGAGCTGCTGTAAGGCATAAAGATAAGAGTTGCTGATTTTTCATCATTACTGACAATTTCAAATTGCAGTTATAGTTACACAATTATTGATAGCTATGGCGTATAGAAATCTGAAAAGGAGAATGTCAGTATATGTAGTATCCTCATCTTTAAACCGCCCGTGGCGCCACGGGCGCCACGGACTAAATAATTCGGTAAGGGGTGTAGAGGTGGGATTAGTCCGTGATGAGGAAGGGTCCGGATTGGACCCTTCCTCACGACAGACAATCGGAGGGACCAATTGGCAGGCGGAAGCGCCTGCCGATTGGTCCCTCTGATTCCCAGCTCCAGGAACTGTGAGCCGCGCTGCGCGCGGCTCGCAGTTCCTCCCGGCCTGACGCGGCTCGCTGCGTCAGGCCGCCGACCCAGGGAGCCCCTGGCAGTCGCGCGAAGCGCGCCTGCCGGGGGTTCCCTGCCTAGCGGGCTGACGCGGCGAGAGGCGCAAAGCGCCTCTCGCCGCGTCAGCCCGCCGCCAACAAAAGAAGCTCGGCGCCGCCGACCAGCCCGCCACCGCCGACCAGCCTGCCGCCGACCAGCGCGCCGACGACTACTGTAAGGCCCTAGCGCCCGCTGCATTCCCCTGCAGCGGGCTTGATTACTAGTTATACCATAAAGTGACAAGCTGTGAATACTGTTAAGGATATACATCTTATGCATTAGAGTCTGTAGAAAACAGTCAGGAATAGGGATTTGTTTATTTTATACTTATTTAAAATAATTTAAGCCTACTTTTCATTCAATAGAGTTAGGACCCAGAAAGGGTATGACAACATAATATAGAAATTCCAATAAAATAATTAAATCAGCATAATGTTTAAAACAGCAGACTGAATGGCCCAGACTAGCCAGGCCCAGACTAGCCTGAGCTTGTTAGAGCTCAGAAGCTAAGCCATAGGAGACCACCAAGAAAGATCAAGGCTGCTATGCAGAGGAAGGCAATGGCAAACCACTTCTGTTCATCTCTTGCCTTGAAAACCCCATGAAGAGTCACCATAAGTCAGTTGCAGCTTTATAATACTGAATTGTTTTTACTAATATCAATTGCAGATAGGTTATACTGATAATCTCAGCTGAAGACTTTTGTAGACTAACTGATATTATAGTTTTGCTGTTTTATTTTAGGAACGTTGTTTATTTGCAAGTTTACATAGAAAGACAGATTTAAAGAATTGGATAAGTAAAAAAATACAGCTAGCAAAAAACATTGTCCACAACAAGGACACTACTTCACCTGCCCCAAATGCCCTACTAAATCTTTTACAGAATATCCAGGAGGATATAATTACCTGAAATGACCCTGAATTTAAGATGACCTCCCAAAAATGTTATTGTCCCAAAACATTTTTATGAGACATTAACTTGCACAGGAATGTAAAACAACCCTATTCTTGTACTAGAATAAATATTGTATTATTAAAGTTATTTGCCTTTTATTGATCAGTAAAATTTAGAGGCTTAGGGCCTAACTTTTGATTCCTGATAGGCATTCATTCATTCATTCAATTTATATACCATCCTCCCTGGAGGCTCAGGTTAAGCTGCCCATCCATCCCGCATATCTCAGGACAGCCACGCATTCTCGGAAAATGTCCCGTGTCCGAGAGCTTTTTTCAAAAGTCCCGCTTGGCCTCGGGCCAGCGTTAGGACTGGCGGCCAGCATGGAGGGAGGTGCCCCGGGCGCATCTGCAAGCAGGAACTGGCCGGGTCTGCAAGCGGGAACTCACTGTGTTCCTAAAGGCTGGCGGATGGCGGGGCAAGCGAACCAGCTTTTCAGGCCCCCGCCGATCCGGATGTTTGCGGGAGAGCGGCGGTGACGGGGCAGAGGGTGCACGCAGGGACGGCCTAAGGGCTCCTGCCCTTCTGACAAAAGGCAGCGCAGCCCCGGCGGCGGCAGGAGACGATGGACGCGGCAGCGGCGGCCAAGGAGAAGGGCATGCCAAGCCCGTCCAGCAGCGGCGGCTTCCAGGTGTACTGGTGGTGCTGGCCGCTGTCTGCCTGCTCAACTGCCACGGTAAGGGCGGGGTGGGGTTTCCTTCTGGGCACCATCCCTCCGCCAAAACGAGGCTGGGGGACGCAGCTCATCCTGCACACGCCTCGGCCAAGGGCCGTCCGCAACGGGTTTGCACTGGAGTTAGGCTGCATAGGATTGCACGCTGCTTGATTGCTGAAATCAGTGGAGGTCCTCCAGGAAATGTCTGGTGGTGCTTGCATTGGCTGGGGATCGGAGGTTGCAGCACCCGCTCTGTCCAGCCCCCCCCCCCTCTGGACACCAAAGTGTCCCGCTTTACAAATCTTATAATCTGGTCACCTTACTCAGGGCGGTTTACATAGAACGTAGAAACTATACAGGAAACAATCCATAACATATAAATAACCATAACATTAATACTACTAAGTGATAATTGTAACAGTATAAACAGTACAAACAGGTCCAGGCGTAGAACGCATTCATGCATTTCTAGGCGGGAGGGAGCACTCATTAAGTGTGAAGTGATGTCACACCATTGCTGGCAGCTTGCCCTCCACTCACCATCTTTCCCTTCCCAGGATTCTTGCTGGATTCTAGGCACTAATTTCTGACTGTAGAAGAGAGGGGAGGATAATTTCACAGGTACATCCTCTCACTGTAACCCCCTACTTGGACCCCATGATATTCCTGAAGGTCACTGGCCAACGGGGAATACAGGGGAAGTGGCATAAATAACTGCAGTGGAGAAGGGAAGTCAAAGAAGCCAGTTTACATGCAGCCCTGTTTATGCTGCATAGAATCCAAGACAAAGTCTTGAGTCCTAGTACATTGAGAAATAACATGACTCATCTTGGTGTGTTGTCCCCTCGACCCTTTTCTTATTCTTCTTGGCTTATTAATTGGCTTATTAATGGTGTTAAACTAAAGACAAGATGCTAGGTGATCCATGATTTTGTTTTCCCAGCATTTAAAACATTAGAAATATCAGCTTGATGGCATCCTGATTTAAATTGGTTTAATTATTCAACTCTCATATGATTTTCCAATCCAAATTGTAGATGGCATACTCTGCGCACAAATCTCTCCCCTACAGGCTATTAATCTTGGAAGGAAAAAAGAGGGTTGCTGCCTTTTTTTCCTTCCAGAGTTATAATGCCAATGAGGCAGGAGGTAGGAAGTTGATTTCAAGTGGCAAAACAGCGTGAAAAAAGAATTAAACCAATCTGAATTGAGGCCCAATACAACTTTTTCTGTTTAAAAAACAGCTGGGAAAGGCAGCATGTGGTCTGATTTTAGGCACTTACTGACATGAGAGTTCATCACTGCAAATAATGCTTAGCATTTATACAGTGCTTTTAAAACATTCAAAGTATAGTTAATAGTTCGAAGTATAGTTAACCTTAGTGAGTATTACAGCAGGCCATATTCACATTGGGGCACTGACAAAATAAATAGGTTAATGCCCGACCCACTATTTTGAACTCCTCTTATGCTAGTTATATTACTTATTTGCATATGAGACATATATATTATACTAATTGTGTTTATATTTCGATATGATGCTTGTGATAATAGTCAGATGTTTTATTTGATTACTTTATTGGTTACAAGCTTCCTCTGAAGGCTGAGTAGCAGAAAGATTAAATCGAAAGGACTTAAATAAGTGAGCCCTGATTACTGTCGATTGGATCTGGCCTAGTTTTTCACTCACTTTACTAAATTTCCCTCTTAGGGTTGCGAAATGCCTGCTGAGGGCAGAGGATTTCCCACCCCCATCAGCCATTGCCTGTTGGTACACTAAAGGCTGCAGAAGAAGAAAAAATAAATTGCCACCTGTGATGATATGACATCACTCTCTTGAATAATCCAAAAATGATGTCAGTACTCTCTAGGAATAGCTGGAAACTCTAGTAAAACTGGGAAAACCTGGAAGTGATGTCACACGATTGCTGGCAGCTTGCCCTCCACTCACCATCTCCATCCTTTCCCAGGATTCTTGCTGGATTCTACGCATAATCAGGCAACACTACCTTAGCCTCATATGAGCTTTGTTTCCTAGCATAGTTTTATTGATGGTTAAAGCAGATCCTACCTTCCTTTTTCTCCAATGAAAAAATTGGTTGAATCCAAATGATAGAGCACCAAGCCTAAACCTAAGGAACTATCTGAATATTTCTCTTTTTGGGACTGCGTTACAAATGGTAAACAAATGCTTCTTATTATGAGAACAATATCAGATTTAAAGATATATAACAGATTTAAAGATATATAGCAAAGAATAGAGTGACATAGGAATTGAAATAAATAAATGTATTGGCTCTTGTGCAGTTTTATGGTGTGTGGTGTCTTCTGCCACCTTAAGGATATAAAAAGAAATGCATTTTAAAAGTGAAAATGTAAATGTGATCATGTAAAACAGAAAACAATATAAGACATAATAGCATCAAGAAATGTTTTGTTGTGATTATATTAGGGTTGTCGGACTGTCCCCAAAAACCACTGGGAATCTGGGAGTAGAGAGAGAGCACATGGGGGTGCCATTGGTGATGGTGTAAGGTCCCTTCCAAGAGATACCCAGAAGTAGCATCAGTTGTGCCAGGGATCACCAAAAATGCTACCATAGATTTTCCAATGATTCCTAAACAGGACTGACATCACTTTCAGGGTTTTTTTCAGAAATTATTTCACACCATTACCAACAGAGACTTAAAAAAGAAATGTATCTTACCAACCACTAGAGTACCTATTGATAATGGTTGCTGGAGGCCAGGAAATATCCCACCTCCTGTGGGATATTTGATCATCCTAGTTACACCTATCACTAGCCCCAGAGATTTCCTAAACATATATTTAGGGTTGCCAGATACTCTGGTATGGGCAAATGTCCCCATTTTCCCTTCAACTTCTGCTCAGACTGGACGGATGCCATGACGTGCTCATGTCACCTGAAAATGACACAGGCATATCAAGATCGCTGGAGAGTGTGTGTGTGGTTTTGAGGCAAAACTCTACGGTTAGAAGCTAATTCTGTCTACAAGAAAAAGGAGAAAAATCTTAACCCAAACAAGAATCCAGGAATCAAAAAAGGTTAACAAAAAGGAAAACGTCGGCCTAATGAGGGTGCACCATAGAGTTTCTAAAATATGAAGCAGTTATAAAAATGCCAGTATAATACAATATAAATTAAAAAAAAACAAAGGCTTTATTTATTTATATACTGCCCTCCCCTGAGGCTCACTGACTAATAAGCATTTTGGCGCCACCTTTATCAATGGTCTGGCATATATATATAAGTAACAGCATGGAAGAAATGTATAATGAAAATAGACAATGGACACTATGTGGACTGCTGAAAGAAATATAATGGAGGACTCAAATTTCTCAAAAATAGGCCCAGGTCAAGGCAAGCTGGACTTATATATATGCCAGATCATTGACAACAGTGGCAGTGCTCAAATGCATTTGGTCAGTGACATTAAGGCACTAGTATATTCATAGGACTGGATTTTATTTGAGGCTTTGTATAAAGCCTTTGGGAGTTTTAAATTTACATTATTAATAAATAATGGTATTTTTATGACTGCATTGTATTTTAGAAACTCTATTTTTTCAATTCACCATAGATATTGACTATTTAAAATATTACTGCCAGGCAGGCTTCTTTGCCACTTTTGATCACGTTGTTTATTAAATGGCTGTTAATAGTTATATAATTTGAAATGCAAAAGGAATAAAGAAAATAAATTAAGGAAATTATATTTCCGTGGTGCATGCAAGTCTAGCATTATATGCCATATCCTTCAGAGTTTGTTGTTATCTTACAGGCCACATTTTGTGTTTTGCATGATAATGGGGATTCTAGCGTATAAGACAAAGAATATTATCTTTAAAATTGATTTACAAAATCACAGGTTTAAAGATTCTGTAGGTTTGCAGATGACATCTAATTGTACCACAAGGAAAATGAGAAGTGACTGTCCCAAATCAGCCCCAAAGTTCGGTATGTAAAAAAAAAAAAATTCCTTCTAGATATCGATGTAATTTACCATGTTGTAAAGAGCCTCTTGTGGCGCAGAGTGGTAAGGCAGCAGACATGCTGTCTGAAAGCTCTGCCCGTGAGGCTGGGAGTTCAATTCCAGCAGCTGGCTCAAGGTTGACTCAGCCTTCCATCCTTCTGAGGTTGGTAAAATGAGTACCCAGCTTGCTGGGGGGTAAATGGTAATGACAGGAGAAGGCAGTGGCAAACCACCCCGTATTGAGTCTGCCATGAAAACACTAGAGGGCGTCACCCCAAGGGTCAGACATGACCCAGTGCTTTACCTTTTTTATGTTCTCTGCAATACACTAATTTGTATCCTCTCTATATATAAATGTTACATGAACCAATTTAAAACTGCAGTGTGTGTCTGTGTATTTGTACACATATTCCAGAGGGGTAGTGACGGTAGTCTCTTGTAGCAAAATAAAGCAGAAGTCCAGTGGCACATTAGAGATTAATAAGGTTTATGCCAGTATGAACTGCTGTGAGTCAGAGCTCATTTCCTTAGATGTTATGGGAAGGAAACCATTCTGGAAACCTTTATAAGAAAAATGACACAGACAGGGAGAACAAGGAAGAGTTGGAGCAAAGAGAGGCTTGGTAAAAATCCTCTCATAAATCTTTTGTGATTCCCTGTGTAAGAGACTGGAACAGATCTGGTTATTACACAATGATGCTGAGAGAGATCTGGCCTCTCAGATAAGTAAGCTATATCAAACACAACTAATCAAGGAAGAAGCAGTCTGGAGCTTAAGAAAAATAACTAACGCTAGTGAAGTGTTACAGAACAATACCGTATGTAAAGCCAATTAAAGTCTCTAAAAGGTGGGTCCAGATGAACTATTAGAAAAATATAGTGAATAATTTGCTTTATATATATATAGCATCCCTACTTCCAGATATATTATATATAGCATCCCTACTTCCAGATATAGCATCCCTACTTCCAGATCATCCAGAATCATAACATTTTATTCATATTTAGAGTCCAGTGGCAACTTTAAGACCAACAAATTTTTATTTCAGATACAAGCTTTCGTGTCCACACACACTTCTGAGGATATGTGAGTGCACACTGCATTCTAAATTTGTTCTGCTGCTCTAGACCAACACGCCTACCCACTTGAATCTATTTTGTTCATATGTAGCACATGATGTTCTAGCCATAGCCCATTGAATGAGATCTTGTTATGTGAACAGGCTTCCATATGTATACCACATGCTAGATTTAGGACCTATAAGCATAAACTTCATTTTTTCTCTCTGTGTGCACGAATATTTTAAAGTAAAGTATTTTAAAAGAGTTATCTATTTGAAAATGCACTTAACAGCAAGCCAATGTTTTTAACAAGATGGATATTTATAAATTATGTTTTACATTTCAGCACTATTCCTTAAAATATTATCTGTCATCTATAAGATGGTGCAGACCAATATTTATGCAACTAAAAGGTAACAATAATATTTGGGATATTTAGATATCAAAATAAAATATATACTTTAAATTAGCGATCCCCAACCTGTGGGCCGTGGACCACATGTGGTCCTTTGACTAATTGGTGGGCCCCGAAGGACGCCTTCTCCCCCCCCCCCCGGCCCTTTACTTCATCCCCCCCGGCCCTTTACAACACACTTCGGGTGTCATTGTCTCCCATCGCTCCCAGATGGGACTATCTCGTTGCAGAGAAACAAGCTCAGGGTTCCCATTGATTTGTCATTGTCATGAGTTAAAATTTCCATGAAAATAAAATATTCCTTATGTTCATTGCTGTGGTGTGTCTGTATCTTATTTTGAAGGGATGTTTAAACATTACCATAGCGATCAGAGAGCGTTAGGGCAGTGGTTGAGAGTAGAGGAGTAAACTACCCCCCCCCCACTGGGCCTCAGTAAAAGGCGTTGAGTGGTCCCCGGTGAGTGGTCCCTGACGTTGAGTGGTCCCCGGTGATAAAAAGGTTGGGGACCACTGCTTTAAATTACATTACATTAAGCATGCTAAGCTTTACAATACACTACTGATAAATCAAGTATTCCAAACTGTTTGAACATTACTTTACATTACTAATCCAAAAGAGGAACCTGTTCCTATTTAATGGATATGCACCAATAAGTGTTGTTTTAACAGTGCAACAACCTAACTTTTATTACCTACTTTGCAAAACTTGCTTGTGGGCTTTGGAATATAGATTTAAATGATCCTTCAGTGTAGGGACTAATGTTGGGACTAATGGTCTTTATGACAAAGCTGAGCAGATTTCTGTTTTAAATGGTCCGTATAATAATCTGCATATTTTACTTAGGTGCTTTTTATCTGTTCTGTGATTATTCCATTCTCTAGGTAGGGAGGGCAGGACAGAGTTCAGACGGAGACAGGCAGATAGCACTGGAAATCTGATAAAACTCAAGACCAGTACTTTCTTTAGAGGCAACATCGGAATGGGTCCACTAAAATTTTGTTTATTTATTTACATTTTATCTTGACAGAGATATATTTTATACTGATACACAATGTTTTGGCAACCAAAGAGTTGTGGACAACATTATCAATGATATTTCTTGTATGCTCAAGATACCAAGGAGGAGTCTACATATTGTTAAGTATTACATAGCTATGATTTGAAAAAGTTTAAAATGTTTGGGAAAGGGCAACAAATAAATCTTTCCTTACTCTACACTTTCTGATTTTTCCTGCATTATTTTATCTGCTGTTTCAAGCTGGGAATAGGATCAAATGAATGAATAAAGGTGGAAGCTTAGGAGTTAGTTATTAACAATTCTTATGCAGGTTGCTGATGCCCACAATAGCCATTTTGATAGTGAAAGGGTTAGAGGTAGTGGAAAACCTGATTGGATCTGCAATATTTTTCTGAGACAACCTCCTTAATTTCTTATGATGAGTTTCCTTCCACATTGAGAATTTTTATTTTCTTGTTTCATGGTTCTGGATGATTATTGATTTTATTTTGCAAGCCATCTCGAACTCCTTGGCTATGAATTGGTATAAAAATAATATAAATAATCACATCAACATGCCCTACATCTTCTACGTGTACGACGGTTATTTACAGAGCTTGTAGTTCCAAGGCTGCCTAGTAGTTGTTTTAAGAGAAATCTGATCATAGGAAGCAAAGAATCATTATAGAATTAATGTTGAATTTATGGCTGTGTAAACATTCTCTCCCCCCTTTATAATATACTGTAAAAGTAATATAAATTTTTATGTCAGTACACCAGGAGCTTACTTAGAGATGTCTGCAGAAGGGAAGGAAGAACCATGTTTCCCATGTTGAACTCCTTGAATGATATATCCCCATGTATCCCCCATGTTGTATGTAAACCGCCCTGAGCCAAATGGAAGGGTGGTATAGAAATCAAATAAATAAATATAGGAAGAACCCTACTGGATCAGATCAGAACCATGGCCCATCTCATCCAGCATTCAATCTCACAGAGTAACCTACCAGTTGTGCTGGAGGAAAGGGAACTAGAAGAAGAGTTGGTTCTTATATGCCACTTTTCTCTACCCGAAGGAGGCTCAAAGTGGCCTACAGTTGCCTTCCCTTTCCTCTCCCCACAACAGACACCCTGTGCGGGAGGTGAGGCTGAGAGAGTCCTGATATCACTGCTCGGTCAGAACAGTTTTATCAGTGCTCTGGCGAGCCCAAGGTCACCCAGCTGGCTGCATGTGGGGGAGTGCAGAATCAAACCCAGCATGCCAAATTAGAAGCCCGCACTCCTAACCACTACACCAAACTGCCTCTCCATACTAGATAGATAGTCTAACAATTTGGAATGTATAATATTTGTGGAGTATATTAATGATTGAATTGATGCTTTCTGTGTTCCAGCTGTCGACCAGCAAAGGATGTATTGCTGGTAATTTAAGTTATGTTGAGGAAGATGGCACAAAAGTTAATTGTACCTGCAATACAATGGTATGTATTGCTGATTCAGTGAATTTGATAGAAGCATGTTGCATTCAGGGCTAAGCCTGGCACTGTTGCTCTACCTGGGGTTTTCAGTATACCAAAGAGAATAAAGTATATGCAGGATCCAGAAGCAAGGTCTATAAACCAGTACATGGTCAGAGATCCAAATGTCCAGGTGAACGGTCAGGCCTGGGAACAGGTGTAGGATACAGGGCCTGGGTCCCAGGGTTCAGGAGCAAGCACAGATCACCAGAGTCAAAAGTACAATACAGAAGTGTCAGGGTAGAGCTGTTTGTTAAGCACATCAGTGCACAGAGGGATAGTAAGCAAGGTTGCTTACATGCCAAGCCTAACTCAGTGTGTTCCTTTTATCTTCCTTCTTTGATTGATGCCGTCCCCTGAGGCCCAGGTGCTGCTCCTTCTATTTACGTTCGCCTTCTTACAGCTGCACATCTTTTACTTTCCCTATCAGCCTGTCAGTCCTAGCCCTGCAAGGACTCTGCTCCAGGAATTAATGCTGATCATTGCTGAGCAATCAGGTGGGAGCTTGGTAATCCCTCCTGCTTCTATACTCTTTTGCAGGGATTCCCAACCAGGGGTCCATGGACCCCTGGGGGGTCTCTGGGAGCTTCAGAGTGGGTCTGCAGCCTTTCCCCTCCTACCTTAATGGACTTGGCCACAAGCTAGGGAACTAACTCCCTCTGCCCAGAGAGTTTGGTGGGTAGGCCATGGGTGTATAAATCAAAGTGGAGAGGTTGATTGTATTGTGGTATCGTGGGGTCTAGAATCATAGAGTTGGAAGGGGCCATACAGGCCAACCTCCTGCGCAACGCAGGATCAGCCCAAAGCATCCTAAAGCATCCAAGAAAAGTGTGTATCCAACCTTTGCTTGAAGACTGCCAGTGAGGGGGAGCTCACCACCTCCTTAGGCAGCCTATTCTACTGCTGAACTACTCTGACTGTGAAATTTTTTTCCTGATATCTAGCCTATATCGTTGTACTTGAAGTTTAAACCCATTACTGCGTGTCCTCTCCTCTGCAGCCAACAGAAACAGCATCCTGCCCTCCTCCAAGTGACAACCTTTCAAATACTTAAAGAGGGCTATCATGTCCCCTCTCAACCTCCTTTTCTCCAGGCTGAACATTCCCAAGTCCCTCAACCTATCTTCATAGGGCTTGGTCCCTTGGCCGTCTTCTCAGCTCCTGCCATTCTTTCAAGCCAGCATGAGGCAGAGCTGTGATAGTAATAGTAAAAGGAGGGAATGAAGGGAGGGTGAAAGGTGTTGGTGGTGATGTTACTTCCAGTGACATCTTACTTCCAGGGGGCATAACAATGGGGGGGGGGCAGCTGACATCACTTCCGGGGGTCCTTGAAGCTTGAACATTTATTTCAGGGGCTCCTCCCCAGTCAAAAGGTAGAAAAAGGCTGCTCTACTGGCTCCGGAGAGGCTGGTGGGGATGTTGGCCTCAGTGGCGTCTCTTTCTTCGGACGAAAGAGCAGCCTGGCCATAACTAGAAAGTGATCTTGCTTCCCAGTGCTTCCCCCGTTGGGTCTACTGTCAGATCTGGCTACTCAGGTGGGGATTCTGTTGGTGTGGAGTCTGATTCTGCCAATTCCTCTGAGAAAGAGGTGGTGGCAGCTGACTGGCCCATGGCACAGCATGTGGATTTGAACACAAGAGTTCTGACAATCTAATGTGTGTACCACAACTTCAAAAAGCCCCTGTTCATTTGAAATCAATCAGGTTTTCTCTTTGCCTTCAGTTAAGCAGAATCAAATGATAACATTTTTTTCAATATAATGTACTGATGCTAATGCTACTTCATGGCTAGAAAAATCTTTCAGATTGTTAGGCTTCAATACTAATTTATTCAAAATACAGGGAAATGATACTTTATGGCACAAACTTCAGCAATCTGAGTGCTGTCATCTTAATTTGAATATTTTGTGGACCCCCTGAACCCTCCTCCTCCTTCCTCATTGGTGCATACCATGTGCCAGACAGCCACCTTTTGAAGCATGGGGCAAGATGTATATGCCATGTTGAGGCCTCATGGTTCATAACTTTTAGCCAGTGGCTGACTGAACAGCAGAAAGGGGCCCGAATCCTCTGGAGGGGCTCATAATAACAGTTGTCCTTCTTGCCCTGACATGTAGAGCCCAGGCTAGTCTGATCTTGTCAGATCTCAGAAGCTAAGCAGGGTGGGCCCTGGTTAATATTTGAATGGAAGACCACCAAGGAAGTCCAGGATCATGATGCAGAGGCAGGCAATGCTGAAACCACCTACAAATGTCTCTTGCCCAGAGAATACTATGGGGTCACCATAAGTCAGCTGCGACTTGACAGTTTAAAAAAAGAGCCTCTTTTAGAACTAAAACAGAACATCTGCCTAAGTACATACAGTTTTCACAGAATTACTGTAAACATAAAAGACTTCAAACTAGTTATTGTAGACATTATTTCTTCTGGAATCCTCATATTTAAGCATGTTCAATTGTTCTATCACACGCACCTGCAATGATACTGTAGTTAAACATTAAGACCACACACTTCAATTTACTGTGCCAATTTCTTCTTCTGGCCTGTTCCCCCCCCCCCATATGTTTGCCATATTGAAGTGAATTCCTGTATGACATATGAAATGTTAACAAAGATTTTCATAACTCTAAATATCAGCTGAAGAACAGTAAAGCAAATGGAAAATACAGCATAGCTAAAATTTCTGTAAACATCTGTCTTCAGGATATTTAACTTTTAGCACTACTGACCATATGAGTGTTCCACCATAAAATATGGCTGTAATATTTGGAAGAGTATCTAGTAGTACAAGATTAATAACATTTTCCTGGGAATAAGCCCCACTTGAGTAGGATTCTGAATAGGCTTATTTAGGCTGTGATCTTTAGAATGGCTAATTTAAGCAACCTTGAGTTCAGTGGGACAAACTTCTGAGCATACATTTTTAGAATCGGGCACAAACCAGGAAAATACTGTGTTGCCAACACTGTTGCTGATGTAGGTGGGCCCATCTTCTTTCTAATGACCAAATGAACATATGGCCAACCACCTCTGCCCTGGCCTGAGAGTCATTTGCACAGTAGGTATCTGTAGAGCAGCACAGTGCTGTACAGAGTGGGGGAAACCCTCCCACTTTTCCCAGGTCCAGGATCCAACTGCATGGCAGATGGCTGACTCCCTAAGCCCAACTTTCCTCCACAATCAAAGGCAAAGCAATTATATCATCATGCCCAGGCTAGGATTCACCCATGCATTAGGAGGCTTACTTCCCAGGCTTTCTTCCTGGGCCCACCCAACCTTTATGGACGGACAACGTGACTTCAGCGCAGAGCCTGCTGCCCTGCCTGAGTCCCAGGAACCATTGCAGGGTTATGGGTGGCTGTGTGTACCCAGGTCCATCCTTCTTCCTACCACAGACAAAGGCAGGGCCAACCCTGTACATAAATAAACAATGTAGAAAACTATTCTGGTTATTAAGGATTGGAAGAGAGATTTCATCCCATTCCCTATTATTACATTATTTTAAATGTATATGTTTTTCCAGTTGTAATTATTCCTTTCACTCTTGTCATTTCAGACAGCCGTACCATCTAATGTTGAAGGAATGAGAAGTATCCTTTAGACAAAATGTCTGCTTGCACCCATCAAGGGTTATAGTGTTAATTTTTCTTTAACGTATGATATATATAATGAATTGTGAGAGAAGATACATGGATTATAGTATTTATCATTTCATTATATGCTGCAATGAAGTTTGACTAATATTAGGTTTAGAGCCTTAACAGTATAGATTTGAGCACCGATGCAGAATTTATTCTAATTGTAGAAAAAGATGCAACATTTCAGAGACTCTTGGATGACAACTTCTGCAATAAATTATCCCCAAGTATAATGATTACGGTATGAAATTAAATTTTGCCCTTATTTGCATGACATTAAGATTTTTTCTAAAAGTATATTCATTTTGTTGTTGTTAGGTGCGAAGTCGTGTCCGACCCATCGCGACCCCATGGACAATGATCCTCCAGGCCTTCCTGTCCTCTGCCATTCCCCGGAGTCCATTTAAGTTTGCACCTACTGCTTCTGGGACTCCATCCAGCCACCTCATTCTCTGTCGTCCCCTTCTTCTTTTGCCCTCGATCGCTCCCAGGATTAGGCTCTTCTCCAGGGAGTCCTTCCTTCTCATGAGGTGGCCAAAGTATTTGAGTTTCATCTTCAGGATCTGGCCTTCTAAAGAGCAGTCAGGGCTGATCTCCTCTGGGACTGACCGGTTTGTTCGCCTTGTAGTCCGAGGGACTCGCAAGAGTCTTCTCCAGCACCAGAGTTCAAAAGCCTCAATTCTTTGACGCTCGACCTTCCTTATGTCCCAACTTTCGCAGCCATATATTGCAACTGGGAATACCATAGCTTTGACTAAATGCACTTTTGTTGGCAGGGTGATGTCTCTGCTTTTTAGGATGCTGTCTAGATTTGCCATAGCTTTCCTCCCCAGGAGCAAGCGTCTTTTAATTTCTTTGCTGCAGTCCCCATCTGCAGTGATCTTGGAGCCCAGAAAAATAAAATCTGTCACTATCTCCATTTCTTCCCCATCTATTTGCCAGGAAAAGTATATTCATAATCAGGCTTATTACATGCATCTTAATTGAACATTGTTTCTTTAGGGAAAAGGTGTGCCAGATATAAACACAAGGCTTCTAGTAAAAAAATTATGGGATTCATGCCATGTACCTATCTTTGCTCTCATGGATGCTGATCCACATGGTGAGTGTAGGAACCACTATAATAGAATATCAGTTTTGAGGATGTTAGAGAAAAGGGAATGGAGACAGTCTATTTAATTGTCATCCCATCATTATATCTAATTGTCAACATGGTCTCATTTGTAGATAATTAAAGCTGGAGAAAAGACAGATCTTTATACAAACCAGGAAAAAACACAGGTTTGCAGAAAAACCTAAAATCTAAAGGAACAAAAATGTGTTTGCGGGGGCTAGGGGATTAAAACTCCTACGAAATACAAGCAGTGCCTGTAGGAAGAATGCCTTATCGGTGATCATTATGTGCATAGCTAGGGAACCACAACAATATTGGCAGCCTACAGGAACACCGTAGGTTGGGGCCAAGTGGGCCGAAAGGCCTGGCGCTGTCAATTATGCACAGCACCGGCCTGCCCTAACCCCTGCTGGTGCCCGAAGTATCCCGGGGACCGCAGAAGTTCCCGTGTTCCAATAACATGGACCTTCCATGTCCCTGGGCCCGGCCATGCCCACGCTGGTGGCGGGGGCATAATCAGGGATTTTCCCTGATGTCCTTCCGCCGCCAGCGTGGGCATTCTGGCCCATGCATAATGGGTCACATAGAGAGAATAGCATCTAGAGGTGGGAACAGGTAAGACTAGAAAAACAAAATGTTGAGCACTGTTGTAATAAAAGATATATCTTTTCAGCTCTAAGGTCATGTATTTATTTATTTTCCTATTTTCTTACATTTGTAGTTGTACAGATAAACAATTAAATAAACTGTTATGGGCATATTGTTTTAAAAAATGTTTTAGAGATGGTTGTGAAACAAAACAAATAATGACTTGTTATTATTTATGTTCAGTTTTATACTAGTAAATATGGGGAAGCGGAGTTGCATAATGTATCATGCTTTAAAAGCAGACAAAGCCTCATCAATTCTGTTTCTTTTTTTCCAACTAGGTATCGAAATAATGTGTGTCTACAAGTATGGATCTGTGGTAATTTTTTTTCTCAGTTTTAAATTGAAACTATTCACTGTTTGACCTTCTACCTGAAATATGGAACCTGCTGCTACCTGATCTTTATTAATGCACTCTTTTTGGATTAGGAATGTGGGTATACCTGGGACCAAGCCTTGTATATGTTTTAATTAAAACAAGCATATATTTCCCTTCCCATTGTATGTCTGCTCAAAACCCCCGGAGCAAGCTGCTTTTCTTGCCCTGCCAGTCGAAAAGCAGTATGTGTATTGGGAGAAGGAGAAGTGGACATACAACAGCAAGAAAAAGGGTTGAATATTATTCTTTTATTTCTGATCACAGTTTTTGAGTTGCTTTTTAGTTGTTTTATTGGTTTTTTAAAAGCATCCGGGAAGAGTCCTCGTGCTTTTTCTGATTGATCACGTAGAATAAACACTTCTTTTCTCTTTCTTTTGTACATCAGTGAGAAACACAAGATTCCAAATATAATGTTTGCTGTCAAATGTGTTACTTTCCCCTCAGTTTAAATTCAGCACTGGTTATAATAAAGTAGGTGTGGGTGTTTGTGTGCTTACATTTGTTTTGTTAGATTTGTTTAACTGCAGAAGCATAAAAACATATAATGGATGGATGTAACTATAAAAAAGCAGGAAAATCAAGTGGAAGTCAGTGAACTATTATAGCAAAGTGAAACCAGTCAGAATTATATACCACAACACTGAACAAATACAATTCAGGGAAGGGCCATAGCTCAATGGCAGAGCATTTGCTCACCAAGCAGGTGAATAAGGGAATAACAGGTGATGTGAAAGACCTTTGCAGAAGACCCACCTAGAGTTCTACTCAGACTTTTAGTCTGAGTAGAAAATACTGACCTGTATGGACCCAGGGTTTGATTCAGTACAATCCAACTTAATGTCTTCAGATGTACAATTCATCCATTGTATGTTCCCATAACACAGTTTTATCTCAAATAAGCTGCTTCATAAATATAGTCAGTAATAATACTACTTGAAACCCTGATTTTCAATTAAATAACAGCAAATATAAACAGAATTAAGCACAATTTTGTTATTATATACTTTAGTCAATGGCATTTGAAGCCCATCACCTCACAGTTCCAGCTATAAGATGGCTTGGGCTCCTTCCATCAGATTTTGACAGGTTAGTTGGTTATTTTCCTGAAGAAAGTCATCATTAACCAGCAAGGAATCTGCTTTAGATCCCAGAAACTGAAAAAATTCTGCTTTTATTTTTTTAAACACACATTGGTAGATGTTAAGATCAAACTGTTAAAACTCTCAGTGCCAGAAATTAACTGAAGATCCTGTTCTGTCATAGCATACTATGTTCTGTAATTTTTAACCGCTGTTTACAACTTGTTCTCCAATCACAGGTGACACTCGAAACGATATATCTATGACTAGGCCAATGCGAATATAATTAACATAGAATTCAGCATTATGAAAATTATAGCGGCTGTTTGTTCCCCAGAAGCGAGTTTAAAATTCCTAAGAATACAATGAAAAACTGACGAGTGCATGGCAATGTCTGGTGAGATCTAAAAAGCTAGAACGAAGCAGGGATTGAAGTTTCAGAGCTCTGCAAAACTATTTTCTCCTCCCCATATCAATAAAATACATAATGTCCAGACAAATAATGTCCAGACAGATAATGGTGTGAGACGGAGGAGGTCTTAGGCTTCCCCACATGCTGTTCTGCGGATGGGAAATAGCCTTGGGATGTATAATTTGACATGTTGGAAAACTATATATTAGGGCTGCAAACCACCAGGTGGGGCTGTGATCTTTTGGGATATGCAAGATCTGCAGAGTGAATGATTTCAAAGCATTTAAAAAATGTCCTACAGATAGTATCAGAGGAGATATGTACTTAACATATTTAGATTAGGAACTTCCTGATATTTTCAAATAATCTCCTCCTATGTCCTAATTGGCTCAATTGGAAACTTTCTGCTCATTTGAGTATGCTTCCTGCCTATTTTCTCTTGAGAACATTAGTCAGTTAGATTAAGACTCACACTCTTTTCTCAAAAATTATTTTAATCAGCTGGTAGAATCACAGAATAATAGAGTTGGAAGGAACCTCATGGGTCATCTAGTCCAACCCCCTGCACTATGCAGGACACTCACATCCCAATCACTCATCTACTGTAACCTGCCACCCCTTTGCCTTCACAGAATCAGCCTCTGTTTAAAAATTTCCAAAGATCTAGAACTCACCACCTCCCGAGGAAGCCTGTTCCACTGAGAAACTGCTCTGTCAGGAACTTCTTCCAGATGGTGCTGTACAGTCTTGCATATTTATACTCTGCAGACATAAGACTACAGTGATCAGTTCCCCTGGCGAAAATGGCATCATGTTCCTACTGACTTCCCTCCCCTTCTCAAATTCTGTCCATCCTAGGCTCCACCTTGAAGTGTTTGAGTGTTTCCCAAATCAGAGTTGGGCTGTATATTATTCTGCTAACTACATATTCCCTACAATGTGTAATATGTCCCCTTAATCTCTCTGGATTTCTTTTACGAAGCAATGTCTCACTATTCTTATTTGAATATGTTGCAGTTCTCAACATTAGTATTTTAAAACAGTTTTGAAAAATAAACAATCTGCTTTTTTAGGCTGAATATTCCTAAGAGTGCACTGATTCAATTGACTAAACGAGACCAAAGTAAACTAGCCAGTCTGCAGATGAGACCTTACATTTCTTATCACCCAGCCTGGAAAAAAGAAGTATGTATAAATCATGTTTTGTTCTTTTTCTTTTATCTTGAATACTCCAATGAGCCTCTTGTGGCGCAGAGTGGTAAGGCAGCCATCTGAAAGCTTTGCCCATGAGGTTGGGAGTTCAATCCCAGCAGCCAGCTCAAGGTTGACTCAGCCTTCCATCCTTCTGAGGTCGGTAAAATGAGTACCCAGCTTGCTGGGGGGTAAATGGTAATGACTGGGGAAGGCACTGGGAAACCACCCCGTATTGAGTCTGCCATGAAAACGCTGGAGGGCGTCACCCCAAGGGTCAGACATGACCTGGTGCTTTACCTTTACCTGAATACTCCAAGATATTATCTTATGCTCATAGAAAGCTCTGCAGATATACAGAGAGGTTTTGTGTGTGTGTGTGGGGGGGGTGCCTTATAGTGTCTCTGGGCAGACCAGTATGCCTTCACACCCTTGGCAACCCATTCTGCCTCTTATAGCCTCTTATAGCCTAGTGCTGTTTGATGTCCTGTCCTTCTGTGCAAATGATTGCATCCCTGAGGAGCTTGACTTCACATAGAGTATGGTTGACTAATTTCTGCCATGCAAAGTGTCCTGAATAGCCATATCTTGGTCTGACCTCTGCTGATTTTAGTGAACCAGAAATAGATGGAAGCTGGAGATCTCCTGGAATTACAACTGATCTCCAGAGGGCCTGCCATGGAGAAAGAAGTAGCCAGCTTAGTAAATTTCTAAAAGCTCCCAAGAGTGCTCACCCCTCCCCTCATGGGGACTTTCCTGCCCGAAGTCAGGTGAAGCGGGAGGGGTTAGCATTCTTTCCTCAGTCCTTTCTATGCCGCCTTCAGGGAAGGATGCCTAAAAAAAAAAAAGTGAGAGAGAAAAGGATAGGAGAGAAATAGGAATTAAGCCAGTTTGGTGTAGTGGTTAGGACTTCTAATCTGGCATGCCAGGTTCGATTCTGCGCTCCTCCACATGCAACCAGCTGGGTGACCTTGGGCTCGCCACAGCACTGATAAAACTGTTCTGACCGGGCAGTGATATCAGCTCTCTCTCAGCCTCACCCACCCCACAGGGTGTCTGTTGTGGGGAGAGGAATGGGAAGGCGACTGTAAGCTGCTTTGAGCCTCCTTTGGGTAGAGAAAAGCGGCATATAAGAACCAACTCTTCTAATAATAATAATAATCCTAATAAGAACAAGGTGAAGTCCTTAATGCTCTTACTCTTTTCATGGCTTTGTTCAAAAATGTGCCCAGTGAATTTTAACTTTCAATGCTTTTATTTTCAGTTAGATATTATGGCGGTATCTAAAATGAAGGCTGAAATCCAAGCGTTGACTTCTTTTTCATCAGATTACCTATCCAAAGTATATTTGCCAAACAAATTGCAGTTTGGGGGGTGGATATGAATATTTAAACAACCTTTCAAAAGGCAGGTTTTGCTCAGAGCTGTTAAAACAGGCTTCATAAAAATGACTGTCATTCTGGATGAAACACTATGAAGATATTCAGTTAAAAATTGTGAAAATGTTTTTGAAAATTTCTTCTTGTACATCTTTAATTTTTTTACCCATGTCCTCACCTGTGTTTCCTGTACTTCAGAGGTGTTTTAAGTTTAACAGGTATTGATCACATGGTGTAAAACAAATAAATACCTTACATTTTTGAAGTCAAACTTTGATTAGGTCTCATGACGTAAACATGAAATAAAATGGGGTTACTTGTCCAAACTCTGGATATCCAATCTTTATTTTTAGCAAATTAAGCTCCGTTTCAATGTGAAATAAGAATAACAATACCATACATTTGATCCCTTAACAATTAGATGCAAAGGAATTTTCAGCTGCCCTGTTAAAAAAACAATTCGACTGATTTCATCTGTAGAATTATTAAATTACTTACCACAAAAAGAATAAAGAAAAACCAAGTGTATGCAGTTATATCTTTATTATTTGGTTGGGTGCATGTGGCTTCAAGCATTATCCTCTATCTAGTCTTTATCTGCTTGGGTGCTGCTGGTCCCTGCATTAACATATACAAAGAAAGTGGGAAAGTCCAGTGAGCAAGAAATGGGAGAAAGGCACGAAACCTCCCACAGACTCAGGGCACAGGGCAATGTGGTAGCAGCCATTCTCTGCATCTCCCTCACATGATCCCCACAACTTTCTGAGGAAGCATCTTCATACCTCAGTGCCAGAGCACACACTGTGAATGCAGAAGGCCCCAGCTTCAATGCCAGTCAATCCTGGCATTTGCTGTCTGCAGGTACCCGGGACAAGCCCTTTCACACGAGTACCCAGAGGGAACTCACCGGCAGGGGCAGCTCTCGTGCAGCAGGGATCTGCAGCCTTGGAGGGACATGGAAGGAAGAAGGTGTGGTCAGGGGTGGGGGATGGAAGTTGATTGGCTGACTGCTGGACAGACAGGCAAGCTGGTTGGAGGAAGAGGCACTCAGGGGCAGGACAGCCACTCTGAGTGGGTGTTAAGCACTGAGTGGCACTTAAGCCATGAGACATGCTCCTCCTCCATGGCCTTACCAGAAATATATTATGTGGAACATAAGCTTTAATTTCAATGCATACTTCTTCAGATACTAAATGCACATAAAAGCTTATATCTTGAATAGAAATTGGCCTTAAAGGTACCCCTGGATTCAAACTTTGTTCTGCTGCTTCACCAGCATGGCTGTCTACCTCAATCCAGGTTATAGGATGTTACTGATGGTGTGAAATCAGCAGTGGTTTAAATTTGTCACTGTTGGACTTCAAATGGAATTTCCCATCCATATAATTGGCAAGCCCTGCAATTTTCTGCTAGTCCTTATATACAATGGGAATATGTATCTCTCTAAAGACACCATTTGAGCCTCTTGTGGCGCAGAGTGGTAAGGCAGCCGTCTGAAAGCTTTGCCCATGAGGCTGGGAGTTCGATCCCAGCGGCTCAAGGTTGACTCAGCCTTCCATCCTTCCGAGGTCGGTAAAATGAGTACCCAGCTTGCTGGGGGGTAAACGGTAATGACTGGGGAAGGCACTAGCAAACCACCCCGTATTGAGTCTGCCATGAAAACGCTAGAGGGCGTCACCTCAAGGGTCAGACATGACCCGGTGCTTGCACAGGGGATACCTTTACCTTAAAGACACCATTATATTTTCTGCAGGAAGCCAAGCTACATAGTCTTAACAGCCTACTACAGTCCTTCCACATATTGGATCTGTAAGGGGACTACATAAATGGGGACCTGTTTTATCCTGTTGGCTGCCTCTTATGGGCAGAATGGGCACATCCAGCCCCTCAAAGAATCAGAAGCATCTAGCAGAGTCCTCAGCATCGTTTTGAAGCCATGTTTGAGTCTGTGGTGGAGTGAAACAGTGTGCATGGCTTGCTCAAGCTCTAATATGAGGAAATCAATTATTAGATTCTGTATTTTTAAATGATTGATTCCTTCTTAAATTTTGGTACTTCGCATGGCAGGAAACAGTAAGAGTCCAGTAGCACCTTGAAGACTAACAAAATTTGTGGCAGGGTATGAGTTTCGTGAGTCACTTCACTGCCCACTTCAGATACAGCTAGAATGTGAGTCCATCAGTCCTATATATTGGAGAGTGGCGCGATTTCAGATGCTGAATGACAACAGCAGGTTTGATATGCAGAGGGGAGGTAGGCGTGGATACATCAGCATTGATGAGCCAAGAAACCTAGGTCTCCATTTAGCCCAGGAGGATGTGCTGTATCAGTTGCAACTGAGCAGTCTCTTTCTAACTCCCCTTTGAAATGCCTTTGTAAGAGAATTGCCTCTTGGGTCAGCAACTGAATTCCTTTGAAGGTACTGACTTAGGCTGATTCTTTAACTGCCATCATTAAAGAAACACTATTGAAGTACCTCTCACTACAAAGGTGTTTTTTCCTCTAAAAGCAGTGGTTATATATTTGAAAGGAAAAGGGGGGGGGGAGGAATCATATATTCATGGCACTCTCCCCCATTTTGGCTAATCCAAGGCAATTATTGACTATTCTATATAAAGCTTTGTAACAAAGTATCAATGTATTTTGAATATTTTAATGATGTTCACTGCCCTATGTGGGAAGGCAGCATGCAAATCCAATCATTATAATTAACTATATAATTACTTATTTTATACACTACCCTCCCATGTAGCTCAGCACGGTGGACAACATTCACATCCATGAAACATGGATATGAAGAACCTTCAAACACTAAACAAACCAGTGTTAAAATCTCAACATCTCACCACAGCCCATCAGCTTTGCAGTATAACCTATCAGAGGACATATAGAACCCTAGAGTTGGAAGGACCCATCCGGGCCCTCAATGCAGGGTCGGCCTAAAATGTAACCTATCAGAGGACATTCTCCGTGGGGGGGGGGGCTGTCCAAAAGAGGGCCATGTGATGTCAATAATGTCAATATCAATAATAACATTGTTGATGATGATAACAATAAACCCGCCAACCAACACCTGAGATTATGCTGTTTTCCAGCAAGAACAGAAACTCCCAAATTCCGCTGTCGAGGCCTCCCAAGCCTCCCTTTCCAATCGCAGGGGCAGTCAACCTGCGGCCCTCCAGATGTTCATGGACTACAATTCCCATGAGCCCCTGGGGCTCATGGGGATTGTAGTCCATGGGCATCTGGAGGGCTGCAATTAGACTGCCGCTGCTGTTTCTCCGCTGCTGCAAATCCACTTCTCCCCTTCCCGGTTCGCGCCTCCCGGCAGGCCCCGCCCACCGCTCCGAGCCACGCCCGCTTTTATGCCGTGAGGGCCGCTGGTTACCTTCGGCGAGGGCGGGTCGGCGCGGCGCATGCGCAGTGGAGAGCGGCCTGCGCGTCTCCGGGCCGGTCGGTTTGTGGCGAGCGGCGTGAGGCGTCCGAGGGCCGAGCCTGGGTTGCCGCTGCATCGCGCTTCTCCCTTGGGCCGTTTCCTTCCGAGGCCTCGGGACAGCTTCGCGGGTAAGCGGGAGAGCCGAGCGCGCCGCGTGTCTGCCTGCCTGCCTGCCGCCGGTGGCCTCTCCGGGGACTCCCTTCTCTCCCTGGCGCTCGCCCGGAAAGCGCTCCCGCCTGGGCTGGCTCTTGCATGCCTGGCAGGGGGGACCCGAGGGTAGCCGTCTCGCTTTGTCCCTTAAAGCAGGGGTAGTCAACCTGTGGTCCTCCAGATGCCCATGGACTACAATACCCATGAGCCCCCGCCAGCAGGGGCTCATGGGTATTGTAGTCCATTGGGCATCTGGAGGACCACAGGTTGACTACCCCTGCCTTAAAGGCTAAACCAGCTTTAGTGCAGCATGAGCCTCCCTGGACTACAGCCCGCTTCTGGAGATGCTATGAGCGGGGTTAATTCTGCGGGTGGTAGTGGTGGTGGTGGTATTTTGCTGTCGCAGGGGTGGCCCAGCCGTGGCTCACCAGATATCCAAATCTGGAGCGCAGTGGAACCTTTAGGACAACAGTTTTATTCAAGGTAAGAGCTTTTGTGTGCATGCATAGCTCCTACATTGAATGAAACTTTGTTGGTTTTAAAGGTAGCTTGGGGTAGTGGTTAGGAGCGTGGATTTATAACCTGGCGAGCTGGATTTGATTCCCCCACTCCTCAAGCTGGGTGACCTTGGGCTCGCCACAACCCTGAGAAAGCTGTTCTGACCTAGCTCTCTCAGCCTCACCTCCCTCACAGGATGCCTTTTGTGGGGAGGGGAAAGGGAAGGGATTGTAAGCTGCTTTGAGTGGCATATAAGAACCAACTCTTCTTAAAGGTGCTACTGGCCTCTAAATTTGTTCTGCTGCTTAAGACCAACGTGGCTACCCACTTGAAGCTAGATGTCTGTGGGCTTCAATTACCATGGGCCCCTGCCTGCACGTACTTGCAAGCACTCATGTTAACTGTAGTCCATGGTCAATTGGATAGCCATGCTTTGGCTGCCCCTGCACTGTTTCCTTTTGCAAACGTTAAGCTTGCATGCGCAGCAAGGAAGTAGAGCGGCTGTATGTGTTGTAAGTAGGGATGCCAATGCCAAATTGGTGCTTGAAGTTACCTTTCATTTCTAGACAACAGAATTCAGTTTCCCTGGAGACATGTCCTAAAGTGTTGTGACAATTGAGCATCCTCCCCACATTCTGCCTTCTCTGGACCTCACACCCAAAATCTCAAGAAATTTCCCAAACTGGTTTGCATGGGTGCATGCAATCTGATCATCAGATTTCCCAGCATTAAGACAATATGACTTAGAGAAGCACATGCTCATCTTTGGTCTTGAAAGGGTTTGTAAACGTTAAACCAGAAGGCTGGTGGTACCTTCAAGACTGACAGCATGAGCTCAGATCAGATACACAAAAGCTCATATGGAAATAAATGTTAGTCTTCTAAGGCAGGGGTAGTCAACCTGTGGTCCTCCAGATGTTCATGGACTACAATGTCCATGGATTGTAGTCCATGGACATCTAGAGGACCACAGGTTGACTACCCCTGTTCTAAAGTTCCACTGGACTTGTGGTTTTAATTAGCCATAATAAACTAACATGATTATATCTCCAAAATGTAGTGTTAGCCACATATTACCAGTTTATACTCATTTTATTTATGTCGCTAGTGAATAATCTTTGTATTTTGCTTGGTTAGATTTGAATTTTACATAATTATGATCTAGCTGGTACATCCTGTGTTTTCTGTCTCATTGTAGCCTGACCTGGCTAGCCCAGACGGGCCTGATCCCATCGAGCTCAGAACCTAAGCAGGGCTGGCCCTGGCTAGCACTTGGAAGGGTGATCTCCAAGGAATATCAGGGTCGTGTCGTGGGATCAGGCAATGGCAAACCAACTCCGAACATCTCTTACCTGGCAGCCAGATAACCTTAGGATATCCTGGCTGTATGACACACAAGCCATATGATAATGACAAATTGTGCTTGGTTTATTTCTCAGTATTCTGACTGTCCAGTGAGAATCAGCTCACTGCATCTGAAGCAGTGGCTTGTAGTCCATGAAAGTTCATGCTGGATTTTGTTTGTTTTTAAGGTGCCACTAGGTTCCTGCAAGAGCCTCTTGTGGCGCAGGGAGGTAAGGCGGCCGACATGCTGTCAGAAGCTCTGACCATGAGGCTGGGAGTTCAATCCCAGCAGCCGGCTCAAGGTTGACTCAGCCTTCCATCCTTCCGAGGTCGGTAAAATGAGTACCCAGCTTGCTGCTGGGGGGGTAAAACGGTAATGACTGGGGAAGGCACTGGCAAACCACCCCGTATTGAGTCTGCCATGAAAACGCTGGAGGGCGTCACCCCAAGGGTCAGACATGACTCAGTTCTTGCACAGGGGATACCTTTACCTTTAGGTTCCTGCAACACACTATGGAACTGTGACCCTAAAGGTGTGAACTTCTGGGGGAAAGTTTTTTGTTTTCTTTTTTCTGAGGACCCTGGCTTTTTTCAGTAGAGAAACCAAACTTATTTGGGGGAGTACAGAAAAATAATCCCGATTCCTCCCTTTTTAGTTTGTGTGAAATGGGTTAAAGCAGCGAAAGATGCAGCAGTTTGCAGCTCTCTCTTTAGTATTTGCAATTTTGCTTGGAGGCCTTTATGGAATTTAAAAGTATTTAACAGTATAAATGTGTCCGTTAATACATCTTCATATGTGAGCTATAAATGATGCATTTTACATTGCTAAAGACCCAAATATGCACAGGTTTGAGAAGAAAATCATTGTGGCATATATTTAAACCCCACCCCCACCTCAAGTTTGTTTTTCCCTATTAAAAAATGGGGGAAAGTAGGTCTTCTCCTGCCATGGCTTCAATGTTTTTGAAAATTTAACACTCTGTATGGCCCTTTCCTCAAAGAGTAATTGGTTACTTTCTGTCTCTGTCTCTGTTATCCGCAGGGCCAATATGAGTTTGTTTGGGTCAACGTCAGGGTTTGGAACTGGGGGCACCAGCATGTTCGGCAGCACCGCTACAGATAACCACAACCCAATGAAGGTATTTAGGCGTTCCTTGCCTGGGAAGAGACATCTCCCTTTTCCATAGAGTCCTGGGCACAAACATTGAAATAGTATCTCCGTGTTTAGAAGATAATGTCAAGGAAAATGGGGCCACTTAGTGATTTGATGCATTTCTTCCTGTTGGAAATTTTGAACCTCTGTCATTGTCAGAATGACACTTTCAGTCGCTGTGCATATTCTGACTTGTGTTCCAGGACATTGAAGTTACTTCGCCTCCTGATGACAGCGTTGGTTGCTTGGCTTTCAGTCCACCAACATTGCCGGGTAATTTCCTTATTGCAGGATCGTGGGCAAATGATGTGAGTAACAAATGAAAGAAGGTATCGAAGCTAGTGATGTACCCTTCTTTACACAGCATGTTCCAAGTACAGATGGATTCTTGTTGGGGGAGTCGAGGGGTAACCGATTTAACTGAGTGAGAGCAGAGGGTGTACCTCCAACCACATCTGCTGGAGAAACTGAGTTTGTAATGTTGCATGGACGGTCTAGGAATGCAGACACTTAAAACTTGATACTAATGGCATTGTTACTTGCTATTTTAAAGAACTTATTAAAGATGAGACAAAAACTGTACACGGGGAGAAAATTTGAGTGCAAACTAAATGGAACGTAAAGAGAATACTTTTATCCTCAACTCACAGATTCTAATAGTTGGAGCAGGAGGTCACCTACACTACTGAATGTACTTGTCTGTTGAAATTGTATAAGTTGGGACATTTCAGAAGAGTAGTCATGTCTAGCAGCAGCCCATGCTTAACCTGGGAAGAAAAATCTTTTCCATCACTGTAGGACTATCTTCTGAGTAAGAATGCATGGAGTCAGGTAGCCCAACATTTGTAACACAATCGACTCTTTCACTATCTTTTGAGATAAGACATTTATTGCTGTGTGACTTTCATTGGCCTGAGTTTACTTCATTACAAGCTGCTTTAATGTTGTGTTTTTGAGACACCTGATTCTATCCTGGCATCCATAAGAATATTGCTGTGAGAACCACCGTGGCCCAGTGAATAAGGTTCAACACTCTAGCTTTTGGGCCACAGTGGTTCTTATGGTGAAAGTTAATAGTGGGCCTCCCCTGTTGTAATCCAACAGGTCTTGCTCATCTCAACGAGAAGAACCATAGGGATGTCACCAACTGTCTGTCTGATGGAACTTATTTATTCATTTTAATTGTTTCAGTGATTTTAATTGTATTTAAACAACGTTGTAAACTGCCCAGCGATGGCAGTGCCAATAGGGGCAGTCTAGAAATCTATTAATTCTATTAATAAATAAAATTCCATCTAGAGCAGGGATTTGCTCAGAGGCCAGCGTTGACTCTGTTGACCTTGTGCAAAAGGAAAGTCATCAAGGATGTTTAATGCAAACACTTGTATATATTAAAGTGGTACATTGATGATTCAGACATAAACTTTTTCCCCCTTTCATTTTAGGTTCGTTGTTGGGAAGTCCAGGATAATGGGCAGACTATTCCAAAAGCCCAGCAGATGCACACAGGGCCTGTGCTAGACGTCTGTTGGAGTGACGTACGTACCTTTATTTCACAAGGAGTGTATTGGAAATGTTGAATCATAAAACCATAGAGTTGGAAGGGGCTGTGCAGGCAATCTAGTCCGACCTGGCAGTCTCCAAGCAGAGGTTGGATACACACTTTTCTTGGATGCTTTAGGGTGCTTTGGGCTGATCCTGCGTTGAGCAGGGGGTTGGACTAGATGGCCTGTATAGCCCCTTCCAACTCTATGATTCTAACCTGAATATACTGGGGTGGGGATTCAAAACAATTGACCTAAAAATTGGGCTTTCTGGTTGCCGTTCCCTCTCCCTTTCTGTTAAGCATGTGTCCGTTTAAAATTAGAAGCATACCTTGCAAGCCAAGAAGGTTAATAAGTACCCCTTCTCAGTGCTGTCACCAGTTTGAGTGCCCCCCAGTGGTTATATGATATTTTTCAAGATTTGAGACCAGCAAGATTTTTGGAGTATAAGTTTCTGAGAGTCAAAGCTCCCTTCATCAGATGTCTCATACCTGACAAAGCAAGCTTCGACTCCTGAAAGCTGCTACCCCGAAAACCTCAATGGTGTCTGAGGTGCTACTGGACTCGAATAGCTGTTCCACTTCAGATTAACATGGCTGCCCTTTGAAATGGTATTAATTCCTCCGTTATTTGTGCAAGCATTCACGTTCTGCTTGTGGATTTCCTGGAGCCATCTGGTTGGCCACTATGAGAAATGGGAAACTGAACAAGACGGACCTTTTCACCTGATCCATCGCAGATTTTCTTACCCGTTTTGTTTTTCCCCTCCTTTCTTCAGGATGGGAGTAAAGTGTTTACAGCCTCTTGTGATAAAACTGCCAAGATGTGGGACCTCAACAGTAACCAGGCCATACAAATTGCACAGGTATGATGCACAAGGATCAACTTTTTATCCAGGTGCTGTATAGAGAATTTTATCCTTAAAACACAGTACTGCAGAATTGCATAAGTGAAACATGTGTTTTTTTCTTCAAAACCTATGAAAGATTGGCACTGACCCAAAAAAAGGGTTTTGTTTGGTTTTTGCTTTCCCATCTCCCAATTATACCAATTCTGTCAGTTTGAGTGGTTTCACCAGCAGCCAGATGTTCATAATCCAGTCTTTGCTTTTCGGTCCTCGGGAAGATTTCCAGTGACGTGCTAATCTCCTTTCGAAACTTTCTTTTTGTTCAGCATGAAGCTCCTGTTAAGACTGTCCACTGGATCAAAGCACCAAATTATAGCTGCGTAATGACTGGAAGCTGGGATAAAACACTCAAGGTAAACTGTGCCGACGAGGATATTTGTATCTCAGGCCAGATTGCAGATATGTCCTGCATTGCATCTGGTGTAGTATAGCGGGACTAAGTCTTCGGGGCCTCCACTTCAGATCCCCACTCACCAAAGAAAACACGGTGCTGTCTTTGGGCCAGTCATTCTCTCTCTGCCTGATTTACCTCCTTTGGGTTGTAGGGGGTAAAATGAAGGAGGAGGGAAGAACCAGTATGTGCCATCCTGAGCTCTTTGAAGGCAGGGTGAGACAAAGGTAATTAATAAATCAGAGCCAGCATGGTGTGGTTAAGAGCAGCAGTGTCTAATCCAGCAATCTGGGTTTGATCCCCCGCTCCTCTACCTCAGTGGTCCGCAACCCGCGGCCCGGTGCCAGACCGCAAAGGCCTTGGCACCGGGCCGCGGCTCCCACTCCCCGCCCCCCCCACAGTAAAACTTACTGCGGGGGGTGGAGAGGGAATCAGGGCCGTGCATGCACAGCCCGGCCACGCATGCGCACATGCGCCATGCGCGGCCGAAATCGCGCATGCGCGGCACTTTCTCAACCTCAAAAAGGTTGGGGGCCACTGCTCTACATGCAGCCAGTTGGGTGACCTTAGGCCAGGCACAGTTCTCAGCCCCACCTCCCTCACAGGGTGTCTGTTGTGGGGAGAGGAAAGGGAAGGAGATTGTAAGCCACTTTGAGACTCCTTTGGGTAGAGGAAAGCGGCATATAAGAACCAACTCTTCTTCTTCTTCAGTAATATCAGGGCTCTCTCAGCCCCAACTCCTTCACATGGTGTTTGTTGTGGGGAGAGGAAAGGGAAGGCGACTGAAAGCCGCTTTGAGACTCCTTCAGGGAGAGAAAAGCGGCATATAAGAGAAAAGCGGCATATAAGAACCAACTCTTCTTCCTCTTCAGTAATATCAGGGCTCTCTCATCCTCACCTCCCTCACAGGGTGTCTGTTGTGCGGAAAGGAAGGAAAGGGGATTGTAAGCTCAGACTCCTTTGGCCAGTGAAAAACAGGGTATAAAAACCAACTCTTCTTTTTCATCAAAACTTGGGGGGCTATGTAACGCTAAGATGACGAAATCTGGAAATCTCTTGTTCAGAGCACAGTTGAGCCATGTGCTTGCTCAAGCAAGGCACTGCCCTACCCTCCTGGCCCCTTGCCCCTCATTCAGTGACAGGATGATTCCGGTCTCCCTTATTTCTGGAACAAAGGGCGTAATATGAGCTGTGTATGGAATGATCTGTGAAAACTGTGTTATAAATGCGAAGGCTGAGAATGGCGTTTTTGAGTCGCTCATTGAGATTATCTCGAAGAGGTGACAGTGGAGCTAAAATCTACCAAGTCCAAATACTTGGGCTTCGAGAAGCTGATCTGCATTAAGGTTACAGAGCCATTCACAGCCGTGTCGATGCAGCCACTTACTTTTAAATTTTTTTTTTTAATTTACTTGATTTTTAGGCTGCTCCTAATCAGTTCAGAAAGTAGTGCTTCCATCAATAAGTTAGTGGATTGGGTCAGTTCTTTCTGCCAGGTTTATGGTTGAGGACAGGGCATGGAAGACCATCTGGGCCTCCTGGAAGAGAGCATCACTGGGCCAGGCCATTGCCACTGGTGGTTGCCGGCATTGTAGTCCCCTATGGCGCACTGAGAGACAGCCTACAGCAGTTGGGGAGGGGGGAGATCATTTTGCCACTGGGGGGAGATCTATAATTTTAATGGGGATATTACCGATTTTTTTTATTGTGGGGTTTTAATATGTAACCTGCTGGCTTGCCAGGAGTGGCGTGAAATAAATCAAGTAATAATAATATTTCCCCTGGGGAGAAGAGGGAAAGAGGGACCCGATTCGATTATTTTGCTTGCTAGGTTTGTCCTCAGCCATGGGGTTGTTGATACTGGATTCACGGGGGAGAGTCATACCCATATTTTTAATTTTGTGTTCTGTTTTGTCCAAGTTTTGGGATACACGATCGCCAACTCCAATGATGACCCTGCAGTTGCCTGAGCGGTGCTACTGTGCTGATGTAGTAAGTAAATTAGCTTTTGAGACCTTCCACTTCGGATTTGGTAGGAAATGTGCTGCGTGCCGTTAGAACAGCATTTTACTTTCTTCCTTTGTATTCAGTGTGGCTGTTGTGAAAAGGAAATGCATCATCCACAGCTCAGTGCGAGAGAATGTCATGAAATCAGTTGTCTGTAGAGAGGGAGTTTTCCCTTTCTGCAATAAAACAGTTGTGAAGTTGCCTTTTCAAGTTGTGTTAATGTTTGGTTCAGGCGATTATCTAAACTGTTCTCTCCACTGGAATCTTTTTTTTCTCTAGGTATACCCCATGGCTGTAGTGGCTACTGCAGAGAGAGGCTTGATAGTTTATCAGTTAGAGAATCAACCTTCAGAATTTAGAAGAATAGAATCACCGCTTAAACATCAGGTAATACCTGAATTTAAGAATTAGTCTCCTTTGTGTTTGGAGAACTGGACCTTTTATTTTTTTTGTAATGGAACAGGAAATCATGGAGGGAGTCATATGATTTTGTTAATGCTCAAATATGTTATCGATCTTTCTTTGCAATAGAAATATTTTGACCTATTTTTGCACTTGAATTATTTTAAGATAATAGGCCACATTCTAAAAGCTGTCAGCACAAATAATTTTGCCAGACGGCAGAGACTAATCACAGGAACGCATCAGTTGCTGTCTTCTTTTTGACTTTAGAGAATCCCAAGTCCCTTGTGAGAGGGATTTGAGAGATTTGATATTTTGAACACGGTCAGCAGAATTCTTCATTAGAAGAAAATTCTGTTTCTTCCCTTTATCTCATTTACCACAAGGTGGTGTAAATCAGATGCCTTAACTATCATGAAAACTGTACTCCTGCAATAACGTCTTTCCACCTGGTCGGTGTGTCTTGAGCTGGCTTTGATGGGAGCTACGGTATATAAATCAAATCAAATATAAATAATAAGCTGAACATTTGACCAGCCACTCATTAGCATAGGGAGTCCTGCTCAGCAGTGTGGAAGCTGCCCAGTCTTGCACTGCCCATAGCCCATCTTAAGATGACAGCAGTTCTATTTTGCTCAGAATGTGAATTGCTCCACTGAAGAAGGGGAAAAGATTAGAGCAGGGGTCATCAACCCCCGGTCTGCGGCCCGCTGGCGGGCCGCAAAGGCCACGGTACCGGGCCGCAGCCAGCCACGCCTGCCTTCCCCCGCCGGCAGCAAGAAGGAAGGGAAGAGGCAGGCGCAGCTGCCGGCATGGCGGTGATACAAATGTGCATGCGCATTAGCGCCCCCTAGTGGCGAAAATGCGCATGTGCGTTAGTGCCACCTGGTGGTAAAAACACGCATACGCGGCAATTGCGCGTGCGCGTTTTCGCAGCACCCGGGCCGTCGGCTCTTCCCTCACTCCGGAGGCAGTCCCTGACCTGAGAAAGGTTGGGGACCGCTAGATTAGAGGGAACATTGTACTTGGTTCTTTGCTTTAAGATGCTTAGGGCTGATCCTGCGTTGAGCAACGGGTTGGACTAGATGGCCTGGATGGTCCCTTCTAGCTCTATGATTCCTATGAAACAACTGCTGAATGCTCATACTGTCCATTGAGACACACATGCCTCAGATGAATGTTTCAGTTGTTTCGTTTCTTTCCCACTTTAGCATCCAGGTAGCATTATGCTTTCCAAGAAGCCGAGTAAAACAATCAGATTTCAGGCTCTGACAGCCATTCCAATGAGCTATAAGTTAGTCTAAAAGCATTAAACAACATTGGTTCTCAGAGGGTCTGACCAGAACCAGTGGGTTTAAATTAATTTAAAAGAATTTTCGGCTAAACATCTGGAAGAAGTTCCTGACAGAGCGGTTCCTCAGTGGAACAGGCTTCTTTGGGAGGTGGTGGGTTCTCCTCCTTTGGAAGTTTTTAAGCAGAGACTAGAGCACTATCCGGAAAAAATGTTGACTCTGAACTTAGGCAGTTTATAAGTGGGTAGGCAGAAGGGATTGTGTCAGTGTTTGGCTCTTTGGCTCTTCCTTAAATGCCCAGAGTAATGCCGATCACCACTGGGATGGTAGGTGAATTCCCTCCAGGCCAGGCTGAATTCTGGAGATTTTTGATGGGGGAAGAAACTGGGCATGAAACTGGGGTCACTGTGGGGAGGCAGGTAGTTGTGAATTCCTGCATTGTGCAGCAGGTTGGACTAGATGTCCCTGGAGGTCCCTTCCATCTCTGATTCTAACTAGCAAATGTTCTCTGAGGCCTTAACAATTCAGTCTCTTTCGTGCTGTACTGATCATACTGCAGATCAGGAGCTTTCTTGTACTGACCTGTCTAAAATGCACTCTCTTTCATCTAGCATCGCTGTGTGGCGATTTTCAAAGACAAAGTGAACAAGCCGACTGGGTTCGCCCTCGGAAGCATCGAAGGGAGAGTAGCCATTCATTACATTAACCCACCAAATCCGTAAGTGTCTTGCAACTCATTGCGAGCCGCTTCCTTTTGTCTTGCAGGAAGCGTGGTGATTTTTTGCAAAAGAACTTCATTGTTGTAGTGTTATTCAGTATGAAATTGGAGAACTTACATGTTTTCTTTCAGTGCCAAAGACAACTTCACTTTCAAGTGTCACCGTTCCAACGGCACAAACACCTCTGCACCTCAGGACATCTACGCCGTAAGTATCTTCTCGTGCTGGCCGTCCTCATTGTGAAGAAAGCGGGTATCTGTAATTGAAATGTGCTCAGCAGAGCCAGACCCCCAGGGTATTTTTGAATGCAAACTGTGACCGTTCCCATACTATTGACAGAGAACTCTCCATAAAAATACCCCGTTTCTATGGTTGGTCCTTTTATGATTAGCCTGTTTTAATGAATGGGATGTGTTGAGCTTTGCGGATACAACTCCACTTGAATCTCAGTTCTATGGGGCTCAGTATCTAGAACAGGGGTAGTCAAACTGCGGCCCTCCAGATGTCCATGGATTACAATTCCCATGAGCCCCTGCCAGCTTATGGCAGGGGCTCATGGAAATTTTAGTCCATGGACATCTGGAGGGCCGCAGTTTGACTACCCCTGATCTAGAACACTGTTGGTGGTGGATGGTACTCGCAGGTTGCAGCTGGTTTACAGCAACCCCATGAAGTTTTCAAGGCAAGAGCTGTTCAGAGGTGATTTGCCACTGGCTGCCTCTGTATCACAACCCTGGTATTCCTTGGAGGCTTTTCCCCTCCATTTACTAGCCAGGGCTTGACCGTACTTGGCTTCCGAGATCTGAAGCCAGCAGGCTAGCCTGGAACAATGTCCTTAGAACACTGTTGGCAGTCTCTAAAAGTCATTAGGATCACTGGAGCAGATCTTGCTGTTGCCTGAGTGTATTTCCGGGGGCTTGCCTCCACTTTATATTGGAGCATGAGTGACTTCCAAGCAGTCCTGTGGAGGAAAAATCAACAACACTGCAGTTAGGGGGGTTATATTCTGTGGGTGCAGCATGTTCACTACCACCGGCCTGTGTGCACCCCAGCCCCCACCCCTGGCCCCATGCGACAGCAGAGGGAAAATGGAAAGGAGCTCAAAGAACAGTGGACAGAGGGGCTGCCTGTCTTTGATGGACTCCTCCCTCTGCCAAGAAGAAGCAAGTTTAAGGGCAGGAAGGGGCTTCTGGGAGGGGGTGGGGAGCAACTATTCCTTTCTCTGGTGTTGGAGACCATGGTTGGTTTGGTTGGAGCCATGTCAGAAGAACAGGCCTGACCCCCATTTGTGCTCTGCCGGCTGCCTCCGCAATGGAGTGCTGCAGATGGGCAAGTACAGCAGTTCCCCCTGGACCCTTATCTCCTTTGACTATCTCAGCTGTAGAGCTAGTGGTGGTGCCAGGCCTACTGTTTTGCAGGAGGACTCAGATATTTCAGGAGAGGAAGGACAGCAGTCCTCCATCCTGGCCTTATTTTTTCCTGCTAGCTGTCTTGTTTGTTGGCTGTGGCTCCTTAAATTGTGAGAAACTTTAAAATGTTCATATGTAAACATGTATGCAACACTTCTTGTTTAATGCGACAATTTGTGTCACTTCAAAGGTAAATGAAATAGCTTTTCATCCCGTCCATGGCACTCTGGCGACCGTAGGGTCTGATGGTAGATTCAGCTTTTGGGATAAAGATGCGCGGACCAAGCTGAAAACATCGGAGCAGCTGGACCAGCCCATATCTGCCTGCTGCTTTAACCATAACGGCAACATCTTTGCATACGCTTCCAGTTACGACTGGTCGAAGGTAAGCTAGCTGTAGCTAAAGTCAGGGAGTTACACGGCCCTTCCCAGAAGCTTGGATGGCTGCTGACAATCAGTACACGTCACTGGAGCCTACTTCCCCTTTTCCTGAACAGACAGAGTCTCTTTCTCCGCAATAGAAGAATGAGAAATGATTGATTTGATTGGCTGGCTCCTGCGTATTACTTCTGTGCCCACTTCTGAGGTTCCTTGAAGCCTGAAAAACATTTCAGGAGATCTCCTACGGCCCAAAGATTGAAAACTGCTGGCTAAAGTGTAAAGAGCGGCTTTGGAAACATCCAGTGTCACTGACGGACTAAAGTAGCCAGTAGGAGAAAGGACGTTTCCAGTTCTGTAGCTCTGTGGGCCATTGCACGTCTGCAACCAGGCTGACCATGTAGCCTTACTTTGTTTTGAAATAAGCAGGCTTCTGTGTTCTCTGTTGTTATCGAACTGAGAACATCTGCAGAGTGTAGTGAGTTCAGTAACATTCCAAATTGGGGGTTGGGGAGATTTTGAGGTTTTAAAAAAATTTCTCTTAAATGTTTCTATTCATAATTATTATTTTTCCCCGCCCTATCTCCTGAGACGGGGGGGGGGGTTGGATTTTGGGGGGGGGGGTTCCATCGCAATAAAATCACATCCAGTTTAAAATACAGCTAAAATATAAAATTCCTAAATTAAATACAGCTAAAATGGGGAACGGAATGCATTGCATACTGGCACCCAGCTATTGGTGGGGAACTTGACACTGGGTTGCCATTTTCTGTAGCAGCCCTGTGTTGATTGTTAGGAAACACAGGGGCTGCTTGTTGTTGTGGTTAAGACTGGAGGCTTCTAATCTAGAAAACCGGGTTTGATTCCCCCATTCCTTCACATGGAGCCAACTGGATGACCTTGAGCCAGGCACAGTTCTCTCAGAGCTTCTTAGCCTCACCTCCCTCACAGGGTGTCTGTTGAAGGGTAGGCAATTGGAGGCCACTTTGAGACTCCTCCGGGAAGTGAAAAGCGGGGTGTAACAACCAACTCTTCATCAGTCAGCACTGTGGCTTGGCCTTAATGGGCTGTTTCCTTTAGCCTTGCTCAGTTTGGGTTGTGCTGCGTCCACCAGCAACCTCATAACTCTGCACAAAACTGTTCTGAACCAATTGTGGATTTACTCGGGGGGGGGGGTTACCAAGCCCCAGGGCAGCTGATTTTTCATAACAAAGTCATCTAGTGCAGGGTAGTCAACCTGTGGTCCTCCAGATGTCCATGGACTACAATTCCCATGAGCCCCTGCCAGCGTTTGCTGGCAGGGGCTCATGGGAACTGTAGTCCATGGACATCTGGAGGACCACAGGTTGACCACCCCTGTCTAGTGTATCGGGACAAGTTCCACAGTACACAAGTGACTGCCTCCTTCTCCCTTTTGCTTTTGCATGAAAAATCTAATGCAATGAGCCAACCGTCTATCCTGATAGAAGTCAACCAAAGTTTCCATGGTACTAGTGAATGTCTAGTAACTATACAGTTAGGGAAGGGCATCAGGAAGGTTGTGCGACTCAGTGTACATTCTATTTGCAAAAATTATCCTGTCAGTTCTGTGCTGATGATGTTCCACTGGACTCCCTTTGCAGGGACACGAGTTCTATAATCCGCAGAAGAAGAACTATATTTTTCTGCGTAACGCCGCTGAAGAGTTAAAACCCAGAAACAAGAAGTAGTGAGTATCATTCGGAGCATCCATTTCAGCACTATCTTTTTTGCCGTGTGCTGCCGTTTGGGTCTTCAGGTTGCCTGTTCTGGATTGGTAGCTTGCTGCTCAGCAGGGACTCTGCAACTAATAACCAGGCACTTCCTTGTAGGCTGGAAAAAGATTTTTTTTTTTTGCTGCACCAGCTCTGCCTGACGCGGGCATGAAGACGTGTTGATTTCTTTAACCGTTGAGGTAGCCCTGCGTTGGACCAGGAAGAACTGCTTGCATCCTCAGTAACTTTGACAATAAAATATATATTTTACAAACACTTCAGGGGAGAAATGTGTGTTGCCGTCATTGTGGGCAAACTTGATTTTTCCCCCCTCGCTTGAGAAGCTCCACCAGGGACGGGCAAATAACCTGAAGGGGGCTTTGTCTGTTTCACAGAAATATGTTTCATTTTGACCTGCAGGCCACCTGGATGAAAACGTGTGCTTAAAACGTGTTGTGTCGTTTGTATTTTACATCGCACCTTCACTCGTGCGAGCGTGCCGGGGCAAAAACCCCAGGCGGAGACAGAGTATGCCTCTAGAATGATGCATTCCAATAGTTTCAGTTATTCTTTTCACAGTGGCCTCCCCTTTGACTTAAAATGCCAGGGGGCATGATTTTGAAATGTGAGTGAACCACTAGGAACTTAGGGCATTCTTGCTAACCCTGTCTCAACAGGGGGAATGTCCTTAGAACTGTTCCGTGATTCCAACCCTTGAGGCCTCGGTGTCAACGTAGATCTTCTGCGTCTGCTGTTGATTTCCTCTGGTCCTGCTGTATGGGTCCCTGAGCATGCAGTGCAAAATCTGCTGCCTCTTGGGCCTTGTGGTATCGAGGCCAAGGAAAACTGTAGCTTCTAGAATGTTTGGTGTGAATGTGCCACATAATGCAACTAGTATGGTGACCCATTTCGAGCCCTGCAGGGCTGCCTGTGCAGCTATTTCCAGAGGCCCTTCCACAAAGGAAGAGCTCTCCCAGTCCAGCTATGCCAATTCCAGTAGCTTAAGACAGGCAGACAGCTTCAGATGACCATAGACTCATAGAGTTGGAACCAGTGTGGGAGAGATTGTGTGGAGGCTTCCGTAACGGTCCTTTAGGCCAGGTTTGTTCTAGTTAGAAATGCCAAAAGATTGTATTTTGGGGGGGGAAATAAAACCAGGTGCCTATTTGTGTTCATAAGGAGTGGAAGGGAAAATAAGGAGGACTGGAACATATACTGAGTTGCTTCTTGCTGTCCAAAATCTCTGTAAAACTCGTATGCTGTATGAGTTGCTACAAATGAAATAAAACTGTTAATTAAATGCTTTTGCATGTGAAAAGCTGTTGATATGTTTAGTAAGCTTTAAAAAATGTGTTGGGGGTCAGACAATGGAGACAGTCGAATTTAAGCCAATTGTTTGAATGTGAATGAAGTCATTCATTGGTATCTCTTATTTAACAGTATCTTTTATTTAATGCCAAGTGCTCATTCTGGGCTGTCATTTGGGCAACTCCACTGTCATAGCCAGGTAACCATGCTGCATGCTCAAGAGCACATGAATTAATAGTCCTCTCCCATTTGTCAATATGGAATGACACAACGCAGCAAAATAAATCAAAAGCGATCTTCAGAAAGCCTTCCAAAGAAGGATCTCCCTGTGGGAGATGCAAATTGCACTTCCGTACATTGGGCTCCATGTGGGTTGTTGTGGTAAAGGGTTCTTCAACCCTTTCATGTGCCAGCACAACATCCCTCTGGGCCCATAGATCCCTGATACTGCACATGAGCAGGCTAATGGCTCAAACAAGCGTCTGACCCATGTGGAATGGTATACATGCCTACAGGTTTTTGTTTGCTTCATATCTCACAAGCTAGTCCAAAGGTATGCTGGTGACTGTCGTATTTTGGAAGATGCACACATTACCTGTGCATACACTGCACTGCTGACAATTACGGGGAATATTGTGTCACAAAGGTCTGAGACTAAATTGATCTTTATTAGCTAATTTTGGTTGCCTTCTGCCCAGGGGCTCACCAGTATGTCTGCCCTGCACACTCAAGCATTGGTGTCAGACAGACTTGGTGGGGAGCTGCTGTCACCTTAAGGCCAGAAGACACTCCTAAGTACACCCATCAGTGCATGTGGGCTTATCTGAAACAGGTGGGAGTAGTATTTATAATTGATTAAGGCCTAAGTGGGCGGGGCCAGTCCGGGTGATTAGCCCCTCACCCGGACTGACAAGAATTCCAGCCATTCGGGTGAGTGGCCAATCGGAAGGTGCAAAGCACCTTCCGATTAGCCCATTACCCGAATGGCTGGAGTTTGGCGGGGAGTGGCTTGGGCAGGCCCACAGGGAAACCAGGGACTCAGTGGGCGACGGAGGCTTCTCTGCGGCCCTCAGAGAAGACCCGCCGCATCTGAAAGCTGGGGACTCAGCGGGGAGGGGGGTGGGTGGGCGGCCACCCCCCCTTTCAAAGCCCGCTCGTAAGTAAAAGAGAAAAGGCACCCAGCTTCTCAGCAGGGCAGGCTAGAGTAGAATGACAGGCTTCCCGTCCAAGTTGCAAATCTGTCCAATTTGTTCCCCAAGGCAAGGCTTCTAACTTATGAGCTAAACTGCTACTGCACTGGGAGCTGTTCTTTTAAAAATGTTACATCGCTGAGCTTTGCAGACCCATATTTCTGTTCTGACTATTAAAAAGGCATTTTTCATTTTTGCAGTTAACTCTTACGGGGATCAATCACATAGCAGGTAAAGAGTGTACGTGTGTGTGTGTGTCTGTGTGTGACCCATGCAGAGCAAAATTCTTGGCTTTAATAGAGCTCTTCCCCGCTTATCTGTTTTAACAAAGCTGACCAGGTACATATTTCCCTTTTTACCGAGTGGTGTTACATTTACCTTTAATGCACAGTGAAATCCACAAGCCGTGTCCTGCTGGCTGTTTTTGGGGACATACGGTACGGCAAAAGTTCTGGGGTAGCAAAATGGATGTTCCCTGGTGTTTCTGGAAGTTCTCTTACCAATACATGAGCTAGATTTGGGTTCATTTGCACCTCAGAGACCCAACACAAACATACGGAGCTGAGGTCCACTGGTGGCCATTAATCACAAGGTATAGGTGGAGTGCTATATCTGGGGCTGTGATGCTCTGTATTCTTGGTGCTTGGAGGCAAGAGTGGGAGGGCTTCTGGAGTTCTGGCCCTGCTGGTGGACCTTCTGATGGCACCTGGGTTTTGGCCACTGTATGGCACAGAGTGTTGCACTGGGTGGGCCATTAGCATCCGACATGGCTTCTTTTTACATTGTCAACAAGCTGTGAAGGGGACTTTTGGAAGGCTTATACCCTAAAACTGTTGTTGGTCTCCAAGGTGATATTGGACTCAAATTTAGCTCTTCTATTGCAGACCAACACAGCTACTCTTTGACATTTACCAGTGTCTGTGTCTTAGGCATATTTAATGGCTAGACTTCTTTGGCGAGTGGTGCTGACGTGTCATTCAGGGGCTCACACACATTCATTCATGTATTCATACACCACAAGATCTTGCTTGTCCTTTATACATTGGTTCTCCTTGTGACCAAGTCCTCCAAAGCTGTCTTGTGAATCTGTAGTGAAGGTGACACTTGGCCCAGCTTGCATTTGGCTTGAAAAACAGGTTTTCCTTTTGCCTCTGTTGACAAACAAGGACAGCGTACAGAAAATCCAATATTAGCCTGCTAGCTTATAACTGAAAAGCAGATTAAGGGGCTATCTCAGGTTTACAAATTACATTTATGTACGGTATTAAAACCCTTTGTGCAAAATGTTTTCTTGGCAGGGGTAGTCTTATATTCAGGGTGTTCTTTATTTTGGTAAATACAGGATCTTCTTGTGTGCTTCATGCATCAGAATGTAAATCTGAGTTTGCAAAATGCTAAATAGTTTGATAATTGAGTGAACTGGAATTTGGTTAGCTGGAGTGCATAAAAGAGCAGTCCTGATGATATAGGAGATGATGGCACAACATCCACTTCAAGTCCACATCACAAAGATAGTCTTAAAAAAAAAAAACCTTTTGTAGGCTTGTAGCCTGTGACAAATCACTGAGATCTTTTATTTGCCTTAGTAATCATTTTGCCTGGGTGTTTCACATGGAGTTCTTTACAAGCTTTCTCCTTTGTATGATTCCTTGGGCTTTTCCTTTACAGGCCTCTTTAATACAGAATCATAGAATTCTAGAATCATAGAGTTGGAAGGTACCTCCTGGGTCATCTAGTCCAACCCCCTGCACTATGCAGGCACTCACATCCCTATCGCTCATCTACTGTAACCTGCCACCCCCTTGAGCCTTCACAGAATCAGCCTCTCCGTCAGGTGGCTATCTAGACTCTGTTTACAAATCTCCAACGATGGAGAACACACCACCTCCCAAGGAAGCCTGTTCCACTGAGAAACCAGTCTGACTGTCAGGAACTTCTTCCGGATGTTTAGATGAAATTTCTTTTGAATTAATTTCATCTCATTCGTTCTGGTCTGTCCCTCTGGGAGACAAGAGAGAACAATTCTGCTCCATCCTCCATATGGCACCCTTTTAAATACCTGAAGATGTATTATAATACCTTCATTATTTAATCACCCTTTCCACAATTAACTAGTCAGCACCTTAAACATTCTTATTGGGTTCTAGAATGTGCTGTCCCAGTCCATTCTGCTCACATAGACCACTGACCAGGCACTATGGGGGTTTCACCAATGTTGTACATCAACACAGGATGCGCACCAAAATTGTCTTGCAGTTCAACATAAAGGGCAGCAGTGGGAGGCAAACAGGACCATTTCCTTCATTATGGACCTCTGTGTGGTTGTTAAAAACATTCCAAGGGACAAAGTCCTGAACTGAATTGACAAACGAGGTGTTAGAATTCTAGTATACCTGCAGTCATCCATTTCACCCACTGCTTGGTGATGTGAACAGTTTCTAGCTGAAGGTCTGTGCCTGATAGTGCACTTTTTGCTGTAATGTTACCTACATGTGCTCTATGTTCTAAAACAAGTTCCTGCCAATATATCTATTCTATCACGTATTTTGAAAAAAGAACAATATGCTGCAGTGCCCATGATCCCATGCAATATCTCATAATCGTGTCAGCCGGTGGGAATTTGGGGAGGGGGACACATGCAATCCAGTTCAGTAAAAGTGCTCTCCGACTGATCTTCAGTCAAGGCAGGCTCGCTTGCGTGGCTTTCTCAAACAGCGGTCTTGCTACTTATTTTGTCTGTGCGAAGCTTAATGCTGACAGCTCGTAGCAGCCCCTTCTCCATCTGCTCAGCCACTAGTTGCGCAAGCTTGAATGAGCTAACCTCTTGGACTGTTCCACGTTCCTGGCAGCCTTGCGGGGCTGGAGATGCTGAGTTTTCTGAATAGCCAACCAGTCTCAGGTTACGAACTTTAGATCAGGGGTCCCCAACCCCCGGTCCGCGGCCCGGTACCGGGCCACAAAGGCCATCGTACTGGGCCGCCAGCAGCCGCGCCTGCCTCCCCCCCCCTGCAGCGAGAGGGGGGGAAAGAGGCCGGCCGGTGGCCGGCGCGGCAGCAACGCTAACGCGCACGTGCGGAACTGCCAGGCATGCGCGTTTGCGCCCCCTGGTGGCCAAAACGTGCATGCGCGGCAACTCTGCGCATGCGTGTTAGCGCCACCTGGTGGCCAAAACGCGCGTGCGCGTTTATGAGCAACTGCGGCAGCCAGGCCGCTGGCTCTTCCCCACCCCCGGAGGCGATCCCCGATCAGATGAAGGTTGGGGACCACTGCTTTAGATGCAAGAATCTGCAGCTCACAAGTTCATCTGTTTTGTGAAGGATAGAATTGAGGTTGAGTTTTAAGACTGAGTACGGAATTTATTCTCCTGGTTTTGCTTCCTGACTCTGGGATTCAGAGGAGGTGAGATCATAGAGGTTTATGGAGACAAAATGTGTAAGGGACAGTCACAAGTGTGTGAAAACAAATTGCTCTTGAGTCCAAAATCCTTGCAACCTTCTTTTTTCAGTTCTAAAGTTTCTTTATTGTTTAAAATAAAAGCAGATTATCCACAAAAATTAGTTAGCAACTACATAAATCAAATATATATATCATAATAATATCCTCCTCACTCTTCCCTCGCTAATAATACATGTTGCACATCTAACTAGCTTCCTTGAGATAGTCCAGGTAGTAAGACCATTGTTCTTCAAATTCTTCTATCCGTCTTTGATTAACCATGCAGGTAAGTCTAGCCATTATGCAGGTAAGTCTAGCCATTTTGGACGGTTCCGTTACTTTATCTAGCCACTGAGCAATGGATGGAGCCTCCATTGACTTGCAATTCTTCGCCCATCCTTGCAACCTTTTAACAATATCTAGGATCAGGATTGTGTTTTCATGGGTAATTCTGTAGATCCGCTTCTGCAAGGCTTAAATGGAGTCTTTCCGAAAGAAACGCCTCATGTTGGTATGTGTAAGGCTCAAGCGTAAGGCTCAAAAAGGAAAAGTGACATTTTGATGATGACACCTACAGTATAATAGGAGGTAATGGAACTTAGAGCCTCTTGTGGCGCAGAGTGGTAAGGCAGCAGACATGCAGTCTGAAAGCTCTGCCCATGAGGCTGGGAGTTCAATCCCAGCAGCCGCCTCAGGGTTGACTCAGCCTTCCATCCTTCTGAGGTGGATAAAATGAGTACCCAGCTTGCTGGGGGGTAAAATGGTAATGAATGGGGAAGGGAATGGCAAACCACCCCGTATTGAGTCTGCCATGAAAACACTGGAGGGCATCACCCCAAGGATCAGACATGACTCGGTGCTTGCACAGGGGATACCTTTACCTTTTTAATGGAACTCAGATACCTCCAGCCCTTACAAAGAGTCTGTTCCGTATGTGCTGACAGCTCCAAGGCTAGCATCATTTAGGCGTACCGCCACCTAACCTGCTTTCTGAAATACAATCCCTTTTTTCTTTTGTCCCTTTTTTATTTTTCAAGGTGCCACAAGAAGCTTGTTGAGGAAGATAACTCTACCAGGAAGTCAGTTAACCTTGCTTGCCTGTCGGGCTTCTTGCTCACGTTTTTTTTAATTGCTGCAACCAAAGGAAGTGCTGAAGTCACCCGCTTCCCCCCACCCCTTTTATTATTTTCCCCTTAAAGCTGTCTACAGCACCTATGTATATTTAAGGGTGCACAGAGCTGGTCAGCCTGAATACTGTCCTCAGGCTTTAAATTGAATGGTGGGACAATTTCACAACAGGGGTTAAGTGCAACAAAGTCTTTTTTTTTCTGAATCCATTTAAGGCTAGGTATAAAACCACGAATGGCGTCCCGGATATTCATGGGAGAAGCTGTGGTTCAGCGCTGCATTTGCCCAAATCCCCACGTTCAGTTCCTGCCATCTCCAGTTACAAGGATCAGGTTGAAGCGGATGGGAGAAACCTCTTCTCCAGACCCTTGCGAAGTTCTGACAGTCCGAGAAAACAATCCTGACCTCCATGGACCAATGATCTTAATTAACTTCCGTGCATTTGGAAAACCCTTTCAGGGCCATCAAGAACCCCGTGGTGTAGAGTCCCCAGAAGATCTTATGATCGTCTGGCAGCCAGACTTTCCAGCTCTCTTGTATTATCCAGGCACACCCCAAGGAGGCAAAACAGAATTGCAGCCCTCAACTCTGGGTCTTCTGTTCTTGCAGACGACAAAAAACATTCTGCTGTTTTGCTCCTCTCATGCGACTTTCCAACCTAGTGGCAAGTCCTGCCTCCCTTGGAAGATAGTCTGGTGTGTGTGTGTTCTCATTGCAAAGACAATTGCCAGGCAAGGACTGCTTCTCCACCTCTTTCCTGGTGTTAGGTATAATCCAGATTCAAAACACACTATATTGCCTTCACTCCTTTTTGGTGGTTGTGGAGCGGCCATATCTTGGACTGGAAAAAAATATATATAAGTTCTTTGTGAAAGTCATTTGCAAAAGCCACTTTGGGTTCTCATGGGGGGGGGGAACGGGTGGGAAAAAGAGAGAGAAGTAAGAAGTAGCAAATCCTGTGATCAGGAGCAAGCAGGAGAAGGTGTTTCCAGTTTCCCAAAGATGGAGACTTTTGGGAAAGAGTTGCCGACCCTGGGTTAATAAATTCCTGGAAATCTGGGGTGGAGCCTGGGAAAGACAGAGTCGGAAGAGGAGAAGGAGCTCAGCAGGAATAGGAACCCCTCCAGCCCACCTTGTGAAGCTGTTGGTCTCTTCAGGAAGTCAACCAGAGTTGGCCGTGGTCAGCATTGGGATGGGAGACCACCAAGGAAGTCCAGGGTCGCTACTCCCCAGAGGATCTGGCTAGGAAAATTGCAGCCACAACATGAAGAGTCATACTGCAGCCCCCCTACTCCCCCCAAAATTCTTCACTGGCCTCCTGGATCCTTCAACTCCCCCCTGGTGGGGCCTACCCCGAGGCTATAGTATACTAGTAGAGTCCCCCTCTTTTCCATTACTCATTTTTTGGACATGCATGCATGTAGGTTCTAGAGCAAACTTTCCATTGGGGCTTTGGTGAAGGACTGATGGACCGTGATGTACACACCAGTGGTTTGGGACACAGTAAGTCCCTACAGTGTATAGAGGTCTGTGGCAAACAGCGAGGAGTTCCCTGACAAATCGATGTGGAAAAGTTTCCAAACAGCAGCCTGGAAGACCATTGCCCTACAATGCTTCTCAGCTGTTGAAGCCTACATTTACTTTTCATAAAACAGCATAGATATCTGCGGTATCAACTTTTATGGCTTGGGATGCATTGTTTGCAAGCAAAGAGGTTCGCCCCAGTGTTCACAAGGAACGGTCATGCCACCTGACCGGGGGAGGGGGGTGTATGTGTTAAGCCCAGTCAACTTGACTTCCGTCATCATGTAGATCCTCTTTCCTGACTGTGAGTCAGCTTGTTACAAGACAGAAAAATAACCCATTTATTCAAGTCCTCTGGTTGTTTGCTGATTCAAAGGAGCTCTCTCCCCAGTCTCTGCAGGATCACATGAAACGTGGGCTTGGTGTTCTAAGGCCTTATTCATACCCAGACAAAACAAATGCTATTCACTTGGGCCAGGCTTATGGCCAGTTGCTTGCATTCCCTTGACTGACATTAACACTGATGTGCCAGTGGCAATAGTTACCAGCACATGCCATGTCTGAGATCTAATTGAGTTCTTGGTGACAAGATACACAACACCAGTGTGGATGCATCTAAAGCACCTTACCTGTAACTACAGGCTGGGACATGAAATGCCCTTTAGTGAGGGGACTGTGGCTCCATGGTAGAGCATTTGCTTGGCATGCAGAAGGTCCCAGGTTCAAACCCCAGCATCTCCAGCTAAAAGGACCAAGCTGTAGGTAATACGAAAGAGAGACCTGAGAAAAATGCTGCCAGTTTGAGTAGACAATACTGACTTCAATGGACCAATGGTCAGATTGAGTATAATACAGCTCCATGAAGAGGAAGAGTTGGTTTTTATGCCCCACTTTTCAAAGCAGCTTACAATCGCAGTTCAAATTGTGTGCAGACGACTCACTCCCACCTGATTAGCCCATCCTGGAGTGTGTGGCCAATAGGGAGAGAGCACTCTGCCAGTGAGGGCCAGTCAGTTCAAACTGCGTGCAGACAGCTTAATCCCTACCTGATTGGCCTTCCCTGGGGGTGTGCCACCAATATGGAAAGAGCACTCTGCCAATGAGGGCCAATCAGTTCAAATTTTATTCTGGAGGGTCACAGTTTGGCCACCCCTGGACTGGATAGTCACTTTGATCCATAGATAGTAAATATATCCCATTGGATCTGACCAAGTGTGCTTATATCTTAAATAAAGCTTATACCTTAAATAAATATTTGTTGGTTTTAAAGGTGCCTCTGGACTCAAACTTGGTTCCCTTTTAATGCTGTTCAGCATGTCAGATCTGCTGCTCCCTTGATCTGGGCCAGAAGATGGCAGCATTTCTATCTGCTGCATTCATGACTTGGGACATCTTTTCGCTTTTGAAGTGTTAGATTGTACTAGGCCTGATGATCCCTCCGTTCAAGTCCCTCATGTCTTTTCCAAAGAAGAATACACGTTCTAATTTTATAAAATAAAGCCATGAAGGTTCCAGCAATGCACAAGTAGACTGTGAGAGAAAAGCCTGGCAAAACAATACATTGATTTCCCCCACCCTTTCTTTTCCTTGAGACCATCTTCTGTGTGCCAAAACCCCCTCCTGAGTGGGCTTGTTGTTGTTGTTATGTGCGAAGTCGTGTCCGACCCATCGCGACCCCATGGACAATGATCCTCCAGGCCTTCCTGTCCTCTACCATTCCCCGTAGTCCATTTAAGTTTGCACCTACTGCTTCAGTGACTCCATCCAGCCACCTCATTCTCTGTCGCCCCCTTCTTCTTTTGCCCTCGATCGCTCCCAGCATCAGGCTCTTCTCCAGGGAGTCCTTCCTTCTCATGAGGTGGCCAAAGTATTTGAGTTTCATCTTCAGGATCTGGCCTTCTAAAGAGCAGTCAGGGCTGATCTCCTCTAGGACTGACCGGTTTGTTCGCCTTGCAGTCCAAGGGATTCGCAAGAGTCTTCTCCAGCACCAGAGTTCAAAAGTCTCAATTCTTTGACGCTCGGTCTTCCTTATAGTCCAACTTTCGCAGCCATACATTGCAACTGGGAAGACCATAGCCTTGACTAAACGCACTTTTGTTGGCAGGGTGATGTCTCTGCTTTTTAGGATGCTGTCTAGATTTGCCATAGCTTTCCTCCCCAGGAGCAAGCGTCTTTTAATTTCTTTGCTGCAGTCCCCATCTGCAGTGATCTTGGAGCCCAGGAAAATAAAATCTGTCACTATCTCCATTTCTTCCCCATCTATTTGCCAGGATGAGTGGGCTAAAACCCCTCTTTCTCCAAATATAGCCCTGTTTAATTATGCATATAGCCCTGCCACTGAATTTGTGCATGGAAAGTTACATAGATAGGCAGACGGAGTCGTCAAATATCCCAACACTTAATTTCTTTTGATCCTCACAATGGTTTCCTAAGGGGCTCGTGCTTGGTGGGCAGCAGTTTGACAATTGGGTCATATCCAGGATTCCTTTCTTCTCAGGCCCCCGAGTCAGCTGTGACTTGACGGTAGCCCCCTTCCCCCCAAACAACAACAACTGCAAAAACTGGTTCTGCCAAAATGTCTTATCTAGAATGTGTTTGCTATTTACTTCATCTACACCATGCCTCTCTTCCTCATAAGGACCCAACTAGGCTTGCAATGTTCTCCTCTCCTCCGTTTTATCCTCACAACAACCCTGTTAGGTGGGCTAGGCAGAGAGTTCATGGCTGGCCCATGGTCACCTAGGCAGCTTCCAAAACAGAGTGAGGATTTGAAGCTGGGTCTCTTCCAGGTCCTAGCCCGACATTTGAACCACTACTCCATTGGGTGAGGGAGAGCCTCGCTAAAGCCAGGGAACCAGTTGTGCATTTTCATATATTTACAGAAATTAAACACAGAACGAAAATCTGCCTGCGTCCTCTTCAGTGCTTTGTCGTTCTTGCTGGGGCGTGTGCTGCAAACGGAGCCATGACAGTGGCGTACCAAATTGTCAGGGCTTCGTGGGCCCAGAGCAACCGTTCATTTCAAAGGCCATCAAGACATGCAAAAGCACAGCGCTGTAACGTGACTTCGGCATATTCTATCTGGGTCTCGTCTCTAGCGGGGTGGGGTCCGGGGAGCACAGCCGTCCCTGCACATTTCCAGGAACATACAAAACCAGCGTTTTGGTTTCACGTCACCTTAGATCTGGGTGACTCGGGGAACAAAAACGCCCTTCTATGCCATTCGCAGCAGGCCTTGAATAATTAAAGGGTCTCCTCAAGCTGAAAGTATTCACTGAGTAATTAATCAGTCAGTAGGAGAAAATTTGCTCCCTTTAGGAAGCCGTCCCTGCCAGCTGTTCGCTCTTTTGTTTGACTTAAAACAAATGAGATTATAGGGACGATAGTGCAGATCGGACGTTTTGGGATACATGCAGTTCTGGAGCAGCAAGGATTTCCGATCGGCACCAAATACATTTACCATCAGAACAGATTGAACCAGCCTTTATGTGTATGTCCATGACACGGTTTGGGTGCTTATCTAAAATGTATATGTCTTTGTTTATGTGTGAGTGTGTGTGTTCCTAAAAATTGAAAACATATATATGAGAGCCAGCTTGAAATAGTAGTGAAGAGAGGCAGTTTCTAATCTGGCAAGGCGTGTTTGATTCCCCATTCCTCTGCATGCAGCCAGCTGGATGATCTTGGGTTAGTCACAGTCCTGTTAGTGCTCTTCTCAGAGCAGTTCTATAAGAGCTCACTCAGGCTCACTTACCTCATTGGGTGTCTGTTGTGGGGAGACGAAGGGAAGGTGTTTGCAAGCTGCTTTGAGACTCCTTCGGGGAGAGAAAAATAGGGTATAAGACCCAGCTCTTCCTCTTCTAAGCTGCTTGTGTGAGCTGCTTCTCTCCATTAACACAGGGATCCCCGCTCAGCAGCAGTCCAGAAATGGGCAATATCTTGCACTGCTCATTTCCCATCTGAAGATAACAGCAGTTATAAGCAGCTCTGAGACTCCTGCGGATAGTAAAAAGCAACATTTAAAAAAAGCCAGCTTTTCTCCTTGCACAGAAGTACCCATTCAGGAAGCTGTGTTGATACTCTGTGGTAAAACCAGGTGTGCTTCTATGTAATAAATAACACGCCTTCTGCTGTATTTCATAGTGAAAATTTCATGTTTCATGGGCACACAAGTGGGGAGATAAATGTGAGACATTTATTATGGAGGGTAGCCCTGGATTCCTTGAAATGCAAAAACGACTTTGTGCTGATTTGTACCTTACATACAGAAACATGACAGCCAGATTGGTGTAGTGGTTAGGAGTGTTTGACTTCTAATCTGGCAAACTGGGTTCGACTCCATGCTCCCACTGACAAAACTGTTCTGACTGAGCAGTAATCTCAGGGCTCTCTCAGCCTCGCCTCCCTCACAGGGTGTCTGTTGTGCGGAGAGGAAAGGGAAGGCGAATGTAAGCCGCTTTGAGATTCCTTCTGGTAAAGAAAAGCGGCATATAAGTACCAACACTTTTTATTCTTCAGTAATCTCAGGACTCTCTCAGCCTCACCTCCCTCACAGGGTGTCTGTTGTGGGGAGGGGAAAGGGAAGGCAACTGTAAGCTGCTTTGAGATTCCTTCTGGTAAAGAAAAGCGGCATATAAGTACCAACACTTCTTCTTCTTCAGTAATCTCAGGGCTCTCTCAGCCTCACCTCCCTCACAGGGTGTCTGTTGTGGGGAGAGGAAAGGGAAGGCGAATGTAAGCCGCTTTGAGATTCCTTCTGGTAAAGAAAAGCGGCATATAAGTACCAACACTTCTTCTTCTTCAGTAATCTCAGGGCTCTCTCAGCCTCACCTCCCTCACAGGGTGTCTGTTATGGGGAGAGGAAAGGGAAGGCGACTGTAAGCCGCTTTGAGACACCTTTGGGTAGAGAAAAGCAGCATAGAAGAACCAACTCTTCTTCAGTAATATCAGGGCTCTCTCAGCCTCACCCACCTCACAGGATGTCTGTTGTGGGGAGAGGAAAGGGAAGGCGACTGTAAGGTGCTTTGAAACTCCTTCAGGGAGAGAAAAGCGGCATATAAGAACCAATCCTTCTTCTGATTGTGCTTGGTGGTAACAGGAAGTGCCTTCAAGATGCACTCATCTTATGGTGACCCCGTAGGGTTTTCAAGGCAAGAGATTGTCAGAGGTGGTTTGCCATTGCCTGCCTCTAATTTAAAAAGAGGCAAATCAATATGTGGAGAAACAAAACACTTGCGTGCATCCTCTCAAAGGAGCTTGGCTACTGCATCTCTGCATGATTTGGTGATTGCTTTCTTCCAACTGGCCTATTGTGGCAGTGGAGTTTTTGAACCACATCTCTGCATAAAATGTGATCAGAGAAGTCCTTTATTCATCAAACAGCATTACAGAAAAATCAGAGGAGTCTCCCTCTTTCAGAGGAGTCCAGCGAGTCTCTGTATGAGTCTCCGTTCTGAGCTTGCCTCCTCCCAGTCAGGGAGCAGCAGCAGATCACAGCGCTTCATGAAGAAATTCAAAAGATTGTCTTCTGCACTTTAGGAATGAAACAAGCCCCAGTTTCTAATCTGATGTTTGTAGAACATTCACACAAGCTGTGGGTAACGTTACTGAACTGCTGCATCCAGAAGTCCGTCTCAATCTACGAAGGAATTGTAGGAGGACCCCTTTCACGACTCCTCCAGGCTAGCCTTTGGTTGGTGCCCTGCCCCTCAAAGGTGAGCTCCTGATTGGTCCACCTAAGACAATGCAGCCTGCTTCCCACGTGATCCATGACACAGGATCGTTGTCACAAAGGGCCTACCCTGACACCTTCAGTCCCTGTAGCACTTTGCGGGGCTGCAGGTGGGGCTTGCTGATGCTTTGGCCGGCAAAGGCGTAGGAAGAGAAGAAAGATGCTGCAGTAGCTTCCGGATCCCCTTTTCTCGCTCCAGCCATGGCTGTCCTGGGGGACAAGGTCTACAACAGCTGCCTCCCTTTCGGCGAGCCCCACCAGAAGCTGCTGGCCGCCATCCTGATCTTGTTGGGCTTTTTGGCTTTACTGGACAATACCATTAAACTGGTCACTTGGGTAAGCTGACCGGGGGATGGATACGTCTCTCCTGCTAATAGAGACTGGACACTTGGAGCCCCACTCCACGCGAGTCTGATTTCTGTCCACCTTCTTGAGCCTATTTCAAGGGGCTGGCTGTAGCCAGATGTCCCAAAGGAACCCCCCCCCCTCCAAGATTTAGGAAACCCTACAGAATGTGCTTCCCTCTGTGTCCAGTTCCAATCAATGAGATTTGTGAGGGATCTCTGTTTAATGATTCTTGGTGTAGGGGTTAAGCGTGGCGGCCTCTAATCTGGAGGACCAGGTTTGATTTCCCACTCCTCCACATGCAGCCAGCCGAGTGACCTTGGATCAGTCACGGTTCTCTTAGAGCTCTCTCAGCCCAACCCTACCTGACCGGGTGTCTGTTGTGAGGTGAGGAAGGGAAGGCAATTGCAAGCTCTTTTGAGACTCCTTAGAATAGAGAAAAGCAGCAGACTCTAATCTGGAGGATTGGGTAATTCCCCGCTCCGCCACATGAAGCTTGCTGGATGGCCTTGGGAATTATAGTCCATGGACATCTGGAGAGCCAGCTTGGCCACCCTGAAAAATGCCTTATGTTGGTATGTGTAAGGCTCAAGCGTAAGGCTCAAAATGGAAAAGTGACATTTTGATGATGGCACCTACAATTTAATAGGAGGTAATGGAACTTAGAGCCTCTTGTGGCACAGAGTGGTAAGGCAGCAGACATGCAGTCTGAAAGCTCTGCCCATGAGGCTGGGAGTTCAATCCCAGCAGCCAGCTCAAGGTCGACTCAGCCTCCCATCCTTCCGAGGTTGGTAAAATGAGTACCCAGCTTGCTGGGGGGTAAACGGTAATGACTGGGGAAGGCACTGGCAAACCACCCCGTATTGAGTCTGCCATGAAAACACTAGAGGGCATCACCCCAAGGGTCAGACATGACCCGGTGCTTGCACAGACATGACCCGGTGCTTGCACAGGGGATACCTTTACCTTTTGATGCTGCCTCTTTAGGAGCCCTAAGCAGACCGACACTCTTCCAAGCCCATTTGACCCCAATGGATTCAAAAGAGTGTAACTGTGCTAAGAACGGCACCATCAGTAAATCAGATCTCTTTGCCAAAGGCTTGCTGGTGGTCTATATAATCTGGAAGCTCTCATGATTTTTCTTCCTTCTCTGTAGTCTTGGAGGATCTTCGCTCCTTTCCTGAGTACAATATATGGGTCTTGCTTCAAAAAAGGTAAGCCTTTTAAGTAAGCAGGGAAAGAAAAACCCCTGGTCCCTTTTCAGTTCCGCCTTCTTAGGAACCCATGTTGGGTTCTGCTGAAAATTTCTGCAGACAGGATTTTCATCAGCAGAGCAGGACTTCTTTATTTTCTTCCTTTCCCTGCAGTCCCCATGGTGTTCTTGGGAGAGAAAGAACCCCCAGGAATAGCAGTAAGGGGGGGGGGGGAGAACTCTCTGTCAGCAGAAATGCCGTACTACAGGATCCTATTGTGCCTCTTTCTGCAATGCTTCCACCTTCCTGTCCTGTATAGCAGGCGTAGTCCACCTGTGGTCCTCCAGATGTCCATGGACTACAGTTCCCATGAGCCCCTGCCAGTGTTTGCTGGCAGGGGCTCATGGGAATTGTAGTCCATGGACATCTGGAGGACCACAGGTTGACTACCCCTGCTGTAGGGGGTTCTGCCCCCTTCAGGTCGGCCGCAACATTAGGGCTGGGAAATATTTTTATTTAATGTGGGTAGTGCTATCCCATCCTGTGACACCCCCAAAGACAATTCTCCGTCAGCCATGCTGTTGCCAAAAATTACGCATCTGCAGATAGTAAGTACATGCAAGGACAAATTTAAAAAGCGGTATTTATTTTATTCATTTTATGATTTTATAGACCGCCCCTCCCCACAAGCAGGTTCGGGGCTGTTCAAGTCCTACATCGTGCATGCAGTGTTTTATTAAGAGAGAAAAGCCGCAGGGACCAAATTCCCCAACGATGTGGCTGAAAAGCCAACAGGTGTGACAGGAAGGGTGAGAAAAAGGACAGAAGTGCTGCTTTTCTCTCTGCAAAGAACAGAAAGAGGCCAGCCACCACTTATAATTAAAGAGCCAAAGCACGGCAAGAGCTCAACAGACAGGATAAAAAAAAAACTTTGCATAACTGAACCTATTCAACTTTGCCTCCCTGATGACTGGCATGGCGATTAATAATCCGTGACGTTTCCACAGCTCAGCCTGATTGTTGCAAGTCCTTTACTACGGGGGCCCCCAAGATGGTGTCATGACACCCTAGTAAAGGACTTGCAACCATCAGGTTTAGCATTTTCAGTGTACTTTCAATGTACTTGCAAAGTGCATTGAAAGTGCATTAACCAATGTGTGCAGAATGGGGCAAGCACTTGCTATAGGTGGGGGATCTCCTTCCCCTACCATTTCCTTTTTCCCATCCCTAGCACCTCCCTAGCCTCTCCTCTTTTCTTCCTCCTTCTGTGTCCTTCCCACCCACCAGCCAACTATATCTGCCCACCACTTTCAGCTTTCCTCTTTCACTCCTGGAAAAATCTGCATATTGTCAGCCGCTGAGCCAGGCCCAGTTGTGCACTGAGAAACACAAAAAGACTTGTTGGCACAACAGATTCCGCTGTATCCCCCTCCAGATATTATTTCCTCTTTTCTTACTCTAAGCTGCCCACGTATTCTTGCCTTTCCCCTTCTTTATCTCTCCTTCCTTCCTTCCCACCAATCTACCTTTTATCTGCCTTCCCACCAATCTATCTTTTATTTGCCTTCATCTTCAGCTATATTTACTATTTGTTTCTTTCCCCACAAAGTGGACACAAAGCGGCTTGCATCATCTCCTCTCCTCTAGTTGGAATTCTAGCTACTACACTATATTAGCTTTTGAGCTTTGGCTACTGTTAACAGCAGTAAGCAACCGGCCTGGCATAGTAACGATAGTTGTGCAATATCTAGTTGTTGTTGGTTGCTAAGAGGGCTAACCCTTCTGAATCCTCCCTCAAAGGCCAAAACAGTCCTGGAAAGGCCCTCCCCCTGCCTTTTACTGACAGGAACCAAGGCTTGCTGGCTGGCAATACTGTTGTGATTGCCTAGCAATGGCCACTGAAACCTACAAGCACTGCTTCTATTATTTAGGGTCATTTAACCCATATGTGTGTTTGTGTGTTTAGGTCTGCAGATAGATCCGTATTACCTTTTCATGGTGCCAATCTCCAGATTTACGTATCCACAGATGAGGCCAGGTGGTGAATATACTGATGATATATTAAGCAATGCAAAAAAAAAGGATATTACAGAAGTAGAAAACAGTGCAGAGTGTGCCGGATAATAACTACAGCATAGAGCTAATGCTATAAACAGTGGCATTGTTCACAGTCCCCTTTACAGAAGCATCTTCCTGGGCCATTTCGCTATAATAATTTTCTTTATAAAAACACCCTCTTCAGCAAAGTCACCTTTGTCTCTGGAACTGTAGGCTGCAAACTCCTACAAAGGCATCCCAATCCTGGAGCATTGTCCCAGTGCGAAATATATCAGTTTAGGTGTCATGGCTCCTTGCAAAGAATTCTGGGGATTGTGAGGGGCCAAATGTATGGCCAACTGCCATTTTGGTCCCGTGAAATCTCCTTGGGCGTTTGGCTGACTAACCACCACAAGATCTAGATCAAGGGTGGCCAAAGTGGCTCTCCAGATGTCCATGGACTGCAATTCCCATGAGCCCCTAACAGGGCAACTGAAGAGCCATCGTTTGGTCACCCTATATCTAGATCAGGGGTAGTCAAACTGCGGCCCTCCAGATGTCCATGGACTACAATTCCCATGAGCCCCTGCCAGCGAATGCTGGCAGGGGCTCATGGGAATTGTAGTCCATGGACATCTGGAGGGCCACAGTTTTGACTACCCCTGATCTAGATAGATCACTGAGCCATTTATTGGTCTGACTCAAATGGCAGCCCTTAAATCCCCTCCATTACCCTACTCTCTTTTGCTCTCGTTTATTTACTCTATATCTTGCCTTTCTCCCCAGTGGGGGCCCAAAGCAGCTCACATATTCCCCTCTCGCCTTGCTTTATCTTCACAACAACCCTGTTGAGGTATCTTCACCTGAGGCTGTGTGACTGGCTCAAGGTCACCTAGCAAGCTTCCATAGGAGAGTGGCAGATCCAGGTCCAAGACTGTAACCGCTACCCTAAATTTGAATCTCTCTGCACCTTCTACCTGACAGTCTGCTCAGGATAAAGATACAGGAGAACGAACCAGCTTGTGATTCACTGGGAATTCCCCAAACTAATCGGTACCGTTTAGAAAGGAGTTTGTGACCCAGGCATCCCCTTCCTCAAGAATTCTTTTATATCTATGGTTATTCTCCTCCTCTGTCACAAGGCAGCACATGGCTCAAGACGATTAAGGCCTTCTCCAGCAGGAAGAGATTGTGGAGAGATTCAGGGCTGAGCAAAGGGCGGAAGAAATTGCCCGGCCTTCGCTTCCGGTGCATCGTTGACCCTGTGAAGGTAACCGTGCAGATGGGGAACGCCAACGAGGCAAAGGTCAGCTGGCCACGGGAAGGTAAGAAGAAAAAGACCTGCTACTACAGCGAAGGGTCGAGCCATCAGGACACGGACGACAAGAAGGCCAGCTGGTACAGGAACCAGCAACAGCTCCGGAACAGTCAGTGCAGTTCCCACGCCTCAGACACCGAAACGCCCCAGCCGGCGTGCCCGGCCGGATCCGTCGCCTCCTGGGTGCGTTTCAGCTTCAGCTCCCCGGAGCGGGCGACGGAGCCGGGAAGCAGCTCGGCCCGCTACGGGACTCTTGCGCGCAACCACCAAAGGGCCACAGGAGATAAGCCGCATAACTCGGAGGTGGCCGGCGAAGGCGCCCAAGGGCAGAGGTTCCTGCAGCGATCTGGTGTTCCCAACGCCGAGCAAGCCACCGCCCACCATCCGGATCACCCGCACTGCAACCGTCAGTCCAGCGAGACGAACTTCATCCCTAGCCCCATTCTACCGGGCCCCAGGCGCGTGGTCTATTCCGCCCTGGCTTCTGACACCGTCTCCAGGACGCACCTCAACAGCGAGGAGTACGCCTACCCGCACTCCCCCAGGGGTCCCCAGAACCGTCTGGGGCTAGAGTGGCACCAGCGCTGGCCAGCTGCCCAGCAAGCGGAAGTGTATGTCTACCTCGTCAGCCCGCCGCCCCCTAGCCCGGAACACAACCCCGAGCAGCCTCACCACCCCTTCTCCCAGGCTGTCTCCGGCAAGGAGATGCTGACCAACCGGAACTCCTTTAGCCACAGCAGAGGCAGTTCCAGCCAAGGGCCGGCGGGCCAGGGCAGCTCTGACATCCACAAGCAACGCAAGAGCATCTGGGAGAGGAAGCACCAACAAAGGTCCCTCCAGCCCAACTTGGATTTCGAGAAGCTGACGGGAAGCAGCGGGGGGGCCAGCCTGGGCCACCGGGGAGGGCTCGATTTGGCACCCCCCACCCTTGCCAACTGAAGGTACTTTCCGGTGAGGAGAGCCACACACTGAGCTTCTTACCCTGAGAAAGTGGGTCAACTCCATTGGAGGAGGGTGGAGGAAGGACATCCTCGGCAATTTCTTTGACAACCTCTGGGCACGCGTGGGTCAAATAAAACCAAGGCAAAGCAGAAACATTTCTGGGTTTCACTCAGAGGTCTTTCACATCACCTGCTGCCTTTAACTGGAGAAGCCGGGGATTGAACCTGGGACCTTCTCCATGCCAAGCAGATGCTCTTCCCTTGAGCCACCGCCCCTCCGCAGCTTGAGATGTTGAACCCCAAACCTGTGCTGTGGAATCAGGGAGTCCAGGCTTCCTCCAAAGCAGGGAAGGCAGCTTGAGGTTTTCTTTTTAAGAGAAAACATGCAAAATTTTAACATACCTTGATGAAGGTGGAGAGGAGCTCTCAGGTTGGGGGCCAGGGAGAGAAAGTGCCTAAAGAAATTTGGGTTTGGGAGCCAGAGAGAGAGCAGGCCTAAAGAAATTTGCCCTGGGAACCAAATAATCCTTGATCTGAAGCATCTGAAAATGAATCCTTTCCATGTCAGACACCTCAACCACCCGTGACTTTCCATGGCTCTTGTCCTGTTTCTGTTGGGGGGAATTGGCGATGTGCTATCAAAAGGTCAGGGTTTACGCATTTATAGCAGATTTGTTTTGGCTAATGGTAGAATCATGCACTCCACACCACCAGCAGGAACGTCCTGTTGGGACCCACCCACTGACAGACTCAGGAAAAGGTTTCTCGTATTGAACCATACTCGGCCTCCCAATCACTTGTACTCTGAACTATCAGCGCTAAATGCTCCATGCTAGGATATGCAAACAGGCTGGTTAATTTGGAAGCGGCACTGCTGCAGAAAAGGTTTCAAAATGTTTTCTGCATTCGTCGTTCACCGACGTCTTTCTGCGTTCATCGTTCACTAACCACATTTTTTGAAAAAAACCAAAAGTTCATTACTGAGAGCAGCAGTGTGATTTTAAAGGCCACGGAGTGGTGCATTCAGGGTAATCAGGAAGGCGGCTTGGGGGGATGGGGAGGAGAGGAAGAGGGCTTTGGAAACTACACGATTCTTGATACCAAAAAGGGATTTAGGACTTCTCCTTTGCAGCGTAGAGAGTGGCAGCCTTCCAGGGCCGGTCTTAGCAAAACCAACAAGCCCATCCGTTCCCACAGTGCTGTACAAGCTTGTGGAGAAGTGACGTGAACCGCAGGTCCTAAACCCCATTTAAAAAAGGCCGCCTTGTCTCATATAAAAACTCTTCCAGTTTTTACCTCCCCCTTCCTTCAAGGGGTTCCGTCGGCCTACATGGTTCTTTTTTCCTCACCCCATAAGGTCAGGCTGAGAGAGGGAGACAGCACACAACCCAGTCAGCCTGATGGCCCTGCGGGGATTAGAACCCAGACCCTGGCCCAAAATTCTAACCACTTGGCTTTCGTTCGTAGTCCTGCGACTTCAGATCCTTTTCAGATGGAGATACATGAAACTGCTCTTGTCTACTCAGGCTGGCAGCTGCTTTCCATGGTCTTAGGCAGAGGTCTTTGCACATCACCTACTGCCAGTTATTTTAACCGGGACACCAGGGATTGAACCTGGGACCTCCTGCATGCCAAGCAGATGTTCTGCCACCGAGCCACAGCCCTTCTCCACTTATTTACTTCATTTATACCTCGCCGTTCTCACCAACAGCGACCCAGAACACCTTACATAATTCTTCTGTCCTCCATTATATCCTCACAACCAGGGGTAGTCAACCTGTGGTCCTCCAGATGTCCATGGACTACAATTCCCATGAGCCCCTGCCAGCGTTTGCTGGCAGGGGCTCATGGGAATTGTAATCCATGGACATCTGGAGGACCACAGGTTGACTACCCCTATTGTGTTGGACAGCATTACCCAGGAAGAAGTCTCTGAAGAGGTTACCAGTGACCCTGCTACCATAAGACTCTTGTTCGTTACATTACCCAGGATGCACTGCATGACACACTTTGGACTGAACGGGGACTTTACAGGAAAACAGAGCCAGGGAAAGTTCCCATCTCCCCACGTGCTGACCTGCTGAGCTTTGGCTGCAAGCATCATATAAGGTTGCCATCCTCCAGGTGAGGCCTGGAGTTCTCCCGTAATTGCAACTGATATTCAGGCTACAGAGATCAGTTCCTCTCCAGAGAAAGGCTGTTTTAGAGGGTGGATTTTACCCCCTACTCGGACCCCCCCCCCACTCCTCCAAACACCAATTTCCCCCTGGCTCATCCCATTCCCCCTGGCTCATCCCAATCTTAAGGAGGCCAGTCCTGGGTGGGATTTGGGGATCCCCCAGGTTTACAGCTCATCTCCAAGTGACCAGAGAGCAGTTCCCCTGGAGAAAATGGCTGCTCTGGAGGGTGGACTCCATAGGATTATGCTCCACTGAGGTCCCTCCCTGCCCCAAATCTCTCCCACTCTCAGCTCCACACACAAAGTATCCAGGTATTTCCAAGCCCAGAGTTGGCAACCAACGAATCTGGCGTTGGCTCCACTGATTCCTTACTAGGTCGGGGGACCCTTAGACAACCCCCTGCGTGCATGCAAGTGTGCTCATGACCCCCGGGCCCCAGGATCTCCCGTTTTTAAAACGGAGTCAAACTATTTTTTAAAATAAACTTCCAAAAAACAAGCCTCCCACCGCACCCCACCCCACCGCGCGCGCTTCGGTGCGCCCCAGATGCCTTCCCGCCTCCAGCTCGAAGCAGCCCCCACCCCCCCTTTCTCCAAAGGCCAGGCCCGGCCAGCAGCTGCAACTATTTGCAAACGTTAGTCCTGCCAAGTTTGACAAGCTTCCCCCGCAAAAAAAACCCAACACCCCATTCTCTGCTCGGCGGCGTTCTCCGGCGGGCTTCTGCAGGCAAATATTTGCCTTGCAAACTCTCATTTCTTAGTCAAATACGCCCCGTCCCCGCCCCTAGGCAAATCGGCCGCCTGCAAGAGGCCACGCCCTCAGGGACGAATTGGAAGGGGGTATCGCAGTGTCTTCTGGGAAAGGTAGTTTTTCCCTCCCCTTCCGAAAGGGCCCCGCATTTTGGCGCAGGTCGCTCAGCTCCGGGTCCAGATCCTGGACTCACGACTGATCTTCCGACTACAGAGATAGCTTATTTATTAAAAACGTTGGAATAAGGTTTTTTTGGGGGGGGCTGCTTTGGAAAGTGGGTCTCCTCACAGGTTGCCAACTTCCAGGCGGTGACTGGAGATTCCCTGGGACTGCAAAGCGTCTCTAGACGACAGATCAATTAACTTGGAGAAGGTAGTCTCTATAGCAGGGGTGGCCAAATTGTGGCTCTCCAGCTGCCCATGGACTACAATTCCCATGAGCTCCTGGGGCTCATGGGAATTGTAGTCCATGGGCAGCTGGAGAGCCACAGTTTGGCCACCCCTGCATGTCCTCCCCAAAACCCACTCTCTAGGCTCCACCCCTAATATCGGCAGGTATTTCCGGAGCCAAAGCAGCAGCCCTAATTACATGGGACTATACCCTACATAGCGTTGGCAGCTGCAGTTTGGAAAATACCTTGGGGGTGGAGCCAAGGAGTGTGGGGATTGGGAAGGGGCGGGCCTTCAATGGGATATAATGCCGTAGAGTCCGCCTTCTGAAGCAGCCATTTCCTCCAGGAAAACTCATGGGTTGTCATATAAACGACGGAGCACAGTTGTTTTCTGTTCCCCAGAGGGTCGGACCAGAATGAGTGGGATGAAATTAATGCAAAAGAATTTTCAGCTAAACATCCGGAAGAAGTTCCCGACAGAGCAGTTCCTCAGAGGAACAGGCTTCCTCAGGAGGTGGTAGGTTCTCCTTCCTTGGAAGTTTTTAAGCAGAGGCTGGATAGCCATCTGACAGAAATGCTAATTCTGTGAATTTAGGCAGATTGTAAGCGGGTGGACAGGAAGGGATGTGCCAGTGTTTGTCTCTTGTGGCCATTGGGGAACCATCTGAGGGCCAGTTGCTGTTTTTTTCTGATCTAGTTGAGACCCTGTGGGTTTTATCCCCAAGACCCCCCAAACAACCAACCATCAGACTTCAGGAAATATATTGATGGGCACCATAGCACCATTGGGCACCATACCGAGGAACACTAGTTTTACTTGTGAGCAAGGACAGGCTGAGCATTCTGCTCCCTGCTTCCCCACATTAACTTATTTTTAATGTATACCCAGCCTTTTAAATGAAACGGGCCCCTTAAGGCAAATTGTCAGCTTGCACAACTGGAAGAGGTAATGTTCCAAAGCTAAATGGCCCCCAACTTGTTCCTTAGACATGGATTCATGCACCAGCACATTAGACCACGCTCCAGTAAAGGGGAGGGTATCTCACAGCCCACCAGCAGTCACTGCAAGTTTGTTGTCTCCCCCCATCCCCTGGAGGTTGCAGACCCACAGACATTTTCCTGGGAATCAGCCCCACCTGAACCAAATGGGATTTATGTCCAAGCCGCCGAGTTTAAGATTGCTTCACCAATGGAAACTCGGGCTGCTTTCCAAAGATCACCCTTGCTTTCCTCCAATGTTTTTTCCAGATCTGTTCTGAGATGATCTTGCCTGAAACACAAAAGTCCAAGCAGGTTTTCATGCCGTGTGGATGGGAAGATGCACATTTTCATACTTCCTGCTCTCATGAGAGCCATTTGCCGCCAGCATGCCAACCAACTTATAAAAAAAAGAAAGTTGCTATAGTATTATAATGCTATACCGTTATAGGAGCTACCAAAGTTTTTGATAGCTAGCAAAAGGGGTGGGGGAAGCAGGCAGAAGAAGAGTTGGTTCTTATATGCAACTTTTCTTTCCCCAAAGGAGTCTCAAAGCAGCTTACATTCGCCTTCCCTTTCCTCTCCTCACAACAGACACCCTGTGAGGGAGGTGAGGCTGAGAGAGCCCTGATATCACTGAAGAAGAGTATGCCGCTTTTCTCTACCCGAAGGAGTTTCAAAGAGGCTTAAAATCGCCTTCCCTTACTCTCCCCACAACAGACACCCTGTGAGGGAGGCGAGGCTGAGAGAGCCCTGAGATTACTGAAGAAGAGTTGATTCTTATATGCTGCTTTTCTCTTCCCGAAGGAGTTTCAAATTGGCTTAAAATCGCCTTCCCTTACTCTCCCCCCAACAGACACCCTGTGAGGGAGGTGAGGCTAAGAGAGTCCTGATATCACTGCTTGGTCAGAACAGCTCTATCAGTGCTGTGGCGAGCCCAAGGTCACCCAGCTGGCTGCATGTGGGGGAGCAGGGAATCAACCCCAGCTCACCAGATTAGGAGTCCAGATCCCTAACTACTACACCAAGTTGGCAGGGGAAAGTGACTGGCAGGGGATGAGAAATCCTTACATGGGAATATTTTTATTCATTCACTGTGCACTTAAAGTCTGCATAGATTTTGAATTCACTGTTGTCCTTGAGTGGGCTAACAGTGGGTGACTCCCAGTGGGCACAGGGCATAGGCTTGACAGTGCCTTGTTTGATGAGCCAGTATAGCTCCACATCAGTCTTTGGCTTGGGGAGAGGAAGGGAAGCTGCTTTGAGACCCCTTCAGGTACAGAGAAGTGGCATATAAGAACCAACTCTTCTTCTTCAGTAATATCAGGGCTCTCTCAGCCTCCCCTCCCTCACAGGGTGTCTGTTGTGAGGAGAGGAAAGGGAAGGCAACTGTGAGCCCCTCTCAGACTCCTTCGGTTAGAGAAAAGCGGCATATAAGAACCAATTCTTCTTCTTCTTAAGAATGTGTTGTGCTGGGTTTGCTGGTCCATGATGGAATTAGCATGGAAGTGAAACTTCGGCATTTGGATGGAAGCCTTCCCCTTGACTGGTTGGCTCAGGCCCAAGTGTACCAGGCGGCCCTCGGTGGCCATGCTGATTTCCACGGGACTGAGTCTGCTCTCTGGGCAGTCGGTCGACAGCCCCTTCCCTGGGTCAGGCATTAAACAGGAAGTGACCTGCGTCTTTGTCCCTCCTGCAGGGATTCCAGGGGAAGGATGCTTAGTACGGCAGCCTACCCAGCAGTGTAATCCCAGGCTCCTCAACAGGGTTAGATCTGTGGGTTCAGGAACACCCCGACACTGTAATCACTGCAGCTCTTCATGGGGGCCAGAACCCGATGCAAGACTGTCCTGAGAAGCCCCTCAGGAAACCTCACCTGCTATACACAAAACAGACAATAGGTCTTCCCTCCCTGCGCTCGCAATTGGCTAGATTAGCATTGATTAGTTGGATTGGCTAATTAGCATTAATCGATTTAAACCGATGGGATCAGGCAGACGGGATCCTCACTGCATCCTGTTACGCCTCTGCTTGGATCCTGCCTCTGCCACCCCAAAGGCAGCTATGCCTCCCCATTTTTGCAATTTGTAATTTGAATGGAGGTTTTAATGGGAATTATATCACATTTTATATGAGCCTCTTGTGGCGCAGAGTGGTAAGGCAGCAGACATGCAGTCTGAAAGCTCTGCCCATCAGGCTGGGAGTTCGATCCCAGCAGCTGGCTCAAAGTTGACTCAGCCTTCCATCCTTGCTGGGGGGTATCCGGTAATGACTGGGAAGGGAATGACAAACCACCCCTTATTGAGTCTGCCAAGAAAACGCTAGAGGGCGTCACCCCAAGGGTCAGACATCACTTAATGCTTGCACAGGGGATACCTTTACCTTTTATATTGCATTATAATTTTCGTCCGTAACCCGCTTGCCGAGAGTGGTGGGGAATTAATTCATAAATAAATACCCCACAACCCCCCTTGGCAGCAAGCCCGCCGGAAAGTCCTAGCGGCCGAGCTGCCCAGCTTGCAAACCCGCTGCGACCTTTCCCCGCCGCTCCCGACTCCTTCCCCTTGCAGGGCGGCCGGCTGCGGACTACAAACCCCGTGGGCCTCTGCGGGCCGACTCCCTCCCCCCCGCCCCCCCCCAGCTCCAGAGGGAGGCGTGCCGGGCGCCTGAGCCTGGAAGGGGGCGGAGGGAAAGGATGGGTACAAAGCGCGCTGCGCGCTCCGGGGAGCGGCTCCAGGCTGGGCGGCCGCAAGCGGGAGGTGATTTTGCACGAGGGGGCGGCGGTTGCCGGCGCGCTCGGAGCCCTCCCGGAGGTGGTGCGGCGGCGGCGGCTGCTGCTACCGCTGCATGGGTGACGCCGCGGCTGCTGTCCGTGCTGCGTGGGCGCTGTCCCTCGGGGGGCCTCCCCGCCGCGCCCCCTGCAAGGCGATGCCCCGCGGCGACTAGGACGGCTCCCGCGCTCCGCCCTGGACGTTTCGCCTGCCCGCTTCCTCCTCTTGGATGCTTTGCCCGGCCGCTCCCCGCCGGCCGCCGCCTCGTCCCGCTCGTCCTCGCCCGGCCGTGCCCGCAGCAGCGGCGGCCGTCGGGGCTGCCCGGGCGGCGCCATGCACACGGTGCAGAAGGACACCACCTTCACCAAGATCTTCGTCGGCGGCCTGCCCTACCACACCACGGACGCCTCGCTGAGGAAGTACTTCGAGGGCTTCGGCGACATCGAGGAAGCCGTCGTCATCACCGACCGGCAGACGGGCAAGTCCCGCGGCTACGGCTTCGTAAGTGCGGAAGGGGCTGGCGGGGGGTAGCGGGGGAGAGAAAGGATCCGACCGCCGGGGGATGCGCCGCTTGCGTTGCGCCCAAGTAGACGCCTTAGCCGTCGGGGTCCCCGGTGCTCCGTCGGGCGTGCGGGCTTGGCTGCTTCAATCCTGCAGGGACCGGGTTAAAAAGGGACGCGGTCCGCAAAGCGTGGCCGGCTTGAACAATCGAATAAAAAAAAAACTTCGGACTCCCCTTTTCCCCTCCCGGTTTGTTCCGTTTCAGCCACTGCGCCGCACCCTCGATGCGTGGCATCCTTTATGGAGCCTCTGTAGCCGACCCTTGCAGACCACGGGGTAGGGCTTAGAGCAGGGGCAGTCAATTGCGCCCCTCCAGATGTCCATGGACTACAATTCCCATGAGCCCCTGCCGCTGGCAGGGGCTCATGGGAATTGTAGTCCATGGACATCTGGAGGGGCGCAGTTTGACTACCCCTGGCTTAGAGCGACGGGCTGTAGGAAATTGCGCCTGTTTGCCGGGGCTCGTGGGGGCGTGCGGTGTAGGGGTTAGACACGGCGGGTGGGGAGAGGATTGGAGAGACCCAGGCTCAGATCTCCCGCACTGGCACGAAGCTGCCCCGATGCCCGTGGGTTTCTCGCGTCCCCTTGCCTCCCTCGCAGGGTTGTGGTGAGATAAAAGTAGGGGGAGAAGAGGTGTATGATGCCCTAGAAAGATGGGATAAAAATGCATGAGATGGGGAGAAATAGTCAAGGGATTTCCCCTCCCCCAGATTTTTTTTTTTTGCAGTGGTGGAAGACAGAATAAGCAATGAATGAAGTTTGCAAAATTGGGCTTTATAGCCAAGGGGGAGAAAAAGCACTTTCAGAAGTCTTTGGAAACAGGTGCATGTGCAGGGGATGTTTTGTGGCCCATATGTGCATGTGCATGCAAGTTTCAGGGGATTGGCTGCTTGTTTGTGACTCAAACAAACGGGAGACCTGGAGTCATGGAGGCCTTTCCAGAAGGTTCCCCAGAGGCTGGGGGGGGGGCATTTCTGTGGGTGTTCTCTGACGCTTGGGTTTTGAGAGCCATCTTGCACATATAGCCCTGTGAGATGCATGCTGTGTTCAAGTTAGGATTGGAGTTGCACGATATTCGTAAATAGCTGCTTAGTTTTAATACACAGAGTCTGAGCCGACTTGTAAGATGTTGGGTCGTTCTGTGACTTCAGACATGGCCTGTTCCATTGCCTCTGCAAAGTGGAATTCGAGGCCTGTGTTCCCAGAAGGGGATCGCTTGGCCCTGAGAGTGTGCATCTCTGCCCCATGAAATTCTGGGGTTTGGGGGACTGCCCCCTAGAATTCTGTCCCTGCCAGCAGTCAGCTTTGTAGTTCTGTAGTGGGTGGGCCTGAACCCCAGGAGATATATTTTTAAAATTGTGTGCTTTTCTCTTTAACGTGCTGCTTTCCTTGATGGGGATCTCGCCCACTCAAAAGTTTTCAATCTTTATGGAGCAGCAACTGTTCTCCGGAGGGTCTTTTTTTGTTTCTGACTCTTCCCCGACATGGTGGAATGACTTCCATTATCTCAGTGTATTGTTATTTTAAGCTGTCCCCTGGGAGCTGGTGCCTTGTAACTCTCCCCAGATTTATAGAGTCTTCTTCTCCCCTCTCTGCAACATTTATGGGTCTCTTCCTCTTGGGGGACCACACCAGCTCTCAGATTTGCCCCATACTCAGTCCACCAAAATGTTCGCAGAGCGTTTTTGGAGGGACTTTTCTTATACGAAATTGTAAAACATAGTCTAGCTCAGGGGTAATCAAATTGCAGCCTTCCAGATGTCCATGGACTACAATTCCCATGAGCCCCTGCCAGCAAATGCTGGCAGGGGCTCATGGGAATTGTAGTCCATGGACACCTGGAGGGCCGCAGTTTGACTACCCCTGGTCTAGACCGCATCTTGGACACTAAGCAGGGTCAGCCCTGATTTATATTTGGATGGGAGACCTCCAGAGAATCTCAGAGTCGTGGTGACGAGACAGGCAATGGCAAACCCACCTCTGAATGCCTTTTTGCCTTGATTGGTTGCCATAAGCTGGCTCCCGACTGACAGCGTTTTGCATCTCTACCGCATGGGCCAAACTTTGCCATCGGGATAAAGATCTGATCTATCTTGTTTCCATCTGCCCTCCCCTGAGATATGGCAGAACTCGCATATGGTGGAAGCCTTTGAGCTCATAAGCTCTTGCTACGCTGGGCCTCCAGAGGAAATGTTTGCCTCTGTGTTCAGAGTAAAAAGTCAAGCGGTGGCAACTTGCAGGAAAAGAACTAATTCTTTCCGGGGGGGCGGCAGGGGGGGGGTTGCCCCAGCACTGTCAAATCAATGGAAGCAAATTTCAGCAATTATTGTCTGCCTTTCAGCCAAGTAATTGAAAAATTTAAATACATTTGCTTTTTACTCAGGCAACATAATGACCGTTTACGCACTGGAGGTTTCATGCCAGGCTGCAGGCTGGAGTTTTAGTCGTGGCAGGTTGCCCCACCTCTTCCTGCACCCACAAAGGGGAGCATTTGGCCTGGTGCACCTCATCCGCCCCTGATTTGTGCTCCTGCACGGGAGCCGGGGCAGTGAAGTTCCCAGTGCGTAAACGGTCAATGACAGACATTTGCAATGAGTCCCAAAAAAACCTATTTACTCTCAGGAGGGAAAGCAGTTTTTATTTTCGTTTTATTGGGGATCCTGGGAACCTACTAGAAATGAAATTGCCTTTCCCCCTTTTTTTAAAGGACATAGTTTCTACATCTTGTCACAGCAATCAAACACAGCTTTTGTTTTGACCTTTAAACAAAGGGGGGGGGGACTCCCCACTGCCTATCAGTTAGATTGGGGTCCAAAGCTTCCTTCCTTTGGCAAGAGTTGTAAAAGGAGTCTACCAAGATCGGTCTTCTCTGCACCATGACTGGTCTGTGACTCTCGAGAATCTTTTGCTGGCCAAAATAGAAGTTTTGCCATGGAACTACGACCCCTCCTCCACCGAAGATAAACGAACCAGGCTCCCTAGTGCATGCATGCACAGCGATTTATATTTCTGTCAGCTGATTGTATTTATCTTCTACAGCAGGGGTAGTCAAACTGCGGCCCTCCAGATGTCCATGGACTACAATTCCCAGGAGCCCCTGCCAGCGTACGCTGGCAGGGGCTCCTGGGAATTGTAGTCCATGGACATCTGGAGGGCCGCAGTTTGACTACCCCTGTTCTACAGCATTCATATTTAGGTTTCCAGACGTGCTGCATGTCTTTGTACGGGGGGGGGGTTGCCTGACCCATAGGCTCCGTGTTGTGAATTGTGTGTGTTAAGCTACAGCCTATTTATAACGAACCCATAGGGCAGGGGTGGCCAAACCGTGGCTCTCCAGATGTCCATGGACTACAATTCCCATGAGCCCCTGCTATTGCATCTGAGGAGATCAGGCTAGCCTGGGCTACCCAGGTCAGGGTGTTGTGCATTGAGTTCTCTCTCTCCTCCCCCCCCCTCTCCCAACTGCATAGTGTGGATTTTCAACAGGGAAGTTTGTGGCTTTTATTCTGTTTGCTGCTCACTCAGCTCAGGTGAAAAACTTTTGTTCCTTTTGCCCCAAGAAACAGCTTCCTTCCCTTGGCAAAGCCTACATGGAGGTCCTCCTTTTCGACAGAAAGGAAACAAAAAGTGTTCACGGCTCAGATCAGCTTCGGCACCTGCCCCTAGTTCGCACACACACGCACACAAAAACACACACACATATGCTACTTCTCTTGCGCACACATACACACACTCCTTCTGCTGCGGTTTCCCTGGGGATGTGTCTGTCAACCTCTGCTCATGCTAGTGTAAATCATTACCAAACCACCACTGCTGAAGAGCAAACTAGGGGAGGAGGCAGGTGGGCCAGAGTTCAAGGAGTCTTTGAGAGTTGTGTGTTGGCACACCTTCGCTTTGAGGAGACCGGGGGCTGTGTGGTATTCAGCTTTGCCAGCCTCCTCCTTTCCTGTAATGTCACCCACAAAACAAAACGCCACCCAGGTGGGGATGGAAGCCTTGCTCTCTGGGCTCTACACGAAAGATTACTCCCTCCTTCAGCTTTTGCAGCAAGGTTTCAGGTAGAGGAACACCAGAGCTCCTCACCTGCGTGGTTTCAGGACAGGGGCTCTCCAGAGAAGAGTAAGGGGGTGTTCAGACACTACAGAACATGGCCTGTGCTTCTTTTTAGGTGACCATGGCCGACCGAGCTGCTGCTGAGAGAGCCTGCAAGGATCCCAATCCCATCATCGACGGCCGGAAAGCGAATGTCAACCTTGCGTATCTGGGAGCGAAACCGAGGAGTATTCAGACTGGTGAGCATTCAGACATTTCTTTCCAGTTAATCGTGCTTGCTTAAATGGATTCAGTGCTTGAATAGGGCAGTATAAATAAAACCCGGGGTTTTATTGTGTGCATCCAGGAAGCTCAGATTCTGCCGTCAAAGCAAATTCTTGCGTTCCGCAGCCGAGCATGGAGTTCTCAAAGCACTGGCAGCCTCATGGGTGGGGGCGACGAAGCAGGAAAGGGTGGGCAGTTCAGCCACACACACCCGTGCACCAAGTGGCTGAGGAGGGCGGGGCAGTGTCCATAGCAGCAGTGTCTGCTGAGTGATGACATCATCAGCCTGCACCCGTCTCTGTTGCTATGGTAGCTGGCAATTGTGGCGTATAAACAGAAGGTGGAAAGGCAGGGCTAAGAAGAGGGGGAAGTGACTGGTCTTTTCTTGAGTGATTCTGCCACTCTGCTCAAACTTTGATACGTCCCTTGACCGAGTAAGGCTTCAACTTTGCTGAATAGAGTATATAGGATACTTTTTAAAATTTATTCACAGAATTTATATACCACCTTTCCGTCCTCACAAGGGTCACCAAGGCGGCTAACAAATTTAAAACATGCATAGTGCAGTCCTATTTTAAAACCATGAAAATCAACCCCACAAGCTGGCTGACGTGAGAGCGGCAGTTAATAAATGCAGTTAATTGTTAATAAATAATAAAAATCATATACAAATACAGAATTTCTCGGGTGATATGATCATGGTCATATCGACCCGCCTCCTCCTCCTCCCAAATTGGCCAGTGATGGGCCTGGAGGGGGTGGGAAGGGGAGGGTCCCCAGATGGGCATGTACACAGCTATGCTTTTTCACCATATTCTGCACAGTCGTGTTTCAGGGGGTTCTCAATGGTAAAAAGGTCGAGAAGGGCTGATGTAGTCCGACACCCTGTCTCATAGAGGACAAACAGTTCCTCTGGATGGCTAATAAGAGGACATAGAGACATTCCCTTGTTGTTGCCTCCTGACCCTGTGATTCAGAGGTTTAGTGCTTCTGAACATGGAGGTTCCCTTGAGTTGCCATGGCTAGCCGCCACTGATAGACCGATCTTCCATGAAACTACCTAATCCCGCTTTAACACTGTTTAATCTTGTGAGCCTCACTACATCCTCTGGCTGCGAATTCCACCACATTTTAATCACTCTCTGTGTAAAGTAGTACTTCCTTGAGTCCATCCTGAACTGGTAAAGTGTAAAGTAGTACTTCCTTGAGTCCATCCTGAACTGGCTGCCAATCTGCTTCATCGGATGCCCTCAAGTTCTAGCGTTTATCAACCTTCTCTGGCCCATGCAAGACTTTACAAACTTCTACTAACTTTTCTAAACTGAGAAGTTCCAGAGTCTTCAGCCTCTCATAGGGAAAGTGTTCCGGCCCCCTAACCACCTTGGTTGCCCTCTGCTGTCCTTTTTCCATCTCTGCAATATCCTTTCCACGGTAACAGAACTGTACATAGAATTCCAAGTGAGGCTGTACCATAGATCTATACTGTAATGTAATGTAAGGCCCCTATACAGGGCCTTACATTATCAGCCATTTTGTTCTCTATCAGCCTAATGTTCCCTAACATAGAGATTGCCTTTCTCACGGATGCAGCAAAACTGGGTTTACACTTCCATGGAGTTATTCACGATGCCCTCCCCCCAAGCTCTTTCAGACCCCGTTATCCTATCTTTGGCCTCATGTACCTAGTTGGTGGAGGTCCTCATGAAGCTCCTTTCAGTCAGCCTTGGTTTTCACCATCCTAAATAATTTGGCATCATCTGCAGACTTCGCCACCTGTTGCTTTATTACCTGGCTTGAGCCCACTGGGAAGGGCAGGCTATAAAATTATTATTAGATTATGAATTATATATTATGAATAAATTAGAGTACGGACCTCAATATCAATCTGTCTAGGACCCACTGCTTACTTCCCTCCATTGTGAGAACTGTTAATTGATTCCTGCTCATTTAACAAATCTTGAATCTGTAAGAGAAACTATCCCCTTATCTCATGACTGCTAAGTTTACTCAGGAGGAGAGGAAAACCATCTCATCTGCTTCGGATTTCCATTGGGGAGATAAAAGGGGCATAAATGAAGTAAATAAATCCTTTTGAATCACTGGGGATGGTGTGAAATGAAGATTTCATTCTCCCTGTAAGTTTGTAAAAATGCTAAGTAAGGTAACTAAATTGGAAGGCTGGAGACTGCAGCCCTGTTCATATTTACTTGGAAGTCCTGCTGACTCGGATGGGAATCCCCAATGGACTCATTTTTGAGAAGAATGCTTGGGACTGGGCCATAGTTTCCATAAGTAATGGCTTCAATTACTGAGTGGAATTATCTTCATGACACAAAGTGAAAATTTCATGCTGTTTTGGCTGGTAAAATCATGAATATTCATAATTCTGAGAACTGGGCAGATAGATCTGGAGTAACTTGAGAGTAAAAAACTGGAGTACAAGATTACCCAGATGGATTCTTGGAAAGATCCTGCTGAGAGACAGAATAGCACCTCCTGCATCCTAGAGTGGGTAATTAATTGCCTGCATCCCATTGGAAACTGATAACAATATCTATGTAATTTGGAGTGTAAGAGCCTCTTGTGGCGCAGCATTTGCTGGCAGGGGCTCATGGGAATTGTAGTCCATGGACATCTGGACGACCACAGGTTGACTACCCCAGCTCTAGATAACAGAATAAACGGCTGGAAATTAAATAACAAGAAACTGAAGTTCTGCATATGAATAAATCTGGGGTGTGTGTGAATGACACAGACAGCGATGCAAACATTGCATGACAGAATTAAGGCCAGTGGGTTGTTTCTAAAAGGGTCCAAGGGAAAAAAGATGACCTATTTTGTGTGTGCTGTAAACTGAAGGAATTACTGCTAAGACACGCCCAGCATAACTGTTCTTAAGAGGAGACAGTTCCAAGAGTGGCTTTCCAGGGTGCGCATGTATGCATGTGCGTGCACACAGATATTAAGGGTAGAACAGAAGATGCGGGCGGTGTAAAAGAAAACAGGATTTTGGGGTGGACACAGAGACCCTTCCAAACAAATAACATAAAAAGAGAATGTCTTTGGAATGTGAAGGTCCCAGGTGGCCCATTAGAAAATCCTTAAAACCTAGTTGACGACACAAACACATGAAGCTGCCTTAAACTGGACCAGCTTAGAAGCTAGACATGTTGAAGAGGAGGAACAATGGGTTCAAATGACGGGAAAGGGAAATTCCAGTTAAATATTAGAAAGTGAGGGTGGTTTGTGGACAGAATATGCTGCCTGGGAGGGTGGTGGAGTATCCTTTTTTGGAAGTTTCTAGGAGGAGATTGGAGGAGCACATGTCTGGCGTGTGTGATTTTTAAGTCCCCAAGAAAATGGGGGACTGGAGGGCCCTTTGTGGCCTTCTCTGTGATTCTGTTTCAGACCAATGATCCATTAAGGTTGGTACTGTCTACCCAGTCTGGCAATGGCTATTCGGGGGTCTCAGACAGAGGTCTTTCACGTCACCTGCTACCTGATCCCTTTAACTTGAGACATAGGGGGATTGAAACTTGGCGCCTTCTGCATGCCAATCAGCTGCTCTACCACTGAGCCACTGCCATTCCCTTAAAACAAGCCATGCGATATCTTTCTAAGAAGACCCATCAAAATGGCACTAAACAACGGGCAAGCTTTCGGGTTTTCTGGTACTCTTCATTAGGATGCTTAACAAGAAAGGAGTGGGGAGGAGTGGGATATTTGCATCCTGTTTTTAGTACAAATAATTTGTGTGCGTGTTTTCCCTTCTTGCAATATCTGCTACAAAGGAATTTTAAATGCTTTCGTCAAAAGAGTAAGCTATATTGAAAGTTCCAAAGCAGTTTTTGAAAATGCTGGAGAAATTCATTCATTCATTCATTCATTCATTCATTCATTCATTCATTCATTCATTCATTCATTCATTCATTCATTCATTCATGTAATTTATATACTGCCCCTCACTGTGACATCTTAGATAGTGTAATTATACAGCAGTGAACTGTAATGCAGGAATACAAGACAAACAATGAACATTTCCCATTGGTCTTCAATTGTATCATCTGTTTGGATGTATGTAGCCTGTAATTTGCTTTTGGTGTAGAACATGTTACAATCGTCTTCTCACTGTAGTTTTGGGGGCCCAGCAACATGAATAGCAGCACCTGGTTCTGAGTGTCCTGTAGAAAGTGCATAGTTATGCTGGCCTTTGAATTTGGACTATCACTAAATTATCATTGGATCACTTTCTTCATCAGTTGGGTTGCCAGTTCCAGGTCGGGAAATAACCTGGAGATTTGGAGAACAGAGCCTATGGAGGGTGGGGTTTGGAGCATAATGCCATTAAGTCCAACTCCTAAAGGGGCCATATTAGCCAGGTGAACTGATATCTGTTGCCCGGAGAGGAGTTGTAATAGTGGGAGACTCCCACTGCTACCACCTGGAGGTTGGCAACCCTCTAAATAATCAGTACGATGCAGCATGGAGTAACCTAATGTCGTGCTTACCAATTTCTTCCCTTTAGGTTTTGCTTTGGGGGTACAGCAGTTACACCCAGCGCTCATTCAGAGACCGTTCGGGTAAGTGGAATTTTTTGTTAATGCTCCGAATGGTTGGTTTGAAATAAATTGCTTTAAAAAACATCCCCCACATTGTCAAATTCAGGCCGTAAGCAAAGTTCTTGTAGTCATGCCAAGGTTTTCTGGTACTTTTTTATTTTTCTCGATAGAGCCTTTCTATGGTCCTCGGTTCGTTGTGAATTAGACCGTGTCACACCATCAGCCAACTGTCATTGTGGCCCATAATCCCTTGCAATGTTCACTTGTGCCCAGAAATGCCTGGTGGAGCAGTTTCTCTGTTGATTTCTCTCCTCTCTGGCCTCTCACAACATGGCTGCTACAGGGAAGGGAGGCCTGCCTGGGACCGCCCATAAGGTCGCAGGTTTGGGGGTGAAACCTTTCCACTGAGCCCACATGGAACATGGCGTTGCTATATTTACTATTTTTATTTCTTCATTTTTTTGTATAGCCCAACTTGTCTCCCAGGGACTCAAAGGGGATTATGTATTGTATTATGTCAGTAGAATTGACAACATGGGGCATTCAGTAACCAGCGCATTGAGATTTTAGAACCAGGGAGAAGGAAAGCGCAGCATAAATTGCATAATAGAATCCTGCTTACAGGAAGCTATACATCAGTATGAACCGCAGTCACAGTCCTTTTACCAAATAAGCTTGTGAATTCTTTTGTACAGTGCAACCCTATTACCTGCACAGAGAAGTCTTCTGTTTTGCATACTTCACAGGAGGCCGGGAGAGTGGGAAGTTTCCTGCCACAGTTCATTTGTGCAAATGAGATGGGGGTTTGGTGGGTTGGACCTTGGACAGTGTCTGGTGGCTCCTCTTAGAACAGCCTTTCTCAACTTTTTCACCGTTGAGAAATCCCTGAAACATTCTTCGGGCTTTGAGAAACCCCAGAAGTGGCATGATATGGTTAGAAAGTATAGCCTTGTGCACGCCCATCCAAGGGCCCTGCCCTTCCAATTCCATCCAGGCCCACCATTGGCCATTGGGGGTGGGGTGTGTGTGTGTTTTGACATGACCGTATAAATGTTTAACAAACCCAATAAATGTTTAACAAACTTTTAAAATATATTGACTGCCACCCATTTGGGAGACCCTTCCAGGGCTGTTGAGAAAACCCGTGTTAGAAGTTTTGTCCCAATTATTCAGAACCGTCTTCTTTAGAATCATAGAATCATAGAGTTTGAAGGGGCCATGCAGGCCATCTAGTCCAACCCCCTGCTCAACGCAGGATCAGCCCAAAGCATCCAAGAAAAGTGTGCATCCAACCTTTGCTTGAAGACTGCCAGTGAGGGGGAGCTCACCACCTCCTTAGGCAGCCTATTCCACTGCTGAACTACTCTGACTGTGAACATTTTTTCCTGATATGTAGCCTATATCGTTGTACTTGTAGTTTAAACCCATTACTGCGTGTCCTCTCCTCTGCAGCCAACGGAAACAGCATCCTGCCCTCCTCCAAGTGACAACCTTTCAAATACTTAAAGAAGGCTATCATGTCCCCTCTCAACCTCCCTTTCTCCAGGCTGAACATTCCCAAGTCCCTCAACCTATCTTCATAGGGCCTGGTCCCTTTGAACCATGGTTCTTTTGGAAGCTTCTTTTTCCCGTTCTGAATGCGTCCAGGCCAGAGAGTCCGTGCGTAACTACGAAGGGCCTCTGTGAGCACCGCCCCTCCTAAAAAATCTCGAGCATGGCAAGACTTCTGCACAGCTCTTGTACATTTCCAGAGGGCCTCTGTCCGAGTCGTGGGGCACCCTCTGCTTTGTCCTCCTCCCCATGTAAGAAAATCCCAGCCGCTAACAGCAAGCTGCCAAGCCTAATATTCGATGAAAGAAACATTAGGTCAAAAATTGATTCTGGACAGATGTTAGATGGAGCTCGAGAGGGCCACAAAAGTGAGCCATTGTCTTCCCCTTTCAATAGCGGAAACCGTCCCCTCCCTCGTCCCCTTTTTCTGCGTCTAATACGACCTGGCAGCTGCCCTGGAAAAGACAAGTGTTCCCTCCCTGAACAATAGGCACTGTCATGCTACCTTCATTTAACTATTTAATGATTGATGCCGTTCCTTCTTCTTCTTCTCCCTTTCTTTTTTTGAAGTAGCCTTTTTTTGACGCGGACGTTGGTCGGGTTTTGTTTGAAACATTTGCAAGAAAGAAATGGGTCTCTCTCTTTTTGGGGGGCGGGGGGAGCTCTTTTCCACGAGAAAGCTCCGGAAGGCCGCTGGTTTTGAAGGGACGACTCGTGGGCGTCTTGCAAGCCCCCACCCCACCCCCGAGAAGAATGAATATTTCATGTCTTCTCTGGCACGCCACGCACAAACCGGCCTTTCTTTGCCAGCCGTCCTGCTCCGGCTCACGCAGAGGCGTTGAGTTTGCGCTTCCAGAGGTCTAACAAGGTGGTGTTGTCTAAACAGCGAGCCCCACTGCCTTGGTGGGGTGTGGTGTTGCAGACGCATTGTTTTCCTTACAGCTAACTTATTTTGCATTCTGGGGAGGGGGGGGGGGAAAGACTTGGAAAAGCTCATTAATGTGCATGGGGGGGGGTGGAGCAGGGGCTTCTTCATTGTTTAGAAAGCCTGTTAGGTCTTGTTGAAACCAGTAACACAAACCCTGCTGATTAAGGTGTGATTGTTGCGTCTGCTGTTTTTTTGGCCGACTCCTGTGGCTGCTCCTGCAATCCCACATTAACTGCATGGGTGTGCAGAGGCAGGCTGTTTTGAGAAACGAACTACCATTAAGAAAAAATTGGAAGGAGGGCTGGCTTGTTACACCCTGCTTTTCACTACCCAAAGGAGTCCCAGGAGCAGCATAAAAACACCCTTCCCTTCCTCTCCCCCCCCCTTGTGAGGTAGGTGGGGCTGAGGGAGGGAGCTCTAAGAGAACTGTTCTATAAGAACAGCTCTGTGACTAGCTCAGGGTCACCCAGCTGGCTGCAGACAGGGGAGTGGGGAATCAAACCCAGTTCTCTTGAGTAGAGCCTCCACTTTTAACTACTACTCCATGTTGGCTCCTCCCCCTCCCCACACACAAAAGGATTCTTAGTAGTGCTATGGACATCAGGCTTGCTGTTGTATAAGTGAAAACCTCTGTGCATTATTTGATTTACTGTGCTAGCTGGTGTCCAGGACTGACTTAGTCCAGTTCAGAGAGCTAGAAGGCTTTAGTTTATTTTATTATTATTATTATTATTATTATTATTATTATTATTATTATTATTATTATTATTATTATTATTATTATTATTATTATTATTATTATTATTATTTCGATTTATTTCCCGCCAGTCCCAAATGGCTGTGGCCTCTTACAGTGTCCTAAAACCCCATTAAAACTCCCATTAAAAGAGGCTCCTGGTAGAGCAGTCTGTGTGCAGAAAGCAACCACTGAATGTGTGATGTGATAGATAGAGAGGACCCCACCCCCCAGCAGTTTTTATCTGAAGTTCACTGTCAAATATACAGGCCAGAAACAGGCTGCTGCCTTTCTGGCAGAATCCCAAGCCGGCTAACTCTTCTGTTACGATGTCATGGAATGTTCATGAATATTCCAACTGGGGGAGTAGAAAGGAGTCCTTGCAAGTGCGAGGTCACACAGGACGTAAGAAAAGATATCTGTGCGCAGCTGCAGGCGGAGAAGGGGTTGCAATTGTGCAAGTCCTTACAGTGCGATAACTTGGTGAGTTTAGGTCAGGGACTCTCGTCCAGGTTTCTTCAAAGACCGTGCCACTTAGCTAACTTTCTTGAGCAACCTGCGTTTTCACAGCGCTTCTGCCCACGCCTAGGACAGACTGCATGCCCGAGGGGACTGTCTGCTTCCATTGTGAACAGATGACATTGCGATCTGCACAATACTGTCGAGAGCAGACTGGCCTGCAGCGGGGAGGGCTTTGCAGCTTGTTGAATGCGAATGCAAGCCTGCTGACAAGGAATCCCCCCCCCCCAACCATGTGAGGCTGAAAGGGAGAAGGCAGAAGAAGGAAGGAAACGAAAGGCCACTGACAAAATTACCTCCCTGGAGTGGGGCTTGGCGCCGGTCCCCATGTGGCGCTCATTGTGTGGGTATCATTACTAGCAACATCCCAGTAGTTTTCACTCCCAGCTTTAATGTCTGTTTCTGCCGCGTGGTGCAAGTTGCCGATGCACGCTCCAGGGGTGGAGTCCCCTGCACTGGTACCCCACAGTGTGCAGAAGGCAATCTGGTATTTGGACGGATAAGCTATGAGGTGGGGAGCCCGCTGCAAGGTGCACATTTCAGCAGTGTCTTTACATCAAATGCCAGGCACACGCCAGCCACATGTGGCCCTTCGAACGTGACTTTAATTCAGTGGCTTTCAGCCTTCAATGCTGTGAGCCTTAAACACAGTTCCTCATGTTGTGGGGACCCCCAAACATGAAATTATGCAAGGGTTCTTTCGCAGAAATTAAACCAAAACTGACCAATGGCATGAAGATCCGTTGTTCGTGACTGTGTATAAATTGGTTGTTTCCCCAGTGTTTCTCAGTTCAGTTCTGCCTCTTGTCCCACCATGCCGATCTTGCTGTTTTCCGCTGCTCCAAACAAACGAACCCTCTATTTTGATCTACCCTGCAAGGCTGTTGTCTGGATAGCGCCCCCCCCCCCCGCCAAGCTGCTTGCTCTGCTGCGACCCGTGTGAAAGGGTTGTTCGACTGCCAAAGGGGTCCCGACCCCCCGGTTGAGAACCACTGCTTTAATTAGACGCCATCTCTACCTGCCTCTCTCAACTTAGTTATTGTTCAGAAGCCCCTGAAACGTTCTTCAGGCTTTGAGAAACCCCAGAAGTGGCACTATGTGGAATAGGACTCCAAATAAAACCTGGGTGTGTTTAAATTTGAGGGACGGGCAGCGACACGGGTCCACGTGCGTCCGTGAATTGCTGCTTTCCCTCCATGTATTAGAGACAGAATGCACCGCCCACGTTAAAAGCAACTTTGTTTGAGCTTTGTAAAGGAAAGAAGCCATTTACACATGAAGTTGCTTCCTTGGCAGGCAACGCATTCCACAGTTCAGCACAGTTTACCGTCCTGGAGCTCAGCCGTCACTTGAAGTCCCCCCCCACAAAAAAAAAAGTTCCTGCAGGAAGAAAACTGTCTCTGGGCCCTTGCAGTCTGTCATTCAGCTTAAATGCAAGAAAATCACCTTTTAATGCGCCCTTCCCGAGGGGGGGTGCGTTTACAACTCACCAGGTGGGTTTTCGGGCAGGTCCCCCCCCCCTCCCCCAGCCTCCTGGAGCTCAAGCGACACGCTGCGCTCTCTGGCCAAAAGCAAATAGTGACTTCGCCCTGGCCTGTCTCCAGGCTGTTGGCTCCTCACAGAGACGCCTTTTGAAATGGGCAGAGCAAGCCCAGCCGTTTCCCCGGATCGGCGAGGACAATGCTCGCCTGTGAAGGCAGCGTGCCGGCCAACAGCCTGCCTCGTGGTGATAAAACTGGTTTGGGGCCTTGCAAAGGTCAGGGGGAAGGAGGGCAGGGGAGAGCGCCGTGTGACGGACAAGCAGGTGCTGTCTGCAAGCGCAGGTGCCAGGTTGGGGGTGGAAGGAAGGAGCGTCATCTGCCAAAATAGCCCCAGCCTCGGCCTGGGCGGGCAGGAAACTGGGAAATGGCTGAGTCAATCCCAAGCCAGCCCCAAAGGGAGCTTGAAAAAGCCAAGCAGGGAAGGTGGTTGAGCTAATTGCCGGGGAAGGATGGGGCTTAGTAAATGTACTGTTCGGGACAACCTGTTTCCTTTTTTGCAGGTGAAGAACCGGCTCTGTTGCTGAACTACAACCCCTCCCCAATCCCCTGCAACACTCAGATGTATTTATTTAGATAGATAGATAGATAGATAGATAGATAGATAGATAGATAGATAGATAGATAGATAGATAGATAGATAGATAGATAGATAGATAGATAGATAGATAGATAGATAGATAGATAGATAGATTTATAAAGTTCCCTTTCCTCCAGATCAGACTCAGAGCGGTAAACAGCATAGGACCGGCAGCACGTTAAATCAGAGTTAAAGCCGTTCTAAAACCGTTCTGAAAATTCAGCCCCTGGGTGTAAAACCAGGACCCAGGATAAGGGGGTGCAGTGCAGGAGGGAGGCCAGCTCGTTGTTGATGTTTTGATATTGTACTGGCCTCAGTGGAAAGCCTGGTGGAAGAGCTCTGTTTGGTAGGCCCCGTGGAATTCAGTAAGCTCCGACAGGGCCATGGTGTTTTCCGGGATCTCATTCCACCAGGCAGGAGCCAGGGCCGAAAGGCTCTGATTCAAGCCAGTTGAATTTCAGAAGGATTCTGGGGCAGATCCCCTGATGGGATTTCAGCAGACATTCCAGAAATCCGACAAACACCCAGCACACACTGCAAGTGTAATTTTCAGACACATGCCCCATTTCCATGGGACACAGCCCATGCATGTTGGGCACCGCATGTGACCCCAAATGAATGGGAGCACATACTCTCTCTCTCATGCACACTCTCATTTCAGTCCCATGCAGTGGGTTAAGACCACAGCGGGTATTCATCTGCAGTGCATGCTCCAAACGCATCCCTGTAATGGTGGGGAAGAACCGGTCTGTCAAGATCTCTCTTCCCAGTGAGGAACCTTCAGGGGTTTCCAAGAACCAAACCAGAGTTTTCCAAACCTGGCCCAATCCATGAACTGTTTTCCTCTGTTAGCAACTGAGATGCAAATGGGTCACCATCGATACTCCCATCTGCTCAGTCCTTGAGAAGACTCACTGGAAAAGACAGCCATGCATGGAAAAGAGGAACGTTTTCCTGCAGTCAGAGTAGTTCAGCAGTAGAATTGACTGCCTAAGGAGGAGGTGAGCAGTCTTTGAGTAGCAGTGAGGCTTTAGGCCAGCCTTTCTCAGCTTCTTTACTGCTGAGAAACCCCTGAAGCATTCTTACGGCTTCGAAACACCCCAGAAACGGGGCAGTTGTGCAGAATACGGCTGGGAAGCATGACTGTGGACACGCCCACCCTGGCCCCTCCCCTTCCCACCCCCTCCAGGCCCAGCATTGGCCGTTTTGGGAGGGAGGGGCAGGTTGACATGACCGTATATAGTCATACCACCCAATAAACGTTTTAACAAATGTAAATATATATATTAAAAAATTAACTCCCACCCATTCAGGAAACCCTTCCAGGGCCCTCAAGAAGTCCCAGGATTTCACGAAAGCCTGGTTGAGAAAACTTGCTTCAGGATAATCCTGCCTTGAGCAGAAGGTCGGAGCAGATGCCCTGGATGGCCCCTTCCAACTCTATGAGATGCGTTGATTCAGCCATGGCTCTAAGTTTACAAGACAGGAGCAAGGCTATTAGCAAGAAGCCATTGTTACTTCATGGGTTTGCCATAAGTCGGAAGTGCCTTGACACCTCTTCTCTCTCATGCACACTGTCCTTTCAGTCCCATGCAGTGGTTAAGAGCAGCAACCTCTAATCTGGAGAACCGGGTTTGATTCCCCACTCCTCCACATGCACCAAGCTGGGTGACGTTGGGACAATCCCAGTTCTTTCAGAGCTTTTTCGGCCTCACCTCCCTCACAGGGTGTCTGTTGTGGGGAGCGGAAGGGAAAGGGATTCTAAGCCAGTTTGAGACTCCTCCGGGTAGTGAATATGGGGTAGGAAAAACCAGCTCTTCTTCTTTCTTTAAAATCATGTGCAGGAGATAGATCGTCCGCACTTCATGTTTGACCAGTGGTTTCGACTTCTCCTGATCTAGAAACCTGCGTAACAAAGGAACAGGAGTTTCATTCTGAGCTGCAAATTTCTGTAAGCGCAGCCATGAAAACAGGAACTTGCAAGGGAAGCTTTCTATTGTATTTGCATCTTTATGGCAGCTGTCCTCTGACTGGGCCCCAGCTTGCGTTTTGTAGGCACTAGCTCATTCCTGCCTCATGCGCCTTCCTCCACAGATCTTCTTGGTGCTTTGTTGTGGGGCGACCGTTGGGCTCGAATGAAAACTTGTTACCACCGCAGTAATCCCAGCCATTTGTGTGGGAGCTCTCAGCAACTTGCATGCGGGTTTGTTCTTCCCCTTTATCCTAAGACCAACCTTTGGTGATAGGGACGGTCTGAGAAGTACAATTTAATAATAACAGCAGTCTGGGCCTTTTTTGTTGTACAGCAGGGGTCGCCAGCATTTTGGGGGCTGCAGGCACCTTTGGAATTCTGAAACTGGGACAAAATGGCCGCTGCATGGGGTGGAGCCGGCCACAAGAATGCCAGGGTTGTATATGACTCTAATAGTACCTCTTTGGCCTGAGGTGTTGAAACTTAAGGTCCTCCGCAGTCTGGGCCCCACATACCTTAGGGACCGCCTTTCGCCCTGTGTCCCTTGCAGGGCGTTGCGCTCTGCGGGGACAAATCTGTTGGCCCCCGGGAAGTGCAGTTGGTCTCAACCAAGGGCCATCTCGGTCCTGGCCCCTACCTGGTGGAATGAGCTCCCGGAAGAGCTACAGGCCCTGCGGGAGTTTTCGGCATTCTGCAGGGCCTCTTCCACTAGGTCTACGGTTGAGGCCGACACATGGAAGAAGATCTGGACCTCTCTTGCCATATTAGTAGCAGATTAAAAAAAAAGAGGAAGAGTAGGCCCTCCGTCCACCCTGAGGTTTTTATGATGTTTTTTGCCGCCAATTGGAGGATTTTAAGGGGATGGTTGAGTTGTGTTTTATAATGTTATGGGTTTTATGGGGTTTTTATATGTATTGGGGCTTTTATCATTGTTAGCTGCTGCGAGCCCTTGTGGGAGTGGCGGGATAGAAATACAATGATAAATAAACAGGATGCCTTTTAGTCTACGCAGCCAATCAAAAGCCCTGCTGAGCAAAGGCCCCATTTAGCCCGCCTACTTTCTAAAAGCACTTGGTGTGTGCCAGCAATGGTGCTGGAAGGAGTCGTGGTGCCCAGGGGCGCCACGTTGGGGACTTCTGCTTTACAACAACACCCATGAAAATGAAAAGCCATCATTTGAATTTGACTTCCACTTTGTTTTTCCCGTGATCAGTAAAAAGGATTCACATGAATCCGGTTGCTTGCTCTGAGATCTTGTTCCTAACTTCTCATGGGAGCCTTGGAATTCATCTTTCTGACCCCACCCTGTTGAGGTATCTGCAGAAGAGGAAAAGTGAACCCTGGTCTTGACCTGAGAAATACATGTCTGGGTAGTTGAAGCAAAAGTGTTATGGTCAGGCATGCCGGACACATTCTTCTTCATCCAGTATCTGCAGAGGACACATTCTTCTACGGTCGCACTTGCATAATTCTTGCCAACGTGAGTCAGAAGACCTGAGAAGATCCATTCAAGATTTCTGAAGAAAGCTTGAATGGATCTTCTCAGGTCTTCTGGCTCACGTTGACAAGAATTATGCAAGTGGCTAAAATTCCAGTAAACTTCTAAGGCAGCCTTTCTCAACCTTTTTACCATTGAGAAACCCTTGAAACATTCTTCAGGCTTCGAGAAACCAGCAAAGTGGCATGTTCATGCAGAATATGGTTGGGAAGTCTATAATCTTAAATGGAGAGAAGAGGGTTTGTAAGATTGAAACAGGGAACCAAAATGTTTTTCCACAGCGCTTCCTAACCCACATACAGAGCTTCTTCTACTATGCGACGACGGCAACAAAACTAGAATTGGCCAAGAAATGGAAAACGTAAGAACTACCCTCGACAGAAGACTGGGTGAATAAACTAGCTGATCTTACCAAGATAGTCAAACTGACACTAAGAGGCCTTTCAAGAATAACGGGGCCCTTACCTGAACTATTTACAAAAGGGATTAAAAATGGGGAACCAAGTGTATCAAATGAAGAGTATAGCTCTCCTTTTCTGTATTAACAATGTAGATTGCATGTATCTCACTGTTTTCAACTCTGGAAAATAAAATAAAAACTTTCTACTTAAAAAAAAAAAAAAAGAATATGGTTGGGAAGCAGAGCCGTGTACATGCCCCCCCGGGGGCCCTCCCCTTCCTGCCCCCTCCAGGCCCATCATTGGCCATTTTAGGAGGGGGGAGAGGCAGATTGACATAATCACATATGGTTATATCATCTGATAAATACAGGAAACCCTTCCAGGGTTATTAGAGAAACCCCAGGGTTTCACAAAACCCTAGTTGAGAAAGCCTGTTCTTAGGGGAGCCCCAGAGGCTAGAAACTTGAGTCTGCTTGCTGTAATTCAGTACCAATATCTCCGTAACCGAGTTGCAAGGAAAGGGTCGTGTCTCAGTGGCAGAACAATTGCTTGGCATGCAGAAGGTCCCAGGTTCAGTCCCCGGCATCTCCAGTTGGAAAGAATCAGGTAGTACTTAGGAACGTTTATGTGAGACCGTAGATAGCTGCTGCCAGTCTGGTTGGACAATTCTGACCTTGAGGACCAGTATAAAGGAACTTCATGTGCTTTTGTGGTGCATGCCTACCTGCAGGATTGAGAATAAGGTTCTATAGGTCCTACTCACCTATACACATGAAGCTGCCTTATACTGAATCAGGTTCTTGGTCCATCAAGGTCAACATCGTCAACTCAGACTGGAAGCAGCTCTGGTGGTAGAATGGGGATTAGAACCTGGATCTCTTAGTCTTGGCACTCCCAACTTCTGGGCTCCACTTGTAGTACCTTAAATTCCCCCCCCCCCCGATTCATTCCAGGATAAACTTTACTAGGATGAAGTTTTGTTGGTCTCTAAGGTGTCATAAGCCACCGGCTTACTTTTCCCTAAAAAAATTATATCCCACGAAAGTTTTGTGCTGGATTGAAATGTTGTTTGTCTTTACGGTGGCGACGAGACTTCTGCTTCTTTGTGCGGAAACGGTGGATCATCTGCATACCTACTGGCCAGGGTACATTGGAGGAAATACTTTTAAGTACTGCCTGGACTAGGAAGGGATCACTAGTCAGTCCTAAATAACCGTACGTAAGAACAATAGAAACAGAAAAGAAAGTCAACTTCTGAAAGTTTCTTCTGAGAAAAGAAAGTTAACTTTTGTCTTTCCCCTGCGGTTATATAGCTTCTACTGTACCGTGTCCCACCCTCTGTTTCGGCTCCCTCTGTCAGTGTTTCCCTTCTCTGTCTCTCCCCCCCCCCCAAATGCACTTCCTGCATTACAGGGTTTTTAAAAACAACCACCTCAAACCAAACAGGCCTCCAGGTTGCCCTTTCGGTTTCTGTGCCACTCTTCCAAAGTCTGTTGCATGCCAACTCATGGTGGTAGTGAGTAAGAACAATGAACAAGAACATGGTGAATCATGAACATGCCATTAGTAGGTAGGGGTAACCCAGTCTGTGAACGTTACAAAGAAGAAGAAGAGTTGGTGCTTATATGCCACTTTTCTCTACTCAAAGGAGTCTCAAAGTGGGTTACAATCGCTTTCCCTTTCCTATCCCCACAACAGACACCCTGTGAGGGAGGTGAGGCTGAGAGAGCCCTGATATTACTGAAGATGGAGATTTGGTTCTTATATGCCACTTTCTCTACCTGAAGGAGGCTCAAAGCGGCTTACAATTGCCTTCCCTTTCCTCTCCCCACCACAGACACCCTGTGAGGGAGGTGAGGCTGAGAGAGCCCTGATATCACTGAAGAAGAGTTGGTTCTTATATGCCACTTTCTCTATCTGAAGGAGGCTCAAAGCGGCTTACAATTGCCTTCCCTTTCCTCTCCCCACCACAGACACCCTGTGAGGGAGGTGAGGCTGAGAGAGCCCTGATATTACTGCTCTGTGAGAACAGCACTATCAGGGCTGTGACGAGCCCAAGGTCACCCAAACTGGTTGCATGTGGAGGAGCTGGGGAATCAAACCTGGCTCATCAGATTAGAAGCCACTGCTCTTAACCTGTATCATCAAGCTTGTATACCAGTAAAGGTTCTTCAGAAGTCTAAGGTCATCTCTGTGTGATTCTTGAATGTCAGATCACTTGATTTTCACAGGAGAGAAGACTCAAGCAACAAAACAATATTACTTATCACCACCTTGGGATCTTGGGAGCTTTTTGCAACCCCGATTAAGTTGCACGGTAGAACCTATTTGAGGCTTGGCCAGCTTTTTTTGGCTCTAAGAGCTCATGATGATAAATTGAATTGTAATGACAACTGATAAAGTTCTGTATGAAACTGACAATACCGGATATGTGTTTTGTCTTTTGAGTCTTCTCTTCCTGGAAAATTTTGTGACCTGACATTAAAGAATCACAGATGACCCTGAACTTCTGAAGAATCCTTATTTATTTTTGTAACATTCATGGATTGGGTTACTCCTTCCTACTAATTCTGGTGGTGGGTGAGAGACAGGGAATTCTAAAGTTAACCTTCCCTCCACATACAATAATTTTCTCTGTTTCTGGTGAAACGTGCCCAGCTGGCAAAGTGAAATTAACTTGGCAGCTGTGAAGCACTGACACCTCAGAACACAAAGGGTTAAAGGACTTCCCAGCTTCACCATAACATGATGTAGAAAAGTAGTTCCCAATTTTTTTCGGGCTGCTGCCCCCCGTGGCTCTCAGCCTATAGCCCTGGTCTCTCCCCCCCCCTCATATACCTCTTTCCTGGTGTTAGGTCTACTCCAGATTCAAAACACACTATATTGCCTACAATTCTTTCTGGGTTGTTGTGCAGTGGCCATATTTTAGTCTGGAAAAAAATATGCACGTTCTTTGTAAAAGCCACTTTGGTTCCTCATTGTGGAGAAAGACAGACAGGGAAAGCAAGAGAGAGAGAAGCAAGCAGTGACAAATCCCAGTTTGAGAGCCAATTTGGTGTAGTGGTTAGGAGTGCGGACTTCTAATCTGGCATGCTGAGTTTGATTCCCTGCTCCTCCCCCACATGCAGCCAGCTGGGTGACCTTGGGCTCCCCACAGCACTGATAAAGCTGTTCTGACCGAGCAGTGATATCAGCGCTCTCTCAGCCTCACCCACCTCACAGGGTGTCTGTTGTGGGGAGAGGAAAGGGAAGGCGACTGTAAGCCGCTTTGAGACTCCTTCGGGTAGGGAAAAGTGGCATATAAGAACCAACTCTTCTTCTTCCTCCTCCTTCATAGCCAGGAGCAAGCAGGAGAAGGCTTTTCCAGCCCCCCAAAGATGGAGACATATGGGGAAGGGTGGCCAACCCCTGGTTAAGTAATTCCTGGGGCTCTGAGGTAGAGCTTGGGAAGGACAGAGTCTCAGCAGGAAGATGAACCCCTCCAACCCATCTGAAGCTGTCTTTTTCTTCAGGAACCTAAGCAGGGTTGATCCTGGTCAACACTGGGATGGCAGACCACCAAGGAAGTCCAGGGTCGCTACTACCTAGGCCATGGCAAGTCACCCTGGAATGTCTCTGGCTAGGAAAACGCAGCCACAGCAGGAAGAGTCTGTTTGCCCCCCTACTGCCCCAAGATTCCTGACCGCCCCCTAGATCTTTCCACCACCCTGGAGGGGTACCACCCACTTTGGGATCTCCTAATGTAGAAAAACCAGGGGCAGCTGAGTCCAGTGGTCCCATCGCACCCTGTTCTTTGTCACTTTGAGTGGCCCTATTAAAATGTGTTTACATGGAGTCTGGTTTTTGTTCTGGATTTTGCAGGAACCAGCATAGCTGTTTGCAACTGTTTATTTTTGAGAGCCTGGACCAGATCTTGGAAGCTAAAGAGGGTCAGCCCTGTCTAGTATGGGGATGAGAGACCTCCAAGAATTGTGATGCTGGCAATGGCAGCCCAACTTTCCACATCTGTGGCCTTAAAGATTCTGTGGGGTTGCCATAGGTCAGCTGTGACTTTCCAGTACATTTCAGCACCACCAGCTTGGCATGCTAGCCAATATGGAGCCAAATGCAAGGAATATGTACCAGGTTCCACCCACCCACATTTCAAGCAGATGTTGTTGTGGTTCCTTAGATCCCAATTTAAAAACTGTAAAATAAGACAGGCTTGGTTCAGATATCACGCACAAAAACCTAATTCAAGTAAATTGGGTGTGGTTAGCGTGATCCTCAAAATGCAGGCTCATCTGCCCTGTGGCTTGTTGGGTCAAGCTAGGAGTTGGAAGCATGGTTTGAAGTTGGCTCATTTCACACATTTGGTCTTGTCTGTGGTTTAGTGGGACAAACAGAAGTGTAGGGTATCCCCCACCCCCAGGCTTCACCCCTACCACTGATCAGTTGGCCAGTGGGGAGACCCAGGCTGTTTCTTGAACACCATGGATATGTCACTTCCGGTTTGTGCCGAAAGTGACATCATCATGTTGGCAATGTCTGAGTGATGTTTTGGCATTTGGGCAAAAACTGTAAGGTAGAAGGTACTTTTGTCATTGAGGATGTGTCCAAATGTCATTGCATCACCAGTTCATCCCAGCATGAGGACATCCCATCCATTCCCTGTTGGAAGCGATGTTGCCACTTTGTAGTCTGGCCTGCCAGTTGCCATGAGGGGCAATACACCCCCACCCTGCTTGGCAAATTCCAGGAGAGAGGAAGGAAGGAAGGAAGGAAGGAAGGAAGGAAGGAAGGAAGGAAGGAAGGAAGGAAGGAAGGAAGGAAGGAAGGAAGGAAGGAAGGAAGGAAGGAAGGAAGGAAGGAAGGAAGGAAGGAAGGAAGGAAGGAAGGAAGGAAGGAAGGAAGGAAAGCCAACCGGGTGGGAAAAGAGAAATAACACTAAATAAAGGAAAAGATAAAGGCGGGCTTTAGAGCCACACACTGACTAAGGAGAGCACAGGTGTTAACTTGGATTTGATCTTCCAATGGACAATAATTCCATTGAAAGGCCAGCCAAAAATAAGTCCTGCCTTACAGTGGCTCCACCTACTTAGTGAAGGGTTTGGTGGGTGCCAGGGTGCCCACGGCCGCCACATTGGAAAACCTCGATTTGCACATCGTTCTCTCTCTTTGAGAGCTGGCGGAGTCTAACAGATAATCTCCAGCTACAGTTTCAGGATCCATCAGGGGATCCTTGGATTAAGAGGAAGTTGGTAGAGGCTGCCCCCTCTCCAGAACCCACCTCCTCCTTTTTGCTTGTTGTGTGTTAGTGCAGAACCCCACTGTGTGTTAGTGCAGAACCAAGGGGTACAAGTGTCTTCTCTGTTCACGTGTGCATGTGAAAACAGGCTTAGTTCTTCCAGACCAGGGGTAGCCAAACTGCGGCCCTCCAGATGTCCGTGGACTACAATTCCCATGAGCCCCTGCCAGCATTCGCTCGTGGGAATTGTAGTCCACGGACATCTGGAGGGCCGCAGTTTGGCTACCCCTGTTCCAGACTGTAGGCACATAACCTACCCACCACACACACACACACACGCACACAAGACAGCAAGAAAGTTTTTTTGTGTGAGTGTGAGAGAAAGAGATTGTGTCATTTTTCATTCTAATGAAGAAGAGTTGGTTCTTATATGCCGCTTTTCTCTACCCAAAGGAGTCTCAAAACGGCTTACAGTTGCCTTCCCTTTCCTCTCCCCACAACAGACACCCTGTGAGGGAAGTGAGATTGAGAGAGCCCTGAGATTACTGAAGAAGAAGAAGACGTTGGTTCTTATATGCTGCTTTTCTCTACCCAAAGGAGTCTCAAAGCGCCTTCCCTTTCCTCTCCCCACAACAGACACCCTGTGAGGTGGGTGAGGCTGAGAGAGCCCTGATATCACTGCTCAGTTAGAACTAGGGTTGTGCGATTCGGCTGGTTCGGCGGCCGTTCCCTCCGGGCGCAGCCAGCGCCACTCCGCGCGGGGGGGAGGGCGGTGCCGGCAGCGGCGTGACAGCGGGCGCAACCACACAGGCACGCCTGCGTGGTTGCGCCCGCTGTCACGCCGCTGCCGGCACCGCCCTCCCCCCCGCGCGGAGTGGCGCTGGCTGCGCCCGGAGGGAACGGCCGCCGAACCAGCCGAATCGCACAACCCTAGTTAGAACAGTTTTATCAGTGCTGTGGGGAGCCCAAGGTCACCCAGCTGGCTGCATGTGGGGAGTGCAGAATGGAACCCGGCTCGCCAGATTAGAAGTCCGCACTCCTAATCGCTACAACAAACTGGCTCTAAGCAAGATGCATGGGCGTCGTTCCCATGTGGTGGCGAAGTCTTTTGTCTTTGTTTTATGCAGATTGTATCTTGAATTCTTGTTGCCTAACAACCTTTCTGGCCTGTTTGCCAAAAGTATTTTGGTCTGTGCCAGCATTCTCTAGCAGTACCATTGGCCAGAATGGGGACACACACACAGACACAAACACAGAGGGAATCTGCTGATCTTTTCTGGATGGATCCCGTATAACCCGGCACACAAATATGTTAGCTTGCCCCGCAGATAATCTCGGCCCCTTCACCCGTCCCTGCCAGCCTCGATATCAGTTGTGGTAATTCTTGCTTGCAAAGGGGCTGCACTTAGAATCACAAAGTTGGACGGGACCTTCAAGGTCATCTAGTCCAACCCCCTGCAGAATGCAGGAAATTCACAACTACTGCTTGAAGGGCTGGGCAACCCGACAATTTCTGCTACAGGTTTCTGTTGCTTAGATTCCCTTTTCAAGTTTTGGTGAAATCTCAGAAGCCAAATTTCAGGAAGAAAACATATGACAACAATCCGAGGAGCAGAGTATAGCTTCTTTTGTGTAGAGTTGTATATAATATTGGCATATTTTTCAAAGACTGCAGGATTTGTGGTGGTGGTGGTGGTTGTATTAACTGACCTCGGTCCTACATTTTAATATTATTTTTAAAAGTACTAGAATCTATACTGCTTTGTCAATAAAGAATGCATCATTTTATACCACTGAGGGGATGCCCACTGCTGGTCTCAAGACAACTATGCTGGCAGGGGCTCATGGTAATTGTAGTCCATGGCCACCTGGAGAGCCACTAGTTGGCCCCTCCAGCAATAGTGGATTGCTGAATCACTGTGTGGTTTAAAAAATAACACACTCGGAGCACACAACACTGGTCTTGGATCGCGCAAAGTCCATTGTAGTGCTGCACAGCGTCTGGCATAAATGGTTCTCAGATGTAGATTCAAATTGAGCAAATAACGTGGTAAGGAAGACCTGGGCTTTTGTAGCCTTTCCAGCCCTTTATGGCCCAGGTTTGGCCACGGGAGCTCACAAGAGCTGGTGGAATGAGCTCCCGGGTCAGCTGCAGGCCCTGCGGGATTTGACATCTTTCCGCAGGGCCTGCAAAAAGGAGCTCTTCCACCGGGTTTATGGCTGAGGCTGGGACCAGCGGAGGAGATCGGCTGCCCCCCGGCAAAGGGAGGTTGCGGGCCTGTGGACATCATAGAATCATAGAGTTGGAAGGGGCCATACAGGCCATCTAGTCCAACCCCCTGCTCTACGCAGGATCAGCCCTAAGCATCGTGCCGCCCCATGCGCTCAACGCCACTAGTTGGGATGGGGAAGTAGGCTGGGAGATCATCCGCCATGTTATGGGTTTTTTAAGTCTTTTAATTGGGGTGTTTTAATAGGGTTTTTAGATCATGTTACCCGCCACGAGCCCATTGGGGAGTGGCGGGATACAAATCGAATGAATGAATGAATGAATGAATGAATGAATGAATGAATGAATGAATGAATGAATGAATGAATGAATGAATGAATGAATGAATGAATGAATGAATGAATGAATGAATGAAAAACAAACAAACAAACAACAGTGTTCTGTGAACTTGGTCGACCGGCATGATCCAAGATGGACAGGATATGTACTGCAGAATCGCATCTATTTTAGTCCTGCCTGTAAACCACATTATCCTGCTTATGGGTTGCTAGGTTTTTAATTCATATTTGCTGAATGCCATATTCTTCAGGGGACAGGAGAGGCAGTCCCTCAGGCATGCAGGGCCCAGGCCACATAAGGCCTTAAAGCAGACTCTCTCAACCAGGGTTTTGTTGAGAAAATGGCCAATGATGGGCCTGGAGGGGGTGGGAAGTGGAGGGGCTCTGGGTGGGCGTGTACACAGCTCTGCTTCCCAACTATATTCTGCACGATCACACCACCTGCGGTTCGCCAAAGTCTGAAGAAGTTTCAGGAGTTTCTCAACAGTGCAAAAATTGAGAAAGACTGCCATAAAGGGGTTAATACCAGCACCTTGATCCGGAACTCTCTTAGGTGACTCTGGACCTGTTCCACTTTCTTGTCTCAACTTTCCTGCAGGGCTTTCGTGAGAGTGGAATAGGGAAGGGACAATCATGTGGCACCCTGAGGAATTTGGGGGAAGAAGGGGAGTTGATGGAAAGTGTGATAGATGGCATAATAAAATGGGTCTCATAAATGCACTGGGTCTGATCATTAATTGCCTTGTTCTTGACAGGGTCTCGGTTAATTGCTCTACAGGGTTATGTAACGGTCCATTAATCTCCGTTCTTGACATATATATTTCCTTCACTATATTTGCCTTCCACAGTTGAACCCAAAGATAACCTCATAAATTTAGCTTATTCCTGTAGGGTCCTTGAATCTGTTAAACATTTTCATTCTGCTAATTTATTGCTCACCGTCTGCCTATATATGTGGACTGATAACTTCCCATTTCATTGTGTCTGCGGAAGTGTGCGTGCACACAAAGGTTTGCACCTTGACTAAACCTCTGTTGGTCTTAAAGGTGCCCCTGGACTCAGACTCTGTCCTGCCTTGTTCTGATGAGCGTTGTAAATCTGAACAGGGATACATTAAGTATTACCTTATAGCAGGGGTAGTCAAACTGCGGCCCTCCAGATGTCCATGAACTACAATTCCCAGAAGCCCCTGCCAGCGAATGCTGGCAGGGGCTTCTGGGAATTGTAGTCCATGGACATCTGGAGGGCCGCAGTTTGACTACCCCTGCCTTATAGCCTCAGTATGCAAGAACAGTGAAGGAAGCCCCACTTGTCCATCCTATGACTACACCCAGATCAGGCCAAAAATGTTGTCTTCTATTCTAACAGGGAGCTGTATAAACACGTCTTTGGATTAGAAACTTCTGTATAATGATACGATAGCTGTCTCCAAGTACTTGAGAGGATGTCATATAGAGCAGCAGTCCCCAACCCCCGGTCCAGAGACCGGTACTGGTCCGAAGATCAGTCAGTACCGGGCCGCAGCTCCTCCTCGTCCTCCCCGGCTGCTACCTTGGGGGCTGCCCTGCCACTCTGCCGCCCGCTCACCTTTGGTGCTCTCCAGCGGCTGCCACGGCTGGGGCTCCCCCTCGGCGTGGCACTGCGCAGCTGCTGCTGGCAGCGCCCCCCAGTGGGCGGCGGGAAGTCAGAGACACCGGCGGGAAAGCAAGCGGAGCAGGGGCTCAGGCGACGGTGACGTCCCTTGGCAAAAGTCTACCCCCCCCCCCAGGCCTCAGTAAAATTGTCAAGCGTTGACCGGTCCCCGGTGATAAAAAGGTTGGGGGCCACTGATATAGAGGATGGATTAGAGTTTTTTTCCATTGCCCCAAAGGATTCAGACTAGAACCAGTGGGCTGAAATTAATTCAAAAGAATTATCAGCTAAAGATCCAAAAGAAGTTCCTGACAGTCAGAGCAGTTCTTCAGTGGAACAGGCTTCCTTGGGAGGTGGTGGGTTCTCCATCTTTGGACGTTTTTAAGCAGAGGATAGATAGCCATTGTGTCTTGTGGCCCTTCCTTGCATGCCCAGGGAAATGCTAATTGCCACTTGTACACAATGGGTCACTATGCAGAGAAAGGCTAGGGCAAACCATCCTGGAACATCTCCTGCCTTCATAACCATTTTTGGTCACCATAAGACGGATGACATCACTTTCCACCATTCTTAAATGACTATATGCTCACTCTTCAGTCTTTATTTTCCTTTTTAGTTCCCCTTTCTCAAGGTGAAAACCAATAGGCAATGTTCAGTCCCTCAGTATGTTGACCGTGCAATTTATGTGGCCTTTAAATTTACATTTCGACCCAGTTTGGGCATTGGTTCAAGTGCCTGCAATATTAACTGACTACCAGCTATAACTTAGGTGTGCCCTCCTTACTTCATGAAGAGTTCACTGTTTATCTTTCTGTGGTAGGCTTCTACGTAAACAACCTGACCTGTTCTGCCTTGTGTCTCATTAATTTTGACACGGGCACTGTGCCACGCAGTTAGGATAACACCTTGATCCTGCCTGTGAGCCATCTTCCCCTGTCTTGGGGTCCGAGGTGCCAAGGGAGACCCAAGACGAAGCTCAACACCACAAGCGTCAGTAATTCTAATTTTAGGTTTGACCCTGTTCTTTGGTGTGTTCTCCAAGTGTTGGGTTTCAGGGGGGTGTTGGTGGTCTCAGCAAGTGATTAATCTGGAATGCCATGGAGCAACTTGTAAGTTGCCGTTCACAGGGTGAATTTGATGTGTGGTGACAGTTTGAAGATCACTTGATTGATGTTTTTATAATCACATTTTGAGATGAAGTTCTTTTCTGGCATTAAAATGTTATTCTTTCCGCCTTGTTTCGGATCGCCTTCTTTTAAACAGAAGAGCAGTGTGTATGGGGGGGGGGAGGGGTTTGCTTAAAATCTCATCTTTAAAGGGAAATTAGATTTTTTTTTGGCTTTGTTCAGCATCTTATGATCTATACAAATGTCCCAAAATTGGACAGTGGCATACATTCTTTCCCCATTTTTAATAAACACAAGCATGGTTTGTCAAACAATTTTTCAACTGTGGAAAAAGTAAACCTTTTAAACAAAACGAAACTGAACCGTTTTTAAACACAGAAATCCATCCAGGAGAGAACTTTGTCGCACTGCAATTGGTGTGTTTTTTCTTTAATAAAAATAATCAAAATTTAACCTACTTGGTATGAATTTGGGGGGGGTATTATAAATGAGTTTACTTTGTTCTGTTTGGTAATTAACATTCTGATTTTTTGTTATTATTATTTCCAGTAGCAAATCTTTTAGTAACTTAAGAAAAATGGAGCAGATTTGTGTGTGTGTGTGTGTGTGTGTGTGTGTGTGTCCATTTTGTTCTCTCCAGATTTCATGCACAGGCAGTTCTGGAGAAATATAGCATTATTCATTAGAATTTATGGAAATGATCTGTAATACTGTTGCTTTTCAGCTGAATCGCTGAAAGGCAGGGCATAGTCCCAGGGGATGAGGTTATATTCTGCATGTGTGGTATAAATTTGTAGCGGATGACAACCATGAATTGGTTAAAGGTAAAGGTAAAGGTATCCCCTGTGCAAGCACCGAGTCATGTCTGACCCTTGGGGTGACGCCCTCCAGCGTTTTCATGGCAGACTCAATACGGGGTGGTTTGCCAGTGCCTTCCCCAGTCATTACCGTTTACCCCCCAGCAAGCTGGGTACTCATTTTACCGACCTCGGAAGGATGGAAGGCTGAGTCAACCTTGAGCCGGCTGCTGGGATTGAACTCCCAGCCTCATGGGCAAAGCTTTCAGGCGGCTGCCTTACCACTCTGCGCCACAAGAGGCTCTTATGAAAAGAAACATGAATTGGTTAACCTTGGTTAAAGATTCAGTCTCTAGACTGAACATTCCTTCCTCCTCCTTTCTCATGGGAATACTTTCCCCTGGCCCCTAAATCACAATTATGTCTTACACTCCTGCCTCAGTTGTCTTGCTCTATCACAGGGGTAGTCAAACTGCGGCCCTCCAGATGTCCATGGACTACAATTCCCAGGAGCCCCCTGCCAGCGTTTGCTGGCAGGGGGCTCCTGGGAATTGTAGTCCATGGACATCGGGAGGGCCGCAGTTTGACTACCCCTGCTCTATCAGATCCAATTTTATGTGGGACAGTGACAAGGCAAAAAAAACCCCACACAGACTCAACACACTCACTCAGAGGGCTTGATGGCACACGAGTAATGCTGTGTGTTTCGGTTGGCCATCTACCCACATAAAGCAGCTAAACTTGACACAAGTTTTGCTGGCCCTTCAGTGGAGTATTAAGATAAGCTTTTCATAGGCTGGGGCTAAATGGGAATGCCAGAGAAGAAGAGTTAGTTTTTATATCCCGCTTTTTGCTACCTTAAGGTAACATGACTTCTTTGCACAGGTTGCTGCTCAGTTTAGGCCAGACACTGAGCCAGCCCACATGGGCAAATGATTTCATTTTGCGAGTGTAATGTTTGAACCAGGCTTAAGTACGGAATTAACACAGAGTTCTGATATCCCTGTTTGGAAGCCAGACCCTATATTGCCCAAACAGATCTCTTCCACTACCCCTCCCCAAAGCATGGGGAGGTGCTTAAGTGGAATTGGCCACTGCTGCTGGAAAGAAACATGCCTCCAAAGGTTGGTTTTTTTTGGGGGGGGTCATATAGGGTTGCCATATTTTGAAAAGCAAAAAAAGAGGACATAGTTCCTGACTATTTCAAACAAGTGATCACTCTGGCAGGTCTTATTTTAAACACCCCTACTGTTTAAGCTGTGATTATTGCTACTAACTAGGAATATTCCTAACCTTCCAGAGGACATTTTCATCAGGTTTTTTTTTTTTAAGAGCCCCAAAGAGGGCAGACACCAAAAGAAAAGAGGACATTTGGTAACCCTAGGTCAGGGTTAGTCAACCTGTGGTCTTCCAGATGTTCATGGACTACAATTCCCATGAGCCCCTGCCAGCAAACATGGGAATTGTAGTCCATGGAGGACCACAGGTTGACTACCCCTGCCCTAGGTGACAGAAGATTCTTCCATGGTTCAGCTTATTTCTAAGTTAGAACCCTACATACAGCTTACTCCGCCTCCGCCCACATTTCAGAATAGGTTTTCTCCCACCAAATTTACATTTCTAGATAGTTTATTTCTTTGTCAAACATAATTATCACGTTTGGAATATGTGCAGAAATAGTCTAGAACAGCTCGCGAGAGGATATAGCTTGTTTCTGCACTGTAGCTTATTAAAATGTCTGTCAGAGATGGCTTCGCTATAATTAAATTCCCTTTCGGTGCAGTGGGGAAAGTGACTTAGGTTCCAATTAGCAGCTTCCACTTTTGCCCGACTGTACGCGACGTAGAAGTAACCACAAAGAGTACATATAAAAATACCGCCAGGAGAGAACAAGGTGCCTGGGAGAAGGAGTGCATACAGATGAGGCCCGAGTGCAGCGGACTTAATAGATTTAGTTCTGCGAGTTTTTAATTGTTTGAAACTTCACACCTAAGAGCAGTAGCTTGAATCTTACAAGGTATCAGCCCATTGGTGAAATGCCATTTTAAAAGAAGCACTCTCTCCTAGAGCAGTAGGAAAGAGCAAGAGACCCGTAGCACCTTTAGGACTAGTGAGTTTTGTGGATTTAGTCGGGAGATGAGCAGAAATTCCAGGGGTTCCCCTGGTCCCATCTGAGGACTGGTGTCTACTCCCTGCCCCAAAATCCGCCCACCCCCAGCTCCACCGCCAAAGTCTCCAGGTGTTTCCCAACCCAGAGTTGACAACCCTATCTGGAGATGAGTTGTAATGCCACTGGGTCCCCAGGTCCTACCTGGAAGTTGGCATCCCTACCTGCAGTGCTGTCAGTGCTGCTGGGCTTGGCTTGTTCCAACCACCTCTGGCCAGGTACAATTCTCTGGTTCCCTTTCTCAGCATTGCCACCACTTTGGGTGTTGGCACACTGACATATTTACAGGAACGCTTTGCTTCCTTCTTTCCTCACACATTTGGGGCAAAAAAAGAAAGTTGACTACCCTTTTTCTCTAGAGCAGCCTTTCTTAACTTATTTCCAGTTGAGAAACCCCTGAAACATTCTTCAGGCTTCGAGAAACCCCAGAAGTGGTGTGATTGTGCAGAATGTGGTTGGGAAGCATCGCTGTGGACATGCCCACCAAGGGCCCCTCCCGTTCCCACCCCCTCTAGGCCCATCATTGGCCATTTTGGAAGGGGGGTCAAAGAAGAAGAAGAAGAAGAAGAGTTGGTTCTTATATGCCACTTTTCTCTACCTGAAGGAGGCTCAAAGCAGCTTACATTCACCTTCCCTTTCCTCTCCCCACAACAGGCACCCTGTGAGGTGGGTGAGGCTGAGGGAGCCCTGATATTCCTGCTTGGTCAGAACAGCTTTATCTGCACTGTGACGAGCCCAAGGTCACCCAGCTGGCTGCATGTGGGGGAGCGCAGAATCGAACCCGGCATGCCAGATTAGAAGTCCGCACTCCTAACCACTACACCAACTGGCTCTAAACCAACATGAGCATATAGGGTCACATCACCCAATAAATGTTTTAACAATTTTTAAAAAATATATTAAAAAATCAACTCCTCCCCATTTGGGAAAACCTTCCAGGGCTGTCAAGAAACGCCAGGGTTTCATGGAACCCTGGTTGAGGAGGAGCTTGAGCCCTCGTTCATTAAAACGGGGATAAATATGCATAAAGTAATAGGTAGATTTTGTCTCGGTGCCAAAGAGGATCTCTTGAACAAATGAAGCATGTTGACAATGCAAGCCAAACTGAAGCTGCAAGGATTGATACTTTTCCTATCCCTGTGTAAAAACCTTATGCTCCTAAGCGGTTAACTTTGGTCAGCCAGTGTCTCTTTTTTTTTGTCCAGCTTCCTCACAGGCTGAAACCAGAACAAGTTTCGGCCTGCGGACAGAATTGGGGAGGGTGTTTACATGGCAACTTCGGGGAAATACGGATAGGGAGCGGGAGAGGAGAATAAACAGAATAAGCTTTTTGTGTTTTACAACAAACGTCCCGTAGTTACTGGCCCCCAGAAACAAACAAACAGGAAAAAAAAGTCGCTGTATTGTGGCAATACAAGTTTAAACACAGAGTCGGTGACAACAAGCCGGAACGTCAAATAAACTTGAAAGGCTTTTTCGTTGACTGTAGCCAGAAGAAACCCATTCGTATGTAGCAGGATTCTCCCTGATAAGAACTTTAGAATAATAGAATCATAGAATCCTAGAGTTGGAAGGGGCCATACAGGCCATCTAGTCCAACCCCCTGCTCAACGCAGGATCAGCCCTAAGTTTGATGAAGTTGCCTTGCTGTCGACTTGAGGTGGGCAGATGGCTCCGTTTAGACAATAACTCTTGTCTCGTAGAGATGCCATGACTAGAAGTTGCCACGTGTATTTTTGCCAAGGCCCACTTGGAGAAGCTCTGGCCGCCTAAGAAAAATGAGGGGCACAGAGAGCCTGAAATGTGTTACACTATTGGTGTAATCCTGACATCGGCGTTGCCAAAAGCAGATGGAAAGTTTCTGCTGACTGGTCAGGGGCCGTAGTTTCCTGGACTTGTCACGGCAAAAGGGACGTCCTCTCTTAGGGCTGCCAGGCTGCGGCCATCCACCCCCTTGGGCCTGACAAGCCTGGTCGACATGTTACATTCACTGAAGCAGAAAATGGCTTCCCATGGACTCCTGGGACAGAATAGTTTCTCGATGCCAATATCGTAGCAATGACATATCTCTCTGGAAGGTTTCCATGGCAGCACCTCTTGTTTTGGGCTGTCGGCAGTGCTGGCATGAAACAGCAGCCCTTTCAAGTCATTATGTTTGACCGTGATCCTCCCAGTAGATGTGGTCGCCATTTTGTTTTTTCCCCCTAAAAGGGGCAATGTGTGTATTTTCAGCCAGGGTGCATGCATGCCTCTTTCAGGGAAAAAAATTAATTGTGCATAGTGTGTTATGTGGTAAACTAGAGATGCCAACCTCCAGGTGGGACCTGGGGATCCCCGAGAATTACAGCTCATTGCCAGACTAGAGAGATCAGGCGCCCTGGAGACAATGGATGCCTGGGAGGGTGGACACTTTGGCACTATATCCCACTGAAAGGCAAAAACAGAGAGTGGTGGTTTCTGGAAGTACATACTTTAGAGCTGTGGTTCTCAACCTTCCTAATGCCGCGACACTTTAATACAGTTCCTCATGTTGTGGTGACCCCCAGCCGTAAAATTATGCAAGGGTTCTTTCACAGAAATTAAACCGAAACAGACCAATGTCCTGAAGATCCATTGTTCATGATCTGCCTCTCTTAACCATAACATCAAGTTGGAGAGGTGATCCTGCATGTAGTTGGATCCATGGCCATTCAGAGCTTTGTAGGTGATAACCGGAAACTTGACTCGAACTCAGTAACTGAGCAGTAATAAATAGAGTATCTGCAGAACAGCCATGACATGCGTGTTTCTCCTGGTGGCTGATAGCAGCCAGGTTGCGATATTCTGCACCAACTGCAGTGTCCTGATTGTCTTCAAGGACAGACCCATGTAATCTAGCCTCATGGTAACGGTTCCCTCGATTCTCATGGCCAGGTCAGTTGAGTCACGGTAAAGGGCTGGTAGAATGCTTTTTAATGGAACTGCATTAAACTTGCTTCTCCAGTAGTCATGCTGAATCCAGTATAGGTTTCTGCTGCGCAGATATGGGTCGCTGTGAGTCCTTTGAAGAAGAAGAAGAGTTGGTTCTTATATGCCGCTTTTCCCTACCCGAAGGAGGCTCAAAGTGGCTTACAGTCGCCTTCCCATTCCTCTCCCCACAACAGACACTCTGTGGGGCGGGTGAGGCTGAGAGAGCCCTGATATCACTGCTTGGTCAGAACAGTTTTATCAGTGCCATGGCGAGCCCAAGGTCACCCAGCTGGCTGCACGTGGGGGAGCGCAGAATCGAACCTGGCATGCGAGATTAGAAGTCCGCACTCCTAACCACTACACCAAACTGGCTCTTTGTTAGGAAGCAGGTCCCATAATGTCTCAAGAATAAATATACATACCGTGGTTTATCGTTGCACTGATTTGTGAGTATTCAGAAAGCGTTTACTTTGGCAGGGCCAGTAACAGAACGCTGATCTTACACGAAGAATTTATAGTGAAGCGTTCCGCAGTTTCCGTAGCTGGATTTAAAACCTTGGGTGTTTGTTTTTGCTTTACAGTAAAACGATTTGGGATCTCGTTGCACAAACATGGCACAAAGCGTCCCAGCAGTTCTTCCATCTTTGGAAAAGTGATCTGACAACATCTTTCTTTTTAAAATAATCCTACAGGCTCACGCATCACTTCCTCTACCCTCAAGCGATCGTCCAGCCCAGCATGGTCATCCCGACGCCTGTCCAGTCCATCACGCCTCCGTACATAGACTACACGTCCGCGAGCCAGGCCTATACACAGTTCACCACAGCTGCCTACGACCAGTACCCGTACGCCGCGTCCCCCGCTGCTGGCTTCATGGGGTACGGCTACACGGGCGCAGTTCAACAACCTCTCACGGCTGCCAGCCCGACGGTAGGGGCCACAGCGGCCTTTTTGCAGTACCAACCTACGCAGCTTCAGCCAGATCGTATGCAGTAGAAAGATCCAGCCCCGTGCCATCCTTTCTGGGAAGACTGTACTTTTCTTTCCTTCTGCGATGGAAGGGGAAGATGTAAAAAAAAGAAAGAAAGAAAAAGAAATATCTGTGGAATAACAGAGGAAGCAAAAAAAAAAAAAACTGAAATAAAAAATAAAAAGCTTTTAAAAACCAACCTTATTAGGAATGCATATCAATACCTAAGCTATTTATAGTGTTACAGACAAGATTTTAAGTCCTTGCGGGAAGACTTACACATGCAGCCATGGACTTCCTTTTTATTTTATCGTCAAGACAAATAATGTTGCAAAGATGGACTGAAAGTGACTTCACGTTGTGAAAACTACAGGTTCTTGCACACTTAATAGCAACCTCCTTTCATTGCCTGTCTTTGTTCTCACTCCTGTTTTTAAAACTTCTCTGCGTATCCTTTAGCTCATCAAATTCTATCGTCCGGTCACTTAATCCTCAACACACAAGGTACTTGGAGAATACAGAAATATGGGAGGGGGGGTGCAAACCTTTTGTTGTTGTATTAAAGAAAACTTTGTAATACTCAGAGATGCCTTACAGAAAAAAAAAGAACCTATTTTAATATTTATTGTGATCTTTTTATTCGCACGAGCTGTGAACTGCAGACGGAACGTCTGACTTGTTTAATTTCTCAAGTAAATTATTGTATGTAGGCGGGGAGGGCGGGGGGAGTTCCTACGTAAGTGCTAAATCACTTTCGACACGCAAAAAAAGGGACTATTGGCTTTAAGGACAGCAGAATATTCCTTTAGTCAACGCACTGTTAATTTTTCTTATTGTAATTATTACTCTGTTATTCTCAAAGTTTAGGTATATTTTTAAATGCAAAAAAAAAGAAAAGAAAAAAAGAGGAATACTGAACATATTGTCTACTTTGATAGATTTTTGTTATAATGCTGCAAAGTCTAGAGAAATCCTACAGTATTTATACAAAAGCTAACCAGCGTGTGGAGTCACGGGCCCACGACGCTTAGGCGAACGTCAGAAGCAGATCAGAGTTTTAAAGCGGTGTTACACACTTGGAACAAAAAGGGTTTTAAAATGTGACGCCTTCCATGCCTAATGGTACGACAGTAAAAAATGAAAACAAGACCGTGTAAGTTTTAAGTAAATTTTTACAAACAAACAAAGAGAGCAATAAACTATTTTGATTTTTTAAAATAACTCAAAGTGCTGTGTTATCTGCTAGATGGCACATTTGCCCATGTGGAGTTTAATGTGGCTGCAGTTAAGTAATGGGGAAATGCCTTTCTGGAAACTGTGCTTACATACACACTGGGGGAATTCTTGTGTCTTTCAAGGAATCTGAGAATGTGGACCTCATGTGGAGTCAGTGAGGACAATTTGCCCACGTTGGAAGTTGGAAGGGCAGTTTTGTCATTATAATACTGTGTCTTCTCTCTCCCCCGCCCCAAGAATGAATGGCAGCCATGCACCTACATAAGAGGAACAGCTGAACTGGGCCATAGGAGCCACTGAATTGCACGCCTGTGACAGGAAGTCATGTTACTTTGTAGTCACATGACCGGAAGACGCTTGCTGTCGCTAAAATGGATTCTGCTCTGTGGAGTATCTTGGTATTTCTTTTCAGCTGCTCCTTTCTCAGGAAGAATACAAAAATAGGCAAGTTGTGTGGTGCCCCTGTTGTCTGCTGAAGCTCACTAGCAGCAAAGCCAGTTTGGTGTAGTGGTTAGGAGTGCGGACTTCTAATCTGGCATGCCGGGTTCGATTCTGCACTCCCCCACATACAACCAGCTGGGTGACCTTGGGCTCGCCACAGGACTGATAAAACTGTTCTGACCGAGCAGTGATATCAGGGCTCTCTCAGCCTCACCCACCCCACAGGGTGTCTGTTGTGGGGAGAGGAAAGGGAAGGTGACTGTAAGCCCTTTTGAGACTCCTTCAGGGAGAGAAAAGCGACATATAAGAACCAACTCTTCTTCTTCTTCTTCAAAACCTTCCAAAAGCAGGTGGGGGAAAAGAGAGAGAAGAAGAGCTGGTTTTTCATACCCTGGCTTTTTTCACTGCCCAAAGGAGTCCCTAAGTGGCTTCTAAACACCTTTTCCTTCCTCTTCACACAACAGACACCCTATGAGGTAGGTTGGCCTGAGAGAGCTCGGACAGAACTGTTCTGTGAGAACATCCTTAGGAGAACTCTGACTGGCCCAAGGTCACCCAGCTGGCTGCATGTGGAGGAGTGGGGGATCAAATCCTGTTCTCCAGATTGGAGGCCTCATCTCTTCACCACACCATGAAGGCACTTCGGGTGGTTCACGATCAAACTAAGGCAGCCAATCAGTGATCCGAAAGAAGAACCCTCTTCTGAAGCCAGACAGGCTGAGAGAGGTTTTTTTATTGAGATACAGTTTGATGCAGAATGGTGAATTGGTGCTTCATGTTCGGTGCTGACAACCACATCCTGTGGATCTTAGAAGTAACCCCAAGCATGGCACAGCCAGCTTGCTAAATGACCGGCAAGTCCTGATCATCACTCTGCCCACCTGCTTCCCAATAGGTGACATGAGGATCACCGTTGCCCTCCTTGCAGAGTTGTTGCGTGGATTCCTGAGATGAAAGACATTGCTTTCCCATAGCATGGGATTCCAGGCAAGTCTATCCTTCCAAATTAAGGTGACAGAGATGTGTATCACACGGGCCTGTGGCTTCCCCTGCACCTGTGCAACAATGTGTAGTTGAGAATTCTGAATAACAATATTTATTTACTTTATTTATAGCATGTTTTTCTCCCCAATGGAGACCTAAGGCAGCTTGCATTGTGTTCCTTTCACTTTTCCCACCTAGTTTGGTTGGCTTTTGGTTATGGAAAGTTAGGTAAGGTGAGGACGTCCTATCACTCCCTCCCATCTACCACGTAACTACCCATTGCTGAAGAGGGAGAGGTTTTTCAGGCCCAATTCCTGGGTTACAGAGACTCAGAGCAGTACTTTGAGCCATCTCAGTTATTTGTTGTTAGGTGCGAAGTCATGTCTGACCCATCGCGACCCCATGGACAATGATCCTCCAGGCCTTCCTGTCCTCTACCATTCCCCGGAGTCCATTTAAGTTTGCACCGACTGCTTCAGTGACTCCATCCAGCCACCTCATTCTCTGTGGTCCCCTTCTTCTTTTGCCCTCGATCGCTCCCAGCATTAGGCTCTTCTCCAGGGAGTCCTTCCTTCTCATGAGGTGGCCAAAGTATTTGAGTTTCATCTTCAGGATCTGGCCTTCTAAGGAGCAGTCAGGGCCTATCTCTAGGACTGACCGGTTTGTTCGCCTTGCAGTCTCAGTTCTGCTACCCTTCAACGCAGGGGCTGCATTCAGCTGAGAATATTTACGTCAAGCAAAGAGCTGCTTGTGCCAAGCAATGGTTCTCACTTTAATTTCTTGATCGGTTTGTCTTTAAATTTTGCCTTCCAAAAATCTTGACAGCTGAGGCATCATTTTTCTCAATTACATTTGGAAGGGTGCTTCCCCCCAGGCTGAGATGTTGCTTTCTGCATATGGGTGGCACATACCACCTGCATGGAAGCAGATAAGGCCTGGAATATTAACTCTTGTGCTGCCAGACCTGTGAAATGGAGATAGCTCTGGCCCACCTCACAAGGTGGTTGTGGAGCATCCATTATGTCCTTGTTTTAATTTTATTATTATTTAGATACCATCCTTCCATAGTGGCTCAGTAAGAATAACAAGCAAATCAGTTAACATTACAAGATTAAAAACAATTCGAAATTACATCTCATAATTAAATCTCCATTCAGCAGTGTTATCAGTGTAATCACAATTATTTCTAACGTAGAAACATTTTTGATGTTTTCCATGGAGGTTTTATATTGGGGGGGAGTTCGATATTGTTGAATCATTGGCTCCAACCAAAAGCTTGGTGGAAGAGGTCCATCTTGCAGGCCCTACAAAACTGTCAGTTCCAACAGGGCCTGGATCTCCGGTAGGTCTTTCCACCAAGCTAGGACCAGGACCCAAAATGTACTGGTTCTGATTGAGGCTAAATGTACCTCCCTGGGGCCGGCTGGTATTAACTGAGCGTAACGTTCTTTGGGGGGACATAGGCAGAGAGGCGGTCCCTTAGGTACGCGATCTCCAGACTGTGGCATTAAATATAACTTGATCTGGAATTCAGCCGGAAGTCATAGAATCATAGAATAATAAAGTTGGAAGGGATCTCATGGGTCATCTAGTCCAACCCCCTGCACTATGCAGGACACTCACATCCCAATTGCCCATCCACTGTAACCTGCCACCCTTTTGAGCCTTCACAGAATCAGCCTTTCTGTCTGATGGCTATCCAGGCTCTGTTTAAAAATTTCCAATGATGGAGAACCCACCATCTCCCGAGGAAGCCTGTTCCACTGAGAAACCGCTCTGTCAGGAACTTCTTCTGGATGTTTAGACGGAATTTCTTTTGAATTAATTTCATCCCATTGGTCCTGGTCTGTCCCTCTTGGGCAAGAGAGAACAATTCTGCTCCATCCTCCATATGGCACCCTTCTCTCTTGAGATCCAGGAGGACGTCTCGGTGGGTGTTTTCCCACCACTTTAACAGGGAGGCAGGACTTAAATACTTGAAGATGGTTATCAGATCCCCTCTCAGTTGTCTCCTCTCTAGGCTAAACAGACCAAGCTCCCCCAGCCTTTCTTCATATATCTTTGTCTCCAAACCCTTCTCCATCTTTGTTGCCCTTTGTTGCCCACATTCCAGTCAGTGCAGCTGTGGAAGGATAGGTCCATTGTGGGCCTTCTAGGAAGTTGCTGTAAGGACCTGGGTTACTGCATTCTGGACCAGTTGTTTCCAGGTCAAGGATAAGGGCAGGCCCACGTATAGTGAGTTACAGAAGTCCAGAGGTGACCATCTTTGGCTAGGGGCTCCAGGGCCAGGTAGGGCACTAGTAGCTTGGCTTGACAGAAGTGGAACATTTTTGTTACTAACTGTATGATGTACACCACCCTGAGCCGGTTCCCAGGAGGACGTCCTAGAAATTGAATTAATAATAATAATGACATGAAAAGTATCAGTAAGGCACAGGGCAGATTATATCCCCATATTTAGTCAGTTTGCCTTGGAGAGGGAGTAAACAGCATTTCTGTAATGGGGGCCATCAGCCCAATTAGCTACGCTCTGCATTCTCGGGTCATAGGAGAATTACCTACTCTCAGAGAAGCTCGATTTCAAACAGGCACAGCTATAATGATTGTTCTCGCTTTCCGAAGACGCCCTCGTGGGTTCCGACCCTGATTGAAATGCACAGCCCACGGTTTCTCCCAGGGCAGCAGGCGCTAAGAGCCCTTGAGAAAAACACAAATACTTTCACTTTAAATAAATGCCAATACTGCGGGATCAACGGAGCGGGGCAGATTGATACCCCGTTTATTAAAAAAGGCAACCCGCTTTTTGTTTAAGCCTCTGCGTTGCTTCGGTGGGCTTCAGGGAGTCCCCAGGGAAAGGCAGTCTTGCTGCTTGGGAGCCGTTAACAGGAATAGTTCCCTGGGTGCCTTGCTTCGGCAAGGAATGAGAAAGATGCCACATCGTTTGTGGCGAAGGGTAAAGATTGCATTGGAATGAAGGGAACGAGGCAGCAGAACAGGAATGCTTATTGGGCAACAAAAGGGCATTCTGGGAAGGCAACTGCAGGCAACTCCTTGGCAAAGGAGAGGTGTTTTGTCGTTTGGAAACCATAGAAGAGCATTGTCCCATGTCAACAGTAAAGGGGGACTGGAAAGGCTACGCTTGAAGACGGTCAATTTTACGTTCTTCCCACTGCGGTGCCTTCTATAACAAGCATCCTTAAGCCATCGCCGTCTCTTTCCCAAGTAAGGCATTCCCTTTCCAGGCAACGTCCATAAACTCATTCATTGCGTGGATCATAAACAAACCTGCCACGGAGGAGGAATTCCACAGGGCTAGTGTGTTAACTACCAGCGTACTTCCTGTGGCACAAACTGTCATGTCTTCGGTGCCTGCATGCATGTTAACACTCAGCAGATGCAGATCCAAAGAAAAACTAATAAGTTGGGCCAATGCCAAAACAACAGCATCCTGTTCTGTCCTATATCTAGAGGCAGTAGGCCTATCAGCTTCACTAGAAGGATCTGTTCATGCATTAGTGGGCTGGGGAAGCAGCGCTCTTTCCGAGTTAGGAGACTTTTTGTTGTTGTTTTTACACATTCACAATGGTTTAATATTTGGGGATGTCACTCAGACATTCCCTGACCTGGGTGGCCCAGGCTGGCCTGATCACAGCGGACCTCAGAAGCTAAGCAGGGTCAGCCGTGGTTAGTAACTGGATGGGGGCCCAGCAAGGAAATCTGGCCAGCTGGGTTTGATTCCCTGCTCCTCCACATGCTGGGTGACTTGGGGGCTCACAGTCCTGATAATGCTGTTCTCACAGAGTAGTCCTGGCCTCACCTCCCTCACAGAGTGTCTGTTGGGGGGGAGAGGAAGAGAAGTCCATTGTACGCTGCTTTGAGACTGTGAAAAGCGGGGTATAAAAACCAACTCTTCTTCTAAAGTTCCCACAATGATCTCTTCTGTGCTCATCATCAGGGCAAGGAAATCCCATTTCCCTTCATGCTGGGAAGACAATCATGTCATTGCCATAGTTTGCATACAGAAAGTTCTAGGTTTAATCCCCCCACATCTCCAGTATTGTAGGTGGCACAGGGGAAATATTGTCTCATTAAATATTTGAAGAATGGCCGCCAGTCAGATCAATTCAAGCAGGTAGCCGTGTTGGCCTGAAGCAGCAGAACCAATTTTGAGTCCGGGAGCTCCTTTAAGACCAACCCAGTTTTATCCAAGGTATGAGCTTTTCGTGTGCACGCACACTTCCTCAGATACAAGGCCAGACTACTAAACTAGGCAGCTGATTGGTCGGCTTCAGGAGAAAGGCCGCTTGATGGGACCACACATTTTAATTGCTCTTTTCCAACAATACTTTTCTTCATAGTTGAATCCATCCAGTATGCAGCTTTCTGCCAACGCTTCTGTCTCGGGTCAAAGCCAGGGATCACGTGGGTCTCTGTCAACCGGACAGCCGGGAAGGGGTGTGTGTGTGTGTGTGTGTGTGTGTGATGGAATGGAATGGAATGAAATTGTCATTCATCTCATGCTGGGATTGCGCCAGTTCTCACAGTATCCTGGATACATGTCAGGTGGCAAGCTTTCCGTCGTCCATCCTCTTTCATGCTGGGTTTCAGTTCTGAAGGCAACAGGCCGTTTTAAGCAACTTCTCCTTTTAAAGAACGACAGTATAGCTGCAGCTCTTATTTTCCCAGGGGCACTAGACTCTGAGCATTTCTCAAACCGGGGTCCAGGTGAACGGGAGCTGCAGGGGGAAGCTGTGGTTCAGTAGCAAAGCATCTATTTGGCACGTAAAGGTTCAATCCCAGCATCTCCAGTCAAAAAGGACCAGGTAACAGGTGATGTGAAAGACCTCTAACTGTGAACCCAAGGTCTGATTCAGGATCTTCCCAGGGGTTACACAGCCTTCCCCAGATGTTCGAATGGCCACTGACATCTGTTGGCATTGCTAGAACTCACTTCCCCCGTTGCTCTACAAAAGGCTTTCTCAACCAGGGTTTTGTGAAACCCTGGGGCTTCTTGGTGGCCCTGGAAAGGTTTCCCGAATGGGTGGGAGTTAATTATATCTGTTCTACATAATATATTTCTGGTAAGGGCTTGGAGGAGGAGCTGGTCTCATGGCTTAAGTGCCACTCAGCGCTTAACACCCACTTAGGGCGGCTGTCCCGCCCCTGAGTGCCTCCTCCTCCTCCAAGCAGCTTGCCTGTCTGTCCAGTGGCCAGCCAATCGCCTTATGTCCCCCAACCCTGACCACCCCCTCCTCCTTCCGCTTCCCTCTGAGGCTCGGAGGCTGCAGATCCCTGCTGAATGAGAGCTGCCCCTGCTGGTGAGTATCTTAACAGCTGCCTGCAGCTATTTCATGTCCTGGGGGGGTGGGGGGGAGAGGCCATCTGCAGAGTTCTTCCACCTGCACCCCCCCCCCCCAATCTAGCGCCCTTGTATTTCTGAATGCAACTGGCTTGGCTCCTAGTATATATATATAAGTTTGTTAAACATTAGGCTGCTTTACAGGCCTGGTCTCTTTCTCCACGATGGAAACAGTAAATGATCGATTGATTGACCAGCTCCTGCACCATACTTCCATGTCCACTTCTCTGTGAAGGGTCATGTAGCCACTTCTAGGCATCCTTCAAGCCTGAAAAATATTTCAGGGATTCCTCCAAGGTCAAGGTCAAAAGGCTGGTCTGATTCAAAACAAGGCAGTTTCATATCCCCAAGGATACTCCAGGGGTCTATAAGTCCTTTGCAAGGAAAGAGGGTGAGCTGTTCTCATTCCAAAAACTAATGTGAAGACAGTTCTTACTAGGCTAGGTTACCAACTCTAGGTTGGGAAATTCCTGGTGGAACCTGGAGAAGGCAAGTTTTGGGGATGGGAGTTTAATGTCATAGAGTCCATCTTCCAAAGCAGCCATTTTTCTCCAGGAGAACTGATCTCTGTGGTCTGAAGATCAGCTGTCATTCTGGGACATCTCCCAAGCCTTGCCTGGAGGTTGGCATCCTATTTCTTGTTCCAAGTAAACATTATGTGTAATACATGAAGTGCTGCATGGCCCCATTCAGATTAGGAGGAGGGGCTCCAGCTGTAACCCTCATTTTCATGACCCAAAATAGCCCTGGGGGGCTTCTAGGCCCACAGGCGAGGGGCACACATGCAAGTATTCAGTACATGAAAAGTTCCCCAATGTGGCATAAAGCCACAAACTGGGAGATTCTACTGCGCATCCTCAGACAATAATAGTCAATGGCAGTTCTCAGTTGACTACCAGAAGTCATTTCCTATTTCTGTGAAAAATTCTGGACATTTTTCTAGACCCCTTCCCATTTCTGTTCATAGAAGCGAGAAGCTTTTAACCAAAAAGGAAGTTTCTTTTCAGCATGAATCCCCATGCAATCAAAGGACGAGACGGATTAGAACTTGGGACGGGCTGTTTTGAGTGCTGGCCTTACAGAGTCAACTTCCTTCTCTAGAGGATAATCTAATCAGTTGCCTACTGATTCCTCATACTCACTTGATTGAGTTCCATTCCTCATACTCACTTGATTGAGAAGCAGAAGACAAATCGGGTAGAGAGACAATGATACAGATGCTGTGATGTCATTTCTGGATGCTCAGTAGGAAGTGACATCAAGGTGTCAATGACATTGCTTCTCCCCAGGTTAGAATCATAGAATCATAGAGCTGGAAGGGGCCATATAGGCCATCGTCCAACCCCCTGCTCGGGTTCTATCTCCTGAAATATTTCCACAGGATCTGTCTGTGCAAGTCTGCCTACCCTAATAGTTCACAGTGGCATCCAGATGGTAGCCATGCCTTGCCACGTTCCCTTTGGGAAGGGGCTGTCTGGAACATAGTGAATGCCATCAAAGGAGGGGTAAGCTGAGGAGAATCCACAAACATTTCATAATCAAAAAAGAGGCCCCCAGTTTGTTAACATTTGAGAGCCAACGGATTTGTACGCGAATTGACTTCTGGAGAGGACAGACACAACATTCTTGAGGGGCAGTACACTGTCTATTTTTTTAAAAAACTTTTATGTCTAGTCCTCCTTTCTCACTGGAATTCAAGGTGGAACACAGAGAAGAAGTCAATCAATAAGATGGAACATTCAATAAATAATAAAATAGGACTTGGGTTGTAGAACCAAGCAGAAGTCCAAAGCCAGAACTGAAGCCAAGCATAAATGTTAATGTGACACATTAAACGATGCAGAATTACACAACAGGATCCAACTCTCAGCCAACTATATGCCAGGGATTCCCACCCTGGCATCCTCAACAACTCTGGAGGGGGTCCACGGCCTTTCCCCTCCTGCCACGGCCTTCCCCTCAGCCACAAGCTAGGGAACACGTCACTTCCATTTTTCCCCCTTCCGAGTATGAGTGAGCTCTCTTGTAGTTTCTGCACCTTGGAGGGGGTGGAGCCTGCATGCCTACTCCCCCCATAAACCACCTCCTCTTTCTCCTCCCCTCAGTCCTCCTTGAACCTGTCTGTTACCATGGGTGATGATGTCACTTCCCGGGAGGGAGCATGGCAGGGAGGCGTGGCCAGCTGACATCACTTCCAGGGCTCCGCAAAGCCTGAAAAATTATTTCAGGGGCTCCTCCACAGTCAGAAGTTTTTCTAAAAGGCTGCTATGAGCTGTAGCACATAACATTTGTACTACACAATTTCCCTTCCTCCATGTGGAAGGTGCCCCAATTGAGTAGGAAATAATGAATATCAGCTCAAAGACCCAACGCCTTCAGAGAGAAATTCTCTGTCACAGGAATGTAATTGCCAAGCACAAGTTTTCTAAAACGCTGCGTGGTTGAGGCCAGAGAGGTTATCCAGCGACACAGAGAGGTTATCCAGCCAGTCATTAAACCATTTGCCATTGTTGATAACCAGGTGGGGAGGGCGAGGGGAGCTGTGCACTCCACTGTGCTTATCTAGTTCAGACACTTGTCGTAACCCTAATGCTTCCTGCTCGATAAAGTGGTGTTTGGGGAGGTGGGGGATGGGGCACGTTATCTGCAACCCATGCCAACAGCCAGAGTTGCAGGAAGACTGCCGAGGGTTACCAACTGGGTTGAGAAATCCCTGAAGATCTGGGGGAGGTGCCTGGGAAGAGCAATTAGAGGAGAGGCAGGTGCTACGGTTGACCGTCAGATGGCAGGAGGAATATGATGTGGGTGTGGTTAGCACTCCCAGTGTCATGATGCCACTGCTGGCACAACCTGGAAGTGACATCATCGTGTCGGGAGACACTCCGGCCTTTGCCCAGAACTCTATGCTCAAACCATAAGACTAGGAAATGTGAGACCCAGGATCAGAGCCTAACTCCTCCATAGAAGCTTGCTAAGTGACATTGGGATTTTGGCTTAAACTACCTCACAGGGTTGTTGCTGTGAGGGGAGAAAAATGGAGGAGTGGAGACGGATTTGTGCCGACCACCTTGAGCTCTTTGGAGGAAGGGTATGACCAATACATACTAAATTAAAATAACATATATTTTTGCAGAAATTTATTGACTATATGAGTGGTGTAGTGGTTAAGAGTGGCAGCCCTTCCCTATGGCTCAGGGCAGCTCACAAGATTTTAAGGCAGGGGTAGTCAACCTGTGGTCCTCCAGATGTCCATGGACTACAATTCCCATGAGCCCCTGCTAGCAAATGTCTGTCTGTCTAGGGTATTTATATGCTTTGTTGCATACAATAAATCCAGTACAAAAATAATTTTCTGCCGAAATTGTCAAAACCCATCCACTGCAATATGCTAAGATCTCTTGAACTGAGTGGCAGTCCTAATTTCCCCCTAGAATTCATGCCACTGACAAGAATAAATTTCATTCCTGCATTTTCAGTTGCACACCCTTTAACTATGCTTAGGTCTATTGCCTGAAAATGCTCCTGTAAAAATAACTCATTCTTGAGGATGAGGAATGGACCCTAAGTAGAATGGACAAGGAATGGACCCTAAGTCGATTCAAAATACATCAAGGTGTCTTAGGATGCAGTCCTGAAAATACTTAGGGTTGAGAGATGCTTGGAGGTTTTGTGGGTGGGGACTGGGGGTAACAGGTGCTGGGAATGGGGGGAGGAGAATGCTATGGAGTCCAACCTCCAAAACAACCATGTTCTCCAGGGGAACTGATCTCTGTAGTCTGGAGACCAATTATAATAGCAGGGGAATCTCCAGGTGCCACCTGGAGATTGGCAACCATACAGGAGGAAGCTTTGCTGCGCTCAGTGGGACTTATTTCTGAGTAAATATACTGAGACGTGCACTGTGCCTTATACTTGATAACAGAAGTTCCTGATTGGGAAGCTCATAGGAGTTAAGAATGAATCTGATTCCAAAGGCCTGCACTCTCTCACAAATACAGATGGGTTTCTCCTAATCCTTCACAATCAAATGAGAAGAAATAAAGGGCAACCTTTTCTCCTTGCTTTTTTAGAAACAAAAAGAGGATGCTAGTTTGCTCTTATAGAGTAGCCAGAACGATAAGCACCAACTTCCTAATCTCAGATTCCGGCAGCCTGACAGAGTGGTGCTTGATAAAAACCATGAATGTTGACGCTACATAGTAGAGAGCTGCCTGAAATTATTTCGAGCTACGGTTTACTTGGCATTAGAATTAGAAGTCCGTTTCACGTACATCCTCTCAACCAGCTTCCAGAACAAGAGGTACCCATAGGAATGCCAGTCCCCAGCCTTAGCAATTTAGATCAGTTCCCCTGGAGAAAATGGCTGCTTTGGGAGGGGGGCTCCATAGCATTATACTCCACTGAGGTTCCTCTGTGCCCCAAATCCCGCCCACTCCCGGATCCACCCCCAAAGTCTCCAGGCATTTCCCGATCCAGAGTTGGTAACCATAGTCTTTGTCCCTGATATAGTCTTTGTCATACCATGGACGAGAATGCTGGAAGGGAAGGGAGCATGTGAAGGGTGGGCGCTACTCAAACAAGAGCTATTGCATGCTCAATCAATGACTATTCCAGAAAGACGAAAACACTGCAGGAGCTCTAAGAAGCCTATTTGGATGAACAGAGAACTTCAAGAGGAACTAAGAAAGAAAAGGAAAATGTTCAGGAAATGGAGGGAAGGACAGAGCTCTAAAGAAGAGTACCTACAGGTTACTAGGCACTGTAGATCAATCATCAGAAAGGCCAAAGCTGAGAGTGAGCTAAGATTGGCCAGGGAAGCCCATTGTAACAAGAAAAGATTTTTCAGTTATGTGAGGAGCAAACGTAAAGTCAAGGAGGCAATAGGCCCACTGTTGGGTGCAGATGGACAAACTCTAACGAAAGATGCAGAGAAAGCAGAAAGGCTTAGTGCCTATTTTACATCAGTTTTTTCCCACAGGTCAAAGTGTTTAGGCACATCTAGAGATGGCTGTAGCCAAAGGATAATGTCTGGGTGGCAGGTTAACATGGATAGAGAGATTGTCGAGAGGCATTTAGCTGCACTGGATGAGTTCAAATCCCCTGGTCCAGATGAAATGCACCCGAGAGTACTCAAAGAACTTTCCAGAGAACTTGCACAGCCCTTGTCCATCATCTTTGGAACCTCTTTAAGGACTGGAGATGTCCCGGAGGACTGGAAAAGAGCAAACGTTATTCCGATCTTCAAAAAAGGGAGGAAGGATGACCCAGGAAACTACAGACCAGTGAGTCTGACCTCTGTTGTGGGGAAGATAATGGAGCAGATATTAAAGGGAGCGATCTGCAAACATCTGGAGGACAATTTGGTGATCCAAGGAAGTCAGCATGGATTTGTCTCCAACAGGTCCTGCCAGACCAACCTAGTTTCCTTTTTTGACCAAGTAACAGGTTTGCTGGATCGGGGAAATTTGGTTGATGTCATTTACTTGGATTTTAGTAAAGCTTTTGACAAGGTTCCCCATGATGTTCTGATGGATAAGTTGAAGGACTGCAATCTGGATTTTCAGATAGTTAGGTGGATAGGGAATTGGTTAGAGAACCGCACTCAAAGAGTTGTTGTCAATGGTGTTTCATCAGACTGGAGAGAGGTGAGTAGCGGGGTACCTCAGGGCTCGGTGCTCGGCCCGGTACTTTTTAACATATTTATTAATGATCTAGATGAGGGGGTGGAGGGACTACTCATCAAGTTTGCAGATGACACCAAATTGGGAGGACTGGCAAATACTCCGGAAGATAGAGACAGAGTTCAACGAGATCTGAACACAATGGAAAAATGGGCAAATGAGAACAAGATGCAATTTAATAAAGATAAGTGTAAAGTTCTGCATCTGGGTCAGAAATGGGTTTAAACTTCAAGTACAACGATATAGGCTAGATATCAGGAAAAAGTTTTTCACAGTCAGAGTAGTTCAGCAGTGGAATAGGCTGCCTAAGGAGGTGGTGAGCTCCCCCTCACTGGAAGTCTTCAAGCAAAGGCTGGATACACACTTTTCTTGGATGCTTTAGGATGCTTAGGGCTAATCCTGCTTTGAGCAGGGGGTTGGACTAGATGGCCTGTATGGCCCCTTCCAACTCTATGATTCTATGATTCTATGATTCTATGATGTGTAAAGAGGTGTTTATGAATTTCCTGTCATGCCACCTGGAGCATAACTTTAAATAACAACTTTGGGCACTGCATTGAACAGAGGTGGCAACGTTTCCCCTCATGAGAGTAAAGCTGTTTGTAATATGTATAATTCTGAGCAGAAAGATGGCGAACTGGGAAAGGGTAAAGCAGACCCCCTCCCCTTCCTCCTGCCACCCCTGTACTCAAAATCACCTATTCACGAGGAGACGTTGCCAGCCCTGGGTTGGAAATACATGAAGATCTTGGGGGGGGGGGGGACCTGGGGGAGGGGCAGGATCTCGGCAGGGTACAGAGACATAGAGTCAGCTCTCCAAAGGAACCATTTTCCCCAGGGGAATTCATCTCTATTTTCTGGAGATCAGTTGTAATTCTGGGAGATCCCCAGGCCCCACCTGGAGTCTGGCAACACTAACTACACCACACGGACTTCCGAAGCACCAGGATTTTCAAAATAAATAATAATTCCTCCCACACCATGTTTTCCTCCTATTATTTGTGGTGTATAATCTAGGTCAGTGGTTGCCAGACTCCACACAGGTCTAGATATAGACGTTCCCCATCACACACAGCATGACATCACTTCTGGGGAAAACCAGAAGTGATGTCACAGTGCTCTAGGAATCAATGGAAACTGTGGTTTCACCATTGAGTTTCTGGTGACTCCTAGAGTGACATGATCTCACTTCTGGAAATGAGCTCTAATTCCAGGGAATCCCCAGGTCCCACCTGGAAACCGGCATCCCTAGAAGTCAACGGCTTCCCCCACTTACAAGCACTTTCCCTAAACGTTTGGCTGCTTTCATCGGCTAGCACGTGGCTGTGAAATGGAGAAATCCCTTCCTGATCAAGGCATTAGCAGTGATTTGCTATCTCTTCAAGATAAAAGCAAATAACCTTCACGCAATCTTAATAGCTCTTTCCCCTCATGGTTCCGAGTTGAATTTGATAACATGAATCTGTACTGAGGGTTATTTGCAGCCTGGAGAGATAAGCCCAAGAATAATAATAAAAAAACCCTTTGGCACCAATGATTTTCAGGTCCTTAAAGCCTATGACTGTCCCCTCACAAAATATAGGCAGAGCATGCCTTACTTGTCCGAGGCAACTCTGCAAAGAAAGGTGATTTTGTACCGGCCTCTGGCTTGGGGTTGGGATTTCCAGTGGGGATACGCTGCCCCCAGCCTTCAAACAGGCAAAGGCTTTCTTGTCCAGATGTTGTAGACCAGGGGTAGTCAAACTGCGGCCCTCCAGATGTCAATGGACTACAATTCCCATGAGCCCCTGCCAGCAAATGCTGGCAGGGGCTCATGGGAATTGTAGTCCATAAACATCTGGAGGACCACAGGTTGACTACCCCTGGTTTAGATGATACAAGAAAAAGATGAACCCGGCATTACAGGTCTGTTCTGAAAACCACTGTGAGATCCAGCCAAGTGTCTCCTGCAGCCTTTCTTGGCCTTTTTACTGTCGAGAAACCCCTGAAACATTCTTCAGGCTTCAAGAACCCCCAGAAGTGGTGCAATCATGTGGAATACGGGCTGATCCTGCATTGAGCAGGGGGTTGGACTAGATGGCCTGTATGGTCCCTTCCAACTCTATGATTCTATGATTCTAAGATGGTGGGGAAGCATAGCTGAGTACATGCCCACCTGGAGCCACTCTCCTTCCCAACGCCTCCAGGCCCATCACTGGATATTTTGAGAGGGGGTGGGCACGTCAGCATGACCTTATACGGTCATATCATCCGATAAATATTTAACAAATTAAAAAAAAACATATACAAGATGAATTACCGTATACACTCGCATATAAGCCGACCTGCATATAAGCTGAGGCACCTAATTTCCCACAAAACCTGGGCAAATTTATTGATTCGCAAATAAGCTGAGGGTGGGAAATGCTTCCTCATCACAGGCTTTCCCATCCATCCCCCCCCTCCAACAAATACAGAACAGACAAGAGGATGAATAGCTGCTGGTTTTTGTACCCTGCTTTTCACTAACGAAAGGATTCTCAAAGCGGCTTACAATTGCCTTCCATTCCTCTCTTGAAGCCAGGCACCCTGAGAGAGCTCTGACAGAACTGCTCTGCTGCCCCTCAGATAAAAGAAGAAACACTAGGAGAAAGAAACAGTAAATCCCAAAGCACACCCAAAACTCATCCCACCCCACCCCACCCACAGAAACCAAAGAACTTTGGAAGAACTGATTAAGAAGAAAAAGAAGTGAAGGCAAAAGGAGAAAAAGATCACTATCCCTTAGCCAAATCGTTGATGTCCTACAAGCTGCCAGAGCAAGCTCAGCTAATGCAACGATTGGTTAGCTGGAGCAGGCTTTTATTTCAATTCCTGTATATACCTGCATATAAGCCGAGGAGGACTTTTTCAGTGCGGAAAAAGGTGCTGAAAAAACGGCTTATACGCGAGTATATATGGTAACTCCCACCCAATCAGGAAACCCTTCTAGAGCGGTCAAGAAACCCCAGGGTTTCACCACCCCCTGCAATGAGTGTCATTTCATTTATGGAATCCACGTTTCTCCACGGGAGACCCAGACAAGCAGACACATGTTCCATCAGTCAAATGGTCCAGCATTAAGCACAAAGTTAATGTGAACTCTTGAGAAAATAAATGGGAAGCTCATTAAGCAGAAAGGACCGTGGAGGGACATGCTGTGGAATGCAGAGCAAATGCCAGGGGCACCCAAGTTGGCATTGGTCAGAAGAAGCCAGGAGACTGGGCTACTGTCTGATGGACTTTGGCCAGTTTGACCAGAACAGAACAAAGCAAAGCAGACCCTCCCGCAGAGAGCATGGAGGCCAGCCAAAGGGAGAGGAGCGAGCGGCTGGAAACCTGGATCTGAAGGTCTGTAACATTCAGTTAAAAAGAAATGTTTTACAAAAGGTGAAACAGCTTTCCTCCTCTCTGTTGTATGTATGTACATATTGACAGTCTCTTAGCAACGGCGGTTTCCCCCACCCCTGCTTTGTTTGGCTGAATTGCACAAGATTTGCCTAGTCACATCAGTTAAACAGCAGACGCTGGATGCCAACGGAGAAGAATGAAGAAAGAATTCTGCTTCTCCTCTTCGAAAGAACAGAGTCAGGCGTGTTTGGAGGAGGCCATCTAAGTTTAACTCCTCTGTTGCCAACTAATGAGTTTTATGTCTTTTCACTCATTTCTGTTCATTTAGGCAATTGGGATGATAGTCACAATGGGATACCCCCCTCCCCCCACCCACCCACGGCTCTTTATTGGGTTAAAAATGTGTTTTAATTTCCATGGAAGCACAGAAGCTTTTCACGGTATCCTGATCCTCCATGTTTCCCATTTAAGGGGAAAATGCTGTTCAAACAAATTACAAAGATCGCCTAACTCCAGTGGTAACAAGAGAAAGAAATTTTACATACAAAAATAGAATCATGTCTTACGTGACATATACATGAAGATACATTTAACTCATTTTGGAAAGATTAACTCCCAAAAGCTTAACCTTCTTCAATTCCAAGTCCGGGTAAGAAATAAAAGAAGAAAAGTCCTATATAAGATGAAACAGAAGGCACACAATGGTCAAAGAGGCTCATCCCTCCACTGAAGAAGTGGGCCTGTGTCTTTGCATGCAGAAGGTTCCAGGTTCTATCCCTGGCGTCTCCCGTCAAAAGGACCAATGTGAAAGACCTCTGCCTGAGACCATGGGCAACCACTGCCAGTTTGACTATACAGTACAGATCTGTTTCCTGATGCCTTTGGCAGGTGGGGGTTAAGGCATATTCCCCTGCCGGTTAGGGGAGCCTGGGCTATCCAGATCAGGGCAAATTGTTATGGTCCAGTCACTTCTTATATAGTGACCCGGGTGTGGCAGCATCGATCTGCACCTGTTTATTTGCTGCAGGGTTTTGTATCCAGGATGCATCGTTCTAAAAATGACTCTTGTGGTGAGGAGCCCACTAGCACCATCTCCAGCTTACCCTGAGGACAGTCCAATGGGGCCTCATATTCAAAACAACCCATCTCACTGAGTGCTTCCTGCAGTTATCACACAACAGCTGTGTGCATCCATCTGGTCTCCTGGCTGTCCCTCCCTGCCCTGTTTCCGTCTCTTGCCCTCTCATTATGAAAGTACCACAGGCGACGGTGAAGGTTAGTTATGAGGTGACTGGGGGAGAATGCGCTTGAATGCATGAGACATCCAGGAGGGACTGGTCAGGATAGAATCTTCCTGTCTAGCCGTTCTGGGACCCAAATGGTTGAAATTAGCAGACTTTCTCCTTCTGGTTTCCGTGTGCTTTGGATTGAGCTATTGGTCAGCATGACCCGTTCCACTGCTAAGAGTTTGTTAGTCCAGCCCATTATTTGTCTTGTGCACGTGTCCTAAGAAAGAAAGAAAGAAAGAAAGAAAGAAAGAAAGAAAGAAAGAAAGAAAGAAAGAAAGAAAGAAAGAAAGAAAGAAAGAAAGAAAGATAGGACTTTGGCCCACTTTACAATGGTACAATGAGTGGGCATGGCCTGTCCGAGGTAGGGCCCAATCAGGATGCGCAAAGTGCATCCAGATTGGACCCTGCCTCGGACAGGCCACACACAGTCTCTGCCCACCCACTCCTTAGGTTGTTATTTTAATAGCAAAGTGCTCTTTATCTGTTGTCTGTCTCGGGTTCCTAAAAGAAGATAGTGGCCTTTGGCAAATGGTCTTGCTAGTTACCCCCCTCTAGTTCAGCTAATTCCCCCCTAATACATTAAGAGGGAGCACTGGGGTACACTGGGGATCTCCTGGTTTTACAGCTCATCTCCAGGTGACAGAGATCAGTTCCCCTGGAGAAAATGGCTGCTTTGGAGGGGGGACTCCATAGCATTATACTCCAATGAGGTCCCTGCCCACACCAAATCCTACCCATTCCTAGTTCCACCCCCAAAGTCCCCAGATATTTCCCAACCTGGAGTTAGACACTTTACTGCCTTTCCGTTTGGGTCAACGTGGCTTTTTCAGACTTACATCTGAGCACTCCTCTTATGGTCAACTCAAGAAGCCGATAAAGCTGTGAGATTTTTTTGCCTTCCAGGGGATAGATAATCTGGCTCTTCTCATGTTTTCCTTTGGCTGGGTCTTCCGCAGGGTCTGTAGCACCAGAGCCAGTTTAAGGATGTACAGAGCCCTAGCAGAGTACAACTGTGGTGGGCGCAGCCAGACTGGGGGCAAAGGGCCCCCTCCCCACAATGGAAAGGGCTGTCACTCTAAGTGCCCTTAAAGAGGAAAAGGGAGGGAAGGAGAAAGGCTATGACCCTGATCCATGGGGAGGAAGGCATCATGTGGGGCCGCTGGAATCACAGGACCTATAACAGGTGTTACATGGATAAACCAGCCCTGCCTCCTGGCATCTTGCAAAACTATTGATCATCATCATCAGCCTTTTTGGACTGGGGTCACTGAGACTGATGCTGCAGTTACAATTTCCCAGCATGTTTTCACCACATCAGATTCTAAATGTAGACTTCGAATATCAACGATATAGGCTAGATATCAGGAAAAAAATTTTCACAGTCAGAGTAGTTCAGCAGTGGAACAGGCTGCCTAAGGAGGTGGTGAGCTCCCCCTCACTGGCAGTCTTCAAGCAAAGGTTGGATACACACTTTTCTTGGATGCTTTAGGATGTTTAGGGCTGATCCTGTGTAGAGCAGGGGGTTGGACTACATGGCCTGTATGGCCCTTTCCAACTCTATGATTCTATGATTCTATGATTCTATGATTCTATTTGCCTGGCCTTCTACATCCGTGGCTTTCTCCTATTGCTGGTCAGGAGTCCAACTGTGGCATGTCCCATCTTCCATCACGTGTCCTGCACTGTAATCAACCAACACATGACTAGATCCCGACTGTCGGATCCAGTCGGTTTAAAGTGAAATGGACCAATAACACGCACCAGCAGGAAGATTTAGTGTGCTGTACTGTATGTAACTTGGGGTTTTCAGGGGTTATTCCCTAGCTCAGTTTCAGTTCAGTTTGCTCTCTGCATCATCATGCTGGGGTCAGAATAAAGAGCTGAAATGAACTCCCAATGTCCTGGTCTCTGAAACCAGGGATTTAACAGTGGAGTCCTCATTTTTGACTTAAGGTTAACTTTCTGGAGCGTTCCTAGAAAGCGGGCAGTATGTTTCTTGCAAATTCGCTTTCTAACATGATCATGTTAAAAAATGTAAAAACAAATATGGAGGGGAAAGGGGGAAGGACGAGAGGAGAGGCAGATAGTAGGTGAAGTTGATACATATCTGGGATGCCATTGAGGAGGGAACGGAGGAGGAAGCAGTTCCGGAGCGCCCTCATTGGATTACCGCATCTTCCAAGAGGAGGGGGAGAAATCACAGTTTCTGAGGATTCTCAAACTGTGCCGCAAACAGAGATTGCATTCGGATCTGCTCCTTATTCCACAGGAGCTTAGAAAGCCCACTGTGGCACTTTTTGTGGCTGCAGAAACAGCCTGAGAGCTGGGCCCATTCTGCACACATTGGCTAATGCACCTTCAATGCACTTTAGAAGCAGATTATTCTGTTCTGCACAGGAAAATCCAGCTGCAAAAACACATTGAAAGTGCATTATCCTCCTTGTGCAGAATGAGTCTAAGTCTTAGATCTCTAAGGATTTTTGAGGAGCTTGTTCTGAGGTGAGACGGAGCAGTCCATCACTCCAAGAAGATTCTTCTGGTCCTGAAAGCAGTGATGGCTGACTCCTGTTCTTCTCCGTGACTGCTGACGTGTGCGGCGACTGCACGGTCTGAGTTGGGAAATTCCTGGAAATCTTAGGGGCTGAGCCTGGTGAGGGGAGGATCTAACTTCAGCAGGGTGCAATGCCGTAGACTCCAACTCCCAAAGTAGCCATTTTCTCCAGGGGGAATGATCTCAGTTGTCTGGAGACCAGGTGTAATTCCAGGCGCCCTCCAGCAACTACCGGGAAATTGGCCACGCTAGGTGACTGCCACAAGGTCTGCTTTGGCATCGCCTGTTGAACTAAGCTCTGACAAGGGTCTTCCAGCAGTATGGGGTGTGTGAGGTGATCAGCATGCTGTTGACACCAGAGTCTACCTGACTTTTCCATCTCACCCAGGAGCTGAAGTAACGATCTCCGTGAGGATGTCTCTGGAAGCTTTGCTGGGTTGGCTGACGGCTAACAAACCGGAGCCAGATCCCAATAAAACAGAATTGTCAGGGAGCGTGATCTGAGGAGACACAAACATGACTGTGCTGGACAGGTTCATGTAATCTCCCAGACAATGCCTGAGCCTCAGCTTTGCTCACGAACGTTCAGCTGTTGCCTCCGGCTGCTGGAAATATCTTTTAACAGTTCCATCTGATGCACCAGCTGCACCTCGCCCTGAAGAGGAGGGACTGTGTGGCCATTATGCTTGCCTTGGTGAACTTGTGGGTTCGTTCCTGTCGTGCCGTCCATGTCAGGCGCCTCCTGAAGAGAGCTGAGAAGCTGGGGCATGCCATGGGTAGAAGAACACGAGTTGTTGTTTATACTCTGCTTTTCTCTAGCTCCAGGAGTCTCAAAGTGGATTAAGATCGCCTTCCTCTCACCACAACAAGCACCTTGAGAGACAGGGGAGGCTGAGAGATGTCTGAGAGAACTGTGACTGGCCGAAGGTCACCCAGAAGACCTGATGTGTCTCAAAGTGGCTTACAATCGCCTTTCCTTCCTCTCCTCACAACAGGTACCTTGTGAGGTGGGAGGGGTTGAGAGAGTCCTGAGAGAACTGTGACTGGCCCAAGGTCACCCAGCAGGCCCCATGTGTCTCAAAGTGGCTTACAATCACCTTGCCTTCCTCCCCCCACAACAGGTACCTCGTGAGGTGGGAGGGGTTGAGAGAGTCCTGAGAGAACTGTGACTGGCCCAAGGTTACCCAGCAGGCTTCATGTGGAGGAGTGGGGAACTGAACTCTGTTCTCTAGGTTAGAATCCAGTGCTCTTGGCCACTGCACCATGCTGGCTCTCAAGCAGGATATGTGCAAATAATACATCCAGTCCTGGATAAACGTGTGAGCCAGCTTTTTGTTGCAGTTAATGTGTTTACAAGATAGGAGCAAGGCTGTTAGCAAGAAGATGTTGTTACTTCATCGAGTTACCATAATCTGGAATTGACTTGACACTTCTTCTCTCTCAGTCCCGTTGCTGCAGTGGTTAAAAACAGCCACCTGTAATCTGGAGACCCGGGTTTGATTCCCCACTCCTCCACATGCAGCCAGCTGGGTGACTTTGGGCCAGTCACAGTTCTTTCAGAGCTCTCTCAGCCCCACCTCCCTCACAGGGTGTCTGTTATGGGAGAAGGAAGTAGCTTTGGGACTCCTTCAGGGAGTGAAAAGCAAGGTACCAAAACCTCCAGCTCTTCTTCTTCTTACAGTACGGGAGAGGACAGTGCGTGTGAGGCAAAATGGGGTGATCCTGCGAGCAAGCAAGAGATTAATTTGGAAAACACACAGGAGGTATGAGTCGGCATGACTCTGGTTTGGACACAACCTGTGCATGCTAGGTCAGCCCGACTTCAGAGGCGCTCTTGGTAACAGGATTGCCTGGCTCTGCAAAGTAAAGGTCCTGCAGACAGAGAGAGCTCCTACCCGCTGGGACAAACACTGTGCAGTCCAAGAGACATGGTCAAGAGCTTCCTGGTCTCCACCAGCCACTTGGGATATGGATTCCAGTGGGCACTTCTGCAGTAGAAAAGCAAAATTTGAGTGCAGTAGCACTGTAAGGACCAACGAGATTTGCAGGGTATAAGATTTTGAGAGTCCAAGCTTCCTTCATAAGATACCTCCACCAATTCTGATGAAGGCAGTGCTGACTTCAAAAGCTTATTCCCTGGAAATCTGGTTGGTTTGCAGGTACTTTTGGGCTCATCCCATGCTCTGAGGCACAGAGAAAGTGCATTGCAGGTTAACCAGTTATGAGCCATGGGCATGGTGCACATTTGTACTCATAGTTCACAGTGCAAACATAACATTCTCAGTTGCCAAGCAAAGCTTCTGCAAAGACTGTTTGCTCTACAGTCCTGCCTGCAGGTGCATTATCTGCCCATCCAGGGAGCATTTCCTCCTCTTCCTCCACGTTACCCACTTAATGCCTCCCGGTGTGATGGACATGTGCCAGTCTGGGAAGAGAGCACAGTATTGGGAGAGTGGTTATGACAGAAGAGTTTTGGACGGTCATAGAAGTGTGAGAATGAATGCAGTAAACAAATCGCCCAAGAAGTCTATTGCAAAACAAAGGTAATCTTACATTTATTAATGTAAACCGCTCGGGGAGCGGTATAAATAAAACAGTAAGGCTAAAGGGGGTGGGCTTGGCCCTGGAGTGACAAGAATTCCAGCCAGTCGGGTGAGGGGCCAATCGGAAGGCGCAAATCAGGATTTCATTATTCGCTTCTATATGTGGCTCCCGTGAGTGGATTTTCCTCTGCATGGAATGCCAGAATTAAATGGGAATATCCACAAGACATCATGCTCATTCCGATCACAACACGGTCTGAGTGCTCATTCCGGGAATGACTCAGTATGAGCATTCATTACGAGCACAATTTATAGCATTCTCAGCAATTTCCTCCTTAAATACAGAGAAAAACAAAAGCTATTTTTGTATTTTAGAGGGGAAACTGGAAGGGGGCTGTTTTGGAAGCATCTCTCTGTATCATCCTTTTTCAACCCTTTGATGGTGGAGTAACCCCTGAAAAATTTTGCAGTCTTTGAGGCAACCTTGAAGTGATGTTAGGTTGTCATGCCACCCTACCACACCCCTGGAAGTGACATGTCACCAGAAGTGGCATGTCAACTCCCTTCTCCCTTTAACTCACCCAGAGATTAAAAAAACTAAACAACCTCCCCCAACCAACCCAAGCCCCAAAGCAGTCCAGACCCCCCGCTCTTTTCATATGAACCATTTCTCCCTCAAGAGCCTCTTGTGGCACAGAGTGGTAAGGCAGCAGACATGCAGTCTGAAAGCTCTGCCCATGAGGCTGGGAGTTCAATCCCAGCAGCCGGCTCAAGGTTGACTCAGCCTTCCATCCTTCCGAGGTTGGTAAAATGAGTACCCAGCTTTGCTGGAGGGTAAACGGTAATGACTGGGGAAGGCACTGGCAAACCACCCCGTATTGAGTCTGCCATGAAAACGCTGGAGGGTGTCACCCAAAGGGTCACACATGACCCGGTGCTTGAACAGGGGATACCTTTACCTTTATTTCTCCCTCTTTCATACCCGATCATCTCTATATTTTCTCTGTATGTATGATCCAGATTAAATTATATGTATGATGTTAGGGACCATTTTACTAATTTTCAGAACTGCCTCTAAGATTTCTTGCCAGATACTCTCTTCGTATACACTGGTAGAGTGTCTCGCTTGTCAACAACTCTCGTGTTGCTTATTAGTCTCCTAGAATTTCTAATTCTCCCATCATATATTCAGGATACAGGTCTCTTTCTAGTAACACAGACTTGTCCGATCTTGGGAGCCAACTAGGGTCAACACTTAGATGGGAGACCGTCAAGGAAGGCTCTGCAGAGCAAGTCAACAGTAACCATCTCTGCTTCTAGTCCCATGGGCTTGGAACCATCTTTAAAAAAAATAAAGAGAATAAAATTGTAGATGTTTTATTATTTTAACTATTGATTGACTGTACACATTACAATTGTACATTGTCCTGTGGATGTTTTAATTTGATGGTTTTCGTTAACTGCCCAGAGCCTGTTTGTCACCGAGGGTGGTATATGAGCCTAATAAATAAAAAACTTGCCTTAGAAACCTCTTGCAGGAGTTGCCTTAAGTGATTCGCAAATTTTTAGGGTTGCAACTTGCTCTAGGTTGGGAAGTTCCCAGAAATTCAGGGGTGGAGCGAGGATGGGGATTGGGAAGGGAAGAGACCTCAGCAGGGCAGAATGACATAGACTCCACCCTCCAAAGCAGCCTTTTTCTCCTGGGGAACTGATCTCTGTTGGCCGGGGAGGAGTTGTAATTCTGGGAGCTCTCCAGCCACCACCAGGAGGCTGGCAACCTTAAAACTGTTGGCAAAAAACATATGTAAAGAAGTAGCCCCCACTGATCATGAAAATCAACCCAGTGTTCAGTGTGGGAGTCCCAAGGGGAAGGAGAGAAGCAAAGTGCATTGTTACATGAGAACCGCAAAATCCACAGAGTTGGAAGGGGCCATCCAGGCCATCTAGTCCAACCCCCTGCTCTACGCAGGATCAGCCACAAGTATACAGGATAAGGATCTGTCCAGCCGCTGCGTGAAGACTGTCAGTGAGGGGGAGCTCACCACGTCCTTAGCCAGCCCAGTCCACGGCGGAACTAGACTCACAGAATCCTAGAGTTGGAAGGGGTCATCCAGGCCATCTAGTCCAGCCCCCCGCTCAGTGTAGGATCAGCTTCAAGCATCCAGCATATATATCTGTCCAGGTACTGCTTGAAGAAGGCCAGTGAGGAGGAGATCAACACCCCCTTAGGTAGCCCATTCCACTGCTGAACTAGACTCCTAGAAACATAGAGTTGGAAGGGGCCACTCAGGCCACCTACTCCCACCCCCTGCTCAATGTGGGAGCAGCCTAAAGCATCCAGGATAAGGATCTGTCCAGCTGCTGCTTGAAGACTGCCAGTGAGGGGGAGCTCGCCACCTCCTTAGCCAGCCCAAAACACTGCAGAACTACTCTGTCAAAAGTTTTCCCCTGATATCTAGCTGATATTGTTCTACACGGTACTTAAACCCATTACTGTGAGTCCTCTCCTCTGCTGCCAACAGGAGCCTTCCCTCTAAGTGACAGCCTTTCAAATGCTCAAAGACAGCCATCCGGCCCCCTCTCAAGCCCCTCTTCTTTGACGCAAGCCTACGACACTGCAGTGTTGTGAAACTCGGGCATGTTCACAGCGGTCCACGTTTAGCACATGTGCTGAATGGAAAATGTGAAGCTGCCCCCTCTGGCTTGTTATTGCAAAGGACGACTTTCCAGAGAGAGGCAGGCTCCCAATAGCATAAGTCTAAATTCGGAAGTTGAGCCAAAAGGAATGAAACAACCCCCCCCCTCCCCCAATCCACATTTGGCCATCTGACTACACAAACAAGATGCTTATCTGACAAAAGGGGGATTAGAAGTGACCACGAAAGCTTAGATGGGAAGGAAGAACAGTCTTACATGTTTTGACTTCATCCATGCTGAGAATTGTCCAAGGCTGCTGAAGCAAAGACCTGTAGAAGTTGGGAGTCTGATGTATTTCAGAACTCCGAAGAGCCTCTTGTGAGTCCCTTGGACTGCAAGGTGAACAAACCGGCCAGTCCTAGAGGAGATCAGCCCTGACTGCTCTTTAGAAGGCCAGATCCTGAAGATGAAACTCAAATACTTTGGCCACCTCATGAGAAGGAAGGACTCCCTGGAGAAGAGCCTAATGCTGGGAGCGATCGAGGGCAAAAGAAGAAGGGGACGACAGAGAATGAGGTGGCTGGATGGAGTCACTGAAGCAGTAGGTGCAAACTTAAATGGACTCCAGGGAATGGTAGAGGACAGGAAGGCCTGGAGGATCATTGTCCATGGGGTCACGATGGGTCGGACACGACTTCACAACTAACAACAACAACCCATAAGGAATTTCCCACCATGGACGTTTCCTACGCTAAAATAATCTTGGCTTGCCTCCCAGGGTTCTGGTTCAGGGTTTATAGAACTTTTATTATCTATACTATAGATTTATTCCTGATCCAGAAGTATCAGTGGAGTTGACCATTCCGCACATAGGATAATGCACTTTCAATGTGCTTTGGAAGCTGGATTTCCCTGTGCAGAACAGGAAAATCTACTTCTAAAGTGCATTGAAAGTGCATTATCTATTGTGTGCAGAACCTTAGTCAGAAATCATAGGGCTGCAGCCATGCAGAGAATTCTTTACGGTCACAAAATCCTGAGAAGCTTTAGTAGAAGGACAAGCAAGGAATTTCTCAGAGACTCTTCAGCATCTTCACCAAACTACAGTTCCCAGGATTCTTTGCGGGAAGTTGTGTGTTTTAAAAGAGTATAAAACTAATATAAGGTCCTGCGGGAAAAAGGAGTTTCCTTCTCTGCCCCTCTTATGTCCAGCATTTGCTTTCCCCCCATTCTGCCATCCTATCCCTTAGGTGGGTGAATTTCCTCCAAGCCAAGCTGGATTCTGGAGATTTTTGGTGGTGGTGGGTAACTTGGGCACGAAATTGGGGTCACTGTGAGTGGGCAGGCAGTTGTGAGTTCCTGCATTGTGCAGGGGATTAGACTAGATTACCCTGGAGGTCCCTACCAATTCTATGATTCTAGGGCCAGTTTATCCACATAGCATAAGTAGCATGTGTTATAGGCTTGAGCTTCCCAGGGCCCCACAAGGTGCCTTCCCCCCATGTGTTTAGGGCTGCAGCCTCTCTCCTCCCCCCTTTTCCCTCTTCCACTGTGTGGACCCTTCTGCCCCCAGCCTGACTGCTCCCGCTACAATTGTACTCTGCTAAAAGGTGAAGGTATCCCCTGTGCAAGCACCGAGTCATGTCTGACCCTTGGGGTGACGCCCTCTAGCGTTTTCACAGCAGACTCATTACGGGGTGGTTTGCCAGTGCCTTCCCCAGCCATTACCGTTTACCCCCCAGCAAGCTGGGTACTCATTTTACAAACTTCGGAAGGATAGAAGGCTGAGTCAACCTTGAGCCGGCTGCTGGGATTGAACTCCCAGCCTCATGGGCAGAGCTTTCAGGCTGCATGTCTGCTGCCTTACCACTCTGCGCCACAAGAGGCTCTGTACTCTGCTAGAGCACCACAAATCCTTACTCTGGCTTTGGTGCTATGGGCCCCATAATTCCTTAAACCACTCCTGCTGTCTCTGCTTCCCCACCACATTCTTTTCTCTTCAGTCTTCCCCACTTCTGCTTTTTCCAACTCCCATTTTTTTCTCCCTCTTGCGGCCCAGGGTCTCTTCTCTCCCTACTCCGGTTTTCCCCCTTCACACTAGCCTCCTTCCTTTGTAAGATGCCGTTCTGAGTTGCTGTAGCACTCATGAGTGTTCCTATTATAAGTCTGTAATATTTTTAGACTCCTAATTTTATTTTTAGCTTTTATGAAACTTGCAAAACTGTGCTTTGTAGAAATGTATGCTCTTGACTTGTGTGGTCCCACTGCATGGATTTTTTGATCCACATGGGGGAGTCCCGAAGGCTATTACATGATATCCTACCAGGAGACACCTTCCGATTGTTAGAATATTCAAGATCTATAGTGTGCATAATTCAGTAGCATATGCATTTCAAAGAGTCTCTTCCTGTGACCTGATTATCTCAATTGGAGACTTCCTGCTCCTTTCAGCACACTTTCTCCCTATTTGCCCCCAGACAAAAGATTAAGACCGCCTGTCAATCAGTTAGACAGTTAGGCCTAGCTCTCTCCCCTCTCTTACATAGCTGTTTCTCTTCTCAATAAATCTATGTATCTTTAAGCAGCTTAGTTCTGTACCCTTTGCATATTTAAACCCTGCCCACACCAATTCCTCCACGGGACAGCTGTTCCTGCTCCCCTCTTGTTTCTGACACCGCTCTTAGAATAACTGACTGACCTGATGGGATTCTTTGGCCATGACAGGCCAACGCCTTAGTGTAGATCAGGGGTAGTCAAACTGCGGCCCTCCAGATGTCCATGGACCACAATTCCCAGAAGCCCCTGCCAGCGAATGCTGGCAGGGGCTTCTGGGAATTGTGGTCCATGGACATCTGGAGGGCCGCAGTTTGACTACCCCTGGTGTAGATTCATCATTTAGATGAATCATCATCTAAATGATTCGTGATCCCTTCTAGTCTTACATTTTTATAGTCTGAGGAGGATAAGCGCTTCATGCATGCATGGAAGATTTGATTGTCATTTATCATTTCCACTGTATTTGCCAACATACAAAGCAGGGGAAGTTTCCCCACCTCCTCTGTTTCTAATATAATTTATTCCCATAGCAAGCCCTGAAGTTAACCTAGGCTCAGAAATGGGGACTTTCCAACTCCACCCAGACTGTTGTGGCATGCAAGCCCCTATAACCACACCATTTATCAGCACAATCCTAAACAAGAGTGATGCCCACCTAAGCTTATTGACTCCAGAGGCTCCAGATTATCACCCTGATAAGACACAATGCCTTACACTCCACTTTAAAAGAAGGTAAATCCAGGAGGACACCAAGGGAGGAACGCTTGTGCATAGGCGGAGATGGAAATGTTGAATCTGTGGAACACGTAATTTTTGAATGTCACCTGTATAAACAGATGTGTGAATCCTCCATAGATCGTATCTGCCTAGAAACACACAGGGAAGACAGAATGTTTTATTTAGCTGGAATGTTAGAGGATAAGAACCCAGAGATGATGTAGCTCAGTTTGGTTGCCTGGCAATGAAGCTTAGGATACAATGGCTAAAATACTGTTAGAAGAAGAAGAAGAAGAAGAAGAAGAAGAAGAAGAAGAGTTGGTTCTTATATGCCGCTTTTCCCTACCCGAAGGAGTCTCAAAGCGGCTTACAGTCGCCTTCCCATTCTTCTCCCCACAACAGACACCCTGTGGGGTGGGTGAGGCTGGGAGAGCCCTGATATCACTACCCAGTCAGAGCAGTTTTATCAGTGCCGTGGCGAGCCCAAGGTCACCCAGCTGGTTGCATGTGGGGGAGTGCAGAATCGAACCTGGCACTCCTAACCACTACACCAAACTGGTTATCCTCCCTCTTCCCAGGTAATATAGTTTACTGATAGTTATATCGATTGATGTAACACTCTGCACTGCATTTTATCATCTGTATGCTATGCTTTTGGTGGCTCGTCTTGGACCGCAAGAGAATACATTCTGATTCTGATTCTGACTCCCAAGGAGTTAGGAGGTTCTGGTTCTGCCAGCCCTGTACTAACTACATCATCTCCTCAGAATGACGAAGCACATACAGGGCTGGGGTCCTAATTTTGGGCTCCCGCTACAGAAGGTGATTAAGCGAGTCAGACTCTGAGGAATTCTTGTTTTAATTGTTCTCTTCGAAAACATCGCTTTCCCCCGAGTTGTGTGCATGCCTGAGAAAAGCCCAGGACGATAATCTTCTTCAGACAGTTGAAAAAGTTTAGATTTGGCGGGGGTGTTTTCATGGTTTTTGGGAGGTAGCAGTTCTGAAACCGCACCTGGCGGCAGAGGGACTTTGAAGCAGGCATTCTTATTGGTTCCATCAACTTTGAGTAGACACAGCTGGCCACGTTCACATGAGTGGTTGACTTTGCTTTCAGCGTTTCCTTGATATTCCATTCCTTCTGACAACTTCCTGTCTATGTCGTCCATGACACCTAAGGCTGCCAATGTTCAGATGTGTTCCCATCAGCTTTGAAGCATTATGGACACTGGAGAGCACCTGGAATTACAGTGAACCACCATTCAGTAAAGATCTCCCTCAGTCTCCAGGTATTTCCCCTCCTGGAATCCTAGACCAGCCTTTCTCATCCTTGTTACCATTGAGAAGCTCTTGAAACATTCTTCAGGCTTCAAGAAACCCCAGAAGTGGTGACATTGGGCAGAATATGGTTGGGAAGAATAGCTGGATACAGGTCACCTGGGGCCCCTCCCCTTCCCTCTACTTTGAGGCTCGTCATGGGCCATTTTGGGAGGCATGTGTGGGGCGAAATGATCACATATGGTCATATCACCTGATAAATGCATTTTTCATGCTTTAAAATTAATTAACTCCCAACCATTCAGGAAACCCTTCCAGGGCCTTCAAGAAACCCCAGGGTTTCACGAAACCCTGGTTGAGGAAGCCTGGCCTAGACCATCAATGATCTCACTTTCATGTTTTATCTGGGAGCCATATTGGCACACAAACATTACCCCCCCCCCCTCCGATGCCCTCCAGGCCCAAAGTCTCCTAGCAACCTTTATTCAAGGCCTTCATTATCTGTGAAGAGAACATGTGCAAATTTGTACCCACAAAAACTAGGGTAACTGGTCATGTCCACTGAGGGTAGAAGATGCATGCATTGACCGGCTCATACAAAACAGGGACCTGCATATCAGGAGGACTGCAGGTAACCCAATCTCCCTCGTATAAAAAGTTCTGAGTGCCAAAAATCTAACAATTGAGAAGGGCTCCTAAAACTCTTATTTCTTCTGTTGCCACTCGTCTCTACTCTGGCCAAGAAATTAGAAATAACCCCAGAACTGCCAACCCACAATATCCCTTCTGCCAGCACAGTAGTTCTTGGTGGCATGTGAGGAAGAACAGACCCAGCAGGGTAGGAAGGGAGCCAGTGAACTGGAGGGCCCTCCAGGGACAACCTGTTAGGGCCCCACAGAATCCTGAGCGCACTGAGAGGGAAAATAAACTCCCAATAATGGGGAAAGGGGGGAAGGGAATGAACAGAAGACAGCCCTGGCACTTCTACTTCTTGGGAAATAGCTCTTGCTATATGCCCACATTGCCTTAAAGAAGACAGAGCAGTCTTTAATAATAGACACCCGTTTTTCCACCAAAGGAAGAAATAAACATTTTCATCCCTATATTTAGACGACTGCTTGGACGGCCTGGCCCCAGGGAGTTTGTGCAGCTTTCGCAGAGGTGGCTCTGTGCTTCTGTTCTTTTGTCAGCTTGGTGCCGGAGCTCACTTGATTGGCATGCAGAGCCAAACAGCTGGATATTTCGGCTAAGGATAGCCCCCCTGCTGTTTCCTAAAACTCACTGAGCAGGGGATGGGGGGAGAACGCCGCAAAGGGGGAGGAAGGCAGACACAGCAGCGGACAGGGAGAAGAGGATAGTGGTGTGTTATTGTTTATTTGGTTAATAATTGAGGTTCAGGGAGGGACACCCTGCCCCAAAACAACAGGACATTCGATAACTGAAGAGGAAAAACTCAACTGAAGTTGGTGTGGAAGAAGAAGAAGAGTTGGTTCTTATATGCCGCTTTTCTCTACCCAAAGGAGCCTCAAAGAGGCTTACAATCGTCTTCCCATTCCTCTCCCCACAACAGAAAACCCTGTAAGGTAGGTGAGGCTGAGAGAGTTCTGAGAGAACTGTGACTGGCCCAAGGTCACCCAGTTGTGGGGGAGGAGTGGGGAATCAAACCCGGCTCGCCAGATTAGAGGTCTGCACTCTTAACCACTACACTAAGCTGACTCTCTGGTGTTAGTGGTTCTGTTAACGATTCTGCTGAGGACCAAGCTTGAGGTCAGACGCAGAATTGAAGCAGGCAGTGTAGTTGAGCAATGCGCAGCTAGATCCCAGAGCATTTCTGCATGGATGAGCAAACCTTGCACTGCCTCCTGTGCACTACCTGTGCGTTTGCATGCCTCCTCACGGGAGACCCCTCACATCTTTTCCCTCTGCCTCATCACGGCTTTTTGCCTCCTGATGAGGCCGCAAGGGAGAACAAGCCATACGTATCCCCCAGCTCCTTGGCTTGTCGATCACAGCAAGCCACCAATCATAGCACAGCAGTTATCTCGCGGACTGAAACTTTCTTCCTGCCCCCTGAGCTCATGTGGTTTCAGACTCTATTTATGTCTGGTTAGATTTGTGAGAGGCTGGAAATGGTAACTGGACCCTGAAAAGTGATTTTGTATACACAGTGGGCTTAAAAACAAAGCACACAGATGCCTGGCTGATTGGGAGAGGGCTGTGTTATCATGTGCCCCCCCCTTCTCTGTTCATTTCCCACTGCCAGAAAACACAAAGCTGTAATTCCAGGGGATCCCCAGGGCCCGACTGGAGGCTGGCATCCCTACCTCCACCTCTTGAGACAATATGCCTCTGAATCCTAGCCCCACCTCCTCTGGGTTGGTGTTCTTCCCATATTCCCTATACCGTTGGTGGTCTGCTGACTAGCCCAGAGAGTCCCTAGGGGTTGTCCTTCCTTCCCACGGTTTCTCTTTGCTGCCCAGATACCACCGGTTGGTGTTGCATGGTGCAGTGGTTAGGAGCAGTGGCTTCTAATCTGGAGAACTGGATTTGATTCCCCACTCCTCCGCCACATGCAGCCAGCTAGGTGACCTTGGGCCAGTCAGTTCTCTTAGAGCTCTCCCAGTCTCACCTACCTCACAGGGTGTCTGTTGTGGGGAGAGAGGAAAAATAGGTGATAGTGGGCCACTTTGGGACACATGAGGCCTGCTGGGTGACCCTGGGTGCAACACAGTTCTCTCAGAGCTCTCTCAGCCTCACCTACTTCACAGGGTGTCTGTTGTATGGAGATAGTTGAACGGTAGGTGATAGTAAGCCACTTTGGAACACATGAGGCCTGCTGGGAGATCTTGGGCCCAACACAGTTCTCTCAGAGCTCTCTCAGCCCCACCTTCCTTACAGGGTGTCTCTTATAGGGAGAAGGATAGATGATTGTAAGCCACTTTGAGACACCTTTGGTAGTCAAAAGCAGGGTATAAAAACCCAGCCCTCCTCCTCTTTCTTCCCTCCCCTTTTAATTCTCTGGCTAGAAGTGTGAGGTCCATGCCTCAGCGTTAGGGCCAGCCAGCAGCGGAGATAGCAGGGAGCCAGCAGGATTGCTGGGTTCCGGCACAGGAGGTGAGCAGGGGGCAGGAGGGACTCCTGTCTCCAGATATTTTGATTACGGCCTGCCTCTGTTGTGTCTCAGGCCCTTAGCTCTCCACTGACAAAGGTGGAACCAGACAAGAGCTTGCAGGTCTTGTGGGCAAGTGTGCTTCAGAACATGCTCCGGAGTCATTTCTGACTTGCATATTAATTTGCCTGCTGAGAAATCTCTCGCCGTCTTCAGGCTTACAGTCTCCTTGGAAGATAAGTTAAAATGGCACCTGCTTCCTAAAGGGAAAAAAGGCCTTACAGGGAACAGACGGCTGAAAACCTTTGGTCTATTTTGGCCTTCCCTTTACCGACGTCCTGACTTTTACGAATTTTCAGTTGGGCTGGAGTGCAAATTGAAAAAAGAAAGAAAGAAGTTAAGCAGAAGAACCTGTTCTCACTGAAGTCAAACCAGGTAGCAGGGTTGTTGTTTTTTTTTGTTTGCAAGCCAAGCATCCGTCACGCTGAATCCTGCCGTTGACTTGGTTTCTGTTTAAGTTGCTTTATCTACTGGGCTGGTTCTATTTTCCTACTGGCACCTTTATCTCTCCTCTGTTAGGAGAGATCAATGGGACACCAACCCTCTATCTTTGGGCATGCCTCGGCCGGCCTTTCCTACAATAACTTGTTTCAGTTAAGAGATTTCTCCCCCTCCCCCCATGACTTCTATGCATTTGACATTTATCGCTGGGAGACAATCAAAAGCCGCTCAATGTATTTACCCAGGAGCAGAGTCAACATTTCTTTAATAGGAACTGAGTAATTATTGAAAGCCAGCTGGAAATGTGCGGGGTATGTAGCAATGGTTTTATTCGCGGATTGCAGGACTCTGATCCTGCAAATTGCTGTGCATTTCCAAATGCCCAGTCTCTGAGTCAAAGATTACAGCCACTTTATGGAAGCTGCTTGGTGGTCTTCTGTGAAATAGCCCTAGCTAGAAAGAACAAGTCTCAGGCTGTGACCCAGCTGTTTGCACAAGTATATACATGAATGTAGGAAGTTCAATCAAGGTCAATCAAGGTCAATCAAAGTCAGTATGGTCTACTCTGGTTGGCAGCTGTTCTTGGGGGGGGGATTGTTGTGATGCCCCCATATAGAGCACTATGGTGCGGCCTCATTTTGGAATTCAGGGGTTCAGTGTCTCCGAATGTGAAGGTTCCTCTCAGTCACCGTGGCTAGTGATTTCTTCGGGTAGAATGTAGTGATGCCCGCAAGAGTGTCAAAGATTCAGGCGTAAACAGCTTCGAAAGGGGATGAGATAGACTTATCCACCATGAATCTATCAATGGCCACTAGCCACACCATGGCTGGGGCTCCCCCTCGTCGTGGCACTGTGCAGCTGCTGCTGGCAGCACCCCCCAGCAGGCGGTGGGAAGTCAGGGGTGCCGGCGGGAAAGCAAGTGGAGCAGGGGGTCAGGTAGCTGCAGCGGCGTTCCTTGGCAAAAGACTATACCCCCTCCCCGGGCCTCAGTAAAATTGCCAAGCGTTGACCAGTCCCCAGTGATAAAAAGGTTGGGGACAACTGTTCTATAGGACACCACCTTCCTTACAAGAGTGAAAATGAAAAGAAAACAGTCACTGAGGCAAATAAAGGTAAAGGTAAAGGTATCCCCTGTGCAAGCACCGAGTCATGTCTGACCCTTGGGGTGACGCCCTCTAGCGTTTTCATGGCAGACTCAATACGGGGTGGTTTGCCAGTGCCTTCCCCAGTCATGACCGTTTACCCCCCAGCAAGCTGGGTACTCATTTTACCAACCTCGGAAGGATGGAAGGCTGAGTCAACCTTGAGCCGGCTGCTGGGATTGAACTCCCAAGCCTTATGGGCAAAGCTTTCAGACAGCTGCCTTACCACTCTGCGCCACAAGAGAAGCCCTGAAATAATTTTTTAGGTTTGGAGGAGCCCCGGAATGTCAGTTGGCCACGCCTCCCTGCCCCACCCCCGGAAGTGACATATCACCAGAGGTGACATCACCACCTGTGTTAAGAGAGCCACTTTGGTGTAGCGGTTAGGAGTGCGGACGTCTAATCTGGCATGCCAGGTTTGATTCTGCACTCCCCCACATGCAGCCAGCTGGGTGACCTTGGGCTCCCCACAGCACTGATAAAACTGTTCTGACCAAGCAGTGATATCAGGGCTCTCTCAGCCTCACCCACCCCACAGGGTGTCTGTTCTGGGGAGAGGAAAGGGAAGGCAAATATAAGCCGCTTTGAGACTCATTCGGGTAGAGAAAAGTGGCATTTAAGAACCAACTCTTCTTCTTCTTCTTCTTAACTGGAAGACTCGAGGATGACTGGGGAGAGAGAAAGGAAAGAGTTTAAGTTGGGAGTAAGTGTGCAAGCTTCACCCCCACCCTCATGCAGTGAACACAAAGGAACTCACATATTTGGGAGGGGGAGTAACAGAAGTGGCCGCAGACCCCCTCTGAAGCTCCCATGGACTCCTGGCTCAGAATTCCTGGCATAAATGAATCCTACAGATCAGCTATAAGGACGCAGCTATTTAATGCTGGAGAACTGAACTGAGTACGTTCTGTATGTTCATACGTCCTATCCCATTCCATATGGCTGAATAATTGAGAAGGATTAAAAAACTGCAGCCCATTACAGCTTGAAATGACAAGGCAAAGGTACCCAGGCAAGCTGTTCTTTGAGCAGACAAGCATCTGGCCAGGGCTAGGAACAGGTGGAGAGAAATCCTTTCCAGTCTGCCAAGGAGAACTGAAAGTTTATGGGTAAAACGTAGTTGAACAACAGGCGTTTCTAGCTAGTTAAGCATCCTTTTTTTGGCATGGTTTTATTCAATGTGTCCATATGGGAAGGGGGAGCACTGAAAATTGTAGACACAGAGTGTTGCTGAATAGGCACCAACTGGCTCAGTTTGTGGTGAACTTTGGCCAGTTCGTGGTCTGCGAGGTGAAGTCCATGGAAGGTCAACTGGCATGAACCTTCAAGCTGTTCATGGAGGTCCATGCCAGTTTGTTAATGAATACATTTCCAGACAGATTGTCTTTGCTCAATCAAAATGTTTACCAAACTTAAAAGCCGGGCAGGAATCAGAATTCTATGGCTTTGGAAACACTCTGGTCAGTTTCAAACTAGTCATGTCAGTTTCAAGAGATTCCCCCCCCCCCCGTTGCCGGGTTCTTGTTTGCTAATTTTGTTGCACAGAACATGCAGCCCCCCCCCCTTCCCTTGCTTGGCTCTGTACTCTTAGAGCAGTCCTGTCATGACCCCGTCTCCAGAGGGTGCCTCTGCACCACTGCCTGAGCTCATTCTGCCAGCTCCCTCGGAGGAAGAAGTGGAGGAGCTGGAGCAAAGCAGCAGGGTGCTGCTTAGAGAGGCAAGTCCCGATAGGGAGCCACAACCAGGTCCCAGCCAGACAAGCACCATGCCCTCTGCACCAGCATTACTTCAGCCTGCAGAAACACCCATGAACAGCCCAGACTCATCTCCAGAGCGCAGGAGGGAATGCAGGAGGACAACGTTGGCAACACGCAGGAAAAGTGCTCGGCTTAGACTACAGAGCCAGTTTGGTGTAGTGGTTAGGAGTGCGGACTTCTAATCTGGTATGCCGGGTTCGATTCTGCACTCCCCCACATGCAGCCAGCTGGGTGACCTTGGGCTCACCACGGCACTGATAAAACTGTTCTGACCAAGCAGGAATATCAGGGCTCTCTCAGCCTCATCCACCCCACAGGTGTCTGTTGTGAGGAGAGGAAAGGGAAGGCGACTGTAAGCCGCTTTGAGCTTCCTTTGGGTAGGGAAAAGCGGCATATAAGAACCAACTCTTCTTCTTCTTCTTCTACAGCAACAGGCTAGGTTGGGCTCAGGTGGGGCTCATTCATCGGAGGAAGGCTGAGTGCCAGGTGCAGCCACTTGGTGTGACAGCTCAGCTTGTTCTTAAGCACAGCAGAAGTGCTTCTCAGTGTGGCTGCAACCTTGTGCACATGTCCGCCCGTTGCCTTGACTAGTTTCCTGCTCCCCGACGCTTCGGGGAAGCTCTGTTTGACTGATTCCCGGCTTGACCTTGGTAAAGATAAACGACAACTCTTTCGGTTCTCCTTTGGACTTCGTCAGCTAACAATTCCTGATAAGACCCGGACTGGACTTTTGACTATTCTCTGGTACGCGCTTTGAACTTGCTTGACTCGGTAACCATGCTTGCCCTTGCACTAACCCTGCGTGTGTCCGGCTAGGGCAGCACCTTTTAAGCCTGCAATGCCATTAGCACTTGATTCTACTGGGGATTCGGCACATGGTACCTAAAGAGATTCTCTGGTTTGGCATTACTTATCCGTTTGCTACATTGCCACAATGGCACTGGGATCTACTGGCACTAGTACAATGCACTGGTTCTGCTGGGCTTGCAAACCCCCCTCTGACTTGGAGTGTGATGCTGTGCTTCACACCAGGCCTATGGTGCACCATAATGGCACCGGATTCCTCAGGTGGGTGGTGGGTAGGTTGATGACAAGATTGCTCACTGATAACAATGGCAGAGGCTTGAAGTCCCTTTGGAGAGAAGGAGAGCCTAAAATGCCAATTGACCTGCATGGGCTCCATTGAAAAACATTACAGCACAAAGTAGTTGCAATGAAAATGTGGAGTAAATTGTCAGTGAATGTCTCTGGGCTCAGATAGACTGCTCTGAGACTGGAATAACAGGTCCCAGAGTGGAAAGATGGTCCCCAAAAACAGAATGAGTGTTCTGGGGTGGGAACAACAGCCCCTGGAGCAGGGGTAGTCAAACTGCGGCCCTCCAGATGTCCGTGGACTACAATTCCCAGGAGCCCCTGCCAGCGAATGCTGGCAGGGGCTCCTGGGAATTGTAGTCCACGGACATCTGGAGGGCCGCAGTTTGAGTACCCCTGCCCTAGAGTGTAATGTTGGCCTTGTAAATCCAGTCCTTACCAAACTTGGTGGGCAGATAAAGGAGAGACAGCTGGAGATCCCCTGTGAGTTTTGTGTCTCTGCCATGCTGGGTGTGTGTGTTTCTATTGTGTTACAACCCTCACAAACTGAACCAGTCTGTTTGGCTCCTAAAAGTTTATAATTGTTTACAATATGTGAACCAGGCATCCCACGAACCATGAACCACATTTCCCCAGTACATGCCAACCCCTATTGCTGAATTGTTGAAGATCATGGGCTGGATCCTAGGAACCCATTCAACAAACAGCAGATCCTTCCTCTGGAGCAAAGAACCCTACTCTGTGTTGTGCAAGGCCATGGCTTTTTTGCATACAGGCACAGTTACTTGAGCTAGCTAGAGGAAGACTGTCATTGCTGGGGCAAATTCATAGGATTCAACCCAATCGGGACAATTCCGAGCAAACTATAGCAAAGACTGTACCTATTGTTTTGGGGGCTCTGGGCAGGGAGAGTGTTTGGTCCTCTACCCACTGCCACCTTCCCTCCTTGCACCTTTATCTTATCCTAGCTTTTTTTCAACCTTTTGACTGCAGAAGATTTTTCCCTGAAATGATTTTTCAGACTTCAAGGATCCCTGGAAGTGATGTCAGCCGGCCACGCCTCCCTGCCACATCCCTGGAAGTGACATCACCACCCGCATTGACAGGGAGGCTTGAGAAGGCCTGAGAGGGGAGAGAAAGAAGGCAGTTTAAAGCAATAGTAGGCATGCAGGCTCCACCCCCTTCCCGGCACAGAGATATAACTCATTCGTGCTTGGGGGAGGGGGGAGCAAAGGAAGTGGCTGGTTCCCTAACTTGTGGCCATGTCCATTAAGCCATGGTGGTCCGCTGACCCATGATTGGGGAATCCTTGTCTTATCTGCTTGTCTGTGTGCTCTTCGCCGACTGCCTGTCCATATGTCCTTCCCTGCGAGCTTATTCACTTGCATGATTTCTCATGAGCCGACCTCCCAGCTGAATGTGCCACATGCAAGGTGCAGGGTGGCAAGTGGGCATTTCGATGAGCAGCAGGGAGATTCAACAGAGGGGAGCAGCTGCCCCACAGTGGCACATAAAGATGCCAGCCCTGTACATTCCTCTTGACAGCACAGTTCTAATGCCCACTCCATTGCACTCAATGGTCTTAGGAGGATATGACTGCATTTAGGATTGCACTGTAAGAGTGCGATCCTAAGCAGGTTTGCTACTCTACTAAAACCTCATTTTACTCAATGGGGCTTACTCCCAGGAAAGTATCCTTCAGATTGCAGGCTCTGTCTGTAAAGCCACAATCCGGAGGACGTGTCCTTGGCGAGGGAACGCTCCGGAACATACCACCTCGTCAATATGTTTTAGGGTTTGTGTATTACACTTTTAAAAATATTTGGCCAGCTGGAACTTGTAACACTTAACCCGGAGCACTTTTGGATGGTTCTTCGCTGGTCATAAATAGCATCTGCAAAACAATACTCAACATAATATCGAGTAATAATAATAAAAAAAAAGGTTCAGTGCAGTTCGAGCTCCGTGGTTTTCTCGGCTTCTGAGTCTGGGAACAAAAAAGGTAGCTACGCCCACGGCTCCCTAATTGGATTATTGCATTATTGTCCCAATTCAAGCCAGGCTGTTTTGTGATGCTGACAGGTGTTCTCATGCACCTGTCTTGAAGGGAGGAGGAGGAGAGATGCGGTGCGGGGCAAGGAGCAGCAAAGCAACCCGATCTGAGCATGTAAATTTCAGCAGAGCTAGGGAGGAAGATGGGGGGAAGCACACCCAGCGTGGGCGGGATTGTGTTTCCTTTCACTTCCAAAATTTCTGGTGCAGGGTTCTTCCCGTATCCAACTGCCAGCCACGGCAGCCGAGCTGCTGCTGTTAATGCAAAATGGCCATTTCAGCACAGAGGAAACCAAAACTGTGCACTCTGAATTACAGGCTCCATTCTGTGTGTGTGTGTGTGTGTGTGTATGGGGGGGGGAGTCAAAAATGCAACAGGCTTCCAACGCCCTTCCTGATACCCCCAACACAGCTGAAGTTCATACAGAGGACTTAAAATACACCCGTGGCGTGCAGGGTGTGTCTTTGTGGTCGGTACACCTCGATTTGGGTATACTTACTGGGCTGGCCTGCAACCTCATCAGATCTTGGAAGTTAAGCAGGGTTAGCCCTGGGCTGATTCTGCACTTACTTTGTTTATTCCATTGTCAATCCTGTTGAATTCAGATCGATTTAAACTCGGGTCTTCCTCTTTTCTCCCCCTCCCCATTGAAACAGAAAAGTGGTCTACACGTGGTTAGGGAGGCTCAGAAGGGGGGGGAGAGCCAAGGACAGCCGGAGCCTCTTTCTTTCTTTTCTTGAAGGGGGGGGGGGGATTAGTGACGGCAGAGGAGAGAGAAAAAAATCCAAGATGCAAATCTCTATTGACAGAGGTTAGGGCTTCTGCTGAGAGAAATTAGGGGCTTCCCCTTTAAGGCAAGCTTGTCACTTGGGAAGCCTTGGCCAATCAGGGCTTCTCTAACACGGAGTAGAGCCGCAAATCCGAAACAGCCAGAGATCTGCTTGCTTTCTCATGCTTTCTCAATCCGATTCTTCAAATATTGAGGGTTAAAAGCACTCTAAGATATTGCAGGATAAAGGTAGGGTCACTCTGGATCAATCATGCTCGTTGCAGTGGGAAAATTTAAATCTGACAAAATCAAAATGGAAATCACATTCAGTGGAGATGTCAGGGACTGAATCGACCTGGGATTGGAATAAAAGCTCCGTGCAGACGACACCCTGGTTAGTACCTGAATGGGCGACCATCAAGGAAATATAAGGTTGCTATGCACAGTCAGGGAATGGCAAAACACCTCTGGAATGATGATATATGATGCTCGCCATTCAGTTGAGTCCGACTCTTGGCGTTCCTATGGCTCAGCTGTCACCATGATTTCCGATCTTGGACCACTTCTTTTAGTTGTGTGATGTTCTGGCCGGTGTGCATTTTGATCGTATCTAACCACCGCGTTCTTTGTCAGCCTGGTGTCCTTTTCCCACTGACGGATCCTAGCATAATTGTGTTGGAGAGCATGATACAGCCAAAGTAAGGGAGTCAGAGTTTTGTGACTTCCAGGGCTTTCTGCGTTGTAGTGTTTCCTTGTTCGTAGCATTTGCAGTCCATGGAATCCGCAGAGGCCTTGTTGCTTGCATGGCTATTTAAGATCTGTCAAGTACATCCTGTGCCCACCTTGGATCCTGTGAGGGCCTTCCGTCGATCCAGTCTTGCTGGGATCCAAAGGACATCCTTGTTTTTCTACCATACTAAATATAGAGTGAGTGATGGGGGGAAATATTGTTTCTGATACTTGTCTGACGGATCGGTACGGCCCTCCTTCACTTGCAGCTCCGCACATTCTTTTAATGATGCTCCTGAAGCATTCCTCCTATTCGCTCTTCCACTTATCCACAGCGGTTTTCAAGTTTAACGAGCATTCCTTGAGGTGAGGATCGGGGATGCCTGCCAGTGTCCCCCAAGGAACTGCTTGACCTAAGGACAGCGTTTTCTGGCTCCCTTAGTAACGTAAGCTTGCAAGAAGACACAGGGTGCATTCTCTGGTGATGACAAAGGTCAACACACCGATAACATAATCAGCAAATTTCTAAAAACTGCAAAATTTCCAAGTTTAAAAAGCTGGTTGCTCACCAGAGGAAAAGGGATGGTCTTAGTTGTCTTGCTTTTCCGTGGACCATTTTGCTGAGTCAAAGATAAGATCTTGCCAGGATTCAGCTTCTGGGGACAGGAGTCCAGAACAGGTGTGTTCTCCAGAGCCTTTTCTTCAGCAGTACTGAGGATTGGGCCTCAGGTTAGGGCACATTGGTCAGTGGAATAGACTGACAGCTTGGTGTAGTGGTTAGGAGTGCGGACTTCTAATCTGGTGAGCTGGGTTTGGTTCTGCACTCCCCCACATGCTGTCAGCTGCGTGACCTTGGGCTCGCCACGGCACTGATAAAGTTGTTCTGACCAAGCAGGAATATCAGGGCTCTCTCAGCCTCACCCACCTCACAGGATGTCTGTTGTGGGGAGAGGAAGGGAAGGTGACTGTAAGCTGCTTTGAGACACCCTCAGGTAGAGAAAAGCGGCATATAAGAACCAACTCTTCTTCTTCAGTAATATCAGGGCTCCCTCACTGGGTATCTGTTGTGGGGAGAGGAAAGGGAAGGCAAATGTAAGCCGCTTTGAGCCTCCTTCAGGTAGAGAAAAGTGGCATATAAGAACCAACTTCTTCTTCTTCAACGTAGAGAAAGTTACTTCATCTTTTGTTTGGATACAATAACCCCCAATGGACTGAACTTAAACATGAATCTGACATTCATAACTCTTTGACAGCTTGCTACCGACCCGTGGCCCTTTAATTAAAACAGAGTGCTAACACCTGTGTTATCAGGCCATGCTTTTTAAGAACAGTTTTAAAGGTAAAGGTATCCCCTGTGCAAGCACCAGGTCATGTGTGACCCTTGGGGTGACGCCCTCTAGCATTTTCATGGCAGACTCAATACGGGGTGGTTTGCCAGTGCCTTCTCCAGTCATTACCGTTTACCCCCCAGCAAGCTGGGTACTCATTTTACCGACCTTGGAAGGATGGAAGGCTGAGTCAACCTTGAGCCGGCTGCTGGGATCGAACTCCCAGCCTCATGGGCAGAGCTTTCAGATGGCTGCCTTACCACTCTGCGCCACAAGAGGCTCTTAAGAACAGTTTTAGACAGTGTAAATTGGGCACATGAGGTAAAATGGCCCTGTCAAAATCAGAGCTTTTGCCTAAGTGACACGTGTTATTGGCTCAAATTCCAAGTGAAATGTGATAACTGTGAAACTCTACTCAGATATGTTGCTGATTAGATTTGTTTTTGCTGGACACACAATTAATGTTATTTATGTAATTCTGACTCTAATTACGACACTGCCTAATTGTAGATATTGACTGGCAACGACGGATGAAGATACAGAAAGCAGGATAAGAATACTTGGGACCTCGTTTTGGTTGCCAATATTTCGAAATTAATGGATACTGGGAAGTTGAAAATCAGAAATACATTCATTAAATATGAAAAAAAAGACTTTAATATATTTGTGCCATTTGCATTTAAATTTTTGAATCTTTCTAGTCTGGCATGTTCCTGCTATGTGAGCAAGGATGGTGTAGTGGTTAAGAGTGGTGGATTCTAATCCTGCGAGCCGTGTTTGATTCCTCGCTCCTGTACATGCAGACAGCTGGCTGACTTTGGGCTTGTCATAGCCCTGATACTGCTAATTCTCTTCTTGTTGTTCTTCTTCTTGTTCTTGTTCTTGTTCTTGTTCTTCTTCTTTTCTTCTGACTTTACATCTGACATACTACTTTTTCTTCTTCTTTTCTTCTGACTTTACATCTGACATACTTCTTTTTCTTCTTCTTCTTCTGACTTTACATCTGACATACTTCTTTTTCTTCTTCTGACTTTACATCTGACGTTCTTCTTCTTCTTCTGACTTTACATCTGAGGTTCTTCTTCTTCTTCTGACTTTACATGTGACATACTTCTTTTTCTTCTTCTTCTGACTTTACATCTGACATACTTCTTTTTCTTCTTCTGACTTTACATCTGACGTTCTTCTTCTTCTTCTGACTTTACATCTGACATACTTCTTTTTCTTCTTCTTCTGACTTTACATCTGACATACGTCTTTTTCTTCTTTTGACTTTACATCTGACGTTCTTCTTCTTCTTCTGACTTTACATCTGACATACTTCTTTTTCTTCTTCTTCTTCTGACTTTACATCTGACATACTTCTTTTTCTTCTTCTGACTTTACATCTGACGTTCTTCTTCTTCTTCTGACTTTACATCTGACATACTTCTTTTTCTTCTTCTGACTTTACATCTGACGTTCTTCTTCTTCTTCTTCTTCTTCTTCTTCTGACTTTACATCTGACATACTACTTTTTCTTCTTCTTTTCTTCTGACTTTACATCTGACATACTTCTTTTTCTTCTTCTTCTTCTGACTTTACATCTGACATACTTCTTTTTCTTCTTCTGACTTTACATCTGACGTTCTTCTTCTTCTTCTTCTGACTTTACATCTGACATATTACTTTTTCTTCTTCTTTTCTTCTGACTTTACATCTGACATACTTCTTTTTCTTCTTCTTCTTCTGACTTTACATCTGACATACTTCTTTTTCTTCTTCTGACTTTACATCTGACGTTCTTCTTCTTCTTCTTCTTCTGACTTTACATCTGACATACTTCTTCTTCTTCTTCTTCTTCTGACTTTACATCTGACATACTTCTTTTTCTTCTTCTTCTTCTGACTTTACATCTGACTTTCTTCTTCTTCTTCTTCTTCTTCTTCTTCTTCTTCTTCTTCTTCTTCTTCTTCTTCTTCTTCTTCTTCTTCTTCTTCTTCTTCTTCTTCTTCTCCTCCTCCTCCTCCTCCTCCTCCTCCTCCTCCTCCTCCTGTCTCCCAGCCTGGGAAAACTGAAGCCAGCCAGCAAAGTACCACAGTAACTGTCAGACTGGAATCTTGTAAATAATTATATTCCGATTCGAAACACTTTCTATATTTGTAAATGGGCATGGCTCAGGTTGGATCTTGATAGCTGCATTACTGACTTTACATCTCGCATACTTTCCTGATCTAGCACAACAAGGGAAGAAATATTTTGGTTTCCTTTACGATATGCTGACATTTTTAGTTCAGTGTGTCACAGATGAGAAACTTCACCAGGGATTCGCGGAATGACCGGGAAAACTCACACGGCCAAAGATGGCAAGTTGTCAAATGGAATTAAGTGGATTATGTGCAACACAGCAGATAGCTAAGTTGGATATTTCAGAAAAAATTGCAATAATTCAGCTCCATTTTGATTTTAAGCTCCAGTATAAGAACATTGAACTTGTCCAATGGTAGAGGACATGGGAATGGTGGAGGACAGGAAGGCCTGGAGGATCATTGTCCATGGGGTCGCCATGGGTCGGACACGACTTCGCAACTAACAACAACAACAACATAAAAACATGGTTTAGACAAAGGATTCTTAGTTATTTATGTATTTATTCACTTCATTTACATCTTGCTTTTTCCCCCCAATGGGGGCCAAAAGCAGCTCATGTCATTCTGCTTCATTTTCTCCTCACACCCACCTGGTGAGGTAGGTTTGTCTGACTGACCCAAGGTCACCCAACAAGCTTCTTTAGTGCAATAGGAATTCGAACCTGGGTCTCCTGATTCCTAGCTGGACACTTTAACTACCAGATGTAAGTAACAAAGAGATCTTTGTGCATAAACCTTGGCTTCCCTCTGCTCTTGGGAGGACGCCCTCTTTGGTGTAAGGTCTTCACAAGGAGTAGGGCTGCTCAACAAACGAAGGTTTGCTAGTTCAGAAGTAGTAATGGAGCAAAATTGCACACGGTAGTCAACCCTCTGCCCTGAGCAACTTAGATCAAGGATTTAATTTTTAAAAGGTACTTAGTGAATAAGGAAAATAGAGATATAACTTTAGGATATCACTTGAATGTTAAATCTGTCCCCAGCTGGATATGCTAAAAGGCTCTGGTCTAATATATACAAAATGATAAAGTCTATAATCAAGGTGTAGATCTGCTTAACTCCTGAAATGTGTATATTAAATATAAATAAACATTTGCAACTTGCAACAGAACTAGACACCTCATTTACCCACTTGTTGTGGAGAATTATCTGTGAATGATTATGTGCCTGTAGCTCTGATTTTCTACCCTTGAGGAATTGAGGCACTGGGGAAAACAAAAAACAACATAGTGATTCTCTAGGGTGGACCCCTAGTATCTATCCAGGGGTAGTCAAACTGCGTTCACTGGCAGGGGCTCATGGGAACTGTAGTCCATGGACATCTGGAGGGCCGCAGTTTGACTACCCCTGACCATAGAATCTAGGGGAGGTAGCCCAGAGTGCCCCCTTGAAGTGACATCATATTTGCTCTGAACTCCACCCTCCCAGGTACTACCTCCCAACTCTCCTGGCATTTGCCAAGGCAGTGTTGGGAACTACAGACACTGTGGTGCCATGATAAAAATCCACGGGACGATATACTGGACAGAAGCATGATACGGGTGCCAGATTGTCCTGCATAGAATCATAGAATCATAGAGTTGGAAGGGGCCACACAGGCCATCTATCCAACCCCCTGCTCAACGCAGGATCAGCCCAAAGCATCCTAAAGCATGATTAAAAGTGTATCAAACAACTCTTGCAGAGTTCTGGTAGAGTTACAGCAGCAAGCGGACTATCAGCGCCTTCTAGACCCCAATGGCATTTAATGAAGGGTACCTGGACCTCTCCTCCTGTTATCTTGGCTGGTTCCTCCTTCTTGGTACAGTCACTAAAGTCGTGTCATGAACTATTACGTCACCACTTGGAGTGAGAGATCAAAGCCCAAACAACTCTGTGTGCAAATGTTAGGGTCAGGAGCTATTTTTAGAGCTTCATGAAGCAACTGGTGATGGTTGTTGGGTTTTTGTTTTGTTTTTTTTGTAATAAGGTCACTACAAAGCTTTTAAAAGAAATGGCCTCTTCCCAAGATTTAAAGAAAGAAAACCCACTGAAGCATGACCTGGCTGAGTAAAAGAACAGTTTTGTTCTGTTTCCTCTGAACAAGAGATGGGATAAAACTGTTCTCCTGATCTGCTGTCCTGTGACTCAGGCAGATTCTAGATCCTGCTTCTCTCTGTGGGGGCCAATTCACATGATCCTTTTATTTTTGACTCCGCTGTGAAACAGGGGCCATCTGACCAGGAAAGACAAACAAACAAATCCTGGTCTTCTTTTACTTTTAACACAGTAGCATGATATCCAGAATCCAGCAGGCAAAGGTTTTCAAAGCAAACACACAAACATTATCATCTAGTAGGGTTCCCCAGGGCCGGGGAGATCTGCTATTTGTTTTCCATACAAGAGATATCAATTCCCTTGGAGAAACTGGCTGCTTTGCAGGGGCCGTGGGTGGGTGTAACCACAGCGATGGACACGATTAATGCAAGGATTCCAGTGCCATGTGGTCCCTGAACCCACATATATAACAAAAGAGCTGAAAGATTCCAGGGCCTTGGTGGTCCTTGGCCCATAGATCTAAGAGACACGTTAGTGGAAATGTCATTTGTCAAGAGAACAACCTTTGAACCCTGAGCGTAGATTAGATTATTGTCACCTTTGGAAGCCTGGCCTTTTATTTGGTCTGCTTGGGAAGTTATTAAGACCTGCTGACAAACAGGAGTCCTCTAAGCATGTGCAGAGTGCCCTACCCTCATCATTTCCCACCCATCAGGTATTTCAGGACAGAGGCTTTTGTTTCTGAACTAGACAATGGCCCCTGAACTAAACCCACAAACAGAGCCCCAGAGTGGATTCCTCAGCAAAACCCACAGATGCAAAGGGGACTTTGTTTCTGTGAGTGCAAGGCCAAAATGAAGGAAAAAAGGAAAGTCCGAGGGAAGTGGTGTGTGTGTGTGTGTGTGTGTGTGTGTGTGTGTTTCTAAGCCAGAAAAACAAGCCAGATTCAATGAAAGCTCAGGAACTCCTTAAAAGCTCCGCGTTACGATTGTTTGTCTGCAAAACAGACGGACTCTCTCTTGACGAACGCCCAGGGTGTTCCATGCAAAGCTTTGTACAATTCAGGCTGTAACCTCGTGCGACTGTGTTTTTTGTTGATGTTTGACTGAGACCTTAAAGGGCCTTATTTGGCTGTTCCCAGGCCTATTGTTAGCTGCGCTGAGTGCAGTAAGATCCAGTGTCCCTTTGGAGGGAGGGAGAGAGAGGGAGGGAGGGAGGGGGGTGCTGCTGATGTTTGTGGCTCCTGCCGCAACCCACACATTTGGGTTCCTTCGGCCGAGGCCCAGCGGTCTCCGAAGGGGCCTGGGGTCTTTCTCACGGTTCCGTTTGCTGCTGCTTCGGGAGAGGGGTGCCCAACGGAGTATGGAATCGATTAAAGCACTCCGTTGTGTGACGCAGGGCCATCGTCCGTGTGCCGTCCTTTGGGAGTCTGCCCACCCCTTAACGCAAGCGCTTCTGCAGGCCTAGGGAATCCCCTGCCTTTTGCCTAAATATGGGCTTGCAAGCAGCCCTGCGAGGGCCAGCGAGCGAGCCTTTGCGATCCTTCATTCAGTATTGTTTAAAGAGGATGCTTGGCAATGGGCAGCCGGCGGGATTCTTCTTTAAAAGAGAGAGAGAAAGAGGGAGGGAGGGAGAGAGAACCTGGCAGCAGACGTTGTTTGACAAGATCCCGACAGAGCAAAGCCTTCACAAGAAGCCGCGTGAGGGTAGGATGGCTCAAAACAAAAGAAAAGCACCGTGGCCTTTTCTACCAAAGCTACCCTTTCCCGTTGGGCTGCCAGGACGGGGCTTTCAGCCGCATCAGCCCGTTACGCAACTAGGTGGACACATGAAGCTGCTTGAGTCCATCCATTGGCCCGTCTCTGCATCTCAGCCGGGATTGTAGGCCCTGGCTCAGAGCAAGTCTCATGCAGAGGCAGTGGTGCCCAACCCCCGGTCCGGAGACTGGTGCCGGACCGCGGCTCCTCGTCCTCCTCCCCGGCTGCGGAACAGCCCTGCGGAACTGTTTTAGTTTTGGTTGTGATGACACCAGAGTTATCCCTATATTCGTATTCTGCCATGCTTTTGTCATAGCTTTAATAGAATTACAGGAAACTGAAGAAGCTCAGATTAGGTTTTCTAGCAGCACTAATTAGAAAATATGGTCCTGAAAATGCTGAACCCTGAAGGCTGGAAAATGAATTTGCCTCCTAAATTTTTGGCCTGGTTTCTAGAACCAAAGAAAATTGGTTGAATGCTGCTCCAAAAGATGCAAACCGTTAGCAAAGACCCTACTAAGTGATCACAGCTGATACCTTTCAGCAATGTCAGTTCCACGTTTTGTTGAGCCCTGGGCAGACTGTGCCAGGAAGCCCCTATCTGCCCTCCACCAGCTCCCCCCCATACTTCCCTTTCCACCCACCTGTGTGTCCCCCTGGACTGTGCATCCTTCACACTCACAAGCCCTCCTGCTGCCTGTACTCGCAGCAGCCTACCCCACCTTTCCCCTAACAGCATTAAAGGTAAAGGTAAAGGTATCCCCTGTGCAAACACCGGGTCATGTCTGACCCTTGGGATGACGCCCTCCAGCGTTTTCATGGCAGACTCAATACGGGGTGGTTTGCCAGTGCCTTCCCCAGTCATTACCGTTTACCCCCCAGCAAGCTGGGTACTCATTTTACCAACCTCGGAAGGATGGAAGGCTGAGTCAACCTTGAGCCGGCTGCTGGGATCGAACTCCCAGCCTCATGGGCAGAGCTTTCAGACTGCATGTCGTTGCCTTACCACTCTGCGCCACAAGAGGCTATACCCTAACAGCATCGGCTGATGCATACAGTTAGCAGTGCTAGAAAAGAGTCAGACCCCAGTAGCATCTTCAAGACTGACAACATTTGTGGCAAGATATAAGCTTTAGTTTAGTGAATCACTTCTCACTTCGGAGTCGGAAGAAGTGATCAGTGGTTCACTCCAACACTGATGTGCATGTTTGTAATTACTCTTGGCAGAGTTTAAGTATGCAAAGAGGAACCCGGCTGTTTAAAAGATAAAATAGCTTTATTGTAAAGCGAAACAACTTTGCATAGAAATAGGGGGGAGAGAGAGAGATTCCTAACTGTCTAATTGTTTTGTTCTGTTCATTCTGTCTGTTCCGTTGGCAAGCAGAGAGGAAGTGTGCTCAAAGGAGCAGGAAGTCTCCAAAGAACCACTCAGTACACAGGAGGAAAGTATTTAAAAAAATCCAGGAAGTTCTGAAGCTAACTATGCCAAATAAGTGCCCCCTGCTGGACATTCTTTGTATGATTCTGAATCATGCACACTGCAGATCTTGCACCATCTAACAAGTATGACTAAAGTTACATCCTTTCTGAGCATTTCTTTGGAGGACTGTGGGTGAGGGCTATGGCCAACCAGGAATCTGAGTCCCCGATTACTTTGCATGAGAAACCTCGGTTTTGATGTTGAAGCTCCAGATGCAAAGCTTTCCGAAAAGAACAACGTTCCCAAGCTGATGTTGCAAGGAATTGAATTCCTGGCCTTCATGTCGCCTTCTGCTCCTTATGGGCCATCTAACCCCCACCCCGGGGAACAGCGAACTTAATTAACGTAATAGGAAACAGGAAGGAGAACCTCCAAACAAACTTTTAGGGTAATTGATTTCTTTTACGTTCTTTTACGGCTGCTACTCGTAAATCCCGGGCCCCTGGAACTGTGCTCCACGCTCTCTCGGCTTCGGAATCAAATTGACGATTAACTGCAGCAGCCAGTGTTGTAAAGGTCACTCCGTAGCAAGAATGGACAATTGAAGCAAACTGCCGGCCAGAGCCCCCAGATTTATGGGCTGTTTCTCCTCCATCAGGCAGCTCAGCATAATAAGGGAGCATAAATTCTTCCCTGCAAAAGGGCATTCTCTTCATAAGCGCTAGTGCTGAGAGCGGTGATTATGGCTGTTTGTGAAAGGCTAAATGCCTTCCTTCCCCCCTCCCCATTGCATTTCAGGGCATTTGCTTCACTCACTCCAGGGCCATGATTGGCTTGGTAAGCTTGCTTGGGAAATATCTGGAGATTTGGGGGGTGGAGTCTGAAGAGGGAGGTGTTGGGGAGGGGGAGGCCTTCCGTGGACTATAATGCCACGGACTCTGAATTCCAAAGCAGGCATTTTCTCCAGTTGGACTGGTTTCTGTCATCTGGAAATGAGTAGTTTGAATAGGTGATCTCCAGCCGCTACCTGGAGGTTGGTAACCCTATGCCTGGGGTGGGGTGGGGCTTTGGGAAGTGAGGGCGTGGGGTATGATGCCTTAGCGTCCACCTTGCAAAACTGCCATTTCCTCCTGGGGAAGTGATGTCTGCACTCTAGCGGGAGTTCCTGGAAAGCTCGACGCCATTTTGTGCCTGATGACCATGCCTGTAATGAGCAGGAAGTAATAAAAGAAAGTACTTCTCCACCCAAAGAGATGTTAATCTGTGGAACTCACTGCTGCAGGAAGCGGCGCCTACAGGCATAGACAGCTTCAAGAGGGGGTTGGATAAACATAGGGAGCAGAGGTCCATTCAGGGGTAGTCAAACTACGGCACTCCAGATGTCCATGGACTACAGCTCATGGGAATTGTAGTTCATGGACATCTGGAGGGCTGCAGTTTGATGGAACTCTGAGTCTGCGGCCGTTATGCTCTGAATCTTTGGTGCTTGGGGGGCCACAGTCAGAAGGCTTCCAGTTCTGGTCCCATCTGTTGGGCCTCCTGATGGCACTTGGGTTTGGGCCACTGTGAGGCACAGAGTGTTGGACTGGTTGGGCCTTTGGCCTGATCCAACATGGCTTCTCTTATGTTCTAAACTTCTATTACAGGAACAACACAGTCTCTCTCCCATCAGCTGGCAGCCCTATGTGATGGGAAATATGGGGACCAAACCAACCTTAAGGTGTCCTTTCACTTTTTCTACACCCTACAGAACTTGTAAGGCCCCTCAGGTGGCCATCCCTTTGCCACTGGAAAAATGTACCTTTGGGCATGGGGCCCGTCGTACTGATTTCTCCCTTCATTCAGCACCTCCGACCCTGGGGAATATTCTATTTTTAACATGCGGCTTTCTTCTATCTGGAGCTGCCTGGTGTTTTTTTAATAAACCTCCGTCTCTCACCGTCTCACATTTATTTTAAGCAGGAGACAGCCCACCCTGTCTGATAAACACAGAGAGCAGAGATAGGCCAGCGGAGGTGAGTGTCTCAGACGTGCCAGCTCTGTGGAAGGAAAGTGGGGAGGGTGTTTCATATGGCAGGCTCTGCTCTCCCAGGCTCCCCCAATGACTATTTTATAGACATATTTATATGCATATTTATACATGTGTCAGACAATCTGAGATACAGGTATGCCATCAAGGTTAGGGATATGCATGGAGCACAGTTTTGTGGTTTGGTTCAGTTTGTGGTTCGTGGCTGAACCATCAACCGAACAATGAACTCATGTGAATTGGGAATTTGGTTTGTGAACAGTCCCAGTTTATCTCACTTTGTGAGCTGTTTAAAATGTAACCCCCTGAAATGCTCAGAGAGGATGTAACTTTAGACGCACTTGTTAGATTAAGCTTTAGGATGCTTAGGGCTGATCCTGCGTAGAGCAGGGGGTTGGGCTAGATGGCCTGTATGGCCCCTTCCAACTCTATGATTCTAGGATCTGCAGTGTGCTGTTTAAAATGTAACCCCCTGCTTTCTACTCCCTGAAAAAAAGCTGTGGGGAGCAGAAACTAGGGTCAACACAGAATTGGGGTCAAAATGGGAAATTGCAGCTTGCAGCTTGTCCTTCCATGCACACAGGGGAGCGTTCATCTCCTGGGAGATTGCAACTTCTGTGTAGCTCACCTCAAGGGAGTATACCGCTTGGGTGAACAGGGTTCTTTTAGCAGATGGCTGATCTGGATGAAGCCGACCTGTATTTGCATACATAACACCCGGCTCCCAAATTAATTCCTCATCCTGAACCCTGACCACTTCGCACCACCTTGGCCAGTCGATAAACTGAACCAAATTGCCTGTTGCTGGAGAGAGGAGCTTGAAGCGTCCTGTGCGAATGCTTTGAATTTCCTGAGCCTGTTGCTGCTGATAAAGCTGCTTATCTGGGAAGCCCTAAATAATGCCTTTAGAGTGACTCTGGCTGATTAGCGGCCTCCTTCTAGTTCCTTAAAAAAACATTTCCCTCTAAGCAGGATCCTGGTGGCATCTGAAAGACGAACAGCACCCTTATTGCTGCCCCAGGACCCACTTCTTGAGATGCAGCGAGGGATCTTCACTAGGCAGTCCCTTTATGGGATGTGAAAGAATAGAAAACAACGGGATCAGGTGGCCGTGAAATGAGGCTGCGGTCTGATTTTCAAGCGAGGATCCATGTATAGAAGTGACTCTAGTCCAGGGGTGGCCAAACTGCTGCTCTCTGGACCATCATGGATTACAATTGCCACGAGCCCTTACAAGCACCATGCTGGCTGGGGCTCATGGGAATTGCAGTCCATAGACGTCTGGAGAGCCACCATTTGGCCACCCCTGCGTCTAGTCCAGGGGTCCCCAACCCCCGGTCCGCGGCCCGGTACCAGGCCGCAAAGGCCATCGTACTGGGCTGCCAGCGGCCGTGCCTGGCTCCCCCCCTGCAGTGAGAGGGGGGGAAAGAGGCCAGCACGGCAGCCGGCGCACCAGCAACGCTAATGCGCACGCGCGGAACTGCCGCACATGCGCGTTTGCGCCCCCTGGTTGCTAAAACGCGCATGCGCGGTAACTCTGCGCATGCGTGTTAGTGCCACCTGGTGGCCAAAATGTGTGTACACGTTTATGAGCAACTGTGGCAGCTGGGCCGCTGGCTCTCCCCCACCCCCGGAGGTGGTCCCCGACCAGATGAAGGTTGGGGACCACTGGTCTAGTGCATGATACCGTAGTAAGTGGAAGCGCAACATGTATAAGGCATGTTGCTCTCTTCTGCCATTTCAAGCTGCAGTTGTGGAGGGTGAGATGCGCGAAAAGGCGCGGACAAAGGCAAGACAGCAGAAAAGGTGAGGAGGGGCTCACTACTGCGAAAAAATTTAGCGCTTTGCCATTCAGCTGGCATAATGCTTTTTAAACTGATGTGCGGAAATTGCCTGGAAATCAGTTGTAATTAGAGGGGCGGGTCTCCTAGCCTCAACTGGAGGTTGGCAGCACTAGAGGTGAGCAAAATGCACTCTGTACTTGTCAGGAACCCAGTTTGTTGTAGCGGTTAGGAGTGTGGACTTCTAATCTGGCGTGCCGGGTTCGATTCTGCACTCCCCCACATGCAGCCAGCTGGGTGACCTTGGGCTCGCCACGGCACTGATAAAACTGTTCTGACCGGGCAGTGATATCAGGGCTCTCTCAGCCTCACCCACCCCACAGGGTGTCTGTTGTGGGGAGAGGAAAGGGAAGGCGACTGTAAGCCACTTTGAGACTCCTTCGGGTAGAGAAAAGAGGCATATAAGAGCAAACTCTTCTTCTTCTTCTTCAGTAATATCAGGGCTCTCTCAGCCTCACCTCCCTCACAGAGTGTCTGCTGTGGGGAGAGGAAAGGGAAGGCGACTCTAAGCTGCTTTGCGGCTCCTTCAGGTAGAGGAAAGCGGCATATAAGAACCAACTCTTCTTCTTCTTCTTCTTCTTCTTCTTCTTCTTCTTCTTCTTCTTCTTCTTCTTCTTCTTCTTCTTCCTCTTCTTCCTCTTCTTCCTCTTCTTCCTCTTCTTCCTCTTCTTCTTCTCCTCCTCCTCCTCCTCCTCCTCCTCCTCCTCCTCCTCTTCCTCTTCCTCCTCTTCTTCCTCCTCCTCTTCTTCTTCTTCTTCTTCGTCTATGTTCTACAGAAGAGTGCAGGCAGAACCTAAATAGCAACTGAAATGCTCTCGTTTCTATCAAAGCCCTGGCAGAAGGTTTGGCCCTGCCAAAGAACCCCACAGACCTCAGAAATTCCACAGCTCAAAGGCATTGCAGTGAGGGGTCGAGAGTGACCATCAAGTCTTCCTCCACAGCCCAACCGTTGAATTTAACCGGGACCTCCATTGTGCAAAATAGAAACCAAGATATATTTCACAAATTAATCACAGAGCAGCGTCGGTGCCAAGATTCGTTCTGGGAAGAAGTTTGATTCGCTAATTACTGGTGGGGTTTCAAGGAGTGCGGAGAGTTCTTCATTCTGACAGACACGGCTGGGGAATTCTTAAAGGCGTAACGCGGCGGTGCCAGCAGTGGAGGATCTGAAATAGTTTGCAGAGTGAACGCTTCCAAATTGGATCCCAGGCCAAGAGGGGAGTTGAACGTGCGTCTTCTGAGACAGATGACATTCATAAGTGCTGCTCCTGCAAATAGGCTAGGGCAGGAGTAGGTGGTCCCCAGCCTGTGTGCTGGACAGTAGCAATCCAGAACATTTTCCTTGGCACATGAAGCTGGGTCTCTGCCTAAGGAAACGGATCTGAGCCAGGTCCCATGTGCTTGGCCAATTCTAACCCTAGTCTTATGCGCTCTTTTGGCTACTGGCGCACCAGCATGTTCACAGGAGCACAATTAGGGTGGTGTTTTTGGCATTCGGACCTAAAGGGTTGTCAACCCTGTCCTGGGATCATCATGGTGTGCTCTGAGAAAGCAGAAGTCCTTTAACTCAGGGGTAGTCAACCTGTGGTCCTCCAGATGTCCATGGACTTCAATTTCCATGAGCCCCTGCCAGCAAACATTTGATTTTTCCGACCTAAATGAAGAACTTGACATTTATGACTATTGGCATTTATTTTATTCATTTTAGCTCAATTTTCTAGCCTGTAGAGATTATCTTGTATTCTGATTCTGTCTTCTAGTGTGTTTGCTACCTCTCCCAGTTTAATGTTATCTGCAAATTTAATAAGCACCCCCCCCATTCCTTCATCCAAATCATTCATAAATATGTTGAACAACACAGGGCCTAGGACAGATGTAGAAATTATAGAATTGTAAGTGCAGAAATGGGTAGAAATTTAATCAGGGGAGAAAACTGACGAAGAAAGTTGATTCCTTTGAAATGTGGTGTTGGGAGGAGTTTTACCGATAACAAAAGACCACCAAAAAAGAGAAATCAGTGGGTTCTAGATCAAATCAAGCCTGAACTCTCCCTAGAACAGCTTTTCTGAACTTTTTTTACCATTGTGAAACCCCTGCTCCGAGAAACCCTAGAAGTGGCATGATTGTTCAGAATATGGTTGGGAAGTATAGTTGTGTACATGCCTACCCGGGGCCCATCCCTATCCCCTTCCCCTTCCCTTTCTGTCCAGACCCATCATTGGCCATTTGGGGAAGGTGGGGGCAGGTTGACATGACTATATATGGTCATATCATCCGATAAACGTTGAACAAATTAAAATATATATATTTAAAATTAATTAACTCCCACACATCCAGGAAACCCATCCAGGGCTGTCAAGAGACCCCAGAGATGTCACGAAACCCTGGCTGAGAAAGCCTGCCCTGGAACCTAAAATATTGAAACAGATGCTATTGTACTTTGGCCACCTTATGAGAAGACAAGTCTCCCTGGAAAATGCCCTAATGCTAGGAAAAGGGGAAGGAAGCAGGAAAAGGGGAAGATCCAACATGAGATAGATTGACTCTACAAATAGAGTTGCCAACTCCAGCTTGGGAATTCCTGGAGATCTTGGGAGTGGGGTCTGGGGAGGGCGGAGCTAGGGAGGGGAGGGACTTCAGCAGGGTATAATGCCATAAATTCCACCCTCTTAAAGCAGTCAGTTCTTCCAGGAATACTGATCTTGGTCATCTGCAGATCAACTGTAATAGCTGGAGACTCCAGGTGCTGGCTGGAGGTTGGCAACCTTATCTATAAAGGAAGCTGCAACCTTCCGTTTGCAAGATAAATCTAAATAAATAAATAAATAAATAAATAAATAAAGATCTGAACAAAACTGTTAATGGTAGGATGTTTGGGAGGTTATTGATTCAGACACACACAAAATAAATTGACTCAGTGGTTGAGGATGAATTGGCTAAGATTTCTTTAACGGCAGACCTAATGTCCTTTCTCTCCCCACCCTGCAGTATTTAACCCCTCCTGACCGCAGGAGGTTACTCCCAAACACCTTTCTGGCTCAACTCTCTGCCTCTTTTGCAAACACTCTGACAGCCTCTGTTGTTCCGTCGGCAGCTGGAATGTGCATGAGTCACGCTGCTTTGTCCTGTCTGTTTCTGAGGCTTTCCCGCTCCAAATGCAACAATCGCGGGCTGAGTTCGGAGGCGAGGCGGTAGGACCCAGTCTGTCACCAGTTCCCCTGAAGAAACAGCTGCATCCTGGTCCAAGCAGAGCCTTATGCATGCCACAATTCCACGAGAGGACAGAAAAGCTGCGGAAAGTGACCTTCGGTGTCCCTCAGTACCACTTTTCAGTAGTGTGTTTTTATGACGGCCGTTTTGAAACTCTTTGAGGTTCACATCAGGGGAGACAGCACAGGATTCGGAAATTCAGGGGGATTTATGGGTGGAGTCAGGCGAGGATGGGGTTTGGGAGGGACCTCAGCAAGATAAAATGACATAGCAGCAACTACGAAAACAGCCATTTTCTCTAGGGGAACTGATCTCTTTTGTCTGGAGATCCGTGGTAATTCAAGAAGGTCTCCAGGCCACACCTGGGCATTGGCATGCCTATTTAGGGATGCCAGTCCCTAGGTGGGAGCTGGCGATCCCCCGGAAGAACAGGTCATCTGTTTTACCTTTTATTCTGTGTTTTAGTCTATGTTGTTTTAATAGGATGTACACCACCCTGAGAGGGCTGGGCTGAGAGGGGCGGTCCTACACATCAAATTATAAATAAATTAACAAAGAACACAGCAAAACACTGAGGTCTCTCCCTGCTCCAAATCCCGCCCACTTCTGGCTCCAGGTAATTCCTAAACCAGAGCTGGCTATGCCTAGTTCACATTTATTTAAGGACTAAACACGTACTGATTTTTCATGTGTAGGGCACAGGAAGAGCTACACGGAATGTGCAGTGGGAATAGAGAAGGGCTCGATTCTGCACTCCCCCACATGCAGCCAGCTGGGTGACCTTGGGCTGACATGGCACAGATAAAGCTGTTCTGACCGAGCAGTGATATCAGGGCTCTCTCAGCCTCACCCACCTCACAGGATGTCTGTTGTGGGGAGAGGAAAGAGAAGGCGAATGTAAGCCGCTTTGAGACTCCTTCGGGTAGAGAAGAGCAGCATATAAGAACCAACTCTTCTTCTTCATCAGTAATATCAGGGCTCTCTCAGCCTCACCTCCCTCACAGGGTGTCTGTTGTGGGGAGAGGAAAGGGAAGGCGACTGTAAGCCGCTTTGAGACTCCTTCGGGTAGAGAAAAGTGGCATATAAGAACCAACTCTTCTCCTTCTCCTTCTCCTTCTCCTTCTCCTTCTCCTTCTCCTTCTCCTTCTCCTTCTCCATTCCATGCAGGGTTTCCAGGCCTGCTAATTATCATTAGGAGAAAGTGTATGGTGGGATGGACCTGGAAGAATGCCCCAGGAATCCATCAGTTCTCTATGGCAAGGGCCATAGAGATGGGAGGGGTATGTAGAGCATCACTTGTCACTTCTAGGCTCAGGTGCCATTCCCGCCTCCCACTCTTTGTAATGATCTGCCTAAGCAGGCAAAGGAGTGGATTAACAGACAGACACCCGCTGGGGGCAGGCAGATGGCTACCCTGCTGGAATCGAGAGTCAAACGGCACATGACATTTTCGTCTGCATTCATTTTAAAATACTTTTCCCCCCTCTTTTTCAAGGAATGTAATGGGGGAGGGAGAGAGTGGGCTCTTTAACTCCTTGCTCCCCGGAGGAAATTGAATGGGTGGGTAGATCTCTTTACCCCTGCCTGGCAAGGTAGACCATGAGTTCCCACTGTTACCCATGGAGGCCCTGAGGCTGTGAATCGGCTGCTTGGTGAGTTCACAGCAGAGGCGAATTTTCACACACATGTTCTGTTGTTGTCACTTAGCATGGCTTTCTCTCAGTGGAACGGATGAATTACCTCGACACAGAGAAACATCAAGAAGAATATATCCATGTTTTCCCTGGAAGGGAAAAAGAAGGTGCCTGTCTCTCCCCCCCCCCCCAACACACTTTTTTTCTTTCTAGGGTGAATAATGCAGGGGAGTTATTTTAAATTATGCTGCTTTCCTCTACATGAAAGAGTCTCAGAGTGGCTTACATTCACCCTCCCTTTCCTCTCCCCACGACAGAGGGAGGGAGGTGAGGCTGAGAGAGCTCTGATATTCCTGCTCAGTCAGAACAGCTTTATCAGGGCTGTGGCGAGCCCAAGGTCACCCAGCTGGTTGCATGTGGGGGGGCATGGAATCAAACGCGGCTCACCAGATTAGAAATCTGAACTCCTCACCACAACACCAAACTGGACTTCACTCTTTCATTGGTCAACATTTTATTTACTTCATCCTTCCCTCTCCCTTTCTCATGAAGACTCAGGGCAGACGGCCATTGTTTAAAAGCGATAAAACGATGTAAGAAATGTACGTTAAACTAAATGATCTGTGATGTTTGTGATCCATTAAAGAAATGATTTTTTTTTCTGGAAACCATGAATCACGGCACATGTGTTCCATATTTGTCAGGATCACCATGGCAAAGAATGCCTTTCCGCGCTTAGAGACAATGCTTTCGCTATGAAGAGTCAAAGGGGCTTACTGCACAGCCGGCTTTGCTGCCCTGCCAAACCCCATAAACCTGTCATTATGAACTACGACAGGCTGAGAGATCAGAAGGTAAAACGCTGGAGCTGATATGGCTATTAGATGTTAATCCGCTGAGTGTGCGTGTCAGCTGCAGGGCTCCGTGCTTAAAAAACAACACAAAAACTCAACTGAAGGATGGAAAGATCAAGTATTAAATTATATTCTGGCCAGGACAGAGGAGGGGTGGCTACAACATGTCTCCCTGTAACCGTCAGTCATTAATTATGTTGCATGGGACTCCTGATGATCTATGTACGTAAGTGCTGTCATGTTGCTCCTCCATATATAGCTTGCTGAGCGACCTTGGGCTCATCACAGCCCTGATAGTGCTGTTCTCAAAGAACAGTCCTGTCAGACCTCTCTAAGCCTCACTTGCCTCACAGAGTGGGAAGGCAATTGTAAGCCACTTTGAGACTCCTTCAGGTAGAGAAAAGTGGGGTATAAAACCCAACTCTTCTTCTTCTTCTTCTTCTTCTTCTTCTTCTTCTTCTTCCCAACACCCAACTGGTGTTCTGCTTAGAAAAAGCACAGCCGTTTCAGATGATATGATCCTAAAGAGGAAATTCACCTACCATCCCATAGTGGCAATCAGCAATTCCCTGGGTACGCAAGGAAGGTCCACAGAAGACAAACACTTCCTGCCCACCCACACACAATCTGCCCATCATAAAATCAGTGTTTCTGCCAGATGACTATCTAGTCTCTGCTTAAAAACTTCCAAAGAAGGAGAATTCACCACCTCCCGAGGATGCCTGTTCCACTGAGGAACCGCTCTAACTGTCAGGAACTTTTTCCGGATGTTTAGCTGAAAATTCTTTTGAATTAATTTTAGCCCATTGGATCTGAACCAACCCTTTGGGTCAACAGAAAACAACTCTGCTCCATCTTCTATATGACAGCCCTTCAAGTATTTGAAGATGGTTAGCAAATCCCATCTCAGTCATCTCCTCTTCAGGCTAAACAGACCAAGCTCCCCCAACCTTTCCTCATATGACTTGGTCTCCAAACCCCTCACCATCTTTGTTGCCCTCCTCTGGACACGCTCCAGTTTCTCTACATCCCTCTTCAACTGGGGTGCCCAAAACTGAACACAGGACTCCAAGTGAGGTCTAACCAGAGCGAAGTAAAGCTTTAATGCCTTTGTTTGTTCTTCCTTGCTGTCTCTTATGCCTGATATCTCATGTAGGAACCTCCTGTCAGAATGCCTCTCCTTTTCCCATTTTGTACTAAAATAATCTATTCCCCTCTCTTAAACTCCCAATGATTCATAGACTGCAGGTGCAGACAGGCACCATTTGGTGGAAATACTATTTCAGATCTTCACGAAGATCTCAGATGATCAATGGACATGGCTGGCTGAACAAACAAGATTATCATCCCTCATCCCCTTGTTAAGTCCCAGCTCTTTGCTGATCCTGTTAACGGATACTCCAAAGAACATCAGTATAGCCTGGCAAAGAGGATTATCTGTTGCTTGCTTGCTGGTGCTGAAAACAGAACAAGGCTAGTCATCTTCATTAAAAAAAAAAAAAGGACACTGCCTCAGTTCAGAGGACTAAACAAATTTGCTTTCTGTTAGCTGACTCAGCAACCGGTGGTCCGGACTGAAAATACTGTGTTGGTCTGCAGTAGAGCAGCTAGATTCTAGAAGGAGAAGATGAAGACTTGGTGTTTATACCTGCTTTTCTCTGCCTGAAGGAGTCTCAAAGCAAGTCACAATTGCCTTCCCTTCCTCTCCCCACAACAGACACCCTGTGAGGTGGGTGAGGCTGAGAGAGCCCTGATATTACTGAAGGAGAAGAAAAGTTGGTTCTTATATGCCGCTTTTCTCTACCCGAAGGAATCTCAAAGCGGCTTACATTTGCCTCCCTTTTCCTCTCCCAGGTGGGGCTGAGAGAGCCCTGATATTACTGAAGAAAAAGAAGAGAAGGCAAATGTAAGCCACTTTGAGACTCCTTCGGGTAGAGAAAAGCAGCACTTCGTGCAGTGAAAAGCAGGGTATAAAAACCAACTCTTCTTCTTAAACAACTTCTCACCCACAACGATGCCCTACCTAAGCTGATCACAGACTCTGGGACCAGGGTCTCTAACAAACTCTGTTCCCACATTCGCTCTGACAACACAGTCATGAGAACTAACAATGCTGCCCTTACCATTTCAGTTCCATTCACCTGTGCGTCTTCCAATGTTTTATGTGTCATTAAATGTGAGCGAGAAGAAGAAGAAGAAGAGCTGGTTCTTATATGCTGCTTTTCTCTACCCAAAGGAGACTCAAAGCTGCTTCCAGTCGCCTTTGATCTCCCCACAACAGACAAGCTCAAGGTCACCCAGCTGGCTGCATGTGGAGGCGCTCAACCCAGCTCGTCAGATTAGAAGCTGCCGCTTGTAACCACTACACCAAGTGGCCCTTCCACCCTTAAAATCTGGTACTTAGATGGTTTCCTAGGTTTTCGTATTGGTCAGACCTGCCCTGAGTACAATGACCCATCTTGAACAATTCCCTTAACATTCAGGGATGCTGCTAATTTCAACATGGGCATGTTCACGTTGGAACATGCAAGACTTGCATTGTGCATGATTCAACAGCATATATGAAATATCTCCTCCAGGGGGCGTCAGAGGTGATGTGTATTTGGCATAGTCAGAAGAGGAACTTCCTGATTATTTTCCAATAATCTTTTCCAGTGTCCTCATCGGCCCCTTTGAGCTCACTTCTCTGCTTGCCTCCAGAACCAACAGGCTGAACAGCAGACTGGAACAGTCAGACTTTTAGGAATCTCTCCTCTCTTTCTATAGAAGGTTGCTTCTACCCACAGTGAAACTATTTTATTCTTTTAAGCAGCGTGGGGCTACCGTCCTCTTGGCCTATCTAAACTCTGCCAGCATTTTGATGGTAGGTGTTGATCCGACCTGAGCCAATCTCCCAGCCTGCACGGTTCACGCTGGATGGCCACAGCCTCCCAAACAGGTCTGCCTCTTTTTGCAAAACTGCCCAGGCACAAAGAAGCTGCCGATTCACACTGACTGGCAGCCAATAGGACAAACGTGGACTAACGGCAAGGGCAGGAATTAATTAAAACACGGCATTTATTTAAGACGGATTTATATGATTGGTGGCTGATTGAATTGCCCATTTAAGCAATTATCTGCTGAGTAGAGTACTTAAGCAGTGCAGACTGTGTGGCGGTGGGAGAACTGAATCCAGCCGTAAGAGAGCATGTATGCCCCCAAAGCCAGTTTTGCTGAACTGCAAAGTTAGGAACCGGCTTTGCTCCTCCACATGAAGCCAACTAGGCGACCTTGGGCCAGTCACAGTTCTCTCAGAGCTCTCTCAGCCTTGTGATCTTGCAAGCCAAAAGGTGCTTGGCCCAACCCTGACTCTGCAGCTTTGACGGCCCTGGTTGGTGGTGCAAACAGGATATTTGCCAATAGGCCACTCTGGTGAACAAGCATCGGATACTGACAGCTATCAGTATCCGGTCTATGAACTCCTCCTCTTTAAGTATTTGAAATGTTGTCACTTGGCGGAGGGCAGGATGCTGTTTCCATTGGCTGCAGAGGAGAGGACACGCAGTAATGGGTTTAAACTACAAGTACAACGATATAGGCTAGATATTAGGGGAAAAATTACACAGAGTAGTTCAGCAGTGGAATAGGCTGCCTAAGGAGGTGGTGAGCTCCCCCTCACTGGCAGTCTTCAAGCAAAGGTTGGATACACACTTTTCTTGGATGCTTTAGGATGCTTTGGGCTGATGCTGCATTGAGCAGGAGGTTGGACTAGATGGCCTGTATGGCCCCTTCCAACTCTATGATTCTATCCCAGTGCCAGCATCACAATGAACAATGCTCCAGTGCCCGTGCTTAGGGATGAGCACCCATTGCCTTGGGTGCCCCAGGTGTTTTTGGTTTCATGTGCCTGAACTCTTGTCACACAAGACTACACCGGAGGAAGTCAGCCAGTTCCTTTACGGTAAGCCAACTTCCTCCTCTTGTTCTCTGTAATTTCATCTCTAGATTTTCTTCCTGTGGGTAACGACAGAATGTAGAAATTATTTCTTCATACACACATGCTCACACACACACACACACACGAGAGTGCCCAGTTGTGAGCAGACTGGAATATTTTAAGGACTCAGACAATGTCTTTCCAGTCGGGGGGGCATTTTTCCCCTTCTGCCTGGCATCATGGACCAAAGGCCACACTTACGTGGTCGCTGTCACATGGCCCTTTGTCCTCCTGCGAGGCAGAGGATGTAGAGTCCCAGCAATAACCATCCCAATGCTCTATTACAGTCAGAGGGAACATCTCTAGTTGAGGGTGACTGTAGTGCAGAGGTTAGTTTACTGGTAATTTTGGAATTATGTTTATTTTATGTATTTAGCAATTTATATCCTGCACCTTCACCTGGAGGTCCCGGGGCAGGTCATAACAATACAGAATATAAAATACATTAAAGGCAGAGCCACCACCCTCCTTGCCTCCCTCCCTCACAGCCTGGCAGAACAGCACCCAGAGGAAATGAGACATCAGAACACAAACAAAACACCTCTTTTTAGTTAACTGAGGCAGTTGCAAATGGTAACCAAGGACAGGGATCCCCCACCTTTGTTGAGCCTACAGGGACCTTTGTATTTCTGACACAGGGTAGTGGGCGCAACCACAAAATGGCTGCCCAGGAGGTGGAGCCAATTGACAAAATGGCTGCCATGAGAGGCAGGGTCAACCACAAAATGTCAGGGAGGGAGTTTATGGGTAATCGTGAGCCTCCATAGGCCAGCTCGTCTTGGAGAGGCGGAATATAAATTTAAGAATAAATAAACTATAAACCCCACTTGACCCTGCTCATTTTCTAAGAGAGCCAGTTTGGTGTAGTGGTTAGGAGTGTGGACTTCTAATCTGGCATGCCGGGTTCGATTCTGCGTTCCCCCACATGCAACCAGCTGGGTGACCTTGGGCTCGCCACAGCACTGATAAAACTGTTCTGACGGAGCAGGAATATCAGGGCTCCCTCAGCCTCACCTACCCCACAGGGTGTCTGTTGTGGGGAGAGGAAAGGGAAATGACTTTGAGACTCCTTCTGATAGACTAAAGCGGCCTATAAGAACCAGTTCTTCTTCTTCTTCTTCGTTGTCATCATAATTTAGCAGGTACCAGAAAAGGTGTTAATGGGTGCATGGTACCCTCCAGTGCTATATTAGAGACCTCTGGCCAAGGACCCCTGCTTGACATCCAACCTGAACAAGAGAGCTGTTGAACATGAAAGCTTGCACCCTATGAGTTTTGGTCCTTTTATTAAAAAGCGTTTCTTATTAACCTCATTGATATTACGCTGCCATGTCTAATTCGCATCCTGAGAATTCAAAAAGAAAATGGACTGGAAGGAACAGCAAGTCCCTTGGAATGACCAGCAGTCTTCCTGACTGCATTATCATCATTATCATGTTTCAGGGGTTCATCGATGTTAAACAAGTTGAAAAAGGCTGGCCACTGGCCTCGAACTTTATCCGGCTGCTTCAGACCAACACGGCTGCCCATTTGAATTGGGCATCAAGGGAGTGACCATTCCAGAGGAATGGAACAGCTACAACTAAGCAAGGGTGGCCGCTGACAGATGCAGGCAAGCTGAGGACTGTAGCTGGTGTACGTGGGCAGCTCTCAGCCACCATGGAAAGCTGCCCTGGCTGGGTGATCAGCAGCATGGAGCTGAAAGTGTTCAAGCCACCACTGACAACTCAGCCAGCATGGTCATTGGCCTCCACCCAGCACCCAGCACCCTCCCTTAGTTTCATCTCCAGGGCCAGGGGCTTGGGACTCCACAATCATCTCTGAGGCACCACTGAAGACCCCACATCCCATGTCCTTTTTCTTGGTGGTCTCCCATTCAAATACTGACCAGGGCCGACCCTGCTTAGCTCCCAAGATCTGACAACATTGGGCAAGCCTGGGCTATGCAAGTCAGGATCTAAGTAGTACTACTTTCTTCCGCTTCCATTCAATTCAGTGGAATTTTTATGTATTGCATTTCCTTGCTGCATCTCCCCATAGACTTGGGGGCAGCTTACAGCATTATTGATGTACTAGGGACCAAGCCCGTTCAATTCTGGAACACAATGGGCACTAGAGTGGAGGAGTGGGGGGGAGTGGAAGAACTCTGCGGATGGCCACCCCCTCTCACCAAGACCTAGAAAGGCTGCAGGTGGCTGTTAGGGAATTCACCAGTAGGGGCAGCTCTCGCATGGCAGGGATCTGCAGCCTCCGAGCCTCACAGGAAAGTGGAAATAGGAGGGGTCAAGGGTGGGGGACAGAAGGCGATTGGCTGGCCGCTGGACAGACAGGCAAGCCGGTTGGAGCAGGAGGCAGCACTTAGGGGCGGGACAGCTGCCCTGAGTGGGTACTACGCACTGAGTGGCACTTAAGCCATGAGACACACTCCTCCTCAAAGGCCTTACCAGAAATATTAACTGGAACACATAAATATTAAACAAATTATAAAATTTGTTAAAATCTCATGAAATAGGAGGGTGAGGGGGATTGGTTTTAATGGTTTTTTTAAACTGTTTTTTTTTTATTGTAAACCACCTGTAGCCCACTCGTGGGGAGAAGCAGTATAGAAATTTTTAAAATAAATAAATAAATAGTAGAAACAGTGTGCAGTAACCTATCAGCACAATTCCCTGTATTGCCAAGATCTCTGACACGCCTTTCTGGTTGGTCAGATTTCTTGTCTCTCATTTTTCATTTATTTCAGAAGACTCGTAAGTCCCAAACGTTATGACAAAGATGACAGATCTGTCTGTGAAAGGCAAGTTGTACATACACCCTCGATTCAGGCTGGGTCCTCTAGTCCAGCTCAATGCAGGAAACTCACAACTACCTGCCCACCCACAGTGACCCCAATTCCATGTCCAGGTGATGCTCCCCTCCAAGAAATCAGAATGCACGGCCAGTATGCGAGGTGGGTTAGGCTGAGAAATGCTGGCTGGCTCCTGGTTACCCAGCAGATTCCCACAGCCAAGTGGGGAGGTGAACCTGGATCTCCTGGACTTCAGTGCAACGCTCTACATGACACCATTCCACTCTCTAAATTTCTGTGTAATGTAGGAATGGACCCTGTGCTGTGATTGTCCCCTTGGAGATCAGGACGGCACTTCTTGGCAGTTCTCAGCTCCTATGAACCATTCCGACAATAATCTCAACATGGTTCCTTTTACTTTCCAATATCTTGTCCCATGTCAAAGCTGATGGGTGTGGGGAATCATGTAGATACCATTTTTGTCCGGCCACCTCTGCTCAAGGAAAGATCTACCTCTTGAGGTAGTTTGCCAAGATCTTGAGACAGTTTGCCATAAAGAGAAGGCAGTAAACTCTGCAGTCCCAGTGAGGTCAACCAGATAAGCTTTTAGTGTTGCCCTTTTGGTAAATCAGCTTGATGGGGACACTCTCTCTCAGCCTGAGCACCCCAGCTCTGTGGTTGGATTCATTTAGAGCAATGGCGCCCTCATCAGGCCCTCATCAGGTGGCAGCAGGAGCTGTTCAGATTCGCAGGTCTGCTTCCCCACAGAAATAGCCTCATTAGCTTCACTTGGGAGTCAGCAGATGGAAAATCGCAGCCTCTTTCGGCCAAGGCCGCTTTCCTCTACTTATTACCACTGAGCAACCCCTGAGACATTCTTCAGGCTTCAAGAAACCCCAGAAGTGGTGTGATCGTGCAGAATATGGTGGGGAAGCAGAGCTGTGGACACGCCCACCCTGGATCTGGAAAACATACCCCTCCCATCCCCCACTTGGGCTGGCTACTCTAATACCACTTTGACCCCAGTGGAGACCCAGAGTGGCTTACATCGTTCTCCTCACCTCTATTTTATCTTCACAACTCCGTGTGGTAAATAAGGCTGAGAGGGTGTGACTAAGCAGATGGCAGCTGACCTCATGCAAGACTTGCCAGTTCACTTCTAGCAATGCAAGTCTAATTTTCAAAAATGGAAAAGTGGCTTCACTGTACTGGTGAACCATACGGAAGCTGGACAGCATGAGTTTTAAGCACAGAGGAATCTATAGGCCATTTGTTTGAACCCTATTTCGATCCACATAGGATTATTTTGTACATTCCACAAAGTCTTTCCCTAAAAAGTGAGGATATGCACACATAGAACTTGTCCAGACATTTCTGGGAAATGGTGGGGCAGCTACCAGAAGTCGAAAATGTGTTACTACACCCCACTTCTGAAGAATTGCATGCTCCGGTGTTTGCTCTTCCATTTCTCCCATCGGATCTCCCAGTTATGCACCTGCAGAGTTTACATCATGCGCCGAAAGAGGGAAGGAAGAAACAGTTATAGACAAAGGGGGTGACCTAACTGATCAGGCACATAATGTTCTGCAATGCACACTCCAAAGAGCAGCTTACAGTAATTCCCTGCAATTTAAAAGTATTTATTTTTAAAATATCAGCTGCCGACCTCTATCTTACGCTCTCATACTGAATTTCACCATCCAAACACAGTAATTTATTAGGGATCATCAAACCCAACTGGTTATTAAAATGTCTTGCCGTTAAACGCTACTCACTTAAGTTAGCGGCACACTGTATCCTCCAGACTTTCTCTATAATTAATGAGACTTGAAACAGTGCCGTTTGCAGATGATTTAAGCAGAGGCTGCCTTAACCTTTTGCTGCCTGAACATGGAATGCAACATCTTAAAGCAAGATACAATTTTGGGAATGTGTTCCGTGTTAACACAGTAAAAAGTAGAGGACGCCAGCCAGCAACACCTTTAAACTACAAGTACAACGATATAGCCTAGATAGCAGGAAAATTTTTTTCACAGTCAGAGTAGTTCAGCAGTGGAATAGGCTGCCTAAGGAGGTGGTGAGCTCCCCCTCACTGGCAGTCTTCAAGCAAAGGTTGGAGACACACTTTTCTTGGATGCTTTAGGATGCTTAGGGCTGATCCTGCATAGAGCAGGGGGTTGGACTAGATGGCCTGTATGGCCCCTTCTATGATTCTATGATTCTAGGATGCTTTGGGCTGATCCTGCGTTGAGCAGGGGGTTGGACTAGATGGCCTGCATGGCCCCTTCTAACTCTATGATTCTATGATTCTGAAGGTTAACAAACAGGTTGTTCCAGAACAAGCAAGGTTCAGGTGGGTCACCATGATGGTCTGAAGCAGAACAAAGTTTGATCCCAGGGGCAGTTGTAAGGCCAACAGTTTTATTCAAGGTCTAAGCTTTCATGTGCCTGCACTCTTCTTCGGATAGATAAAAGCTTGTATCCTGAATAAAACTTGGTCTTCAAGGATGCTGCTGGACCCAGACTTGCAGTGAAATACAAGAAGTACAGAGGGGGTTCCAAATGATCCAAATGCAATACAGAAAAATATAGGAAATATTTGATTCACCCTCAGTTCCTCTTTTGCCACCGAAGGAGTTGGCTGTGCTTCCGAATTCTCTAGCTTGGTTGGGGAATAGAAGTTGGTCGGCCCCCCAAACCCTGTTTAAGAAGCGTACCAAATGCAGTGTGAAGATGACCCAGACCGATGAACATGATCACCTCTATTTTGTCTAGGTGAAAAGCATTCAGTGCCCACATCTGAGATCTGCTGGAATTTGCAAGATCTGTAACAGCATTAGACAAATATCCTGCAGGGAACATCAGAGGAGAAGAGGATTTTGCATGGTTAAATTAGGTACTTCATGATATTCTTCAAACCCTCTCCTCCTATGATCTCATTGGCTCATCTGGAGACTTCCTGCTCATTTGAACACACTTCCTCCCTGCTTGCCTCCAAAACCAACAGTCAGTGAAAGAACAGGACATTTAGACATGAATATCTCCTGTTTCTAAACAAAGTGGTTTCTTCTAATTAAAATTATTTTTCTTTCTTTTAAGCAACCTGGTGCTTGCCTCCTCGGCATGTTTAAACTCTGCCAACAAGATCTGCCAAAAATTCACCACTGAGGAGAAAAGGGATCAGGCTAGAAAGCTCAAGGCAGCATTGTAGAAGAAAGCACTCAAAGTTTCCAGCCTGCAGGAAAATTGGCTACTTCAAAGATGGCTGAGCACTCCTAAAGGGTCAAGAAGGAGTCCTTTATGTCAGGGGTAGTCAACCTGTGGTCCTCCAGATGTCCATGGACTACAATTCCCATGAGCCCCTGCCAGCGTTTGCTGGCAGGGGCTCATGGGAATTGTAGTCCATGGACATCTGGAGGACCACAGGTTGACTACCCCTGCTTTATGTTACTGCTTCACTCCATCCCCAACCATCTGCCCTTGTGACTGAGATGCAACCCAAATTGAGACAGAAGTACTACACCACACCCATGGATTGCGAGGGCCTAGCCAGGAAGTGCTATTCTTCTTCTGCACTTGTTTGCAAAATTGCAAATTACTAAACAATAATGGCTGGATGCCAGTTGTTTCTTTGGGGACGATGATCTTGTTTATTGAATCGCGGCCTGAAGATAAGAGGCCTTTAGGGGAAAGTCTTATAAACTGAGGCCATAAAGTTGTCAAAGCAATAAATAAATGCTAGGAAACACTCTGCAGAATCTGCCTTGCGTGCCGTAGCCAGTTTGGTCATCCTCGGGCATCATTCCTTGTTGAGAACTACTGCCCCTTCCATTAGAGACGAAGTACAAGGTTGAAAATCTTCCATTTGAAGGTTCAGTTCTGTTCTCAGTCAAGACAGATGAGACGCTGTCGACTGTAAAAAGGAATACGCATACTGCAAATCCCTGGCTACACTGCCTGGTATAAGTACAGGCCTTTCTTGCATCAATAGTAGCACTCTTACCAGAGGGAGGATGTAGTCTCCATCTAAACCCTGTCCAGCAACGGGGTATTCCAGGCAGGGGGCTTCTGGTAGTTCCATACCTACAGCTATGGTTTCCTCCAGGAAAGATGCCTCACAAATCCAGACAATGGGTTTCTGACTAGAGCGGGTTCCTGTAACCATTACGTTTGGGGATAGGTTAGACGCTTACTTTAGACCTGTGTGTCCTCAATATTGTTAATGATAATTACATGTTGGAATTTAAAGTGATACCACCCTGTACCTCCCTATACATAATATCTTGTTCCTTCACTCAAGCTTTCATTGGCCCTGGAATCACTCATTAAAAAGCAGGCAATCGAAGGAATTTTTGACCCTAAGTTGTGAGAGGGCTTTGGTTCTAGAATGTTCACTGTTCCCAAGCATGGAGGTGTAAGACCCACCCTGGATTATTTATTTATTTATAATTACATTTCTATACCACCGCTCACAGTATTTAGCTGCGCAGAAAGGTTTACATCATTTAAGCATGTAATAATTTAAATACCTAAAACAATTTAAAAGAGTTACAATTAAATGATTCTATGATTCTAAATCAAATGTTTATTTATAGAAATGAACAAATAAATAGAAATCAAATAAATAAATAAACAAACAAATAAATAAATAAATAAGTTTCGCAATCCAGAATGGTTGATGTTCCTACAATTTAAAAAATTATTAAAACATAACTGTTGGCTAATTGGTATTGATTTAAAGCAGGGATAGTCAAACTGCGGCCCTCCAGATGTCCATGGACTACAATTCCCAGAAGTCCCTGCCAGCGAATGCTGGGAATGCTGGTTCCTGGGAATTGTAGTCCATGGACATCTGGAGGGCCGCAGTTTGACTACCCCTGATTTAAAGGATGCATATTTTCATATTTCGTTTTTTTCGTATTTCTATTCATCCCGTATTTTGAAAGTTTCTACATTTTAAGTGCAGGACTAGAGTTTTCCAGTATTCTGTGCTTCCGTCTATTTTACCTACAGCCTTCAGAATTTTTACGAAGTGTTTAGCCCCTGCTCCACCTCTACTTGAAAGGTTGAAAAATTTCCCCATAACTAGATGATTGGCTTTTGGTCACAGATTCCAAACAACAGTTGGTTGAACATTCCAGCTTGGTGCTGTAAGAGATTGGGTCTTTTGCTAAATGGGGAGAAGTCTCATGTGATCCCTACTCAAAGTGTACAATTTATTGGCATTTTGTTAGACTCCATGCAAACTAAGGGGTTTCTCCCTCCTGATAGAATCAAGAAAATTGTTCTTTTGGTCAACCAATTTTCTGCTAACAGACAAATACCTCATTTGCTGGGATATATGGTGTCTACCACATTGGTGTTGCCATGGGCCAAGTTCTATATGAGACAAGTGCAGCTCTAGTTCTTGTCCTGCTACAGGAGGATAAACCCTGCTGAGATTTCCTCCACCTCAAGCCCCACCCCCCTCAGCTCCATACCCAAATCTTCAATAATTTCTCAACCTTGAGTTGGCAACGCAGCTTGTAAGAATTTGAGCCGAATCAAACCCATGAATTGCTTTGACTGCTTTGAACGTTGAAAGCTCTCTGTGCACTAAGGACTGCACAACAAATGAACTCCTTTGGTGCCATATCCCCCTTTTAAAACATGGCCTTCTGTTTGCTGATCTCTCCTTTACCCGCAAATTGAGAAAAGCCACAAATTGACCTCAATGCAAACAGCGCTCTTAGACGCCAGAAGGCATGTGCTCGCCAAGATCTACTGCCAGTTATATACACTGTAATCCTTGGGGACCACAGCAGTAAAATAATTAGAGGATCACATTAAACCCCCAGGGCTTTTGAATAAGCTGTTTCAAAACAAAACCGGGGACAATTTAATCCATGCAGGCTTTTGCTTATGAAAAAAGATATGTTAATATGATGGAAGCAAAGGAATTTCTCCTGTCATTGTGACACTTTCGCTCTATCCAGGCAATTCCTTTGGTCAGTATCCTTAAATGAACTTTCCATATTCCATCTCATTTGACTCTGTTTATGGCTTACAGGGGATGCTGCCATTAAAAATAGCTAGATCAAATTGGCCATATCTGTTGCGTCCACATGGGCTTTCCCTTCTTTTCTTTTTACAACACTTGTTGTTTCTCCTCTGCCTCCTGGTCCTGTTTACATCGCGTATTTTCAAGAAAACTATGGACAAACAGCTGGCTTTATAGTGTGTATTTAGAGAGCTTTTAAAAAGAATGAAGTGCATAAAGACCGCAAGTGGTTCCTGCTGCCACAAATTGGACTGCCCATACTTAGCAGTATACAATTCATATTATTTGTTCTTCATTTAATGGTCAATAGTTTGTTATCTTTCTTTAAAAACAAAACAGAGACATTGTTTCTGTCCATTGAGGGTAGAAACTGTGTCTTATATTATGTGGTGTTTTTAAGCCAACATGGTATAGTGCAGGGGTAGTCAACCTGTGGTCCTCCAGATGTTCATGGAATGCTGGCAGGGGCTCATGGCAGAGAAGAAAATGCTGGCAGGGGCTCATGGGAATTGTAGTCCATGAACATCTGGAGGCCCACAGGTTGACTACCCCTGGTGTAGTGGTTAGGAGCACTGACTTCTAATCTGGTGAGCTGGATTTGATTCCCTGCTCCTCCTCCACATTCATTCAGCTGGATGACTTTGGAAAAGCCACAGCATTGATAAAGCACTGACTAAGCAGTAATATCAGGGCTCTCTCAGCCTCACCTCCCTCGCAGGGTGTCTATTGTGGGGAGAGGAAAGGGAAGGGGACTGTAAGCCACTTTGAGACTCCTTTGGGTAGAGAAAAGCAGCATATAAGAATCAGCTCTTCTTCATCTGTAACGTCAGGGTTTCCTCAGCCTCACCTCCCTCACAGGGTGTCAGTTGTGGGGAGAGGAAAGGAAAGGGGACTGTAAGCTGCTTTGAGACTCCTGGTAGGGAAAAGCAGCATATAAGAACCAGCTCTTCTTCTTCTTCAGTAATATCAGGGTTCTCTCAGCCTCACCTCAGAATAACAGAATCACAGAATCATAGAGTTGGAAGGGGTCATACAGGCCATCTAGTTCAACCCCCTGCTCAACGCAGGATCAGCCCAAAGCATCCTAAAGCATCCAAGAAAAGTGTGTATCCAGCCTTTGCTTGAAGACTGCCAGTGAGGGGGGGCTCACCACCTCCTTAGGCAGCCTATTCCACTGCTGAACTACTCTGACTGTGAAACATTTTTTCCTGATATCTAGCCTATATCGTTGTATTTGTAGTTTAAACCCATTACTGCACGTCCTTTCCTCTGCAGCCAACAGAAACAGCATCCTGCCCTCCTCCAAGTGACCTTTCAAATACTTAAAGAGGGCTATCATGTCCCCTCTCAACTTCCTTTTCTCCAGGCTGAACATTCCCAAGTCCCTCAACCTATCTTCATAGGGCTTGGTCCCTTGGCCCCAGATCATCCTTGTCGCTCTCCTCTGTACCCTTTCAATTTTATCTTTTTGAAGTGAGGCCTCCAAAACTGCACACAGTACTCCAGGTGTGGTCTGACCAGTGCCGTATACCAGTGGTCCCCAACCTTTCTGAGGCTGGGGACCGGCAGGGCATCGGGCCGTGCCCGCATGGACCGGCCGCGCCCGCGGGCCGCGCCCATGCATCTGGCCGCGCCCGCGGGCCGCACCCGCGCATCGGCCCTGATTCCCTCTCACCGCCCTCCCACAGTAAGAAGCTTCCCGGGCCGCAAGCTTGCGGCCTGGGAAGCTTTTTACTGCGGGGGGGGGGGGGGCGGGGAGAGGGAGCCTCGGCCTGGCGCCATGGCCTTCGCGGCCCGGCACTGGGCCGCGGCCCGCAGGTTGGGGACCACTGCCGTATACAATGGGACTATGACATATCGTGATTTTGATGTGATGCCCCTGTTGATACAGCCCAAAATGGCATTTGCCTTTTTTACCGCTGCATCACACTGCCTGCTCATGTTTAGCTTACAATCCACAAGTACCCCAAGGTCTCGTTCACACACAGTATTACCTAGAAGCGTATCCCCCATCCAGTAGGCATGCTTTACGTTTTTCTGACCTCCCTCACAGGGTGTCTGTTGCGGGGAGAGGAAAGGGTAAGCAAATGTAAGCCGCTCTGCAACTCCTTCGGGTAGAGAAAAGTGGCATATAAGAACCAAGTCTTCTTCTTCTTCAGTAATATCAGGGCTCTTTTAGCTCCCTCACAGGGTGTCTGTTGTGGGGAGAGGAAAGGGAAGGTGGATGTAAGCCGCTTTGAGCCTCCTGGTAGAGAAAAGTGACATATAAGAACCAACTTTTCTTCTTCTTCAGTGATATCAGGGCTCTCTCAGCCTCACCTCTCTCACAGGGTGTCTGTTGTGGGGAGAGGAAAGGGAAGGCAATTGTAAGCTGGTCTGAGACTCCTTTGGGTAGAGAGAAGCCACATATAAAAACCAACTCTTCTAAAAGCTGTTTTACGTTAGTGGCCATATCCTGTGGCCTGGCCCATGAGTCCCAGATAATAATTTGGCCTTCCGAGAAGAAGTGCTACCTTTGCTTTGTCAAAAACCTGCTCTCTATCCATTTAGGTCTGCATGTTTTTAGGGGGAAACAACTTTTTCCTGAATGCTTTCTCTGGTAAATAGACCCCCCCCCCTTTGTTTACTGAAGTTCTCAAATTTAATAACAATAATAATTAAAGCAAATGAAATGTTAACACTCCCTGATCTGGCTGGCCGAGGCTAAGTTGATCTTGTCAGTATTTGGTAGGAAGATTGGAATAAAACCTAATTTAAAATCTCCTTCCCTTCCTCTCCCCACAACAGACACCCTGTGAGGGAGGCGGAGGTGAGAGAGCCCTGATATTACTGCTCTGTGGGAACAGCTCTAACAGGACTGTGACGAGCCCAAGGTCACCCAGCTGGCTGCATGTGGAGGACCGGAGAATCAAACCCAGCTCCCCAGATTCAAAGCTCTTGGTCTTAACCACTACACCACGCTGGGTGGTAGTTCCTCTGAGGCACCTTAGGGGTCCTGACGAGGAGACAGGCCATGGCAAAACACCTCTGAATATCCCTTGCCTGGCTGCCACACAATCTTCAGATTTCCAGGCTACACAACCCACGCCATACGATCAATAATGAACAATAATAATCCCTCCAATTGCCACACACTGCTGGCAACCTAATCTGAGCAGGGATTTGATTCCACCCCACCCATGCCCAGAGCTGCCAGGCTGTCACTATATCTTTGTAGTTGCCGATCTGGAAACTTGTTATAATTTTGGGAGCCCTCCAGCACTCCACCAGAAGCTGGCAATTCTGTGCACCGCCAGAAGACTCTCTAGTGCTGGACCTAAGCCCTACCTGGCCCCATGAAATTTCTAAAAACCTTGGTGGAACCCAGCAAAGATCTCGGCAAACCCAGTAAAGGTACTCTCTCTGGAGACCCCCAGAGAGAGGGTTGCATGTGAAGGGAGAAGGTGGTCTGGTGTTCCCATTTCCACTCATTAGTTCAGTCGTATAATGCTGCACACCTTGGAATAGGGGCTGAGAATTAAATAATTCCACCCCCTTTAACTCTCACGCTTCAGCTGAGAAACGCACCCCACCGCCATCCAAGACACACACGCCTCTGAGAATTCAGAGTGAGACCGACAGCTTGTGAACCTGCTGTGAGAATCTGGTGTCTCTTGTGCACATTTTGGATTTATTTCCCATAAAGCTCCGAGGGAGCAGAGACTATATCCCTCGTCGCCCTTACAGTGAGTCTTGTGGCTGCTGATAATCTTTTTCTTACAGTGTGCTCCAGGGCTGTAAATAAACCGGTCACTTCTGCCTCTCCCTTCATGCACTGCTGCCTTAGTTTGTCCCCACTTCCTGATTTGTTCTTTACAGAAGTGGGTGATTGAATGGGGTGTCTGTGTGTGTGTGTGTGTATGTGTGTGTGTTAAAGGAACTGTGTATAATTTTCAGCCTGCACCCACCCCTCCCCATGCTCTTTGCAAAGGCAGAGGTTGCTTTATTTTAAGTAGTAACTCTGCTGAGTACAGGTGCATGCAATATGGATGCCAGCCTCCAGGTGGGACCTGGGGATCCCCTGGAATTCCAGCTCGTCTCCAGACTACAGAGATCAGTTCCCCTGCTTTGGAGTGTGGGTTCACTGGCATTGAACCCCACTGAGGTTTCTTTCCGCCTCAAGCTCCACTCCCAAATCCCCAGGAATTTCCCAATCTCCCCGGGAGTTTCCTGATTTGGTGGCATTGCTGGAGGGTGACTTCCCAACTCACACGAAAAAATTGAATCAGAAACGGTGACAGCATTTTTTAAACGGTTTTATGACAGCTCCCCACCCCGTGCTACTCAGAGTTCAACTGTTTCAGTGGTTGATCTCGAACAATAGCGGCCGATTAGAAAAAGAGAATAAAAGCCAGCGTTCCTTTGGCATTCACTGGGAATCGCTGGTTCGTTAAACAGCTTCCCAGCGCCGGTTTGATTGCCTGGTACGCAACCCCGATACCTCCTACACCATGTGACATCTGTCAAGTGTAGATGGCCAGGGATTCAGGTTTGAGGGGGAGGCATCATCTGGGCGTGGAATTGAGGACACTGTGGGTGGGCAGGTAGTTGTGTTTCTTGCATTGTTCAGGGGGGTTGGACTAGAGGACCTTGGAGATCCCATCCAGCTCTGTGATTCGATGGCTGCGGAGGCCATTTTGAGCACGCTGATGGAAACCATCTGAAAGTGGCGTCTATCAAGGAGTCGTCTGGAACGCAAATGCGCTGCTAAATTCCCCCCAGCTAGCTTTTGTGGTATGGAATTTAAGCAAGGATGCCAGCCTCCAAGTGGGACCTGGGGACCCCCCAGAATTATAGCTCATCTCCAGGCTACACGGATCAGTTCCCTTGGAGAAAAGGGCTGCTTTGGACGGTGGGCTCTAGGACACTGTACCCCACCGAGGTCCCTGTCCTCCCCAGACCCCATCCTCGAATCTCAAGCAGTTTCCCAACCTGGATCTGATAACCCTAACCTCCACATGTGCCCAGGAAGTTATCTGACAACACAAATTTAAGGTGAATTTCACTTACAAAGGGAACGTTAGAATTTCTAACTTGTGTTCGAACTTTCTAGAAGTAGAGCTGGTTTTTATACCAAGTCTCAAAGTGGCTTACAATCATATTTTCTTCCTCTCCCCAATAGAGGCACCTTGTGAGGGAGATGGGGATGAGAGAGCTCCGAGAGAACTGTGACTGACCCAAGATCACCCATGTGGAGGGGGGGGGATAGAACCCAGTTCTCCATATTAGAGTCCGCCACTCTAAACACTATACCATGCTGGCTCTCTCTCTCAGGGCACCTTTTTCTGCACTAATCGCTATGTCTTATAGACAATTCTGGGGTATATTCTAGGACGCTAACAGGGCCCAAGTGTAGAGACTTGAAATATAGGCTCCCCCTCTGCTGAACAAACACACATATGAGCCACAAGGGAAAGCAGTATATAAATATAATGAAATAAAATAAATCTCTTGGACGTCATGAAACTATTATTATTATTATTATTATTATTATTATTATTATTATTATTATTATTATTATTATTTAATTTTTAGACCGCCCTTCTCCAATAGGTCTCAGGGCGGTTTACAACATAAATAATTAAAACACCATAAAACCCCCATAAAAACCCCAATTAACATCAACAAAAGTTACATATAACATATAAGTGGCGGTGGTCACAATTCTGATCTTAGTTACCTGAGTTCCCCCCAAGTTCAGCCTGGTGGGGAGAATAATATTCAGAAGAGGGTGGCACCAATACAATAGATCTAACCATGATCTCGATGTTAGAGATCTCCATATTGGAGGGGATCCTCTGATGGATTAGTGGGAGAGCTGCCCTGGCCTCAACCATATGCCTGGCGGAAGAGCTCCGTCTTACAGGCCCTGCAGAAAGCTGGTAGATCCCGCAGGGCCCTTAGCTCTTCTGGGAGCTCATTCCACCAGGTTGGGGCCAGGACTGAAAAGGACTATGCCATCTTTGAAACAAACTAAAAATGGGGATGGGAGAGGAAGAGCAGACAATTGTAAACTGCTTTCAGACTCCTTAATGCAGAGAAAAGTGGAGTAGAAAAAACAGTGGAAAACTGGATCATTGTCCCCATCCCATCCCAGGCTTAGGTCTGTAAGGGTGCACACAAACACACAGTTCACACAGGACAATGGCCAAAATCTATCCCAGGGGCCTTGTTTCACCTAAGAACATAACCTAGAACATCACCAACTTTCCTGTAAGTTTCATGTTATATGGATAAAGCCACAGAATGCTCTGGTAGATGGTTCTCCTCTCACTCATTCTGTGTTAAGCTTTTCTGGGTTTAGCTTGGCAAGAAATTTTTTTCAGAACTCCTTAAACGTGGTCAATACTGGTGCACAAGTGAAACTCTGTCGCCATCTTGAGGCAAGCCTTAGCCAGTACACCCACCCCGGCATCCATACACAGTGGCGGTGTTAAATAAAAACATGGGTGCGTTTTGGGAATATGAGGATGAGAACCATTCTGTGTCACTGAGGCATTACTATTCTGGATACTCCTTAGACCAGGGGTAGTCAAACTGCGGCCCTCCAGATGTCCATGGACTACAATTCCCAGGAGCCCTTGCCAGCATTCGCTGGCGAATGCTGGCAGGGGCTCCTGGGAATTGTAGTCCATGGACATCTGGAGGGCCGCAGTTTGACTACCCCTGCCTTAGAGGGACAAACTGGGGTGTGATTTTTGGCTCCAGGAGGAGGAAAATGGAAAACCAATTTATGTTTCATGCCAACTGCAAATAACGGCCTGGTTTGTGTGGTGTTTTTCTGACAATTCAGGCCCTTGCTCCCTCGCCAAGAATGAATGTCTCTTGAGCATAAAAAAAGAGATGGGTACCATGAAATGCACAGAGTTGCCGCCATCCATTGTGTCATTCCCTTCCTGTAAATGTCTAGCAATAACGGACTGAATGTCATCTTACCTTGAGTTTTCTTGTCCCCAGAATGTGTGCTTGTCAGCTCTGAGATTGGGATAATCTTGGAGAGTTAATGGCAGGCGTCTGAGGGACTTCCACGGGACATAATACCACAGAGTCTACCCAAAGAAGCAGCCATTTTGTACATGGGAGATATTCAATAAGGATAAGTGTGGGGTCTTACATCTGGGTCACAAAAGTGAGAAGCGTGCATACTGGATGGGAGATATACTTCTGTGTAGCAGTGTGTGTGAACAAGATCTTGGGGGTACTTGTGGATTGTATGCTAAATATGAGCAGGCAGTGTGATGTGGGGGTAAAGAAGAGACATCACGTGAGGAAAAGCCTCTTTGGGAGAACGGCTCCTTGGGAAGGAGGAATACTCCTCAGAGGAGCAGAGGAACAGCACACAACCCACCCACAGTCCAGAGATCAGGAAGCAAACAATTTTTGTTTAGAAGAACCTTTATTGAACAAAGAATTCATTCTCCCGTTTCTGTGCATAACAAACAGTAACGTTCCAGTAAGATTTCCTAGAGTCAGGTTTGGTATTAAGTTCTCATCTCATGTACACAGATCAACACCTGCCAGCTTCAGTCCTGCCTTTAAAGTCAGGTAACAGTCAAAGTACAGAAACCACCACAAAACGCAGCTAGCTGGATATCTCGATGCCTTCTACTGCAATAACACGTTTCATGTGATATACACAATTCTTATCATTTCTGGGAATTTCTTAATGATGTCTGAAATGATTAGCAAGTTTTGAGCCAACCCTTGGGGACTCCTCGTGAGGTTATTAAATGCAGGCATTTCCACGGGTGACCAAGGCATCCAGAATTAATAGTACTGATTGCCTGCTGAACGGAAGGAAGTGTCTAGAAACTGTTCCTCCATCTCCCCATACGATGGCTTTTGAAAGTCAGATGGGGTCACCTGTATCTTAAGCAGTGGTCCTTCCCCAAGGAGGAAGGAAATGGCCCTAAAAGTGGAGATGTGTTATTTTGTGGTGACACTTCCATGTTAAAAAATGTATAAACTTATTCAACAGGAACTTTTTTGCCAGCAAATACATATCTGCATTCTTTGCTTGTGTGAACAAACTCATTGTATTGGGTTCATGCATTTAAACAACAGACCCTGCTTTTGGGGCATGACACAAACTCCACTGTGCTGAAGCATCCAGGTTTGGACATAACAAGCAGTAGTCCAAGTTTGCTCTGGACAGTGGCACAGTCTCCTGGGATGTACACACCTGTTTCCTTCTTGTCCTTTGGGCAAAACAGGTCTTGCAGGTTTTTGAAGTGCCACCAAAACCTGCAACACCTGTTTGATGGGAAGCAATAGTGAGATGCGTGCACATTTCACAGGTCTCTGAAAAAGATATCTCTGTTTCCAATTTGGGCAATGGTCATTGATTAATAAATTCAAATTAATTTTTAATCTCAGTTCTGGGTTTTTTTTTTTTTAAGTTTCAAATCTGAATATAATGGTCTCCAGTCATTTATTCGGAATTGCACACAGAGAAAGAACCAGATGCTTTCTAAGTGTGAATTTTCTTTATAGAGGCAATGGGATGGGGCTAATTTTCATGGCCCTAGCAGGAACATACAAAATGGGTATAGCTTTAGCAAATGTCAACTCATGCTCATTTCACGGGAAGGCATCAGAAACACAAGTCAGGCGGAACAGCTTCCCGAATCTCCGCCTTAGCAAGGAGAAGGAAGAAGTGCCTTCTGCATTACTTATCCATCAAGTTGAAGATCATCTCACAAGTAATTCCTGCTTTCTCATCCTCCAGCAGAGAGTCTTCCTTGTCCCAGGTTGCAACAGGAATACTATACATGGCGTAGTGTTGAGAGTTCACACAAGCAGCCGCTTCAGGAGGAAAGAGATACAAAAAAGGGAGCATGATTTATTCCCAAGAATAAATTGGCCTGAACTTAACAGAGAGCCATTAGGTTGAGCCATTACACCATCAGGTTGCCAGGCTCCAGGTGGTTAAATGTTCTATGTAAACGTTCTAAAATGTTTTATGTAAAACATCCAGAGCCATAGGGAAGGGCGGTATAAAAATCTAAATAAATAAATAAGAAAAACTGACAGTCAAGCAACATATAGTTCTTTAATGTAACCTTCTTTATTCTTTGCAGCATCCAATAGAAAGTCTTGCTAACAGTACTGTGGAGGACTTTCATGACCTACAGGTGTGCCCACGAAGTACTTGGTCCCCGGGAGTAATTTCAAACTCATTGATAACAGATCAGAGAAGCCATGTGGTAATTAAAGGTATGTACAAAATAAGACTTTTTGCCTCTGTCAGCCACCATGCGACTTGTGTTGAAAATCAACTGGGTTGTTATTATCATTTTCTAAAAACCAATTGTGCCTGTTAATTTATAGAATATTATTATATGTATCTTCAAGACAAATGACAGAATCGTAAGAACAGGAATACCCTTAAGACATTTATTTGGACAACTGCAGGTAATTAAGAAATAGCCATTTTGGCCACTTCATGAGAAGGAAGGACTCCCTGGAGAAGAGCCTAATGCTGGGAGCGATCGAGGGCAAAAGAAGAAGGGGACGACAGGGAATGAGGTGGCTGGATGGAGTCACTGAAGCAGTCGGTGCAAATTTAAATGGACTCCAGGGAAAGGTAGAGGACAGGAAGGCCTGGAGGATCATTGTCCATGGGGTCGCGATGGGTCGGACATGACTTCACAACTAACAACAAGAAATAGCCAATTTGGTTATTTGATGAAGATGCTTACTACTTTTGACTTAAATGTACAAATGTTTATTTTGATAGCCTTGTCACTGATGAAAAATTGTTGAAAATGTGGCTTAACCGGTACATGTTCTGGTGAGCAGGCAAGTCTTTCTATTGGACATTAAAAACAATAAAGCAGGTTACATTAATGAACTGTATGCAGTCTTACTGTCAGTTTTTCGTGTTTCTGCATTTGTTCCCTGCAAACTGATTGGCTGTGTTTCCTTGACGAGAGCCTCCAGGTGGTGGATACCTAGTATTACAACTGATTTCCAGGTGAGAGATTGGTTCCCCTGGAAAAAATGGTTATTACGCAAGGTGGATACAGTGCCATTGTATCTCATTGAAGTCCCTCCCCTCCTCAAACCCTGTCAGCCCTGGGCTCCACCCCCCAAATCTTCGGGAAATTCCTTACCTGGCCACGCTATGTCAGACTACAACCCAGTGGACCCGGGTTCAAAACCTGATTTGCCAATATTGGGTATCCTTGGATCATAAGAACATAAGAGAAGCTATGCTGGATCAGGCCGATGGTCCATCCAATCCAACACTCTGTGTCACATAGTGGCCAAAACCCAGGTGTCCTCAGGAGGTCCACCAGTAGGGCCAGGACTCCAGAAGCTCTGCCACTGTTGCCTCCAACCTAACATTCTCTCATTTTAACTTATTTCATAGGACAGAGTGTGGATAAAAATACCAGGGCTCAGTTCTGACATGGGTACATCGAACTTGGCAGGGAGACCGTAGCTGTGCACACAAATACCCCTTTCCATCCTCAATCCTAACTCCGTCGTTACCTTCTTGTTTGGCGCTGTGGCCAGATCTCTTGCTGTCTTTCCTGGGAGAGCTGGTTCCTTTGCTGAGTTGGACTGCTCTTGCTTCCCCACAGTTTTCAGCGTGCTTGCGCATATTATTCTGCCCGGTGTAAAGGGTCACAAACAAGTTATTTGGCTAACAACTATCTGTTGCACATAATATATTTCTGGTGAGACCTGGGAGGAGGAGCTGGTCTCATGGCTTAAGTGCCACTCAGCCCTTAACAACCAATCAGGGCGGCTGTCCTGCCCCTGAGTGCCTCCTCCTCCAACCGGCTTGCCTGTTTGCCCAGTGGCCAGCCAATCACCTTCCGTCCCCCACCCCTGATCACTCCCTCCCGCTTCCCTCTGAGGCTCGGAGACTGTAGATCCCTGCCACATGAGAGCTGCCCCTGCTGGTGAGTTCCCTGCCCGGGGGCCTCTAGCCCCTGGGCCTTGGGGCTCCCCAGGAGGTTGCCTTGCCCCAGATGACCAAGCCTCGGCTGAATCATGGGGGTGAATCTCTGTTTTAGGCTTAACAATCCAGAGGACAGATGCACTTACAGGCTGCGGTACCTAAAATGAACTGGGGAAAACAAGGAAAGCGAAAACAGCCACTTTGAGCTTGGTTCCTTCTCAGAGCTGTTTTCTATGCCTTATAGCAGTGGTTCCCAACCTTTTTGAGGCTGGGAACCGGCAGGGCAACTGCCCGCCCGCGCATGCCGTGCATGTACGGCCGCGCCGCGCACATGCGCCATGCACAGCCGAAATCGCGCATGGCGCATGGGAGAATGTGCGCATGCACGGTCTGGCCGCGCATGCGCAATGCACAGGCGCGGCCCTGATTCCCTCTCCTCCCCCTCCCGCAGTAAGAAGCTTCCCAGGCCGCAAGGCGGGGAGAGAGAGCCGCGGCCCGGCGCCATGGCCTTCGCGGCCTGGCACCGGGTCGCGGGCCGGGGACCACTGCCTTATAGGGCTTTGCTGCTGTGGAAATCTTGAAACAAGGATGTACCGGAACCTTGTTCAGCTGTCAGGATCAACTTTCACCGTTGCTTAAAGGGAACACAAGAAAGAGACTTTTTATTTGCCCTTTCTTGATTGCGCTCCTAAGACAGAGATTCGGCCCCACGACGAGTTGTTTCTTTTGCTTTGCTCTATTGTGTTCGTGCTCTCCTGTGGTGCTTCTGTTTGTGCCTACGTGGAACAGGATGCAGAGACACAGGTAGTCCTGAAGAACTGTGCTCACCCAGCGTGAATAGCCCTTTCCGCATTTAGGGCAATCATAGACTCTTGGTTTAAAAGTGGAGTCGTGATGTTTCTTGAAGTGAACGGTGAGGAGCTGCTTCTGCCGAAAGCATTTGCTGCAAGCCGTGCAAACGAAGGGCTTCTCGCCAGTGTGTGTCCGCTTGTGCATAACCAGGTGGCGCTCCTAAAACATATAAAGGAAATTAGAAGCTCCCATGTGAAACTAAGAAAAACAGGAAGAGCTTGGTTTTTTTATACCCTGCTTCCCAAAGGAGTCTCAAAATGGCTGATCATCACCTTCCCTTCCCCACCACAGTGAGGTAGGTTGGGCCGAGAGAGCTTTGAGAGATCTGCTCTAAAAACAGCTCTAACAGGACCGAGACTGCTTTGCTATGTCAGTTGCAGGCATGGACAGGAAGTTAATCCGCAAAACGCAGAACATCTACACTATACTGGGGGCTTTAAAACCTGGGTCTTCAAATATAGCAACTTATATCCGTTCCTGGATATCGCGGTGGAAAGGTAGGGTCACCGCGGATCAATCGTGGATGTTGCAGAAGGAAAATTTAAAGTGCTTGAAATCAAAATGGAAATCAAATACAGTGCAGAGGGGAGGGGTTTATTCTAGTTGTGAGAGGACCCCAACCATCTCAGGCTCCACCCCCAAAATCCAGAGCTGGAAATCCTACATGGGAGCACGTGTGTGCTTAGTAGTATGGTGTGGTCTAGATGAGAAATTGCTGGGTGAAGTGAGCCCTCAGCTGCCAAGTTTCCTACCCCGAATCAAGGGCTGTTTTTTGACTATTCAAAGTAAAAAAAAAAAAAAAAAAAGCATCCTGCTTGATCATGTCAAGTTCATTTCAAAAAGCAAATTATCCTCTTAAAACAAAACAAAACAACACTTTCATTATTAGAGCCTGCTGGAACAAGTTCAAACATCCGCTTTTTAATGGAGAAAGCCTTATGCAGAAATTGGCTACACAGCAAGGCAAACAAATAAACGTTACCGCTGAGAATCAGCCAACAAAATTTAAATATTTAAATCAAACTCTTCTCCAAACACGGACCACGGGGATGAATTCTAGCCGGGCTTGAGCCAGGAAATGAGGGGGAAAGTATATCTCCCGCTAAGAGAAAAATCAGCATTCGTTTATTTAAAAAAATGAAATAATTAGCTTTAGGCTTACGAAGATATGACTGAAAAGCACAGTGGGGCAAACTCTTAAATGGGGTGGTGGTGGGTGGGAGGAAATCAGACACCAGCAGGCCAATAAAGACCCACAAGATGCTTGTTTTAGAAGAACATGAAGATATTCTGGAAATGAAAGAAGAGCAGCAAACAGAAAAGAGAAACAGACTCCCAAGGGCCAAGAAGCAGTCTTTGTAGGATTCAGTATAAAAGCGGCTTTGTGAGTTCAGTTTTGCCAACAGAGTCAATCCCTGCTCCCTGCAGGGCGGTTTACTGCGGGGAAATAGCACTGAGGGAAGAACTGAAGCTACTTCTGCCTATGGGCCCCGGTTGCACAAAATTCGCACTGAATGCCTGATCCCAAGTTGTCCCCAAAGGATCACGATGGGTTTGTAATGTATAAACTGGCTCTTATTAAGGCCCTGGCCTGGATAGCCCTGGCCAGCCTGACCTCATCAGAGCTGAAAAGCCAGTGTGATGTTGGGGTTAAGAGCTCTCCCCTGTGCAGCCTCTCAATTCTGTCCACGTCCTTCTTGACGTGAGGCCTCCAGAACTGCACACAGGGCTCCAGGTGCGTTCAGCTGTGGAATTGCCTGCCTAAGGCAGTGGTGAGCTCCCCATGACGGGCATTCTGCATGCAGTGGTTGGAGTTTAAGAGTAAAACAAACCTATGCTTTGCCCAACCACTGAGGTCCCAGTTAAACCCAGGAGAACGATCTCATTCTTCTGGCTACTTTAAATGCAGGGATGTAACAAATGATTTCCTCAAATGCCAACGTAATTTAGCTCATTTTCAATCTTGCACGTCAACTATTAGCTCTAACATATGTTAAAAGATAAAAGCATTAGCTGCAGAATTCCTCCTTGAAGTATAACGGCAGTGAACAGCGCTGCTCTTCTTTTCAAGTGGACCACCCTCCAAAATTAATTTTCCTATTCCATCAACAGCGCTGGCCAAGCCTTGACGCTCTCTGCCTAGCTACAGACGGGAACGACAGGTGAAGACCCGTCAGCCGTAATAAAGAAAAAGAAAAATCAAATATCCAAATATGTAGGGGGTCACTGCTATAGAGGAATATCTTGGATGCTTTAGGATGCTTAGGGCTGATCCTGCGTTGAGCAGGGGGTTGGACTAGATGGCCTGTATGGCCCCTTCCAACTCTATGACTCTATGAATTATACATAGTGATGTTAATATCAGACCCCTACAAATTTGGATATTATGCGACCAGTTTGGGATTGAACCATATACCAAAGACATTATAAGAGACTAAGTTATTTCCAACAATCATAAAAACATTATTAGAGAAGACCGAGTTATTACACTATTGAGAATTCACTGATGAAGATATTGAAAACGGACTATACCCGGGTTGAAATTGTTTTGAACGTTGTGATATTGTTTCGAACATTTAATCACTTCGCCATCACTGGCTGCAGACGGCAGCAATAAACATTTGCTCAGTGATCAAAGCGAGGACCTCCTCCCAAATTAATCCCACCAAAGATAGATCCAAATGACTAGCCGTGTTGGTCTGAAGTAGCACAATAAAATCAGAGTCCAGTAGCACCTTTAAGACCAACAAAGATTTATTCAAGGTGTGAGCTTTCGAGTGCAAGCACTCTTCGTCAGACTAAGTGCTTGCACTCGAAAGCTCATGCCTTGAATAAATATTTGTTGGTCTTAAAAGGTGCTACTGGACTCTGATTTTATTGTAATCCCACCAAATCAGCTATCGGATTCCCCAGCTGCCCAAAATACCTGTTTGCAGGCATAATCGCACTGATCGCATTTGAATCTCTTCTCGTTTCTGTGGATCTTCTTGTGCTGCCTGAAGGCGTAGCGTTCGTGGAAGGCACAGTCACAGTAACAGCACTTCAGCGGGTCTTCGACGTAGGCATGCAGGTTGCGCAGATGGATGCCTGAAATGGGATTTACAAGATGTTATTTCCTCCCTTCATAGACTGCTCCATGCAGACTGTTTCGGGATGGTAGCTGGGTCCATTAGCAGCAGAGGAACTATTCAGATTTATTGCTATACAGCTCCATACCAGGTACCAAGACACTTAAAAACCCAGAACAACACTGTAATTCTTACAAAATAATTAGTTAGTACTCAGGAAAAAAACAGGGGATTTAAAATAATATTAAAGGTAAAGAACAAGCACTGGGTCATGTCTGATCCTTGGGGTGACGCCCTCCAGCGTTTTCATGGCAGACTAAATAACGGGGTGGTTTGCTATTCCCTTCCCAGTCATTACCATTTTACCCCCCAGCAAGCTGGGTCCTCATTTTACTGACCTTGGAAGGATGGAAGGCTGAGTCAACGTTGAGCCGGCTGCTGGGATTGAGCTCCCAGCCTCATGGGCAGAGCTTTCAGACTGGATGTCTGCTTGCCTTACCACTCTGCGCCACAAGAGGCTCATAAAATAATATTACACAGGGACATTTAAAAGAAAAATGACATTACCAAAATTTGTAACGAGTTTCCGGGACTGACATATGTTTGATGTAACTTGCAAGCTACAGCACAATATTTAGCTACCTGTTTAGAGACATAAGTGTTCCCTTGAGAGGAGCATTTTGATTTTACCTTCTGATGCTCCAGGAGACCAAAGCAAAAGGGAAGCAATGATCTTATTATAGTGTACTGCAAAAAGCGGGCACCTACATCCCTTTTCAACTATGGTGCCCAAAACCGTACTCCAAGTGAGGCCGAACCAGAGCACATTACATTTCAAGGAGTACATTTAAACTATCTTAGTTACATTGCATATCAGAAAAAAGGAGAGCAATGCTAAACAGGCCTGCTGTGAACCTTACTTGGGTCTACTCAGTTCAGTGGGGCTTACTTCCAGGGAAATGTCCTTACAATGCCATTGCCGAACACAAAGCCAGTTGTGTTTAAAGGTCTTTCACCTTTTAAACAAACGGAATGTTTAATGCATTGCTTTGTTCTCTACTCATTCCTGGCTACAGCAACAAACCAAAACAAGCCTCAGATCTCTTACCCAAAACATGTGTTTTGATGATCCTCCTGGATGCTAAGAATAATAATGCTCTCCTTACTTAATGAAATTTAAAAGCAGCCAGGGTTTTGAGAGCTACACAGTCAATTGCTGTTTGCTAAACAGATATAAAAGTTCAGATGGCGATGGATGCTCTGAGCCAGGCCCAGGCGGCAGTAAAAGAGGATGGAAATAAAAGCTCCCAAGGACTTCAAAGGGAGCTGTATTGGGTCTCCTCTAAAATGATCTTCATTGTGATTCCGCATCCTCTTTGCACTCCAAACCTCTGCTAGCCACTTCACAAGGAAGCATTAATAAATCACACATACACACACACACAAGAAAAAACTACTAATGACAAATTCATGCAAACAGAGATGACCCGTCAGCTGAAGATGAATAAACAGAAAGAAATTTCCAAGCTGGCGATGGCAAAAAGCTGTATTCAGAACGAGTTCCTAGGTATAAAACCTCGTTTCTGTATTTTACTTCCTTATTTCTGAATTGGTTTTTTCAGGGATACAAACAGAGTCTTCAACCCACTACCCAATTATTATATATCCCTGAAAAAAAACCAATTCAGAAATAAGTTTACTGAGGAAGTAAAATACGAAAACGAGGTTTTATACCTAAGAACCCATTCTGAATAAAGCTTTTTGCCATCACCAGCTTGGAAATTTCTTTCTGTTTATTAATGACAAATTCATAGCAGAAGTTGAAAATGAATTTTGAATGCTGCGCCTATGAGTATGTTTATCTTTTTTGACACATGCTCAGCATCTCACTCTTGGAGGCGCCAACCCCTAACTTTTGGGGCACAAAATTGTGGCAGGCAGATAAATCCCCGCTCTCCCTCATTTCCTAGGTCCTTCCCCATTCTTTTATACTAAACTGAAAGCCTGTCCAAGTCCAAACATTCAGATTTTCAGAACATCACATGCTCCAGTTCCTGCAGAGTCCCAACATATGCACGGAACTGTAGAGATTCAAAATTTTATATCCTGCAATATCCACCTAAAGCAGAGGCTAGATAAGTCATCGGACAGAAATGCTGATTTTATGAATTTAGGCAGATTGTGAGTGGGTGGGCAGCTAGTTGTGAGTTCCTGCATAGTGCAGGGGATTGGACTAGATGACCCTGGAGGCTCCTTCCAACTCTATGATTCTAGAGCCACTTTAAGCCCCCATCCTCAATGGTCTTCTGGAAAAGTGATAGTGTTAGTATATTTCCTAATGGAATGGTGAGAATTCCATAAACACGGAGCTACCAGCAAAAAGGCCATGCTTCTGAGGACAATTAATCTGACCTCTAGAGCAGGGGTAGTCAACCTGTGGTCCTCCAGATGTCCATGGCCTACAATTCCCATGAGCCCCTGCCAGCAAATGCTGGCAGGGGCTCATGGGAATTGTAGTCCATGGACATCTGGAGGACCACAGGTTGACTACCCCTGCTCTAGAGGAAGTGGTAAGGCTGTGCAAGTTCATATAAGACCAGAGTATAAGGCCTTTACATGTAAAAATCAACGTTCCGCATTGCATCCAGAAACTTGTTGGGGGAGTTTAACTTTTTCACCCCGGCTATCCATATATAGTAGAATGAGCCTTCTGCCTACAGCTCTTGTTACTTTTGGGAGAAGTCCAAAGCTTGCAGTGTTTCTCAGCATCAAACATATTAATCTCAGCTGAGAGTCTCAAAAGATAATGGAGCTGTACATTGTTGCTAGCCAGTGAAGAGGATCCCAGGAAAAAAGCACCTAATAGCACAATATCACTTTTCTGGGAGTAAGCCCTACTAAATATAATGAACTGACTTCTAAATAGACCTGCTTAAGACTGCTCCTGAAGAATCTGCATAATTTTTTTAAGCAAACAAACCGAATCCCTCTCTGGGCTGTTTTCAAAGAGTTATGAAGAATAAGAGTAAATGTCTCCTGATGTGAAATGCCAACAAGAGCAACCAAATGCTCTGAAATTTCCTTTTATTCTTGATGAAAGTCTTTACATCTGAGTGGTTTTGAGGGAAAGCCAATGTTCAGACTAGCAAAACACTTTCGGGAGAGCGGGATACGGACATTCATAGACTGCATCAGGATTTCACCTTTAAAAGAAAATGAAATAGGTTTGCATTTGGGAGAAACGTTGAAGGACTTCTGAGCCAGGAGAGTTCTGATATGACCAACCAAATATGTCAGGTGTCTTCTAAGAGGAATCTGTTTAGATTCACTATGGACAACAAAATCAGAGTCCAGTAGTACCTTTAAGACCAACAAAGATTTATTCAAGGTGTGGGCTTTTGAGTGCTTGCACTTCAAGAAGGATGTAGATAAAATTGAAAGGTTACAGACAAGAGCGACGAAGATGATCGGGGGCCAAGGGACCAAGCCCTATGAAGATACAGTATTTGCTGGCGTATAAGACTACTTTTCCCCCCTGAAAAACATGCCTCCAAGTGGGGGGGTCGTCTTATATGCCGGGTGCACTTCAATTGGGATAGACATAGCTGCCCATAGTAGCCCATAGTACTGTATTTTGAGTGGAAATGTTGGGGGGTCGTCTTATACGCCCAGTCATCTTATACGCCGGCAAATACGGTAGGTTGAGGGACTTGGGAATGTTCAGCCTGGAGAAAGGGAGGTTGAGAGGGGACATGATAGCCCTCCTTAAGTATTTGAAAGTGTGTCATTTGGAGGAGGGCAGGATGCTGTTCCCGTTGGCTGCAGAGGAAAGGAGACGCAGTAATGGGTTTAAACTACAAGTACAACGATATAGGCTAGATATCAGGAAAAAAAATTTCACAGTCATAGTTCAGCGGTGGAATAGGCTGCCTAAAGAGGTGGTGAGCTCCCCCTCACTGGCAGTCTTCAAGCAAAGGTTGGATCCACACTTTTCTTGGATGCTTTAGGATGCTTTGGGCTGATCCTGCGTAGAGCAGGGGGTTGGACTAGATGGCCTGTATGGCCCCTTCCAACTCTATGATTCTATGATTCTATGACTCTGATTTTGCTGTGTTCCTTCAGACCAACACAGCTACCCACTGGAATCTATTCACTATGGAGTTTGACCAGACATGTCCATTAACACAGTATGGCCGCAAGGTGGTGCCATCTCCCTGGAGTGAAAAAATAAATTTCCCAGCTCCATTCAAGTGGGTAGCTGCATTGGTCTTGAAGCAGCAGAACAAAGTCAGAGTCCAGGGGCACCTTTGAGACCAACCAAGTTTTAGTCAAGTTTTAAGCTTTCTTGTGCACGCACACTCCCTCCAATACCGAATCACACTGACAATTCCAGACATTGTGAAGTTTGCAAATTCTCACAGACGGCATGGGGGCTGGCAAACCACTCATAGGAACTACTCTGAAACAAGAAGGGGCTGCTTTGAAGCAGTTTTTAAGTAGATTGCTCTTACGATCTTCATAATACGACTTTAGGTCATGTTTGCAGGTTTAGCAGTAGATAGACAAATCAAGAATTTTATTTTAATTACAGCAATCAGAAAAATCTCACAAAGGGGCTCTAGACCCAAGACCTGAGGTTTGCAAAGGCTGAGGTGAAGAAATTTTCCCCATTGACTGTGGCATCTCCCGTGTAAAGCAATGAACCAAATAGGTGCAGTGGTTAAGAGGCTTAGGACAGGTCATCTCAAGCAGGGTTTCATGAAACCTCTAGCGTTTCTTGACAACCCTGGAAGGGTGTCCCAAATGGTTATTTTCATATTTTTAAAACTTGTTAAAGTTGAATTCCAGTTGAATTCCGGATTAGGCGTAAGGTTTTGGTAATCACCATCAAGGCCATACGCGGTCTGGGCCCAGCGTATCAGAGAGACTGCCTCCCTGCCTATACAACCAGAGTGAGCTCTGACAGAACTGCCCTGTGAGAACAGCTCTATCAGGACTGTGACTAGCCCAGGGTCACCCAGCTGGCAGCACGTATCAAACCCGGCTCCCCAGATAAAAAAACGCTGCCACGAGCTATTTTATTATGTATGGTTTCTAGAATACGGTTAAACTGCTCCAAGCTAACAGGATGGGGTGGTATACAACAAAAATATTTATTTCTGATTTAATGTTGCGGATATAACTAAATGAAAAGCCCTGGATAAGAACCGGGCCCTGGAGCCATAGTACTAACCTTTGAGAAACCATTTGCTTTATGGGCTTTCCAGGTATTGATCTGGAGCAAACGCCCGAGATTGGACTATCTTGGGAATGCCAGTTTCTTAAACAGAAGAACATTATGAGGCTGGTCTTAATTCTATGCTGATTTTATTTCAAAAAGCAAATCACCAAACGCTAAAACTTACTTAGGTCTCCCTTCCTGGCGACACAAGTACTGCAGTGTGGACACTGGTATTTGGGCACATTTTCCCCATGCTTGTGCAATACATGGAATTTCAGAGTTCCGGCCTGGGTGAACCTGGCCTTGCAGATCCCACACTCAAATGGCTTTTCACCTGTTTTTTAGCAAAGACAAGACAAAAACTGTCAATTGGAAAGGAAAACATCAGGGCCAAACATTTGGGTGGTCTCCCTCTCTCTGTTCTTGATTTTGCTCCCACTAGCAATGTCAGATTCACTGTTTCACACACACGATTCTGCCTGGGATTTCAGTTCTCCTGATTCCGCACACATTAGATAATGTGCTTTCAATCCACATTAGAAGCAGGTTTTCCAACTTCTGACAAGACCAGGCCTGGCTGGGCTACGAGGGCTTCTACAAGAAGAGTGTCTAGTCTACCAGAAGAAGAAGCATATTAGAGTTCTTATATGCTGCTTTTCGCTACCCGAAGGAGGCTCAAAGCGGCTTACAGTCGCCTTCCCTTTCCTCTCCCCACAGCAGACACCCTGTGAGGTGGGTGAGGCTGAGAGAGCCCTGATATCACTGCTCGGTCAGAACAGCTTTACCAGTGCTGTAGTGAGCCCAAGGTCACCCAGCTGGCTGCATGTGGGGGAGCAGGGAATCAAACCCGGCTCGCCTAACCACTCCCTCAAGCTGGCTCTCTAATCACAACCAATTCATGGTGATCCCAATCACAGTGGCTTTACAGGCAAGGGGCACTCGGAGCTGGTTTGCCATTGCATCTGCATAGCAACCCAACTTCTTGATGGCCTCCCATCCAAGTATGGACCACATAGCCAACCCTGCTGAGCTCCGAAGCCCTAAACAGATTGGGCTAATCTGTATTAGGGCAGACATCACTGGGAACAGACAGCTCGGGGAGAAATATCACACCCAATCAAACCACCAGTGTGCTGTTTGAACAGCAGCCTTTCTCCTGCTTACCTGAGTGAGTCACCATGTGCCTTTTCAGCTTGTAGGTGTCCCTGCTAGCGTAGGCACACAGAGAACAGGTGTAAGGGCGCTCCCCAGTGTGGGAACGGATGTGGCGCTTCAACTTGCTTGCCTGGCATGAGGAAGGCAAAGGGAAAAGAGGGTAAGAGACCCGGGGTTGGTTATGGACTGGGCTTCTGAATCTCAACGGTGCGATTTAAAAATATTAATCGGGACCCGATGCAAGTGTCCACTCTGATGTTAATCCCCTTTATTTTCCCATCTGCACGGAGTTGCTTCACTTTCTCCCTGGCATATCTGAGAATGGACTTTCTCTGCTTAATTGGAGAAATGCGCACCAAACACACACTCTTCCGTGATTAGATGTGTGCCTCTTTTGCATTTCCCACACTATCCACACCTCTAACACCAACATTATGCCCCGGTGTCTCCTAATTGATCCGTGGGCTTTAATTTTGGAAGTTTCCAGGTTTTTCCATTTTACCGCAGGTTTCCCAGCCTTCATTTTGTTCCAGAATGGCGGAAAAGCCATTTCTTTTTCATTATCAGACCCATTTAGCTCAGCTGCGGGTCAAGGATCCGCTTTTTACCGCAATAAATGTGTCATCCCTTGCTGTACCTTCATCCTCCACCCTTCTCTCAAATGTCGTCTGTTTCATGAGAGGGTTCAGAAATGCTCACAAAGGAATGTCCTCTGTCATTCTCTCTCCCCTTTCCCTCCCCATCTTGACTTTCTAGGTAATGGTATCCCCTGTGCAAGCACCGGGTCATGTCTGACCCTTGGGGTGACGCCCTCCAGCGTTTTCATGGCAGACTCAGTTCGGGGTGGTTTGCCAGTGCCTTCCCCAGTCATTACCGTTTACCCCCCAGCAAGCTGGGTACTCATTTTACCGACCTCGGAAGGATGGAAGGCTGAGTCAACCTTGAGCCGGCTGCTGGGATTAAACTCCCAGCTTCATGGGCAGAGCTTCGGACTGCATGTCTGCTGCCTTACCATTCTGCACCACAAGAGGCTCCTTGACTTTCTACCCCCCCCATAAAAAAAAAATTAAGGGAATGCTGCAAATTAGATTCCTTTTGAGGAATTGCTAAAGAATTTTTCTTTTTTAAAATACAGTGGTCCATTACTTCTGCATGAGCGGTCAAACTGCAGATGTTCATGGTGGAAAGAAGCTCAAGAGCAACAAAAATGTCAAAATCATAAAAATTGTTTAGTACTTTGTTTAGTACCCTGGTGGCATTTGTCCACAATTACACAGTACAGTCCCCCATTCACCCGGCCAATGAGCGTACATTTACCATGAGATGACGTCAGCCACCCCCAAAACTGTTTTTCCGGTTTCTCAGAAATGTCCTGTTTTTCCAATTCTAGTGCGGAAGACACTGCTTTGGTGACTGTACTTTTGAATTGGAATTAGCAACATTTTCAGCTCTGGGGCAGGATCGGAAATAGAATCGGTCAGAATGCCGCAGCTCCAAGAACGCAAAGGTAGTGCCCAAGATATGGTCCTGTGAGTTCCCAGCCACTGCAGGAACCCTGGATCCACGAGATCTAACCCAAGGGAGGAGTAAGAAGTTTCAAAGGTAGGCGTCACTGTCCAGGATGTGCCATACTTTCTTCGACCTTACAATACAGGTAAGTATTAGTCCTCTGAAGTATTAGTCCAATACTCTAACTACCCTGGACCCTCCACTTTGGGGGAAAAAATAATCCTCTATCTCCAGCCAGAACCCACCCTAGCCAAGTCCTCAGTATGACTGCTGTACTTACCTCTACACTACAATAATTACAGAACGAACATTTAAAGGGCTTCTCGAGAGTATGTTTGTAACGCCGGTGGCGCGAAAGCTCCCCACTGGTCACAAAGGCCATTTCACACTCGCTGCACTTGTAAGGTTTGGTCCCTACGGAAAAGGAGACAGAAAGAGTAGCATCGAAGAAGACTGTGCTTATTCCAGTGGATGACAACGTTCAATTTCGACAGTTCAAAAGAGAACCTTCTCTGGTTCCCAGAAGAACGTGTGACACGGAAGGCAACCAAGTCCAACAATCACAGTAGGTATTGTACCTTTGCTTCCTTACAAGCGTTCTTCGCCACACCCCTTTCCACCTTTGGCTGGGATAATAAGACTCAGATCTCCACTCCTACGCAGCTCCAATGAAAGGGGGTTGGACTAGATGACCCATGAGGTCCCGTCCAACTCTATGATTCTAGGAGACTTGACTCTCAAAAGTTTATGCCCTGAAAAATCTTGTTGGTCTCCAAAATGTTAACAAACTAGAATCGTAACAGTCAAACAAAGATGCTTTCTGGTGCCAGCCAGCCCTACCTGTGTGCGTGTTGACATGGTTACGCAACAAGGAAATGGTACGGAAGGCCTTGAGACAGATGTGGCACATGTGGGGCTTGCTATCCGAGTGTTTTTTCATGTGACGGTTAAGGCTCGACAGGCTGAAGGAGGTGAAGGAGCAGAAACCACAGCGATGCAGCATTTCCCCTAGCAGGACACAATTGTTTCCAGGTTGAATAAGACATTAAAAAGCACGTGTGGGGGGGAAAGCGGGACACGAAGAGAAGGAGAATCGGCCTATTCTGTAGCTTTCCTAGCCACCTCCAGACAAAGGGACACGTGCTTGTATGCCAATTTTCTCATCCCTTTATGCTCTTCATCAGAATGGGTGAATGGCCTCCATTGAAAGTTGTTGTTCTGAAGAGATTGGAAAGTCTAGACTGGTTGTGAGTCACTCACACAGCTGTATAGCGAAGTCTACGCCATAGACCAGGGGTAGTCAACCTGTGGTCCTCCAGATGTGCGTGGACTACAATTCCCATGAGCCCCTGCCAGCATTTGCTGGCAGGGGCTCATGGGAATTGTAGTCCACGAACATCTGGAGGGCCACAGGTTGACTACCCCTGCCATAGACCAGTGGTTCTCAACCTTCCTAATGCCACGACCCTTTAATGCAGTTCCTCATGATGTGGTGACCCCCAGCCATAAGATTATGCAAGTACTCTTTCACAGTAATTAAACCCACAGTAATTAAACCAAAACTGACCAATGGCGTGAAGATCCATTGTTCATGATTGTATATAAATTGTTTTCCCCCCCGGGGTTTCTCAGTTCATTTCTGCCTCTTGTCCCACCATGCTGATCTCGCTCTTTTCCACTGCTCCAGATAGACGATCTACCTCGCAAGGATGTAGATCTCTCTCGATCTACCTCGCAAGGATGTTGTGTGGATAGTGCCCCCCCGGCCAAGCTGCTTGCCCTGGCGCGACCCCTATTAAAGGGTCATTCGAGGTTCAGCTCAAGGAGGTTCCCCCTAACTGCCGTAAACACAATTAAAATCGAAAAACGATGAACACCCACAAACCTTTCTTGTGCAATTAGTTTGGGGGTTGCTTTAATACCACAATATGCAAATGAATGGTGCTCTGATTCATTTGCTCAGACCAGCCTTCCTCAACTTTTGTTTTACCACTGAGAGACCCTGAAACATTCTTCAGGCTTTGAGACACCCAGGAAGTGGTGTGATCATATAGAATATGGTTAGGAAGCAGAGCTGTGGACACGCCCACTTGGGGCCCCTCCCCCTCCCAGGCCTTTCGTTGCCCATTTTGGGCGGGAGGTCGACATGACAATATATCACCTTATAAATGTTTAACAAATAGAGCCACCAATGGTTAGGATATATATAAAAATAATTAACTCCCACCCATTCAGGAAACCCTTCCAGGGCCATCAAGATACCCCAGGGTTTCCCCGAACCTTGGTTGAGAAAGCCTGTCATCCAGCCATTCCAGCCCTGTTGCTGTTGGTGAGACCTCTATGGTGGTGTCGTACACATAAGGCAGCCCAACCCAGAAATTGCAGCTCAGGTCCTATCCTGGGCTAACAATCCTTTATACTTCCTGATGCAGGAAAGGGCTGGATGACCATATCTACCCTCCTTCCTTTGCCAGACGGTCAGGACGTTTCCAGCATATTCCACTGAAAGATACCCAAGTGAATTAACTCCTGATGGTCCAGCAAACGTTACCGCATCTTGTGATGGTGTCAAGTAGCTGGAAACGAAGACAGAGCTGGCACCAACACTCCAGGGGTGAATCCCTGCCACAGAACGCTTAAGCTAACCCCTTTTCGTTCTTGCAACCCTGCAAGGTAGGCTAGAGGACTGGTTCGCAGTTATGGCATAATGGCTTTGCCCTCCGCCCTTTCAGCGCTTAAGAACTATGACGATAACCCCTCAAAGCATTACCATGTGCAAACGACATATCACACTGCACACTGCTATTTTGGGCATACCATGCCAAAGCTCAAAAAGACTTGGATCACATCTGGACAAAGCGTATAAACGCAGGAATAACGGACAGTTGGGTTGCAACTGTTCAGATGGAGACCCCACCTGCAGAGAGTTCAAGGGGTGAGCAGCGTTGGTTTGCCACTGTCTTTCTCTGCTTTGCGATCCCGGGCTTCCTTTGAGCCAGTTTGGTGTAGTGGTTAGGAGTGCGGACTTCTAATCTGGCATGCCAGGTTCGATTCTGCGCTCCCCCACATGCAGCCAGCTGGGTGACCTTGGGCTCCCCACAGCACTGATAAAACTGTTCTGACCGAGCAGGAATATCAGGGCTCTCTCAGCCTCACCTCCCTCACAGGGTGTCTGTTGTGGGGAGAGGAAAGGGAAGGCAACTGTAAGCCGCTTTGAGCCTCCTTTGGGTAGGGAAAAGCGGCATATAAGAACCAACACTTCTTCTTCAGTAATATCAGGGCTCTCTCAGCCTCACCCACCCCACAGGGTGTCTGTTGTGGGGAGAGGAAAGGGAAGGCAACTGTAAGCCGCTTTGAGCCTCCTTTGGGTAGGGAAAAGCGGCATATAAGAACCAACTCTTCTTCTTCTTCTTCGTCTTCTTCTTCTTCTTCTTCGTAATTTCCCATCCAAGCCCTAACCAGGGCTAAACTTGCTTAGCTCCAAAACTCTTGATGAGCTCAGGGTATTCAGCTTACAGATGCAAGTGTGTGTGTGAGCGTGAAGGGCCGTCAAGCCACAGCTACCTTATGGTTACCCTGAGGGGCTTTCAAGCCGAGACATTCAGAGGTTTGCCACCGTTTTCCTCTACCCTGGAATTCCCTGATGGCCTCCCATCCGAATACTCAGTTCTTACGCTGCTTAGTTTCCAAGATTGGGCTAGTGAAATTATACAGAAATGTTAGTTTCAAAGGGGAGCCATGTTGGCCTGCAAGAACACAGGTAGATACAAATCCAGTAGAGACCAACAAGATTTTGGGGGCATGAACTTTTGAGAGTCCAAGGGATCTGACTATCAAAAGCTCAAACCCTGAATATCTTGTCAGTCTCTAAGGCAGGCTGTCTAACCAGGGTTTTCTGAAACCCTGGGGGTTTTTTGACAGCCCTTGAAGGGTTTCCTGAATGGGTGGGAGTTAATTGATTTTTAAATACTTAAAACATCCATCCATCCATCCATCCATCCATCCATCCATCCATCCATCCATCCATCCATCCATCCATCCATCCATCCATCCATTGCCCTTCCCTTGCGGCTCAGGGACATTTACATTTATTGGGTGATATGACTGTATGTAGTCATGTTGACTCACACCTTCCCTCCCCAAACGGCCAATGATAAGCCTGGAGGGGAGGGGCCCTAGGTGGGCATGTCCACAGCTGTGCTTCCCAACCATATTCTACACAATCGCACCCCTTCTGGGGTTTCTTGAAGACTGAAGAACGTTTCAGGGGTTTCTCAATGGTAGAAAAGTTGAGAAAGACCGCCCTGAGATGCTACCAGACTGTGCATAAACGAACGAATACCAAGCTATGTTGTTCAAGCTGAATGAGGGACGTGGAAGGTACCTTCTCTCCTCTGGACTCTGCTTCGTCGGGCTTTCAAAGGGATGTTGGTGCTTGTCGAAACCGGCTGTTGAGTTACACGTTCGTCACCTTGGACTTTATTGTCTGATGCAAGCCACTGTAAGGAGCCCGCTTTAATTTGGGCACCCTGAAATTTCACGGCATGAACGGCAGGGGGCCCGCTGATCCTTTCCTCTTCAGCCGCGGGTCGCTTCCGTTCCTTACTCTCAGGCGCGGTTATTTCTTTGCTACTGTCAATCTGTGTTTGGTTTTTTAAAGGAAAGGAATGTAACTTGAACGGAGGCCCTGCAGACAAGCAGGCCTCCCAACACAACTAGCACCGGTATGGTTTTGTTTAATTTAAATATTTTTATGCTCCCTGGGGTGGTCTGAAAGCCTTATGTCATTGCTGACTGATCACCCAGGTAAGAAAAAAAAGCTAGTGACACCCATGCTCTCACAGGTATGTGGGATGCATACCTCCCCCCCCCCCCGCCTTCTCTCACACACACATGCAAAACCCTTCCCTCCCCACTTCCCCCTACCATCCCTGACCCACTCCTGGTCTCTCCCTCCCAGACATACACACACACAAACATGTACACAAAGAGTCCTCCTCCCCTCCCTACCTCTTTCTCCCAGGCCTCCTCCGGCCTGGAGGGCAGCACGAGGGCCTGTGCTGGTGACACGGAGGACTGGAGGGCAGCTACCCCACCCATCGGGAGCTGTGTGGCCTCTGCCCTGGCCCCCAGAAGCCTCCCCACCACCCAGCCTCCCTGCTCCTTCCCCGCCTTTCCTCACCTTCGTTGCCGCGCTGGCCCTCCTGGCCTCTGTGCCACCTCTGGCCAGGCAGGGTGACGCTGCCCCACCAGGCTGCCCCTCCCGGCCCTGCGCTGCCCGGGCCTCCCCGGGCAGTGCAGTGGTCCCGCAGCCTCCTCCCGCAGCAGCCTGTGCTGGCCCAGCCGGCCGCCTGCCGTAGTACCGAACAGTTTCCCCAGGCTCTTCTGGCACACTCCCTGGGCGGGGCTACGGACGTCACGTCTGTGCCCATTCCTGTCCCAGGGGCCGCACCAGAAGATGTGTCCCGCATCAAAAAATGTCTGAACATTACAACAGCACTTAATCGATCCATTGATTGGCTATAAACACATGCACACCCCAACACGCAACAACAAAACCAATAATAGCAGGTGGGCCGATAATAGTTATTTGGGCTATGCCAAACCAAACAAACAAAAAAAAGTTCTTTGCCCTGATCTACTCAGATTTCAGAAGCTAAGCAGGGTCAGCGCTGGCTAATATTTGGATGGGGGACCTCAAAGAATATCAGCCGCGACACAGAGGCAGACTGTGGCCAGCCAAATCGGAATGCCTCTTGTCTTGAAAACCCCACCCGGGGCCTGGATGGTACTTTCCACCCCCACCCCCAGGTTAATTTATCCGGTTATTTACTTCACAGCTAGTCTGCAGTCACACAATAATGCCTCAGTGTTGTAGAAGAAGAGGAAGAGTTGGTTCTTAGATGCCGCTTTTCTCTCCCTGAAGGAGTCTCAAAGCGGCTTACATTCACCTTCCCTTTCCTCTCCCCACAGCAGACACCCTGCGAGGGAGGTGGGGCGGAGAGAGCCCTGATATTACTGAAGAAGAAGAGTTGGTTATTATATGCCGCTTTTCCCTACCTGAAGGAGTCTCAAAGCGGCTTACATTCACCTTCCCTTTCTTCTCCCCACAACAGACACCCTATGAGGGAGATGGGGCTGAGAGAGCCCTGATATTACTGAAGAAGAAGAGTGGTTCTTATATGCCACTTTTCTCTACCTGAAGGAGTCTCAAAGCGGTTTACATTCACCTTCCCTTTCTTCTCCCCACAGCAGACACCCTGCGAGGGAGGTGGGGCAGAGAGAGCCCTGATATTATTGGGGTGTGTGTGTATTTGTTGAGCAATCTGACACATTGAAAAAGCTTGCAGCCAAGAGACTCGCCAGCCCCCCTGTAAAGCCCAAAAGGAAGCATACCATTTCAGCCTGCTGGGCAGAAGTGAATCGGACCGGCCCAAACCGGATCGGTTTGTCTCGGGGTGAGTGGATCATCTGGGTGCTGGTGTTCGGTTTGGGACCACCCCAAACTGGAATTTTCTGGTTTGTGCCCATCCCTAATCGTGACTTTGGTATTCCTAGCTAGTCTCCCATCGAAATAATGGCAAGGGACCCTACTTAGCTTCTGAGATCTAACAAGATCAGGCTAGCCTGAACTATCTAGGTCAGGGGTAGTCAAACTGCGGCCCTCCAGATGTCCATGGACTACAATTCCCAGGAGCCCCTGCCAGCGAACGCTGGCAGGGGCTCCTGGGAATTGTAGTCCATGGACATCTGGAGGGCCGCAGTTTGACTACCCCTGATCTAGGTCAAGGTGGGAATTAAATAGAGTGCAAATGTGTCAGGTGTAGGGGGGAATCCAAATTTGAAAGAAGACCTGCATTTCTGAACTTCGCAAATGTTCTTTTGGAGTGGCACGTTTCGGTTTTGGAATCCATAGGAGAAAGTAAGGCAGAGTGGGCTTTTTTGTACTCCCCCCCCTCAAAAAAAATTATTCCTGTGCGCTTGGTATAGCTGATTCCCTTGTCAAACCCTGTCTCCATACATGAATTACTTCTGCTAAAATCGGGGAAGCCAACTGTCTTTCCAGAAGATCCCCAATTAAGCCTGAATTTAAACCATTCCAGCCTTCACAAGTGGAGACGTCAGCGGCTGCCTCCCCAAATAAATCAGGCCGCAAAAACAACCGGCAACAATCCTCCAACCCTAAGTGTTAGCCGAAGGAATCGAAGAATGAAATATTTGTTTTTCTGATGGCGACCTGCAGGAATATTTAACATCTGCTACATTGCCGCAATGTAAAGTCCTTGGATTTATAGGAGTAATCTTCTTTTATGTTAAGCAATATCAAAAAGGAAAAAAAAAGGGGGGGTAATTTTCAAAGGGATTCATATTAAGAGCCCTCCTACATGATTCTCATCCAGATATATCCCTGATGAAGATTATTTATGTAAATTCTTTGTTCCTAACTATCTTTTCAGCAAAGCAAGGACAATCACATTACCATATCCCGCTCCTACCCAAGGACACACTGATTCGCCTGTGCGGTTAAGCCAAAGGAAGCCGAGGTAATCCCCTGCACTTCAAAAGGTCTAAACCGATTTATATCCAAGTACTCAGACTGGCTGCCTTCATGAATCTCCAAGCAGGGCTACCTTGTCAATTATACAGCTCCCTCAATCAAGAGGCAGGCCTCTACCTTAATCCAGAGGATGTCCGGGGTCTTTCCGGGAGATCTTTTATCTTCGTTAAGCGCCGAAGTTTCCTTCAGGCCGTTCACAGGCATCACTGCCATGTCGTGGATTGCGTAAACACTGTCCAGAAAATTGACTGTTAAGCCTTCTGCGGGGTTCCCTTGGAGGCCTTCACTCTGGGGCAACACCTCCACGGGCTGCAAGAGGTCCGCCCCTTGGGACAGCAGGCCGTGCAGCCCGTCCGGTAGACAGGTTGGACCGTCTTGCTGGAAGTTGTCATCCATTTTCAACTGTACCGTCTTCAACAAGACGAGGCGTTTCTCTCCCTCCTCCAAACATTGGGGCGTTGGAACATCTCCTCCTTCTTCTCCTCCGAGCACTCGGCCAAATGAACTGGGATGTAAGTCCTCGGAGGGGTCATCACCACTACTAGAGCCCATGTTCTCCTGAGATGCACCATCCTCTCCTGTTCTGTTCCAGGCATTTCCAGCACCTTTGATATGGGTGAATTGCGCAACCGGTTCTACCTCTTGGGGATCCATGGTTGGGAAGGCCCTGTTCAAGGCAGAGAGACACTAGGGAACAAGGCATCAGGAGTAAGGTAATCATACACAGAAGGCAACAGCGACAGACACACACAAAAGCAGCACACACAAAAATCCTCCATTCCTAATTTAGGGTCTGAAGGGCTTGAAGAAGAAACAGGAACTGTGGCATCAGGGAGTGCAGCCTCTCTCCCCAGGGGTCTCTTTTGGCATTTTCTCATCACCCCCTCCTGAAACAGTCTCTCATATAAACCCAGTTCCTGGCCAAGGTTCTAGATAAAACAACCTACCACCCTGGTCTAATTCAGCTAATTCAAATGCAAAATCTAAGCATCATAGCATTTCTTTTTCAGCATTTTGCTTTATACTGATAAGCACGTACCCCAGATCCGATTGTGTTAATACAGCCAATTCATACTTTGCATTTCAAGACTAAACCGCAGGGCCTACAAAATGGAGCTCTTCCACCAAGCATTTGGTTGAGGTCGGTAACAACATCTATTCCAGGGGTAGTCAAACTGCGGCCCTCCAGATGTCCATGGACTATAATTCCCAGGAGCCCCCTGACAGCGAACGCTGGCAGGGGGCTCCTGGGAATTGTAGTCCATGGACATCTGGAGGGCCGCAGTTTGACTACCCCTGATCTATTCCCTCTCCCCCAATCCAGATAAGCACATTTTCTGGGATGGTGGGCAAAATGTTTACCTGAAAACGTCATGATTGTTGAACGTTAACATAGTTGATATAGTTACCTCAAACTGATATGTTATATTGTGATATTAAGATTGTTGACACAGTAACTCATCTTATATTTTCTGTAAACCGCCCTGGGCTGCAAGCGAGAGCAGTATATAAATACAAATAATTTTTTTCAAAATAATAAATAAAATAAAATGTATAAATGCATAGACAGAACAGCTAAATGAGATCAGAACAGAAGAGCCTGCATGGGTCACACCAGCAGTCCATCTAGTACAGCATTTTAGAAGAAGAAGAGTTGGTTCTTATATGCCGCTTTTCCCTACCCGAAGGAGGCTCAAAGCGGCTTACAGTCGCCTTCCCATTCCTCTCCCCACAACAGACACCCTGTGGGGTGGGTGAGGCTGAGAGAGCCCTGATATCACTGCTCGGTCAGAACAGTTTTATCAGTGCCGTGGCGAGCCCAAGGTCACCCAGCTGGTTGTATGTGGGGGAGTGCAGAATCGAACCTGGCATGCCAGATTAGAAGTCCACACTCCAAACCACTACACCAAACTGGCTCTTTTATCACACACAGCAGCCAACAGCAAGGCACAGAAGTTAAGGCCTTCCCCCGAAGGTTCTCCTGGCTCTGGGATTCAGAGGTTTACTGCCTCTGAATCTGGAGGTTCCCTTTAGTCACCGTGGTTAGTAGCTACTGATGGAGCTATCCTCCAAGGGCCTTCTAGCATAGGTATTCTCAAGGCTGCCCCATAGTAAACATGGAATTGCTCATGGTAGGATTGCCAGCTCTAAGAGGGGGGGGGGCATCTGGAGACTATGGGGGCAGAACCTGGTGAGGCTGGGGTATGGAGAAGGGAAGGACCTCAGCAGTGTACCATGGCATGGGGTCATAAGAACCTAAGAACCCTGTTGGATCATACCAAAAGTCCAGGAGTTGCCAAACTGTGGCTCTCTAGATATCCATGAACAACAATTCCTACAGGCCTCTGCCAAATGGCCATGCTGCTGGCAGTGGCTCATGGGAACTGTAGTCCATAGACTTCTGTAGTATATGGATTTAATCCGTTTAGCATCCCTTTTCACACAGTGGCCAACCAGTTCCTCCGGATGGCAGAGAGGGCATAAAGTCAAGGCCTTCCCCTGATGTTGCCTCCCGGCTCTGAGATTCAGAGGTTTAGTGCCCCTGAATGTGGAAGTTCCCCTCAGTCACCATGGCTAGTAGCCATTGACAGACTTATCCTGCATGAATCTAATCCCCTCGATCTAATAATATGTGCATCTCCCTGCATTTTTTCTTTCTCACCTTTCCCCAGAATGTGATATATCAGATTAGAGCTCTGATGTTTACTGATAATCTGCCTCAAAGCCAAGGTAACATGCACACACCCCGAGAGCAATTCCAGAAGAATTGCTGCGTTAATCTATTGCAGCCGAAACAAATGGGTTAGGTGTCTTCTGGCACGCTGAAGCGGAACCAAATTTGATTTCCAGCATAAACTTTCCTGGCCGAGAGCTCATCTGCTCGGGTGCAAAGAGCAACTCTCCACCCTGTGGGAGATGCGCCTCCAAAAGCGGCCTGTACACCATACAAATTTGCGCAGGAACAAAACGTGTCATCTGCAGCTCATGAAAGATGGCTGGCTTGCTCTGCTGCAATGCATGCACCCCATTTTCAAAAATCCGGATTCTCTGCAGGCCTGTTTATTGCATTACTGATCCTGAGCAATAAGGCACAGAATCCCAGGAAAATGCATTCAGAGCACCACACCCCAAAAAACGTTGCAATCCTCAATGCACTAACTGGGGAGTAAACCCCCAGTGAGCTCAGTGGCAATCACGTCTGAGTAGTCAAGTTTAGGGGCCCAATCCTTGCCACGTCTACTCAGAGGTAAGTCCCGCTGCACCCACCGCCTTAAGAACTGTGCTTATGCCCCAAATTTAACACGATTAGTTTTCAAGGTGTCCCTGGACTGTCTCCTGTTGCTTCAGGTGCCTGAATCTATCTGCCTGGACAACCAACGACCAGGTGTGGACTGCACCCCAAAAAGAGCCCGATCCCTACGCGTTTACACGGGACTTACTACGGGCTTAGTCCCTGGAGCTTTGCGGGAGTTACTTGCGAGTAACCAGACACAGGCCGCGGGCCTACGTCGTCCTACCCCTGCTGTTCCTCATGCCAAGATTTCTCCAGAAAACCTGCAATCCTAGAAACACTCTGCTTTGAATCGGGAGCAAGGAGTAAAACGGGACTTCATGCTCTCTGGCCTCGAGCTCTCCGTTTTGCAAGCAGCCGATTGTATTGATCCCGATCCCGTCCATTCCCCCCACCCGACCCCTTATTATTTAATCGCCCTGCCCTCCCCTTCCCAGCAGGATTGGGACGGCCGGGAGGGCCTGCAGGGGGCTCCGGCTCACCCCCGGGGAGCGCCTGAAGGTCTCCCCCGCAGCCGGCAGGGCGGGATCGGCTCCGTTTCTACGCTCCCGGCCTCTCTCTGCAAGGGTTGCAAGTCCGGAGCACGAGTTTGCAAGCAGTCGGGCGCTTTGGCGCGCATACTCCGGCGTAAGCGCCGCTGAAGCTTCCCCGGAGTCAATGGGGGCCGGCTGTCAAGGCGCGGTCCTGATCCTAATGCACCGGGCGGGGCCTGCTGCCGAGTAACCCTAGCTAAGACCCCAGCGCGCTCCTAGGCGCGGGAGTCAAGCCGCAGGGAGTTCGCGGCTACAAGGTTAGGCTGCCTTGCCCGGGAGTAAAGCGCGCTTAAAGGGTCGAGTCCAGCGGCACCAACAAAAACCTGCTCAGTTTTATTCAAGTTGTAAGCCTTCGTGTGCATGCACGCTTCTTCAGTTTAGCTGGACAGCTTCCGAGGTCTAGCAATAGTTTGGGCACTGAATATTTTTTATTTATTTTTACATTTATATCCCGCCCTTCCCCTGAGGCTCTGGGCGGCTTACAAAGGATTTAAAATGCACAGGAATTTAAAAACCAACATGCATAGACATTTTTAAATATTAAGTATTTACAGAGCAGTAAATTCCCTAATCGGGGTCATGCCACTTTGTTCACTAGTATTTTATCTGAATTTATGTATTTGTTTGCTTCATTCCTACCCTGTCCTACTGTGGATTACACCATTCACCTCTCCTCCTTTACCTCACAACAACCCTGTGAGGTAGGCTAGGCTGAGAGCATGTTTTGGGTTCCCTTTGGGTTCCTTTTATCAAGTAAGTTTGTATTGGGACTGCAGCCCTTCTCTCAGCCTTTGCATATAAGCAGGCACAGGATTGGGGCCCCAGTCTTTCACCCAAAGCCAAATATTGGTGAGTTTGAAGAATACTGCAGGTGTGTTTCCTTCATTTTGGTGATCTTGGGCCACTCAGTGCTGATGGGCCAACCCCCAAACGCATGTAATTGATCTCTTTTATTAGGACCCAAAATGACAGGACCCAAAATTCACTGTCAGTCTTCAAGCAAAGGTTGGATACACACTTTTCTTGGGTGCTTTAGGATGCTTAGGGCTAATCCTGCATTGAGCAGGGGGTTGGACTAGATGGCCTGTATGGCCCCTTCCAACTCTATGATTCTATGACAGGAAAAGGCTGTAGCAAATATTCAGGTTATCCTAGAGTGGCCATCTCTGGGTTGGGAAATACTGAGAGATTTGGAGTGGAGCTTTGAGGGGGGTGGGGTTTGAGGAGAGGAGAAGCCTCAGCAGGGTATAATGGCATAGACTCAATCCTGAAGCAGCCATTTTCTCCAGGGGAATTGATTTCCGGAGTTGGGATAGCAGTTTTTAGAAGTGCAGAATCTTTGGGTCCTACGTGGAGGTTTGCAGCAATTCTCCATTGGGCTGGCTAGAAGTAGAAGAGTTGTTTTTTATACCCTGCTTTTCTCTATCAGGAGTCTCAAAGTGGCTTAAGAGAGAACAGCACTATCAGTGCTGTGATGAGCCCAAGATCACCCAGCTAGTTGCATATGGAGGCTAGTCATAAGAGACAGAAACCCAGCACAATTTTAGAAGGAGAGATGGTTCTTATATGCCACTTTTCTTTATCAGAAGGAGTCTCAAAGCAACTTAGAATCGCCTTCTCTTTCCTCTCCCCACAACAGACACCCTGTGAGGTATGCGACACTGAGAGAACCCTGATATTCCTGCTTGATCAGAACAGCTTTCTCAGAGTTGTGGCGAGCCCAAGGTCACCTAAGCTGGCTGCATGTGGAGGAGGAGCGGGGAATCAAACCCGGCTCGCCAGATTAGACATCTACGCTCCTAACCACTCCCCCAAGCTGTGGTGAAACCAAAGTGTCATGGAAAATGAAGCTGAAACATCTCTCCACCCCCTTTTAATATCCAGACTGGTGAATGCTGAAAAGCCACAAAATCTGCTCACTGTTTTGGTTGGTCCTTATAAAAGATATTTCTGTTAGATTTTGTTGCAGGCAACAAACCTACACCCCCAACCTCACAGGGTCATTGTGAATGTGGTGGGGAGAACCTTGTGTGCCCAGGGGAAAAAATGTAATCAACCCTAATTTAATATTGACGACTGCAGAGACCATAAAACATTTTTGTTGCTGGTCGTTCATAAAATTATAGGTCTTGAGAGCCAAAGGTCTATTTCTGTTCCTCTAGGAGGACTGATCTCCGGAGACTGGAGATAAATTATCATTGTGGGAGTTCATTGGAGGCTTAGTCCTCAAAAGAAGCTATTTGTTGGCCATTTGTTATTTTTAACATTTTAACATTTACGGTGTACTTATAGAGAGACAGATTCAAATGAGCAGCCGTGTTGGTCTGAAGTAGCACAATAAAATCAGAGTCCGGTAGCACCTTTAAGACCAACAAAGATTTATTCAAGGTGTGAGCTTTCGAGTGCAAGCACTCTTCCTCAAACTAAGAACTGACCATCATAACAGTAGGAATATATAAGAAAAAAAGAGATAATTATTGCTTGACTTGGCAACGTCCTGATTTACTGTTTTGTATATCATCCTATCCTAGGTATTAATATTTCATATCACCTCTGATGAAGATTCATTGAAAATGGTTAGTACCGGAAGCTGGTTGACTGTTATTATTAGCACAGCTCCTATTAAAACCCCGAAAATAGTTATGGTACCCCCATAACTTATGGTACCCCCATAACTTATGGTACCCCCATAACTTTATCTAGCTTCATACAGTTTTCATACATTGTCACCTACATCATGTGGCCTTTTTCTTTGTTTGTTTCCCGTCTGGAGGTTGGCAACCTGAACCTCTATCTAGAGTTTGACAATCCTAGATTTCATTTAGCTTCCTGGGTACGACTGACTCCCTGACTAGGACCCTGTTTCTCTCCCCCCACCCCACCCCATTCTGTTGCAAGTATAAACTAGCTAGCCTCTCTTCCTATCATTGGTGAAAATGCAGAGTCCTGTCTAATGAGTCAGCCTTTCAGACCCAGCAATGGCTGATGTGCCACATATAAAAATATATATATATTTCCCTCCCTTCTCTTGAAACGGGCCCGGTGGCGTTTGAATGCTTTCCACACGCTGTCCTTTGTCCCTCTGCTTGGAGCCACTTGCTCGACAAACCACAGAATGGCAGGAAAATGTGTGCTCTTGATTTTTAAAGGAAGACACAGCAGGCCTCACATTTTCTCCAGTGTCCAAATATTCCAAAGGCCTAACTGTAGGTTATGCCCATCAGGCAACCCCCAGGTTAGGTGGGAGGGTGAATTCTGAAGTTCAACAACTTCTCAGAAGACAATTGATTTACTAACTCTAGGCTGGGAAAATCCTGGATATTTTGTGGGAGGAGCCTTGGGAAGGAGAGACTTGAGAGCCTTGGGAAGGAGAGCCAGTTTGGTGTAGTGGTTAGGAGTGCGGACTTCTAATCTGGCATGCCAGGTTCGATTCTGCGCTCCCGCACATGCAACCAGCTGGGTGACCTTGGGCTCCCCACGGCACTGATAAAACTGTTCTGACCGGGCAGTAATATTAAGGCTCTCTCAGCCTCACCTCCTTCACAGGGTGTCTGTTGTGGGGAGAAGAAAGGGAAGGTGACTGTAAGCCGCTTTGAGACTCCTTTGGGTAGAGAAAAGTGGCATATAAGAACCAACTCTTCTTCTACTTCAGTAATATCAGGGCTCTCTCAGCCTCACCTACCCCACAGGGTGTCTGTTGTGGGGAGAGGAATGGGAAGGCGACTGTAAGCCGCTTTGAGCCTCCTTCGGGTAGGGAAAAGCGGCATATAAGAACCAACTCTTCTTCTTCTTGAGGAGGGACCTCAGCAGGTTATAATGCCTTAGAGCAGGGGTAGTCAACCTGTGGTCATTCAGAGGTCAATGGACTACAATTTCCACGAGCCCCTGCCAGCAAACACTGGCAGGGGCTCATGGGAATTGTAGTCCATCGACATCTGGAGGTCCACAGGTTCACTACCCCTGCCTTAGAGTCCCCCCTCCAAAGCAGCCATTTTCTCCAGGAGAACTGATCTCCTGTAGACTGTGATTCTGGGGAGAGTCTCCAGCCACCACCTGGATGTTGGCAACCCTAACAGGCATGCACAGATCCAGTTCTAATTGGGACTATGATGCATGAGGAAACGGCTTATATCTTTCCTCACAGGTTCTGGACTGAGCCTATGCCACTCACTTTTTTAGAGGAGTATCAGGAACCTTGACAATCGCAGCCAGAATCTTTTAATTCCTCCATTGATGAGGTATAGGGTTGCTGGCTCTGGGTTGGGAAGTACCTAGGGACTTTCGGGGTGGAGCTGGGAGTGGGTGGGATTTGGAGAAGGGAGAGGCCTCAGTGGAGTATAATATTAAGAAGTCCACCCTCCCAAGCAGCCATTTTCTCCAGAGGGACTAGAACAGGGGTAGTCAAATTGCGGCCCTCCAGATGTCCACGGACTACAATTCCCATGAGCCCCTGCCAGCATTTGCTGGCAGGGGCTCATGGGAATTGTAGTCCGTGGACATCTGGAGGGCCACAGTTGACTACCCCTGGACTAGAATCTACCAGCTCAGAGAGCACTTTAATATCTAGCAATACTGCCTCCGACAAAATCCATTTCAATGGAATCAATTTGCACATTCAGGCGTCACCAATCAAATATTCCAGTAGCCAAGAGCAGAGAACCAGGGTGATGGAATGCTAGACTAGTATTTGGGGGACCCATGTTTAAAGCCCCTCCCCTCGTGCCATGAAAGCTCACTGGGCCAGTTGTACTCTCTCAGCCTAATCTACCTCGCAGGGTTGTTGTGGGGATGAAATGGAGGAGAGAATAATATACACTCCTTTGGGTCCCCATGGGGGAGAAAAGCAGGGTATGAACTAAGTAAATAAATTTTATGCGCAAGCATATAGAACCATAGAGTTGGAAGGGGCCATATAGGCCATCTAGTCCAACTGCCTGCTCAATGCAGGATCAGCCTCAAACATCCAGGATAAGTATCTGTCCAGCCGCTGCTTGAAGATTGCCAGTGAAGGAGAGCTCACCACCTACGTAGGCAGCCAATTCCACTGCTGAACTACATGTGAAGGTTCAAGGGGGTGGCAGGTTACAGTGGATGAGCAATAGGGTTGTGAGTGTCCTGCATAGTGCAGGAGGTTGGACTAGATGACCCATGAGGTCCCTTCCAACTTTATGACTCTGTGATTCTATGTGACCCTGTCTTTTAGAGGCAGAATTCTTGAGACTGATAATGGTTTTGTATTATGGCTAGACCGAGCCCTTGTTTAATAAAACTGCAAGGTGGATAGCTCAGATGGTTCTTCCTCCCCGCTTTTTTTTTCTTTTAAGATTCTTTGTAAAAATGTAAAATTTATATGTATTTTCTTTCCCCCCTTCTCCATGAACTGGTACACTACCTCCCATATCATTCATCCTGTCCTCATAAATTTTTGTTGCCTAATGGTTGTTCAGTTTTTTAATATATTTGCTGATTATGTTTATTTACCAATGACCTTAATGGGGGAAGGTTATTTTTATACTTTATTTTGTTTTCTTTTTAAAAGACAAACCAGAAAACCCACACCATTTTTGTTTGCACATCAAACTTGGAAAAGCAGGTTATAAATGTTTAAATAAAGGAATGAATAAATAATAGGAAGCATCAAAGGTTCAGAAAAAAGGCATAGTTTTCTCTCAGATTTGCTCCAAGTTCACTTATATACTGCATTGGTCCCAATTTACCAAGGACGGTTCTAATTATCCCCCACCTGTCTGTCCCCAGTAAATCACTGCTTCTGTAGCCTCTTTTATATTTGCCTTTGGGAGAGGCTTTCTTGAGGCTTTGGCCACTCAGTAACCCCAAGGTCTTTAGCTGCAAAATATCTGAATGTCTTTGGATGCATCTTTTCTCTCATGTGCCTGCTCATAAATGCATGAAAACCTGAAAGAAAAAAGTAGTTTTTATACTTCACTTTTCACTGCCCAAAGGATTCTCAGGTAGCTGACAGTCACCTTCCTTTCCCCCACAACAGGCACCCTCTGAGGTAGGTGAGGCTGAGAGCCCTGATAATACTGCTCGGTCAGAACAGCACTATCAGGGCAGTGACTAGCCCAAGGTCACCCAGTTGGCTGCATGTGGGGGAGTGGGGAATCAAACCAGGATTGCCAGATTGGAAGCCGCCGCTCTTAACCCTTCACCACACTGTTGTACATAGCATTCTAGAATCATAGAATCTTAGAGTTGGAAGGGACCTCCAGGGTCATCTAGTTCAACCCCCTGCACAATGCAGGAACTCACAACTTCCTGCCCAGCCGCTGTGACCCTAATTTCATGCCCAAGTGATCCCTCCACCAGAAATCTCCAGAATCCAGCCTGGCCTATTCCTATTCCTACATGTAGTTGGTAAGCATCATTTTAGATATGTTGATACTCTGCCTCCCTGCTCCAAGAATAGTCCTGCCCTTTGGCTTGCTGTCAGTCCCCTGCTCATGAACTTTGAGAAGCAGAAGGAAAAAAGAAAGAAATAGCATCAATAGCAGCATTCTAGGGATTTCTCCAGACTCTATGATTCATACCATAATATTGGGGGGGAAATTCCTAGAGTGCCCCAGAGAACGGGATATCACATCCTCTAACCCCCTTGGCACTTCCCCTAAAACAACAGCAGCAACATAGGATTTGCTGTGGCAGAGTTGGCAATCCTATTTGATACCCTGTGTGTTGTAATGGTTAGAATGTTGGCCCAGGGCGTGGGTGCAAATTCCGAACTGCCATGAAACTAGCTGATTGACCTTGGGCCAATTACTTTATAGCCTGTGCATGTAAGATAGAATGGGGGTAATGAGACGAATAAAGTCCTTGCCTTTCTGAAGTGTTCAGGAAAGTGCTTTAATAAAGGGGAAAGGGCTGTAGTTCATTGTACGTGTTATATTCTTTTACTTGTGTTCATCATCTAATTTTTTTTTGAAGAAGAGTTAGTTCTTATATGCTACTTTTCTCTACCTGAAGGAGTCTCAAAGCGGCTTACAGTTGCCTTTCCTTTCCTCTCCCCACAACAGACACCCTGTGAGGTGGGTGAGGCTGAGAGAGCCCTGATATCACTGCTCGATTAGAACAGCTTTATCAGTGCCATGGCAAACCCCAGGTCACCCAACTTGGCTGCATGTGGAGGTGCAGGGAATCAAACCCGTCTCACCAGATTTTTTTGTAATAGGTTTTGGCATTCTTTATGGTATCTCTTATACTGTTTTCATTGCTAATTTTGCAATTTGCCTTTCATTCATTTCATCTGCAAAACCTTGGAGGATGCCGCCTCTGAGACTGGAACAGCTTGACTACGGAACATGGTGCGAAAAAAATAAACCCTAATGGGAACGAGCAGCGAAGATTTAAATTAGCAAAGGAGACGATGTCCGGGACGGCCACTTCTCTCTGACTTTTATGCAAGTGTTTAAAGTTTAAACAGGGAGAGAGATTCGTCCTTCGGTGCATCGGGGAGCTCGCAGGGTCTCCAGAAAGCAGGAAGATGAACATTGATGTTCTTAATGCATCAGTGAGTGGTGGTGGAAAACAGAAGAGTCAAAACTCTTCCACGTGGAAAGGAAATAGCTCTCCAGACAGTACACGCTGCTCTCCAAAACCCAGTAACAATATGTTCTTGTCTCACTGCCAGCTGGGATTTCTTCTCGGGATTCTGCCACCAGGTTAGTTACACAGCTGCTATGGCTCCTGTAGTCCAAAGGATTAAACGCAAAGGCATGCCAGCAGTAGCTCTTCCTGTCAAAGGACAAATACACAGAGGTGATTTAACATTATAGGGTGTTTTAAAACTTCGCCTTTTCCATGCACTTGTATTCCCTCTTTGCAGTGATCTGCCTCCCCTTTCATTCTTCTAAAAAATTTAGGGCTATTCTGCACAACCGCCTATGTAGCCAAATGTAAGCGCTATTGTAAAGTGCTACAATTAATAGCGGCAGGTCTTGATAATGCACACAGCCGTTCCTACTGGAGAAAGGGCTCTCCCACTAGCGATGTTTTCGTTACCCACAGATTTCCGGTATTGCCAGAATCGCAACCAAAAAGGCAATATTTTTTCACACTTCGTGTTGTGTTTGTACTCCCGAAAAGCCCCTTTCCCTTTAAAAACTGTTATTTAAAAACCCGAAAACACTAGTAGCAACGAATATTTGTTCATTCGATGTATCAGAAAGACCTTTTTTGCTGGCGTAGGTTCTTGTATGTCGCTTTTCTCTACCCGAAGGAGTCTCAAAGTAGCTTTCATTCACCTTCCCTTTCCTCTCCCCACAACAGACACCCTGGGAGGTAGGTGAGGCTGAGAGAGCCCTGATATCACTGCTTGCTCAGAACAGCTTTATCAGTGCTGTGGCGAGCCCAAGGTCACCAAGCTGGCTGCATGTAGAGAAGCACGGAATCAAACCCAGCTCGCCAGGGCAGAGTCTGCACTTACTTTGTTTATTCCATTGCAGTCTTGTCCCCCACTTTATTTAGCATCTTCTTGTGCCCTACTGCTTATCTGGTCTAAGGATTTGGGCTTGGGTACCACCCATATGCTGATGACACACGGCTTCCTGATAGGCAAATTTACCAAATTTACCCCAGAGACATGAACCAGCTACCTTGAAGCTGTGACAGTCTGGGTCACACAGAGCCACCTGAAACTCAACTCATCCAAGTCCACAAAGGTGTGTGCATGGGGAGAGGAATCAGCCTCTTATATTTTGTGGAGTTTCGTATCTAACTGATGCCTGGGGAAGGCACATAATTTCATTCCCAGATAATTGGGATGTGTGACCTAACTGATTCTCCTTTGTCTCAAGATGCCTCCATTTTTCTTGTCCCTTCTCTGTCTTTTTTGTTTCTCATGTTCCCAACCTTCCTTTCTCTTCTTTATTTTTTCTGCCTCTTTGTTTGTCCCAGTCCCCTTTCCCTTTCTACTTTTCTTTTTTGGAGCCAAAGAATTGGGAGACAGTGGAGTGGAGTGTCTGAGCTGCTTGTGCAATCAGGGAGAAGGCTTAGAATTAAACCTTGACACCCTTATGCTCTATGCAAGCCCATTCATTTCAATACAGAGCGTGTCAGAGAAAAGCTGTAGCATCGCAAATCGACATTTACTTTTGATTGGAAGAACACCACAAACCTCAGGCTTATATTCCATTTTAGAGTATCCCTATGGACTTTTCTGGCTGTCCACAAATCCCCAGAGGTTATACTTACGCAGACTCTCAGCATTCTCTGCATCTGCTTTATTTTTATATTGTCTGGGTTTCCAGATGTGACTGCAGTCCAGATACAAGAACGTGATCATGGATTAAGTTAAAAGTATGCCCGATAAAGGTGAGTTGAGCAAGCATATTCATAAACATTTCTTTAAAAAAAAACCCATCTCATGTAATAAACAGTTTGTTGGTTGGATCCTACAAATTCCACAAGCGGCAAAGAGTTGATGGGGCAGCATCCATAAGATCAGGGGTAGTCAAACTGCGGCCCTCCAGATGTCCATGGACTACAATTCCCAGGAGCCCCTGCCAGCATTCGCTGGCAGGGGCTCCTGGGAATTGTAGTCCATGGACATCTGGAGGGCCGCAGTTTGACTACCCCTGCATAAGATTATTATGTTAGCTGAGGGAAATACGTTCAAGGCAACCTCTGGTTTTGCTACAATAAAAGATGGGTGAGGCCCGTCAGACTATTTTGCAGCTGCCTGATTGGACCTAGATTGTGTCGTGAGAGATCATGTTACCTTATGTTATATTTGCAAAACAAGATGGGTTATGCAGCAGTGTGTGTATGTCATGTCATCTTGCTGCTTTTCTGAAAAATAAAATGCAATTCTTTTTGCCCTGTTTTGCCTGGAGAGAAGCTGAACTGACTGACGGATGCACCGCCAAGTGGTTGAACAGTTTACAGCGTTGCTGAGCGAACCACCTTTCCTGATGTCATTCTTGTTCAAACCGTCAGGTACAAATGCCAAATCAAAAAGTAGCTGCTCGTCACTCAACTCTATCATTTCTTCCGCGGAAACCAGGCCCACGTGATTGGTTCTAAGTAACCCTGTGAAACAAGATGGTCCTCTACTATTCTTTCTCCCATATCAGGGCTAAAGGTAGCCAGGGAAGAGCACAGCTTCGATAAGAGAAATGACCCGAAGAGGACATTTAATCTTTTGCCTTTCACGTGTATCTTTCATTCTTTATGGGTTTTTAGAGCATCGATTATCTCTCTTTTATAGGTGTTTGCAGTACCAGATTTGTGGGACTGGTAAGTTAATAGATCATGATTGCAAATGTAAACAGCAATGACAGAATGTGTGATGTAGAATCACAGGGCTCGCTGTCATTCGTGTCCAGAAACGAGTCCTAACTTTTAATTTTTTTTAAAGATTCTTTTGCTCTTGAATCAGTCCAAGTATTGCCAGCCACCTCTGTCTCCTCCTCCCTCACGTAACAATTGCCTGGAACATTTAGCACCGTAATGTAACAATGAAGTACAGTTTCTTAGAAGTAAGTCATTACCCACCATCAGTGACTTTCCGCTGCCATGCGATACTTTCGTTGTGCTCGTTCCTGTGGAAATGAAGTCTGAAAGTTTTCTTCTTTGACAGTTTCTACCCCCCTCCCCACTAAGTACATCTGCATCTCTCCCCCCTACTTCACCCACCCCTGCCTTGAGCAGCAGCAAAATCAGCTTCTAAATTGAAGTGCTCAAAACCTTTATTTCTGAAAACTCTGAATGGTGTCCATCAAAGTCGGAATCTTGAAAACATTCCTTTTAAGGTACTCGTTGAACGCTCTCATCCGAAGTCGGGAGGGGGGGGGGGATATGTCAGATTCAGACTCATTTAAATAATTTGACAGGTTCCAAGAAGACACCTGATGAAAATCACATTCAAGTGTCAAAAAGAAAGGCAGAGAAGATGAGTCCTAAAAAATATAATAAAATCAGGATTTGTATTCAGCTGTTAAGTGTAATGCATTATAATCCCATTAATAACCCCCCAAAATTTAAAACCGAGAATAAATTTGTCGTGAAAATGGTTTTGAATTTGAAAACTCTCGGGGTGTGTTCCGCCTCCTTCCTCTTCTATGCTGATACTAAGAATTATAGTTGCCAGATTTAAATCCCTAAAATTTGACCAAAGTAAGCTGGGAAAGAACCGAAAGAGGAGTGCGATGGTAGAACTCAGCTGAAGTGCCATGGTTAAAAAAAAAAAAAAAAATTCCCAGCCCTGTTATTCACATTGCTGAATTTTCTTTGTTTTAATATTGATGGGTGCCCCAAACCCAACCAAGCAGTGTGATCTGGACAATAATGGGTAACAGGATAACAACAGTCATACTAAGTAGAAGAAGAAGAGTTGGTTCTTATATGCTGCTTTCCTCTACCCGAAATTGTCTCAAAGCGGCTTACAATCACCTTCCCTTTCCTCTCCCCACAACAGACACCCTGTTGTCAGGATTGCTGCTGAACCCCGACCTTTTCCTTGCTTTGTTCTTTAGGCCCCAGGCCCATATATTATGCTTGCATGCTTGGTTGAAACTGAAACTATGGTGTGCACCCTGTTATCACAGAGAGCTGTGAATTATTTGTCTTTTGAACCTCTTGGCCGGGTCTGCCTTTTATAACCATAACATCTTATCTTGTCCGGAGAAGACCAAGGACGTGCAAATTGTAACACTGTGTTTTATGGCACCTGCCGCCTCCTTTCCCCCTCCCTTGGGAACTTTCAAGTTTTAGGCGGGAGAACTGCCTTGATAAGGGAAGGCAAATCTGTCCTCAGGCAGATTTGACTTTCTTAGCTTAGGTGTATGAAGTAACTTCTCAATAAACGCTTTCTTTATTAAAGAAGCTTGTTGTGAGTTCTTGCAACGCTTGACACCTGTGAGGTGGGTGAGGCTGAGAGAGCCCTGAGATTACTGAAGAAGAAGAAGTGTTGGTTCTTATATGCCGCTTTTCTCTACCCGAAAGAGTCTCAAAGCGGCTTACAGTCGCCTTCCCTTTCCTCTCCCCACAATAGACACCCTGTGGGGTAGGTGAGGCTGAGAGAGCCCTGATATTACTGCTCAGTCAGAACAGCTTTATCAGTGCTGTGGTGAGCCCAAGGTCACCCAGCTGGCAGCATGTGGGGGAGTGCAGAATCCAACCCAGCTAACCACTACATCAAACTGTGCTTGAGGATTTAGAAAATATTGGTTACACCATCTGCGGTCACACATAACAAAATACTTTTCACATCGAAGGGCATATCCAGACATTTTTAAGGAAACCCAGATAAATTCACATATACCTTTGTGCGATGAGGGTAGTTATAGTGTTGCCAGGTGCCCCCTGGTCACCAGCGGGTTTAGGGTGTCCAGATCCAGGCCTAGAACCTCCTGGAGTTGTGGGAGATGGGGAAGACAGGGACCTCAATGGGATACAGAGCCATTGAGTCGACTCTCCAAAACAGCCATTTTCTCTGTAGTCTGGAGTGCTGTAAATCTGGGGGATCCCCAGGTCCCATCTGGAGGAGGGTATCCCTAGGGGGCTACAATTTGCCGAATTGCCACTCATACAGCTGCTGTCTGCCCCTGCCACAGTTATCCTCTAATTCAGGGATCGGCAAGGGTGGATTGCTAGTAGGGTTGCCAGCTCTGGGTTGGAAAATCCTTGGAGATTTGGGAGTGAAGCCTGAGAAGCCATAGTGTCAGTCATATTTTTTATTAGTTAGATTTGTATACTGCTGCTCCCATGAAATTGCAGTTGACCATGGCCTGCCAATGAGCGTTTAACACAACGGAGGAATTGCCCCCCCCCATTTGCTGTCATAAATTCGTCTTTCAAATGCATAATCCTTGCAGAAAAACAGTACTGTTTTTCAAAATGATGATTTAAAAGGGGCAGTATGCTGACTTCAATGAAAACCTTTACATGCATAATAGCCCCCCTCCCCAGCTCTATACCACTCTTTCCCAACCTTTTGACCATGGAAGAGCCCCTGAAATAAGTTTGCACAATCAACTTCAGATAACTGAGAGGGTAATTCACACTGAATTATACAGACGTGCCAAAGGACAAACTTGATTTTTATTGCCTGTCAAGGTTGCAGAATTTCAGCAATACAAAGCTGAGATATTGAGGAAGTCCTGAACACTTGGCAAACAGTAGCAATTAAGCTGTGAATGTGTTCAAATATGCAAAATCTGTAGTGCCTGATTCAACAACATAAGAATATCCTGCAGGGGGCATCGGGAATGATGTGTATTTAGCATAGTTAGATTAGGAACTTCCTGGTATTTTTCAAATAATCTCCTGTGTCCTTATTGGCTCAGTTGGAGACTTCTTGCCCCTTTGAGCACACTTCCTCCCTGCTTGCCTCCAGAACAGTTAGACTGTTAGAACTCACTCTCATCTCTTCTTGTTAAAAAGTTCTTTCTCTTCTTGATAAAGCTATTTATTCTTTAAGCAGCCCGTGCTTTAATCCTCTTGCATATTTAAACTCTGCCAACAGAATGGAGCTAGATTTATAGAACTCTGCATGGCTTGAAGATCATCGAGCCCTAACCCCTATCTTTAGGAATATTCACTGTGTATCCCAGTTTGTATTCACTGTGTATCCCAGCTGCAAATTTAAATGGACTTTGGGGAATGGTAGAGGACAAGAAAGCCTGGAGGATCATTGTCCATGGGGTCGCGATGGGTCGAACACGACTTTGCACCTAACAACAACAATCCCAGTTTATTTATTCAGGATTTTCCTCTCTGCTTTTCCTATGTGCCACTCACTCAAATCTTGCTGTTCATTGGTTATATTATGTTTCATCCCAATTTCCAGCCCAAATCAGCTTCTATAAAGACCTGAAGGAGTTAAAAAAATACAAATGGCATGAAATACAACTGACCTATCTTGATGTACATATGAGGGATACTGAATTGCTTCTTATCTTCCAGGCGGTAGTCCCATAGATAGAAGTTGGAAGTGAGGGGAGAGGGGATTCCCGGGTAAAACGAGGCATGCCAACCCCAAACTGACATCTAGTACTCTTGGAATTACAAGAAATCTGCAGGCTATGTTGGGGGAAATGGCTACTTGATAGGGTGGACTGCATCCTTGCTGAACTCCCTCCCTCTCTAAACTCTGCCCTCTCAACTCTAAGGCCTCAGATGCAAACCAAGGAATGTCTGGCTGCTTCCAGTTTTCCCTCCGATGACTTCATGACTGTCATGACTGGAAATTACATATTAACCAGCTAAAGTCCAGATCTCCTGTTGACTGGGACAGACCCTAATTACAGAACTGAAACAAAAGCGTTACCCCATAGCTCGTGTCTGTGTGCTGATTAGGAGAATTGTTAATGCAATCAAGGGAATCTAGCCTCACAGAAAGTCAACCAAATATGGTCCCCAGCGCAACCCTTCCCGTTCATAAGATTATTTTCCCAGCTGGGTAAAAACAAGCCTTTTTCATTAACAAATCAAACATGGTGGCCAGGATGCCCCTAAACAGGAAGAAAACTTCCTTGGCATATTAGGGGTCTGGGGCCCCTTCCCTCTGAGGAGAAACTGGAGAGTCTTGGGCTTTTCAGTTAGAAAACAGATAACTAAGGGGGAACATGGTAGAAGTTTACACAATTATGCCTGTGGTGAAGAGAGTGGACAAAAGAGAATTTTTCTTCTCCCTCTCCCAATATGCTGGAACTCAAGAGAATCCACTGGAGCACATGGGCAATAAAGTCAGGACGGACAAAAGGAAATACTTTACGCAAAGATTGATTAAAATGTGGAATTTATTGCCAGGAGATGTACTGATACCCAGATAAATAAACAGCTTTAGAGGAAGATTAGATAGGTTCATGGAGGATAAGTGTTGGGCTTTGTAAGTATCAACGCTTTAGCCATGAGAGGGTTAAGCTGAAGCTTAATTAATAATAGCAAAGGTGATACTCTGGTTTTTGGACAAAACTCTATGGTACAAGCTAATGCTACCATAAAGTTTTTGTCCCCAAACCAGACTGTCACCCCCTGATGTGCCCACATCAATTCTGGGTCATATAGTCACATTTATCATTTATTTGTTTGTTTAGATTTTTATACCACCCTTCCATACAGCTCTGGGCGTTTTACATAAAACATTGCAGAACATTTACATAGAACATATAACAATATAACAATAATCATGATATAACTTGCCAACCAGAACAGCATTTCAACAGAACAATAACAGTAACAATCCCTGGGCAGGTTTGACCTCTCAGTTTTGGGCAGGGGGACCTGTAGATGTTTTGAGTCAGTCGGCCTCAAGCAAATGCTTGGTGGAGGAGCTCTCTTTTAAAGGCCCTGCGGAATTTCGTTCGTTCATTCATTCATTCATTCATTCATTCATTCATTCATTCATTCATTCATTCATTCATTCATCTATTTCTGAACTGCTTGGTGTTCCTCTCCATTTTTGGTAAGTGCACCCCTACCCCCCTTTTGGTCTGGGGGACCTGGCGATCCTACCTGGAGAAAACGGCCATTTTGGAAGGTGATCTCTATAGCATTATATCCACATTGATGTTTCTCCTCTCCCCCAAACCCCGTCCTGCTCAGGCTCCACCTACAACATTTCTAGGTATTTCCCAATCTGAAGCTGGCAACCCTACCAAAAGAAGAGCAGGAAGGGTACCACATTTTAAGGGTCCAGGTAGTTCTGGAGCTCCCAGAAGACGACCAAGAAGACCATGGGGAGCAGAAATGGCTTCTTACCTTTAGTCAAGCTTTTCATAATGAATAGGAAGACAAACTATGGTTTTGGGAGTGGAGAGGAAAGGAATCTTAGTTGGGGGTTTCCAGTATGATGCTCTGTAGACCCTGATAGCATCTTGTGGGTGGCTGAAGCTACTAATCTACCAGCGAATTGTGAAACAAATTAGTCCTGCTCACGGGGAAGGCCCTCAAAAATCTCATGACCTTCCCGCAGTGCAAACGCAGCTTTCCTTTTGCATTCTGTGCTTGTGTTTACTATGTGTAGAAGTCCAAAGTGTGGGCAACCCAGCTGTCTACATTCCATCACCTTTGTTTTGACCCCCTTTTGAAAAACACACACATCACAATAATCTCTTTCAGCAACCCACAATTTATTCCAACCTTCATGCTACCAAGGGACTTGGGCTTTATCGAGCATGTTTGGCCTTGGTGTCATCAAGGACGTCCCTAATTGCTTCAGTGTTTTTCATCCTTAAGTTTTGAAAATATAATAAAAGGCTTTAGAAGGAAGGCAAAAACAGACTCCTGAGATAGGCAGCCCCTGATCTTCGACAATAATTGAACACACCCCCACAGAGGCATATAAGGCTCATCTCCGCTCAGGAGTATGCAGGCCCTTTTTAAAGACAGGCGGCCAGGGAACATTTAACCACGGAGAAGGGAAGCCGCATCTGTGTTTGTTCCAGACCTTTTTAGCAGACCTGTCTATAAAAATTAAGAGACGAGAACATAGCTAGGCAACTCACAATTGCATCCTATAAAGGAGAGTCATAGAAACAATATAATCCATAGGAATAGATCCTAGGAAAACAGAAGTGATTAACCAGCAGAACTGTGCTGTAAAAATATCAGCTTCTACTATGGACCGGGAAGAGGGTAGTGTCCCTAACCTATAGGTGGTAGCTGGAGATCTCCTGGGATTACACCTGATCTCAAGATAGAGATACAGGGCCACAGGTTGGACCTGGGGAGCTCCTAGAATTGTAGCTCATCTCCAGGCGAAAGAGATCCGTTCTCCTGGAGAAGATGGCTGCTTTGGAGGGGGGACTCCATAGCATTATAGCTCATCTCCAGGGGACAGAGATCAGTTCCCCTGGAGAAGATGGCTGCTTTGGAGGGTGGACTCCATAGCATTATAGCTCATCTCCAGGGGACAGGGATCAGTTCCCCTGGAGAAGATGGCTGCTTTGGAGGGTGGACTCCATAGCATTATAGCTCATCTCCAGGGGACAGGGATCAGTTCCCCTGGAGAAGATGGCTGCTTTGGAGGGGGGACTCCATAGCATTATAGCTCATCTCCAGGGGACAGAGATCAGTTCCCCTGGAGAAGATGGCTGCTTTGGAGGGGGGACTCCATAGCATTATAGCTCATCTCCAGAGGACAGAGATCAGTTCCCCTGGAGAAGATGGCTGCTTTGGAGGGGGGACTCCATAGCATTATAGCTCATCTCCAAGGGACAGAGATCAGTTCCCCTGGAGAAGATGGCTGCTTTGGAGGGTGGACTCCATAGCATTATAGCTGATCTCCAGGGGACAGAGATCCGTTCTCCTGGAGAAGATGGCTGCTTTGGAGGGGGGACTCCATAGCATTATAGCTCATCTCCAGGGGACAGAGATCAGGTCTCCTGGAGAAAATGGCTGCTCTGGAGGGTGGATTCCATAGCATATTCCACTGAGGTCCCTCCCTGCTCAAATCCAACCCACTCCCTGCTTCAACCTCAAAGCCTCCGGGTATTTTCAGATCCAGAGCTGGCAACCGTATCTTCAGGTGACAGATCAGTTCCCCTGGAGAAAATGGCTACTTTTGATGATGGGGCTCTATGGTATACCCAACTGAAGTTCTTCCCCTTCCCAAACCCCACCTTCTTCAGGCCCCATCTACCAACATCGCCAGGTATTTCCCAAGCTGGAGCTGGCAACCCTAAAAGGGGGACAACAGTCAGAGGAAGCCCCCAGAACAGGCTTCTTCAACCAGGGTTTCATGAAACCTTGGGGTTTCTTGATAGCCCTGGGGTTTCTTGATAGCCCTGGAAGGGTTTCCTGAATGGGTGGGAGTTAATTAACTTTTAATATATGTTTAACATTTGTTAAACATTTATCGTGTTAAATGACCATATATGGTCATGTTGACCTGCCCTCCCCATTGGCCAATGATGGGCCTGGAGGGGGTGGGAAGGGGAGGGGCCCTGCACGGGCATGTACCCAGCTATGCTTTCCAACCATATTCTGCACAATCGGGTTTCTCGAAGCCTGAAGAATGTTTCAGGGGTTTCTCAATGGTAAAAAAGTTGAGAAAGGCTGCCCTAGAATAACCACTGCAGTTGAGGAGGCCAGGTGAGGTGACTGAGGAAACCTTATTTTACTTCTGAAGGTCAATATGAAAAGGGCTTGCCTATTCCCCTGGGACAGGGGTTACTTATCTCCAGCTGGGACTGGAAGCTCTCCCGCTATTACAGCTGACACCCAGACAACCAAGATCGGTTCCCCTGGTGAAAATGGCTGCTTTGCAGGGTGGGCCCTATGGAATTGAACCAGAAAAACTCCCTCCCCAAACCCCAACCTCCCTAGGATCCACCCCAAAGTCTCCACCTATTTCCCAACCCAGAGCTGGCAACTCTGCTCCTAAAAGTTCCCAAGAATGGTGCTGCCCCCACCCTCTTGGGGAGTTCCCACCATAAAGTGGGGATGTCTGGACGAAAAACACAGGCCTGGAAGGAAACAACCAGAAGGGAGCAAGCTGAGGGTGCCAATCTCCAGGTGGCAACTGAAGATCACTCAGTAACCAGTTTCCATGCTACTGAGATCAATTTCCCTGGATTAAATGGGTCCCTTGGAGGGTGGGCTCCATGGCATTGTGCCCCACTTAAATCCTGGTCATGCTCAGGCTCCAGCCCCAAACCCCAACATGGAGCTGGCAACCCCAACCTACTCCTCACCCCCCCTCTGGTGGCCACCCAACGGAAAGCTGGAGACACACAGGCCAGGCCCTTTGGGAGGGGGAAAGGCAAACGCAGAAGACACGACAGCCAAACAACTAACTTTCAACGCTTGTTTCATGCCACAATATGCTTTTCCATTCATACGGAATACGGGAGCTGGGGAGCGTGTGGCCCGAATGCAAATACTGCCGTCTTTCTTCGGGACGGCTATTCAGGCCTGCCCTTTCCCCCCAGAGCCAAGGGACATTTCCAAACACGCCTCGGCCGAGCCCCCAGCTGTTGCTGTGGCTACGAAACCGTCTTTTTCCTCCTCTTTGCTGTCAGTCCGCACAGAACTGCCCTCAGAGTCCTCTGGCTGCTGCTGCTGATCTCCCACCGAGGAGTGACGACAGAGTGCCTTTCTTTGCCTCGGGAGAGAACCAGGCCAAAGGTTGGCCCAGCCAGTGAGTTTCGTAAGGGCTTTGAAAACACCAGGAGCGGGGAAGGGCCCCCACAGCCTCTGCTTGGAGCACTCATTCATGGAGATGGTTAACTGATAACCTCTTTAGGACTTTTAGCGCTTAGCTGTTCCTGAGGACATCTACCCTTTGGCAAGGACCCAAACAACACGTTTTCCGGGGTGACGTAGACCACAAGCCTCTGGCTTCAGCGGGTGGGATGGGCCAGGGCAGAAAGTTGAGTATTTAAGCAACGAAGAGGCTTTCTGGAACTCCAGAGGTCTCTGGAAGATCTCTGGACAAGCATCGAGATTGCTTCTCAGAAGCCAAGCCAGTCCTAGCGACGTAAGTATATGACTCTTTTATGTGCATTTCGATCTTGCTTGTAACCTGCAGGGGAAAGGTTGTTTTCTCTGGGAACATGCACCTTTTAAAAATAATGCTGATGGTATTTTAAGGCAACATACTTTTATTTACCAACTGTATTTGGTGAGGGACCTTTGGCTAGCTAGCCTCCGGGTGGGTGCTGTGGGGTCTCCTGGAATTGTAATTCTTTTCCAGACTGCAGAGATCAGTTCTTTTGCACGGTGGCCACTAAGGCACTAGACCTCATTGGGGTTCCTCTCTAATCTCCAGGAGTTTCCCAACTGGATCCTGCAAACCTACCCCCCACTATCCACCAGTGGCAAGGTGGGACCTGGCAACCCTATCTGTGGCTCCGTAGTAGGATAGTGCTTGGAGGGGAAATACCAGGAAATTCTTGGGATGGAGACTGCGGAGGGCAGAGTCTGAGGACGGGAGGGATTTCAGGGTACAGTGCAGTAGAGTCCCACGTCCAGAGTGATCATTCCTTCCACAGTAACTGTTTTCTGTTGCCTGGATAACAATCGTAATTGCAAGGAGCTTTCCAGGCTCCAGCTGAAGATTGGCAAGCCCAATGGGAGAGCACCTACTTTGCATGCAGATGGCCCCAGGTTCAATCCTCAAGTTAAAAGGACCAATTAGGGGGGGGGGCATGTGACAGGCCTCCAGCTGACACCCTGGAGAGAATCAGCTACTCTGAGTACCCACGATAGAGCAAGTGCCTTCCCTTCCTCTCCGCACAACAGACACCCTGTGAGGTAGGTGAGTCTGAGAGAGCTCTCAGAGAGACTGTTCTGTGAGTACAGCTCTATCAGGACTGTGACACTTCCAATACTACCCAGTTGGATGAATGTGGAGGAGCGGGGAATCAAACCGGGGTCACCAGATTAGAAGCAGCTACTCTTCACTGCTACACCAGACTGATGCATATACTGCTTTCAGCTTTGAGGATTTACAAAAAGGTTCCCGAGCAAATTAAAACCAGTGCAGTCTTTTTGAAAAATGAGAGTAGTGACAGTAATACACCGGGATTCATTAGCGTTTAGTTAATAACTTTGAATGTTTTTTTAAAAAATTAGTTTTATTTTGTAAGCCACTTTGGACAGCTTCCTGGAGAGGTGGCATAAAAATATGTCAATAAATACATACAAAAACTGATTAAAAATCTAATTCTTTAAAACACACCACAAATGAACATACACACGAAACTGCTGTATAATGAATCTGGATAAAAGGGAAATTAGGATGCCAGTCTACTCTGCTTGGGTTAGCTTTCATTTGGAATATTGTGTCCAGTTACGGGTGTTGCTATTCAGGAGCGCTATTGACAAGTTGGAACATATTCAGAGAAGAGCAACTAGTATGGTTGAGGGGCTGGAATCCAGCCCTTACGAGGATGAATTCAGGGAATTGGGTATGTGTAGCTTGGAGAAGAGGAGAGCAAGGGGTGATAGGATAGCTGGGCTTAGCTACGTAAAAGGCAGGCAGGTTGAAGAGGGGGCCAACCTGGCTCTCCCAGATTCCCCTCCCTTCAGCCTCGTAGTCCTGCTCTTTAGCAATTTCCTTTCTATTTCTCAACTGCTTCGGTCACATCTCTCTGCGTGCACCCACTTGCCTGCTCCCCCCCCCCCCCCCCGAGCAGCCTTCTGCTTTCTCTCCCTTTCACCAGTTGCTCACAGGCTGGCGAAGAGCCCCGGCTGGGCCATCTCCACCCCCCAGACTGTATGTCTGACACCCCTGGCCTACTCAGACTGGCAGTGCCTCTCAGCAGAAGCCATTCACATCACCTTCTACCTTATCCCTTTTAACTGGAGACGCCTGGGATTGAACCTGGGACCTTCTGCGTGCCAAGCAGATGCTTTGCCATTCCGCTACAGCCCTTCCCAAGCTAGAGGCAGCTATGGTTCCACTTGGGATTTGATGTGCAATAAGATTTGGTTGTTGATTTTATTTTTAAGTTTGCAATCCATTTCTCCTCCTGCAAAGAATAAGCCATGGCACCCCAGAAGCAGACCCTAGAGAACATTGCCCCAAGGGTCATCCAGGGGGATCTGAAGAACCTGGCGCCGGCCGTGAGGGACTTCATTGAAAGTAATGCCAAGCTGTGCCAGCCTGAGGCTGTCCATGTCTGCGACGGCTCGGAGGAGGAGAACAAGAGGATCTTGGAACTGATGGTAGAGCAAGGCATGATTAGGAAGCTTAGGAAGTATGAGAACTGGTAAGTGGCACCAGGACATTCAATCTCTCGGCCTGCCCCCATTGATCTACCTGCAGCTGTAGAGACACTAAGAGCCATGGGTTCAAATGATGGGAAAGGAGGTTCCACTTAAACATTTGAAAGGATATTCTTGATGGAGAGGGATGTTTCTGGATAGAATATGCTGCTGCAGAGGGTGGTGCAGTCTCCTCTGTTGGAAGGTTTTAGGAGGAGATTGGAGGAGCACCTGTCAGGACAGGTGATTTTTAAGTCTCCAAGAAGGTGGCGGGGCTGGACTGGAGGGCCTTTTGTGGTCTCCTTCAGCTCTGTGTGATTCTGTTTGGCTGTAAGCAACTGATACATTCATGACAGTTGCAGTTTCGCATGACTTGGTTGTTATTTTATGCACTTTATACTATGGTCATGAATGACAGGTTTGTTCTGGCTGTTGATTTGCATAGCCCAGGGTCTAGTCTGCACACAATAGATAATGCACTTTCAATGCACTTTAGAAGTAGATTTTCCTGTTCTGCACAGGAAAATCCAGGTTCCAAAGCACATTGAAAGTGCATTATCCTATGTGTGCAGAATGGGCCCAGGCTAGCCAGATCACTCACTCACTCACTCACTCACTCACTCACTCACTCACTCACTCAATTTATATGCCACCCCTCACTATGATGTCTCCCCTCCCAAAATGGCCAATGATGGGCCTGAAGGCGGTGGGAAAGGGAGGAGCCCCAAGTGGGCGTGTCCACAGCTCTGCTTCCCAACCATATTCAGCACAATCATGCCACTTCTTTGAATATGGAGGTTCCCTTTAGTCCCCAAGTCTGGTTGGCCTTGATGGACTTCTTCTTCATGAATCCATCTAACTCCCTTATAAAGCCACGTATGCTTACGGCCATCCCTGTGTCCACTGGCAATACATTATTTTATGTAATTACTCATTGAGGAGTAGATTTGTCAGGATGGGGGTGGGGTTGGGTAGCTAAATCCAGACTGGGAAACTCCTTGAAATTTGGGGATGGAGCCTGGGGAGGACAAGAACCTCAGTTCAAAGCCTTGGAGTCCATTGTCCAAAGCATCCATATCTCCAGAGGAACTGATCTCTAGACTAGAGTCTGGAAACGAGCTGTAATGGGGCATCCGCAGATCTCACCTGCAGGGCTAAGTGGTTTCATACACTGTAAAGTCATGATGCCTCTCTTCAGGTAAGAAGCAATTGGAGTGGATATCTGTAAAATTCGGTGTGTCCCTGAAGATCTGTGTCCTGCTTCTTGTCTTTGCAGCTGGTTGGCTTCCACGGACCCCAGGGACGTGGCCAGAATTGAAAGCAAAACTGTCATTGTCACCCAGGAGCAGAGGGACACCATCCCCATCCCCAAAAGTGGAGCAAGCCAGCTGGGGCGCTGGATGTCAGAAGAAGAGTTTGAGAAGGCCTTCAGTGTCCGATTCCCTGGCTGCATGAAAGGTAGAGAAAACTAGGAAGAGTATAAGAATGAAAATGCCTTTCCTATTTTCATTTTGCTGTTTTTCCTTTGTTCGTGGCGAAGAGATCTTCTAGCTCTGAACCGCCCGTTTGCCTGCAAGTTGCTTTTGTGTCTCTTCCAAGACCGTTTCCGCATTTGAGAGATACCTTGTTTCAGCCTTGCTTTGGCTTTCCATTGGATGCTATAAGATGATGCTTTGCTTTCCGCATTTGGGCTTTCCTCCCCTGATTTGCCAGGCTGAAACTCTCCATATGTTTTCTGCACTGAGAGTTGGAAGGAGGCAACCTTTCGTGATGCTCTCAAACGCCTCAAGTATACTGGATGTGTTTTTTTTAAAGCATAGGTTGTCACATTATAACGTTGCTGAAGTGTAGCAAGCAAGACTTCTGCTGTTTTTTTTATAGTTTAGGAACAGCATTGTAATGCAATCACCCCTTTAAAAAGAAAGTCAGATTTGAGGGAGGGAGGGAGGGGGAGGAAGGATGGTGATGAGGAAAGGGGCATGCACAAAGAACTCAAAATGAAGGCCACGGGGTAAAAACCCAAATGCAAGCATTTGTTTAGTAGACGGCCCTGAATTAGATTCCGTCTTAAAAAATGAAATTGCTGTTACCAGGAATTCCTTAACCACATGGTAAGTGAGAAGGCAATTCAGGTCTGTGCCTGGATGGGCAGATTTTAATGTGGAAATGGATGGAAAAGTAGGCTGTTTAAGAATGCAAATCTGAGTAACATTGCAAATGCATAAACGGTCCAGGGTTCAGTGGTAAACCACCTGCTCAGCATGCAGTATTGGCAAGTTATGTCCCTGGTATCTCCATTTTTAAAGGGCCTGGTAGCAGGAGATGAAAAAGACCTTCTCCTGTGACCCTGGAGAGCTACTGCCAGTCAGAGTAGACAATGCTGACCTTGATAGTCTCAGTATACAGCAGCTTCATGTGGTCAAGGCAATAGACTCGTGAATGGTGGGACTGAAGTGGTCTGACATACCACTTCCTGTAGCACATGTACATTTTTGCCTGTATCAATCATCTTCTTTTCCTGCCTGATTTGTAGCAGTGTACATCATTCTGCCCCTGTTTTAGCCACACAACAGCCTCTTGAGATGAGAGATACACATGAACACACATGAAGCTGCCTTACGATGAGCCGGACCTTTGATCCTTCAAAGTCAGCCTTGTTCCCTCTGACTATAGCAGCAGTAGCTTGTCTCTCAAGCAGAGGTCATTCACATCACCAGATCTTTTTCACTAGAGGTGCTGGGACCTTCTGCATGCAGAGCAGAGTCTCTTCCCCTGGGCTATGGCCCCTCTCCTTAAGCAATAAGGCAGGTGATCCCCAGAGACTGTTTATAGCAGGGGTAGTCAACCTGTGGTCTTCCAGATGTTCATGGACTACAATTCCCACGAGCCCCTGCCAGCGTTTCCTGGCAGAGGCTCATGGGAATTGTAGTCCATGAACATCTGGAAGACCACAGGTTGACTACCCCTGGTTTATAGGACTCCCCCTAAAGCCAAATTCACCTGGCTACCTGCATTTGACATCTTTTGATACGAGTTGGCATTTGTCCTGTTTTCTCATGTTTTTAATCACATCTAGCAAGCAGTTCTTTTGATATGCGTATAATCTTTACTTGCTTGTTATTTTTAACAGGTTACATCATTGTGTGGTTTAATTTTTTATATTGCTGCAGGTTTACATTTTTGCTTTTTCATTGAATTTTGATTGTTGGACTCCTCGGGTGCATTTATGGCATGGACGCTTTCCAGGGAATGAGCCCTGGAACATGGAATTTAATTCTCAACGCACCCATTTCACATTGCTGCTAAACCCCTCTAAAGAAATCATCAATATCCCCCCCCCAAAAAAAAAACTTCCCCCATCCCTCAAGTCTAATATCCTTTATATGCTCAATGTAGAGCTCAGGTGTTTCTTGGGAAGGACACTTTAATCATTAGTTCGTTTGTTCATTAATTAATTAATTCATATCCTTTTATCCCCAATGGGGACTCAAAGTATCTGAGAATGTAGTTCTCCCCTCTTCCTTTCTCTCCCAACAACAACCCTGTGAGGTAGGTTAGGTTAAAAGAGTGTGACTGGCCCAAGGTCACCCAGTGAGTTTCCAAGGTAGAGCTCAACTTGGTTCTCCCTGGACCTCATCCAACCCTAGGCACTGGCTCTCAAATAGAATAATCCAGAAACCCTTTTGCTACTTAATTCTACCGAATATATAACCTGAATCTTAAATACTGCCTTCTGGCAGCTGCCAATCAATTTGAATAGCATTAGCATTCAGTTTCTTTTTTTTAAAAAGACTATAAAATTTAAAGGCAGATTTGTGTGTGCATGTGTGTGTGAGAAAAAGGAAGAGAGGTGGCAGATGTAGATTCAGAATATATTCATTGTCCCCCTCCCCAATAAAAAAAAAACCCTTCCTCTGTTTCTCTTTTGCAGGGCGCACTATGTACGTCATCCCTTTCAGCATGGGACCGCTTGATTCTCCTTTATCCAAGTTTGGGATTGAGCTGACAGATTCTCCATATGTAGTAGCCAGCATGAGAATTATGACCCGGATGGGAACATCTGTCCTGGAAGCTCTTGGTGATGGGGAATTTGTGAAATGTCTCCATTCTGTTGGCTGCCCTTTGCCCCTGAAAAGTAAGCCCCCTGCCTTTGGCTGATTTCCAGACCAAAACATGTCATCTTTCAATGTTATTGACACAGCACAGTATTCTGTGGTTTTATTTGCGTAACTTCATATTCAAGATCAGTGGTTCTCAACCTGGGGGTCGGGACCCCTTTTGGGGTCGCATGACCCTTTCACAGGGATTGCGGCAGGACAAGCAGCTTGGCCGGAGGTAGGGGGGTGCCATCTACACAATAGCCTTGCAGGGTAGATCAAGATAGAGCATTCATCTATCTAGACCAGTGGAAAAGAGCAAGATTGGCATGCTGGGACAGGCGGCAGAACTGAACTGAGAAACCCCAGAAAAAAAACAAGTGATATACAACCATGAACAATGGATCTTCATACCATTGGTCAGTTTTGGTTTAATTTCTGTGAAAGAACACTTGCATAATTTTATGGTTGGGGGTCACCACAACATGAGGAACTGTTTTAAAGGATATTTTCAAAGGACACTACTACATGCTTGCAAAACTGATTTTAGCTGTGCAAATGGTGACATCTAGTGACAGAAAACCAGATTACAAGAAGAAACTGACAAAACTGTTTTTTTCTTTTACAGAATCTCTGGTGAATAATTGGCCATGTAACCCGGATATGACTCTGATTGCTCACATCCCCGATCACAGAGAGATCATTTCTTTTGGGAGTGGTTATGGAGGCAATTCCCTACTGGGGAAAAAGTGCTTCGCTCTCAGAATCGCCAGCAGGATCGCCAAGGAGGAAGGCTGGCTTGCTGAACACATGCTGGTAGGAAATGTTTTAATGAAAGCATCATTTAAATCCTGAAAATGATCAAGGTGAAGTCCTACAGGAAATGTATTTTTCCCCACTGTTTTATATTGCAGTGGTAAGAAATGATTTATTGCACTTCAGTGGGTTTTTTCGTTCTGTTACTGCTGTCAAGGGGATTTCAAGGCAAGAGACGTTCAGAGGTGGTTTGGCATTACCTGCTTGCACATCACAACTCTGGTATTCCTTGGAGGTCTCCCATCAAAATGCTCACGGGGGTTGACCCTGCTTAGCTTTTTGACGATTGGGCTAGACTTGGGTACTCAGGGCCTCTGAGTCAGAACAGAACAAAATATTCTACTGAAACATGGACAACATCTCTTCCTCCAGTTTCTTAGTCCTATGCGAACAGTGCAATCCTAATTCATTGTTTTCTTGGGAGTAAGCCCCTTTGGATAGCCAGAGCAGGATGCTCAGTAGACCTGTTTAGGATTACTCTCCAAATCAATTTTGGAAGTGAGCAGAAAAGCAGGACCAAGGCGAAAGTGCTTGGCCCTTTCCCCCACCCAGTACTTCTCTGTTCCAGTGGATCCCACACTCCGCGCATATTTCTCCCCCTCCTGTGATGGTGTTCCAAACAACTCAAGAGTTGTGACCTGTATTGATTGGAACCATGGCAATAGTTCAGCTAATCACTCTTCTTCTTCTCCTGTTCCTATCTGCATACATGAGGATTGTTGGCTGCCAGAATTCTCAAGGGGCTGCGTGTTTACAGACGACTTCTTCTTCTTCTTCTTCTTCTTCTTCTTCTTCTTCTTCTTCTTCTTCTTCTTCTTCTTCTTCTTCTTCTTCTTCTTCTTCTTCTTATTATTATTATTATTATTATTATTATTATTATTATTATTATTATTATACTTTGATTTGTTGGCAGGTTACATCAGTCTGAATAAAACCCCATTAAAACCCTGGACATAAAAACATCGGAATTTGATTATCATAATATAAAAGTAAGCAGCACAGTAGGGAAAAAAAATACAAAACCCTATCCCTTCTCCCAAAACTAACTCATAAGGAAGTTGGGAAGAGGGGGCAGATGAAACCACAGCCGACATACACACACTATTCTGGAACAGGGTCCAAGCAGGTCTTTCTTGTTGTGCCGGCCTCAACCATAGACTTGGTGGAAGAGCTCTGTTTTGCAGGCCTTGCGGAATGCCGAAGCTCCCGCAGGGCCCGTAGCTCCTCCAGGAGCATATTCCACCAGGTAGGGGCCAGGTTCAAAAAGGTCCTGGCCCTAGTTGAGGCCAGGCTAAGGTGACCAGATTGTCCCACTTTTGGAGGGACATCTGGGGGTACCTGGCAAATTGTACTTATGTTGAAATTAAACAATATATATTACAATACTATTTTTGCATTCTATGTGTTCTATGAAATGTTTCGTTGCTCCATGTAGACCACATTTTTAATCAAGAACCCCCCCCCCCCCAGTCAATGGTGTCCCACTTCACCAATGTTAAAATCTGGTCACCTTAGGCCAGGCGCGTTTCCCTGGGGCCGGGGATAACCAATAAATTAGAACCCGCAGAGCATAAGGCACTGCGGGGGGCATAGAGCGAAAGGCGGTCCCTCAGGTATGTGAGTCCCAGACCACGTAGGGCGTTAAAGGTTAATACCAAAACCTTGAACTGGCAATCAATGCAGCTGCGTCAGCACTGCCCAGATATGGGCCCTCCAAGGCATTCCCTAGCAGCTGCATTTTGGACCAGCTATAATTTCCGGATCAAGCCCAAGGGCAGGCCCGTGTAGAGCGAGTTATAGAAATCTAGTCTTAGCGCACATATGGGCCTCAGCACCTGTGGATAAAAATACATTTTTTGCTGCCTGCAAAACCAGATTTCCCAACCCCAGCTAGTTTGGTGCAAGAGCAACTGCAGGAAAGAAACATTCAGTTTAGTTGTGTATTTGCTAAGGAAATACCATCTGTTTTGTGTAAAGTTTATTGTGCCCCAATCACCCGCTGCCATCTAGGCAGCTACAAAATATATCTAAAGCAAACCTAAAGTGTTGTTTTAGAAAGCCCTTAAAGACCAGGTAGGAATTTTGACTTTCTCCCACACTGAACAACCGTATCACAAGCAGCTTTGGAAGGATCCCTCTATTTACAAAGTGGCTTCCCATTCCCTCCCATTCAGAAAACCCTTCCAGGGCCTTCAATAAGGTGACCAGATTTTAACATTGGGAAAGCGGGACACCATTGACAGGGGAGGGGGTCTTTGTTAAAAATTTGGTCTATATGGAGCAACAAAAATGTTCATAGAACGCATAGAACACATAAATAGTATTGTAATATATATATTTTTAAATTTCAACATAAGTACAATTTGCCAGGTGCCCCCAAGATGTCTCTCCAAAAGTGGGACAATCTAGTCACCTTATTCCAGCCACCTTATTCACAAAACCCTGGTTGAGAAAGCCATCACACAGGCCCCAAATAAATAAATACACCCTGGGTATTGATTTGTATCTTGCTGCTTTTCTCTCCAACGGAAACCCAAAACAGCATAAAACATTCTCCATTCCTCCATTTTGCCCTGACAGCAGTCCTGGCTCTGTGTGTTTGTGTACATGCATACGTGTGTATGTAAACTAAAGGAAGGGGTTGAGAATCATGCATGCTGCTCTGGGATACAGGTGAACAGGTAGAAGGCTAGCCAATGTGATTACTCCTGTAGAACTGACGGAAGGACGAGGGGAGATCTGTTTGTCTCAGGTCTCTGTAGGAGGTTCTCACTGAGCAGTGATTACTGACTCGGCAGCTTTCAGCTCTTGCTGATGATGTGACAACATCTGTTACCTAATTTCATCACAAACTATGAAAAGCAATTCACTCAGACAGTAAGAAGAAGAAGGTGGGACCACCAATAAAGAAGGATTATGCGGCACCAAGGAAAAACTGTCTCGCTAAGGCCACAAAATCTATTTTTAGACGTGAAACAGAATCATAAAGGAAGGGGATTACAAAGGCAGTTTTAAAAGGGGACGGGATGTGTACAATAAACATTGCATCAGATCACAATATAATGCCTTATTATACAGTATCATTTTAAAAGGTCTTTGTTTGTTTCTTAGAGGGAAAACGCTATTCTTGGAATTTACAGCAGTCATAAAAATAAAGTTCATGACCAGAATCTTAAAGAGCCCAGCAGAGCCCCAAAAAGCTTATGGGGTGTAGGTTTTTCATCCTTTATGACCTGGATAGCCCAGGCTAGGCCAGGGTAGTCAAATCTTCAAAGTTCAGCAGGGCCAGCCCTGGACAGTATTTGTAGGGGAGCCCGTCAAGTAAAACTTTGTTACACAGAGGTAGGTAATAGCAAACCATCTCTGTTCATCTCTTGCCCCAAAAACCCCATGATGGGGGTCAGCATAAATTGGCTACAAAAGCACATATAATTAATTAATTTTTAATATTTGTTTAATTTTTAAAACGTTTATCAGGTGATATGGTCATGTTGACCCCCCTTTCAAAATGGCCAGTGATGGGCCTGGAGGGGGTGGGAAGGGGAGGGACCCCAGGTGGGCGTGTCCACAGCTCTGCTTCCCAGTCATATTCTTCATGATCCCACCATTTTGGGGAATTCCTGGAGAATGTTTCAGGGGGTTTTAAATGGTGAAAAAGTTGAGAAAGGCTGATCTAAATAAATTGACAAAATGCATGCCCTTTGAGCTTTGGACAGGAGGTCACATTCTCAGTTGCCTGCCATGGAAGCTTACTGGGGGGGGGGGGCATGGGCCAGCTGTACTAACCTACCCTACAGGGTTGTGAAGACAAAATAGAGTGACTCAGTGGTCCCCAACCCCCTTTCCGGGGACCAATACTGGTCCATGGATCAGTCGATACCGGGCTGTGGCTCCCCCTCGTCCTCCTCCCCGGCTGCTGCCTCGGGGGCTGCCCTGCCACTGTGCCGCCAGCTCACCTTTGGTGCTCTCCAGTGGCCGCCATGGCTGGGGCTCCCCCTTGGCATGGCACTGTGCAGCTGCTGCTGGCAGCGCCCCCCAGCGGGCGGCAGGAAGTTAGGGGAGCTAGCGGGAAAGCAAGTGGAGCAGGGGCTCAGGCATCAATGACATCCCTCGGCAAAAGACTACCCCACCCCCCAGGCCTCAGTAAAATTGGCAAGCGTTGACCGGACCCCGGTGATAAAAAGGTTGGGGACCACTGTGGTCCTCCACTGGGGGAAAAATTGTGGCAGACATATGAAGTATAAAATAAACAACTGCATAACATTCCTTTTAAATAGATCTTGGGTATCACCAACCCGGAAGGTGAAAAGAAATACTTCGCAGCGGCTTTCCCTAGTGCTTGTGGGAAAACCAACTTGGCCATGATGAACCCAACACTGCCGGGGTGGAAGATCGAGTGTGTCGGGGATGATATTGCTTGGATGAAATTTGACGAAGAAGGTAATTCCTCAGGACCCAGCCTGACTGTAGCTAAGCACTTGGCGCCACACAGCCACATGATACGTATCCTGCAGGCATGCAGAGGGAAGTGAATTAAGCCCAAGGTGAAAGTTTTAGCATTTAGGGGGGGCAAGCGTGTCACATGACCAGGTGTAGCCTATCAGAGGTTCTCTGCCACGGAGCTTTCTTTCCCAATCCGGATATTGAGGATTAAAAGCAGTCTGAGATATGGCACAATAAAGGTAGGGTGACTCCGGATCAATCCTTCTTGCTGCAGAAGGAAAATTAAAATCGCCCCAAATCCAAACGGAAATCACATTCTGTGTAGAGGGCAGGGGCTGAATCGATCTGGGGTTGGAATAAAAGCTCCATGCAGTTTACGCCTAGGTCCAGGCTATAAGAACAATAGCGGCATCCATAAAAGGTTTCCAAACATCTAAAAATATCTAATCTGTGCTTCTCTTCCACTGTTGTCTATATGCCATACATTCAAACGTGGAGAGGGTGTAAGGCCTTCAGGATACTAGATCATGGGGAGTGGGCATTTATCTCTCCTGTGTTGTAATGTCATTTAGCAAGAAGAAGGGCGGGGATGGTTCGTTTTCATAGACCACCAGTTAAACTCCAGGAAACAAACAGCTTAAAAGCACATAAGTATCTTCAGAGACCAGTGAGAGCCTCAGGGACAAACTAGACAACTTTGCTGTCCCCGGGGAAAAGCAGTGGGAAAAGCCATTTAAAAGGGATGCACAAGGTCTCTGTCTCTCTCTCTTTCTCACACACAAACACACACACAATCCAGCAGACTCTTGAGGCCTTAAAGTGATGTCACTTGTAAAATTCTCCAGGTAACTTAAGAGCAATCAACCCAGAGAATGGCTTTTTTGGCGTCGCGCCTGGAACGTCAGAGAAAACAAACCCGAATGCCATGAAGACGATACAGAAGAACACCATCTTCACCAATGTAGGAGAAACCAGCGATGGAGGCGTCTACTGGGAAGGTATCGATGAGCAGCTTGAGCCAGACGTGACGGTGCTCTCCTGGAAGAACAAGGAATGGACTGCCAAGAGCGGTAATGCCTTCCTTCTTCCATGTATGACCTTCGGACGTGAGGCTAACAGTTCAGTTGTAAGTTGAATCTTGATATCTTATTGGTTTCAGGAGAACCTTGTGCTCATCCCAATTCCCGATTCTGTACACCTGCCAGCCAGTGTCCCATTATCGATTCTGCCTGGGAGGCTCCGGGAGGCGTTCCAGTGGAGGGAATAATCTTCGGAGGCCGGAGACCTGAAGGTAAGAATTTCCCCAAAGATTTGTATTTATTATATTTATATACCACCCTCCCCGAAGGCTCAGGTTTTATCTATCCAATCTTTATCTTTATCTTTATCTCTCTCTCTCTCTCTCTCTCTCTCTCTCTCTCTCTCTCTATCTATCTATCTATCTATCTATCTATCTATGCCATCAAGTCACAGTTGACTTATAGTGATTCCAGGTGGGGGATTCCAGGTGGGGGCAAGAGACATTCAGAGGTGATTTGCAATGGCCTGCTGGTTCATAGCAACCCTCGGAGGTCTCCCATCCAAATACTGGCCAAGGCTGACTCTGCTTAGCTTCTGAGATCTGACAAGATCAGGCTAATTCGGACTACAGCCGGACTCCTTAACTTTATTTCCATGAGTATAAAAAGACATGTTTAAAAGGTGGATTGATCTTGTTTACGGTGCTCTCAGCAGTTGGGAGTGGTTTTTACCAGTGGCTTAGTTACACTTTGCCTGTATCCTTGTTGACATGAGACTCTTCTTGCTTCATTTCCCCCTTCCCCCCCCCCCACGCCTTTCCTGTCGCTTTTTAAGTATAAATAGATAGAGCTGTACAAAGGAGCCTCGTGTGGCGCAGGGTGATAAGGTAGTCAACATGCTGTCAGAAGCTCTGACCATGAGGCTGGGAGTTCGATCCCAGCAGCTGGCTCAAGGCTGACTCAGCCTTCCATCTGTCAGGATTGTAGAATTCCTGTCATAAATTAGCTTGAGTTCCTCCATGTCAGTTATATGGTTTTACATTGCTAGGCGCCTGGAAGTCCCAGGTCATGTATTCTTGCTAGTTCTAACAACTTGTTGTGATAACCTTATCTCTTGTTTGAAGCCTCTCGGCAGAGCCTGGGCTTGTTGTCACCTCCCCAAGGTTATGTGAATATATGCTTGTTTTCCTTTTACATTTGGTTTCTCTCTTGCCCCCCTCCCTTGGGAACTGTCAAGTTTTGGGCGGGAGAAATGTATTGATAAGCTGAGGCAAATCTGTACTCTGGTCAGATTTGACTTTTCAGTCCTATGTCTTGTAGTATCTTCCAATAAAGCTTTCTTTAATTAAGAAGCCTGTTGTGAGTTCTCTGCAAGTTTGACACCATCCTTCTGAGGTTGGTAAAATGAGTACCCAGCTTGCTGGGGGGTAAACGGTAATGACTGGGGAAGGCACTGGCAAACCACCCCGTATTGAGTCTGCCAAGAAAACGCTAGAGGGCGTCACCCAAGGATCAGACATGACCCGGTGCTTGCACCTTTACCTTTAACAGACTTTTCAGTCCCCTTGCAGCCCTGGTTGGTTTCAAACTGTCTCTTCATCTAAATACTCTGTTTTATTCAAAGAATATCTAGGAAGCGTGGGATATTGGATTCCCCCCCACCTAACTCACCATCTTTTTAGCAATATTAAAAATGTAGGTGGTAAGAACAAGACATTTGAGGAGTACACATGACTTCCCCTGAAAATGGCAGTGGTGTGTTTAGTTCCCACCCAGCCGTGTCTAGTTCTCTATTCTGCTGCCCACCCCTTTCCTGTAGAAGTCAATGCTATGGGCTAGCATTCTGGGCTTGGTGTTAATCCTTGCGTGCACATGCGTGCATGTTCACTGCTTCTTCACACCACTGGTGAGCCAACAGGGAAGGGAATATACTTCCCCTGAGCTCTTTGCGGATCCTCCTTCCACCCTGATCGCCACTCAGAGGAAGGCCTAAAGAATGGGGGCTGCTAGCGATGTAAATTTCCATTCCTGCTCACTTGCATATAGAGTAGTCTCCTTATGGACATACCTACAATTGGGGCAGATTGGATAAGACACGGGCAAGAAGGATGTGCTATAATCTGAGACTTACAAATGTTAGCCGTACCCATGTTGCATTGCCTTAAATGCACATTTCATCGGCACATGATGTATGGCACCGTCAGCTGTTACGTTTGGTGTATGGCACCGTCAGCTGTTACGTTTCTCTCCAGGTGTTCCTCTGGTGTACGAGGCCTTTAACTGGCAGCATGGAGTATTCGTAGGTGCCACAATGAGATCAGAAGCAACAGCCGCAGCGGAACATAAAGGTAACTCGAAATAAAGCAATGCCATTGTATGTTTAAACAGCCCATCTCTTCTATTACACAAATGTTTACTTGCCGGTGCTTCATTTCTGGGAACTGTTTTCTTCCATCGAGTAAATATATTTATTGTACCATAATAACTGCGAGTAAATATGCGTAGGAAAAAGGCACTCATCTATCGTATCATCTTCCGTTCTTGGGAATCTAATCGTCTCCAGCCTTGTAACCTTCAAAAGCTATTCATGCTGTTTGTTGCACTATTAAGCCCAGGCATCTGTTCAGTTGATGATCTGGGGAAATGTTGATTTCATGATCGCGGCCCAGGGATTGCACAGGTTTCCCAACAAGCCCAACAGCTCTACCTCCAGGCCTTTTTTTAGGCTGGGAAAGCCCAGTTGAGGCCCACAGGCATGGGTCTGCAGCTTCCTGATTCACACATTACTGCAGGGGTAGTCAAACTGCGGCCCTCCAGATGTCCATGGACTACAATTCCCAGGAGCCCCTGCCAACATTCGCTGGCGAATGCTGGCAGGGGCTCCTGGAAATTGTAGTCCATGGACATCTGGAGGGCCGCAGTTTGACTACCCCTGCATTACTGAGTGTACAGATTGGGTCTGGGGTCCCTGTTTTGTGTAGCAGAGTTGCAGCAGGCATGAATCATAGAGAATCATAGAATCACAGAGTTGGAAGGGACCTCATGGGTCATCTAGTCCAACCCCCTGCATCATGCAGGACATCCACAACCCTATCGCTCATCCACTGTAACCTGCCACCCCCTTGAACCTTCACAGAATCAGCCTCTCCGTCAGATGGCTCTCCAGCCTCTGTTTAAAAATTTCCAAAGATGGCGAACCCACCACCTCCCGAGGAAGCCTGTTCCACTGAGAAACCGCTCTAACTGTCAGGAACTTCTTGAGTATAAGCATGTATACAGGCATAAGCATGAGTATAAGGTCAGGTTGCCAACCCCCATCCTTTGGTAGAAGTGGGGATCCCCCACTTCCAGGGCTCACTACCCAGCCGCCAATCAACTGGCTGGCAGGGGGAATTTATCCCGAAAAAGAGGGAATCCAGAAGTGATTTTGCCATGGCAGGGATGTCATGGCAACGCTTGAGTATTTGGGCCAAAACTATGGTAAAAGACAAATTTACTATAGAGTTTTTGCTCAAATATCAGAGCACCGCCTTGACATGGTGATGTCGATTCTGGGTCATGTGGGCTGCATTTTGGCAGAGCCTCCCTCTTGCTCTCAGTACGTCATTTCCATCCTCCACTGGTTGTGGCAGATTCATGTGTTCAAATATTTTAAAATGTGCATTTCAAGCCCAAGCATACTTACCAGTTGTTGTCATCATTGTGGCTATATCTCAGACCTTTCCCCTGATGCAGTTTCTGTGTCCTTTCCACAGGCAAAATCCTCATGCACGACCCTTTTGCCATGAGGCCTTTCTTTGGCTACAACTTCGGCCAGTACCTATCACACTGGCTCAGCATGGCGCACCGACCTGCCGCGAAGCTGCCCAAGATCTTCCACGTCAACTGGTTCCGGAAGGACAAGCAAGGCGGGTTCCTGTGGCCCGGTTACGGTGAGAACTCCCGAGTGCTCGAGTGGATGTTCAAGCGGATCCAAGGAGAGGGTTCTGCTCGGCCGACGGCCATCGGCTATGTCCCGGATGACGCGGGCTTGAACTTGAAAGGCTTGGAAGGCATGGACATGCCGGCCCTGTTTGACATCTCCAAGGAATTCTGGGAAAAGGAAGTGGGAGAGATCAAGAAGTACTTTGAAGAGCAAGTGAATGCAGATCTCCCTTATGAGATGGAACGGGAGGTTCTTGCTCTGGAGCAGAGGATAAAGCAGCTCTGACTTAGTCCTTCTGTCTTTTGATAACTCCAGGCAGCTAAAGAAATTAAACCAACAATCTCTTTAGGGTCGACATGGCTGGCAATAAAACCCTGAATTGCTTTAGTAAGCCAAAAGCGATGGCCAGAATTCCTGATAGACACGTTACTGAAAGAAATGAAGAGCTCGTTGTCAACGGTATCAGGCTTATTGCTGGATAAGTTTGCCTCCGTCGGATAAGTTTAGCACTCACAGGACAAGAAACCTATCCCAAGGTAGCTTCAGTGGAACTAGATGGCTTGTAGGGCATCTTCCAACTCTACAATTCCATAATATTACTAAGCATACCGGAGGCTGTTTCATCATGATTGGGGAGGTCTAGAATCCAGGTAGTTTTCTTCTTATGCCTCTTGAGCAATCCCAGAGGAGGGGGGAACACATCAAGGCATGATTCTTACCTTTATTCCTTCATCTTTGGCTATTGAGTCTGCAGTGGGAAGAAAGAACATGGTGCTGAAATCAAGGACCCAGTTCAGGCATGGTTTGCACAGGCATTTGATTGTTCTCCAGGGGGTGGTTGTATATACTGGCAGCTGAATGTCTGAAATGCCCTTTCACTGGAGGAATAGGGGATTTAACTCTTTTCATACCAGCAGGTGGAAAAAGCTTAAGAACTCCCCTTCTGCCTATTCCAAGGGTCCCCAACATGCCCATGGGCACCACAGCAGCCAGTTTGGTGTAGTAGTTAGGAGTGTGGACTTCTAATCTGGCATGCCAGGTTCGATTCTGCGCTCCCCCACATGCAGCCAGCTGGGTGACCTTGGGCTCCCCACGTCACTGATAAAACTATTCTGACTGAGCAGGAATATCAGGGTTCTCTCAGCCTCACCACCTCACAGGGTGTCTGTTGTGGGGAGAGGAAAGGGAAGGCAAATGTAAGCCGCTCTGAGACTCCGGGTAGAGAAAAGCAGCATAGACGAGCCAACTCTTCTTCTGCTTGTGGTGTGTGCCAAGTCTTTTTAGGAAGTGGGTGTGGCCAGGGGAAGTCTTTGCCTCTTCCAGGAATTCAAGGTTGGCTGCCTGTTATGTTCTCACTGTATTCCACTGATCAGTTCTGTTGTCATTTCAAGGGGAATCGGCACAGGAATGTTTAGTTAAGGGGCAAAGCACTGACTTTTAATTTATTGTAGGACTTTTTGGGACACTTGGGAAAGATTGCTGCTCCATCTTTCCACACCTGTAACTGACCTGTGTGCCCCATTATATTTTTCTGTTTGGGTATTTTGCTTCTCCTTTACTGACTTTGTGTGTTAACATTGAGCTCTACAATAATAAAACTGGATTTTATACACCAGATGCCTCATGTTCAATATTGAGATGGATTGTAATGGGGCAGACAGATTCTATGGTGTAGTCTGCATGGGGCTTTTTACCCACTGCCAGCTCAAATAAATCCCTGCCGTCTACACTGAATTCGATTTCCACTTTGATTTTGGGCGCTTTGAATTTTCCCTCCGCATTATACATGATTGATCTGGAGTGACCCTACCTTTCCCCCGCAATATCCAGAAGTGGATATAACCCTTGATATTTCAAAAATTGGCATCAGTAAATGTGCAGATCTCTGCTTTTTGCTGATTAACTTCCTGCCTCTTGCCCCCCACACTGTAGCAAAGCAGTCTTCCCTGATTGGCCAGGGTGTCAGTTCAAAGACTTCCTGGTTCCTGGATGCAAGGCTTGTCTTGTGCTCCAGAACTCCTAACTTCTCTCAGCAGAGATTTGCCTCTTGTTATCTCCCTTTTCTTTGCTGTCTCCAATCCTCCCCCCGCCCAGTTCAAGAAAAGAAAGCGACTCCTGCTGTGCTTGGCTCCCCTCCCTGCTCTGAGCTTCCCCAATCAAGTGCTGAATACTTTTTGTTTCAATTGGGGGGGGGGGATAGAGGAAGACCCGAGTTCAAATTGATCTGAATGCATCAGGGGAAAAAAAGTAAGTGCAGAATCAGCCTATGTCTGCTCAGAAGCAAGCCCAACTGTATCTGATGAGATAAAAAGCATGATATAGATGAATAGAATAAAAAGTTACCAGTCCCCAGCATGCCTGTTTGATATGCGTGCAGAACAGCTAACAACCAGTCAGGCGTTCTGATAAGTTTCAGCATCAATACAACAAAGCATGGAGAAATGTTTCTAGTTTTGTCAACAGATTTTGGAATCTTGTGAAATCATTTGTTTTTCACTTCACCTTTCCTTCAATGCACTCCTGTAGAGCACGATTCTGTCTGTTCCTTGCAATGACCATTCATCTGCTTTCACAACAAGAGTCAGACAGCCAACCAGCATACACTAAAAGGGAAACCTATTACAGCTGGTAATTTTGAAGAGGAATTGATATAGCCAGGGTTTAGGGATGCCAGCCTCCAGGAGGGACCTGGGAATCCCCTGGAATTACAATTGATCTCTAGTTTCAAGTGGGTAGCCATGCTGGTCTGAAACAGCAGAACAAATTGCTACTGGACTCAAAACTTGTTCAGTTTATCTCTATATTACAGAGATCAGCTCCACTGGAGAAAACAGATGCTTTGCAAATTGGACTGTTTCATTGTACCACATTGAGGTCCCCGGACTCCAGACTCCATCCTTAAATTTCCAGGAGTTTTCCAATCTTGTAACTCTACCTGCTCAGCCCCCGCCAGTGGCCAGAAAGGACCTGCACAGCTCTTTTCGTTGGCCCTCCAGGGCAACTGGTGGTTACTGTGTGAAACAGAAGGCTGGATTATAAGGCCCACTCACCTGGTCTAGCACAGCTCTTCTGAGGTTCATAGCACCCAAGAGACACTCAGAGCAGGGACCTCAGATGTCTCCCCCCCCCCCGCCCCAACTTGGAACATTTGAGCACAGTCAAAATAAAAAGCAGCAAATATTTGTTCAGTGAAGAGACTCACTTTGATTGCCCGATTAAAGTCTTTATAGTCTCCTCTCCTTTCCAAGAGCAAATAGGTATGGGTGCCAGTCAACAGATGGCTTCCAGGGTTTGCTAGAGGAGGCTGCATAGCCGTAGCTCAAATGCTGTCTCTTCTACGCAACAAATGCAGGCTTCCTTGCCTCTTACAGTTGTAATTTTCAGCTGCAGCTAAGGTTTTCTGAGGGTCTAGCCTTGAGGCAAACAGCAGATCCTGAAGCTTAGGGAAAGGTTGATGGGAAGGCAGAAGCAAAGTTTGCATGGTGTATGGGTTAGGAGTGGCACCTTCTAATCTGGCAATCCGGGTTTGATTCCCCACTCCTCCACATGCAGCCAGCTGGGTGACCTTGGGCCAGTCGTAGACCTGTTAGAGCAGTTCTCACAGAGCAGCCCTGTCAGAGCTCTCTCAGCCTCACCTACTTCAGAGAGTGTCTGTTTTGGGGAGTGGAAGGGAAGGCGATTGTAATCAATGCTTCATCTTCTTCAAATGCTTAGGGGAGGTGCTGTGGCCCAGTGGAAGAGTCTCTGCTTTGCATGCAGAAGGTCCCAGGTTCAATCCCCAGCATCTCCAGTTAAAAGGACGAGGCAGGCCGTGATGTGAGAGACCCCTACCTGGAGATGTGCTATCTACTGAGCTTTCTGGAAACAAAATGAGCACAAATGGCTGAAGTACAACGATATAGGCTAGATATCAGGAAAAAAAATTTCACAGTCAGAGTAATTCAGCAGTGGAATAGGCTGCCTAAGGAGGTGGTGAGCTCCCCCTCACTGGCAGTCTTCAAGCAAAGGTTGGATACACACTTTTCTTGGATGCTTAGGTCTGATCCTTCGTTGAGCAGGGGGTTGGACTAGATGGCCTGTATGGCCCCTTCCAACTCTATGATTCTGTGATTCTAAGTCTGTAAACTTAGAAGTGTGTAATTCTGCCTAGGATGTCACTACAGGAGACTTTGGGTAGGTGTGATGGTCATATTATTCATTAGTACATTTCTCTCCCTTCTACCCTTCCCTGTTTTCTTGCTTACCTCTGGGCTCATCTCTCCTGATTTGCAAATGGGAAATTGATTTATTATATACCTGTTACAAAACCAAATCATTTCTTTATTGTAACAAGTCATGGAAAATTAAAGCGGTTCCTTTTCTCATTCCTTCTTCTTTCCTTTTCTTGTGTGGCTTTGATGAAATAATGGGACCAAGCCGGCATCTGCTGCTTGTTGTGCTGCTTGAATGGCAAATTAACTCTTTGCAGTAATTCAGATCCTGGGCAATAGATCAGAAGACCCATTCTCTCTCTCCCCACCCCCTCCCATTTCCCATTTCGGATCTCTGCTTATGCAGTAAGAGTGTGAACAGCAGGCCTCTAATTAGGAAGGAATGGCGCTCCCCTTATTAGGGTAAATAAAACACTGAAATTACTGCCTCTGCTCTGTCAACAAAAATTTGCAAGGATGGTTGCATGCATAAACAGGTACGTAAGCACAACTGTTAAATATTTATACAGAAATAATGCCCAGAGGATCAAATCAAGGTTGCGACTCCCTGTGCAAATTATTGTATAAACACATAAAGTGGAAAATGGTAATGCAGATTTGGGGGGGAAGCAGGGGTTTTATCGAGATCTAGGCCTATGTCCTAATTGGGACAGCCAACTCTGGATTGGGAAATTCATGGTGATTTTGGAGGCATTGGGCTAGGGAGGACAGAGTTCAGGGGAGGGAAGGAACGCAGCCCAAGTGTGATACCATAGAGTTCAAAGAGGCTATTTTCTCCAGGGGAATTGATCTCTACTGTCTGGAGATGCAGCTCAGCTGAAATTCCAGGAGAGCTCCAGGTTCCATCTGGCAATTGGCATGACCAGATTTTAACATTGGTAAAGCAGGACACCATTGACTAGGGGGGGGGGGGTCTTGATTTAAAATTTGGTCTATATGGAGCAACAAAAAGTTTCATAGAACGCATAGAACGCAAAAATAGTATTGTAATATATATTTTTTATTTCAACATAAGTACAATTTGCCAGGTACCCCCAGATGTCCCTCCAAAAGTGGGACAATCTGGTCACCTTAAATTGGCAGGAGGGGCGTGTTGGGGGGGGGAATGGGGAGAGATGACATCACACCAGTGACTCAATATCACTTCTTGGAAATGCCTAGAATTTACACAACATTCTAGGGCACCATAATTGAGAAGTGAATCATGGCAGAGTCCAGCTCCCAGACCAGCCATTTTCTCCAGGGGAACTGATCTCACTGGTATGGAGGTCCGTGCAGAGAACTCCAGGCCTCACCTTGAGGTTGGTAACCCTAGCAATAATGAATAGACTGTAGCAGTTAAACAAGTGTAACCCATGTCATTTTCACTTTGGCATTTATTTATTTATTTATTTGTTTGTTTGTTTGTTTATATTTTAACTTACATACCGCCACTCTCAAAGACTTGCAGTGGTTTACAGTAAAATAATAAAACAACAACAATTAAAAGATTTAGGGAGCCAGAGGTCACAGAGAATGGGCAGTTAGTTCAGTTGCTCCTATACTACCCACTGCAAAAGACTACCGTCCCGCCCTGTCTGGCCTGCAGTAGAAGAAGAGTTGGTTCTTGTACCCTGCTTTTCACAACCCAAAGTGGCTTACAATTGCCTTCCCTTCCTCTCCCCACAACAGATACTCTGTAAGGTAGGTTAGACTGAGAAGGCTCGGAGAGAACAGAACTATTAGGACTGTGCCTAGCCCAAGGTCGCCCATATGACTGCATGTGGTGGGGTGGGGAATCAAACCCGGCTTGCCAGATTAGAAGCCACTGCTCTTAACCCCTACACCAAGAAGAAAGAAGGCCCAGATCTGAACGGAAGGAACGGCTAATTTATTTGCCCTCCCAAGACAGAAATGAAACACATAGAACGCAGCAGCCACAAGGACCACTGAAAAACCTATGGAGGGAAAGCAACCCTGGACCATTAACGTTTTGGACTTTCTCTTTTCATCATGCTCCTGGCTACTGTTTGTTATGACCTGTCTTTGTTCTGAGTGACTTTTCTAAATGTTGACCCACGTTCCTAGACATGATGATTCAGTTTTACCTCTAGCTGTAAAGTTGTTGGGTTTATGATTGGTTACTTTGAAAGCCATGTCACCTTGAATATTTCTTTCCCTTTTCTTTTTAAAGCAATTTCACCTTTGCCTGCCAAGCCACGAGGGTGCTGTCAATTATTGATTTGAATTTTCAAGCAGGAAAAGGGAATTTATGAGAGGGACGTTTGGAGCCAGGCTTTACAGATGCCAGCCTCCAGGTGAGAACTGGGGATCCTTGGGATTACAGCAAATCTCCCGACTACAGAGATCAGCTCCCCTGGAGAAAATCGCAGCTTTGGAGAGTGGAGTCTATGAAATTGTACCCCAGTACCCTGCCCTGCCTAGGCGCCATCCCCAAATCTACAGGAGTTTCCCAACCTGGGCCTAGTCTGCACACAATAGATAGTGCACTTTCAATGCACTTTAGAAGAAGATTTTCCTGTTCTGCACTGGAAAATCCAGCTGCCAAAGCACATTGAAAGTGCATTATCCTTTGTGTGCAACTAGGCCCTGGATGTGGCAAAAAAAACCCTCCCCTGTCCCCTGCAAGAGGACCTGGCAACCCTATATTTTCACAGGCATGACAAAGACACCATCCTCTTGTTTGCAAAATGTCTGCTTCAGAAATCTCCAACCTTTTCCGGCCTGTCGGCTCAAAATGGTAATTCTGATAAACCATGGCGGGCGCAGCCACAAAATGGCTGCCACAGGAGGTGTAGCCAATCCATAAAAATAGCTGTTGCCGCTTCTCTTCGGTCACACTATTAAGTCTGCAGGTTCGGTAGACGCAGACACAGCTCTTGGAAAACAATCAGCTCTTCATTATCTCTGACTCCAACCCGATACATTGAACAGACAACATAGTCGGAACATGAACTTATTTACAGTTTGGCTAGTTCGCCAAAGAGCCTGACTGGCTCTGATTGGCCCATGAGTCTTTTAAGCAATGCTCTGTGATTGGCCCATTTACAATCCTTCATTTGAATAGTGTTCAGGATTAACACCATTAAGGTCACATACTTCGCACTCACAGTGAAAACATTTGTGCTGTGAAAGTAGCTGTTGCCAAAGCAACATTTTAAGCTATCTGTACAGCCAATGAAAAGCCTTGTTGAGCAAAAACCGCACCTGGCCCTGCCCACTTTCTTAAAAACCCTTGGTGGGCACAGGAGAAGGGGTTAGTGGGTGCCCACATGCACCTTGTTGGAGACCCCTGATAAGTTTCAGAGCCTATCTAACCATTCAACAAGATGAGGTGGTTCTCGTCAGCGGATTTGGGGATCTTATTTCTTCTGTACTCCGCCTTTCCTTCAAGGCACCCATGGAATGCATGGTCCTGTGTTTTATTGCATACCTATTTTATCCTCACAACCACCATTCTTCTTCTAAATTGCTGTTTTCATGACAAGAGTCATAAACAGGAAGCCACCTCACACACTAAAAGGGATACGTAAGGTTTACTATCGAAGTTACAACAGGATTTTACTACCACTGCTAAATATTCAGCTGTGTGGAAAGTTACATGTTTGTCTCTCACAACAACCCTGTGAGGTAGTTTAGGCTGACTGATCCAAGTGACTGATCTAAGACCATCTAGGGAGCTTCACATTTGGGGATCTGAACCCAGGTTTGACCAGTCCTGATTTAATGCTCAAATCACAACATCATGAAGGCAGCAGCCTGTGCCTATTTAGTTTACGGCTACATTTTGATCAACTTAAGATTCTCCGTATTAGGCCAGAACCTCAAGAAATGAAGCCTTCTCTGTGTTGTGACTGATCCAAAAGGACTTATAAAGCATGTTAAATTTGTTTTGCCTAAGCTGTGGCTACAATGGGAAGGATTTTTTCCTTCTGTTTTCACTGATTTCTCTCTCAGGGCTTTAAACATCGTAAAATCATTCTCTCTCGCTCTCTCTCTCTCTCTCTCTCTCTCACACACACACACACACACACACACACAACATATAGAATACTTCTGGAATACTCCATGGAGTTTCAAAAGCACTTTGGGATAGGGCACATGGAGGTGTGCTCAGCTGTGAATACAGTCAAATGTGACTGAGCAAGTGCATAAACTTAAACACCTCATTAGTTCCAGCTGCTTTGGATTTTCCTCCCCAGTGGTCTCACTGAAAAAGAAAGTGGGACATTTTTCTTTTTTAAAGAAGAGAAAGAAACCCTGCCTAGTCAAGCTGTTGGGGGGTCTACATTAGGGAAGACACCATTTCCCCCAAACTGCGATGTCTCATGAGCCAAGCTTCAATGTTTTTTAACTCAAAGAAGTTGCAGAGATCCTTGCCCAGGGATTGTGAGGGGATGGTTCCTTTTCCTTCTGGATTTTACATCTGAACAACAGGCAATTCTTCTCCAGGTTCATGGATAGTTGGGTGAGGTGATTCAATGATGTGAGGGGGACTACACCTCCCATAATGCCATGTGAATGCACACTGGCCTGGAACAGTCTTGATTAGACTCGCTAGGCCTCACGTTCTGGTGGAAAGCCTTCCACGGGCAAGCCCTGTTGCCAGCCACTGCTCCTTGGAGCGGCCAGTCACTTAAAAAAAATAAACAGCCAAGTTACCACTTTTGCCATGGATTGTGACCACAGAGTTTCCGACAATTCCTAGAGTTACACACTGTCACTTTGGGGTGATGTAGCTGTAGTGTATGTGGGCACTGAGACTAGCAAACACAGTATGCAAATAAAGGACTGTATATCAGCCAATGACTGACTGCATTTGATACTGAACGGACCAATCACAGGGCTCCATTAAGAGCCAATCAGGTTCCTTGGCAGGCTCTCTTGAACATCTATAAGTTCCACATATTGTTGAGTTTGCTGTTTGATATTCTAGCTACAGTTGGTGTTCAATAAAGAGCTGTTGTTTTCGAAGTATTTAAGTATTTGAAAGGTTGTCACTTGGAGGAGGGCAGGATGCTGTTTCTGTTGGCTGCAGAGGAGAGGACACACAGTAATGGGTTTAAACTACAAGTACAACGCTATAGGCTAGATATCAGGAAAAAGTTTTTCACAGTCAGAGTAGTTCAGCAGTGGAATAGGCTGCCTAAGGAGGTGGTGAGCTCCCCCTCACTGGCAGTCTTCAAGCAGAGGTTGGAGACACACTTTTCTTGGATGCTTTATGATGCTTAGGGCTGATCCTGCATTGAGCAGGGGGTTGGACTAGATGGCCTCTATGGCCTCTTCCAACTCTATGATTCTATGAAGAACTCTGTGCCTATGTCTGCCAGTCCCACATTCTAAACAGTAGCAGCGTCTCTGATGTCACAAGCACCCCCATATCATCTCCCTGGACTTCCTCCCAGTTGGCACGCTCAGCCTGGGAACCCTAATAGTTGACTATAAAATGGATTTAAACAAGCATGAAACATAAACTATCCCCCCCCCCCCGCAAATTCTATATATGTTCACTGGCTGGTTAACTGGTTTCTTCAACAACATAAATGAGTGCTGAGTAGTTCACAGTATTAAGTTGGCATTATTATTTCTAATAATTCTCTTTTTCTCCTGCCAGTTCCAGGAACAGCAGCAGGATACAGGAGCTGGGAGGGGGAGATCCCTGGCAGGAACGTGGCAATTGTAGTACACAGTTCAGACAAATGGAAAAGCCAACCGGGAACACTAGGTCAGGGGTAGTCAACCTGTGGTACTCCAGATGTCCATGGACTACAATTCCCATGAGCCCCTGCCAGGGGCTCATGGGAATTGTAGTCCATGGACATCTGGAGGACCACAGGTTGACTACTCCTGCTCTGGAAGGCCAACAGCAGGACATAGAGGGCCTTCCCTTGTTGTTGCTTCCTGGCTGTGGGATTCAGAGGTTTAGTGCCTCTGTATGTGGAGGTTCTTCTCAGTCACCATGGCTAGTAGCCATTGATGGTCTTATCCTCCATGAATTTGTCTAATCCCCCTTTCAAGCTGTTTATTCCTGTGGCCATCACTACATCCTCTGGCAGCAAATTCCACATTTTGATCATTTTCTGTGTAAAGAACTATCTTATTGGGTTTGTTTGGTTTAAACCATGACTTGCTTTTTACAAGGGTTAAAATGCATTGTCATCGTCCCCCATTTAATCTTGGCTGTATCTAAGAGTTGGCCTTTGGACTGTGCCATTGGTGCCCCCCAGGCCCCCACCGACACAGAGAAAACTCTTACATAAATGGCATCCTTTGATGCAAATTCAAATCTGCCCCAGCATTGCAACATACAAAAGGTACGTTTTGCTGAACCAAACCTTTGGTACTGATGCAAGAACAGAGTAATCTTCACAGGGCTGCTTGTCTTTAGGCAAAAAAGCAATATTCAGAGTAAAATACAAAGGCAGAGCCTTTGATGTGTTAATTAAGGCATTCAACGTGTCAAAGTGTCCCATTTTTTAAAAAACGCAATCATAATTTTTGCCTGAAGTGCGGATCTGTGGAGTTCATCATTCTGCTTTCTTCTTGCACTCTCAGTAACAAATCAGTCTGGTATTGATATCTATAAACTGAATCAGCGTCTCTTAAAAAGCAATCTGGGGGAAAAAGAATTAAAACGATGCAAATGGAGCTAATCTGAGTTATAAAATCTCTACATATAACACCAAGCTTTTCAGAAACGAAATGGAGCAAATTCAAAGCCTCGCAGAAATAACAAAATGAAAAATAAAAGTACCGCATTGATTTAGAGTGGAATCCTTGGCAGGATTATAGCCTCCCATGCCCATTGACCTCAGTGGATCTAGATCGCAGTCATTTTAAAGCTTTTTTGGCCATGACTCTTTTAGGAGCTCTTTTCAGGTTCCAGGTTTCTCCTGCAGTAGGCTGGCTGCTCGCACAAATGTTGTTGATAGTTGCGAAGTCGTGTCCAACCCATCGCGACCCCATGGACAATGATCCTCCAGGCCTTCCTGTCCTCTACCATTCCCCGGAGTCCATTTAAGTCTGCACCGACTGCTTCAGTGACTCCATCCAGCTCATTCTCTGTCGTCCCCTTCTTCTTTTGCCCTCAGTCGCTCCCAGCATTAGGCTCTTCTCCAGGGAGTCCTTCCTTCTCATGAGGTGGCCAAAGTATTTGAGTTTCATCTTCAGGATCTGGCCATGCACAATAAGCTAGGCTAAAAGAGACCTAAGCTAAGATTGAACTAACCACACTCGACATACCTTATCTTATATATACACAAGACAGGTTTTTAGAACACTTGATCAAGACAAGCATGTGCGTTCATTCTTTTCCCACGCACAAAAGAATGGATCACACGATTTATTGACAAAGATGGTACTCTCTACCAATTAATGACATCATATGTGACAAAAGGTCCCCCATAAATCCTCTGGCTCCCCCTTACTTTTTTCAGTCTGTGGCCCCCTTCTAATGTTCCAGGACACTCCAGGGCACCCCATATGACCACGGTTGAGAATGGTTTTAACTTTGCTATGATATTTTGAGAAGACAAAAGTCATTGGGAAGGGCAATCAACTTGATCGCACTTAACCCACATAGCTCTGTTTAGGATGGAATTATTAATTTACCAGTTGCCGTTTGAGCCTTCTTTGTTGGCCATCTGGAAAGATCAGGCCACTGTAGAGATCTTGTACACTGGAATTAGCTTGACTCGTGTTCACAAGAATTTGATCACTCCTCAGGCTATTTATGCAGGAGTAATTCCTCTAATACCTTCCTGGTTTTTATCCAGCCCTTCTTTCAAGGAATTTAGGACAACAAACCAGCATGTTGTTCCTTCATTTTATCATCATTAGTACCTTGTGAGGGGGGGTCTCATATAGCTCACAGCCGTCAATTCAAGCAAGCCCTTGAGAAACCCCTGAAACAATCTTCAGGCTTTGAGAAACCTCAGAAGTGTTGTGATTATGCAGAATGTGGCTGGGAAGCATCGCTCTGGACACGCCCACCCAGGGCCCCTCCCCTTCCCACCCCCTCCAGGCCCATCACTGGCCATTATGGGAGGGGAAGTAGGTCAACATGAGCAGATATGCTCTTATCACCCAATAAATGTTTAACAAATTTAAAATATATATTCAAATGAATTAACTCCCACCTGTTTGGGAAACCCTTGGTGGGCCATCAAGAAACCCAAGGGTTTCACAAAACCCTGGTTGAGAAAGCCTGTATTAAGCGATATAATAGTCTAAAGCAAAAAACGTCTCCTCACAACCAATGTTAAATCTATACACATGTTGTATGTCCAGCCAACCATTAGGAACACTAGCAGTGAATCTGGATCATTTTATTTATTTTTGCCATGCATGTTGTTAGAGGTCATCTCAAACTTTCTGAATGCCCACGTTCAAAGTCATACACGGTCGAGAACTTGAATTGCCAGCTCTGGGATGGGAAATTTTGGTGTGGAACCCGGGGAGGGTTGATTTTGGAGGGGGGAGGGACCTCAGAGGGATATAATGCCATGCAGCTTCCCCCCCCCCAAAAATATATATTTTCTCCAGTGGAAATGATCTGTTCAAATTCCAGGAGGTCTCCAGGTCTCAGCTGAAGGTTGCCAAAGCTATCTTGTCTCTTTATCCTTAACAGAGATATCTGTTTGCAAACAGCAATGACTCTTCCATGGTTTTAACAGAACCTCTCCAGAAAGCATTGTTTGTGTCACATTGTTCTTGAGTAAGAAATAAAGCAGGGATTCAACTGCACTCAGCCAACCATGCCTACGATCTAGGTTGGATCCAGAGAACCTAACAAATGCAATATGCTATTTAGACCTAAATAACTTGCTGAAGGAAATTAATTCATCAATTTGGTTGGCTCAGCATTCCCATACAATAGATATTGGCAGGACTTCTGTTTCTCATTTTAGTGTGTTATGTAGCTCCAGATTCTTGTATCTGGAAAGGAATTTGGCAGAGCTGGCTGCCTGATTCTTGCTACAAACTGGAAACACCGATTGAGCCCTGCAGTCTAATTAATGTTCAAACTTTGCCACTAGTGATGCGAGTTGGGCTGCCAACCTTCAAGCAGGACCTGGAGGTCTGAAATTACAACAGATCAGTTCCCTTGGACAAAACAGCAGCTTTGGAGGGTGGTCGGGAAGCCAGTCCCTAAGTGGCACCTGGGGTAAGGTGACCAAATTTTAACATTGGTAAAGCGGGACACCATTGACCGGGGGGTTCTTTATTAAAAATTTGGTCTATATGGAGCAACAAAAAGTTTCATAGAACGCATAGAACGCAAAAAATAGTATTGTAATAAATATATATTTTTAATTTCAACATAAGTACAATTTGCCAGGTGCCCCCAGATGGCCCTCCAAAAGTGGGACAATCTGGTCACCTTAACCTGGGGATCACCTGGTTTTACAGCTCATCTCCAGGTGACAGAGATCAGTTCACCTCGAGAAAAGGGCTGATTTGGAGGGGGGGCTCCATAGCATTATAGCTCATCTCCAGGTGACAGAGATCAGTTCCCCTGGAGAAGATGGCTGCTTAGGAGGGGGGACTCCCTAGCATTATAGCTCATCTACAAGGGACAGAGATCAGTTCCCCTGGAGAAGATGGCTGCTTTGGAGGGGGGACTCCCTAGCATTATAGCTCATCTCCAGGGGACAGAGATCAGTTCACCTGGAGAAGATGGCCGCTTTGGAGGGGGGACTCCCTAGCATTATAGCTCATCTCCAGGTGACAGAGATCAGTTCACCTGGAGAAGATGGCTGCTTTGGAGGGTGGACTCCATAGCATAATACTCCAGGTCCCTCCCTGCCCCAAATCCCGCCCACTCTTGGCTCCCCAAAGTCTCTGGGTATTTGTTGCTGGAAACCCTAGGTTGGGTCTGGGAACCCTTGGAGTTATAGCTTATCTCCAGACTACAGAAATCAGTTCCACTGGAGGAAATGGCTGCTCTGGACCATGGACTCTATAGCCTTGAGATCCCTGCCCTCTCCAGGCTCCACCCCCAAATCTCCAGGAGTTTCCCAACCTTCCCATCACCAAACGGTGACCAGGGGCTCCCCTGGCAAATGGAAATTTAAGTGCAATATACAATCCATTGATTTATTCTGTTGAATTCATTTTAACATTGTTTCTTCTCAACCTTGGTGGTAACCTGAACCAAAGTCCTGAACCATGATCGTTTAGTGACCTTGTGTCCCGTACCTTCAAGGGAAATGGTTTGAGTCACACTTCCTGTGGGTTTTGTTGTCAAAGTCCATGTCCCCAGGCTCACCGACACTTTTGAGGAAGCTGAGGTTCTCCACAAGCAGCCAGGAATGCCGATCCAGCGTGTTCCATGTGGCGTAAAGTATTTGTCAGGTTCCTGTTTGGAGTTCCCTGTATTGCTCCCCTGTCTGTACTTTGGTCCTGGATAATTTCATCTAAAGGCATTAACTTATCTGCTATCAACTAGAGTAAATATTTTATTACCTGCATGGAGCACACAGAACTTTGTTAAATAAGCAAATAAAACGCTCTTACTTTATTTGCACTATAGGCATATTTGCCCAGCTCAGGCGAATGTTATTGCCTTCTGTTTCGTTAAGTGGCACACAAACAGATCCAGGCACTTCTGACGTTAAAGGGAGATTTAAGGCAAAAGGTTATGGGATGATGCAAAATGTCAAAAGCGTGAAAAGACTTAAGAGCCCTGCTGGATCAGACCATGGGTCCATCTAGTCCAGCATCCTGTCTCACACAAAACAACAAAAACAAGAACCTGCATTGGCTCAAAATGTGAAATAAAATTCATGCTAGAAAGTCTGTTCTTTTGTTGTGGTTAGACCTTGTGAAACGGCAGGACTGGAGCACAGTTGCATGCTGCAGCAAGTTAGACTCCCTAGGTCTCATTTTATTGGAAGTGATCCCCTATATGGAACAATGAATCTTAAAAGACCTTATCTGACGAAGAAACAGAGCCTCAGTCTGGAAACTCTGCCTCCCCTGCTTTTATTTAAGACAGATGTCAATGGACTAGCAGGGGCTCATGGGAATTGTAGTCCATGGACATTGGGAGTGCCACAATTCGGCCACCCCTGATGTAGGGTTTCCAAGGCAAGAGATGTTCAGGGGTAGCTTGCCATTGCCTGTCTCGATGTCACAACCCTGATATCCAATGTAGGTCTTCCATCCAAATACCAGCCAGGGCCAAACAAGCTTAGCTTCTGATATCTGATGAGATCAGGCCAGGTCAGGGTTGATGGCACACTACACACACAAATGAAGTGGATAGATACCACCCTTGTGTTCTTGATGGCTTCCACCGCAGAATCTGCAAACTGTAATGTTAAGGGTGTAGAGAATTCTCTGACCCCAGTCAATTCCCTTGTTGATGTGGAAATACATCTTATGGTGTGCTCGGGGAAATGGAAAGTGACGGACGTGACTTACTTACGTCCCGCCCCCCTGAGCATGGCATAAGAGGCAGAGAGGCGGCCGGCAAGGAGGTGACCAACGGTGGCGGTGGAGGTTGTGGTGGCCACGGCGGGGGCAGCTGTGGTGGTAGTGCCACGACACCCATTATGAGGAATGTATGCCCATATACTGGGCAAGAATCTGCATGTCAGTAAATTTTTCATCATGCAGTTCCTGTGGCTAGGATGTAGCATCATCATTATTTATCTATTATTTATTATTTATTATTATATCAGTCCTAGAGGAGATCAGCCCTGACTGCTCCTTAGAAGGCCAGATCCTGAAGCTGAAACTCAAATACTTTGGCCACCTCATGAGAAGGAAGGACTCCCTGGAGAAGAGCCTAATGCTGGGAGAGATCGAGGGCAAAAGAAGAAGGGGACCACAGAGAATGAGGTGGCTGGATGGAGTCACTGAAGCAGTCGGTGCAAACTTAAATGGACTCAGGGGAATGGTAGAGGACAGGAAGGCCTGGAGGATCATTGTCCATGGGGTCACAATGGGTTGGACATGATTTCGCAACTAACAACAACAATTTATTATTTATTATTTATTATTTATTATTTATTATTTATTATTTATTATTTATTATTTATTATTTATTATTTATTATTTATTATTTATTATTTATTATTTATTATTTATTATTTATTATTTATTACCCACCACTCTCAGCAAAGCTGGTTCATGGCGGGTTACAAAATAAAACAGTATAAACCCCTAAAATCCCTATTTCCACTAAAACCAACAATTAAACCATGAACAACAACCGGCGGCAACCGACCCACCCACCTTGCTGGAAAAATTAGGGAGAGGATGACCACCACCGATGGTGTATGGGGGGTACTCCTCCTTTGGGGGAGGCCCATAGATCTTCTCTTCGCCCTGGCCTCAACCGTAAGCCTGGTGGAAGAGCTCCATTTTCAGGGCCCCGCGGAAGGCCGAAAGCTTTATTGGATTTATATCCCTTTGCTCTTGGCTTGAGAGAGTACCTTGGAGAAAAATGTCCTGCCCATTTAATAGAGGTGTAATGTGTGGAAACGGATGAGTGAAGTGTAATGTAGTGTTGTGGTTAAGAGCGGTGACCTTTAATCTGGAGAACTAGGTTTGATTCCTCACTCCTTCTTCACAGCTGGGTGGCCTTGGGCCAGTCATAGTTCTCTTAGAGCTGTTCTCACAGAGCAGTTCTGTCAGAACTCTCTCAAGCCCACCAATTGTACAGGGTGTCTGTGGTGGGGAGAGGAAGGGAAGGCAATTGTTAGCTGCTTGGAAACTCCAGCTAGTGAAAAGCAGGGTATAAAAACCAACTCTTTTTCCTTTATGGCGTGGAGGCCAATAACATCACCTGGTACATAATGTCCCATTAATCCTCCCTTAAAGGGACAGGGAATTCCCCCCCCCCCCAACCTGTTGGTAACTCTGAAGTTACTTCAGACTGCAAGGGGTGGTATGTTTCTTTAAGGTTCCCCCATATTAAAACCAAAACCTTCCTCACATGTGGTGAATGAACATTAACACTTTCCCTGATGTGCTAAATTTCTTCATTCTGGGAGTCTGCTATGTGAAAATTTCACACACAGAGGCACAATTTGAAATGGAACTGCTCAAAATTCTAGTATAAAGATTCCCTTACTAACTCATCTGCTAAGGCAAGGCTAACTATATTATCTGATAAAGTGTGTATGCACACAGAGGTTTACACCATTTCAGATTCAGATTCATTTATTATAGAATCATAGAGTTAGAAGGGACCTCCAGGATCATCTATTCCAACTCCCTGCACAATGCAGGACACTCACAACTGCCCGCCCACCCACAGTGACTCCAATTTCATGCCCAAGTGATCCCCCCACCAAAAATCTCCAGAATCCAGCCTGGCCTGGAGGAAATTCACCTCCCCGAAAGCTTATCCCTTGAATAAAACATTATCGGTGTTAAAGGTGCCCCTGGACTCAAAATTTGTTCTGCAGCTTCAGACCAAAACAACTGCACACCTAACCATACTATATCTGTATGGCTCACTAACCCCACTGCATTTGTCTGGATATTAGGGGTGCCACATAAGGGCTAAAGCAAAAAATTCAACATTGTTTGCATTGCTGGAAAATAAAATCCCTCTTTGTAAAAGTCTCGTAATTTGAAGGGTCCATCCATATGGATATTTGTACCTTGTAGACCAAGGCGTTACTTAGGTTGCCATCTTGTGGCTACATGCTGAATGATAGAAATCCTTGCTGTTTGCTTGGGATTCACCAGTTCCCTTGTCCTTTTTAAATTATTATTGCGAAATTCAAATCAGGGGTGGCCGGGCTCAAGGCTTCTCTCATTAGCTCTTTCAATTTAGTAGAAATCTCATAGTCCACTGGGGTACTTTAAACTGACATAGTGGGAGAATGACCTACTAACCAGGGGGTCATGATAACCTGGGTTTTTTGATGGTCCTGGATTTATTATTTTTCGGAATCTAGGGAAGGTGGGGTTTGGAGAAAAGTGGCACCACAGCCGGGTATACCGCCAAAAAGTCCACCCCCCCAAAGCAGCCAGTTTCTCCAGAGGAATTGGTTTCCGGAGTCTAGAGATAAGCTGTAAAGCTGGGCTGTACTAAATAGTGACTTGATTTGAGAAAGATATTAACAACAACAACAACAAAGCCAGGATTATTATTTTACCATCAAGTCACAGCTGATTTAGGGTGACTCTGTGGGGTTTTCAAGGCAAGAAGCATTTGGTGGTGGTTTGCCACAGCCAGCATCCAAACCCTTTGAGTTCCTTGGTGGTCTCCCATCTAAACACTAGATAGGACTGATCCTGCTTAGCTTCTATCTAAGCTCTCACAAGACTAGAATTGCCTGTGCCATCCAGGGCTGTCCTTCTCTTGAAATCATACAATAGCTCTCCATTAAGGTAAAGGTAAAGGTATCCCCTATGCAAGCACCGGGTCATGTCTGACCCTTGGGGTGACGCCCTCCAGCGTTTTCATGGCAGACTCAATACGGGGTGGTTTGCCAGTGCCTTCCCCAGTCATTACCGTTTACCCCCCAGCAGCAAGCTGGGTACTCATTTTACCGACCTCGGAAGGATGGAAGGCTGAGTTGACCTTGAGCCGGCTGCTGGGATCGAACTCCCAGCCTCATGGTCAGAGCTCCAGACAGCATGTCGCTGCCTTACCACTCTGCGCCACAAGCTCTCCAATAAGAGAACACTTACTCTGTTTTCCAATGAAGCCTGGGGTTAAAATGAGCAGTTATGGATTGCTGGAGGGAGCTTATTCTCCTCTATTCCCTTAAGGGTCAGTGAGTCCTCTTTCTGGTTCTAGAAACTCTTGAACTGGTTGCGACTTCAAGCCCGTGGGGGCTCCTGGCCGCCCGGCTAGCCTGTCGTGGTTCACAGCCCCTTTCCAACTTGCGCCCCTCGTTTCTACTCCGCAAAACAGAAGCCGCTTCTTGATCCCGCTTGGCCACCCTTCTCTCCCGCCCCCTGCCAGGCGGCGTTGCCGTTATTATTAAAGACATTTGAATCTGCAATTCAAGGCGTGACAGCAAACCACCAGATGCTGCAGGGGTGATAAATTGCAAGGGCATTATGCACATCCAGCTGTACCATATAAATGTGCTGTTTTTATATCGTGCTCCGATTTTCCATGTGGCGTCTCGCGGTCCCAGCATCTGGGCTTCACCGCCGATGCCTCTCGTATATTCTGCCGAGAACTGTCGTTACGATAACGAAGAAATTGCAGCAGACGTTAATGGCTGCCCCTGCAGGCTTCTGCGAGGGGTGGAAAGGAATTGGCGGAGCGGGGCGGAAGGGCCTCAGTGGAACTTCAAGCGGGCACCTTTATTTTGTCCCTGCCTCCAAGAAACATAGGGCAGGTAATATTTTAAAGGGCAGAATCTTGTTAAATATACAGATGTGGGAATTTTCCAGAGCTGTTCCATCTTACTCTCCGTCAAGAAATGGCCAAATGGTCTTTTTGTGATTCAGTTGCTTTGAAACTGTTTTGTTTATTTGTATTTATTTACTTTATTTCTAGTCCGCATTGCTCCCTTGGACTCACGGGGGATTACGCGGAGAGAGTAAATTCAATTGATGGATCAGCCCTGCAGGAAAGAATGCGCTAAGATTAGGGATGTAGAACCACCCGGAAATCTAAAAACTGAACCAATGCAAAGCATTAGTATTAACGTGACACAATAAATGATACAAAATTACTTTGCACGGTCAACAAGCTAAACACTGTAGTATAAATCATGGTCCCTAAAATATTTTCTAAGTAACTTTCTGAATAACTTATTTTATTGTCTAGTCCAGCCTTTCTCAGGTTTTTCAGTGTTGAGAAACCCCTGAGATATTTATAGGGTGATATGACCATTGGGTTTGACCTCCTCTCCCTGGCCAATGAGGGATCTGGAGAGGGTGGGAAGGGGAGGCACCCCAAGTGGGCACATACACAGTTATGATTCCCAACCATATTCTGTATGATGGCACCACTTCTGGAGTTTCTCAGAGCCTGAAGAATGATTCTCAATGGTACAAAAAGCTGAGAAAGGCTGATCTAGCCTTTAGAAACCCATCTAAAACCAATACAAGCTTTCAGTGCAGCTATAGACATTACTCTTTTAGGTGTTCTCTTATCAAGAGTCTGCCAGCATTATTGGAATTGTGACACAGTATAGTGGGCGCAGCCACAAAATGGCTGCCACAGGAGATGGAACCAGCCACAAAATGGCTGCCACAGGAGATGGAACCAGCCACAAAATGGCTGCCACAGGAGATGGAACCAGCCACAAAATGGCTGCCACAGCCAACCTTCAGTCACACAATCCAGGATCCTTAAGTTGTGGTGGCAGCTGCTGCCAAAACAATCTACACAGCCAATCAAATCTCCAGGGGCCTAGTAGAAAGCCCACCTCAGCCCTTTCACTTTCCAAAACCACTTAGTGAGGACCAGGAAATGTCTTGGCAGATGCCATGGCAACTGTAGACACCAGATTAGGGACCCCTGCTCTATTACATCCATTACTGTTATGTATATGTACTGAATACTGCTAATGTAAACCATGATGCAAATCAAGGCTTGAAAGATTAACCAATCTTAGCTTATAAACTCTTGGACTCTATGGACCAATCAGAGCGTCAAGTTACGGGCCAATCAGGCCTCTTGGCGGGTTGACAAGTGTATATAAGTTGGTGGTCCCCCCCCCCCCGCTTCCTTGTTTGTTATTGTTGGTGTTGGTTGGTGTTTACTTCAATACAAGAGCTGTATTTTCGAAGAACTTGGGAGTCTGTCTCTCCCGAACCTGTAGACTTGATAATTATGAAGGCCAGGAGGAAGTATCAGAATTCTGGAGGACCTGCTGAAGAAGACAGATCTCGAAAGCAGATCTTCCCTACCACCGCAGAACTTGGCTATCCTGCAGTGCAGACCAGATGCAAGCGAAGAGCTTCGAAGGTGTTTTTTATTCCACGGCAGTCACAGTAACGAGAGCTTAGAAAGCAGTCTGCTCACCTGACAGTGCGGGCGAAGAGCAAAGCAGCTGGGAACGGTGCCAGGGAAACGGCCCAGAAATCATAGCTGCAGCCTGCAGTTCAGGGAAGGCAGCCGTTCCCTTGTGCCACTGCGCTCGCATTGCACGCAAATTAATGAAGCCCTCCATTTCACCTTCAGGAGGCACAAAGAGGGCCGCCGTTCGCTCTTGTCCGCCGCCGCTCTCTCGTTAAACTGCAGTTCGTGCCTGTCCTCAGTGCCTGGCGGGAAAAGTGAGGGAATCAGCGATACCTGACTGGCAAGTAGATTCCGTGATTTGCAGTGGAGAAAAGAGCCTTTCGTTATGTGGAGCCTCTTAATGCCGGGGCACTTTGAAGTGAGGAAAGTGCTTTCTGCAGTAAGCCCGGCCTGGCCGTCTCTCTCGGGGCACCTCGAGACGCCCCACCAAAGATGTGTGGTCAGCAAAAGTGGGGAGCTTGGTTGGCAGACAGTTTCCGGTCAGTACCCTTCCCCTGAAATATTTCTCCGTGCTGGAGACAGTACCGAGTTGTTTAATAACAAAGTTCTACGACAACCCTCAGTGAGTTTTTTTTTTAAGTCCACACTCAAGCGCTATTAGGCTTTTCGCACAGGAAAATCCAGCTGCAAAAGCACACTGAATGTGCATAGAATCATAGAGTTGGAAGGGGTCATACAGGCCATCTAGTCCAACCCCCTGCTCAACGCAGGATCAGCCCTAAGCATCATAAAGCATCCAAGAAAAGTGTGTATCCAACCTTTGCTTGAAGACTGACAGTGAGGGGGAGCTCACCACCTCCTTAGGCAGCCTATTCCACTGCTGAACTACTCTGACTGTGAACATTTTTTTCCTGATATCTAGCCTATATCGTTGTGCTTGTAGTTTAAACCCATTACTGCGTGTCCTCTCCTCTGCAGCCAATGGGAACAGCATCCTGCCCTCCTCCAAGAGACAATCATTCAAATACTTAAAGAGGGCTATCATGTCCCCTCTCAACCTCCTTTTCTCCAGGCTGAACATTCCCAAGTCCCTCAACCTATCTTCATAGGGCCTGGTCCCTTGCATGATCCAATGTGGGAGGAATTAGGAGTTTGAAAGATATGAAACAAACCCTATCGGCCGCTGACCCTTGTGCCTAAACTATTCCGCACACATCAGATGATGCACTTTCAATTCACTTTAGAGCATTTCCCTCTTTTGCACGGAGAAATCCAGCTGCAAAAGCACAATGAAAGTGCATTATCCAACGTAGGTGGGATGTGCAGATAAAATAAGTGTCTGTCTTCCCCTAGGGAAACATTGGCTAGAATATGAAGGACGGATCCATCCATCCAAAGAAAGAAACCCTCACTGATGATTGTATCCAATGGCAAAGGGATGGATTGCAACATGCTTTTAATTTAATTTAAAATGCGTTTTTTTCCTGTTGATGTTACCTACCCTGAGCCTCATGGGAAGGGCAGGCTACATGAATAAAGATTACTGTTATTATCATTTAGAGCAGGGGTAGTCAAACTGCGGCCCTCCAGATGTCCATGGACTACAATTCCCATGAGCCCCTGCTGGCAGGGGCTCATGGGAATTGTAGTCCATGGACATCTGGAGGGCCGCAGTTTGACTACCCCTGATTTAGAGGGTCAGGTCTCCTGATATGATAGGAGGCTTCCCGGTGCTGACCACTCTTCATGCCCGGATTTCCAAGGCTGGTGGGAGAGAAAGGGGTGTGTGCAGTGTCGTCCAGCATAACCCCACCTCCAAATTTATATTGTCTTGTCAAGGTGACATTCTAGTCCCTGAAGATTTGCCCCACTCGCCCATTCCTCCTGGGAGTATTCTGGCTGGGGCTGGCAAACCTCGGGGCACTGAAGTTTCAGTTCACACTGAATTGCGTTGTCAGCCTCTAGGTGCCACCTGGAGATCTCTTGCTATTACCATTGGTCTCCAGATGACCAAAGTCAGTTCCCCTGGAGAAAATGGCTGAAGAAGAAGAAGAAGGGTTTTTTAATACCCTGCTTTTCACGACCTGAAGGAGTCCCAAAGTGGCTTACAGTCGCCTTCCCTTTCCTCTCCCCACAACAGACACCCTGTGAGGGAGGTCAGGCTGAGAAAGCCCTGATATTACTGGTGAAGAAGAGTTGGTTCCATAGTTAAGCCTTCCCTTTCCTCTCCCCACAACAGACACCCTGTGAGGAAGGTCAGGCTGAGAAAGCCCTGGTATTACTAAAGAAGAAGAGTTGGTTCTTATATGCCGCTTTTCTCTACTCGAAGGAGTCCCAAAGTGGCTTACAAGCACCTTTCCCTTCCTCTCCCCACAACAGACATCCTGTGAGGGAGGTGGGGCTGAGAGAGCTCTGACAGAATAGCCCTGTGAGGACAGGCCTAAGAGGTCACCAAGCTGGCTGCATGTGGAGAAGGAGATGGAAATGAAACCTGGTTCTCCAGATTAGAGTCTGCCTCTCTTAACCATACTGGCTGCTTTGGAGAGTGGACTCTAAAGGTAAAGGTAAAGGTATCCCCTGTGCAAGCATCAAGTCATGTCTGACCTTTGGGGTGACGCCCTCTAGCATTTTCATGGCAGACTCAATACGGGGTGGTTTGCCAGTGCCTTCCCCAGTCATTACCGTTTACCCCCCAGCAGCAAGCTGGGTACTCATTTTACCGACCTCGGAAGGATGGGAGGCTGAGTCAACCTTGAGCCGGCTGCTGGGATTGAACTCCCAGCCTCATGGGCAGAGCTTTCAGACTGCTGCCTTACCACTCTGCGCCACAAGAGTGGACTCTAGGACATGGTTTATTCATTTATTTTTGCACTTATACCCTGCCCTTTCCCAGAGCAGCTGCACACCATTCTACCCTGCAGAGGTCTCTCCTTTCCCAAATTCCGCCAATTTCAGGTTTCACCTCGCAAATCTCCAGGTATTTCCTAAACCAGAACTGTCAACCCTCCACTGACCACTTGTGGAAGTGTGTCAGCCAGTGTAGTTTCAATGACATGAGAGCCATGCAACCAAACACAGGCTTCTGTGCTTTGTTCTTATTTTTAATATCAAAACTATCCAGAAAGCCTAGGGCGAAATCTCAGATTGTTCATCTGTTTCCAGCTCACTGCTGAATCCTTGAGATGGAACTGCAAGGCGCTGTGGGCCAACAAGCAGCAAGCGTCTGCAGTGCTGTAAAAGCGCTGCAAAGCTGCCGTAAAGCATACTGACGGGAGAATGCATAAGGTTGTCAGTTCCGGGTTGGGAAATACCCAGGGGTATTGGGGGTGGAGGAGGGTGGGGTTTGGGAAGGAGAGGGACTTCTAAAGGTGCAACACCATAGAGCAGGGGTAGTCAAACTGCGGCCCTCCTGATGTCCATGAACTACAATTCCCATGAGCCCCTGCCAGCAAACAGGGGCTAATAATTCTATTTTTCTCCTGCCAGTTCCAGGAACAGCAGCGGGATACAGGAGCTGGGAGGGGGAGATCCCTGACAGGAACGTGGCAATTGTAGTACACAGTTCAGACAAATGGAAAAGCCAACAGGGAACACTAGGTCAGGGGTAGTCAACCTGTGGTCCTCCAGATGTCCATGGACTACAATTCCCATGAGCCCCTGCCAGCAAACACTGGCAGGGGCTCATGGAAATTGTAGTCCATGGACACCTGGAGGGCCGCAGTTTGACTACCCCTGCCATATAGTCATAGAATCATAGAATCATAGAATCATAGAGTTGGAAGGGGCCATACAGGCCATCTAGTCCAACCCCCTGCTCAACGCAGGATTAGCCCTAAGCATCCTAAAGCATCCAAGAAAAGTGTGTATCCAACCTTTGCTTGAAGACTTCCAGTGAGGGGCCGCTCACCACCTCCTTAGGCAGCCTATTCCACTGCTGAACTACTCTGACTGTGAAAAACTTTTTCCTGATATCTAGCCTATATCGTTGTACTTGAAGTTTAAACCCATTACTGCGTGTCCTCTCCTCTGCAGCCAGCAGAAACAGCATCCTGCCCTCCTCCAAGTGACAACCTTTCAAATACTTAAAGAGGGCTATCATGTCCCCTCTCAACCTCCTTTTCCCTCAACCTATCTTCATAGGGCTTAGTCCCTTGGCCCCAGATCATCTTCGTCGCTCTCCTCTGTACCCTTTCAATTTTATCGATGTCCTTCTTGAAGTGAGGCCTCCAGAACTGCACACAGTACTCCAGGTGTGGTCTGACCAGTGCCGTATACAATGGGACTATGACATCTTGTGATTTTGATGTGATGCCTCTGTTGATACAGCCCAAAATGGCATTTGCCTTTTTTACCGCTGCATCACACTGCCTGCTCATGTTTAGTTTACAATCCACAAGTACCCCAAGGTCTCGTTCACACACAGTGATACCTAGAAGCGTATCCCCCATCCAGTAGGCATGCTTTTCATTTTTCTGACCCAGATGCAGAACTTTACACTTATCTTTATTAAATTGCATCTTGTTCTCATTTGCCCATTTTTCCATTGTGTTCAGATCTCGTTGAACTCTGTCTCTATCTTCCGGAGTATTTGCCAGTCCTCCCAATTTGGTGTCATCTGCAAACTTGATGAGTAGTCCCTCCACCCCCTCATCTAGATCATTAATAAATATGTTAAAAAGTACCGGGCCGAGCACCGAACCCTGAGGTACCCCGCTACTCACCTCTCTCCAGTCTGATGAAACACCATTGACAACAACTCTTTGAGTGCGGTTCTCTAACCAATTCTCTATCCACCTAACGATCTGAAAATCCAGATTGCAGTCCTTCAACTTATCCATCAGAACATCATGGGGAACCTTGTCAAAAGCTTTACTAAAATCCAAGTAAATGACATCAACCAAATTTCCCCGATCCAGCAAACCTGTTACTTGGTCAAAAAAGGAAACCAGGTTGGTCTGGCAGGACCTGTTGGAGACAAATCCATGCTGACTTCCTTGGATCACCAAATTGTCCTCCAGATGTTTGCAGATCGCTCCCTTTAATATCTGCTCCATTATCTTCCCCACAACAGAGGTCAGACTCACTGGTCTGTAGTTTCCCGGGTCATCCTTCCTCCCTTTTTTGAAGATCAGAATAACGTTTGCTCTTTTCCAGTCCTCCGGGACATCTCCAGTCCTTAAAGAGGTTCCGAAGATGATGGACAAGGGCTGTGCAAGTTCTCTGGAAAGTTCTTTGAGTACTCTTGGGTGCATTTCATCTGGACCAGGGGATTTGAACTCATCCAGTGCAGCTAAATGCCTCTCGACAACCTCTCTATCCATGTTAACCTGCCACCCAGACACTATCCTTTGGCTACAGCCATCTCTAGATGTGCCTAAGCACTTTGACCTGTGGGAAAAAACAGATGTAAAATAGGCACTAAGCCTTTCTGCTTTCTCTGCATCTTTCGTTAGAGTTTGTCCATCCGCACCCAACAGCGGGCCTATTGCCTCCTTTACTTTACGTTTGCTCCTCACGTAACTGAAAAATCTTTTCTTGTTACAGTGGGCTTCCCTGGCCAATCTTAGCTCACTCTCAGCTTTGGCCTTTCTGATGATTGATCTACAGTGCCTAGTAACCTGTAGGTACTCTTCTTTAGAGCTCTGTCCTTCCCTCCATTTCCTGAACATTTTCCTTTTCTTTCTTAGTTCCTCTTGAAGTTCTCTGTTCATCCAAATAGGCTTCTTAGAGCTCCTGCAGTGTTTTCGTATTTCTGGAATAGTCATTGATTGAGCATGCAATAGCTCTTGTTTGAGTAGCGCCCACCCTTCACATGCTCCCTTCCCTTCCAGCATTCTCGTCCATGGTATGACACTCATCATCTCTCTGAGTTTATTAAAGTTTGCCCTACGAAAATCCAACATCCGCGTCTGGCTACAAGCTTCCTTGGCTCCCCATCTCAAAAGGAATTCTATGAGGACATGGTCACTTCCCCCTAGGGTCCCCACCTCCTTCACCTCATCCACCAACTCTTGCCTGTTGGTCAGTATTAAGTCCAGTATGGATGAACCTCTTGTGGGTTCATCTACCATTTGATAAATGAAATTGTCAGCCAGGCAGGTCAGAAACTTGCATGACTGAGGACGCTTCGCAGAGTTTGTTTCCCAGCACACATCTGGGAAATTGAAGTCACCCATGATGACAAGGTCCTGCCGTTTGGATATTTTCTCCAGCTGCTCACAAAGTGCAGCATCCACATCCTCTCGTTGGTCAGGCGGTCGGTAGCAGACACCAACCGCCACACTGTTTGTTTTCCCCTCGCTTATTTTCACCCAGATGCTTTCCACTGTAGATATGCTCTCCTTCACTAGAATTTCCTGACAGGTAAGCCCTTTCCTCACATACAGTGCCACTCCTCCACCTCTTCGATCTATTCTGTTTTTTCTGAACCTTCTGAACCTTTTTCTGAACCTTTTCTGAACCTTTTTCTGAACCTTTTTCTCAACCTTCCAAAATGTCACGGATCCACCCCACTTGAAAATATTGGCACCTCAGGCCTGCTGGATATACTTTATAGAGCGGGATATTCTGAGTGACTGATTAAGAACATCTTGTAAAGTCATTGGAATTTCAGAAGCCACTGAAGAAGAGTGAAGAACCTGGAGATTGGCAGCTCTAACAACACAAATATAGACGAAAGGGACAGTTTGTATTGTATACAACCAAAAAGAAGTACCAATTCATTTACAAGTGAGAGGTAGAGTATAGCTTTATTTATATATGTATATTTTTTCCATGTTATAAGGTGCTAATTGGGAGCATTTATGTTTAGGAACAACCACAGAGGAAAATTTACCTTGAAAATGGGAGATATCTAGAAATCCGTTTTGGTTGGATCCTGCAATAAAGCCACACAGAAAGAAGAGATATCTTATTTTCCTTATTCTGTATAAAGTTTGCAAACATGTCTAGTAGGCTTGGGATAGGTTTTTCTTTCTTTTTAGCTCTAACAATACAGCAAGATACAGTCATGGGTTCCCCTGTTGAAATGACTTCTGTTAGAATCGTAGAATCATAGAGTTGGAAGGGACCTCATGGGTCATCTAGTCCAACCCCCTGCACTGTGCAGACACTCACATCCCAATCGCTCATCCACTGCAACCTGCCGCCCCCTTGAGCATTCACAGAATCATCCTCTTCATCAGATGGTTATCCAGCCTCTGCTTAAAAATCATCCTCTTCATCATCCTCTTCATCAGATGGTTATCCAGCCTCTGCTTAAAAATCTCCAAAGATGGAGAACCCACCACCTCATGAGGACGCCTGTTAAAAGCCGGCAGCTGACCAGGTCAATGTGGTCTGTAGTAATTCTCTCCCACCGCTTTTCCCAGTCATCAGCCTCGCTTCCCACACAGGTGCACAGGATGTCTCTGAGACAGGAATGACCCAACATCCTCCTTTTATAGTAATTTCCTTTCATCGCTCCAACAAGGATTCTGTTTCCAGCTTCGGCTGGTCCCCCAGCAAGCGAAAATGGGCCCATGTTTAATTTCCTTTGAGCTCTGTTGGAAACCGTCTCCTCGACCAATGTCCCCTGGGCAAACTGGTGACCTTTTTTCTTCTCCCTCCTAGTGTCTCTCTTTATTTCTTGTTTAGTCCCGTCGTTGTTGTTAGGTTATTTCATTTGGCTAGAGCTGCTGAAATCTTATGAATTCCAGCTTTCATTTGAAAAAGACTTTGGGGGAGAGGATAAAATGCAACTGATTAATTTGGTCATTTGTCTTGGCTGCGTTGGCCAAATTTCAAAAATGCAACAAAGACCCTATGGAAACCGTCCAACCCAAGTTAGGCCGGTCTGCATCCCATCTTCTTGATTTCAGTGGAAGGACAGCCAAGGGCATGCTTTATTCCCCCACTGAAATCAGTGGGATCTTAAAATTCTTCTCTTTGGCTGAGTTGTGTCCCTAAGGTACATGGCGTGCTACATCAAACATGCGATCTGCACAGCATCCAAAGGTGCCTGAAAGAATGAACTAGTTCCATGCCCCCCATCCCACTAGGTAACACTCCTCAATTGGGTTGCTTTAGACTAGCTAGGGCAAGTTATTTCCCATTTTCCAAACTGTATAGGGTCGCTTTCATTTTTGTGCTGTTCTCTCCCCTACAGACGACTAGATAAATACCGTCATTTTGTGTTTTTAAAGAGAAAGGGCTGGATCCAACTCCGAGTCTTTTGGTGCTATTTTAATTTTAGGTTGTAGTGCACCTTTGAGACATATGTATACAGTGGTCTAAAAATCCCACAGACAAAACAAATGACCCATTTCTATCTCCCGTGCTTTAAGAAGCAAGAATGTTTGACTGAGAACTTTTCACCAAGCACTAACAACCTACTGTTATTTGTATCAGCTTGAAAAACGCACTTCTGATTGGTGGTCGGCGTCCCAGTTTTCTGTTGCTCTTGGACCAACTTCCTTCTTACATCAGGAAACTTTGGATGAGATGAAAACATTTTCCAGTGGTTCCGTTTGTTTTCTCAGAAACTCCTTTCTTCTCCTGTTCTGCATTCCTCTGAAAGCTTCAATAACATTACCTGAAATGTAAATTGAACATATCGCAGAAAAGCTATTTTTGCCCTTGACGCCAAGTTCATCATGACTTCATTTCCAGAAAATGTGGAACAAATCCCTCAAGAGCTCTAGCTTTTCGACCGGCCAGGTAGCCATAGCTAGTTTCCGTGAATCCAAAAGAACTGCAGCTTCTTTGCCTCTGAAATTATTCTCTGGACCACAATATAGCTTTGCATACTGCGCCGAAATGGATCTCAGCATATGTTTTTTAATTGTTTTTATCCACTTCCCTCTGCATCTGATCAGAACATAAAGAGCCTGTCCAAAACAGCAATGCTTATTTCAGCACAATGTACAACCAATTTCAGGTTAGAGGAAACCAGCTGCTTAGTATGAATCTATCTGTGTATATAAAGTACAGTCAAGTCACAGCCAATGTGCGTATGGTTTTTAAGGCAAGAGATATGTGGAGGTGATTTGCCATTCGCTTCCTCTGCAAAGCAAAACCAGACTTCCTTAGTGGTCTCTCATCCAAATACTAACCAGGACCCTCCCTGCTTAGCTTCTGAGATTTGATGAGATCTGGGCTCATTCTGCACATAATGGTTAATGCACTTTCAATGCACTTTTTAAGCAGGGGCAAATCTGCACTGGGCTTTTAAAGCTCGTTGGGCTTGATTAAATAAAACCATCTGCACCTAACCCCAACTTCCACTCTGATGCTGCCCCCCCATCTGCACAGATGTAGTGGGACTCTGCAGGCACAGTACTTATTCTATGGCATAGCCAAGAGTGGATTGAAATGTCCTTGGTTCCACCCTGGGTTTTGTTCTCACTCCAGAGAAACCCATCACATGCCTTCTAGGTTCTTTGACTAAAACAGAAATCACATTGTTCCGTGGGCAAGCATGTCAACCTTAGCCCGAGGATTCAGTTTTCCTTAAGAAGACCTAGTACCTGTCCACATGAGTGTGTGTTTCTTGGTCCTCTACATGCACCACCTGCTTGCGTGTAGGTTGCTTTCTTCCTCTGAGATGCCAGTCATCTTTGTTTGTTCTCCATACTTATGTTTCATGTTGTGATGGTAACAATAGATCCCCCTGCTTCTTCATATCTATTCCCATTTAGCCCTGACTTTCCTTAAACTTAATTTCTTGTGCAGCTTTGGTGTAGTTGTTTGTAATTTGCCTTTAAGTTCTTTAATAAAACAACCATTCCATTTACTCTGGACTGCTTCATTTAAGAATTTTTTAAGGGAATCACCGGGTATACATGGGTGGAGTTCCTGTTGTTACCCCTTCCACATCACTAAGTTCCCCAAACCAAACTCTTGGTATCTAATTTGGGTAACAATGCCGTCCACCAACCATTAGAACTACAGGTCTGACCTATCAGCTCGACTGATGTCAAAAGATTAGACTATTTGTAACAGTTTGCAAATTGCATTGTGGCCCAGTCCGAGCCCTTTGATATATACTAGTCTATTCCTGGCCAGATTAATACCGCACTGTGAGTGATCTGCAAGGTTAAATTGCTTTTAATTTTAGCTTAATTATCTACGGAAGCACAAATAACTAACAGCATCGATCTGAACTTGGCACCAAAGGCAGGTTTCCAAATGGCAAGGCGTATTAAGAGATCGAACTATTAAACGTGGATAATGAGCAAAATAATTATGTGTTTCCAAGCCGTAAAAGGTTAGACTTTAAAGTTGTCACAGTGCATAAGTGCAGAAAGATTTAATCCCGCTCTTAATAAAATATTTATATGATAATGCAATTTAATCAAAACAGCCGCAATTAATTTAGAGGTGGGGGGATACATTGCCTTGACTTCCCGTCCTGGGTTTTCAGAGATGGAGAGTGCTTCAGCAGAACGTACATTTTCTTATTGAATAATGGATGGCACCCAGTCGTACGCTTTTAAAGTGCTGCCTTGCTTGGGATAAATTGGCACGGCCATAAACAGCCACGTAGGATGAATTCCTCTGGCCCTGTATAATTTCACACGTAAGTTCTGGCACAGCGGCCATTGTTATGTTATGGTAGTTGCTGGGAGAGGGGGAAAAACGGGGAAGTAATCTATAGCAGCAACGGGGTGAAATTTTCCTAGCATTTGTTCTCCACCTTGAAATTTCCTACATTAGCTTCCCAGAAACCCTTGGCTAACCGCTAGTTCTTTGGTTCATCTTGGGCAGGTTCCAGCAAGCCAACTGTACTCATGAGATGCTTTACGTGTATACCTTAAAGCAGGGGTAGTCAAACTGCGACCCTCCAGATGTCCATGGACTACAATTCCCATGAGCCCCTGCCAGCGAATGTGAGAGCCAGTTTGGTGTAGTGGTTAGGAGTGTGGAGTTCTAATCTGGCATGCCAGGTTCGATTCTGCGCTCCCCCTCATGCAACCAGCTGGGTGACCTTGGGCTCGCCACAGCACTGATAAAACTGTTCTGACCGAGCAGTGATATCAGGGCTCTCTCAGCCTCACCCACCCCACAGGGTGTCTGTTGTGGGGAGAGGAATGGGAAGGTGAATGTAAGCTGCTTTGAGCCTCCTTTGGGAAGGGAAAAGCGGCATATAAGAACCAACTCTTCTTCTTCTTCTTCTTCTAGTCCATGGACATCTGGAGGGCCGCAGTTTGACTACCCCTGCCTTAAAGGGTAAAAAGTTTGATATTTTATACAAATAGTAGAAGAGTAAGCATTTATACCCTGGTTTTCTGTACTTTAAGGAGTATTAAAGAGGTTTACAATCACCTTTCCCTTCCTCTTCCCACAATAGGCACCTGGTGAAGCAGGTGGGGTTGAGAGAGTTCTGAGAGAAGGTCACCCAAGGTCACCCAGCAGGAGTGTGGGATTGAATAATAGAATCATACAGTTGGAAGGGACCTCCAGAGTCATCTAGTCCAACCACCTGCCCACTCATAGTGACTTCAATTCCAGGCCTAGTCGATGCCCCCCAAAACCAGAATCCCTGGCCAGTCTGGGATTGAACCAGGTTCTCCAGAACCCAGTTCCCCAGATTAGAGTCCACCCACTGCTCTTAACCACTGCAGCAAAAAAATATCCTTCTATTAAAACAGGTGACTTACAGAATTACTAAAAACTCACAGCACATAAAGGCACCAAAGTGACTTCAGCAGTCTCTCATTGGAGGGCAGGCCACCAAAGTGATTTCAGCTGCTAGCCAGGGCTGCCTACCGAGCATAACGTTTCATTCCCATCACCAATATTGCATCCGTGGGTTTAGTAAGGACACGGACACTTCAGCTCCAAAACAACCAACACTTGACTGGAACGAGGAAACACTGAACACAGACAAACAAAACTGGGGGGCTTATATACATGCTCGAGGGTCCCACCAAGACATGTGATTGGACCTTAATGGAGACTGTTTGCCGATGGGTTAGAAACAGGGATCCAGTGAATCGCTAACAAGAGTTCAGGATTCCTGTCTTTGCTCTGAGCTCAAAGTTTCTGAATGTCGATAGACACAACACCCTTCCTCCCTTAAGTAGGCACATGCCAGCTGGCACACAAAATCTTCTTCTTCTTCTTCTTCTTCTTCTTCTTCTTCTTCTTCTTCTTCTTCTTCTTCTTGATCTTTCTGGGTAAACTAAATGGGAAGAAAGCGTTTCTTGCACCTGCATTAACTTGCTTCTTCAGCACCGTACTATAGAATCACACTGTACTTCCTAAAGTCTCAGGGTGGCATATATGGTTTGACTTTGTCTATCTTAAAGGTGCCACTGGATCCAAACCCAAATGAGTTCATCCATCTCCTGTAGGTCTTTCTCTTTTCCGGCCGCCTTCAACTTTTCCGAATTGTCTTTTCCAGTGGCCCTTGGATTGTCCTGTTGGCTCATCTTGCAGATTGCTTGGAAAGAACCCCTCCAGTCACCCTGTGTTCTCTCCCCGCTACAGGAGCTGCCATCCGCGGGAATAGTGACTGCAGGCTTTCAAAGCAAGCTCGGCCATGCCTGGTAATCTACTTTGCCTGCTATGTGTCTTTCCTGGAACCGCATTCCTCCTGAGAAACCTCTCCAAGCAAACCACACTGACCATGCCAGAAGGCTGGGCAAGCTCTTTCCCCACATGTCTTGCCTGCCCACTGGTTACCTTGAGTCCTGTTTAACTTCTTGCAGGGAACGTACATATTTGCACCCTGCTATTTTAGCACTTTGTCGGCAAAACGTTTCCTTTTCGGGGGAAATGGGGGGAAATGCTGAGTTGGCTTTTTCTCTTGTAGTCCCGATGAAAAGCTTCAATGAGCCATCATTGATTGGAGCGACTTCTGTTGCCTTCGGTTTCGCCAGATGTTCCCTAATTAACTATCTGTCATGTTTTTTTTTTAAGAACAGGCATTTCCTCTAAATGAAACATAGTATATGCTTCTTGGTTTGCCCCCCCTCCACCAAAAAGCACAGTCTCTTTTATAATTCAGTGCAAACATTTAAGTCTAGCAAATTCCAAATGGCCCATTTAAAACTTGCCATTGGAAGCGCTGGGGCAGATAAGAAGGAATGGTGGTAATATTTAACCCAGGTTACCAATGGGACTGTCCTGACCTGGGTGTAGTCTGCACAGAGCTTTTATTCCAATCCCAGGTTGATTCAGTCCCTGCCATCTTGACTGAATGCGATTTCCATTTTGATTTTGTCCAATTTAAATTTTCCCTCTGCAATAAACATGATTGATCCGGAGTGACCCTACCTTTATCCTGCACTATCCTGGAGTGGTTTTAACCCTCGATATTTGAAGAATCGGATTGAGAAAGCAGATCAATGACTGCTTCAAATTTGTTGAAGACTCTGTGGTAGAGAAGCCCTGATTGGCCAAGGCTGTAAGCTTTCCTTAAAGGGGAAGCCCTAATTTTCTCTCAGCATAAGTACAGGATCCCTCCTCTCACTCCCTTTCACTGCTCTGGAAACCAGAGCAAAAGGCAGGAAAGAGCTCTAGAGGAGAATGGAAAGTTAGCTTTAAAAATAACAGAAATATACCAGTAAGGTATTTTCCGGGTATTTTTTCCACTCAGATACAGCCAAACGCACACCTCTAGTTAAAACCTCTTCAGAAGACACTAAGTAAACCTCTGTGTCTAGCCTCTGTCAAGCATCGGAACTGCTGTGTCAGAGGATTCGTGACAAGTTAATTACAGAGATAGCAAATCTCTGAGGAAATGAATATTCAAATCTGCCCCCCCCCAAGTGTTCAATTCAGGGAGTGTATTTCAGTTTTGAATGCTGCTATATTAGTAGCTCTTTCTCCCTCTACCTCCCCCCCCCCCAAGTCAGCCTCTCAGGATAAAACTTTCTGTATCTCTTGCTGAGTGAAAACATATATTCTGAGATGATAGAAATGGCTGGAAGGTACCTGCTGTGACCTGAAGGCAAATATCTCAGGAAGGGTGGGATATAAATTAAAAAGTATTATTATTATTATTATTATTATTATTATTATTATTATTATTATTATTATTATTAGTATTAGTATTAGTATTAGTATTAGTATTAGTATTAGTATTAGTATTAGTATTATTAGTATTGTTTTTCTGACTTCAGAGCTGCCAATCTCCAAGTGGGGCAGAAGAGCTTCTGCTATTGTCATTGATCTCCAGGCCTTAGAGGTCTCTTCCCCTGGAGGAAATGGCTGCTTAGGAGGGTGAACTGTGGCATTGTACCCTGTGGCATTGTACCCTCAGTTCTGCAAACCCTGCCATCTCCAGGCAGTACTCTCAAATCTCCAGGAATTTCCCAACCCAGAGTTGGCAACCCAGTGATGATGTCACTTCCATTTGTTCTTGATCTCCCTCCACTAGGTGGGGCCTGGAGTCCTCCTGGAATTACAACCAATCTCAAGAGAGCAGAGATCAATTTCCCTGGGAAAATGGTTGATTTGGAGGGTGGATTCTGTGGCAGACATTGCACATTCATCACAAGAGAGCCAGGATGGTGTTGTGGTTAAGGGCGGCAGCTTCTAATCTGGCAACCTGGGTTTGATTTGGGCTGATCCTGCGTTGAGCAGGGGGTTGGACTAGATGGCCTCTATGGCCCCTTCCAACTCTATGATTCTATGATTCTATGATTCTATGATTCTATGATTCCCTGCACCTGCACATGCAGCCAGCTGGGTGAAGTTGGGCTCACCACAGCCCTGATGGTGCTGTTTTCAGCAAGCAGTTCTGTCAGGACTCTCTCAGCCACACCTCCCTTACACAGTGTCTATTGTAGGGAGAGGAAGAGAGGGCCTGTAAGCTGGTTTGAGACACATAAGCTAGTCACAGTTCTCTTAGAGCTGTTCTCACAGAGTCAGAGCTCTCTCAGCCCCACTTCCCTCTGTTGTAAGGAGAGGAAGGGGAAGTAATCATAAGCTGCTTTGAGACTCCGTTGGGTACTGAAAACTCTTCTAACCTCTCAAGAACCATGTTCTACAGCATCCTTCCTGTGGGATGCTTTCCAGCAAAGTCTCCTGGACAGCCCAAATAATGCCACCTCACTAGTCTTGCTGGGATTTGACCCCGCATGTCCCTGCCAGGCCTTTTGCTGCCAGGTCGGACAAGCTCTATGGTCCCTCTGGGCCATCCATAAAGCCTCTGCATTGCATGTGGATGGGTGCAGGCTCAAGTTCTGTCATCTCCAGTTTAGAAAAGGATCTGATAATAGGTACTATGAAAGACCTCTGCCTGTCAGAGCAGACACTACTGGAGAGCGACTGCCCGTCAGAGCAGACGATACTGACCATGACAGACCAAGGGTTGTACGAGGCGTCAGGCAAGCTTCCTGCGTGGTTGTGAAAAAACGGGAGGGAATGTTCCAGTCTCCAAAAGCTCTTCAGCGATTCCTCCGGAGCGCACGCATTTCGTTTCCTCGTAATGGCACAGGCATGCTTCTTAGAGTGCTCTTAAGAACATCTCGAAAAAGCCTGGGGCGAGCTGACCCAGACTGTGATGTATTGTGCTCGCAGTGAAGAGCTAATAATACCAGACTCCCACAGGGTGCCCCTGTCAATGCACTGACAACCCGGCCTGTCAACAGCCTGGTCACGTCGCTTTCTAACTGGCCTCGAAAAGGCCTGAGCGAAACGGGGCCACTGAAAACAGGAGCAGCGGAAGAGTTAGCAGGTGGGTGATTCCTCTCGCGGCACTCTCTGGCGTCCCAGGCATTGTGCTCGGCCAAGCAGCAGCAAAAACGCTGGGTGGTGTTATGTCAGTGTCATACTTTTCACTCGTGGACGTTGTTCAGGGTTGCACAATCTGCGTTGACCATTTAGGTTTGGAGTGGAGTCCGAGGGGAGCAGGGACTGAGGAGTGGAGGAACTTCATCTGACCACCATCTTCAGGTATTTAAAAGGGTGCCATATGGAGGATGGAGCAGAATTGTTTTCTCTTGCCCCAGAGGGACAGACCAGAATGAATGGGATGAAATTAATTCAAAAGAAAGTCTGTCTAAACATCTGGAAGAAGTTCCTGACAGTTAGAGCAGTTCCTCAGCGGAACAGGCTTCCTCGGGAGGTGGTGGGTTCTTCATCTTTGGAGATTTTTAAACAGAGGCTGGATAGCCATCTGACGGAGAGGCTGATTCTTTGAAGGTCAAGGGGGTGGTAGGTGACAGTGGGTGAGCGATTGGGATGTGAGTGTCCTGCATAGTGCAGGGGGTTGGACTAGATGACCCTGGAGGTTCCTTCCAACTCTATGATTCTATGATTCTATGATTCAGGAGGGCAGAATGCTATAAAGTCCATGCTCCGAAGAAGCCATTTTCTTCAAGGAAACTTAGGGCTGTGGTCAAGCCCCATCTGGAGCTTGACAAGTAAGGGCTTTATCATAGAAATGTTGAGTTGGAAGGGGACATATAGGCTATCTAGTCCAACCCCCTGCTCCATGCAGGATCAGCCCAAAGCATCCTTGATAAATATCTTTCCAGCCACTGCTTGAAGACTGCCAGTGAGGGAGATCTCACCATCTCCCCTGGCAGCCCATTCGACTTCGGAACTTCTTGGACTGTGAAATCCCCATCCCTCCTGATATCCAGTACTGTTCTACACATAGTTTAAAGCCATTCACGCAAGCTCTCTCCTCTGCTGCTAACAGGAACCGCTCCCTGCCCGCCTCCAAGTGATAACTTTTCAGATACTTCAAGAGAGCCATCCTGTCCCCTCTCCACCTCCTCTTCTCCAGGCTGAACATTTCCAGGTCCCTCAGCCTTTCCTCACAGGGCTTGGTCCTCAAGACCCAGATCATCCTCATTGCTCTCCTCCGAACCCTCTCAATTTTGTCCACAACCTTTTAGAAGTGAGGCCTCCATAACTGGACACAGGACTCCAGGTGTGGTCTGACCAATGTGGCAATTTCACTGTGATGCCTCTGTTGATACAGTACAGGACTGCATTCACCTATTTTATCACCAAATCACACTGTCTGCTCCTTTAGCCCGAGGAAGATTCCTTGCTCTCGAAAGCTCACGCCTTGTTGGACTCTGATTTTGTTTTATAGTGCTGCTTCAGATCGACACAGCTACCCACTTGAATCTATCTGCTCCTATTTAGCTTACTGTCCACAAGTACCCCAAGATCCCATTTGCACACGCTGCTACCCATCAGTATATTTCTCACACAGTATGGGTGCTTCTCATTCTTGCAACCCACATGTAGAACGCTGCACTTCCCCTTGTTGAATTGCACCTTGTTCTCATTTGTCTATAGGCACTTCTCTGCAATGCATCATTAAAGAACTAAGAACTAAGGGTAAAGTCCATTGTACCCCAGAATACAATGGGGGCTAGGATGTGGCTGCTGGCCATCCTCCTGGCGGCAGGCCAGCACCCACCATGGCTGTGGGGATGGCTGACTTCATGGCTGCCCCAGCCCCCTTGCCTCGCCTCACTGAGGCCGGGACTCACCTCTCCCCCAGCCCCCAACAACCAGCTGGCCAGACTTAACACAGCAGGGCAGCACTCTCCCTAGCTGTGCAGTCGGCCAAGCACACAGCTCAGAGGCGGGCTGAGCCCATGGGTGGGCAGGCGGCGGTGAGGGCTTGCATCATAGCCCCCCCCCCCCGATACTCTCTTCCCTGGCTCTTGCCAGTGGCTGCCCCTCCCCTGTGGCACCTAGGCCAGGCAAGGCAATGCCTCAGCCATTGGAGGTCCTATTCCATCCCATGCGGAGGAGGCCAGGGATGGCCCCCTCTCCCTCCCAGCCCCTAGCCGCTGCCTGGGTGACCGTCCTTTCTCCAACTGTGGTCTCAGGCCCCCTATTAAGTTGGAGGGGGATGCAGTCAGGGGTGGGACAGCCTAACTGATTGGCCGTTCATTAGACAGACAGCCAATCAGGTACGCAATGAGTTCCGACTCCTCCCACCATCCCTCTCTGGCTTTATTTATGGTATAGATAGATAGATGGGGGAGATTTGTCTTGGCAGTAGTATGTGCAAAAAGGTTCTAGGGGTCTTATATGCTGAACATGAGTCAGCAGTGTGACTTGCTGGCAAAAAAGGTAAGTGGGATTTTGGGCTATATCAGAATATAGAAGAAGAAGAAGAAGAGTTGGTTCTTATATGCCGCTTTTCCCTACCCGAAGGAGGCTCAAAGCGGCCCAAAGTCGCCTTCCCATTCCTCTCCCCACAACAGACACCCTGTGGGGTGGGTGAGGCTGAGAGAGCCCTTATATTCCTGCCTGGTCAGAACAGTTTTATCAGTGCCGTGGCGAGCCCAAGGCCACCCAGCTGGCTGCATGTGGGGGAGCGCAGAATCGAACCCGGCATGCCTGATTAGAAGTCCGCACTCCTAACCGCTACACCAAACTGGCTCTCCAGTTTCCAGATTGTGTGAGGTGATGTTACCTCATTACTCTGTACTGGTTAGACTTCACCTGGAGTACTGTGTTCAGTTTCGGGCACCACAATTGAAGAAGGACATAGACAAATTGAGAGAGCGTGGTCTGTTTAACCTGGAGAGAAAACGACTAAGAGGTGATATGACAGCCATCTTCAAATACTCGAAGGGCTGTCAGAGGGAAGATGAAGCAGAGTTATTTCCTGTTGCCCCAGATGGTCGGAACAGAACAAATGGGTTGAACTTAATTCAAAAGAATTTTCAGCTAAACCACTGGAAGAATTTCCTGAGAGTTAGAGCAGTTCCTCAGTGGAACAGGCTTCCTTGGGAGGTGGTGGGTTCTCCTTTGGAGGTTTTTAAGCAGAGACTAGATAGCCATCTGACAAAAATACTGTTTCTGTGAATTTAGGCAAATTGTGAGTGGGTGGGCAGAAGGGATTGTGTCAGTGTTTGGCTCTTTGGCCTTTTCCTGCATGCCCAGGGAAAGGGGGTCAGGAGGTGAATTTCCTTCAGGCCAGACTGAACAATGATTCTGGGTTTGTTTCTTTTTTGGAGAGGGGTCATCTGGGCATGGAACTGGGGTCACTGTGGGTGGGCAGGTAGTTGTGAGTTTCCTGCATTCTGCAGGGGGTTGGACTAGATGACCTTGGAGGTCCCTTCCAACTCTATGATTCTATGATTCTTCAAACACAGTCTAGGCTTGGACTGCTTTTCTGCTAAAGCCAAACTTCAGTTGTCTCCCACGCAGCAACCCATTCACTGCCACCACAAACACGCACGTCCACCTCCTTTCATTTCTGTTTTCTTTTTTCTTCCTTATTGAACTAACAGAAAAGTTCTCAAAATAATTGAGGTCAAGGAGGCAGCCGTTTCCGCAGCCCTTAGAGTGGAGTGCAGTCATGACCTGGAAAATGAATCTATTTCCAAATATCAAAGGTTGAAGACAGAGTTTCTGTGCCTTTGGAAATATTTATTAGTGGCTGGTTTGACTGATTTGAAGGGATATTCTGCCTCTGTCAGCTCAGACGGCCCATTTATTAATGCCTCATTTCTTCACCTTTCATTTCCTCCCTGCAGCACAATCACACAGGATTCTGGGAGACGTTTTGTGGAACTGAACAACTCTTTGCTCATTTGGGATTGTGATGACCCTGTGAAGTCCAAGGTCTGTGTATCCTACTGTGAAGGGAGAGAAATATCAATGACCACAACACAGGATAGACACCATTCATTATAATTTGTAACCCCGTGGATTTGACCCTCTACTGGAGTTTGGGGGGTAGAAGGTATTTTGTCCCTCAAGAGTGAGTTCACAGGAAAAAGAGAGTCCAAAGAGCACAGGAAATGAAGAGGGAAGCCACCAGGGGCTTGGTGCAAAGAAAACCATAACTTGAGAAAGAAACTCAAGCATTCAGAGATCTTCAGCAAAAAACAACACACACACACACAAACAAAAGTAGAAGAATCACCACCACAGAGAGTCTTGTAGAAGAAGTAGAAGTTGGTTCTTATATGCCGCTTTTCTGTTCCTGAAGGAGTCTCAAAGCGGCTTATGTTCATCTTCCCTTTCCTCTCCGCACAACAGACACCCTGTGAGGAGTGTGAGGCTGAGAGAGCCCTGATATCACTGCTTGGTCAGAACAGCTTTATCAGTGCTATGGCAAGCCCAAGGTCACCCAGCTGGCTGCATGTGGAGGAGTGCAGAATTGAACCCGGCTCACCAGATTAGAAGCCCGTACTCCTAACCACTACACCAAACTGGCTCTCAAAGAGACAACAGAAAACATTTATCACCTCTTATGAGCCCAGGGCAGGCCGGTTCTGGCCTCTGTGCCACGTTTTTGACACGCCTGGGCTAAATGGCATCTGACAGCAGAGCTGATTCTGTGAATTCAGGCAGATCTTGAGAGGGAGGGATGAGCCAGGGCTTGGCCCTTGTGGCCCTTTTTTCATTGTTACAGGTGTGATGATGTCACTTTTGGGGAAAGCCCAGAAATGTTGGAGGGCAGCTCTAGGAAAAATGAGAAACTCTATGGTTAAACCATAACATTTCCAAGGATTCTTAGACCTGGGTTTCCCCCCCCCCCCGGGAGGGATGTCATCATCACGTCTGTAATTCTGTTGTCTCTCCCCACCCCTATTTCCCTCCCATTTGAAACAGGAGTGGGGGATCCTGTATCCAACTGAGAGAATGACATCCCCACTCCCCATTCATGGGACAAATCTGCATCTGAATGAATGTGTTCACTGCATCCCTATGTAGCTTGGCTAACCCGCAAAGTCAGCCACAGCACTAACAGGTATGCCCTTTAATTCTGAGGGGCAAGCTGAGGGAGGCATTAAGGGACCTCCACAGAGGGCCTGGACTAGAGTTCTCCCAGAATTACAGCTGACATTTCTGGAGTGTGGACTCTGTTCTTAACGGCTGTTCTTAATGGCCACATCATGTGGGCCCTGAAAGGGCTCATGGAGTGGGCGTGTGTGCAAGGTCTCCTGCTCCCAGCAGAGAAATGACCTAGGAAACCCTACAAAATTGACAACAACCCCATAATTCAGCAAGAGAAGATTATCCTCCCCTCCACACGCACACCGTTTTCATAATGAGAAGACACACCCCAGAGCCACTAGGGGAAACATACAGGTGACAAACTCTCCTTGCTTTGCACAATACGGATTTGATGTTTCTCTTCAAAGAAACTTATGCCTGTTCTTATCCACAAGTGTGCATGTGAGTTCTGTATCACTCAGGACTATTTTACAAAAGTCCCACGTGATATATCATCTGCCGCTTCCTAACACTTCAGGCGTCAGATGGTGGGCCACCTGTTTGAACGCTGCCCCACTTTTTAGAACAAAGCAACTAATTATACATGAGAGAGAGAGAGAGAGAGAGAGAGAGAGAGAGAGAGAGAGAGAGAGAGAGACTGGCTGAGAGGAACTAGGCCAACTTTCCCCCCAGATGTTGTTTAATTTTATGTGGGAAGGAAGGAGAGTTTTGGAACTGGGTTCAAATGCTGGGTTGCAGAAAGTGCTGTGGGACACAACTCAGTGGGATACAACTGGGAACTTTACCCACTGCCCTGCTCCCATTGTTTTGTTGTTGTTAGGTGCGAAGTCATGTCCGACCCATCGCGACCCCATGGACAACGATCCTTCAGGCCTTCATGTCCTCTACCATTCCCCGGAGTCCATTTAAGTTTGCACCGACTGCTTCAGTGACTCCATCCAGCCACCTCATTCTCTGCCGTCCCCTTCTTCTTTTGCCCTCAATCGCTCCCAACATTAGGCTCTTCTCCAGGGAGTCCTTCCTTCTCATGAGGTGGCCAAAGTATTTGAGTTTCATCTTCAGGATCTGGCCTTCTAAGGAGCAGTCCGGGCTGATCTCCTCTAGGACTGACCGGTTTGTCCGCCTTGCAGTCCGTATGGGAGCACAAATCTGGGGTGGATGAGGTTCACCGGGCCTGCAGCCTGGCACAAAGCCTCCAGGATGGAAATGGTCATTTGGTTAAAAAGGATGAGGCAGTAGATGATCTGAAAGACTTCCCCCTAAGTCCCTGGAGAGCTGCTGCCAGTCAGAATAGACAATATTGACCTTGATAGGCCTAAAGTTTGACCCACTAGTCCTCTGTAAACAACCCTTCCATGTGTTGGCTACATTTGCAGAGAGCGAGAGAGAGCACCTGGCCTTGCCCATAATCGTCAACAGACCATGGCGGATAACTGGCAGCAGAGTAAGGTGACCAGATTTTAACATTGGTAAAGTCGGACACAATTGACCGGGGGGGTTCTTGATTAAAAATTTGGTCTATATGGAGCAACAAAAAGTTTCATAGAATGCATAGAATTCAAAAATAGTATTGTAATATATATATATATTTAATTTCAACATAAGCACAATTTGCCAGGTGCCCCCAGATGTCCCTCCAAAATTGGGACAATCTGGTCACCTTACAGTAGAGTAAAGGGTTGGAGACTGCTGTGGAACAGCTCCACAATGTCATTTCCTGTCAAAAATCAGGAAGTGACATCACCAAGTGGCTTTATGTGATGGCAGTGATGTCACTTCTGGGTTTTCAGCTGTCAATGACATCTTAGTGTTGTCGGAGGCCACTTCCCCCTCCCTTTTGGGAACTAAGCGCCCGTTCAGGGGTCTGACTCATTATAAGGGAGCATCATGGGTTTATCCCATGCCTGAGCCTTGAATTAATACATCAGATTCTTCACATGGGTTTGCTGACAGGCTGTGTCGACACTGAGCCCTGCAAGGAGTAGGGATTGTTCCTAGCCTCTGCACAATTTCTGTTACCTAAGCTGAGTCTTTGGAATAATGGGGTGTACATTGCAAATAAATCAAGACACCAGCCTATTGGTGATTTGAACAGAAAGCCACTTAATTTCCTCTAGATGTCTGAAGCTGTAATACCCTATAAGGAGCAGAAAATTCCCTTCTGTGCGGCCGAACGTAATCAAGAAATCGAAATGTATCAGGCAGAAGAATTTCACTGTCATTTACCTCTATAAACATGATCTGTAGCCTGGCAATATCATCCAAGGGGGATTTCAATCATCCCGTTAGCAATGACATTAATTATGGCAAGCACTAGGCAGTCAATATCATTGATGTGGCAGGGGGGGGGGAGACCCCTTCCAATAATAATTTCCCTCGCAGACATTTTGAAAAGTCGCCCAAGTAGACTTCTTGGAAGAGAAGGGAAACTGACCTTGAGCACAGTGCGTGTGATTAGAGAAGATGACTGAAAATCTTTGACAGGATCCTCCAGTTTTTATAAATAACAGATAACAGCCATTGGGGGAGAGGCATGAAGGTAGTTGTACCAGGAGGAAGGGGTTAATCTCCCCCTGTCCTGCATCACCTGCAGGGAATTAAACCGGTATCATTTCTCCATCATAGAATCATAGAATCATAGAGTTGGAAGGGGCCTCATGGGTCATCTAGTCCAACCCCCTGCTCAATGCAGGACACTCACAACCCTGTCGCTCATCCACTGTGTAACCCCACTGTGTAACCTGCCACCCCCTTAAGCCTTCACAGAATCAGCCTCTCCGTCAGATGGCCGTTCAGCCTCTGTTTAAAAATCTCCAAAGTTGGAGAACATAAATTAACCCCCCCCACCCCCAACCACCATTGCTATTTGCCTCAAGGGGTAAAACAGAGACATTTACCCATGTCCCATGGCCTAAATGATGTCTAGAATCATAGAATTGGAAGGGTCCGTACAGACCATCTAGTCCAACCCCCTGTTCAATGCAGGGTCGGGCTCAAGCATCCAGGAGACATATCTGTCCAGCTGCTGCTTGAAGACCACAAGTGAGGGGGAGCTCACCACCTCCTTAGGCAGGCAATTCCACTGCTGACCTACTCTGACTGTGAAAGTTTTTCTCCTGATATCTAGCTCTGAGCAGCCTGGACTTAGCATGCCTTCAGATGTTTCTGCTCTGCTCCCATACAGAACTGCCTATTCCTTGAAAGAGCTTTCATCGTAGACAAATGCATAACTAGCAGCCAACAAGAGCAGGGCTTTCTCCGTGGTTGCCCCCAGTCCTGTGGAATTCTCTTTTCCTAGCACCTCATATTTCTGTTTGGGCTGGCTTCATTATGGTGGCTGATGAAGACTTTTAAATAAAGCATTCATCACGTTCCCCTCACCCACCCTCTGGTATTGTTAGAGTTGATTCAATGAAAGGTGAAATATCTGCATGGATCTGTTTCTAGATCTAGTGTGGCTTATCCCAGTCTCAAGCAAAAAACAAACAAGACATTAGTATTGTGTGAATGTAGACCAGAGGTCAGACTCAAAATCAATACTGTCTATCCAAGTTGGCAGCAGTTTTCCAGGGTCTCAGTTCTTTGACATCTACAACCTGATTGCTTTAGGATGCTTAGGGGTGATCCTGCGTTGAGCAGGGGGTTGGACTAGATGGCCTGTATGGCCCCTTCCAACTCTATGATTCTATGATTCTGATTCTTTTAATTGGAGATACCTGGGACGGAACCAGAGCCTTTTTGGATATGGAGAAAAGGTAATACTTCTTTACACAGAGAATGACTAAAAGGTAAAATTCGCTGCCAGAGGAGATAGTGATGGCCACAGGTATAGACAGCTTCAAAAGGGGATTACAGAGATCCGTGGGTCTTTAAGCTATGTCATGGTAACAGGGGAACCTCCTCATACAGAGGCACTGAATCCCAGAGCCAGGAGGCAACGTCAGAGAAAGGCCTTGGCTTCTCTGCCCTGTTGTTGATTCTCTGGAGCAGAGATTCCCAACCAGGAGTCTGTCCTGGGGGTCTGTGGGAGCTTTGAAGGGGCTCCATGGGAGCTCTGAAGTGGCACAGTATGGGGGGCCGTGTCCATACTGTCTTCTTGGATCCTCGTCTTCTTTCCGGCCTACATGAAGCAGAGCCGCCATACTAGTAGCAAAGGTGGGGGGGAGGGAACAAAAGGAGGGCTAAGGGTCTGGGCAGTGGTGGCACTCCTAGGGATGTGGCAGGGAGTGTGGCCACCTGACATCACTTCTGGGGCTCCTTGAAGTCTGAAGAAGAAGAAGAAGAAGAGTTGGTTCTTATATGCCGCTTTCCCCCACCCGAAGGAGGCTCAAAGCGGCTTACAGTCGCCTTCCCATTCCTCTCCCCACAACAGACACCCTGTGGGGTGGGTGAGGCTGAGAGAGCCCTGATATCACTGCCCGGTCAGAACAGTTTTATCAGCACCATGGCGAGCCCAAGGTCACCCAGCTGGCTGCATGTGGGGGAGGGCAGAATCGAACCTGGCATGCCAGATTAGAAGTTCGCACTCCTAACCACTACACCAAACTGGCTCTCCAGTCTGGAAAATTATTTCAAGGACAAAAGATTGAAAAAAAGTTGCTCTAGAGGCCACTGTATAAGACGAGATGTTGGAATAGATGGAACATTGTTCTGATCCAGCAGGGGTTATGTCTTTTAAGCAGACTACTCTACTCCCAAACCATTGCCCCGCCTCCGTAAACATTCCTTTTACCAGGAGCCATTAATTCCTGATTAAGCAGGGGCTTGAGAAAACCCCGTCCAAGCACGCCCTAAGCCTCCTTCAATGAATGGCTCTCAAGAGCTCTCCATTCCAAATCAGAAATCCATGAGGCCGGTCTGTGATCATCCGGCAAGATGAAGTACCGGGCCGGCCCCCTTCCTTCTCAGTGATTACCTGCCAGCGAGCTGAGAAAGGAGGCTGGGCAATTATCCACAGGTGATTTTCAACCTGCAGATCTTCAAGAGAGGCATTCGTTTCTGAACGGATTGGTTGGAAAGAGAATCATTGGTTCATAAATGTTAATTTTGGACAAATGTTCGCCATCCCCATTTTATTTCTAACCGAATCTTGTATGAATGCTCTGAGTGTCACCCAATCTGCAACGTCAAGTGAAGCAGAGCAAAGAACACAGGCTGGGGTGGCAAAAGACTAGGAAGTTTTTATTATGATTTCCTGACTTCTGAAAGCTGTAGATGAATGAAGTAAAATCACAGCTGGACAGGGGAGGAGAAAGGGAGATCCGTTGGGGAAGGACTTCACAGATGTACTCCAGATGGGGCAAGAAGGATGCCAGGGGTTCCCTATGGGTCAGCCCCGTTTGCATTTTACTGATGGAGCCAGGGGCCAAATGTCAAAAGAAGGTGGCAAGCCAGCAATCAGATCTCCTGGCACGTTGGCTTCCCAAAAGGAACACGAGTAGAACTTGATTGGAGTCAAGGGGAAATTTAAGCACACCCCATTGTGCCCTGGCGGGAGTGTCTGGGTGATGTCACTTCTGGTAAGCCAGTTTGGTGTAGAGCCAGTTTGGTGTAGTGGTTAGGAGTGCGGACTTCTAATCTGGCGAGCTGGGTTCGATTCTGCGCTCCCCCACATGCATCCAGCTGGGTGACCTTGGGCTCGCCACGGCACTGTTAAAATTGTTCTGACCGAGCAGTGATATCAGGGCTCTCTCAGCCTCACCCACCCCACAGGGTGTCTGTTGTGGGGAGAGGAATGTGAAGGCGACTGTAAGCCGCTTTGAGCCTCCTTCGGGTAGGGAAAAGCGGCATATAAGAACCAACTCTTCTTCTTCTTCTTCTAATGTGACTTGTGTGCATGTGGCAGGAAGGTAAGACTTGCTGACATCTCTTGTGGAGCTTCTCAAAGCCTGAAGAATATTCTTTATGGTATAAAGTTTGAGAAAGGCTGCATAAGGGGTTAACCGTAGCCTGGTGTGGTAGTGGTTACAGTTGCCAGCTCTTGCTTGTATTTAGGAGGGGTGTATGGGGAAGGCAGGCCCTTGTGCTCCAAGGAAATGAGCTCTTGTAGTCTGGAGGTCAGCTGTAATTCGAGGAGAACTCCAGCTCCCATCTTATTCTGTGAAAGTTTAAGGGAGTGGCAGGTTACAGTGGATGAGCGATAGGGTTGTGAATGTCCTGCATAGTGCAGGGGGTTGGACTAGATGACCCATGAGGTCCCTTCCAACTCTGTTATTCTCTGATTCTCTGATTCTCTGAACTTGAATACTTTTTTGTTTTTATTCTGCCCAGAGAGCTGAGATGGGTTTAGGGTTCCCAACTCTGAGCTGCAGAAGAAGTTTGGTAGTGATTATCAAGCTGTTTCCAGAAACTGTTTTTCTGCTGTTATTACTCTGAAGAGCCCAGAACAGCCTTTCTTAATTTTTTTTACCATTGTAAAAAAAGAGATATTCTTCAGGCTTTGAGAAACCCCAGAAGAGGCCCAATCGTGAAGAATATAGTTGGGAAGCAGAGCTGTGGACACGCCCATCTGGGGCCCCTCCCCTTCCCACCACCTCCAGGCCCATCACTGGCCATTTGGGGAGGCGGAGCAGGTTGACATTACCATATATGGTCATATCACCCAATAAACGTATCTATATCTATATCTATATCTATATCTATATCTATATCTATATCTATATCTATATCTATATCTATATCTATATCTATATCTATATCTATATCTGCCTGCCTGCCTGCCTGCCTGCCTGCCTGCCTTTCTATCTATCTATCTATCTATCTATCTATCTATCTATCTATCTATCTATCTATCTATCTATCTATCTATCTATCTATCTATCTATCTATCTATCTATCTATCTATCTATCTATCTATCTATCTATCTATCTATCTATCTATCTATCTATCTATCTCTATCTCTATCTCTATCTCTATCTCTATCTCTATCTCTATCTCTATCTCTATCTCTATCTCTATCTCTATCTCTATCTCTATCTCTATATATAAAATTAATTACCTCCTACCCATTCAGGAAATCCTTTCAAGTCCATCAAGAAGCCCCAGAGGTTCACAAAACCCTGGTTGAGAAAACTTGGCCTAGAATCATCTATTGAGGATCCCTTTTGAAAACCACAAACTTAAACCTACCAAAGTTCCCATTTACATTTCGCTTTTCTTCCTAGCCCTGTCCCATGTGCCGAACTTAAAGCCTACGTAAATAATGACCCCTGGGAGAATACCACAAGTCAAACAGTGCCCGTTCCGCTTTGACTTTTCTCATCAAAGTATCTAGATGATTTATCTTTTGCTTTTCCCCTCCATAGGCAGAGTTTCTCTGGTTTGCTCCTGATTAATGAACATTCCTCCGAAGGCCCAAGGTCTGTACTTCTGCTGAGGTGTGGAAAGAAAAGGTGGATAAGACAGGGGCCTTTGACTCAACGAATCCCTGCGGGCTTTCTTCAAAAGGAAATCCTTTGGTTCAGAGTCACATTGTTAGTCAAGTCTGACTGGAGGAGAGTTTTGATCCCTGCAGGGGACAAAACGTGTTTACACCATCAGAAAAGGGATGATGCGCCTTGTACCAAGTGACAGAATCAATGTGTTTCTGCCAACAGAGAGCGTAAGTTTTCTGTCAGCTGCAGAGCGAGAGAGAGAGCAAAATTAGACTGACGTTCAGAGTGATGCGAAAGAAGAGACCCTCTCTGAGGGCGAGAGAATCACTTTAGGAAAAGGGCTGAGCTGGGGTTGGGCACCATGAACGTTTGCTTAGAGCTGGGGTAGTCAACTGGTGGTCCTCCAGATGGTCATAGACTACAATTCCCATGAGCCCCTGCCAGCGTTTGCTGGCAGGGGCTCATGGGAATTGTAGTCCATGAACATCTGGAGGACCACAGGTTGACTATCCCTGGCTTAGAGCACATCGCCCTCGACGGCACAAGTAAAATCTTGTCTGCTGCCAAAAAACAAACAGACAAAAAGTTTGCAAAGCACTTCTTTTATTTTACATATTCCAAAATTAGAGGCTTCCCATGATAGAAAAGTGGCTTGCAAGGCCTCTGGCTGAGAAGCCAGTGCCTGCATAGCCTAATGGCAGAGATTGGCTCGGATTTTGCGGAGGAGAGTTGGCCTGCCTCCCTCAAAGCCAGCATGATTATCCCGCCCTTTCCTAGAACAAAATGTTTTGCATGTCTCTTCAGAATTTGGATCTGGAAGAATGACTTTTCGCCTCATAATTCCTCAGGGCAACCTGCCTTGGGCTTCGTAACACTCTAGATAACATCTGTCTACCATATGTTTAGCCCAACAGTCCTCTGAGGAGTTCAGGGAGGCACCATCAGTTCATAGTCTGAGGAAGAGTGCTTGCACTGGAAAGCTCACGCCTTGAATAAATCTTTGTTGGTCTTAAAGGTGCCTCTGGACTCTGATTTTGTTTTGTTGTGCTGCTTCAGACCAACACGGCTACCAACTTGAATCTGACAGAGAGTTACCCTATGAACTTCAAGGCTGATGATTTATTTATTTATTTATTTATTTATATCCCACTTCTTTTTTTATCCGTACAACAAATCTGTGAGGGACAGTGTATGAGTGACCCAAGGTCACTCAGCAACCTTCTGTAGCCTGACTGGGGATTCGAACCAGGTTTTTCCAAGTCCCAGTCTGACATTTTAACCACTAGAACATCCTGGCTGAGCAACGGAGAATAAATTAATACATAAAATCCTAGAGTTGGAAGAGGCCATCTAGGCAATCTCATCCAACCCCCTGCTCAATGCAGGATCAGCCTAAAGCATCCAGGATAAGTATCTGTCCAGTTGCTGCTTAAAGATTGCCCGTGAGGGGGAGCTCACCGCCTCTTTAGGCAGCCAATTCTGCTGCTGAACTGCTCTGTGAAATCTCTCCCCCCCACCCCCCAATATCTAGTCAAGTTCCGCAAAGTCCGTAAGACAGAGGTCTTCTGCCAGGTGTTTGGTTGAGGCCAGAATGTGGAAGATATGGCCCCACCTCCAGAAAGCACTTGACATCTGATTCCCTATTTCATATCTACCTGGGCATATATGACATCTGGGGCAGAAAACTGGTGGCTTGGTAGAGGGTGGGAGTTGGAGTGTGGGTTGTGTTGTACTAGTTTAACCAGTGTTGTAAGCCGCCATGGGCTAGCAGGTCTAGGAGTGGTGGCATAAAAGTCTATAAATACACAAACAAACAAACAGTTCAAATCTGTTATTGTGGGTTCTAGCCTCTGTTGCCAACAGGAACCTTTCCCTGACCTCTTCCAAGTGACAACCTTCTCAATACTTAAGAAGAGCAATCATGTCCCCTCTCAACCTCCTCATGTCCAGGCTGAATATTCCCAAGTCTTTCAGCTTTTCCTCATAGGACTTTGTCCCCTTGATTATTATTTGGACCCTTTCCTTGAATAACCTGTGTCACCTCCCAGTCCTTGTCTACACTGCCTTTTTGTATCTTGTGGGGCCATATAGGGAGCAGACTGAGCCAGGGGTGTCAGCAGAAGCACTCCAACCATGCTGTCGGCTTCGCTCTAGGTCGACTGTGGGCTGTCAGGCCGATAGCTCCCCCAAAACAGCTGTAGGTCATCACAGACAGCGTAGTCGGAAGAAATTAGACCAGCCCTTTTCAACCTTGGACCATGGAGGAACCCCTGAAATAATTTTTCAAACTTTCAGGAGCCCCGGAAGTGATGACAGCTGGCCACACCCCTGGAAGTGACATCACTACCCGCACCCTTAGCCCTTCTTTTGCTCCCTTCCCTGCCTTTGCCTCTTGTGGCGCCTCTTGTGGCGCAGAGTGGTAAGGCAACAGTCTGAAAGCTCTGCCTATGAGGCTGGGAGTTCGATCCCAGCAGCCGGCTCAAGGTCGACTCAGCCTTCCATCCTTCCGAGGTCGGTAAAATGAGTACCCAGCTTGCTGCTGGGGGGTAGACGGTAATGACTGGGGAAGGCACTGGCAAACCACCCCGTATTGAGTCTGCCATGAAATCGCTGGAGGGCGTCACCCCAAGGGTCAGACTTGACCTGGTGCTTGCACAGGGGATACCTTTACCTTTACCTGCCTTTGCTTCTACTATGGTGGCTTTCCTTCATGTAGGCTGGAAAGAAGAGTAAGAGCTGAGAAGACAGCCTAAACCCTCCCATACCATGACACTTCAGAGCTCCTGTGGGCCCCCTTCAGAACTCCCACAGACCCCTGGTTGGAATTCTTGAGTTAGACAGTAGTAGAAGGAGGAGCACATACCTCGATGGCCCTGAGTCTTCTCAAATACTCCGGTATTTACGGGCAGCAGGGGTTTTAACATAAGACTTCCAAACATGAGGCTTTTCCAGCTGTGAGGCTCATCACCTCCCCAGGGGCTCAATAGGCTACTGGGGGAAGTGGATTATGGGAAACATCCACTTCCACAAGAGCCTTTGCATTTGTGGTTCATAGGATCTGACTCATACTCTCCACATTTCCCTCTTAAATGAATGCATACATTATCTGCCTGTGACTTAAGGTTTCCAACATTACCTGAGCAAGCACTGGTAGACTTTAGGGGCAGTGCCTGGGGAGGGCGGAGTTTGGGGAGGACATGATATCCCTTTCAGGTGATGCTCTAGGCCAGGGGTAGTCAAACTGCGGCCCTCCAGATGTCCATGGACTACAATTCCCAGGAGCCCCCTGCCATCGAATGCTGGCAGGGGGCTCCTGGGAATTGTAGTCCATGGACATCTGGAGGGCCGCAGTTTGACTACCCCTGCGCTAGGCTGTCTGCTGTAGTCCCTATGGTCTTTACCATAGACACAAGAAAAACTCCTAGAGCATCAAGCTATGGAGGACATTTTTTCTCCTGCTCCTAATTTCCACAGGGCTGGGAAACTGGGTTTGGGGGGCAGCTAAAGTAAGTCAATGGGAGTATGCCCCAAAGAAGCATGAGACAAGACAGATACAAATCTTCCCACTCTTCAGGTTGTTCCTTTTATCTCTTCCTATTGTTGTTTGTGAAACTTGTCCAAACATCTTGCTACAACTGGTGGCGAAGAAGATGGAGGGCAAAACCAGGTTTCAGACAAGTGGGAGAAGTCATGTCTGCTCTGCCACCGGCCAAATTGCTCTGTTTAATGATATGCATGCTGTGTCCAGGTTGCCAAGGGGTGACTCTGTCTCCTGACCCTTGAAACGTTTTCCTGGTTTCATGATTTCGATTGAAAAGAAGAGGAAAATGGAGCGGGCTGGGGAAGTGCCTGCTATTAAAAAGTGCTGTCAAATTTGAGCTACAAACCGGTGAAGTAGTCCAGGTGACCAAAGGAGTCAGCAAAGTGCTTCTTAAATCCAGGCTGCAGAAACTTCTTCCCCCTCGTCTGAAACTGGGATACCTCCAGGAAGAAGAGGTGATTAAATGCGGGTGAAGCCGGCTGAGCCGAACCGAGAAAAAAGTGAATCATAAAGAGATCTGTCAAAAAGCTGTGGGGAAAAGGATTAAGCCCAAGCCCTGCGGAGAAAGATATAGAATTGGAAAGTCTGCCCGACAACTGCGAAAGGAATAACTTTGGGTTTCTGTAGAAGGAGGGGAGTGGAAAGGATTTTTTTTTTTTTGAGAATGTCAAAAGACCAAAAGGAAATTCTAAACAGCGTCAAGAGACTGAAGCGTAGTTCTTTTAAAGTCAAAATATGCACCTTCTAGGAAGTACCAATCATGCATGTGCGGGAGGGTGGGGGAAACTCATTAAATGATAAAGAGGCCTGTAGCGCTGGAAAGACACCCACAAGTTCATCAACACAAATGGTTTTGAAGGGCAGCACCAATTGTACCGTCTTCAAAAAAAAAAAAAAAAAAGCCTGCCTAATTTTTGATGGTTATTTCTCCCCTACAGGGCAAACATTGGCATGAAAAAAATTGTCAATCACCAGGATCCTTTGTATTTATTTATATTTCATACTAGGGGCCAAGCCCGTTGCATTCAGGAATACAACAGGCGCTAGATTGGGGGGGGGGGGTGGAAGAACTCTGTGGACGGCCTCTTCCGTCCCCCCTCCAGAAAGGCTGCAGGCTGGAGGCCCTTGGGAAAGGAACTAACTGGCAGGGGCAACTCTTATGCAGCAGGGATCTGCAGCCTCCGAGCCTCAGAGGGAAGTGGAAGGAGGAGGGGGTGGTCAGGGGTGGGGGACGGAAGGTGATTGGTTGGCCGCTGGGCAAACAGGCAAACCGGCTGGAGGAGGAGGCACTCAGGGGCGGGACAGTCACCCTGAGTGGGTGTTAAGTGCTGAGTAGCACTTAAGCCATGAAGCACACTCCTCCTCCAAGCCCTTACCAGAAATATTAAGTGGAACAGATTTATATCACATTTTTAATATGTGAAAGAACAACAAAATGCAAAGTGAAATGGAAGATGCCTGCCTCTGTCCTCCCACTGAAGCCAGGAGAGGATATGATAGCTATCTTCATGTACTTGAAGGAATATCACACACAGAGGATTGAGCGGAACAGTTGTTTCTGTTGCCCCAAAGGGTAGGATTAAAACCAATGGGATGAAATTAATTCAAAAGAATTTTTGACTTAACATCTGTAAGAAGTTCCTGACAGTTAGAAATTGGTTCCTCAGAGGAACAGGCTTTCTTGGGTGAGTTCTCCTCCTTTGGAAGTTTTTAAGCAGAGGCTATATAGCCATCGGACAGAATTGCTAATTCTGTGAACTTGGGCAGATTGTAAGTGGATGGACAGAAATGCATCATCTGGACATGGAACTGGGCTCACTGTGAGTAGGCAGGTAGTTGTGAATTTCCTGCATTCTGCAGGGGGTTGGTCTAGATGACTCTGGAGGTCCCTTCCCACTCTATGATTCTAAGCCCAATGATCTCCATGACATTATCCTCCTGGGGAAAGCAGGGTTTCCGCCTCCTCTGGTTCTACCCTCCAAATCTCCAGGTGTTTTCCTACCCGAATCTGGGAAACCTAACTGAAATCCAGCTCTCTCCAGTATGACCCCATCACAATGGCTCCTTTTCTCAATGTAATGGCTCTCTGAAGCTTGGGAACTGGCAGAAGAAAAGGAAACATCTTAACTTTCTTCCTCAAACTACTAAGAATCTGTTCCGAATCGGAGATAGTGAACTATGCTTATCATTAATCACAAAACAGCCTCTTCCCAGCTCTTCACCTTCCCCAATATTGACGTAAATCCTCTTCTAACAGTCTCTTGGTTTTTCAGGATTTGTGTGCGTATTTAAATGGAACTTGGACTGTAATATATTCGTGGGGCAAAGCAGTGCATTACGCATGCCAATAAAATGTTCTGAATACCTACAGGGTTAGATAAATAAGTTATACTGGAATAATGATGGCTTGTAAAAAAAAATTGTTACCAAGGGAAACATAACAGGTATATACCAATCTCACCAGGGGACCCTGCAATTCCTCGTTACTTGGCAGTTCCCAACACTGTTCTGGTGGGATAATTTGCTGTGAATGCAACACAGCAAAATGTGATCCCAAGCTGGCTTGACTTTAACCCTTTAATCTCTTTTTGCCTGTCCTCAGGAGGCCTGCATCAGCAGGAGAACTGTTGGTTGTCCCACCAGCCTCCTTTGTGTGTGGGGTGGCGCTGGGGGCATGCTAGCGGGTGGGGCACTGTGTCCAGCAACCAATAGAAAAATGGTAAAGACCGCAGCGACTAGGGGAGGCATCACCCAGCAGTGACATCACATCTTCACCAAACTGAGACCTCCCGAGGCACTGCTACCCTCACCTGAGGAAGGTTGGGAAACCTATTCAGCACTCACTGCTGACATAATTATTCTGGGACTCCGCCAACCTATCATAGGACTCTAATATTACATAACTGACAGGCTGTGGGCCTCAGATCTGGAAGGTGCCTTGAGTTATTATATCAGCCAGCTTGATGTAAGGCCGGTTTGGTGTAGAACTTAAGAGTAGCCTCTAATCTGGAGAACCAGGTTTGATTCTTCCCCCCTCCTCCTCCAGATGAAAAACTGGGTGACCTTGGGCCAGTCACAGTTCTCTCAGAACTCTCTCATCCTTACCTACCTTACAGGGTGTCAGGTGTGGGGAGAGGAAGGGAAGGTAATTGTGAGCCGCTTTGAGACTCCTTCAAGTGGTAAAAAGTGGGGCACAAAAACAACCCAGCTTTCTTATTCATGGCCTCACCATCCCTGAAATGTTTACAGAGGTTTTCCTGAAGTTTAGGTGCTGAATTACAGCATTTCTTCTTCTTCTTTGAGTTTCCTTGCAGCCTCGTTGACTGTTTATTGTATTCTCAAGGTTTTCCTCGCTGCTTCTCTGTATTTTTTCAAACCACCTTTGACCCAACTTAAGAACGCAGAGATGATGAGGAAACCATGGGAAGATAACAAATGGGAAACAAGACGATGAGGAAGCTTGGAGAAAAACTGCTGCAGATGGCATCCAATTAGCGGGAAAACCTCAGTGGGGTTTGGTGTAGTAGTTAGGAGTGCGGACTTCTAATCTGGCATGCCAGGTTCGATTCTGCGCTCCCCCACATGCAGCCAGCTGGGTGACCTTGGGCTCCCCACAGGACTGATAAAACTGTTCTGACCGAGAAGGAATATCAGGGCTCTCTCAGCCTCACCCACCTCACAGGGTGTCGGTTGTGGGGAGAGGAATGGGAAGGCGACTGTAAACTGCTTTGAGCCTCCTTCAGGAACAGAAAAGCGGCATATAAGAATCAACTTGTACTTCTTCTACAAGACTCTCTGTGGTGGTGATTCTTCTACTTTTGTTTGTGTGTGTGTGTGTTGTTTTTTGCTGCAGATCTCTGAATGCTTGAGGTTCTTTCTCAAGTTATGCGCTCCCCCACATGCAACCAGCTGGGTGACCTTGGGCTCCCCACAGGACTGATAAAGCTGTTCTGACCGAGCAGTGATATCAGGGCTCTCTCAGCCTCACCCACCTCACATGGTGTCTGTTGTGGGGAGAGGAATGGGAAGGCGACTGTAAGCTGCTTTGAGCCTCCTTCGGGTAGGGAAAAGCGGCATATAAGAACCAACTCTTCTTCTTCTTCTTCTTCTTCTTCTTCTTCTTCTTCTTCTTCTTCTTCTTCTTCTTCTAAGACTGTTTTAACAGTATTTGTGGCATACATTTGTGTACATATGTACACTCTTGAGACACCAATGTTTTCCTGGCACCCACCAAGGATTTTTCGAAAGTAGGTTGGACCAGGTGAGCTTTTGTCGTAGTGTAGGAGACCCTGCGTGGTGCCGTGGTGAAGAGCGGCAGCCTCTAATCTGGAGAACTGGGTTTGATTCCCCGCTCCTCCACATGCAGCCAGTGGGGTGACCTTGGGCCAGTCAAAGTTCTTTCAGAGTTCTCTCAGCCTCACCTACCCCTCAGGGTGTCTGCTGTGTGAAGAGGAAGGGATGGAAATCGTAAGCTGCTTTGAGACTCCTCCGGGTAGTAAGAAGTGGGGTACAAATAACCCAGTTCTTCTTCTTTTGCCCAGCAAGGCTGTGAAGATTTTTAACAGTTGCTTCAGCTGAAGCTGCCACTACAGGACAAGGATATTCACTGCCTGACTAGGGGTATGCATTTGGAGGTATTAAAACAAATAGAGGTATTTAAAACAAAAGGCACCAAAAGGCAGAGCTTTTGCCTGAAATGCTGAAGAGACATTACTAGAGTTATGCATGATCTCACTCCTGGATCAACCTATTGGGGCAGCCATTTTGTGGTTGCCTGTGTCTCCCGGGGCAGCCATTTTGTGGTGGTGCCCACCATCTTGTGAGAGAATCCCAGTGGTATCCACGGGCTTAAGTAGCTGGGAACCCCCCGCCTTTAAGAAAGCCCCCAAGAACTAGTTTATGTTTCCCGCTCAAGAACTGTATGGGAAGAACCTCACATATGTCTTCTTCTGTTTGTGTATGTGTGGCTGACTGCAGTCTCCCAGTTTATGTAAGTTTCTCCCAGGTTTGCCATTCCCCTGTTGGGTATGGAGGGAGATCTGCTGCTGAGAGCAAGGGCTTTTCCCCAGCTGGCCAGCATATGTGTGTGTTTGTTTGTGTGTTTGTGTGTTTGTGTGTTTGTGTGTTTGTGTGTTTGTGTGTTTGTGTCTTTCTTTCTTTCTTTCTTTCTTTCTTTCTTTCTTTCTTTCTTTCTTTCTTTCTTTCTTTCTTTCTTTCTTTCTTTCTTTCTTTCTTTCTTTCTTTCTTTCTTTCTTTCTTTCTTTCTTTCTTTCACCAAAAAATGGTCTCGAGGTGGTGGAAGGGCAGGATTGTGGGAGATGGGGTTGAGATTAGTTACCCTGGGGGAAATGGTCTCTGAAGGGTGGCCTTTGTGGCATTATATCCCACCAAAGTCCCCCTCCTCACTCTCTGCACGCTCCACCTGCAAAATCACCAGGTATTTCCCACCCTGGTTCTGGCAATCCTATGCTAACCTCACTCTCCATGTGCCTGGAAATGACATCAGTGCATTACTGGAGGACACAGGGGGACTCAGGCACTTGAGCTAAACTCTATGGTTCAATCATAGAGTGTTGCCTAAATGCCGGAGCTTCCCCAGTTTCCCCCAGCAGCATGCTGATGTCACTTCCAGGCACAGGGGGAGTGATGTCATTGTGCAGCCAGGAATGTCATTATATCGCTGTTGAGGCCCCCCTCCTCTGCCAATAATCCCCCACCCCCACTGTTGCCTCGTCCTGCCTGGCAATTCTAGTTTCTCTCTCACTGGGAAACAGGACCTAGTTTTGAAGATACTGGAGTTTCCTATGTGCCATCTACTGACAGGCCAGGAGAATGATCTGAATAGGTAAGATTATCCCTGTCCACTGCACCACAGAGAACGCAGCACTGTTTGCATATGGAAAACCTCCATCTCTCGTGCCCTTCCCCTTTGTTTATTGAGCTGCCAACCCTGGTTTGCGACATTCTTGAAAATTTGGGCCATGAAGCTTGGAGAAGGATCTCTGAAGGGTATAATGCTACAGAGTCCAAATTCCAAAGCAGCCATTTTCCTTGGGGGAATTGCTCTCTAAAGACTGGAGATCAGATGTAATTATCTACGTCCTTCTTGAAGTGAGGCCTCCAGAACTGCACACAGTACTCCAGGTGTGGTCTGACCAGTGCCGTATACAATGGGACTATGACATCTTGTGATTTTGATGTGATGCCCCTGTTGATACAGCCCAAAATGGCATTTGCCTTTTTTACCACTGCATCACACTGCCTGCTCATGTTTAGTTTACAATCCATGTTTAGTTTACAATAAAACATAGTAATACAAAAATACGATAAAATAATATTACCTTGCAGAAGAAAACCAACCCACACCCGAAATTCATGACTCAACAGGCCCATCTTGGCCCAGTGTCTCAAGGCAGGTGCCCCCAGGGATACCAGGGAATCCCCTGGAATTACAACTCATCTCCAGACTAAAGAAATCTGTTTCTATGGAGAACATGGCTCCTTTGGAGGGTGGACTCCATCCTTATCCATTGTTGTTCCTCTATATATTTATGAAACAGCCTGCGGGGTGGGACGTGTCCGGCTGTCCAAGTTAGAATAGGGCCAATCAGGGTGCAGCCAGCTTTGCCCTGATCGGCCCTGCCCTTGCAGCTCCCACCCTCCGTCCCTGGACTCTAGCCTCTTTGCTCTCAGATGCCTCAGTGCCTGGAGCCAGCAGCAGGTAAGGGGAGAGGCCCTGGGCAAAGGGTCGTGGTGGAGGGCTTGCTAACGAGGGCCTCTTGGCCTGCTAAGCAGGGCCTGCTAACGAGGGCCTCTTGGCCTGCTAGGCTGGGCCTGCTCATGAGGACCTCCCAGCCTACTGACTGCCTGCTAAGGAGCTCTGTCCGGCCCTGCTAACGAGCTGCCCAGCCCTCGTCTGCCCCACTTGATCTGGCTGCGAACTGCAGCCCAAAGCCCCCTTAAGCTGCCTGTCCAGGGGCTAGGGGAGGGGCCTTTTCAAGGCCTGTTCTTAGGAACGGGCTTTGAAGCTAGTAGTATTATATTCCACTGAGGTCCTGCCCTGCCCCAAAGCCTGTCCACTCCCAGATCCACCCCAAAGTCTCTAGATATGCTCTTCAAACCCTTGTTAATCAACCGTACAGCTCTTACTAAACAGATTGCAGAATACCACTCCCCCTGAAAGCTTAACGTGGGTGTGCTTGTACTAACAGAAAACAAAGACCGGTCCTTTTCAATGGTCATTGTTGCCGCCTATTCCTTACTCTATTGATTTTTCAGTCCCCAACTTTACCTAGACTGTCCTTTGTTGATTGTCGGGACGTGAGGCCTGCTGCATCTGTACCATGCCGCTTGCTGCTATCGCAGGGTGCTGCCTAAGCGGGAGTCGGTCAGCGTGACCCACATCCTTAGTTGTTCAGTCACTGTGACCTAGAAAAACACTTCCACACAACATGTGTACTGTCTTTGACACACTGGAGGCTGTGGCGTTCTTTTGAAAAGATGGGTAATTGTGGTTCTGAGTTGCGACATCGTTTGTGGGATTTGGACACATCGCTGTGGAGAACCGTAGGCCTGGGTGTACTCGCTCACTATTTTGGCAGTGGTGAATTTCTTTAAAAGGGAGCATCCCTGGAATCCAGCTCCTTTGAAAGCTTTGGCAAATTTTCTCCCTCATCCTGGAGCGATGGTGGTTATAGTGCTTGCTCAGTGGTGTTACACACATTTTCTGTGGAGTGGTTTAGAGCAGGGGTAGTCAACCTGTGGTCCTCCAGATGTCCATGGACTACAATTCCCATGAGCCCCTGCCAGCAATGCTGGCAGGGGCTCATGGGAATTGTAGTCCATGGACATCTGGAGGACCACAGGTTGACTACCCCTGGTTTAAGTGCCAGACGAATACCTGGGAGATCCAGGTTCAAATCGCCGCCACTCGCACCATGGAAGCTTGCTGGATGACCTTGGGCCAGTCACGGTCTCTTAGCCTAACCTTCATCACCTATAGTCACGCATAGAAATCTAGCGTGCAAATAGATCTAGAATGAAGCACAGTTTTCTTTGGGGAAGAACTCCATCATAAATCATTGCAGCTGACTTATGGCGACTCCATGGAGTCTTCTAGGCCAGAGATGTTCAGATGGTTTCCCATTGTTTGCCTCTGCAACATGTCCCTGGTATTCCTTGGAGGCCTCCCATCTAAAAACTAGTCAAGGCAGATCCCACTTAGCTTCCAAGATCTAACGAGATCCAGCTGGCTAGTGTTGTATGACATGCTTTCTGGGTCTCCTGAGTTGCCCGGGAGGCTTGACTTCGGGGCCAGGTGCCCATTCTCGCTATGCTCAATCTTCTCCCATACTTTGCGTTCCTTTGTAAATTACAGCTGGTGGGCTCACCAACTACCTCTGCAGGGAGCTCTGCCTTATCAGCATATGGCCTTGGTTCCCAGGGGAACAGACTGAGGGCCAGCAGGAGACTTCCTGGCATCCGGGAAAAGATCGGTCTGGATGGATCCAGGTTTAGTGCCTAAATAGTTCAAAGGTGCTTTTGTTGTGAACCCCTTTTTCCCGCCTGTAGTTCCAGCACTATAAAAGCCTGGCGAGATCCTTACTCTGTGTCTCAGTCAATTTTGCGTTCTGCTGTGCTTGAGATTTCTATCATGCTTTGCAAATATCTTCAATAAAGACTCTATCCTTTACCGGGGCAGGGTCTGCACTTACTTTCTTTATTCCATTGTCAATCCTGTTGAATTCAGATCGCTTTGAACTCAGGTCTTCCTCTCTCCCCCCCCTTCCCCATTGAAACAGGAAAGTCTTCTGCACATGGTTAGGGAGGCTCAGAAGGTGGTGGTGGGGGAGCCAAGCCTCTTTCTTTCTTTTCTTGAAGGGGGGGGGGAAGAGGAGCCAGGCAGGGAGCCTCTTTCTTTTCTTGGAGGGGGGGTGGAGAGGAAAAATCCAGGACCGACAGAAGTTGAGAGAAATTAGGGGCTTCTCCTTTAAGGCAAGTGTGTCACATGACCAGGTGTAGCCTATCAGAGGTTCTCTACCACGGAGCTTTCTTTCCCAATCCGGATATTGAGGATTAAAAGCAGTCTGAGATATCGCACAATAAAGATATCTGAGATATCGCACAATAAAGGTAGGGTCACTCCGGATCAATCCTTCTTGCTGCAGAAGGAAAATTTAAATCGCCCAAAATCCAAACGGAAATCGCATTCTGTGTAGAGGGCAGGGACTGAATCGATCTGGGGTTGGAATAAAAGCTCCGTGCAGTTTACACCCTGCTCTCCTGAGTCGTGTGGATTAAGTCGCTGATGCTACTGAAACCTGTTCCTGACCGCTGGCGCTATCCAGATCAGAACACCGAAGTGTGTCGCTGATTTTTTTTTTTAATGCAAAAAGTAAAACCAGAACATTTTGCCTTCTTTGTTCGAAATGTCACCACTGCTTTCCCAAGACAACAGAAATTTAGGTCCGGCAAGGGCAGAAAGAAAGGGGAATACAGGCAAGTCCAAAGTATTGTAAAATTTATTGTTTTAAGTATTGCAGCTTTTTAAAGAATAGAATGACATATTCATTGCCACTATCAGTTACCGTTACACAAGAAGCATCTTACAACAGAGTTGTGGAAATTGGCGTCAGAGTACATAGTTCATACTAAAACAGCAAAATATAGATAAGTACTGCATTGCATGTGCTGTCTATTGTTTACATAAGTTTTCTTTTTTTCTTTTTAAATCTGAACAAAAATAAAATCAGGATACAGGACTGCCTATAACAAACTCCAAAAGCCAAAAGCAATGCAACTGGAAATTGAAGTAAAATATTAAGATACAATGAAATGTAACTATAAGGCAGGCAAATTAGGACTTTTAATGTGGTCCTTCATGAGCTTTTTATATTACAGCAAAAATTTTGAAAGCGCAGGTTTATGGAAAACTTATTTTCTTTCCCCCTCCTCCCCTCTTTTTTTAAAAGTTTGGTGTGGTCGATTGGCGGGGGGGGGCGCAGTCTGAGGGCTGCACAGATCTTAAAAGAGAATACAGAGTCATTCTGTTCTTGGCTACTATGTTTATGCTACAGATCTGGCTTGGTTTTTGTTCGACTCTTCAAAGGAAAATGCCGAGGCCTTTTTTCCCCGTTCAATATAGCATTTAGTGCAATTCTTTCCAAGAGAAAGGTTCAAATGTACTTTTTAAAAAGGCCGTTTGCATGAAGGATGTCGATTTTTAAAATTCTTAACAGGATCCCCGCTAATGATCAACTCTTGTTCTTCGATGAATAATGGATAAGGTTTTCCACATTTTGTGCCTTCGGAGGTTGGAAGCGAGAATGAAGAATGGAGACAAAGGAACTTTAAGATCGTGAGAAGAACCAGTCCTAACCTATCTTTCCAAGCCAACGTTAATACTCCAGTCGATCCCATTTTAGCGGAACTGGTTTTAAGAGTCCCGTGCTGTAAGAAACAACACAGAGATGTCCCAAAGGTACTGCCTCATTTCTTTTAAAGCTAACCCAACTCTTGATTTAAAAAAAACAAACAAACAAACAAAAAAACAAAAAGGAAAAACTGGCACAGGAGGTTGCTAAATATAAGCTACAGGTTGTTTCTGCTGCTTAATTGATTTTTTTAAAAGTTGCTTCTGCTCTGGGGCTTGTTCTCCTTGAGCTAGATCAGGGTACAATATTCCCATTGGCTATTCTTAAAAGGAGGTCTGCTGTAAAAGGTTCGGTAGTGAGTGGAGAACTGGGCTGGAACTTGACTGCTGAGAAAACCAGCAGAATGCTCATTTGTGAAGGGGTGCCTTCTTTTGTGTACAAAGATAGAATCATAGAATCCTAGAGTTGGAAGGAACTATACAGGCCATCTAGTCCAACCCTGTGCTCAATGCAGAATCAGCCTAAAGCATCCAGGATAAGAATCTGTCCAGCTGCTGCTTAAAGACTGCCAAATGCACAAATCAATATTAGGGTTGGTCGCTTCCTGGCGCAGCCAGTGCCGTGGGTAGGGGGGAAGGGAGGCGTGGGTGTCAGTGTGCCGGTGGGCGCACACACATGTAAATGAGAACCCTAGTTTAAAAATTTGAGGAACTGGGGACCTTCAGAGTTAGATCTATACTCCCATAAGGGGGGGAGGGATGACATTTTAACATGGCTATTAACCATGTAACAGTCAGATTTAGGTTGTTCTACCCCTGGGTTTGCTGAGTTGTTGGCCTATCAGCTTCCAGCTTTAACTGGTCAATTTCAACAGGTCAATTTCTTATTGCCGACATGGAACGGAAACGTCTTTTGACGTATCCCAGCTGATCTGCACAATGACTCCTGGATTGGGAAGTTGCTTGTGTTGTATTTGCTGCCAAAATTTCCTAGGCCAGTTTACGAGGTCACGGCAGGCAGAAAACGCAACACAGCATTTTGCCGGAGAAAGCTGCTTCAATGGGAGTTCTACCAGTTGGGTTTCCGATTCGCGTTAGGAGAACCTGGCAAATCTGGATCCTACGCACACGTTCCCTGCATGCCAGAAAGCCTTTTGGGAAGCACCCTTTCTTAAGCACTTAATTTGCCCTGGATCCATGGTTTGCACGAAGCCCTTGTGCAAACGGAAGTGGTAGTGTGTGAGAGAGTGCTGCTCAGAAGAAGCTGCTTAGTGTGCATGAAACTCATCCAAGGGATACCTTTTGATCCAGAAGGATGCTGCATTATCGCCGCAGTTTGACTACTCCTGCTCTGGAGCAAGGGGACATCTAACTGCATCAACCAAAAGCGGGGAGAAATTAATGCGAGAAAGTACCTGGCTGGCTTTTAGCTTCTGCTGAATGGGACAATCAATCTCCATCGGCATTCACGCTGTTTGGGGGAGAATTTCATTCCGCCCAGTCAAGAGTGGTGCCGGTGCAAACCAGCACTTGATCAGCACAACTGGCAACTTGACCCCCCCCCCCCTTGAAAAATCAAGGGGAAGTTTCAAACGATGAATGCTGAATCAAGTACGCGCTTTCATGAGAAAGGGCGGGCAGGGGGAAGGTTCAATTTGGAAGAACCGTTGCTGCTTTATCCCAGGGGTGGTCAAACAGCGCCCCTCCAGATGCACAGGGACTACATGTCCCATGAGCCCCTCCCAGCATTTGCTGGGAGGGGCTCATGGGAATTGTAGTCCATGGACATCTGGAGGGCCGCAGTTTGACCGCGCCTGCTTTATCCTCTGAAACAAACCTATGTTGATTTTGCCTTGTAAATAAGTCTACCTTTCCCTTGTAGCAAACACACTAAGGCAAAATAGATCTAATTTCCCCCCCTGGCCCTTGTCCTCTTAACAGAAGCCTGACACGCAGACATTAATGAAGGGAAAAGTCAATCATCGCTCCACGTTAGTCCACTACGAATGACAGCAGAAACGGTGCCGATAAAGCCGCCACCTGTCTGAGGCTGGCTTGTCTCACAGAAGGCACTCTTGTGACTTTAACAACCTCTGGTGCAGGTAATTATTCTGTACTTACGGCAGAGTCTCAGACACGAGATGCGCACTCTGCCCAAAACCTATTGAGGTAAGCATTTTTTCCCCCTCGTAGCAAACACACGAAGAAGACCACAGAACAAAGGGGGGGGGGGGAGTTAAAAGAACAAATCTTCATTATCATAAATCAACAATAACACCAATATCACTACTCACTCATTTTGGCTCAAGAAGGCAGCAGATATTAAATTTCAGCTTGTCTTTTGGTTGGTATTCTCGATTACAATATCCACCACAGTTCACAACCTACTGGAGCAGGATATGTGCATAAAAATGTATTCAAGTTACCTTACAAACAGTCCGGGGGGGGGGAGATGGCAGAGGAGCACCTGATGCAGGTAGGCACACCAAACTGAGCCAGAAGGTGGTGGTGGGGGATCAACCCTGCCCCCGCCCCCTTAAATAACTAACTAGAGAAAACTGAAACCCAGGGCTCTAATGGAAAACTGACCACACCCTGGACTTTTTTTTTAATCACTAGCAACTGACTGGATTGCTCCCTCTTAGGTTTTTATTTATTTATTTTTAAAAAGGGAGGTTTACTGTTTTTTTCCCGATAAGGCACTAAATAGATGCGTTACATAAAGGAAAGATACGTTTAAAAAACCCACTTCTACAAATTCATTGGCTTTGTACCATTCGTAGGAAGCGGGATTCACTCCTTTACGTTTTTTTTTTTTAATTAAGAGAAATCTGCAAATTGGAGGTCCTGTAAAGCTATTATCAAGAAACTACTGGACAGAGGAGAAGACAAGTTGCAATACCGTAAAAAGGGGGAAGTAGGTTCCAGGAATCTATCGCTAGGGGGGAAAAAAGTTCTCTGTTTTTTAGGGTTTTTTTCTTAAATGGTGGAAAATTTCAAGTTCTGATCATCCTCTTTAAAATACATATAAATAGCGTTTAGAAGGATTGGAACTTTTAAAAGTGTTCGCAGGTTGTTCTCAGAGTCCTCCTCCCCCTTTTCCTCCCCCCCCCCTTCAAGTAATAGAAAAGTCACATAAAAACCAAGAGTTTATTGCCTTTTATATCTTTCATTTATGTTACCTTACTAGTTAGCATCTGGCAAAAAAAGTGGAATGACATCTCCTTGAGAAAAAAGAAAACGGTCACTCGATTAAAATTCCCCCTCTGCAAACCGTGCTCCATCAGGGGCTTCTATGTTCCATGGTGGGCACAGCTCTGGAGCTGTGCAGGACTGCCAACCTCCCAAGCTGCCAGGGTTCCTGTGCCTTGATCCTCAGGCCATTAACAGGGCATAATCACATCGTTGGGCTGCACTGTGCTGTTCTACTCAGCGAATGGCATCCTTTTCCTCCAAGGCAAGAGGTTCTTCTATCAGAGACCCCTGTTAGCTCAGCTGGGCAGCAGGGCGCAACCCCAAATCTCCAAGTCCATACTGATTTCTGCATATGATGCAGAACAGGACTAGGCAGTGCCCCCCCTCACGACCCCGTCAGTTGGCAGCCCTTTCAGCTATCAAGTAAAACCTATGCACAATCAAATCAGAGTCTAGTAGCACCTATAAGACCAACAAAGATTTATTCAAGGCGTGAGCTTTCGAGTGCAAGCACTCGAAAGCTCACGCCTTGAATAAATCTTTGTTGGTCTTCAAGGTGCTACTGGACTCTGATTTGATTGTGCTACTTCAGACCAACACGGCCGCTCGTTTGAATCTATACCTATGCACAAGTTAGAGAAACAGGAGGCTTCGCTCCCTTAGATACTTAACAGTTCCCTCCCTCTTTCTCTCCATAAATTCAATCTCTCATTCTCTCGCATTTGGATCACGTACAAAAAAAAACTCACCACGAGGGTTAACACAACCAACTGGATCGCGACACAATATCAAAATGTAAACAATAGCGTTTGTAAGACAAAATGTTTCATGAAACAAGAGAAGAGACTGCGCTGGGGCGAGGGGGGGGGAATAAAAATTACATGACATGAGCTGATTTGTTTGAAAGGGAGCAGAGGCCAGGACCTCAACACGGGAGGGGAAGCAAAGGGGATGGCCGAGAGCGAAGGGCAGTCTTCGGAAGAGGTACAGGGTTTGCTTCTAAAGTGTCGAGCATGACTCTTTAACCTTTTAATACATCACTGCAGCTGACAGGTTTCCATCTACATCTTGCCCGGTGCCTCTTTAGCGAGAATAAATAAAAACACAGCAACCAGAGGCAGACGACAGAGGGCTGCACACCATGCGCGGCTGTGCGCCCTCCATTTCTTCCCATGGGTAGGCAGAGCATGTGGATGGCTCAAACCCAGAGACTGCCAAAGCGGCTTTAAGTACAGAGACTGCATATGCTTTCCTTTCCTAATTAAGGTTCCGAAATAGGCTTTTGTGTCCAGCTGTGCCCAAGGAAGCCAGCTACGGTGGCCCATCAGGCGCAAGATAAGCCCCCTTTCGCAAGGGCAGTTGTGCAGGTCCCAAATGAGATGACTGGAGGCAAATTTGCTTAGAAGACAGAATTTCAGAGCTGTCGATTTCCTTGGCTCTACACAGGACGCCTGCAGAGACGCCCCAGTTAACAAATAAGGCCTAGCAAAGCCCCCAAGGCCCTTCTCCAAACCTGGCTGACCTCAGGTTATGAAGAGTATTTAAAACCTTATAGAGCAGGGGTAGTCAACCTGTGGTTCTCCATGGACTACAATTCCCATTGTAGCTGGCAGGGGCTCACGGGAATTGTAGTCCATGAACTTCTGGAGGACCACAGGTTGACTACCCGTTATAGAAAATTGAGCTTCCTCATACCACGTAACCAGGGCATTTTTTTAAAAAAGTCATTTATAAATTTATGAGATTATTAAGCTTTTTTTAAAAAAAAAATCATCTTAATTGATGAAGAGAACCAGATTAGCCTGATATTAAAAAGACAATTAGTAGCAATCACTCAGTCATTAAAAGAAGGCATTTTAATGGCTACTTATACTTTTATGGGCCCCATCCAATTAGCTGGAGAGTAGCGGTAGAAAGGGGTCGCTCAATTGGCCTCCAAGGGCCTGGGGATTCTGCAGAGTTCTGTCGAAAGATCATGATGGGACTTAGCTGCACAAAACCCTGATTGCGCAAGCAGGGCTTTCCGCATCTGTTTCCACACTGTGCAGAGACCTCCATGCGCTGGAAGGCTCTGTAAGCAAAGACACCACCAGCAGTGAAGCAAAGACACCACCAGCTCAGTTACAGCCCCCCCCCCCCAAATTTTTAACCATGCTTCCAATAATCCTAAAACACAAACACATGTCAAAAGAAATGGGGGGGGGAGTTAAAATCCTGATTCTGTAGGCAACGTCAATAAGCAGGGTGCTACAATCTGTTTTTGGGAAGAGATATAGAAATACCCCACTCGCCTCCAAATTAATAGGTCAGTCGTGAAGGGTGCATGCATGTATAAATAGACTCTTTCTCCTTTAAGAAGACAAAGAAAGAGAGGTGGGTGCCAATAAGAAAAACAAATGGCAATTTACATATGCACAAGCTCTTGGCAACTTAAGCAATTGAGTGTCATCTGTCCCCAACGGCAACCATGCAGCATTTGACACGGAACCAGTTCAGATTTGGGACAATTGTGTGACTATGGAAAGTAAGAACATTTACATCAGATGCAGTACTTCTGTGATGTAACCGGCTAGTCCGGTTCAGTCTTCCGGGCTTTCCCCCTCCCCCTACGACTCCTTTAATCTTCACTTCAACGTATTTCCCTTAACAGTTTTGTTTAGACATGATAGAGGCATTTGACCAACACAAGCACTGACACGTTTATATTAAAAAATAGTGCAAAATTTCAACATTTATATAAATAACTCTAAACCCCTGCTTTTGTTTTTTTAAATGTTTTTTTGTTTCTTTTTTTTCACCGTGTTCTCTTTTTTTTTTACAATGTAATACATGCGTTTTTTGAGCTGGCCCTCAAAAATTTGCCGTATTTTAATTCTAGTTCAGAGAAAAAACATCAACAAAATCCCCCATTTCTTTTTCTCAATAGGCCTCTTCTAATATAAAAATACTCCAGCTTCCCCAAACACACATACAGTTTCTCTTATTTTTAATATATATTTATATTTATATTTATATATATATATATTGCAGATCTTTAAACAAATGTGTTTTTTGTGCAAATATTTTTTCGTCTTTAAAGTTAAGTGAAATAAACAAAAAAACGTAGCATTCGCACACGCAGCTCAACTAGAAACAAAATGAAGGGAGGCAAGGTAGGGGAAAAAAAATAAAATAAGAGGACCGCTGTAGATTTCATTTAAAAAAAAATTTAAAAAAATTCTAGACAGAGCTCAACAAAGAAATGTTTTTTTTTGTTTTTGTTTTTTGCAAGCTTTGTTGGCGTTTGTGCATTCAGACCAAACATAACATGTAAATATTTATACTACACAAGAACGGAGAAGGGCGTTTTTTGTTCTGTGCGCCTGTTTCCCCGTTTCTCGCTATCTTCCCCCCTCCAGTCAACAAGAAGTGCAGAGTGTTTTTTTTTTGTTTGTTTCTTTTTTTTAAAAGGGGTGGCCTTTTTGTTTCTCTTTCTCTTTGTTCCATCCTGTTGTGCTCTCAAGGCTGCTGATTTGAGACGAAGGGTGGAGCCGGCCGCCCTCCAGTATCGAAGGCATCCCGCTGTTGTTCTGCTGGTGCTGATAAAACGTCGAGCCGGGGAAATGACCTATGACCTCACTGTACGTAGGGGGCGGGCCTTCCATCCTGCCGTTGCTCCCGTAACAGGTCGCGCTGATGCCCGAATTGCTGCTGGGAGGGCAAGGCCCGCCATACACGGAGTTATCTATCAGGTCACTGTCAAAGATGGTTCGGTTGGGAGGCGCTCGAACGGACTCCCTGTTGAGTTCCATCTGCTGCTCTGGATCCCGGAGCTGCAGTGTGCAGGGCCCCTGGTAAGGAGGGGGCTCTTCTCCATCGGATAGAGAGATGGTGGGCGGCAGGTCGATCTCGTGCTGCATATAAGGGTAGGTCGGCTGGAATCTGTTGAAGCGGTCCCTCTGCAAGAAGGATGGAACGGCCAGCCTGTCCGTTGGCCTCGGTGTGTAGACCTGCTGCTAGAAACAAGAGAAGGGACTGACTATCAAGGATTTAGAGTTGGCGGCAAGCTGCAATTCCTGCCAACGCTCCTTCAAGCAGAGGGGAAAAGGTTCTGAAATATTGCTCTCACCACAGGCAACTTAATTTCAGATCAAGGGGAAACCCAGAAGTGACACTGTACTTCTCTAAGAACTGTCAGGAACGATATGGTTTACCATAGAGCCATAGAGCTTCTAATGATTCCTAGAGCTTCTAATGATTACCATAGAGCTTCTAGTGATTCCTAGAGCTGCAATATGCTTCTTCCAGCAGTAATGTCAACCTGTGTAACAAGGGTGCACCCCCCCCCCCCTCATATGACTGCTGTATACTGAATCAGACAATAGGTCCATGGTCAGTATAGTCTACTCAGATTGGTAGCAACTCTCCAGGGTAGAGGTTTTCCACCTCACTTTCTACTCAACCTTTTTAACAGGAGACAATGAGGATCGAACCTGGGACTTGCTACATGCCAAGACCACATTCTACCGTTGACCCACAGTGTCTCACTCATCCCATCTCCTACTGGCTGCCAGTTACTGGGCTGGCAACCTACAGGGAGTACATTGGGTATATTTTCACCGTGCTCCTTACCTCTGTTACGCCATTTCCTGACACTGTGCTTTCTGAAGGCCACAAGCTTCCTTCCTAAAGTTGGAAAGAACGAGAAAAGAGATTTCCTTCAGTACAGGGAAGCTTTCACCCTTCAACCCTACTAAGTGTATCATACATGGCATGCTTTGAGTATTCAACGTGCTTCATGTACTTGTAGCAGCCCTGTGGGGTTTGCTGATATTCTCAACAGGCTCATCTGAAAGACTCAGAAGAGGGGGCTGCTTAAGAGATGCCTACGGAAGCTTGTGAACTGGGTTCTTCTGGGCTTCAGAGAACATATTCTTAATGGATCACGGGGGCTAAATGAACAGGGAAGATGGAAGGCACCATAAATGAAATTTCAAATTTACATCTACACTTTGAGACGCAAGGGAGCTGAGGGCGAGTGACTGGCCCAAGGTAAGTTTCATACTTCTGTGGGATTTGAACCCACGATTTCCTGAACGTTGTATTTCTAGTTGCGACACCACACAGAATTGGTTCGTACAGTTCTCATCTGGAGAAACAATTTTGATTCGCATCCCCCCCCCTCCACATGGAGCTAGTTGGGTGACCTTTGGCCAGTCTTGGTTTTCTCAGAGCTTTCTCAGCCCCACCTACCTCACAGGGTGTCTGTTGTGGGGAAAGGAAGGGAAAGCGATTATAAACCACTGTGAGTAGTGAAAAGCAGGGTAAAAAATCAACTCTTCTTTTCTAAAGGGAACTTCCATGTTAAGAAGCGGTAAAACTTTGAATACTGGTGCCAGGAGTCAAGGCCTCAGCCTCTCTGACAGCCTCTTCTCAACTTTTTTTTTACCGTTGAGAAACCCCGGAAACATTCTTCAGGCTCTGAAAAACCCCAGAAGTGTCCCGATCGTGCAGAATATAGTTGGGAAGCAGAGCTGTGGACACGCCCACCTGGGTCACCTCAACTTCCCACCCCCTCCCGATCCATCATTTGTCACGGGGGAGCGGATTGGCATGGCCATATATGGTCATATCAGTCCATAAACGTTTAACAAATTTAAGAAATATATAAAAATGATGAATTAACTCCCACCCATTCAGGAAACCCTTCCAGGGTTGTGAAGAAACCCTGGTTGAGAAAGCCTGCTCTGTGCCATGTTGTTGGCCCTCCAGAACAGGGGTAGTCAACCTGTGGTCCTCCAGATGTCCATGGACTACAATTCCCGTGAGCCCCTGCCAGCAAATGCTGGCAGGGGCTCACGGGAATTGTAGTCCATGGACATCTGGAGGACCACAGGTTGACTACCCCTGCTCCAGAAGACCTGATTGGCCACCATGTCAGGCAGGACCCTGGACCAGATGCATCACTGGTTTGATCCAGCGGGGCTCTTTTTAGGTTTGTATGATTAGATGCCCTGCTTTTTCAGGGTTCCAGACAGTATGACGAGAGAATTTTCATTTCTAAAGAATAAACACAGTCTGGGTCCAAGGCTTGTGACAGCAACCTCGTCTCCTTGCCAAAGCACATTCCTACGTTCGTTCCGGACATTTAGAACACTTGAAAAGGACCACGAAGGAGCCAAGGGGAGGGCAAAATCATGGCACAAATGTGTTGTGTTTGTAGTGGCCTTGTATGCCGGTCAAAATGCCTCGCAAATCCATTTTATCCTGATATCCAAACGTCCTGACTCTGCATGCAAACCTCCAAGCAATTCTACAACCGGTGGTGGTGGTGGTGGTGGCGGTGGTGGGAGGGAGGGAGGGAGGGAGGGAGGGAGGGAGGGAGGGAGGGAGACGAAGTGATTTCTATGGAAATGAGTTGGCCCAGATGCTTTCCCTCCTTCCTTCTCTTTTATAGCAAACCATGTCTCAGAAATACTACATATAAGATAAGGAGCGAGCGATAATGGACTGCCAAAGTTGATTTCATACAGTATATTAATTCAGTCGCAACGCTGGAGTGACGCCAACAATCCAGCGGGCTCAGTTCAAAAGTTGCAGGGAGCCGTAATTTCATGACGGTGGGTTGGATCCTATGGATTTGACCCATAATCAGCAGTGCTTCCTTCCCGTGCAAGTAGTTTTGCATCAGACATGGTTTTTCCTCTAGTACATCATTCCCTCGTGTTGGGGGAATGTATCCTTTATGGGAAGAAAGCTTTGCCCATAGTAGGACAGATATAACCCTGGGATTAGCATGACAATTCAGCCATGGGCTGGTCCCTCCAGACCCCCTCCCCGCCCAGGACTGAAATAATTAACCTCCCAATGTTATTGTTAATTGTTATTTATATTACACATGTGGTATTGTAAACTTTTGATGTTTTACTGAAAGTTGCTTGGATGTTACAGTCTGTATAACGTTCCATGTAAGTTATAAAATGTTCAATGTAAACTGCCCAGAGCTGCAAAGAAATGGGTGGTATAGAAATCTAAATAAAACAATAAATAAATAAATAAAATGGTAATGGTTAACTGGCATATGGTAACCCAGAATGTGGTTTGACATTGGTTGATCAGCCACAGGTTTTATCGACTCCTGTACCAGAGGCAGGATCCCTCTTTGTATCAGTCGTGGAGGGGCACGGATGGGAAGATGGGTCATCCTCCTCAAACCCGGTTCTCCAAAGTACAGCCTTTGTAACCACTCCTCCACACTGGAGCTGTACTTAGACTCAGTGACAGCCTGAAGCTGGCAGAAGCAGGCCTTGACCTCTTTACCGAACACAGGAGATGGCCTTATCCTGAGTCACACTGTCTTTCCCTGAGTCAGCCTTAAACCTGAATCAGACCATTATCGTTTTCCATTATGGCTGGTGGCAGCTCTCCAGGGTCTTGGGTCAGCTGCTTTCACATTCTCAGCTACTCAGTTCTTTTTGCTGAAGATGGCAAAGACTGAACTGGGGACTTTTGTACGCAAAGTGGCTGCCTCAACCACTGATCCAGGGCTTCTGTCGCCCTCAGCATGTGAGCAGCTCTTGAAATCATGCCTCCCTTCTTCATAGAATTCCACACAGCGCTGTTTCTGTAGCGGCAGTTGTGGCTTTTGGGGATTTCTGAATGTTCAAGGGCTGAGTTGGCCCTGGGGAACTAACCACAACCACCCTGCTCAGATTTTACCGCCTCTGCATACAAGCCTGTTGGGTTGTCTCTGAGTGGGCTGGGTCCATCTCTTCTCGGCCTTGGCCCTGGCCTAGCAGAACGCTCTGCTTGAGGAAATCAGGGCCCTCTGGGATTTCACACAATTCTGGAGGGCCTGCAAAACCAAGCTGTTCTGCCAGGCCTATGGTTGAGACCATAATAACAGAAAAAAGAACCTATCCTAGGCTATAATAAACAATCTCACAATGAATGTAACTAAACGTGTCTAATCTCTTCTTTTAATCGAACAACCAGTCTAGTGACTAGACTGCCCCGTACCTGTGAGCCAAAGGCCACATATATATTATTTAAATCCTGCCAAGGAGAATTGATCCTATTGAAGGACTTCATTAGCAAACATTAAGTTGAAAAACAACCACTGATGAAAACTCACTTGAAAACGGTTATGATCTGGAGGCCGTTTTGGTTGTTCGATTAAAAGAAGAGATTAGACACGTTTAGTTACATTCATTGTGAAATTGTTTATTATAGCCTAGGATAGGTTCTTTTTTCTGTTATTATACTCATTTCGAACCGTCCTTTTTTCTTATGGTTGAGACCAGGCAATAACACCAAGAAGTAATGGCCTCCCCACAAGAAACATCCACCAGTGAAGACCCCTCCAAACTCTGGCTCATTCTGCACCTGAAGGATAATGCACTTTCAGCGTGCTTTTGCAGCTGGCTTTTCCAGTGTAGAACAGGAAATTCTACTTCTAAAGCGTATTGGAAATGCAGAAACCATTGTGTGCAGAATCAGGCTCCATAGGAAATTCAATTCTAGGAGGAGGCTTTTAATTGAAAGATTGTATGATATGATTATGTATGATTTTATATTGTTGTTCACCTCCCCGAGCTGACAAGATGGGGGCCATAGGAACAAAATATTTATTTATTTATAACGTGGAGGAGAAGACTTTTGTCTGGGAGAGAGCAGGCCAGACTAGAGGAGAGGCAGCCAGGTATAAGACGCAAGGATGAAACTTGGCTGGCTCTAAGGCCTACCTGATGAGCGTCCAAACCAGACTTTCTCAACCAGAGTCTTGTGAAACCCTGGGGTTTCTTGATGGCCCTGGAAGGGTTTTCTGAATGGGTGGGAATTAATTTTTAATATATTTTTAAAATATATTTTTAAAATTTGTCATTGTCAAACATTTATCGGGTGATATGACCATTTATTGACCTGTTCCCCCGCAATGGCCAATTATGGCCCTGGATGTGGTGGGAAGGGGAGGGACCTGAGTGGGCATGTACACAAGTATGCTTTCCAAACATGTTCTGCGCATTCATGCACCTATGGGGTTCCTTAAAGCCTGTAGTTGAGAAAGGCTGGTCCAAACCAACAGGCACAAGAGGGAAGTGCTGTGAGACACATAAATGCTTGTTTTTCAGCGTTTCATTGTGGCAGGTTTACTAAGTGGTGAGTGTTTCACCATATCAAGCTTGCTGGTTCACATTTAATTCAGTTAAGTCCATCGCATGGACCCCTTTGCCAATCCAGTTATTTGGAGCACAGCTGATGTCAGCCTGAATACTCCAAATTGTCTCGTAACAAAAGTTCTCAACAAAACCATTTAAAAAAATCAGAAAACACTCCTAAGACCATAACCACATTTGGGGTGTGTGTACTGATTGGGTTTTATTGGGGATTTTATATTGTTTTATGCAACCCGCCATGAGTCCATGGAGAGCGGTGGGATATAAATTGAATGAATGAATGGATGAATGAATGAAGAAGCACGCAAGCAAGCAAGCAATTATAAAATGCCTGATCTTTGTGGCAAATGATAAAGCAATTAAACACGTCATTCAATTTTTGTGCGTGAGTAAAGAGCCATCAAATAGCATCTGACTTATAGTGACCTCAAAGGGTTTTCATGACAAGGGATAGACAAATGTGGTTGGCCATTGCCTTCCTCTGTATAGTAGCCTGGACTTCTTTGGTGGCCTCCCATATAAATGCTGACCAAGGACGACCCTGCTTAGCTTTGGAGATCTAATGACATCAGGCTAGCCTCGGTCATCCATGGCAGGGCAGATTGCTATTCTTTCCAATGGACACCCAAAGCCAATGACGTCATTCTACTCTTCCATTTCACAGCCTCACAACTGCCCTGTGAGGTAGATTAAGCTGTGCATGTGTGTGGCTGGACCACAGTCACCCAGTAACCTTCCATGGCAGAGTGGGGATTTGAACCTGGCTCTCCCAGATCCTCGTCTGACTACTAACGCCACGCTGGCTTTCACAGTTGTCTATCTATACATCCGGCTTACCCAGGTAGACAGTTTTCTGCCAAGAGGGAAAACGAATTGCTGAATGCCAGACTTTTAGGAGATGCCAGTGTGCCAATCTCCTACCGCATTACCATGTGCAAAGACATAACATGATGTACTAGAGGAAAAACCACGTCTGATGCAAAAGTTTGCAAGCCAATCTGAAGGCTGTGTTCCTTATCAAGGGTTCTGGCTGCTTGTCAAGTTCCCACATGTGATATTTGCACACATCTAAAAGAAGAAGAGGGGGGGGGGAAAGCATGTACACCCTAAAACAGAATTTCAAAAGCATCTCGAAACCTTCTGTTGAAATTCTGGCTCAGAGAGCACATCATTTTAATTTATTTGATACATTTCTATGACACCTTTCCACTGCTGCATTCAGGGCAATTGATAATCCAAAGTAAGCTCTGCGTAAAAGGCAAAACGGACAGAAATGGAAGAAGAAAAACAAAGCTAGTTTGGGCCTTCAGTTTTAGATGATGTTTATAAATGCAAAATGGAATGGCAGCGGCCACTGAGGATTTGTAGAGAGCATGGAGCGCAAAGGTAGCTGGCCCCGTAACACAGATAAATATGTACTTCTTCTTTTTTTCTTTTTTTCTTTGCCATAAACGCACAGCTGACATATGGCAACCCCATAGGGTTTTCAAGGCAAAAATCATTCAGAGGCGGGTTAGCTATTGTATGTCTCTACCCTGTTTTCCTGAAAATAAGACATACCCATAAAATAAGCCATAGCAGGATTTCTAAGCATTTGCACAATATAAGCCATACCCTGAAAATAAGTCATACCAATAAAATAAAATAAAATAAGATTTCAGGGAAAAATATGTTCACAGTCAGAGTAGTTCAGCAGTGGAATAGGCTGCCTAAGGAGGTGGTGAGCTCCCCCTCACCGGCAGTCTTCAAGCAAAGGTTGGATACACACTTTTCTTGGATGCTTTAGGATGCTTTGGGCTGATCCTGCGTTGAGCAGGGGGTTGGACTAGATGGCCTGTATGGCCCCTTCCAACTCTATGATTCTATGATTCTTAGATGTGGCAGGATTTCTGTTTTGCACAATATACGCCATAGAAGTGAAGCTGTGGCTGCAGTTTTATTCAGCACTGTGGGTCTCTCTCCCCCAGCATCAACCAGCAACAGTCTGTGGCAGAGTTGCAGCCGCTTCGGCATGCACTGACCCCCGAGGCAACCAGTGGAGGAGAGGGGCAGTGCTGGCACCAGCGCACCAGCACCCCTCCCCTCCACACTGTGGCGCTGGACACTCCAGTCTCTCTCACCCCACACAAACACCTTTGTTGATGGCCTCGACTTTTCTAAATACCAATAAGACACCCCCTGAAAATAAGCCATAGTGTAAGGTGACCAGATCTTAACATTCGGAAAACGGGACACCATTGACTGGGGGGTGGGGTGGTTCTTGATTAAAAATTTGGTCTATATGGAGCTACAAATATTTTCATAGAATGCATAGAATGCAAAATTAGTATTGCAGCATGTATTTTTAAATTTCAACAGAAGTATAATTTGCCAAGTGCCCCCAGATGTCCCTCCAAAAGTGGGACGATCTGGTCACCTTACCATAGTGTGTCTTCTTGAGGAAAAATAAATATAAGACAGTGTCTTATTTTCGGGAAACACGGCATGTCATGATCCTGGACTTCCTCGGTGGACTCCCATCCGAATGCTAACCAGGGCTGACCCTGCTTAGCTTCCCTAATCTGACAATATTCGGCTAGCCTGGTGCCATAGCCTCATCGACTTCCCTCCCTCTGAGGCAAGATTTTCCCTCCGTTTTCCTTTCCCTATTCTGGCTGAGCCACCCTAGTAATGTGTTTTCTTCTTTGCTGAGGAATTCTGGCTGTCCCACCCTATCACAGCATGATAGTTTGGCTGCTGGTTCAGCCCAGGAATCTGAGGGAAGGATCAGGAGCCTGCTTAAACAACTTAAATGGTCCTTAAGGAGTTTTGAAATTCAACAACTATAAAATATTTAATTTAACCTAGGAGGGAAAGGTCAGATGAAATCAGGGGTTGAAATGACTGAGGCAAAACCAGTACATGCACAGACTTTAGTTCTTATGTTTCAGGCTAAGGAGTTTCTTAAGCTTTTCACAGTGACTTAAATCTTTGTCGAGAGGCTTTCGTTGCAGTGTTTCCCCAAACTTTTCTGTAAATTTTCATGGAGTAAATTCTAACTCTTTTGGTTTCCAGAAGCCTGGTGCACCCGTTCAAGTACCAAACACCTTCTCCTGAAACACCAGTACTTGTCCTGAGTTTTTAACTGACTCTTAAGGTTTCTACGGGCAATTTCTTTCCAGACCAGACCAGAGATTTCTGCACTCTTCACAGCTGGCTCCCCATTTTACTGGGTAGGGAATTTTCCTCACTCTGTATAAGTTCTTTCCCTTCTCCTTGGCCCAAATGGGAGTCTTTGTTTACTTCCCAAACTTCCTTGCCAACTTTTCCCAGTTCTTCTGTCTGTGCTAAACTGTTCCCAGGCAGGGCTGAATTCCAAAACTGTCAGTACTTGTGTCTTCTCAGCTAGGGCTAAAATCAGACACAATTCAATCAAGGTAGAAATCTGTTTGAACCTTGCTCAGCATATAGCTTGCTCAAGGCTTTCTCTGCTCTGCTGAAGCTAACCAATCAGATTGCTTGGAGCAGCCTGTCACTCAAGGCTATCTGTTATTCTTCAGCTGTCTGCAAGGCATTTCTAAGCTTTTAAAAAATGCAGCCCATCACACCTGGGCTATCCAGTCTGGGCAACTACAGATAATTAAAGATAAGCCAGATCTGCAGTCTTTGGTTTTGTGCACTAGGGGGAGCTTTACCACCCTTTACAGGAAAAAGCACCAATACATTATAAAGAGTTGTTTTTTTATACCCTACTTTTCACCATCCAAAGGAGTCCTAAAGTGGCTTACAAATATCTTTCCCTTCCTCTCCCCACAACAGGCATGTCAGAGATGTTGAGAGCAACGCTCTGATTTTGGGAAAACTCTGTACTAAAAAACTCAGCTTCAAATGGTAGAGTTTTTGCCAAAAACCAAGTGTGCTCCCCCTCCCCCCCCCGAATGAGCCCATCATACTGATATAGATTACAATAGCACCTTTATGACCAACAAAGAGTTATTGGTTGGTCTTAAAGGTGCTATTGGACTCTATTTTTTTGTTGTGCTACTTCAGACCAAGACGGCTACCCATTTGAATCCAGCATGCTGATGTGACTTTAGGGAGACCTCAGAACACTGAGATATTCTTCCTGATCCCGGTGAGTGTGTGTGGGAGGAGTGAAGGGGGAGGTCTGGGGAGGGTGAGGATTGCCCCTAAAGGGGTTTTTTTTGGGGGGGGGATCTCCCTCTGATTTATGAAACCCCTAAAAGGGGAAGAGCAATACCAAAGCAGCAGTCTGGCATCCCTAACCACAATATCAATTCTTGTACAAAGCTGGAAGTAACGTCAACACAGCAGGGAGACACTCTAGACTCCTAGGAGAACTTCAGCCATCTCCTGCAGGTTGGGAGCCTTAGCTCTACTCCAAAACATGTCGGGAAGCCTACCCGCGCCAGAATTCCCTGCCAATGTTGTAAAAGCAGACAGTGAGCAGCATGTAAACAGTGTGAACAATCTGAAGAAAGTTGACCAGGGATGGGTGGCAGGTGGGAGGTTGTCATCCTGAAAAGAGACCGGAGCCGAGCAGACTACTTACTGAGGACAGGTTCTCCTCTCTCCTCCGCCCTTGGCTGTGCCGATTGATGAAGGACCGCGCGGAGAGCTTGTAGTGGTTCAGCAGACACGTGATGACCACCACCATCACCATCATCACCACCACGATTATGATTATCTGCACAAACTCCAACTCGGCTGCAAGAGCAAGAGAAGGGGATGTCACCTCATTTGGAAACGTCTGGGTGAGAATTCTACAGCGACGCTGCTATGCAAAGCTAATGGAGACACATCATTGAATGGGAGATCCAGATATCCAAACCCACAAAACCCCCAGGCACATCCAGGTTACGGAATGTAGATACAAGACAAATAGCCATGGAGGCTCATAAACTATTTGTTCATTCGTTCATTCATGACTTTTCTTGTTCGTTCATAAATTCATTCGTTCGTTCCTTTTCTAGACCGCCCCACCCTGCAAGCAGGCCCAAGGTGGTCTGCAATATGCATTTCACATACAGAACATTATAAAATCACAGTTTATGCCCCAGGAGGGCAGTATATAAATGTAATAAATAATTAATATATAATAAAAATTTGTAGTGTTCTGCTTCTTGTTTATTTATCAATCCGTCTGCCTCTTTGTTTGCATCTTAGTATTCAGGGGACTAGCCAGGGAACAACTCTCCCGCCAGCTCTGCACCTACCAATAACCCATTGAACTCCTAAAACTAAATACGCGACAACCAGGCAGTAGCAGCTGAACACCTCCCATGCAGTTCTCAGGTAAGGGTTGATCCATAAAGTTGCTTTGCTCTTCAATGCATAGTGCCATTTGCAGTTACCAAGGAATGGCAATTTCTTGGATTCTGAAGGGGTCAGGTGTACAGCTAGCTCTGTGGTCACTGTCAGGAAAAGATCTAGGCCGGGGTTCTCCAACATGGTTGCCTATGGGCAACATGGCACCTGCCATCACCTTTCCCAGAACTCACCAAACATTTTAGAAAGTAAGTGGGGTAGGGTTGCCAGCTCTGGGTTGGGAAATACCTGGAGATTTTGGGGGGTGGAGTTGGAAGTAGGTGGGATTTGGGGCAGGGAGGGACCTGAATGTTGTATAATGCTATGGAGTCCACCCCCCAAAGCAGCCATTTTCTCTAGGGGAACTCTTTAGTCTGGAGATGACCAGTTATTCCTGGGAAATCCCAGGTCCCACCTGAGAATTGACATCCCTAGAACCAAATGGACTTTTTGCTCTGCACAGCTTCTGTAGGCCACTGGAGATTTGATTGGTGATGCAGATTTTAAGAAAATGTTGCTTTGGCAGCACCTGCCTCCACAGTACAAGGACTGTGGAGCTGAAGGTCAGCTATGGCAGCCATTTTGTGGCTGGCTTGGTCTCCTGTGGCAGCCATTTTGTAACTGCACCCGCCATGATGTGTCAGAATCCCAAGGTGCCTGCAGGCTCAAAAATGTTGGGGATCCCTGATCCAGGCTTTCTCTATTAGGGCTAGCACATGTGGGCCCTTCAGATGACTAAAGTCCACTGGACTGATAGGAACTCTTCAGCTTGACTGGATTTGCACATTCAGAAATCTCACTACCTGTTGGTTCAATACAATCGGCTATCAAGTGCCAGCTCAGGCAAAACAATCCTGTTACATCAGGACAGCTTAGATCTTATTTATTTTATTTATTTACCCCTCTCCCAGACCGGCTCAGGGTTGTGTACAACAACAACAATGTAGTCAATTAATTAAACATTAAAATGCATTTCTAAAAACATTCTAAACCTTTAAAGCGTATCAGTGTAAACAGTACAATCCCTTTAGGTGTTTTCCGTAGGGTTTTTCCCTTGGGGGACTGTTTGATGTTATTGGACCATTGGCTCCAACCAAAAGGTCTGTCTCATGGGCCCTAAAGAACTGAGACAGTTCCAAAAGGGCCCCGATCTCCTCCTCTCCTTGGTGTCCCCTTACGTTAGGTGTTCTCAACCAGGGGTTCATGAAACCCTGGGGTTTCTTGATGGCCCTGGAAGGGTTTCCCGAATGGGTGGGAATTAGTTACATGTTTTAATATATATTTTAAAGTTGTTAAATATTAATACAGTGATATAACCATATATTTTATTTGTTTCTCTATTACAGGGGTAGTCAAACTGTGGCCCTCCAGATGTCCATGGACTACAATTCCCAGGAGCCCCCTGCCAGCATTTGCTGGCAGGGGGCTCCTGGGAATTGTAGTCCATGGACATCTTGGGGGCCGCAGTTTGACTACCCCTGCTCTATTACAATTATATACCACCTCCCCTAAGGCTCACGGTGGTTCACATGGAACGAAAACAAAGAACAACACATCGAACTCCGTGACTATATTGAATAAAGGTAACAGTAATAATAATAGCAATAAACAGAGAAAATATCATTCTAACAAATAAACATTAAACAATCTAACAGACCCATGGTTGGTCAGCGTATGGGTTCAAGGGAGGGACATTCAGGAGCCCAGTCAACGTTGTTTAGCTTTGGTCAACCTCAACCAAATGCCTGGTGGAGGAGCTCCCTTTTCCAGGCCCTGCGGAACTGTTTTAAGTATGGTCATATTGACCTGCCCCCCCTGCCCAAATGGCCAATGATGGGCATGGAAGGAGTGGGAAAGGGAGGGTCCCCAGGTGGGCATGTACTGAGCTATGCTTCCCAGCCATATTCTGCACAATCAGGCCACTTCTGGGGTTTCTCAAAGACTGAAGAATGTTTCAGGGGGTTCTCGATGGTAAAAAATAAATAAATAAGAAAGGTTCTGGTAGTCAAACTGAAACTTCAGTTGATTAACCCACCAACTGAGGCTTGTGTTGACATCCAGCCTTTTCTCTCTCAGGGAAATGACTGTCAAGCGCGCAAAGAAGTCTTCTATACCATGCACTTTAAGCCCCACAGCCTAAAGAACATCTCAACCAGCAGCTGACCCCCCCCCCATTGCAAACCCTCCCTTGTGCGCCTAGCAAAGTCACTGAATGACACACAACTGACGGATACCAAAGTCTCGCCCTTCCGTTGGAAAGGGGGGGGGGAAGGGAAGCAAAACAAAACAAAAAACCCACTCAGGCTTTTCTTAACCTTCGCTGATTCCCGGTGGCATCCGCATACCAGACTTCCAGACGTAATTTAATTCAGTGCTCCAGTCAGCCAGCTGGCAGCAGCAACTTGAATGGCTAGAGCTGGCACCGAAGAGCATTGCAATAAAAAAACAAAAAGAGGGAGGGGGGGAAGGGATACAAACCACGCAAACCGAGCAAGAAAGCGACAACCGGCTACTAGTTAGCTTTCGTTTGGCTGGAGGAGGTGGACATGTTCAGCGAGTACAACACTGTGGTCAGGAGGATCCAGTTTCACAATCCCTGCAGGAGTGTGGCGGCAAGGATTTGACCCCACAGACATAGCCCCCTGTTGTTTGATAGGGATGATTATTTTGAAGATTGGGGGCCAAAAAGTCCAATAGCACTTTAGAGACCAATAGGTTTTTTGAGGTAGAGTCAAAGCTCCAAAGGGTCTCTTCAATAACTCATACTCGCAACATCTTGTTGGTCCCTGAGGTACTACTCGACTCAAATCGAGCTGTTTTGCCGAGACCAACATGGCCGCCCTCCAAAATGATTATATTCCCAAGCGGCTCTTGCCCCAGGAGGGTCTATTCTGCAAGCAGACATCGCAAGCCCTGCTCGGGTGAAACTATTGCCTGTCTGCAGGCCAAGGGATTAAGGCTGCCAAACAGAGAGGCTCACCTCGAACAGAAAGCGGTATGGGTTCCCCTCCTGTGCGCTATTAAGCCAGGCTCAGGGGGGTTTGCTGGGAATCGGCCAAGGTCACAATCTGGAGACGGGGTTTAGCCTCTGAAACCGTAACCGAGGAGTGGAAGAGTTTTCATTGGCACAGCTATCTCACAGATGGGCCGGGAGGGGAGGGGGGCTGGAAAGGAATGTGTGTTACGGTACATCGGTAGCCTATCGTTGGTACGTAGCCACAGGGGGGGACAGCGTGCAGCTCACATGGTGCAAATGTGCGTATTCTTTGGGACCTTCAGTGGAGTGATTCAGACTGGCTGTAATGACAGTCGACACCTGGAATGCACCACAAAACCTCCTTCTCAGCACTGTCGTGCGGAAAGATAATAGCCAGATGTCACAGTGAACGCACACCCCATCCTTTGGGTTACAAATGGCCCGCTTCCAGTAGGGGATTCCGGGCTGTCAGGGTCCGGGGTTTCTTGTTCCTTCTCCGCCACGATGTCGGGAGCTGAAGACCAGGCCAGGAAAGATAGTTCTCAGGATAGGCAGCGTCTCAGAACGGAGTCCTGTTGAATGACTTGCATTCAGGACTCCCGGGTTCAGAATAGTTTCCTCACTATGCTGAACCCCGCCTCCTCACAGACGCCGACTGCCCCATTTAAATATCTTTCCTCTCCTCGTCCCCACCTCCCGAGCCCTCAAGAACCTCCCACCAGTTCTTCCGGGTACACCTGTTCTTCATTATCTGTTCTGCCCTCACTTTGAGCCGGGCGCGACCAGTCTGTCGGCGTTCTTCGTTTCCTTTCTGTTCACTTTCCTCCTTTGTCTCTCCCGCGTATGGGTCTGTGGCCGCTGCCCCCTGTTCCCGAGAGACTGCTAGTCTGCCTGTGGGGAGAGGATCTTTGGCTGCAAGTCGGGCCATTCCCGACAGGGCTGCTGCTGATGTTTGTGGCAGGAGGAAGGAAAAGGATAGGGACTGCCTGACCCTCAAATTGATATAACTTTCAGGATATATTCTAGGAATTTCCCCTTCCCCCCATCTCTATGGCTTTTGCCATTTGGGGGAATTTCTAGAGCGTCATCCCGAAGTGACTTCTGAGTCAGATACGACTCTCCCCAGGCTGTGACAAGAAAACTCCTGAGGGCTGTGGACAGGGGCCCAGCAACTCTACTCATCCTGCATATATGTACATACTAGGGATGCCAATCTCCAGGAATTGCAGCTTATCTCCAGATTACAGAGATCAGTTCCCCTGGAGAAAATGCATCCTTTGGAGAGTGAACTGTATGCCTTCTACCACAGGGTATGACCTTTACCATAGATTCAAATGGGTAGCCATGTTGGTCTGAATAAATCTTTGTTGGTCTTAAAGGTGCTACTGGACTCTGATTTTATTGTTTTACCATAGAGTTTTTGACCAAATACCAGAGTGTCCCTGTGTTACCATTAACATGCAGATGTCACTTTGGGTGCACACTGGAAGTGATGCATCCAGCAATGCCAGTCTAGGGCTCTCTTCGCTCCCGTTAAGTCTCTCCGCTCTTTGCTGGTTGCCAGGGGCTACCTGGCAACCAGAGAAGTAGCTCTCACCCCTTCATCATCTTCGTTGGCCTCTTCTACACATTTTCCAGTTCTGAACTGCATGCAGTATTCCAGGTACAGGAACATCTGACAGAGTTTACTAAAATGCTAAGATGGAACAACTTCCCTTTCCCTCTAGGACATAGAGTGACCTTCCCTAGCCGCCGGGTCCAAAGCTGCAATCCGAAGCAGTCAGACCTGATAACTTGGTCCCTCTGCTTTTAAGCAAACAGAACACTTTCTGGAATAAATAACTCCAATGAGAGATTGGCAAGGTAAAGGAGGGGTGAGAACACTTAAGAAAAGGCATCAAATGCCACTCAGTTATGCTAACTATTTTTATCCAAGCTATGAACAGAGGAAAAGCCATGGAAACCATTTCTTTTTCTTTCTTTCTTTTTCTTTTTTTTGCTGTTGCAAAAATCTGCTCTTCGTTTGTAGTCAAAAAACAAGGCCCCTGCGCAGAGGACAGCGTATCACTTACTTGGGCAAAAGGTGGGAGAAAATCACTGGAGAGATTTCCTTCTGGCAGCTCAAGATGGTGAAGGGCCAATGAAAGCATATAAATTCCCAAACACATGGAAGGGCCACCGCTGACTCAAACACAGAGGCTTCTAAGTGACAGCTCCCGTGTCAGCCCTGGGATGGGCTTCAGAGATTTCCTGAGCCTCTTCCCAGGGCACCCAAAAGAACTCCAGTAACCATGAACCTCGTAAAAAAAATTATTTGCTTCTTTAACTTTGCATTAATTATTTTTGTTTTCACATATTCCCTCATCTGGACTGTCATATATACGTAGGGTTGACAGCTTTGGGTTCAAAAATACCTGGATATTTTGGGAGTGGAGACTTGGAAGGATAAAGTTTGGGGAAGTGAAGGACTTCAGGGGACGCTACAGACTTTACTCTCCAAATCAGCAATTTTCTCCAGGAGAACTGTCATCTGGAGATCCTTCCTTCCTTCCTTCCTTCCTTCCTTCCTTCCTTCCTTCCTTCCTTCCTTCCTTCCTTCCTTCCTTCCTTCCTTCCTTCCTTCCTTCCTTCCTTCCTTCCTTCCTTCCTTCCTTCCTTCCTTCCTTCCTCCCTCCCTCCTCACTTATCAATCTTATCACACTTTTAATTTATCAAATTATTTCTTTCATTTACAGAATTGAATGCCACTCCACTTTTCCCACCATCAAACCCTGAAGAGCAGCTTACTTTTCAAACAATATCAAGAATATGTAAATAACTCCTGTGACATCTTCCAGAAACCAGGCATCTATCCCAAAAGCTTCTGTCGCACGCACATGCTCTCATGAATCCCAAACTAAAATGGAATTTAAGCTCTGTGCAAGATTAAAAGTCAGCCTTAAACTTTCCTCCAAAAGGGCAAGACATAAGGCGCAGCCTTGTACGCAGAAGGCCCCATGTTCAATCTCTGGCACCTCGTATTAAATGATACGTTCTGTGGCCAAGGTTGCTACTCTGAGTTAGGAAATAAGGGGAGATTTTGGGGGTGAACCCTGAGAAGGCTAGGATGGGGGGCTGACTCCAATGGGGTACAATGGCATAGAGTCCACCTCCCATTTTCTCCAGGTGAACTGATCTATATTGCCTGGAGATTAGCCAGGAGAGTTCCAACCACCACCAGGAAGTTGGCAACTCTAAGCATGACTGGGAACATAAGTGATACCCTCTCCCCCCAACAATCAGTCTCGGTAGGCAACAATGGCTTGACTCAACCTTTCTCAACTTTTTTACCAATGAGAAACCCCTGAAACATTCTTCAGGCTTTGAGAAACCCCAGAATTGGTGTGATCATGCAGAATATGGTTGGGAAGCAGAGCTGTGGACATGCCCACCAGGGGCCCCTCCAGGCCCATCACTGGACGTTTGGGGAGGGGTGGGTGAGTCAACATGCCTATGTACAGTCATGCCACTTACAAAGATATATGTAAAAATTAATTAACTCTCACCCATTCGTGAAACCCTTCCAGGACTGTCAAGAAACCCTGGTTGAGAAAGCCCGGCTGAGACAGACCAGTGCTGATTTAAGCTCAGTTCTCGTTACAGGGAATGCATGCACCTCCTGCATATATGTGCATTTATCTGTTGGTAAGAAAGATGCGTCTTCACTTTGCAACTGAAACCTGGAACCGGTACCTGGATAAATGAGGGGTTTGTTTCACATGTTCAACTAAGGCACTATTCACAAGTGAAAGCCTGTATAATCCTTGTTCAGTGTACAGAGGATTATTCCATGCACATATTAAAAACATCTAATGTACATTGTACACCATACAAGTGTTCTCTGTAACTTGTGAACTGGGCTTTATTCTAAAGCAAGTCTGTATGTTTTTGTAACCACAAGCATGGGTTCTTCTTGTTCTACCATGTTGAACCTGATACATGATAAACGTCTTTTTTACTAGCCTCCTAGAGATTCACATGCTACCTATGTGAAGAGATATGTTCCTAACGACCAATCTACAGATCACTGGCAGTCTTCAAGCAAAGGTTGGATACACACTTTTCTTGGATGCTTTAGGATGCTTAGGGCTGATCCTGCGTTGAGCAGGGGGGTTGGACTAGATGGCCTGTATGGCCCCTTCCAACTCTATGATTCTATGATTCTAATCTAGCATCTGGCCTATGGGTTTTGTGTTCAAAGGCAGAAGGTCTCACAGAGCACATTAACAATGCAATCCAAAACAGAAACACATCATTCCAGTGATGGAGAAGGGTGCAGTTCCGCTTAGGATCACAATGTTTAGCAAATGTATATATGTGTGGATTTTTTGGGGGGTGGGTGGGGGTGGGGGAGTGTTACTAAAACCTGCTCTCCAGAAAGGCTGCAGCTGAAATATCAGTTTAGTACTCAGAAGAATCTACAGACTCCAAGTTTTGGGTTTTGTTTTGTTGTCAAGATTATGGGGAAAAATTGGCAGAGACATTGCCTCTCAAGTACTTGTCTCCTTCCCTCGTGCTGGGGTGCCCATCCACAATCTCTGCGCATCATGCACAGGCTACGAAAATATGGGCGTTCATCATCTTGTTTGCTTCCACATCTCCGGCACCTTTCCCCAACTCAAGATGCTACCAAGAGGTTCCCAAGTTGAGAAGGGGCTGAAGGACACAGTGGAAAATTTGCCCAGCAACACTGCATGGCTCTCCGTCTGCTTGCCACACACACTCTCTCTCTCTCTCTCTGGCTTTTCAGCACTTGAAGCCCATGTGCTGCTCCCCATTGAGGGAGTATCATAGCGTGCGCATATTGTTCCGCACATCTCCATATCCCTGCCGCAGCCTCTCACTGGGGATTGTCTGGAAGGCCTGTAAACAAACAGAGGCCTTTAAATCCCCTTACCACCACCACCACCACCACCTCCAAAACGGGGTGAGGAAGGGGGGAGAGAAAAAGGCAGAGCTTTCCTTTGTACTGTAATGAGATACATGTCCAAAACGTGGCACTGCGGGCGTGAAGGTTGGAGGGGATGAAGTGGGAACGACAAAGCCCAGTGGCACACAGGCCTCGTTCGAATGTTTAGCCCCTTTTGGGGGCGGGGAGGGGGGGGGGAGGAGGAGAGGGATATTCAAGGGCTCTGTTTGTAACAAAGACCCCTCCCCGCAGAAGCAAAAAGGCCGAGAGGCCACCAAATGCATGGCTTGCTGGGGCCTTTTGTCTCATCGCAGCCACGAGGGTTAAAGGTAACAGGAACCCGACTGGGGGATGGAGGGGGGTGGGAGGAGAGAACAGCCCCCTTGTCCTTGTGTTAACTGCTTTCGCCCGGGGTACGCTTGGCTGAGTCCTAGACAGCTTCGAGCTCTCTGGCAGACAGACAGAGAGCCTCAAGGGTGGAGTTCGGGCAGGCAAGTTTTTGGCAGTCGCATCACGCCCCGCCGGGCCAGAGAGAGGCCATTCACCACCGTCTGCCTGGTGGGAGAGTCGCGGGGGAGGGAGCAGCAGAAGTTCACACAAGAGCCCCATGGATATGTTGACTTCCCCTCCTCCCTCCCTCCCTCCCCACTAGCCCTCTTCTACGACTGACTGTCTGCCAGGGGTTCCCACAGACACTGTCTGCAGGCACACACATGCACATTTATGTATTATGTAGGGTTCCAGGGGTGTGTGTGTGTGGGGGGGGGGTGAATTGCTAGATCCAGGATGGGAAACTACTGGAGATTTGGGGATGGAGCCGGGGTGGGTTGGGGTGGCTAAGGGACCTCAGTGGGGTGCAAGATCATAGGGTCCACCCTCCAGGGTGGACCCTTCAAGCAAAGGTTGGATGCACACTTTTCTTGGATGCTTTAGGATGCTTAGGGCTGATCCTGCGTTGAGCAGGGGTTTGGACTAGATGGCCTGTATGGCCCCTTCCAACTCTATGATTCTATGATCTCTGTAGTCTGGAGATGAGCTGCGATTCCAGGGGATCCCCATATGTCCACCCACTTACAATCTGTCAAAACGTCAACTTGCCAACTTCAAGGTGGTACCTAGAGGTCTGCTATTACAATAGATCTCCGGATCACCAAGGTCAGTTCTCCTGGAGAAAATGGCTGCACTAGAGGGCGGACCCTAGAGCGCTATATCCTGCTGAGGTCCCACCCCTCCCCAGCCGCCACCCCACCCCAGTTTCCAGGTCATTCCCAACCCTGGACCCTAGGCATCACCCAGAATATTCCTTTCCCTACAGTCTAGAATAAAAGTGCATGATTTAGCTACCACATACATTTGTTTAATTCATTAATTCTGTACAGGATAATCTTAAATTTGAGCTATCAAGTAGAAGAAGAAGAAGAAGAAGAGTTGGCTCTTATATGCCGCTTTTCTCTACCAGAAGGAGTCTCAAAGCGGCTTACAGTCGGCATCCCTTTTCTCTCCCTCCCCCACACACCCTGTGAGGGAGGTGAGCTTGAGAGAGCCCTGATATCACTGAAGAAGAGTTAGTTCTTATATGTCGCTTTTCTCTACCAGAAGGAGTCTCAAAGCAGCTTACATTCGCCTTCCCTTTCCTCTAAAATAAATAAATGCCCCCCCCCCCCCCACACACACTGCTTTATACATTGGGACATTCAGGGAAAGTCTGAGATGCTCAGCTTTTCTTTTACAAAGACACACACAGAACCAGCGTTGCCATGACATAATGAGCATCCGGGAGACCAAGGTTCGAATCCCCACACTACCATGGGTGTCCTCGGGCCGGTTGCACACTCTCAGCCTATCACTGTCACGCTAAAACAGAGGAGCGGAGAATGACGTAAAACCACTGAGCCAAGCCCTGCTCTCCTCAGGCTCCACCTATAGAATCATAGAGCTGGAAGGGAACTTTGGGGCTATCTAGTCACAATGCAGGAAACTCACAACCACTTGCCCATCCACAGTGACCTCAATTCCATGCCCGGCAGAAGCCGCTGTGCATGGGCTGGTGTTTGGTTGATTGCAACCATCATCTACAACTAGAATGTACAAGACAAGCCAGCGGCCAATAACTGCTATAGCACGACAAAGACGCAACATCGAACGAGACCTGGACCCGGGCAAAGTGCTTCCTGCCAGTGAAAACAGCAGAAGCGGTGAAGAAAAGGAAAAACTTTTTGTTGCTTGGCCCTACACATCTGGTCCTCCTTGGGTCTTTCCCCCTTATTTCCTCTTTATTATTTCTTCTTTCCTTTCCTGATTGTGCTGTCTGGTTTTAGGAGGTAGTAAGGGGGTAGTTCGCGTTCCTAATACAATTATCCTGCAGCAGGGGACCCCAATTTAGCGTTTGTAGAAAGTGGTGGGGCCAGGTGGGGGGTTTGCATAGCAAGGTTTCTAATTGGCAACTGGAGATTTGATTGGCTGCCCAGGTTTGTAAAAACATTGCTTTGGCACCCGCTACCACCTCAGCACAGGATCTCCATCATGCAACTTAAGGTAATCTGCAGCAGCCATTTTGTGTGACTGGCTCTGCCTCCTGCGGCAGCCATTTTGTGACCATTCCGGCCACACTGTGGCCATCTTCAAATTGCGTTTGTATCCCGCTTTGCAAATTGATTTTTTTTCCCTGTCATTTCAGACAGACCTGTTTTAGTAACCAACTCTAAGCAGACTTTATTATCCTGTTCATACAAACCTGCTCGAATCAGGTTAGCAAAGCATGGCTGAGCTACTTTTGAGGAAAACTGTTTTCTTCTGTTTTCTACTCCTTCACTGAGCTTCTGAATTTTGGTCGAATATTCCAGAAATCTATCTTGCGCGTATATAAGATATGTTGTGTATATTTTATTTATTCTTCTGATTTCTAACCTGCCACTCCCGGCCTTTGGGGAGGAGGCGGGTAATAAATAAAAATAAGTGAATAAATAAGTGAATAAATAAGTGAATAATAATAATACTAATAATAATACTAATAATAATACTAATACTAATACATTAGTATTAGTATTATTATTAGTATTATTATTAGTATTAGTAGTAACTAATAATAATAATGCCAGCTCAAGGTGGCTTGCAACAGTTTAAATTACAATATTACAAATAACAGTAAAACCTAAAAATAACCTGATATTATGAAATACATCCTAACAGCATTGACAACAATCCCGCAAGTAACTCGATGTTCTTACTAACAGCACAGGGGTATTTTGGTTTAGGAAGGGCCCAAAATGACACTGAGGTACAGTCAGTATAGTTATTTCGCTCTTAGCTTAGGCCTTTTTTTAGCTGAGCTCATTGTGCAAGTGGCCAGCCTACCCCCTACTTCAGGAGGCCCTGGAACCTGAGAAGGTAATGCCTGACCTAACCCACCGCACAGTTTAGTTTTGTGTGGATAAAAATTAGGAGAGGGGAGAACAGTGTTATAAATTGCCCTGGGTCCTCACTGGGGACAGAAGTGAGTTATAACTATCTAAATAAACCAACTGTTATTACAGTACATAGGATAGTCTAGCACGCTGAAGTTCAAAGCTTGGGTACAAAATCTTTCATTACAGATTTATAACGAGGTACTTTTAGGAACTGCTCATCAGTCCGTTAAAGATTTGGGGATGCCTCAGAATTTCTGGTGAGGATATCAATGCACAAATAACACAAAGTGCAAAAGGGGAAAAGAGCCTTTCAGGGGACAGAACTGAGCTGCATCATTTATTATTCTGTTCATGCCTATTTATATTTTCTCTACCAAAAAAAAAAAAAAATCACCGCAACTCATTTTATATCTGGCTTCCCCTAATCATTGTCACTTTTCAATTAGAGGGGACCTCATTCCATTTTTCTTTGTAATTTTCCCCGGGGACGAGTGATAGATACACCAAGCTCTGTGTGACGGGTAAACGTAGCTTCGAAATGCAAAGTAAGGTCACACTAATTTAATTTAGCATAATTTTTTTAAAAAAAAAACCTCCTGAATACATTTCAGAAGGCAGGTTCAGACGCTGCGTCGAGGTGACACAACCTGGTTCCTTTGTATGTTCTGTCTAGACAAACACTGACAGTCTGGGAAACCAAGCAGCCGAGCAGCCGGAACAGGGCGCAATGCATAGATTGCTTTGCAAATAAACATTTCCCCCCTACCTTACACATTTCCCATAAGCTTAAGTTATCAGTTTTAAGAACGGAGTGGAAACATTCATCTATCACTAAGGGCTGTCTGTACTCCTACGACGGTCTCTGGAGCCTCACAATAGCCAGTTTTCTTCAATTATGGCTGTAAACCTCAAACCGCTTACTCCGGTGGGACTTGGTGAGGTTTTTGCAGAATATTGCGGTTCCTGCCTTACAGTGCGGTGCTGCGATCGCAGTTTTGACAGTGCAGTTCGGCCAGCACAAAAAGTGTTTCGCTGTTCATTGCACGTGTAGCCCGCTGCAGACCCACATGTTGGCACAAGCTTAAGCACCACAGCCCAGGGTCACAAGATCATCTAGTCTTCTTATGTTTTACTGAAATGAAGCTGGCCTCTGAACAACCAGTGGCTCAGAGGTAGAGCATCTGCTTGGCAAGCAGAAGGTCCCAGGTTCAAGCCCCAGCATCTCCAGTTAATAGAATTGGGTGGTAGGTCATGGGAAAGACCGCTATGGGAGACCACAGAACACTGCTGCAAGTCAGAGTAGGTAAGAATGACCTTGATAAACCAAAGGTCTACCTCAGCATAAATATAGCTTCAATCCAAGGTTTCAATCCACAACGAGAGGAGAGACACACAGCAGCAAGCCTGCCTTTAATTAACAGCAGCAGTGTTGATCATAAATTCAACCCATCAGATGGAAAACCACCGAACGATATGGGACAACAGGTTTCAAAATCCAAATTTCACTACAAAAAGGATGTGGACAAAACTGAGAGGGTTCAGAAGACAGCAAAGAGGATGATCCGGGGCCTGGGGACCAAGCCCTATGAAGATAGGTTGAGGGACTTGGGAATGTTCAGCTTGGAGAAGAGGAGGTTGAGAGGGGACAGGATTGTTCTCTTGAAGCATTTGAAAGGTTGACACCTAAAGGAGGACAGGGAAAGGTTCCTGTTGGAAGCAGAGGAGAGGGCCCGGAGTAATGGCTTTAAAGTTCATGTACAATGGTACTGCCTAGATATCAAGAAAAATATTGTCACAGTAAGAATAGTTCTAGCGTTTTCTTGGCAGACTCAACACAGGGTGGTTTGCCATTCCCTTCCCCAGTCATTAGAGGGCGTCACCCCAAGGGTCAGACATGACTCGGTGCTTGCACAGGGGATACCTTTACCTTTAAGAATAGTTCAAGAATGGAATTAGCTGCCTAAGGAGGTGGAGAGCTCCCCCTCACTGGTGGTGTTCAAGCAGCAGCTGGACAGATACGTATCCTGGATGCTTTAGGCTGATCCTGCATTGAGCAGGGGGTGGGACTAGATGGCCTGTCTGGCCCCTTCCAGATCTACAATTTTATGATTCTAAGAGAGGTGATTGGATAAAGGGGTCTGGGGCAGTGATGCTTTGTATTTTTGGTGCTTGGGGGGCAACAGTGGGAGGGCTTCTCGAGTCCTGTCCCTGCTGGTGGACCTCCTGTTAGCACTCAGGGTTGGGCTACTGTGTTACACAGACTGTTGGTCTGGATGGGAGGCTGACCTCATCCAACACGGTTTTCCTTACGTTGTTGTGTTCATAAGATTATTATGCCCACAGAAGGTGGGGAGTGGCCAAGCAGAGAAAGGTCACCTTTTACATATTAAGCAATTTGGAAACTTTGACATCAGTAAAGTTTTGTTCAGAACAGCAGCAATGGAGAATAAAGCAACAGGAGATTGCTACTTCAACAAAGATTCGATATCCAAATAAAAAACTGGAAGAACATGCTACAATAATGCGATCTAGAGATTTCAGATCTCCCCAAATAACAGTTCATCTCCAGACTACAGACATCAGTTCCTATAGAGAAAATGGCTGCTTCAGAGTGTGAACTCTTTGGCACCGTACTCACTGAAGCCCTTGTCTCACTCAATCCCCAATCTGCAGAAATTTCCCTACATGCATCTGGCATTCCCACCCCCATGGCTAGTTAGGGGGGGACCTGGCTACCCTAAAGTGATTGACTGTGTTTGTGTTTGTCTGAGTACATAAAACTGATACTTAATGCAAATATTAAATTCCTCGTCCAAATTAGATATGAAACTCGAAAGGCAACGCTTTATCCTAAGCCTAAATAAGAACCAGGAAGCTGTCCTGGCTGGTAATGTTCAGTGCTAGGGTATTAAATTGTCCTACCCCTTCCTTCCAAATTAAGACATTTCTAGAAATCCTAAAAAATCCAAACTTAGAAGAACAAACGGTTCGTGTGCTGCAGTGCTTTGAACGCAAGAAGATAGAGAGGTAAGGCGGGATCGAAGTTTCCTACAGAAATTTTTAAAAGAAAGAAAGAAAGCTGAAACTTGACCTATTAAACTCCCCCCTCCGCTGGCTAAGAGGCAAGCATATGCAAGCGCTGGTAACGTCTGGGCTCCCGGCTGCCCATGAAGGTACCGGGGTGGGAGGGGGAGGGCAGAATGTCTCAAATTTATGAAAATCTGATCTTGTTAGCCCGTGCAATCTGTGTGACGAGGCAGAGGGAACCTCATTGTCATTCTCACCAACGCACCCCAACTGACATGCCATGCAACGGGCTTCGCCGTTTCATTTATCTCGGCTCCAAGCGCCAGGCCCGGCCAAGGTTTTCCTCCTGATTTGAATGAAGAGCTGCGTCTTTAGAACTGCAAGCCAAATTGAAGCAGACACTTAAACGAATAACTTGGCGAGCGCCTTCACATGCTGTAGCCGTCGAGCATTTGCAGCCAAAAGAAAATTGACTTTGTTTCTTTCTATCTCTTAAGAAGAACACACACACACACACTCTCTCTGAAAAAGAAGATTTGGCTTTCTGCAGCCGTCCAAGAGAAAGGTGAAAATATGCCACTTTGAAGGCTTCCCAGTCACTTGAGTCAAATGGTCTTCCTACATTACGTTTGGGACTCACAGACAAGTTGACGATACCTTTCTTGTTCAGGTTGCCAGACAGGCCAAAGACGGCAACCCCTGTGAGAAACTGGGAGGCGGCACAGCCTGGTGTGCCAACACCCTGACATCACTTCCCGTAAAAATGGTGACATCATGAGATGCTCTAGAATTGATGTTTCTGGTCTTGCCGTAGAGTTTTCGTAAATTCTAGAGCATCTACTAAGCCCCTTCCCCGTTTTTACTGGAAGTAATAGTAGCATGCCTGCACGCACCCCGTTTTCATCTAGGATTGTTGACTCTGAGCTGGGAAATTCTTGTGGGATTCTTTTTTTTTGGGGGGGGGGGACCTGGGGAGGGTGGAGTTTGGGGAGGGGAGGGGTTCTCAGCAGGCTATAATGCCATTGTCTACCTGCCAAAGCAGCTGTTTTCTACAGAGCAGGTGATCTTTGTTGGCCCCACCTGGAGACTGGCAACCCTATTTTCATCCCCTCAGCCCCCCATTTCCTATGACAATGCTTTGGAATGCAAGGAACTTATTTATAATTATTAAGATTTCCCTGCAAGAAGTTCAGAACATCTTCTGAATTTGGATGGGTAGGTGGGGGGAAGTCCAGGAAATGAGTCACTTGGACGAGAAAGGAGTAAACCTTTTCCCCAGAAACAGCTTCCGCGGCTGCTACGGAAGTGGGAAGGTACAGGGTTGCCAACTTTGGGCCAGAGTGGCCAATCCTGCATTGGAATATCCCCAGTGATCTGGGGGTGGAGACTGAGAAGGGGAAGGACCTGATTGGAGTCCATCCTCCACAGCAGCCATTTTCTCCAGGGGAACTGATGCCTGTAGTCAGGTGATCAGTCAGCATTCTGGGAAAACTTCAGGCTCCACTATAGGTCACTGGCAGTCTTCAAGCAGAAGACTTCAAGAGGGATTCTTATCCTGGATGCTTGAGGCTGACCCTGCATTGAGCAGGGGGTTGGACTAGATGGCCTGGATGGCCCCTTCCAACTCTATGATTCTATGATTCTATGATTCTAGCAACCTTAAGGAGGCAGGAAGCCTTGTTTATGGGATGCAACCCCCTTCCGCCCAGGGAATTCTCCAGCGGATATCCAAGCCAAGATTATGCCATTTTTCTGCACTAGAACACACGGAAGAGAGACGTTCTACTTGCTTAACTGGCAGCCATTGATTTTGTCTGTCTGTACAGGTGTGCAGAGGATTAAGGAGAGATTGATTTTAAAACAACAACAACAAGACTTGCCTTCCTGGGAATACACAGAGGCAAAACCACACTTTGCATAAACTTGCACGGCACCCTACAAGAGCATGCAGAGGACTTTGAAAGAACCTGCACGGAGGTCCCTGCAGCTCACAGCGGGCTCTCCGAGGATCTTCTTTATATTCTTTTTCTGAAAGGTGTTGAAGGAGGGTAATCCTAAACTGATAGCAGCATGCTTTTGCTTTACTCACTCTGCATTACTGGACACTTTCAGGGGGTGGGGACTCACCTCCCCCCCTGCCCAGCGCAGGGCCTGTACTAAGCGCAACCACCTGTGCTGAATTCCGAAGATTATATCGGGTAGTTAGCGGGCAGGGAAGAAAAGCAGAAGGATAAAATAGATTAGACCATAAAGAGGCTTCCAATATATGAATGAATTCTTTTTTCAAGTCAGGGCGGAAAGTGCCGTGAAGTCACAGCTGATTCATGCCGATCCCGTCGGGTTTTCAAGACAAGAGATACTCAGAGGTGTTTTGGTATTGACTCCCAACGTGTTACAACCCTGGTCACCATTGAATCATGGTGGAAGGTACTTCTAGATCAGGGGTTCTCAACCTGGGGGTCGGGACCCCTTTGGGGGTCGAATGACCCTTTCACAGGGCAAGTAGCAGGGCAAGCAGCTTGCCCGGGGGGCACCATCCACACAACAGCCTTGCGGGGTTGATCGAGATACAGCGTTCCTCTGTCTGGAGCAGCGGAAAAGAGCGAGATGGGCATGGTGGAACAAGAGGCAGAACTGAACTGAGAAACCCCAGGAAAAAAACAATTTATATACAATCATGAACAATGGATCTTCACGCCATTGGTCAGTTTTGGTTTAATTTCTGTGAAAGAACCCTTGCATAATTTTATGGTTGAGGGTCACCACAACATGAGGAACTGTATTAAAGGGTTGTGGCATTAGGAAGGTTGAACGAACCACTGCTCTAGATTCATCTAATCCAACCCCCTGCAGAATGCAGGAAATTCACTGCTATTCACAACAAATTCACAAGTCCTTGGGGGTCTCCCATCCAAACACTAGCTAGGGACATCCCTGTTTTGAGATCTGATGAGATCAAAGAAGCCTTGTCTTTTTTTCAGGGGGCGGGATGAACCGGAGTTTCTTCTATGTCAGCAAAGATTAGGAATACTGCCAAGCCAGTATGTCACCTGGATTTTGATCCAGGTGTAACCATCTCTCCCTCTACTTACCTTCTATAAAAATGGGAAGACACGGGATAGGCTAGTTGGGTGCTGAACTAATAAATTCAACACCCCCCCCTCAACCTTTTTGAGCCTCCAGGCACCTTAGGAATTCTGGCACAGGATGGTGAGAGCAACCACAAAATGGCGGCCACAAAATGGCAGTCGCAGGAGGCAAAGCCAGCCACAAAACTGTGGTCATAGCTTCTCTTCAATTTCACAGTGAAGATCATTTGCTGCAGTGGCAGCTGCTGGCATGGCAACCGAATCTACAGTGGCCAATCAGAAGCCCTGCTGGACAAAAGCTCTACCTGGCTCTGCCCACTTTCTAAAAATACTTAGTGGGAACCAAGAAAGGTGTCAACATGGCATCCAATGACATCACGGGGGGGGGAGATGACTAGGCTGCTGTGTGCACATCTGGGTTCAACCCACCTACCAAACGGAGCAAGAGGTCTTGTAGATAACAGTATTAAAACGGGCCTTTTTTGCATGCCCAGGGAAATGCCAATCGCCACTTTTGAGATAGAAGGTGAATTTCCTCCAGGCCAGGCTGGCTAGGGAGTCTGGTTTTGGTGTAGTGGTGGCATCATCCAGACATGGAATTAGGGTCTGTGGATGGATAGGTAGTTGTGAGTTTCCTGATTTCTGCAGAGGGTTAGACTAGATGACCCTGGAGACCCCTTCCAACTCGATGATTCCATGATTCTGTGGTCTACTTGCCTGGCTGAAACATGGAACAGTCATTGCTTTGGAGAACAGTGCTCAGAAAGGCCACCAAAAACAAGTAAACAGTTTCCAGGTTCCAGAATTAACAGCACGAGTCTAGAAATCCGCAAGATGCGCCCCAGATCATCCCAGCTGCTTTTTCTGGTGTTTCTTAGCACCCCTCCCCAAAAGTAACACCTCCAATGTCCTATGCTTACAGCTGTACTCACAACAGTGACTCACAACAGGAAGAGCAAACCTTGGTGATAACTGTCCCCAATTCTATTTTCACCCTGATTTCCCAGTCCCCTCGTCCCTCTTCTCGGCGAACTGAATTTTGACGTTGTTTTCACCACCTTCTCAGAGGCCCTGCGAGCCGTGCCTTAGCGTATAACCTCAGCACATGTGTATACTGCAGGGTTTAACAGCACTGCGCACAAATGTATTCAATTGTCAACAGCAAGGCTTTCAAAGAGCACAGAGAGAAGAAAGGATGAGAGTTGGTTTTTATACCCCACTTCTCACGGCCTGAAGGAGTCTCAAAGCGGTTGACAATCGCCTTTCCCTTCCTCTCCCCACAACAGACACCCTGTGAGGCAGGAGGGGCTGAGAGAGCCATGACAGGACTGCTCTGTGAGAACAGCTCTAACAGGCCTGTGACTAGCCCAAGGTCGCCCAGCTGGCTGCGTGTGGAGGAGCGGGGAATCAAGCCCAACTCTCCAGATCAGAAGCCGCCACTCTTAACCACTACACTGAGAAACATAAAATATAATGGTCTTATTCAGACAGGTTTCAGACGATAGCTGTGTTGGTCTGTCGTAGAAGAGCTCGATTCGAATCCAGCGGCATGTTAGAGAGCAACAAGATTTTGAGGTTGATAGCTCTGCGATATCTGACAAAGGGTGTTTCGGCTCGAAACCTCATACCAAGAGAATGACACACCGCCTCTGAATGCTTCTTGCCTTACAACCCTGATCGCTTCATCCTAAGTGTTGCAGCGCGGCAGCACAAAAAGTGCCATGGGACACAAGTCTAATTCTTATAGAGACAAGACAATCCGTCTGCCGCCTAGGCTACAATTTGTGGCAGGCTGCAAATCTCGAGCTTCTGCAAACCTGGCTTTGAATTGGCTGCAAAGTTTACACAGCCTGCCTTTAGCAAAAGAAACATTGCCAGGTTGTAGCTGACTTATGGCGTCCCCATGGGGCTTTCAAGGCAAGAGTCAATTGGAGGTGGTTGACCAATGCCTGCCTTTAGATAGCAACCCTGTTCTTCCTTGGTGGTCTCCCATCCAAGTCCTAATCAGGGCTGACCCTGCTTAGTTCCTGAGGTCTGATGAGACTCAGCCAGCTGGAGCCATCCAGCAGATCAGGGCTGCATTAGAATCATAGAATCATAGAGTTGGAAGGCGCCACACAGGCCATCTAGTCCAACCCCCTGCTCAGGATCAGCCCTGAACATCCTAAAGCATCCAAGAAAAGTGTGTATCCAACCTTTGCTTGAAGACTGCCAGTGAGGGGGAGCTCACCACCTCCTTAGGCAGCCTATTCCACTGCTGAACTACTCTGACTGTGAATTTTACTGAGGAGAAAAATTCTTATAAGCCCCGGTCCTGCACTTCTTAAGCCCTGCGTGCTCTACCGAAATCGGACCGGGGAAGCTGTTTCCCGTCCCTATTGCCAGGATAAAAAGTTCCCCGTGCTGAATTTCGACGTTACACCGCAGCAAGAGACATAGGGACATGAAAAGCAACTGAGCAACGCTACTTATATTTCTTTTCCTGGGACCTGCATCATTACCTGGCCCAGAAATATGACAGCAAAGTCATAGAATCATAGAGTTGGAAGGGACCTCCGGGCTCATCTAGCCCAACCCCTTGTAGAATGCAGGAAAGTCCCCAAAGCTGGAAATCTTGGAAGTCCTTATTTGAGTGCAACTCCATCTGCAACAACAAGATGGACTCAAAGCAAGGCTGTGAGGACTATGAGCGTCATAGATTTTTTCTGTGCCTGTTAAGTGTCGGGCAGATACCTAGACTGGAGGTGTTCTTTAAAAAGCACTGTAAGGCTGCATGCAATGAAATCTGGCAGGGCGGATGGCCAAATGCATTGGCCACCATTCCTGGGCCAAGCTGGCTTGTGGAGGTTTATAGTAAACCCCCCAATAAAACATTGATAAAATTACAGAATTCTTAGCGGCACAACCCATCTGACTCCCCCCCCCAGTCCAATGACCCCTGAAACCACCCCAATGTAAGGGTTTTCCTCCATGGGAGGAGCTCCAGCAAAGCAACACATTTAATTTACAAGGATTATACAGGGATAGGGATACTGGTCCTCAGGTGGAGCCTGCGGATCTCCTGGAATCAATATTATTATAAAATTTATTCCCCACCACGCCTGGAGCCGGCTCGTGGCGGGCTACAGACGTCCGATAAAAACCCATTAAACCCCCCATTAAAAGGACACAAAAACCCAAAACATAAAATCACAATAGAAAAGAGGACATGGCAGATTATCACCCCACCCATCCCTACCTCTAGAGGGGGGAGGAATCAGGGTTGAGATTATCCAAGTTGTTTCTTAACACGGGGGGGGGGGGTTAGTTCGATCTTCCTTTCCAGCTCATCTCCAGCCTAAAGAGATCAGTTCCTTTGGGGGGAAATGGCAGCCATGAGGTCCCTCCCTGTCCCAAATCCCAGCTCCACCCCCAAAGTCTCCAGGTTTTCCCCAACCCAGAGCTGGCAACCCTATTCATTCAGTGCTCTCTACAGAGTGAAGTAGGGGATGAACTAAGATAGGGCAGTATTCTGCCCCAAGAAGGTTGCAAATGCTAGCATGCTCCTTTGACCTCCCTGTTACAGAGGCAGGTGGCAGCTCACGGCTACCTAACACAGGTGATTTTTTTTCGGGGTGGGAGGGGTTTTAGGTAGCGAACGTTGAACAGAATGGCTGGATCGACCGCAGTGTCTCTGCTTGGCCGTTTTTAAAATTAGCATAATCTAAAGTGTTTATTTCCCCCCCCCCTGCTTCCCAGTTGCACTCGCTGAACTGTAAATCGAAGGAAACTTTTAATTGTGCATATGCTTAAAATGAATTGGAATGCAAGCAGCTACCAGGCTTCCTTTTCTGGAAGAGAGGTTGTTCCTAACGCAAAGTTTGAATGCGGGGAGACATTTCTTCTGCACTGGGTCACGGCTTGCTTGTCTCCTTCCCAGTGTACAAAGAGGGGTGCGTTTCCCTCTCTCGTCAACAGAGCCAATTTGTGCTGTATTGTTTCCTTTTTAACATTCTGCCCTACTCTACATTTCACACACACTATATATGTTGCGAGAGCTGGTGTGGTGTAGTGGTGAAGAGTGGTTAAGAGCGGCAGACTCTGATTTGGAGAGGCGGGGCTGATTCCCCGCCAGGGGTGCACACTCGATATATCAGAACTGCAAAAATAGCTGAAAATTACCCTGTCTGTATTTTATGGCTATTTTTCCAGCCAGATACACATTGGGGCTGAATTTCGGCTCTCTGAATTGGCCACTTGGGAGTTTTTGGGACAAATGTAAAGGGCATTTAAAGGGATTTCAGATCCTTTAAATGCCTAACAGGCAAACTTGCAGTTTGCAGAAGGCATTTAAAGGGACAGCGAGCCCTTTAAACACCTTCAGAATTCACTCGCAGCTTGCAAAAAGCATTTAAAGGGACAGTGAGCCCTTTAAATACCTTTTCCACCTTCCATTGAAAGCAATGGAGTATGGAGGCACCTGTCTGAGGAAGGCTGTTTAGGATCTCAAAAGCTTATACCCTGGAAGTCTTGTTGCCCTCTAAGGCAGGGGTAGTGAACCTGTGGTCCTCCAGATGTCCATGGACTACAATTCCCATGCACCCCTGCCAGAGTTTTCTGGCAGGGACTCATGGGAATTCTAGTCCATGAATATCTGGAGGACCACAGGTTCACTACCCCTGCTCTACTAGATTCAATTCTAAATTACCAAACAGTATTTTTTAGAGAATATTCTTAGTCAACTCTTTTCGGTATGCAAGCTCTTCTTTGAGAACGGACATTTCTCATTTCTCAAAAGCAAAGAAAAGTTTCCAAAAAGAAAAAGAAAAAAAGAAAGCAGAAGCAAAAGTCAAACAGGCCAAAGTGTTCATCTGCACAATTTGGAACTTGTAAGCCTTGTCTGAATGATACCCCCCAGCAGTGTCCTCCATGTATCCCCTATTCTAGGCTAGGCTTAAACCAATTTGCTACCTGTCAAGATGAACATGGACAGCCAGCCATGGGTTTCCATCCACCTGAAGCTCCATTAGCTGCTCCACTGTCCTACCTAGGACTGCAAACAATGGTAAAGGAGGACACATTACACAGGTGATGAGCGGCATTCATTACAGTAGACCTCCTGTTGCTGTAGACGTGACTGTCAGACAACACTACTAACCACACTGCATGCACTCAAATCAACACGTATAAGCAGACATGGAATCATAGAATCATGGAGATGGAAGAGACCTCCAGGGTCATCTAGTCCACCCCCTGCACAAAGCAGGAAACTCACAACTACTTGCCCACCCACAGTGACCCCAATCCCATGCCCAGATGATGTCTCCTTCCTCCAAAATAACAGAATCCCTGACCAGTCTGACCCAGAGGAAATTCACCTCCTGACCCCAAAGTGGCGTTCAGTATTTCCCTGGGCAGTACACTGCTCCTACTCACACACAGCTGTGGAGTCATAAACCTGATGCTTAAGCCCAGAAGAAGAGTGCACAACATCCATGCATGCTGGCTCCCTCCCTGTGAGTGGTCACATTTAGGAAAGGGCATCCCAAATCAGAATGCCTAGGCATGCATGCCCTGATTGGAATAATTCATTCCAGCCTGATCTTGTCAGATCTCAGAAGCTAAGTAAGGTCAGCCCTCATTAGTACTTGGATGGGAGACCACCAAGCAACACCAGGGCCATTACGCAAAACTAGGCAATAGCTAACCACACCTCTGAACATCTCTTGCCTTGAAAACCCTACTTGGTCACCATAAGTCAGCTGTTGCTTGTATCACACAAACACAAAAGGCCCCAGCCTCCCCCACCAACAAACCTGCCTGACCAGAACATCACATGACCAATTCTGGTCAGTTGGGGCAAGGCCTCTTTCACCAGTCTGCAATTCACTGCTTTAGCCAGGGCTAGATGGTGGCCCACACAGTCAAATCGCTACCCAGATCTCTGGCTTAAGATGTCTGTAGGTTTGAGTCCCGATACTATCTCTAGGGAGTTCAATGAACCCATCAATTTTAACACACTTTGGGCCTAGCTCCAAGCCGGCTGGCAGTGCTGATGCAAGTCCAATTAAGAGGAAACACAGATGTCATTTGCCCTCCTGTTGCAGAGGAGTAATTGCTTCAATAACTCAGGAATAACTCTGTCAGTCTAGCCTTACAAAAGACGCACAAAATCCATTGAGGAGACATGGGAGAGACTTGTCTTGGCAGTAGCACGTGTGAAAAGGATCTGGGCATCTTTAGTAGATCATACACTGATCAGGAGTCAGCAGTGTGACTCGGTAGCTAAAAAGGCAAATGGGATTTTGGGTTGTATTAAAAGGAGAATAGTGTCCAGATCACATGAGGTGATATTACCACTTTACTCTGCTCTGGTTAGACCTCACCTGGAGTACTGTGTTCAGTTTTGGGCACCCCAGTTGAAGAAAGATGTAGAGAAACTGGAGCATGTCCAGAGGAGGGCAACAAAGATGGTGAGGGGTTGGGAGACCAAGTCGTATGAGGAAAGGTTGAGGGAGCTTGGTCTGTTTAGCGTGTTTAGATGACTAAGAGATGACATGATAACCATCTTCAAATACCTGAGGACTGCACAGAATTTTTTTCTGTTGCTCCAGCAGGTCAGACCAGAACCAATGGGTTTAAATTAATTCAAAAGAATTTTCAGCTAAACATTCGGAAGAAGTTCCTGAAATTAGAGTGGTTCCTCAGTGGAACAAGGCTTCCTCGGAAAGCGGTGAGTTCTCCTTCTTTAGAAGTTTTAAAGCAGAGGCTAGATAATTATCTGACAGAAAGGCTGATTTTATGGACTTAGGCAGATTGTGAGTGGGTGGGCAGGAAGAGATGTGCCAGCGTTTGTCTCTTGTGGTCCTTCCTTGCGTACCCAGGGATTTGCTGATCGCCACTGTGGGAGGGTAGGTGAATTTCCTACAGTCCAGGCTGGATTCTGGAGATTTTTGGTGGGCATGAAATTGGGGTCACTGTGGGTGGGCAGGTAGTTGTGAGTTCCTGCATTGCCAGGGCGTTGGACTAGATGTCTCTGGAGGTCCCTTCCAACTCTATGATTCTATGACATCAGGATCAGTTCTGTAAAGTTCAAGGAACTTGCACAAATGCTGTCCTGTGATCTTCCGGCTCCATAATGAAATGGAGCTAGGCTTACTTGGTTTACAGGCGATGTATCCCCCCCCCCCGCCACACACACACACACACCCCTAAGCAAACTAGGAGGTGGAGTCATTTAAAAAAAAAACTTTCAACAGAAATGTTGCTTCACTTCTGAATTTAGATCTATACGCTTTTGGTAACTGCCACTTAGGAATTTCATTTCCTGCTTGATCAAGTCCTACTGAAAGAGGCAATTACTAAATTTGTTTCTAGTTATGGAAATAGATGTCTGTTGTTGCCCAACCACATCTGTCTCGCCAGCAAACTGTCTGCTTTGGGCTCCCTAAATAATAAAGCGAAGGAGAGGAGGAAAGCGAAGCCATTCCTTGGAGAGAGCTTGCGACTGCTGCAGAAAGTTAATGGCCATCACATAGATCATCCCGCTGACTCTCTCTTTTTCCCCTTACACCATATCTCTTGGTACACAGTCACTTTATGCAGCTTTCCCCCCTCAAAGCCCAGCTCTGAAAGCACAACTGTCTCCAATTATCAGCCGAAAAGAGCAAGATTCCAGGAGCACATTAAAGACCAACACCATTTGTGGCAGGGAAGGAGCTTTTGTGAGTCACTGCTTGTTTCAAGAAGTGAGCAGGGACTCACGAAAGCTCAAACCTGTGCCACAAAATGTTCGTTTTTAAGGTGCTACTGGACTCTGACTGCCTTGATCCTTCCCCACTATCAGACAGGTAGTGCTGGTCACCTCCAGGTGGGACTTGGCATTCACAAGGAATAGGAAATGGCAGGTTTTGTAAGGTGGACTCGATGGAATCACAACCCTGCTGGGCCCCCTTCCCTCCCCAGGTACCGTTCCATCAAATATCCAGGAACTTCCCAAGCCAGAGTAATTCAACAATCCATGGAAAACAGATTCAACTGGGAACTGGCAACTCTGATTTTGTCCTACTGCTATATACTAATGCAGCTGCCTGCCTGAAGCTATTCTTTTCTATGGCTCCATGCCACAAATTTCCACATGTGCTAAGTATTATTCCAGTCCTCACTGCGGCAGTGGGAAAACTGCCGAAAGCCGAGGATGGACAATTTTGTCACAATCCCTGCCCCCATCCCTCCCACAGAACTCACCCCCCCCCCCAATACCTTCCCAATAACTTTGAGCTGGCATAGAATAGCAGCTAAAATGATGGGCCACCAGAACATCTTGCTAGACCATTCTAAGCAGAGGTATGCCTTTGCATGCCATCCTAAGCAAAGTTACACCCTTCAAAATTGTACCAAAGGGCTTAGAAAGATCTTTACTTTGCTTAGTATGGCGCTTAGAGACAGAAATCCTGGTGTATGGACTGAAAAATCAGCCAGCTCTTGCTATTCTGGTTCAGGTGAAGTAGCAGGACTATTATCATCATCATTATTATTAATATTAATTAATTATTATTATTAATAATAATTTTATGTCTCTCTCTCTCAAAATAGGCTCAAGGCAGTTTAACAACACAACTAAAAACATAAACAGCATCCTTCATTCAACTCTGAAAGTTGAACAACTAATTTATCTAACTTTAGCTAAACAACTAATTTAGCTAACTTGAAAGTCTTGGGAAAGTAAGCCAAACCGCATGCTTCATTGAATATATCGATGATTACAAATGCCAGACCCATGCATGAAGCAGTAAACAGGCGCACCATCATACTTAGAAGGGAGCTTGTATACAAAATCCATGAAAAAAAATATTTAGAACATTTACATGCAGTCCCTCCTTTAAAAATACTTTTGCTTTGTTTTGTCTGCAAACTGCAGGTGATTTCCCATCAATCTCAAACAAGATCTCTATCTCAGGAGAGAGTTCTCTGTTACAAGATAAGCATGAGATTCCTAACAATGTTTGAGCCTTACTGATGCTCATATGAGGGTTAAAGGCAGGGTTGCCAACTCCGGCTTAGGAAATTCATGGTGTTTCGGGAGGGTGGAGCCTGGGGAAGGTGGGATTTGGGGAGGGACCTCAGCAGGGTATAGTACTCTAGAGTCCACCTTCCAAAGTGGGACTTTTCTTCAGGGTTTCTGACCACTCTTGTTCATCCAAAGATCAGCTGTAATAGTAGGGGATCTCCAGGTCCCACCTGGAGGTTGGCAGCTCCAGTGGTGGACACCTGGGGGAGTGCCCAATTAAGGACCCAAAAGCAGCATAAATATCCCCTAAATAAACGGAAATATTGATCAGCACTCATTGCCCTGAAGTTCCATCTTCCCTCCCACAGATTTTCTCCTTTTCTGTCAGAGTTGAAACCCCAAATAGGAAGCAAATTTGGTTCACGGGAAACATTGAGATGGGGAAGGGGGATTTTAGTGTGGCCCAGATTTGGTTGGAAAATTCCTGGGGATTTGAGGAAGGTATAGTGCCAGCTTGGTGTAGTGGTTAGGAGTCCGGACTTCTAATCTGGCGAGCTGGGTTGGATTCTGTGCTCCCCCACATGCAGCCAGCTGGTTGGCCTTGGGCTCTCCACGGCACTGAGAAAGCTGTTCTGGCCAAGCAGGAATATCAGGGCTCTCTCAGCCTCACCCACCTCATAGGGTGTCTGTTGTGGGGAGAGGAAAGGGAAGGCGACTGTAAGCCGCTTTGACCGTTTATGCACTGGGAACTTCACTGCCCCACCTGCCATGCAGGAGCACAGATTGGGGGTGATTGAGGTGCACCGGGCCAAATGCTTCCCCATGTGGGTGCAGGAAGAGGTGGGGCAACCTGCCGCAACTAAAACTCCAGCCTGCAGCCCGGCATGAAACCTCCAGTGTGTAAACGGTCTTTGAGACTCCTTCAGGTAGAGAAAAGCAGCCTATAAGAACCAACTCTCCTTCTTCTAAAGGCCACCCTCCAAAGCAGCCATCCCCCCCTGGGGAACGGATCTTTGTAGTCTGGAAATTAATTTTAATTCTGCAATCTGCAATCGGACTCAGGGTGGTTTACAGTAGTGGATTATAAGTGTTATTCCAGTAGTTCCTGAGGTCTGAGGCAGGATTGTAAACCCGCATGGCAACTGACCAATGATTGGCATATCCCCTCTGCCGGATCCAGTCAGTTTAAACTGAAACTGACCAATCGTGCACGTTGGCAGGAAGATCTATTTGTGGGGCTTTTGTATAGAAGTTGGGGTTGGCTGTGAGTTTTCTCGTTTCACGTTTTGCTTCTTTGTACCTTCATGCTGGGGTCACAATGAGAGCTGAAATGAACTCCCGGGGTCCTGGCCCAGGAACCCGTGTATCTAACAATAACAATTCATAAAACAATGATTAAAATATAATCAAAGGTAAAAACTAACAAAGGCCCCTTTCCCCAACCACCTTCAATCTGGACTGCAGAATTGGCTGTAGGCAACGAACAGATACCCAGCAAGAACACAGGTGGGGTGGGGGAGAGAAAAACCTGGGAGGATTCATCATACCTAGGGTTTCTCGGTTCTGGAATACCTTGACATTTGAGGGTGAAGATGGGGAGAGATGGGTTTAGGGATGGGAAGGAGCTAACTAGCTAACTAGCTAACTAACCAACCAACCAACCAACTAACCAACTAACCAACCAACCAACCAACCAAATTAAGCATTCAATAAAGTCTGGCAATCCATTGTAATTCCAGGGGATCTCCAGCCATCACCTGGAGGTTGGGAACCCTAATTAAAGCTCAGGACCACGCATTTTTGAGGTCCCTCTACCCTCAACCCCAATCATTTCTATTGAACAGCAATGACAAGAACATTCAGCTGCTAGCGTTTGGGAAGGAAGGGGAAAGCACATACTACAGCCCCAAGAGTTTTGCCTGGTGCCTTCTCTAACTATAGTGGGGCTCTCTCCCACACAGCCTCTCAATGGAAGCCCCTCTCCCCATTCACGTGGGGCCCAAAGTGTAGACCGATGGAGGTGGGGGGGGGGGGAGAAGAGGAGAGACTTGCAGGCAAATATTTACAGCTTTTCTTTTTGCAAGGTCAACACCAACAATAGTTCCCTTTCCCCTCACTTGCCCCCAGCACAAGGGAACAAGACAAAGCAAGGGGATCCTCTTTTATTTCTAAGTGAAAAGAAAGCTGGCCAGCCCCCCTGCCCCTTCTCACCCACTACCAGTCCCCGCTAAAATTCAGACCTATTTTTAACTTCAGGGAACTCCCCCCCCCTCCCCGATGCATAGACCACGATGAATATTAAGATTTATGGAAAGCTCGCAAGAAACTTTCCTTTCGGCCACAGAGGTTGGAATCTTCATGTGTTTGACTGGGCGGTTTTTGTTGTGATGAGAAGGAGAATAAAACTGGAGGCTTTATTTTTTGGGGTGGGGGGAGTAACCAGAGCAGAGGGTAGGTTATCCATGAGCACAGCTTGTCTCTCCCCCCACCCCATAAACAGCAGCTATGGCAACGGGGTTAATTAATGCATCTCATCTGCATAACTAAAAAGCCCCCCAAGCCCATTCAGAGAGGACCATCTTGCTTCCATTCTTAAACCAGGGCTAAGGGGTTGGTGCTCTCATCCCAAGCAGCAGAGGAGGGGGGGGGGGGTAAAACATTACAAAGAAGGGGCTACTTTGGCGTAGAAACGTGGCTTTGGAAATGTGATCTGCTTAAGTGACTCTCAAGGAGAGTCCTGTTTTCACCCTTCCTTCCCCCCTCCAAAAAGAGAATGGGTGGGAAACGTAGAAAAAACTATGCAGAAAAACCACAGAGAAGCAACCAAGACAATTGCAGTTTCTTCTGGAAAATAACACGAGGCCTTTCATTCATGTATAGATATATATTTGATGAAAGCACTCTTTTTTTAAAACAAACAAAAACAAAATCAGGTGACAGGTTTAGAGACTGTGGACACAAGAGAGTTCAGGCGACCATAACCAGAGGCAGAACCGTTTTTCCCCCCTCTGCAGCCACGTCTCTGAATGATGTCTAGACAGTCATAAAAAGGGCAATTAAAATGAGGCAATCTGCAGTAAGCTTATGTCTCCTTCTCAGAAACCAGGTGATTTTTAGAAGCAGGAGGCTTTTTTCAACCCGCAAAAATAAGCACACCAAGAAAAGTTTGTCAGGTAAGGATCCGGGGGGAGGAGGGGGGGTTGGAAAGAGAACCTGAAATGTATTCCTAGGGAAAGCCCGTATAAATTCACCTAACCCTTGTCAAGCCCGTCCCCCTTGCACCTTAAACGTATCAAATATTCCGCCCGCGTCCTGTCTAGACTGTGATAACAAAGGGCATTTAAGCCCCCCCCCCCCTCCAATAGGATGCATTGACAGAGTGGCCATTTAAAGAGGCAGAACTGCAGAGCATTCTCAGCTGGCCCCAATTCTGCCTGGTCACATTCAAAGAAAAATGAGGCATTCTTGAGTCCGGACCACTATGATTCGTTTATTATTTTTATTTTTGAGATTTCTAAACCACCCCTGTCCAAAATTGGTCTCTGTTCCCCTCACCCAAGGCCATATTCCACACGCAAAACAAGCCTTGAAACAGCCCTGTGTGTAAAGTTTTCCTCCCCCCCCCCCCATATTTTTGTGAATTAATTAATCAATTTTCAATCTGGACGGTAGACACCTTTCATATCCTTTCAGAACAGAACCCCTGAAAAGGGCAACCTAGATAAATTTTTGTTAAGCAAACATATGCCTTATCCATAATGTGGCATTGTGACAAACATCGTGATAGTTTCTTGGCCGCAGCACCACCGCCATGCACCACCTTGTCGTTCTGACTGTATTTTCTGCCACAGGCACATGGTTATGACCTTTGCCCCTCAGCTATATTGCTGTTTTTTTTTAACCAGAGCACGATTAGCAGACTTTTATTAGCAGACCAAGTTGCAGTTCAAGGCAGACCAACAGGGTTCGGGGAAAACAAGAACTGCTGACCCTAACAACTGTGCTACCTGACAAGCTTCCTTTGTGCCCCTTCTTCCGGAAATGCCCTTCCCAGAACTTTGGCCTTCTCTGCATCTCAATCCCACCTCTAAAACGAACTTTCCTGCACAGGCTTTGGCATGACCCCTTGTTTGCATTGCTAGGGATGCCAGTCCACAGGTGGGACCTGGGGACCCCTGGAATTACAGCACATCTCCAGACTAAAGAGATTAGCTCCCCTGGAGAAAATGGCTGCTTTGGAGGGGGGACCCCATTGTATTATACTCCACCGAGCTCTTTCCCTGCCCCAAATCCCACCCAAAGTCCCATCTGACTCTACCCCCCAAGTTTCCAGATATTTTCCAACACAGAGCTGGCAATTCTAATTCTCACTCAAAATGCTATCTCTGCGTCTGCTTATGGTAATCTCTGGCAGCCTCCATCTTCCCTCTCATAAAAACATGAAGAACCTTACTGGATCAGAACAATGGTTCATCTAGTTCAGGATCCTGTCTCACTCAGTGGCCAACCAATTTCTCTGGAGGGCCAACCACAGGACAAGAACATCAGAAGAGCCCTGCTGGATCAGACCATGGGTCCCTCTAGTCCAGCATCCTGTCTCATACCATGGCCAGCCAGTTCCTCTGGAGGACCAACAACAGGGCAGGGAGGCTGAGGCCTTCCCCCAATGTTGTCTCCTCGCTCTGGGATTCTGAGGATTAGTACCTCTTCATGTCAAAGTTCCCCTCAGTCACCATGGCATAAGAACATAAGAAGAGCCCCAGTGGGTCAGACCAATGGTCCATCATGTCCATTCTCATTCCTTAGTCCAGTGGTCCCCAACCTTTTTTACGCCGGAGACCTCCCTCCCCCCTGCTGCGGCCCAGTACTGAGGGATCCATGGCCCGGTACCGGTTCGCAGCCTGGGGGTTGGGGAAGACTGCAAACCACTGTTAAAACTTATATTGACAAAAGTACTTCACATAAAAACGTAAAAGATCAACACAAGAAAACCAAACAGAAGGACACCACTAGAGAAACCCAACTCTGGGAAGTTCAATCCAAGGGCTTCTGAGGGTGGTAACTCCCTTCTCGCCCCTGTACCATCAGTCTGGTTTCCTAGCCAGTTCTAGATAAAGCCATTGGATTCAGTACGGATATTAATTATAGCACCCAGAGTGACTATGCATGCCGCTGGCCTACCAAACTGGGCAGTACAGCCTCCCGCCCCACCTTGTGATGCTCAGTAGTACACAATCTTGCGCCATATGGAGCACAAACAGAATACCAGACGCCTTCTTTCAATCAACGTTGCTCGCAGTTGGTATTTTTAGCAGGCACTTCTGCCCATTTTGTGGGATGCCACGGCATTGAGCAAGCTCCTCTCCCCGATGGCATTGTGTCATGCCAAGCGGGCAGAGCTTTGGAAAGACCAAGGCTCATCACCAAGATGACTCAACGTAAAGAAGAGGGAAGGAGACCAGAAATCGGTATGGTTCGGCACTGGACCGAAGCACACGTTTCAGATTGCTGCAGTTCAAATGGCGCACCAAGAGTTAAGTGATGCATCAGCTCTTTGAAAGACACTGCAGCCTTCCAAACTGCCTACTTAAAAAGCACAGTAGCCAACTCTGGGATGTGGGTTTTTTTTTCTCGTTTTTTAAATTGTAGGCAGCGATTTGATCTTAACGTCTGTACCAGCTTTATCAACAAAAGGGCATGTTTGTGGGTGGAGCAAAAACTCTCGAAAACAGGGCCAACACAGGAAGGCAGTCCCTCCTCCTCGGGCCGAGACTCTGCTGGAGATCTGAAACGTTTTGAATCGCAAGCAAGATTTGGTATCTAAGTATCTATGATGTAGAGCGCCTAAATTGTTGGAGCAGGAGGAGGGTGTGGGAAAGAGCCCTCGCCACCGAGGGGAAGGGTAGGTTTCCGGATCTACTTGCGCTGGGGAGAAATGTTCACCTCCACTTGAGTGACCGCGCTTTGCCATCCTGGGTCTCTTTTCAATGTGCTCGGAAAGAGAGGCAGGGCGTATGCTCTCCTTGTTCACGATGCATGCGCACTAGTAGCGGGAGTTTCCTCGGAACTGCATCAAATTAGGGCCAAATCAGACGTGACGGTGCCCTCACAGCTTCCACCACATTTCAAAAGCCATTTAAAAACGTCACGAGGGCTCAGTCCTGACCCAGCCTGCAGAACGGCTGGTTGAGGCATTCTAGTTCTCCCCCGGTACCCCATCGAATGCTGAAACAGCACCACTCCCCCACAAGGGAGGGGACATGGCTGCTGTGTGGGATCGGGCCTTTGTGGAATTTGTAATTGACTTCAGAAGGGTGGTGGCAGACTCGAAGTGGCTGTGATGATGCCGTTGTGTCTAGTTTGGTCCTCAGAGTTGCCGTAGCAGATGCGAACCCGACTGGAGGTGCGCCATGACTCATCTGCAGATTGCCACCCCTGCTGAACTCTGCCCCGGAAGAAAGTGACCAGCTAGGTAAGGTTGATTTATTTTCTTTATTTTTATCCCACCGTTCTCCCTAATGGGGATCCAAAGGGGCACCGCAAGGGGGCCAAGGTAGTGAGATTCCTGCCTCCTCCTGCAGCTCCACCTGGAGGTACCCAGAGAGCGCTGGGAGATTGGTGGTGAGGAGGCTCAATGGTAGACTGCAAAGGGCCCCCATCAAGGGCCCTCAGGACATGCACCCTGGTCACCACGCCCTAGATCCACCACTGCTAGAAAGCTAAGCAGGGCTAGTACCTGGGTTGGAGTCTTTCTAGGAAAACTCTACAGAGGAAGGCAGAAGCAAGCCACCTCTGCTTCTGACTCGCCTTGAAAGCCCCTTGCTGAGGTCGCCAGTCAGTTGTGACTTGACAATGCTCACGCCCACACTAATTCTTACCGCCGATTCACCACATCCACATCCATTCCGCTGCCTCTTCCTGCTGCTGCCGCCGCCGCCGCGGATCCCCCTTCCCTCCCCCATCTCTCTTGTTTCTTAATTATTATTTTAATAAGACTGCTCCCAACATCACTGCACGTTCCACAATAGCCCAAGGGCTACAACTGTTCATTAGACAGAATTTCTCTTTTAATTGCACTGACACAGATGTGTAGGTTATCTGAAAGAAAGTAACTAAAAAGGCACGGTGGAGAATAGAGCTGGATCCACGTCTTCCTTTTGAAGGCTTCCGCTTTTTGAAGGCTCATTCCCCCGACGTTTCCCCCCAACGTTTCCCCCATTTCCCCCAACCCATTTCACCAATTGCCAAGTCACTTCCTGTCCTTGGCAAGTCCCTCTGCATGCCGAAGACAGAATCATCGGCCTACCACTGGTCTCATACGCCATTTATACCCAAGAAAGATGGGAGGGTTTTGTTGCAATGCTTAAGAACGGACCAGTCTATGCTTACAACCTTGATCCTAAGGAGGTGGTAAGCTCCCCGTCACTGGCAGTCTTCAAGCAAAGGTTGGATACACACTTTTCTTGGATGATTTAGGATGCTTTGGACTGATCCTGCGTTGAGCAGGGGGTTGGACAAGATGGCCTGTATGGCCCCTACCAACTCTATGATTCTGTGATCCATACTAGTCTAGCATTGTAGCCAACCATGGCCAAAGAGAGGCCTTGCAAAGTTCCCCAACGGGGCGAGTTCGTGATCACTTGCCTCTATGGTTTGCTGGTAACCCAAGGCATTCTAGTTCTGCATCTTTAGCTGGCCCTTGACCAGCCATAACTGTAGATATTTTAGAGACAAGCATTTATTTGCAGGTCCCGATTGTTCTATTGGCACTTGCTCCTCTAGCCTCAGCAGCCATCCATCTACTCTGGATGGTAAGCAAGGATTCTCCCACTCTGTATCAGTGCCAATACGCCTTGTTTCCTAGCCAGTTATAATACATGGGATGCTCCGGTATAAAGAACCCACTCAGGGACAGGACGATGCCATAGAGCTCTGTTCTGGGCTGGACAGAGAGGTAGAGTTCTTCAGGGCTCTGCCCTGCTTCCTTTCCCTGGGCACAATGGAGATGCTAACAGAACTGGCATTTCCTTTCAGGCAGCCTATTCAAAATTGGCCATGGTTGGCAACTTCAGGACGGCGGGAGCGCTGGCGAGGACTAGCTCGCTCTCCCCCCCCCCCCCCAGCAGTTCGGCTGAGGCCTGGTGAGGCCATGGACGGGGCTGCTTGGGGCAGGGGCAAGTGCTGGCAGGGGTTCCTTCCCTCCTCCCCCCCCCCAGGCCCACAGTCTCGGGCCCTCCCCCCTCCCTCCCAGCTCCCACTGGCTGCTTAGCTTAACATGGGCTGGCACTTCTTCCACATGGAAGAAGTTGGAAGGGGATGCGGCCAGGGACGGGACAACCTACCTGATTGGCAGGCAACGAGTCCTGGCTCCTCCCACCAGCCCCTTCCCATTTTATTTATATGTTCAGATCAGATAATTGTACTAGGACAGTAATTCACAATTGGGTTTTCCTGTGCCGACAAAATAATCCACACAACAACGTGAGGATGCCATCCAAGACTAGTCATATAAGCAGGCCAACTTCCAGATGATATCTGGGGATCTCTCGGAATTACAAATGATCTCCAGACTCCAGAGATCAGTTCCTCTGGGGGGGGGGAATGGCTGCTTTGGAGGGAGGAATTTATGGCATTATATCCCACCGAGGCCCCTCCCTTTCCCAAAGTCAACCCTCCTTAGCTTCTGAGATCTGACAAGGTCAGGTCAGCCTGGGCTATCCAGCTCATAACATCCATTCAGAAGTCATTTTTATACATTTCAATGGGACTGGCTTCCAAGCAAGTACAATCACACTTACAAGTTTACTCTTAAAATAGCCTGGCTGATGGGATCAAAACGTGAATCTCAACCACAAGAAAGGACAGACAGCCCAACCCCTACCCTAAGGACAGGCAGCCCAACAACCCCTCCCGCATTTGCAAAGTTAAGCTTAGAACATGATTTGAGCAAAGAGGGAAAAACACCTCACCACAAGAAGGTGTATGTGGTGGGGAGGGAAAATTAGAAATCTGCCCATGCAAAAACATTGGCTGGCACAGCTTTGTTGCTATGGGAGTGTATTTGCCTAGGATCTCACAAAGATATTTAAAAATTCTGCTAATGTGTTTCAACAACACCCCCCTGAAGATCGAACATCTTGTGTGTGGAGAGCAGTAGACAGAGAGAACGTCAGCTGTGCCCTTTCTGCAGGCATACATTGCTTAGACTGGTTGTGTGTGTGTGTGTGTGTGTGTGTGTGTGTGTGTGTGTGTGTGTGTTTAGGTGGCTTTGGTCTCTTGGTCCTCACTGCTATTTGGCTGCTTGCTTGCGACTTTACTGGCATAGGCTAAAAGGTTTTTATTTAGACTGTGTGTCAGCTGACAATCTGTGCATGTACGAACTGGAGTGGGAGTAATCTTGACTGCATTTCAAAAAGCACGTCTCTCTTGGGGAGCTGCCTTGGTAATTATTTTTCTTTTAAAAAAATGGGCATGCTCTGAAAGCTGGCCTTGCTCTTTGTGGAACTGGCTGGTTTGGGGGGGGGGATTTCCCAGGCATAACCCCCTTCCCCCCACGATGGGAAAGCAGCCACCACCGACTGGGAGGGGTGGAGGGGGGGGGGAACTGGCTGGGAACCCTACTGTAACCCTTTGACCTCCCCAAACAAAAGGTAGAGAAAGCGTCTAGACCTTCGGTCTGAATGTGAGAGAAGACAAGTATTGTATCAGAGAGGAGAACAGAAGCCCACGTATCAGAGAGAGAGAGTGTGACTCTGTGTGTGTGTGTGTGTGTGTGTGTGTGTGTGTGTGATGGTTAGAAGCAGATTTGGAAAGCACAGTGTGTATATGTGTAAGGGAGGTGGGGAGAGAAAACGAAGACCGAAGAATGTGCTAGACCTAGTTCTGCTATTGGGGGGTGGGGGAGAGACATAATTTTGCAACCACGCAGTACTGCAAGCCTGCCAAACTGTGGGATAGATTTTGCATTTCAAACCATGCAAGGACCCCCCAGGGCAGAGACAATACCGGCCTTCAGCATGAAGGCAACACACCAGACCTACCCCCCTCCCCAACGTCACGTATTATTTGCATTTTTACCGAGGCATTCAAACGGGGTTTCAACTCCGCCACCCCTGCCCGCCACCTTATACTTCCAGTCCGGCCCAGAGTCAGAGAGGAGCTGAAATCTGACACAATAGAGATGCCAACCTCCAGGTGGGATCTGGGAAGCCCCGGAATTACAGCTCCTCTCCAAAGATTAGTTCCCTGGAGAAAAGGGATGCTTTGGAGGAAAGATTCTGCAGGGCCCAATTTCCACCCCAAACTTCCAGGAATGTCGCAGCGTGGATCTGGCAACCTTATCCCCCACCCTCCAAACCTCCCCCTACCGTTGGCCACAAGGAACCTAACAACTCTAATGCACACACCCATTTTAAGGTACTCCCAAGTGAACATAACAGGGGTGGCCAGACTGTGGCTCTCCAGATGTCCATGGGCTATGATTCCCACAAGCCCCTGACAGCATATGCGTCTTTATACCAGGGGTGACTGGAGATGTCCTGGGATGATAACATACAGGCAAGGTGGCAGAGATCGCATTGGAGCCTGCTCTGTACCAGCATTTAACCATTTGGAAGTGATCCGATCCCTCTTTCTGTTTTGGACCCCAAGCACTGAATTGTCATACTTTTTTGGGAACACTGCTAACGAACGATTTGTGTTTCCCTTCAGTGCAGGATCCAACCAGTTGTTTATTTCACATCCTTCCCTAGAATCCAATGCATGAGAGGACTGCGGACATCCATAGAGCCTACTGAGATGAGTGGAGTTTAAGCTTACATCTTAATTTTCTTTTCTTTTTTTAAAAGAATAGTACACTGAAAGGACAAACATTGACACAGCCACAGCTTACTTATCTACTTATTAACTTGTGCTTCCTGCACAAAAGCATCAGTTTCATGCATTTCAGGTGGTTTGTTTTACATTGGGCAACTCTAGGAAATTGGGTGGCCAGCCTCCAGATGCAGCTTGGAGATCCCCTGGTAATAAAACTTATCTCCAGATAACAGAGGTCGGTTCACCCTGGAGAAAATGACTCCTTTAGAAGCAGGGGTAGTCAACTTGTGGTCCTCCAGATGTTCATGGACTACAATTCCCAAGAGCCCCTGCCAGCAAATCTCAGATAGTTGTGGCCCTCCCTTCCCTGCCTGGGGAACAACCCAAGTTTCTCCTGGGGACAGCCAGAATAGTGTAATGCTGAGAATGTCGAGCTGAAACTTGGGAACTTGCTGGGTAATCTCGGTTCAGTCACAACCCCTCAATTTAACCCACCAAACAGGGTTATTGTGAGGACAAAAATGGTGGAAGGGAGAAGAAATTACCTGAAGCCTGAATGGTGCGCCATAAGCCAAAGGAAGATCTGCAACAAGCATTGGGCCAATGTACTCACTGAGGCAATTTTGCATGTTCAGCTGCGCACCAATGTACTCACACTAAGTATCAGCCACTGGTACCAGCCAATGGTACCAAGGGAACTGCCTTGTCAGTATAGGCCAATGGAACATAGATATCACTATGGCTGCTAACCTCCAAGTGGCACCAAGAGATCTCCTGCAATTTCAGTGGATCTCCAGATGACCTCCTCTGCTGGAGGAAGTAGCTGATCTGGAGGGTGGACCCTGCCCTCCCCAAACCCTGCCCCCCCTAAGAGACCATCCCCAAGATCTCCAAATATTTCCCAACTCAGAAGGCAACCTTAGTCATCATCACCCATCTGCTCAAAGGCAAAGCTTTAGATAGGGTTGCCAGAATAGAGGTATCACTGAAATGTTTTTCAGGCTTCGAGGTACCAAGAAGTGGTATCTGCTGCCCACGTCTCCCTGCCACTCCCCCCTCAGAGCTGAGAGGAGCCTTGGCCAGCCAGGCTTAAAATGGCTGCCCCCCCCCCTTCTCATCCCCTCCAGGCCCATCATTGGCCACTTTTGGAGGAGGTGGGGCAAATCAACCTGCCCAAATAAGGACAGACTTATAAAATAATAATAAAATAAAACCCTTTTTCTTTCCTCTTTGCTTGGAGCCAGAAACAGGAGACAAATTTGGGGAGAACAAGGGACCACAGTGATCCCAACCTTCTTTCTAAAACCACTTGGGGAACATCAGGAAAAGGGGTGTCAGTAGGTTCCGTGCTCTATCAGCTTTACCACTGAGCTAGGATCCTGAAGTCTGTAAACAGCCCCAGGCCTCTGCTGGTTCCTGAAAAAGTCTGAATTTGAACCCACAGCGCTTAGGGTACAAGCTAAGGGCAAATTACTACAACTAAATTACTACACTACCTAGCCTAGAATCTCTGACAGAAATGGAATTTGTCAATTGTTCCTGACAGCCAGCGTGATGCAGTGGTTAAGAGTGACGATGTCTAATCTGGAGAGCCGGGTTTGATTCCCTGCTCCTCATGCAGCCAGCTGGGCGACCTTGAGCTAGTCACAGTCCTGATAGTGGTGTTCTCACAGAGGAGTTCGGTCAGATTTCTCTCAACCCCATTTACCTCACAGGGTGTCTGCTGTGGGGAAAGGAAGAGAAGGCGGTTGATTGTAAGCTGCGTTGAGACTCCTTTGGGTAGTGAAAAGCGGGGTGTTTTTCCAGGGTCTGTAGCGAGAACCGACGGTCAAAAACACTCAAAGTTATGCTGCTGTCTTTTGGAAATGGTAAAATAAGTCTCACGGGAGGGAGTCTGAAATTTCACAATGCCACCCACAAGACTTGCATGTTATTAAAAAACAACGCCACTTTGAGAACAGATCTGATAGTGGGGAAAGGCCTGCCTTAAACCAGCTTTTCAAAAATCCTCAGAAGTCTCTTCTAATTTTGCTATGTTGGATGCTCTCCCTCTCTCACCTTTTTGCCTGACATTTAAATAAATTGTTTTCCAGCCCCGTGAGGGGGGGGGGGAGAAGGCGATGGCGAGGCTTGCCAAATGCTTATAAGAAGTCTGAAGAGAAAGAAAAAAACCCAAAAAAAAACATGCTTCAAAAGTATTACTCTTAGGAACCGTTCTTCAAAATCTGAAATTGCTTTGTCCTCTTTCATTTCAGTGCCGTCAGCAGTGATATAAGGAATCTCTACGCCTGAGGTTCTGAAGACCACATTTCGAGAGGGAGAGAGAGTGAATCATGGAACCTGATATCTTTCCAATATTCTGAGAAGCAGAGGTTTAATTTCTTTTTAAAGAAAAGTTCCCAAGCCCACTCCCCTCCTAAGATGCGTCTTTAAAGCATTTCACTTAGTGAAATTTCTGAAACTAGAGAAATGTTCGGTAAGGACTGCCAAGAACACAGGTTGGCTGAATTCAGCATCACAGTTTCCTGTTTGTTCATGATGAGGTTTAGCCTCCCCCACGTTTCAAGACTAGGTATGACATTATACCCCTCCCCTTCCCAGGCTCCATCCCCAAATCTCCAGGAATTTCAAACCCAAAGTTGTCAACCATAGCGCCAACAGATATAAGAGAACCCCTTTCCAACCTTGCAACTGTGGAGGTACCACTAAAATATCTTTCAGGCTTTGACGTACCAGGAAGTGATGTCAGCTGCCCACGCCTCCCTGTCACCCCCCCTCCCCCAAATTGAGAGGAGCCTTGGCCAGCAAAGATATACATGACTAGGGTCCCTCCCCTTCTCATCCCCTCCAGGCCCATCATTGGCCTCTTGGGGAGGGGGCAGGTCAGCCTACCCAAATAAGGGTAGACTTTAAAAAAGAAATTTAAACCCTTCCTCTTTCCTCTTTCCTTGGAGCCACAAACTGCAGGCACAGTGTGGGAGGGCTCTCCCTAGCCGCCATTTTGAAAAAAAACATGCTATGGTACCGTTGAAGAGCCTTCAAGGTACCGTATACTACTGCGACACAGTGGTTGGGAAACCCTGTTGAGAGTGCTGGGCTCTGACTTGGGGAGATCTCCATGTCCCACATTGATGGAAAGGCTTTCTTAGGTGACTTTGGACCAGTCACTGTTTCTCAGCCTGACGCACCTCGTAAAGGTGATGTGGGGAGGATAAAACTGGAGGGGAGAATGCAGCGGCTTTGGATCGTCATTGGGGAGGAAAGCAGCATATAAATATCTAAAGATCTTTTAAAAATTGGCCAAAGTGTGGCTCAAGGGTATCCTCGGCCTTCCAGTAAAGCAGCAGACCTGTATGAATAGCATGACAAATGATATAGAGCAGGGGTAGTCAACCTGTGGTCCTTCAGATGTCCATGGACTACAATTCCCACAAGCCCCTGCCAGCAAACGCTGGCAGGGGCTCATGGGAATTGTAGACCATGGACACCTGGAGGACCACAGGTTGACTACCCCTGATATAGAGTACCATAAAGGCTAACCTGTTGGCCTGGAACTGGGGAGACAGTGAGTTCAAATCCTCATTCAGCAACGACCCTTACATTTTGGTGGAGTGATTGGTTCAATGTTCCTTCACAGGCCTGCTGAGCGGTAGAGATGCCAAACACCAGGTGGGACCTGGGGATCCCCTGGAATTATGCCTTTTGTCCAGAGTATATAACCAGCCCCCCCTAGAGAATACAGGTGCTTTGGAGGGTGAATGCCATGGCAATGTACGCCACTGGGATTCATACCTTCCCTAGGCTCCACACCTGAATCAGCAGGTGTTTCCCAATCTGGATCTGTCAATGCTACTCCTCCACCCCTCACCCATGCCTAGGAGCGGCCCTATTGAGAAGACAGAAATGTAGGAAGGCAGAATGACATAGGCCACCCTTGGATAAAAGTGCAGTCGAAATGTCAACCCATTTGTCGAGGCCCACGAGCTCTTTCGCAGTACAGCAAGGGTCATAATTAGGTCTTGACAGCTCCGCGAACACATAGCTAAACCAGTTTGCCTGGGAAAGTACGGCCAGACAGTCAATGCCTGAAGACATCCGAATGAAAAACAAACCCAGAGAAAACAAACCTGTCTGCAAGCACACCCTTCGCCCGGGCGCACGCGTGACGATCCTGGTGCAGCCAGGGATGCCAGACACAAGATGGCCAGTCCTGGACTCCAAGGTTTAAGGGGTCTGTGTGAAATGTAAGTGTGCAAACACCGACAATCCATTTGCAAAAGGGGGTGGGGGATAAAGGTTGAATGCATGCAAGGAATTCCCTTAATTGGCTAGCAGATACCTCCCAACAGTTTTAGCTGTTGTTGTTGTTAATTGTGAAGTTGTGTCCGACCCACCATCACGACCCCATGGACAATGATCCTCCAGGCCTTCCTGTCCTCTACCATTCCCCGGAGTCCATTTAAGTTCTCACCGACTGCTTCAGTGACTCCATCCAGCCACCTCATTCTCTGTCGTCCCCTTCTTCTTTTGCCCTCAATCGCTCCTAGGATTAAGCTCTTTTCCAGGGAGTCCTTTAGGTGAGAGCATAGCTTACCAAATGGTAAGCAGTCGATTTGCTCGTCTGTACTTCAAAAATATTCATTTTTTTAAAATAAAAAGGTCAAATACACTTGAACTGGTGGTTTCATAGGTACCTTTTTAAATCACAAAATCCAAAATTGCATCATCATCATCATAAGTAAAAATCCTGGTTTTTGCTGACGGTCTCCCAGCAAAATACTAGTCAGGGCTGACCCTGCTTAGCTTCCTAGAAGTCTTATTTCATGAGTCTCTGCTTCCTTTTCTCCCTTTCCCCATACAATGGAAGCCAAAAGCATATCAGCAACACAGACACAAAGAATCGAGTGGTAAGCCAAAATGGGCCTACAGGGAGGGCGGTATATAAATGTAATAAATAAATTTTGCAACACTGAGCTCATTCATGGTATACCCAAGGAACCAACTTTGTTCCTGTTTACAAAAGCTGTCGCAAATGGTCACTGGGAAGAGATTCATATTCACTGCTATTAGGTAAATGGCTATCTGCTTGCTAGCCTGTCCGATGTTTGGAAAGTAATTTGCCTTACATATATATAAGATGACTTACAAAAAGTGAATTAGGTAAAGGTAAAGGTATCCCCTGTGCAAGCACCGAGTCATGTCTGACCCTTGGGGTGACGCCCTCTAGCGTTTTCATGGCAGACTCAATACGGGGTGGTTTGCCAGTGCCTTCCCCAGTCATTACCGTTTACCCCCCAGCAAGCAAGCTGGGTACTCATTTTACCGACCTCAGAAGGATGGAAGGCTGAGTCAACCTTGAGCCGGCTGCTGGGATTGAACTCCCAGCCTCATGGGCAAAGCTGTCAGACGGCTGCCTTACCACTCTGCGCCACAAGAGGCTCTTACAAAAAGTGAATTACCTCATGCAAAAGGGTACCAGCCTGCCAAGTGACAGATAAAAAGCCAACTCTTCAAGCCTGCCATCTCCCAGGACTTTATCACTAAATCTCACTGTTTGACACATATTTGAGAAGCTGAAATTTGTGACACCCATGATAGCAATCTTAGAAACCTAGGGTTCAAGGAAGAAGCAGTGATTCCCAAACCAGTTCCTTGTGAAAAGTTCCACTGGAGACACTCACCTTCCCACGCCTTCGAAGGCCACTGAAAACTGCACTATCGCACAAACGTTACACAATCACGTTCTGGCCTGGAGCCCTGCTGCTCCAAAAAGGTGAGATAAATCCATTCAGAGGTCTTGTTGCCACGATGTGGTTGAATTACCAAGACGACACGAGAGGCAAGCAACCACAGACCTGGCTGGTTGGTTCATATCAGCACATGAAATAACAATTCATTGCACTTAAGAAGAAGAATTGGTTCTTATATGTCGCTTTTCTCTACCCGAAGGAGTCTTAAAGCAGCTTACAGTCGCCATCCCTTTCCTCTCCCCGCAACAGACACCCTGTGAGGTGGGTGAGGCTGAGAGAGCCCTGATATTACTGCTCAGTCAGAACGGCTTTATCAGTGCTGTGGCGAGCCCAAGGTCACCCAGCTGGCTGCATGTGGGTGAATACAGAATCGAACCTGGATTGCCAGATTAGAAGTCCACACTCCTAGCCACTACACCAAGCTGGGTGCACCTGCACATGAAAGCTGATACTCAGAATTAAACTTTATTTATTATTATTTATATATTTATTATTAATTAGATTAGATGGATGTATTAACCACCACTCTGGCTCATGGCGGTTTACAACAGAGTAAAAATAGTAAAATAAAAAGATAATAACATCCGCAATAACAACCAATCCTCTTAAAATTCATGCCTCAACTCAACAGACCCCTCCTGGCTTAATGCCTCAAGTTAGGTGCTTGGAGGAGGGACCTCACAGATCTTCCTTACCCTGGTCTCGACCAAATACCGGGCAGAACTCCATCTTGCAGGCCCTGCAGAATTGAGATGGTTCCGACAGGGCCCTTAGCTCTTCCAGGGGTTCCTTCCACCAGGTAGGGGCCAGGACCAAAAAGCAGGTGTACCTCATGGGAGCTGGGGATCATCAGATTTTGTTGGTCTTATAGGTGCCATTGGACTCAAACCTGATTAATCATATGTCAACTGTATATTTAGTCTAAAAAAGTTCTGATTTAGAAGCATGCTCCCTTGGGCTCTTAATCCTTATCCATTGTAGTTCCTCTATATATTTCTGAAACAGCCTAGGGGGTGGGGCATGTCCGGCTGTCCAAGTTGGAATAGGGCCAATCAGGGTGCAGCCAGCTTTGCCCTGATTGGCCCTGCCCCTGTGGCTCCCGCCCTACGGCCTTGGATTCTAACCTCTTTGCTCTCAGGCGCCTCAGTGCCTGGAGTCAGCAGCAGGTAAGGGGAGAGGCCCTGGGCAAAGGGTCGTGGTGGAGGGCTTGCTAACAAGGGCCTCCTGGCCTGCTAGGCTGGGCCTGCTGACTAGGGCCTCCTGCCCTGCTGACTGCCTGCTCAGGAGCTCTCTCGGCCCTGCTGACCAGCTGCCCAGCCCCCACCCACCCCACTTGATCTGGCTGTGAGCTGCGGCCCAAAGCCACCTTAAGCTGCCTAGCCGAGGGCCAGGGGAAGGGGCCCTTTCAGGGCCCGTTCTTAGGAACGGGCTTTGAAGCTAGTAATGCTATAAAATAACTTCAAGCTTTATCATTCAGGCATCTTACTTTCCGTCCCATTCCCTTTCTCAGTGCAGTGCTTACACAGCCATATTCTTTCACATTCTGTTCCTCTGAAGAAGTATGCATGCATACCAAAGCTCTCATCCAGGCTTTCTCAACCAGGGTTTTGTGAAACTCTTGGGTTTCTTGACAGCCCTGGAAGGGCTTCCTGAATGGGTGGGAGTTAATTAATTTAAATATATTATTTTAATTTGTTAAACACTTATCGGGTGATATGACCATGTACAGTCATGTCGACTCCCCCCCCCCACCTAAAATGGCCAATGATGGGCCTGGAGGGGGTGGGAAGTGGAGAGGCTCTAGGGGCATGTCCACAGCTATGCTTCCCAACCACATTCTGCACTATCGTGCCACATCTGAGGTTTCTCGAACCCTGAAGAATGTTTCAGGGGGTTCCCAAGGGTGAAAAAGTTGAAAAAGGTTGCTGTAGACAGTTCCGCTTCCAAACACCCCAAATGAGAACATCAGCTCCATTGCTTGGTGATCAGGAACGTGACCTCACACCACCACAATACAATCACTATTCCTGCAGTAGGACATTGCACCAACTGGTGGCTCCCAATTAGAATCAGGAAACCACCTTCCTTATCTTTGCCCCTTTTGGAAAGCTATCTTGACACCATGTAGGCCAGGGGTAGTCAACCTGTGGTCCTCCAGATGTTCATGGACTACAACTCCCATGAGCCCCTGCCAGCGAACGCTGGCAGGGGCTCATGGGAATTGTAGTCCATGAGCATCTGGAGGACCACAGGTTGACTACCCCTGATGTAGGCAATACTGGAAAACAAAAGATGACTCCCGATGCAATTCTGTGCCCATGTAGGTAATGACCATTTATACAGCCGCTGAGTGTCCAAAGTACTTCACAAATATCCTCTGCACCCTTGCAAAATAAACCACAGCAAGGTAGGTTATTCTAATCTCTTACTGCAGATTGTGTCTAACTTGTGTCTGTATGACACAGGTGAAACATGAACCATTAACTTCTGCGTTTACACACAGCTTTGTATTAACTATCCTGCTAGCTGGGGTCTTAAAATACTGGCCATGGAAGACTCAGATTTATGCCTTCGCTTGGCCAGGAAGCTCCCATGGTGGTTTTTGATAAAACATAATCTCTCAAATGAATCTGTCTCATAAGATCGTTGCGATAACAAATTCAAAAAAGAAATACAACGCTCGTACGCCAAATGCTGCGAGAGCGCGTCGTGAGCATCATAAATAAAAAAAAGCATCAGCAGCTACGCGGAGAAACGTTTTACATGATCAAATTAAGGCTGGAACTAAAGCTAGGAAAGGAAGGGAGGAGAGAGCAGGCCCTCGAGGAAAGAATTCTGCCTCTGATTTATTTTGGGAAAATAATCTAGCAGATAGCAGTCCAGTGTGAACTTTCACTATTCCAAATTATGGATTTCTTTTGATTCCTCCCAACATTTGTAGTAATGGCTGCCTTCTGGTGCCCCTCAATAATCTCAACTGTGGACAATGTTTTATTAATTGCAATTATTAGACTAGACCAGGGGTAGTCAAACTGCGGCCCTCCAGATGTCCATGGACTACAATTCCCAGAAGCCCCTGCCAGCATTCGCTGGCAGGGGCTTCTGGGAATTGTGGTCCATGGACATCTGGAGGGCCGCAGTTTGACTACCCCTGGACGAGACTGATCTTGTCACCTCTCAGAAGCTAAGCAAGGTTAGCCCTGGATAATATTTGAATGGGAGACCACTGAGGAATTCCAAGGTTGCTACTCAGAGGCAGCAATGGCAAAACCCTTTCGGTCCCTCTCTTGCCTTGAAAACTCTATGGGGTCATCTAACATTTGGTGTGACTTCACAGCGATTCCCACCACATTACTAGATTGTATGGTTGTTTTAACTCCGGGCCTTGTCATGGTTTAGAATTTTAATTCTTTAAAAGTCACTCTGGTCTCCATCTGGGGAACAGAATCCCTTCTGGGCTGCTTAGAGGAAGAGCAGCATTAAAATTTGAGAGGAATGAGTTAAAAATGATGTACCACAAAAGATACCAACAACAGATACAGGAGCTATGGATGCTCAAGCATAGAAGCACCTTGTATTCCACTTCCCTGGAAAAACGAAAATAGTTTTGGGCCAGTCCCCAAAACCACAGAGTCTCATCTTAGTCAAGGAGACAGAATCATAGAATCAATTAATCATAGAGTTGGAAGGGGCAATACAGGTCCAACCCCAATGCAGGATCACCCTAAAGCATCCATGATAAGTATCTATCCAGCCACTGCTTAAAGACCACCACTGAGGGGGAGCTCTCCACCTCCTTGGGAATGGTAGAGGACAGGAAGGCCTGGAGGATCATTGACCATGGGGTCGCGATGGGTCGGACACAACTTCACAACTAACAACAACAACAACCATTCTGCACATAGTTTAAACCCATTACTGCAGGTCCTCTCCTCTGCTGCCAACAGGAATCTTTCCCTGCCTTCCAAAGGACAATCCTTCAAATACTTCATGTCCCCTCTAAACCTCTCCTTCTCCAAGAGAACATTCCCAAGTCCCTCAGCCTTTCCTCATAGGGCTTTGCTCTCCTCTGAACCATCTCAATGTTGTCCACATCCTTTTTGAAATGAGGTTTCCAGACTTGCACACAGGAGCAATCTTACCACTGTGATATACAGCAGGATGACATCTTGACCGTTTATGCACTGGAGGTTTCATGCTGGGCTGCAGGCTGGAGTTTTAGTCGTGGCAGGATGTCCCATCTCTTCCTGCACCCATATGGGGGAGCATTTGGCCTGGTGCACGTCCGCCCCTGATTTGTGCTCCTTCACAGGAGCTGGGGCAGTGAAGATCCCAGTGCATAAACGGTCCTTTTGAGGATTCTTTTGCTTTTAAAAAATCGTATTATTTTACACAAACAGCTTGAGACAGAGTGCGCATCAGTTCTTAGTGTACAGCAAGCATCACAGCATGCTGTGCTCAGATGTACCGAGCTCAGCGGCTGAACTTCCACCGGGCAGCCATGTTAACTTGTGCACATCCCATAAATCTTTATTTAAATGCTGCACTCTGGACCATTCATCAAGGACGCAGAGACGGAAGTGAAAAATGCGACCACGATCAATGCCAACAAGTTTATTACCATCCCCTTGCTCTGGGTACCCTACTAATCAAAGAGAAAACAGTCCATTTGTTTAAACTTTCCAATGCCCACGAGAGACCTTCCTCATATATATTCAGAGGCAACCTGCCCAGTGTATGCATTAAGAACCAAGGGCAAGTCTATAACTCCTCAGTTTTTAAATAAATGAGCACAAGGAGAGAAGGTCCGGTGGATTGTGGGCTTTGGAGGAGTGGGTATTTCCATCAGTCACATGAAATTAACACTGAAATTAGTAAATAGGTATTCATTGACAATGAGCCTCTTGTGGCGCAGAGTGGTAAGGCAGCAGAAATGCTGTCTGAAGCTGTCTGCCCATGAGGCTGGGAGTTCAATACCAGCAGCTGGCTCAAGGTTGACTCAGCCTTCCATCCTTCCGAGGTCGGTAAAATGAGTACCCAGCTTGCTGGGGGGTAAACGGTCATGACTGGGGAAACCACCCCATATTGAGTCTGCCATGAAAACGCTAGAGGGAGTCACCCAAAAGGTCAGACATGACCCAGTGCTTGCACAGGGGATACCTTTACCTTTACCTATTCATTGACAATGAGCTCCAAAGGAGGATAAACCCCTCAAACACCCGCCGCCGCAGAGAGCCCACCCAGAGGACCGCCGCCGGGGGACACAAAGGTTAGTTCCTAGCGCCCGCTGTATTCCTCATACAGCGGGCTATATTACTAGTAGAATCAAAGAATTGGAAGGGGCCATACAGGCCATCTAGTCTAGCGATCCCCAACCTGTGGGCTGCGGACCACATGTGGTCCGTCGACTAATTTGAGGTAGGCCATGAAGGACGCCTTCTCCCCCCCCCCCCCCCGGCCCTTTACAACACACTTCGGGTGTCCTTGTCTCCCATCACTCCCAGATGGGACTATCTCGTTGCAGAGAAACAAGCTCAGGGTTCCCATTGATTTGTCATTGTCATGAGTTAAAATTTCCATGAAAATAACATGTTCCTTATGTTCATTGTTGTGGCGTGTCTGTATCTTATTTTGAAGGGATGTTAAACATTACCATAGCGATCAGAAAGCGTTAGGGCAGTGGTTGAGAGTAGAGGAGTAAACTACCCCCCCCCACCCTCAGTAAAAAGCATTGAGTGGTGAGTGGTCCCCAGCATTGCGTGGTCCCCAGTGATAAAAAGATTGGGGACCACTGATCTAGTCCAACCCCCTGCTCAATGCAGGATCAGCCCAAAGCATCCTAAAGCAAGTAATTATCTCCAAGTAAGGTTCAGGCTCCAGACCAGGGGTAGTCAAACTGCGGCCTTCCATATGTCCATGGACTACAATTCCCAGAAGCCCCTGCCAGCAAATGCTGGCAGGGGCTTCTGGGAATTGTAGTCCATGGACATCTGGAGGGCCGCAGTTTGACTACCCCTGCTCCAGACCCTAAAGAACCCGTCTGAGTCGGCAGTACCGATTCTGATGGACGGGTGGCCTGATCCAGTACAAAGCAGTTTCACATGCTCCAATCGACACTTTGAGGCTAACCTCCAGCAAGACCTGCCCTCTGGATCGCATGCGGCCATCCCAGGAGTCAAAGGAGATGCAGGGTTGGAGGCAACAGCTTCAGTTTTGCAGAAGCAAACCTGAGACTCTAACCTGTGCCGGGTTCTGATAAACCAGTCCTGCTTATCGAAATTAAGTTTGCACGACACCTGGCTTCAACCTTGCAAGCAGAGCTCGGGCGAAGCCAAAATGTGACAATAACCTTGCTGAAGGAAATTGCTGCGAAGAAGTCAACAGTGTACATAGGATCAGACCAGAGAGAGAGAGAGAGGGAGAAAAGAAATAGGGAGGACAGAATGCATGCAAAAACAGCAGAGAATCCTACAAAGCTTCAGACTCTGGAACCTGCCACTCCAAAAGCAATCTGTGTTGGCAGGTCAGTGAGAAGACAGTGTTTTGTTTCCTGCAAAGTTTCTAAAGAAAAGTTCCCAAATGCACTTTTCTCTAAAAGGGATAGCATTCAAACCATGGCAAAGTGCCACTTGATAGTTTGGAGAGAGGGGCGGGCAACCTTTTTTATTCTGAAAGAAAGCCCTCCATTTCTCCGTCTCTGAAGAGGGGCACAGCATGGACGACACTAGGAGTCTCCTGATCCACGGTGACCACTTAAAGATCCGGCACCCACAAAACGAAAAGGCTGGAGGCTCAGGAACTTACACTCTCCCCCCCCCCCCCCAATCCCTGCTGATGGAATTTAACAGGCCACAGCAGCTGCAAGACTCACCTCCAAGGCTTTTCAGAAGCGACTCAAATTTCCTCCCGTACAGTAGGAGGATGACTAAGCACTGACTCATGCTTTCCTTCAATGGGCCTTCCTCGCAGGTTTGCTTGGCGTCCTTCTTTCCACATCCCCCCCCCCCCCCGAAAAAACCCCAAGCAGCTGATGGCCCTTCTTTTGAGTTTATCCTTACCGCAAGGCGAGAATCTGTACACCAGATTGCGGAGAGAGGAGCTGGCGAGTTCCGAAACTCTCAAGTGCAAAGAAATCTGGTGCAGGGTTAACTTTGCAAGAGGCTCCAGTGAAAGATTCCTAGACGTGGAGTCAGGAAAGGCACACACACACACACACATTCTACCCCTGCCTGTAGCAAAAGGAACAAGAACACAGAATGGCACGCACTCCCTTCAAAAGGCTTTTGAGAGTGAAGCACACTCAAGTGCTGCTGAGCAGTAAAGCCCTACGGTACTTTAAAAAGAATAGGCCCTCTTTTATTCAGACTCACAGCAATGGTAATAATTGAGCTTTAGCCAAGGCCTGGGATGCAACACTCTCTTCTTCTTGGTAAGAACCAACCTTAGGAACCAACTGGGGACTTGGGAAAAGACAGAGGCCAGAATGAGGCAGGGGAATGGACTGAGTCCACTTTGGAGTCTGCATACAGGCAGAAGCAAAGTCTGCCTCAGAATGGTCGACAACACAATACCGCTCCCAGCAAGGACCTGAAAGTAAAATCAATACACATTGTGATGTTCTAGGATTCAGGCAAAATTCTATGGTTTTACCAGAGAGTTTTGTCAAAATCCTAGAGTGCCCTGCATATGTCACACTGGTGACGTGCCACCGCTTCTGAGCATCTTCTCTGCCCTCTCTTTCACACACTGGTTGCCATGAAGATAAAATGGAGATGGGGAGAAGCCTTAAACTACTGGCAGAAAAGGTGGGATTAAAACCGCACTAAATAAAACAAATATCACATTGCCCCACCTTGGCCACTGGGAGTGGTGAGACAGGGTTGCCATGTATAGGTTGGGGTACTGCTGGACATTTGAGGTGTGGAGGCTGATGATGATACGGACCCCAGTGGGGTACAATGCCACAAAGTTTACCCTCCAAAGTATCCATTTTCTCCAGGGAAATGGGCCTCTGTAGTCTGAAGATGAGCTGTAATTCTGGGGGATTCCCAGGTCCCACCTGGAGACTGGTGCCCTAACATTGGTTAAGCTTGGAGGCAGCAGATATTACTTTAACTCCAGCCCCCAGCAGTCCTAACACAACCATCTCTGTGTCTCTCACTTTTGTATGGCAGAAAACACTGCTGAAGAGAGGGAGGGGGGCACCCCCAGAAAATGGATTTCAGGCCTCATTTTAGGCTGCCACAGGAGGGAGGAAGCCAAGTTGTCCAACTTCATGGGAGGAAATCCTCGTTCCTGTGGACACCTTGGGCCAGACCCTACTTGTCTTCTTGACCAGGGGTAGTCAACCTGTGGTCCTCCAGATGTCCATGGACTACAATTCCCATGAGCCCCTGCCAGCAAATGCTGGCAGGGGCTCATGGGAATTGTAGTCCATGGACATCTGGAGGACCACAGGTTGACTGCCCCTGTTCTTGACCACCCGCAGGACAACAAAGGGGACAGGGGACGACACACAAATTAAATGTGATGTCTCTGCCTGAAGACAGCTGCAATGTTAATGTTACACAACCCTCTAAGTGACAAGAGCCCAGCCCTGCTCTGGGCCTTGCCTTTGTGAACACAGAGAAAAAGAATGCACAGAGGAAAACCAGCAGGCTGTGGCCACAAGCAGGCTCTCTTGACTCCAGACTGAGCTGCATCACCACTACAAGGAATGCATAAACAGGTGTGGTGATACGGATGCCAGCCTCTAGGCCGGACCAGGAATTGTAACTCATGCTTTCCAGAAATCAGTTCCTCTGGAGAAAATGAATGCTTTGGAGGGTGCACTCGATGGCCTTCCACCCCACTGTCACTACCCTCACCAGGCTCCCTCCTTTGGGGTGTTATGTGGGGCAGGGGAGGAAACTGGGGGGAAATCTGGAGCCCTGTCCATCAAAGAGTCTGCAACCCACTTATTGGTGCCCACTAGAAAGTGGTGCTCTTAGCCAGCTGGGTTTCTGATTGGCTATGCAGATTAAAATAGCCTTGTTTCTGTGGCGGCTAATGCCGTTGATTCAGTCTCTCTCTCATCACTTTTCTAGGGTATTTTAAAAAATGACTCAGCTTCTCCCCCACACTTGGGCTGCTTCGGTGACTCTACCAAATGCAGCAGCCATTTTGTTGGTGGGTCCCGCTACAGTGGGTCAAAATTCCAAAGGGAGCCACAGGCTTAAAAATTTGCGGACCCCATAGACCTGTCATTATCGGGGGTAACCGCTAATGTCAAACAAGAAGCAGAACTAGCCTTATCGACCGTGAGATCTAGAGGCGGGGTATAATTGTAAAGAAACATAACATTAGGGGCCCGTTTAACTAGAATGAGGGGCGACGCCATTATAACAGGTATTAATGGCAATCCTTTGTTTTCAGAGCAACCTGAGAGGTATCTACCGTCATTTCCTCCAGGGGAGTTGATCTCTGTCGCCTGGAGATGTGCTGTAATATCAGGAGATCTCCAGGCCCCACCTGGAGACTGGCAACCTTAGGTAGAAGAGCTGTTTTCTAAGATCTCAGGAAGTGCCGTGTTTGTGGGAGTCACGCATTTGGAAGCAGCCACCTCAGCCATAGGAGTGTTGGGCTGAGAACTTTGTGATTCACCCCAGCCAATATAACAACCATTTTGTGGTTGCCCTGTGGCAGCCATTTTGCAAAGGTGCCGACTAACAGTTCACAAATTAGTCACAATTACATGTGCTGTTTTGTCTGCAGCTTCTCTTTCATGCTCGACACAAACAAACCATGGGACTTTATTGTGCCTGTAGCTACTTTTGGAATTTGGAGCACATGCCTATGACTTGCCGAAAGGTCATGTGAAGAATTAAAATTCATGCAGAAATTGCCAAAAAGTATTTTGGGTCCAGTTTATACAACCAAGGCCTCTTGTCTCAGAGATTCTTCATTTACATATATAAGCCACGGGTTTCCAAGATGCCTACAACATTGTACAGACTGTACATTCTCACATATCTTTATATATTTGTGTACCTGCCCCAAATGAGCCTATAAGCAAAATCCAAATAAAAGTTTCCTGGGAGAAAGCCCCATTAATAATTGGAAAGGTAGTCCCTTGGAGGAGAGCAGGGAAGAGTTCCTGTTGGCAGCAGGGGAGACGACCTGGAATATGGTTCAGCAGTGGAATAGGCTGCCTATGCTTTAGGATGCTTTGGGCTGATCCTGCGTTGAGCAGGGGGTTGGACTAGATGGCCTGAATAGCCTCTTTCAACTCTATGATTCTATGATTCTATTCTATGATTCTATGACCCTCAGTAATGGGTTTAAACAACGTGTAGAACAGTACTGGCTAGATACTAGAACAAAAATAATTCATAATCAGAGTAGTTCAGCAGTGGAGTGGACTGCCTATGGAAGTGGAGAGCTCTCCCTCACTAGCGGTCTTCAGCCAGTGGCTGGACAGATACTTATCCTGGATGCTTTGGGCTGATCCTGCGTTGAGCAGGGAGTTGGACTACATCGCTTGTATGGCCCCTTCCAACTCTATGATTCTATGATTTAAATAGGATTCTGAACAGACGTGCCTAAAATGGCACTGCATATCTTCTTAACAGAATGAGAGAAGGTGTTCTCAATAGCAGATCCTTTGATGGGCACAGAGACAACAAAACAAAGGTTTTGATGTCTTTCAGTAAAGAGAACAATCCAGAAATATTTAAGACCGATACATTAGGTGGATAGATAATTTAGAAGCTCATTCATGCTAGGAGCATCTCCAGCAACCTGAAGAGAGGGTTCTGTATGTGTGTGTGTGTGTGTGTGTGTGTTGTTTTTTTTAAAGTAACGGTTAATGTTACCTAACTGGTTTATTCACGAAGAGTCATTGGCCCATATTCCACCATCTTGCCTACACCCACCTTCCCCCCTCAACGCCATAAATAGATCCGAAACAGTTTCTACCAATGAGCATGACCCCATTTGTTTGTGCACTCTGCCATGTGTGATTCATTCTTGGCTAGTAGCAGCTTTTTGGAATTACTAAAAGATAACTAGGAGACAGACAGGCCAATAAATGAATCATGCTTTCCATAAAGCCATACCTTGGGGCTTCTGCAGACACCAGTCACAAAGTGAAAGGAAGAAGGTGGGGGGGGAGAGGACAAAGGAATTATTCATTCTCTTTGAACAGTGCCATGCAATGTTAATTCATAAGGACAAACTAGACATTCATTATGAGGAAACGAAAAGGCGGAAGCGTTTTAAACCTACAACCAAGGAAAGCTGAAATTAGTGTATTTCTCAATGCGCAACCGGTTACCCAGCTGCTAAACTTAAGCTCTGTATGCTAGAAGTTTCGTCCTAAAGTCTGGGGTCTGTTTACTAAGGACCACCAACATGCCGTAAATACGTCTGTTTGTTGTGGCAGATCTAAGGACCTGTCCTCCAGGTGTAGCACTTCTCTTCTGGCTTGCACATCACTGAACTCCAACCCCAAGAGATGGAGTTGCATATCTGAATGGGCCACATGGATAGCACCAGGTCCAATTCAGGAAAATCTCTATTCCCTTGAGGAAACAGCATGATTCAGAAATAGACAGTGGTTGCTTTCTGACTGGCTGTTTTAAGCACTAGCACTTGGACTGTCAGGGTTTCCAATGATGGAAAATAAAACATATTGAGATACGTATACTGGCCTTCAAAGAGGTCCAGGAAATATAATTTAGCATATAGCCTGCTATGGTGGACAACCCCACACTCATGCTCCCACGGCTTTCCCATGGAGCAGCATGAGCAAAGTGGGTGGGGGCAGAACTGGCCCTGACGTTACTTCCTCTTTTGAAACTGGAAGTGACATCACAGTGTTCCATAACACTATGGATTTCCCAAATTTCTATGGTAAAAACCAGAGATTTGAGAAATTCACAGAACATCACACAATGGCATGTGGCCACTTCCCAGTTCTGAAATAGGGATGCCAATTTCCAGGTGGTGCCTGGAGATCTCCTGCTATTACAACTGATTGCCAGGAAACAAAGATTGAGTCACCTGGAGGAAATGGATGCTTTGGAAGATGGACTCTATGGTATTTTACCACAATTAAGTCCCTTCCCTCTCCAAACTAAACCCTCCTCAGGCTCCATCGCCCAAATTCTCCAGGCATTTCCCAACCTGGAGCTGGCATGGCTATTCTGAAACCAAAAGTGACACCACAACATCACCTATCCCTAATGAGAAAGAGAAGAGCTGGCTTTTTGTACCATGTTTTTTACTACTTAAGGAATCTCAAAACAAATTATTATTACCTATCCTTCCTCATTCCCCCCCAACAAACACCCTGGAAAGTATGTGGGGGGCCAAGAGAGCCCTGAGAGAACTGGGACTGCCCCAAGGTCACCCAGCTGGCTGCCTGTGGAGGAGTAGGGAACCAAATCTGGTTCTCCAGATTAGAGGTTACTGCTTTTAACCAGTACACCAAGCTGAGGCCCTCAGGCATAATGGAAATAGTGAAACATATATATAAATATATTTTTAAAAGTTGTGAAATGTATCAAATGTCAAAATATCAAGTCTTTAAATGTGAGATACCTGCCTTGAGGGCCCCCCGAATTCTCCTCCCACAAAACTGGCCCTGTCCACATTAGTTAATAACTATTTGATGCACATCTTGCGCAGTTCCCCTGCCGAAAACCCTCTACAATGACCCCGCTTTCCCTTCTCTCGCCACTGTAGTCATTACTGCAAGAAGCAACGAGGGGACCACAGCCAGGTAAGCAACTTTTCAAAAACAATCCCTGTGGAAATTGTAATTGTCATCCACAAATATTTTTCATCAAGACCTCTGTTTCACCAGAGAAAAAACCTCACTAAATAATACCGCCAGTTTGGGCTGTGGCAATATGGAACAACATTAAGGCAGCCCCCGCAGAACAAGATCCTGAAGCTTTGAGGCCCGGTGCCGTTAAGTATTTCACAGGTATTTCACCACTACTAGACAACCGAACCAGTTCTTAAAATAAAAACTTCACCGTCCAAAGTTTGAACTTTAAATGTTAGCAGGAGCTGAGCCCAAATGACAACCGGTAATATTCTCCTCATAAGAATCATCAAAGAGCTCAGTTGCAGGGACAAATAGCCACCAGGACACTAAGCCCGGCAAATAATGGCTCTGATGGTTAACAAACTGCAGAGCTTCCATTCAACACCTGGAATTTTTTATTTCATTTCACATGAACATATGAAATGGCCTTATTCTGAATCAATCCCTTGGTCCATCAAGGTCAGTCCTGTCTACTCAGACTGTAGAATCATAGAGTTGGAAGGGGCCATACAGGCCATCTAGTCCAACCCCCTGCTCAACGCAGGATCAGCCCTAAGCATCCTAAAGCAGTCAGCCATTCTCCTGACTTTCAAGGCCTTTCACACGTTCAATTCCCTGATCGTTTCAACTGGAGATGCCAAGGATTATACCCGGATCCTTCTGTATGTCAAGAAAGGGCTCTTCCTTTGGGCAACTGCCCCTCCCCTATTTCCTTCATTTATACCTCCTCTTGCTCCCCAACGGGAGCCCTGAAGCGGCGTATCTTGTTCTCCTCTCTTCCAGTTTATCCGTGTGATTGAGGTCCGGCTGAGAGTATGTGTCTGGTCTAAAGTCACCCACAGAGCTTCCATGACGGAGTGGGGATTCAAGACCACTGCGGGGGAGCGTTTATGTTCAGAGGCAGTCAGTTGCCAGGAAGCAACATCATCTCAGTCTTTATGCGCTGTTGTTGGCCATCCAGAGAAACAGGATGGCCAGAATGCTGGACTAGATGGACCACTGGCCCCATCCAGAAGGACTCTTAAGTTCTTAATCTCCACATTAAGAGACACCAAGCTCCTGAATGCCAGAGCCAGGAGGCAACATCAGGGGAAGGTCTTGACATCTATGACCTGTTGTTGGAACTCCAGAGAAATTGGTTGGCCTTGGTGTGTGACGGGAGGCTGGACAAGATGGGCTATTGGTCTGATCCAGCAGGGCTCTTGTGATGCTTTTAACCTCCACATTCAGAGGAAACATCAGGGGAAAGCTTTGGCCTCTGAGCCTTGTTGGTGACCCTCCAGAGGAACTGGTTGGCCTTGGTGTGAGACAGGATGCTGGACTAAATGGACCACTGGTATGATCCAGCAGGGCTCTTCCGATGTCCTTATGAAGGCCTCAGCCTCTATGCCCTGTGTTTGGCCCTTCAGAGGAACTGGTTGGCCTTGGTGTGAGACAGGATCCTGAACTATAGGTCTGATCCAGTGGGCCTCTTCTGATGTTCTTATGAAGGCCTCAGTCCCTATGCCCTGTGGTTGACCCTCCAGAGGAATTGGTTGGCATCTGTGTGAAACTAAATCCTGGACTGGGTGGACCACTGGTCTGATACAGCATGGCTCTTCTTTTGTTCTTAAACCGGGATGCTGCAAATCCTACACTCTAACCACTACACTGCAGTGGCTGTTACTAGTAATTCCTTGTAGACTCTACAGATCCATTTTAGAAGTAATTAATTTATAGGGTCGCCATAAGTGGGAAGCGACCTGACGGTGCTTCACCAGCATGTGATCTTATAATCAGACATCTAGAAAAGCTTTTCAGCAGAGCCATACGTATTACCTCACACTTTTACACAGCTGCAACACATGGGAATCTCACCGGAGTGTTAATTCTGAAAGACTGAAGAGTCACCTCATTTCTTGCAAGAATCCCTTTCAGCCACATAAGCCTTGATTCACACATACACACACGTACACTACCTGCTGTTCTTTAATGATTCAGCGCTTGTCTCATAGTTGCATAAGTGAAAAGGTATTTGGTCCAATAATTCACCAAAGCATATGAAGGAACCACTTGCATTATGTCACCTGTGATGACTATTTCGAACTTCATTTGATCAAGGGTGACTGTGCCAACATACTGGCATATAACACAACATCAGGAACACAAACCAACAAGCTAAATCCACTAAGGGGGCATCTCATGGAAATCCAGCTGAAAGTCCTCAATGGCAGAGTAAGGATCAGGGTCTTTCTTTCATGCCAACTCTGGAAAGTGATCATAGGACGAGACAATAATGATCGCATCAGATTACCTGTGGGACACATCTTATCAGATAGAGCCCATGTTAAGATGAAGTACATGTTTACCTGCGTGCAGGTAGGGCATAGAGTTCTCCTGGAATGACAAGTGGTTTCCAGGCTGCAAATACAACTTCAAATACAAATACAACTTCCGCTAGAAGAAATAGCATCTTTGGACGTACACCACTCTATGGTATATCATAGTGTATCAGAAACAGAAGTCCTAGAGATCATATTTCCACTGAGCTCCATTCCTTCCCCAAACTCCATTTGCCTCAGGTACCACTTTCAAGTCTCCAGGAATTTCTGGGGCCGCCAGCTTTCGGGGGTTGGCTGAAAATCTCCTGAGATTGATCAGCTCATTTGGAGAAAATGGCTTCTTCAGAGGGTAGACTCTATGACATTATGCTCCACTGAAGTTTCTCCCCTTCCCATACCTTTTCCTCTTCAGCCTCCACCCTCAAAATCTCCAAGTATTTTCCAATTTGGAGCTAGCAACCCTAGAGATTTACCAAACTAGAGTTAGCAACACTGCTTTATTTGAGACATGGCATGAAGGAAAAAACAGATCTCCTTGAACTACCTTTGAATGGAAAACCAATCTACAAAATGGTTGTTCTAAAAATCTGAGTTTGGTGAACCAACAGAGCTTTGTGCACTACCATTAACACTACCATTAAAAGTACCAGATGGCAGATTACTAGCCCAGGCCCGGATAGCCTAGGTTAGCCCAATCTTGTCAGATCTTGGAAGCTAAGAAGGGCCAGCTCTGACTAATATCTGGATAGGAAACCACGAAGAATACAACCCCATGGGGTTGCCATAGCTGTGACATGTTGGCATTTCCCACCAGTGGATGACCACTTTTGGGGTGTTCAAAAACTGCAGGTTGACGAAGCAGAAAATTTAAGTTCCAGGCCGGAGCAGTGGCTGATTCGAGAAGACAAAGATTCTTCGGGACAACCCTTCCTAACACTGAGACCTGGAGGAAGAGTATATAGATCCCCATTAGCCTGCCAACTGGTAACAACACACCACGGAGCACTCATAACCATGTGGGGATCCAGTCATCTGTAGCACCCACCCACATTTATTTATTTAAAATTTATATCTCACTGACATCATCAGCATTGCTTTCAAGACAGCGATCAACATGGGGATTTTTCCACCATTAAAGGAACAGTTTTTAAAAAATCACTAAAGGGAAGAACAGGCGTGTTACGTAAGGTGTGTCAAGTCACAGCCAATTTTACAGCGACTTTTTAGAGTTTTCGAGACAAGACACATCCAGAGGTGGTTTGCTGTTCCCTGGCTCTGCCTTGTGACCCTGGCCTTCCTCCTACCCATGTACTAAACAGGGCTGACCCTGCTTATCTTCTGAGATCTGAGGAGTTTAGCCTGGAATATCTAGGCTAGAACACTAAGAACATGACCAGCATAAAAAATCATGAGAACATCAACACTTAAGCACTCTTTTTAAAGATTTATGATGCTATTTTTAATCATATAAAATATTTTTAAACTTGTAGCCTACCGCTAAATAAAAGAAATGAGCTAGGAAGTGCCAACACAAAAAGACAAGACACCACCAAGAAAATAAAGACATTTTTTTGTCTGGCTCCTGAAGACCAGCATGCTCGGCGCCCGGCAGATTTCAGGGTTCCATAATACGGGTGCCACAGCAGATAAGGCTTATCCCTCTGAAGGAGAGGGTAGTAGGGTTACCAGCTCCAGGTTGGGAAATACCTGGAGATTCTGGAGATGGAGCATGAGGAAGGCGAAGTTTGGGGAGGCACTTAAAGGGGGTATAATGCCATCGAGCCCCCTTTCCAAAGCAGCCATGTTCTCCAGGGGAACTGAAAGAGCAGCAATAGTGAGAGAAGGCTGGCAGCCCTAGAGAGTAGGATGAGCAGAATTTTGGACACTGACCCAACCCTGCAGATAGAACTGCTTTCCCTCATTTAAACCTAATCTCTTGCTTGCTTTAATTTCCAATATGTGATAGGCCATCAGCCACTGTCTAGTTATGCGCGCACGGGAATGTTCTCACTAGACGAATGGCCACCTGTATTCACCACTGGATGCTTCCAACTCATTCCACAAACACAAGGCCTGAACAAGTCCACCCTCTTGTCCGTCTTGCTCAGCAACTATCAGTGGCCCAATCTAGGTAGTTTTAAACAGGGATGGACTTGACACGAGTTAGCCTAAAGAACAAATTGTGTAGACTGTCCTATCAGTTTTTTCTGGAATCACCGTATCCCACCAAGCAAAGGCTGATTTAGCAACTTCAAGACATTGGCACAGACATTCATGGTACGGGTTAACATCCCTCAGCTTCAACCATACTCAGTAATGTGAACTCATCTTTTCACGTCTGCGTTGTGAATCTCTGCTATGGGATTCAGTTTTGACCCCTCTTAAAGCCTGGGCAAAGACTCACAGATCTCAGTGGAGTCAGAACCACAAAGAGTATTCAAAGGTTCCTTTAGAGCATGTGTAAACCCATTCCAGGAATACTTCTAGACATACATGTATCAAGGGGACGCTTAATGTATACCACTCTCTCTAAAAAGCACTCTGGGCCTATTCACCTAGTCAGATCCCTCTGGTTAATAACCCCTTAACTTCCCGTTTCCTGCTAATCAAAAGAGCAAGTAGGCAGGCAATAAGAACAAAGCCGTAAACGCCGCTTGAGGTCTCGAGGAAGAAATTAATATTTCACTGCAGAAAAAGTTACCGGTGTGAACTCTTGCAACGGTGCCAGATCAGTTACCCATGATAATAAGCACAATAGAACAATCTAAACGCAATTCTGTGCTATACAGATGGGGCCACAGCCTTTAAAGAAACTCCCTGGGTCTTCTGGAACACGAGGACAGCCCTGGATCACATAAATTATTTGGAAGAAGAAGAAGAGTTGGTTCTTATATGCTGTTTTTCTCTACCCGAAGGAGGCTCAAAGCAGCTTACAGTCACCTTCCCTTTCCTCTCCCCACAACAGACATCCTGTGGGGTGGGTGAGGCTGAGAGAGCCCTGATATTCCTGCTCGCTCAGAACAGTTTTATCAGTGCTGTGGCGAGCCCAAGGTCACCTAGCTGACTGCATGTTGGGGACTGCAGAATCAAACCCAGCATGCCAGATTAGAAGTCCGCACTCCTAACCACGACACCAAACTGGCTCTCAATTTGATTCAATTTAAAGCACTCCCTGCTCCCACAAACAAACTGGGATGATCTTATGTTATGCATTTTATCAGGGACCTTAAGGCCATTTCATGTTACATTTCAGGCGCATACCTAACAGGGTTGTTAACTCTGACTTAGGAATTCTGGTAGTGGCAAGAGAAACTAGAGTTTGGGGAGGTAAGGGACCTCTGCAGGTATGCAATGCCAGTCTAGGACTTTCTTTTCTCTTAGATTCTATGGTACACCATAGAGGCCACCCTCCGAAGCCACCACTTTCTCCAGGGGAACTCTGCAGTCTGGAGACCAGTTGGAATTCCAGAAGAAAACCCAAACCCAAAACCCTTCTGGAGATTGGTAGCCATACCTAACATGCCACAAGTGTACATGGATCACAGGTCAAGTCACGGCCCTGCCCACCTGAACCCCCCTGTGGTGCCAGAAGAAGGGGGACTTATATACCCTCTCCTTCTCTCTTCACACTAGCCATCTCTCTTGCCCCTTTTAAAGCCAACTGCACATAGCCTGCAACTGAACACGTCTTGTTGCCGCATCTCTTTTGTCACAAGGAGAACTGACAAGCTCTCCTGTGGGAGGAAGGGGGAAGATATGTTCGTTGGCATGGCCAGTCTCCAACCCCAGCCTTTTTCAAGTTACTGCTAATCTGCTGTGAATTGGGCCGGGGCTTTTAAGGGGCTGCTTGTTATGGAGTCCACCTTACAGAGGTCCTTGGTCGATCTAAGGGGGGAATTCAGGGAACATGAGGGCAAACTCAGGTTTATTATGATTATGATTATTTATAATTCATTTGTAACCGTACAGAGCAGGCTTTCTCAACCAAGGTTTCATGAAACCCTGGGGTTTCTTGATGGCCCTGGCATCGGTATAATTTGGTAAATATTTATTGGGTGATATGACCATATATGGTCACGTTGACCCACCCCCCCACTCCCAAAATGGCCAATGATGGATCTGGAGGGAAGGGGAAGGGGAGGGGCCCTGGGTGGGCGTGTCCACAGCTATGCTTCCCAACCACTTTCTGCACAATCACACCACTTGTGGTGATTCTTGAAGCCTGGAGAATGTTTCAGGGGTTTCTTAAAAATAAAAAAAATGAGAAAGGCTGGTACAGAAGCACAGGTGAGTTTACTTTCATGTAATACATGAAGGACTACAAAAAAAATGATGGACTATGGAGGGGAAGAACTATAGTTGAAAAAATAAACCTGTTCCAGATGCAAATACATTCGTCAGAACAAATGCTTGGGACAGGCTCACTCAGCCTAGAGATTATTTTTTTTCAAGTGCAATATTCTGCATAATGTCAATAAGGAAGTGAAGAGGTTATAGCTCGGTTTAGATTCCCCTTTTCCCCTCACCAACAAGTAGCCACTGCCTAACGCCTCCACACATTCAGAAGCAGAGTTTTCCATGAGAAAGAATTTGTTCTCCAGATAAGCCTGGCTCCAATCAGTTTACAAGCCAAACTTATGTTTCACTTTTCCAAGTCGGTTAAAAACAAAACAAAACAAATAGCAGTACCCAAGGCATGGTTGGCAACTATATTCTTTCAGTTGCATGTTTTATGGTCTTTGGGGTGATGAAATTTCCCAGGCAGCTCTGAGCACATGGAACCAGCATTTTTGTGCTTCAGGTTTTGTGAGGGAAGGGAACAGTCAGTTTGGGATTAAAACCTCACACAGGGATGATTTTACTCCCAAAAAAGTGGGGGAAGAACACTCAGGAGACAGGAAAACAATGGATGAGGCACATAAGGTGGCTGAAGAGATGGAGCAAAGAACACGGAGAATGCAATGGGGTAATTAGAGAGGAGGCTCTGAAGACATATTAGACGGGCTGTATACTGCAAGGGAGGGAAGACAGGATCTGATAGCCATCTTCAAGTATTTAAATGGCTGCCATACAGGGGATGGAGCAGAGTTGTTCTCTCTTGCCCCGGAGGGACGCACCAGATCCAATGGGATTAAATTAATTCGAAAGAAATTCCATCTTAACATCCGGAAGAAGTTCCTGACAGTTAGAGCGGTTTCTCAATGGAACGGGCTTCCTCAGGAGGTGGCCAGTTCTCCATCATTGGAGATTTTTAAACAGAGGCTGGAGAGCCATCTGACCGAGAGGCAGATTCTGTGAAGATTCAAGGGGGTGGCAGGTTACAGGGGATGAGTGATAGGGTTGTGACTAGATGACCTAGGAGTGGGTCAGAGTGCAGGGGGTTGGACTAGATGACCTAGGAGGTCCCTTCCAACCTGTTGATTCTATGATTCTAGGATGACCTGGCTGAGAAATGGAATAGCTCAGGAAAATAGGATGGAGTGAGCAGTGGCTTGAAAAGCAGGAACCAGCACCCCCCCCACACACACACACACAAACACTCCCCCAACCAAAAGCCTGGTGAAAAGACCTGGGGCAGAAGAATGGAGGAGCCAAGAAAAAAGTAGGCCTGGGCAGGGAAGTGACAGACATGTGGTAGGGGGCAGACAATGAGGGTCGTATGGTTGCCAGGCCTTTTGTCTAGGCCATGACAGGGGAATTGTGCCAACCGTGACTTCTATTGTTGCTTCAACTTTGTGACCTAGCAACCCTCAAAGAGCCAAAAAACAGCGGCTGTGTAGGAACCGAATTTCACAGATTGACTTGAACTGACTTGCCAGTTTGATGCAGTAGAAAACTTCTATTATCACCTTTGCTCTGGCATCTAATGCCACAACCGTCTTCTGCTAAATCCACCGGAACGCAACAACTCTACCTTGAAATGACCCCAAAAATGCAAATTAAGGTCATCACATTGAGCATACTTCATTTGTAACTTAAGCAGCGTCATTAAACTGGCCTTACTTTTCACAATCCTCACAGTAACACTTTAAAGAGAGAGAGAGAGAGAGACAGAGACAGAGAGAGGAGGGGATCCTTAATTATTGAGACATTATCTGGCAATCCCATTTGCCCAGGTTTACCAGGTTAGAATTATAACAGGATAACAAGAAGAGCAGGACCCTCTGGAACCAATACCCCGTTTACCTGAGCATCTCTGATCTCTCCAAGACCATTCAGATATCTCTCTATTAGCAATGCTCAGGAAAAAAACTACATCTCCAAGGATTTCTCACACAGATTTCTTTTTGTCCACATTACATGTAAACAGAACCAGGAGCGGTTAAAGGTGGATTCTTCTTAAATAGAATGCTTAATACTCTTTAGGGGTGATGAATAGGGAACAGGGAAGGAAATAATTCACTAATTCATTAATCTGGAATAACGGAGTGCGGCCTAGCACAGGCACTCAACAATATACATACTTGACCTCCACCCCAAAAAAAAATTCTGGGAAATCTAGTTTCCTGGACTGAAGCAGACAGCCATTCTCCGATGGCTACTCGGGTTCAGCAACAACAAACCAACGCCTCACCGCCAATATCAGACAGAGCCAACGTGCTGAATTAACAGTTTCTAGGAATCGTAGGAAACCAGAAAGGGGATGAATGAAGGGACCGCAGCCCTTACTCAGCTGCATCCGACCGATTTGTTATTTACAGACAGAGCAGCCAACGGCACAGTCTGCCTTGACCCCGTTTCACTTTGTCTGGCTGATTAGGACCACACCAGAGAGGTCTGGCTGGCTGCTCCGAAAGCGTCGCCGTGGATGGTTGCTATGGCAGGTCACTCACCCAGTCTGTACAGTAGTCAAGACTTTGAACTTGGAAGGGGAAGGGGGTGGGTGGCAACGGGAGAGAAAAGCAAGGCAGAGCAGAGCCTTGGAGTATTCCTAACCCAAGAGTTGAGTGACACTGAAGCAGGGTACCGTCTCTGCCTAAATAGACAGATATCACGATGAAGAGCCTCCCCAAAAATCTTTGCCTAAGGTTGTTATAAACTAAATAACGGAACATTCTTTATTTGAGCTGGCTCCATAATAAGTGTGGATTAACAGGGTTTTTAAAGGTAATTTTAGGAGGGCAACCGTGTGGGTCCATAATAGAAGATTCGAGTCCAGTAGCACCTTAATGATGAACAAGATTTTTGGAGTGTAAATTTCCAAGAATCAAAGCTATCTAACCAAAGGGAGTTTTGACTCTTGAAAGCTTACCCAACAGCTTGTTAAGGTGCTAATGGACCCAAATCTAGCTTTCTTTTTTTTGGGGGGGGAGGTGGGGGGGTAAGCATGGTTTACAGCATAAGATTTCCTTACAGAATTCAACATCTTCCATAGCTTTCCAGAGTTAGATGAAGTTATTATGAGATTTTTTTTTTGCTGTTCTTTAGGGGTAAGTATACCAAAGACCATTCCACGAGCCTCAATCAGTCTGCAATGCTTGTCCCTTCACACAGAAGTGAATCCCTCCCCCACCCCTTGAAGGTATGTTTAAAAGGGGAAATAGAGGTCTTAATATTCAGGGAGACTGTGAATTAGGAAATGGGGAGAGGAAATCATTAAGATGCATTGGTCTGGAATCAGAGGGTGCACACTATAACATGGACTGGCTAACAGAAGGCATTCTATACTTCTTGCCTCTCTCCCTATTTTAAAAAAAGACTGATGTAAAGAGAGGAGAATTCAGAAAGTAATATGTGTCTATAAGAGCCTGCTACTTCAGTCTCTAGAGATTTCAGGGAAAACTCTAGTTCCAGGAAGAGTTCACGTTTCAAAGGACCTGATCCAAGGGGAGTGTTGACTTCAACATACTCTAGTCAAGGGAGAGAGCAAAGCAGCTATAGATGGGTGCCCAGCTAGAAAAAGACACCACTAAGAAAGTAGAACTAATTCTTTCTGCAAACTGAGGTGCAGCCCAAACATACTCCTTTTTACTCAGATGTAAGCCTCTTTTTAACACATACATATACCCAGCCTTCACCAAAATAATTCCCCAGTCTTGCTCCCTGCCCAGTTTTGTCCATAGCATTTTGCCACAAATTTTTATCAACAGGCTAAAGGAATCTTCCCAGTATTGACAATTCACGTTTTAGGGAACAATTTTTTGAAGCTGCATCTTCAAAGTGCCACGGAATCATTCAAAAGAGAACACATTGTTCCAAGCAAGAAACTTTTGCTGTGCTGTCAAGACTCCTTCCTCCACAAGGAAGTTAAGAACACATTTGGACTAGGCTGATTTTTAAATAATGCTTTTATAATAACGTGTCTAAAAATAATCTCTTAATTCTGGAATGAGGCACGGCTTTCGAGGCTGATTTAAAACAATTCACTTTCAGAGTCAATCAAGAGAGAATTGAATCTCATCCCACACTCTATGGAGCCAACGCAAATCAAGAAGGATCAGTTATTTAGGAATAACAACCTTCATAAATACCTGGCTTCACAGACTCAAAATGGAATGGCTATTTAGAAGTTCCCCAGTTGCATCTGCACAGAGTATCAAGGCTTAAACTAAACTGAAATGAGGTCAGATTTTGGCCATCTGAATTCTGAACACAGCAAGAATAGAGTCAAACAGTTCTTCGGTGAGGCCAGACAAAATTCCAAATGCTATTTGCTACTGAATATGTCCACACACGGTAGACAGAGAGCCAGACTCTCTATCCACATTATGACCGTTTATGCACTGGGAACTTCACTGCCCCAGCTCCTGTGCAGGAGCACAAATTGGGGGCAGATGAGGTGCACCGGTCCAAATGCTCCCCCGTGTGGGTACAAGAAGAGGTGGGGCAACCTGCCACGACTAAAACTCCAGCCTGCAGCCCGGCATGAAACCTCCAGTGCATAAACGGTCTATGAGATGGTATTTCATTGCCTTCCGAGCTTCCATAGCTACCTGGCACTACCACTGTAGATATGCCCTATGAAGACTTTATCATGCAACTGTGTAAAATGCTTGAGGGCATTTTAGGCTTCCTGCAAGCAACTGTATTTGAAAATAAGCTCACCTGAGTTCAACAGTTCTTGGCACGCTTCCTTGAGATTACAGACCAAGTGAGATTTTGCCATGAAATGCCAAGGAGAGTCCATAGGATTAAAAAACTCAAAGCAGAATCTAGCTTGTATCTATTTAAATATTCTTGTATGCATCGAATTGTAGAATTTCCAAAGAATTACAAAGATCTAGCTACAAGATTAAGTTGTTGAGGGGAGGGCTATTAAAGAAACAGGTGCTTGCTTGCATATACTACATAAGAATAAAGAACAGAGAGGCTTTGACTAACAGGAGACGGCACAAATGATTCCCCCTCCCCCCCCCCAAATAATATTCTTACAGCAATTCAAGAAGCTACATAGAAATAAGACAGCTGGATGTTCCCTGCCCTATTTCTCTTTTAGCACCCAGTCTTAATGCAAGAAGGTGTGTGCTAGATATATATTTCTGAATGCATTTGCTACCATTGCTAACCTTGCTGATCAAATCCCCCTGAGTACCGCTTCGTCAGAAGAGAGAAATGAAGTCTGTTTGGAAAAGCAGACAAGTAAATTAACAGGACTGCCTCGGTGTCAGCCAAAACATCATTATGGCTGATTAGCCAAGAGGAAGAGACTGAAATAAAAGTGATGAATTTGAAGAGGGAATACACACACGCACGCACGCACACACTCACACACATGCATAGAAGGGCAGGAATATTTGGCATTACATTACAGAGTAGGCAGAAGCCCCCTGTGCATTTCTGCAGCAAACAAGACACTGTAAATAATCCAAAGACTGAGCCAAACCAGTTTAAAGAGCAGAGCTGAGATGGGTGGGAGGGGGAAGAGAAATCCATTTAAATTGTTGCGATATTTAGAGAGATAATCAAATTTTCCCGTGGACATTGATTTTTAATTTGCAGATTCTAAGATGAAATAATTTGACACCTCTCTCCTCACCAGTATGGGGGAGGAACACCCCCCCCACACACACACACACACAGCCATTAGAAGGAGAAAGCCCCCTGTGTCTGGGTGTCTACTGGGGTCGCAGCCACTGCAAGGGCACCTACATGCTCAGAATTAATGAGGATGTGGCCATGTACAGCTTGTATCCTGTGCAAAGGTTTCAGGGTGTTTAAATATCAGACAGCCTGCATGCACAGAAAAAGGAGGGGAAAGAAGGGAAGGGAAGGGAAGGGAAGGGAAGGAGGCAACAAACCAGCCCAACTCCTCACAGAAGTGCTGGTATTAGGAACATTATAGACTTTGGAATCTCCCAGAATTTCCTCATATCAAAAGAGTTAGGGTTAGATCCAGGGCTCAATATTATGGTATTATTTATCATTATTAATATCATTATTAAAAAAAAACACTTTCTCCAAGGAAGTTGCTTTAGTGCTATTTCTGGACACGTCATAAGATCCAGGATGGTGACATTTAATGAGTTCGCTTAAAGAAAACTTTACAGACACCCGCAGCGGGGGCTGGGGGGTGGGTGGGGTGGGGGCTGCCAGTCCTGTCTGACTTGGCTTTTCCCAAAGGCTAGACAGATCCTGTAATCTACTTCTCAGACCAAGCGACTGCTATTTATAGACGCCAATTCTAGCTTGCTGGACAGAGGGTTTGCATTCCCCGCACACACACCAGACACACACACCAGACTAGGGGAGACGACTTAATTGCTAAACTGTTATCTTATTTCACCATTAGGACTGTGTCACAAAAACAATTCGCCAACGCCTCCGATAACCTTCTTTCTCCCGCCCTCCCCCCCCCCACAAATTGATTTTGGACTCCAAAACTGGCGCAGACAGACGAAAGGGACCAGTCAGGCCCTGCTGGATCGGATCAAAACTCCACCTAGTCCAAAGCTCCCTTTCCAAAACAGCCTGGGCAGATTTCCTTTGGGAGGAAACTGACAAGCAAGGGAGCAGGAGGGCCACAGCTGGCTTCCCACCCCTTCCCTGGCATTCAGACAGACTGCCACAGAACATGGAGGTTCTAGCGGCCCAGAAGGCTGAATTGGTCTAAAGCACCTCCACACCTCTCCCCCCCCCCAGTTTAAAAGGGTCTTAGAGGGGGGCGAAGGCTATTCCATCCAAAGGCTAGGGTGGGTGAGGAGTCAGTGGCAGGGGCTCAAGCGCTTTGCAGTCCAGGTGGAGGTCCCGCTTTGCACGGGGCGGCGAAAAGGCTGCCCGGGCGGCTGGAACAGGAGAGGCGTCGTGGGAGAAAAAGGCTCCCGGGGTTGCTCGGGGATTCTCCAACAGAGCCTGTTCTTTAAATAGCCCGAGCAGGCTGTGTGTCCCCCCCCCCCCCCGGTCTGGCTTCGGAAGCAGACAAAGCTCCTCGGGGCGATCAGACGCCGGGCCCGGGATCCCTCTGCTCCCCCCCCCCCCCGCCTTGCCCCCTTTTTGCAGGAGACCCCGGCCCAGCTCAGCCTCCCCCTCTCCAGGGGTCTGCGGCCAACGCCAGCGCCCCCCTCTCGCTCGCTCCCGCCCGGCCACTCCGCCTAAGCGCGGTACTGGACCCATTGGGGGGGGGGCGGAGCGGGGGTGTCCGATCCGAAGTTCCGCCGCGGTCCAGCAAGCCCCTTCCCAAAGCGGATTGGGGAGAAGCCGAAAAGCTGGCCGCCGCCCGTCCCGCAGCAACGCCAAAACAAAAGTCTACGCGCTCTTCTGTAGGGTGGCATTTCCCCCTGCAAACTTTTCTTAAAACTTTTGGGGCGCCCCCATGGACACAGCGCACCGAGTTGGGGGGTGGAAGGGGAAAAGAGGCGCAGATCCCGGGGGGAGGGGAGGTGAGGGGAAGGTGCAGAGGTCCCCCTCCCCGGCCCACTTCGCCCCCCCTTTCCGCTCTCCTTCGCCCCCCTTTGGGACACCGGGCGAGAGCAGCTCCCCGGGCGCCCGTAGGAAGCAGGGAGCGGAGAAGCCCCCCAGAAGCCCCGAGCCCCCCTCCGCCGCCCCGAGCCCGTTCAAAACACTTTTGGGGGGGTGGGGGAAAAGGGGGGGTGCCGAAGGACCAAAGGCAAGAATCGCGCTACTTACTGATCTCCATGCTCTGAAACAAAGACCGTTTGCAGTTGCATGTACAGGAGACATTCGGCTGGATGACTCCGGCGGTGCCGTTGAGACCCATCAAGTTATACATTTAAAAAAAAAGTCGGAGAAACAAAGGGACGGGAAGACCCCAAAAGATCTCCGGGCAGCATAACCTAAAGGCTGGGGAGCTCCTCGAAAAAAAGGGGGCACGATGCGGGAAGGAGGAGGAAGAGAAGCAGGAACTTGAAAGGGGGGGGGGACCCTTTCAAAAATTATTAAAAAAAAAAAAAAAAACCTCCCTCCCCCAAAAAGAAATTGCAAAAAAAAGAAAGATCTTAGCGCGAGAGCCCGTGGCGAGGGCGCCCCGCTCTGCAGCCCTGCTCCTTCCGCCCCCCTCCCATGCCCCCCTCCAGACCGAGGAGTCCGCTCAGAGCCCGGCTTGGAAGAGACGTGCGACTTTGTTTCCGTCTCCCTCGCTCGCTCGCTCGCCTGCCCAGGCAAGATCTTCGCGAGCGACTTCCCCCCTGCGCTCCGCTCCCCTCCCCGCCCCTCCTCCCCGCACTGCTGGGCTCCTCATTCAAGTCCAAGGAGATTCGGTTTCCTGCGCCCGAGCGGGGAGGCTGGCGGAGCAGACAGACGGGGTGACGTCAGCGCTAGACTGGAACTGCCCTTTCCAGCGGGGAGGGAAGAGGGAGAAAGCGACCGGAGACGCAGGGAGGGGGGGGGGAGAGGGAAAGGGGGAGGGACGGGCAATGAGGGCCCCGCCGCCCAATCGACGCCGAGCCAGCCGTCAGCCCCGCCCACCCCGGGAGTCTAACCCCGCCCAGCCGGGCCTCTTAAAGGTGCCCGGAGTCTGCCGCTTCGCAAAGCGAAAAAGCGAGGCGGGATGGAAAAAGCCCGTGCGAGGCTCCGAGGCACCAACAGAGGGAGATTGCGCCTTGTTGGCCCGCCCGGAGCCTTGGTCCTTTATGCGAGCGGGCAAGGATGCAAGAAGTTGCAAAATAATACTACATTATTATTATTATCAATATTAATAAAATGATATTAATTATAATTATTAATAGTATTATTATATTGATAATTATTATTTAGGCTTATAATGTTGCCATTAATAATAATTATTATTATTTAGTCTTATTATTTTGCAACTATTTGGCAATAATAATAATAATTATAATAATATAATAATAATAATATAATATAATAATAATAATATAATTATTATTATTATTCCTTGTTTTAATCGGTTTGGGTGCGCTTCCGGCGAGGAAGCTATTCCAGGACTGGAGTTGCAAGGGGGGTGGGGGGTAAACGGAAATGGGGGAGGGGGCCCTCCAGAGACAGCGAGACCTGGCCGATCCGGTGGAAAAGAGCAGCTGGGGGGAGGGGGAGGGGAAAGCGGTGCGAGGGATCAAGCATAAGCCAGCAGCGCCCTGCGGATCCCGTTGCAGATCTAGCCATTTGCCTCTTAAACCCAGCTTGCCCCCAGATGTCTCTCTGATCCGCTGGAAGGGCCATCCTTTAATTCAGGGGTAGTCAACCTGCGGTCCTCCAGATGTTCATGGACTACAATTCCCACGAGCCCCTGCCAGCAGTTGCTGTCAGGGGCTCGTGGGAATTGTAGTCCATGAACATCTGGAGGACCGCAGGTTGACTACCCCTGGACGGAAGAGACTGACGGACATGCCTGATTTATTTCATTTGTAAAGATGCTCCACCACACGAGAGCCAAGAGGTCGGATCAGACCGAGCATCCATCCTTTCCATTCCAACCAGACAGATGGTTTGGGGAAGTGAAAAAGATGCCGGTCCATTCTTAGCTGTGTTGGTTGTTGCAGGATACACGGCCTCTGAACATGGAGGCTCCATTTGCCTTGGGCGATGAAGGGGTCTAAAAGCCATTTCCAAGAGCTGTTCTGCTAGCCATTGTTGTTGTGTCAGAAATACAATCAACAAAGGGGGGGGCATCTCATTTTATGCTAGGGATGCCAGCCTCCAGGGGAGGGGGGCTGGGGATCCCCCAGAATTACAGCTCATCTCCAGACTACAGAGATCAGTTCTCCTGGAGCAAACAGGTGCTTTAGACAAGGATAATGTAGTCTGTGGCACAGTATCCTGCTGGGGTCCCTGGCCTCATAGGATTCCATCCCCAAATTTCCACCCATTTCTCTGCCTGAATCTGACAACTGCACTCCTCCCATCCCCCATTAGTGGTCAGAAGGGGCCTGACTTCCTATTTCTTGCTCCCCCATTTCCTGTCTCTTTCCTGTCTCAGAAAACTCCCATGGCCTCTCCCCTTTTCCTGCTTCCTTCTCTCCTTTAATTGCCCCTTCATCTGTCTTCAGCTTCCTTTCTTTCCCTACCCCTGGCAGCCTCTCTGGGAAAGCCTGGCTGTGCTGCATGATGGAGGGGTCTAGTCTGGGTTATGCATTGTCAGGCCAAGCCAAGCTATGCATGTGGTCAGTTCCCATTAGTCACTGCTGGGCTAGTTTCCAGGGTGTCCTCAGTAAGGGACGCAATAGTAAGGGGGAGAGGGAGCTTTTGCAGGACTGGATCGACCTCACAGTCCACACCTTCCCCTCCTGTTTTGCTTCTCAGAAAGCAAGGGTTGGAAGGCTGGGCATTATAGTTATGGTAGCCTAGCAACCCTTCAAGTGGCACTGAGAGCTCAGTGGGCATTCCTTTCTTAAAGCTACAGAGGTTGTTTCTGTTATTTTTTGGGGGGTGGGGAGTGTTACACCTCTGAAATATTGTGGGGTGCTATCAGATTTTTTAATAACCTCAGGACTTCCATCATATTTGTAGAGAAACTCCCCTTGTCGGTCTCTAGCTCCATTTCAAGGCCTTATTGAACATACCCTCTATGTGGCATGGGTCAGAAATAGATATGGGTCAGAAAGTGAGAACCTACAAGACTTTTTTGGGGGATTGCATCATCCCCCCTAATTCCTGGGCTGCTCTCATGGTGATTTCTCAGTTCAGTTCTGCCTCTTGTTCCACCATGCCGATCTCGCTCTTTTCTGCTGCTCCAGACAGACGAATGCTCTATCTCAATCTATCCCACAATGCTGTTGTGTGGATGGCACACCCCCCCCCCCCGGCCAAGCTGCTTGTCTTGCTGCAACCCCTGTGAAAGGGTCATTTGACCCCCAAAGGGATCCCGACCCCCAGGTTGAGAACCACTGAAGAAATGTGCCTGCACATGAAAGCTTATACCTTTAATAAAATGTTGTTAGTCTTTACCCACCTGAATTATGATGATGGTTATGATAATGAGGATCATTAACCAGATGGCCCCTATGCAGAACAACTGCTTTTGTTTCAGAAGGGTTCGTTTCAAATTGTCAACTCTCTGACAATTCTTCAAAATAGTTGCTTCCTTGAGCTTTATTGGAGGGAGTGGCCTAAAAGAAAGGAGAAACAGCTCATGATTTGTAGAAATGGGCATTGCCAGGCAGAGGCAGCGTTAAAAGGGGGATTAGGTTGCTTCATGGAAGAGAGGTCTACGGTCTATGGAGAGCCTCCACATTTGGAGGCAGTCAACCTCTGAATCCCAGAGACAGGAGGTAGCATTAGGGAAAGACCTTGGCCTCTATATATCGCGAGAGAAACTGCTTGGCCATGGTGTGAGACAGGATGTTGGACTGGTCTGATCCAGCAGGGCTCTTCTGATGTTCAAATGTTCTTATTGACGTGTCTGAAGTTTCTTATTATGAATTTGTAATTCAGCAGGCACTGAAAAGGCGCAAAATGCCTTCTCTGGGGTTCAGAGTGGTCGGATGGAATCTAAAAGAGAGAAGTCTTTAAAAAATAGAGAGAAATAGAAGCACTCATTAAAGATAACAGACTCCAGCAAGTTAATGACTTGAACCTCACTGAAATATTATTTTCCAATGTGCAGTTTTTACAGGCACCTGCCCGCCTGAAGCTCGGTCGACACGGTTACCGCCTCAGAGCTTAAACAGCAGATCATAAACTATTCTGTTATGACGGCTGTAAATGGAAGCAATAGTCATTTACCCAAAAGAGCTGTTAACGTAAATAAGATAAGGAAATGTGGTTACCCACGGAGTATTTCAACCTGATGCCATTTGTTTCACCGGCGTTAACTTTCCAGCAAGGCTGCTTAGAACTGATTTTTTTTCTTTCTGGAAGCAGCACACAGCACAGCCCTCTGGTGGGACTGTACCGCTTTAGGGGTGCGGGTGGGTTTGAATGAGCCCCCTCACAGGGTGAGATCTGGCATCATAAGAGATTGCTTTCTGATCCGGTTTTCGGCAAGGATCAGGCATCCCTTTAGCAGCAGACAGCTCACCAGGTGCCGGGTCACACGGAGAACTGCTAGAATATAGCGAGAAGCTAATTAATGAATAAATTATCAAAGGAGCCATGAGACCAAAGTACATATCCATACAGGAGATGCATGGTTTTTGCATGACTCACAGCTCTGAACTCCTCTCCTTCCAGTGTTCCTCTGCCAGGTAATTGAGACATGCCAAGTATTGATAGAATCATACAATCTTTCCTGATGTAGAGTTGCCACCTGTTAGAGGTCTGTATGAATCATTAATCACAAAAATCTCCCTGGGAAGTTTGGGAATCGGTCTCTTTTAAATAAGGGCTGCACAGCAATTTCCTTTCCTTTGATGTGGGTTTAGGGTTGCCAGTTCCAGGGCAGGAAATTGCTGGAGATTCCAGAACGGAGGCTGGGAAGGGTGGAGTTTAGGGAGGGGCCTAGATGGGATGTGATATAGAATCACAGAGTTGGAAGGGGCCTCCAGGGTCATCTAGTCCAACCCCCTGCAGAATGCATGGAGTTCTATCTCCATTCATGGAGGCTTGCTGGGTGAGCTTGAGTTAGTCACACCTAACCCAGCCTAACCTACCCCACAGGGTTGTTGTGAGGATAAAATGAAGGAGAAGAGAACGGTGCAAGCCACTTCGGGTTCCCATTGGGGAGAACAGTGGGGTACAAATGAATAAAACCAATACATTTATTTGTGGACGGTGTGTTTAAATAGACAGGCACCACAAAAAACACTCCAGAAAAAAAATGTCAATTTTGATTTAGTCCAAAGTGCTTTTTTCCTCCTCAGCTGAGAAATAAACCTACGTGAAGGCAGGAATTTAGAATAAAAAATGCTGATGCTAGCTTACCCGTAGCAGTATGAACAAGCTACTGAAATACTCGGTGAATCCTGCTACTCAGAGATAAAGGAAGCTTTAAGATCTTGTAGAAAAGAGGGGGGCTGTTTCCCTTCATAATTCCTGATAGTTGTGAATTACTGCCTCTGAGTTAGCAAAAGGGTCTTTATTCTGCCCCTCAGCTCCCTACAGAAGGAACAATGCCAAATGTGCAGACCGAAAGGCCACATGGCTGATAAGAATAATAAGGAAAAACATGAATAGAAAATGACATGAAATAACATGCAAAACTCCCCCAAACCTATGAAAATAACGAAGCGCCAGGCCCGGCCTCCCTTCATGGCAAGCGTGAACTTGTATTGCCTTCCGTAGAAAATAGGATTTTAAAATAGTATTAAATAAGCTTTTACATTCTCTCGAGTCTGTTTGGAAGCCGGCAGTCCTGATGAAAAGGGCTTTTTTTAAAAACAGAAAGCAGCTCCCCACAAGGTTGTTTAATCTTCACACTTTTGGTACCTGACAGTCTGTGGCCGGGATGACAATACTCGATAATCCGGTGGTGGGAATGAGAAGGAAAGTCTTGTATCACGGAGAACAAATGTGATTTAAGGAGTTAAGCAGCTGTAAGGTTGTGAATTATCATAGGCTTGAAAATGGAACAGGAGGGGAAAAAACTTATTAGGTCATTCTAACCTGCTCTCAGATGATTCCGTCTCCCCACCCTAAAGAATCTCAGTGAGTGGAAAACAGCAATGATTTTTTAAAAAAGGGAATCATAGGTCTCAGTCATTTGTTATTGAGGCAACAGACCACCACTCTGTTCTGGGCATCTCTGCCATTCATTCCTGAACGGAATCCTATCTGGTGGCTAGAACTTTTTAATGTTTTAAGAATTATTTATTTATTTATGGATTTATATACTGCCCTTCTCGGACATACCATCTCGGAATGGTTTACAGAAATTAAAACACAATAAAACCCAGTATAGTCTGTATACCAGAGCCTGCTTGGTGAAGTGGTTAGGAGCACTGACTTCTAATCTGGCAAGCCGGGTTTGGTTCCCCACTCCTCTTCCACATGCAGCCAACTGAGTGACCTTGGGCTCACCACAGCCCTGATAAAGCTGTTCGGACCGAGGAGTAATAACAGGGCTCTCTCAGCCTCACCCACCTCACAGGGTGTCTGTTGTGGGGAGAGGAAAGGGAAGGCGAATGTAAACTGCTCTGAGACTCCTTTGGGTAGAGAAAAGTGGCATATAAGAACCAACTCTTCGTCTTCAGTAATATTAGGGTTCTCTCAGCCTCACCTCCCTCACAGAGTGTCTGTTGTGGGGAGAGGAAAGGGAAGGCAAATGTAAGCTGCTTTGAGACTCCTTCGGATAGAGAAAAGTGGCATATAAGAACCAACCTTCTTCTTCTATATAAAGCAATATAAAACAGATTTTAAAAATTTAGAGCTACAATCAGGCATAGCAGCATCAGCCAAGATGCCGGAATTCGAGGAATTATAACCTGCCAGTTGTTAGGTACTAGGAGGTGTCAGAAAAGGAAAGGAGAGCAGAAGAGGCAGAAGGGAAAAAATCTATTTAGTGAGCCCTTCTGGAATTTGAGAAAGGGTGGACTACCACAAAATGGCTGCCATGGGAGGCAAGACCCATCACAAGATGGCTGACAAAAAGCTAACATGAAGCTGCCTTATACAGAATCAGCACCGTGGTCCAGCAGGGCTATTATGATCTACTCAAAACAGCAGTGGTTCTAGGAAGAGGTCTTTCCCATCATTTCACAGCCTGGTTCTTTAACTGGATATGCTGGGGATTGAACCTGGGATCTTCTGCATGCTGCAAAAGAGGTTAACTGCTGAGGCATAGCCCTTCCCTGGTCAACCTGGGCGTATGGATGAACAAGATTTCAGGCAGTTCTAACCTTTGCATTGTCCTATGATGGGAGCAGTTTAGGGAAACCAGACCACCTCCCTTATTTCCTTCAATTGTCTGAGGACAAGTGACAAGGAAGCCCCAGTCTAAATAGGATCATGAGGGCTTGTGTCATGGCCTTGGGTCGACTCGGCACACCAAGCATCTTCTTGGAGTGCCACAATTTGAGAAGGGGGAATATGTGGATAAATGCAACCAGCTCACCATGGTGGGGTATTCCAATGGGGAGAGTCGGCAATGAGGATTAGGGGGTGACAAAGCGGGTGGAGGAGGGAAAGTCTCAGGCATCAGCTTTGTTGGATGGTGTAAGTCTCTGTAATACTGTGATAGCTGGAAAGATTTGGACATGAAGCTGCCTTATACTGAATCAGACCTTTGGTCCATGAAAGTCAGTATTGTCTATTCAGACAGTGGCTCTCCAGGGTTTCAGGTTGAGGTTTTCCCATCACCCTACTGCCTGGTCCTTCTAACTGGAGATGATGGGGATTGAAACTTTGCTCTGGTTCAGCTTCACTTGGAGTACTGTGTTCAGTTTTGGGCACCCCAGTTGAAGAGGGATGTAGACAAACTGGAGCATGTCCAGAGGAGGGCAACAAAGATGGTGAGTGGTTTGGAAACCAAGATGTATGAAGAAAGGTTGGGGGAGGCTGGTCTGTTTAGCCTGGAGAGGAGATGAGTGAGAAGGGATTTGATAACCATCTTCAAATATTTAAAAGGCTGCCATATTGAGGATGGAGCAGAGTTGTTCTCTCTTGCCCCAGAGGGATGGACCAGAACCAACGGAATGAAATTGATTCAAAAGAAATTTTGTCTAAACATCTGGAAGAAGTTCCTGACAGAGTGGTTTCTCAGTGGAACAGGCTTCCTCGGGAGGTGATGGGCTCTTTGGAAATTTTTAAACAGAGGCTGGATAGCTATCTAACGGAGAGGCTGATTCTGTGAAGGTTCAAGGGGGTGGCAGATTACAGTAGATGAGCGATGTGGTTGTGAGTGTCCTGCATAGTGCAGGGGGTTGGACTAGATGACCCAGGAGATCCATTCCAACTCTATTATTCTGTGATTCTATTATTCTAACTGGGACCTTCTGTCTCCTGCCTGGTGGAATAGGCTCCCCGGGGAAATCAGGGCCCTGACGGAAATTGCCAAGTTCTCAAAGCAGCTTACAATTGCCTTCCCTTCCCTCTATTAAACCAGGCTTATGGTTGAGGCCAATCCAGAACTATACTGTAATAACTCCCCGGACCTCCCCCCCCCTTTTCCCTCCCTCCACTCTGACTCCCACCAACTCCTCATCCTATAACATCTATAAGCCATTAAATATATACCATCAGTGCATACAACTGCTTTATAAACCGCCGCGAGTCCAAATGGAATGCGGCGGTATATAAATACAAAAATAAATAAATGTTTAAAAATGTTATACTGCTTCATTGTTTGTTGATATGAATTGTAAGTTGATTTAGCTGTTCACTGCCCCAAGATGGCAAGTCCAAGAGGGGCGATATACAAATTAAACTATGAATAAATATATTAAAAATTTAACGTAAAGGATTTTCCACTGAGCCATGGACCCAGCCATTAAATGTATACTGTCAATTTATTGGTTGACCCAAGATGGCAAGTCCAAAAGGGGCGATATACAAATTAAACTATAAAATATATTAACAAATTTAATACAGGAGATCTTCCACTGAGCCATGGACCCAGCCATTAAATGTATACTGTCAATTTATTGGTTGTCTTATTGTTCTGTTTTTACTGCCACAGGCACACCACTTAGACTATTTGCATCAGACACCAACCTGGCTCAGGGGAGGGGCCATGGCGTCATGGGAAAACCTTGGTTTTGCGTGCAGAAGGTCCCCGGTTCGACCCTTAGCACTGCTAGTTAAAAAGGGTAGGATGGGATGTGAAAAACCTCTAACTGAGAACCTGGAGAACGACTGCTGGGCTGAATGGGCTGCACAGACCCTGCTGGACCACTGGTCTCATTCAGTATAATGCAGTTTCATGTATGTTCATGTTTTGCTAGTTTGGCTCCCCCCCCCCCCCCGAATCTCAAAGCACAGTCTGAATGTGACCTTTCTGAAACTATGCAGATCTGCTGGAAAGGAAAAATGAGATGCAAATGCAATTAACAAACTGAATAAATATTTATTCATTCCAGGCTGGAAATGGTGCCTTGCATTAGCAGAGAAGCAGAGCATTAAGAACAGAGAACCAGGCTTTCTGAACAACCATGACTGAATGAAACAGCCTGCTTGCAAGAAACCCATCCGATCTCAGGGAAAGAAGTGATTAGCCCCTCTCTGAATCAGTCCTGTGGCAAGATACTGAATCTATCGATCACATCTTTTCCTGGAAAGTTTTCCAGGTGCCACAGTTCTGATCGATACTTCTCTTGGCAGCCTGTTGTAACCCTGTGGACCCTGTCACGTGTGGTGGCCCTCCATTTTATTTCTGACCACATGTCTGAATGTCAGTGTGGTGTAGTGGTTAAGAGCAGTGGCCTCTAATCTTTAGAGCTGGGTTTGATTCCCTGCTCCTCCACATGCAGCAAGCTGGGTGACCTTGGGCTAGTCTCAGTCCTGTGTGAGAACAACTGTGTCAGAGCTCTCTCTGCCCCACCTACCCCACACGGTGCCTGTTGTGGGGAAAGGAGGGGAAGGCAATTGTAAGCCTCTTTAAGACTCCTTTGGGTAGAGAAAAGCAGGGTATTAAAACCAATTCTTTTACTTCTTGAGTGAGCATCATACAGTTATATTACTGCTCTTTTATATTCAAAATTCTCTCATAACTCTTTCGTTGCTGCCAAATCACAGCTGACGTTTGACAACCCTGTGGAGTTTTTCAAGGTGGCTTATCATTGCTTGCCTCCATGTCACGACCCTGGACTTCCTCAGAGGTCTCCCATCCAACTACAGGGCTGTCCTTGCTTAGTTTCCGAGGTCTCACAAGATCAGGCTAGCTTGAGCAATGCAGGTCAGGGCTTTATAACCTTACCTCTTTTCTTTTCTCCCCAGCTTCAGCTTTGGCACAGAATCTTACCTCAGGACTGTGTTTATAATTTAGACAACTGGACTTGCAAAGGGCCTGAAGCCGAAACAGGATGGCAATCAAGTTTTTAAGCTAAATCCAAACCACACCCAGGGCCGGTTTAACCATGTAGCACGTGCTACGGGCCCCGCACTCCTAGAGGCCCCGCACAGTGCTTCACCCTCCTGAATCAGGGCCATACCCTCTGTCCTCGCCCCTTTTGTCTCTTTAAGGACACTGACAGAGGTCGCTCTGCCCCCAATCTGGCAGCCCCTGCAGATCCTAAAACTGGCTCTGTCGCTGTGGGCCCCCGCAAAGCCTTAAACCACTCCTGACCACACCACACCGCAGCTTATACGATGAGCACATGTCTTCACACTTACAGTATAGGGCTGAGTCATAAATAAGTCACTCTGTGAACAAGACACATTCGCTCATGTTTCATGGGGAGCCATGAAACAGTGACCTACTTACACTAACCTTACAATTAACTGTTGAGAGGCCCTCGTGTCTTCAGGTGGCTATTCAAATAGGAGTGACACGATCCTGGATCATGTTACAGAGAGGCTGAAACCTGTCTGCGTCTCAGATGTTGGGCTGACTCTTCGGTTCCAAGCGATGGGGGAGTCACAATGTTTTTGGGAGATCCCTGGCAGGTAGCGATTTCTGAAAGCCGTCCAAAAACGCTCCCCCTTACGACTTTTCTACGTTGGTCGAAGGATGGCGGTGAGATCCAAGAAGAAGAAGAAGAGTGGTTCTTATATGCCACTTTTCTCTACCCAAAGGAGGCTCAAAGCGGTTTACATTCGCCTTTCCTTTCCTCTCCCCACAACAGACCCCCTGTGAGGTGGGTGAGGCTGAGAGAGCCCTGATATCACTGCTCTGCCAGAACAGCTTTATCAGTGCTGTGGCGAGCCCAAGGTCACCCTGCTGGCTGCATGTGGGGGAGCGCAGAATCGAATCCAGCATGCCAGATTAGAAGTCCGTACTCCTAACCAAAATGGTGTGAAGAATTGGTTTTTATACACCACTTTCTCTGCCCTAAGGAGTCTCAAAGCAGCTTGCAGTTTCCTTCCCTTCCTTTTCACACTGCAGGCTGGTGGGGCTGAGAGAGTTCTGAGAGGACTGTGACTGGCCCAGCCTGTGCTGGATTTTGTGCTTGGGAACTGGGGATCAAACCTGGTTCTCCAGGTTAGAGTCTGCTACTCTTAACCCCTACACTGTGATGGCTCTCTAGAACTAGCTACTCATGACAATCAGTGTAGGTTAATTACATTTCATATACTCCTGTTACCCTGGGGAATAGATGACTGCTTGTGGAGCAGATCCGGACTGGTAGAAATTAGTCAGAGTTAGCAAAAAATCGAGCTTAGACTCATGGTCTAAAATTGCGGCCCGTTATAATATGCAACCTAAGCTGGTCATCCCCAGATCTTTTGGTATGGTGATCCACAGGTCCAAATTTACTTGGTACAGTGACTCATCCAGTACAGGCCCATAATTTTTGGTTCCTCAGGCAAACTATGACCTTAGCACACATCTCATTCAGCATTCCATGCTCTGCAGTGGCTAACCAGATGTATATGAGAAACCAACAAAGCACAACAAGGGTAGCTCCCTGCCTTGCAAGTCTCCTTTCATATGGAGATTCCATTCCAAGCTTTGTCCACCCTCTTCTTGGTGTAGTGGTTAAGAGTGGCAGCTTCATCCAGGTTTGATTCCCCACTCCTCCACATGCAGCCAGCTGGGTGGCCTTGAGCTGGTCACAGCCCTGATAGTACTGTTCTGACTGGGCAATCCTGTCAGAAACTCTCACCAGTGTGGTGAACTGGCTACAGTGCTGGGTTTGGATCTGGGCTACCCTAGTCCAAATTCCCACTGCGTTGTGAAAGCCGGTTGAGTGACCTTGGGCCACTCCCACCCGGTCTGCTTCATTTGCCTCACAAATTTAGGCTGCTTTGGGTCCCATTCGAGGGAACAGGTGGAGTATGAAATGAAGTAAATCAATCAACAACCCTGTGAGGTAGAACATAGGTCGAGTCCCTTGGCACCTTTCAGACCAATAATGTTTAATTCCGGACATGCACGCAAAAGCTTAGAATGGTTCCACAGGGCTTGTAAAATGGATGTGTTCCACCAGGCCTATGGCCGAGGCCCAATAAACGCCAACAAATAAAACTGGCCTCTCTGTTGAAACCTCCCTCATCCATCTGGGGCTGTTCAAATCTCTCTGCCCTCTTTCCCTCCTGCTGTTGAAAGATTAGAAACAGGCACTGCAGGGCAGAACTGTTCCGTTGTTAAGATTTTCATTTCACTATAGAATACATGTTTGTACTTTTAATTTTATTGTATTGTGTCATGTGATTTGATGCAAAGAGTGGGTAACAAATATTAGTAGTAGTAGTAGTAGTAGTAGTAAGATAAATGTGCCACTGGAATCAAACTTTGTTCTGTTGCTTTAGACCAGGGGTGGTCAAACTGCGGCCTTCCAGATGTCCATGGACTACAATTCCCATGAGCCCCTGCCAGCAAATGCCTGCCCCTGCTCCAGATGCATCTTGTCAAGCCATAATGGCTATAAAAGAACCTGGAATGATTTGCAATAGCCCTTATCATCTTTCACATTTCTTGCCCCAAAGATTATAACTGCAGTAGCTACTGTAAAAAAAATTTTCCAGTTCCACTCTTAAAGCAAAAATCTTCCTTTGACTGGAAAGCTGCTTCCTTATCTGATGTACTGAATTACTGTGTATATTGTTGTATTGCATCGCTATAACTTCTAGGAAAGCAGCTGCCCCCAAACTAGTCCAGAAAAACCAGGCAGTTGGGGGTCAGGGGTCAACCCAAATAGGCAGGAAAACATGGCTGTGTGAATTAACAAAAAGAAAAAATACCCTCCCAAACTAACGATGGCCAATGTAGTAAAAAAGTATATTTGGCCACAACCAGGGCCAGGATGTTTTCATTCCTGGCTCCTATTTGGTGGAATGAGCTCCCAGAGGAGATCAGGGCCCTGACGGACCTGGTGCAATCCCACAGGGCCTGTATCACCAAAGGGACAGGACCTTTTTCTTCAGGCACGGTGGCAACAGGAGACAGAAAAGGTGGCCGAACATCAACGTGATGGTGTCAGATCAACACCTGTGGGGCTTGCCCTCCTGTACCAGCCTTAAGTGTAGTTGCGTAAAGGGAACGCGTCAGCTCTTGTGCTAAACAGATCAATGATAGTTAAACAGTATTCGTTCCTGCTAGCAGTAGGGGGGTGGGGACGGATGGAGTCGATTTGCGTGTGTGCCCAAGGCCCCTCGATTCATTGGTGCGGGATAGGAGCCTTTCCCCAGTCTGGTCTGCATGAACCACGGCACAGCAGTTCTCACACCGCTGCTCTCCATCTTGTCTCATTCCCAGCCACCCTCCTGTGTCAGTAACTCTGTCCAGCACGGTGTAGTGGTTAAGAGCACCAGATGCGAAGATGGAAAACCAGGTTCAATTCCCCGCTCCTCCAAAAGCAGGTGACCTTGGGTTAGTCACAGTTTTCCTAGGGCTGTTCTTGCAGAGTGTCTGTTGTGGGGAGAGGAAGGGAAAGATATTTATAAGCTGCTTTGGGATTCCTTTGAGTAGTGAAAAGCAGGGTATAAAACACCAGCTCTTCTTCTTGTCCCAGAGTTAATTCTTTGCCTCCGTGTCCCTGTTTATGAATGGATTAGATCACCCCTAACTTCCTGGGGTACAATCCAGTGTATTTCACCCTTGTTGTTTATAGCCCATTAATGCCACCCTTTCTCTTTAATTCTGAACCGACCTGTTCGATCCTTGCCTGCAGTGGCCAGATCACTGATTTTGGGATCAGCCTCCTGAAATTGTCCTAAACCTAGGGCATATCTGCACATTGAAAAAAACAGCATTACGCCAGGGAAATGGTGTAGTACTAAAAATTATTCCGCCCCTGGCCATTCCTCACCTTCTTGCTGTCTCACTTTTGTCTGCCGCCTTCTTGCGGTCCTTACACTTCACATGCCTGCCTGAAATGTCGGAACAAAGCAACATGCTTTACACGTGCCTCTCTTCCACTTGTCAATCAAGCCAGGCAGCCAATCCCCTTTCACAATGTTTGGTGTAGAGCCAGTTTGGTGTAGTGGTTAGGAGTGCGGACTTCTAACCTGGCATGCCGGGTTCAATTCTGCACTCCCTCACACGCAGCCAGTTGGGTGATCTTGGGCTCGCCACGGCACTGATAAAACTGTTCAGAATGAGCAGTGATATTAGAGCTCTTTCAGCCTCACCCACCTCACAGGGTGTTTGTTGAGAGGAAAGGGAAGGCAATTGTAAGCCACTTTGAGCCTCCTTTGGGTAGAGAAAAGTGGCATATAAGAACCAACTCTTCTTCTAAAGCCCACACTGGCCACTGATTTTTCTTTTTAAAGTAAAACTTCTCCATTGAAATGACTATGCATCTAATGATGTATTTCATCTAATGATGCATCTAATGATGCATAGTGCTTTTTATGGAATCACAAATCTGGAATCTTAAAAAAAAAAGTCTCAGGGAGAAGGGTGAGGGAGGCCGGTGTGAGGGCAGGACATTGGAGGTGTAAGTAGCGCTTCTTCGCCTCCACACATTTCTTTAGTGTGTGATCTGCTGGTTGCTTTCCTGTAGCTCACACCTTTTAGGTTGGGGAATCTATTTTTTGCGATGCCCCAACTACCGCTATAAAATGGCGGATGTTGCTTGAGGTTTGCTGGATGGACACGGGAGGTTGGCGACCTTATGCAAAACGCCATAAATATGGCATCTTCATAAGGTGAGCATTTCACTATATTTATTGGGTGCGGAATGGCCTCTAGTCTGGTTCCTTGGTGCTACAGAGGCAACAAAAGACACAACAGATGTCTATCTTCTATCAGCTCCAGTAGCTGTGTGGTTAGGGTGGTTAGAGGGTGTTGCGTTTGGGAAAGAGAATCCCAGCTGGTTCACGGAGCAAAAACAAAGCTGCAATTCTTCGCATCATTTGTGGGACCCAGCAGAGTCCTCCTCCTTCTACTCTCCCCAGATTCCAGAATTCTTGAACTCTTGCGTTTGCCTACCCTGAGACTTCACTTTTGGATCGATGTTCTATCAACACTGTACAAAAGCAACAAGGCAAATATTCGTTGCCGTGGTGAATAATTTCATGTTGCATGCAATAGGGACCTTACTTCTATGGGTTTGTTACAATATATTGTTGAGGGCACACGGTTTGTTTAAGATGCATAGAGCTCACATCATTTGGAATTTTGAAATGCAGGTTTCTCTTCCTCGTGGCTGCAGCCATCGCTTGAGCTGGTCTCAGTTTAGCACTCATAAGGGCCATGAGGTCTACCAATAGGTTATACCCATTTGTCACACCGCCCAAAAGCCTGGTTTTCCTCCAATTAGTTAGAGGAAGAGATGCTTCAGATAGGATTGCCAACCTCCAGGTGATGGCTGGAGATCTTCCATTAACCTGGGGGTGGCCATCGTGCAGGGTTACCATGCCTGGGAAAGGGGGTGGGAGCCTGGATGCCTACTCCTGGCGCATACTGCCTCCTGCTCTCCTCACTCAGGCACCCTTGGGTATGGTGGGGAGGCGTGGCCAGCTGACATCACTTCCTACCTGGATCTGGGGCTCCTCAAGGCCTGAAAAATGTTTCAGACGCTCCTCCATGATCAATCAGTTGAAGAAAGCTGCACTTGATATCTTGTGATCAGATCTGCAGTCATAATGGCTAGGAAAGGGACTGTGTCCATATGGCCAAGAGAAGTGCTGATGGCCATTTTGGGATCAGAAGGTGAATTTCTTACAGGTCAAACTGGCCAGGGACTCTTTTTTTTGGGGGGGGGGCATTATCTGAGCATGGAATTCAGGTCACTGTGGGTATGCAGGTAGTTGTGAGTTTCCTGCATTCTTCAGGGGGTTGGACTAGATGACTCTGAAGGTCCCTTCCAATTCTGTGATTCTATGAAATGGCATTCCAAGTTTACCACTTAGTATTTTATTTAAGAGGCATGAGGATCAGAGGATATTTAATTCTGGATTCCAAAAACTGCACTTGGTCGACTGGGACAGGGAAAGAAGCCGCATCTTCTTTCTACAGCTACAACAAGGTGTCCAAGACCACTTAAAAGAAAGGAAAAGTGTGGCATTTTGGAGTCATTCTCATTTCCTAATGTTGAAAAGCACCTTGTTGTAGTTGGGTTCAAGACTGAGTCCATTATCACTTGAGGTCAGCTGTGTTGTCTCTCCCCTTTTTGCTCCTTGTCAAAGAAGAAGGCCAGAAGAGAGAGGAAAACAAGGGAGAAACAAGGTCCCAAGCTGGCAGAAGGTACCCTTCCCTTGCTTTTATTTACAGCCTTTGTTTCTACATCCAGAAGCAAAAACAGACAGACCAAACCCAAACCTAGAGACTACCTGGCTTGACTCATTGTGAGAGGCAGCTCTGGTGCTTTAAGGGGAGGGAGAGAATGGATCCTCCAATCTAAAAACAAACCCAACATCCACCTGGACCTTTCAATACCGCACAAAGCAGCCTGCCAAGTTTTTGGAATTCACTGCAATTATTTACCTAGCTGGCTCTTACAAGCATCAAAGCAAGACAATAAAGGGAGCAGGGCAAGGGATGATCTCAGGACCTGAACTTGGCAGCATCCAGCATTAACCGCTGAGTCGGTCCACAGACATCCCTCAGAGCAGTGCCAAGAGACCCGGAGAGGAAACATCCTGGCCTGTATGCAGATTGCTAGCTGATGCCTTGCAGGTGAATAACATCACCTGGTAGGTAACACCCGGCTGTGCATCTATTAAAGGGACAGGACTCTCCCCCCCCTGCACCCACAGCAGTGGTGCGATCTAACCCCCTCCTTATCTTCTGCTTTGAACTGCCAGGAGAAAAAAAAATAATACGCTTATCACGTTCGATTTATGGATAGATCCATCTTGCCAATGGGGGGGGGGGAGGAGGAGGAGGAAGGGGGGGGGTGCTCGTCTTTTGCACCGAACACGTTATTCCCAGCCCAGAGTTCAAGCTGCTCTATTTGCAGGAAGGGAGCGAGGCTGGGAGAGAAGCTCCGGGCTTGTCTGCCGGGATTTAACGAGCACCTTCCATACCTGCCCGGAGCGGGTGGGTGGGGGAATCCACAACGCAGCCGGCAATCGCGACGCTTTGTGCCCTAGGGCAGGGGTAGTCAACCTGTGGTCCTCCAGATGTCCATGGACTACAATTCCCATGAGCCCCTGCCAGCTGGCAGGGGCTCATGGGAATTGTAGTCCATGGACATCTGGAGGACCACAGGTTGACTACCCCTGCCCTAGGGAGAGGAGGAGACATCAGGAGGGACGAGGGTGGCCTGTCACTTTAAGACGCCTCTCTCTCTCTCCCTCCCCCTCCCCCTCCCCCCCTGCTCCTCCTTCCCAGGGTTGGATTCCAGACGGGGCTTGGATAGCGCAGACACGACTTTGCCGTCTCGACATGTAAATGACACCTTGCGCCTCTGTCGCCGCCGGGCCCCCTGCAGCCAATGGAAAGCGCGGCTCGCTCAGGTGCAGCAGCCCTCCCCACTGGCTGCCGCGGGAGCTCGGCCGGCTCCGCACGCGGGCCTCGCGCGGCCACGTGGTGGAGGGCGTCTGCGGCCTCAGACACAATTCATTACGGGCCAGGCGATCCGGCGGGGAGGTTGAAAGGCGGGCTGCTCACCTCCGCCTGACCCGACGCGCTCCCCAAGGAGGGCTACGCGCAGGGCGCGCTCCAGGGGCAGCCGGCGGGGTTGGCTCCACCAGATCTCTGCCCCCCTCCCCTCCCCAATTGTTTGCCCGCCGGGCTGCGGCTTGGTTGCGAAGGCAGCGCCGCCGCCCGGCCCCTTCCTTTCCTCCGGCGTCCGTGGCGGTCGGCAGCTGGGAAAAGCAAGCCCTCCTCCCCCCCCTCCCCGGTGTCCCCTGCCCCAGACAAGTTCATCCGAGGCCGAGGTGCTGCGAGGGGGACGGGTCTTGGCCTGGTGGAAAATCCCTGCTAATCCCTTCGTGGCCGCCGTGCAAGGCCCGGGAGGCGTCTCGCGCGTGCACGTGCAAAATCCTCGGCTCTCGCGCGCACGCGCGGACTGGCTGGATTCGCAGGTCTGACTGCGAGGGGCGTCTGAATTTGGAGGGACATCTGAATCATAGAATCATAGAGTTGGAAGGGGCCATACAGGCCATCTAGTCCAACCAGGATCAGCCCTAAGCATCCTAAAGCATCCAAGAAAAGTGTGTATCCAACCTTTGCTTGAAGACTGCCAGTGAGGGGGAGCTCACCACTTCCTTAGGCAGCCTATTCCACTGCTGAACTACTCTGACAGTGCAATTTCCCCCCCTGATATCTAGCCTATATCGTTGTACTTGTAGTTTAAACCCATTACTGTGTGTCCTTTCCTCTGCAGATCTGGGGTCACCTGGCAAATTGTAATTATGTTGAAATTAAAAATATATATATTACAATACTATTTTTGCGTTCTATGTGTTCTATGACAATTTTTGTAGCTCCATATAGACCAAATTTTTAATCAAGACCCCCTCCCCTGTCAATGGTGTCCCGCTTTACCAATGTTAAAATCTGGTATAGGGTGGCCAGGTCCCCTCTCACCTGCGGTTGGATTTCGAGATGGCAAAATAGAGTCCTCTGTGGCGTGCAAGGACATAAGGCCCACCCTCCAAAGCATCTGTCCCCCCGGGATCTCTGTAGTCCTGGAGGTGAGCTGTAATTCCAGGGGATTCCCAAGTCTGACCTGGAGACTGGCGTCCCTAGTGGGGTGTAATGCCAGACTCCTTCCTCTGAAGTTGCCATTGTCTCGGGAACTGATTGCTGTAGTCTGGAAATGCTATAACTCCAGGAGATCTTCACGTCCCACCTGGAGGCTGGTAACTTGCCAACAAACTAGCCTTTCGGCACAAGAATTCACCCTCCAAAGCAGCCGTTTCCCCCAGGGGAAGTGGGCTTTGTCATCTGGAGATTGGTTGTGATTTTGGGAGATCTCCAGGCCCCACCTGGAGGCTGGCAACCCGGAAGGCTTGCAGTGGAATGTCAACAGGGAAAGTGCAGGGCCCAGTCTCTTTGTCCTTTGGCAACCCCACGCTTAGGAGATCAAACCCGGCCTGGCCTGTGTTACAAACACCCGATGACATCTCTCTCTCCACAGGAGTGGAAATTTCGAGCATAAATTGACCAAAATATCAAGTGTGGGTGGGTGCGAAGCATTTGTTTTATCTGTAATGCTTTAATTGTTCTTTAATACCGATCACACCGCCGAAGTAAAAGGAAAAACCTTCCGTCCTCATTGTTATTAAAAAGAATCCAGAGTTCTTATAACCCCCAAGGGGGTAGGGAATGAGATATCATACTGACTTGAATCAAATCAAGAGCCGTACTCATATTTTAGAAATATGAAGAGCCAGATTAATGCAGCCGCCGGGTGTTTTGCCTGAATTTTGCAGAGCTGGAACAAGTAATCCTTAAAGCCACATTTTAATGAATCTTATGAATCAGAAGCTTTGGTTGAAGATCCCCCCCCCTATAATTTTGGCACCCCTTTCCTGATTATATGTAACAAAAAATTATAGCTAAAGGAACCTCGACGGGGAGGAGCGACTTTAATTCCAGAGGGTAGGCATTTATTATTTCTCCCCAAACCAAAAAGAGTTACAGCATTGTCTGAGACCCGAAGGCTTTACTTCTGCAAATCTCTTTTTGGATAGTTTTGATCCGGCTAATACATTGCCAATGTTTCCAAGGAAACGAATATGTTCTTTCACTCTCTCGTAACCGATGCTAAAACAATTAGGAACTTAATCCGGAGGTCTGTTTCTTTACTGTGTGTGTGTGAGGAGGGGAGTGAGGGGAGAAGGTTTCATCTTACACGTTTTAATTAAAATTGCAATTGCCGATAATTGTTTGTACACATATGCTAAAGTTGTGCCATGAACCACCTCCTGCAAATCGGATTCCAGCACATTCTAATGACAAAGTAAACGCGTTTTCCAACCAGCCCAGAAAGGAACAAATGAGATGAAATTGTGATAAATGGGTCTGGCACAGCCGTTTGGCCGTCACCCGCTCAAAATGCTGCATTACGTTTGGGGAAGATCCGTTTGCGGAAATGGTCTGGGGAGAGCTGCTTTGATCCCCTGTACATTGCACGCCTCCTCCCATGCTGAAAACAACCTTAAGATACATGTGGAAGCTCACCTTCAGCAAAAATGGGGAGGCAGTGAATCCCTTGACCTATCCACCTCACAGGGTGTCTGTTGGGAGAGGAAAGGGAAGGTGATTGTAAGCCGCTTTGAGCCTCCTTTGGGCAGAGAAAAGCGGCATATAAGAACCAACTCTTCTTCAAGGTTCGGTTGGCCATTAAGGCAACCAGGCAAAGTTCAACGCAAGGTGGCCCTCACCCTGTAAAGGGACCGGCACAAGCTGCTGCTGGGTGGTAGCCGGAGCCCTCGCCAGCATTCTGGCTCTGTCTCCCTCCCTCCCTCTCTCTCATTTTGGGGGTACAGGTCCCTTAGTACAGTTGTAGCCTGTCTATCCCTGATGGCAGATGTCTGGGTTTTGAGTAAATCTTGTTACACAGATTACCCTGGTCCCTATTTTGCATGGCCAGACAGACCTCCAGTTTACAGGGATTAGGTCCCTTGGATACAATTGCTACTTTGGAGGGTGGACTCTATGGCGTTATACCTTTCAAAGTCCTTCCCCTCCCCATCCTCACCGTCCCCAGGCTCCACCCCCAAGCCGCCCAGAATTTCCCGGTCTAGAGTTTGCAGCTTTTCTGCAGTCAATTCTGCACATTTAAGTGGGTGGACAGAAGGGACTGTGTAGGTGCTTGGCTCTTGTGGCCATTTCCTGCATTCTGCAGGGGGTTGGAGTGCCCTGCATAGTGCAGGGGGTTGGACTAGATGGCCCTGGTGGTCCCTTCCAACTCTATGATTCTAGAGCAGGCCAAACTAATTGCTGGCAGGGGCTCATGGTAACTGTAGTCCATGGACATCTAGAGAGCCAAGGTTTGGTCACGACCGTCAGTTCTAATGGCAGATGGAGGATTCCATTTAGTGACCATCTATGTGTTTTGTGGGTCGTGGCAGGGAGGGTTACAGCTCAGACGTGCCCATCGGGTTGCTCAAATGAACTATCCCCAAGCATTTAAAAAATGCAAGATTGATTGCAGATGTCTGGGCTTTAAGTAAATCTTGTTACACAGATTACCCCGGTCCCTATTTTGCATGGCCAGATAGATAAGAGAACAGCCTTGGGTGAAATCACTATGATCGATAGGAGTTAGAGGTGCATTAAACATATGAAGTTGCCTTAACCCAGTCCAAAGCTCTGTCCTTACTCAGCATTTCACACTCTCCCTAGTGCCGGCTTCCTATGATTTTGCACAGAGAAGAGGGTACCTGCTATACCGCAAGCAGAGCTGACAACTTCTCAGTGGAACAGGCTTCCTCGGGAGGTGGTGGGTTCTCCATCTTTGGAGAATTTTAAGCAGAGGGCTGGATAGCCATCTGACAGAGAGGTTGATTCTGTGAAGGCTCAAGGGGGTGGCAGGTGACAATGGATGAGCGATTGGGATGTGAGTGTCCTGCATAGTGCAGGGGGTTGGACTAGATGACCCATGAGGTCCCTTCCAACTTTATGGTTCTAGGTTTCTAGGATTCTAACTTGAGGTGTGGTAAAGCATATCTTTTGTTTACAGCAGATCCCACATTAAGTGGATTTACAGAACACCTGAAACATGATGTGCAACTCAGGCAAGGTTGCTAGCAGCACAGAGAAAGAAAATGCCCTTTTCCATTAACAGAGGATTAAGGGAATTTCATTGTCTGGGTAATGTTATTTACCTCCATGCCATAGAAACTTTAAGCTGTCCATTTTCATACATTAAGCCTTTGTTAAAACGACAGGACTCCCCCCCCCCCCTCTGGATTGTTGGTAATCTCCCAAACATGCCCTTTCTTCCTTCCTTTGTGTGCATCTCCAGCAGCATGTAAAAACACAGGTCAAATGCTACCTGAAGCTGGGAGATTGTACTCCAATTAAAGGAAGAGTTAGGCACAAGGGAAGCTTTGACAAAACCTTTTGTACAATGAGAATCTCTCCCTTGGGTTGCCAAGTTCTAGGTGAGGCCTGGTGTTTCCACGGAATTACAGCTCATCTTCAGGCTACAGAGCTCAGTTCCCCCTGTAGAAAACACCAGCCTCAGAAGGCAAACTCTATGGCAGGGGTAGTCAAACAGTGGCCCTCCAGATGTCCATGGACTACAATTCCCATAAGCCCCTGCCAGTGAATGCTGGCAGGGGCTCATGGGAATTGTAGTCCATGGACATCTGGAGGACAGCAGTTTGACTTCCCCTGCTCTATGGTGTATCCCTTTCCAGTTTCCTCTCTTCACAGGTAGTGTCTCCAAATCTCAAGGAAATTACCAGCCTGGAGCTGGCAACCCTCCCCCTCGTGAGTCACTATAGAACAGCGTTTCCCAACTATTTAACTGTTGAAACTGCCAAAACATTTTTCAGGCTTTGACAAACCCCAGAAGTGGTGCGATGGTGCAGAATATGATCAGGCAGCATCGCTGTGGACATGCCCACCTGGGGCCCCTCCCCTTCCCACCCCCTCCAGGCCCATCATTGGCCATTTTTCTGGGGGGGGGGGAGGAGTTAACATGACCATATATGGTCATATCACCCAATAAATGTTTAACAATTTTTAAAAACATATTAAGACTTAATTTACTCCCACCCATTCTGGAAACCCTTCCAGAGCCGTCGAGAAACCCCAGGGTTTCACAAAACCCTGGCTGAGAAAGCCGGGTATAGAAAGATGGTGTAGGAATCCCATCTCCTACATGGGCTCTGCTTTCCCAAGGGAAAGGCTGTAGGAACTCCTTCTTTAGGATCTGGCTCCTGGTTTTGGCTCTGCAAACGGGGCTGTGATAGGCTGAAGCCTAACCACTGCCTTTCTTCCCCCTAGGAACATTATTGTAACATCTGTTCCAGCTGTGAGGTCAAAGCTCCAAAAGAGATATTAAAGGAATGAAATACATCATATTGAAAGTACCTTGTCCCCCCCCCCCTTTGAGTTTCCCCCCCACCCCTCCCTTTTGGGAATGCAGTTTCCAAAATGATTTTCACCCATCTGCCTCTCCAGTGCTACGACATATCTGGAATGCATTCCAGTCCCTTAATGAATGTGCAGAAGTGAGCCTGCATCAGACAAGGGAGGCGGAGAGGGAGAAATCTTTCTAATGAACAACAAATGCTCTTCGCTGCTGCAACGCCCATTGCCCGGAGCACTGGGCCGATGAGCAGATAAAAGTTTCTGTTAGATTTTATCTTTGTGGTTACATTTCTTTTTAAAATTAATTTAAAAAGGGAAGCACTTCATCACCCAAGGAATAATTGCCATGCGGAATTCACTGCCACAAGAAATGGTGGAGGCTACAAGCATAGACAGAGCCTCTTGTGGCGCAGAGTGGTAATGCAGCTGACATGCTGTCTGAAGCTCTGCCCATGAGGCTGGGAGTCCGATCCCAGCAGCTGGCTCAAGGCTGACTCAGCCTTCCATCCTTCCGAGGTCGGTAAAATGAGTATCCAGGTAATGACTGGGGAAGGCACTGGCAAACCACCCCGTATTGATTCTGCCATGAAAACGCTAGAGGGCGTCACCCTAAGCATCAGACATGACCCGGTGCTTGCACAGGGGATACCTTTACCTTTACCTTTACCTTTACCTTTACCTTTACCTTTACCTTTACCTTTACCTTTACCTTTACCTTTACCTTTACCTTTACCTTTACCTTTACCTTTACAAGCATAGACAGCTTCAAGAGGGGGACTGGAGAAACACTTAGCTAGGCGAGGGGGGCATAGGGGCAGCATTTGGTGGGAACACTGATTCACAGAGAAAGAACCTCTTCCTTTGATCTACAAGGTGCCAGCAGCGGACCATGTGGTATAGAACAGGGGTAGTCAACCTGTGGTCCTCCAGATGTCCATGGACTACAATTCCCATTAGCCCCTGCCAGCAAACGCGTTTGCTGGCAGGGGCTCATGGGAATTGTAGTCCATGGACATCTGGAGGACCACAGGTTGACTACCCCTGGTATAGAGGGAACACTCAGTCTGGGGCAGGGATGCTCTGCATCCTTAGTGCTTGAGGGGCAACAGTTGGGGGGAGGGTTCTGGAACTGTCCCCGCTAGTGGACCTCCTGACGGCACCTGGGTTTTGGCCACTGTGTGATGCAGTGCTGGACTGGATGGGGTAGTGGCCTGACCCCTCCTCTCTCTCACCAGAGGGGAGAGTGGACTTGGCCTGGCGAAATGCTCAGCTAACTGGGATCAGGGCCTAGTCTGCACACAATAGATAATGCACTTTAGAAGTAGATTTTCCTGTTCTGCACTGGAAAATCCAGCTGCCAAAGCACATTGAAAGTGCATTATCCTGTGTGTGCAGACTAGGCTCAGGGCTCTGTGGGACCTTACCCAGTTTTGCAGGGCCTGCAAGACAAGGGCTGTTCCGCCAGGCCTGTGGTTGAGGCCAGGACCCATACCAACTAACAACATCACCTTGGCTTCTCCCCCACTCCTGGTTCGAGGAAACACCTACATGGAAAGATCTATGGGAGAACCAAGGGCTATGCATCACTTTGAAGAACGAAGCCCTCCTTAATGCTCACCCAACGAGTGTACATCTTGGGGAAGTTCTAAAATGTTTAAATTTAATAGGGTTTTTAATATTGACATTAATGTTCATTTAATTCAATATTTTAATATTAGTCTCAAGGGCAGGATGGGTTATAAAAATAAAGTATTTGTTTGTTTGTTTTATTTATTTGATTTCTAGCCTGCCGACCTCGGAGACTGGCTCGCAGCGCTTACAAAAAAATGCAATAACACAATGAAACCCATAAAATCCCTTTAAAAACCCCAATACTGGCTTACAGATGTCTGGCACCGAGATGAAGACACTCCAACAAGCTATCTATCTGTCTGTCTGTCTGTCTGTCTGTCTGTTTCAAATAATATATTTCTGGTAAGGGGTTAGAGGAGGAAGAGCTGGTCTCATGACTTAGGTGCCATACTTCACTTAACATCCACTCAGGGCTGCTGTCCCTCCCCTGAGTTCCTCCTCCTCCAACCAGCTTGCCTGTCTGTCCAGCAGCCAGCCAGTTGCTTCTGTCCCCCACCCCTGACCACCCCCTCCTCCTTCCACTTCCCTCTGAGGCTCAGAGGCTGCAGATCCCTGCCACATGAGAGCTGCTCCTGCCGGGGAGTTCCCTAACAGCTGCCTGCAGCCTTTCCAGTTCTTGGGGGGAGGGGGAAGCCATCTGCAGGGTTCCTCCACCCCCCCCCCTTCTAGCACCCATTGTATTCCTGAATGCAACGGGCTTGGCCCCTAGTTATTATGATAACTCTTGTCCTCTCATTTCCTCCACATGGCCTTCCCCGGAGAGAGATGTCTCTGCAGGTCTCTCCTGTAGATACAATCTCCATATTCTCCCCCACACATGATACTGGACAAAGATGGCCATTTGTAAGAAGGAAAGCACTCTTGAGATTAGGCTCTTTCTTTGCTTTCTGCTGCAACTGGAATGTGAATTGGATTTAATGACTGCACTCCGTATCACGCTTCTACGACTGGGCAAATATTATATTGACCAAATATCCCAGTAATACATAGAATTTGTGGAAGGATCCAAGCTAGGCTTGACTGAAATCCAAAGCAGAGAAAGCTCCTGAAGGGGACGGGGTAGAGGGGAAAGGAGCATGCCGGGGAATAGATTGTTGTTCGGACAAGCAAGCACAGTCAGTGAAAGGGCCGTAGATCAACCGCAGAGCACGTCACGCACATAAATAAGTCTTTATCTGCTGTCTTCCTGCCTCTCAACAGGACTCTGTGGCCAGTGGGATCAAGGGAAAGCAAAGACCCAGCAACTATAAATAAGGTCTCAATAAATGTGTGCTCTTGCATGCACAGGTTCTCAGGTGTAATGTGCAACATCTGTGCACCAGAAGAAGGAGAAGAGTTGGTGTTTATATGCCACTTTACCAGAAGGAGGCTCAAAGCGGCTTACAGTCGCCTTCCCTTTCCTCTCCCCACAACAGACACCCTGTGGGGTGGGTGAGGCTGAGAGAGCCCTGATATCACTGCTCTGTCAGAACAGCTTTATCATTGCCATGGTGAGCCCGAGGTCACCCAGCTGGCTGCATGTGGGGGAGCGCAGAATCGAACCCAGCTCAGGAGATTCAAAGTCCACACTCCTAACTGCTACACCAAGCTGGCTGAACATAAGAAGAGCTGTACTGGTTAATTTTGTAGATGATAACTGGTTCTGGTTCCCTCAATAAGTCTGGCTCAAGATGTTTATTGGGCCTGGTCATTTTGAATTCTTATATCTGACCGCAGCCAGCGTGGTGTAGTGGTTTAAGAGTGGCAGCCTCTTATCTGGAGAACTGGGTTTGATTCTCCACATGCAGCCAGCTGGGTGACCTTGGACCACTCACAGTTGTCTCAGAGTTTTCTCAGCCCCCACCTACCTTACAGGGTTGTGGGGAGAGGAACTGAAAGGCGTTTACTACCTTTGGGTAGTAAAAAGTGTGGTCTAAAACCCAGGTCTTCTTCTTCTCAAAGAACTTGAGGGGAGAATTGTCAAGGACTAGAAAAAGAGACAGGAACGGTGTGTACGTAGGGATCCAAAGGATCCTGTATGGAGCCACAAGATTACCTAACAGCCATATCTGAGGGCTTCCTGGATTTCTCCCCCTATGATGTTCAAGATTGTCTCCTCAGAAAGCTAAACAAAAGTTGCACAAGTATTGATACATTATTACATCTGACAATTTCTGCCTCACCTGGGTTGCCGGCTCTGGACTGGGAAATACCTGGAAATTTGAGGGGTGGAGTCTGGGGCGGGTGGGGTTTTGGGAGGGGAGGGACCTCACCAGGATGAATAATAATAATAATAATAATAATAATAATAATAATAATAATAATAATGCCATAGACTCCATCCTCTGAAGCAGCCATTTTCTCCAGGGGAACTGACCTTGGTCATCTGGAGATCTATTGTAATAGGAAGAGATCTTCAGGTGGCAACATTAACAATAAGTGCTGTGTGTGTGTGTGTGTGTGTGTGTGTGTGTGTGTGTGAGAGAGAGAGAGAGAGAGAGAGAGAGAGAGAGAGAATTGCATTTTTGTGCATTTGTTTCGTCCTGGAGAATGCACATTTTTGTTTTCAATGTGGAAAAACTGTCCTTCCTTTAAGAAGAGAAAAGAAAGCTGCTTCTCAGGATGCTAAATCCTTTGCCCTCTATCCCGACTTGTTAAGTAGAATACACCCTGCTGTGAATACAGAACCTTCAGTGCTTCCTCCCCCCCCCCCACTGCCCCATTACACCTCTGAATGATTTATTTGCAGCTCAGTCCCAAACCTGGATGTTGACACATTGCTGAAGCCCTCTTGTTCCAGGAAGGCTCCTGTGCCTTTGAGACCGTCAGTGACCAATTGCCAAATCCAAGGTGTGGCTCTCTCCCTATCACTGCTTGTCCAGGATGGGTAGGCCTGCCCAGGCCAAACAGCAGAGCTTGTTACTCTCCCTGAGTTCAATGGGAGAGCTTGTCCTTGTGCTGGCTTTCTCAGGGATGTACTCTAGCAACAGGGACCGGGACACGGGCTGAAGGCACTTCAGGTATATAGCAAGACCTGGTGCTCCTGAGGGACTGCAGCGATGCCAGCACCAGATCGATATGGGTAGGAGGGTGCTCTCCTAGCCTACCACCAGGTTGCATTGACAAGGGATTCAGCTGCTATCCACAGTTTACAGACTAGCCTTCGGATGGTGCTGTTTATTACAGAAAACAAACAACGACCCTGGAGTTGAGTCGAGTTTGTTTTTTAATGTGCTAGCTCTCCTCGGAAAACAGGTTGCGTCTAGGCATTAATATTCTCCACACCGCTCGGTTTGCTTTAGACTGAAACGCAGAGACCTGCCGTGTTCCCTTGTTTAAGAAGGGGGAGGGGGGGGGAACACGAGGGAGACGCAACTTCGGGTGGCTGAAAACGTCCCTTGAAGCTTTGTCATCAAACCTCGATGCCCGGAGAATACAGCGATGAACCTGGAGACAGGAGCAAGGAAGCGGCACAGGGAAACAAAGGTAGAATAGGAAAGCAAAAGAAAAAAGAAAAAGAAATGAAATGGGAAATGCGGCAGAAAGGGGGGGGGGAAGCAAAGTTGTGTGTGAGTGTAAAGTAGTGTCAAGCTGCAACCCACCTGCGGCGACCACAACAAAGGGCTTTCAAGGCAAGTGAGGGACAGAAGTGGTTTGCTGTGGACTTCCTATCAGGGGTGGCCAAACTGTGGCTTGGCAGATGACCTTGGACTACAATTCTCATGAGCTCCTGTCAGCAGCATGCTGGCAGAGGGTCATGGGAATTGTGGTCCATGGACATCTGGAGGACCACAGGTTGACTACCCCTGCCGTAGGGTCTTCAAGGCACGAGACTTTGAGAGGTGGTTTGTGATTGCCCAACTCTGCATTCCAATGCTGGTATTCCTTGGAGGTCTCCCATCCAAATACTAGCCATGACTAACCCCGCTTAGCTTCCAAGAGCCAGCGTGGTGTAACGGTTTGGAGCCGCGGACTCAAATCTGAAGAGCCAGGTTTGATTCCCCACTCACCCCATCACGTTCAGCCAGCTGGGTGGGCATGGGCTACTCGCAGTCCTGATAGTGCTGTTTTCTTAGAGCTTTCTCAGCTCCGCCTACCTCACAGGGCGTCTGTTGCGGGGAGAGGAAGGGAAAGGTGTTTGCAGGCCATTTTGGAACTCCTTCGGGAACTGGGAATAAGGGTACAACAAACCGGCTCTTTCCTTCCTTCCCTTCCTCTGATGAGATCAGGCTACGGTAAACTTAGCAGTCCATATGGGGAAAGGAAATGCAAAAAGTATCTCTCTGAATCTGACAGTTTTGGGTATAGGAAAAGGGTCAAGTTTGGCTTTCTGTTTGTGTAAACAACCCAGCTTTCATGTGGCTTCCTTTCAAAGTGGAGCAGCATTTCCCCTGCCCCCTCTCAAATTCTGATCTGCAGCAGCCCACGCCCACACACCTGCCAATGAGGCTCCTTCCGTAAAACACGGTTTCATCCCATCGGCGATTATGAGTGACATGTGTGGAGGACAGTGAGGAGGGGGTGGAGAGGAGGGGGGCAAAGAAAGGGGGGGTACGGAAACAGTTCTAACATATGTGGGGCAATCGCAGCTTGTCACTATTAGCTAAATCTGTTCCTCGAAGAACATTCTGGTATTCCAGCACATTGTCAGTGTTTGTGTATTTATTCTGTGCTGATCGACGGCATTGGACCCAAAATGTTTTAACAGTTCCTCCCCCCCCCCCCCAAAAAAATCCCCCAAGCCCCTTATATTGCTAAGAAAAGCTGAAGCTTTGCTCTTGATAAGTTTCAGCCCTGCAGTCCCCAAAGCAAATCTAGAGAAATCCCCAAAGCAATCTGGAGAAAAGAAGAAATTTCCACCCTCAGGCTCAAGGTCGACTCAGCCTTCCATCCTTCCGAGGTCGGTAAAATGAGTACCCAGCTTGCTGGGAGGTAAACGGTAATGACTGGGAAAGGCACTGGCAAACCACCCCGTATTGAGTCTGCCATGAAAACGCTAGAGGGCGTCACCCCAAGGGTCAGACATGACTCAGTGCTTGCACAGGGGATACCTTTACCTTTAAACATACAATGGTGAAGATGGGGGGGGGGGTTATATGAGAGCTCCCCGGTGGTTATGTGGCCTTTCCCAGAAATTTGGATGGTCGGTGGCATCACTAGGACATCACTGGAGTCCACCTCCCCTGTTGCTCTACAGGTGTGGTTCTACTTGCTATCTCCTCTCCTGGCTACTCTCCTGGCAGCTCACCTCCTATTATTCTGCAAAACAGCTGGAAGTAGGACTGCTGAAGTGTGGCAGGTCATGGGCTCAAGACAGGAGGAGGCAGAGAGTGGAGCCAACACAATGGAGGACATGGCTTTACCCACATTGTGTCCCTGCCCCAGAAACGACGGCTTTCAGTTGGGAACCAGAAATTCAAGGTTGTGCATCACTTTAATCTCTTGGTCTCTATGGAAATGCATTATTTACATGAATCCCTGCTATCTGTCTTTGTACGTGATGGATCTGCGATATGCTATAGAATTAATTGTCACAGATTGTGGCAAGGACTAGTGTTTGATGCTTATGACCTGAATCAAGTAGGACAAACATACAGTTTTCCTAGCTGCAAGAGACTCCCCTGCGTTGTTTAGATGGGTGCCATTCAGAGACTTCCACTCAGAGACTTCCAGGAGTCCTCAAAACAGGACATGAAGCCAACAGCTGAAGGGTCTTAGCAGCATCGTTTCTTCTTCCTCTCACAGAATGGAATCCTTCTCTTTCCCATCACATGATAGCTGCCCTTTATGAAAAAAGGCTTTCCTGCAAAGCTATTGTCTTATTAATTTGCCACTTAATGCAAATGGCGTCATTAATATTCAACTAAAATGTCTAGAATAAGGTGGCAGTAGTACTTGGATATATCCACAGAGCTGGGGGAAAAAAATTCACTCCAAAACAAGAAACCACAGGTATCCGATATGGGCCTGTTAACATGAAGAATATTAAAAGGTGCTACACCAGATTTCATTTTGATAATCACGAGGACTAGTGATAAGCCACAGGAAATGATTTATCCTAATCCATAAAGTGCCAGAAAACAAACTCTAAATGAAACTTCACAAAGGGCATGGATCCGTTTCTCCTAAAGACAGTGTTTGTCTCTTAAATGTCCTGCTTAAACTGTGTTGCTAGATCCAGATTATTTGGCCTAATCCAACCTTTCTCTAGTTTTTGACCGTGGAGCAGCCCGTGAAATATTCTCCAGCCTTCGAGGAACCCCAGAAGTGATGCTAGCTGACTGTACCTCCCCGCTATGTGTCTAGAAGTCAAATGTTTACAGTGTACATGACATTGCTCATACATGTGAAATGCTTGTGAAATAAAAAGTGCTTGTGAAATAAAATGCTTGTGAAATAAAAAGTTAGTTTCATTGTTGCGTGTACAGTACCTTGCCTGAGCAAAACAGGGAAGCATTCATCTCAGCTCTCATAAGGCCCTCCACGCAAAGCAGCAAATTCTCCTTAAGGGAAATTATCTGTGTGATTTGGAGGTCATATGTAGCTTTGGGAGATCTCCCTCTTGCTACTTTTCCATTGTTTGTGAATCCAACAAAGCCACTGCATCCATCTGTCCGTCCGTCTGTCCGTCCATCCATATTCAGGGAATTGCTGATCGCCACTGTGGGATAGTAGGTGAATTTCCTCCAGGTCAGCCTGGATTCTGGAGATTTTTGATGTTGGTGGAGACTCACTTGGACATGAAATCGGGGGCACTGTGGGTCGTCTTCTTTCTCCAGGAATGTTCAGCCTGGAGAAAAGGAGGTTGAGAGGGGACATGATAGCCCTCTTTAAGTATTTGAAAGGCTGTCATTTGGAGGAGGGCAGGATGCTGTTCCCATTGGCTGCAGAGGAGAGGACACGCAGTAATGGGTTTAAACTACAAGTACAATGATATAGGCTAGATATCAGGAAAAAAATTTCAGTCAGAGTAATTCAGCAGTGGAATAGGTTGCCTAAGGAGGTGGTGAGCTCCCCCTCACTGGCAGTCTTCAAGCAAAGGTTGGATACACACTTTTCTTGGATGCTTTAGGATGCTTAGGGCTGATCCTGTGTTGAGCAGGGGGTTGGACTAGATGGCCTGTATAGCCCCTTCCAACTCTATGATTCTGTGATTCTGTGATTTTTTATCCTTTAGCTGGCGAATGGCGATGGGTGGAGCAGGCTGTCCTCTCAGCCAATACGCTGCTGTAGGTGCCGCTGGATTTTTTGCCTTGTTTATATGTTTCCACTCTTGGCAATTGGTGGCCGTAGTTTTGGCCATGTGGACAGTCAACCGCTGGCTTCCAAGGTCTTCCTTGATCTGTTTAAGCCATGTTTTCTTTGGCGCTCTTTGCTGCATCTTCCATTCAGTTGGCCGTTCTTGCCAGAGGAATTTATGAGACAGTCTGCTGGTGTTCATTCTGCAGACATGGCCAAGCCACTGCAGCCTGCGCTTTTGGATTGGTTCGTTAATTTGCGGCTGGTTGTCACATTTTGTCTGCATTGTGTAATTTCGATTATGATCACGTAGAGCGACACCCAGAGTCTGCTGCAGGCATTGCATTTGGAACGTTTTGAGTTTGTTTATGTCAGGTTTCAGTAAAGGTAGGTTTTAGTGGGTAGGCAGGTAGCTGTGAGTTCCTGCCTTGTGTGTGGGGGGAGGGGCGGTTGGACTAGATGGCCCTGGAGGTTCCTTTCAACTCTAGGATTCTATGATTCACATTGCAGAGACTATTTCCCCTGGAGGAAACGGTTGCTTTAGAGCAGGGGTAGTCAAACCGCGGCCCTCCAGATGTCCATGGACTACAATTCTGCCTACCCCTGCTTTGGAGTGTGGGGAGGGTTGCCAGCTCCAGGCTGGTAATTTCCTTGAGATTTGGAGACACGACCTGTGAAGAGAGGAAACTGGAAAGGGATACACCATAGAGCAGGGGAAGTCAAACTGCTGTCCTCCAGATGTCCGTGGACTACAATTCCCATGAGCCCCTGCCAGCATTCACTGGCAGGGGCTCATGGGAATTGTAGTCCATGGACATCTGGAGGGCCGCAGTTTGCCTACCCCAGCTTTGGAGTGTGGTCTGTAAGATATTGGATCCCTGCTAAGCTCCCTTCCTGGTCCAGGCTCCACCCCTCCTTGGCTCCACCCCCAAATCTCTGGAACTTTCCCACCCGGAGTGGGCACCTCTAATCCCCTTGCATTTCTCTCCAGTTACGGAGGTGGATTTTTGCAGCTGCAGTAATGGCTTCTTATGCCGCTAATACTTCTGCATGCACCAAGGCTTATTGAAAAGAACAGAGCTTGTGCATACGGAGTTGCTGGTGCTGCTGAGGAAGCAAATGCCACGTGCTCGCAAGTCCCGGGTATCTTTGGGGCTCTTTTCTTTTCTTGCTGCCTTCTACTGCTGCCTGTTCCAATGAATCTTGTCTTCTGATAATGTGACTCAGGTATGAAATTCGGCTTAGCTATTTTAGATTCTAGAGAGGGGTCAGGCTTGATTTGGTTTAGAAGCTACTTACTTTTGGGGTCCACAGTATCTGTAAAACTTTCATCCATCACTATGTTTCAACATTCTTCCTGTTGGCTTTCTTAAGCTTTCCCACCCAGATACCATTACGGGAATAAAATGGCATGAGTTATCTTGCTCTTGGCTGCTTGGTTGATCTTGGATCCATACTCTTGAGGATCTGATCAAGCTTCTTCTTGTCTGCCCACCCCAGTTTCAATCCCCTGCTGACTCCTGTAGTCTTCCTTTGGGTAGACAATGGAGCCAAGGAACAGGAAATTGGAGCCGGTTTCCGTTTCTTCATCATCAACATTACTCTGTTCTGGTTTGGCCTCACTTGGAGTACTGTGTTCAGTTTTGGGCACCCCAATTGAAGAGGGATGTTGACAAACTGGAACGTGTCCAGAAGAGGGCAACAAAGATGGTGAGGGGTTTGGAGACCAAGGCGTATGAGGAAAGGTTGAGGGAGCTTGGTCTGTTTAGCCTGGAGAGGAGACGACTGAGAGGGGATCTGATAACCATCTTCAGGTATTTAAAAGGGTGCCATATGGAGGATAGAGCAGAGTTGTTCTCTCTTGCCCCAGAGGGACAGACCAGAACGAATGAGATGAAATTAATTCAAAAGAAAGTCCGTCTAAACATCTGGAAGAAGTTTCTGACAGTTAGAGCGGTTTCTCAGTGGAACAGGCTTCCTCGGGAGGTGGTGGGTTCTCCAACGTTGGAGATTTTTAAACAGAGGCTGGAGAGCCATCTGATGGAGAGGCTGATTCTGTGAAGGCTCAAGGGGGTGGCAGGTTACAGTAGATGAGCAATTGGGATGTGAGTGTCCTGCATAGTGCAGGGGGTTGGACTAGATGACCCATGAGGTCCCTTCCAACTCTATTATTCTATGATTCTCACATTGTGTGATCCCTCAGTAGTCACTGTTTTTGTCTCCTTGGTGGGCAGCTAAGGAAGTAAAAAAAAAAGGGGGGGGAGTGGGGGAGAAGAAAAAACAGGATTTAAGGAATTCATAATACCTTGCTCCAAATCCCACTCACTGTTGTTCCAGTTTTCTGTAGCATTTTGTTCTCAACCTGCTCCGAAGACGATATCCAAAGGGGAAGAAGCTGCCGCTTGTCCAGACTTGGTAGACAATTGCGGCAGGTGGGAGTAACTTATGCTGTCAGTGTTCAATTAGCACTGAGTTAAACTAAATGTCTTGTGAATATTTCATAACAATCTGGATGCCCCCAATGTGAACTCCCTGGTTTTTACCAAGCCCTTGCTTTCCAAAAACGGCATGATGCGTAATTAAGCTGGGATGAAGGACCAATCAGGCGTGTTTGATTACCTGTTCTTGGAAGCAAGATCTTCTGTCTTTACATAGAACAGCCAATTAATTCTCCAGTATCAGCTGGGTGTTTCTGATTTCTTCCATAGCTATCATCACTACTGCTATATTATGTGTCGCAGCTAGGCTTGTCAGGTCTCCTGCTGCCTCCTCGAGAACCTGCCCTTTGTCTACCGGCACCTTTGTATGCCAGTGGGAGAACTGGGGGGAGGGGGAGAGGAGAGAATTCAGGAGTTTGCCAGCATCACCAGCTTGGAAATTTCTTTCTGTTTATTTATTAAGCATTGCATTGTCATGCTGAAACACTTCCACCTAAAAATTATATCATTGATATGCTGGGATTTTCAAAAACCATAGAGTGTTTTGAAAATTCTTGAGCGTCTGTGACGTCATTTCCAGGCTAGACCATAGAGTTTTTGTATAGCCTAGAATTTTAGATATTGGCATGCTGATATTACATCTGGGAAAGAAATGGAAGTGAAGTCACCTGATACTTGGATGTTCAGAAACTCTATAGTAAAATTCTAGGACAGAGTTTTTTTTTAAATCCTTGAGTGTCATTTCTAGGTTTTTACCATACAGTTTTTGAAAATCCAGGTGTCTAAACCATAGGGTTTTTTGAAAATCCCTGCATGTCTGTGATGTCATTTCCTGTTTTTTCCTGGTTTTACCATAGAGTTGTTGAAAATCCAAGTGTCTGGTGATGTCACTTCCATTTTTTTTTTCCAGAAATGATGATGGTATGCCAGTCTCACACTAGCATGCCCCACTTCCGTTTTGCTCCTGGATGTTGTTACCTGGGGCCAGGGGATTATAGTCACAACTGAGAATTCTTATTTCTTCATCACCCCTGTGGGGTGGATTGGGCGTAGTGTTGCCAGCTCTTGGCTGGGAAATACCGGGAGATTTTGGGAGTTGGGGAGGGACCTCAGCAGATTACAATGTCCTAGAATTCACTTTCCAAAGTGGCCATTTTCTTTTGCTGAATGGATCTCTTTCGCCTGGAGTTCAGTTGCAATAGCGGGAGATCCCCAGCCACTACAGGGAGGTTGGCAACCCTAACTGAGAGGCCTAAACAGCCCTGAAAAACGGCCACAGCTCATCCTGCCACCTCTCTCACTGAAAGACAGCAAAAGAGAGGAAGTTCTGCCATGTTTATAACTAGCTATACCACACTTGGACTGACAGGGCAAATCTAGGTGCCTCTCCCCACCTGTCACACCACATTTGGCCTGGCAGGGAGAAGGTGCCACCATGCTGGACCCCCTGGATGCTGCCATTTCTGTGCCTGTGCTGATCCTTTTCTGATGGGACTGGTGAGAAAGAATGCCACCACAGCCTTGCTCCTCTTTGCCAGCTGCACCATGCCCAGACTGGTAGGGAGAAGCTAGTTACCGCTGTGTTCCTTCTCATCCTAATGTGGGGCAAAAGGCCGCAGTCCACAGGGATTCCTTTTTCTGGCAAAGAAAATGGCTAATCGGCCACCATCTTTCTTAAAGGACATGGCCAGTCACTGGTGGGTGCCATGGTACGCCTGGGCCCACATGCTGGCAGGGGCTCATGGGAATTGTAGTCCATGGACATCTGGAGAGCCACAGTTTGGCCACCCCCGGAGACAGTCTCCTTTAATTTCATGACACACATTTATTTATTCCAGCATCACCCAGCAAGCTTCCATGGCAGTGAGGATATTTTGACCTGGGCCTCTCAGGTCTAGGGCTACCAACAACTTGGAGGGAAAAAGGTCTTAACAGAGGCTTAAAGCGTGTTGCCCCTTTTTAAACCCAGAAATTAGTTAATTTACTGTTTGTGTTACAGAGAATGATTCTATTTATCCTAGAATGCTAGAGTCTTCTTACAGCTAAAATTAGCGGCTGGGGCTTACCACAGCCTCTATTGATGATGCGGGGGGTGGGGGGGGTGGCCCATGAAGGCGGTGACAAGAGTAAGGCGACCAGATTTTAACATTGGTAAAGCGGGACACCATTGACCGGGGGGGGGGGGGGGGCTTCTTGATTTAAAATTTGGCCTATATGGAGCAACAAAAAGTTTCATAGAACGCATAGAACGCAAAAATAGTATTGCAATATATATATATATATTTTAATTTCGACATAAGTACAATTTGCCAGGTGCTCCCAAGATGTCCCTCCAAAAGTGGGACCATCTGGTCACCTTAGACGAGAGGGATCCGTGCGGGGGGAAGTGGCTTGGCCGTGTGAGTAGGAGGCGGGGCGCGGGTGCCTATAAAGGCACCGCATGCGTCTGCCTCGCCCTCTCCACACCTCTACAGCCTAAACAGCTTCCCTCCCACCCAGTGTTTTGGGTTTCATTCTAGTGTTTCAAGTCTGGTTATCTTCTATTGTCCCAGCTGCGGTTTAGGAGCCTGTTGGCAGGAGTCCAATTTGGGTACTGCACTCCCTGGAGGTTGGGGGTCACCCTAACGAGACGGGCAGAGTCACAAGTGCGGCCTACCTGGCTAGGAGGCCAGGGGCTCGTAGCCAAGCGACCAAGGAGTACCAAAGTGAGGTGGTCGCCTGGTGGGCCCTGCTATGGTCTCTTCCCTGGTGAAGGATTCCAGATGCACGGGGCCTGCTCTCCCGGCTGGGATGAAGCAGGTCTCAGGGCATCCAGGGACCCTCTGGTTTAACAGCCCCATGGCTGAGGGGTCTGGCTTCCTTACTGGGTTGGGCCAACCCTTTGGAGGGAGGCATAACAAACGGCTGCGGCCATATTAATGCCAAAAATGAGTCACGTATTCATTGGCAGATTAGAAGTCCGCACTCGTAACCACTACGCCAAACAAGGCAGAGAACCTTGTTCTGAGTGGAAATTTATTTATTTATATGTATTTATTATTTGAGTTATAGACCGCCACTCTCGGCCCGGCCGGCTCATGGCAGTTTACAGTCAGGCATAAAAACAACATTAAAACCGAATACAATCTATGCAATCAAAACCATACAATCAAAACAATACAACTGATGGCGGCAGCAGTCAACTCCCCTGTGGACCCTTGACTCTCTCACAGTCGTTGTGGCCTGCTGGATGACCCCCGGCGATGTTAGCCTGAGGGGGGTACAGATCACAAAAGGAAGGAAGGGAGGGACCTGATCTTACTCCCCGGCAGTACTGTAGATAGGGAGGGTTGTCACATCTCAACTGATTGATGGTGATTCTGTAGGGCAGGGGTAGTCAACCTGTAGTCCTCCAGATGTTCATGGACTAAAATTCCCATGAGCCCCTGCCAGCAAATGCTGGCAGGGGCTCATGGGAATTGTAGTCCATGAACATCTGGAGGACTACAAGTTGACTACCCCTGCTGTAAGGTTCTCAAGAGAGCTAGCTGGGAATAGTGGTGAAGAGCAGTGGACTCTAATATAGAGAACTGAATCTGATTCCCCACTTCTCAACATGCAGCCAGCTGGCTGACCTTGGGCCAATCACAGAGCTCTCTCGGCCCCACTTACCTCCCAGGATGTGAGGGGAAGGATAGGCAATCGTAAGCCGCTTTGAGACTCCTTTGGGTAGTAAAGAGCAGAGTACAAAAAAAACAAACAAACAGCTCTTCTTCTTCTTCTTCTTCTTCTTCTTCTCTTCTTCTTCTTCTTCTTCTGCTTCTGCTTCTTCTTCTTCTTCTGCTTCTTCTTCTTCTTCTTCTTCTTTTTCTCAGTGGCCTCCCCTCCAGGAACTTTTTGGAGCTAATGACCCAGCAGGCCTGGAAACTGGGGGGCATGGCATCACTCTAAGTGTCTCTAGGTGCAAATGTGTCTGCAGCCATCTTTCAAATGGAAAAGAGGCATTTTTGGCTATGGCGCCAGGTGTAAGGAAGTCTTTTCTTTGACCTCTTCCCATCACATTCTTTTAAGGGGGAAAAGAGATCCACAGACATCTGGCTTTCGCAGTCGAGAGTTTACAATGCAAGCCACAAAGCAGATGTCCTGCTATTCAAACTTATTTCCTACCAAGGAGATGGAGGTGACCTCCTGAATAATGCAAAACAACACCGGGGCTCTGAGGATCAGATTCATTACAGGAAGTCTTTCCACATTAGCCGCGTGGACTTCAAGAGTCTTCCAGACAGTGGCTTCCTGCAGTCCAGGTGTGCAGATGCCGTAGACAGCTAGAAATGTGAAGTGACCATAGACCCAATTCATCCAAACTGGAGGAGGGGAGAAGTTGCACAGGGAAATGCAGGGCAGGAGTGTTGGGTCTGGGAAGATTGCGTTCAAGTAGCAGAGTGTGCGAATGAGATCTCGGGGTACTTGTGGACTGTAAGCTAAATATGAGCAGTCAGTGTAATGTGGTGGTCAAAAAGGTGAATGCTGTCTCCTGTTCTATCAGCAGAGGCACCACATGGAAATTGCAAGATGTCATATATCACATTGTTCCCTGGAGTCCTGTGTGCAGTTCTGGAGGCCTCACTTCTACAAGGATGTGGACAACATTGTCAGGCTTCAGAGGAGAGCAAAGAGGATAATCTGGGGCCAGGGGACCAAGCCCTGGGAGGAAAGGACGAGGGACTTGGGAATGTTCAGCCTGGAGAAGAGCAGATTGAGAGGGGACAGGATTGCTGTTATTTGAAAAGTTGTCATTTAGAGCAGTGGTCCCCAACCTTTTTATCACTGGGGACCGGTCAAAGCTTGACAACTTTACTGTGGCCCGAGGGAGGGGGGTAGTCTTTTGCCGAGGGACGTTGCCACTGCCGCCTGAGCCCCTGCTCCACTTGCTTTCCCGCCGGTGCCCTTGACTTCCCACCGCCTGCTGGGGGGGGGCGCTGGCAGCAGCAGCTGTGCGGTGCCACGCCAAGGGGGAGCCCCAGCCATGGTGGGTGCTGGAGAGCACCAAAGGTGAGCTGGCGGGAGAGTGCCAGGGCAGCTCCCGAAGCAGCAGCCAGGGAAGAGGATGAGGAGGAGCCGTAGCCTGGTACCAACTGATCTATGGACCGGTACCGGTCTTCAGACCGGGGGTTGGGGATTGTTGATTTAGAGGACAGCCAGGAAAGGTTCCTGTTGGCAGCTGAGGATAGGACCTGCAGTAATGGGTTTAAACTAGATGTAAAATGATACGGGCTAGATATCAAGAAAAATTTTTCATAGTGAGAGTAGTTCAGCAGTGTAATCAGCTGCCTAACGAGATGGTGAGCTCCCTTTCACTGGTGGTCTTTAAGCCGCTGCTGGACAGATACTTCTCATGGATGCTTTAGGCTGATCTTGCACTAGATGGCCTGGATGGTCCCTTCCAACTCTATGGTTCTATGATTCTAAGTCCCCATTCTGCTCTGAAATTGGCTGAGTGATTTACATGCCATGAAAGCACTTTTGGATCAGAGATATGACCATAGAGGAGACTCAGGGAACTTCTGCACATTGAAAAAAAATAGCATTACGCCAGCATAATGGCGTAACACTAAATATTATCGCGCCTCTAGCCATTCCTCACTTTTCTTGCTGTCTCGCTTCCATCTGCCACATTTCTCACCTCTTACACTTCACATTGCCTGCTGGAAATGGCGGAAGAGAGTCCCCAACACGCTTTCACGCAACTCTCTTCTGCCTCTCAATCAAGCCAGGCAGCCAGCCCCCTTTCTCAATGTTTTAAAGGGCCCACGATGCTCGCTACTTTTTTTAAAAATCCAATACTTTGTTGAAATGCCTATGCATCTAATCATTGATGCACAGACATATTACAAAATTTTGGGATCTGATTCCACTTGTCAGTGTATGTGTGTGTAGAAACAATTTTAGAACTCAAGTGCTTTCTGTTCGTTCATGATTTTGATTTTGTCAAGCAACAGATATGAAATTTCATCACCTTCAAATGACAAATACAGTCAATGTATTGGTGAACTGCAGGGGCTGCGACTCAGTGGCAGAGCATTTTCTTGGCATGCAGAAGGTCTCAGGTTCAATCCCTGGCAGTTTGGTGTAGTGGTTAGGAGTGTGGACTTCTAATCTGGCATGCCGGGTTCGATTCTGCATTTCTCCACATGCAGCCAGCTGGGTGACCTTGGGCTCTCCACAGAACTGATAAAACTGTTCTGACCGAGCAGTGATATCAGGGCTCTCTCAGCCTCACCCACCCCACAGGGTGTCTGTTGTGGGGAGAGGAAAGGGAAGGCAACTGTAAGCCACTTTGAGCCTCCTTCGGGTAGGGAAAAGCGGCATATAAGAACCAACTCTTCTTCTTCCTCCTCTTCTAGTTAAACAATCTGGCAGGAGGGGATGTGAAAGACCTCTGGAATCAAAACGCAAAATATTATAATGTTTTATTCTCAACAACACACACACACACAAAATTATTCAAACTTCATTTTAGCTTCAGTGAGCCAACTGACAACTGGTTTCCAAGCTAAATGAATTAAGGTTTGTAAAAGCATTGTAGAGCCTCTTGTGGCACAGGGTGGTAAGGCAGCTGACATGCTGCCTGAAGCTCTGCCCATGAGGCTCGGAATTTGATCCCAGCAGCCGGCTCAAGGTTAACTCAGCCGTCCATCCTTCCGAGGTCGGTAAAATGAGTACCCAGCTTGCTGGGGGGTAAACGGTAATGACTGGGGAAGGCACTGGCAAACCACCCCGTATTGAGTCTGCCATGAAAACGTTGGAGGGCATCACCCCAAGGGTCAGACATGACCTGGTGCTTGCACAGGGGATACCTTTACCTTTACCTAAAAGCATTGTGAACAGCTAATTTCACTTGGTTAAATGGGACCCCTCCTCTCTTGAAGAGCCACTGCTCGTCTGAGTAGACAATACCTTTCCATGGGTTGACCAGAGGGTATTATTTTTGGCATCATTATTATCAAAATAGCCATGTGGCAGAAGTTCTGCAACAGCTTTGGAGATCCCTGCTTTTCCTATCAACTCAAGGAACTGGGGCTGAAACAGAGCAATACTCTGGGCCGCCCAGCGAGATTATATAACCGAGCAAGAATTAGAACATGGGTCCCACGGGCCCAAAGTCCTTTATTGATCTGCTCAGGCTTAGCTGTGTCAGGAAAGTAACGAGGGGAAATTATTAATCATTGAGCTGCATGTAAGCTATCCCTTTCATCCGTTTTATTAAAAACTCTGTTGGTAGAAGCGATCCGAAATTACCATTTCGAGGTGGGGAGAGAACCAGCCCCGCCAATTTGCCTGTTGCCCGCAGGTCACGCCAAGATACTTTATTACCTTTGTGCTGTCAAAAGTGTGGCGTTTTTGAGTGCTGAAGTCTTGGGGGTTGTTGTTAATGCCAATTTAATGGTGCTAAAATGATTAAACGTGGCGGGTTTTTAAATAACGAGGTACAGGGAAGGTGTTAATAACCTCTTAAGAGCTTTCATAATATTCCGGGCTATCGTAAAAAAAATTTTTTTTTAGTAATTGAGCCTCTTAACTTTCATCTGCTATAAAGTAACAAAATTATTGGGGGGGGGGGAAGGGGGAGGGAGACACTTGAGCTGAGCAGCCAGGCAACTGAATGTGCTCTGCTGATTCCAAAAAGAAAGGAAAAGAATGCAAAACTGAAAAGGGAAGCTTGTTGGACTCTTGTAAATGACATTTCCAAAGGCAATATGCCCCTAGGAGAAACTAGCAGCAAGTGAATTGCTAAAGCCACAGAGTAACCGACTGGAGCCTGTTCCAGGTAGTACCAGGACTTCTTCTAGAACTCCACCTGGATTTCAGGTCGCGTTACCAAGTCCCTCCTGGAAATCAGTGGGAGATGGAGGGGATTTACCAGGAGCAGCAGTGAGGGCCATTCAAAGTACAGTGAGAGATCAATGTGACCTGGAAGTGATCCATCACTTTCGGGATGCTGGGGTGCCACTCTGGTCTTTGGGCAAAAACCATACGATAAATTTGGCTCCTACCATAGAGCTTTTGTCCAAATACTAGCGCATCACCCCAACATCCTGGACGTGATGATGTCACTTCCAGGTCACGTAGGTAGCAACATGGACACGTGGCTACATGCTGGATGGATTTCCCTCTTTTCCAGGGTATGTGCTCCCCCTGCTGGCCAGTTGGTCGGCAGTGGGGAGGTGGGGCCTGCCAGTGGGGGACCCCCACCTCCACTGGGGAGGTCTGGCAACCTTAATCCCCAGACTACAGAGATCAATTCCCCTGGAGAAAATGCGATCCTTGGAAGATGGACTATATGGCTATCGTTAGTAGCTATCACACCCCTATTGAGCTCTTGTCTCCTCCCTAAACTCCAACTACAGATCTTCAGGGGCTTCCTAACCCTTCATTGGCAACACACCCTGACAGGGATAGCCCAGGACAGCCCCATCTTATCTGATCTTCATGTCCATTCTCTGAGGAATCTTTTAAGCAGCAGGCCTGTGATTGTGAGAAGGCGCACTGGGACCCCTCTCTCTCAGCTTTTAGAAACCATCCAGGGTGAAACTGGGTTTGTTTTATCCAACGCCATCATCGGCAGATTTAAATAGCCGGTCATAATTTGTGGGGTTTATGAATTTTATGTACTTTGTGGCTTGCTGTTTGCATTGTAAGGCACCTCGAGCCGTTGTAAGGTGGCCTGTAAATATTTCAAATAAACAAACCGTTACAACGACTCTGCAAGGTAGGCCAGGACTATTATGCATGGTGGATGCAGAGAAGTTTAGGAGGCTCAGCACCTGTGACTCTCCAAGGCTGCACCTATGTCAGTTTCACCTGTGGCATCTCATTTGCAGCTCTTTTGTCATGCTTTGTACACTGTGCTTGGCCTCAGTCGAAATGCAGATCGAGAGAGGATGGGCAGAGCTCCTTTCCATCGTTACCCGCAGAGGCATTTTTAGCAGCGGTCCCTGTCTGTGCTGCTCACCTCCCAGTTCCAGTCTATTTACGGAGAGCGAGGCCGGTGTGTACTTTGGAGTCTGACGTGGAGCCACCAAGAAGTTTGCTCACGTTCTTTGACACATGAGATATACGGCATTTAATTAAAAATCGTTCTCTCCTCAACAGGTTTGTTTCACTGGGAAATGTCAGGGAAGACTGGCTGTTCGGCTCCCCTCGCCAGCCACAGAGAAGCGATGCCGTTCTAAGGCATCCTCCCCCCCTCTCTTATTTGGGTTACACACACACAGATTTGCCCAGTAGCATCTTCTTCTTGTTGTTAGTTGCGAAGTCGTGTTAGACCCATCGCGACCCCATGGACAATGATCCTCCAGGCCTTTCTGTCCTCTCCCATTCCTCAAAGTCCATTTAAGCTTGCCCCGACTGCTTCAGGGACTCCATCCAGCCACCTCATTCTCTGTCGTCCCCCTCTTCTTTTGCCCTCGATCGCTCCCAGCATTAGGCTCTTCTCCAGGGAGTCCTTCCTTCTCATGAGGTGGCCAAAGTATTTGAGTTTCATCTTCAGGATCTGGCCTTCTAAAGAGCAGGCAGGGCTGATCTCCTCTAGGACTGACTGGTTTGTTGGCCTTGCAGTCCAAGGGACTCGCAAGAGTCTTCTCCAGCACCAGAGTTCAAAAGCCTCAATTCTTTGACGCTCGGCCTTCCTTATGGTCCAACTTTCGCAGCCATACATTGCAACTGGGAAGACCATAGCCTTGACTAGACACAGTTTTGTAGCATCTTAAGAGTATGCTAAACTGAGGGGCAAAACGGTGGTGGCTGAGAAGTGCTGTCAAATCACAACTAGGGTTGCGCACTACAATGTGCTCCAGCCGCTTTCCCACAGTGCAGAGCTATACCTGCGTGCAGGTGCCAGCTGGTGTGCCACCGCTGCCCCTCCCCTCCGCATTCTGGCCACCTTGGGCTTTGGTGTTCACCAAAGCTGCCTAAGCACGCCGGAGCCTGTAACCCTAATCACAACTGACTAGGGATGCCAGCCCCCAGGGGAGATCTGGAGACCCCCAGGTTTGAGAGCTTATCTCCAGATGACACAGATCAATTCCTCTGGAGAAAATGGCTGTCATGGAAGGTGGACTCCACAGCACTATATGACGCTGAAGTCCCTCCCTGCCCCAAATATTTGAAAGACAGCAGGAAGTTCCTGTTCTAACTAAGCTAAATACACCTCTCCACCGATGCCCTCTGTAGGGTGTTTTTCATATCCTTTTGATATGCATACTACAGATCTTGCCTATCCCAACAAGACTGAGAAAGATCATCTTGTCCGTGCCGCTGTGTCCTGTGCATTCCGTCTGGCAGTGGCTCTCCAAGGAAGGTCTCAGGCACAGATAGATCTTTCTCAGTGCCTGCTTCTGGAATGATTCTTCTCTTCACATATGAATATGGATCATACCAGACCACTGGTCTAACTAACGTTGTATGGCCTGCTGTGATGGGCAGTATTGCTCTAGTCTAGGTCCTCAGGCTAACATCCGGCTAACATCCGGAAGACATTCCTGACAGAGCAGTTCCTCAGTAGAACAAGCTTCCTCGGGAGGTGGTAGGTTCTCCTTTCTGGAACTTTTAAAGTAGAGGCTGATTTTATGGACTTAGGCAGATTGTGAGTGGGTGGGCAGGAAAGGATGTTTGTCTCTTGTGGCCCTTCCTTGCATATCCATAGAATTGCTAATTACCATTATGGGATAGTAGGTGAATTTCCTCCAGACCTGGGTGGATTCTGGAGATTTTTGGTGGGCATGAAATTGGGGTCACCATGGTTGGACAGGTAATTGTCAGTTCATGCATTGGGCAGAGGGTTAGACTAGATGGCCTTGGAGGTTCCTTCCAGCTCTATGATTCTATGATTCTGAGGGACACCTTCCCTACTGCTGTGTATGCAGACTGCTGTGTGGAGACATGCCAATGAAGGCTTGACAAGCAGTCCATCACTGATCATCTACAGACTCCAGAAATGGGCCAGTTGCTGGACTCCATAAAGGACCTATCAGGTTACGTGGTGGGCTGCTCTAATTGTATATAAGTTCAATAGATTCTAGTGTTTGCTGTTCTGCATTTCTTGTCGGAGTTGGTATTAATAAAGAGCTGTTTTCGAAGAAATCTCCACCTGTTTCTGCCAAACCCACAGACTTAAAACCTACCGCCGTGGATCCTTGAGCTGGAGAAGCCAGGGACTGAAGCTGGCACCCCCGGAATGCAAAACTGATGTTCCACCATTGTCCTTCTGCAACTGGAGATGCCAGGGACTGAACCTGTGCTAGTGTGGTGTAGGGGTGAGAATGCTGAACTAGGATCCGGGGGACCCAGGTTCAAATCCCTACTCTGCGACGAAACCTCACTGGGTGACCTTGGACCAATCACACATGACCAGTCTATCTAGGTGGTTGTGGGGATGCAACAAAGAGAAAAACGATATAAGCCACTTTGGGTCCCCACAGGGAAGAAAGGAGGGGTCTATAGGAAGTTGCCAAATAAATAACAAGTAAACTCAGGAACTTCTGCATAGAAAACTCTCCCCGTGAGCCACAGCACCCCCCCATAACGTGGAAGAGAACTGTACCTTCTTAACGTTTCTTTAGCTCTCGTGCTCCCCTGGGACAGAGCACAAGTCATGTAGCCAATTCACTTTGCCTTTTTTAAAGAGAGAGAGAGGGGGGGATTATTGTTCTTTTTCATGACCCAGCACAGGCATCCTGTGGGCAATTTCGGAGGTGTGGGGAAAGAAGGAAAGGAGCTCTTTCCTCTCCTCATCCCTCCCATCGGTATATTTAGCCGTGACCTAGAAAGACCATTCTTTTGAGGGCTGAAACTGTGATTCAGACAGTCTGCTGACTAGCTCAGACGTGACCCCCTTGTCTGAGCAGAAACCGCCAACGGTGCCGAATCATAAGCTGATGCAAAAGGTGGGAGAAAGCCGAGAAAACAGCAAACTTCAGCAAATGCAGTGGATTAAAATGAACAAACAATCCCACCCCACAAACACCCCCCAAGCGCGCACACACCAGCAGCTGATAGTTAACATAATTTAGGGTGCCTGTGTTATATATTTACTTAGAGCCGATCTTGCCTTCTCCTGCAGCGAAAAGCTATGAAATCACAGATGGCTGGGCACTCTCTGAGTGTATTGATTCGTGCTTGCCTTTCACCTAGGTGCCCCTTGCAGGTTTCCTTGGGAAAGAGAGAATATTTTGTGTTTTATTTATTTGCACTATTTATAATCTGACTTTCTCATTTGGACTCAGAGCTGATTTCGGGTTGCCAGGTCCGTTCGCTTGTGTGTGGGGTCTTACAGGGAGCAGCAGAGAGGTCCATCTGACATACGGTGATGTGTTCATGTCCCTGCCCACATGACCTGGACGTGATGACACCAAGTTTAGGACGGCATTCTAGAATCTGGGCAAAAAGTCTATGGTAAATTTGACTTCGAGGATAGAGCTTTTGCCCAAATATCAGAGACTTGCCCTGATTTTATTTATTATATTTTATTTATTTATTTATTATTAAATTTATCATAGAATCATAGAGTTGGCCATACAGGCCATCTTGTCCAACCCCCTGCTCAATGCAGGATCAGCCTAAAGCATCCAGGATAGGGATCTGTCCAGCTGCTGCTTGAAGTAATGGGTTTAAACTACAAGTACAACGATATAGGAAGTACAACGATATATTGTACTTGTAGTTTAAACCCATTACTGCGTGTCCTTTCCTCTGCAGCCAATGGGAACAGCATCCTGCCCTCCTCCAAATGACAACCTTTCAAATACTTAAAGAGGGCTATCATGTCCCCTCTCAACCTCCTTTTCTCCAGTCTTGGTACTGTCACTCTCTCTGGGTCTGTCCTGCTTCCTAGGACTGTTGTGAGGGTAAACAGGGTGTCTGTTGTGGGGAGAGGAAAGGGAAGGCGACTGTAAGCCGCTTTGAGCCTCCTTCGGGTAGGGAAAAGCGGCATATAAGAACCAACTCTTCTTCTTCTTCTTCTTCTTCTTCTTCTTCTTCTTCTTCTTCTTCTTCTTCTTCTTCTTCTTCTTCTTCTTCTTCTTCTTCTTCTAAACTGGAGGAGGAGAGGGCTGTGTCTTCCACCCCAAGTCCCTTGAAGGAAGGGCAGGATAAAAATAGAGACAGGCCTGCATGGGAGGACTGTGGGAATCAGATGTCCTGTGGATGCAAGTTTCCATTCATTGATGCTCTCTGTTTCCTTCCCATTTCTTTCTTTTGAGTTCTACCTTGGCAGACTTACAAAATCTTTGCATGTGTGCAAAAATAAACCCCCTCCCTGCCCTTCCAAAACCCATCAATCAACTTGACGTACGGCTGTTCCTCACTCTCCCAAATCCTCGGAATCTCTCTGAATGCTGGATTTCGATCAGAAGATCTCCGATCAGCTCTCTCTGATTTCCCTTGGCATCTAGCCACCTGGGCCGAGCGTAGCCAGACAGCCGGCTGGACTTCAGCCAGACATCCAAAGGTGAAATCTTATCTGAGAAAACAGGAGGGGATGCAGATGGTGTCTACAACCTGTCCTGGTAACACAGTCAAAGAGTTTAAGTAGGAGGGAAATAACCCCAGCCTAAATCCAGCTGGGAGAAGGAAGAACACGAGGTTCAAGACACATTTTAAACAAGGGGGCTCCCGAATTGTGATCCACAACATCCCCTTTTGAGAGGTTAGCTTATTTAGAATCGCAAAACACAAGAAATCAGGAGAAAATGCCCTGAATTTCTTTCCTCTGCATGTGTTACGTGGACCAACTCTGTGAGTTTTAAACCACAGACATACCTACCGTCAGGTGATGGATGGAGAGCTCCGGCTATTACGCCGGATTTCTAGGTGAAGTAGAGCAGTCCTCTTGGACAGGGGTAGTCAACCTGTGGTCCTCCAGATGTTCATGGACTACAATTCCCAGGAGCCCCTGCCAGCAAACGTCTCCTTTCCAGGCTAAACAGATCAAGCTCCCTCAACATTTCGTCATACGTCTTGGTCCCCAAACCTCTCACCATCTTCGTAGCCCTTTTTTGGACATGCTCCAGTTTCTCTACATCTTTCTTCATCTGAGGTGCCCAAAACTGAACACAGTACTCCAAGTGAGATCTAACCAGAGCAAAGTGGCAACATCACCTTGCATGATCTGGACGCTATTAATACAGCCCAAAATCCTGTTTGCCTTTTTAGTCACCGAGTCACACAGCTGATGTGTATCTAGATAGTGGCAACACTTGAAACAGCATTGCATTTAACATTTAAGGCAGTCCTATCTCGGACAACACCGAGGAAGAGATTATCAGAAATACTGTGATGTCACTTCCAAGTGGCTATCCAGAGTGACATTACAGGCCCTGCAACACTCTGGGAATTTCCTCAATCTCTATGGTTCAAGTAAGAAAAAATGGGGGAATTCCTAGAGAGTCATAGATGCTGTGACATCACTTCTGGGCAAGCACCTGGAAATGGCACCACAATGTGCATACCACTGACCACTCACATGTTTCTCCTGCTGCTCAGCTGATCGACTGGAGGCAATAAAGAATGAGGGCAGAGTTGCCCTATCATGAGCAGGCACCTGGTAGGGCTAACTGTCCTAATAAAAGGCATTATGTTCTAGGGCCCATTCTGCACACATAGGATAATGCACTTTCAATGTGCTTTGGCAGCTGGATTGTCCTGTGAGGAACAGGAAAATCTACTTCTAAAGTGCATTGAAATACCATTATCTGTTGCATGCAGAATAGGCCTAGGTTTTTGGATTTTTCTTTAGGAACAGTACAGCTGATAGTGTGCTTGTGAATCCTGCCACTATATTTTCATGGGAGGGAGAGGGCAGAGCCTTCCTATGGCTGGCCTCTTGGTATGTCATCTCCAGATAATCTTTGCTCCTCTTTTCCTGGCATGCAAAAATATCAGATGGACGTCCTATTTTGCCACTGCTGCTAAGTAAAAAGAAAGTGAATTTCAGTAATAGAGCAACATTTTACAAAAAATTCTAAGTCCCCCCCCCCAACTCAAATTGGTTTATTTTTTGTGCTGATTTTATGTAAAGCATTTTACAAGGACCAGTTGGATTTGTGATTGTCTGAATTCTAGGGCTGCCAGATGTCCTGCTGTGGGAGAAAATCTTTCACCAGTATCCCTTGTTGGCTGTTACCACTCTGAGCAGCAGTGAGAGAAAAGGTTTTACCACAACCTCACTTTGGGGAAAAATCCCCAGAGTGGCACTGGATAATGCTAGGAATTGCCAGAAATTTCATTGGAGAACCAATTGCCATAGAGTTTCTGACAATTCCTAGCACTACCTAACATCACTTCCAGATTTTCTCTGGAAGTGACATTGTGGTGCCCGTGAAGCTATGTTCCCATTATAATCCCTGGCCCATAATGCCCCCACTGAATGCATGCTCAGTCTCTCTTTTAAGGCGTTATTCATAATCATTATTATTTGAAGGGGGGAGGAGACTGGGAGGAGCATCCTGCCAGCCATATAACATCTTTGCTAAGCATTTGTTTTCCCCTTCCTGGGCGTGTGGCTAGAGGCCTGTGGTTTTAGATGAATCAGCCACTGAATCAAGACTGATTCAATGCATGTTTTTTTATTTTGTCTTTTGTTTTATTTAAGTTGTATTTGTATATTGTTGGGACCCACTTTGTAGTAGTAGTAGTAGTAGTAGTAGTAGAAGTAGTAGTAAGTAGTAAGTAGTAAGTAGTAAGTAGATTCTGCCACTGTGAACTTAGGCAGAAGGGATTGTGTCAGTCTTTGGCTCTTGTGACCCTTCCTTGCATGCCCAGAGAAATGCCAATGACCACCTTGAGATTGGGAAGTGAATTTCTTCCAGGCCAGAGTGGTCTGGGATTCTTTCCCCCATGGGGCTGGTGGTGGTATCATCCGTGCATGGAATTGGGGTTACTGTGGGTGGGCAGGTAGCTGTGAATTTCCTGTGTTCTGCAGGGGGTTGATTAGATGACCTGGAGGTACCTTCCAGTTCTATGATTCTATGAGTACTAGTACTGATTAACCCCAGGGTCCGGTTGGAAAGGCCATGATGTAGCTACCATGGTATACTAAGAAGGTCTGGAATTATATAGTTCTTGAAACTGTTGCATGCTAGGCATTGCCTCGTAAATAGAATTCTCTCTCCTATCTCTTGGTCAATTTATCTGTCTATGTCCTTCCTACATTTGTATTCTATTGTTTCTCCAATGAGGTCTATGCACATAATTCTTCCATGTCCCCCATTGTGATGGCCCCTCATTCCTCAGCTGCTGCTTGATACAACAGCAGGAGAAAGTGGGCCAAAAACATAATATTGCAGTGATTTACAAATGTTTGGGATTTCCAGTCTCCCAATGGGAGTGAGGGATTCTCTGCTCCCAGCTCCTGTTTCCCACTGTTGGTCTGAACAGTGGTAGAAGAAAACAAAAGTGATTAGCAGATCTATGGCATGATGTTTTTTCTAGGGACAACCTTGATGTGGTGTCACAACCCTATAGGAGTAGCTGGAAACTCTATGACAATGCTAGAAATGACTGATGTCACATCCAGGTTTTCCCTTGAAGTGATGAAAGTCAACTGTAGGAGTTGTCAAAAGTTCTACAGGTTTACTACAGAGTTTCTAGCAATTCTGGTTTTTTTCTGGAGTGGCATCATACTGTCACTGATGGGTACCTCCCAAGTCTTCACTGATTTCCAGCCAAGCCTGGTAACTCTAGATCATTTAACAGGAAATTACATCACATGTTGCTGGGATACTCTCTCAAGTCCCAAGTACTCTTTGGTAAAACCATGATTATGTGACAGGAAACGTGTCCTCAACATCCTTTCTTGGTCCTCAGTGTCCTTGCTTCCCATTCCCCTCAAAGGGTTTTTGAGCACTGAAACCAACAAGGAGGATTTGTTTGACGTTAATAGGAGCATCATCAGACCATTGTAATTGCCAGTAATTCTCCGACGCGTCTTGGTGGAAGACAAACAGAGGCAGAAAAGTGCCGCTGTAATGTGGACCCATCTATTACCCAGCCAGTTTTCAAAACGCAACCAGTTTCATATGAATAAGAAGAAGTAAAACAAACAAGCAAGCAAAAATGAAACTAACATCACGCCAGATCAATTTTCCCTTGACATCTGGGGTCCTTTTCACCACGGGTATTTCTCTGCTCCACTTCTGGAAAGACGGATGGATGTTTTTCACATTATGGCTGTTGAATCCTCCCCCCTCCACACACAAACGTTAGCTTGTCATCTATTTCTACCAGTGTTCATGAAACCAGAATTAGTGACAGTAATAATGACAAATCAAGGGGGTAATGTTGTTTGACCTTGTTAACATATATTATTACATTTTTGTGTTCCCACAGTATGAATGCTGCTCAGTTTAGACATATGCCTTGCTAACTGTTTGTTTTTTATGAATCAGAAATGAATCAGCTGCTGGAGTTAAGTACCTCTTGTAGATTTGCTTTAAAAAGAACCCTTACCATTGAAAAGGAGGGTTGATGGGGAATGTGTGTCTGGAGGATGTGGATTGGCCTGAGGCCAACAAATGCTGGCTGAATTAGGAGCTGCATTCATTGGGTGACTGCCTGCAAGGGGCTTTTGGTGATCCACCATCTCAGTACCATCTGAGAAGAAGAAGCAGGAGCAGAAGAAGCAGCAGAAGAAGAAGCAGAAGAAGAAGAAGAAGAAGAAGAAGAAGAAGAAGAAGAAGAAGAAGAAGAAGAAGAAGAAGAAGAAGAAGAAGAGTTGGTTCTTATATGCCGCTTTTCTCTACCCAAAGGAATCTCAAAGCGGCTTACAGTCCCCTTCCCTTTCCTCTCCCCACAATTGACACCCTGTGAGGGAGGGGAGTCTGAGAGAGCCCTAGAATCATACAATCATAGAGTTGGAAGGTACCTCATGGGTCATCTAATCCAACCCCCTGCACTATGCAGAACACTCACATCCCAATCGCTCATCTACTGTAACCTGCCACCCCTTTGCCTTCACAGAATCAGCTTCTCCGGCAAATGGCTATCTAGCCTCTGTTTAAAAATTTCCAAAAATGGAGAACACACCACCTCCCGAGGAAGCCTGTTCCACTGAGAAACCACTCTAACTGTCAGGAACCTCTTCCGGATGTTTAGATGTAATTTCTTTTGAATTAATTTCATCCCATTCATTCTGGTCTGTCCCTCTGGGGCAAGAGAGAACAATTCTGCACCATCCTCTATATGGCACCCTTTTAAATACTTGAAGATGGTTATCAGATCCCCTCTCAGTCGTCTCCTCTCTAGGCTAAACAGACCAAGCTCCCCCAACCTTTCTTCATACGTGTTAGTCTCCAAATCCCTCACCATCTTTGTTGCATCCCTCTTCAATTGGGGTGACCAAAACTGAACACAGTACTCCAAGTGAGGCCGAACCAGAGCAGAGTAAAGAGGTACCATCACCTCCCGTGATCTGGACATGATACTCCATACAGCCCCAAATCCCATTTGCCTTTTTAGCCACTGAATCACACTGCTGACTCATGTTCAATGTATGGTCTACTAAGACTCTAGATCCTTTTCGCACATGCTACTGCCAAGACAAGTCTCCCCCATCTTATATTCTGCATTGGTGTATTTGGTTTTTCCTACCTAAATGCAGAACATTTGTTCCTATTGAACTTCATTTTATTCAGTTTAGCCCACTTCTCGAGCCTATCAAGATCATCCTGTATTCTGTTGCTGTCTTCAGTTGTGTTTGCTACCCCTCCCAGTTTAGTATCATCTGCAAATTTAATAAGTATCCACTCTAATCCCTCATCCAAATCATTTATAAATATGTTGAACAACACAGGCCCCAGGATAGGTCCTTGGGGTACTCCAATTGTCACTCTTTTCCAAGAAGATGCTGAACCATTAGCAAGTACCCTCTGGGTACGATTTGTCAACCAGTTATTGATCCACCTGACAGAATTAGGATCCATACCGCATCTTACCAATTGATATTACTGAAGAAGAAGAAGAAGAGGAAGAAGAAGAGGAAGAAGAAGAGTTGGTTTTTATCTGCCACTTTTCTCTACCCAAAGGAGTCTCAAAGTGGCTTACAGTCGCCTTCCCTTTCCTCTCCACACAACAGACACCCTGGGAGGTGGGTGAGGCTGAGAGAGCCCTGATATTACTGCTCAGTCAGAACAGCTTTATCAGTGATGTGGCGAGCCCAAGGTCACCCAGCTGGCTGCATGTGGGGGAGGGCAGAATCGAACCCGGCATACCAGATTAGAAGTCCGCACTCCTAACCACTACACCAAACTGGCTCTTAATACTAAGATACGACAAAGGTACTAGGCCTCTGCAAGCACAGAAAGGCAAGTCCTTGCCCTGAAAAGGGAAGAATAACAAAAAGGACATAGTGCTGGTAAATGCAATCCCAAAGATCATGTGAACATAACAAGAGCCTGGGGATGCCAGTCCCCAAATGAGAAGAAATTGCAAAGTCACCATGTAATATTAACAATGCAGAACAATAAATCATCAAAATACATTTTCCAAGTTATTCATACATACCCCCTATTTTAATCATTTATTACTATTCCTAAGGATTCCAATGTGTAAAATCCAACTGATTCTGCTATGTAAATCGATACGATAAGATGTCCAGCTGTAATTCTGCTGTGCAAGGTAGGCCTCCGATAAATGGCAGGTTTTGCTAAACCTTCAGCAGCAGCATCAACCAATAAATAGGACACTAGTAGCTCCCTAAAGCTCCATCTCTAATAATGTGAACCTAAGTAGATCTGCACCCACTCCCCAGTGGAAGAAGACTTGGCCTCCGGCTGAACAAGGAGGGAGAGGTCTAATCGATCGGTTAGAAGTTGTTTATTGTAATGAAGTTGTTTATTGTTATTTATTGTAAGTGGGGGTTTTACGGGGTTTTACTGGTTTTCAACATTTTATTCTGTGAACCGCCACGGGTTCTTGGGAAAAGAGGCGGTATATAAATCGAAAAATAAATAAATAAACCTAAGCGGTACCTCTGCAAAATTACTACTGCGTCCTCCAAAAGGTCCCGTAACATCACAGAGATCAGTTCCCCTGGATAAAATGGCTGCTATGGAGGGTGGAGTCCATAGGATTATGCTCTACTGAGCTCCCTCCCTGCCCCAAATCCCACCCACTCATGGCTCTACCCCCAAAGTCTCCAGGTATTTCCCAGCCCAGAGCTGGCAACCCTACAAGAGCCTTGCTGGATCAGATCAGTAGTCTATCTAATCCAGCATCCTGTCTCACACGTTGGCCAACCAGTTGCTTTGGAAGACCAACAAACACCATGGTGAACGAGGCCTTCCCCTGATGTTGCTTCCTAGCCCTGATATTTAGAGATATAGTGTCTATGAGTTTCCCTTTAGTCCCCCTGGATAGTAGCCCCTGATAGACCTATCCTCCATGATGGAAACCATCGGACTTGGATTGGGGTGAATAACAGAGCACGTGCAGCTTGCTGTAATTCACAGCCTTGACCAAATAACAATATTTTGGGTGCAAACTGTGAGGATGATCCTCACAGCTCTGAGAGTACAAGTAGAGAGAGAGGTGGGACTGAGGCCAAGGCAAGGGACAGGAAGCAGGACGGGAAGAGAGGGACTTTCTCAGAGGCTGAGAAATCAAGGCCCTCTACCTGGCACTTGACCTACTTCTTTCATTGACAGTTTTTGACTTCCAGAAAAATGGCTTACTGGGTGAGGTGAAAAGGGGATGAGTCAGAGCTGACAGAACCAGGAGTAGAACCAGATGGGTTAGTTGGTGGTGTAGTAGGTGGAACCTGCCCTAAATGTAATTCCCTCTCTTCACATGAATGACCGTGTCTTCTGGAATATACTAGACATATTCTAGAATAGAGAGCTGGGTGGTTGGTAGTTAGGGCTCCAACCATTGTTGTTCCCTTGTGCCTTGCTGTTTTGCACATCAAAGAAGGTTTCGAAGACATCCTGCCTGCTGCGTATCTCTGGCCTTAGGTCAGGCTATTTACCCACCTCCACAGTGAGTACGCATTAGAGAGGAGCCGAAAACTACAGGTGGGTTCTGGGCTGACGCTTAAACTATAGCAGCTTTCCATATCTCAGTGCTCATTACCTGATGTAATCCAGTTTATTAGCCAGACCGGCAGATTAGCAGCACTCTTTTGACCCTGCTTATATCCTGCCCCCTGCCCCAAAACACATTGGTTGAGGCTGGGTTGAACTCCTGAAATGCTGAAGGAAGAGTTTTCTACAATGTATTGATTATATTGTACTGCCGTTTATTTATCTATCGTTAATGTTTAATTATTAGAGTTTTTAAGGGGTGTTACTGGGATTAATTGGAGATGTTTTATTGTTGTGATGTGGTTTTTATGACGTGTTTGCGAACCGCCACGAGCTGGCTACGCTTGGAGAGGCGGTATAGAAATGAAATGAAATGAATGAATGAATAAATAATAGGGAAACTTTCCATCAGGGCTGCAACCAGAGTGGAGGCCTGTATTTTATACTAGTTAAGTCTTAAAAACAAACAAACAGGCCTTTAATTTGTGATGTGACAGGTTCCATTGAGAGCATAAGTACTTGTTGCCAAGTTCATTGCTGCTGAAGAGTTGTGAGAACTTAAAGTAACTTAAAACAACAGAGACTGGTTGCTGAAGAGCTGAATAATCGCCATTTAAAATTTCCAGGGACTGTGGCACAGTGTTGGATGGGGTTGCCAATGTTCTATTAATCAATTTCTGGAGATTTGGGGGCAGAACTTGGAGAGGCTGGAGTCTGGGGAGGAGAGGGGACTCCGCAGGGACGTGATGCCATAGAGGTCACCCCCCCCCCAAAGCAGTCAGGAGGTGCTTGAAAGTGGGATTAGGTATGTAGGCTCCACCCCCTCACAAGGAACAGATATCACAAGAGAGCTCATGGTCAGGAGATGGGGGAGAAATAGAAGTGGTTTCCCCCCTAGCTTGTGGCGCTTAAGGCAGGAAGGCACAGACCCCCTCCAGAGTTCCCATAGACCTCTGGGGGTTGCCAGACCCCTGGTTGGAAATCCCAGACCTACGTCTTAGAGCAGCAGTCTTCCAAGTGTGGTAGGGGCCAAGAAGGATCCAGTTCTCACTACAGTGCTGATCCCACCCCGGCCCCCCACCATATGAACCATTCAGTCCATGGATCATTGCTCACGTGGGATTTTGACAACCCACCTCCTCTTTATGTGACATGTTTTCTGTGCTCAGTATTTACAGCAGAGGTCTCCTTTGGAATTCTGGCATAGCTTGGTGGGCACAGCCACAAAATGGCTGCCACAGGAGGTGGAGCTAGCCACAAGATGGCTGCTGCAGCTTACCTTCCATCACGTAGTAGAGATCTCTGCCAAAGCAATGTTTTAAAAAATCCACACAGCCAATAAAATCTCCAGCAGCCAATCAGAAGCCTAGTTTGTCAAAAGTCAAACCTGTCCTCACCTGCTTTCTTAAAACACTTGGCAGGCACCAGGGAAAATGTCTGTGATTGCTATGGTGCTCCTTCATGCTATGTTGGGGACCCCTGGTTTGCAGGAAAAGTATGGTCAAGACTGCGAATTTAAGTATTATGGGACTCCCTGACCCTACCCCATTTTCCAGCACATCACAGAACAGAGTTCAAAAATAACATTGTGAGTGTTCCAGAGAACCTACAATCTATTTTCACTCTTATACAAATTTAAATACCCTTTTGGAATCAGGCACCATTAATTCTGAAATGGCAACCATGGATACCTTTATTTGGAACAAATCATTTGCTTTTCTGCTCTTATGACCAAGCATTTTATTTGCACTTTGCTACAAATAATGTAGGGGTGAATGTGTGTGTGTGTGTGTGTGTTTTCTTTTTAAAAGAAAAGAACAGAAATATTTAAAATGCAACTATTCTCGCAAGGATTTCTTGGAAAGTTCTATAAAAGCTCCGAGCGAAACAGTGCCCACCTTCTGATATTGAAAAAGCTCTCCATCCATTCTAGAGGGTAATTTAAATTCAGCTCAGCGGCTCCTGTCACTGGATTGATATTTTAAAGCCTGTTTATTCATATCTCAACACCCCCAGAAGTCCCGTCATGCATTTCTACACCCTTTAACGCCCTCGGGACTATTAGGCATTCTCCTTATCTTATTCCTCCCACCCCCCTTTTCACTATGATCTTGTGTTCTTTGCTCCCCAGAACAGTTTAGCTTATCGGAAGCCACCTGCTCCTCCTCCCAGTTTTCTCACAGACAAGGAGGTAAGAGGTCACCTTTGGCTGTCTGCTTGGACGTAAAACTGGCAGGCAAGGACTTTACGATGGGAGCCGCTCTAAAATGTTGAGGCAAAGGATACCCTTTAGCTGCAGGAGTGAACATTACCGCAGCCACACATTCAGGCCGCACGCTCCGGCCGGATTTTCGTTGCTTCTCGGTTCATGGTGATTATTAAATAATAATGCTCTCCCACATGCAGCTAGCTGGCTGACCTTGGACTAGTCCCAGTCCTGACAATGCTGTTCTCACACAGCAGTTCTGTCAGAGCTTTCTCAGCCCCGACTACCTCAGGGGATCTCTTTTGTGGGGAGAGGAAGGAAAGGCGATTGTAAGCCACTTTGAAACTCCTTCTGCTACTGAAAAGCAGGGTATAAAAAACTAACTTGTCTTCTTCTTCTTATCATGGCAAACACAAATCCTTTTTGCTTTTGCCGCAACAGACCAACATGGCTTTCCTGCATTGAATAATGTAGAAAGTCTAATCCCTGGTATACTTTTTTTGTGAAGGGGCCCTCCTTTAGGGAAGTTTTCTTGGCCCCTGTAAACTAGGGAGGGTCTCACGTCTGATCTCACCTCTCATAGCCTTTTGTCTTTACCACTGTCGACCTCCACAACAACTTACTTGGTGTGCCCCAAGAGTTCACTAGAGCTTATAACCAAAGAGTTTGTTTTCTGCCCAGGCTGGATGAAAAAACACACACCAAAACTTCAGGGCACACACAGAAGTATTTCCCTGCAGCAATGGAAAAGTGACATCACCTTTCTTTCGGCAAACTTGTAGGACCCAGCAGTGCTAGGACACTGAAGGATGCAGAGGAAACCGAAGAGTCACCGAGTTACGTTTTTCATAGGAATAATAATAAAAAGAAAATGCTTGCTGGATCAAACCAAAGGTCAGTTGGTTCCAACATCCTGTTTCCCATGCTGGCCGGCCAGATTTTCCTGGCAATTCTACCAGGAAGGAATAAAGACATCAGTCACCCCCCAGCAACTGGCCTTCATGCCAATGGGACCTGGAGATCTGCTATTCCAGTTGACCTCCAGGTGACAGAGATTAGGTGCCCTGGAGACAATGGCTGCTTTGGAAGCCTCCATGGCCTCCATGGTATTCTGTTGAGGTCCCCAAACCCTTCCCCCCACAGGCTCTGCTCTCCAAATCTCTAGGTATTTCCCAACTCAGACCTCTAAGCCTATTATAAACGTGTCCTATCTGGTCATCATAGCTTCAGGCCACTGATGGACCTAGAGATGCTAGCTAGGGTTGAGCACTTTGGGGTGGTTCGGCTGCCTTGGTGATCGTCGAAGTTCGAGGCGGCCAGCGCTGTGGCGTGGAGAGAAGGGGTGGCGGTGGCTGGCCAGCTGGCTATTACAATCTGCTATTACAATTGACCTCCAGGTGACAGAGATTAGGTCCCCCGGAGAAAATGGCTGCTTTGGACAGTGAAGGGTATGGTATTATACCCTATTGAAGTCCCTCCCCTCCCCATACCCACTCTTTGCAGGCTTCACTTCCAAAGTGTCCAGGTTTTTCCCAGCCTAGAGCTGGCAACCCTAGATGGACCTGTCCACCTTCATGAATCCATCTGATCCCCTTTGCAGATCTTCCAAACCAGTTGATAGCACCTCTTGCAGCAGTTTGCTCGCTGCATGGAATATGCAGCATTCCATCCAGTACTTCTTTTCGGCTGTCCTGATCCTACTGCCAATGAAGATCACGGTAGATGAATTGTAGCAATGAGGCAGAGAGAAAAAATTCCGCTCTTCATTTTCTTCACATAATTGATCAGTTTATCTGTTTATCGAAGTCAGGGGTCCCCAACCTGTTTGAACTTGCAGGCACTGTTAGAATTCTGGCACAACACCGTGGGCACAGCCACAAGATGGCTGCCACAGAAGGCGGAGCCAGCCCTAAAATGGCAGCCACAGTTGACCTTCAGTCACACAATGAAGTGTTGCTGCCAAACCAATAGCCAATCAGAAGCCTTGCTGGGAAAGACTTCATCTGGGCCAACCCACTTTCTAAAAGCACTTTGCGGGCCTCAGGAGAGGTGTTGGCGGGTGCTGTGGTGTGCAGGCCTCAGGAAAGGTGCTGTAGGTCCCTGATATGAACCTTCCTAATGGTGTGAAAGAAGCAGGGACTGCTTTCCTCACCTCTCTCCAGCCATGTTGATCCTGCCAAAAATGTCTTCTTCTTCTGTCTATTAAACATTCTGGAAACAGCCTGTGCCTCTCAATGTTTCTCTCCATGGCCATGTGTTTAATTCTGCAATTTATATTTATACACATATGGCTACCAATATAGAATATGCTTCTCACATCTGACAAAGTAGCCTCTAGCCCACGAAAATATCATCTATCTATCTATCTATCTATCTATCTATCTATCTATCTATCTATCTATCTATCTATCTATCTATCTATCTATCTATCTATCTATCTATCTATCTATCTATCTATCTATCTATCTATCTATCTATCTATCTATCTATCTATCTATCTATCTATCTATCTATCTATCTATCTATCTATCTATCTATCTATCTATACCGCCCATTTCTTTGCAGCTCTGGGCGGTTTACATGGAACATTATAACTTACATGTCCCAATAATCTTCACCAGGTAAATCAATAAGAAATCTTTTGCAGTTTACACTTGTCATTTTATCTACCACAAAACGTGTGGTGGGGTGGGGAAAAATAGGGTGTTGCCTATATCGAGGTGCTGAATGTGAAGCAGAAAGATCGTGGGGACTGATTTTACTGGCACGTCTTTCAAAAAGACGAGATCATTTATCATATGAAACTGGAGGTCTGCAGTCACAAGGTGGCCATTAAAAAAAGGCAGAGTATCAGATGTCCTACCCTGACGATAATAATTTAAAAAAAAACCCAATCGCTTGGACAGTGTTTAAAATGTAGCTAAACCACTTTTAATTACTTATGGAGAATCAGCTTCCACTGCTAATCTCAGCCTTCACTTGTGCCTTAACGAAGTCTGAAACCGGATCTATTAAAAACCACAAACACAAATTACAGTCACACACACTGAAGCCACGGTATTGTTTTGTTTGTGTTGTTTTTGTCCAGGAAAGCACCCACTATGCCACATTTATAACCACTAATACAGGATGATATAAATCACCAGACCTGTAGAGTAGAGGAGGGAAAATTCATCCTTTCGCTGTTTTGAAATATCGGTGTTGTGTGCTTATGTGATTTTACTGAATTATTTTATTATTTTAAGTGCAGTTTTTACTGTTTAAATATTTCAGTTTTTTCACTGTCCTGGGGGACAGTGGGCAGGCAGCACAATAACATTTAAAATAAAATAGAACTCGAAAATTAGGGTGTTGTAAGGCTGGAGATCTCCTTGAATTTGGCCTGCCAATCACCTGCTTGAGTCCAGAAATCCTCCACTCTGGGGCCCTTCCCACCAGTGTTGATCAGCTGGCCAGTTGGGGACTTAAAGCAAAATTGGACTCTGGGCCCAATCTTTTTGAATCTTGGTGGTTGAAAGCCAGCATGGTTGAGTGGTTAAGAGCGGCGACCTCTAATCTGGAGACCTGGGTTTGATTCCTCGCTCCTCCACCTGCAGGTAGCTGGGTGACCTTGGCCTGGTCATAGTCCTGCCAGAGCTGTTCTCACAGAGCAGTTCTTTCAGTGCTCTCTCAGCTCCACCTACCTCACAGGCTGTCTGTTATGGGGAGAGGAGGGGAAGGTGATTATAGAGTGCTTTGAGACACCTTCAGGCACTCTGTAGATTGCCAGGGGTGCCTGGCAACCTTACCTGGAATTCCGACTGATCAGCAGAATACTGAGATCACTTCCCTTGGAGGAAACTGCTGCTTTGACAGCCCTCTATGGTGCTTTCCCCTCCCTTCCCTCCCCTGTCGTATGAAGAAAAGAGGATAGAGGGGTGTCGTGTTTGAGAGCAAGGCATGAACTTCTTCGGGGAAGCTGGAGGGAGCCACTACTGAAAAGACGCCGAGATGAAGATCTGAGACCATAATGCACACCAAATGGCAAGACTTTTTAAAAATCATACAATATTTAAATAAAAACGAATAAGTACAGCTTCATTTTTCTAGCCCGCCCTTCCAATCCAGCTCGGGGCGGGTAACAACATCACTAAAAACCAATAATTTAACGATAATCATCAGGTGGCTGGCTGATTTGCTCCCTGTTTTAATGACTGTGTGCTGATAGATATACCTGTCAAAAGTGGCCAACTCGGCCATGTATTATCTCAACTGCCATGTGTTCTTTGGCCCATTCTGTGCATGTTGGCTAAAGCACTGAAAGTGCATTGAAAGTGCATTATCCACCGTGTGCGGAACAGACGCTTGATGCATTCAGTTATGGTTTCCGTCCCTTTTGATATGTATCTAACCTTTAGTTTGCACCTAGCCAGTTGGTACCCTTTGACCTGGCCTGGTACCATTATCCCATCATGCTGCTAAGTGGTACTGGCAGACAGCTAGGGGTGATGCAGGCTGGGGTGCGTGTCCTTGATGTGCTTTCTTTCAGCCCTTATTTTTGTTTTTCAGAGGCTTGTTATGTCTTTCATCTGCAGAGCCTGCTTCCCACCGAATACTGGGATTAAGGGGGGGGGTGGAGCAGGTGTGGGCAAACTGATACAAGCCTATCGTTGCTATTGCTTCTTGGCTTTGGCAACGTATTGATCAGGTCTACTTGAAATCTTCCAATCACTAGATCTTTGCACCAGGCCAAGATTCATAATTGTGGCAATTGGTAGGAGGCTTATAGTATCTCAACAACCAGTCTTGGGGAGGAGGAAACCGGACTTTTCACCTGGTTTGGTGAAAATGTACATATGTGAAATACAGCAAATTGCAGTGTACTGTTTGGTAATATTTGAATGCAGTAAACAACAGCCACCACCCAAACTGGTTCAAATGTTTGTGAATGGCTGAACCGACTGATGAAAAATTGCCTTCCTGCTCACAAGTGAATCTCTTTCAACAACATCATGAGGACTTCCTGAGTTGTGAGTTTTCCATTGGAAACTCAGTTCAGAGATGCACGGGGACTGGGAAATTCAGATCAGCACCCAGAGAAATCTTGATGCTTCCCTCCTCCTGTGCTGTTTGCCCAGTCTGAAATGGCCCCATCAGGGTTCTATTTGCCCCACTTGGAAAACTTCTGCGTGCCTCATCAAGAAGTCAAGCAGTGCTTGTTGGGGCCATTTCATGTCTGAAAAAGAGTGCAGGAGGGCGGGCATAAGCACTCTTACCTTCTGTGCAATGCTGCTTATTCAAGATGGCTGCCTGCATGCCTGGGAATTGAGAGCCTAGCAAGGGACTTGTAACTCACATCCACATGGAAGCTCAGATGCAGTCATAGGTTTTATACTGAGCCCAGGCTAGACTGATCTTGTCAGAGTTCAGTAGCTAAGTAGGTTCAGCTTTGGTTAGTACCTGGATGAGAGACCACCCAGAATTGGTATGTAGAGGCAGAGAATTGCAAATCACCTCTGAACGTCTTTTGCCTTGAAAACCTATAGCAGCCTTTTCCAACTTTTTCACCGTTGAGAAACCCCTAAAACTGGCACAATTGTGCAAAATATGAGTTAGAAGCATAGCTGTGTACATGCCCACTTGGGGCCCCTTTCCTTCCCACCCCCTCCAGCCCCCTCCATCATTGGCCATTCCGCCCAATAAATGTTTAACAAATTTTAAAAATATATTAAAATTAACTAATCCCCACCCATTCAGGAAAACCTTCCAGGGCCATTAAGGAATGCCAGGATTTCATGAAACCCTGGTTGAGAAAGCCTGCCCTATAGGGTCACCGTAATTTGGCTGCAACTCTATTGCAAAAAAAAGGGGAGGGGGATCGTGAAATCCCAAATGAGGCCAGTGGAGTGGGGTTGGAGCAGGAATCTCCATTTCCCTTTATATTTCTGGAAGGCAAAGACTGTGAGACAGTAGGCATGCCTCTGTGACCTCGCCTGATAGCACCGGGGACTTCGCGCATAAAATACTAGGTATAACTCAAGTGCTCTGGGAATCCATGTCTAGACACTGCTTTTACTCCGTGAAGCTGTTCTTTATTTGATCATCTCATTATCTGCTAACCAAACTCTTGCTCTTCTGGTTTTTCAGGCGACTGGCTGCAGTCTCGGATTTCCTGTCCACCTGCTCTCCTGTTCAGCCCGTTTCCCCCCTCCAGCTGCTTCCCCCCTCTTCTGTGCGGAGACAAAACAGCCTGATTAGCTGGGGAAAGGTAGCCGTTTTCTTTGATCCCTTCAAAACAAACGTGGCAGAGAGACTGTCTGCGGAGACGTTATCTGGATCAATAGGAATTCACCTCGAATGGCCCCGGCTGTCCTCCTTCGGAGCCATTACGCTCACCAGGATGAACATGGAGTCTCTGTGAGACCACAGTAACCAACCTGGATGGGAGGGCTGACTTGATTGTGATCCACGGCGTATGGTGAAGTACAGGATGTTACCTATGTGGATTTCTTGGCTCCACGTCTAGCACCGAATTCCCAATGCGAGCCGTGAGGCCAGTTAATGCATTATTAATTGATCATGTGCAGAAGACACACCTGTACTGATTTTGCCATCCACTACAGGAACTCAAGAAGGACTGGTTTCCTTTCAGCCTTCATTAGCTGAGGCCTGCTGGATTAGATGAGTGCTTCTTGTAATCTCACACAGTGGCCAACCAGTGGTCCTCCAGATGTTCATGGACTGCAATTCCCATGAGCCCCTGCCAGCAACCGCTGGCAGGGGCTCATGGGAATTGTAGTCCATGAACATCTGGAGGACCACAGGTTGACTACCCCTGCTCTGGAGGACCAACAATAGAGCCTGGATGCTGAGGCCTTCCCTTTCCCCTCCTTTTTTGGAACCAACGTGTGTTTTTCTTTCTCTTTTGTAATTTAAATCTTTTATTTATACAACAGAAACGGGGGGGGGGGGGGAGAGAATTACATAGTTATATAATTTGTCCATGGAGTCTAAGAAAAATTCCCAGCAATCATCACATTCCTCCGGTGTTATTCTGTTTATTCGGTTGGTTGCGGCAAAGTCTCTAATCTTCTCCAGCCATAAGTGAGGCCGAGGCCTTCCCTTGATTTTTCCGCCTGGCTCCGGGATTCGGACTGCCTTGGAATGTGGCTCTAGTCAACGTGGCTAGTAACCACTGACAGACCATGAATCTGTCTAATCCCTTTTATAAAGCTGTCTCCGCTTGATCCTCAGGTAGCAAATTCCACAATCGCTTCCTATGTAAAGAAGTACCATATACACTCGCATATAAGCCGACCTGCATATAAGCTGAGGCACTTAATTTACCACAAAATCTGGGCAAATTTATTGATTTGTATATAAGCTGAGGGTGGGAAAGGTTCCATCATCACAGGCTCTCCCATCCAGCATTGCCATTGAAGGCAAAAGGAAAAAAAGATCAGAGTCCCTCAGTCAAACCGTTGATGTCCTGCAAAAGGCAATGCAACGATTGGCTGGCTGGCGCAGGCTTTTATTTCAATTACTGTATATACCCGCGTATAAGCCGAGGAGGGCTTGGTCAGTGTGAAAAAAGTGCTGAAAAACTAGGCCTATACATGAGTATATAGGGTATTTCTTTTTATCCATCTTCAATCTATTGCCCAGTGTGATTGGATGCTTCCCCTTGCTTGTGTTCTGAGACAAGAGAAGGGAAACTTTTGGGCAGTGGTAGACCCAAAGGCCAAACAGTACAATGAATTATGTTTTTAGATATATAATCCGATACATTTTTACATTCATAAACTTCTGTTTTGATTATGATGTTCAGGATACAATTTTGGGAATATAAATGTCGAGGGGGGGGAATTGGTTTTTGATTTCATTTGAACCCCACCTGTCTCCTCAATTGGGCCCCAAAGCAATTTATGCTATTTGCCTGCCTTTCATTTTATCCTCACAACAGCCATCCTGTGAAATTAGAGGAAGAGAGAGAACAAGTGGTCCAAGATCACCCAGCAAGGTTCGTTCAGTCAGAGTCAGGATCTGAAACTGGGTCTCCCATATCCTAGTCCAATATCAGCCACTACACCAAACTGGTTCTCTGATATTTCAAGGAGCTAAATCATACAATCATAGAATGACAGAATCATAGATCTGGAAGGCACCCCCAGGGTTATCTAGTCCAACCCCCTGCACAATGCCAGAACTCGCAACTCTCTGCCCACCCACAGGGACCCCAATTTCATGCCCAAGTGATTCCCCCACTAAAAATCTCAGAATCCAGTCTGACCTTCAAAGCCCGAAATTAGGGCCTCTCAATCAGGGGTCTGTGGGAGCTCCAGAGGTGTCCACTGCCTTTCCCTAGCTAGGGAACAGGCTGCTTTTATTGCTTCCCCTCTTTTCCTCACAAGCGTGAGTCCTCATGTTTTTTGTGCCTGGGAGGGGATGGAGTCTACTCACCTCTTCCTGCCTCTTCCTGTCTCCTGTCTCTCCCACCTCGGTTCTCCATGAGCCTGCCTGTTTACATGGGTGGTGATGTCACTTTTAGTCTCTCTTCTACGGTCAAAAGGTTGAAAAAGGCTGCCCTAAATGGTCTGGGGCCCGTTTATCTTTGGGACCACCTTTCCCATTATGCCCTCACAAAGGGTACTAAAGTCTAGTGATCAGAACCTACTTAGGATCCTGGCTTCGGCCTGGTGGAAGGTAAAGGTAAAGGTATCCCCTGTGCAAGCACCAAGTCATGTCTGACCCTTGGGGTGACGCCCTCCGGCGTTTTCATGGCAGACTCAATACGGGGTGGTTTGCCAGTGCCTTCCCCAGTCATTACCGTTTACCCCCCAGCAAGCTGGGTACTCATTTTACCGACCTCGGAAGGATGGAAGGCTGAGTCAACCTTGAGCCAGCTGCTGGGATCAAACTCCCAGCCTCATGGGCAGACAGCTTCAGCTAGCATTTCTGCTGCCTTGCCACTCTGCGCCACAAGAGGCTCATTCGGCCTGGTGGAATGTTCTGCCAAATGAGATCAGAGCCCTACAGGGCGATATTTACGCAGGGCTCATAACCTGTGGTTGAGACCAAATAACTAACATCTGATCTCACAGACCTCTCCCCTTGTACCTGCCAATCTATACTTCTCGGGAAGGGTGCCCCTCCCAATCCCATGATAGGGTTTTCTCGGCAACATTAGGATTTAATTTATCTGGGAATTTTAATTTAAATTAGATTCCATGTTGAGTTTTTCGAATTTTACGTGATTTCGATTGATCTTTCGATTGATTGAGTCTACCGAGAGAGAACGGAATAAAAGTTTATATAATAAATAAAGAGTGAAGAGGGGTCAGAGGACAGCTCCCAGGTGAAGTCAAAGAGAAGCAACACCTCTCTTCAAGGAGGTAACAGCTAAATAGAGTGATGTAGCGCCCCCCAGTGTCTAGGCATATGGCATCGCTCACTCCTGCACATATAAATTACGATATAAATTATGATTCAGTTAGATATGTATTTATAAAGTTGTTGGTTTGTGATCAGTGTTACCTTGAAAACTATAATACCATGAATAGTTTTCGTTTTATGAAGCAATTTCATAATTGCATGAAAGCAACAAGAGTTCTGTTATTCACTGACCTGAGTCCTTGCAAATCCGCTGCCTGTAGGTAGATTTGTCCCCGATGGCGAAAGATCAGTAGGCCCCAACAAGTAAATTTGAAAGGACTATGCATGCTAGAGAGCACTTCATCAGTCTGCAGAGGTGAGAGCCCGTGACACCTTCCAGTCAGCAGATATACTCAATGGTTACTTACTAATGAGCATTCAGATGCTGCTTGTAGGAGCAAATCCCAGGTCTGCAAAGTACAGCAACTTTTGAATTCTCCCCACTTAGTTAAAAGCTCTCCTCTTTTGCCTCCAGCTTTACAAACACTGTTGCCAGGGGATGATTAAGAAACAAAACAAAACACAAAAAAACCCTCCCTGGCTCAGATGAGACAACGGGGACATGTGCTTTCTTTAAAGTCAATATTTCTCTGTTTTAATGCTCTTATTTATGTGGCACCCGCTCCCTGGCTTTAACGCAGCCGAGCATCAAAAACAAAGTGAAACATGAGTCCCTGACCTCTTCCCCAGACTCACAATCTGCATTTCAAATACGGCAACACAAAACAATGAGAGCCTCAGGCCCATTACGCACACACATCTTACTGCAGATTTTCAGACCAGTCAGCCTTTCATCTTGACTTCGGATTCTGGGCCTGCCTTACGCACCAGTCTTTCTTCTCCAGGAGAGAGAAAGGGAAGGTGACTGTACGCTGCTTTGAGGCTCCTTTGGGCAGTGAAAAGCGAGGTAGAAGAATCAGTTCTTCTTCTTCTGCAGTTACAATTTTTAAAAACTGTGCTTTCCTAAATTGGGGTGCAACGTCACTTGTGAAGTGGGGGTGTCCAAAGTTTTTCTAAAAAATTATGCAGTTGCCCTACTGCAGCTGTGAAGTTGCATCCAGCAAGCGTCTTCCATTTTAAGTTCTCATGGTTCAGGCTTTGACCCATTCCCCACGAGGAATTTGGCCCTGGCTAGCGCTTCTCCAGTTACAGGGCTAATACCTGCTTCCAGACAACATTGGCATCGGCTCAGGGTGGTCCCCGGCCTGGTGTGGCTCAGGCCCTCGATTGGCTTGTGGCAAGGCATGGGTGTCATCGGTGCCTATGCTGGGCAGGGAAGAGGTCGGCCATCCTGGCCTGACACCTTCTCATCCACGTCCGAGTACGGTGTCCTGGAATGGACAAAAAGAATGACGCCAGCAGCTCTGCCATGTGGTGGAACCTCACCGCCTAGGTTACCTCATCCTGAGGCACAAATCCGGGGTGGACCAGGTGCCGTGGGGAAAATGCTCCCCCATATGGACTCGGGAAGAGGCGGGGCAACCTGCCCTGGCCCAAACACTCAGTGGCAGCCCAGCATGCTGGCCTGGGTGTGAAAAAGGTATTTGCACATGCATTTTAGCACTAGTTCATTGAATGAAGGGGAACAGAAAGGGGGAAAACTCAATGTTCAGTTGTGAAACCCCATATTACCAAGCACTAGAGGGTTTCTCTGCTGTGTTATCGGCCACACTGAAAAATGGGGAAGAGTCACACAGACTCATAAGATGGGAGAACATGTTGAGTGCACAGAATATGCACAGTAGAACCTGCTGACACTGGCATTGCAAACTGTGATTGTTGGCAACATGTGTATGTGTGTACACGTGTCCCTGTGCAAAGTCAGCTGCAACTCTACCACGCTTTGCACAGGGCTGGCAGATGTTTTGGAGAGCTTTCTTGAGTCTTGGGCCACTAAATTGGAAAAAAAAAATCAGAGGTAATTTTCACCGATCCCTAGTGCAGATGCAAAGTCACAGTAATTTCCTGCCCTTCTTTGCAAGTATACATGTTTTTCTCTTTGTGGTTCTCTCAATTGATCCTAATTTTCCAGTTTTAAAAAGACTGCCCTGTGTTGATTGCACTCTGTCCTCAAAATGGGTTGATCTCAAGCGATTCTTAAGTTCGGCAGTTCGCAGAAGGTCCTTGTGGCTCAGCCACCATTTTAATGTTAGATTTCCAGAGAGTTCCAAAATGGTCCACCCCCCCCCCCAACACACACTTTGTTCACTAAGGCAATACAGGGAAAAGTGTTTTCAAAGCTTTAGGCTTCTCACCCCAATGTCACTCTGTTTTGACATCTCATGTACATTTCATTCTGCACTGACAACCCCCCTTATTTTATTTCCATGCAGCACTGAAATCCTTATTATTATTATTATTATTATTATTATTATTATTATTATTATTATTATTATTATTATTTGCACTGTGGATTTGTATTTGAAAGGTTGTCACTTGGAGGAGGGCAGGATGCTGTTTCTGCTGGCTGCAGAGGAGAGGACATGCAGTAATGGGTTTAAATTTCAAGTACAACGATATAGGCTAGATATCAGGAAAACATTTTTCACAGTCAGAGTAGTTCAGCAGTGGAATAGGCTGCCTAAGGAGGTGGTGAGCTCCCCCTCACTGGCAGTCTTCAAGCAAAGGTTGGATACAAACTTTTCTGGGATGCTTTAGGATGCTTAGGGCTGATCCTGCGTTGAGCAGGGGGTTGGACTAGATGGCCTGTATGGCCCCTTCCAACTCTATGTTTCTATGATTCTATGATTCTATGAACTTGTAGACGGGGTGAAAGACAAAGACAGAAGGTGCAGAATAGGTGTAATGACCCCAATGTGGGCAGGGAGTGACCTTTGAGATGTAGAGAAAGGGTATGGTGGGGGAGGGAATCCAAGGGCATCTGTATGCTTTTGAATCACCTTTGTCTCGGAAGCAAAACAAGGGGAAATCGGCATAAAAGCAGTCTTGGAAAATCTGGGGAAACAGCAACCAGAAAGTGAACTGAGAACTGAAGGGAGGAAAATCAATGCAGAGCGACAAAGAAAAGCTAATGGATGTGCACAGTGAAAGCTGGGGAAAATAGGCCCCAGTCTAGCAAATGAAAGAATGGTTTTAACCAACTTGCCCCTTTGCCTTTTAACAAGTGTCAGATATTCAGAATGCGTTCTGATTTGCAGAATGACACTTATATATGTTCAAAAAGAGGGGGAAAAACACACACACGGAAATGAAAATACTGAGATGGGAGGGTGGATTAAAATACTGCTATAAAAGGTATCTCATTAGCATTTTTAAGCATCAGTCTACTCCTAGGTCAGGTACAGTTTCGTAACAGTGCCTTTGTAAAGGGAGTCAGCACAAAGAGCCTTGTTGAAATTTTTTTGTTTTGACTCCAATCCGCCGATGTTTTGTCTATGAAAACCTTGAAAGAACGCCAAGATGCAGCCATTCAAAGGAGGTTTTGAAAATTCTTGAGAGTCTCGGAATCAGGGATCGCTAACTTCTGCGTTTTCAAAGGACGCTCTGTTCTCATAGCACTCGTTCGAGGGTTGAAACAATTTGATCCCCCCCCCCTACTTGTAAACTTGCCTTCCATAGTCACATTTGTGTTATTTACTAGTGAAGTTTCTCTTGCATGGATTGCATATTCTTGGAGGGCATGAAGGCAAGCAGGAAGGAAGATGGCATGATATAGCCTGCTTTGGTCAGATTTTTGGCCAGAGAGCCAGTTTGGTGTAGTGGTTAGGAGGACGGACTTCTAATCTCGCATGCCGGGTTCGATTCTGCGCTCCCCCACATGCAGCCAGCTGGGTGACCTTGGGCTCACCAAGGCACTGATAAAACTGTTCTGACCGAGCAGTGATATTAGGGCTCTCTCAGCCTCACCCACCTCACAGGGTGTCTGTTGTGGGGAGAGGAAAGGGAAGGCGACTGTAAGCCGCTTTGAGCCTCCTTTGGGTAGAGAAAAGCAGCATATAAGAACCAGCTCTTCTTCTTCTTCTTCTTCTTCTTCTTCTTCTTCTTCTTTTGGAAGCTAAGCAGCATTGGCCCTGGTTAAAACTTGGATGAGAGACCACCAAGGAAGACCAAAGAGGAAGAAGACAATGGCAAGCCACCTCTGCTTCACGCTAGCCTTGAGAGACCATTACTGGGATCACCATAAGTCAGGTGTGCTTCGATGGCACTTTGCAAACATGCATGAAGTCAAGAAACTGACTAGCAATCATCCCACACCCCGGTCCTTTTAGAACTAATGTTACAAGTCAGCAATAAAATGAAGTATATGCAATAACGATGTTGAATAAAAGCATGACATTATGCTTGCCTTAAGAAGATGGCTTGGATGAAATAAGCATGGGCAATGTATGCACAGAAAATAGAACAGAATAGAATCAGAGAGTTGGAATGGGCCCGACATGCCATCTAGTCCAATCAACTACTCAATGCAGAATCGGTCTAAAGCTTCCAGGATAAGCATCTGTCCAGCCGCTGCTCCAGGGACAGGGAGCTCACCAGCTCCTTAGGCAGCCCATTCCACCGCTGATCTACTCTGACTGTGAAATTTCCCCCCTGATATCTAGCTGGTCTCATTCTACATGTAGTTCAAACCCATTACGGCAGGTCCTATCCTGTCAGCAGGAACTGGTCCCTGATCATTGATGAAAATGTTGAAAAGTACTGCACTTAGTATTGAGCCCTCTGGCGCCCCATAGCTCCAATCCGATGAAACACCAGCATGGTAGGGTGGTTAAATATGGCGGCTTCTAATCTGGCAATCTGGGGTTGATTCCCCACTCCCCCACATGCAGCCAGCTGGGTGACCTTGAGCTAGTCACAGCCCTGATAGTGCAGTTTTGACTGAGCTGTCTTGTCTGAGCTCCCTCAGCCCCACCTACCTCATAGGGTGTTTGTTGTGGGGAGAAGAAAGGAAGGCAAATGGAAGCCGCTTTGAGACTCTTTCTGGCAAAGAAAAGTGGCATATAAGAACCAACTCTTCTTCAGTAATCTCAGGGCTATCTCAGATCCACCTCCTTCATAGGGTGTTTTTTTTTGCAGGGAGAGGAAGGGAAGGAGATTGGAAGCCGCTTTGAGACTCCTTCAGGCAGTGACAAGCAGGGTATAAAAACCAACTCTTCTTTGTTAACAACTGCTCTTTGAGTGCGATTTTCCAACTAGTTCCCTATCCACCTAACGATCTGAAAATCCAGTCTGCAGTCCTCCAGTTTACCTATCAGAACATCATGGGGAGCCTTGTCAAAAGGTGTGCTGAAAACCAGGTAAACAACATCAGCTGAAGCTGATACATAGCCCCTTGTCCTTGTTGGATGGTGCGGAATCGCACAATCGTGTCCTCTTCAAATGAAGGCACGGCGTATGTGGAAGGGAACTCTGCCATCTTATTTCCTGAGCCGTACTATTAAAACTAACCTCAAGAAGGATTTAAAGTCACCTATAATGCAGTCCTAAATGGGAATTAGATGGGTGTAATTGCTTAGGGCTGCACCGCTATTCTTCTTGAATTGTCCTTGAATCAGGATGGACCTAACCGTGGAGGCAATCGACACAATAACTTCGAGTTTCAAAATGGCAGGCCATTGTGTGAATGTAAATGCCCGGGGGGGGGGGGGGAAGGAGATGAGAGAAACAACCTGCTCCTCTGTGCAAGGAAGCTCATTGGCGTAGCTGCCGAATTCTTTCACCTACTGTCGTTGTCGTAAAGGGGTACGAGGGACAACACAGATACAAAAAAAAAAAAGTTTTCCTAGCCACTCTTGATAACAAAACGTACAATTGTTGTTATGTCGTCTGGTATCTAATAGGGTTTTGGCCAGAGGAGGAAAGGAAATGCTTTTAGCTGCATGCATACAATGAGGAATGTCTGTCTGCTTCCTTTTCATTTTCACTGTTTCACTGCACTTTTAAATTTATCTATTTATTTTGTTTAAACATTTATACCTTGCCTTTCCTCGTGGTTCAAGGCACTTTAAAATAATAGTTTAAAGCATTTCCAGTTAATAACAAAATATTAAATGGCCAGTTCCAGTTATCTCCCCCTGCAAAAGATGCCTGCCATTCAGATGCTTTCAAAAGTCCTGGCCTAGCCATGCCTCGTGAGGAACTCCAAGGAGGGCCCCTCCTGCTCATCTCTTCAGGGAGGCCGTTCCACAGCCTCAATGGCAAAGACCCCCACCTGTTGTTACTTCCAGATGGGCCAACCTAAATGGTGGGATAGATGAAGAAGAAGAGCTGGTTTATTGTACCGTCTCTTCTCAAACTTCAAAATAGATTTATTTTTCTGATATGACATTGCTGGCTGGTGGTGTTTTTTTGTACCCTACTTTTTACTGCCCAAAGGACTCTCAAGGTGGCTTACAATTGCCTGCCTTTCTTCTCTCCACAGTGCATTAAGCTGATGGGGCTGAGAAAGCTCTGAGAGAACTGTAACTGGCCCAAGGTCACCCAGGTGGCTGCATGTGGAGGACTGGGGAATCAAACCAGGTACTCCAGAGTAGTGGCTGCCACACTTGACCATACTGGCTCTCAACTGTAGTTGGCGTGCAGGGACAAAGAAGAGGAGGAGGAGGAGGAGGAGGAGGAGGAGGAAGAGTTGGTTCTTATATGCCACTTTTTGTGGGAGCTCCAGTGGGTGTCCACTGCTTTTTCCTCCTGCCTTAATGATTGTGATCACAAGCTACGGAGCAGGCCACTTTCATTGCTCCCCCCTCTTTCCCTCACAAGTTGGGTTTTGTGCCTAGGAGGGGGCGGAGCTTACTTGCTTACTCCCATCTTAAACTGTCTCTTGTTTCTCCCTGCCTCAATTATCTTTGAGCCTGCCTGTTAATACAGATGGTGATGTTAATACTTCTGGTGACATGTCACTTCCGGGGGGGCGTGGCAGGGAGGCGTGGCCAGCTGACATCACTTTCAGGACTCCTCAAAGCCTGAAAAATTATTTCAGGGGCTCCTCTCTGATCAAAAAGGCTGCTCTATGTGAACAAATCACAACAAATCATGCAAAATGTATACATTCATACGATTTCTATAGAACCGAAAATTCAACTTTAGTTAGCCTAGATTTTGTGTTCTGTTTTCCCACAGAATGCATACACAGCCTTGCTTAGGGACATATGTAGGACGTTGCCACTCTGAACATGAGAGGGCTGAAATTGGACCTCTCAGAGCTGGACCAATCTGTCTTGCTCTTCCCCTGAGGTGCTCAGGAGGCTGTGAAGGTGGGTCTCCCCTCCCACATTTGACTCTCATGGCTACCCCCGTATTGGGCAGATTGGAGTGAGGCCCAACTCAAGGTCACCTGGGATGGGGGCTCATCACTGAACAGATATTTGAACCACAGTCTCCAAATTAAACAGTACTTTTATTTTTTTATTTTATTTTAAAATCTGTATCCTGACAAATTTGTATCTTGACAAATGTTGCCTCGAGGCGGCTTACAGAATAAAAACCACAAAACAGAATAATCCATGAAATCCCATTAAAATATTCAGAAAACATTGTCCCAATTATCAACAAATATAGTGTAAATTCAACAATATACTCTCCAATTCAACTTAGTTAGTCCTAACCAGGACCAATACTATGGTCCCAATGTTGTAAAAACTGGGCTTGGTCTTTCGCGTTCAATATGGGGATGCCTAGGATAGGGTGGGATGGTAACTCCGGTCCCCCCCCGCCCACGGCCTCATACCACACTTCCACTGAAGTGTCATCTAGTCCTGAGGAACAACATGAGGACTTTGCATGCTACATGCCCAATGGGAGTTTGGACACACAGCTCATATTTGCTATCTGAGATCAAAACAGGCAGGGAAAAGCTACTTTAGTTGCTATGTAAACATCACATTGCTTACGTGGCTACATATATGTTTCCCAATAGATCCAGTCACAGTTCCACGGGGCAGTTTGAGGAGGCAGTAATAGCACGGGGAGAGAGGTTAAAGTTGTTTCTTCCTGCATATTTTGGTCTTAGGGTTGCCAGGCAGTGTCTCATATCTAGGGGGAAGATTGTGTGTAGAGATATGGTAAAACCGTAGAGTTTTTAGCAATTCCTAGAGCAACCCTCTGCCACTTCCTTTTGTACCAGAAGTGATGTAAACCACAGCTGGTCTTCTGAATTTTAATCCTCCCTTATTCTGCCAGCCAGAGCAACAATGTGCAATGGGGGGGGGGGGATCCCCAGCCTCAGCTGGGGACTTGTTGTCATTAGGTTGCAAACAGAAATATCTGGGCCCATTCCGCACCAGGATCAATGTTGCAAATGGGTTTTGCAACAAAAAAACGCCGTTTTAAATAGTGGAATTCGTTGTTATGCATACCTGCCTTTGTAGTGGAATCCAGTTGCGTTTCTATCGTTTCCCACAGGTTTCCAGTCTCTGCAAAAATCACTATCCTGGAAGCGATATTTGCCGAGCTTTGTCCCGCCCCTGGCCATCAATCAAACTAGCAGCCAATGGGCGGCCGTTATCATGCTCCCGAAAAGCCCCTTTTCCTTTAAGACAGGTTAAAAAAACAAACAAACACACATTGCAACAAATCTGCGTTGATTCGTTGCAACGGAGAGACTCATCTAGCTAGCAGGTAGCGTGTGAGCTGCTGTTTCATCGTTGCCACGCTCCCCCGAGTGAAAAAAAAATCCCCCCCCGTGCACGGGCGAGATTTTCGGCCGAAAATAAAGGGAACCAGCAAACGGGGCTGTGTGGTGCTTGGTGACTTAAAACAGAGGGACTGCAGCCGGGGAAGCCTTGCTGGGTGAATCAAGGCTCACCGGTTCGTTGCTCTCTGCTCGCTCCGAGAAAAAAAAATGGCAATTGCTTCGCTGGAAGATCAGACAAGAGAGCCAAGGGGAGGGACTTTGCTGAAACCGCAACAATTGTAACACACAGAACTTTCCCGCTAGTGTTGCAGATTGGTTGCAAGAGTGTAGCGCTTTCCAGAGGGTGAATCCACTTTTTGGGATTTCCCTGGAAGCGCTACAACGAAGCGCTTTTTGCGGATCGGTTTCAGGAGTGTGGCAGATTGTCAACGACGTTGTGCATAACTGCATTTTAGTAGCGATTACAATTTGCCACACTCCTGCTACAATGAATCTGTGCGGAATGGCAACTGGTGTACATCTGGGAAGTATAAAAAAGACCCATTGCACAAAAGCCGCAAAGTCTTTGCATTATTCCCCAACTAACACAAGGACTGTTTTATTTATTTCTCTATTTATTTATTTATCGGTCAATTTATATACTGCCCCTCTCGAAATCTACTGTCTCAGGGCAGTGAACATATTAAATAACAGAGTAATAAAAATAATACAATTGATTAACAGTAAAAACAGACCAATGCACTTTAAAACAATAAGAAACACTAAAATCACAATCATAGAATCATAGAATCATAGTGTTGGAAAGGACCTCATGGGTCATCTAGTCCAACCCCCTGCACTATGCAGGACACTCACATCCCAATCGCTCATCTACTGTAAACTGCCACCCCTTTGCCTTCACAGAATCAGTATGACAATGCTTACTGAGCTTAATTAACCAGCTGTGACACTGGCGGAGGAGGGGGAGAAGAAGAGAAGGCAGGAGGGGAAGGGACGGAAGGAAATCTCAGAACTTTCGTGATAGAACTTCCTACCTGGCCTCAACCATTGGCCTGTCGGAAGAGCTCTGTCTTGCAGACTCTGAGGAACCGTGTAGAGACGGAATTTAGGACTTCAAGGCCAAGGCCATGGCTCCAAAGCAAATTTTAGCCCTCTGATTCAAGAATTAAAGTCTAGCAACAGAAAAGGAACCAGGTTGGTTATTCTTTTCAACCCCCCCGGCCCTGCCAGCCACAAACTCCAATTACACAAACTGCTGATATTGCACTACGCAGCCGTTCTGCGGTCCAAGCCACAACACGGTTAAGCTGGCGGACTTAGATGGAAGCTGTTCCCATTCCATTAGAGCTTGCTAAATGATGCCAACCAGCTTAAGTCTTGCCTGATAGATGTGTGGAGTTGAATCTACTTCTCCAGGCTGGCAGGTTGAGTTGGCTCCAAAAAGGGATTCAGAAAAGAGGCAGGGTCTTGAAAAAAAAAACTATTGGGAGTAGGGATGTGCGTTCAGATATTTCCAGTCAAAATATATATCCCCAAAACACCTACTTGCTATTTCCCCAGATATATTAAAGTGTCCAGATCGTATCCATATTGATCCAGGCGCCAGGAAATAGGATCTGAGAAATCCTGGAAATATTTGAGATGAACTCCCAGCACTATTTTCCTTAAATTTTGTAGTGTGTCTGTCTTCTTGCCATGGCTTGATTTCGGCTTGTCAGGATGGTTGGGCTCATATAGTGTCTTTTGGAGGGGGGAAACTATTTATTTATTTGTTTGTTTGTTTGTTTATTCACATTTATATACCGCCCTCCCCGAAGGCTCAGGGTGGTTCACATAGAACTGAGAACTACGCAAGAAACCATACATATAAATAACTATAACAATTATTATTACTAACTGAGAATAACAGGGTGACAGTACAACATGAAACATTAAACAAAAAATTGGTCTTGCACCACTGGGTTCTTTCCTTAAGTGAATTTGCATCAAGTTTGTGGCTTGCATTATTCTCCGGTTCAACATTGTCTTGGATTCTCATGTTCTACACCAGGGGTCATCAACCCCCGGTCCGCAGCCTGGTGGCGGGCTGCAAAGGCCACTGTACCGGGCCGCCGTCAGCCACGCCTGCCTTCCCCCGCCGGCAGCAAGAAGGAAGAGGCAGGCGCAGCCGTCGGCATGCCGGTGACGCAAATGCACATGCGCGCTGTTGCTGCGCATGCGCGTTAGCGCCCCCTAGTGGCGAAAACGCGCACACGCAGTTGCCGCGCATGCACGTTAGCGCCACCTGGTGGAGAAAACACGCATTCGCGGCAATTGTGCGTGCGCGTTTTCGCAGCACCCGGGCCGTTGGCTCTTCCCTCACTCTGGAGGCGGTCCCTGACCTGAGAAAGGTTGGGGACCGCTATTCTACACTGTCTAGGGCAGGGGTAGTCAAACTGCGGCCCTCCAGATGTCCATGGACTACAATTTCCAGAAGCCCTTGCCAGCGAATGCTGGCAGGGGCTTCTGGGAATTGTAGTCCATGGACATCTGGAGGGCCGCAGTTTGACTACCCCTGGTCTAGGGCCTAGTCTGCACACAATAGATAATACACTTTAAAGACACTTTAGAAGTAGATTTTCCTGTTCTGCACAGGAGAATCCAGCTGCCAAAGCACATTGAAAGTGCATTATCCTTTGTGTGCAGACTAGGCCCAGGATTCATGACACGAGTGACATTTGTTGGGCTTGTAGCAGCCGTCATTATGCAGGATTCAGCTGGTTTGTGCTTCCCTACAGGCATGCACATCTGCACCAAGGATCACTGTTGGTGTGACCATAACCTGTCCAAACACCTTAGGTATTAAAAAAATAAATAAAAATAACTCACTGCACAGCTTCCCCTCGTGGAATATAGACATTTCTGGAACATTTATCACTTCTACAAGAAGGCAATAGATGAACTTCATAACAAAATCCTCACTCCCTCCTTCTCACCCACCCCTTACTGCCAGGAATGCCTGTAAAGATTTTATTTCCCATCAGTTAGCTGAGCAGCAGGACTCGTGATTGCGAATCCTATCTTTCTCCTTTGTTAGCTGTTCAGCTAAGGCCTTACTGCCCAACCGTATTTCTGCCCTCCTTCCTGATTTCTCTCTTTCTCCCTCCCAAGCTTTTAATTAACAAGAAGACTTGGAATCTCTGCAATGGCAGCCAATCAAAATCAAGGGAGAACCCCGAGAGAAAGAAGGGCTGGTTTTCTGGGACCTGCTTTTGACTACCTTTTGACTACTACAATCTCCTACCCTTCCTGTCCCCACCACAGACACCTTGAGACATTGTTGGGACTGAGAGCTCTGAGAGAATCATGACTGGCCCAGGGTCACTGAGTTTGGCTGCATGTGGAGAAGTGGGGAATCGATTTTGGTTCTCCAGATTAGAGACTGCACCGAGTCATGTCTGACCCTTGGGGTGACGCCCTCTAGCGTTTTCTTGGCAGACTCAATACAGGGTGGTTTGCCCTTGCCTTCCCCAGTCATTACCGTTTACCGCCCAGCAAGCTGGGTACTCATTTTACCGACCTCAGAAGGATGGAAGGCTGAGTCAACCTAGATCCGGCTGCTGCGATTGAACTCCCAGCCTCATGGTCAGAGCTTCAGACAGCATGTTGGCTGCATTACCACTCTGCGCCACCAGAGGCTCATTACTCATTACTTGGGTAGCAGTAGGCAATTTGAACGATCAATATAGGCCTGTCCTTCAAAGGCCCTGACCTGGATTGGCCAAGCTAGCCTGATTTCATCTGCCGTCAGAAGAGCCAAGTACTTGGTTAGTACTTGGATGGGAGCCCACCAAGGAAGTCTAGGGCCCATTCTGCACGTGTTGGATAGCGTACTTTAGAAGTAGATTATCCTGTTCTGTACTGGGAAACCCAGCTGTAAAAGCACATTGGAAGTGCATTAGCCCAGGTGTGCGGAATGGGGTTGCTATGCAGAATCAGGCAGCGGCAAAACACCTGCATTTGTCTTCTGCTTTGAAACCCTTGCAGCAGTGGTCCCCAACCTTTTTATCACCGGGGACCGGTCAACACTTTACAATTTTGCTGAGGCCCGGGGGGGGGTAGTCTTTTGCCGAGGGACATCACCACCGCCTGAGCTCCTGCTCCACTTGCTTTCCCGCTGGCGCCCCTGACTTCCCGCCGCCCACTGGGGGGTGCTGTCAGCAGCAGCTGCACAGTGCCACGCCAAGGGGGAACCCCAGCCACGGCAGGGCAGCCCCCAAGGCAGCAGCCGGGGAGGAGGACAAGGAGGAGCCGCGGCCCGGTACCGACTGATCCACGGACCGCTACCAGTCCCCGGACCGGGGTTTGGGGATAACTGCCTTGCAGGGTCACCCTAAGTCAGGTGTGACATGACGGCAATGTCCACTTCCATAGGGGTGAGCAGGGTCGCTCAGCACAGGCATAGGAGTGAGTAGGGTTGCTTCAAATCCCCCACCCCAATTGCAGTGGGTTCCAATTTGGCCTCTGTGCAACACTGTGGTACTTCCACCAACCTTCCATGGGTTTCCTAGCTCCACTGACATTCCACCCAAGCCTTCTTTGGCAAGATGTTTCCTGGAAGATCACAGGGAGAAAGCAGGAAGAGAACATGCTGACTTCTACATCTGGAGCCAAATCCAGCAGCATTTTCCTTCCATTGGAAATTTTTGTGAAAACAGACAGAGAGATATGGGCGATTAGGATATCACTGCAGACACTGCACCAAGATCTTGGCTAGTGATGATGACGAATTAAAAACCTGGCATATCAGTAGAAAAGAGCAAGAACCCTGAAGCACCTTAAAGATGAACGAAATTTGGTAGAAGCTTTTGTGAGTCACTGCTCACTTTAGTAGAAAAGACTGAGAATCCTGAAGCCCCTTAAAGACAAACAAAATTTGGGGCAGGGTAGCTTTTGTGTGCTGCTGCTTGTTAGATCCATGGGTTTGGAGAAAACCACAACCATTGGATGTATCAGCAGCTCTTCTTACTGGGATTTCAGCATGAGTACAAGTTACTAGTAATCAACAACAAGACCAACCCCCCTCCCAAAACCCCCCCAACATTTACACCCAAAGCAGACAATGGGTTTTCCCGCCAATGAACACAATTGGTTAGTTCAAGATTTAAACCAATTGGATCCAGCAGATGGGACATATTTGGTCAATTGCACATCTGTTTGGATCTTGCCTCGAACCTCAAGCCCATTCCTTGGGAGATCCACAAAAACAACGTCGATCCCTTCTTCAGAATGGGAGGGAGATGCTCGAAAAAGTGAGCAATGACTCACGAGAGCTCCTCTCCTGCCAACAACTTTTGTTAGTCTTTAAGATGCTCTAGGACTCTGGCTCTCTTTTCATAGAATCATAGAATCATAGAGTTGGAAAGGGCCATACAGGCCATCTAGTCCAACCCCCTGCTCAACGCAGGATCAGCCCTAAGCATCCTAAAGCATCCAAGAAAAGTGTGCATCCAACCTTTGCTTGAAGACTGCCAGTGAGGGGGAGCTCACCACCTCCTTAGGCAGCCTATTCCACTGCTGAACTACAAGACCAACCCCCTTTTGCAGCTACAGAATAGACCAGCATGGCTACCCCACCTTGGCATATCAGTGGTGAGGGAGGAAGATGACGGATGGGCAGGTGGCAGAAAGCACTGAATAAATCTCTGTGCGGGAGCAGGCTTGGTTGATTGATTGATTGATCGACCGCCCCCCCCCCCCCCTGCACAAAGCGGCTCCTGGCAGGACTCTGATCTTTGTAGAATCATTGCGGCCAAATGGGGAATTGCCCGGAGGCAGAAACAACCCTGACGTTCGAGGTCTCTCCCCTGATATGCTCACCCCGACGTTTCGTTCACCACGAAAAATGTACCTTTGTATTAAATGTTGTATTAAATGTTTCGTCGTGCGCATTAGCATCTGTGCTGTGGTGCTGCTCAGCCTGGCAGCTGGCTGGGTATCTACGATTGGCACAACATTCACAACAGTCTGGCATGCGTGGATTTAAGGGTGACACAATGTTTGCAAAACAGATGTTCGAAAACGAACGTTCTCTTGTTCGCCATGCCCATTCACTGTTAAGTCAAGTGCCACGTGCAATCACCTTGCTTATTTGCTTGCAATTAAAAAAAACAATATTTTGAGTAGTTTTGTGTCTGCACTTGGGTTTCCGATTCTGAGTTGAGAAATTCCTGGAGATCTGGGGGTGGAGCCTGGGGCAGGCACCTCAGAGGGGATAAAACACCCCAAGTCTGCCCTCCAAATTGTCCATTTCTTCAGGGGAATTGATCGTTGTAGGCTGGAGTTCTTGCATGTTGGCGGGGGCTACTAGGAATTCTAGTCCATGAACTGCAGTTTGGCCACCTCTGCCTGATACTTTGAAATTCTTGCTGGTCTCTAAGGTACTAGAGGATTCCAATCTGACTATTCTACTGCAGACCAACATGGTTACTCTCTGAGACCTTTGGAATCCTGGAAAATGTTCTCAGGGTCCATCTGAAGGTTGGCAACCATGGGTATTGACATTCAGCACAGTGACTGGGTACGTCACTGCTTCCAACTGACTAGCTTTCTTGGAGGATCTATGCCAGGGGTGGGCAAACTGTGGCCCTCCAGATGTCCATGGACTACAATTCCCATGAGCCCCTGCCAGTGAATGTGGGGATATCCCCCTCAGTGGGGATAAAACACCCCAAATCTGCCCTGCAAATTGTCCATTTCTTCAGGGGAATTGATCGCTGTAGGCAGGAGATCCTACATGCTGGCAGGGGCTCATGGAATTGTAGTCCATGGACATCTGGAGGGCCACAGTTTGCCCATCCCTGATTTATGCCCTCAAATTCAAAATCTCCCAGCCACCTTCAAACATATGGGCTTCTTTTGCTCCCAAATTGTTGGCAGAATTATGTTAGCACATGTTCATGACTTACTGAGCTGAAGTACAGTTCCCAGGTGGCCATGCAAAAATTGCAGCAACCAAGTATACCTTCAGCTCTGGGAACTGGGCAAAGACTCAGAGCTGAGAACATGGACATTTGTTGCAGTAAGGACATCTGCAGGAGAGTAATGAGATAATGAGCATGCACAGAGTGCTTGCAATGCCATTTTTGTGTGTTCAAGGATGCCGTTAGCATTGCACACAAGCTGCAGTTTAAAGGTTTTGATACCCTGCCTGAAGGAGTAGCAAAGTGATTTACAATCTTTTCCCCTTCCTCTCTTTTCAACAGACACCTTGGGAGGGAGGGAGGGCTAACAGAGTTCTGAGAGAACTATGACTGGCCCCAGGTCACCCATAGGGACCACTTATCTGCTTATACTAATCTGTTGGTGATCCCTGGCCCCAGAGGGATATTCCTGGCCTCGACCCGGGCCAGAGCCTTTTTGGTCCTGGCCCTGACCTGGTGGAATGAGTTCCTGGGTTAGCTGAAGGCCCTGATGGAGCTGGCAAAGTTCCACAGGGCCTGTAAAATGGAGCTCTTCCACCAGGTCTATGGTTGATGCTGGTTCCATAATTTATTTGCTTATTTTTATGTAAATTGGATTTATATACCACCACTCCCAGCACTCAGGCTTCACTATTGCATCTAGCTCACGCTTTGTTAGAGGACTGCGGGCAGTAGGAGGGATCTTGCCATCTTGGGAAATGCTGTTTTAGGATGTTTTTTTTAATGGGGATTGTGTTCCTTTGTAGCCCGCCTTAAGTCCAAGAAGGAAAGTGGGATATAAATTTAATTATAAATAAAAAGCTCACCCCCTTTCCTTTTTGAATTATTTCCTCAACTCCAGTCAAGGAATCTGAGCATTATGCACAGTGTAGCCAGAAGTCCCATCCCAAACCCTGGATACTTTGCCCAACAGAATGGAATAAGAGCCCACGGACAATTAAGCTCAGCCCCACATACGGAACTCTGTTTCTTGGACATCTTATGGTTGCCAGCTCCGTCCTGAGAAATTATTTGGGGCTTTGCGGGTAAAGCCTAAGAAGGGATATATTGAGGGATGGAAGGGTCCTCAGCAGAGAATGTCAACAGACCCTACCAGGAGAACTGATCTCTGGAGATCAGTAGTAATTTTAGGGGAACTCCAGGCCCACTGGATGCTGGCACTCATCACCAAGAAGGGGATGGCTGTGACCCTCCATACCACAGAGACCCCCTTCTTCCTCTCCCTTCGATGAAGATGTCTAATTAAAAGCAGCAAAAGGGCCTTTGACATTTCATCCACGGTGAGGATACAGAGACCCACTGAATCCCACGCCCCGGTCAGGGTCCTTCCAACACACAGCCCTTCCCTCTGCACACCCCACTCGTTGTAACAAGGACTATATTGCTGGTTAGCCATAAATGGGTTCTTTGTCCCCCCCACCCCCCATCCCAGTTCATTTATTAGAAGTTGTGCTGGAGGGAAACGCACAGCTGGAGTCATCACGACTCTCTTAAATCTCAGAAGGGAGCCAGTTCAAATGTAAAAACCTTTCTTGATGGGCCGTGGGGCGGCAGTGGGGTGAATCCGGCTCGTCTGATGGCAGCGAATCTATTAGGATTTCACCCACGTGGCCAGCTTGCCGGCAAGCTCTCGCTTTCCCCTGAACAGCAGGGAAGGTCTAGACAGAGGCTGTTGATTTTATTGTCTTGTGAGTTCCACATCCAGCAGCTACGCTGCAGAGCGAGATGTCTGTCCTCATATTATTGTCAGCTTGGAAAGGCTGGTACTTTTCTCTGCACTGCTGTTTTCCAACACTGGCATTTTGGGCCCCCCCTGAAGAAAATATAGTTTTTAAGCACTTCGGTTTGGGGAGAAAATGAGATTCATTAAAGACGGAATAAGCGAAATTAAAAGGTTCTTTGGGATTTGCTGTTTTAGAAAGACGTCTTCTCACTGCTAGGTCTTTACTGCTAAAAGGGGAACAGAATATTGTAGAATTAGAACTAAACAGTGCCCAAGAAAGAAACGTCCATGCCCTGGAATTATGTCCTGGTTAATTTGTGTCTTGCTGTTTCACCAAAGAACTCTACACTATATCTGTGGGGTGTCCCCATATATCTTCACGACAACTCAGAAACATTTCACGGGGCCCAAATTAGGTTGCTAAATGTTTTTCATAGATTCAACAAAATAATTTTGACCCCCCCAGTTGGGCCAGACTTTCCTCAGAATGCAAAGCTTTGAGCTGGCATTTCCAAAGGGAAAGGTGACCCTTTAGCCTGGCGATGCCCTTTTTTCCCATACAGTTCAGCAGAATGGCTGATTCCCAAATGAAAACAGTGCCAGTCTCTGATTTGTTAGATCCTGGCCATCTCATCAAAGGAACAGAAAGGGCAGATGACTTATCGTGCGATCCTAAAAGTTGAGTTTCATTTTTCTGGTCTCCTTTATTTCAGGGGTTGGACGTCTGTTTAGGATTGCACTCTCAGTCCTGCAAACTGAAAAAACACCAAAACATTTATTGAAATTCAATAAGAAGAGAGATAAAGGAGAAGGGAATCAGAGCTGAGAAATTGAGAGGGCTGAAGTCCAGACATGATACAGAATAGGACAGGAAGTCAATAATACCTCCAAGTGGTGAATCTCTTCTGGGGGCAAATCAGTTCATAGTAAGATCACCATGGCAGCAGAAGCATCTCCAAGAAGCTGGAATTGTCAGGGCGTTTGGATAAGCAACAATGCTTTGCAAATATTTCATTCATTCATTCATTCATTCATTCATTCATTCATTCATTCATTCATTCATTCATTCATTCATATCCCACCCTTCCCTGCATTGCTGATTTGGGGCAGCTTCCAACATAAGATAAAACAGTACAATAAATAAATTACAAACAATTGTTATAATTATTAAAAACATTCAAAAATAATCACACATACAACTGTACAGGTGAACTAGAACAAGCAGAACATCTTGGCTTTTCCAGGAGGGAGGTTACTTGGTCAAGTCATCTAGATGTTCATTGGACTCAACCAGATGCCTGGTGAAAGAGCTCCATTTTATAGGCCCTGTGGAACTGGTTTAGTTCTGTCAGAGCCCTCAGTTTTATTCTAGGAGCTCATTCCACCAGGTTTGGGCCAGAACGGAAAAGACCTTGGCCCTGGTCAAAGCCAGATGTACCTCTTTTGGGCTTGGGAGCATGCATGCTTTGAGCCAGTTTTGTGTCGTGGTTAGGAGTGCTGACTTCTAATCTGGCAAGCCAGGTTCAATTCTGCATTCCCCCACATGCAGCCACACTAGCCCACCAGGTGCTGGACTAAGGAGAAGTCAGAGCTTCTTCTTCTTCTTCTTCTTCTTCTTCTTCTTCTTCTTCTTCTTCTTCTTCTTCTTCTTCTTCTTCTTCTTCTTCTTCTTCTTCTGCTTCTTCTTCTTCTTCTGCTGCTTCTTCTTCTTCTTCTTCTGCTTCTGCTTCTGCAATTGTATGCTACTATGAGACTCCTTGGATAGTAAAAAGGGGGCTACAAAAAAAAAAAAAGAAAAAGAAAAAAAGAAAGAAATACAGCTCTTCTCTTCTTCCAAAGCAGAAAGTTGAGCAGTGCAAAAATAACAGTTTTCAGCTGGAGTACGGAAACAGATAATTATGCATCTCAAAATAACAGGTTTCAGACTGAAACCGCATTAGAAAAGGGTGTTAACAGATCGCTTCCTTAATTAAACGCCTGGGCGAACAGAAATGTTTCGGTCTAGGGGTGGTCAAACTGTGGCCCTCCTGATGTCCATGGACTGCAATACCCATGAGCCCCTGCCAATACCCATGAGCCCCTGCCACGGACATCTGGAGGGCCACAGTTTGACCACCCCTGGGCTAGTACCTAAAGGAGTAACATAGGCACCAGGTTAGCATCAACGGGAAGGTCATTCCATAAGTGTGGTGCCACTACTGAGAAGACCCAGCCTTGTTACCACCTCCCTAAGACTGCCAACTCCAAGTTGGGAAATGTGTGGAAATTTGGGGGGTGGGACAGGAGGAGAACAGGGTGTGGGTAGGGGAGGAGCTTTAATGGGGCACAATGCTTTAATGACAGCCAGCAGGGTGCAGCGATTAAGAGCAGTGGCCTCTAATCGGAAAGAGCCGAGTTTGATTCCTCACTCCTCATAGAATCATAGAGTTGGAAGGGACCTCCAGGTTCATCTAGTCCAGCCCCCTGCACAATGCAGGAACTCACCCATAGTGACCCCAATTTCATGCCCAAATGATCCCCCCCACCAAAAATCTTCAAAATTCAGCCTGGCCTGGAGAGAATTCACCTACCAACCCACAGTAGCGATCAACAGTTACCTGGGTATGCAAGGAATTAATAACAAAACAAAATAAGCTAAAATTCTAAAATTTATAAAACTGCAGTTAGTCACTATCGTACCAGCCATTACTGATAGAGATATAACCACACTGGCCCACCAGGTGCTGGACTAAGGAGGAGTCAGAGGCGGTTCTTCTCCTTCTCCTTCTCCTTCTCCTTCTCCTTCTCCTTCTCCTTCTCCTTCTCCTTCTCCTTCTCCTTCTTCTCCTTCTGCTTCTGCTTCTGAAGATCAGTTGTAATCCCAGGAGATTTCCAGTACTACCTGGCAGTTGGCAACCATATACCCACCTCATCTCTGAAGGTGGGGGCACAGAGGGCAGGTCTTGTGAGGCAGATCTTCATCAGTGGTCTGTAAGAGGCGATCCCTCTGGCAGCTTCTGCCACAATGCAGGAGAAGTGTGTTTCCCACAGGCATCTTCAGAACACAGAGATGCCTTTGTAGAGATGATTTCTATAAGACACGGGCATGATTTCTGCACAAACAAAAATACAATCTGACAATATCTCATATTTTGTCATGCTCGAGGTAATAGACTGCTGAAAATAACAAAATATGTTCTTTTCCTTCCCTTTTCCCAAACAAGGAAGATATCAGAAGAAAGTAACAGCTCTCTTGTGGGAGTGCTGCACATCACAAACAGAGCTGTTATGTTCAGTTTTATTTTCAACTTTTCTTTTAAAAAAACAGAATTTAAAAAAATGGGGGAACGGAAGCAGGCACCAAAGCAGAAGATGACAGTTGCCCCCCTCCACCCCCCAAAAAAACCCCCTTCAAATAATTGTGAGGGAAGGAAACAAGGAAGGGATTTAATTTTGTTACTCATCATGATTTCATTCTTTCATGATGAGTTACTTTACATTTTTAGTCTGTCTTTTGACAATCCTCCATTCCCAAATGAATCACAACATGAATCAAGCATGATGAAATGATAAAATAAAATAAAAAAAATCATTAAAAATACATTCAGCATTAAAATCAATGAAACAGACACAGAAGAAGAAGAAGTGATCTTTGAAAATAGCCTGTAGGCTAAAGATAACAAAAACTATTTCATGGCCTTTCTGACCAGTTGAGCAATCCTGGCATATTTTCTTCATGAGGGAATTTCACAGACCAAAAGCCATTGAGTTGTGAGGTCCAGGTTAGGAAATATTTAAAGATGGGGGTGGGTGGAGGCTGAGAAGGGTAGGGGTGAGGAAGGGAGGGACTACAGTGGGTTAAAATGTCATCGGGTCCACCTTCCACAGTGGCCATTTGCTCCAGGTAAATTGATCTCTGACACCTGGAGTTGTCATAGCAGGTCTCCAACTGCATCCATTCCAGTCAGGCTTCCATCCTGACCATCAGGTGGAGACAGCTCTGGTCGCTCTGATGGATGATATCTGGAGGCAGTTGGACTAAGGCGGGTCAGTGCTGTTTGTGTTACTCGATCTCATAGCAGTGTTTGACGTGGTAGACCATGAGCTTCTTGCTCACTACCTCAGTGCGGGGATTCAGGGAACAACTCTTCAGTGGCTGACCTCCTTTCTCTGTGGTTGAGGACAAGGGATCAGTACTGGGGAGGTTCTACAGGGTACACTTCTCACTCTGATGTTATTTAATGTCTTTATGCCCCCTCTCGCCCAGCTGTTCCTGAGCTTTGGGTTGGGGTGCCATCAATATGCTGATGACAGTCAGCTGTATCTCCTGATGCATGGTCAGCCAGATGCAACTACAAGCTTATTGGTCCAGTGTTTGGCGATGGTGGCGGAGTGGCGCAAAGCAAGTTGCCTGAAGCCGAATCCTTCAAAGATGCTGGTCCTGTGGCTGAGGAAGAGCCTTCCCAGACTGGATAGAGTACAGCTCACAACTGTACAATTGGCCAAGAACCTGGAAGTGATCTTTGATGCCTCCTTAACTATGGAGGCTGAAGTCATGAAGGTAGTACAGCTGGCATTTTTCTTTCTATGTCAAGCCAAGCTACTGGCACCATATCTGATCCTCGAACACCTAGTCACAGCGATCCATGTGATCGTCACCTCCAGACTTAATTACTGCAACTCACTTTACGTGGGACTTCCCTTGACCCTGCTCTGGAAACTGCAGCTGGCCCAGAATGCAGCTGCCTGGGTTCTCACACAAACTCCTTGGAGAGTCCATATAAGGCTGGCAGCTGCACTGGCTCCCAGGTGAATTCTCGCTCCAGTTCAAGGTTCAGCTCCAGTTCAAGCCCATACATGGGCCATGTCCAGCACATATAAGGGATCACCTGTCTGAATATGTCCCCCGGAGAGAGCTACTGTCAGCCAACAAAAACCGGCTAAGGGCTCCCAGCTCCAAGGAAGTATGCTTGGCTCTGACCAGAGGCAGGGCTTTCTCAAGGGATATTGTGTCCATGCTTGGCTCTTGTGGCCCTTTCTTGCATGCCCAGGGAAATGCCAATTGCCACTTTGGGATTGGGAGGTGAATTTCCTCTAGGCCAGATGGCCATGGATTTTGGTTTTCTTGTGGGAAAAAACAGAGGCGGCTAGTCAATTGCCAAATCCAGAGAAAATAGAAACGATTGCCGTCTGGCTTCCAAAATGTGTTTCTATATATATTTTAATATCAAATAAAGATGGTCCCAAAAATGCAACTTTCAAATCCTAATGTTGATGTGTCCAATGGTTTTAGTTTTCCAAACTCAAATTATAGGTAATATGCCAAAACGGGGTCCAGATACTTATTGCCCATTTTCAAAATGATTCTTTCATCAGTGACCTATGATGAGAAATAATAATAATAATAATAATAACAATAGTAATAATAATAATAATTTACATATGATACAATATTAACTGAACATTGTGATATAATTACAACTCAAACCATGCATAGAAATTCCCATCATCCCATCTATAGAATTTTCACTTATCTATATAAATACATAAAAGGAAGCATCAATGAGCATATAAATCAAAGTATCTGCACAGTTTGGAAGCCACATGTTTTTTTTTTTGTGGGGGCATCATCCAGGCACGGAATTGGGGTCTCTGTCGGTGGTTGTGAATTTCCTGCATTCTGCTGGGGGTTGGACTCAATGACCCTGGAGGTCCCTTCCAACTCTATGATTCTATGATTCCACTTCCAGATATATAATGTTAAAAGATAAAAAAAATAACTGCATCTTTTACGGAAATGATCCCAGGGGACAATCATTGTATCAGCAGTCCATAAGGACACTTCCTGATATTGTTGCTAAGAGCAACACAGGCTGGCAACAACTATACAGGAAGTTGCAAGTCCAAGAGGCACTTCCTGGTACAAAGGTTTTTCAACCACTCTTGTGGTTTAGATCTAGCATCCCGTTTCTGCATTCTGGTTCTTCCAGCTCGTCTAGACCTGCAGTCAGAAAAGAAACCACCTCTTCCCTGTGTCTAAAAACAGCATTTCACATGCTGATTTAGAGTGCCAATCATCCACAAAACCTGGGGAAAAGCTGACACCTGGAAACAACATGAAAACCAGAATGGAGTCATTTAATTTCTCCCCCTGCTTCCTCTGTTTTCTTAACAGTGGGATGCTGCAGTGTCCCCCTCCCTCATTGCAAAACTTCAAAGGGAAGAATTCTATTAGTACCAGATTGGACTGTCTGCATTTCTATTCCCTAGCAAAGTCCTCTGTTTTGTACACGAATCTATTCTCTGAATTGCCCAGAATAATATCTATATGTCTGTATTTCCATCCTGCTACTTTAAACTTATTTGACTCACATATTACTGGGCTGGAAGCAGCTTGGCATTGTGTGGGCAGCAAAAGGTCTTTGCTATTTGGGAAGAGGATCAAGTCCGACTTCCATCATAATATGTGGGAACACATTAAATGCTGGAAAACACGGAAATTAATATGGCAACCCCTTTACCACTCTGCTTCCCAGTGACAAGAACAACAGGGTTCTTTATGCCCCTGCTCCTCCCTCTCTTTGTCTTTTCCTCTTTCTCTCTCCATGACTCACTCTTTCCAAGAAAGCTTCAAAGCTGAAGCCCAGGTGGAATTTCTCTCTCTCTTCTGGATATCCCTGGCTGTTTTTCTCATTATGCCACCCAACCAACTTGGCCGCAGAAAGCCTTATTTCCCACACTATGATTTGGATCTTGCTTGGAAAACAGAGACAAAGTTATATAGAAATAGAACAGAGTCTCAGTCCGGTAGCACCTTTAAGACGGATGAAGATTTATTCAAAGTATAAACTTTCATGTGCAGGCCCATTTCCCCAGATACAAGGCAGTGGATCTGGAGGAGTGTGTCCTTGCACATGAAACTTATATTTCAAATAAAACATTGTTGGTCTTAAAGTTGCCACTGGACTCAAACTTTGTTCTGCTGCTTCAGACCAACATGGCCACTCTTCAGAATTTATTTAGAATTTACCTAGAATGCCTGGATGAGATTTGCCATCGTATCTAATTCTGAACCTGAGCGCTTCGAAAAACCTGGAGAAGGGGATTCGTATTTATTAGGGCTGAATATTACATTTAGAGAGCCTCTTGTGGCGCAGGGTGGTAAGGCAGCTGACATGCTGTCTGAAGCTCTGACCATGAGGCTGGGAGTTCAATCCCAGCAGCCGGCTCAAAGCCACTTTGAGCCTCCTTCGAGTAGAGAAAAGCGGCATATAAGAACCAACTCTTCTTCTTCTTCTTCCTCCTCACTGGGAGGGTAGGCTGCCTTTACCTTCTGCCTTGGAGTGTGTGCGGGGTCTTCCAGGGCCATTTCCCCCCTTCTAATCTGCCCTTGGTCGTAAAGTTAAAAATATAAGAAGATGATCCCTCAGCCGTCAGATCTGGAAGAAAGTATCCCTAAGGGATTGGCAATTAGGCCCCAACTTTACCATGTTTTGCGCTGGAAAGTTTTAGGAAGGCACAAACTAATTTGAAGCGTATTTTTGGCTTTTGTTTTGCTGTCATGAATCTGGAGTAATCACCCAGCAGTTCCCGGAGCCAGCTGGGAATTTAATGGGTTTAAGCAGTATCATGCCGTCTCTAGAATGTACTGTTTTTTTGTGTGCGTGTGTTTTTCCCCCCATCAGGAATTGGGCACAGTTCCCTGTTGATTTACATCTGCAACTCTAATAAAACCATGAAACATAACAGCTTGTCATGTCTGTTTGATATATAGAAAACACCCTTAAAGAGAGAAAACAAAGGAGGAACGGAAAAGGGGGCTGGGGAAGACAGAAATGGAGAAGTGTGTTTTCCTTGGCTCTGAAACGCATGACCTGTGAGGGACAGACTTCACTTCAGCAGTGGCTTTTGAAGTATTTACTGGCTCTAGCATTTCAACATAATCGTTCTTGTATAAACTGCAGAAACAGACCTATTATCCAAGACTGCAATCTAGTGCAAAGACAGAACAAAATTTTAATGTATTCAGATCAAAGAAACTGGGGTGGAGGTGGGGAGGCACGTTGTCCCCCACCACCAATTGTGTCTAGAGACAGACAATAGGTTGTGAGAAGGCTTAAAATGGTAGCACAGAGGAATTGTTTGCTATGAGGTGCAGACATTTCCCCCCTTTCTTTCACTCCACTGTTGCTTAAATCCAGATGAGTTTGGCAGGTTTTGGAAATCACAGAAACCTGTGTTCAAGCCATTTGCAAAACTGTCATGTGTCCACTGCTGTAATAGGCAGAATTGTCTTCTTCTAGGCTGATTCTGCACTTACTTTGTTTATTCTGTTGTGGATCCTGCTGAAAAGTGTGATTAGGGAAGCTCGGGGGGGGGGGGGGAGCCAAGCGCAGCAGGAGCCTCTTTCTTTTCTTGAAAGGGGGGGGGGGAGAGGATTGGAGACAGCAGAGGAGGGGGAATAAATCCAAGAGGCAAATCTCTGCTGAGAGAAGTTAGGGCTTCTCCTTTAAGGGAAGCCTTGCAACCTGGGGATGAGGAAGCCTTTGAACTGACACACTGGCCAATCAGGGCTTTCCTACAGTGCCCTGGTCAATCAGGGCTTTTCTACAGCGTTGAAGGCTCGAGGCAGCAAGTTAGTTTGGGACAAGCAGAGAGCTGCACCTTTACTCATGCCGATTTTTCAAATATTGAGGGTTATATCCACTCCATGATATTGCGGGGGAAATGTAGGGTCACTTCAGATCAATCCTGCTTGTTGCAGAAGGAAAATTTAAATTGGCCAAAATCAAAATGGAAATCGCATTTAGTGTGAATGGCAGGGACTGAATCAACCTGGGATTAGAATAAAAGCTCCATACATTTCTAGACTGCCCCAGGAGTCTGGCATAGTTCTGTGAGAAGGCAGATATCTTACCAAGAATACCAGGCACTACCAAAGTTCAGTTCCCAGGATTCTTTAGAGGGAAGCCATTATAGACAGAAACACTCTATAGCAACAAGGAAGTGGTCAATTGCGAATCAGGATCCCAAATAGCTGAGGAATTTATGCCATTATTTATTTATTTGTTTATTGGATTTCTAGACCACCACTCTCGGCCACGCCGGCTCGTGGAAGTTTACAATGACCAAGGGAGTGGCAAAAGTATCAGATCTTGTAATTTAGAATACAGCAGAAGATTTAAGTAATAAAGATTACTCCCCAAAAAATCTTGATATAGTTACTTACAACTTGAGGTTGAAGTCTTTGGTTGAGACCAGAGCAAGGAATATCTGGGCCCCAGGCAATTTGGCTCCCCTATGGTTGTTCCCCTGAGGCATTTTCATTAAAAAGCTGGGGGGGGGGGGAAGTGGAAGGCTTCGCCATCAAGAGTTAGGGTTTTATTTAGGGGGTCTTATTTGTTTTAGGGGACTTTTAATGTTGGGGGATTATTGTGACCAGCCACGAACCACTGTGTAGGTGCGGTGGGATATAAATTGAAATCGAACAAACGAACGAACGAACGAACGAACGAACGAACGAACGAACGAACGAACTAACTAACTAACTAACTAACTAACTAACTAACTAACTAACTAACTAACTAACTAACTAACTAACTAACTAACTAACTAACTAATACATGCATGCATGCATGCATGCATGCACCAGGAATGGACCAGAACGCCACTGTTTGGAGAATACTTTTGCACTGTCGCTTGGGAAACTTGATCCCACAAGAAGTCAAATGAAAAACTTGTTTTCGGCCACCTGAGCAGGAATACACACGAGACGCGCTCAGAATGTAGCCACACGGCTTTCCATCGTCCCTCACTTGACCCAACAGAGTTGATGAAAATAAAACTAGTCACAGAAAAGGTGTTCTGTCCCAAGCAACCCGTAGTCTTTCTGAATTTCTGATCCAGCAGTAAACCACTCTGTGGGGAAGGGAACAGGCTCTACAAATAATGGACTTGTTAACATAGCCTGCTTTTAAAATAGCTTCCTTTACAGATTTTGTTGGAGTCTTCACGGAAGACCAAGTCTCGCCTTGATGGGGTCTGTGTGCAAAATTCTTTAAGTATTTATTTATTAAAACATTTATATCTCACCTTTCCTTGCAGTTCCAGGTGGCGTACAATAATTGCTAAAAACATTTTCAGTTTTTTTTTTTAATTAAAATAAAATAATAAACCTCAGTTCTCTTCCCCTCGTCACTTAAAAGATGTCTGCTCATTTGAATTCCCTAAAATGCTCTGGCAAATGGGCAGTCCTTGCAGAAACTCTCCAAGGAGAAGACCCACCATACCTCTTTAGGGACCCCATTTGATAAAGCTGGAATAGGGATGGAAAAGTCAGGCTGAAATCGATCTAATGCAGTCAGCTGGGTGACCCTGCCTGGGCCAGTCACAGTTCTCTTAGAACTCTCTCAAACTCACCTACTTCACCGGGTGTCTGTTGTGCGGAGAGGTAGGGAAGGCGATTGTAAGCTGCTTTGAAATTCCTTTGGGTAGTGAAAAATGGGGTATAAAAACCAACTCTCCTTAGCCATCAATGGACTCCCCCCCCTTGTTACAAGGACTGCAGCTATAATAAGACATTTCAAAGAGAATGCTACACCGTCCCTGGCTGATTAGATTTCAGCTCTGCTCTACGCCGATGCAATTTGCATCCCTTTTCTGATTGTTCTCCCCACCACCACCTTCCCCTCGCACTGTAATATGATTGTGCACCTCTGGCAGAAAGTTTGCATTTTGCTAAGCAAACATTTGCAGCACAAATATCATTACCTTAATCTCAGACGACGTTCAGACTCTGAAGAAATTTCTTCTGATTGCTCTTGCAAAGTCACTGGAAAGAACAGGGCAGGGTGGTGGTGACCCCTTGAGGCTCCTTCCTGTTTGAATACTAGCAGACTGTCCTTTGACAGGGGGGCAAGGGAAGGGGCATGGAGTCCTTCATTCAGTTCTGCTCCTGGCCTCCTACTGCTCTTTCCCAGGACTTCCATTCAACATGCCCTCCCCTAGGGTTGCCAGGTCTCCCAGTGCACCAGATGGGCATGGGGGAGGGGGGTTGTGGTGCCAGATCTAGGATGGGAAACTCCAGGAAATTTGAGGATAGAGCATGGGGACAACAGGGTCCTCAGTGGGGTCCGTCCATAGAGTTCTGCTCCAAATCCAGGGGAACTGATGTCTGTAAACTTGGGGTGAGCTGCAATTCCAGGGGATTTAAACTACAAGTATGGGTTTAAACTACAAGTACAACGATCTAGGCTAGATATCAGGAAAAAAATTTTCACAGTCAAGAGTAGTTCAGCAGTGGAATAGGCTGCCTGAGGAGGTGGTGAGCTCCCCCTCACTGTCAGTCTTCAAGCAAAGGTTGGATACACACTTTTCTTGGGTGCTTTAGGATGCTTAGGGCTGATCCTGCGTTGAGCAGGGGGTTGGACTAGATGGCCTGTATGGCCCTTCCAACTCTATGATTCTGTGATTCCGTGATTCCCAGGTCCCACCTGGAGGCTGGCATCCCTCCCTAAATTGACCATGGCCTCCAGACCCTGAGGAAGGACTTGGGAATGTCCCTGTCTCCCAGAAGCATCATCAATTTTAGCTTCCACTGTAATATTATTCCCTGAGTTCAGTGTTTTACTTCTCTGTTTCATTTGCATATAAAAACAGTATTGATTATGTATGTCCTGCAGGAAAAGGAGATGTCGAACATGGGGGATTCTAAAGGGCCTTTTCGGTCCTGGCCCCAGCCAGGGGAGGGGTTTTCCAACTGGTTCCCAAATTCATCTCGGCCCCGGCTCTCATTACATTAGATTAGATTAACATCAGACTAATATTAGATTGAGATCAGTGCCCCACCCTGAACAAGGAGCGACTATTAGAGATTATGGTCGCCATTGCATAGTTGGTTAGTATGTGGTTGTCATTTTAATGGGGATTTTATTGGGGTTTTATTGTTTTAGAATGCTATGTGTCAACCGCCGTGAGGCTACGGCGAGCGGCGGTATAGAAATCTAATAAAAAATAAATGAAGTAGGAGAGCAAATACCAATGGCCTACATGAGAAGGACAGGTCAAATAGAACCAAGGGGAAGAGCCTTCAGGTGTCTATATACCGATGCTCCAAGCATGGGCAATAAAAAGCAAGAGCTTGAGCTTCTCATGAAAACAGAGAGATATGATTTAAGAGGCATTACAGAAACTCGGTGGAATGATTCCCATGACTGGAATGCAATCGTGGATGGATATGAGTTGTTCAAAAGAAATAGAAAAGGTCGAAGCGGAGGTGGAGTGGCACTGTAGGTGAGGAGAGGACTTGCCTGCCAAGAAACACTAGAGGAGGAGTGTGACACTTCATCAGAAAGTATTTGGGTGAGGATAAGGGAGGAGAAAACAAAGAGTATAGTGGTTGGGGTCAGCTACAGACCACCCAACCAGGGTGAGGATGTGGATGCTGCCCTCGTTGAGCAGTTTGATAGAATATCCGGGTATCAGGACCTAGTAATTATGGGTGACTTCAATTTCTCTCAGGTGTGCTGGGAAGCAGATACTGCAAAGTGTCCAGAGTGATGGAACTTTTTGACGTGCCTGGCCAACAATTTCATTTATCAAATGGTGGAAGAACCTATGAGAGGTTCAGCCATACTTGACTTAATACTGAACAACAGCCAAGAGCTGGTGGATGGGGTGGAGGAGAGGCTAAGAACCTATTTTGCCTCTGTGTTTCCACAGAAGAATATATATAAAGGGACGGTAGTAGGCAAGGTATAGTGTTTGGGTGGCAGGTTGACATTGACAGAGAGGTTGTCAAGAGGCACCTGCCTGTACTGTGTGAGTTCAAATCTCCTTGGCTGGATGGTGTGCACCCAAGAGTGCTCAAAGAACTTCCTAGACAGCTTGCGGAACCCTTGTTCATCATCTTTAGGACCTCTTGGAGGACTGGAAAGGTGCCAGAAGACTGGATGAGAGCAAATGATATCTGAATCTTCAAAAAAAAAGGGAGGAGAGATGACCCAGGAAACTACAGACCAGTGAGACTGACCTCAACTGTAGGAAAGGTAATGGAGCGGATTTTAAAGGGGCTGATCTGCAAAAATCTGGTGAACGATTTGTTGATCTGGGGAAATCAGCACAGATTTGTCTCCAACAGATCCTGCCAGACCAACCTGGTTTCCTTCTTTGACCAAGTGATGGGCTTATTAGATTGTGGAAACGCAGCGCTTCTTGTTTACCTGGATTTCAGTAAGGCTTTTGACAAGGTTCCCCATGATGTTCTGATGGATAAACTGGAGGACTGTAGGATGGATTTTCAGAGGGCTAGGTGGTTAGGGAACTGGCTAGAAAACCAGTTAGGGAACTGGCTAGAAAAGGGTGCCAGATCAGTGAACATGATCTAGTTGTACAGCAAGTAAACTTTATTTCTTTAGCGTTTCTTATTGTTCTAGTGTCTTACTGAAGTTATACCTACAGGACTTAGAGTGAAGTGTTTACTGCGCTCTCTCAAAGTGTGCTAAGAGTGGAACCTTATGCAGAGGAGAAAAAGGCAATCCTCTTTTGTATGTTTTGGTGACTTTTGCCAGACATCCAGGCCAATTTGTAACATCTGGGCATGTGCAGAATTTGTTAGGGGGCCACAGCCAAATCCACAACAGGTTTTGGTAGCAGATTTTGGCATGGCGGAGTTTCATCCCCTTGTCTTCCTGTCATTTTTACATGTATGCAGTTGAGAGACTGAATTATCCTCTCAAATCAGGGATGGTTGAACCGAGTAATTGAATGATGTGGGGAAAGCTGTGCAACACACACACAAGCAAAAACAAACATATGGACTTAAACACCAAAGTGTACGATTTTTTAAAGTGCTTCTTTATAATCATGGGCTTGATTGATTTGCTAACCATTTATTGATTGTTTTAGTTCAGCATTTGTTTAGGCAATTGGCTGCCAAATGATCTCCAGGGGAGGAGGAAGCTAGAACTCTCAGCAAGCTGTGCATGGAAGTTCATGCATGAAACTCTCTGGTGGAACACCCACAAAGTCCCCAGACAAACAGGCTTGAATTGCTCACAAACTAGCAAAGGACTGTCAAAAAATTGGCTCCCTGTTTGCAACCGGTAAGCAGAATATGAACCAAATCAGTGCGTGTTCAAATATCCCTAACTGGAATACAATATCTGCTGTTTCGGAAGCCGCAGCTTCTGTTTCCAGGCAGCCTATCATCCAGCTGTCTTACCCTTCAGGACTGTATTTAAATACATCCTTTTAAAGAGAAGCTATTTAAAACTAATTTGTAAGGATTGGCTTGCATTTGATGGGTCCCATGTGTACACAATCAGGAATGTGGGTAATACTCTTACCCCTTTTAAAAGACTGTTTCCGCTTTCTCTGAACATGCCTCGTGATGGTGGGAGTTGAACCAAGATCTTATTGCTGATCTCATCTTGGTCAATTAGCCTTGTGGGCCTGCAGAAGCTGAGTTTATTTAACATGTCCAGTGTGCCTCAAAGGGGAACCATGAAACGCCAGTTCTAAACAGGTTAAAAAGGTAAAGGTAAAGGTATCACCTGTGCAAGCACTGGGTCATGTCTGACCCTTGGGGTGACGCCCTCCAGCGTTTTCATGGCAGACTCAATACAGGGTGGTTTGCCAGTGCCTTCCCCAGTCGTTACCATTTACCCCCCAGCAAGCAAGCTGGGTACTCATTTTACCGACCTCGGAAGGATGGAAGGCTGTCAACCTTGAGCCAGCTGATGGGGTCGAACTCCCAACCTAATGGGCAAAGCTTTCAGACTGCATGTCTGTTGCCTTACCCTCTGTGCCACATGTTTGGAAATATAGAATGGTAAATTGTGCTTGAATTATAGGACTTCAGAATGCCCATGAAAAAGCAGCAGGTCTAGGAGAAGGATTCTACCTTAGCCTAGGGTTCTCAACATTGCCTAGGCAAATGCCAGGATATTTGGAGGAGAGTGCCAGGGGACGTGGGGAGGATGTAATATCACTCCTGGATGACACTGTAAGAATTTCTCCTGAGCTCCCTGGTAAAAACCATAGAGAGTAGTAGAAATGCCTACAATGTCACTTATGAAGGCCATTTTTTTTCCTTCTCCTCATTTTCTCAAATGTGGGAGATTGCACCTGAGAGATACCTGCAAGCCAGAAGCAGTTGGAAAGCCCAGTTTAGCCTTCTCCTTGTATACAAGGAGCCAGGACTGAATGTTCAACACACAATGGTTAGTCATGTAGGGCAGTGGTCCCCAACCTTTTTATCACCGGGGACCACTCAATGCTTGACAATTTTACTGAGGCCCGGTGGGGGGGGGTAGTTTACTCCTCTACTCTCAACCACTGCCCTAATGCTCTCTGATCGCTATGGTAATGTTTAAACATCCCTTCAAAAGAGGATACAGACACGCCACAACAATGAACATAAGGAACATTTTATTTTCATGGAAATTTTAACTCATGACAATGACAAGTCAATGGGAACCCTGAGCTTGTTTCTCTGCAACGAGATAGTCCCGTCTGGGAGTGATGGGAGACAATGTAACCCGAAGTGTGTTGTAAAGGGGGGGGGGAGAAGGCGTCCTTTGCGGCCCACCTCCAATTAGTCGAAGGACCACATGTGGTCGGCGGCCCACAGGTTGGGGATCGCTAATGTAGGGGATGCAAAGGACTTGCAGGGGGCTTCTTTTCCACTGAATCCTCTCCCCCTGCCATTGCTTCTCTTTCTTTTTAGCAGCCCCTATAAGCATTCCCCTTTCCTGAGGGTTCCCAAGCCCACACTGGGGATAAAGGATACTCTGCTACAGGGCAACCAGCTGGCCTATGGGGGACTTACAGGAAGGAGAACTAGGCCTATGCCTACGGCACACACTGGATGTGAAGTCATCATATCACCAGCAATGCAAGAATGGACTGATATTTGGGCCAAAGATCTATGATGAAAATCACCTCTACCATTGTTTTTGCCCAAATACCAATCCTTCGCGTTGGTGGGGATGTGATGACATCACTCCTGGAGCATGCTGGGAATGATGGCTGCACTCCCAACGGAGGCTTTGTTTTCCTGCCAATAAGTTCCACCCCATCTCTCACTGGATTTCAGGGGGTACTAGGGAACGCTATTTTCCTCAGTTCCTTCAGTCTTCCCCATATACCAGCCAACCTAACCTTTACCTGCCTCGGATTTTCAACTATATTATTGATTTACTTCAATAAAGGGGACATGATAGCCTTCTTTAAGTATTTGAAAGGTTGTCATTTGGAGGAGGGCAGGATGCTGTTCCCGTTGGCTGCAGAGGAAAGGACGTGCAGTAATGGGTTTGAACTACAGGTACAACGATATAGGCTAGATATCAGGAAAATATTTTTCACAGTCATAGTAGTTCAGCAGTGGAATAGGCTGCCTAAGGAGGTGGTGAGCTCCCCCTCACTGGCAGTCTTCAAGCAAAGGTTGGATACACACTTTTCTTGGATGCTTTAGGATGCTTAGGGCTGATCCTGCGTTGAGCAGGGGGTTGGCCTGTATGGCCCCTTCCAACTCTATGATCCTATGATTCTATGATTCATTTCTACCTCACCTTTCTCCCCAATGGGGACCCAAAGCAGGTCATGTTGTTCTCCTGTCCCCCGTCTTATCCTCACAACAGCCTTGGAAAGTTATTAGACTGCATGACTCGCCCAAAGTCTTCCAGCAAGGTTAAGAACATAAGAGAAGCCATGTTGGATCAGGCCAAAGGCCCATCCAGTTCAACACACTGTTTCACACAGTGGCTAAAACCCAGGTGGCATCAGGAGGTCCACTAGTGGTGCCAGAACTCCAAAAGTCCTCTCTCTGGGGTCCTCCCAGGACCCAGAATACAGAGGTTCACCGTCCCAGGCATAGCATTCCATCTACGTCTTGTGGCTAATAGCCACTGATGGATCTCTGCTCCAGATGTTTATCTCATCCCCCTTTGAAGCTGTCTACGCCTGTAGCCACCATTACTTTTTGTGGCGGTGAATTCCACGTGTTCATTACTCTTTTGGGTGAAGTTCCATGGCAGACTGGGATTTGAACCTGGGTCTCCCAGTTCCTAATCCAACACTCTGATCGCTACCTCAGACGGACTGATCCTCACATTTTAAACATGGAATGGTTAATAACCTCCTCCCCATAAAGCTTTTTCTGACACACGTGGAAATGCACTCTTGACGTAGAGTTAGGCAAAAGCAGAGAGCGGTGGCCTCAAATAATGCATATTTTAGAAGGTGGGCTCCAAATCAGATACTTTAGAAACACTAGTTGGAGCTACACCGAACAGATTTTTCTTTGCCACCCAGCCAGCCTTGAGATTTTGATCTTGTACAAAAGAGCATTCCACACAATAATTTGACCACTGAGGAAGACCCCACTGGGGGTCAAAATGCGTTCGGTCTATTCTGTCATGTGCAGTGAGATATGTGTTTTTAATATGTTTTTAATACATTGTAGCAGTGCACTTAAGAGCCTCTTGTGGCACAGAGTGGTAAGGCAGCAGACATGCTGTCTGAAAGTTTTGCCCATGAGGCTGGGAGTTTGATCCCAGCAGCCGGCTCAAGGTTGACTCAGCCTTCCATCCTTCCGAGGTCGGTAAAATGAGTATCCAGCTTGCTGGGGGGTGAACGGTAATGACTGGGGAAGGCACTGGCAAACCACCCCGTATTGAGTCTGCCATGAAAACGCTAGACGGCATCACCCCAAGGGTCAGACATGACCCGGTGCTTGCACAGGGGATACCTTTACCCTTTTATCAGTGCACTTAGTTTAATAAATATTTCTAATGATTTTTTTAATATTGGTTTGCAGCTCAAGTTCCTGAGTTCTGTTCAGGTTTGGTTTCGGTTTCCTTTTTTGGTTTTGCATAATAACCCCCCCCCTCCAAAAAAACCCAAACCACCACCACCACATGGGACTTGCATTTGTTGTGAGAAAAAAAAGGAACATTGCAGAAATGCTTTCTGGTATCCTATTCTTTCGTTCTTTTGACGTAATCCCTTGTTATGTGTGTGTGTGTGTGGGGGGGGGGGAGATCCTAAATGGCTGAAAGGAAGTATTTAACTGGCAATGAAAGGAATTACAGACAATCATTCTTCATTGAAGTGTCCCTTTTGAGCTGAACTTTCAAAGACTGAAAACTTTTCATTCCTTTGCAGTTCACCTTGGGAAACATTCTTCCTTCGTGTGTCACCTCTGCTGCTGTAGTGGGGCCGGTTCTGTTCTCTCTCTCCCATCTCATCCAGCTATTCTTTACTAATATCTGAGCTATGCAGCTGGTGCACATGTAGAATTAGAAAACAAGAGTCACGTCTGCAAAGTACTGCGGATTTATTTCTCGCTTCCTATCTCTGCATGTGTGTCTCAATTCCCAGAATGTGAGAAGCTCAAGAACTGTTATCAGCATTTTGCAAGAAATCAATTAATTCAAGAAATAAAGGCCCCATGAGTTGAAAGTTACAGAGTTACTGCCTGCTACAACTCTGTATGTTCCTTCCTTCCTTCCTTCCTTCCTTCCTTCCTTCCTTCCTTCCTTCCTTCCTTCCTTCCTTCCTTCCTTCCTTCCTTCCTTCCTTCCTTCCTTCCTTCCTTCCTTCCAAGAGGGTCCAAAGTGGCGTACGTTGTTTCCCTCTCCTCCATTTTATCACAACCACCCTGCGAGGTAGGTTAGACTGAGACAGTGTGACTGGCCCAAGGTCACCCAGCAAACTTCCATGGCATAAATAGGAATTCGAACCTGGGTCTCCCAGATCCTAGCCCAACACTACCCACTATACCACACTCCTCCAATTCATCACACTGGGTCTCTGCCCACCTAGGATAAGTAATTCCAAGAATTCTAAGAGGAGTAACCACCATTGAATAAAAGGGGATTTATTTCTGAGTAGACTGGCTTAGGATCACTTCTTCTTGGCTTCAGTTGCAATGGATCCATTCCTTGGGTGTCCCTCTGATGCAAAGGCGACCCAGCCGAATATCTTGCGATGCACAGGAGCTTGATTATTGTCTGGATGTAGGTATCACAGTGCCGACCTTCCCACCTTCCAGCCAGCAAGCAGGTTACTCGTGCAGAAACACAGAAGGGGATTGCCCTTGAGGCCCTTACACCTTCACAAATTAACTGGCAACCTCAGGCCTTAGAGTGCCTCTGATTTTGTCAAAAGGCACCTCCCAGTGACCAGACATTTGGGGAGTGCTGCTTTTAATGCATTCCAGGCTAGAAGCCTCAAGTAGCTAAAATTCCCCTGTCCGTACTCTCTGCTTGCCGCTTTCTCTATTCTTTCCTTTCTTCTTTTTAACACACCGGTTTTATTTGCACAGTCATTTCACAGTCCAGTTATTCTTTCTGGTTAGGTGGCCTATAAAATATTTCTATTACTAGTTTCAGCCCTGGAAACATCTCCAAGTGCAGCCGGTAATGACATACTCCTGCCAATCTCTACGATTCCTTCCCCGGAGAGAGAAACTCACATCTTCCTTCCCCTCTCCTCCGATAATCTAAACAGCTCCTGTTCTAGCGGGTCTTTGGTCTTGCCTGGGAGGTTTATTGGGACAACCTGTGCATTTCCCACCATGGTACATATCTGTACATTTGCAGGTGCAATCCTACTTATTGTCATTTATTTCTACATCCACCCCTGCTTTGTTTTCTAGGAGGAGGAGAAGTAAGGACCAGGTAGATACTCTTGCAGGTAATTGTGCTGCTACTGGGCTGTTTTCTCCTTAGGGGACAAGGTTCCTTTTGCTTGGATGCCACACAAAAGTGACTTCCCTTCTCTCTCATCCAGATCTAAAGAAGAAGAATCATAGAATCATAGAATAATAGAGTTGAAAGGGATATCTAGTCCAACCCCCTGCACTATGCAGGACACTCACAACCCTCTCGCTCATCCACTGTCACCTCCCACCCCCTTGAGCCTTCACAGAATCAGCCTCTCCGTTAGATGGCTAGCCAGCCTCTGTTTAAGAATTTCCAAAGATGGAGAACCCACCACCTCCCGAGGAAGCCTGTTCCACTGAGAAACCACTCAGAAGAATAAGAAGAGTTGGTTTTTATACCCCGCTTTTAGGGCAGAGTCTGCACTTACTTTGTTTATTCCATTGTCAATCCTGTTGAATTCAGATCGCTTTGAACTCGATTCTTCCTCTCCCCCCCCCTATTGAAACGGGAAAGTCTTCTGCACGTGGTTAAGGTAGTTCAGAAGGGGGAAGGAAGCCAAGCCTCTTTCTGAGAGCCAGTTTGGTATAGTGGTTAGGAGTGTGGACTTCTAATCTGGCAAGCCAGGTTCGATTCTGCACTCCCCCCACATGCAACCAGCTGGGTGACCTTGGGCTTGCCACGGCACTGATAACACTGTTCTGACCGGGCAGTGATATCAGGGCTCTCTCAGCCTCACCCACCCCACAGGGTGTCTGTTGTGGGGAGAGGAATGGGAAGGCGACTGTAAGCCGCTTTGAGCCTCCTTTGGGTAGAGAAAAGCGGCATATAAGAACCAACTCTTCTTCTTCTTCTTTCTTTTCTTGGAGGGGGGAGGGGGAGAGCAGCCAGGCAGGGAGCTTCTTTCTTTTCTTGGAGGAGGGGGGGGGAGAGGATTGAAAAAGGCAGAGAAGGGAGAAAAATCCAGGACCGACAGAAGTTGAGAGAAATTAGGGGCTTCTCCTTTAAGACAAGCGTGTCACATGACCAGGTGTAGCCTATCAGAGGTTATCTACCACGGAGCTTTCTTTCCCAATCCGGATATTGAGGATTAAAAGCGCTCTAAGATATCTCACAATAAAGGTAGGGTCACTCTGGATCAATCCTTCTTGCTGCAGAAGGAAAATTAAAATCGCCCCGAATCCAAATGGAAATTGCATTCTGTGTAGAGGGCAGGAACTGAATCGATCTGGGGTTGGAATAAAAGCTCCGTCCAGTTTACACCCTGGAATCCCGAAGCGGATTGTGGTTGCCTTCCCTTTCTCTCCCCACAACAGACACTGTGTGAGGTGGGTGGGGCTGAAAGAGCTTCTGACAGGACTATCTGGGCTGTGACAAGCCCAAGGTAACCCAGATGGCTGCCTTTTGAGGAGCGGCAAATCAAGCCTAGCTTGCCAGATTAGCTCTTAACCACTATACCTTGCTGGCTCTAACAAAGCCCCACCCCCCACTCCAGCCATCTTCAGCCTGACCTGCAGGCATTGGTTGTAGGCTGTAGGCCGGGTGCATCTGAGAGGAGAGGAGGAAGAGGCCCCCCCCGAAATTTGTTTTCAAATTGTTTAAAGCTATCTCTCATTCTGGTAGCCTTTCTCATTAGACTCATCAATTTGACACTTTCCCTCATTCTATGTATTTTACATTATATTCATTTATTTCTAGTTCTTTAACTCTGGTAGACGATTTGTTTCGTACATCTTGGCTTTCGATTTGGCTTAAAGTCGCACCGATTTCCTCCTCCTGTCAGACGGCTCTAAGAAACAGGATTTCCCCTTTACCCTCGCTGTTCAATATTAAAGACCTGCTTCTTACATCCCCACCCAAGGAGAGCTGATCTTTCTGGTAACATCCGCCGGGACCGTCAGGATCACGGAATAGCCTTGTTGTTTTGCCTCCCTGACTGAAGAGAGACTTTGGAGTTCACATTTCCTTGGAAGGATTATTACCGCCCATAATTGTGCTATAAAGAATCAAAAGCAAGTGCGGTGCGACAGAGGTGGCACGACCCACTCCCAGCGGCTTTACAATTAGCAAGTTCAGAAAGTAAAAGAGAACAACATGTGACAGAAGAAGGGGCACTTCCGGAGGGGCCTGTGAGTCTGTGGCGGAGCACATGCTTTGAACCCTGAAGGCTCCGAGTTCAGTTCCTAATATATCTAGTCAAAGGCGGCTGATGTAAGGAAAGACCGTTTTCAGCCTGGGACCCTGGAGAACTGCTGCCAGAGTAAGCAGTGCAGAGTGGGAGGGACAAGTGGTATATCTCAGGATAAGGCAGCTTCGTTGCTCCTTGCAAAAATGCAGCTGATAGCACAGAAGAGAAATGGGTTTTGTAGCCCGCTTTTTACTGCCTGAAGCGGCTTACAATCTCCTTCCCTTCCTCTCCCCACAACAGGCACCCTGTGAGGGAGGTGAGGCTGAGAGAGCCCTGATATTACTGAAGAAGAAGAAGAGTTGGTTCTTACATGCCGCTTTTCTCTACCTGAAGGAGTCTCAAAGTGGCTTACAATCTCCTTCCCTTCCTCCCCCCACAACAGACATCCTCTGAGGGAGGTGAGGCTGAGAGAGCTCTGAGAGACCTGTGACTGGCCCAAGGTCACCCAGCTGGCTGCATGAGGAGGAGGAATGGGGAATCAAATCAAATTAGAGTGGCCTGCAACCAGGAGAAAGGAGGTATGGAGGGTGAAGCACACTATAGGCTGCTCAGCTTTGTCCTGCCCACCCTCTCCATATCCTGCCCAGTGAACGAGGCAGATTCCCCCCATCATTGAAAACAGCATTAAATTTCTCTTTAGTTGTTTTTAACTAAGTTGTTCCCTTCCTGTTTGGTTCTCAGTCCACCATTCCTTCATCTTCTCACCCCCCCCCCCACTGATCAGACATTCCATGCCATTACTCAGTGGCCCTGGACACCTTCCCTCCCTCTCTCTTAAGCTGGGCGCTGCCTGCACACTGCTCGGCATCCAGGACTCACTGTCTCCCTCCTCAAGTACCTCTTAAGCTGAGCGCTGCCTGCACACTGCCCAGCATCTGAGACTCCTTCCCCAAATACCTCTTAAGTTGGGTGCCGGCTGGAAGCTGTCTGGCATCCGGGACTCCCTCACTCGCTCCCCCAGTACCTCTTAAGCTGGGCGCTGCCTACAAGCTGCCCGGCATCTGGGACTCCTTCTCTCCCTGCCCAGTATTTCTTAAGGTGGGCACTGCACAGGCAGCATGGAGGCTACGCGGGCGGCATGCAGGCAGTGCCCGGGGGCGTGCCCGGTGGCGTGCAGGCAGTACTCGGTTTAAGAGGTACTTGGTGAGGGAGAGAAGGAGTCCTGGATGCCGGATGGTGAGCAGGCAGTGCCTGGCTTAAGAGGTACTCAGAGAGGAAGAGAAGGAGTCCTGGATGCCGGATGGCATGCAGGCAACGTCTGGCTGAAGAAGTACTCAGGGAGGGAGGAAAGGAGTCTGGGGCGACTGTTGAATGGCATGGAATGTCTCAGCAGTGGGGTGGGGGGGGGGGAAAGAGAGGAAAAGAATGGACAGGGATCTGAGAACCGAAGAGGAAAGGAAGGATGCACTTAGTTAAAAACAACTAAAGAGAGACTTAATGATGTTTGAAATGATGATGATGGGGGGGGGAATCTGCCTCCCTTGCTGTGCCCTCCGCTTGCCAGCCTTGTTTTTTTTTTTGGGGGGGGGAGGCTTTAACTAATGTGGCAATGCATTTACATAGGACTGAATATGCTTTGCTACATGTAAGTTTCAGGTTTAAAAAAAAGGGCTAAACCAACAAAACACTGATTGGTTGGCCCCTTTGATTGACAGGGTGAGGAGTGGTGAATGAAAGAGCATGTCACTGTCATTTGCTTTTTGTGCAGCGTGTGAGAAGGGGAAAACGCGAGAAGACACGGCATGAAGGCTTTAAAGTGCGGAGGGGAGAAATAATGTGATTTAATATCATGCTATTGCAGGTAGGAGTCATCTCGCCATTTTGACCACTGTGCGGAAATCCCACTAGAGTTACCCTTTGTCACTTCTAGTTTTTCTCTGGAAGTGATGTAACATTATATGAGACACTGCTTAAAAAATATATATCTTTTCTCCTACTGCTTCTTGGACCTGGAGATACAAGATACCCCACCCCAATCAGGGCCCTGGCTAGTTTACTTTCTCTGGTGAGCCAAATTCAATATCCAAATGTGTCCTGCACAGAACTCGAAAACAGACCCTCCTCCACTGAGACTATTGTGCTTCTCAACTATTTTCTTCCCAGCTAAAGCGCAGTTTAAAGGCTCTTTAATTCCTCTCTTACACACTCTGCACAGTGACGTGTGCTCGGACAGAAATGTGTCAGTCCTTTTTTGGAAGTCATGAGGGCCAGAAGCTTGCTAAAAAAAAAAAATCAAATTAAAAAAAAAAACACCCAAAAGCTAAAACTGTAATTCTCACCCGTCTTGAAGGAGGCACTGAATCGGCTGGAGCCAGGGGAACTCTTTTGTAGTTTCATGTGTGACTAAGAGCCGTCACACATCCCTTTTTAAAGTGTGAGTTTCGTTTTAACAGTTCTCACTTGTTCTAGGACATTTTCACAGGGTGGAAATGGAATGGATCATCCTTATTGAGAACAGCGCAGCACCTCATCCCAAGTGTATACCGCGGTTTCCCCACATTATTTTTTCCAAAATAAGTTTGGCGACCCTAAAAAGAACCCGGCTTTATTCCAGCAGCTGTACGCAGCACACGGGCTTAGGGAAGGAAAAGGGATCTCAGATCAATATTTGGCTGGAAAAGGAAGTGAAACCCAAGCCCTTCGTGTTTGCAAACATTCTCCCCCCTCCTCAAAAGACGTTGATGAATGGAAGGTTTATCTCTGAAATAATCGCACCCCTGGTTCTGAGGAGGGGGAAGAATTTCCCTCCACACCACGAAGCAGGCGGAAGAAATAATTATTAGCCATTGAATTAAAGATTGTGCTGATGCATACTACTGCTCTTTGTTTAGGTTGTGTTACAGGGGGAATATATATATATTCTGTTTTTTTTTAAAAAAGGTCCGGTTCCTGTTTTCCGCTGATAACAAGCATTCATGTTGCTTTTGTCCTGCCTGCCATTATTCCCCTGTTTTCCTTCGCCCCACTTTCTTTTAAGTCCCCTCCCTGACCCATACCTACCCTCCCTCACCTTCCTCACAAGCTCATTTGCACAGCCCGGCTCCCACCCTACCCCAGCAGCCCACCTTGAACAAAACACTTAGAGACTCTTGAAAACTGGGGTGGGCTGGGGGGGGGGGGAGAGACTGCTAGTCAAGGAAGGCTAGAGCTGTGCGCATCTGCGGCACTGCATGCAGGGCTGTCTGTCTGGCCATAGCTATGAGGTAATGTCTGGGTTTTCTGCCAAGCTGCAGAACTAGTCAGACACTCCCAGGGAGGAAGGGAAGAAGGGAAGGGGGGGGGGGTTGGAGCAGCAGAATAAGAAGAAAAGTTAAGCAAGGAATATAATCTTCCAGAAATTTCCGTCTATCTTGTGCGCTCTCTCTGTGAAAAGTTACATAACCGCCTGACCTTAGAATGCAAAAGATTTGCGTGTGTGTGTGTTTGTGTTTGTGTGTGTGTGTGTGTGAGAGAGAGAGAGAGAGTGTCAGACGATTCGGTAAATCATTTCATGAAATGGCTTTTATTTTTTTTGGGGGGGGAAAGGGAAACAAGACAAACTGGAAATGCAAACAGCAATGACTGAAGGGAACGCATTACACGCACACACAAGCAAGATTTGCTTGGTGCTTTTAATCATCTATTTTTGGAAGCCACTGAAATAGACGGGTAAAAAAAAAATACAAACAGGCAGAATCAGCCTGTGTCTTCAGCATCCCCCCCCCCTCTCTCCAGTCCCTTCCTAGTCACCAGTAAGCCTAATTAACAAGGGGGAAAGAACTGTTCCTTATGCTACTGCAAAGCCCCTTTCTCCATAAAGAAATTAGTTATAGAATTTCCCTCTCTGGTCACCACAGCTTTGAATCTCCTGTAATCTTTTCCCATGCAGCATCCTTGGCAAAAATTGATTTTTGTCTCCTTTTATTATTTTTTGTATGAATGAAGCTGAGTGTCTCAGTGGTGGGCTTATGTATTTATTTACCCATTCGTTCCTCAGCAAAGGTTTAGGATTAATCAGAGATTTCAGTGTTTGGGGAAATTGAAGCAAACGGCAAAAACAAAATGCCATGTCCCTGCGTGGTCAAACAGAAGGGTCTCCTATGAAGTGGCTAATCCACCCCCACAGGCTTTTCATTGGCTGTTCTTACAATATGGCCAGCAAGTGAAAGGTAGCTTTGGAGGTGTAATGAGTCTAAAGTGAGGCTTTATTGGCTGAAGAGGAAGATATAGACCCATTATGCATGGAGGGGAAGGTCCACCTCAGAGCTGGAACGACGGACGTGGAAATCCCTGATAAGGCACACCGCCGGCAGAGGCCAAGCACAGGTTTGACGCAGGCCACTGAAAAACCCGTGTTAGGGAAACGCAGAAGAAAGCGAAGCCTTCCGCCCAGCCAGGGTGCAACCAGACGCAACACCGGAGAGAGAGCGTGCATAATTGGGGAGGGCTGCTGCCACTGCGGCTGCCCTGCGCTCCATCCTACGGTCTCTGGCCCCTTGACTGCTGCGGGCCACTGTGCCCTCCCTTGCCCTCTGCATCTGCTAGCTCATGTCCCTTCCATTTCCAGTGGCCTGGACACACCAAGCAAACCCGCCCTACGTGTCATCTGCGCATGCGCGTGCCCTTGCCGGCCCAGCTGTCAGGCGCTTCCAGCGCAGCGGCCTGCTTGACGGATCTGGTCCAGGAAGCCCTGCACTGCGCTCCCGTCCCATTTCCTCTGCATTGCCGTCTCTTTGGCCATCCCCCCTAGCTGCTCCGGGCGTTGCCGCCGTGCTGTTCGTACACAGCTTGCCGCACAGCTTCCTCCTCCACATCTTCCATCAGACCTCCACCCATGGTAGAGGCGGCCGTGCCTAATGGGTCATAGCAAAGCTTTTAGAGCAGAGTGCAGGTGGGAAAGACAATCCTGCAGGTAGGGATTGTGAGACCCATCAGATCTCTGCATTTTGAGAGTCTAAACTTTTTTTTTTTCTTCAAGCAGATTAAGCTTCTAGTCCCAGGGCGTTCTGCAATAAGAATGTAAGAGGCCAGTGGCCCATTGAGTTCAAAGAGAAAGAACATTTCTCCCTTTTTCACAATACCAGAATTTGTGGGTCCTTCGTGAAATTGATGAGCAGTTGGTTTACAACAGACAAAAAGAAGTACTTGACCCAAAGAGTAATTAACAGGTGGAATTCACTGCTTCAGGAAGCGGCGGCAACTACAACAATAGCTTCAAGAGGGGACTGGATAAACCAATGGGGCAGGGGTCCATGAGTAGCTATTAGCCACAAGGTATATATGGAACAGGAGCCTTTTGTGGTGCAGGTTGGTAAGGCAGCCGACATGCTGTCTGAAGCTCTGCCCATGAGGCTGGGAGTTTGATCCCATCAGCCGGCTCAAGGTTGACTCAGCCTTCCTTCCTTCCGAGGTCGGTAAAATGAGTACCCAGCTTGCTTGCTGGGGGGTAAATGGTAATGACTGGGGAAGGCACTGGCAAACCACCCCGTATTGAGTCTGCCATGAAAACGCTAGAGGGCGTCACCCCAAGGGTCAGACATGACCCGGTGCTTGCACAGGTGATACCTTTTACCTTTTACCTTTATATATGGAACATTCTGTCTGGAGAAGTGCTCAGGAGGCAAAATGGGAGGGTTTCTGGAGTTCTGGCCCCACTGGTAGACCTCCTGATGAAATGTAGGTTTTGGGCATTGCATGACCCAGAGTTTTGTGTTCTATTCCAGGCATAATTTTGCAAGCCTCTATTGTGTCACCCTTTAGTCATCATTTCTCCAACCCAAAGAGCTCTAACCTCTTTGACCTTTCTTTATAGGGAAAGTCTTCCATCCCTTCAATCATTTTTTTGCCTTTTTTCCGGCACCTTTTCCAATGCTTTTTTTGGGGTGCGGCATTTATTTATTTATAAAACAGTATCCATCCATTCATTCGGGAATTTATATCCCACCCTTCTCAGTGGCACTGTCTCGGGGCAGTTTACATGATATAAGATTCAACAAACCAATACATTTAACAAATAAAAATTAAAAAATATTTTAAAACAGTTGAGGATAGTTTAAAACCACAATTATCATTGTCACGTCAGCAGGCAATAATGACTTGTAGCCAGTTAGATGTTAAGTTGGAGGAATCTAGGGGGGAAAGGAAGGCAGAAGGGGCAGGAGGGAAGCCTGAGATTTGCATTTATTTATTTATTATTATTATTATTCCAAATGAGGCCACCCAATAGATTTACATAGGAGAATTATTATACGGGCTGATTTGTTTTCGGTTCTTTTCCTCATAATCCCCAGCATAGCATTTCCCTTTTTTTAAATTGCAGATGCACTGTAAGCCAACATTTTCAGTGAGTTATGTATTCCTTACTCCAAAATGTATCTACAGGTCTGGTTTAGACCCCATCCATGTATATTTATAGTTGGGATTTTTGGTTCCCATATGCATTGCATTGCACTTGTCTATGTTGAAATTGAGGCTTTTGAACTCTGGTGCTGAAGAAGACTCTTGCGTGTCCCTTGGACTGCCAGGCGAACAAACCGGTCAGTCCTAGAGGAGATCAGCCTTGCCTGCTCCTTAGAAGGCCAGATCCTGAAGATAAAATTCCAATACTTTGGCCACCTGATGAGAAGGAAGGACTCCCTGGAGAAGAGCCTAATGCTGGGAGTGATTGAGGGCAAAAGAAGAAGGGGACGACAGAGATGAGGTGGCTGGATGGAGTCACTGAAGCAGTCGGTGCAAACTTAAATGGATTCCGGGGAATGGCAGAGGACAGGAAGGCCTGGAGGATCATTGTCCATGGGGTCGCGACGGGTCGGATACAACTTCGCACCTAACAACAACAACAACAACAATGTTGAACTTAACTTGTTACATTGATTCCCATAAGAGCCAGTTTGGTGTAGTGGTTAGGAGTGCGGACTTCTAATCTGGCATGCCAGGTTCAATTCTGTGCTCCCCCACATGCAGCCAGCTGGGTGACCTTGGGCTCGCCATGGCACTGAAAAACTGTTCTGACCGGGCAGTGATATCAGCGCTCTCTCAGCCACACCCACCCCACAGGGTGTCTGTTGTGGGGAGAGGAAAGGGAAGGAGATTGTAAGTCACTTTGAGCCTCCTTTGGGTAGGGAAAAGTGGCATATAAGAACCAACTCTTCTTCTTCTTCTTCTAAGTCAAGCCTTGACAGATCCCTCTGGAGCACCCCACAGTCCTCCCTGGTTTTCACCGCTCTGAGTAACTGAGGGTCATCTGCAAACGGAGTCCCTTTGCTGCTTATCCCCGACTCCAAATAATTAATGAACAAATCAGAAAGCAACAGATGTAATACTGAGCCCTGCAGGACCCCTCTGCTTACCACCTTCGCCTGGGAAAACTGCCCATTGTCTTTTTCCTGTGACTTAATCAGTTTTAACCCACAAGAGGATTTGTACTTTTATACCATAACTCCTGAGTTTACTTAGGAGCCCTTAACGACTTTTCTGGAAGTTTAGGTAAACAACATCTATTAAGTCAACCTTGTTCAGAAGTTCATTCGCCCCCTCAAAGAACTCTAAAAGGTTAGTGAGATGAGATCTTCCTTTACAGCAGTGGTCTGCAACCTTTTTCAGGCTGCGGACCTGCTGCGCCAGGGAGGGCGATCGCAAACGCGCATGCACGGCCCAGCGCAGCCCTGCGGAGGCAGGGAGCCGTGGCCCGGCACCGGGCCGTGGCCCCGTGGTTGGGGACCACCGCTTTACAGAATCTACGCTGATTCTTCTTCAATAGCTTTTATTCATTACATGTGTTTACTAATTCTATCGCTAATGGATTCCACCAGCTTACCTGGCATTGACATCAGACTGACTGGCCTGTAATTTCTCAGATCTCCTCTGGAACACTTTTTAAAGATGGGAGTTACATTTGCTACCTTCCATACCTCAGGAATGGAGGCAGATTTCAGTGAAAGATTGAATATTTCTTGTCAGGAGATCTGCAAGTTCACATTTGAGTTCTTTCAGAACTCTTGGATGTATGCCATCTGGGACTCATGATTTGCCAGTTTTTTAATTTCTCCATCAGTCATAGGGGAGCTTGGTCTGTTTAGCCTAGAGAGGAGACGACTGAGAGGGGATCTGATAACCATCTTCAAGTATTTCAAAGGGTGGCATATGGAGGATGGAGCAGAGTTGTTCTCTCTTGCTCCAGAGGGACAGATCAGAACGAATGGGATGAAATTAATTCAAAGGAAATTCCATCTAAACATCCGGAAGAAGTTCCTGACAGCCAGAGCGGTTCCTCAGTTGAACAGGCTTCCTCGGGAGGTGGTGGGTTCTCCATCTTTGGAGATTTTTAAACAGTGGCTGGAGAGCCATCTGACGGAGAGGCTGATTCTGTGAAGGTTCAAGAGGGTGGCAGGTTACAGGGGATGAGTGATAAGGTTGTGACTAGATGACCTAGGAGGGGGTAATAGTGCAGGGGGTTAGACTAGATGACCCATGATGTCCCTTCCAACTCTATGATTCTCTGATTCTCTGATTCTCTGACCTTCTCTCTCATCACCTCAACCTGAAATTGGCAGTTCTGGAATAAGCAAGAACCTCCCATTTCCACAGTAAAGTTAGAAGCAAATAAAATAAAATAAAAATAATAATAATAAAAAATAAAGCCATTTTTCCTGTCATCCATTTCTTGTTTTACCCTTTGTTCATCTACTGCCTTCCTGGCTGGTTTCCTGCTTCTTGTATTTGAAGACCTTTTTAGTTTTGGACTTGTATATTTTTTACAGCATGCTCCTCATAATCTCCTTTTGCCTGTTTGATCATTGACTTGCATGTTATTTGCCAAAACCTATGCTCCCATTTATTCAACTCATTCAGGCTGATTCAGCATTAGCTGAAAAGGCCAGGGCAGCATCAGTATGGAAGCGGGACTAATCCCTGTGTCCGTATAACTTTGTTCCGTCCCCTTCCAGGGCCTGCCGCGGATTTGGCCCTCATTTGGCTCATGCTAAGGAAACACAGGAGAATCCACATTCCCTTTTCACGCTGCAGGGGCCCGTGGCAGGCCCGTGTGCTTGGGAAGGAGCCGGGCCTGGAAGGGGAGGAGGCCGGGAGGGGAAAAATGCCCTGGTCAGGTTTGACATGCCACAGGATGGACCTGGGCAATTTTTTTTTTTTTGCAGTTCCCATGCAATCCCACCTTCCTGCAAAATAAATTTTAACCCCCCCCACTGCCCACCCCTCCGCATGGCAGCATTGTAGTGCAATAAGCCCCCCTTTTATTAAGCTGACATTTGGGGATGGAGGGAGGGAGGGAGGGAGGGTGGCAATGAGGAAAGGTGTGTGCACAAAGGACTCAAAATGGCAGCATGCATTTCTCCAGTGGGTGGTCCCAAATTAGATTGTGCTTTGACTGATGAAATTCCAACACATGTGGTATGTCAGAGGGCTATTTGGATTTTAAGGTGAAAGCAGACAGAAAACATGGCCCTTTAAAACTGCAAATCCAAACCATATCACTAGTGTGGCAACAGTTCAGGTGTGATTGTGTGTTATGTCTGGCATAGGGTGAACACCCCCAGAGCTGACCTGTGAGCATTGTAACACATGAAGAAGCTTTTGAGGTCCCTTGAGGTCCCTTGAAGCTTTTGAGCACTCTACTCTGTAGTGCTCAACTGAGACCTCTGTTTTCCTCAGGTTCCCAAACTGGTTATGTCAATGCCTCCCCATCCCCTGCTGGTGGCCAGAAGACACCTGGCAGCCCTAGGGTTGGTACTCTGGGTTGGGAAATAATTGGAGATTCGGGGGGTGGATCTAGGGGGGTGGGGCTTGGGGAGGGGAAAGTCCTCACCAGGATACGTTGCCATAGTCCACTCTCCAAAGCAGCCATATTCTCCAGGAAAATGGACCATGTCACCCGGAGATCAACTCTGGGAGATCTCCAGGTCTCACCTGGAAGCTGGCAACCCTATCGTCAGCTACATTATTCTCCCCTACTTAGGTTGCTATCCTCCAGATGGGGGTTGGAGATCTCCCAGAATTACAACTGATCTGCAGACTACATAGATCCCTTATGTGTATAGTGACCGTGTGTCACGAAAACAGCGGGACGGTCACGACTTTTGGCCAAAGGTCCCACATCCTGGGCCATTGGCGGAATGCCCCGCTGCGTCCGCCACCACCGCCGCACTCAGAAGGCAATGGTGAGCCAGGGAGAGAGGGAGGGGGGCGCCGCTGCGCTTCCGTCACCGTGCTCGGAAGGTGACGGTGAGCCGGAGAGCAAGGGAAGGGAAGGGAGGGGAAAGGAGGGGCGCCACCACGGCAGCAGCAGTGGCGCGTCCCACCTTACCTCCCTCCAATTCTGATCACTTTACTTATATGTTTGTTTATTATTTGTTTAAAATATTTATTCTTCTCCTAGAGAAAATGGCTACTTTCAATAGAACCCTGTATGGGATTATACCAGGGGTAGTCAAACTGCGGCCCTCCAGATGTCCATGGACTACATTTCCCAGGAGCCCCTGCCAGCATTCGCTGGCAGGGGGCTCCTGGGAATTGTAGTCCATGGACATCTGGAGGGCCGCAGTTTGACTACCCCTGGATTATACCCTCCCAAGATGCCTCCCCTCTCCTAGCCTCACCTTCCCAGTCTCCACCCCCAACACCTCCAGAAATTACTCAACCGAGAGATAGCACCCCTACCCCTAACCCGAAAGCTTGAGTCAGCTCTTTTTCTTAACTAGGCCAAAATCCCTCCTGATGCTCATGTAAGCCTAAAACAAAATCCACTCTCCAGGGTATTAAATGTCAGTTCAAGTGTTAATTATATTTTTATACGGGAGTACAAACTTCTCGCTTGCGAAGAACCTGGGTGTCCTTGCGAGGGGTGGTAATGAAAAATTAAAAACAGCCAGTGTTCTTGAGTCAATTTTCACATTGGAGAGCTAAAAGCCTTATCCCCTCTTCCTCCCCACATCTCATTTTGTCAGCTTTATGCTTATCTTGTCAAAAAGTGTGTCACTTAGTAATTTGCAATGTTTCTCTCAAATTCAAGGAGATGGAGGGGAGGGGGGAGTACAAGAGAAAGTGTGAGAGTAGCCCAAAACGAAACCCCTAAAGCAAGCTGCGTTAAGCCACGTGGGTTTTGGGGGAATTGCAAAAAAACCCACAAAGTATCTTTTATTTCAGGCGCCTGAGAGAGAGAGAGAGAGAGAGAGAGAGAGAGAGAGAGAGAGAGAGAGAGAGAGAGTTGCAACGAAATTTCACCCTATAATTGTGTGCATATTATCCTTCTGTGGCTATTAATGGCGGCTGTTTGCCGAACGTTCGCTCCTTATAATTTTCACAGCCAGTTTCTGTCATAAATGAGACGCAAATCCGGTGGCAGATGAATACCCTGGAGGAACCATATTTATCATAATATCAGACACTTTTCTCCGGAAATGCTAAAAGAGGGGCATCGTTTTTTTGTTTAGTTATTTATTTATTGGCTCCAACGTGGAATTCCATACGGTCTTCTAACCAACTTCATTAAAACTAATGGGCAATACTAAGTTAAAAACTTGCTGACTGCAGACTTGGAGTTCTTATGCTTCCCCCCCCCCCTTTCCCCAGTTCTTCTAAAGGCATTCATTTCTAATTCTCAAAAAAAAAAAAAGAAAAAGAAAAGAAACCCACCAAAAAAAACTACTGACTTCATATTTTTAAGCTTCTCCAAACGAACTCTCAAATCCCAGGGGGCCCTAGCCCTCTTTCTAAACCCCTGGCAGTACATCTACTTTCTTCTGAGTTAACTACTAGACCTAATTAAACAGCACTGTCTCATCTGAGCAGATGATATTCTTACAGCCTGAATACAAATTAAAATTCCAGTTCTGTTAACATTCAGGTCAGTTAATCAGAATAAACCTCTTTTGGAGGGGAAAAAAAAAACTTCTAAAAGACTAAAGTAATTTCAAAGTCAGTCACACTTATAACTTGTTTCTAAGAAGGTGGGCTGCAATATCCTCTAGTGTGTTAGAGTTTTAAGAGAGACAGTAAAGAAGAACAGTTAAGGGTTTTATGTATCTGCCTTACATAAGCCTGTATTTACTTCCTCCAAGGAGTTTGGAGGGGGATACTTCAGTCCCTCTTCCAGTATTTTACCTCATTAAGAAAAACACACGTTAATCTGAGACCTCAAGGGCCTCAAGGTCATCCATTCTACTGCTCAAAGCAAGTCTACTCACAATCCCACTGAAGTCTACTCAATGGAGATTGTTGTTGTTAGGTGTGAAGTCGTGTCCGACCCATCGCGACCCCATGGACAATGATCCTCCAGGCCTTCCTGTCCTCTACCATTCCCCGGAGTCCATCTAAGTTTGCACCTACTGCTTCAGTGACTCCATCCAGCCACCTCATTCTCTGTCGTCCCCTTCTTCTTTTGCCCTCAATTGCTCCCAGCATTAGGCTCTTCTCCAGGGAGTCCTTCCTTCTCATGAGGTGGCCAAAGTATTGGAGTTTCATCTTCAGGATCTGGCCTTCTAAGGAGCAGTCAGGGCTGATCTCCATTAGGACTGACCGGTTTGTTCGCCTTGCAGTCCAAGGGACTCACAAGAGTCTTCTCCAGCACCAGAATTCAATGGAGTTCAGCAGGGAAACACTCTTAACATGGCCCTGACTGAGGAGTTCGTGATGTGGTGGGGATTTGGATCCGGCCTCCCACCGCACCATGCTGGCACTCGGACCCCACAGTGGCTGTAGCGTGTGCTGTAGTGATGGGGCCTAAGTATTAAGTCTGTAGGTTCAGTAGACACAGCCACAGCTCTTAAAAAACCATCAGCTCTTTAGTAACGCCAAAGCCCACAAGAACACCGAACAACAAACACTAGAACCCAGGGAACTTATATACCATTCAGAAGGCCTGCCAAGGAACCTGATTGCCACTGCTCCCAACCAGCAGCTTGCTAGATTACAATCATTACAATCACTAGATTACAATAATTCATTTGCACATAGACTGTAGGGATGGAATGTCCACATTCACAACTCTAATGCTGTCTGGAGCAGACTGAGGCCTAAATTGTACACGTCAGAGAATCTTATAATCACGGAATCATATAGTTGGAAGGGTTCTCCTGGGTCATCTAGTCCAACCCCTTGCACTATGCAGGACACTCACAACCCTATTGCTCATCCACTGTAACCTCCCACCCCCTTAAACCTTCACAGAATCAGCCTCTCTGTCAGATGGCGATCCAGCCTCTGTTTAAACATTTCTAAAGACGGAGAACTCACCACCTCCCGAGGAAGCCTGTTCCACTGAGGAACCGCTCTAACCGTCAGGATCTTCTTCCGGATGTTTAGGCGGAATTTCTCTTGAATTAATTTCATCCCATTGGTTCTGGGGCACGAGAGAACAACTCTGCTCCATCCTCTGTATGGCAGCCTTTTAAACACATGATTGCCATGGGGACTTGCAGCAAGACTAGGGTTGCCAGCTCCGGGTTGGGAAATTACTGGAGATTTGGGGGTGAAGCCTGGGGAGGACGGGGTTTGTGGTTGAGATGATAGATCCAGGTTGAGCTCTTGTGGCCTTTTCTGGCATACTCAAGGAAATGCTGATTGACATTTTGGGGTTGGGAGGCAAATTTCTTCGAAGCCAGATTGTCCAGGGATTCTGTTTTTTTGGGGGGGGGGCATCATCTGGCCATGGAATTGGGGTCACTGTGGGTGGGCACGTAGTTATGATTTTCCTTCCAACTCTTATGTTTCTATGGAGAAGGAGGGAAGGGCAAATTTAGTTAGTTCCCCCTCTTGCTGCATAATACCACTTTGCCCCATTGTCATTCCTGAAGGTTCTTCAAAGCCTTGGAATTTCGGAAAGTTCAGTGGACAACAGCAAGAGGAGAGAGGAGTGAAAGTCCCAGCATGCCTTGCTCCAGCAGTGGTACTTAGCATATCCATTTATCAACCTTAATGGATTTAATTAAACCAATTAATAATATTTTGCTTAAATATTTTATTAATTGCCATGTGCTGATTCATCATCCTAACACCTTTAGACGTATGGGGCGCAGGCTTACTCCTTTGTGAATGAGCAGACAGAATGATACTGCTGTGAGTCTTGCAGCTTCGTTTTTAAAACAAAACCTGGAAATTCGTCAAGAGGGCTTGGAAAATCTCTGACTGTTTCTGCATTTGCATTTCCTTTGGATGCTGCGACTTGACTCTAGGCTTTTCTCATTTGGGCTTTCCTCCCCTCATTTCCCAGGCTGAAATTTGCAATATGCTTTCCATATTGAGGCCAATGGAGGCAACCTCCCATCATGCTTTGCTCTCTTCCCCTTTACAAAAAACGTTTTTTTGGTGCCTGCTTTCATCTTTGTTTCATTGTGCCTCTTAATCCCACCCTTGATTGTGTCCTCCTTTCCCCCCCAAGTGTCCTGAATGTAAATAAACTATTAAAAAATACCCTGGGTTGTAACATTATAAAGCTGGTGTGTAAGAGATCATCCCCCCTCTTTTAAAAAAGGGCAGATTTTTTGAAAGAGAAGGAGGGAGGGGGAGGGAGGATGATGATGAGGAAAGAGGTATGCCCAAAAGACTCAAAATGACTGGGATGGTGAAAACCTTGCTTGCACATCTTTCTGCATTGGGCATCCCTGAATTAGACTTTGCCTTGACTGATGAAATCACCATAACCGAGAATTCACAAAACATGTGGCAATTCAGACAGCAATTCAGGGCTGTGTCTGGACAGGCAAAAGGGACGGAAAAATTGGCATCTTAAAAATGCAAATGTCAATTATATTGCTAGTGCGGAAACAGTCTCTGAAGTAGGAAAACTGCACAGTTGATGGCCTTGTCCTTAAAGAAAGGAATTAAAATAAGTAATTTTGCAGAAAAAGGAGCTTCCTCCTATACCCTGGACCTTTCGAATTTGTACTTCATTCTTCCTTGCTTCAACCATTAATAGCACATGAAAAAAAGCTAATGAAAATTGTTAACCTATCGATTTAGACTCCAGTTAAGAGTGGCTTCCTCTGATCTGGAGACCCAGGTTTGATTCTCTGCTCCTCCACATGCAGCCAGCTGGGTGACCTTGGGTTAGTCACTGTTCTCTAAGAACTGTTCTCAGAGGACTCTTCTGTTAGAGCTCTCTCAGCCCCACCTACCTCACAGGGCATCTGTTGTGGGGAAAAGAAGAGAAAGGGGTTTATTAGCCGCTTTGAGATTCCTTCAGGTAGTGAAAAGCGGGATAGAAAAAATAACACTTCTACCAGTCCTATTCCCTTCTTCCCTGAAATAAAAAAAAACTCACATCATCACATTCAGTGCTATATTAATTCTGGTAAAAAAAAACCCCAACAACAAAAACCCTGGAATTGACACAGGTTAGCTCTAGGAATCTCAGGAAATGCTATGATTTTACCATAGAGTTTCCTTGAACTACCCTGTGTCACTTACGCATTTTTTAAGCAGGAAGTGACATGGGTAAGCAGCCAGTGTCACAGGCCTTCTCATATCCCCACACACAACCTTCCTGCTGCAAGCCTAATTTTAGGGCTGGGGAGATTTCCACTTGCCCCTGGCTTATCTTTACAATTTTAAATATGAGTACAAATTCCAGTACTTAGAAACACATATGAGCCAGAGCGCTGTTTTTCTGCACAGCGAGGCTAAGGTGACCAGATTGTCCCACTTTTGGAGGGACATCTGGGGGCACCTGGCAAATTGCACTTATGTTGAAATTTTAAATATATATATATTACAATACTATTTTTGCATTCTATGCGTTCTATGAAACTTTTTGTTGCTCCATATAGACCACATTTTTAATCAAGAACCCCTCCGGTCCATGGTGTCCCGCTTTGCCAATGTTAAAATCTGGTCACCTTAAGTGAGGCCCGCCCATTCCAGATAATTGCCATCGGGTCTGCATTTCCTTCACATTGTGACAGCTACCACTCACCAGCATGCGCAGATTCATCAGATTTACAGAAATAGTTAGATTGGTGTGCTGCTAGGCAGATAACCTGCTTGCTGGAGAGCTCAGAAAAGTGGCAGGCAGGCAGGAATACCAAGTGGTTTCTGGAATAATTGGCTGGTGTCTGGCAACTTCATTCAATACCCAGGGGTCAAAGAGCCACACTTCCTCCACGAAGGTTGGATGATGGACTCTGCAAAGTGCAGATCAAAGACTTTTGGCTTCAGATCATCCCTAATAATGTTGTTAGAGGAGAAAGCTAAGAGCGCAAGGCCTTATCTTGAGCTGGATCAAATGACGCACTCTGTGCTGTCACCATTGATCACTGAAATCCGTCTTCCAGGTAATGGGCAGAAAATGATTGTGGTGGTGACTTACAGCAGGGGTAGTCAACCTGTGGTCCTCCAGAGGTCCACGGATTACAATTCCCATGAGCCCCTGCCAGCAAATGCTGGCAGGGGCTCATGGGAATTGTAGTCCGTGGACCTCTGGAGGACCACAGGTTGACTACCCCTGACTTACAGCACTGTCGAGCCCCAAATGATTGCTGAAGAGTAAGCTTTTCAGTGTCAAGGGTCAAGGGCAGTATAAAAATCTAAATAAATGAAATAATAAAAAAAATATAAGTAGGAATGAAGACCAGGAATGTCCATTCATACTTGTATGTGACAAGGGGAAGTTTTGACTCAAAAGCTTATACCAGGGATTCCCAACCAAGGGTCTATGAGGGCTCTGGAGGGGTCCGCAACCTTTCCCTTCCTGCCTTAATGGGCTTGGCTATAAGCTATGGAATCAGCCACTCCCATTCTTCCTCCTCTCAAGGATGTGTGAGTTCTCTTGTGGTTCTTGTGTCCAGGAGGGAGTGGAGCCTGCATACCTAGTCCTGCCTTAAACTGCCTCCTGTCCTTCTCCTGCCTCTCCCCCCCGCCCCCAGGTTCTCCTCAGGTTTGCTTCTTAACATAAGTGGTGATGTCACTCCATAGAATCATAGAATAATGGAGTTGGAAGGGACCTCATGGGTCATCTAGTCCACCCCTTTGCCCTCACAGAATCAGCCTCTCCGTCAGATGGTTATCTAGCCTCTGTTTAAAAATTTCCAAAGATGGAAAACCTCCCACCACCTCCCGAGGAAGCCTTTACTGAAATCCAGATAAACGATGTCCTGATGTCACTTCTGGTGACATGTTATTTCCAGGGGGCGTGGCAAGCTGACGTCACTTCCTGGGCTCCTCAGAGCCTAAAAAATTATTTCAGGGGCTCTTCCATGGTCAAAGGTTGAAAAAGGCTGGCTTATACCCTGAAAACCTTGTCGGGCTGCTGGACTTGAATCTTGCTCTGGTAACAACATATTCCCAGGATCCGGCCTAGTCATTTTCATTTCAGCACAAGAGCAGGGGGTGGGCTCTCCTTGATTTCCAAAGGATAAGAATAATAAGACTCACAGCACCTAACTTTAAGTATATTGTTTCCTAGTCATCTCTTTTAATAGCGAAAGACTTTTGCAAATGTTGCTAAAATTTAATTACTCAGCCTTCAGGCTGGGCTGGCAGGGAAGCGGTGTTATTTGTTTTTCTAAATAAACCTATAAAGTGATGGATACGCTGTCAGGAGAAATCAAATCGCCGGGGAGATCACTTCAAGGAAATAACTTTTCGCTTCCCTATTGGATCTCTTTGCGGAATTCCTTGCAGAAGTATTTTTTAAAAAAATGAAAACAGTCTGTGGGCATGGCGAGACTTTGGGTTAATAATTAGGTTTCACAGTATACTCATCATTTAGGAGATTCCCCAAAGTGTTACATCATTAAAAAAAAAACATCGTGCCACAATTCAGAGTTACAATCCTTTGAGTACACCGACTCAGCATAATACTTTGTGGTTTTCCCAGAGCATGGTTGCATCCAAACATCTCTAGTGAACTTTTGGGTTTGAATCCTGTTTACTAAATGGAGAGATTCCAAGACAGGGTGGAATAGAAACGTGGTCGCCAAAGGATCCGCTGGCTCAACACGATCAAAGGAAAGGACACACAGTAATGGGTTTAAACTTCAAGTACAACGATATAGGCTAGCTATCAGGAAAAAAAATTTCACAGTCAAGAGTAGTTTAGCAGTGGAATAGGCTGCCTAAGGAGGTGGTGAGCTCCCCCTCACTGGCAGTCTTCAAGCAAAGGTTGGATACACACTTTTCTTGGATGCTTTAGGATGCTTAGGGCTGATCCTGCATTGAGCAGGGGGTTGAACTAGATGGCCTGAATGGCCCCTTCCAACTCTATGATCTTGTGATTCTCTGATTCTATGAAAGCTGACACAGGGATGACCATGAACCAACTAAAAGAAGCGGTCATTGACAGGGACACATGGTGGAAGCTTTCCTGTAGAATTGCTGAGGGTTGGACACGACTGACCAGATGACATCATCGTCATAGGAATCAATGGAAACTTTATGGCAGAACTGTAGAGTTTACGGTGATTCCTAGAGTTACCCCTGTGCCACTTCCACTGTCTTTCCCCCCTTTCCTACAGCAAGTATGGGAGGAAAGATGACAAAAAGATTAACAAAGCAAAGGGCAGCAGAAGCCATGACTGCAATGTGTCTTGCCCAACTGGTAGTTTTAATGCTGCCCATGAATCTCTGAATTGCAACTGGCAACCTATCTGAATGCTCTTTAAGTATTTCTTATGATTTATATCTTCTTTTTACACCACAGTTTAACTCACTGATCTGGATTCTCGGCACAAGGAAGGGTTAGAAAGCCATTCACTGAAATAGAAGTTTGTCTGAAGAGATGTTCCAGGGTGGATCAGGGAGAAAGACCTCTGATACCTTTAAAATCTTGGGCATATTCCCCCCCCCCCATTTAAAAAGCAAAGCTCTTATTGGCAGGGTGAGGAACACAATTTAGAATGAAAACCTCCTCTTAGAAATACAGACTGACGTCTAGCCACCATGTAATTAAAGTCCTGAAAGCTTGCCTGGATTTCCAGAAGAGTGGCATTGGCTCTAAAATAATCACAAGGACAGTAGAAAATAATAACAATGAGCTGCCAGAGGAAGAACCGTTTAAAAAAGGCAGCCTTCCTGAAGTGAGAAAGGAGGGATGCAATGAATGTTCTGAGGCAGCAAAGCACAGCTGGCAAAGAGGTAAGGGAATGGCTGAGACCTGCATAGGCAGGTGACTCAGGTAGATGTTTCTCTGAGTGATCCTAGCAACGTTTCCCTGCTTCTAAAGACCCTGCCAGTTTGGTGTGGAGTGTGGACTTCTAATCTGGCATGCCGGGTTCGATTCTGCACTCCCCCACATGCAGCCAGCTGGGTGACCTTGGGCTCCCCACAGCACTTATAAAGCTGTTCTGACCGAGCAGTGATATCAGGGCTCTCTCAGCCTCACCCACCTCCCAGGGTGTCTGTTGCAGGGAGAGGAAAGGGAAGGCGACCATGAGCCGCTTTGAGACTCCTTCTGGTAAAGAAAAGCATCATATAAGAACCAACTCTTCTTCTTCAGTAATATCAGGGCTCTCTCAGCCCCACCTCCCTCACAGGGGGTCTGTTGTGGGGAGAGGAAAGTGAAGGTGACTGTAAGCTGCTTTGAGACTCCTTTGGGTAGAGAAAAGCGGCATATGAGAACCAACTCTTCTTCTTCTTCAGTAATATCAGGGCTCTCTCAGCCTCCCCTCCCTCACAGGATGTTTTGTTGTGGGGAGAGGAAAGGGAAGGCTAATGTAAGCCACTTTGAGACTCCTTTGGGTGGAGAAAAGTGGCATATAAGAACCAACTCCTTCTTCTTCTTCTTCTTCTTCTTCTTCTTCTTCTTCTTCTTCTTCTTCTTCTTCTTCTTCTTCTTCTTCTTCTTCTTCTTCTTCTTCACTGACACAGTTCCACAAGGTCTGTAAGATGGAGCTCTTCCACCAAGCCTTTGATTGGGACCAATGACTATAAAACATCTATGGGGCCCCACAACAAAAAAGACACCCCCCCCCCCCCATACAGACATTCACCCTGGGAAGACCCATTGGCAGCGATCAGTTTTCTGGATGGAAAGGCAATCAATGCTGGAAATGAGATGCTGCTAAATTGCTGATAGGTTTTTCACAGTTGGATTGCATTCATGTTTTATTGTGGTTTTAATTGTTCTAATTGTTGTTACTTATAATCTATGTACACCGCCCTGAGCTGGTCTCGGTATGGCGGTTTAGAAATTTAATAAACAATAATACTAATAAAGAATCCAATGAAACCGAAACCAAACACAATTTTAAAAAGCCAAAATATAAATTTAGGATAATTAAAATGATTTCCCCGGAGGTGGAATTCGAAAAGGCCTCCAAACATTTCCTGTCTCAATATAGTTTTAGTTCTGCATTGAATATTTTTTCTGTGTTCCTTTCTACAAAGAGACAAACAAAACCTCAGCAAATCCTTTAAAGGGAAAGTAGTAGGCAGAGCTGCCAAGGTCCAACATGGGACCCTGGACAAAGTGTCCATCTAGCCCTCCCGTACGACCTTGATTCAAACCAAATAGCATAGCAAAATGAATCACTTTACTTGCTGTTGCCATGACTCTCTAGCAATAGAAGAACTGGCCTTTCTGTCCAGCTTCCATTTATGGCAATTGGAACTCGGAGAATAAAACTAGCTGACTCGAAATTGGCCACCAGTCTTGAGATGATTGAACCAGGTCATCTTCACAATAAGCAACATGTAATAAGAGAGCTTTTACGCAACCTGTCATGTGCCTGTAATGCTTAGATCGGGGGTAGTCAAACTGCGGCCCTCCAGATGTCCATGGACTACAATTCCCAGAAGCCCCTGCCAGCATTTGCTGGCAGGGGCTTCTGGGAATTGTAGTCCATGGACATCTGGAGGGCCGCAGTTTGACTACCCCTGGCTTAGATCCCTAGCTTTGGGTTTTAAAATATGGGTGGGATTTGGGGTAGGGGAGGCTCTCATTGTTGGATAATCCTATGGAATTCATCCTCCAAAGCAGCCACATTCCCCCATGGTAATGTAGAATCAAACAGTCCAGCAGGATCTGTGGATGGCAAAATTACTATAAATAAGACAATACAAAGAGACAACTTTCCCCAAAAAACACTGTTGTCAAATAGTTACAGATTAGTAATCAGCACTGGCTAAACGATACAACAACTAGGATGCAAATTATGATGATTGAAAAAAGCCACTGTTTAAAGCTTGTTTTTCGTCTAAATGTCCTCTTCAAAGAATCCGAAACACATAAATACATCATGAAAAACCAATAACCAAGTGCATTTAGTTAAAAGTAGTAACCTTGAAATCACACATACCATTTGCTGAAACCATTTGCTGAAACCAAAACAGGTCAGAGCTCACACGGGCTATGCAACCTCAAAACTGGTTCCCAAATGTAACTAAGGAAAATGAAATGAATGAGTTCCTTGCCTTGTTAAGTAAGCTAAATTACAGACCAGGGGAACTGATCTGCCTAGGATGCTCTAGGATGCTTAGGTCTGATCCTGCGTTGAGCAGGGGGTTGGACTAGATGGCCTGTATGGCCCCTTCCAACTCTACGATTCTATGATTCTGTGATTCTATCCCACCATGGGAGGTTGCTGGGTGACACACTCTTGGCCATTTGAGTGGATATCATGGAGGATAAGAGAGCAATGCTGTTTTGGGCCCCATTACTAAGGAAGTCTGGATATGACATTTGCTGTACATCTAATTTTAATAATATTTTACAAATTACATGATTATTCCTATTACAAAGGGCTGTTACGTCTCCCACCAACACAATAATAATGATAACAACCCAGTCCATGTAGTCCAGCATCCTGTCTCATACAGTGGCCAACCAGTTCCTCTGGAGGGCCAATAGGCATAGAGCCTGAGTCCTTCTCCTGATGTTGCCTCCTGGCTCTAGGCTTCAGAGGCTTAGTGCCTCTGAACGTGGAGAGTCCACTCAATCACCATGGCTAGTAACCTATCCTCCATGAATCGATCCAATCCATTAATAAGAACATAACCTTGTTCATTTATGGCAAAGGCAAATCTAAAGCTGGGGACTTTGCAGATCCCGTAGCTGACTCTCTCTGATGTTATGTTATTCATTCATTCATTCATTCATTCATTCATTCATTCATTCATTCATTCATTCACTTACAGCCTTTGCTCGAATGTAAGTCCCTGTCAAACTACATGGAGAGAACCTGGATGGACAAGCTTGGCTACTTTGTGAGGACCTTGAATCCACACCGATGCAGAATTCTTCATTCTGTTGTGCTTCTGAAGGAAAGCAAGGAGGAAGTGAGCTCCGAGGAGCAGGAAGTCTCCAATCAGGAGGCTGAAGGAGACTATTTGAAAAGTATCAGGAAGTTCCTATTCTAACTATTCTAACTACATGTCTTCCCCATAGCCCCTGGTGGGATACTTTTCATATCCTTCTAAATCAGGCTGACTACAGATCTTGCCTATTCCAGCAATATTAACATGATGACAATGTGTCCACCAGAAAGTCCTCAAAAATGGGGGCAAGCACACTTCCAGAAAATCTCTAATTCTAGGGGTGGCTGTTAACCCCCCCCCCCAAAAAAGAAAACTTATGGGTCCCCACCAAACATGCCTCTGACATGAATTCCTGCAATAACTCAGCCCTGATCCGACTTATGTCAGGTATACAGAGAAAGAGGCAGTGCTTTTGACATTTTGGATCCAAACAATCTTGGGTACCCCACTTATTCCAGAACGTCTTTTCTCTGGACATATAAGTGGTCTCGAGAAGATGTCAAGTTACTTTACTTCCTTCCCTTAAAAATATGTAGCGGTGCTGATGTTGGTGGAAAATGCATTCAAGTCGCAGCCAATCTCACCCTGGTCTATACAATACTTGGTGTTGAAAGCCACATGAGCTTTATCTGTATAGGAAGTCTGAGCCAGATAATGGAAGGTACCCCTTCCAAGTGCTGCTTAATAAACCACCCAGACAGCGAGAGCATTATTCTGTAAACTCTGCTGGCAAGTAAAGTTTCCCTCCAGTAAGAGCTGAGCATGCAGATCCCACAACCGGGGAGAGACAGCACTTTTTGACCCAAACAATGTCTAGACAGGCTGAAAACAGATAAATTAACAAGCAAGCAGCTGAAATCATCATTCCGGGGCAAGCTGGTGGAGATTTGTCACCTCAGGGATGGCTTATAGGGAGACTCAAGGCCCAGCACAGCCTTTCCGGAGAGTCTTGTGTTCTCCATCTGGATGCCTGCCCTCCCTTCTCCACCCTTTATGAGCTACTAAATGGGCTTCAAAGCTCCCCTGCATAAAGTTCAGATTAACATAGAAGGCTAAATATCTTCTGTCTTTCATAGGCTCTCCTAATGTGACTGTAGGATTCCGGGGGTGGGGTGGGGTGGGGACACATAACGTCCAGGTAGGCTTGCAGGGTCTCAGGAATAGAATTGCTGAGTCTAGGTTGGGAATAGTCTGAGATGGGGGGAGGATTGAAACCTAGGGAGTGCACAGTTTGGGGGAGGGAGTGTGTGTGTAAGCAGAGTGTAATGCAGGCGTTCTCAACCAGGGTTTCATAAATTTCTGGGGTTTCTTGACAGTCCTGGAAGGGTTTCCCGAATGGGTGGGAGTTAATTTTAAAATATTTATCGGGTTAATACGACCATATGTGGTCATGTCAACCTGCCCCCGCCTCCCCAAATGGCCAATGATGTGCCTGGAGGGAGTGGGAAGGGGAGGGGCCCCATGTTGACATATACACAGCTCTGCTTCCCAACTACATTCTGCACGATTGCGCCTCTTCTGAGGTTTCTCGGTTTCTCCATGGTAAAAAACACAGAGAAAGGCTGGGGTAATGCCTTAGAGACCATCTAGCAAAGCAGGGGAGCTGTCATCTGGAGTTCAGTTATTAATTCCAGCAGATCTCCTGCCCCACCTGAGGTCGATAACACTATTCAGGAACATTGCTCTGGGAGTGATGGTTCCTGAGGATCTTCTTGCATGGAGCTTTCTGTACAATTATTATGAAGGGATCAACGAATAGGGCTAGGCTAGTCTTGGAAGGCACAGGTCTGGCATGATCCACCTGTCTACTTACCAACCCAAGAGCCCAATGGTACACCCACATGCTTGCCATGTGCTTACTTTGTGTGGGAGCCTGCGTGAGAAACCATGAGGTGCAGGGATGTCATTGAGCCTAGGTGACAAGTCAGCCGACGCTCTAGAACTTCGATGGTAATGCTATGGTTGGCGGCGGGGACATTGTGGAGGGGCATCTCCCATGGGTTTCCTCTGGAAATGATGTTATCGCATTGGCCATGCTGGAGTGGCTGAAGGCAATCAGAGCTTGGCAGAATCTTTCTGGAGGGCAGGGGCAGTTTTGACATGGCCTACTCCCTGAGCTGCCTCCCACAAGTATTCTCCTTAAATTTCCTGGAATTTCCCAAGTCAGAGTTGGCAACCTGACCCACCTAACATGGCAGCTTTGTCTTGGGTGTGGATCTGAACTAGAGAAGAACTCTTGGGGATATCACACTTTTCTTACTTTGTTGCCAAAATTCACACCTCAAGCTTGAGCACTGCGTCAGCAGCACCCCTGGGTGGGAGGCTCTGTGCACTGGCCATTCCTGTGGTGAGGGATGTAACCTATAGACCACCTCTCATCTGAGACCAAAAGAAGAAACTGCAGGAAGATCCAGAAGGCCAACTAGGGATGCTGGTTCCCGGAATTATAGTGAATCTCCAGACTAAAGAGATCAGTTCCCCTGGAGAAAATGGCTGCTTGGGAGGGTGGAGTCCATAGCATTATACACCATTGAGGTCCCTCACCGCTTTGAATCCCACCCAGTCTCAACTCCACCCCAAGGTCTCCAGGTATGTCCAAACCCAGATCTGACTACCCTATCTTCAGGCAACAGAGATCAGTTCCCCTGGAGAAAATGGCTGCTTTAGAGGGTAGACTCTATAGCATGAGACTCCATGGAGGTCTCTTCCTGCCCCAAATCCCACCCATTCCCAGCTCCACCCCCAAAGCCTCCAGGAATTTCCCAACCTGGAGCTGGCAACCTGACTGCAGACCCTAAAAGCTTTTTAGGCCAGTTTGTTCATTGATCTGCTTCATAACTTTTGCTTTGTCCGATGAATAAAGAAGAATTCATTTCTGGTCATAAAAATACAAACACAAGAGTTGATGATGATGATTTACATTTCTAAACTGCCCTTCTGAGGCCGGCTCAAGTGTACATACAGATGCCCTGGATCACTGTCCCTAGGAAAAAAATTGTAGGCTGTAAACCATGAGCATTTGTTTGTGAGGGTTTTTTGACGAGGTTAAGTTGCAGCCTCTGGAAAGAGGCTGTTTGATTTACTTTGGAATTGTAATTTATTTGAGCCACGGGGAAAAGGCAGATTCAAGTGGGTGGCCATGTTGGTCAGAAGCTGCAGAACAAATTTAGAGTCCTGTGGTAAAAAAAATGAGAAATGCTGATGTAGGGTGTTAGATCTAAGTCTCCGTAAGCTATTCTGCTCAATAAGGGAATACTGACAAATAAGGTATTTGCTACCTTTAAAAAACATTTGAAGAAGAAGAAGAAGGAGAAGAAGGAGAAGAAGAAGTAGAAAGAAAACCCTGAACCAAACACAAATGAGAGGGGACATGAGAGCCCTCTTTAAGTATTTGAAAGGTTGTCACTTGGAGGAGGGCAGGAGGCTGTTTCCGTTGGCTGCAGAGGAGAGGACACGCAGTAATGGGTTTAAACTACAAGTACAATGATATAGGCTAGATATCAGGGAAAAATTTTCACAGAGTAGTTGAGTAGTGGAATAGGCTGCCTAAGGAGGTGGTGAGCTCCCCCTCACTGGCAGTCTTCAAGCAAAGGTTGGATACACACTTTTCTTGGATGCTTTAGGATGCTTAGGGCTGATCCTGCGTAGAGCAGGGGGTTGGACTAGATGGCCTGTATGGCCCCTTCCAGCTCTATGATTCTATGATTCTATGATTTCAAATGATGGCTATGGGGCAACCATTGACTCTGCATTTTTACAGTCAGTGTTTATTGGCAATTTCCGAAGACACAAATTACCTTGATGAGAGACACGCTTTCTCGTTTGCAGTTAGTGTGGCTGTCCCAGAGTTCTGGGAACTGAGAATGACAATATTTTTAACTGTATAGAAAATAAATCGTTGGCCACATCAGGGCTGTCAAAATGAAACAAGCCAACCCGTGATTAAAAGTCGTTTCAGCTCAAAACGTTAGGCTTGCCTCACTGAAGCTATTGTGGAAATAGCAAAAGAAGCAGTTTCCTTAAGTGCATTTTCAAGTGACTGTTTGGGAGAGGGAGAGAGAGAGTGAAATCGCACAATAAGCTATAGAAAAGTCTGTTTCGAGTGTCCAGAAAATGATACTTCATAACACAGGAGCCTCGGTTCAGCACAATTTTAATCAGGTTTCTTTTCCCCGGCAGAGTTTAAAGCAGCTGGGTTTTTCAAGAAAGGAGAGAGATGAGATTGTCCCCCTCCCCACCCCATCTTCAACCTGCTCCGCATCTCTAAGGGCTGCTCATTTTGAGAATGTGGTGCTCAGAAGTCTGAGACACATTTTTCAATGTTTTGATTCTCATCTTGTGTCTGGATCAGCGACCTCAGTGGAACTGGCTTCCTAGGGAGGTGGTGAGTTCTCCATCTTTGGACATTTTTAAACAGAGACTGGATAGCCATCTGACAGAGAGGCTGGTTCTCTGAAGGTTCAAGGGGGTGGCAGGTGACAGTGGATGAGCGATAGGGTTGTGAGTGTCCTGCATAGTGCAGGGGGTTGGACTAGATGACCCAGGAGGTCCCTTCCAAATCTATGATTCCACGATTCTATGATTCTATGACCTATGTGAGACACTTAGCACTTTAGGAGGCAGAGAAAGACAGACAGGTGTGGTTTGGCCAGCACACTGGGGGTGCAGGTCTCCTTCCTTCCTTGTGCTTTGGGATCTGGAATGGGATAGCATTTCTGCTGGTTTATTCAAGGCATGAGCTTTCGAGTGCAAGCACTCTTCCTCAGAACACATCTTTGTTGGCCTTAAAGGTGCCATTGGATTCTGATTTTGTTTTGAAATACAGATCCAGTGAGGGATGTCCCTCCAGCCCTCTGACCTGCATGGTTGTTCTATGCGGGTCCCACAACCACAGAAATGATCTTTCCAGGACTGCGGGTAGGCAGAGGGACATGGGAATACTCTGTATGCCTTTCATGCACAGATGGTTGGATCCATGCCAATTACATATCTATCAAAATGGCAAGGGCCTTATGGTGGTATGCATTGTATAACACCTTTAATCCTGGGTGCTGCTAAACGCTGGGTGCAAACAAGATGAAAATACATGCTACAATAAGGTAAGGCGGGGAAAGGGGCTGGATTTCATTCCTCTCTGCCAAAGGCTCTTTACTTTTTAAAAAGATCCCCCTCCCCCAGTTGGAAAAAAGACAGTAACTAATGTTAGTGGGGTCAGAGAAGACTGAGTGATAACCAGCTGACAAGGTCAGCCTTCGGCTGTGAAATCTAGAAACAGTCTTGCCCTCAAAACTCTGGCTAGCAATTCTCCCAGATCAAGCCAAAATAGCTTCCATCTCTTATCCCATAACAACCTATGGATGCGAAATCTGGACCCTGAAGAAGGAAGACAGGAGGAGAATAGATGCTTTCAAATTATGGTGTTGGAGACGAATGCTGCGAATCCCATGGACAGCCAAAGTTACCAACAAGATAGTTTTAGAGAGGAGCAAACCAACTATGTCATTGGAAGGAAAGATATTATGGCCAAAGCTCACTTACTTTGGACACATCATGTGATCAAACTTGTTGGAGAAAACATTAATGCCCGGCATGGTCAGCGGCAAAAGGAAACATGGTCATCAAAGGATCCTCTGGCTCGACATGATCAGGGATCATACAGGGATGACCATGAACCAACTGAAAGAGGCCGTCATTGACAGAGACGAATGGAGAAGTGGTACCTTTATGGACTTTTGATACTGATAGACCCCAGTTATATGGCTTAAAATATAAAGTATAAGGTAAATGAAATATAAGAATTAGGTAGTGGGTTGAAGACTTTGTCTTGAAGGGTGGGGCAGGTGACAGTATTGACCAGGAGGAGAAGCAGAAGTCATGCTGCAAATGTGGTTTCCCATCCCCTAGCTGTCCTCTGCCCTGACCTAGGTGGCCTAGATTGATTTTATCAGATATTGGAAGCCAAACAGTGTTCCCACCCCCCTGGTTAATATGTGGATCTATTAATTATTGCAATCAGGCCAGCCAGTCCTGACCTGGATACCCCAAGCAAGCCCAATCTCGTGACCAGTTTCTCCACTTGGAATGACCCTTCATAGAATCATAGAATTGAAAGGGATCTCCATGGTCATCTATACCAGGGGTAGTCAACCTGTGGTCCTCCAGATGTCCATGGACTACAATTCCCATGAGACCCTGCCAGCATTTGCTGGCAGGGGCTCATGGGAATTGTAGTCCATGGACATCTGGAGGACCACAGGTTGACTACCCCTGGTATAGACCACCTGCAGATGGCTCACCGACAAACGTTTACCTCAATGGAGCCCAAAGTGAGCTAGTCAGAAAAAATGGTTATAATTTGACCAAAGAATAAACATGCTTGATCAAGTATGTGCTGATTTGTCTTCATATATATGCTTTTTAGATCAGAACTTTGCTTTTTGATTGAGAAACGTAATCCAAATAACTGTAGAAGTTATAATTCCAACAGTAGCCTTTGCTTCCTTTTTTAAAAATTCACCATGGTTAATGAAAAGAGAAAGAAAGGCTGCTTGGGGTAGAGACATACCGATAAAATCTGACTCCGAAGGCTCAAGAGAGCATTTTTAGGTCATTATCAACCTCTCCTGAATTTCCAAACATTGGCAGGAATTATGGAAAGAAGGGTTCGACAAAATGCCGAAAGCTGGGCTCTGGCCCCAATTTATAAATAAGACATCATCCGGGCATCCTTAGCATAGTTGAAGCTGTAAACACATTGTATAATCACACAACTGGGCCACGGCCCATTTGTAAGGGGTGTAGGAAAGAAGAGATCAAAGAGGAGGGTAGTCTCCTTGGACATGCCTTGACAGCTACCCATCTGGAAGAAACTCTGAGCCGTAAAACGATTCTTGATTAACAAAGGCACCAAGGAATGTTCAGTTTTAATAAATCCCCATCTCAACACGGACACATCCATCAGCAAGAGTGTTGGGAGCACACCAGTGAGTTTCCAGCATGTGTACCGATGGAAACATTTGGCTCTACTGGAAGTGGATAGAAATTCCATCAAGAAAGGAAGGCTAAAACAGGTTTTTTTTTCAACCATATATGTCCTGGTGATTTTTTAATTGGGACTATTGCTGTGGTTTTCATCCTCCAGTGTAGCCTATCAGCTCTGGCACTTACAGGTTTTCCTCTCTCTGACTATAGAAGATTCTTTTAGGCACCCTGCTTAGTAGCTACTGGTGGACGACATATTTGTTCATGAATGTGTCCAATCCCCTTTTAAGCTTTGTATGCTCATGGATATCAGAACATCCTCCACCAGCGAATTCTGCATTTTTATCACTCACTGCATAAAAAAAAAATGCTTTTTAAAGTTCCTCTTAAATACATGGTCCATCAGCATCATAGGATGGCCCTACTATTATGGGATAGAATCATAGAGTTGGAAGGGGCCATACAGGCCATCTAGTCCAACCCCCTGCCCAACGCAGGATCAGCCCTAGAGGAGGAGAAGGAGATGAAGTTTTCTTTATACATATCTCTGCCACAGGAATAATTTTATACATCTAAATGATAGGATGTTTGGGAGGTCATTCATTTATAGCACTGCCAGAAGTCTGAAGCAACTTGGGGCAAGAGACAAAGAAAAAGATGCTGGCTTTTATACCCTGCTTTTCACTGTCCAAAGGAGTCTCAAAGTGGCTTCCAATCACTTTCCTTTTCTTTCCCCTGCAATGTAGGTGAGGCTGAGACAGCTCTGACTGTACTGCTCAGTCGAAACAGCACTATCAGGACTGTGACTAGGCCAAGATCACCCAGCTGGCTCTATGTGGAGGAGCAGGGAATCAAACCTGGCTCTTATCTGCATTGGCCTTTTTATCTTCTATCAGCCTGGAGTTTGAAAAGCAATCTTTTCCTTTTCCAATTTCCATTTGATTGCTTTAAATTTTCCATCTGCAGCATCTGTGATTGACTCCGCAGTGACACCACCTTTTCTCCAGGTTATCCAGGAGTGGATATTATCTGCTAAATCTGAGAAATGTGTTCTGAAAGCCCAGTATTGCAAGCATGTATGTTGGGTTTTTTTTTTTTTGGTTTATCTTCCACCCTCTTCTCTGCTCCTCCACTGCTGATGTAGCACAGTAGTCTGTCACTGTTTGGTCAGGACACCAATTCAAAGACTATAGAAGTCTTCCCCTTCTACATTCCCCCTCCCATGGCTTGCTCTGGCTGTAGAGTCAGGGGACAAAAGGCTGGAAATAAAGCCCTCTCCAGCCTCGTGCTCCTTCAATGTCAGCTAGAGAACTCTAGCTCCAGAGCTGGCCAGGAAGGGAAACAAAACTGCATATGGCCACCCACCCCCAATCAAGAAGGAAAGAGAGACAAGACTGACAATTGGAACTATTCAAGTGCAGAGGCAGTATCTTAGTGACAGTGTTTCAAGGTGGGTAAAAAGAACATTGCAGATATCTTGCAAGATCTAGATCTAGATTCTGATCAATCAGAATTCAGCAGGATCAACAGCAGGAAAAAAAGGAGGTGCAGACACTACCCGGATTAGAAGCCACCTCTCTTACCCAGGTATCTGAAGAAGGGATCTCATACCCTGAGACCATGAATGGCCTTGAAGGTAAAAACCAAAACCTTAAACCATCCAAGATGGGTGTTTTTTTCTTTGTTTGAGTGGGACAAGCCAGTACACCAGGAGGAGGGCTTGGGAGAGGTTGCTAGTGCTCAGTTTCAGTGAGTGTCATAAAAAAAAAATTCCCTGCAAACAAATATACACATGTACATGTAGGCTGTACAAGTGTTCCCTGTATCCTATGATCAGTCCTATCCACTGCAGGAAGGGTATCATTCTTCAACATAGCTTCTGCAAAAAAAATATTTTCTGTACAACACCGACATGTGTAATACCTGGAGATTTGGGGGCAGAGCCTGGAGAGGTTGGGGGTTGGAGGAGGAGTGAGAACCCAGGAGGGACGTGATACCATGGTGTTCACCCTCCAAAGCAGCCATTTCCTCCCTGGGAATTGATATCTATTGTCTGGAGCTCAATTGTAATCCCAGGAGATCTCCATCCCCCACGTGGAAGCTGGCAACCCTATATCCAGACTCATGAACTTGGCAGTCCCTGACTGTGAAAGCTTGTATAATTAATCCCTTAAAAATCTAATTGCTATTGATATCTGCTCAACATTGTAAAGGTACCACGGGATTCAAATGTAATTCTCACCTGTTTGTCAATTCTTTTGTTTGTATGCTAATTTGACATTATTCACAGATCTTAGCAACTGCTTTAATCCGATCTTAGCTCAGTTACTTATGCATCTTGGCATTAACCAGTCCTTCCTGGAAACTAACACACACAAACCTACCCCTCCACACACAAACCTACATGTAAGGCTTAAGGAAGTCTGTTTATCTGCATATACACGAAAACTTATACCTAGAATTCAACTTTGTTGGTCTTAAAGGAGCCACTGGACTCAAACTTTGTTCTGTTGCTTCAGCCCAACATGGGTGCCCACCTGTATCTCTATTCCAGCCTCTCTCAACTTTTTTACCATTGAGAAACCCCCAAAATATTCTTCAGGATTTGAGAAATCCCAGAAGTGGCACAATTGTGCAGAATATGGTTGGGAAGCAGAGCTGTAGACACACCCACCTGGGGCCCCTCCCCTTCCCGCCCCCTCCAGGCCCATCGTTGGCCATTTGTGAGGGAGGGTAGGTTGACCTGACCATGTATGGTCATATCACCCAATAAATGCTAATCATGAAAATTAATTAACCACCACCCATTCAGGAAACCCTTCCAGGGATATCAAGAAACCCCAGGGTTTCACAAAACCCCGGTTGAGAAAGTCTGGTCTATTCAGTCTATTGTTTACAGAGCTCCTTTTTCATCTCACGGTAATAAGCTCTTTTCTTGTGTGTTTACAGAGGAAAGATACAGCTCCTGTTCCTCACCTCAAGAGAGCTCTTTTGTCAAATCCCAACCCTCTGGTTACATTTACTTCACCAAAAGGTTCGCGGGTCAGGTGACCTGCCAAAGTTTTACGGCTGCTGAATCATTTTTATGAGCTTTTGATGCCTCACCCCCTCTCCCCCCCTTTCGCCCCCCCCCCTTTCAACTTCATTAACCTGCAAAATGGCATCTTGGTCTACAGATGTAGTTATGGGCAAATCATATCCGCTTCTTCATTAAATCTGGCTGATTTATTCGCCCCATAAAAAAAAAGGGAAGAGCGAAAGTTCTGGTTTTAAACAGTAAGTTTAACAACTGTCTGAATGGAAAGGAAAGTAGTTTGTTAAGGGAATGCAAATATTTATCGTTGAGAATGACGGGCACCGGTGGGTAGTACGAAAAAAGAATTACCTTCTGGTAGCTTATTGCTCTTAGCCGATGTGAGCTCTTGCATCCTTTTTTGTTTCTTCTGCATGTATATACACACATATATATATACACATACACACATATATATATATATATACATACACACACACATACATACATACATATATTCAGTTCTTCTCATAGGTCAACGGTGGCTAACCTGCGGCTCTCCAGGGGTCCATGGACTACAATGACCATGAGCCCCTGCCAGCATGCACTGGCAGGGCCTCATGGTAATTGTAGTCCATGGATATCTGGAAAGCCACAGTTTGGCCACCCCTGTCATAGAACCTCACAGGACTCTCCTCACTCAGAGAAACTACCAAATATAGAATTTTCTCATTCTGTTTGCTACTGTCAAGACCACGTAAGATTGCCAGCCATCCGGTTGGGTGGAGAATCCCCCACTGCCAGGTCCCCTTTAGCTTTACCATAGAGTTTCCGGGGATTCCTAGAGGTCACTTCCCCAGGAGTCTCAGGAGTCTCAAGAGATGGGGTGGGAAGCAAATATAATACAGTGATGCCCCAGAGGTCCCCAACATGGTGCCCGTGGTTGCCATGATGTCTGCTAAGGCCTTTGCTGGGATGCACTAAGTATTTTTGGGGAGCCAGCAGGGTCAAGTCATGGTTTTGACCAGCAGGGCTTCTTACTGGCCACTGGACAACTGAAGCAAGCCTTCAAAAGCTGCTACCACTACAGCATAAGGATCTTCACCATGCAACTGAAGGTAAGCTGCATGAAAGCAGCAAAATATTTTTAAAGCATTATGTTCCTTTTACAAGGCATCCCATTGTGAGGGATGGGCAAGAACTGGAAGAATGCAGTTTGGTTTGTGGTTCATGGCATATCCGGTTCGTGAGCCAGAAACCATTGTTATCTTTGATGAGGTTCATTATGTAGTAAAACAGCTCCCCAACCTGATAGAGACTCCACACTTGCAGGGGAACTCTGGCTGACTCCCTTGTACCAGCCCACCAGGTTTGGTGAGGATTATATTGGCAGGGACAGAATTTCAGCATCACAAACTTGGTCCCCCCAGGAAAGTGCTTTCTTAGGAAATGAGAGATGCAAGTTCAGGAGGTTCAGAAGTATATAGAACCAACCACCTGTAAGCTAGAGGCATTAAATTCTCAGGCGGGTTATCCATGATGCTCCTCTACATGGCCTCCCAGTTACATACAGATTGGATTTACGGGGTCTGAATTATGCCACAAGGAAAGTGCTTATGGAGAAAATGCCTGGCACAGGTTCAAAGGCACAGGGAACCTCGCTGTACTCTTGATTGTGCGCAGACAGCCTGTCTGGAAATGTATCCATTCATGAGCCACCATGAACTTCTTGAATGCTGGTGGAAAGTTTGTGCCAGTTGACTTGGGATGAATTTTAGTTCAAACACCCTGAACCGCCCAGGATTCATTACTAACTTTAGTTCATGAGCTGGTTCGTGCCCATTCCTACCTACTATCTGCCTGAAATGTTAAAGTCTCACTAGTAGAGGTATAAATAATTTCACTCCCTGGCATTTTGTGGTTGATTTAGCCTCTTGTGGTCACTATTTGTTGGTTGAGCCAACCAACCTGTGTCAGAATTCCAAAGGGGCCCACAGGCTGAAAAAGGTTGGGGATCCCTAAACAAGACATTAATCACCATGTCATCCCAGGCCATGTTATCTCTGCCTTACGAAATGGCATATACTGCAGACCATTCATTTTGGTCACCTCCAAGCTGGGATGCTGGATGGTAAAGACAAGATCTAAAAGCGGCAAAGAACAGAAACCTGAGCAGAGTTTAGAGGAGGTGGAAGAGAAAATGGCCTCCTGTAGCGAAAATCGAACAAAGCACTCTTGGTGATAAATGGTTCATTGTACTGTCCAGCAGTTTGGCTATTAAAATCCGCATCGTCAGCAGAAATGGCATTTCCAGTTTTGAAGTGAGAAAACCCCCTGAACTCAGTTTTCAGTGGCTACTTCCTAGGAATGGCTATAATGCCCAAGGACATGCTTGAAGTCCACACTCCTAACCACCACACCAAGCTGGCTCTCAGTATGAACATATTTCTTTCATTTGAGGTTCACCAATTTAGTGCAAAAGTTGGCTTGAAACTCAACATCAAGAAAACAAAGATCATGGCATCCGGCCCTCTCAATTCCTGACAAATAGATGGGGAAGAAATGGAGATAGTGACAGATTTTATTTTCCTGGGCTCCAAGATCACTGCAGATGGGGACTGCAGCAAAGAAATTAAAAGACGCTTGCTCCTGGGGAGGAAAGCTATGGCAAATCTAGACAGCATCCTAAAAAGCAGAGACATCACCCTGCCAACAAAAGTTCGTTTAGTCAAGGCTATGGTATTTCCAGTTGCAATGTATGGCTGCGAAAGTTGGGACATAAGGAAGGCCGAGCGTCAAAGAATTGAGGCTTTTGAACTCTGGTGCTGGAGAAGACTCTTGCGAGTCCCTTGGACTGCAAGGCGAACAAACCGGTCAGTCCTAGAGGAGATCAACCCTGACTGCTCCTTAGAAGGCCAGATCCTGAAGATGAAACTCAAATACTTTGGCCACCTCATGAGAAGGAAGGACTCCCTGGAGAAGAGCCTAATGCTGGGAGCAATCGAGGGCAAAAGAAGAAGAGGACGACAGAGAATGAGGTGGCTGGATGGAGTCACTGAAGCAGTCGGTGTGAGCTTAAATGGACTCCGGGGAATGGTAGAGGACAGGAAGGCCTGGAGGATCATTGTCCATGGGGTCACGATGGGTCGGACACGACTTCGCACCTAACAACAACAAATTTTTGGAAATGACACAGAAACTCAGGGGAAAGAATGGCCTGGGCAGGACCCCTCTGAAACCATCTTTGTTCTCTTGGAAAGAAATCCACTTTCTCTGTCTGCAGGTAAACTTGTTTGCTCGTGCGACTTACCGCATACCAAGTGAGCCTTATTGATCTTCCTCTCCAAAGCGATTGTTCCGGCTGGCCATAGCCAGCAGCTTCATCGGAGGGGTCGTGCATCGTGAAGGGCAAGTAAAACTTGAACTTGCCTCTTGCGAGGGAGACCCACCGGCATCGGCAAGCGAGCCAACGTGCTTGGTTAGAATGCAAAGGAGAGCGGAAGGCCCGAGGAACGGCGCTCACATCCCTGCAGGTAATTAACAAGATTCTTGAGACAATGAAATTGCATTAGGCTCACCGAGTCTGGATCGCTTCCCAACGTGTAATTGTATTGTCTGCTTCTTTTTAATCCTCTTTTCTGAATCTAAATGCAGAGATACGTCAAAACATACTTAAACTGTCTTGCGGTTTGCCGCATATAATTTCAATAACCTTTCTTTTCAGATCCTTAAATCCCGGGTCATACTGTGGGGTTTCATGCTTGGAGTGGCAGAGATCGAACTTTTTCCTTAAAAGAAGAAGAAGAAGAAGAAGAGTTGGTTCTTATATGCCGCTTTTCTCTACCCGAAGGAGGCTCAAAGCGGCTTACAGTCGCCTTCCCTTTCCTCTCCCCACAACAGACACCCTGTGGGGTGGGTGAGGCTGAGAGAGCCCTGATATCACTGCTCAATCAGAACAATCTTATCAGTGCTGTGGCAAGCCCAAGGTCACCCAGCTGGCTGCATGTGGGGGAGTGCAGAATCGAACCCGGCATGCCAGATTAGAAGTCCGCACTCCTAACCACTACACCAAACTGGCACTACACCAAGGAAGCCATGGGAGGCGGGGTGCTGACCTGTATTGAGGGAAGGAAAGGCTGGGGAAGAAAAGTTTTGTCTGTCCTGCTCACCCCACGCCCTGTGCCATTTGGATCCCTGCCTGAGGGATCCAATCGATTTAAAGTAATCATGTCTGATCCTGCCAACCACACATGGCTGCAGGTGTTTCTTTTGTTGTATTGTGGATACAAATGGGGTTTTTCTCTCTGGTTTTCAGTCTTGTTGTCTGCTACAACTTGTGCTCATGCTGAGATCACTAATCAAGAGCTGTTGGTTTGCCCAGTAGCCTGGCATTCTTCCTACGAACCCATATATTTTATACTCGCACTAATAGGGAGCTGCCCCCATAGACCAACACAATCACATTGTTATGCATGCAATCCAAGTTAGCAAACGTGGACCACAATGCAAATCCCAGAATCACAGAATCATAGAGTTGGAAGGGGCCATACAGGCCATCTAGTCCAACCCCCTGCTCTACGCAGGATCAGCCTAAAGCATCCTAAAGCATCCAAGAAAAGTGTGTATCCAACCTTTGCTTGAAGACTGCCAGTGAGGGGGAGCTCACCACCTCCTTAGGCAGCCTATTCCACTGCTGAACTACTCGGACTGTGAAATTTGTTTTCCTGATATCTAGCCTATATCGTTGTACTTGTAGTTTAATGAAGGACTGTAATGAACTGTGCCCGTTAAGGACCAATCAGGTCCTTTGGCAAGCTAGCCAAACTGTATATAAGTTTGTGTTGTTCCTGTGTTCCTTGTTTGGTATTTGGTTTGTATTTGGATTCAATAAAAGATCAGTGTTTTTGAAGAGCTTGTAGTCTGTGTCTACCAAACCCACAGACTTAACACACATTTTGCTTTCAAAGGGGTCACATCTCTCAGATGAATGGTTTTGTGATGAAGAAACTGAATTGAAAGTTTTTTGGGGGGTGGGGGCAAATCCTTTCAGGAAGTTTGGAGACTATTTAAAATTACAATCCTGGAAGCACAGATAAAATGTGTACCGCAGGCTGGAAAGGTACAAATGGGTATTAAAAAGGCCTGTGTGGTTAATAAAGGAAGGCTTTGCACTGGACTGCAGGCTGGGGTCTAAGCTGGGGCAGGTTGCCCCACCTCTTCCTGCTCCCGCATGGGGGAGCATTTGCTCTGGAGCACCTCGTCTGCCCTGGATTTGTGCTCCCACATGGGAGACGTGGCAGCAAAGTTTTGAGTGCGGAAATGGTCACCTGATGAAGTGAATACAAAGGAGTACAGACATTGGCAGATAAAGTGCAAGTCAGTGATCAGACAGGCAAAAAGGGACTATGGGGATGCAAAAAAAAAAAAAAAAAAAAACTCCCAAAGACCAAAAGTGAACATTTATTCAAATACATTAGAGACAGAAAACCTGACAGGAAGGCAGTAGGAACTTTGAATGAGCAAGGAGAAAAAGGATTACTAAAGGATTGTAGGGAAATGGCAGAAAACCTGAATTCTAGTTTGCCTCTGTCTTCACTATGGAAGATGGGAGATGTTTGCCCACTCCATAACTGCTGATTTCGGGAGGTGTGTTGCAAGACCCGAGTCGGATTGAGGTGATGAGAGAGGAGGTCCTATGACTGATGGACCAATTAAAACCTGACAAATCACCAGGCCCAGGTGGCAGACATCCAAGAGTTCTGAAAGAACAAAATTGTAACCTTGTAGACCTGAGAAATATATGCAATCTATCACTAAAACCTGCCTCCATTCCCAAGGACTGGAAGGTAGCTAATGTAATCCTCAATCTTTAAAAAATGTTCCAGAGGAGATCCAGGAATTACAGGCTGGTCAGTCTAATGTTAATATTGGGCAGATTGCTGGAATCTGTTAGAATTAGTAGGCGCATTGATGGATTAAAGCAGGGGTAGTCAAACTGCGCCCCTCCAGGTGTCCATGGACTACAATTCCCATGAGCCCCCTGCCAGCATTCGCTGGCAGGGGGGCTCATGGGAATTGTAGTCCATGGACATCTGGAGGGCCGCAGTTCGACTACCCCTGGATTAAAGCCATGGAGGAAGAATAAATATGAAGTCTGTAGGGGAAGATCTTGTCTTGCGTAATTTGAGCACTATACTCCTTTTGATATTACAGCCCAAAATCCCATTTGCCTTTTTAGCCACTGAGTCTCACTGCTGACTCGTGTTCAGTGCATGGTCTACTAAGACCCCTAGATCCTTTTTGCACATACTCTTGCCATGACAGGTCTCCCTCAACCTGCCCGGTGGAACTGGGACAAGACTTTAATGGCCGAAGTGCTTCAGAGGCGTCCAAAGTACTCTGGCCAAAGCAGCTGCTTCAGCTGGGCTTCTCACAGTCCAAAGCAAGTTATTTTGAATGTGAAGCGGTCCAGGTTTTTCCTTAGCACGCATGCCTACCTGGAAGACCACCAGACTGCAGCCCACACATCTGAAGCAGGACAGGTAAGGTCACCGCTCTCCCCCAAAACTCCTCGGAAGAAACAACTGTCAATCAGCTTCACTGGCTAATCCCAGTCCCCCAACTGAACAAAGCCTTTGGCTGAACGATTTCAAAGGGTAACTTTACAAGCCAATTTTCACATTCCAGCACAAACCAGATTTGTGTAAAACATAGTGGCAAGACCCGTAGGCCAAGCTGTGGCCTGGCCTAATTAGAAGCTATTTCCTAGCTATTTCCAGGAGGATTTTATTTGGCCAAAGAGTCGAATCTAACTTTAATTTTATTCTAATTTAACACTCCACAAAAGTGCAAATGGAAAGGGGATGCTGTCCAAGAAGAGAAAGTTTCAAGGAGAAAAAGAGGCCAGATCGGAATGCTAATATTGCTGAGTATGGGCTCTTGTACCAGGGGGAAATGAATCTGTTATTGAAGAAACACAATTCCTCCTTGTTTCTGCACACTAGAGAGGGACCATATCTGTTCAGCTCTCAAATCTACGAATAAACAGTTTCTGGACTTGCCTTTCTACTTTTGTAAATAGAGAATGACGGTTCTGCTTTGAGAAAGTACTTCCCCGTGGAGCACAGCGCCTGCTCCTGTGAGGGTGTGCCAGCAAAAGAAGGATGGGAACACTCTCAGAAGAAGACTGGCGCAGAATCCCGTATTTTATTCATTTCCCCCTTTCTGCCAGCCCTTGTTGCTCAAGAACCCGACCAGGCAGTGGTTGATAATGGAGCCTGAAACTTAACTTTCACAAAACTAGAAAAATGTCGCTTTCTCCTGGCCCCCTAAGCTTCACCCTCTCTGAATCAGTAGGCTGAACATCTAGAGCAGGGGTAGTCAAACTGCGGCCCTCCAGATGTCCATGGACTAGTCCATGGACATCTGGAGGGCTGCAGTTTGACTATCCCTGATCTAGAGTTACTAAACTCCATGTGGGGGTTGGAGATGTCCTGTGACTTCCACTGGTCTTTAAGTGACAGAGATCAGTGCACCAGGAGGAGAAGAGGTTGTCCTTATGCCCTGCTTTTCTCTGGCCAAAGGAGTCTCAAAATGGCTTCCCTTCCTCTCCCCACAACAGACACCTTGTGAGGTAGGTGAGGCTGACAGAGTTGTGAGACTGGCCAAAGGTGCTTCAAACACCTTGGTGGTGGGTCAGCCGTTGGGTGGCCCACTGGGGCTGAGGCAGTGGCTGCCTTACCCCACGGGGCTGGTGTGGCTGCTGCCTTGGCCTCAGGGGTGGGGCAGCCAGTGCCTTGGCCACAGCGGGTCACGCAATGGCTGCCCAGGCCCTAGAGGCTGGAGCAACCATTGGCCGGGCCCTCAATCTTCTGGTATGCTTTGTGAGCGGGACAATGGATGTCACGTCCGTCTACATTTCCGTTTGATGAGGCACTCCAGAAGATGTGTCCCAACTTTATATGACAAATGGGATATTCCTACAAGTTTGAGGTGTCCTCACTATGAATCATCTTTAGCTCAGCACATGACCCCAATGGCACTAACTGGAGTAATCTTTTCTGGACATCATTTGCTACAGCTGAACTTTGGGCAGAGCAGAGAGAGTCACAAGCCAGGTCCTGCATGCAGGAAGTTCTACTGGGAAGCTCTCAATCTATGTTTGGCACATAGCTACTGGATCATGAACAGAGACCAGATGGAGTGTTGCTACATCAGGGATGCATCAATTAACGTTGTGATCTCAGCGCAACAAAACCGAGACGCTACTCTTCTGAACATGTACATTTTAATCCTATTGTTCTTACAAGCAGCTCATGACAACAGCCCACATTTTGTCCCCTCACAACTCCAGAAGGTAGCCTTTCTCAAATTTAACCACTGAGAAACCCCTGAAACATTCTTCAGGCTTTCAAGTGGCACAATGGTACAGAATGTAGTTGGGAAGCATCGCTGTGTACATGTCCACCCAGGGCCCCTCCCCTCCCCTCCTCATCCTCTCCAGGCCCATCATTAGCCATTTTGGGAAGGGGGGCAGGTCAACATGACCATATATGTTCATATCACCTGATAAATGTTTCAGGAATGTAAAAAATATATTAAAAATTTAATTGACTCTCACCCATTCAGGAAACCCTTCTAGGGCCATCAAGAAACCCCAGGGTTTCATGTGTGTGGAAGAACGGAGAATCAAACCAAACTTGCCTGATTGGAAGCAACCACTCTTGAACCATCAAGCTGATCTGGGGTTATGGACCATTGTATATAAAAACAGGCTGTCTGTTGCTGGAATTACCCTTCCTCCTGGGTAATCTGTGCATTGTTTAATGTGTCATGTTAATGCATCTGCTTTGCTTAAATGTTTTCACAGTTCTGCGTGTTTTCTTATTTCTGCAACCCAAACCCTATTGTGTCTTTATCAGATGTCCTATCCTGTTGATTGTATTAACTTGCATTATGTAATTGGCCCTGAGTTGCAGGGAGGAAGGAGGACATGATTTTTTTTTTAAAAAAACAAACAAATTAAATAAATAGAATAAGCAAAGTGATAACCCTTCAAGTCTATTGAAGTCCATAGGTTTCGGAAGGTGGAACTCATTGCAGGATTGCACTGTTAATTGTCTAAGCCAAGGGTAGTCAAACTGCGGCCCTCCAGGTGTCCATGGACTACAATTCCCAGGAGCCCCCTGCCAGCATTTGCTGGCAGGGGGCTCCTGGGAATTGTAGTCCATGGACATCTGGAGGGCCGCAGTTTGACTACCCCTGTTCTAAGCTGTTGGACTGGAATATAAGACCAGTTGGCAACCATACAACCCGCTTGGCGGGAGAACAGTCTACAAGTGTAATAAATCAGAAGGACACTTGTTGCCAGCAGTTGAAGTGACAACTCACCTCCAGACAAAAACAAACAACAACCCCCCCCCCAAAAAAAAACATTCTCATTACACAAGACCGAAAGACGGAATCGATAGCCAGTTCCCAAGGAGGCTTAGGGATGACCCTGAGGAGGCGTAAGAAGGTTTTGCAAATGCAGATGGAGTCCACGCGCCAAAAACCAAAACAGCAACGTTTGTTTCAGCTCTCCTTTCGAGCCCCGCGAAGCTAGACGGATAGACCGATCGATAGGCAGACAGGTTGGAACGGCATCCTTGGATTCCAGACCAGCGTTCTATTTTCAAAGCACTTAGACCTACTGCTGAATTGATAACAGATTAATGAGCTGCACCGGCTGGCATTCTGTTTGAAACGGCTGGGGGGGGGGGGAAAGATGTACGAGAGTTTGGGCTTGACAGCAAAGTGAACGCCCTCCATCACGCCGGCTTTCAGGAAGACCAAGTTGAAGGGTGTTCCGAGCCAGTCTCTGTCGGTAGAACGGGAGGGTCTGCGTTCGTCTCGGCACTCAGGCTACTGGCGATACGAAAATCGCGGAGTACTCGAAATGTTCAGCTTCGTCCTCACAAGTGGCTCTTTCAGGAGGAGCTGTTAGAAGAGTTCAGGCCATGCCGTTCCGTCGATAGTGGTCAAGATGCCTTAGAATTATCCCATCCAGGTTGGTGTCAGGTGTACAAGAAGCAGACAGGAAATGTAGAGCAGGGGTAGCCAACCTGTGGTCCTCCAGATGTTCATGGACTACAATTCCCACGAGCCCCTGCCAGCAAATGCTGGCAGGGGCTTGTGGGAATTGTAGTCCATGAACATCTGGAGGACCACAGGTTGACTACCCCTGATGTAGAGCACAGAAGTGGGAAAGATCTGGCACTGAGCTGTAGAAACCATCCCCTCTGCTCTCGTGCGGAAATCAAGGGCTGCTCTTCAGACACCGAGCTGAATGGAAGACGTGCGGGTATTGTCATGTTTCTGAAACCACAGAGGAACCACAAGAATGAGGAAAGGCTGAAAATGGTTTTAAGAGGAGCAGCAGCTAAACGGCAAGGACAACAAACTCTTGGGATGCTTTTACCCCGCTTGGATAATGTACTTTCGACGTGCTTTTAGTGATGTTTTGCAACAACCCGCTTGCAAGCCCACACTGAAGTGCACCAAACATGCATTACCTAAAGGGGTTGAAAGCAGTCCTGTTCTAGGACCAGCTAAAGGCATGTGACAGTCGGGCAAGTCCACAAATTACCATTTCTCCAATACGGTTAAATATAAAGGGGTGTCTCTAAATTATGAAGTCTTTCACTACAGACGCACAACCAGCAGTGTGCTCTACAGCAGTGGTCCCCAACCTTTTTATCACCGGAGACCACTCAACGCCGGGGACCACTCACCGGGGACCACTCAATGCCTTTTACTGAGGCCCGGTGGGGGGGGGGGTAGTTTACTCCTCTACTCTCAACCACTGCCCTAACACTCTCTGATCGCTATGGTAATGTTTAAACATCCCTTCAAAATAAGATACAGACACGCCACAACAATGAACATAAGGAAGATTTTATTTTCATGGAAATTTTAACTCATGACAATGACAAATCCATGGGAACCCTGAGCTTGTTTCTCTGCAACGAGATAGTCCCATCTGGGAGTGATGGGAGACAATGACACCCGATGTGTGTTGTAAAGGGCTGGTGGGGATGAAGTAAAGGGCTGGGGGGGGGAAGAAGGCGCCCTTCGCGGCCCACCTCCAATTAGTCGAAGGACCACATGTGGTCCGCAGCCCACAGGTTGGGGATCGCTGCTCTACAGGGCAGAATGTCAGACAGAAGCGTCCTGAGCTCAAGTACCCTCTTGGTTGGGGGACATTTGGGCTCTCACAGATCTGCCGGACTTGCCCTTCAGAGTGGTTGTAAGGACAGAATTGGGAGTGGGTAGGGACATGATCCTGATCACTGGCAAGATCCAAATTTAATAATGTCCTCATAAATAAATTGGAGGTGGGGGTCACTCCAACAGGATGTACTGAGGGAGGTGAAAGGAATATGGAACTCCAGTTATAATTGACATTAAGAAGATGACTGCTTTTTATATCCCATTTTTCGCTACCCAAATGAATCTCAAAGTGGCCTATAATGAAAAGAAATGCAGAACAAAATGGCCCATGAAGAAAAGATCCTGGTCTCAGAGGTGGCCCTGAATCCCTCCAGTTCAGCGTACAACAGCCAAGGTGAGTTTTTTCCCCAGAATGCCTTGGAACATCCTGGCTTTCGCAGTGACCTTGACTTCATCCTGTATAATAACCAGTCTCAAACATATTGCAAGGCATGTTATTAACTTATTGCTTAATGCTGGGCTGTAGACAGGTGATCTGATTTTGTTTTTTGCCGGCAAAAATACCGAGGGGAAATCTAGATGAATGGCCAAGAGAAACTTGGAAGATAATGAGCAAACTAAGTTACTTTAGACATCTATGGATGGCGAAATGTATTTTATAGACATTTTTTCTTGAAATATGGCAGACTTATAAGGTTTACCGGGACGAGATTGAACCGGCTGTGACTGTGCAACTGCACTCATCAACCACAGTGTACATCCAAAATTCTGTGGTTCGGTATTGTGATGGCGACTTCAGTAATTGTTGTATTAATTTTCTTTACATTGACTTAGTGCACAGAGCCAGCTTGGTTTAATGGTTAAAAGCAGAGCCAAGTTTGATTCCCCACTCCTCCACATGCAGTCAGCTGGGTGACCGTGGGGTGGTCACAGTCCTGTTGGAGCTCTCTCAAAGCAGTTCTGTCCAAGCTCTCATATCCCCACCTACTTCACAGGTTGTCTGTTGTGGGGAGAGGAAGGCAAGGCAAGGCAAGTGGGGTATAAAAACCAACACTTCTTATGGTGTGTGGTTTCCTGTGTAACTTTTCCACAGGGTTGGTGGGAAGGGTGGCCTATCGGTAGTCAAGTTGAGTGGACTGTAAGCCACCGAAACTCCTTCAGAGAATGAAAAGCAGGGTATAAATTCCAACTTTTCTTCTTCTGTAAACTTAGGCAAAATGTGAGTAGGTGGACAGGAAGCATTGTGTCAGTGCTTGTCCGGGAGAAGGAGGCAATTGCCAGTTTGGGCTCAGGTAGGAAATTTCCTTCAGGTCAGATTGACCAAGGATTCTGGTTCTCTTGGCTGGGGGGGCATCATTTGAACCTGAAATTGGGGACACTGTGGCTGGGCAAGTAGTTGTGAGCTTCCTGCACTGTGCAGGGGGTTAGACTAAAGGTCCCTGGAGGCTTCTACCAGTTCCATGATTTAATAATTCTTCTCCTCCTTCTTCTTCTTCTCCTCCTTCATCCTCCCTGTCCCCAGCCTGGTGGGACGCTCTGGCTGAAAAGATCAGGTCCCAAAGAGATCTTAATTCTAGAGGGCCTGCAAAACTGAGCTTCTTCACCAGGCTTATGATTGAGACCCGTCAATAACACAGGGTTTCTCGACCAGGGTTTCATAAAACCCTGGGGTTTCTTGACAGCCCTGGGTTTCTTGACAGCCCTGGAAGGGTTTTCCAAATGGGTGGGAGGTAATGAATTTTTAATATATTTCACATTTGTTAAACATTTATCAGGTGATCTGACCATATATGGTCATGTCAACAGGCTCCCCCCCCCCCCCAAATGACCAGTGATGGGCCCGGAGGGGACGGGAAGGGCTCTAGGTGGGAATGTGCACAGCTATGGTTCCCAACCATATTCTGTACGATCACCCCACTTCTGGGGCTTCTCGAAGCCTGAAAAATGTGTTAGAGGTTTCTCAATGGTGAAAAAGTTGAGAAAGGCTCCCATAATACAATGTGATGCTGGCCTCTCTACTTGAAACATCCACTGACAGGAAACCCTCCAAACACTGATCAATCCCCACAGGGAGATGAATATAAAAAAATGGGTTTTATAACGGATTTGCTGTTTTATTGTTTTATTACTTACGATGTATTGTTTTAAAGTGTTATTAACAGCCCTGAGCTAACAGGGACGGGGCGGTATACAAATAAAATATTGATTTATTTCAGTCCATTGAATGTAATCTTATTTGCCCTATATGCTACTATAAACTGTATAGCTAAAAGAAATAATGGATTACACAATATTATGTTGATTGGGGGGGGGCATGCATAAGGACTATCTGGCGACTCTAATTTCAACAAATAAGGGGTCCCACTGTACTGACCCTAATCTGTTCTCCTCCCCCCTCCCTGTTCAGAGCAGCTGGACTTCAATGACCATTTATGCACTGGAGGTTTCATGCCAGGCTGCAGTCTGGAGTTTTAATCATGGCAGGTTGCCCCACCTCTTCCTGTACCCACACGGGGGAGCATTTGGCCTGGTGTGCCTCACCTGCCTCTGATTTCTGCTCCTGCATGGGAGCTGGGGCAGTGAAGTTCCCAGTGCGTAAACGGTCAATGGGAGTTGCATCCCATTGAGCTCACTTTACTTTTCAGGAGCCAAGCCTAAGAATCCTGAAAGTTTATTAAAAGTCTTTGCGAGAACATTTCTCTAGTCTAGACAAAAAAATGATTTGCTGGTTCTCTCAGAAGCCCAAAGACATCAGCTGTCATCCCCCTGTAGTGATGAAAGGGGTTTTTGAAATACAGCCTGATAATACAGCCAGACAGCGAAGGCAGGGGGAAAGCAATTTAGAACAGGAATTGGAATCCTCTAAAAAAAAAAAAACACCCTGGTTTTGTGTCACAGAACTAGAGCAGAGACAGTGCATGCAAAAATTTTTATTAACTGAGAGCACAGCGGGACGATTAGATTCTGCTTGTGCTAATTGCTGGAAGGACATGGGATAACAACCATCATGTATGTCTTTTATTTTATTTATTAGAAATTAAGCCCGCTGTACAAAAAATACAGCAGGTGGGTGGATGGATAGAAGGAAGGAAGGAAGGAAGACAAAAAGAGAGCAAGTGAGAGGGAGATAAAGAGGCAGAAAGGAGAGAGAGAAATTGAGGAAGGAAGGAAGGAAGGAAGGAAGGAAGGAAGGAAGGAAGGAAGGAAGGAAGGAAGGAAGGAAGGAAGGAAGGCAGGCAGGCAGGCAGGCAGGCAGGCAGATAGGTAGGTGCCATGAAAGGGGATGGGGCAGGGGTGGAAGGAAGGGGGGGAAAGGGTCCACTGGGGGGGGTCGGGGGCGAGTTGTGAGGGGGGGGCGGGGGAAGAGTTGGAGGTTGAGAAGGTTGGGTGGCTGGGTGTTTGGGGGCGGGGAATTGGCGGCAGCGGAGCGCCCGGTTGACTGGCGGGGGGGCGGGGGAAGAGGGCAGGGTCAAGAAAGGTGGGTGCCTAACGCATAAGGACTATCTGGCAACTCTAATTTCAACAAATAGGGGGTCCCAATCTACTGCCCCTAATCTGTTCTCCTCTCCCCTCCCTGTAATGGTGGCTGTTGGCCGAAGGCGGCGCAGCTTAGGAGGTCAGCAGATCGGGAGGCACTTCACGCCTCCTGACTGGTCAGTCCAGGGGCAAAGGGCCAATCATTGCCCCCCCCATTCCGGACCGAGCCCTCCCCCACACCCCTTACTGCTTTATTTATACTGCTCCCGCAGAACGGTATAAAAATTTATATGTATCTAGATTATTTGTGAAGATCCCTCTTATGCCACCCTACCTTTGGTTTGTAATGGTGGTTTTCAAAGTGTGTTTCATCCACCCTAAAGCCCCTTGGGGGGGGGGTCCTCAGTGAGAAAAGCAGGAATGAGAGACTGGCTTCTTGAGCAATACAGTTTCCACCGGTTTTGTCCTTTGCATGCCATGCATGGCAGCAAGGAGTGTTCAGCTCATTCTAGAGCAAATTCTCAGCATTCGTGGTGCAACAGGAAGGTCCAATACTAGTAACAGTCATTGTAGTAGTAGTAGTAGTAGTAGTAGTAGTAGTAGTAGTAGTAGTAGTAGTAGTAGTAGTAGTAGTAGTAAGAAGAAATAGAGGTTGGTTTATTGACATTACAATCACAAGAGACAGCAGAATAGTAAAGGAAGAACAGGAGAAGACTGCAAATACCAAAACATATGAATAGAGTTAGAGCATCTCAGGGAGAAAAAGGTTATCATCATGCCTGTTATTGGAGACCTTTGAGCAGTGGAGAACCTTTCCCACAAAGAAAATGGCTGCTTTGGAGGATGGAATCATCCCATGACATTGTACTTTGCTGAGGTCCCTCCCTTCTCCAAACTCCATCTTACCCAGTCTCTCCATCCCCCAGATCTTCAGGAATTTCCCTACCGAGCAACCCTGTATTTATTTAGTGAAAACATTTTTAGCTGCTTTTCTTCCTTACGGATCTCAAGGTGGCTTGCAATACAGAAGAAACACCTAAAATAAAAGAGATAAAATCCATTTAAAGTCACAATTTAACTTGATCAAATCCGGTTCTCAGAAGCTAGGAAGTGTGAACAACATCAAGGCATAATAGCCACGAGAGATACCTAAAGAGGGTTTATGCCGTATCTGGGAATAATGGGCATTTAGGATTTATATGGGCAAAATTGACTCTTCTTATTTGATTCTTCTTATATATTTGCATTTTATGAATGAAAAAAAATACTTGTTTAAAAGGAATGTACACACGCACTCACACACATTCGCGCCTGCAAATTGCAAACTCTGTATTTCAGAACAATTTTTCTTCCAGTTGTAAACATGGCACATGAACATCAACATTCTCAGGAAACATATTAATTGTTTAAATGATCCTTGACAAAAAAGATAAATGACAATGCTTGAAATAAGGATCAAAGGCCCTGGAAAAGTGAAGGGTACATTAGATTTCAGATGTAATTACATATTCCAAATCATTTAAACTCCCTCTTAAAAAAAAAAAATCCAAAAGCTGCTGAAAAAACACTCAAATACTAGCAAACCTGATGGCTCCATACTGATCAACAGGACAGCCAAATGGGCCACCCACTAAGAAGCTGAAAGTCTAAGCATAGCTCTGCATTTCTAAGGCTATTGAGGTTGACTGATAGGTTTAGAATCACATATTTTTTGTTTAGGATCAACAGTAAGGAGGTCTGCTTTTGCAAGGACTCTCAGGATAGGTAGACAAATGTTTGCTTAGAATAATAGAATCATAGATTTGGAAGGGATGTCCTAGGTCATCTAGTCCAACCCCCTGCACTATTTATTGTTTTATTGTTTTTATATATTCCTTGTTATATGTTTTATATGTTGTCAGCTGCTGCAAGGTCAGGGGCAGCGGCCTCTAAGTTTGAAAAATAAATAAATAAATAATAAATTTTAGGATGCCACCCGGGGCCAACGGGACGTCTGAAAATGAGTTCAATTGCATTACTAGTCACAGCACTCATCAACGTGAGTTATTTCTCTCCTCGGGCCTCCCTTTCTCTCCTTTGACAGATTTGTGCTCCAAAGGGACAGCGCGTTCCACTCGGCTGAGAGCGAAAGAAGTCACTTCCTTGTAGCTGGTACCGCTATATTAGGCTGCAGTTGGGGGGCCCTCAGGAGTTGCTTGATTGCATGTTGGAAGGAACAGCTCCCCTCGGTGGGCACTGGGCCAATTAGCTCTATAGGAAGACGGATGGCTTCACAGGGCACATTTGTCTAAGTCGAAGGGTGCCTAGTTATAGCAGCAAGGATTGGGATGCCTTCTCCGGCTTTTGAAGGGCACATCTAGATTGGCGATCAAGGCACACGCAGCCTGTGAACTTGAAGCCAACCTGTAAGTTCCTCATGTTGACATTCCCATGTAAGAACAGAAGCGGGGGAAAAAGATATCACAATTCATGCAGGGCTTTCTCCTAACCCTGGCCCAGTCATTAGACTAGCTGCTAGCAGAGAGAGCCAACACGGTGTAGTGGTTAAGAGAGTCAGCTTCTAATCTGGAGAGCTGGGTTTGGCTCACCGCCCCTACACATGCAGCCAGCCAGGTGACCTTGGGCTCGTCACAGCCCTGATAGTGCTGTTCTGAACAGGCGGTCCTGTCAGAGCTCTCTCAGCCTCACTGACCTCACAGAGTGTCTGTTGTGGGGAGAGGAAGGGAAGGCGATTGTCAGCTACTTTGAGATTTATTGGGGCAGTGAAAAGTGGGGTATAAAAACAACTCTTCTTCTTCTTCTTCTTCTTCTTCTTCTTCTTCTTCTTCTTCTTCTTCTTCTTCTTCTTCATACTGGTGGCCCAGCCTATTCTCCAGGAGAGAGATTTCTGGATAAAATAAGAACTTCTCTGGAGGTCTGATGTGAAGGATATTAATTGGTAGACTTGTGGTAAAAGTCTTAATATCCTGCAATTTAGCAGAGTGCCTGGATGGGCTGGTGAGTACAGTATGCTGCTGAGCTCATGTGGTCAGAAAACAACAAATGAAGTAAAACATATGTTCTGGTAGTTCTACTTCGCTAATATAAGAACTATTAATAAACTTAATAGTGCACAAAAAAGGTAAACAGAAGACGACTTTTCTAATCTAAACAGTTGGATGGAGAGAGATGCTGCAAACATCTCTGCGTCCGTCATGTTGCAGGCTGGAAGGATGGAGGAGAAGGGAGAGGAGGAAACAGGAAACAGGAACTTAACCCTCTAGAGAGAGGTCAGCGAGATCAGAAAGGAGAGTAGTCAGTGTTCCTCTCTATCTATGGTGAAGAGAGTTCCCATTTGCAGGTGGAGGCAAAGAGGCATTGCTTTGAAGAGCGTCATTTCTAACATGATGTTCCACACCACTAGGATGGAAAGCATTGTGGTGACCCCCAACCATAAAATTATGCTTCTTTCACAGAAATTAAACCAAAACTGACCAATGGCGTGAAGATCCATTGTTCATGACTGCATATAAACTGTTTTTATTCTGGGGTTTCTCAGTTGAGTTCTGCTTCTTGTCCCACCATGCCCACCTCGCTCTTCTCCGCTGCTCCAGACAGATAAACGCTCTCTCTCAATCTACCCCACATGGCTGTTGTATGGATGGCGCCCCCCCTGGCCAAGCTGCTTGCCCTGCTGCGACCCCTGTGAAAGGGTCGTTGGACCCCCAAAGGGGTCCTGACCCCTGGTTGAGAACCACTGATCTAAGTGGAGGTCTGTTTCAAACACCCAGAAGCTGAATAGCCCAGTAAGTGTAGAAATTGAGACATATTCTCAGGAATGAGAGTTCTGCATCCTCAGAAAATGTCCACCCACGTGGGTGGATTAAGTGCTGCCAAGTCACTTCTGACTCATGGTGGTCCTATGAATGAATGACCTTCACTACATCTTCTTGTTAGTGGCCGCACTCAGGTCTTGCAGATAGAGCACCATGGCTTCCTTGATTGAGTCCATCCATCTCATGCTAGGTCTTCCCCTTTTCCTGCTGCCTTCCACTTTTCCTAGCAGTGTTGTCTTTCCCAGTGACTCTCATCTTCTCAGAATGTGACCAAAGTATGCAACCTCAATCGAGTCATTTTAGCTTCCAGGGGGACTTCAGGGTTGATTTGGTTGGGAACCCACTGATTTGTCTGGTTGGCAGCCCACAGTATCTGTAAAGCTTCAGAGGAATCTGTTTCCTTTGTGTCAGATGTCTTCATTGTCCAAGTGAATTCTCTTGATTTTGGTGGCCAGAAGCATATCCTTACACTGAAGAATCTTTTCTAGCTCCTTCATGGCTGCTGCAATTAGCCAATGGACGATCAGATCCCAACTGAAATTGAAACTGACCAATAGCGTTCACTGGCGGGAAGATCCTATTGTCTGTGCATGTACATAAGTTGGGTTGTTCTGAGGGGATGATGGTTCAGTTCATTTCTTCTTGTAACATGCTGGGGTCACAATCAAGAGCTCAAATCACGTCAAGTATCCATGTCCATTTCTGAACCCATGGATTTAATAGCCGTCTTTCCCGGTGTCAACTTTCTTCTAATTTCTTGGTTGGAGTCTCCCTTTTGGTTGATAGCTCCTGCCAGTCAAAGGAGACCGTTCTCACCTTGATAGACCAATGGCCTAACTCAGCATCAACTCATTTCATGTGCTCACATGGGAAGATTGTTTGTATCTCTTGTTGATTACCTGCCCTTGTCTCTGTAGGCCTGTCTCCCAGTTTGAGACCCGTTGTTGTAGCCCGCATGAAGGTTATTCAACAGCATCCATAAAACCGTGTTCCTGACATCCTGATTTACATTTCTGACTTACTGGTTCCCTCTTTTGTTGGGAGGGGAATGAAAAAAAAAGGAGATGACAGATGTGATTATAAAATAAATTCCTTCTCTCCCAGGGTGCAGAGAGATAAGCTTCTAATTTGTATCACAATAGTATGTCTTGGAGTTGGCCGACGGGAATAATGGATTCCGTTGGCTCTGACCAATCTTCCAGTTCTTCATCACCCGGTAGCAACGCTGGATCTTTAAATTATTTAAATTACCTCCCTATCTTCGTGGCATTCCGCTAGAAGAATTGCAGAACGGCGGTGCTTACTCCTTGGAATGTGGCATATATTAGGCTGTTGCAGAAAAATAGCTACTCCCGAAATGGAGTTCTCTGTCACCACTCTGGTAATTAATTTGCTCACTAAATGTCGGCCCAGAGGCATACACAATTAAGTACTTCTGACTGAGAGGAAAAAAGAGGCACGGAAATGGCTGAGATGAAAGGGGAGGCTCTTTGAAACCTGACTGAGCTGTCTTGGAAGGGCAGCTCGAAGGGTGATGCCCACCAAGAGTGGAGTGAAACGGCCAATTTCTAGAGAAACACCCTTGTCCGCCTTCGCAACGAAATTTCAAGCTCCGCAGTTTGATCCCCGAAACAGTATTCTTCGTACTGTTGAGTCACTGATGCCATATCTGAATCTTAAAATGGAAATTCTGTACTTAAGCTAGAAGGCTACCATCTGGGAACAGTATAAATGAAGCAAATCTGCAGAATTCATCGGGGCTTGTGGGATCCATTTTGCAATGTGTGCCATTTTGCGGGATTAAATTTGATTTCGCTAGTCATGGGTGAGGCAAGGAGCCACACATGACATTGGAATCTCAGCCTCATGCTACTGGAAATGTTATTCAGCCATAGGGTCGCCAACCTCCAGATAGGGGCTTGAGATCTGCTATTCCAGCTGATTTCAAGACGGCAGAGATCACACCTGGAGAAAATGGCCACTTTGGATGGTGGACTCTATGACATTATACCCCATTGAGATCTCTCCCTTCCTCAAACCCTGTCTATCTCATGCGCCACCCTCCCAACTCTCCAGGTATTTCCTAACCCAAAGCTGGAAACCCTATTCAGTCATTGTTCTGGCTGTTGAGGCTTCAAGATGCTGATTACCAAGTATCAACCATGAGGTCTAGGACCTTGGGTAAACAAAACAAACAAGTAAACAAATCCCCATCCTTTTATACATTTAAGACTAATGTATAATTGGACCTTTGGTTTATTTTGTTTAACTCACTTACCCCTTTGCAATTTCTTTTCTTTAAAAACCCTGACATTTTTAAATACCAAGGACACCAAAATTGCCCAGTCCTAATTTAGCAGTTTTTCTGTGAAGAACTGTATGATACACACAACCTTCAACTATAGTTCAAATTTAGCCTTGAGGACTTTTGCAATATATATTACTCCGTTTTATTGTATGCAGTCTATTATTTTCAGCGTTCTCCTCTCTGACTTTGTGATACAATTTTCTTGCATGGCTGATGGGATGATCCTGCAGTTCCTGGATTGTTCCAGTGGTGTGATCTGCCTCAAGTTACCTTGAGAGGTGAACTTATCAATGAAGTACATTAAAGGTAAACAGACAAAATGAATAAGTAAACAAAAAATATGGAAATCAATAAAATGTTGTCAGGATGGATTCCCGATCAGAGAAGTCTTCTCGACCTTCTAGTCCAACCTCCTGCTCAAGCATCCCTGAGAAAAAGCTGCCCAGGTAAACATCCGGAAGAAATTCCTAACAGAGCAGTTTCTCAGTGGAACTGGCTTCCTCGGGAGGTGGTGGGTTCTCCATCTTTGGAAATTTTTTAACAGAGGCTAGATAGCCATCTGACAGAGAGGCTGATTTTATGAAGGCTCAAGAGTGTGGCAGGTTCCAGTAGGTGAGCGATTGGGATGTGAGTGTCCTGCATAGTGCAGGGGGTTGGACTAGATGGCCCATGAGGCCTCTTCCAACTCTATTAGTCTATGAATATATGATTCTAGGTATTTGTAGAACAAACGGTTCTCTAGGACTGACATCGCGCACACTACATAACGCACTTTCAGTGCACTTTGTAGCCAAATTTGATGGTGTAAAATGGCAAAATCCCTTTGCAAATGGTTGCTGGATTGAAAGGGCATTATTTAGCAGGTGTGAAAGCACCATGAATTGGCATGAGGTTTGTTTTTTGATGCAAATCTGGCAATTGGGGAATGATCCACAACACTCCACAACTTTTTGATGGTTAACTCTCAGGGCTGCCACCTCTGGGTTGGGAAATACCTGAAGATTTTGGAGGTAGGAGTCTGAATACAGCAGGGTTTGGGAAGGGGAGAAGGGCCATTTTATCCATGTAGCATATGCTATGGGCCTCACGCTTCCAGGGACCCCACATAGTGCCTTCCCTCCACAGATCAGGACCATATCCTTTCTCTTCCCGCCTTTCCCCTCTTTGAGGATACTCAGAGTGATACCCCTTTCCACTGGGGGGCTTCTGTCTCCAGCCTGGCTGCCCCCACTGCAATTGTTTTCTGCTAGGGCCCCACACATCCTTGAACTGGTTCTACTGAAACAGGCCTCGCAAATCCGTAAATCATTCCTGGAGGAGAGTGACTTCAGTGGTGCATAATACCATAAAGTCCACCTTCTGAAGTGGCCATTTTCTCCAAGTGGACTGATCTCTGTTGCCTGGAAATCCATTGTGATCCCAGAAGATCTCCAGTGCCCACCTGAAGATGGGCAAGCCTATTCACTCAGAGTAGCACTAAGACAAAGGTGTCATTTCAGAATCACTGCCCGTAGCTTCCTCCTGTTCTCCAGCATGATGGGAAAGCCCAGCGAATCCCGCACACCATGCTCAGAAAAAGCACATCATGTGGAATCTCTCTCCAAAGCCATGGGCATACTGCAGTATGGTGTTGTGGTGATGAGTCTGGAGAACCGGATTTGATTCCCCACTCCTCTTCCAATTGAAGCCCACTGGGTGACCTTGGGACAGTCACGGTTCCCTCAAAATTATCTCAGCTCCACCAATTAAGCAGCATTCAAGTTAGAAATGTCATGATTAGCAACCTGTTGACTAAAACCTCTTCCAATTTCTCCTAGATCAGACTACAATCTGAGTATTTTATAGGAGGCGGGGAATGACGGATAGGTGGGGCCCCTTAGGTGTTAAACGTATCATCTGTCCCAGCCAAAAGCCTTCGATATAAAGAAACATTTTTGGCTTCTCGTAGAAATACACCCAAAAGCAAACGAAACCAGTAGGCAAAAAGTGGTATCTTCTTGAGATTTATTAAATGCAGTCCTAGGTTATTTAAATAATTTTGCAACCAGAACAGGGTCCCGGATATTCAATCCCGCTTTCTGTTACTTCTTCAGGGGCTACAATTGTAGTCTTAATATAAAGATTTAACATCACCAGTATTAATTTCAACTTTAAAGAGAGCCAGTTTGGTGTAGTGGTTAGGAATGCAGACTTCTAATCTGGCATGCCAGGTTCGATTCTGCGCTCCCCCACGTGCAGCCAGCTGGGTGACCTTGGGCTCGCCACAGCACTGATAAAACTGTTCTGACTGAGCAGTGATATCAGGGCTCTCTCAGCCTCACCCACCTCCCAGGGTGTCTGTTGTGGGGAGAGGAAAGGGAAGGAGACCATGAGCTGCTTTGAGACTCCTTCGGGTAGAGAAAAGCGTCATATAAGAACCAACTCTTCTTCTTCTTCTTCTAAAGCATATTACATTGACAATAGCTCTTCAGTAAAGGGGTCACTTATTCAATTGTGCCCAACCTGTTTGTCACCCACTTCACATTTAAAGCACACCCTGACCCAGGCAGAACTGTGCCAAGCGACTCAGGGCCTGGATATGTTCTAGGAGCATCTTTCCACCAGGTGGGGTCCAGGCCGTAAAAATTTGTACCAGAAAGTATCTTGTTTTAGTTAGAAAATGCGGAGGGGGAGAAGAACCTTAATACAGAACGGCAGGGAAGAACCAATAAGGAGGAAGGAATATATAATTAGGATTGAGCACCATGACTGAAAGGGTGAACATGAAACGAACGACGGAAATAAACCGGGAGCCTTATTAAATGTCTCTGCGGTGACGTTTTTGAAGAGCTGACCTGCATGTCCCCTGAGGATTTACTCTGCATCCAGCCAGTATAAGCCATGCCACTTAATTGCTCTATCAGTTTTGTCGCTAGACTATTACAAGGCAGGGTTTTAAAATTATTATTTGAGAAAGACTCTCTTTTTATAGCTGCTAATGGGTTGACCTCTTTCAGTGAGGAACAAGGGGAAAAATATATATAAAAAAAGAATGCACATTTTTTTGGTGGGTAAATCTCAAACTATCTGGATTAACGTTTCCGCCCTGATTGAGTTTTCTTGTGTTTCCAGTCCTCCAACAGTACTTCAAAGGCTTAAAAGAAATAAGCACTGCTACAAAATCCATGACTGTGATGATCCCTAAAGCAGACAGATAATATAAACTCTTAAGGACCAAGGACCGTCTTGCTGGATTGAGCTTCTAGTGTAGCACTTGGATTCTAATACTGGATAAAGGGTGTTTCATAGAATCATAGAATCATAGAGTTGGAAGGGGCCATACAGGCCATCTAGTCCAACCCCCTGCTCAACGCAGGATCAGCCCTAAGCATCCTAAAGCACCCAAGAAAAGTGTGTATCCAACCTTTGCTTGAAGACTGCCAGTGAGGGGGAGCTCACCACCTCCTTAGGCAGCCTATTCCACTGCTGAACTACTCTGACTGTGAAATGTTTTTCCTGATATCTAGCCTATATCGTTGTACTTGTAGTTTAAACCCATTACTGCGTGTCCTTTCCTCTGCAGCCAATGGGAACAGCATCCTGCCCTCCTCCAAGTGACAACCTTTCAAATACTTAAAGAGGGCTCTCATGTCCCCTCTCTTCATGGGAAAGGAGGGGCATAGTGTAGTCCAGAGGTGGCCAAACTGTGGCTCAACAGAGGTCCAGCAAGGCAGGGGCTCAGGATAAATATAGACTGTGATCATCTGAAGAGACAGAGCTTGGCCACCCCTCGTACAGTCTGATCTTGGCAGATCTCAGAAGCTAAGAGAGCCAGTGTGGTGTAGTCGTTAAGAGCGGCAGCTTCTAATCTGGCAAGCCGGGTTTGATTCCCTGCTCCTCCACATGCAGCCAGCTGGGTGACCTTGGGTTCATCACAACCCTGAGAAAGCTGTTCTGACCAAGAGGTCTTCTCAGAGCTCTCTCAGCCTCACCTCCCTCAGAGGGTTTCTGTTGTAGGGAAAGGAAGGGAAGGCGATTGGAAGCTGCTTTGAGACTCCTCCAGGCAGTGAAAAGCAGGGCATAAAAATCAACTCTTCGTCTTCTAGGGTAAATACTTGTATGGGACACGAGATCGCCCAGAAAGACTGCATGGAAAGGCACTGGCAAAACACTTCTTCTCACTTGGCTTGAAAGCCTCTTGTTGGCATCACCGTAGAGCAGTTGAAACTTGATGGCACAGACGCACATAGAAAGATGATCTGTTTTGGCACTCCAGTTGCTCATGAGGGGAGCCTGTACTACACGTCACCTTGATCTGTATGGTTGCTCTTCTGTCATGCTAATTCAATGCAAATATTACCTCCTGCTTTGGGATCCATGAACACCAATCCTAAAATTCCAGTGTTTCCTTCTCATAGAATCATGGAATCATAGAGTTGGAAGGGACCTCCTGGGTCATCTAGTCCAACCCCCTGCACTATGCAGGACACTCACAACCCCATCGCTCATCCACTGTCACCTGCCACCCCCTTGAGCCTTCACAGAATCAGCCTCTCCGTCAGATGGCTCTGTTTAAAAATCTCCAAAGACGGAGAACCCACCACGTCCCGAGGAAGCCAGTTCCACTGAGAAACCGCTCTGAGGAAATGCCTCTGCCAGTTAGGAATGCTGTCAGTTAGTTTAGTGCTTCTTCCACTCGATGTTTAGTCTTTGGTCCTTGTATTTGCCATCCCACCTTAGATTGTAGGTGTGAAGGCCTGCACTTCCTGCCTTACCTCCTCCTAGGAGGAGCCTAGGAGCCTATCAAAGAGGCTGGATGCCAGGACTCTCCGGTTGGTCAACATGAACAATTCATGCCTACACTGCTTGGTGCAGGGAGGAGCTGTGGGTACTGGATAGATAATGGGTGGAGCTTGTTTTGCGTCTTCAGTCTTAGCAAAGTCCCTTTGTTTTCTCTTCAATAAAGCGCTTTCTTTTCTGAATGAAACCTGATCATTGGGAGCATACAGAGAGTCTCACATCATGACCCTGGGATTTTTGGAGGTCTCCCATCTTGTGAAGGGCCAAGCCTGATTCGTTTATGAGATCTGATGAGATTGAACTAGCCTGGGCCATCCAAGCCTGAGGAATATGTATGAACTGTATCACCCTAAGTGGAATTACCCACTTCAAACCCTATTAGGGGCAAAGAAGGAAGAGGGCAGATCAGAAAGTGCGTCTATGTATTCTGGCCAGGACGCAACTTAACATCGCAACCCTGGCCAGAAAATTGGAGGTGATCCTGGATGCCTCACTTTCCATGGAGGCCCAGGTCACAAGGGTAGCCCACCAGGCATTTTATCATCTATGCCAGGTGAGTCGGCTAGTGCCCTACCTGTCTTCAGAACACCTGGCCATGGTTATTTATGTTCTCCTCCATAACTGACTTCTATAACTCGCTCTATGCTGGCTTGTCTTTGTCTCTGTCCTGGATATTGCAGCTGGTACAGAATTTAGCTGCTAGGTTCCTCACAGGAACATCCTGGAGGGCCCATATCCAGCCTGTGCTGAGGCAGCTGCATTGGTTGCCAGTTGTGGCTTGGATCAGGTTCAAGGTTCTGGTTCTGACCTTTAAGGCCCTTTGCAATCTGGGACCCACATATCTGAGGGACCGCCTGTTGCCCTATGCCCCCGTCAGAGTTTTACTCTCTTTGGGCACTAACTTGTTGGTGGCACCTGGACCCCAGGAAGTTCACCTGGCCACAACCAGGGCAAGATCCCTTTTGGTCCTGGCCCCAACCTGGCGGAATGAGCTTCTGGAAGAGCTGAGGCCCTGTGGGAGCTCCCTGCATTCCGCAGGGCCTGCAAAATGGCGCTCTTCCGCCAGATCTTGAGTTGAGTTCAGGGCATGGAAGGTCAGACTGGCCCCTCCAGGTTAGACTGCAACTGAGCCAAGCTATCACCTGGTGGTGGATTGCCAGCGCCCGTAGATTACACTCATGAAGCACAGTGGGGCAGCTAGTTGATTTGGGGGTGGGAGGATAGGTTATTGCTGCCAGGAAGCATAATTTTAATGGGGAGATCAATGATATTATGTTATTTTATTGTTTTATTGTTATGTAACCCGCCGCAAGACGGCTTTGCCGACAGCAGTGGGTAATGAATCTAATACAAATACCAATGCTAATAATAATTAACTTCAATGGATTTAGAAAGGTGTCACTCTGCTTAGGATTGCTGTGTCTTTCCGAAATTCTTTTCCCAGCATGGAAACAACCCCAAGAGGCCCTGTAGTGGAGCTATTAAGCCTCTATCTAAATAGACTCCTGCTTCCGAATAAAGGCCCTTTAGGAATGGAGTGTGATTATCTGAGAGGTATGGGCACTTCCCTGAACAAACACTCCGCGGTGTTAGTATGAATTACATTAACATCTGATGGCACTCTATGGATCTATCGCTTTGATAAAAATAAACTAAAACGATCCTTGTTTCTCCAGTACTTCGAATGATGGATTAAAAGCTTAACATGAGCACAAAATATCCTGCCGTGTTCTCAACTACATGGGGGGAGCCATTAGAAACTGTACCTATTTCCAACCTCTGACTGAAGACATGGAGTTAAAGAACAGGAACTCTATGGCCCTGTCCTGCAAGGCCTTCAAAATGGAGGTCTTCCACCAAGCATTTGGTTGGGGTTGGTGACCCCTCCCCCTGACAAAGGCACTCCCACTGAAATACCTTAAGCTGGAATAGATCTTCCAGTCTCTAAGAAATAACGTCTGTAACGGCTGGGACAAGAGCCTCTTGTGGCGCAGAGTGGTAAGGCAGCTGTCTGAAAGCTTTGCCCATGAGGTTGGGAGTTCGATCCCAGCAGCCGGCTCAAGGTCGACTCAGCCTTCCATCCTTCCGAGGTCGGTAAAATGAGTACCCAGCTTGCTGGGGGGTAAACGGTAATGACTGGGGAAGGCACTGGCAAACCACCCCGTATTGAGTCTGCCATGAAAACGCTAGAGGGCGTCACCCCAAGGGTCAGACATGACTTGGTGCTTGCACAGGGGATACCTTTACCTTTACCTTTAACGGCTGGGACAGAGCAGAAGTGATGTCATCAAGTTACCAGTGATGCTGGGACGCTCTGGCATTTGGGCAAAAACTCTATGGCAAAATTTATTTTCACCATATATTTCTTCCACAGATACCAGAGCATTCAGCGTGTGCCGGAAGTGACATCACCACATGGTGACCCAGGCTGATGCCTAGTTTTCCTGCTGGTAAGTCCCCCGTCCGGCAGCTGATTGGCATGGGAGTGAGGTTCCTAAAGTCGGGGATCCCCCTACCACTGGGGAGGGGGGACTGGCAACCTTAAACAAGACGGAATTGGTTCCTGATTCTGCAGTGCTGGAAGCATGCAGCTCTAGATCTCATCACCCCTTCTTGTTCTTGGATTATCAGACATGCTGTGAAGGTATAAGAGCATGGGATCCTAATGAAATTCAGTTGCAAGAAATCCTCCCCTTTCTCTCTCTTTTTTTTGTCCTGAATGCAAACACGGCATCCCCCTGCAATTTCTGAAGTGTGCTTTATGTTTCATCCTTGTGGCACATCAGGGAGGGGTGGCAGGAAAACGCAGAGACTGCAAAATGCAGAAAGCTGAAGGTGTTTTTTAAAGAGGAAAGCTAGAGCAGCTGGACCCCAGGGTGGCCGTGGCAGGTTGAGTTACCTGCCTTTGATTCAAGCTGGTGCCCTTAGTGGTTATTAGCATTGCCATAATATCAATTTATTTTTAAGAGGAGCCGTTTCTTTCTTTCTTTCTTTCTTTCATTTTTTTTTAAAGCCTCTTTTAAATTGAATCTGTGTGTTTACTACCAGAGGAGCAATGTTGACTATACAGTATAAAATTTTAATATTTTCGGCAGGCGAGTGATCCATCTTGTCTAGACGCTGGAGAAATTGTCAGACGCAAAATGATTTTAAATGCTAAAGCAAACAACGCTGAAGTCACCTCCCCCTCCTCCCCCCCCCCCCTACCTGACTGCAAAGGGTGTCGCTGCTCTTGAATCTGCAGTCAAACATCACATCACCGGAGAAGCTACCTACAAGGATAGCTGGCACAGCATCGCATTCCAAAGCGACATTCGACTGCTTCTCCCCCCCCCCAAAAAAAACCCCAGACCACCGTGCTTTCTACAGATCAATAAAAACAAAGTCCTTTCATTTACTGCTGTTGTCAGAGTTACGGTTTGATCAGCGCTGAAACACGGGGAACGCAAGAAGTTTCCTGATACTGAATCAGATACTTCCGAATGCTGAATCCGATATTTGGTCTATCAAAGTATTGTCTACTCCAAGGGGAGTCAAACTGCAGCCCTCCAGATTCCCATGGACTACAATTCCCATGAGCCACTGCCATCATTCAATGGAGTGAATATAGGGTTGCCAACTTCCAGGTCGAATATGAAGATCTCTAATTTATAGTTGATCGCCAGACAACAGAGATGACTTCCCCTGAAGAAAATGGCTGCTTTGGAGGCTGAGCTCTATGGCAGGAGTGGCCAAACTATGTCACTCTGGATGTCCATGGACTTCAGTTCCCATGAGCCCCTCCCAGAAACATGCTGGAAGGAACTCATGGGAACTGTAGTCTATGGACCTCTGGAGAGCCACAGTTTGGCCTCCTCTGCTCTATGGCATTGTTCCCTGCCATAATTTCAAGAAGGACGTAGATAAAATTGAAAGGGTACAGAGGAGAACAACGGAGATGATCTGGGGCCAAGGGACCAAGCCCTATGAAGATAGGTTGAGGGACTTGGGAATGTTCAGCCTGGAGAAAAGGAGGTTGAGAGGGGACATGATAGCCCTCTTTAAGTATTTGAAAGGTTGTCACTTGGAGGAGGGCAGGATGCTGCTCCCATTGGCTGCAGAGGAGAGGACATGCAGTAATGGGTTTAAACTACAAGTACAACGATATAGGCTAGATATCAGGAAAAAAAATTCACAGTCAGAGTAGTTCAGCAGTGGAATAGGCTGCCTAAGGAGGTGGTGAGCTCCCCCTCACTGGCAGTCTTCAAGCAAAGGTGGGATACACACTTTTCTTGGATGCTTTAGGATGCTTTGGGCTGATCCTGTGTTGAGCAGGGGGTTGGTCTAGATGGCCTGTATGGCCCCTTCCAACTCTATGATTCTATAGACTTGTACAGTCTCTCCCCTGCCCAGGCTCCACTCCCAAAACCTTGAGGTATTTCCCAACCCAGAGCTGTCAACTCTTAGCAAATGGGCGTGATGCAGAAGCAACTTCAACCCGCTTCAGAAGAGTTTTCACATGAGAACTTCCCTCCTGATTGTGCCCTTTGATATTTTGCGGCTGAACAATTTAGCCACTGGATTTTTTTTCTTAAAAAAAAAAAAAAAAGTCTGCAGTAGCAGGATTTTTATGTCTTTCTTTCAGCCTCTTTCCCAAACCGGAGCCCGATGCAAGTCAAAAGGGCTTTGCTTGGAATGCAAGGCCGAAGCCTTTCTGGCAATCGGCCTTCTGCATATTTATTAAAACCTCTTGAACTGCCTTTGTGCTTGGGGGATGAGCGGACCCTCTTCAGGGGGTGCTGGGCGACTGTCGAAGAGGAAGAGATTTGCCTTCCCAATACTCAGCGAGAGCCGTTTGGTCTCTTTTTGCTACATTTGACACGAGGCTGGCCGCTTCTCAGCTGCGGGGGCCTTGCTGAAGGGAGGGGGGGGAGCACAATGTGGGATTAGCATCTTCTGCATCTGGAGAGGCCCTCGGTTAAATTAGCATGCAAATTATATTGTCAGGCCCTGAATGAAGGTGACCCCCGCACGGTGCAGTGCTCAGGTCAATGGCGAGGCAGGGCCGGAAAAGGCGCAGAAAAGTTCGGCGTGTTCCAAGCCTGACTTGGGGGAAAACAAGAGAGTCACTTTGACAATGGCGTTGGCTGTTTTGTCTTAACAAGCGACGTCGGAGGGGGGAAATGCGGGGTGGGAAGGCAGGGCAGGGGAGGAGGGAGGCGTTATCGCATTGTTAGCGAGACGAGTCTTATTGCCTCAACACAGACACTGTTTTGTCTCAAGCAAACGGGATGGTGTAGACTGCGCCGCATCGCCCGGTTCCCTTTGATTAGATTCCGTCTGCGACGCCGAAGTCGTTGAGGTTTCTTCCAAACCTTCTCCGCTTGAAATAGAGCTTTATTTGATTTGGCTTCAGTTCATCGTCAGGACAGAGGAATCTAGTTTTTCAACACATGTGAAACAGATTGTATTTTATCCCGGAAAATTAAATCTACAAGATGAAGATTTCCAGGCCTCAAATATTGTACAAACGTTTTTACTGCGTCCCAGAACTTATTCTCAGGATGAAAAAAAAAAATCCTTTTTTTATTTTTTACCCTTCTTTTGCTGGAGTTAGGGATGTTGAAAGGATCTGTCTTTAATTTGGGTTATCCTTTTTTTTGACAGGGAGTTTCATGTACCTGAAATGCATATGTATCATCTGGCGGTTAAGGGGGGGGGGTGAAATTGGACTTTCATGGAGCACAAAGCCAATGAAAAGAATCTGCTCACAATCCTCTCACAGTTTCTCTGTATTCTGTAGGGTTTCCAGGTCTGGGTTTGGAAATACCTGAAAATTTTAGGGATGGAGAGAGGGTGGGGGAGGGACATTTGAGATCCCGAGAAGGTGTATGTGTGTGGAGGAGGGGGAGCTGGACTGGATGGCTCTTTGTGGTCTCTCCCAGCTGTCTGTGGTTCTGATTCTGATACAAGAGCTGATAGGCTCCAACCCACTGGTGTTTCCGAATAGGTGGAGATTCTCTAAACTAATCGGTGGGAAAAAGTACAATGGTTGAGTCCAGTGGCACCTTTAAGACCCACAGTGTTTAATTCTGGATATAAGGTTTCGTGTTCATGCTCACTTCTTTTATGTGCATACACAAAGTGTGTGTGTGTGGGGGGGGGGGGGAAGGCTGAAATCCAAAACAACTATCTTGGAATTTTGATCATGCTTGTGGCCCTCTTTGATTTGTTCCGCCTGGTGTAGAGGAGGTTGAGAGGGGACATGATGGCTCTCTTGAAGTATTTGAAAGGTTTTCACATAGAGGACGGCAGGGCAAGGTTCCTGTTGGCAACAGAGGAGAGGACCTGCAGTCATGGGTTTTAACTATGTGGAGAATGATATGGGCTAGATATCAGGAAAAATTTTTTACAATCAGAGTAGTTCAGCAGTGGTATGGGCTGCCTAAGGAGGTGGTGAGCTCCTCCTCACTGGCAGTTTTCAAGCAGTGGCTGAACAGATACTTATTATGGATGCTTTAGGCTGATTTTGCATTTACAGGCGGGTTGGACTTCTTTGCTTGGATGGTGCCTTCCAACTATATGATTCTAGGACCCATTCCGCACCAGGATCAATGTGGCAAATTGATCATGGAAAGAAAAAACGCCATTTTAAATAGTGGAATTTGGCGTAATGCATACCTGCCTTTGTAGTGGAATCCAGTTGCGTTTCAATCTTTTCCCACAGGGTTCCGGTCTCGGCAAAAATCGCTAGAAAGGAAGTGATATTTGACATGCTTTGTCCCGCCCCTGGCCGTCAATCAAACGAGCAGCCAATGGGCGGTTGTTACCATGCTCCGGAAAAGCCCCTTTGCCTTTAAGAACAGTTTAAAAAAAAAAGAAGAAAAACACACGTTGCAACGAATATGCCTTGATTCCTTGCTTCCTCCTAACATAGAGACCCATCTAGCTGGTAGCTGGTGTGTGAGCTGCCGTTTCATTGTTGCCACGCTCCCCCGAGTGAATAAAAAATCCCCCCCCCCGTGCACGGGTGCGATTTTCGGCTGAAAATAAAGGGAACTTGCAAACGGGGCTGTGTTGTGCTGGGTGACTTAAAGTAGCTCTGTGGAGGGACTGCAGCCGGAGAAGCTTCATTGGGTGAATGAAGGCTCGCCGGTTCGTTGATCTCCACTCACTCCGAGAAAAAAAAAAATGGCATCGCTTCGCTGGAAGATCAGAGGAGAGAGCCAGGGGGAGGGACTTTGCTGAAACCGCAACAATGGTAATGCACAGAACTTTTTTGCTAGTGTTGCAGATTGGTTGCAAGAGTGTAGCGCTTTCCAGAGGGTGAATCCACTTTTTGGAATTTCCCGAGAAGCGCTGCAACGAAGCGCTTCTAGCGAGACTGTTTCAGGAGTGTGGGAGATTGTGTACGACGTTGTGCATAACTGCATTTTAGTAGCGATTACAATTTGCCACACTCCTGCTACATTAAACCTGTGCGGAATGGGCCTAGGTTTTGCTTTTGAAAGTCTCAGCACCAGAAACAAAGCTACATGCGCATGTTTTGGGGGGAAGAGAGGAAATCAGAAGCTCATTAGATAAAGAGACCAGGCAGAGTTAAAACAAACAAAAAGCCGGAGAGTTCTTTCAATAGTTGTTGTGCTTCAAGAACTCTCCAAACTTTGTGTCTCAAGTTTGCTTGGAAGTCAAGAGCACTGAGACGGTTGAGACAATGTCTGTGATTTATGTTTGCCCAAGAAAGCACTTTGATGACTCAGTGAAGAGGAATTTGGACTTAATTTGAGTAATGCTTGGACTAGATAGCTGCCCAGTCAATATGCAATTGAAACAAACAAGTAGAAAGTGAGAGAGCAGCAAATTCATTACTGGAGACTGAGTATCAGAGGCAGAGAGTTCATCTGCTGAATCTGATATGCCAGACAATACATTTTAAGCTTTTCTCCCAATGTCTGCCTTAGTGCCTCTTAGGCTATTTCATTAATTCTTTATTTCAACTAGACACTCTCCTTCACTCTCTCTTTTGATTCGTTCTGTGTTCGGTAGCAATGCCATTGCAAGAGCACCAACAGCTGAATTCAAGGGGGATGGAGACCCCGAAGTGTATCTGGTCTATTATGCTGGTTGATCTACTCAATTTGATTTCACTCTGCAACAGGTGCTACACAGCTCTTCTAGCAAATTGTTTCATCCCAGGCACTGTGTTAGTCACTCCAGATGCAAGATTTGGAGATATGGAGGGGGAGGAAGGCCCATGCCAAGGTCTTTGGGTGAGCAGTACACACTAAATGAATGGGCGGAAAATCAAAATCAAAATTACATTCATAAACATGTCCCTCTTGTTTCCTAACTTAATCCTGTAGCTTGAACTCCAATCCCAGAAATAGTCTGAGGATACAATTATTATTATTATTATTATTATTACTATTATTATTATTATTATTATTATTATTATTATTATTATTATTATTATTATTATTATTGGATTTATTACCTGCCACTCCCTTGCGGCTCGTGGCGGGTTACAACAGTATAAAACCCCATAAAATACATTAAAATCCCATTGACACATCTACAATTAAAAGCTGCCTGGCAAGAGCGGCTAATCGACTACCCATTCCCCCACTAGCGGGTGGAGAGGGGATACTGATGGTACCCGTCTCTTTAATCCCAATCCTCAGGTCCCGGGGGGGGGCATAGATGTTAAGCCTGGTCTCAACCGTAAACCTGGCGAAAGTCTTGCAAGCCCTGCGGAACGATGGAAGGTCCCGCAGGGCCCGCAGCTCTCCCGGGAGCTCATTCCACCAGACGGGGGCCAGGACCGAAAAGGCCAGGCGTGCTTCCCTAGGGCCGGGAAAGACCAACAGATTTTCTCCCGCAGAACGTAAAGCTCTACGGGGGGCATAGGGCGATAAGCGGTCCCTCAGGTATGTGGGTCCCAACTCGCGTAAAGCCTTGAAGGTTAAAACCAAAACCTTGAACCGGATCCGGGCAGCAATCGGCAACCAGTGCAGCTGCCTCAGCACTGGCCAGAATGTCGTCTTTTTTGGTGCAGCTTGGTTGTTCTCTCCTGATTGGTCAGTTTCACACTTGTTCTGTTTTATGGAATAGGAACTAGATATCCTTCAAGCTGAATTTGCTCTTGGGTAGCCATCTTAGCAGAACATTCGCAGTTCTTCTCCCTCCTTCATCAGTGTACAAGTTCTACTACTGTTTATGCATTTAAGGTTTTTTTTCTTTTTTAAACATGCAGGTTAATTCTAGTGATATGAGTTCTTGGTCGACATTGAGAAACTAGCTAGAATCCTTAATAGCTAACTATCCATTGGCTTCCCTTGTCCTGGGCCCGTTCTGCACACATTGAATAATGCACTTTGAATGTACTTTAGAAGTAGATTATCCTGTTCTGCACAGGAAAATCCAGCTTCCGAAGCACATTGAAAGTGCATTATCCTATGTGTGCGGAATGAGCACTGGTAGGTGATCTGAATGCAAATCTTGATATTAGTTCCATCGCTAATCTTGGATTACTGGGGGCGGGGAAAGCTTTAAACCTGGGTTAGAGGTAGTATATGTGTGAGAATTTAAAAGTTTTTAAAGATGAGTGCCCTCAAGAGGTGGAGACATCAAACAGGTGGCCAGAGAGGAAGGAAGGAAGGAAGGAAGGAAGGGAGGGAGGGAGGGAGGGAGACAGGGAGGCAGGGAGGCAGGAAGGGAGACAGGGAGACAGGGAGACAGGGAGGCAGGAAGGCAGGGAGGAAGTAGCCAGGTATACATTGTATTCGTGGCACCCCTGACAGTATGTGAACAACTGCCTGAGTCTGCCCTCTCATCAGCCCCATGGCAGGACACTGGGGACTTGATAGCCGCCCACCCTCAGGCTAGATTCCCACTTGATGCTGGTGGCTGGGCAGCAGTGGCAGAAGAAGCTTTCCAGAGCTGCTGTAGGCATGCAGGTTAGCTAGTATAGCAGAAGGACCTTGGGACATGTTGTCACAGAATTAATCATTCTGGGCCTTGCAAGAATTAGGATGGGGAAGAGAAGTGAAAATCCTTGCAGGAGGGGCTGTTACAAAAGGCAACAGGTTAGAATCATAGAATCATAGAACCATAGAGTTGGAAGGGGCCATACAGGCCATCTAGTCCAACCCCCTGCTCTACGCAGGATCAGCCCTAAGCATCCTAAAGCATCCAAGAAAAGTGTGTATCCAACCTTGGCTTGAAGACTGCCAGTGAGGGGGAGCTCACCACCTCCTTAGGCAGCCTATTCCACTGCTGAACTACTCTGACTGTAAAATATTTTTTCCTGATATCTAGCCTATATTGTTGCACTTGTAGTTTAATCTTGTTCTCATTTGCCCATTTTTCCATTGTGTTCAGATCTCCATTGTTTTCCATTGTGTTCAGATCAGGTTGGTCCTCCTGGGCCCAGACTACTACTACTACTACTGAGTTCAGACATGGAACAATAAAGGCTGATGTTTGTCTGACCCGCACTAAGGGTTTCCCCGGACATAAGAAGGAGCCATAAAAGTGAATGAAGACAACAAAGGAAATTCTAGAGCTAATGAAAGGTGACTTTCACAAATCAAGCTTTGCAGGTGTTTGCTTAACGTTGAATTGGAACTGCCCAGTGCTTGATAACATCTGCTCCCGTTATTAATCTCTGACAAGTTTTGCTGTATTTTCTCCGGCCTCAGACCATGCATTACAATTTACGGTGCCCAATTTTTGCATCAGTAAATGGATGTGATAAATCTTATTCTGGATTATTTCAGGGGGAGGGGGAGGGGGATGGAAGCACGATAAAGTTTAGCCTTTGACAAAACACAACCTCTTCTTATAAACCAGGGGTAGTCAAACTGCGGCCCTCCAGATGTCCATGGACTACAATTCCCAGGAGCCCCTGCCAGCGAACGCTGGCAGGGGCTCCTGGGAATTGTAGTCCATGGACATCTGGAGGGCCGCAGTTTGACTACCCCTGTTATAAACCATTAAACTTAATTTGGAGGGATTTTGGGGGGGGGGTCATCAGCGAGATTGTTCATCTTTCTGAAAGAGCAGTCCTCAAACGTAACTCAAGACACGGACCACTCGAATCAAGGCTGGCATCAGCATAAGCTGCAAGATCCCAAAGCTCCTGATGTGGCCCACTGTGGCTGACCCCCAGAGCATGGCAATTCCCTGCCTGCTCACTGCTCGATGCTTAACCACCGATGGATCCAGCTGCAAACATTGTCCAGGGCCGTGACTGTGAGAATGCTCAGCAGGAGGGATGCACTGGCAGACAGTGAGGGGCATAGGTGAGTGGGTGGGATGAGGACCCTGGGGAACTCTCCACCCAGCCCCCTCCCCAAATCTGGAAGTGTCCCTGACTTGACTCTCCCCAAAGGGCAAAAGAAGCACTGATCATGCAGGGTCTAAAGAGATTTCTTACAACTGCTTTCAATTGTTGTTGTTGTTAGGTACGGAGTCGTGTCAGACTCATCGCGACCCCATGGGCAATGATCCTCCAGGCCTTCCTGTCCTCTACCATTCCCCGGAGGCCGTTTAAGTTCGCACCGACTGCTTCAGTGACTCCATCCAGCCACCTCATTCTCTGTCGCCCCCTTCTTCTTTTGCCCTCAATGGCTCCCAATTAAAAGGTAAAGGTATCCCCTGTGCAAGCACCGAGTCATGTCCGACCCCTGGGGTGACGCCTGCCAGCGTTTTCATGGCAGACTCAATACAGGGTGGTTTGCCAATACCTTCCCCAGTCATTGCCGTTTTACCCCCCAGCAAGCTGGGTACTCATTTTACCGAACTCGGAAGGATGGAAGGCTGAGTCAACCCTGAGCCGGCTGCTGGGATCGAACTCCCAACCTCATGGACAGACCGCTTCAGACAGCATTTCTGCCGCTTACCACTCTACGCCACAATTGCTCCCAATTACACCCCCTTAAATATCATATATCTGGCATACCTGATGAAATGAGCTTTGGCATATGAAAGCTTATACCCGGGGATTTCTGCTGGTTGCTCAGGTGCTACCGGACTAGAATTTATTTCTGTTACTACAGGCTAACATGGCTGCCCAACTGAAACAATACCTTTGTTTTCCACTGGCATAGTCATTTGAAATCTCCCAGGTTCATCTAAGTAGTCTTCAACGATGCTAATAGCTGTCAATCTGTTTGAATCAGCATCTTCGTGCAGGTACAGTTTTGCAAACAGCTGGTGCAAAACTGCCCAATGGGTATGTGTCTGTTTTTTTTATACCGCTTATAATCTGCTCTTGTCACTGCGACTCAAGCCCCAGACGGGCTGGGAGATCAGCTCATGTCTAGCTGACACCTTCAAACATGGCAAGTTTGGCTGGCAGCCACATCTGTTTATTTACTGGATTTCTAAGCCGCCCTTCGCTAGAAGGTCTTGGGGCAGCTTACAGTGAAGGGGAATAATCTCACACAATGGAAACAACTAGGTCTAAAAATTAAACTAATAAAAGAGTTTCCAATCCTACAATCACTCTGACCGTTAAAATCTCCCAGGCCAGATGTTCACCATACAACATTGAGATAATTGGGCCAACTTAGATGGTGGTGGAATAGCTCAGGTAAAGGCCTAGATGGAAATTAGGTGTGTGTGTGTGGGGGGGCTGTTAGATGGTAAAGTGCTCTCTTGGCTCAAACGTACACCTGGTGGAAGAGCGCCATTTTGCAGGAACTTTGGGAGTTCCATAATGGCCGGGATCTCTGGGCAGCTCATTCCACCAGGTTGGAGCCAGGGCCAAAAAGATCCTGGTGCTGGTCGAGACCAGGTGCACCTCTCTGGGGCTGGGGAATACCAACATATTGGAATTTGCAGAGCGAAGAGCTCTTCGGGGGTCGAATATGGAGAGGCGGTCCCAGACCGTTGGTGGTGATCTTTTGCAACTTCACTGGTAGAAACTGGCTTGCCAGACGAGGAACCTGAGTCTTATTCAAACATTTGTTTACTTGGCTCTTTTTTTCCCCCCAGGGGGCATCCGCCTGTAGCAGCTCACAACACTCCTTTTCCCTCCTTGATTTCATCCTCACAACAAGGTAGGTTAAGTTGAGATAGTGACGGGGCCATGATCACCCAACAAGATCGCATTGTCATTTTGGACTCCACCTCAAGAAAACCTGGTGTCTGTCTATCTCTTGCCATTTCACTATCCCCCAGCATAGAGGGAGAGGAAGAATGTATAATGTCAGCAACAGGAGAGTCAGATGCTCGAGGCCTAGATGTGTGCCACCAGCTCTCAGTAGGATTTTGAAGTGAGGATACAGCAATAATAGCCAATTGGCCTTCTGAATCCACGAGTCTTTAATAGCTACTCTCCTAGGAAGTACGGCTTCTTCTCATTTCCTTTCTTATTCCTGTTACCCTGTAAATGACTTCCTTGAAGTAATTTTCTTAGAATTTTCACCGAGGGCTGTGTAAGAGCCAGAGGATAAATAAGGATGCTCCAAAAGTGAACTCTTCTCTCTGCAGGGTTGTAATAGCACGAGGCGTAGTCACAAGTCTGACAAATCTTCACATGAGACCATCTTCTGAGCAAGGCTTTATTTTGGGGATGATACGAAAAGGGATTTGGGGACTTTGCTTTCTTCTCAGTGGCATCCATTTATATTTCAAGATGGTTGGGATGCAGAGGAAGGCAATGGCCGACCATCTCTGAATGTCTCTTAGTTAGAAAACCCTATCGGGTTGCCATAATTCAGCTGATACTTGACGGCACTTTCCGACACCACCAAAAATCTGCATAATTTTTGTTCTTTGGGTTTACTTACCATTCTTATAAAAGTGATTCTTGAAGAGAATCATTGGTTACCTTGCTCCCCAGGAATGAAGGACCAAACAAAGGTCAACAAGCCCCAAAGGTTTTCTGGGATGGGACGCAGGGAGGGTTGTGTCTGATACTTACAATACTTGTGGATTGTAAACTAAACATGAGCAGGCAGTGTGATGCAGCGATAAAAAAGGCGAATGCCATTTTGGGCTGTATCAACAGAGGCATCACATCAAAATCACAAGATGTCATAGTCCCATTGTATACGGCACTGGTCAGACCACACCTGGAGTACTGTGTGCAGTTCTGGAGGCCTCACTTCAAGAAGGACGTAGATAAAATTGAAAGGGTACAGAGGAGAGCGACGAAGATGATCTGGGGCCAAGGGACCAAGCCCTATGAAGATAGGTTGAGGGACTTGGGAATGTTCAGCCTGGAGAAAAGGAGGTTGAGAGGGGACATGATAGCCCTCTTTAAGTATTTGAAAGGTTGTCACTTGGAGGAGGGCAGGATGCTGTTTCTGTTGGCTGCAGAGGAGAGGACACGCAGTAATGGGTTTAAACTTCAAGTTCAACGATATAGGCTAGATATCAGGAAAACATTTTTCACAGTCAAAGTAGTTCAGCAGTGGAATAGGCTGCCTAAGGAGGTGGTGAGCTCCCCCTCACTGGCAGTCTTCAAGCAAAGGTTGGATACACACTTTTCTTGGATGCTTTAGGATGCTTAGGGCTGATCCTGCGTTGAGCAGGGGGTTGGACTAGATCGCCTGTATGGCCCCTTCCAACTCTATGATTCTATGATTCTATGATCTGGAAGTGACATCACATCTGGCCAACTCCACAGGTCAGTCATTCTCAACCAGGGTTACTAGTAACCCCAGGGTTACCCCAGTTGGGGGGGGGATTAAATCTTTTTTTTTTAATGAAGTTTTTTAACTAACCCAGGAAGGAGTCAGGAGGAAGGAGTGGCTTTCAGCTCACCTGTCTAGTCTGTGGTCACCTTGTTGATTCATACACAATGGAAAAGGAGCAGGAAGGAGATTTCTCAAAGTTACAAGTGATCTCCAAATCATACAGATCGTGTCCTCTGAGAATATTTGCTTTGCCTGGTAGGATTTTTGACAGCTGAGATGACTGCATCCTTGTTTTGCTCAGGCAAGGTACTGTACACTCAAAAATGAAACTAATTTCTTATTTAACAAGCATTTTATATTATTAGTGATGATGACATACCCACTGTAAACACGTGACTTCTAGAGGCATAGCAGGGAGGCATGGCCAGCTGACATCACTTCTGGAGTTACTCAAAGCATGAAGAATATTTCAGGGGTACTCCACAGGCAAAAGGTTAAGAAAGGCTCCCCGCAGTTTCTCCAAATCTGTACAACTGGGTATACCTAAAGCATAGCCCCCTTCCCTCTACCTCATACTGCTTCTTAAAAGCTGTAAGCAAATTAATATAATATAATATAAAGAACCAAACCACATTTGAATGGCTGCGGAAATATATCACAAATTCATAAAATTTCACAAGAGTGATAGGTCTACTATTACCTTCTAATAAAAGAGGTAACATCTCCATATAATCTCTATTTTGGATCAAGGGAAGAATTAAAAGATTTCTAGTCTAAGGCAGATAATTACATTCAAAGGTCACACGATGCAGAGTGTCTACACTACCTGCCCCACAATCACATACACTCTAATCAGACCCCTTCCTTGAAAAACTCTAGAGGGTAAGAAATTAAGGTGTGCCAACATGAAAACCAACATAGAGGCATGCACACACTGAGGAACAGTCAAATATGAACAGGAATCAGGAAGCTGGCCAGATAGAAGAAATTTCAGAAAATGGAGTAGAACAAACAAATGGTGTCTAAAGCATAACTCAATAGTTAATATCACTTCCAGTTCAGATTCCATTCCTCTCCCTTTTCTCTCTCCAGGAGGGTGGGAGGAGGTGGGAGGGAGGAGGGAGTCTAGGTAGGGGGCAGGTGGGATGGAGGAGTCTGGGTGAGGGCAAGTGGGAGGGGGGAAGGAGTCTGGTTGGGGGGCAGATGGGAGGGAGGAGGGACTCTGTGTGGGGGGAGGTGGGAGGGAGTTTGGGTGTGTGTCTGAGAGAGGGGGGAGGGACCAGGGAGATCAGGTAAACTAGAGGTATGGGTAGCAAGGGCAGGGGGGGAGTGAGGGAGAGGAGTTTTTGTGTGTGTGTTTGAGAGAGGGGAGGGGAGAGGGAATAGGGAGATGATCAGGGAAGTGACAGGCAAGATGGGGTGAGGGCAGGAGGGAATGGGGGTGAAGGAGTGTGTGTTTCTGGGTGTGTGTCTGAGGGAGGGGGAGGGACTAGGGAGGAGGTTGTTTCCACAAGGAAGTTTCTCTCAGAGCTCTCTCAGCCTCACCTACCTCACTGCATGTCTGTTTTGGGGAGAGTAAGGGATGGTGATTGTAAGCCCTTTTGAGAATCCCTCACACAGTGAAAAGTGGGGTATAAAAAACAATTCTCCTTTAAGTGTTTTTAAGGTAAAGGTATCCCCTGTGCAAGCACCAAGTCATGTCTGACCCTTGGGGTGACGCCCTCCAGCGTTTTCAAGGCAGACTCAATACGGGGTGGTTTGCCAGTGCCTTCCCCAGTCATTACCGTTTACCCCCAAGTGTTTTTAAGTGTTTTTAGAGACAATTAGAAAAAAATGATGTCCATTTAAAGAACGTTGACCTTGGTGGCCCTCATGAAAGCAGAAAGGTGAGATATAAATTTTATAAATAAAATAATCAGTTCTGTGAACAAGGGGCAAAGTTTCAGTGGATCTTGCTTATTCCTCACTCTGAGGGCAGACTTTCCAGGAAGTGGTCTAGACAGGTTTGCCTGCCAGTTCATCTCTAGATCCACCTATAAATGAGAATATTACATAGCGTAAGAAGCAGACTTGTTATCTCACGGAGGCAGCACTGCTTAGGCCGAAAATCTTCAGGCCTTACCAACTGCCATAACAACCAGAGCCGTTGAAGCTACTAACAAGAGTGACGTTCAATAGGCTACCCAGGTGAAGCCTAGAGCAGGTAGGAGCAGGAATAGTCACCCAAGCCAATTCCTAGCCTGATGATTTTCAAATTGCATATTGGTTTCATTGCACTGGGGAGAAGGCATGGGGGACTTATAAAACATATGGAATGTTTCTCTGTACCCTGCAAATAAACCTCTGCAGAAGCTCTCAAAAATCAAGAGAAGTTTTTGGTTTTATTAAAGACATACCAATTTGGCAGCACAAAGCTGTACATTTGTTACTAGGGTTACAAAACTTCAGGTGGGGCTTGGAGATCTCCTGGTTTTATAGTTAATCTCCAGACTACAGAGACCAGTTCCCCTGGAGAAGACACCTTCTTGGGAGGTATATTATACTTGATGTTGTTGGCCACCCCCCCCAATGGCCAATAATGGGCCTGGGGTGTGGGAAGGTAAAAGGTCCTGGGTAGGCATGTACACAGCTGGGATTCCCAACCATAATCTGCTTGATTGCACCACTTCGGGTCTTCTCAAAGCCTGGAGCATATTTCAGGTGTTTCTCAATGGCAAAAAAAGGTGACAAAGCCTGGCCTAGAACAATGCTGACAGAGAGATTAAGGGCGGGAAGTGACCATCCCTCTGTTCTGAAAGATATACATATATCACATCTGTCTTCTCCACTCTAAACGTTTCCTATCAGGGCTGACAGCTAAAATATCACATCATTCACGGAATGTAGACAGGGGTAGGTAGTATGTGAACCACTGTGAGTATTTGGCATTGGATGCTGACTCTTGATATAGTGTGAGGCTCCCATTGACATTCCCAATCAGCAGACTTTTACTGGAAGAAATCTCTTTATTCAGAAACAAGGAAAACAGGCTTGTTTTCCAATTCCTTGCTAAGACTAAGCATGCCTACTCAAGCGCCTCTATATCTCCAAACATACTCAAAGTGATTGGAATAAGCTGTACATCTGGGAACAAGACAAAGGTCTGCAGTATCCCCCTCCCACCCAGCTGATCCTGAATACTGAGGACCCTTGTTGGCTGTGACCCCGCTCTTTAGAATCTCCTCTTCTGTGGCAGCTAAAACAGAATTATATCTTTACATTATCACATCTTCCCTCTTAACTCTCCAAAGAGGATCACTCGCAAGTGAGTCTTCTTTGATTCCCTGTATTCTTCAGATGCTTAACTAACAAGTCACATTTCAGTCAGAGCTCTCTCAGCCCCTCACAGGGTGTGGGTTGTGAGGAGGGGAAGGAAAGGTGATTGTAAGTTGTTTTGAGACTTCTTCAGGTAGTGAAAAGCAGGGCACAAAAAACAGCTCTTGTCCTTCTTGCTTCAAAGGGCAGCCATATTGATCTGCAGGAGAACAGCTCTAATTCTGTCCAGTACACCTTGTATTGCAACAAGATCTTGAGGGCATCAGCTTTCAAGAGCAGAAGTTCCCTTTGTCACTTAAATCTTGGTGCCACATGGACTCAGATTCATCTCTCTCTTTTGGTGTAGTGGTTAGGAGTGCAGACGTCTAATCTGGCATGCCAGGTTCGATTCTGCGCTCCCCCACATGCAACCAGCTGGGTGACCTTGGGCTCGCCACAGCACTGATAAAACTGTTCTGACCGGGCAGTGATATCAGCGCTCTCTCAGCCTCACCCACCCCACAGGGTGTCTGTTGTAGGGAGAGGAATGGGAAGGCGACTGTAAGCCGCTTTGAGCCTCCTTCGGGTAGGGAAAAGTGGCATATAAGAACCAACCTTTCTTTCTTTCTTTCTTTCTTTCTTTCTTTTACTCTAGTCCAGCTTTTCTGAACTTTTTTACCATTGAGAAACCTCTGAAACATTCTTCAGGCTTCAAGACACCCCAGAAGTTGTGTGATCGTGCAGAATATGGTTGGGAAGCACAGCTGTGGACACACCCACTTTAGGCTCCTCCCATCCGTATTTTTTTGGGGGTGGGGGGTCAACATGACCGTATAGGGTCATATCATCCAAGAAATATTTAACAAATATATATATGTATATATTAATTAACTCCCACTCATTTGAGAAACCCTTCCAGGGCTATCAAAAGACCCCAGGGTTTCACGAAACCCTGATTGAGAAAGCTTGCTCTAATCTTTGCTTCAGGGCGACAGGATAAATGACCCTATTTGGTCCACAAGTGCAGAGCTTTCCCCTCAGATTTATATTTCTGGAGAGGACATCCATGGCACATTTGCATGCAGCTGCTCTGCAGAGACCCTCATATCACAAATTGAACCCCTGAGGTGCAGTTGCTCAGCAGATTGCTAAGTAATGTGGTGAAGGGGCTGTGGTTGGCTTCCACCTGACCTACCTTGCCATACATTTATTGATGAGAGCATTTACAAACCAGTAAGATTTCCCACAAGCTTTGCTCAGTCTGTGCATGCATATTTTGTTTCAGCATCAGTCATTGACTTGGACTTGTATGCCATATTTTGCAGAATTACTGCTGGTAACTCAGACTGCGATGGGCTGAAGGTCGGAACAGAACCAATGGATTGAAATTAATTCAAAATAATTTTCGGCTCAACATCTGGAAGAAGATCCTGGCAGAGCAGTTCCTCAGTGGAACAGGCTTCCTCGGGAGGTGGTGGTTTCTCCTTCTTTGGAAGGTTTTAAGCAGAAATGCTGATTCTGTGAATTTAGGCAGATTGTGAATGGGTGGGCAGGATGGATCATGTCAGTACTTGGCTCTTGTGGCCCTTTCTTGCATGCTCAGGGAAATCCCAGTTGCCACTGTGGGGTTGGGAGGTGAATTTCCTCTAGGCCAGACTAGGCAGAGATTCTGGGTTTTTTTGGGGGGGGATTATCTGGGCATGGAATTGAAATCACTGTGGGTGGGCAGGTAGTTATAGCTTTCCTGCATTCTGCAGGGGCTTGGATTACATGTCCCTGGAGGTCCCTTCCAACTCCATGACTCTACGGTGGGCTTACTTCTGCCAGGTTCTACCACAGCAGAGGTTCTACCACTGAGCCAACAGAGATTGGCAAGGACCCATAACCTTCTATGGAGAAGTACATCCTCCACCACGAAGCTGCTTCCTATAAGTATCCTTCCACCTCTAAAATATGTGACAAGGTCAGAAGAGGCAGTGTCAATTGGACAGTACAGTTTCTTGAACAAATTGCCCGTATACCCAATGGATGGGTTGGTTTCCCTTGCCAGCATAGCAATTGCAGATTTAACAGATGTGTGTGTCAGGGAACTTAGTTTATTTACTATCCCCACCGATATTTTTTTCCCAGCCACTTGCTTAGAGAACATTAATCTTGTGCAAATTTAATTCACTTACTTGACACAGCTTCAAATGATGATGCAGCCATTTGTACTGGACAGAGGGGGAGGGGGAAAAGCGTCTCCCCACCAACTGCTTTTCAGAAAATGTGCAGCACGGGCATTTCTATGGCTCCGAGTCCTGTGTGTACTACTTCCCAATTAATGCTGCCTGTTGGCATCGGGAGACTAAAGTAAGGGATGCAATACAAATTAGAACATGGACTCTAAGGTTACAAGGGAAAAAGTTAAAAGCAAATCACAATTTAGGGAAAAGCTTAGGGATGCCGAAATATGCCTGGGTCTATAACAGCCTTCCTCAACTTTTTGGATTATTGAGAACCCCCTGAAGCATTCTTCAGAGGTGACACAATCATGCAGAAGATGGCCGGGAAGCATAGATGTGTGCATGTCTACCTGGGGACCCTCCCCTTCGCACCCCATCATTGGCCATTTGGGGAGGGTCGGGTCGATATATGGTCATATGACCCAATAAATGTTTAATACATTAATATATATATAAACAGCTAATTCACTCCCACCCATTCAGGAAACCCTTCCAGGGCCATCAAGAAACCCAAGGGTCTCATGAAACCGTGGTTGAGAAAGCCTGCTCTACAGCATCCATTATAGCTGAACTGGTCTTGTCCTTAAATACTCATTGAACCTTATTCATTCATAAAATGTATTAATTGCCTTCCTGTAAAAACACAGAAGGTATTTACCCGTGATCATTAACAGTAAATAACTCAGACAATATCACAAGAAATGTTCTATCTATCTATCTATCTATCTATCTATCTATCTATCTATCTATCTATCTATCTATCTATCTATCTATCTATCTATCTATCTATCCATCTATCCATCTATCCATCCATCCATATCCCAGAAGCTGGGGGCGGTCACAACCCAATAACAATATACAATATATAAAATAACCCTTAAAACTAAAAGTAAAACCCCATTAACCACAATTCAAGATGAATGCAACGCAAAAATAAAATTCCGTAGTTTTCCCCGACAGGTGCGGTCGGGCATGGGGACGATTGTAAGCCATTAGCAAGGTGGGTCAGATCTATCTTAGCGTGCCGGCCTCAACCATAGACCTGGCGGAAGAGCTCCGTCTTACAGGCTCTGTGGAATGCTGGAAGCTCCCGCAGGGCCCGTAGCTCTTCCGGGAGCTCGTTCCACCAGGTAGGGGACAGCGTAAGGCTAGAGAGCCAGCTTGATGTAGGGGTTAGGACTGCAGACTTCTAATCTGGCAAGCCGGGTTCGATTCTGCACTCCCCCACATGCAGCCAGCTGGGTGAACTTGGGCTCGCCACAGCACTGATAAAGCTGTTCTGACCAAGCAGTGATATCAGGCCTCTCTTAGCCTCACCAACCTCACAGGGTGTCTGTTGTGGGGAGAGGAAAGGGAAGGTGATTGTAAGCCGCTTTGAGGCTCCTTCAGGTAGAGAAAAGTGGCATATAAGAACCAACTGTTCTTCTACAGTAATATCAGGGCTCTCTCAGCCTCACCTCCCTCACAGGGTGTCTGTTGCGGGGAGAGGAAAGGGAAGGCGACTGTAAGTCACTTTGAACCTCCTTCAGGTAGAGAAAAGCGGCATATAAGAACCAAGTCTTCTTCAGTCATACCAGCGCTCTCTCAGCCTCACCTTCCTCACAGGATGTCTGCTGTGGGGAGAAGAAAGGGAATGCTGCTTTGAGGCTCCTTCGGGTAGAGAAAAGCGGCGTATAAGCTCTGGATCCCTGTCTTCAGCCTCAACCAGGGCTTTTTTGGCCCTGTCCCCAGACTGCAGAACAGTCTACCATGTGAGATGTGGGACTTTGATTAGTTCAGTGGATCTCGAAAACAGAGCTGTTGCACCAGGCCACGTGCCATCTGGAATCACTTGGCCTCCCTGCCAGAAATCCACCAAATTATATTTTACTTTAAGGATTCTCTTGACCCTCCCCCTGCCTTCTTCTATATGCCAGAAAGTACAGGGCATATTTTAGTATTTAACTTCTGGTTAACTTCTGGAAGGAACTCACAGAAGCAGCATGAACAGTGAAAGTCCTCCCGCCCTTCCATCAGTGGAATTTCCCCACAGGATCTAATGCAATGTGGGACATATCAAGACAAATGTGTCCGGGTGGTTACTTAGGGTGGTTCTATCTCATTTTAACGCTCTTCGGGGGCTGTGAAAACAAGGAAGGGGAGAATTGTCAGACGCTGGTTGCTTCTGCTATACATCTGGGAATACATGCCTTCGGTTTGTGCGGTCCCTAGTTGCACAGGCCTTACAGAGATAACAGTTCCCCCGCTGGTGAATTGTTCGGAAGGTCTGAGGATCTATTCATCTGGGGAGGAACAGTCCTGTTCCGATGGATATTTCTTTTGTACTCTATAGATCATTCCAGCAGGAGCCTGTGTGCTGTGCGGAGCATTTTGGGCTGAATGTATTGCTTTTCATAAAAATAAAAATAAAAACCTTAAAAATGCGCAGAGTCATTTCTGTTCCGAAAGCAGCCCACCTGCTGGATTGTATTTGTTCCTACTCATATAGAAACATGTTGCACATTAACTTTCCCGAAGTGAAGGCATTTTGTTTTCCAGTATAGCATCACTCACGCACACATCTATAGTTACTTAATGCAAGTTCGCCACTGAACAGGAATAATTGTAACCCTGATGATCAGAAAGGAGTAGTTTTTAACCCAGAGGCACCATCGGACATTCTTACTGATGCAAGGGTGGGATGGGGAATAATTTAAATAAAGCCATTATATTGACTTTATAACTGGAAGGGCTTATTTATGCCCTTTTCTTGTTCTAGGAGAATCTGCACGTGTTGGGGGGGAGATCATATGGATACACCTTTAAATCTCAATTTTGCTTTGGCTGTCGGAAATGCTATTCGTTGAGTACAAGCCCACCTCCCCAGAAGAAGACAGCGATGTCCTTAACTAGAAACTATTTATTTACAAAATTATCTCCAAGACCCAGGTGACATGGCCAGCTGGAAAGGAAAAAACTCCCATGATCTTATTAAATAGAGATTTAATGAGTGGAAATGGGCAGCTGAAGCTTTTCATGTCATGCAGCGGACTAACAACACTTGACAATTGCTTGCAGATCAAACTGATCTCAAGGGGACAGCTGGAGCAAGGATGGGCATAAACCAGCTGATGAACGAAAGTTCATCACAGATTTTGGCCAGTTTGTGATTCGCAAAACAATGTTCACAAACTGAAGAATCACCATGAGCTTTCACGAATGTTGATGCCAGTTTAAACACCTGCTTTCTGTTTTTGATGGGAAAACAGACATTCAACAGTTTGGCTTCAATGGAACCATTTAAATGAAACCTTTTGAACCCCTGCTTTCTGCTCCCCATGAAAAGCATCAAGGATTAAACTTGAAATGGCTCATGAAGCATTTCAGTTTGCAACCCGATCTGCCGATTCATATGGGTTAGTGGTTTGGTTCGTGGTTCAGCCACAAACAATGAATTGAACAGCAAAAATGTGATTCAAGCCCATCCCTAAGCTGGAGTGACCAGTTGAAAAAGCTGGCAACCCTATATTGAAGACAAAACTTCACTGATAAATGAAATACGCTACTTGAAGAGTTTGGGGTTTTTGTTTTCTGGAGTGGTAGTGGTCTGTTCCTCTTCAGTTTTGTGTAGTGGTTAGGTGTGAGGTCTTCTAATCTGGCATGCCAGGTTCGATTCTGCGCTCCCCCACATGCATCCAGCTGGGTGACCTTGGGCTCATGACAGCACTGATAAAACTGTTCTGACCGAGCAGTAATATCAGGGCTCTCTCAGCCTCACCCACCTCACAGGGTGTCTGTTGTGGGGAGAGGAAAGGGAAGGCGACTGTAAGCCGCTTTGAGCCTCCTTTGGGTAGGGAAAGGCGGCATATAAGAACCAACTCTTCTTCTTCTTCTTCTTCTTCTTCTTCTTCTTCTTCTTCTTCTTCTTCTTCTTCTTCTTCTTCTTCTTCTTCTTCTTCTTCTGTCCTTTCTATGAAAACAGCAAACTGGTTACAACTACCCACTGCCAAGACAAAGTGCTGCAAAACAGCTGTACACTTGTGATAAAGCACTCTGATAGGATATGGCCCCAGAAGAAAATTGAACTACCAACCTCAGAGAAGTCTTGGGCTGAGGGGATAAATTCTAAGGAGAACAGGACAGCTGAGAGAGCTGTGGGTAGGGTTGCCAACTATGGGTTGGGAAATTTGTAGGGATTTGGGGATGGAGCTTTTCCACCCAGGGAGTTTGGAGTCTGGTGTAGAAAGAAGAGCTGGTTTGCATACTCCCCAAACCATGCCCTCCTCAGACACCCCTGGAATCTCCAGATTTTCCCCAGCATGGAGCTGCAACCCTCTTTATGAAGTAGGCTAAAGTAGAGGAGTGATTCAAGGTTGCCCAGTGAGCATCTGTAAGAGGGAGGAAATTTGAACCTAGGCGTGCCCCATCCTAGACTGAATCTGCACTTACTTTGTTTATTCCATTGTCAATCCTGTTGAATTCAGATCAATTTGAACCCAGATGTTCCTCATTACTTCCCCCCAACTTGAAATAGAAAGTGTTGTGCACTTGATTTGGGGAACTGAGAGGGGGGCGGGGGGGGGAGGAAGTCCACCTGGCAAGTTTTATTTCTCCTCTTTTGACTGCCAGTGGAAAAGCCTAGTGCAGCATGAGGTTCTTTCTCCAAGGAGTGTGGGGGAGGGGCGGGGGGGGGGGGGAACCGAGCAGTCAGCCAGCCAGCAGCAGCAGCCTCTTAGAGAATGAGGCAAATCTCTGATGGTTCTGGAGCACAGTCATTTAAAACAGATTCCAGACGGAAACAAACAGAAAACAGAAAACAAACAGAAAAAATAAATCTCGGAAGGAAAGTTTGGCAACCAGGAAGCCTTTGAACTGATGCCTTGGCCAAACAGGGCTTTTGTAAAATGTTGGAGGTTCGGCAGCAAGTTAGTTCAGGGAAAAGCAGAGAGCTGCACATTTACTCATGCTGATTTTTCAAATATTGTGGGTTATATCCACTCCAGGATATTGCAGGGAAAAGGTAGGGTCACTCCAGATCAATCCTGCTTGTTGCAGAGGGAAAATTTATATAGTCCAAATCAAAATGGAAATCGCATTCAGTGGAGACGGCGGGGACTGAATCGGCCTGAGATTGCAATAAAAGCTCAGCACAGATTCAGCCCTAGTCTGACTTTCTAGCAACTGCATCACTCTGGCTCTCAAAGACATCTCAGTTGGAATGCTTGAGGACAATCTTGAGGGAATGCTTGAAGTCACCCTAATGCCCACGTTTGTAGTAGGGATGGCTGAGGACCAGTGCATGTTGGGTGTCATGATGCTTGTCCATGTTACTGAACAAAGCAACTAGTCCTTGAAGACTGCCTCATGCTGGCATTATGCTACCATGACCTGGATGAACCAAGGTAGTCTGATCTCATCAGATCTCAGAAGCTGAACAGAGTCAGCCTTGGTTAGTACTTAATTGTGAAACCACCAAGGAAGTCCAGGATGGTTCTGTAGAGGCAGGCAATGGCAAACCACCTTTGTTAATCTCTTGTCTTCATAACCCTATGGGGTCACCAGAGGTCAGATGTGACTGGATGGCACTTTCTACAATTAACAGGTTTCCACCCATGCCGTTTTCCTGCAGGACTGGAATGTTGACACTTTTTCATCAGAAATGCCCTCTGGATATATTGTGAGGCAATCTACAGTTCAGCCAATCTGTTAACTTATGGTTAAATGCTCTTAATGGTTTAATGGTTTAAATGTTCAATAATATTGATGCAATTTACTGAGGCTAATTTTGGAGCATATTGTATTTTATATTATATCAGAACATGGATACTGGTTAATGTTGTGAACCTCCCTGAGCTACCAGGTAGGGTGGTATAAAAATGCAATAAAGGGTGAATGAAAGAAAGAAAGAAAGAAAGAAAGAAAGAAAGAAAGAAAGAAAGAAAGAAAGAAAGAAAGAAAGAAAGAAAGAAAGAAAGAAAGAAAGAAAGAAAGAAAGAAAGAAAAATATGGATTAAAAGGAAAATTTTTACTCCTGGTTTAATCTTGGGCGAGTTGTAGAAGGAAAACCTAATTGAGTATTTTCTTTTTTTGAAATGGATTCCATGAGGCCCTGTTTTTAACAACACTAAAACAGAATAGTATTTATTCCACCAATACAAATGGGAAGCTGCTGAGTTATCTGCTGCATGTAGTAGGCACCGAGATTGGTAGGCTATCGTTGTAAAATCCATGCCTGCTATTGCAAAAGTGTTCCGATACAAAGAGTGATTTATTTCCTAACACTGAGGATCTTATCTGGTTTCAGGCTTATTGTCAGGCATTGTTCTGTGCAAGTTACATTCTCTGCTATTTAACAGAGCTCCTGCGGTGGAAAAAACTCATGCAAAAGACTGCCTCATCTGGTGTTCCCTAGAAATGATCATGGAACACGTGTCAGTAGAGCTGTCACATTCTGGTGGGGATGGGAAATCCCCTGCCTTCAAGTCCTATTGCTCCTGCCACTTTGAGTGGTGAAGGTAGAATTTTTTGAACCCCCCCCCCCAACCTCATGTTCTTCCTGGAAGTTCTTACTAGAAATCACAAAAGGTAGTCTAGGAATTGCCAGAAACTCTATGGTTTTACCATGGAGTTTCTGGCAATTCCCAGAGTTACTCTCTGTCACTTCTAAGTAGTGCTAGGAATTGCTGGGAACTCTAGGGTTTTATCGTAGAGTTTCTAGTGATTCCTAGAACTACCTTTTGACTTTTTGGGGGGGTCAAAAGTAACGTCACATCATATGCTATGATGCTGTGTCCCCCTCCGACCCAATTTACGGCCCTTCCCTCAATTGCCACTATATATGTCTGGTCAAGGCCCTGCCTTGCTACCCATGTAATAGTCATTTTCCTGACCATAGAGTTTCCTGACCATAGAGTTCCGCAATTCATGAGGAACACTGTTTTGTCTCCTGGGGGAAACCAATGGGCCAAACAGAGTACTCCCAGAACTGTTGCTTCTTGGGAAAGTACCACTGGGCATAAGATTGAAGCCTTTCTCCACCTGACATATTCCTCAGCTGCAATCTGAATGAAAGGCCACACACCTCAGTAGAGAAGAACCTATAACTCATGTGTGACTTCAGACCCAATCTATTTCCTTTGTAACCTGCCAAGATTGTGCCTGTTCCGTAACATTATATGGATAGGGGACAGCTTGTCTAACAGGGTCCTCCACCCGCTGCTATATGCACACACTGTGATAGGCCCTAAGAGGTCCCCTTCACTGTACAAGGAGGAATGCGGTTGCAAACCGTCATCTTTATTTCGGGTTCACCGTAAGCGAAAATGGTTCAGCATGGACTGTAGCTCCACGAGCAATATCATTCAGATTTGCATTTTTAAAGGGCCAGCTTTTCCATTCGCTTCCGCATTAAAATTTGCCTGTGGACTTTATGGGGCCTGCAAAATAAAATAAACGGCAGGAAACTCATCCTTTCACAAGAAGAGATTCTTTGGAGGCTTTCCCAGGGCAAAACAAAGAGGAGTAGTTCTCAGTTGACAAGGCCAAAGTACGAGGGCAAAACTGTTGGAGTTGGTATGTGCAGCTTGAGATTGTACAGAATATGGAATCACAGAAGCTTCCTTGTGCCAAAGAAGAGCTGTTTTGATATAGTTGCTTGCTCGTGGCAGACAATATTGTAATTGAATCCACCAGAGAGCTTCTGTGGATGTCTCGTTTCAGAGGGACAGCCATTTTTATCCGCTGTAGGAGAGCTCGATTCAAGTCCAGGAAGCACCTCAGAGGCCAAGATTTTAGAGACACAAACTTTTTGAGAATGAAAGTTCCCATCAGATCAATTTGGAATGGAGGATTCTGACTCACAAAAACTTGTACCTCAACAAATCTGGCTGGTCTTTAAGGTTCTACTGGACTCAAATCTTACTGTAGATGAGTGTGATGTTGTCAACTTCCCTGTAGGTGTGGCCAAAGTACAGCGATCAGATCCCCTGGTGAAAATGGCTGCTTCCAATGGTGGATTCTGACATCCTATCTCCAGTGAGTTCCTTCTCCGTACCCTCCTAAGGAATCACCCTCTCAAACCTGCAAGAAAATCCCATGTTGGAGTTGAGAGCCCCTTTCACTACAGCCCCAAGTGCCCCCTAAATACTCTTCCTTGAGGTCCCTTGTTCCTCAAGGAGCAGCTTTTCATGAGGGACATTGTGTATCTTGGAATTTTCCAACAGAGCCAAGCCTAGATCTACATCTGAGACAGAGATTTCTTGCCAACTATGGACAGTCACTGGTTGATAACATTTTTATTTACTTGGACTTACTTTGAATAGCATTTTATTGTTGCCACCTATGAGAGATTCCTGGAGATTTTGGGGGTGGAGCCTGGGGGAGTCATGTTTTGGGGAGGGACCTCAATAAGGTACAATTCCATAGATCCCACCCATTTTCTCCAGGGAGACCCATCATTTGCAATTCTTGCCGGGCCTGTAAGACAGAGCTCTTCCACCAGGTCTTTGGTTGAGGTTAAGATGTGGGTTCCCCCCCTTGAGCGAACACGATCCGCGCAGGGCTGGTAACAGCATAATAATGTACGTAAATCAATAATATAAAAACCTTACAAAGATGTCTTAATTACACCCGAGCAAATTTACAGTCAAATGGGGGTGGGGTTCAGAGTTTTTTGAGCAGGCCTTCCTCAGTTCCCAGCGAACACTTCTTGTCAATCTCTCCGGGCCCCGACCATATGCCTGGTAGAACAGCTCTTGCATCTAGTCCAACCCCCTGCACTTTGCAGGAACTCACAACTACCTGCCCACCCACAGTGACCCCAATTTGATGCCCAAGTGATATCCCCACCAAAAATCTCCAGAATCCAGCCTAGTCTGGAGGAAATTCACCTACCATCCCACAGCTACAATTCGCAGTTCCCTGGGTATGCAAGGAAGGGCCACAAGAGACAAAAACTGGCACATCCCTTCCTGCCCACCCACTCACAATCTGCCTAAGTCCATAAAATTAGCATTTCCACCAGATGACTATCTAGTCTCTGCTTAAAAACTTCCAGAGAAGGAGAACCCACCACCTCCCAAGGAAGCCTGTTCCACTGAGGAACCACTCTAATTGTCAGGAACTTGTTTAACTGTTTAACTTAAAGTTCTTTTGAATTAAGTTCATCCCATTGGCTCTTGTCCGATCCTCTGGGGCAACAGAAAGCAACTCGGCTCCATCTTCTAGATCAGGGGTGGTCAACGCTGGCAGGGGCTCATGGGAATTGTAGTCCATGAACATCTGGAGGACCACAGGTTGACTACCTCTGTTCTAGATGACAGACCTTCAGGTATTTGAAGATGGTTATCTTATTGCCTCTTAAACCTCGAAAACAAGAACCAAAAAGACAAGTTTGAATTTCAGCCTCTGACCTCCTCAGGCATGGAATTAATACAAATACGTAACAGCAGCCATGCTGTGGGAAGGCCGCCTGAAATTCCTGAACTGGTTAAGGCTGCTGTTGACAAGAGGCCTGCCCTTTTGCCCTGCCTGGTCTACAAAACTACCCCTTATGCCTGTGATATTTCAGCCCCCCACCTGAGACCTTCTCCTCTCTGCCTGCCCTTTCCACTTGCTTTTTGGAAGGTTGCCTCACTCTGCCTTGACTGTCCCTGAACCATGCTCAGCTGTGGAAGGCATTGATTCACATCAAGCCTGAGAGATCTGGCTTCGGTTCACAGTCAGGTTGAGTGCTGTGGAATCTGGCGGACTGCCCAGGTGGAGCTCCCACAAAGGACAGATGTTGCTTCAGCAGCAATCAGAGCTCAACTGAGCCTCTGCAGGGGAAACCAGGTTGAGTTCCCTGCCTGGGGTTGCTAACCTCCAAGTGGTGGCCACTCTGGAAGGGGGGCTCTATGGTGTTATTGTTAAGTCTGTAGATTTATTAGAAGTAACAACCAGCAAACACCAACCATACCAAACAAGGAACAAGGGAAAAACCACACACTTATACACATTTCCGGATGGCCCACCAAGAGCCCTGATTGACCCTTAGCAAAGCCCTTAAATTGGTCCCAAAGTCTCAGCAATTCTAGGCTCTAATTGGTTAGCTTCTCAAGCCCTGATTTGCAGAGTGGTGGTATTAGCAGTGTTCTGTCTACATGCATGACAGTTATACCCCACAGAAGGCCCTCCCTTCCCCAAATCCCACCCTCTTCAGGCTCTGCCAGCAAAATCCCCAGGTGGCAACCCTGTCCCCATCCCTTAGAACTCAGGCTTCTGTATTCTGCCTTCCGAGCAGAGAAAGCACACAAGCCACTTTTCTAGAATAAATCTCTTTACCCTTTTGTTTGACTTGTAACAATAGCAAGAGCTCTCTAGCCACCAGGGAAGTGAAGGGTTAAAATAACACGTCAACAAATGAAGCAGCCTTCTGCTGAATCAGACCTCTGGTTCATCAATATCTGTCCACTTAGACTGGCAACAGCTCTCGAGAGTCTCAGGTGGAGGTGTTTCCTATCACCTGATCCTTTTAGCTGGAGATGCTGGGGATTGAACCTGGGACTTTCTGTATGTCAAGCACATGCCCAGCCATTGAAACACAGCCCAATCCCTGGAGAGACTTTGCCTTCCTTTGTTCCTTTACGAATGGTGAAGTTCTCTCTTTAAAATGTCTGGGGAATGGCAGAAGGGATCTTCTTGAATCTTGAATGGTGGTTCACAGCAATCCTGGGGTCTCATTCTAGTCTCCTGGCAAAGGACTCAGAAGTTGAAAGAGAAGGACCAGGCATGGTCCTGCTTTGTCCTCGGAGTCATATGGAAGGCATTACATATGTATATAAACATTTATTATGTGCAGCTTTTTAAAAACTCTTTAAGGTTAAAAACATACAGAAAGCCCATAGGCTATTGTTGAAAAAATTATCATATGCACTTTACAATCTTAGGTCATATACATTTTTGTAACCCGCTGTCCAATTTGCACAGACATCCAACCTTTCAAATCCTAGCTAATTCCAGTTAGGGTTTTTTAAAAATTATTATTTCTGTTCCATGCAATATTTCTCCCCTCCTTGCTCTTTGCTTTAACCCCCCTTTCAAGCCAGTTGGGCTCAGAGTCAGCTCTGAGTTGGGAAACACCCGAAGACTTTGAGGGTGAAGCTGGGAATGGGTGGGATTTGGGGAAGGGGCACCTCAGTGGAGTCTAATGCTATGGAGTCCCCCCTCCAAAGCAGCCCTTTTCTCCAGGAGAACTGATCTCTTTAGTCTGGAGATGAGCTATAATGCTATGGAGTCCCCCCTCCAAAGCAGCCATCTTCTCCAGGGGAACTGATCTCTGTCCCCTGGAGATGAGCTATGATGCTATGGAGTCCACCCTCCAAAGCAGCCATCTTCTCCAGGGGAACTGATCTCTGTCCTCTGGAGATGAGCTATAATGCTATGGAGTCCCCCCTCCAAAGCAGCCATCTTCTCCAGGGGAACTGATCTCTGTCCCCTGGAGATGAGCTATGATGCTATGGAGTCCCCCCTCCAAAGCAGCCATCTTCTCCAGGGGAACTGATCTCTGTCCCCTGGAGATGAGCCATGATGCTATGGAATCCCCCCTCCAAAGCAGCCATCTTCTCCAGGGGAACTGATCTCTGTCTCCTGGAGATGAGCTATAATGCTATGGAGTCCACCCTCCAAAGCAGCCCTTTTCTCCAGGGGAACTGATCTCTGTTGCCTAGAGATGAGCCATAAAACCAGGTGATCCCCAGGTCCCACCTGGAGGCTAGCATCCCTAGGGTCATCAATATATTACCAAATGTTCAAAACAGGATATGACCAGGCCAGAGAGGGCTCCTAAGGGACATTCAAGCCCTTACCTTGCTTTCATCTAATGGGGGAAGGGGGGGACCCTGACTCCCCAAATACCTTGGTAGATATTTTTCCTCCCTTTTTTTTTTTTCTTTTTTGCCAAAGGAACTTTTCAAAGAGTCAGGCGAGATAAGAGAAAGCGGGCAGGCATCTATCACACGTCATCCTTATCAGTTTGAGAATGGCTGCTCGCTAACTAGACGGAAGGAAATTCATTTTCCCCCAGCAGGCTGCCAAGGAGGGTGGAAGTCAAAACCGTATTCATTAACCGGCCAACCTTTCGTGGAGGTCTGTGACTGTGTCTTTCCCAAAGACAAAGAAATGGGGGGGGGGAGAGGATGAGAGAGGCCCTGCAGATTCCAGAACTTTGTCCACAAAGAGATGAGACAGGAGAGGTTAGGGGTCACATCTCCCGTGTCTGTGTTTAAAAGATTTCTTTTTTTTAAAAAGGAGCCAGGAAGGGTGATTTGAATTGGACTGCTCCTGTAGGGCAGTGGTCCCCAACCTTTTTATCACCGGGGACCGGTCAATGCTTGACAATTTTACTGAGGCCCGGGTGGGGGTAGTCTTTTGCTGAGGGATGTCGCTGCCTGAGCCGCTGCTCCACATGCTTTCCCGCCGGCGCCCCTGACTTCCCGCCACCCACTGGGGGGCGCTGCCAGCAGCATCTGCGCAGTGCCATGCCAAGGAGGAGCCCCAACCATGGGAACTGCCAGAGAGCACCAAAGGTGAGCCGGCAGCAGAGTGGCAGGGCAGCCCCCGAGGCATTAGCCCAGGAGGAGGATGACGAGGAGCCACGGCCCGGTACCGACTGATCCACGGACCACTCCCAGTCCCTGGACCAGAGGTTGGGGACCACTGCTGTAGGGAACATGGTTGCCAACATCCAGGTGGTAGCTGGAGATTTCCTGCAATTACAAACAATCTCCAGGCAACACATCAGTTCCCCTGGAGGAAATGGCTGCTTAAGAAGATAGACTCTATGACATTGTACCCCATGGAAGCCCCTCTCTTCCCCAACCCCCACCCTCCTCAGGATCCACTCCCAAAATTTCCAGGTATTTCCCCACCTGGAGCTGGAAACTCTAGCAGGGAAGGAGATTCTTTATCTCACTTTATGATAATCTCCAACTAGCACTTTAAAATGGAGGCTGTAGCCAGTTGGTTACTGCCCAGATGCTGGATGTTGGCGACGTCATATGGAGGGGCCGGAATATAACAACTACGTAAGGTAAGCATCTCACTACATTTAACGGGTGCGGAAATGCCCTAGCTCTTCTTCTTCAAATCTCCTTTTAAAGCTGTCTGTTCTACTGTGGCCATCACTAAATGCTCTGGCAGTGAACTGTACAGACATTGTACTCATGCATTGCCAATTTCAAACCCTGGATCTCCCCCATCACAATCCTACACTATACTTGTTATTGTTCTGCTCCAGGCTTTCTCAACCAGGGTTTCACGCAACCCTGGGGTTTCTTGACAGCCCTGGAAGGGTTTCCTAAATGGGTGGGAGTTAATTTTCTATATATTTCTAAAATTTGTTAAACTTTGATCAGGTGAGATGACCATATATGGCCATGTCAGCCCCCCCGCCACCATGACCAATGATGGGCCTGGGGGGTGGGAAGTGGAGGGGCCCCACATGGGCATGGACACAGCTATGCTTCCCAGCGTATTCTGCACAATTGCACCACTTCAGGGGTTTCTCGCTGGTAAAAAAGTTGAGAAAGGCTTTTCTTCTTATTCAGTTCCATATCTTTTCATGCCGCCATGTGTTCGCCATTGCCATAATTTGGACGAAATATTGAGACAGAAAGCGACACGTTGCGCAATCCCCCTGACCCCAACAAACCTAAGATTTGCTATCTGTTGTATCCACCTGAGCTTTGCAAAGCAGAGATTCTCTACAGAGCAGATGAAAGAGACGTGGCATTTCAAGGTAATCATCCTGGAGGCATTTCGTGAATGGAACTCAATAACATCTCAATAAGTATTTACTGCTGCTGTTCTGATTTCCTTTTAATATGGTATCATTACGGCGGTGCTTGTTGCTACACCTATTTACAAGACATCGTGGGCTCAAAGCCAGCTCTAACTGCATACAGCTAGAAGAAGAAGGCAAAGAAGAGTTGGTGTTTATAGCCTGATTATCACTACTCAAAGGATTCTCAAAGCAGCCCTGTGAGGTAGATGAGACTGAGAGAGCAAAAAGAAGAAGAGGCGGAGGAGCTGTTGGTGTTGGTTTTTATACCCCGCTTTTCACTACCCAAAGGAGTCTCAAATTGCCTTCCCTTCCTCTCCCCACAACAGACACCTTGTGATGTAGGTTGGGCTGAGAGAGCTCCAAGAATGGAGACCAGCCCAAGGTCACTGCATGTGGAGGAGTGTGGAAGGGAATCAAACCCGGTTTGATTAGAGGCAGCTGCTCTTAACCCCTGCACCTAGCTGGCTTGAGGTTGTAATGTATTTCCCAAAGAGTATGCAGGCAACCAACCGTTTTGCTGGGGCCAAAGTAAGCATTCTTTTGCAGAAATATAAATATGCCTTGTTGTTAGTTGTGAAGTCATGTCCGACCCATCGCGGCCCCATGGACAATGATCCTCCAGGCCTTCCTGTCCTCTACCATTCCCCAGAGTCCATTTAAGCTCTCACTGACTGCTTCAGTGACTCCATCCAGCCACCTCATTCTCTGTCGTCCCCTTCTTCTTTTGCCCTCGATCGCTCCCAGCATTAGGCTCTTCTCCAGGGAGTCCTTCCTTCTCATGAGGTGGCCAAAATATTTGAGTTTCATCTTCAGGATCTGGCCTTCTAAAGAGCAGTCAGGGCTGATCTCCTCTAGGACTGACCTGTTTGTTCGCCTTGCAGTCCAAGGGACTCGCAAGAGTCTTCTCCAGCACCAGAGTTTAATTATGCCTATCTGCTCCATTATTTGCAGCTTTGCTTTCAGCATGCATATTACACACATTCTACAGAGACTCCATTGGCCGCTCCTCTGATACCAGGCTTGGTTTAAGGTATTAGCTATCACGTAGAATGACCTTCATGCCCTTGGCCCCTCTTGTTTACGGAACTGCCTCCCGCCATATGCTCCCTCCTGACAACTTCGTTCATTTCAGTGGGGGCATATCCAGAGTTGTCAGTGCCCCATTGTGTTGGCAGAGTTTAAACATACAAGAGAGGTGTGAAGCGCCAGGCTGTTGAAAAGAATACAATTGATTTATCCTGATGAGAAATAAACTTTGTATAGAAAGAGAGAGAACTATCTAACGGATTAACTGTTCTGCATTCATCCAGTCAGTTCTGGAGGCAAGCAGGGAGGAAGTGTGCTCAAAAGAGCAGGAAGTCTCCAAATCAGCCAATGAGGACACAGGAGGAGATTGTTCTAAAAATATCAGGAAGTTCCTAATCTAACTATACTAACAACGCATCTTATCCGGTGCCCCCTGCAAGATATTCTTCACATACTTTTGAACCATGCACACTAAAGATCTGGTATATGTCAACATTTTGTTCTTCATTGACGTCCTGATTAATTAATTCCCATTCTCTGGCAAGTTCTTGGGTGGCATTAATCAATCAATGGTTAATTATCAGTTCTTGTTCTCATAAGAAGGTGCTGAAGTCATACAGTTTTTCATTTTGTGGCCAGGAGAAATAATGGTTCATTTTTTAAAAAAAGAAATATTGTTTATGATTGTAATAGTGCAATTCCAAGATAATATAAAACTTTTCAGGAAAGAGCGATCATGTCGGCAAACATGTATCAGGCTGCCTTATACGGAATTGGCCTGCTGGTCCATTAGCTTAATATTCTCTACTTTGAAGACAGACGGTGTCTCTTTTCAGGGGTAGTCAAACTGCGGCCCTCCAGATGTCCATGGACTACAATTCCCAGAAGCCTCCTGCCAGCATTCGCCAGCGAATGCTGGCAAGGGCTCCTGGGAATTGTAGTCCATGGACATCTGGAGGGCCGCAGTTTGACTACCCCTGAGCTATATCAAGATGGGCAGCCTCGTTTGTCTGTTTATAGCAGGAGAAAAGAGCAAAAGTCCAGGAGCACCTTAAAGACCAACAAACTTTTGGCAGGGGAGGAGCTTTCATGATGATTCACTGCTCACTTCTTCAGATATCATTATTCTCCGCCCCTTTGGTATAATCTTATCATAGAATCATAGAATCATAGAGTTGGAAGGGGCCATACAGGCCATCTAGTCCAACCCCCTAGTCCAACGCAGGATCAGCCCAAAGCATCCTCAAGCATCCAAGAAAAGTGTGCATCCAACCTTTGCTTGAAGACTGCCACCTCCTTAGGCAGCCTATTCCACTGCTGAACTACTCTGACTGAACTATTCTACAATGGTGAGAAAGATTATGTCTGTTTGGAACTGTACAATTTTCTTCACAGGACTGATGGAGACCCAGTCTTCTTTATGGCTAAATGTGGTGCCATAAGATGGGTCACCATGTTAGTCTGAGTCAGCAGGAAAGATCAAGAGCCCAGAATCACCTGATGAAACTCTGACTGAGAAAGCCTCGCTTATAACTTTGGGTGACAAATACCTCCTCTAAAACATCTCATGCCAATTCTCCTCAATAGTTGGCATTTAGTTGGTTTAATATTGCTAGACCAAAGCTGTTCCCATACATCAAAGGAGATAGCTTCTGCAAAATTTTGCATCCACTTGACCATGCAGGAGAGGGTCAGGCACTAAACCAAATCCTTATGCCTGAGACACCTTTATTCTTGTGAGGGAGGAAGGGATCGGGGCGGACATGAGCTTCTTCCTTTCAAAAAGACATCCCTTCCTCTTTCTTCACCTGCTCTGCTTCTGTATCTAGTTTTAGCAAATGTTTAGAGACTCTTCCCAACAGGTGGGGTTTATTCGGTTATCTGTGCAAGTTTCTTCACAAGACTGCTGGATTTCCAGTCAGTAAGACTAACTGTGGTGCCTCCTGTGAAGACAGATCAAGATGGTGGCCATGTTTGTCTGTCTGTGGCAGCAGAAAAGAACACGAGTCTGGGAGCACCTTCAAGACTAACAAAATTTGTGCCAAGGGTGTAAACTGCACGGAGCTTTTATTCCAACCCCAGATTGATTCAGTGCTCTCTACACAGAATGTGATTTCCGTTTGGATTTTGGTCGATTTAAATTTTCCTTCTGCAGCAAGAAGGATTGATCTGGAGTGACCCTACCTTTATTGTGCAATATCTTGGAGTGCTTTTAATGCTCAATATCCAGATTGGGAAAGAAAGCTCCGTGGTAGAGAACCTCTGATAGGCTACACCAGGTCATGTGACACGCTTGCCTTAAAGGAGAAGCCCCTAATTTCTCTCAACTTCTGTCAGTTCTGGATTTTTCCTCCCTCCTCTGCCTTTTTCGATCTTCTCCCCCACCCCGCCAAGAAAAGAAAGAGGCTCCCTGCTTGGCTCCTCTCCCCCCCCTTCAAGAAAAGAAAGAAAGAGGCTTGGCTCCCCCCACCACCACCTTCTGAGCCTCCCTAACCACGTGCAGAAGACTTTCCTGTTTCAATGGGGAGGGGTGGGGAGAGGAAGACCCAAGTTCAAAGCGATCTGAATTCAACAGGATTGACAATGGAATTTAAAAAAGTAAGTGCAGACTCTGCCAAGGAAAGAGCTTGAGGCTCTGCTCAGTTCTTCAGTAGCTGAGAAGGAAGCTGTGACTCAACAAAGTTCATGTCTTGCCACAAGGCGCTACTGTGCTAGGGCCTCTTAAAGCTGTTTGCTAGTACCTTCTTTCAGAAGTGTTCTCACTGGAGATGCCTGAATATGAATATGGGAATTCATTGGTTTTTAATATATATTTAAAATTTGTTAAACATTTATTGGGTAATAGGACCATGCATGTCATGTCTGTCCACTCACGCCTTTCAAAATGGCCAGTGATGGGCCTGGAGGGGGTGGGAAGGGGAGGGGCCTGGGGTGGGCGTGTCCACAGCTCTGCTTCCCAGCCATATTCTGCACAATCGCACCACTTCTGGGGTATCTTGAAACCTGAAGAATGTCTCAGGGTTTCTCAGCAGTAACGAATATGAGAAAGGTTGTGTCAGACTCAGTGTATATTATACTTTTTGATTCGTTGAGACTTCTTGTAACCCACCCTGGGCCAGATAAAGAAGGGTAGGAGCTAAGCATAAAGTTTAATTTAAAATTTCATTCCATTAATTAAAAGATCCACGCTCAGCTACTGAGCCATCCACAGCCTCATCTCCCAAGAAACACTGATCGGAAATATTTAAGCCTGCTTTCAAACAAAGGTCACGAATCCATAAATCCGTGCAGAAATCCTAGTGATTCATAAAGGGCCAAAAGAAAAGGGGGCAGGAGAATTCCCACGGACACACAAACCTGCCTAGGACGGAACCGAACCATCAAAGTCCGTATTCCCAGGTCAGGCCCATCCGGTCTCAGAACGTTCGCAATATAACTGAGGATTCTGAACGCTCAGCAAAAAGACAGCATCCTCCCAGGTGCTGCTCAGTCGCCGTGATTAAGTTGTCAGTCGAGCAGTGGCGTGTTTCGCATCCTACAGCTCGGAGGGAAATGTGCCGGCATTCTGCCACATCAGCTTCAAAGGGTTCGGGTAACACAGAAGCCTGCACACACCTACCTCTTGGTCCAATCAGAGCCGTCGCTTTGCCCAATTGCCGTCCGTGAAATTGAGACACAGCGTGGGTGGAACGGCGCTGCTTGCGCACATGGGTGCCCCTGAAAACCAGATGTGGAAGGTGTGTCCACCGGAATGGCTGGAGGCTGAGCTCCACCGAGGAGGGTGTTCAGTTATCGCTGCAATAAGCTCCTGTTCTCATTGTTTGCAAGAGCTGGAGCAACTGTCAGATTGCAGCTAGATTATTTCAGAAGTAATAATTGCGCCGTGGCGGGCCAAAACCCACATCAAGGTGAAAATCAAAGCAGTATCTTGAAACTCTCACGATGGGGAGGGGAAAAAAGCCTGAAAGCTACTCTCAGGTCAGATCTCTGTCCTGACAAGCAACGGCTTCCTCCTCTTCTACACCATTTAGGATTTAACTTCTTCAGGTTCAGTTGGTTCTGATACTGTTGAGGTGAATCCGGGGTCTTTATAGAACCCTAGAACCATAAGAGTTGGAAGGGTCTCCAGGGTCATCTTGTCCACCACCTGCAGAATGTAGGGAATTTACAATGACCTGCCCATCCACAGTGGCACCAATTCCATGCCCAGATGATGCCCACCCCAAAAATAAGAAACAGAATTCCTGACCAGTCTGGCCTGGAAGACATTTGCCTCCCACTTCCAAATTGGTGATCAGCATTTCCCTGGGCATGCTAGGAAGGGCCACAAGAGCCAAGCATGGACACAATCCCTCCTGCCCACCTACTTACAACCTGCCTACATTCACAGAATCTGCATTTCTGTCAGATGGCTTAAGAACGTCCAACAAAGGAGAACCCACCACCTCCCGAGGAAGCCTGTTCCACTGAGGAACCGCTCTAACTGTCAGGAACTTCTTCCGGATGTTTAGCTGAAAATCCTTTTGAATTAATGTCATCCCATTTTAGAAGCCTTGCTTCTGTTAGCAGTGGGCCATGACCGACACCTCAAGAGTCCGAATGTGGCTCAGCACAGAACCCAAATATAATATAACAACAACAACTTTATTTTTATAGCTCACCCTTCTCAACTGACTCAGGGTGGGGGGTAACGACAGGCTGGTACATGTACTAAAGATACACCAAGAACCGGTGACAAAAATTAAACGTTTCAATTATATTCAAGTGTAAACTATATAACTATATTTCTTGGTGTTAATTTCCTGGCCTCCACCATAGGCTTGGTGGAACAGCTCTGTCTTGCAGGCCCGCCGGAACTGCTGAAGGTCCCGGAAGGCCATGATCTCCTCTGGGAGGGCATTCCACCAGATTGGAGCCAGCACTGAAAAGACCCTGGCTCTGATTGAGGCCAGTTTTACTTCTTTAGGGCTGCGTATCCTGAGCAGATCACCAGATCTTAATGCCCTTTGGGGGTTATAACAGAAGAGGTGGTCCTGTAAATACAGGGGTCCCAGACCATTAAGGGCTTTGAAGGTTAGCACCAAAACTTAAAAATGAAATAAAACCTTTAAGTTCAGGGTAGATGGAATTCCAGAATAGCCATTTATGTGAAGGGAAAGCGGGTAAAAAAAACTGTATTTGGCTAAAGGGATTCTTAGGGATGTTTTTCAGAAAGGGACACAACAGAAGTGAACAGCTACCACCAGTATCTAGGCATGAACCAAGTGCAGGTTGAGACCAAGACGTGGATGGCGCCGGCTAGCCCAAAGTGGTCAGAACATGTAAAGCAGGGGTAGTCAAACTGCGGCCCTCCAGATGTCCATGGACTACAATTCCCAAGAGCCCCTGCCAGCGAATGCTGGCAGGGGCTCATGGGAATTGTAGTCCATGGACATCTGGAGGGCCACAGTTTGATTACCCCTGATGTAAAGTCTTGGGTGGGAGAAGATCAAGTGCTCCAAAGCTGCTACACAGAGGCAGGGGTTGGCAAGCCACCTGTGTTCGTCTTTTGCCTTGAGAACTCTATGGGGTTCGTATACATTGGCTGCGATTTGGTTAGAAGGGAAGAGGAAGAGCTGTTTTTTTTTTATACCTTGCTTTTCACTACCTGAAGGAGTGCCAAAGTGGCTTACCAACACCCTTTCCTTCCTCTCCCCACAACAGACACCCTGTGAGGCAGATGGGGCGGCGAGAGCTCTAAGGGAACTGCTCTGCAAGAACTGCTCTGCAAGAACTGTGACTGGCCCATGGTCACCCAGCTGGCTGTATGTAGAGGAGTGGGGAATCGAACCCGATCCTCTAGAGCCAGTTTGGTGTAGTGGTTAGGAGTGCGGACTTCTAATCTGGCAAGCCGGGTTCGATTCTGCACTCCCCCACATGCAACCAGCTGGGTGACCTTGGGCTCGCCACGGCACTGATAAAACTGTTCTGACCGAGCAGTGATATCAGGGCTCTCTCAGCCTCACCCACCCCGCAAGGTGTCTGTTGTGGGGAGCGGAATGGGAAGGCGACTGTAAGCCACTTTGAGCCTCCTTCGGGTAGGGAAAAGTGGCATATAAGAACCAACTCTTCTTCTTCTTCTAGATTAGAGTCTGTTGCTCTGTAACTACTACACCATGATGGCACCTTTCCACCACCCAAATCTTTCCTCTTTGGCATCACCCCAAAAGCCCTATCATCTACCTCTTACTGTGCATCCTTAGGTTGCCCATTTCTTTGTAATCCATCATAAGATACATGCATTTATTCTCATTACTTAATTGCCTTTGAACATCTCCCAAATGACTGGGGTTGTACTATCACATTTCTGTATATCTAAACTTCATTGGTATGTCTTAGCCTCTTACATGTAATGACTTGAGATGTATATAAATTCTAAGAAGCTGTAGTAGAAGCCGTGCAGGCATGCTTGCCAGAGATCCTTAAGGTCATGGACATTCTGCCTTCTTTTAATGGTTGTAAAGGATAATATACAGAAGGAAGGAGGTGCCAGTTTTCCATAAGGCTTCGGCAGGGAGGAAAGAGTCAGTTGATGAGCCTCTTGTGGCGCAGAGTGGTAAGGCAGCAGATATGCAGTCTGAAGCTTTGCCCATGAGGCTGGGAGTTTGATCCCAGCAGCCGGCTAAAGGTTGACTCAGCCCTCCATCCTTCCGAGGTCGGTAAAATGAGTACCCAGCTTGCTGGGGGGTAAACGGTAATGACTGGGGAAGGCACTGGCAAACCACCCCATATTGAGTCTGCCATGAAAACGCTAGAGGGCGTCACCCCAAGGGTCAGATATGACCCGGTGCTTGCACAGGGGATACCTTTACCTTAACCTTTTTCTGTTTTGATAACGGAAATGCATGGGGTGAAAATTCCTCCCTGCCCCCCCAGCACTATGGTCCTAATTAAGGATGGGTACAAACTGGCTCACAAAGTTCATCATGAATTTTGGGCAGTTTGTGGTTCACAAAACAACGTACAGAAACTGAAGAGGTCCCATCAACTTCCAGGAATTGTGATGTAGTTTGCGGCAGTTCACGGTGGCTCTCAAAGAGCAGAAAGCTGGGGCTTTAATGGCTCTGAGCCATTTCAACCCCTGTTTTTTGCTCTTCACAAAAAATAGCTGAGCCCCCGTGGCTTTTAAATGGCTCAGAGCTATTTAGCCCTCTGCTTTCTGCTCACTGCCAAACGCTATAGGAAGTAAAACGCTGGGAGTGAAATGGCTGGGAGACTTTTCACCCCCTTGCTTTCTGCTCCTTGAAGCTTTTTGCAGGGAGCGGAAAGCAGGGGATTAAACCTTAAATGGATCACAAACCAATACAAATTGGTTTGGTTCACAAACAGGCCTACTGACGTGTGGTTCACTTCATTCAGTTTTTGCCCATCCCTAGTCCTGACCAATGTCACTCTCCATGAGGAATATAGTGCATGAAGACAAAGGACTTCAGAGTCCCTTCCCATGCCATTTTCCTGTCTTAAAGTGGTTCCCCGGGAGCTGCTATTTGCCCTGCGGGGGAAACCTATGTGTAGCCATCAATATTTATCAGTTTCCCAGTGGGCAAACACCGACTTCTCTGAGCTGTTTCAAGTCACAAAAAGGGTGATGGGAGGAAAGCTGAATCTCTTTTCTTGCGTTGTAATCCCAATCCTCAACCTACCTGCATCCACAATTCTAAACCTAATTGAGCCAGGAAGTTAAGTTTCTAGCTGGGAACTCCCAGAACATGGCTGGATAAAGCCTACACACAGACTTTGCAATGTGTCCATCAGCCAAGAGATGAGACATCCTGAATTCATGTGACCTTCTCCCTTCAGGAGAGATCCCTCAAGTTAAGACTAGTCAGGTGCCAGTTGCATTGGTCCAGTTTTTAGTCCATCAAAGGTATCTTTTAGATATTTGCTCCTGTGTTTGTCAGTAATTCAAATTGGGGAAATGATCAGTGGACACAAACTCATGTTGCAGTCCCATGGTCCCCATTCAAAAGTCCTGCTGAAATGAACTGGGTGGGGTGGTTGCAGACTGTTTTTTGAGAGTTAGGGAGACTGCTCCTGCAGACAAAACCCCGTAAGCAGTCGATTCAGATATCAAGGGCCAGCAGACCACCAACCTTTTGAACTGTCTGCAAGAAATGAATTAAGGGGATTTATGAGGGCCGATATTTATTAGCCCAGGGGAAGAAATATATCACCTTCCGAGCATGAAAAGCATAACTCAAGAGAAGACCCCGTTCCATTTGTCATAAATATAAAATATATGCATGGAATACGCACTAGTCAAATGGAAAAGTTTCACAAAGAAAAATAGCTTAGAGAAAAATAAACAGAAATGCATGAAGAGCAAAGATAAAGGAATAATCTCAGACTCTCAGAACGACGTGTAATCCATAAATTTCCTCCATTGAGAACTTCAGGGTAAGGTGTTATTAAATCTATTCAACCACTCTGAGGACTTTTAACACATATTGGGAGGAGTTTTTAAGTGTAGGATTTTGAAATGTGGATTGTGAACGTTTTAATTGAGTTTTGAAATGCCCCAAGCACACATGTCCAGAGGAGGGGAACAAAAATGGTGAGGGGTTTGGAGACCAAGACGTCTGAGGAAAGGTTGAAGGAGCTTGGTCTGTTTAGCCTGGAGAGAAGACAACTAAGAGGTGATATGAGAGCCATCTTCAAGTATTTAAAAGGCTGCCAAATAGAGGATGCAGCAGAGCTATTTTCTGTTGCCCCAGAGCAGGGGTAGTCAAACTGCGGCCCTCCAGATGTCCATGGACTACAATTCCCAGGAGCCCCTGCCAGCATCCGCTGGCAGGGGCTCCTGAGAATTGTAGTCCATGGACATCTGGAGGGCCGCAGTTTGACTACCCCTGCCCCAGAGGGTTGGACCAGAACCAATGGGATGAAATTAATTTTTAAAAAAATTGGCTAAATATCCAGAAGAGGTTCCTGACAGTTAGAGCAGTTCCTCAGTGGAACAGGGAGATGGTGATTTGTCTTTCTTTTCAAGTTTTTAAGTAGAGGCTAGATAGTCATCTGACAGAAATGCTGATTCTGGCCAGGGATTCTAGCACTTTTTTTGGGGGGAGGGGGGAGCATCTGGGTATGGAATTAGGGTCAACTGTAGTGAGCAGGTAGTTGTGAATTTCCTGCATTCTGCAGGGGGTTGGATTAGATGACTCCGGAGGTCCCTTCCAACACTTTATCTATGATTCTAATAATAACACATCTCCAGTTATACAAGTGGTTTGTCATCCACTGCTGCTTTTTTGATGTTCCCAATTTCAGCAGAGTTTGCCTCCTCAATGATAAAAGTGTGTAGAACAAGATCACTTTGATCTTGGGACGTACAGGTGTCAGACTTCACTCTGGAAGACAGAAGATGTCCTTTGAATCCCAAGTGAACACCCTTGCCATGAGCTGAACTCTGGTTGCATTGGGGGACCATGCAGATATGCGGAAAAGGAAAAGAGACATGCAAAAACACAATCCTTTCTTCTTCTGCCAAATGACAGAGATTTATCATCATAATTAAAGCAACAAATTGCCAGAGAGAGAGAGAGAGTCCATATATGCAGATGGATTTCTTTATCTCCTATGAAAATTCTCAGTTTACATTTCAAATAAGAAGGGGAAAAAATAAGATTATATATTCAGATAGTCCTGGAGGCAGTAATTAAATGCAAAGCTCCAAATTGTTCCTGGCCAAACACACCTGAAAGTGACTTTCTAATTTCTCAGTGTGTTGACATTATTTAAATTCCACTCTCACTTGGAAGGGAAGCTCGTGCTAAAACTATCGCCTCCAGAAAATAAAGTCTTGTTTAATAATGTGCATTCAGAAATGCATTCGGGGAATGTGGCAAAGCGAATCTACGGTGAATTGAACAGGACGGACTTTCTTTACAATGTCATGTGTGGAAAGGGTGGGGAATGCCGAAGAGGAAACTAGCTGAATATGCATTTGGATGGCCTAAGTCAGGGTGTCCGTGGGTACTAGCCAGAGTTCTTGCAATAATAATAATAATAATAATAATAATAATAATAATAATAATAATAATAATAATAATAATAATAATATAGTTTAGTTTGTTTTTATATGCTCCTTTTCTCTACCAGGAGTCTCAAAGCAGCTTCCAATCACCTTCCCTTTCCTCTCCCCACAAAAGACACCCTGTGAGGGAGGTGAGGCTGAGAGAGCCCTGAAGAAGAAGAAGAGTTGGTTCTTATATGCCGCTTTTCTCTATCTGAAGGAGTCTCAAAGTGACTTACAGTCACCTTCCCTTTCCTCTCCCCACAACAGACACCCTATGAGGGAGGGGAGGCTGAGAGAGCCCTGATATTACTGAAGAAGAAGAAGAGTTGGGTCTTCTATGCCGCTTTTCTCTACCCGAAGGAGCCTCAAAGCAGCTTACAATCGCCTTCCCTTTCCTTTCCCCACAACAGACACCCTGTGAGGGAGGTGAGGCTGAGAGAGCTCCGATATTATTATTATTATTATTATTATTATTATTATTATTATTATTATTGTTGTTGTTGTTGTTGTTGTTGTTGTTGTTATTACCCACCTCCTCCCGAAGGCTCGAGGCAGGTTACAGCGTATATAAACCCCCAACAACAATTAAAACCAATATAAAATACACAACAAAATAATGGGAAGGGGAGGGGGGGCACAGGTGGGTGTGTACACAGCTCTGCTTCCCAGTCATATTCTGCATGATCGCATCACTTCTCAAGGCCTGATGAATGTTTCAGGGGTTTCTAAATGGTGAAAAAGTTGAGAAAGGCTGTAATAAATTAACTCCCACCCCATTTGGGAAACCCTTCCAGGGTCGCCAAGAAACCCCAGGGTTTTCACAAAACCCTGGTTGAGAAATGCTGGTGCAAAGAAACATCAAGTCTATAGTGATTGTTTCATTCAGTGTAGCCATGAGGGGATTCTTGCTCAACATTCTCCCCCCTACTCTCTTTGACTCTCTTTGACTGTCATCCCTCTATGTTTCGGTGCCAAATATTCTCTGGCTGTGTGAATATTTTGCTCCCATTTGCCATTCAGCCTCGGCATCTGACATCCAAAGCTGTCAGCCCGAGACAATTGACATACAGCAGCAGTTGGCATGTGGCATTCTGATGGATGACGTGCATTAGAACTTGGCACATTTTATTATAAGGTCATTTATTTAAACAATCGGAACAGTCACTCGCCCAGGTCTGATGCCAGTTGTCAGTTTCCCGGTTTGAAATGTCACATGTTTTTCAGGTCAAATGTTGACATCGAAATCTGAAGGGCAAAATTTGAAAATGAACTTGGTGAAATTTATTTGTATAACATTCCATTGCAGGTCCGTTTCCCATCACCATCACCAACAGAAGAATGAGGCCTGAAATCCTTCTGGACTACAAGGGATGGGAGGTGTCCGTGTATTCAGATGGCTTGTGTGTCAGTCTCAAGGTGGAGACTTGCTCTTCAGGAGTGACTTCGTAGGGGTCGTCCTTTTTGTTGGAAAAGAGACTTTGAACATCAGGTGGGAAGAAGCCCAGTCTCACCAAAGTGAGAATTCCTTCTGCACAGGTCCAAGATGCCTAGAGAGCCAGCTTGGTGTAGTGGTTAGGAGTGCGGACTTCTAATCTGGCAATCCGTACCTCCCACATGCAACCAGCTGGGTGACCCTGGGCTTGACACAGCACTGAGAAGGGTGTTCTGACCGAGCAGTGATATCAGGGCTCTCTCAGCCTCACCCACCTCACAGGGTGTCTGTTGTGGGGAAAGGGAAGGAGACTGTAAGATGCTTTGAGCCTCTTTCGGGTAGGGAAAAGCGGCATATAAGAACCAACTCTTCTTCTTCTTCTTCTTCTTCTTCTTCTTCTTCTTCTTCTTCTTCTTCTTCTTCTTCTTCTTCTTCTTCTTCTTCTTCTTCTTCTTCTTCTTCTTCTTCTTCTTCTTCCTTGGGTAGCCTGTCGGGAACCCGCTTGCTAACTGAAAAAACAGGGTGCCCCTTGAAGAAAACGTCACGCCAGGCCGGGTGGACGATACAACAGGAACAAGCTTTATTTCAGCAACGTGGAGTCCGCTGGTATGGAGTAAGAGCTTCCACCGAACTCCAGGTGGAAGCTCTCTTTTATACAAAACCCACCTCCTTTGGCTGTATTGCCCCACCCAGTACTTCCGGAGGGAACATGCTGATACAATCATGACTCATGCACATATGCGAGGTTTTCCGGGGTTCCCGATGGCCCATTTTCCTGGAACAAAGGGCCATCTCCGGGCCCTTGTCAAAAGGTGGAGGGGGACATTGAGGTTCTTTAGCGGCCATTGCCACCTCAACGATCGGGTGGGGCGCCCAGCTGCCGGCTTGCCTGTGATCACCATGCCCTACCTCCGTGATCGCGGGCGCCTCTGATGGCGGGGTTCGGTCTGGTTCCCAAGCCACCAAGGACCGAACCACGACATTGCCCCATCTCATGATATCTTGGAATCTAAACCGGGTCAGCGCTGCTTAGTAATTGAATGGGAGACAAGTGGGGAAGTTCAGGGTCACCACACAGAGGCAGGCAATGACTAATCGCCTCCATTCATCTTTTGCCATGAAAACCCTGTGGAGTCACAATAAGACACCACCACCTCTGGATTCAGAATAGGCCGGCCAATCTTCAGGATGGGCAGTGTAATATGCCAGACCTAAGTGGTTGTTATCCAGGCATATGGATCTCTACAACGAGGTGTAGAGATCAGCTCTCCTTAGAAAGAGCTTGGGGTGTCAGCTCTCCTTAGAAATTTGAGGGTGGTAGATGGGGAGGGGAGAGAAACCTTAGAAGGGATGAGATGCTATAGGGTCTACCTCCATTGGTGACCTTTCCACCAGGGAAACTGAGCTCTGTGTTTTGGAGATGAGTTGTAATTTCAGGAGGACTCCAGCTGAGGCTGAGAAAGCTCAGAGAGAACTGTGATTGGCCCAAGGTCATCCAGCTGGCTGCATGTGGAGGAGGGGTGGGTAATCAAACCCAGTTCTCCAGACTAGAGGCCGCCACTCTTAACCACTGCACCAACTGGCTGTTGTGACCCACCAGGGAATTTACTTGTAATTTAAACGGGCCCAGCCAAGCCTTCTTAGGAGGGTGAAGAAGATCTTTGCACACTATCCAGAGAATTATCTCCACTGAGCTTAGCGGAAATTACATTTGTGGAGATATGCTAAGGGTAGAATGGATAAGCTCACTGTGCGTGCATGTGCATGTTTTTTTTTGGGGGGGGGAAGCAGGTAAATCTAAGAGGGCCATTCTGCACAGAATTATTCCAGTCTAAGCCCGTTGAAACCAACAGACTTCACCTGGAACCACTCTGCAGAGGATTGCATTGGAAAAGCCCTAGAATTGGCCTGGCATTAACCTTTCCAACGGAATCCTCCAGAACCTTTGTTCTCGTAATATTATAGGTTTGCTGAGTAGCTTAAATATTAAAATCTGCCATAAATAAACTGAGAACGGGTGGAGAACATCAAGCATGGAACTTGCATGCCATTTTAGGGGCCCGGCAATTACGCTGGCGGGGTAACTCCGGAGATCAAAAAGCCTCCTACTTTAACACTCTCTCTCGTTAGCTGGATTTTTCTGTTCCATCTCTTTACAACGTTCTGCTCCCATAGCAAAACTCTCCCTGCCATTGCAGGAAATGGAATCCTGCTGTTTGGGTGAATTCCAAAAGGACCGTCATTGCTGGGGAATGTGGGAGTTTGCAGGTGGAGGCCAGGGAAGAAGATAAGGAGCTGATTCTCAGGGTTCACCTTTTGCCCCCTCCAAAGGGGGGGCATTCTCCAGCCGATCTATTATGCAGGTATTCGAGGGAGGATCCAGAGAGGGTGGGTGGGACCATCGTTCTCTCCTTGGGAAAAAAAAAACACCCAAATTTAATTCTGAGAAAACAAGGGAGGGAGCAAAGGAAAATTGCCAGAAAGTGCAAGTAGAACATTTTTCCTTTGGGGGCTGTGTCTGGAACAGAACTTTCAAGACAAATTTCAGTTGAACAAGATTCTTTAATTCCAAAAACACTCCACTGTACAGAAACATACAAGAAAGATGCTTGTAGTTAAACATATCGGCATAAGGACAATTTGAGACCTGCAGTATGTGTGTGTGTGTGTATAAAGTACTGTGTTAAATCTATGGGGTCAGAGGTAGACATGGACACTGGAAGTGATTGGAGCTCTTTATTGTGACCCTAGTATGGTACGATGAAGAACTGAACTGAACTGAACCAACCCCCCCACCCCACCCCCACCCCCCAACTTATATACATAAACAATGGATCATCCCGCCAGTGCACACTATTGGTCAACTTCAGTAACTAGCCGCTCATTGGTCAGTTACATTATAAGCTACGATCCTGCCTTGGACCTCAGGCTCGGTCCTTGGGAGGTCTACAGATACAACACCACCAAAGGACTTTTAAGACAAGGGAGAAGCAGAGGCCATTACTTTCCTCCACAGGGCCTTCTTTGATGGTCTCCCATCCAAGTATTGAGCCTGCTTTGCTTCTGAGATCTGCAAAAATCAGGCTGCACTCTGCTGCATTATCTAGCCATGGAATTGGGTTCACTCTGGGTGGACAAGTAGTTGTGGGTTTCCTGCATTGTGAAGGGGGTTGGACTAGATGACCCGGAAGGCTCCTTCCAAGTCTATGATTCTGTGGTTCTCAACTTGTAATATAGTCTCTACAGATTCAAGAAACAAGCTCTTCTAGGCTCTTGAGCCTTGGGGAAGGGTAGCATACAAATCTGGAAATTAAATAAATAAGTAGCCAGGGTGTGTAGTCTGCACGGGGCTTTTTACCCACCCCCAGTTCTAATAAATCACCACTGTCTACACTGAATATGACTTTACATTTTCCCCCTGCAACATGCACGATTGATCTGGAGTGACCCTACCTTTCCCCAGCAATATTTAGAAGTGGATATAACCCTCGATGTTTGAAAAACCGGCATCAGTAAGTGTGAAGAGTTTTGCTTTTTATAGCAAAGCAGTCTTCCCTGATTGGCCAGGGAGTCAGTTCAAAAGTCTTCCTGGCTCCTGGTTGCAAGGCTTCCCTTAAAGTGACTATGCTCCAGAAGCTCCAACTTCTCTCAGCAGAGATTTGCCTGTTGGATTTATTCCCCCTCCTCTGCTGTCTCCACAACGCTGCACCATTAGAATTTCTTCCTGTCCCTTAGTGCTAGTGAACCGGTAGGAGACTTGTCAGAGCATTCCCCAGTTCTATCATGAATTATATGTTGAAGAGCTTTAAGAAAAGTAGGCTCTAACCATGATTCACAGCCTTCCACCTTTTTAACATTTATTGCACCTCCAGTCATTTGTTTCAAGGTACCTAAAACCTATTTCTCCATGTATTTTCCTTTGCATGCTATGAACTTGCTGCATGTTTTACTTTAATGGGCTGTCTCCTTATTGTTACAATAGGACAAAATAATTTGCACTAGGACTGTAGTTCCCTTTGAGAGCTATTACAAAAGGGATGCGAGGAGGTTTATTTAATTTATTTTTTATTGAATATAATACACTGAGGAAAAATTTCTTCGTTTGTTAATGAAGCTTAGTATTTTTCATTTCGACCGGTCAGAAATTGGTTCCCGAAAGCGTTTATAGAATTGGGGAACGCTCTGGCAAATCTTCTTGCTGTTTACTAGCATTAAAGTTGCAGCGTTGTGTTCTAGATTTTTTTCCCTCATCAGTGTAACCACCAGGAGGTTGGCAACCCCTGTTGGACCAGGTGATTAAAATGATGGGCAAGGATTAAAATGAGAGGAAGGAGTCCCATGAAGATTCGGGAAGCAGGCACAATTTACAGTTCCAGTTTAAAGGAGGGCTGGGGGAGCACGAATATAAGGAATAGACAGGCTAGACAGGTCAGCAGGTACATGCTCCAAATCCACTTGCTACCTACAGAAATTGCCTCAGTTGGCCTAGCGGTAGTGCCATTCCTGAATGGAGAGCAGGAGGCCCAGGTTTGCTGCTACGATGCATGGAATGACACTCAAAGAATGACCTCCGGTCCAGAATGTGTGGGAAGGTGGGCTTGTCTCCCTGTTGGCCTTTTGCTTCCTAAGCAGAAATCTCTGATGCTGATCCAAGGAACACTCTGTCTCCGAGAGCTGCAGTCAGATTGGCGTAGGGCCTTTCTTCTGAAGCATTAGCGAGGGACTGCCAGGCTCTTTTCTCTGCCCTCTCCAAGTTCCTGTCCTTCCACTCATTCATCTTTCAAAGCTACTCCTCACCCACTTTGTCGGTGCTCTCTGTCCCCTTTCCTTGCTAATGCCATCTCCTGAATCTGCCTGTTTCTGGAGAGCAGTGATGGGGAAAGGACTCGCCCTTTAGCAGGCTGTCTTGGGCCTGAGGAGACCTTGCTCTCAAGGCTAAGTTTTTCCACCTGCTGTAGACCCTAGGGAACTGCAAAGTGGAATGGATGCTTCCTGCCTGGGGCAGCCCTTCTCATCTTGGTGAACTTTTTCTCTTTTCTCTTAGCTGTCTGCTGCTAAAATGGAAGAACACACAAACTCAAAAGCTGGAACTATTTTGTTTGTTGGAAGAGTTTAAAAATGCAAAGAGCAGAGTGCCAGCTGCTTAAGAAGGAAATAGATTTATTGAGGAGTGAAAAAACTTTGTAAAGAGAGAGAGAGAGAGAGAGAGAGAGAGACCTAGCAGGCTGACTAACTCTTCTCTTCAGTTGAAGGCATTCAGGGAGAAAGTGTGCTCAAAGGAGCAGGAAGTCTCCAACTGAACCAATCAGGGCACAGAGGATAATCTGAAAGTATCAGGAAGTATCTTAGGGCTTTTCCGCATGCTATAAATATAGTGAAATTCTTACATGGTGAAGATCCTACATTTTTGGCATTACGCACAATGTCGGCAACATCCAGCGTCCAAGCAGTAAACCGCTAGCTACATCCTCCATTTTAAAGTGCTAGTTGCGGAACTGCATAAGGTGGAGTCCCCAACCTATGTAGCATGAGCTACAGAAGAGCAACCAGCAGGCCAAATGCTAAAGAAATGTGTGGAGGTGAAGAAGCGCAATCTCCATCTCCAATGTCGTGCCCTCGTACCCGGCTCCCTCTCCCTTCTCCTGGACACAGGTTTTTGTTTTTGTTTAAAGCAAACTGCCTGGAGCAACAAATAGGTGTACAAGCATGCAGGTGAAGCAAAAAATATTTTTTCCTAAGTTGTCACACAAAGCGTGCTGCTAAAGAGATTTTCTTTTTTGGTATCAAGACTCGTGAGTCCATAATGGGTGGCATTCAAAAAGCACTATGATTATATGCATAGGCATTTCAAAGGAGAAGGATTGGATTTTAAAAAATTAGCGAGCATTGTGGGGCCTTTAAAAGGTTGAGAAAGGGGACTGGTTGCCTGGTTTGATTGACAGGCGGAAGAGAATTGCGTGTAAAGCGTGTTGCTCTTATCCGCCATTTCAAGCAGGTAGGTGGAGTGCAAGGAGCACAAAAAGGTGGCAGACAGAAGCGAGACAAGCAGAAGGTGAGAAATGGCCAAGGGCACAATTATTTTTAGTGCTACCCCATTACGCTGGCATAATGCTATTTTTTTAGATGTGTGGAATGCCCTGTGTCTAAATATGCTCCTTTGAGATCCCCTGTAGAATATTCTGCATATATGCAGTTGAATCTTGCACACTACAGATCATATGTATTCCACACAGTTAATACCCTGTTATTTTATGTCTGTATTAGAATGGACACCTGAAGCTGCCTTAGACTGAATCACAGAATCATAGAGTTGGAAGGGGTCATACAGGCCATCTAGTCCAACCCCCTGCTCAACACAGGATCAGCCCTAAGCATCCTAAAGCAGGATCAGCCCCTTGGTCCATCAAGGTCCATCTTATCTACTCTGACTGACAGCAGCTCACCAGAATATCCAGCAGAGGTCTTTCACATCACCTACACTTGACCCACACTGAAGATGCTGGGGATTGAACCTGGGACCTTCTGCATGCCAAGCAGATGCTCTATGGATGAGCCATTGTTGTCTTTCCCTTAATGGGATGTTTCCTATTATTAGAGCTTTCTTTTGAATATAAGGGCAGGATAGAGACAAATGAACAAACAGTTCCTTGTGGCCTAGAAGTCGTATAATAGACGGGTTTATGATCACGAAGCACACTTGGGTTACCAACTTCACATTGGAAATACCAGGAGATTTGAGGGTGGAGTCCGGGAGGCAATGGTTTGGGGAGGGGAGGGACTTCCGTAGTTCACCTTCCAAAGCAGCCATCTTCTCCTGGAGAAACGGAATTCTCCTGGAGAATAGGCAGGCTTAAATAAATGAGTGATGTACATAAGTCTGGAGATCAGCTGTAATTTCAGGAGCTCTTCAGCAGCTACCTGGAGTTTGACAATCCCAAGAAATGTTTTAAATCAGCAATCCTCTTATCTGCACGAAATAATAAATATTTGTATTTTAATTTTAATTGTTTTGCTCTACCTTCTTGTTTCTGACTTGTTTTCTCATGATGGGTTCTTGTTCCCCTTTTGTTTTGCATGTTCAGCCATGGAATCATGCCCCCCCCCCCAATTTTCTGGCTATGGGCCTGGCTCAGGATATTTCATTCCTCGTAAGTAGATCTGAGGTTGGTAAGCCCTAAAGCGTATAACAGTGAGATGTAGTCAAACCACAGAAGACGGAATCCAGCACTGATGTGGTTGTCATGTATATCAGAGAAGTCACAGAGGCAATCCCTTATGGCAGGGGTAGTCAACCTGTGGTCCTCCAGATGTTCACGGACTACAATTCCCATGCAAATGCTGGCAGGGGCTCATGGAAATTGTAGTCCGTAAACATCTGGAGGACCACAGGTTGACTACTCCTGCCTTATGGGACAGTGTTCATTCACTTGCTTTAATGACCCATTTAGGCCAGAAAAAGGGACATGGGCATTTTCCAAGTAGGCCTTTCCCAGTTTTTCCTTACTTATGGAAGTCGCTATCACTGACTTCTCTTCTGTGAAGATCTGAGGCACTTTAGAAATAACAATTGATAATAATTACATCAGATAATTACACCTCAAAAGAAATTAGGAAGAAATTAGCAAAGTTTCCATGGTGACTTGGTGGCTACGTACATGTTCAGCAAGAGAAAAAGCACCATTCTATAACCAACAAAGAAGAGTTATAAAGAAAGACCCAGTAATTAAAAAGTCTGGAAGGAGGGCTATGTGTGAAATTTAAAATTCAGCTTAAAGTTCTGGCGTAAAAAACAGGGTGATTACTTAGAAATACTGTAAATCAGAGCAGGTTAGGAGTTCTTCTGTCCCACAGCCCGAGCTGAAGGGCTTTCGACAGAGACTGTCCGCCACAAACAAAACTCTTTATAGATCACTTTATTAGGCATCTCATAGCAGCAGACTTACATGGTGGCTGGAAATCTTCTAAAGCAGGGGTAGTCAACCTGTGGTCCTCCAGATGTTCATGGACTACAATCCCCATGAGCCCCTGCCATCAAATGCTGGCAGGGGCCCATGGGAATTGTAGTCCATGAACATCTGGAGGACCACAGGTTGACTACCCCTGTTCTAAAGGAAAGTAGTTCTGTTCAGTTCAGTTCAGTGAAAAAGAATGCGTGTTCCATCCACTGTGGGTGGCTGAAGACTAACAAAGGAATTTGGAAAGAGGGAGGAAGGGGCATTTCCCCAGTCTTTGGTGCCCATGGAAAGCAGGTGTAGCAGGTGCTTCCCTTGGATGGTCACCGGTGCAGCGAACAGAACAGGAGTGCCAATTGTGGGTCGGGAAACATTGTGAGGGTTGGGAGGAGGAGCATGGAGTGGGTGGAGTTTGGGGAGGGGAGGGACCTCACAAGGGCACAACACCTTAGACTCCACCCTCTAAAGTAGCCATTTTTTTCCCAGTGGAACTGATCTCTGGAGATCAGTTGTCATCCCAGGCTTTCTTTGGCCACCACCTGGAAGTAATAAAATAAAGTAGTTTTATAGCCTGGTTGAATAACAGGACAGAATATAATGGAGAGAGAGAATAGACAGGCTTACGTCTCTTCAATGAGGCTCTGTCTTGTATACAGAGGAAATGGTAGAGGGATGATCTATGCTATGAACCTATTAAACAAGGTTCTGATGCGGTCCTCAGCCATGGACTGCAGAAACACACAAAAACAAACACCAAATTGCTTTTCCTGTTTTACTGTACTGTAATTAGATTTTAATATGTTGTCAACTGCCCTGAGCCTGTTTGCAGAGAGAGGTGGTCTATAAATTTAATAAATAAATAAAGTATTTTCCTTCCCCGGTATGCAGTCCTATAGTTTACCCATCAGAACATCATGGGGAACCTTGTCAGAAGCCTTACTGAAATTCAGGTAAACAACAACAGCTGAATTCCCACAATCTAGTAAGCCCGTCATTTGATGTGGCAGGACCTATTTGAGACAAATCTGTGCTAATTTTCCTAGATCATCTTCCAGATGTTTGCAGATTGCCTCCTTTAAAATCTGCTCCATTATCTTCCATGCAACTCAGTTCAGACTCACTGACCTGGGTGTAGTCTGCACAGGGCTTTTTACCCACTTCCAGCTTGAATAAATCCCTCTCGTCTACACTGAATTCGATTTCCACTTTGATTTTGGGCACGTTAAATTTTCCCTCTGCAACATGCATGATTGATCCGAAGTGACCCTACTGTTCCCCCGCGATATCCAGAAGTGGATACGACCCTCCATATTTGAGACTTCCTGCTTTTTGGAAATTAACTCCTTTCTCCATACCTGATTGGCCAGGGCGTCAATTCAAAGCCTTCCTGGTTCCCAGTTGCAAGGCTTGTCTTAAAGTGACTGCGTTCCAGAAGCCTTAACTTCTCTCAGCAGAGATTTGGATTTATTATCTCTCCTCTGCTGTCTCCGATCCTCCCCCTCTCATTTAAGAAAAGAAAGGTAGTCCTGTTGTGCTTGGCTCCCCTCCTTGCTTTGAGCTTCCCCAATCAAGTGCAGAACATTTTGTTTCAATGGGGGTAGGGGGATAGAGGAAGACCCAAGTTCAAGTTGATCTAAATTCAGCAGTGTCCACAATGGAAAAAACAAAGTAAGTGCAGAATCAGCCCTGTAGTTTCCATGGTCATCTCCTCCTTTTTTCAAAGACTGGGATAACATTTGCTCTCTCCAAGAGGTCCTTAAGATGATGAACCAAGATTCCGCAAGCTCTCCAGAATACATTACTATATAGATTATTTTGTAGATCCTGCCCTTAGGGAAGCTTGCTTCATTCCTTCATTCCTTCCTTATTTGTTTCCCATTTTCCTTCCTAGGGAAGATCCAAAGTGGCTTATCACATCTTCTCAACAACCACCCTGGGAGGTTAGTCTGAGAGAACTCAGAAGGACATAACTCTGCTCGCAATTGCCTTGTAATCTCTCAACAAACAACTGACAGCACTTTTGTTGCTTTTCCTGTGATTTCCCTGTAGTAGAGACAGTCCTTCAGAGTTTTCCCCTCTCCACTCTTCTTCTATAATCCAACTCCATGGTTCTTCCAGACAGAGAGATTTGTATGAAATGCAATAAATCATGCACACTGTGTCAACAGAGAGGTACGTTTCTTTATAACCTATTTTTTTCATGCATGTGGCTTTATTGTTTATATTGTTATACAAATATGAATACTCCGGTCCGTGTGGCCCCTATGTGTTAAAGCCCTCCCCCCCTCCACCTCAGAGCAGGAAGGTAAGGAGTTTGTGTACCTCCTCATTTTCCATCCTGCCAGGAGTAAGGAGCAAAATGCTCAGAATCATAGAGGAGGGAAAGCACAGCAAAAAGAGAAATTGGGTTCCTCAAAATCCTAAAATTTATATTGCCCCAAAGGGGGCATTTGGGTTTGGGTGAAATTTATTCTTCCAGTTCCTTGTTGGTACCAAAATTCCAATATGGAGAACTGAGGAGTTCAATGCCAACAAAGAACATGCACTGGCAGGTGATTTTTTGTTCTGTATTTGTATATAAATTGTGGGTTTGTGTGGGCTTCTTCGTTCAGTTTTAGTCCTCTACCATCTGGCTGAGTTTACAATCAAGAGCTGAACTGAAATCCCAGTGTCCTGGCCTCTGAACTCACGTATTTAACATGCTTCCTCTCCCCACCCTGTGAGACAGGTGAGGCTGGGAGAGCTCTGGGAGAACTGAGACTGGCCCAAGGCCACCTAGCTGGCTGCATGTGGAGAAGTGGGGGGTTCAAACCTGGCTCTCCAGATTAGTGGAGGGACTACTCATCAAGTTTGCAGATGACACCAAATTGGGAGGACTGGCAAATACTCCGGAAGATAGAGACAGAGTTCAACGAGATCTGAACACAATGGAAAAATGGGCAAATGAGAACAAGATGCAATTTAATAAGATAAGTGTAAAGTTCTGCATCTGGGTCAGAAAAATGAAAAGCATGCCTACTGGATGGGGGATACGCTTCTAGATAGCACTGTGTGTGAACGAGACCTTGGGGTACTTGTGGATTGTAAACTAAACATGAGCAGGCAGTGTGATGCAGCGGTAAAAAAGGCAAATGCCATTTTGGGCTGTATCAACAGAGGCATCACATCAAAATCACAAGATGTCATAGTCCCATTGTATATGGCACTGGTCAGACCACACCGGGAGTACTGTGTGCAGTTCTGGAGGCCTCACTTCAAGAAGGACATCGATAAAATTGAAAGGGTACAGAGGAGAGCAACGAAGATGATCTGGGGCCAAGGGACCAAGCCCTATGAAGATAGGTTGAGGGACTTGGGAATGTTCAGCCTGGAGAAAAGGAGGTTGAGAGGGGACATGATAGCCCTCTTTAAGTATTTGAAAGGTTGTCACTTGGAGGAGGGCAGGATGCTGTTTCTGCTGGCTGCAGAGGAGAGGACACGCAGTAATGGGTTTAAACTTCAAGTACAACGATATAGGCTAGATATCAGGAAAAAGTTTTTCACAGTCAGAGTAGTTCAGCAGTGGAATAGGCTGCCTAAGGAGGTGGTGAGCGCCCCCTCACTGGAAACCTGGCTCTCCAGATTAGTCTGCCACCCTTAACCCCTACACCAAGCTGACTTTCTGACTGACAATGGTTCTCTGCTTAGAGACCCTGGAAAACCCATTGCCAGACTGAGTGGAAAATACTGACCAGGACAGATCACTGTGTCCGATTCAGGATCAGGCAGTTTCATGTGTTCTGATCCCCCAATGGGAGCGATGGGAGAGAAGTGCCCTTCCCTGGGCTCCTGAGAGGAAACGGGAGGGGGGAATAAAAATGTGACAAATGCCAACAAAGAACAATTTGTTCTCCTTGTGGGGGCTGTTTGGAGCTCTGCTTTAAACAAGGCCCACTGCTGAACCCCAGGGAATCGGCCTCCTCCTCCTCCCCCTCCTCCCTACCACAGCCTTAATAACCCAAACATTTCCTGCCTCAAGGTAAGTTTTGTGACAAATATCCGCGAAAGCAATTTGGTGCAGAGGGGGCCGTGCGTTGGGCCGTGCTCATTGCGCACTCCGGCGCTGGCTCTTTGTACGCCGTGGAAGAATATCAGTGGCTCGATTATGCGGCAAGCCCGAGCGCTCATTTCTTTCCCCATTTGAGCAATTGTTTCAATAAAGGCCTCCTGCACGACTTTGTTCTCGGGCCCCCAAAAAAACAAGCTCCTATTTCTCGTCAAACTGCTTATTAAACTTATTTTGAACAGAGGAGGATTATAACATAGGCCCCAGACGTGAGAAGAGCCCGGGGAGAAGGGGAGGGAAGGAGGCTTAAAAGCCAAAAAGGGGAAGGGGGAAAAAAAAAAAGGCCTGAATTATCGAAACGAATAATTGTGCTTCTGCAAACGAACCCGTTTTCCTGAAATCAGGAACGTTAAGGGGGCGGCGGGGAAGGGGAGGGGGGGCGGAAGGACCAAATTGTTTATGCATAGGGCTGAAATTGTTTTTTTTTTGGGGGGGAGAAAACACAAATCCTGCGCACGCATGCAGGGAGAGCGCAACTTTCGCCTCCAGAGAAATAACCTTCAAATCAGGATTTGACAAAGAGTATCACAAAAAGTGCCAGGCGTCATGCTGATTGCAGCATTTCCAGGCCCTGCCTCGGCGGTGTGACCTCATCCCGGGGTTTTGCTTGCCGAGAATCCTATTACCGCTGCTTTAGCTGCAGAGGCACAACACAAAGGAAGGTTACAGGCACGTTCCCTCCCCTGGACGCTCCGGGAATCAATAGTTTTTATCTCATTTCTTTGCTCTGAGAGACCAGGGAAACAAGGGTGCCAGAGCTGGGGGGGGGGCGAGGTGGGGACAGGAGAGAAGGGAGTCTGAAAATAACTGTGCACCGGCAGGGGAGGGAATCGATAGGCAGGAGAAGAGCTGACAATGTCATCCCGCTAGAAACTCCAGGAAGACAGATTTCCAAGTTCCCCCCTCATTATCGAGAGGCTTGTATTTTTAAACACCATGACTTAGCGTCTGCGAAAGGTTGGCTCCCTTTCAATGCGGTTTCTTTGGCAAACCCTTGTGCAAGAGGCGAGACGGTCTCTTTCCTGCCCTGTCCCCTGCTCTACAGGGAAATGTGTGGGGTTCCCCCCCCCCCCCCCGTCTAGAGCTCTAAAAAAAGAAAAAAAATTCCCCCTCCCCATCCCAACCCACATGAAATAGCTGCATCTTCAGTTTCAGATGCAACATCCGTTCTGGTGAAGGCTGGAGATTCAAAACATGGTGAGGTCACAGAGTTCTCCGGGGGGGGGGGGGGGGGGTTGGGGCATGCTTGCTTTCACTGTAAGGACCCTGATAAGAGATTTGATGCCTGCATGAAACTGAGCCAAAACAGATTCTTTTTTCTTCTTTTTTTTAAAACCCTATTTAGGACAAGATCTCCAAGTGAAAACAGCATACGGAAGCCTATCAATCCCTTTGGGAAGAAGTTTTTGCTTTCAAAGTTAGAGCAGTTCCTCAGTGGAACAGGCTTCCTCGGGAGGTGGTGGGTTCTCCTTCTCTGGAAGTTTTTAAGCAGAGGCTGGATAGCCGTCTGACAGAGAGGCTGATTCTGTGAATTTAGGCAGATTGTGAGTGGGTGGGTGGGCAGGAAGGGATGTGTTGGTGGTTGTCTCCTGTGGACCTTCCTTGCGTACCCAGGGAATTGTTGATTGCCACTGTGGGATGGTAGGTGAATTTCCTCCAGGCCAGGCTGGATTCTGGGGAATTTTGGTGAGGGGGGATCACTTGAGCATGAAATTGGAGTCACTGTGGTTGGGCAGGTAGTTGTGAGTTCCTGCATTGTGCAGGGAGTTGGACTAGATTACCCTGGAGGTCCTTTCTGATTCTATTATTCATTTTGGCCAGAGTTCGGCATAGAATGAATCTCGTACAACTTTGGTGACTGAGGGAGTTGATTAAGAGAGCCAGATTTTAAGAGAGCGAGCAGGATGTAGTGGTTGATTCCCGACTCCTCCTCCACAGGAAGCCTGCTGTGTGACCTTGGGCCACTCTAAGAACTCTCCCAGCCCTACTTACCTCACAAGGTACCTGTTGTGGGCAGAGGAAGGGAAGGTGATTGTTAGCCACTTTGAGACCCTTTAAGGTAGAGAAAAGTAGGGCATAAGAATCTTCTTGTCCCATTCTTCTTCTTTAGGAGGTTTGTTGTTCTCCAGGTTGCCAATAACCTGTAGAGGAGGTGGTGTTTCCTCCACCCCCGACTCCTATTGCTTGTTGCTACTTGGTGGAGTGTTCGTGGGAGAAGAAGAAGAGTTGGTTCTTATATGCCTTAACCATAGACAATATGGCTTAACAATAGAGTTTCTGGTAATTCTTAGAGCCTTTGTCACTTGCCCTGGCCATCAGGAGCTCATGGTAATTGTAATCCTTAGGCATCTGGAAAGCTACCATTTGACCATCTCTGAAACAGGCCACAGCAGCCAAGGTTTCCTCCTGATGCTACCTCTATGAACATGCTTCTAAAGGCAACTTCAGTCTGCATATTCATCTAAATAGCTGAACCTATAGACTCTTAACAAGCTACTACAAAATGTTGAAACCAACCTATAGCTAGTTGGTTATGCACTCTGGACAGCATCCCCTCTGTCTCGTCCGGAATTGGGATTAAGCTTTAGTTTATTTGGCCACAGCCACTTGACTGCTGGCTCAAGACAATGGCCGAAGACATTCACAGCTGCTGCTGGAAGTTACGATAAGGAACTGTAAGCCTGTGTGTCATCTGCACATTTTTGACAACCTAATTTGAAGCTCCTGACTCAGTACATCGCAGCTTTTTGTGTGTTCACCTGAACCCCTGACCAAAGCTTTCCAGGGTTGATTATGCATGAGAGGTTTCCTCTGCTGTAACTCAGAAGTCCCCTCTGGTTTTTCTTTGGTTTCTGCATGTGACCCTGCTTTCTGAGCGGATGTCTCTGTCTCTGTCTCTGTCTCACACACACACAAACAGAGGGAGAGAGGGAGAGAAAGACAGCACACTTTTAATGCATTGCAAAAATAAAAGCAAGAATAAAATGTAGTCACAGTGCAGAATTCGTTTGCAAAGCAAAACAATTACAAATAGTCAACTGTGGTTACAAGCAATAAAAGCAGTCATCCTTTCCAAATTAACAACTAAAATTTGAACTAAAATTGATGCAATCACATGCATCTTAACAGGGTCCTTCTCATTCAATAATGTCCCAATACAGTGCTTCCCATTCAGATGGGTGATATTAGCCTTGCATAAGGAAATCCTCCAAGCCGGACGACAACTCTCAAAACAAAGACAGTTTAAAATTAAATGATACAACGTATCTAGAGTAGGACACCCATGTAGGAGTGCCCTTTGGGAAACTGGGGTCTTAGTAAGCCTGTCCTCTGTGTGTGTGTGTGTTTTTTAATTGTGCATGTACATACCCTCTCTGGTGGAGGGTAGCCTTTTCCCTTGCAGTTTCACCACAACATTGGACAGTTACTTTGCAACACTTTTTTCCTTTTCTTCAGTGCTTGGGGTGATTTTTTTCAAATGAAGAAACATTCTGCTGTTTTGTCTCCATCCCATCATTTTTCCACCCATGAGTAGATGGATGGCCCCTTGCTTTGTGCCGCTCTTTGTCCAGCAATGGAAGGACCACTGATCCCTTGCTCTGCATCACTTGCCAGTGAGTGCTGAGTAAACAAGAGGAAGAGCCATCCCACCCGAAAAAGTTTTTCAGATTTCTGAGGTTTGTCCAATTTTTAAATGTTTTTATGCAGAAACATTTTCTTCGGGAAACACAAACGAATATTGCACTAACAGAGCACATGCATAAATGATACAGGAACTGATTTAAAAGGGTAAGCAGATCGACTGCTCAGAAAAAGGTGAGCGCATAATCAACCCTGATCTCCAGGGCTACACAGGCCCTTTACCCTGTAGTTACTTTGTCTGGCTCTGATTTATTTGCCTGCATCCCAGAACTGCAGGACTGAATCCTTGCAAAATACAGTCAAGGCTTCAGATGAAACGGACTTAGAACTCAACCCCTCTTTTTTTCCATGGAACATGTACTGGAGGAGTTCCAGATGATTTGTGCCTTTAATGGTGCGGAAGTGAGACAGTTCCACGGACATGAGCTTATATTTATTTTCATTTGTTGAGGATCAGCATTATTAATATGGAAGCCCAAACTAGATGCAATCAGCTCTTGAACTTTAAAAAAAACCACTTCTTCAGTTTGCAGAACAGCAATGCTTTGTTGAATTTTGGCATAACAAGTTGGCACAGTTTAACAAGCCAGCCATGCCAGACACAATGAAGTTGTTCTCTGTGTAGGAATAATTAGAAGCCTGCAGTGCATTTCCCTGCAGATTTGCAAGGTGTAGGCTTTGTGGGCCTGAAAATAGATCATTTATTAGACCTCACTTTTCAGGTCTTTGGTTAAGGCAGCCTTTTTCAGTTTGTTGACCATGGTGGAACCCCTAGAATATTTTCCAGGCTTCGAGGAACACCAGAGGTGGTGACATGCCCCTCCGCAAGAGTGGGCGTGAAAGTAAGATGTGGGAGCCAGCTGGTCAATCGATCGATCATTTACCATCTCCATTGTGGAGAAATAGACTAGGCCTGTAGAGCAACGGAGAAAGTCGGCTCCAGTGATGTCTAGTGATGCCAGCGGCCTTCCAAATATCTGGGTTTGCATAACCCCTGGAAATCCCTGGGTTAAGGCATAGCTACCCATTCTGTGAAACAATGTGATATCCCCAGCACCATTCTGTAGGGGAAAATCCGCCGGCAGGCAGAAGGAGGTGCTTAATCTTTTACCCAGCAATGGATTAGGTTTGCCAGCTTCCTCTCAGAAAATTCCTTAAGACTTCAGGATGGTACCAGGGGAGTAGGGTTGCTAACCTCCAGGTGGTACCTGGACGTCTGCTACTGCAACTTTTCTCCAGATTACAGAAACTACCCCTGGAAAAACTGATTGTTTCAGAGGGTGAAATCTATAGCATGATACCCTGCTGAGGTCACTCCCCTAGCTAAATCCTGCCCTCCCCAGTATCTACACATTGGGAAGGTGGAGTATGGGTGGGGAAGGATCACAAGAGTGATGTGACACCTTATGGTTCCTATTTCATCCAACAGAACTCTCTCTGTAGTCTGGAGATTAATTACAATTCCTGGAGAACTCCAGGTCTCACTTGGAATGCAAAGAGTCTCCTGTTGGTTTCCAGGTCATTCTGTTCTCTGAGAGACGGTGGAGTAAGGTCAGGGGAACACATGAAGCTGCCTTAAACTGAACCAGACCCTTGGTCCATCAAAGCCTGTATTATCTACTCAGACCTGCAGAAGGTCTCCAGGTCTGAAAGACCTTCAGATGGAGATCTTTCACATCACCTACTGCCTGGTCCTTTCAACTGGAGATGGTGGGGATTGAACCTAGGACTTTCTGCTTGCTAAGCAGATGTTCTGCTAGTGAGCCACAGCCCTGCCCCAGGGGAGAATTGTCATAGGGGATGTTTCTAGGCAAGAGTGGGTAAATGCAAGAAAGATAAAGTCTCCTTTTGCCAGATTAAGAGTCTTTTAACAATACATTACAAGCACAAGAGGAGCAGCATCTCCTCATTTCAGTTCCTTTCTTTGGGTTTCTCTCTGGTTTTCTCGTTGGGCTTCTCCTACCTTGTCAGGATCCTGCCTTGGCTTCTCACCTGCAGATCATGTTTTGCTATACCCTTCTGCCATGGGTCCAACCCTACAATGGCCTCCTCCTCTTGCATTATCTCAGCAGAGATAAAGCATTCCTTGGGGATCCATACTTGCCAAACAAACGTGATTTTGCCCTTAAGTTACAATAAGTGCACTCATGATGTGGAATCATAGAGTTGGAAGGGACCTCCAGGGTAATCTAGTCCAACCCCCTTGCACAATGCAGGACACTCACAACTACACTCATGTTGGAGAGTCACGTGATCTCAACCTAGCCTGCCTCACAGGTTGTTGTGAGAATGGAATGGAAGAGAGGAGAGCTGTGTAAATCCTGTTCAGTCCCCCAACTGGAGAGAAAGAAGGCCTATAAATAAAACAGAGAAATTTGTGCTCAACCAGGAACCAGAATCAAAGGCAAGGAAAGATGTTTAGGTTTACTTCTAAACCTTTGTGACAGCGTGCCAAGCACTGCCTTGTTACAGCTCTCTGTGCGCACTGAACTAATTTTCTAGGGGAAGCAAATCCAGCCATCCAGCGATTAAAGGGTTAAGTGTCTGTGTGGGAGGGGGATCAGAGATCTGTTCAAATCCCTACAAAGCTCCCCAGAAGGCAACTTGAAGTCACAGTCTCTGCATAGTAATCTCCAGATGGAGTCCAAACCTCTGGAGTCTTTGCGCACAGCACGGGTATGCACACCCCATCAGTATTTCACATGATCTGTGGCCGGCTTCCACAGAAGGAAGCGCCGCGTTCCAAATACAGTCGCTGATTGCATTCCATTTCCTGGGTCCTTTTGTGCAAAAATCAATGACTTCATTTTAAGGGGATACAATTCGTATTTTGCATGATTATCGTCCCTGTAATCTCACTCAGGAGCTCTTCTACGAGCATGGCCCCACCCCTCGTCCTGGATAACAAGAGCTTCCTGTCTGGGGATGCATGGATTTGAATTTGCCCCATTGCCCCCAAGGGACAACCTTGGCAGGTTTTACAATAAACCCACACATGCAATTTTGGGAATGATGAGACCAGGACTGCAAAATGTACATTTGAAAACAAGGAGGCCAAAGGAAAGAGACATACATCGAAAAATAACAGTGTGATTGAAAAAGTGCTGGGACAAATATGCTCCCAGCTGTTTAAAACCCACCTATTTCAATGGGTGGACTTCAAACCATAAAAATAAATACAGAAGTGCACCCTTTTGCAATTAATTCATGAGGATACATTCATTTTAAGAATTAGTGACAGCCTGACTTTCACAACGTATGTGGAACACATACCTGCTCAAGGGCTCCTTGGTCATCCCCTTCCCCTGTCTCTGACACAAACATACACACAACTCCTTCCCCCCATTTACACCTGCCCTCGACAACCAGCCCTCTTGCTTGCCTGACCTCCTCCTTGGTCCCTTCCTCTCCCCCTCTCTTAGACACACACACACAATCCCCTTCCCTCCGATTCATCCCCAGCTCTTACCACTTTGGTTATCTGACTTCCCTCCAGGTCCCTCTCCGATTCTTCAGACACACACCCAGACTCTTTTCTCCCTCCCACCTCCCCTCCAGACTCACCTATGTGGCAGCACAACTGCTCAGGCCTTGGGCAGGGATGGCACTGGCCCAGTTGACCTCAATGCCACCCCACGACTGGGAGGAAGGATGACCCGGGAAACTACAGACCAGTGAGTCTGACCTCTGTTGTGGGGAAGATAATGGAGCAGATATTAAAGGGAGCGATCTGCAAACATCTGGAGGACAATTTGGTGATCCAAGGAAGTCAGCATGGATTTGTCTCCAACAGGTCCTGCCAGACCAACCTGGTTTCCTTTTTTGACCAAGTAACAGGTTTGCTGGATCAGGGAAATTCGGTTGATGTTGTTTACTTGGATTTTAGTAAAGCTTTTGACAAGGTTCCCCATGATGTTCTGATGGATAAGTTGAAGGACTGCAAACTGGATTTTCAGATAGTCAGGTGGATAGGGAATTGGTTAGAGAACCGCACTCAAAGAGTTGTTGTCAATGGTGTTTCATCAGACTGGAGAAAGGTGAGTAGCGGGGTACCTCAGGGCTCGGTGCTCGGCCAGGTACTTTTTAACATATTTATAAGCCACTTGGGGGCTCTTTTGAGTAGTCAAAAGTTGGGTATAAAATACCAGCTCTTCTTCTTCTTCAAATTCTTTTTATGTCAAATGAAAGATCTCAATAAGACTACACTGTTGGTTTTAAAAGCTTTGAAATCACCCGAAAAATAACAGATATCATAATGCAGTGCTGGAGCATTACACTTGCTATATGCAGCTGTGCCGTATGGATGTTTACAGGTCATGCCCCCATGTCCTTAATTCTTGCCGGTTGATGGTTACTTCCACAATGGATATCCGTTGCATTTCTCATTGCATAAAAGATTTTCCCTAGGGCTGCCCCGTGAGATGTTTTCACATGAAAAATCTCAAAACGGTAACAAAGGCCCAGAAAATTCAGGATAACAGAAAGCATGCCCCCTTGAAATCCAGCGCTGAAATTAGCATGCAAAGGTTTGAAGTGCATACCCCTAATAGCACTCGTATTTCTCACAAGTGCTTCTATCCCCTGATGGTGTCCGCTTGAACAGGCCTCAAACATGCAACTCTGCTCTATACTTTTGATCTATCCGGCCTCGTATTGTGCATTCTGATGAGCAGTAGCTCTCCAAAGTCTTGGGCAATGTTTCTTTTTCCGTCTAGCCATGTTGTTTGAGATCCTGTTAACTGGAAATGCCAGGAATTGACTCTGGGACATTGTGCTTGCAAAGCATGCGCTCTGCCTCTGAGCTATGGCTCTCCCCCAAGGTTATTGCTTCGAAAAATGTGCAAAGAGGCTAGACCAGAAATTGTATCGAGACAAGGGGGTGGGGGTAGAAATGAATGCATGTCTCATGGGGAACAATAGCTCTATCATGCCACCTTCCAAGTTCCTGAAAAACTAATCTGTAGTGATGTTGTCAATGATCATAATTTTACCCGGCTTGGGATAAGAATTTTCCCAGCTCATAATGTTTAGATATACGACCAACTGAGTGTCATTTGTCTCGGGCACAGAATGTAAAATGAGATTCGGCACATGTGCGGCCGGCCAGCCTGCAGGTGGATTTGGTCACTTTGGAAGCATTTGCATGCGCCAACCAAATTTCTGTTGCTCACTGTGGAACTGCATGAAATGACAACAGCATTAACTGAATTAAATGGCTATGGTGTAGAAGTGATGTGACCCACCCTGACTTTGGTTTAATGAGTGCTGAATTCGGTTCAGGAGGCGGTGTTCTATGATGTGCATGCACGATCAGTACACTTGCATCAATATTATGAGATGCAAGAAACCTCTCAGAAAATTTGAGAAGACTTTCGGAATGCTTCCCAAAGGGACCTGCACAAGTGTCACCTTTTATAGGTGCCATGGATCCCACCTCACCTTGACGCCATGTGTGCTGCATGCCGGCAGTGCGTCCAGCCAACAGTGGTAATTCTCAGCTGCTTTTTATTATTAGGTTTCTAAACCGCCTTTTCAAGACTGGCTCTCTTCTTTCATGAGGAAGAGAAACAAACTTTGCATAGAAAGAGTAGAGAGATAATCCTAACAGTCTAACTCACCAACTGGTATTTTTCTGGATATCTAGAGGCTAGAGATCAGGAAAAAAATGTTCACAGTCAGAGTAGTTCAGCAGTGGAATAGGCTGCCTAAGGAGGTGGTGAGCTCCCCCTCACTGGCAGTCTTCAAGCAAAGGTTGGATACACACTTTTCTTGGATGCTTTAGGATGCTTAGGGCTGATCCTGCGTTGAGCAGGGGGTTGGACTAGGTGGCCTGCATGCCCCCTTCCAACTCTATGATTCTATGATTCCATTAGAGAGGAATTACACTCTGGGAGCAGGAAGTCTCCTACGGAGCCAATCAGGACACCAGAGAAGATTGTTTGAAAATGTCAAGAAGTTCCTATTCTAACTATGCTGAATACACATCTCCTCTGATGCCCCCTGCAGGATATTCTTCATATTCTGTTCAGTCATGCACAGAATGGATCTTGCAGATTCCGCCACGACTATCCTGTTAACTAGGGGGAGGGGTAGAGAGCCAGTTTGGTGTAGCGGTTAGGAGTGCAGACTTCTAATCTGGTGAGCCAGGTTTGATTCTCCACTCTCCCACATGCAGTCAGCTGGGTGACCCTGGGCTAGTCACAGCCCTGATATTGCTGTTCTGAACGAGCAGTGATATCAGGGCTCTCTCAGCCTCCCCTCCCTCACAGGGTGTCTGTTGTGGGGAGAGGAAAGGGAAGGTGACTGAAAGCCGCTTTGAGCCTCCTTCAGGTAGAGAAAAGTGGCATATAAGAACCAACTCTTCTTCTTCTCCTTCTTCCTTCTTCTAGATAGGAAGCCTTTGGAAGTCAGCTCTATCCCAGTGGCTTCCAGCTGCCTATCTTTGCCATACTGTGTTTCTGTTTGGGGAAAGAGAACAGGGCAAATACTCAAGGGAACAGGATACATGCCCAACTGCAATGAGCCATGCTAGAATTTTCTTCCACAGAGATTGCTGTTACTTGACTTTTGCCATCATCTGATCCCTTCCCCCTCCAGATTTACCTGCCGAAAGAGATTTGTATTTCCTTTTTCTCTTTACCAAGGGTTAAAATCCTCCGCTTCTTTTTTTCCCCTTTGTTTTTATTAGCTTACATTGTCAGAGACCAATTCCACAGACTACAGATTTTCAGTAAAATCAATACTGCACCGTCTAAAACAAACCTGAGTTAAGTGCATTATCGGTCCATTACTGCATTATGGTTTGCCCTTGATTGTGGAACTGAGACAGAGGTTCCCGCCAAAGTAAAATCACACTGGCAGTCTGATTCACACAGAAAACCTGTGAACGAGGCCCCACGTGGGAAGAAGCCTCTGAGCGACTGTAGCAGTCTGGTCATCTTGACAACTGATAAACCCCTAAATTTGCCAGCCTCCAGAAGCCAGCTGGACTCGCTACTGATCCTCAGGTGATTGAGGTCAGTTCACCTATAGAAAATGGCCACGTCAGAAGCTGGATTCTGGCAAGATGCTTAGGGGTCCCGGAAGACTTCCCCACCTAAACGGCACATTCCCCACTTGTAGGGCTGGGAAATATCTGGGGAGGGCAGGGTTTGAGGCGGGACCTTAGCATGGTACAATGGCATAAGAGTCCTCCTCCCAAAGCAGCCATTTTCTCCAGGGGGACTAATCACTGTAGTCTTGCAATCAGTTGTAAATTTAGATCTCCAGATCCCACCTGGAGATTGGCTACCCTAATCATAGCCCCTTGAAGTTCCTCCCCTCCCTAACCTGCATCATCCTTTAGGGTCTACCCCCAATAGCCAGATGTTTCCCAACCTGGACCCGGCAACTCTACAATCCCCTTCAAATTATTAGTGCCCCCATTCATATGATAAAGATCATTTCAACCCTTTCCTTTCTGTGATGATGACGTTAGCCATTCAGTCAAATGCAACTAATGGTGATCCTTAGGCTCAACTGGCGCCATGATTTTCAATCTTGCACTGCTCCATTTAGTTGTACAATCTTCTGGCCGGTGTCCATTTTGATAATATCTAAGCACTGTGTTCTTTTCCAGCCTGAGTTTCTTTTACCACTGACCCTGGAGGTCCCTTCCAACTCTATGATTCGGTGATTCTAATCCTAGCATAATTTCTCCATTGAGTTGGAACATATGATAAGGCCATGTTTGGTGAGGCTTTTGAACTCTGGTGCTGGAGAAGACTCTTGCGGGTCCATTGGACTGGAGGGTGAACAAACCGGTCCATCCTAGAGGAGATCAGCCCTGACTGCTCCTTAGAAGGCCAGATCCTGAAGATGAAACTCAAATACTTTGGCCACCTCATGAGAAGGAAGGACTCCCTGGAGAAGAGCCTAATGCTGGGAGCGACTGAGGGCAAAAGAAGAAGGGGACGACAGAAAATGAGGTGGCTGGATGGAGTCACTGAAGCAGTCGGTGCAAACTAAAATGGACTCTGGAGAATGGTAGAGGACAGGAAGGCCTGGAGGATCATTGTCCATGGGGTAACGATGGGTTGAACATGACTTCACAACTAACAACAACAATGTTTCAGTTCTTTGCCTGACAACATTTAAGTAGCCATATTTGGTAGAATGTCCTACACTTGGACTATAAAATCAGAGTCCAGTACCACCTTTAAGACCAATAAAGATTTATTCAGGCCATGAGCTTTCAAGTGCAAGCACTGCACTCAAAAGCTCACACTCTGTTAAATCTACACTTTGACTATTATCTATGCTAGATTCAAGTGGGTAACTGTGTTGGTCTGAAGTAGCACAACAAAATCCGAGTCCAATAGTACCTTTAAGACCAACCAAGACTGATTCATGGCGTGAGCTTTTGAGTGCATGCACTCGAAAGCTCACGCCTTGAATAAATCTTGGTCGAAAAAGTGCTATTGGACTCTGATTTTATTAGCTCTGCTAGTTTGACTAAAGCACGGTTTTGCACAAGGCCCATCTGTGTATGGTCAAGAAAATGCTTCCCTTGACCAGCGTCCTTTTCACCCTCCCCTGGGGAGCTGTCATCCACAAAGATCTCCTTGCCAAGAAGAGCAGTGGCCAGCTAGGGCGTGAAGATGGCTCACATAATTCCCAGGCACATTTTTTATGACTATGCAGTATTTTAAAGAGGAGGACACTTGACCGAATATAATTTTTAACAAGAAGTGCCCTTTTTTTTTTACAACCTGCTTTTGTTGCTTTTACTAGTCAGGGAATCAGCATTTAAAACAGTTCCTCAATTTAAGGGCCTTTGGGGCAGCCTGAACCCAAAACTGCCTTTAAGGGCACGTGAAGAGCAAAAGCTGTCATCTTCCCATTATCGTTGTGGGTTTGGGAAACTAATTAATTATTATGAAGCACTGTAAATTTATATAGAGCCCTTTAAAGGCAGAGCTGTAACCGAGGATGAGGGCAAAGCAGTTTTAATTTAATTTTCTTTTCCCCCCTTTTAAAAAAAAGAATACTTTCTTATGGCCCCTTCTTTCTGTAGGGACTGAGGAAGAAAAGTTGGAATTACAAGAAGAAATGGAGGAGGAGGAGGAAAAGAGTTGGGTTTTGTACCCTGCTGTTCACTGAAGGAGTCTCATAGTGGCTTCCCATCGCCTTCCCTTCCTCTCCCCACAACAGACACCCTGTGAAGTAGGTGGGGCTGAGAGAGCTCTGAGAGAGCCTGCTCTTTGAGAATAACTCAAACAGGACTGTGACTAGCCCAAGGTCAGCCAGCCCAGTGCATGTGGAAGAGCAGGGAATCCAACCCAGCTGGCCAGATTAGAAGCTGCTGTTCTTAACTACTATGCCAGGCAGAGATAGATTGGAGGAATTTGCCATATTCCTCTTGGAACAGGAATATGCTGCTTTTTAAATAAGAGCTATGAGAATAAGGGGAGACCTGCTGGAGCAGACAAGTAGCAAAAGCTAGTCCAACATCCTGTTTTCTACAATGGCCAACTAAGATGCCCCTGAAAGGCCTTCAGATAGGATCAGCTCAGATATAAGCTGGGGGATACCTTGCTGGATATAGTAGTTCACGTGAAAGGGATTTAGGAGTTCTGGTGGACAATAAGTTGAATGGGAGCCAGCAGTGCAATGGGGCAGCCGAGAAGGCCAATGTGATACTAGGCTGCATTGCTAGGGGCATAGCATCTAGAGCAAGGAAAGTTATATTAGGAGGAGGAGGAGGAGGAGAAGGAGAAGAAGAAGAGTTGGTTCTTATATGCCGCTTTTCTCTACCCAAAGGAGTCTCAAAGCGTCTTACAATCGCCTTCCCTTTCCTCTTGGTTTTTATACCCCGCTTTTCACTGCCTGAAAGAGTCTCAAAGTGACTTACAAAGTGGCTGCATATGGAGGAGCAGGGAATACCCCTCTATTCTACATCAATTAGACTTCTTTTGGAATATTGTGTGGAGTTCTGGGGACTGCAGTTCAAGAAGGATATTGACAAATTGAAACATGTGAGGCTGAGAGAACCCTGATATTACTGCTCAGAACAGCTCTATCAGTGCTGTGGTGAGCCCAAGGTCACCCAGCTGGCTGCATGTAGAGGAGTGGGGAACCAAATCCAGTTTGCCAGATTAGAAGTCCACACTCCTAACTGCTACACCAAGCTGACTCTTGTGCTACAGGCCCCATGCTTCTAGGGACCCTGTGAGGTGCCTTCTCCCCCTTGGATCAGGGCTGCAGCCTCTCTTCTCCTCCCCCTTTCCCCACTTTGACACTTGGAGTGGCACCCTTTCCACTGGGATGGGAGAGCAGGAGAATGATAAAAAGGGCTTCCCTTGAAAGGTCTGGTCAAAGTTTCTGCTATAAAATGGCAGTTTGTCTCTCATTCTCACTCCAGGGTGCCAGGACTGGCTGAATTTTAACCCCAAACAGGAGCACTGTTGATAAAAAAGGAACCACAGCCTGCTGGAGCAGTGAGTGAAATGGAAACAGTTTAAAACAGCCAAGGCCCACAGTGACACAGAATTTAGAGTTCCCAGGGAAGGGAAGATTAAAGAAATGGATCTTTAGAGAGAACTGAAGGTCACCAAATATTGAAATTGCAGACCAAATAACACCAGTGAGTCAGCTACGGAAATTTAGACTGGGGAAACACAAGTAGCTGACCAAGAAGATCTGAGAGATTTAAGATGGCTTCTGTTTAGTGCTGCAACCACAGGGCTAGTTGTGCCAAGGGGGCTGTCCAAGGAGTAGAGGGAATGCCTCCAGAACTGCACAAAGTACTCCAGGTGTGGTCTGACCAGTGCTGTATACAATACAATACAGTACAATATCCCTGCTCTCAAGCCACTTTGTGTGCCTCCTTCCTCTTCGTTCCTGCTCCGTTGGAGCCCGTGCAAAACGCCTAACCTAGATGTAACCCATGAGACGCTTCAAGAATACAGGCTCCTTCTCCCCGCCAAGGAATGTTTCTAGACTCCCTCACACTTTGAGCTTTAAGCCGAAGGAGAGAGCACAGTCCCTTTGATGTGCTTTGCAGAAACTCCCAGCAAAGCGCATAAAACCATTTCTGTAATTAAGAATTATGGATTCAAAGGCAAAGCTCTTTGCACCTTCAAGTGCAGCCAAAGTCTTTGAAAAGCCCTCTGCCGAAATGTGTTTCTGGGGGGTGGGGCGGGGGGGGGGGAAGAGAAAATGATGTTATAAATTATCTTTATGGAATGTTCAGATGTTAAGTGAATATTTAGGTTGCAGTTCACAGAAACCTCCCTCCACTGGAAAATAAATGTTTTCCTTTGCCAGATTTCTCTTTGTCAGCATTTCTAACCGTTCAAAAAAAATGACAAACTTTTGTGGGTGAATGCCAGTGGAGGCAGCTGTATTTTATTATTGAATACTTCTAGTGCTGTGTTTGGCACTCATCCTATTTATATTGCTAGTAAGATTTCGTGTCAGCCTTTGTGAGGCCCCATGTTTAAACTTACAATGGCTGATAGGATGGATAATTGATTCCATCCCTCCCTTTCCCTCGAAGGGTGCCAACTCCGAGTTGGGGAAATTCCTGGAAATTTGGGAGGGGAGCCTGGAAATTTGGGAGGGAAGGTACCTCAGTATGGTACAATGCCACAGAGTTCACCCTTCAAAGCAGCCATTTTCTCCAGGGGAGTTGATCTCTGTTGGATGGAGATCAGTGGTAGGAATAAGCATGAACCAGCTCACGAATTACAGTTCAACACAAATTTTGACTGGTTCAAGGGAAAGGAAACCCCCTTGCCCTCATCCTTACTTCCTATGTGTGTTTGTGTGTGTGTGTGTGTGGGGGGGGGAGTGTTCCAGCTCCTCACCTCCATTTCTTCCTCCGGGCCTTCATCAGCGGAGTCCTTGTTCTTGAAAGTCCTTGTTCTCCTCATTGATGCCAGTCTATGAATGTCATTTACCCCACTATCCCGTGGGAAGGAGCAACCCTTGACTATTCATAGGGCCATTCTGCACAACTGCCAATGTAGCTAATTAGGAGTGCTATCGAAAAGCGCTGCAATTAATACAGGCAGGTCTCGGTAACACACACAGCCGGGTTTTTTTGGACAAAAAGCTCTCCCGCTAGCGCTGTTCTCATAACGCACAAGTTTCTGGTCTCCCTGGAATCGCGGCAAAGGAGATGATATTTTTCCGCGCTTCCTCCCGCCCCTGGCCCTCAATCAAAAGTAGCAGCCAATGAACTGTTGTGTTCGCGCTTCCCTTTAAAAACTGTTTTTAAAAGCCTGAAAACATCTGTAGCGATGCATATTTGTTCATTCGATGTATCAGAAAGACCTTTTTCACTGGCATAGGAGCTGCCGCGTAATCGTTAGCACACTCTTAAAGTTAACCCCCACCCCTGGGTGCAATTTCTGGCCGAAATTATGGGCAGTGTCGAATGGGGGGCTGTATTGTGCTCGGAAAGTTTACAGACAAGGGTTTGTGGAGGGATTTCAGCCAAAGAAGCATTGCTTATTCATTGCTTTTGCCGGTTTAAGGGGGGGAAATGGCGATTGCGACCCCGGAAGCTCGGGTGCGAGAGGTTAGGGGGGGACATTCTTGCTACTGATATATTGAGAATGCACATGTCTTTTTTGGATGTGTTGCAGGTTGTTCTCAAGAGTCTAGCAGTTTTTTTTAAGGGGGAATCCACTTTTGTGGAATCCACTTTTGTGGATTCCCCAAAAAGTGCTACAATGAAGCAATTTTTGCAGGAGTGTTGCAGATTGTGTACGACGTTGTGCGTAATGTAAAAAAAAATAGCGTTACACAATGGTAAGACTTCAGCAACATTAACGCTATGCGGAATGGACCTTATTATTACTGGCTCCCCTCCCATGAATCTCTGTGCAGGAATCTGACCAGCCAAGTGCCCCTCAGTGTGAACTGCCATTTTAATTACCATTCTATTGTTCAACTGCATGATTTGATCTATTGTTATTAGTATTACCATGGCTGCTAATTTCTCTGCATTGTTCTGTTCTGCTGTGGTCCATGCAAACCGCCCTGAGCCTCGGGGAGGATGGTATATAAATGCAATGAATTAAATAAATATCATTATGCTAATATTTTTATTTTTATTATTAAACTTATAGCCTGCCACGCCCACAAGGCTCGAGGCGGGTTACAACACATAAAACCCTCCAATAAAATCCTCTAATACAATAAAAGTCAAGCCTAAAATCCAGCCCTGACCCAACTGGTGGCGGAACTTACCCAGCCTAACCCGACCCATACAATCCCAGAGGGCAAGGAGTCAATAATCACTTCACCACCAAGAATAACCCAGGGGGGGTGGTCCAGATTTTCCTTCAAGGCACTGGCCTCAACCATAGACCTGGTGGAAGAGCTCCATTTTACAGCCCCTTCGGAAAGCTGGTAAATTCCACAGGGCCCACAGCTCTTCCGGGAGCTCATTCCACCAGGTGGGAGCCAGGATTGAAAAGGCCCTGGTTGAAGCCAGACACACCTTCCTGGGGCCAGGTATGACCAGCAAGTTTGTACCCACAGAGCGTCAAACCCTGTGGGGGGGGGCATAGGGCACAAGGTGGTCCCTCGTTATCGTTCCAATTTTAGTATATGTGCTGCCAAAAGTGAGCACATTTATTATTATTATTTATTGGCCATTCCTCCTTGGCAACAGGCTCAGGGCAGCTAACAACAGTAAAAGATAGATACAAAATAGATATAAAAATATTTACAAACAGCAGTGTAAAACTTCAGCTAAAAATCCTCAATAGAGTGCTCCGATTCTGGCCACAGGGGTCAGAAGCATCCTAGCTGAGGTGTTGTATCAGATGGTAGGGGAGGTGGAGAGGAAGAGAGGGGCCCTTTCTGAGGTCATGTTTTGCATAAATTGTCCTCAACTGTACATTGCACATGGACTGTAATGGGGTTGACTAACTTGTGAACCAGGGCTTCTCCTTCCCTTGTCACCCACTCTCCTACCTACATTTCCACTGGAACCTCAATCGCAATAGTTTGCAGCCAGAATCTTGAAGCCTCTGAAGTCCTTGGCTGCAAAAGATGAATGTCCCTTTCTTATTTGTGCTTGGCATTGCCCTACGTTTGAGAGGTTTTCCAGTCCATGGCTTTGGGTGGTTCTGGATGATGCAGGTTTCTCAGCTTTTAATAGCAACCTGCTAAAGAGCTGTAAGAAAGACCAAGTCAGTTTTGGGAAAGCATTTTCATTTTGAAGAAATGGATCCCCTTAAGGAAAATATATATTAGACATGTTTCCTGTGACCACAGCAGCCGATGGAGAGCAGACCACAGTACACCTCTCTTACCAAATTATTTCAGATCATCTGGCATTAAGTCATACTCATCCACATACACATAGACACAGACACCAAGGTATTATGTTGACTGAGTCCTAAGAAATGCTTTCTTCTGGGTGGTCTTTCATAAGATGCCCAAGAAGGACATTCGTTGAGGTGGAGTCTATCAGAAAACAAGCATCTAAACGATGAACCGAAAACCCCATGAATCAACAGAATGTTAGGTTTCCTATGCCCTGAGGTCCTTGCCTTTTGAAACATGGCTATTTAAGGCCTGGGAAGACTTCGTGGAAGGTGGAAACCGACACTCCCATCCCACCCACTGAGACTCCTGTTAAATAGAAGCAGGCTTTTAGGACCATTGCCCATAAGCACCTGCAAGATGGCCGGCCAACAGAGCCCTTTTATATGACGCTGTGGTTTTGTTTGGATGAGGAAATTATCTTTCGGATTCAAAACCAACAAAGGCTTCATTGTTTATTCATTTAAGGCATTCTTATACACCGTTCCTCCAGAAAGCAAACACTGCTCGAAGCAGTTTGCAGACCTGATATATCATCCAAATACAATAGAGCTTTAAAAAAGAAAACAAACACCCTTATATGATGTTAATGCATAATTGCAGTAAGCCTCACATCCTCTTTGGTAATTATCATTTTGAAACTCCAGCTTTGCATTACGAGACAGTGTGCTAGGCGGGATTCTCCTGCCGTCTATAGTTGCCATTTTGTGTTCGCAGGGAACAAAATGGCTGCTGCAGCTTACCTTTAGTCCCACAGGAAACATCCTTGTGGTGTGACGGCAGCTGCTGCCAAATCATGCGTCCGGATCATGCTTGTCCTCTGCACCCTTTCCATTTTCTCCATGTCCTTTTGGAAGTGAGGCCGCCAGAAGTGCATACAGTGCCCCAGATGCAGAATAAGCTTTTCCATGGGCATGCACATTTCTTCAGACACATTGACATAGTAGTCACCATTTCCGTTGCTATGGATCTAAAGAATTGTAAGGTAAAGGTAAAGGTATCCCCTGTGCAAGCACTGAGTCATGTCTGACCCTTGGGGTGACGCCCTCCAGCGTTTTCATGGCAGACTCAATACGGGGTGGTTTGCCAGTGCCTTCCCCAGTCATTACCGTTTACCCCCCAGCAAGCTGGGTACTCATTTTACCGACCTCGGAAGGATGGAAGGCTGAGTCAACCTTGAGCCGGCTGCTGGGATCGAACTCCCAGCCTCATGGGCAGAGCTTTCAGACGGCTGCCTTACCACTCTGCGCCACAAGAGGCTCTTCTAAAGAATTGTACATGTACACAAAAGCTTATACTCTGAATAAGACTTCGTTAGTCTTTCGGTGTCCCTGGACTCAGACTTTGTATGGCTGCTTCCGAGCAACACAGCTGCCCACCAGAGTCTATCTTCATGCAGGAGACCATTCATGATAGGATCTTGGAGACTTGGATGTCTTCCCTCCCTTCTCAAACACTTACAGTTAAAGGTCTTTCACATGACAGCAGTATTGCCTCCAGGTGGAGTCTGGAACTCTCCCAGACGTATAACTGGTATTCAGCTCTCAGAGGACAGTTCTCCTGTTAGAAAATGGCTGCTTTGGAAGGGGGAGGGGACTCTATGGCTTTATATCTCCCGGAGCCCCAATTAGAGTTCAAAACCCATTGAATTCCATGCACTTTGAAGGGTATAATGGAGTTCAGAATTGCACTGTGAGATCTTTTCTGTCACTCATGGGATGCCCAGAAAACAGCAACCTCAAACAGCAGAAATAAAGTCTCTTCCTTGACTCTAAGACATCTTAAGTCAGTTCTGCATAAGGGTTTTCCAGCTCTGGGTTGGAAAATATCTGCAGATTTTGGGGGTGGAGGCTGAGGGTTGGGAGCAGGGGGACTTCAGTGGAGTTAGAAAACCCTAACCTCCACAGGCCTAAGTTTTACACCCAGATGCGAGAAGACACCCAATCTGAGCACACAAGTGTCAGCAATGGGGTAGTTGACAAAATGACAAAGCTCCTAGCACAGCTTTGGAAGAATCATAGAATCATAGAGTTGGAAGGGGCCATACAGGCCATCTAGTCCAACCCCCTGCTCAACGCAGGATCAGCCCAAAGCATCCTAAAGCATCCAAGAAAAGTGTGCATCCAACCTTTGCTTGAAGACTGCCAGTGAGGGGAAGCTCACCACCTCCTTAGGCAGCCTATTCTACTGCTGAACTACTCTGACTGTGAAATTTTTTTCCTGATATCTAGCCTATATCGTTGTACTTGTAGTTTAAACCCATTAACTGCGCGTCCTTTTCTCTACAGCCAATGGGAACAGCTTCCTGCCCTCCTCCAAATGACAACCTTTCAAATACTTAAAGAGGGCTATCATGTCCCCTCTCAACCTCCTTTTCTCCAGGCTGAACATTCCCAAGTCCCTCAACCTATCTTCATAGGGCTTGGTCCCTTGGAAGCACCGAGACACTGAATAGGATGAAAACAGAGATAGTTTACTGAGGAATCAATAGCACACTCAAGCAGTCACTGTGATCTAAAGCATATAGTAAGAATTCCTCAGCACTAAAATAAAACATTGAGATGCAAACATTCCAAACACCTTCACACAAACATATTCTGGTGCATATGGCCCAGAGAGGTTGCCAAATGCCAATCACCAGTAGGAAACTGGGGATTTGCTGGTATTGCAGGTTATTTCCAGGAAACAGAGATCTATCCCCCTGGAGAAAAGGGCTACTTGAGAGGAAGTACTCTCTGGCTTTGGATCCCATGGAAGTGCAGGGATGCCAGGCTCCAGGTGTGAAACAAAGAGAAATTCTGTGTGGCAGTATTTGCTAATAACAATAAAGATCCAGTGATTCATAAACTTTTCACAGATTCTTCCTTCAATGAAAAATTAATATATATTAATGGGTTCCATGTATCCCCCATGTTGTATGTAAACCACCCTGAGCCATATGGAAGGGTGGTATAGAAATCAAATAAATAAATAAAATAGTCAATGGATAGCAAAAATTTGGTTGAACTGAAAACCTTCCAGTCTATATGTTCTTCAGTTCAGTTCAACATCAAAGTAAATAAAAAAAACAGTTGTATGTTACAATCAAACATGAAATCATTGGTTGGCAGAGAACTTATCAATTACTGCCTCAATGTCAGCTTTTTTACCATTGACAAAACACCAAAATATTCTTCAGGCTTTGAGAAAACCAAGAAGAGGGACTTCCAGGTCCCAGTTGGAGGCTGGCATCCCTGACACTGTTCCCAGAGCAGGGCCCATGACTTACTCATGAGTAAATATTCCCAGGGTAGAGACATTGCCTGGCCACCTTAGGTCCCAGCTGGCCTGCAGGGGGGCATTTCTGGACCTCACACAGCCTCTACTCCAGAGGCTGCCCTAGGAGGCAGCTCATTCCCCCCCCCCCCATGTCCTCTGAGTTGAAAGAGGTCAGGAGACCAGGGTAACTTACTGGCAGCAAGACATGCTCTGAGTCTGTCTCCTTTTCCACCCAGCAAACGTCTGAAACCAGAGGAAGTTAGAGAAATCATTTCCTTATTAGCTCTTCCTGGCCAAGGGTTCCCTCTGCTAGGATTGGGGCTGAACTACCAAGGCAGACCTTTCCTGACTGAGGGCCATCTCTTATTGGGGGAATATTTCTGAGTGGGCCAATCAGTTAGGGAGTAAATTGCCTGCATGCAATTTGAGCTGATTAGCTTTCATTAGCAGAGTGCAATTGAGCTGATTGGCCCTCATTGGCAGAGTGCAACTTGAGCTGATTGAGTGCTCTTTCCCTATTAGCAGCACACCCCCAGGGAGGGCCAATCAGGCAGGGAGTGAGTTGTGTGCATTCAATTTGACCTGATTTGCCTTCATTGGCAGAGTGCAATTTGAAATGATTTGTCCTCACTGGCAGAGTGCTCTCTCTCTTTCTGTTGGTGGCACACCCACGGAAAGGGCCAATCAGGTAGGGAGTGAGCTTTCTTATGTTTATTAATGAAAATGATAGTGCCCCCCCCCAGCAGCCATTTTCTAACAGGAGAACTGTTTCCTGCAGTATTGATTCCAGTTGTTATTCTGGGAGATCTTCAGACTCACCTTGATGATCCCAAGCCTGCTGCTATCATTTGAAGGACCTTTAATTGTAAGAAATTCAAGTCTCCAATTTTCTATCAAGAATGGTCTTCCACATGAAGATAGCCTCAGGTGGGTAGCTGTGTTGGTCTGAAGCAGCAGGACAAAGTCTGAGTCTGATGGCACCTTCAAGATAAAGTTTTACTCAAGGTACATAAGCTTTCATGTGCCTGCACACTTCTTGATAAAGGAAAGACTTTTACCTATAACTTTGTAAAGCCACTTTGAGAGTACTGGGCTAATTGGATCGATGCTCATTCTGAAGGAACCTCATGTATTGTTTTGTACAGTAATCAGTTCAACATCCTCAACTTATACAACTGAACAAAGCACCATGACTAAGGTAACCAGATTTTAACATTGGTAAAGCGGGACACCATTGACCGGGGGGGGGGGGGGTCTTGATTAACAATTTGGTCTATATGGAGCACCAAAAAATTTCATAGAATGCAAAAATAGAAGAAGAAGAGTTGGTTCTTATATGCCGCTTTTCCCTATCCGAAGGAGGCTCAAAGCGGCTTACAGTCGCCTTCCCATTCCTCTCCCCTAGCATTGTAATATATATATATATTTTTTACTTGCAACATAAGTACAATTTGCCAGATGCCCCCAGATGTCCCTCCAAAAGTGGGACAATCTGGTCACTTGAACCATGACCCATCACTGCACCCTCTTCCATCCCCAACAATGCTTGGGAATGTGTTGTAAAACGGATGTTGACCCTAGTGAAAGAACCAAGACAATGCATTTCAGGAGAGGTAAAGAATGGAACGGTTTCCTTTGTGGCATTTGCATTTCATGGCTGCATTTTCTGCACAAAACCCTGGATTCTGCAACTATTCAGAGCTCGAGTAGCATATTTTTTGGTGAAAGGATAAATACCTTTCCAGGTTGCAACTACTACTAGCTCTAAATGTTTGATGCATACCTGTTAGATATTAATGCATCAGCTATATTAATACGTATGCCGTATAGCTCAGGGAGGTGGACGGGTAGTATTTAGGATGGTGTAACCAGAAGACTTGAACTTGATTAAAAAAAAAAAAAAAGCCCTCTCTGTGGCTGAATATATTATGTCATGGTTTATTGCATGAACCCATCTAAAAATCTGTTGGCACTTAAGGCAACTCGAGAAATTATTAAAAGCATAATGAAAGCGTACATCTTGCGACTTCATTAAAATCATTTTAGCTAATTGAAACGTCATGCCCATTTCTCTAACACCAAATGCTTGATTTTTTTAAAAGTCTTTGAAAGCCCAGAAAAATTAACAGAGGCTGAATTCACTGAGGAAAGAATTGTGAAGACAGAGGAAACCTTGCTTGCGACAGACATCCCCTGCCAAATGCACATCATCGATAGATGAAGGAGGAACCAGGATGCCTCCATAAAAACTCCTCTATGCAAAGACTCAAGGGGGCATAGAAGTTCCAGAAGACACAGGCATGGGTGGGGTCTGGGAAGCTCCCAGAACTACAGCTTCTCACCAGATCACAAATATCAGTCCCTCTGGAGGAAACAGCAGCTTTGATGCGCAGACTTGATGGCATTCGCACCCATGCAAAAAGGATGTTTGACGTTTGCTGACTTGGGGGTACTATTTGGGTGGGAAGGCTCCATAAAAATGGCTTGGATGGATGGATGCGTACTTTCTCTCCCCTCACAGGCACCCCCCCCCCCAATTTATTTGGAATTTCCTATGCCACGCTATTCCACTCGACAAAATTGGATACCTTCTTCCCGTCTACAAAGAGTCTCCCAACTAAATTGAGGGGCTTTTCCACACCTGTTAAATGTAGCAAATTCCTTACCGTAGGTAGTCGTCATATTCCGACCATTCCACATGATGTCACCAACATCCAACGTCCAAGCAGCAAACGGCCTGTTACATCCTCTATTTTAAAGTGCTAGTTGGGGAATTGCATAAATCTCCAACCTAAAAAGCATGAGCTACATGAGAGCAACCAGCCAGCCACCAGCAAAAGTAATGTGTGGAGGCGAAGAAGTGCTGTCTCCACCTCCAATGTCCTGCCCAATAAATGCTTAACAAATTTTAAATATACATAAATTAATGAACTCCCACCCATTCAGGAAACCCTTCCAGGGCCTCCAAGAAACCCCAGGGTTTCACTTAACCTTGATTGAGAAAGGCTGATCTAGAAAAAAGGGATCCTTCCTTCCTTCCTTCCTTCCTTCCTTCCTTCCTTCCTTCCTTCCTTCCTTCCTTCCTTCCTTCCTTCCTTCCTTCCTTCTCCCCCTATTCCCCTATGTTGTTATGTGCGAAGTTGTGTCTGACCCATCGCAACCCCATGGACAATGATCCTCCAGGCCTTCCTGTCCTCCACCATTCCCCGGAGTCCATTCCCCTATAGCTCCTAGTATTTTTGCTTTTTTTCAATGTTATGATGTTATAACATCACTGCATATTAAAATCCAGTTCTGTCATTGATAAAGTACATGACAACATAATTCGTAATTATTGAATCGATGTATCCAATTCAACAATTGCCAGGAGGAGCAGAGAACCTTTGAAATTGCAGCAACCATGGTGATACATGCAGCCCCTTTTAAAAACAATGTAATGGTGTTATAGCATCATTGCATATGCAAAAAAGAGGAGGTTCTGTCACAGATGAACTAATGAGGATTAGTTCCTCATTTAGAATGCTTCATAATTATCCAATTGGTGCATCCAGTTCAACGATCACTAACCATTTTCATAGTTGGTGACTAAGGAAGAGCAGGGGACCTTTGAAATGTCCTTTTCCTCCAAATACATCCAGCCTTTTAGAACGTTATGATGTTATAACATCACTGTATATGCAAAAAAAAGAAAAGAAAAAAGGGTTCTGTTATTGACTGAATACATGATGACACAGCCATACACTCCTTTTCAAGGAAAATGTGGAAGACATAAGGAATGTCAGATCTGAATTCAAGAAAAAAAAATCCCTGAAATAAATGCCCTTTTGTGGAATGGGAGTCGCAAAGTCAGAGTATCAGCTGGGGATTCAGCTGCAAGATGGAGGTGTGGAAAAGGTCAGGACTGCCATAAGCCAGTAGCAAATTGACAGCACTTGGTGCACACGCACGTCCAAAATAGCAACTTTGAGGACTAAGAAATTCCCCTCCCCACAACAGTACTCAATGCGAGCTCCATAGATTTATTCCTATGTAGAAAGTGGCCCTGGGGGTCTATTTTTATTCCTTAGGTCAGCCTTTCTCAACTTTTTTATCATTTAAAAACTCTTGAAATATTCTTCAGACTTTGGGAAACCCCAGAAATGGTGCAATTGTGCAGAATATGGTTGGGAAGCATGGCTATGCATACACCACCCTGAGCCACTCCCCTTCCTACCCCCTCCCATCAATGGCCATTTTGGGAGGCGGGAATAGATCGACATGACCATATCATATACCCAATAAATGATTATAAATACAAACACACACATACATTGATTGGATGATATGAGCAGGCATTTGCTTGAGGCTGACCAGCCCCAAAACACCCACTGCCCGCCCCAGACAACCCCTCCGTGACCGAAGAATCTGACCAACCCAAGGCTGGGTCAATGTTCCTTTTCCTGTTTAAGTATTGTTCTGGTTGACAGGTTATGTTATGATTACTATTGCAATGTTCTATGTAATGACCCCATGATGTTTTATGTAAACTGGCCAGAACTGTACGGAAGGGCAGCATAGAAATCTAAAATAAATAAAATAAAATATATATGAACTCCTACCCATTCAGCAAACCCTTCTAGGGATGTCAGGAAATCCCAGGGTTTCATGAAATCCTGGTTGCACAAGCCTGCCTTAGGGAATATATCTCATCCTACATTACAAAAAAAGACATACAAACACAAAACTTCAGAGTAATTGTCACTTTCAAGATTCTCAGCAAGGTCCTTTGATTGAAACATGCTCACATTTCAATGTAAGTACAGTGAATGGGTTAATGCCATTGAGAAGCCCCCTGAAACATTCTCCAGTTTTCAAGAACGCCCAGAAGTGGTGCGATTGTGCAGAAATATGGTTGGGAAATAGAGCTGTGGACACGCCCACCCATCATTGGCCCATCATTGGTCATTTGGAAGGGAAAGGCCTGGAGAGAAAATTGAGAAAGCCTGAATCAACCACTTGGTTAGAAAACAACCTAGACAATGAGCTGAGACATCCTGAATCAGTTGCCAGCCCTATTCCTAGTTACGTGCCTGTATCCTTGGATGAAGGTAGGCCAAATAAAGCACTCAAGGTGCTTACCAAGGAGGTTGATAGCTATTGAGGATGGTATGCAGTCCTGTGTCGAGGGACTCCACTCAAAGCCCCTGATTAGCTCAGGACTGCACAGCTGAAAAGCTAGAACAGGGGTAGTCAAACTGCGGCCCTCCAAATGTCCATGGACTACAATTCCCAGGAGCCCCTGCCAGCGAATGCTGGCAGGGGCTCCTGGGAATTGTAGTCCATGGACATCTGGAGGGCCGCAGTTTGACTACCCTGAGCTAGAAGGAGCACAAGACACATTTGACAGTTTTGCTTCAAAGCCAGACGTTGAGCGAACACTGGCCAAGAGCGAGGCTCCAGCATACTCTCGAGCAAGCTGCAGAATAAATTATCGCTCCACCCCCTGGGCTCCAAGACGGGATTTCAGTTCAAGCTTCCCAGAGCCAGATATAATCCTCCGTCCACTCTGCCATGCATCTTCAAGGGAGCCAACTTCCCGCAGCTGCTTTCCTTTACCTATGCTAATCCATTTAAACATATGCAACTGTTAAAAGTTAAATGGCTTCAGCATTTACACCCCACCTCCTCCCACCTTGGAGAGGGCTGCCAACAAACCGTGGAACACGCACGCGCGCACGATTTTCTTTCAGAATCGAACTTCTAGTCTCTAATTCCCAATCAAGGCTTCTCACAATCAATTCTTGGGAGTCACACTTCCAATAGAATTGAAAAACACCAGTCAATCGAATGACGTCTGGTATAGTCGAGTGGCGATCTGGGTTCTAGTCTTCTTCAGGACTTATTTATTTCTTAGATTTATATGACCAACCTTCCTGGATACTGGCTCGGTGTGTTTTACAACATATAGGTTTTACAATTAAAACATTAGATAAAGGTAAAGGTATCCCCTGTGCAAGCACCGAGTCATGTCTGACCCTTGGGGTGACGCACTCCAGCGTTTTCATGGCAGACTCAATACGGGGTGGTTTGCCAGTGCCTTCCCCAGTCATTACTGTTTACCCCCCAGCAAGCTGGGTACTCATTTTACCGACCTCGGAAGGATGGAAGGCTGAGTCGACCTTGAGCCGGCTGCTGGGATCAAACTCCCAGCCTCATGGGCAAAGCTTTCAGACTGCATGACTGCTGCCTTACCACTCTGTGCCACAAGAGGCTCTATTAAAACATTAGTAGTTACAATAACAGTTAAAAGTGTTAATAGTTAAAAATATAAAGTGTGTAGGATTCCATAACCGCTGGTCTCGGTTTGATTGTGGATATCACTTTCATTCCAGGGAGATTATTCTGATGGGCCCTCTACCCAGTCAACGCATCCTTACAGCTAACATTTCTTTGGAGCGACTGACGTTCGACTGTGTGGTTTCCTTGTTTCACTGGTGAATGAATCAACCTGAATGCCAATCCGGTCCTTTAAATTATATCAGTGAAAACACAATACAAATATTTGCAGACCCAGAGCTAGAACATGGTAGTTACTGACAGGATGTCAAACTAATTACCACCTTTGTGACTTAAGACTGACAGGGCCATTGTGTAGCATGCAGAATTACATTAGGATTGTATATAACACAATATATCACAGCAGACGCAGATTGTGAATACCAATAGTTTGCCTTGCTTTCATTAGCACATTTGATTGATACGTACCGGATATTATGACTGATTACAGGAGGGCAACATGTTGCCAAGTTGGCATAACATAAACATACATAAACATACTGTACAGTTAAAATGAACATAAGGGCAGAAGGAGAGTCTTGCCGATTCAGACTGCTGGCCCATCAAGTCCTCCCACCTGTTTCGCACAATATTTGTTCACAATTTATAGTGAATGTCCATGCGTCCTCCATAGATCTGTATGCACCTGTTTGTAAGAAAAAGACAATGTTCATTCACTTCAGAAGTAAATAGGGTTGCCAGCTCTGGATTGGGAAATACCTGGAGATTGGAAGGAGGGAAAGATCCTGAGAAAGATGGGGAGGGGAAGGTAAGAGCCTCATAGGGATATAAATACCATGAGATCCAAATTCCTAAGTAGCAATTTTCTCTGTTGCCTGGAGATCAGTCTTAACCCCAGATTGTTAGCACTACAAGTGAAACTGACAAAGAAGAAGAGTTGATTTTTATGCCCCGCTTTCCACTACCAGAAAGACTCACAAAGAATCTTCCAATCACCTTTCCTTCCTCTCCCTATAACAGATACACTGTGAAGGAGGTGGGACTGAGAGACCTCTGACAGGAGTGCTCTGTGCGAACAGCACTATCAGGACTGTAACTAGCCCAGATTGCCAGATTAGAAGCCACTGCTCTTAACCACCAAGCTGGCTCTATGGACAGGGAGAGGAATGGGGAGGAGTGGGGAAAGGAATGGGAAGGCGACTGTAAGCCGCTTTGAGCCTCCTTTGGGTAGGGAAAAGCGGCATATAAGAATCAACTCTTCTTCTTCTTCAACTGCATTGAGATAAATGTGGGAAAACGGTTTCATTGCCCTGTAACTTGTGTTCATTGACTGTCTTCTGTGCAGGCACACATTCCCTCCCTCCTACACCACTATAAACTCTCCCTTGCACTGCTCTTTGGTGATCAAGCTTGTGGTGGCTGAGGAGGAAGGGGACACAGCCATGTTGGAGCACATGACGGTTTAGGCTGGAGCAGCTTGCTCAGTTTTGACATACAGCACCCCTAGTGCTTTAAACTGTACCACTATCTGATGGCAGGCCTGTACATGTACAGTCCCAGTGTGGGATTGCACAGAAGACTGATGGTGAAATAGTATTTCCCAGGAAACAGGATCCTGGCTCTGTTAAATTACTAACAATTGATTAATATAATGTTAATAAACTGTGAGTCAGGTGGGAAAGCTTTGATTACCTTGAGTGCTTTATTTGGGCTACCTTTGATCTGATGCTGGATAGAATCGTAGAATCATAGAGTTGGAAGGGGCCATACAGGCCATCTAGTCCAATCCCCTGTTCAACGCAGGATCAGCCCTAAGCATCCTAAAGCATCCAAGAAAAGTGTGTATCCAACCTTTGCTTGAAGACTGCCAGTGATAAGTTAGGTTGGCACTATCTGACCCCTAGGCCTGAATGTGCTAGCTAGGGCGTCTTTGGGAGCAAAGTTGCATGATGTTATGATGTCACTTCCAGTTTGTACCCAGAACTGACATCATGATGCTCTAGGAAACTGTTTATCTCTATGGTTTTTTTTTTTTTTAATGTCATCTGATTTTAGGTCCCTTTGGGGACCTATAATGCATACCAAGCTACAGTTACAGTGAAAGCCTATTGCCCCATGATGGCTGTGCTTAACAAAGAACTGGTAGAAATGTTTTTTTTCCTGACCACAAGCGAGTTACCTCATTAAGGACTGAGACCTTTAAGCTACATAATCAGTGGTCAGGGATTTGGGACTTCATCACTATGGAGTTCTGAACCCTTAATGTTCAACCGGTTCCCAAATTTCCACTCGAGGTTCCACTGTCTCTGGATGGAAATTCTACAGTTGGATGTAACACATCTTTTCATGCTTTTACACTACAACCCTTGAGTTACAAGGCAAGAAACAGTTTTGCAATTCTGCAATTTTTCTAAAAGAACCCTGGGTTCTGTTGTTTGTTAGCTATTTGGGACCTACAAAAGAAGATGAGATGTAAATTTTTAAAGAGGAAAGTAAAAAGAGAAGACATTTCCATTTTACCTGAGAAATCCAACCTGTCTATGATAGGGACATAAAACAATTGGCTGACAGACGGACTGATTTACAAATGTGACATTTGCTTTACTGTGTTAGAACCTACACAAAATAATGTTCAAAATTAAACCAGAATTGTGTGGTCTTACCTACGCGTAATTGTCTTGTACCTATGGTTTACTAACACCAGGGGACATATAACTATGTAAGAATTGTATTCTGTTTTATAGCCTTCAACATCTCAACTAGGGTCATGCATTAATAAGGATGCTCTTTTGTGTTTATTTATTCTATTTTATGTTCTCTTTGATTTTTTCCTGCATAAGCAACTCCTTTGTTGAAATACTTGGGTATTTTGACTTGAGGATTCATATAGTTTGGTCAAGGCCCATACTAAGCCTTAGTATCTGATACCTGGTATTGTTTAGATGCTGTTATTTAAAGTAATGAATTAACAATGATGGAAATTTTGTTTGTTCAATGGTCACATTTACCACCTTTGAATGAGATGATCAGATGTGAGCCAAGTAGTCTGAGCGATTGCCAGTGAGTTACTTGAATGCTTGCCGAATAGGTTTGCATTTCCTCTTCAAAATGGTGCACATGCCCCAGGGGGGTGGGTTAGGGGTGGGTTGGGGATTGTTTTTAGGTGTTTTTGTGTATTAGGGGTTTTATGGGGTTTTTACATGTTGTCACTCACCGCGAACCTCAGGGGAGCAGTGGGTTAGAAATCCAATAATAATAATAATAATAATAATAATAATAATAATAATAATAATAATAATAATAATAATAATAATAATGCAAGCAGACTGGCAGCTATTAACTAGGAAAATTTAGATGAACACTGAAGGATGGATTGTTTTTAAACATAGTATTTGATTGTGACTGATTTAAGAAGAACAGTTTTTTGTATCTGCCTATTTACTACCCAGAGGAATCTCAAAGTAGCTTACAATCACCTTCCCTTCTTCTCAACACACACCAGGTAGATGGGGCTGAGGTAGGTGAGGCTGAGAGATTTCTGAGAGAACTGTGATTGGCCCAAGGTTACCTAGGTGACTGCATGTGGAGGAGGAGTGGAGAAGCTAATCCGGTTCTCCAGATTAGAGACTATAGTTCTTAACCATGATACTAACTTGGCTCTCTTTAACCATCTATGGCAGCATTCACACAGTGGGATACCATTTCCCCTTGGATCCAGAATGCTTCTTGAGTGATATTCAGCAGCTGGAGGCACAGAAACAGACAGGTGACAGGGAAGGTGCATGGGCAGAATACAGCTGTGTGCTCCATCAGGAACCCTGTGGCCTGGCGGTTGGGTTGTCAGCCCTGGGATGGGAAGTACCTGGACACTTTGGAATGAAGCCAGGAAAGGGTGGGATTTGGGCTTGAGAGGGACCTCGGTAGATTATAATGCTATGGACGCCATCATCCAAAGCAGCCATTTTCTTCAGGGGAACTGATCTCTGTTGCCTGGAGATAAGCTATAAAACTGGGGGATCCCTAGGTCCTACCTGGGGACTGGCATCCCTACTGGCACCCCTACTTGGAAAGTGACCTATCTCAAGGTATGTTGACACTGGCCCTGGGACTTCATAGCAACACACCATAGCAACACATAGAGTAGAAGGATCTCTGCTTGTGAGGGAGGAAGCTTCCTCCATTAAGTGCTCAGCTACCTCCATGTGCTGATGTATGGGCATGACTGAACAATTTGATCTCCCCAGTGTTGTTATTCATGCTGTGTTGTAATTGTTACTGATAGATTGTTGTGATGTTCTATTGAAAATTGTATAATGTTATAGATTGTTATAATGTTCCATGTAAATATTTGCAATGTTCCAGGTAAAATGCCCAGAGCCGTAAAGAATGGGTGGTATAAAAATCCAGATAGATAGATAGATAGATAGACAGACAGACAGACAGACAGACAGACAGACAGACAGACAGACAGATAGATAGATAGATAGATAGATAGATAGATGTAATCCTGCTTCTAGCCCAGCCATAGAGGCATGCATTTGTAACTACTCTCTAAGCTTTTGTGCACCACTTAAGTAAGATGACTGAATCAGATGAATATAAGATATATTTTTTATAATCTTTTCAGTAAAGATTGTTCCTTTTAAACCTCAAAGTGCTGTGAGTCTGGGTCTGTGCCTCATCCACCAAAGGTAACCAAATAACTGCAAACACTCTGGACCTAACTCTGCAGCTCTGTTTTTCTAGAGGGACCTAGGACAAAATCTTGTCCAAAACTCCCAACAAAACTGATGAAAATGTTCTTTTTGGTTTGGAGGAGGCTGAGCCTGTTTTCTCCTATAATCCCCCAGTGGAGACCAGCTTCAGTTTAAATAGTAGGGGTATTTAAAATGAAAATTGTCATAGTGATCAGTTGTTTTTAAAGTAGTCAGTCACATTATGGTTACCCAACAAGTTGGAAAGAAGAGTACAATCTTTAGAAGCATGGTTGGTGAGTAGGGAACAGACAATTTGATTCAGACAATGCTGATTTGGGTACTGTTTGGACCTATCCAAGCCAAACCACCCCTGCCATTTAAACAAGCTGATTCAGCCAGTTTAAATGACCCCTTCCATGCGCTTTTTCAGGTATCACCTGAGAAGGCAGAGGGAAAAGAGTCCACCAAGGAGGTGATCTCGACAGGTCAGTTGCTTCTCATGCTCTTTAAATGCCTCCCCCCTATCTCAGACAGTATCTGAGAAGGGGGGGATGCTAACAGGCTCACATTGGTAGGCGACAGGCTGGATCTGTTAAGATGTAGATTACTGGGATTCACAAAAGCACCAGCAACACAGAGTCATATTCAAACTCCATCCCTATTTGACAATTCCACGTGTGTTTCTATCCAAGATCTTGAGCCCTCCAATTGCTCTCCTCCAGTCCACATCGAAACTCAAGAGCTTGGAAGAACAACTGGTCAGCGAGAGTCTGACAGACAGTATGATAACAGCAACAAAGGACAGTTCAATAGGAAAAAGCCATCTAGTAAATGTACAAAACCATGAATCCTCAAACTTTACTAAAAGTGGCTGTATTTATATATATATATTGGTAGGCTGTACGCTTGGGACAGAGGTACGTGGGTGTAAACCCCAGCAATGGGCTTTCAGACTAAGTGAGCAACAGGGGTGGCTTGCCATTACCTTCTTCTGTCCAACCTGTCTTGGTGGTCTCCCATCCGAGCACCGGCCCTTCTTAGCTTCTGAGTTGCGACAAGATTGGCCTGCACCATGCCGCCTTCCCTCCCTGCGACAGGCCTAGGGCTGTCAAAGCTGCCACCGACACAGTTTCCGACAACTTATTACAAGCAGCAAAAGAAAATTAATTACTATGCAATATCTTTTGGTGTGCAGAGCGAACCACCAACGGAAGGCTCATCGGCTCTCAAATTTATAAGGGCCCATTGCTGTGCTTAAAAAAAAAAAAGAAAAAAGTATTACCTCCATGATCATATAATATTTATAGAGCTCTCGCCAGTTTATAGAGGTTCTGAGCTCCTTCCAGGCAATGTAGTTTATACCGAGAAAATGAAAAAGCTCAGACCAAGGCAGGCCGAGACGGTATTTCTTGGATTTTAATATTCCCTTTTTTATTATTATTCTTTACCTTTACCTTCTCCTCTTGCTCCTTTACCCCTCCGTGACTCCTTGCTAACTCTAGCTTTATTGTCATATTTCTAGGAATGACATCCATAGTTTCAGAAAAATATGGCACGTCCATGAATTCCAAATGATATAGAACGGCTGGGGCCCTTGGCATTTCAGTGACAGGGCTTTAAAAAATAATTCGCACATGCCTGGAACACTCCGGAGGGGTAGCCGAGTTAGTGCACTGCAGCAAAAACTAAGAAGAGTCTTTTGTCACCTGAAACAGCACCGCATTTTTATTCCAGCATAAGTGTACACGAGGGAAAGACAGCGACATGATGTAATCCAATCCTATCACATCTTGGGAGTTGAGCAGGGTTCTTGGATCGGAGACCCCCCCCCCCTAAGGAAAACTCTGCAGAGAAAGGCAGTGGAAAAACACCTCTGCTTCTCACCCTGAAAGCCCCTTGCTGGGTGGTCACCAGAAGTTAGGGGTGCCAGTCCCCAGTTGGTACCTGGGGATCCCTGGGAATTACGGCTCACCTCGAGACTAAAGAGATCAGCTCCCCTGGAGGGTGGCCTCCATAGAAGAAGAAGAGTTGGTTCTTATATGCCGCTTTTCTCTACCCGAAGGAGGCTCAAAGTGGCTTACAGTCGCCTTCCCATTCCTCTCCCCACAACAGACACCCTGTGGGGTGGGTGAGGCTGAGAGAGCTCTGATATCATTGCCCGGTCAGAACAGTTTTATCCGTGCCGTGGGGAGCCCAAGGTCACCCAGCTGGTTGCATGTGGGGGAGCACAGAATCGAACCCGGCATGCCAGATTAGAAGTCCACACTCCTAACCACTACACCAAACTGGCTCATTATACTCCACTGAAATCCCTCCCCTTCCCGCCCGAAATCCAACCCACTCTCAGCTGCACTTCCAAAGACTCAAGGTATTTCCCAACTCAGAGCTAGCAACCGTACCATATTGATGACAATTTGTTAGCATTTACATGCTGATTTTGTGAACTTAGGAAGACTGTGAGTGGGTAGGCAGGAAGGGATTTGTTTGTCTCTTGTGGTCCTTCCTTGCATACCCAGGGACTTGCTGATCGCCACTGTGGGGTGGTACGTGAATTTCCTCCAGGCCAGGCTGGATTCTGGAGATTTTGGGAGTGGGAGGATTCCATCGGCATGAAATTGGGGTCACTGTGGGTACGCAGGTAGGTGTGAGTTCCTGCAATGTGCAGGGGGTTGGGCTAGATGACCCTGGATGACCCAATGCTTTGATTCTGTGATTCTACGTAAGTAAGTGTACACAGAAGTGGCAGTGGTGGACGATGGTGAACAAGTAGAAGAAAAGGTCACAGGGCAGTTGCTTGCTGGCAGGATCATTTGATGTCTTCTCCAAGAGGAGGTATGCTGGCCTCCTGCCTGAAGGAATCTCAGAGGCTTACAGTCGCCTTCCCTTCCTCTTCCCTGTGAGGCAGGTGGGGCTGAGAGAGCTCTGTCAGGATTACTCTGTGAGAACAGCTTTATAGAATCATAGAATCATAGAATCATAGAGTTGGAAGGGGCCATGCAGGCCATCTAGTCCAACCCCCTGCTCAACGCAGGATCAGCCCTAAGCATCCTAAAGCATCCAAGAAAAGTGTGTATCCGACCTTTGCTTGAGGATTGCCAGTAGGACTATGACTGGCCCAAGGTCACTCAGCTGGCAATATGTGGAGGAGAAGTGCGTAATGAAACCGAGATCAGATATTGCCACTCCTAACCATTACGACACCAAACTGGCTCTTTGTGGAATTCTACTTTGCTAAGGTCCCTCCCCAGGCTCCACTCCCAAAATATCCAGGGATTCCATAACCTGGATGTGGAATGCCTAAGGATGGCAAGCATGGGGCTATAGCCCAGTTCATTTGAATCCAGGTCCCTGTTCAATTCCCAGTAAAACCTTATACACTGTAGAGCATTTGAGGCTCTGAAATATACTTTTCTGAAATATACAGTCTGGAATATACATTTGGTTTGTATGAGGTGCTAGGCAGGCATGTTTGGATTTCAATATCATCCATGTATGCGCCCCAAGCAGCTGCAGTAAGGAAAATCACCGGCAGTGGGCACATCTAGGGTTGCCAGTTCTGTGTTGGGAAATGCCTGGAGACTTTGGGGGTGGAGCCAGGCGTGGGTGGAATTTGGGGCAGGAAGAGACCTCCATGGAGTCTAATGCTATGGAGTCTACCCTCCAAAGCAGCCATTTTTTCTAGGGGAACTGATGTCTGTTAACCAAAGATAGTGTTGTCAGACCTGGGTTTGGACATACCTGGAGACTTTGGGGGTGGAGTTGAGACTGGGTGGGATTCAGGGCAGTGAGGGACCTCAGTGGAGAATAATGCTATGGAGTCCACCCTCCAAAGCAGTCATTTTCTCTAGGGGAACTGTTCTCTTTAGTCTGGAGAGGAGCTGTAATTCCAGGGGATCTCCAGGTGGAGCTGATATCCCTAGGCACATCCATAATTATGGATCTCCTCCTTACTGAGCAACTCCAATGATCTTCTGAAGAACCCCATGCCTCCAGAACACGGTATCAAAAGTTTCCCCATCCCCTTTACGAGTGCTGCTGCAATATTTGGATATTAATTACTTGGGGACTGAATCCACAGATTGTTGGATATTGTTTTCCTGCTCTGCCGCAGTATCCATTTACCACGGCCTCATCTTGGTGTAAACTGCACAGAGCTTTTATTCCAACCCCAGGTCGATTCAGTCCCTGCCCTCTACACAGAATGCGATTTCCGTTTGGATTTTGGGCGATTTAAATTTTCCTTCTGCAGCAAGAAGGATTGATCCGGAGTGACCCCACCTTTATTGTGCGATATCTTAGAGTGCTTTTAACGCTCAATATTTTTCAAATCTGGATGAACCTCTGATAGGCCACACCTGGTCATGTGACAAGCTTGCCTTAAAGGAGAAGCCCCTAATTTCTCTCAACTTCTGTCAGTCCTGGATATTTTCTCCCTTCTCTGCCTTCTTTGATCCTCCCCCCCCCCCCAAGAAAATAAAGAAACTTTCTGCTTGGCTCCTCTCCCCCTTCAAGAAAAGAAAGAAAGAGGTTTGGCTCCCCCCCCCCTTCTGAACTACCCTAACCATGTGCAGAACACTTTCCTGTTTCAATGGGGAAGGGGGGAAGAGGAAGACCCGAGTTCAAAGCGATCTGAATTCAACAGGATTGACAATGGAATAAACAAAGTAAGTGCAGACTCTGCCCTTTTCTCCACAGGAAAATTCTGTGGTTTTATCTGTTGTGGGGAGACGAAGGGAAAGGGATTGTAAGCCACTCTGAGACTCCTGGTAGTGAAAAGTGGGGTATAAAACCAAACTCTTCTGAATGTAATATCGGAATTACTCAACTTACATATTTTGTTTAAAGTGCGCTCCAATTTTATTTGTGTTCACTGTGATTTGTTCTTGTACTTTCTTCTTTCAGCATAAGACAATGTCCTGTCTTTATTTATTACAGGTGATCTTTCTACAGGTAGCTACTTTTTAGTATCACTTTAAATTTTTCTCCATAGCTTTGAGAGAAGCCCCACGTTCCCTCTCAAACTGGCTGACTTTAATTTATAATCTTCACCTTCAGTTTTGAAATAAATGTCGGTATGATGGATAGCTGACTTTCTAGGCCAGAATTTGGGGCCCAGGTTGGCAGTGGAAGGAGAAGGATGTGCAGGAACCGAAAAGCAACCAGAACAGCTAATTTTTGAAAAAACGCTATTTAAACAAGTAAACCGTCTTAATCTTTCTAGGACAATCAACAGGCATCATTTTCATGCGTCAGACAGGATAAAATAATTGAGCCTAATGCTTGAGAATTAGCGACTTACTGAGGTAACCGGACCCTAATAATCTAGGCAATGGGTTATAATTTTGTGAGGGGGAAGGGGGGGGGAGGTCTCCTCAGTTTGCCATAGCTTATTAGTGTTTTTTGTAACCATGGGCTTATCTTCAAAGAACAGGTGTATGAACTATCATTTTTGATTAAAGCCATCCATTTGGAAATATAATACAAACACAGTGGTTCACCGCTGTTAGAATAATCTGTTCTGAAAACATTTGCATATTCTTTTCACTGTCCAAAATGTTTCCCATACACGACACTCAGTTTTTGTTTTGTTTTTTTACAGGGGGGGGAGGTTGGTTTTTCTTTTGGAACGAAGCCATATTTACAATGTGTGCCCCCAACTCCAGTTTGGAGCGAGGAGAGTTCCAGCAAGCAAGAGGTCCACGTCTGGGAGAGTGAGGAGGAACGGATAGTATGAATTCTCCCCGCGTGGGACAAGAAACGCATTCTTTTCTTTGTTGAAAACATTTATATTCTGCTTTTCTGCCTCCGCGTTCAAGGTGGCTTACAATTCAAAAATAATGGTATAAAAATATAATACAGATTACACAAAAGGAAAGAAAGGTACAAGAAGGGAAGAGGCAACCAGGAAAGGGTTACAAACTCCAGGTTTGGAAATACCTGATGATGGCTGGAGGCTGAGGAGGACACTGTTTCGGCAGGGACAACACCAATGTGGGGTATAATGCAAAAGACTTCCCTGTCCAGTGCGGCCGTTTTTTTTCCAGGGGAACAGATCTCTGTAATGCTAGATCTCCTCTCCCCTCCTGGAGGGTGGCAACACTGACATTAGCTGATTTGCAGCTAACTGATTACCCCAGGCCAGGAGGAACAGTTGGTGCAAAAGACAGTTCTGGGACAGAAATGTAGTGGCTATTGATTGGAAACAGACTAGGCTTCCCAACCTCTAGGAGGGACCTCAATAGGATTGCCAAATCCAGGCTAGGATATTTCTAGAGATTTGGGAGTGTACCTGATAAGGTCAGGGTTTACAGAGTAGGGGGACCTCAGTGGGGTTTAGTGCTACCTTTAAAATGGGATGAGCTTGGGTTGAATGAGCATTTGTTGGGAGTGTGTGAACTTGAAGTCTCCAAGGTGTGTGGGTTGGGTGGGGGATTGGACCCAATGGACCTTTTTGGTCTCGTCTATCTCTGTGTGATTCTGTGCAAAACAGCCGTTTTTTTCCAGAGGAGCTGATCTATGTCATCTGAAAATAAGGCACAGTTCCAACGAATCTCTAGACTCCACCTGGAGGCTGGCAACTCTACAAGCTCCTCAGCATGATCTTCTCCCATCTCATGCAGATATAAGGATGCCAGGCCCCAGGTGAGACCTGGGGAATCCTCCAGTTTTATAGTTGATCTCATAGAGTGGGAAGGAACCATCTAGACCAGGGGTAGTCAAACTGCGGCCTTCCAGATGTCCATGGACTACAATTCCCAGGAGCCCCCTGCCAGAGTTCGCTGGCAGGGGGCTCCTGGAAATTGTAGTCCATGGACATCTGGAGGGCCACAGTTTGACTACCCCTGATCTAGACCAACCCCCTGCTCAATGCAGGATCAGCCTAAACATCCAGGATAAGGATCTGTCCAGCTGCTGCTTGAAGGCCGCCAGTGAGGGGGAAGCTCACCACTTCCTTAGGCAGCCGATTCCACTGCTGAACTACTCTGACTGTGAAAAAATTCTCCCCTGACAGCTACGTGTCCCGTTCTCTACATAATTTAAACCTGTTTTTCTTTTTCTTTTTCTTTTTGTTGAATGTATTACCCGTCACTCTCGGCAAAGTCGGCTCGTGGCAGGTTACAAAATAAAACAATACAATCCCCTAAAACCCCTATTTTCCCTTAATACCAGCAACTAAAAACTACCAACAACTGCAGGTCCTATTCTCTGCTGCCAAAAGGAATCTTTCCCTGCCTTCTCCTAAATGTTGTCGTTGTCAGCCATTCAGTTGTGTCAGACTCCTGGCGACCCCTCGGCTTAGCTGTCGCCATGATCCCGCACTGCCTCCCTCAGCCGTGCAATGTTCTGCCGGTGTCCATCTTGATTGTGTCCAACCACCATGTCCTTTCTCAGCCTGGTTTCCTTTTTCCACTGACCAATCCTAGTATAATAGCTGTCTCCACTGAGTTGGATCATATGATATGGCCAAAGTGAGCCAGAGTTTTGTGATTTTGCCTACCCATGATATATCAGACTTCATGCGCTGTAATATTTCCTTGTTTGTGACTTTTGTTGTCCACGGAACATGCAAAAACTTTCTCCAACACCAGAGTTAAAATGAATTGATTCTTCTTTTGTCATTCATTTGAACTCTGATGCGACCTCAGCTTTGATCAAAGAATCTGTTGATGCCTTCAAACTCCAAGAATTATTCAATACCTACAAATTAGTCACAAAACTCTTCAATGCTTTCAAACTGTTCCAAGGTTTTGATTGAAATGGACCACTCAAGTACTTCAGTTTTGTATTTGCTATGGTAGCCTTCAACCAAATTTATAATGAGCCTGCTTCTTGTCTGTTAATTGAAGGTCTGTGAATACATGAAGACCTTCACGGCCAGCCATTCTTAGAAATGAAGCTGTCATGCCTTTCTTTAACATCTTATACCCACTACAAGAACTGGAAAAAAAATGTTAAATCTTTCCTGGAATGTCTTCGTAAAAAGTAAAAACCACCACTTTGATATTTTTAACTGATAAAAGTTTCTAAAACATTCTGCACAACACTTTTCCTCCCCAGGAGTAGATCTGGTGAACTACTGTGACTGTGAAAAAAAATGCCTCCTGATAGCTATGTGTACCTTTATCCACATATAAACCAATTATTGCAGGACCTATTCTGTGCTGCCAAGAGGAACCTTACCCTGCCTTCCTATAAATGTTGTCGTTGTCAGCCATTCAGTTGTGTCTGACTCCTGGCGATCCCACGGCTCAGCTGTCACCATGATCCCGCACTGCCTCCCTAGAATCATAGAATCACAGAGTTGGAAGGGGCCACACAGGCCATCTAGTCCAACCCCCTGCTCTATGCAGGATCAGCCCAAAGCATCCTAAAGCATCCAAGAAAAGTGTGTATCCAACCTCTGCTTGAAGACTGCCAGTGAGGGGGAGCTCATTACCTCCTTAGGCAGCCTATTCCACTGCTGAACTACTCTGACTGTGAAATTTTTTCCCCTGATATCTAGCCTATATCGTTGTACTTGAAGTTTAAACCCATTACTGCGTGTCCTCTCCTCTGCAGCCAACAGAAACAGCATCCTGCCCTCCTCCAAGTGACAACCTTTCAACTACTTAAAGAGGGCTATCATGTCCCCTCTCAACCTCCTTTTCTCCAGGCTGAACATTTCCAAGTCCCTCTACCTATCTTCATAGGGCTTGGTCCCTTGGCCCCAGATCATCTTCGTCGCTCTCCTCTGTACCCTTTCAATTTTATCTACGTCCTTCTTGAAGTGAGGCCTCCAGAACTGCACACAGTACTCCAGGTGTGGTCTGACCAGTGCCGTACACAATGGGACTATGACATCTTGTGATTTTGATGTGATGCCCCTGTTGATACAGCCCAAAATGGCATTTGCCTTTTTTACCGCTGCATCACACTGCCTGCTCATGTTTAGCTTACAATCCACAAGTACCCCAAGGTCTCGTTCACACACAGTGTTACCTAGAAGCGTATCCCCCATCCAGTAGGCATGCTTTTCATTAAAGTATGCTTTTCATGCTTCCCAACTATATTCTGCAGGATTGTGCCATTTCTAGGGTTTCTTGAAGCCTAAAGAATGTTTCAGGTGTTTCTCAAAGGCAAAATAGTTGGGAAAGGCTGATATAACCAAATAATATCAAAGAACAGTTGGAACATGACGTTGCAACAATGAAGTTCATTTATGCATTTGATTGTGTCTTCCAGGGTTTAAAGAAGGATTATCGATGATAATTTTATATATATAAGTAAGGCCAAGTAAATATCAAGCTGAGCTCTGATTCACTTATCATTAAATCTTTGCAGTGTTAACCTAAAGCGAGTCATGAAACACCTTTTCATTGAACCAACAAATGACTTTAAAAAAGGGTAATTTTCATTATGCCTCGGTTTGGGAAGCATCCCCTAAAAGACAGAATACGTAGTTCCTGAAAGTTAGAGCGGTTTCTCAGTGGAACAGGCTTCCTTGGGAGGTGGTGGGTTCTCCATCTTTGGAAATTTTTAAACAGAGGCTGGATAGCTATCTGACAGAGAGGTTGATTCTGTGATGGCTTAAGGGGGTGGCAGGTAACAGTGGATGAGCGATTGGGATGTGAGTGTCCTGCATAGTGCAGGGGGTTGGACTAGATGACCCATGAGGTCCCTTACAACTCTATTATTCCATGATTCTATGATTCTATTCTCTGCTCAATATGTGGTCTGGTGATTTCTTTGCCAGACAAAGTGTGCTGTTCACACAAAAGGTCACACCTTGAGAAAAACTTGAAAAAGTGCCACTGGATTCAATTTTGTTCTGCTGCTTCTTACCAACATGGCTACCCACCTGAACCTCTCTCTTGATGACCCTTTTACAGTCGTATGGCAGCTTTGGAGGCTGTGGTTGAAAGCCAAAAGTAGTACAGTTAAGCATGTCCTTTGCCCCGTCTTGCTCTCCTTTCTGAAGGGGGTGGAGAAATACAGGAAAACGGACCTTTCTCAACATGGCATTGAATGTATACAAAGTAGGAAGGAAAAGGCTTGAGCTACTCCTCTTGCTCTCCCCAGCCATCTTCCCCTCCTCATGGCTTTCCCTCCATCCTCCAAAGGTGTTTTGCATTAAGCCAGAAAATTACAAAGGGGAGAGAGCCATGCTGCTCAGTATGACGTATTATTTGAGCCTCACTCATTTGTCAGCCAGAGCAACAGAAAGAAAAATTAAGACAGGTAAGGGAAGAGAGGAGAATCCGTAGATGTTTGGAGGATAAATTAGCTCTCGGATGATCATCTGTCAATCACAGCTCAATCCTAAACAGAGTTATGCCCTTCTAAACCCAATAAAGTCCATGGGCTTAGAAGGGTGAAACTCAACTTAGGATGGTTCTGTTGAATTCTGTCTCACACACACACACACAAACGCACACACAGAAAGTTTGCCCAAAGTTGATATAGAAACTGGAGGGGGAGAAATCACCTACATATTCAAGGTCAGTTTTGTCAGAGCAACCATTTATCTCTCCTTCAAAGCCTTGAGACTTTTAGCTTGTCTGCCTCCCCATACTCTTTGTGTCAGGTGGTTACTTTCCCAATTATAACATCAAGATTATTGTATGTCCTATCTGAATAGGTAGCCTTCACAGAAAGAACAGGAGTAATTTGAGCACGTAATTTCAGCGGTATTGATGGTTTGTTTGTCCCCAGCCTCTGCTGAAAGGCGCTGGTTTTAATATTAAAAGCCTTTCACAAATTTATTTGACAGGTGAACTAACATGTTAGACTGTGATGATAACATGCAAACTCATCACCTGGTCTGTTTGGTTTGTGCGCGTGATTTGAAACGCATGCCAAATTTGTTTGCATCCTTTTCTTGGGGAGGGGGGGGGAGTTCTGCTTATTCAAATAGAAGAAGAAGAAGAGTTGGTTCTTATATGCCACTTTTCTCTACCCGAAGGAGTCTCAAAGCAGCTTACATTCGCATTCCCTTCCCTCTCCCCACAACAGACACCCTGTGAGGTAGGTAAGGTAGAGAGAAGAAGAAGAGTTGGTTCTTATATGCCACTTTTCTCAACAAGAAGGACTCTCAAAGCAGCTTCCAACTGCCTTCCCTTTCCTCTCCCCACAACAGACACCCTGTGAGGGAGGTGAGACTGAGAGAGCCCTGATATTACTGAAGAAGAAGAGTTGGTTCTTATATGCCGCTTTTCTCAACAAGAAGGACTCTCAAAGCAGCTTCCAACTGCCTTCCCTTTCCTCTCCCCACAACAGACACCCTGTGAGGGAGGTGAGGCTGAGAGAGCCCTGATATTACTGAAGAAGAAGAGTTGGTTCTTATATGCCGCTTTTCTCTATCCGAAGAAGGCTCAAAGCGGCTTACATTCACCTTCCCTTTCCTCTCCCCACAACAGACACCCTGTGAGGTAGGTAAGGTAGGGAGAAGAAGAAGAGTTGGTTCTTATATGCCACTTTTCTCAACAAGAAGGACTCTCAAAGCAGCTTCCAACTGCCTTCCCTTTCCTCTCCCCACAACAGACACCCTGTGAGGGAGGTGAGGCTGAGAGAGCCCTGATATTACTGAAGAAGAAGAGTTGGTTCTTATATGCCGCTTTTCTCAACAAGAAGGACTCTCAAAGCAGCTTCCAACTGCCTTCCCTTTCCTCTCCTCACAACAGACACCCTGTGAGGGAGGTGAGGCTGAGAGAGCCCTGATATTACTGAAGAAGAAGAGTTGGTTCTTATATGCCACTTTTCTCAACAAGAAGGACTCTCAAAGCAGCTTCCAACTGCCTTCCCTTTCCTCTCCTCACAACAGACACCCTGTGAGGGAGGTGAGGCTGAGAGAGCCCTGATATTACTGAAGAAGAAGAGTTGGTTCTTATATGCCGCTTTTCTCTATCCGAAGAAGGCTCAAAGCGGCTTACATTCACCTTCCCTTTCCTCTCCCCACAACAGACACCCTGTGAGGTAGGTAAGGTAGGGAGAAGAAGAAGAGTTGGTTCTTATATGCCACTTTTCTCAACAAGAAGGACTCTCAAAGCAGCTTCCAACTGCCTTCCCTTTCCTCTCCTCACAACAGACACCCTGTGAGGGAGGTGAGGCTGAGAGAGCCCTGATATTACTGAAGAAGAAGAAGAAGAGTTGGTTCTTATATGCCGCTTTTCTCTATCCGAAGAAGGCTCAAAGCGGCTTACATTCACCTTCCCTTTCCTCTCCCCACAACAGACACCCTGTGAGGTGGGTGAGGCTGAGAGAGCCCTGATATTCCTACTTGGTCAGAACAGCTTTATCAGTGCTGTGGGGAGCCCAAGGTCACCCAGCTGGCTGCATGTGGGGGAGCACTCAATGGAAAGACTGCATCCGTTTTCTGCGAAGGTCAAAACAATTATATAATTTCATTCAAAGACTACATTGTCATCAAAAACACACCAGGAGCTCTACAGCTGTGATTCTCAACCTTCCTAATGCCACAACCCTTTAATACATTTCCTCATGTTGCGGTGACCCCCCAACCATCAAATTATGCAACGGTTCTTTCACAGAAATTAAACCGAAACTGACCAATGGCGTGAAGATCTATTGTTCATGATTGTATATAAATGGTTTTTTTCCCCCGGGGTTTCTCAGTTCAGTTCTGCCTCTGGTCCCACCATACCGATCTTGCTCTTTTCCACCGCTCCAGACAGACGAACGCTCTATCTTGATCTGCCCTGCAAGGCTGTTGTGTAGATGGTGCCCCCCGCCCCGGTCAAGCTGCTTGCCCTGCCGCGACACCTGTGAAAGGGTCGTTCGACCCCCAATGGGGTCCTGACTCCCAGGAGAACCACTGCTCTAGGGGAGGAAAAGGGGGGAGAATGGGGAAACAATACAATCACGAGGCAACAAAACCTACCCACCCAAAGGAAAGGAACCTCATGAATGTGTAATGCAGTGTTTTAATATTGCAATGTTATAATGGGGGGGGGATTACATTGGGATGCAATCAACATTACACATAAAAAAGGGGGGGGATTGTTCAGGAGGCAACCTGAGCGGGGCGGGAGGCAGGGAGGAGACAGAACGTTGACGGCACAGAAGGGCAGCAGGAAAGAATATTCAAAATTTGGAATTCTTTAAAGAAAAGAGCTAGATTTTTATATCCTGCTTTTCACTACCCAAAGAGTCCCAAAGTGGTTTACAGTCGGCTTTCCCTTCCTCTCCCTAAAATAAATACCCTGTGAGGTGGGTGCGGCTGGGAGCATTGGAAGAGAACTGCTCTGTAAGAACTGCCCTAAGAGAGCTGTAACAAGCCCAGGGTCACCCAGGTGGCTCCATATGGAGGAGTGAAGAATCAAACCCATTTCCCCAGACCAGAGTCTGCCACTCAATAACCATGGCTGTGAGGTCAGATCCAAACGGGGGTGGGGGTGGGGGGTGGGAGGAGAGATCATAGAATCATAGAATCATAGAGTTGGAAGGGGCCACACAGGCCATCTAGTCCAACCCCCTGCTCAATGCAGGATCAGCCCAAAGCATCCTAAAGCATCCAAGAAAAGTGTGTATCCAGCCTTTGCTTGAAGACTGCCAGTGAGGGGGAGCTCACCACCTCCTGAGGCAGCCTATTCCACTGCTGAACTACTCTGACTGTGAATTTTTCCCCCTGATATTTAGCCTATATCGTTGTACTTGTAGTTTAAAGCCATTACTGCGTGTCCTCTCCTCTGCAGCCAATGGAAACAGCACCCTGCCCTCCTCCAAGTGACAACCTTTCAAATACTTAAAGAGGGCTATCATGTCCCCTCTCAACAGATATTGCAGGGGAAAGTTTATTTAGAAAACATGGTGTAATGGGGGAACCAAATTCAGATCTACTCCCAGGGAGACGAAAAGTTGTGCAGAACATTTTAGAAACGTCTATTATTTAAAAATGCCAAAGTGGTGGTTTGCATTTGTGCTAAACTGGTCTAGGAAAGCTTCAATAACATTATTCTCTGGTTCTTGCAGTGGGTATGAGTTGTAAAGAGAGTGCATGAAAGCTTTATTTCTTTTGGGCCTGAAGCTCTTTACGTATTCACTGGCCTTCAATTAACGGATGAGAAGCAGACTGATGATAAATGCAGTTGAAGGCTATGATAGTCCATAAAATACTGAAGTGTTTCAGTGATCCATTTCAATCAAAACATTGAAAAAAAAAGAGTGTGAAAATACTGCAGAGTTCTGTAACTAATCACAAGCCCTAGGAGGAAAGGCTGAGGAACTTGGGAATGTTCAGCCTGGAGAAGAGGAGGTTGAGAAGGGACATGATTGCTCTCCCACATTTTTGAAAGGCTGTCACTTGGAGAAGGGCAGGCAGTGGTTCCTGTTGGCAGCAGAGGAGAGGACCTGCAGTAATGGGTTTAAAATGTGTGTAGAATGGCACCAACAAGATATCAGAGGGGGAGTTCACAGTCAGAGTATTTCAGCAGTGGAATCAGCTGCCTAAGGAGGTGTGGTGAGCTCCCCTTCACTAGTGGTCTTTAATCAGCAGCTGGACAGATACTTATCCTGGAGTTATTCTGCATGGAGCCAAATAAAACAGTTTAAAAACAACCAGTTTAGACCGCCTTATTATATTACAATCGTTCTGCATTGAATATCGTCTGTTGAAAAACCACGCTGCAATGCTCTCTGCATGAAATAATTCATAGCCCTGCCCCCTGTAGTTTTGCCAACTCTGCTTTGTTCTCAAATGTAGTCACTAATCTGCATAACTAAGGAGCTTCTCTGCATGGCTAATAGATCATCTCCGGCAGGCAGGAGAGAAATGAATGGGTGAAAAGCCTCTTTCAGAAACAACGCTTAAAAGACGCTTAAAGCACCAAAGAGGCAGTTCACCAGGCAGAGCAAAATCAGTTTTGCAGAATAAATTCACTCTTCTGTGCAGAGATCAGAAAAACAACGGTGTATTCAGTGAGTTTTCATCAACTTATCCATCATGCAGAAGAGGCCTTGGCTGCTTTAGGCTGATCCTGCATTGAGCAGGGGGTTGGACTAGACGGCCTGTGGAGCTCCAAGATTCTATGATTCTATAACTCCTGCAGTTTAGGGGCGTTAACAGATTCTTTGATCAAAGCCAGGACTGCCATCACTTTTTGGGGTTGCCAACTTACAGACGGTACCTGGAATCCTTTTTGAAATGAAGACTGATCTCCAGACTTCAGAGATTTGTCCGCCTGTAGGAAATATCATCTTGGGAGGGTGGGCTATGTGGCATCATCTCCTCATGAAGTTCTTGCTTTTGGTGGTGGAATTTTGGAGAAGGGAGGGATTTCAGCAGCCATGGAGTCCACCTTCCGAGGTGACATTTTCTCCAGGGCCCATTCTGCACACATTGGATAATGCACTTTCAATGTGCTTTTGCAGCTGGATTGTCCTGTGCAGACCAGGAAAACTGACTTCCAAAGTTCCTTGAAAGGGCATTATCTAACATGTGCGAATTGGGCCCAGGATAGCTGATCTCTGTTCTCTGGAGATGAGTTGTAATCCCAGGAGGTCTCCAGTCACCACCTGGAGGTTGACAACTACTAAAGATAAGAAAATGCAGGCTAGAAGCTTCTGAAAGGTGCTGAAAAATGTAATCCTGGATTACCATGCAACGCGAAGAAATTTCGTTCAGGGCATATATCACAGAGATCCAAGACAGTGCACAGACTAGCAGAAGAAGATGACGAAGATGAGCTGGTTTTTAAACCCCAATTTTCACTACCCAAAGGAGTCTCAAAGTGGCTGACAATCACCTTTCCTTCCCCTCCCTACAATAGACACCCTGTGAGGAAGCTGGGGCTGAGAGAGCTCTGACAGAACTGCATTGTGAGAACAGCTCTAACTGGACTATGATTAGTCTAAGGTCACCCAGCTGGCTGCATGTGGAGGAGTGGGGAATCAAACCTGGCTTCTCCAGGTTAGAAGCCAGTCACTGCTTTTTAACCGCTACTGGGATTTCCGATCCGAAAAGGGGAGAACCGCAGGGAATAGTGGAAAACACAGTGTATTGGGGCACAAATTCAGATCTACTCCTGGGGAGGCATATTGTTGTGCAGAACGTTTTAAAAACTTCAGTTATTTAAGGATGCCAAAGTGGTGCTTCCCGCTTTTTACAAAAAAATATTCCAGGAAAGATTTAACAACAGTTTTCTCCTGTTCCTGCAGTGGGTACAAGATGTAAAAGAGATGCATGGCAGCTTTATTTCTAAGAAATGCTGGCCCTGAAGGTCTTCATGTATTCACAGGGCTTCAATTAATAGATCTGAAGGAGGCTGATTATAACTATGGTTGAAGGCTACCATAGCCCATATAAAACTGAAGTACTTGAGAGACCCATTTCAAGCAAAACCTTGAAACAGTGTGAAAACCATTGAAGAGTTTTGTGACTAATTAGAAGCTATTGAACAACTCTTGGAGTTTAGAGGCATCAACAGCGTCTTTGATAAAAGCTGGGGTCGCCATCACTATTTGGGGTTGCCGACTTACCGGTGGTGCCAGTTATCCTCCTGGAATCCACTGATCTCCAGATGATCGAGATCTGCCCCCTTGGGGGAGATATCGGCCTAGGAGGGCGGGCTATGTGGCATCCTCCCCCCATTCTCTTTGGGTGGTGGAGTTTTGGAGAAGGGAGGGATTTTAGCAGCCATGGAATCCACCTCCCAAGGCAGCCATTTTCCCCAGGGGAACTGATCTCTGTTGCCTGGAGATGAGTTGTAATCCTAGGAGATCTCCAGCCAACACCTGGAGCTTGGCAACTAGTGCTGGGTGCTTTGGCGTCCAAAGTGGCCGTCTGCGCCCAAAGCAAGCAGCACCGTGGGCACGTCAGCCCCTCCCCCTCCACCGTAGCACTGGCTGCTTCGGGCACGAATGGCCGCTTCAGACATTGAAGCTCCCAACCCTATTGGCGGATGTATCACTACTAAAGATAACAAGACTCAGGAGGGAACAGATGCTGAGAAAAGTAAGCCTGGATTTCAATTCAAAGCAAAGAAAGTTAGTCCAGGGCACAGACAGCAGAGAGTGGCCCATGAAACTTAGACAGTGGAAAGAGTAGCAGAAGCAGCATAAAAGTTGGGTTTTATACCCTGCTTTTCACTCCCCATCAGTGTTCCAAAGAGTCCTACCCTCTCCTTCTCTTCCACTCCCAACAGCAGACACCCTGTGAAGTAGCTGCAGCCGAGAGAACTGTGGCGGGGATGCTTTGCGAGAACAGCTCTGACTGTAACTAGTTCAGGGTTCACTCAGATGGTTGTATGTGGAGGAGAATCAATCCCGGCTCGCCACTCAATAACCATGACTGTGAGCTCAGTTCCGAAGGGAAAGAAATTGCAGGGGAAAGTGGATTCGGAAAACACGGTGTAATAGGGGAAGCAAATTCCCCTCCATTTTCAGAGGCTTCCCTGCAGATCGATCCCTTCCCTTATCTTTGCAGGAATTTTTAGTCCAATTCTGTGAGTCCTGTCAAACCTCTGTAAAGACAGCTCCTGTCCGTTTAACATGATGGGTTATTCTCCCACACACACCCATTTCTCTGATTCTTTCCTTTCTCTGCAGGAATTGTGCACCCAGTTGTGTGAGTCCTGTCAAGCCTGGCTTGGTGAATTCACCACTCAGCTTCCTCTCAGTTTACAACAGTGAGTTATTCCACCCTACTTTCTGTGATTCTTTCCCTGAACATTGCGGGAATTCTGACTCCAGTTGTGTGAATCCTGCCAGGTTTGCCTTAGCAAGTTCTCCTCTCAGCTCCTCTCACTTGATGATGGCAAGTTATTCACTGCCCCTCCCCTTTTCTCTGATTCTTTCCTCTGCAGGTATTGTGAATCCATGTGTGCATCCTGTCAAGCTTGGCTTGGTGCATTCTCCTCTCAGCTCCTCACAGTTTACAACGGTGAGTTATTCCTCCTCCCCTTCTCTGTAACACTCCAAACCACAACATAACATTCTCCTACACAAAAACAAAGAGCCTCTTGTGGCGCAGGGTGGTAAGGCAGCTGACATGCTGTCTGAAGCTGTCTACCCATGAGGCTGGGAGTTCAATCCCAGCAGCCGGCTCAAGGTTGACTCAGACTTCCATCCTTCCGAGGTCGGTAAAATGAGTACCCAGCTTGCTGGGGGGTAAACGGTAATGACTGGGGAAGGCACTGGCAAACCACCCCGTATTGAGTCTGCCATGAAAACGCTGGAGGGCGTCACCCCAAGGGTCAGACATGACCCGGTGCTTGCACAGGGGATACCTTTACCTGTTATACAAAAACAATTCTACACCACAACCTCGCAAATATAGCATTCACAGCTATGACATACATCATAAAACACCCCTGTGCTTGACACCCTCTCCATACCTATCAACACACACCATGCTCACAGCTTGGTAGGAAGTCCACATCTCTTGCCCTGGAAGGATTAGCATCCTGGTAACGCTTCTGCAAACAATACACAGAACAATTGCATTACAAGATGACATAAGATACAACCCAAACCTGCATCTAGCACCTGTTGCATTCCTGGATGCAACGGGCTTTACTGCTAGTAGCCTATATAAAACTGAAGTACTTGAGTGGTCCATTTCAATCAAAACCTTGAAACAGAGTGTGAAACCACTGAAGAATTTTGTAATTAATCAAAAGATCACAAGGCCACAAGGTGTTAGAATCACAGAATCACAGAATCATAGAGTTGGAAGGGGCCACACAAGCCATCTAGTCCAACCCCTGCTCAACGCAGGATCAGCCCAAAGCATCCTAAAGCATCCAAGAAAAGTGTGCATCCAACCTTTGCTTGAAGACTGTCAGTGAGGGGGAGCTCACCACCTCCTTAGGCAGCCTATTCCACTGCTGAACTACTCTGACTGTGAAAATTGTTTTCCTGATATCTAGCCTATATCATTGTACTTGTAGTTTAAACCCATTACTGCGTGTCCTTTCCTCTGCAGCCAATGGGAACAGCATCCTGCCCTCCTCCAAATGACACCCTTTCAAATACTTAAAGAGGGCTATCATGTCCCGTCTCAACCTCCTTTTCTCCAGGCTGAACATTCCCATGTCCCTCAACCTATCTTCATAGGGCTTGGTCCCGTGTTCTAGTCCTCCTGTACACCACATCGGTCAGACTGTACCTGAAGTCGTTTGCAGTTCTGGAGGTCTCACATCAAAAAGGTCATGGACAAGGTTCAGAGGAGAACAACAAGGATGATCCAGGGCCTGGGGACCAAGCCCTTTGAGGAAAGGCAGAGGGAATGTTCAGCCTGGAAAAGAGGAGGGGACAGAATTGCTGTCTTTAAGTATTTGAAAGGTTGTCAGTGCAGGGTAGGTTTTTGTTGGCAGTAAAAGAGAGGCTCTGCAGGAGTGGGTGTAGAATGGTGTTAAATGCAGAGAAGGGAACGGAATTATTCTGCTACTAGGAATTAAGCCCGCTGTCGTCAAAATACAGCGGGCGCTAGCTGGGGTAGAATGTGGCCGCGGGCAGCTGGTCGACGGTCCCTGGCTTGGGGGGGGTGGCGGCCTTCCCGTCCTGGAGACTCACCGTGGGGTGGGCGAGCGGCAGCGTGGCGGATCCGAGGTGGGCAGCGGGAGGGTAGGTGGCGGAGGTCGGGGAGCGATCGTTGGGGGTGGCGGGGTGTCAGCAGCGGTGCCTCAGCAGTCCCCAGCTTCGCGGCTCCTGATTCGCTCCTCCGAGTTTTTATCCCGGACAGGGCCCGCCCTAACTCCTCCCAACTTGCCCTTACTCCTTTATTTAATCCGCTCTGCAATAGCAGATTAAAGATGTGTATATTAGTACTGGCTAGATATCAGGAAAAAAAAATGTTTCACAGTTCAGCTGCCCACTCCATGCAAAGTTGGATGCTCAGCAGAGCAAAATGGAGCTCCATCTTTCAGCTGTCAAAGCTGGGCTTTGGCAAGTCAGTCACATAGCCATGTATGCAAAGAGTCTGGGGACTTTCAAAAATCAAGAAGTTTAGAATCCCTTGTTGCTGTTTTCTTTAAAAAGCAACAACAACACTGCTCTAGCATGTAGGAAATCCCTAAAACTTTATGTTTAGCAGTAAGTTCATGAGAGCCCTAGGCCTCTGGGCACACTTCAATCTTCTATTGCAATCTCCCACCCCCCCACACCACCCTTATTCTGGTAACAGGCCTTCTGTAATTCCGTTCCCTTCTCTGCATATAACACCATAACCAAATCTGAAATAAGAACATGAAAACTGCCTGCCTGCACAGTGGTTGGCTGATGAATAAACAGAAAGCAACAGAGTTCCTTAGATCTTTGATCACTGTTGAGAATATGAGTAGAGGAAGGGAGGAGGACAAAAAAGTGGAAAGAGAGCAAAATGGGGGGCAAACAAGGAAGCCATTTCCTGGGAATATGTTTTTTTTCCCATCCACTTTTTACTCTTAATCAATAGGAAGCTAAATGTGCAGACAAGTTAAAGGGTGGATTTATGTAGACTGGTGTGGGCAGCTCCAAAGCAAGTATTGCAACAGAACTGCAACATCCTTCATAACATTTTGGTGAAAATGCATTTATTTCTGAACTTTCTATTGCATCTGCTGCCTACCCTTCTTCCAAGAAGCTCTGAGGGCTGTTGTGCGTGTTCCTCCCCTTCCCATTTGGCTTCACAACTAATCCGTATATAAGAACCAACTCTTCTTCTCCTCTGTGAGACAGATGAGGTTGAGAAAAAAGGATTTGGTCAAAGACACCAAATATGCTTCACAACAGATTGGAGATTTAACCCCAGGTCCAAGTCTGACACACTAATCATCCTTATCCATTGTTGTTCCTCTATATATTTGTGAAACATCCTGAGGGGTGGAATGTGTTCAGCTGTCCAAGTTGGAATAGGGCCAATCAGGGTGCAGCTGGCTGCACCCTGATTGGCCCTGCCCCTGCAGCTCCCACCCTCCGTCCCTGGACTCTAGCCTCTTTGCTGTCAGATGTGCCTCAGTGCCTGGAGCCAGCAGCAGGTAAGAGGAGAGAGCCCTGGGGAAAGGTGGAGGGCCTGCTAACAAGGGCCTTCTGGCCTGCTGACTGCCTGCTAAGGAGCTCTGTCCCAGGCCTGCTATGGAGCTGGCCAGCCCCCACCCACCCCACTTGATCTGGCTGAGAGCTGCGGCCCAAAGCCACCTTAAGCTGCCTGGCCAGGGGCCCTTTCAAGGCCCGTTCTTAGGAATGGGATTTGAAGCTAGTTATACCATATGGCTCTCAAGGTCAACCAATGTCGTATGCTAAGGTCTGTGATTTTGCTGTTAGAAATCCTGCTGTCGTGACTCAGCAGCGGAAGAAGACAAAGCTGCTGGTGAACATACCAGATTTGACCAATCCACTGGTTTTGTCTTGTTTGCCTGCCAGTCATATGGCTGATGAGTTAGTCCCATTCCAAGGCTGAAAACAATTTCATGCCTTTGAAACTTTTATTTCATGTATTAAAAACCTTTCCATGTGCCTTGCAACTCCAGTAAGATCTCCAAGGCTGCAAATGTCAAAATGTTAAAACCATTTCAAATCAAAGCATTTAAAACATTTAAACAATTCAATAAGAACATAAAAATGTAACAAGTGAGTCCCTCCGGAGAAATAGAGCTGCAGAGTCACAGAACGTTTTGAAAGTATGCAGTTACCTTTGTGGATGAGGCACAGCACTTTGAGGTTTATAATAGAGTAATCTTCACTAGAAAAGGAGTCTCAGAATGACTTACAATCACCTTCCCTTCCTCTCCCCACAACAGACACCCTGTGAGGTAGGTAGGAGTAAAAGAGCTCTGAGAGAACTGCTATGCAAGAACAGCTCGAACAGAACTGTAACTAGCCCAAAGTCACCCACCTGGCTGCATGGGGAGGACCGTGGACCTGATTCTCCAAATTAGGGGCCACCACTCTTAACCACTATACCAACCTTCTTTCATACTGAAAACTAACAGGTCAAGCAGAGTGGCAATCACACTTTCTTCTTTGCTCAACTCACTTTCTATTTCCATGAAGCCTTTGCCATCTCTTTGTCGCCTCATTCTCTGACACCTGTAAACCAGGCCTATGTGACCTGAACCAAGCCAATGGGTCTCAGCTTAGGTCATTAGCAGGAAGACTGGGGAGAGGGGACATAGAATCATAGAATCATAGAGTTGGAAGGGGCCATACAGGCCATCTAGTCCAACCCCCTGCTCAACGCAGGATTAGCCCTAAGCATCCTAAAGCATCCAAGAAAAGTGTGTATCCAACCTTTGCTTGAAGACTTCCAGTGAGGGGGCGCTCACCACCTCCTTAGGCAGCCTATTCCACTGCTGAACTACTCTGACTGTGAAAAACTTTTTCCTGATATCTAGCCTATATCGTTGTACTTGAAGTTTAAACCCATTACTGCGTGTCCTCTCCTCTGCAGCCAGCAGAAACAGCATCCTGCCCTCCTCCAAGTGACAACCTTTCAAATACTTAAAGAGGGCTATCATGTCCCCTCTCAACCTCCTTTTCTCCAGGCTGAACATTCCCAAGTCCCTCAACCTATCTTCATAGGGCTTGGTCCCTTGGCCCCAGATCATCTTCGTCGCTCTCCTCTGTACCCTTTCAATTTTATCGACGTCCTTCTTGAAGTGAGGCCTCCAGAACTGCACACAGTACTCCAGGTGTGGTCTGACCAGTGCCGTATACAATGGGACTATGACATCTTGTGATTTTGATGTGATGCCTCTGTTGATACAGCCCAAAATGGCATTTGCCTTTTTTACCGCTGCATCACACTGCCTGCTCATGTTTAGTTTACAATCCACAAGTACCCCAAGGTCTCGTTCACACACAGTGATACCTAGAAGCGTATCCCCCATCCAGTAGGCATGCTTTTCATTTTTCTGACCCAGATGCAGAACTTTACACTTATCTTTATTAAATTGCATCTTGTTCTCATTTGCCCATTTTTCCATTGTGTTCAGATCTCGTTGAACTCTGTCTCTATCTTCCGGAGTGTTTGCCAGTCCTCTCAATTTGGTGTCATCTGCAAACTTGATGAGTAGTCCCTCCACCCCCTCATCTAGATCATTAATAAATATGTTAAAAAGTACCGGGCTGAGCACCGAACCCTGAGGTACCCCGCTACTCACCTCTCTCCAGTCTGATGAAACACCATTGACAACAACTCTTTGAGTGCGGTTCTCTAACCAATTCCCTATCCACCTAACGATCTGAAAATCCAGATTGCAGTCCTTCAACTTATCCATCAGAACATCATGGGGAATCTTGTCAAAAGCTTTACTAAAATCCAAGTAAATGACATCAACCAAATTTCCCCGATCCAGCAAACCTGTTACTTGGTCAAAAAAGGAAACTAGGTTGGTCTGGCAGGACCTGTTGGAGACAAATCCATGCTGACTTCCTTGGATCACCAAATTGTCCTCCAGATGTTTGCAGATCGCTCCCTTTAATATCTGCTCCATTATCTTCCCCACAACAGAGGTCAGACTCGCTGGTCTGTAGTTTCCCGGGTCATCCTTCCTCCCTTTTTTGAAGATCGGAATAACGTTTGCTCTTTTCCAGTCCTCCGGGACATCTCCAGTCCTTAAAGAGGTTCCGAAGATGATGGACAAGGGCTGTGCAAGTTCTCTGGAAAGTTCTTTGAGTACTCTCGGGTGAATTTCATCTGGACCAGGGGATTTGAACTCATCCAGTGCAGCTAAATGCCTCTCGACAACCTCTCTATCCATGTTAACCTGCTACCCAGACACTATCCTTTGGCTACAGCCATCTCTAGATGTGCCTAAACACTTTGACCTGTGGGAAAAAACAGATGTAAAATAGGCACTAAGCCTTTCTGCTTTCTCTGCATCTTTCGTTAGAGTTTGTCCATCCGCACCCAACAGCGGGCCTATTGCCTCCTTTACTTTACGTTTGCTCCTCACGTAACTGAAAAATCTTTTCTTGTTACAATGGGCTTCCCTGGCCAATCTTAGCTCACTCTCAGCTTTGGCCTTTCTGATGATTGATCTACAGTGCCTAGTAACCTGTAGGTACTCTTCTTTAGAGCTCTGTCCTTCCCTCCATTTCCTGAACATTTTCCTTTTCTTTCTTAGTTCCTCTTGAAGTTCTCTGTTCATCCAAATAGGCTTCTTAGAGCTCCTGCAGTGTTTTCGTGGGGGAGCATGTGATGCTGGTGACAGTGGCAGCATCATTATGTAATCCTGTGGTACAACACAGAAGTGGCAAAGGTAGCTCTATGGTAAAACCATAGAGTTTAAGGTGTTTCCTAGAGTTACCCCTTGTCATTCCTGGGTTGTACTTGAAAGTGATGTCCCGGCACAGTGGCCAGCAGTGCTTTCATTTCTCTCCCGATGCCACTCAAAGCAGTGCTGGTCTACCTCACAGGGTTACTGTATCTATGGAAACGCTGTCATTAAATGCTGACAATATTATGCCCTTGCAATGCGTGATTTATTACTGGGAACAAAATGTTAATATGTCAAATTAGTATTTTTTAAAATCCCTTCCCAGATAGTCTAAAGACAATATATGGGAATGAAAGGAAGCACACTGTGCAGTAAATTTAGTGTGTGTGGGTTTTGAAAAAAAAAAAGTCAAAACATTGGAGAAACTATGAAGGAGGAAAGGATGCTGTAAAACCTGGTTTAAAGAGATATATTGTATTTTAGCGACAGCTCATTCTCCTGAGGAAGTGTGGTTGCTGAAGAGGAAAGTCTGAAGGGAACAAGGGAAGGAAACGCCTAGGTGAACAATGAACCATAATTGCTTTTTCTTTGTTTATTTACCTTCATTCCAAAGAAAGTCAACGGCAGGACAGATGTAAATTATGCATGCTTCAGGCACTGTGGCCCGGCGAAGGGGAATGACAGAATGTCTTTCTGACTTCCTCTTCCTGTACAGACACTAGCTCAGGTACGTAAATTTAAATGACAGGGATATTGAAAAACCTGTATTTGACTAGATGCAGACTCACTCGGTGGACTTGGGAATCAGTCTCTTAGTTATCCTGTGAAGCTGGAATAATATTACTGACTTGCCTTTCTCGAAAAATGTGGTAATATTTAACAAGCATAGGCGTCAAACAGAGGCCTTGGCTTCAGCCTGGTGGAGTTCTGCAGAGCCTGTCAAATAGCACTGTTCTACCAGGTTTATGCTCCAGGTCAGAACAAGTCACCTGTCCAGACTATTCGGACTTTAAGAGCAAAGAATAGCAGCCACGAAGAAAGCCAAATAGACTTAGATCTCTCCCTAAACACAATTGAAGGGAGAGCAGTAACTCCTGACTCAATGCCAGCTTTAGAATCCACCTTCTGTTCATCAATGGAGGTGAGTCTGAGGAAACCAGACCCATTTAAAGGCCCGGAAATGGAAGTAAAAAATAAACCGAGGAGGGCAAGAGATGAACATGAAGCAAATCTTCAAGGAAAGAGAATAGAGAGACCCATGGTCTCATCACAGCCAACAGATCACAGAGAAGATTTTGAGTTGGACTCATGAATAATTCTTAGTACTTTGCTGAGCGAAAGACAAAACAACCAACCCAGTACTAAATCTCTGGCCCAGGAACTTTCAAAATTAGTAAATCAAACACCACACGTTGCATCCAGGGAACCTTATAAGATGATTGAAGAAAAGAAGCTGCTGTTAGATATTTCACCTTCCCCCTCATCCCATAATACGCCAAAGACTAATGCAAACGTGGAGGGAAAATCTCCACAAGCAAAATCTCTCCAGGAAGATCTTAAGACCCCAGAAGGGGAGGAGCTCACTCAGACCAACTCTGATCCTTCTCCCCAATGGACGCAACCTGAGGAACCAGCTGCAGGAAATGATTGACTATTTGGAGACCATTCCCATCCTAGACTTCAGATAGCATCCTGGAACATCGCTGGATGCAAAAACAAATCCGGAGACTCTGATTTTGCGGAATGTTTTTTTTTTTTTTGCAGAACAAGTCAATACAATCTTACCGGCCTGCCTCCTTCCCTCTTCAGATCATCCCACCACTGACCAAGTGGTTCAGAATCAGGATAATCAGAGCACGACGGGGTATTTATGTTTCAACAGATTTTGATTGCATTTTAACCAGAATTTTAATATGTTGTAAACCGCCCCGAGCCTGTCCACAGAGAGGGAAAGTCTGAAAATTCCACCCATCTATAACCATCAGGAAGTTCTCCCTAATAGCACAGCTGCTGAAATTGTGCTGCATGGAACAGATGGAAGTCGTTCCGGGCTCACAATCAATTTTCCTTCGGATCTGCTGTCCAGTTTGCTACATAATGCTGTAAACCAGTGGTCCCCAACCTTTTTATCACCGGGGGCTGGTCAATGCTTGACAATTTTACTGAGGCCCGGGTGGGGTAGTCGCCACTGCCGCTTGAGCCACTGCTCCACTTGCTTTCCCACCGGAGCCCCTGATTTCCTGCCGCCTGCTGGGGGGGGGGGGCGCTGCCAGCAGGGGGAGGCCCAGCCATGGCAGCCACTGGAGAGCACCAAAGGTGAGCCGGCAGCAGAGTGGCAGGGCAGCCCTTGAGGCAGCAGCTTGGGAAGAGGACGAGGAGGAGCCGCGGCCCGGTACCAACTGATTCACGGACCAGTACTGGTGCCCAGATAGGGGGTTGGGGGCCACTGCTGTAAACGATGCACTCAGGAAAGCTTACCTTCTATTGAGGACTGAGGTCCTTCAGAGTCTCAGCACACATGCACTCACACAGAGCCTATTATATTTGATTGCGAAAATAATAGGAGAACGCTGTGGCATTTCCAATTCCGCACCACCTTTATTGCTCTCTTCTGAAACAGAGGAGGGTCATAAAGGTTTCTCTAATTAAAGGCATGAATATTCCAACGAGGCTGGCAGGGTTTCTTTTTTTTTTTTTTACGTATCTTCATAGGGGAACGCTGTGATTTGTTCTTAGCAGCGAATGGCCCCAGCCTCCCCATTTTGAAAACATTTTGTAGGAGGTTAAACACAATTACACTCTCATTACCGTCGGCATTAAGGTGAAGTTCAATTGACTCCTTGCATGGAAACTTCGCCTCGGCAGCCAGGGAGGCAAATGAGGCCAAGCCTTTTCCCCGTATATAGATGTCAGCAGAGGCAGAGTTGGCTATTCTTCCAAGCTGTGTGGAGGTGGGCACCATTGTTTAGCAACGGTGTAATTAACCGCCTCTGGCCATCACCAAAGTACCACTAGAACAAGGGATGCTTGAATACTCGCCTGTTTCGTTCCTATCCTGTTCGCTGGTCAAGATCAGGGAGACGAATTTTCAACTATCGGTTTGCCTGTTCGTCGACCTCTTCGGGGCTTTTCAGATGGTCGCTTCGCCGCCGTATTCCTTCCTAACCATTCTGTATAGTGCAACCTGTTTTTTTGCACACATATTCTCGCACAGATTGATTGCGTTTTGTGTCCCCTCTCCCTCTTGCCTCACGACGGCTTAGCTCAGCAGGCAACTGTTTAAATGCCAAATTCAAACAGTCACAAATAATATAAACCAGTCATAAATAAATGCTGTGTCTTCTAATCCTACCCCTTGGTGTTCGTCTAAGACTCTGAGTCATCCTTTCTCAACTTTTTTGCTGCTGAGAAACCCCTGAAACTTTCTTCAGGCATTGAGAAACCCCAGAAGTGTTGTGTTCATGCAGAATATGGTTGGGAAGCATAGCCATGTACATGCCCACCATTTTATTTTGATGGGGCGGGAGGTCGACATATATGGTCATATCTCCCTATAAATGTTCAATACATTTAAGAAATATATTAAAACTAATTAACTCCCACCCATTCAAGAAACCTAGAGCTGTTAAGAAACCCCAGGGTTTCACAAAACCATGGTTCAGAAAGCCTACTCTATGTAACTCTAGTCATAGCAATAGCTGCCCAACAGGCTTGAATCAGTAGAGTCTTTGCACATGTGCAGTTTTTAGAAAATCCAATGTATCCTTGTTTAACAGGCATCCACAGCTGTTCGGCATGAAGAGGACAGGATGGCTCACATCTGATCAGCAATTATGAACTTCCCCAAATAGCTCTACCCTGGAGACTGCAGACTGGGAAAACAGCATAGAAGCAAGGCTGTTATGTTGCACTGTCTACGGGTTTGAATTAAGATTTGGAAGTGAGTGTTAAGTGACTTCAAGTTGCCACTAGGGGTCTGCAAAAAAACCCCAAAACTCTAGTATTTTTCAGGTTCAGGTATATTGAACCTGAAAAATGTTGGTATTTCCCAATATTCCTGAATCCCAATGAGGGTTTACTTAATTACTCACTTTGGGGGTGGGGGGGAGACTGATCTCTGTAGTCTGGAGATGGTCTGTAATTCTGAGGGAATCCTCAGATCCCACCTGGAAGCTGGTGTCCCTACTCGTTTTCCATCCAAGTATGACTCTACTTAACATCTGAAAGCTGATGAGATCGGATCTATGCTACCTTGCATCTCTCTAAATAATCCTTTGTCTAAAATATGAACCTTCAGTTCAGATTTATATTAGTTCAAACTCCAGAAAACTTGTGTTTAAACATTTAAGACTACAAGAGAAGCCATGTTGGATCAGCACAATGGCCAACCCAAATGGCCCAAACCTTTCGGAGATCCACTAGCAGAACCAGAGCTCCAGAAGTCCTTCCAATGTTACCCTCCAAGTACCAAGAACAAAAGAGAAGCCATGCAGGATCAGACCAATGGCCCATCTTTTCCAACCTTCTGTATCACACAGTGAGCCAAATGCAGGTGCCATCAGGAAGTCCACTAGCCGGGCCAGAACGCCAGAAGCCCTCCCACTGTTGACCCTCCCAGCACCAAGAATATATCTGCCCCACTGCTCCATTTATTCTTTGTGGCTAATTCCTGTGCTCCATTTGTTTATCAAAGCTGCCTATACTTGTAGCTCCTACCATTTCCTGCAATAGTGAATGCCATGTGTTAACTACTCTTTGGGTGAAGAAGTAAGTGGCACTTTCATAGCAAAGAGAGCAAGTCAATTCATTTAGAAGTTGGTCGTCAAATAATTTACTGCTGCATATTTCAGCTCGCCTGGGCTGTGTATTTGGATTGTAAATATGTTTGTTCTGTGGGAAAATTCCCACTAAGAATATCTTGACTCTTTTTTTCCCTTTCTTTTTTCCACTTCAACAAATTCTTGCCTATACCATCTAGTCTGGAGCACTAATAATACAATACCCACTCGTCTTCGGCAGATTGCTTCGGGGCCCTTTTTAATGGATAGGAAAAACCCAAGCATCCAAACTGGGGACGACAAAGTTACCTTTCATCAGTGACAGAGTCGAACATAACCCCTCCCCCCACCAAAAAAAAAACATTATAAAATTATTCAAAGAGCAAACTCCTTTCGTACACAACCTAGCAAAAGCATTTGAAGTCAAGAGTCCAATTTATAGAAAACCATTAATGTCAACAATGTGTCTTTTGTTTGTTTGCAGATGGCATTTCTTCTTTGCCGTTTTAAAGGCACAGAGCACAACACCCCGTGTTTTTTGGAGATGGTAACGCATCAAATCTCTTCTGTTGCAGCCTTCAAGCACACTTGTGTGTGTGTGTGTGTGTGTGTGTGTGTGTGTCTGAAGCTTTGTGGTTTACCATGTCATGGTAGAAAAATATATAGGGTCCCCAATATGTGATATAGAAGAAGGTTTTTGTTTCTGAATTGTTGGAAATATATCATTCTTTAAGAAACTTGTTTTCCTTCTCCTGGGGTCTCCCCTGTCCTGACCTGGATGACCCAAGTGAGCCTGATTTCATCAGATCTTGGAAGCTAAGCAGGGTCCACCGGTTAGTGCTTGGATGGGAGACCACTAAGAAAGTCCAGATTTGTTACACAGAGACAGGCAACAGTAAACCACCTCTGAACATCTCTTGCCTTGAAGACCCTATGCAGGGTTGGCCAAACTGTGGCTCTCCAGATGTCCATAGAATCATAGAACCATAGAGTTGGAAGGGGCCATACAGGCCATAGAATCATAGAATCATAGAATCATAGAGTTGGAAGGGCCATACAGGCCATCTAGTCCAACCCCCTGCTCAATGCAGGATCAGCCCAAAGCATCCTAAAGTCCAGCATCCATGGACTACAATTCTCATGAGCCCCTGCCAGCATGTGCTAGCAGGGGCTAATGGGAATTGTAGTCCATGGACATCTTGAGAGGTATAGTTTGGCCACCCCTGCCAAGTCATCATAGTTTGACTGCGACTTAGACATTGTCAAGAACCAAGGTCACTCTCTCCTGAGGTGCAAGAAAATGGAGACATTCTTTATATATTAAAAAATGAGTTCAGAGCTGTTTTATCCATGAGGTTACAGCTGGAAGTATCATGATAGAAGTTTATTGCTAAGATCAACTGGCTGGACCAGTCTTGTGGGGCATATGGACACTCTCCTTCCCCCACCAGTATATCATTTCACCCACCATCAAGGGCTTTTACCTTCAGTTAGAACAAAGCAAAATCTACAATTTTGCAATTAGTGGCCAGAACTACTTGCTGGAGACATAACATGCCATAACATGCAGAGCAAGAACCATCTTCAACGTCCTGGGCGTGAGCTCTGAGAGCCAGACACAGGAGAAGGAGGGGCAGGAGGGAGAGGAGGGAAATCAGGAAAAGAAGGATTAAATCCCAAAGGCTCCTGGAGCTCTGGTTCAATTATCACCTGAATCCATGGCATGTAGTGTGGGGCTACACAACATAGGTCACAAGTCCCAGTTGTGCAGGGGCTAAGGTTGCCATCTCCTTGTTGTGGTAGTCCTATAGATCTGGAGGTCGAATTAGGGAGAGAAAGAAGCTCAGGAGGGATATGATCCTTCCAAAGCTGCCTTTCCCCCAGGGGAACTGATCTCTGTCATCTGGAGATTAGTTGTAATTCCAGGAGAACTCCAGGCTCCACCTTGAGTTCGGTCAACTTAATGTGGGCCCAGTTTGGGTGAGGATTAGGTCATGTAAGGAGTAGGGTCAGAATCACACAGACCTGTTAGAGACCACAGAGGGCCATCCAGTCCAGCCCCCCCCCCCACCATCAGGAGATGGGATGAAGATGGGGTTGCCACCTCTGTGTTCAGAACCTCCCGGAGATTTGAAGGTGGACTGGATGTTCCTCTATCCAGGAGGAGGACAGGTACCTCTGTAGGATACAAGGCCATATAATCCACCCCAATGCATCCATTTTCTGCAGGGGAATTGATCTCTGTAGTCTGGAGATAAGATGTGGTTTCAGGAGATCCTCAGGTCTTACCTGGAGGCTGGCATCCCTAGCATAAAAGGAAGTTCTCTTCCTGGACCAGTTGTCCTATTGGAGAGAGCTGATTATTACATTTTGGATAACAATCAGCTTCCAGGTGCAAAATGAGAGGGGGGGGGGAGGTTTTAGGGTTGTATCAAGACAGGTTTTTCCTGGTGCAGAAGGAAGGAGGAGCTTCCCCTTGGGACCGCCAATCAAGCCGTGCTGAGGATTCTGAGACCTGTATGGAAAGAAACGTGTGTGGTAGGAGATGCAGCAAAGACAACTGGGAACAACTCAGTGCAAAAGGTGGCTGGGTCCAACCTTGCCCTTGCACATTGTAATCCCAACTGGGCCTGTGCATGCCTTGGAATTCAGTTCCTGTTGCCCAATTCCAAAAGCACCTCTAGGGTTGACAATTCTGGACTGGGAAATTCCTGGGCTTTTGAGGATGGAGACTGGGGACAGTGAGGTTGGAGGAGAGGAGGCACCTCTGAAGGGTACTGTGCTATAGAGCTCACCCTCCAAAGCTGCCAATTTTCTCCAGGGGAAGTATGAAGACCCACCTATCCACAGGAAGTGTCACCTCCTAGGACTGGTCATTCTTCTGGAAATGACCTGGCAGATTTATCAATCCCTGCCCGGAAAAAACTAATTGGAAGAAACCAAGGATAACCAAGGATAACCACCGTGCACAGATATAGCAAACAGTATACAAACAAGTGTTTTGAGATACCAGGAGACTTAGCATTAATGTATTTTGCATGGCACAGCTCTCTCATGCTACATTAGCATGCCCTGGCATAGTTCCAGAAGTACTGCTCTAAAGCATAGGAAAGTAGGTCGAGATCCCAGCCAGTTTTGGGGTTGTGTTTGTTTTTCCATACATGTTCCAGACATCACAACATCCGCCCAACACCTGCCACCTGAACGAATGCCAATTGGAATCGGTTGCATCACATTAAAGACAAGACACGCAACAGTGTGGTTTATGAGAAGCGACCAAAAGGCTCATAGATAGGTGAGTTGGGCTGAGGATTCTCAAGAACATATGAGAATTCTGAGCATCAAAGTCTCCCCCAGCCTCAGATCTTTCTAACTTCTCCTACAGGGTGGTACCCTTTGTGCTTCATATTTCTAATGAAAATAAACCCTGATTAAATGTTCTGCTGCCACCTACAGATATCTTTGGAAAGCTCGTAGGAGAACTATACAGGACTAAACTGAGGCTATCGTACTTTGGTCGCAGTATGGAAGACAAGAGTCACTGGGAAAGACAATCATGCTAGGCAAAGTTGAAGCTGTCAATAAGAACATAAGAGAAGCCATGTTGGATCAGGCCAGTGGCCAACACACAGTTGCCAAAACCCAGATAACACCAGGGGGTCTACCAGTGGTGCCAGAACTCCAGAAGCTCTTCCACTGTTGCCCCTCCAAGCAACAAGAAAACAGAGCATTGCTGTCTCTATAGCAGGGGTAGTCAACCTGTGGTCCTCCAGATGTCCATGGACCACAATTCCCATGAGCCCCTACCAGTGTTTTCTGGCAGCGGCTCATGGGAATTGTAGTCCATGAACATCTGGAGGACCACAGGTTGACTACCCCTGCTCTATAGCTTCCGTCTATACCTTGTAGCTAATAGCCCCTGATGGACCTCTGTTCCATATGTTTATCCAGTCCCCTCTTGAAGCTGTCTACGTTTGTAGTCACCACCACTTCATGCAGCAGTGAATTCCACGTGATAATTTCTCTTTGTTTGCAGAAATACTTCCTGTTATCCGTTCTAAGCTTACTGCTCACTAATTTCATGGAGTGCCCTGGAGTTCTTAGGGAGAAAAGTATTTCTTTCTCTGCCTTCTCTATCCTGTGCATAAATCTGTAAACTTCAGCCATCATTTCTCCAAGATCTCTAACCTCTTTAATTTTTCTTCTTAGGGAATTGTTCCATCCCCTTAATTGTTTCTGTTGCCCTTCCCTGAACGTTTGCTGATGCTCCACTACCTTTTTTTGAGATGTGGTGACCAGAACTCTACTCAATGAAGGAAGCCACGGCCCTCAGATTGCAAGACCTGAGATGGGGACATTCTGGAGGACATTCATTGATACGGCCGCCATTAGCTGGAAGCAACTTCACAGTACTTCACACACACATCATAGGGAAAGGAGAAACAAAGAAGAAATGAGGTGGATAAGGTGAATGGCTGCGTTGAGTTTAAAGGTCAGGCAAACCAGGATGATGTTCTATTGTTCTTTGGCCATGTGAACTTCCTTCTTCATGTGTTTTTTTATTTTTATTTTTGCAGAGCAATGGTGGCATTCATGGCATGATGCTTTGCAACAGAGGCAAACCCAGAATTGTTGGCAGAAGGACTCAGGTCCAACGATAGCAGAGATCCTGCAGCCGGATGCCTAGCATCACTCACAAAGCTGAAACATAGGCCAAAAGTCCCATTTGTCCAATGGAGGGGCAAGAGCCAATGGGAGGGGCTGTGGCTAGGTGGTAGAGCATATGCTTGGCATGAAGACGGTCCCAGGTTCAGTCCCTGGCATCTCCACTCTAAAGCTAGAGGAGGTAGTAGGTTATGTGAAAGACCTGAGATGAGGAGAAGAAGAAGAAGAAGAAGAAGAAGAAGAAGAAGAAGAAGAAGAAGAAGAAGAAGAAGAAGAAGAAGAAGAAGAAGAAGAAGAGAAGTGAGACAGATCTTGGCAGACCACAGTTCCTTTTCCCAAGAATGTGAGATGTGAACAAGAATATTCATGTGTGTTGCATTCTGATTAAAAAAGAAAGATCAATCAAGAAGCCTTTCGACACCTTTTTCTAGCAACAGTCTTGTCATTTCCATCTCCAGCTGGAAAGGTCTTGGGATATGTGCAATTCTCCTGGAAGGTAGGGTGTTGAACAGGAAGCCTGGGAAAGAGGGTTTCTGGCTCCTTTCACAAAACTCTGTTTCCTAAGGCTATCAAAGGAGAGCGCTTGCATAACTCTAGTAGCAGATTTGTTTCATGTCCAAGCAGACCACATCTGGATGGATGTGATGGATATGCAATGTTGGGTGATGCTGCTTGGGTATTGCAAAATGAGAGTCATGCAGCTGTGCTCTTTGATGTTACAACACTCAGGCTGAGCCGTGCCTCTAGCACACCTGCAGGAGTGTCTGATGGAGATGCCATCCAAGATGTACCTTGCGTGGATTTGGTTGCCATAACTAGTCATAAAGTCTTGGAGATGCCAACTCAGGCTGATGACATCACAGGCCACACCAGTTCCCTGGCATCTATGGAGGTGGTTGTGAATCCAGGGGAACCTCCAGCTTTGCAGAGAATACTTATTCCAGTGTCGGATCTGGGAGACCCAGGTTCAAATGCCCACTATGGTGTGGAAACTTGCTTTGTGATCTTGAGCCCTCCACTTTCTCTCTCTCAATCTAGAAGAAGAAAAGTTGGTTCTTGTATGCCACTTTTCTCTACCAAAAGGAGTCTCAAAGTGGCTCACATTCGCCTTCCCTTTCCTCTCCCCACAACAGACACCCTGAGAGGTAGTTGAGCCTGAGAGAGAAGAAGAAGAAAAGTTGGTGAGACTGAGAAAGCCCTGGTATTACTGCTTTCTCAGTGCTGTGGGGAGCCCAAAGTCACCCAGCTGGTTGCATATGGGGGAGTGCGGAATCAAACCCAGCTTGTAAGATTAGAAGTCCGCGCTCCTAACCACTAAACCAAGCTGGCTCTCTACCCTAATTCACAGAGGTGTGAGCACAAAATGGAGGAAGGAAGAAAAAAAGTTATCGTCTGCATTGGGTCCCCATTGAAGAAAGTAAAATGATATAAATACAAATAACCTTTAAAGCCCTAAATAATCTGGGATCGACATATCTGCAGGACCGCCTCTTCCATCACCCCCCCCCCCCACACACACACACACAAACATACATACATTGAGGTCATCTGACCCAAATATGCTTAGGATCCCCAGCCCAAAAGACCGCAGAAAAAGCCCTCGCCCTGGTTAAGTAGGTGTTTTAGGATCCTTGTTTGAATTGCAATTGTGGGTCACTCTGCCAAAGGAGATCAGGGCCCTTTGGGACCTTAGTCAGTTCTGCAGGGACTATAAGACATAACTGTTCCACTAGGCTTATGGGTGACGTCAGATAAAACATCAAAAAGAGCTGGCCCCACTGCCGAAAATAGAAAGAAGATCGCCCCCTCCCCCAAAAAAAGCACCCCAGGGAAGAGCTAGAATTCCCCACGTTTTATAGAAAACAGGCTGTATGTCAATTATAGATTTATTTGATACTTTATACTGTTTTTTAAGAACTGTATATTGTATTGTAACCCACTCTGAGCTATCAAGAACGGTGAGAAATAAGAATTATGATTGTTGTTGTTGTTGTTGTTGTTACATTTAAAAATCTGAAACCCTTAATTTCAGGGCCCAATTTGACAGGGATATCTGCGCACATGCAAACTTGTGAGAGTTTAGGTGGCATTTTGTGTCGCCATGGCAACTCAGAATGGCATGCAAAAAATGCAGGGGCCAGAAGGAAGGGAAGGAAACAAGGAAGGCCATGTTAAGGAGGAAACAAACCAGTCGCATCAGAGAAGAAGCTGGCAGAGATGAGTGGGGGGGGGGAGAGCAAGTTGAGCAGTAGGGGAGGGAGAGCATGGGATTTCCCTACCTCTGTGATTCCTGGTGGAACTTCCCTGGTTCTCTTTTGTGCCTGCAGCAAAGCAGGTGTTTGAAATTGAACCACTTTGTCTCCAGTGCCAGCTCACTGTCTTGCCAAGCACTTTGTATGATTGTCCTCATTATTGGCTCACCATTGAAAATAGAGCAACATTTCTAGGGTTTTTGATGCCTGGATAGAGGCTGCTTTCTTTACATGCAGTAGTGGGCCGAGGATCCTTGTTTGAATTGCAATCAACAAGTAATTTGGTGGAGTCAACCTGGAAGGGTTGTTGTTAAACTGTTAAACAAGCTGCACCTACATGCAGGGTTCTTGTTATTAAACTGCACCTCACGGGTGGGATTGCAGCCATGGGGAGTAGAAATTCCTCGGCACAAGTGGCTGGGAGATCCCTTTGTTTAATGAGGATCACCAACCACTTTCTTCAGGAAGAGAAGGATCTCTGTGAGCGAAGAGGAAGGCATCTTACACTGTCTTACACTAATAGCTAAATGGAAAGTCTCTGAACTATGATTCCCATGAGGCTCTGCCAGCAGCATATGTCAGTCAGGTGACATTGCTGTTGACCACAGCCTACCAATGAGCTCCTAGTACAATGGATGAAGTACCCTCCCACTTGAGGAAAGCTCTCTCAAATGCATAATCATTTACTTCGGCCTACTATGGTATGCAAAAAAAAAATAATTAAGGGGATGATTTAACAATGCCAGTGAACAGACTTCAGTTAAAAAAATGTGCATAATAGCCCCAAGTTAAACCAGCAAAATGCGTAAGGCTAGATAGAAAGATAAGATGCACAATTTCCCCTGACTCAATCCCAACAAGATCAAAATGCTGTTTTACCATTTGATTATTCTTTCAACAACGATTACTGATGGAGGAAAGCAATGTGGGATTGCATGTGCACAGAGCCCAATCGAGGGGGAAAGTGAACATTTTTTGAGTGTTTGAGGAGGCCATTTACAATTTGCAGATGAACCACAAGCAGAACAGAAGGGTGATGAAACATTCCTGGCCCAGTGAATAAAAAGTTTAGGCCAGCTTCCTTGTTCAGGACATGAACCAGAATCCTCACATTGATCTCTGCTCACTGAAAATTATCGTACCTGCTTCTATTTGTACCAGGGCTGGATTAAGAAATGCTAAGGCTATAAATTATGCCAAGTTTAAGAGGTTCCAGAGCATTATCATCCCAACTCTGATGGAAATTAAGCCTTGAAAGCTAGCAAAAACTGTTGTGGTTTTATATATATATATATATATATATATATATATATATATATATATCTACTCCCATACTGTCCACTCTAAAATTTTAGATGCTTCTGCAAACCTGGGGCATTTTTCAGCTTTGTAAGAAATATCCTTCATTTCTGTTCATGACTTCAATCTCTGGATTTAAGTATCCACAGATCTGGCCATGCTGAGAAATACATATGCTGATATAATATATAGAAATGCCTCATAATCTGAGGTCCTAAATAGTACATTATTTACCATGTGCATTAAGCCAGCTGTGGTCCCTGTACATTGAAATGGATCTAAATCAGACAAGCCCATTGGGGGAGATAAAGACAAACTCTTGCCAATCATAGAACTGGTCTTCAAGGTGCTTTATTCTAGGATTGCATGCAAAGTAACTGCAGGTTCCCATGAAAAAGTTGCTGCCATTCCGCCCGTTCAGCCTGGAGATAGTGAATGCTGAGTAGAAGATGTGTGGAGCTGGGGATATTGCAAAGGCATCCATAAGTGTTGAAATAATTCCTTTCTTCTCTAGCCAACACCATCACGATGCCACTGAATCACACTACATCAAAGCCAAAGGGCATGATGCAGTGGGAAATTCCATTTGGCAGAAGAGGTAAGCAAGGGTGTTTCAATACATTAAAGAGAAACTAAACCAATGGTGGATGTTGGCCTTTGGGGACCAAAGAGTCTGCTTTAGTGATCAGTATCCAGTGACAACACTGCACTATGTACCAAAAAAAAAAAGGGGGGGGAGAACATATGCAAGTCTTTAATGGTGGAAGTTCAGCAGCTATGCCAGAGCACAAAGACAGGTGGCTGCCAATAACTACCAACTTGAAGAAATATTAGATATAGGAGCCCTGCCACATGTTGTAAAGCAGGGGTAGTCAACCTGTGGTCCTTCAGATGTCCATGGACTACAATCCCCATGAGGGGATCCCACATGGGAATTGTGGTCCATGAACATCTGGAGGACCACAGGTTGATTACCCCTGTTGTAAAGTATAACAGCAAAAGGCAAGAGGAAAACTAATTCCATGGTGGTAGAAAGTGCTGTCAAGTTGCAACTGATTTATGCTGACCCATAGGGACATAGACCAGTCTTGTTAGACCTCAGTAGCTAAGCTGGGTCAGCCAAGGACAGTACTTGGATGTTACCTAAATATTTTCTTGCCAGTTCATTGATGCTATTTTTCTGTTACCCACCCCATTGCATCTGCCATTTTCCCTACCGTGTCACTAGAGATATTTTTGAAGGCCTTAAATCATTAACTGCTATAGCGCTGTAATGATATAGTGCTATAGCGATTCCCATTTTTATACCCACAAACAGCCCCCTAGTGGCAAGGCAAAGGATAAACACCAGGAAATACCAGACATGGGAGAAAAACCCTGTGTGAAAGCTCTGTTGCTAATGCACTTGCCTTTGCATTCACGGGGGCAGCGAAAAGCAAAACAGACAACCCACTCGATCCAGAAGCAGCTTCTGTGTCATGTGTCATTCTCATCATGTCCTCTCCAAGAAGCCATCCCGTCAAATGAATCTTGCGGCGGGCGACAACATGGGAGTCATTCTGCTTGTTTCACTTCATAGTAAGTGCATAGTTTTACTGCAAAGGCTTAAAAATAACGACTCTGATAAGCATGATATATTGTGGTGTTTGTTTTTCATGTGCCTCCATATTGCTTAGGGACCGTATACACTCCATGCTCTGTATGCTGGCTGTCCCTGCAGAAGACACTGAACTTACAGGAGCCCGTGCCTGGAATAGGAAATTATTTCACTTCCCACTTTAGACGTTCTATAGCTGCTTGCCTGCAAATGATCCTTCCAAAAGACTGCTCAAGGGGGATGCATAAAATGCTCCTGAAAGTAGGCAGGTGGAATTCATAATAAGTCATGGCAGACTTCATGAATGACTTTTACAGGTTTTTACTACTCGGGTGACAATTCCGTATTCAGAAGCTAGCTTATAATGGGCTGTTCAGAACGGTGTGTGGCTGTTTCCCTTTCCTCTGGCTGATTGAGTCAAAAGGAGGAGAACAGACTGTCATGAATGGCAAATGTGGCAGGCGGGCTTTTTGGGGGGCCTCCCTAAGACAGGCTTGAATTATCGTTTTCAGGAGAGGATTTCAGTAATACTGATCCATATGGAAGGGAAGGTTTGGCTGACTCACTTCAACTTAGTGTAGAATTGTTTCCTTCTCTCGGATAAGGATTTTGCTTTTTGCACCGGAAAAAAAGCAACCCCTCCCCTCAAAAAATGTAGGAAAGGTATGCCAAAAAGACGAGAACACATGTGAATTTTGAGAATTTTTAAAGAGGGAGCTTCTTATTGATTAAAACAAAGAATAATCTAATCTCAAAGGCTTTTCCACTGTTGAATCATAGAATCATAGAAATAATAACTGTCAGGAACTTCTTCCGGATGTTTAGATGGAATTTCTTTTGAATTAATTTCATCTCATTCGTTCGGGTCTGTCCCTCTGGGGCAAGAGAGAACAATTCTGCTCCATCCTCCATATGGCACCCTTTTAAAAACTTGAAGATGGCTATCACATCCCCTCTCAGTCATCTCCTCTCCAGGCTAAACAGACACAGCTCCTCCAACCTTTCTTCGTATCTCTTGGTCTCCAAAACCCTCACCATCTTTGTTGACCTCCTCTGGACACATTCCAGTTTGTCTTCATCCCTCTTTAACTGGGGTGCCCAAACCTGAACACAGGACTCCAAGTGCGGCTGAACCAGAGCAGAGTACAGTGGTACCATCACCTCCCGTGATCTGGACACAATACTCCATTTGATACAGCTCCTGAAACATACTTCAGGCATCAAGAAACCCCAGAAGTGACTTGGAGTCATTGCATCCATAGCCTTGACATCTCTGTCCACACCTATGGGTAGAGACACTTTTAATGGTGCTAAGCAGCCAGGCACTGTGATATTTCTGGGGTTCGACCATAATAGCCATCTTCTTCTTGGTGGCCTGTGGTGGCTCACAAGAATCCCTATCCTATCGTCTCTTTCTCCCCTTTTCCACCAAATCAGCTTTTTCCTCTTCCTCATTCATCAGCTTCCCCATAGTCCCCTGTGCCCTTCATTGACCTGCCCCCATTTTTCTTCTTGTACATCAATGTCTACAATTCTGACAATTTTCAAAACCCTCTTCAGAAGTCTTTGACTTAACATTGACTTAACCTCCTAGTTCTCATCTTCACCTAAATTACTACATTTCTTCACATTCATACCTTGTGACTCTCTTTTCTATTTTACCTGTGTTGTCCCACCTTCCATTAACGTAAACTGTCAAAATTATGGATTCATCTAGGGATGGTAGTAGGCAAAGTATAGTGTCTGGGTAGCGAAAAGACATGGACGGAGAGGCACCTGGTTGTACTGGATGAGTTCCAATCCCCTGGTCTGGATGGTGTATACCTGAGGGTGCTCAAAGAACTCTGGAGAGTTTGCGGAGCCCCTGTCCATCATCTTTAGGACCTCTTGGAGAAATGGAGGGGTGTCAGAAAAGTAGAGCAAATGTTATCCCTATCTTCTAAAAGGGGATGAGAAATGACACAAGAAACTACAGGACCTCAGTCGCAGGGAAGATAATGGAGCGGATTTTAAAGCAAGCATCTGAAGGACAATATGTTGATCTGGGGAAGTCAGCATGGATTGGTCTCCAACAGATCCTGCCAGACTAATCTGGTTTCCTTCTTTGACCGAGTGACAGGTTTATTAGATTGTGGAAACTCAGTTGATGTTGTTTACCTGGATTTCAGTAAGGCTTTTGACAAGGTTTCCCATGATGTTCTGATGGGTAAACTAGAGGACTGTACGATGGATTTTTCGTTGGTTAGGTGGGTAGAGAATGGGCTACAGAACTGCACCCAAAGAGTAGCTGTCAATGGTATTTCATCAGATTGGCAGGAGGTGAGCAGTGGGATGCCACAGGGCTCAGCACTGGGTCTGTTACATTTCAACATTTTTATCTATGATCTGGATGAGGGGGTGGACAGACTCCTCATTAAATTTGCAGATGACTTCAATTTGGGAGGAATAGCAAACACCCCAGAAGATGAGATAAGAGTTCAATGAGATTTGAACATGATGGAAAAGTGGGCAAATGATAACAAGATGCAATTCAATAATGAGAAGTGCAGAGTTCTACATCTGGGTCACAAAAATGAGAAGCATGCATAGTGGATGGGAGATATGCTTCTGGGTAGCAGAGATCTTGGGGTGCTATGAGCAGACAGCATGATGCGGCGGTAATGAAGGCAAATGCAGTCTTGGGCTGTATCAACAGAGGCATCACATCAAAATCACAAGATGTCATAGTCCCACTGTATACCACATTAGTCAGACCCCATCTGGCGTTTTGTGTGTAGTTCTGGAGGCCTCACTTCAAAAAGGACATGGACAAAATCGAGAGGGTTCAGTTATGAGAATGATCCGGGGCCTGGGGGTCAAGCCTTATGAGGAAAGCCTGAGGGACTTGGGAACATTCAGCCTGGAGAAGAGGAGGTTGAGAGGGGACATGATTGCTGTCTTTAAATATTTGAAAGATGGTGTCAGGAATTTGCCAGGAATTGAGAGGGCCGGATGCCATGATCTTTGTTTTCTTGATGTTGAGTTTCAAGCCCACTTTTGCACTCTCCTCCTTCACCCACACCAAGAGGCTCTTTAGTTCCTCTTTGCTTTCTGCCATTAGAGTGGTATCATCTGCATATCTGAGGTTTAAGATGTATGTTGACAAATACCGACTAGATATTGGGGGGGGGGGGAATTTCACAGTCCAAGTAGTTCAGTAGTGGAATTGGCTACCTGAGGAGGTGGTGAGATATCCTGGATGCCTGAGGCTGATCCTACATTGAGGAGGGGGCTTTATTAGATGGCCTATCTGGCCTCTTCCAACTCTATGGTTCTATGATTCTTTGAGTAGAAAAGAGTGAGGGGACAATAGCACCTTAAAGTAAGGTGACCAGATTCTCCCACTTTTGGAGGGACATCTGGGGGTACCTGGCAAATTGTACTTATGTTGACATTAAAAATATATATATATTACAATACTATTTTTGCATTCTATGCATTCTATGAAACTTTTTGTTGCTCCATATAGACCAAATTTTTAATCAAGAACCCCCCCGGTCAGTGGTGTCCCGCTTTACCAATGTTAAAATCTGGTCACCTTACCTTAAAGACTAACAACATTTGTGGTAGGGTAGGAGCTTATGTGAGTTACTGCTCTCTTCTTTCAGATACACCTAGAATATGAGTCCATCTGTCCTTACATCTTGTGGTGATTTATGCTGCTGAATGACAATCGCACATTGAGTGGGCTTGCTTCCAGACAAGTGCTCTCAGCATTTCACTGCATGATGCACTGTGCAATCACAAACAGTGAGATAACACCCTTCTAAGTGCAATGACTTCAATATGTTTAGAAGGGTTCTAACTCTGCTTAGCAAAGAAGGGAGCAAAGTGAAGGCCTTTTTCATCAGACCTCAGGAGCTAAGGCCATCTTTGATGGGACTTAGTTCTTTGATGGGAGGCCATTTCCAAAGTCCCTGCAGAGGAACTCAGGGAGGAAGAGAAGTCTTAGGTTTTAGACCCAGCTTTTCACTACCCGAAAGAGTCCCAAAGTGGTTAACATTTGCCTTCCATTCCTCTCCCTTTAACAGACACCCTGTGAGGGAGGTGAGTGCCCTGATATTACTGATGAAGAAGAAGTGTTGATTCTTATATGCTGCTTTTCTCTCCCTGAAGGAGTCCCCAAGGTGGTTTACAATCACCTTCCTCTCCCTTCAACAGACACCCTGTGAGGTAGGTGGGGCTGAGGAAGGTCCAAGAGAATTGCTCTGCAAGAACAGATCTAACAGGATTGTGACTGGCCCTAGATAGCCCAGCTGACTGCATGTGGAGGAGCAGGGAATCAAACCCGGCTCTCCAAGGCTAGAGGCCAGCGCTCTTAACCACTACAACAAGCTGGCTCTCACAACAAGCTGGCCGCCAGCTTTCCCCTTGCCTTGAGATCCGTTTGCTGAGGTCACCATGAGTCAGTTTTGTCCGTAACTCAGATCGCAGCATCCCCTCAGCAGCTTTCTTAAAACAACAACCTGATCTGTAGAAATGTGAAATTAATGTTCCCCCTACCCCCATGCAAAAACGACGGCTCGGTTTCTCTGCCTTTCTCGTCAGGACTAAAGCACAGTTGCACCCCAGCACTTGATCTGCCTCCAAAACTTTCGCTGGGAGTAGAATGGGAGGACAACAACAAAATCTGGAGGTAAGATTATTTATTTGCAAGGCGTGCTTGGCTGAGGAGGCAGGCGCCAGCTGTGTCTGCTTGGAGCGAGATCCTTGCCTAATGGTTCCAAACAGCAAGCCACCGGCCCTTTCGCCGAACGAGAAAAGAAAATGAAAAGAGCTATTCCTAATGAGTCCGAAGGCAGGGAATTGCAAGAGACGTTACCCCTCAAATGGGTTTGCTCCAGAATGCTGAAAGTGAACAGAAAGGTTACGCCAGAAATTACAAATAATCTGAAACCGCCAACCCAGGCATAGGGCAGCAGTAAATTCATGAGACAGGCAAGGAAAGGGGTCAGGAATGGGAAAGAGGCAGATGTACAAACAAGGGGTTTTATTGCCAAAGGGGGGGGGGGGAAGAAACTTTGATCAGATCTCCTCAGGAACAGGATATGGCGGTGAGGGAGTTCCAGTGTCAGAAATGTGTATTTTCTCTAAGCTTATTGATATGGGTAATGTTATACACAGGGGGAAAAAAATCTGATTTTGAGAACTAGCTCTGGTATGGCAACCAAGCTTGTCATATTCCTGGGATCAGACCTAATCTCCTCTGTCACAGCAAGAAGAAGAAGAAGAAGAAGAAGAAGAAGAAGAAGAAGAAGAGGAAGAAGAAGAAGAAGAAGAAGAAGAAGAAGAAGAAGAAGAAGAAGAAGAAGAAGAAGAAGAATTGGTTCTTATATGCTGCTTTTTTCTACCCGAAGGGGTCTCAGGTGGCTTACACTGGCCTTCCCTTTCCTCTCCCCAGAGCAGAAACCCACGGGAGTCTTGTGCCTTCCCAGATATATGTCAGAACTTTCTGCTCAAGGCCATGGATGACATGCATGGAGAAATCCCTTTGGCTCCCCTTTAGAGAGCCAGCTGGGTGTAGTGGTTAGGAGTGCGGACTGCTAAACTGGAAATATAGGATTGATTTCCCGCTCTCCCATATACAGCCAGCTGGGTGACCTTGGGCTAGTCACAGCCCTGATGGAGCTGTTCTGACCGAGCAATAATATCAGGGCTCTCTCAGCCTCCCCCACCTCACAGGACGTCTGTTGTGGGGAGAGGAAAGGGAAGGCGAATGTAAGCCACTTTGAGACTCCTTCGGGTGAAGAAAAGCGGCATATAAGAACCAATTCTTCTTCTTCTTAATGTCTTCAAACAGCCCAGTTGGGCAAATGCTGGGAGGACTGGGTTGGCCAACTCCCCAGTGGCAAACAAAAGAAAGCCCCGCAGCATGTAGCAGTGGAGAAAAGAAGCTGACATGTGAGATGACTTCGACTCAGAAAACCTTCTTTATTTTGCAGTTTCCAAAGCCAGAACGAGGTCCAGATAACAACTCAATTTCAAGTCCGCAACTGTTCCTCAATGGCTGAATGTTTTTATTACTGCAGAGAAGCGTTTGATAATGTTCAACGGAAATTTCTACATGCGACTTTGCAAGCAATGGGATGTGGGGAGATGTTTTTGAAATGAATCTAACCAAATATATTCAAAACAGGAAGCCAGAATCTTGGTTAATGGAATGCTTACATGTGATAACAGTCAGATAAGGAAGGGTGCTAGACAAGGTTGCCCACTCTCCCCTCTGTTATTCCGTGTTGTTTTAGAAACAATAGCAGCCAAAATTGGACATATAATGGAACTCTCTGGGCTGCATGTTAAAGAAGAGGAGTTCAAGATGAGAAGCTAAGCCGATGAAGCTGTTTTTATTTTGACTAGTCCTGGAACATCAGTTCCATGATTGTGAAATATCCTGAAAGATTTTGGTCAACATGCAGGTTAGAAAATAAATAGACAAAAAAACCCACAAAATAATGGTGACTGGGACGTCAGAAAAACTCTTGATTTAAAGACAGAAACTGACTGTGAAGTTAATCCAGGAAAAATCAAGTATTTGGGTGTTATTTGAGATAAAGATATTCAAAGCCTATTTGAAAATAATTATACTTTGTTATGGAAAAGGGGCACAGGAAGATCTACAAAGATGGTCTAAAAATGAACTTTTCACAGTCAGCAAGAATGACAACTGTTAAAATGAATATTTTACCCAGACTGAATTTTTTATTCCAAGTGATTCTGCTGGAAATTAAGGAGAAGACACTGCAAATGGCAAAGTATTATCAACAAGTTTATATGGAACAACATATAGAATAGCCTTTAAAGTCCTGTAGACCAGGGATAGTCAACATGTGGTCCTCCAGATGTCCATGGACTACAATTCCCATGAGCCTCTGCCAGCAAACACTGGCAGGGGCTCATGGGAATTGTAGTCCATGGACATCTGGAGGACCATAGGTTGACTACCCCTGCTGTAGAAGAAGAAGAAGAGTTGGTTCTTATATGCCGCTTTTCTCTACCCGAAGGAGGCTCAAAGCAGCTTACAGATGCCTTCCCTTTCCTCTCCCCACAACAGACACCCTGTGGGGTGGGTGAGGCTGAGGGAGCCCTGATATCACTGCTCAGTTAGAACAGTTTTATCAGTGCTGTGGGGAGCCCAAGGTCACCCAGCTGGCTGCATGTGGGGGAGTGCAGAATCGAACCCGGCATGCCAGATTAGAAGTCCACACTCCTAACCACTACACCAAACTGGCTCTCCACTTTGAGACTTTGAGACTGGCTCTCCACAAACTGGCTCTCCACTTTGAGACTTTGAGACGACAAGCAAAGAGGATGACAAAGTGTGCCAAACTTAAAATTGTATCTTCACGTTGCAGTGCTAACATGGTTAACAGACTGGAAAATAGATCCTATTTCAAGAGATTTGGTATTTGAGAAGTTTGGCTTAGAAGAAGGTCTACATAGCCTTTTATGGTCCACACAAGGCTAAGGGAAATCCTGACCTTAATTACTGGGCTAGGAATATAATGGACACTTGGAAAAAATATAACTCATCTTTGTTGAAATCTCCAGTAGAGGCTTATTTTTACAAAGCGCAACAGAAAAGAATGGGTCTTGTAAGGTACAAGGATTTATTAATGACCTCTGGATAAGTGAAAAGCTAGAGCCACCAGAGTGAAGAAAGGTTGGGGGAGCTTGGTCCATTTAGCCTGGAGAGGAGATGACTGAGAGGGGATCTGATAACCATCTTCAAGTATTTAAAAGCCTGCCATATGGAGGATGGAGCAGAGTTGTTCTCTCTTGCCCCAGAGGGACGGACAAGAACCAATGGGATGAGATTAATGCAAAAGAAATTCCGTCTAAACATCTGGAAGAAGCTCCTGACAGAGCAGTTCCTCAGTGGAACAGGCTTCCTTGGGAGGTGGTGGGTTCTCCATCTTTGGAAATTTTTAAACAGAGCCTGGATAGTCATCTGATGGAGAGGCTGATTCTGTGAAGGTTCAAGGGGGTGGCAGGTGACAGTGGATGAGCAATAGGGTTATGAATGTCCTGCATAGTGCAGGGGGTTGGACTAGATGACCCAGGATACCCCTTCCAACTCAATTATTCTATGATTTTATGAGAGTATGTCCTCTCCCATTTCCCATTCCCATATCCTATTGGTCGTGTTTTGAAGCATAGAAGAATGCCATTTCTTGGCTCTAGAAATTCCATAATTACTGCTTGCTGAAGCAGAAGTGGTGGGGGTGGGGGGAGTCATTTGGCAAAATGGCCCCTCTGGATTTCCTTGGTCCTATATCATTTTAAAAACTTCCAAGGCCTGTTTGCTAAGCTTTCTAGACAAACACATTGTTTACTCTTTGCCAGGTCAGATGTTTGTTTAACTCAGCAACTTCTGCTTATTTCCCTCAGTTCGGAAAAGACAGAGCTGTTTGCTGCAGCATCTTTCGATGTTTACACAGCTCCATAACCACGAGCAAAGGGCAACTGGGGAGACAGGGATGCTATTTTGAGACTGACAGTGGTGGCATGTCCCTTGTCCCTGGGATTCAGAAGACATGACCAGCTCTGCTTTCTGGACAGTTCGCACACTGGAGTATCCTCATACACAGTTAAATGGCGTACTTATTAAGCCATGTGAGGCAAAAAAAACAAAAAAACAAAACCACAATATTGCTCAAAGTATTAGCAACAAGCTTCTTTACTTAGTAACTGAATATATTTTCTTAAGCATTTTCTTCAAATGGAACAATTGTTCTTCACAAAATACTTTCTCCTTAATGATGACAATTGTTTAAGAAATGAACTTCACAGAATGCACACAAAAGTGCATGGTACTTGATAAGACAATTGCTTCCCTTGAAAAAAAGTGAGCATTTGAATAGGTGTTTTCAATTCTTTCATCAGAAGTGCATTATTTACTACACCACAGAGCAGAATATGATAGGAAAAGGTTTTTTCGTTTCTTTCCACAAGAGGCTGGCAAATCTACTGTCTGCCCCTCTTCACAACAGTCCTCTGAGGAACAAGTGACTTGGCCAAAATCACTCAGAAGGCTTCCACAGCAGAGTGAGGATTTGAACCTGGGTCTCTCAGATCCTCCTCTAACAGTCTAACTACTAGTCTTCAGCAGCACACGTAAATACAAGGTGTATACCATTAAACCAGCCAGGTGCTTAATTAATCTATATAAAGCCTCTTGTAGCGCAGAGGGGTAAGGCAGCAGACATGCTGTTTGAAGCTTTGTCCATGAGGCTGGGAGTTCGATCCCAGCAGCTGGCTCAAGGTCGGCTCAGCCTTCCATCCTTCTGAGGTCGGTCAAATGAGTACCCAGCTTGCTGGGGGGTAAACGGTAATGACTGGGGAAGGCACTGGCAAACCACCTCGTATTGAGTCTGCCATGAAAACGCTAGAGGGCGTCACCCCAAGGGTCAGACATGACCCGGTGCTTGCACAGGGGATACCTTTACCTTTACCTCTCAGATCCTTGTCTAACAGTCTAACTACTAGTCTTCAGCAGCACACGTTAATACAAGGTGTATATCATTAAACCAGCCAGGTGCTTAATTAATCTATATACAATAAAATGTACAGGGTACGTCTATCAATGGTACCTCTGATTGGCCCGGCCCCCCCCCCAAAGGCCACTCAGAGAAGCTGGTGCACCATCAGTCACCACCGTGGGGCCTCTGATTGGCCCTCTCTGTGAAGGGGACCTCCCCCACTGAAGACCAATCAAATGCTAGCCCTTTGGGAAGCCACTAGTTCTCACTGCCTCCACCATGGCCCACTGCCCGCCCATCTGCCCACCCTCATAACAGACCGAGCAGCAGTATGAGCCACTGGCAGACCTCCTGGGAGGCACTGCCCCCCAATCCCGGCACCACCTGGTAGCATGTGACATGTGGGGGGGACGGGATAGAGGACAGTGTGGCCCCACTCCTTCTTGCTCTCTCCATGCTCCTGCCACGACCGCTGGCTGAGATGGGACAGATGGTGGCTCCTAGGAGCAGGCAGCTGACCCCCTGCCAGTACTCAGCAAGCAAGTGTGGGGACAGTGGCATGCAGGATCCTGCGTTGAGCAGGGGGTTGGACTAGATGGCCTGTATGGCCCCTTCCAACTCTATGATTCTATGATTCTATGACTCTATGACTCTATGATTCTATGATTCTATGACTCTATGATTCTATGAATCTAGGATGTGGCATCAAGCCTCACTTTACAAGTGGTCTTGAGTGAGCTTCAACATGGTGCCCTCCACCCCTTCTCCCCACACTCCCATGGGGAGCACTAGTGGTGGGGAAGGCAGCTGCCAGCTCCTAGCTCTGCTGCCCTCTGCCCTGGGCTCCCGGCACAACCTTTGGCGGGGGTGGGGGCATGCCTGTTTCTATCCTGCTTTTAAAATGGGCTTTGCCCCCTAGTTCTAATACAAACCCTGTAAGTGTTAAAAGGCAGCTGACATTATGTAAATGTGTATCACAAAATCAACGACATATAAAGTACAGAAAGCAAAAAAATATTAAAGTTAATAACCACCTAACACCGTTTGACCAAATAGTTCTCTTTAGGAGCTTCCTGGTTGCACTGCTCTTTAAAATTGCTTTTATCACTGCAAAGCCCTCTTTGAAGAAGACCGGGTTAATAGTATAATAGATTCCCTTCATATTGGCAATGGCTATGTAAAAAGACATATCTCTGTAAGAATGACTTTAACAACCTACAGTTAAGCCTCATGGGACAGAAGCTCTCAATATCTGTTCTGGTACCATGTACACCTTCAGGCAACATCCTTCTAGCCCGGCAACAGAATAATTTTACTCACTGGACAACACACACATACACACACACACACTGATTCTACAGAAATCCTTCCATTTATCAACTATTTTTTCTGCATCTTGGCTTGATGTGAACTCAGCTGCCTTCAATTCCTTCCCCACTTCTCATTTTAGCTAATAATAGAACATTTTGTCTATCATTCCAGCCACTACAATGGCAAATTCGCTATATTAGAATGACTGCATTGCAGTGTTGGAGTGAGCGACATTATACATTGCAATAAAGGGAAAAGCCAACACATGGTCATAAACAGAACATGTGGAAGGCTTAGATCTCTCTGTTCATAGCATGGTTAGATTGACATTACTGTCTAGGGGCAAGTTACCATCCTGATATTGGGAAATACCTGGGGAGGGTGGGATTTGGGGAGGAGAGAGGTATCCGCAGAATACAAAGCCATTGAGGAGAAAATGTTGCCTCTCTAGCCATGATGAGGACTGGGCTTGAGGATCGTAATTCTGGGAACGTGATTGGCCAATATGTGATCACATCCTGCCTGTTGGATCCAGTCAGTTTCAAACTGAAACTGACCATTATCATACACTTGTTCTGCATTTGTAAATAAACTGGGGTTTTCATGGGGTTTCCCTGCTTCAGTTTTGCCTCTTGGACCATCATGCCAGGGTCACAATAAAGAGCTGAAATGAACTCCCAGAGTCCTGGGCCTATTTTGTACACAATAGATAATTGTGTGCACTTTAGAAGTAGATTATCCTGTTCTGCACAGGAAAATCCAGCTGCAAAAGAAGAAGAAGAAGAAGAAGAAGAAGAAGAAGAAGAAGAAGAAGAAGAAGAAGAAGAAGAAGAAGAAGAAGAATAGTTGGTTCTTATATGCCGCTTTTCTCTACCTGAATGAGCCTCAAAGCACCTTACAATCATCTTCCCTTTCCTCTCCCCACAACAGACACCCTGTGGGGTAGGTGAGGCCGAGAGAGCGCTGATATCACTGCCCGGTCAGAACAGTTTTATCAGTGCCGTGGCGAGCCCAAAGTCACCCAGCTGGCTGCATGTGGGGGAGTGCAGAATCAAACCCAGCATGCCAGATTAGAAGTTCACACTCCTAACCACTACACCAAACTGGCTTTCTGAAAGAGTCTCAAAGCACCTTACAATTGCTTTGCCTTTCTCTCCCCACAACAGACACCCTGTGAGGTCGCTGGGGGGTGAGGAAGCCCTGACAGAACTGCTCGGAAAGAACAGCTCTAACAGGACTGTGACTGATCTGCTGCCTTCCTGGCTCAACCATTCTCCAGGTGTGTTAGCCCCCACCAGCTTCACCTTGAACTTACCATTTCTGAGCAGGCGTCTCAGAGCTGCTGATGTATCTTTTTGCTTCCAGCAGCGCCTCAGGACTTCTGGCTTCTGGGAAGCTGATTCCGTTTCTAGCCTGTCCCCGTCACAGAAGGTAGGTTCAGGTTCATTTATTTACAGTCATTTAGACCTGCATCAGATTAGTATCACAGTGCAGAGAAAGTCATAAAAGCTAACTCTAGTTTGGCTTCAGATGCTCATATAAAGATCTCAGGAGCTGTTTTTCCTCCGTGTATTATTTTCCTCTGACAATTATTGTGTGTTTGGTTGTCACTGATGTCTGTACTAAGTGACCGGCAAACTCATCCACCAGTGATCTGGTTCATGTCCTTCCATAGTCAACAGGCACATGTGTCTTTTATGGAGCTGAAGAAATTTGTTAACTGTCAAAACGTGCATAACTCTTTCCTCCAAATACTGCACATGCTAATCAGTTCTGTAACCCTCAGCCATAATTGACAATAATTCAGCTAGCACTTCCTTTGACTTTAATGACTACAATAGCTTCTGTAATTATTTTGCGGGTATGCTCCGGTGAGTAAAATTTATTGTATGCAGGGAGCTCTGTCTATGTGGGGTTTTTTTGTTTTTTGTTTGTGTGTGGGGGAACTTTGCCTCCAGATGGGTAGGAAAAATGGATTTTGTTGTGAATTACTTTGCTGAAATTGGTCCCAGACTGTTTCTGCACTAGCGCTGTCATTCAGATTTGCATTTTTAAAGGGTCGACTATTTTGTCCGTTTCGGCACTAAAATTTGTTTCTTCAGGTACAGATCCGAATTGCCCCCTCACTAGTCCCACAGCAAAGGAATCCCCAGAAAACCGGATTTCATATTTTCAAACGGGGTCTAACGGGGTCTAATTTGGGGCTGCACAATGTGGAAATAAATGCAATAGGGTTTCCCCCCATGCCTGCCATTTTGAGTTATTTGGGAACTTTCCTTTCCTTGTCACCATACTCCTTCCCCCCTCCCTTCTTCTCCCCCTCCCTCCATCCTGAAAAATCTGCCTTTTTTTCAAATAAAGGGCTGATCGCGTTACAAGGCTGTTTCTAATTTTTTAAAAACAGTCTTGCAGTCTTACACAGCAGCATTATAATGTTATAACTTTATAACTTTATAACTCGAGTTTGGCAGAAGGGGGAGGCGATCAATGGTGCAGAATGGTGGGATTAAGGGGCACAATGAAAACAAAGGAGCAAGCAGACACACAGTTTTGTTTTTTTTTAAGGGGAAGAGAGCAAAGCATGATGGAAGGCTGTCTTCATCAGACTCAGTGCAGAAAGCATGTTGTGAATTTCAGCCCAGGGAAAAGGGAAGGAGACCCAAATGTGGAAACGCTACAGTCGACTCGCAGCATCCAAAGGAAACCCAAAGTGAGGCTAAAACAAGGTATGTCTCCTAATGCAGAAATGGCGCAAAAGGGAGAATGACTGCAGCCCATGTCTTACTGAACATTCAGCCAAGAAATGATAATTGGGTGTTGTCTAAGATCATCTTAGAAGTTCTTTATTTTGAATGTATTTATATACCACCCCTACAACACTTAGGGATTGTGGCTCATTATAAGAATCTGCTGTGGACCCAAGATCAGTCCCCAGCATCTCTAGTTAAAGGGGTCAGATACAAAAAACCTTCTACCTGGGTCCCTGGAGAGCTGTGCCAGTCATGGTAGGCAATCCTGACCTTGATAGCCAAGGGTTTGACTCAGGAGAAGTTACTTTCATGTGTTCATGTCTTCATTGTGGACAAGGCAGTTCATAATGCGGTAAACAAACAGCTGGGCAGGGAGAAGAAGAAAATGCCAGCCAAGAAATAACACTAACATATCACCATAGGATTAAGTTTATATTCTTCTGATACATATTCGTAATTGATATGAATTCATTTAAAGAGGATTTATTAATAAAATATTAACAGTATCACATATCACTGATGAAGATACCGAAAACGAAGAATACCTAGGAGTTTGTTTTGATTTGAAAAGTTTTAGAAATTGTTTTACAGTGGAAAATACAGTTATTTGCCATCGCCAGCCTGAAAATAATTTATTTTGCTTGCTTGCTTATCCCTTTTTCTTATAACCCTTTATCAGACAAGCCGTGTTGGAAAGAGGAATCAAGGTGTTGATTTCCCTTACAAATGAGTAATTTTACAGTTTTTTTTTTTTCAAATGTTAAGATTACTTTTAAACTGAGAGGTTTTGCAACTGTGTTTGTCTATAAACCATGTCTGTTTTTCTTTCTTTTATCTTTTTATCTGTTGAGTTTTCCTGAACTTCCCTGGCTTCTAGAAAGAAGAAGAAGAAGAGTTGGTTCTTGTATGCTGCTTTTCCCTACCCAAAGGAGGCTCAAAGCGGCTTATAGTCGCCTTCCCTTTCCTCTCCCCACAACAGACACCCTGGCTGCATGTGGGGGAGTGCAGAATCGAACCTGGCATGCCAGATTAGAAGTCTGTACTCCTAACCACTACACCAAACTGGCTCTGCATGTGGAGGAGTGGGGAAAGTGGGCACACTTTCCTATTACCTTCAGTTCCCCTTCCTAGAAGAACCAGTATACCACTTACTGAAGAGTCTGAAGTACTTTCACACATTCACTAGTATGACAAACAAAGTTTGAGTCCAGTGGCACCTTTATGACCAACTAAGTCTTGTTCAAAGTTAAACCTTCATGCTATCTACCTGAAACTAGTCTGATGAAATACACACCCCATATTTCCCCCTTTCTAACTGTCCATGGATCCTCCTTCGCTCTTTAGAAGAATTCTCCTTCAAATTTGGCCCAGATTGGGAGTTTACACCTCACTGCCCAAATTCCCACTGTCAAATATCTTCCCCAGTTGTTCAGCCACTGTGTGGATTAGCTGTCAGTAGAAAACTCAGTTCTCTAACTAGAGTTTCTCCTCAGGGCACTAAGCACAGGCTCACAGGTCCCATCAAATTAAACTGAAACTCTTTCATTTCACAGCTAGAATATATTAACTCCCTCTCAGCTGTTTTTGGAGGATCAGAGAACTTGGAGCAGATTGTGCCTCCTAGACCGTTTATGCACTAGAGGTTTCATGCTGGGCTCCAGGCTGGAGTTTTAGTCGTGGCAGGTTGCTCCACCTCTTCCTGCACTCACATGAGGGAGCATTTGACCTGGTGCACCTCATCAGCCCCCAATCTGTGCTCCTGATAAGGGGGTGGGGCAGTGAAGTTCCCAGTGCATAAACGGTCCTAGTGAGGACTGCTGCCTAGTGAGGATTTTTAACCCTTCACTTACTGTTGTTACTTCAGTGCCTGTTGTTCAAAGTACTGTCCATAACAGCTGTCATTTTCTCTACTCATTGTTGCATCCTGAAACCCTATACTTTTTGCAGAACATTACTACTGTTTCTAGGGCTTGTGCAAGTGTTTCTTTTTTTCCAAGCAGACTTTTCAGCTCCCTCACAATAACAGCAATGCTTTACACATTGGTCCTCCCCCTGAGAACTTAGAATATTTATGCATATTCCATAACACCACTGAAATCCTGTCAGTAACTGAATGCAGTAACTGCTGAGCCCATAGGCAGGCAACAGGTGGCAACCAATTTTTAGGCTATTTATATATAAGATGAGGTCCGGGCAAGCATGAAAACAAAGTGAGAATTTCATTTTGGCCTTGAAATAGCGTTATTAAACTTGGGAATCTTTCAAAGGGGCCTTTTGACAGAACCCGACCAAATACCTGAACTTGTGGTGCAAAAACATTTGTTCAGTTAAATGACATTTTGAAGTAGAAAGTCAAATTTGCATACTAATTAAATTTTTCCTTTAAAAACATCTAGACTTTTGGCCTTTTCGCTAACCCAAAGTTAGCAAAGATTTTTTTTGTAAAAGAAAATTGAAGACGGTTATGGTCTGTCAAATACAGGACATTTTGGTCTAGAAGTGAAGTCTCTATTAAAAAAGAAAATCCTTTCACATGCATAGGAAAACGATGAACAGCTTGTGTTTCAACATGGTTTCTGACCTCAGAAGAAATCCGTTTTGGAAAAAAGGACATTTGAGCAGGCTGCTGCTGGTCCCTCTCTTACTAAATGAAACCTCCATGTTCAGAGGCACTATGCCTTGGGATGAATCACTGTCATCATCTTCTTTCTTTAAGCCTCCCAAAGGTTTATGGTTGGCCACTACTACAAAATGGGTGAACCATCAATCAGTTTCTACAAGGTTTCACTTGTACTATCTATTGTTTAGCCAACCACAGAAACTGAAATGCCATCTGCCTAAAGTCCGAGGATTCCCAGGTCTATGAGAACTGAAGATAGAGTTGCGACCAACTCTGGCTAGGGAACAACCTGGGAAATAAGGTTTGGGGCAGGAAGAGACCTCAGCAAAGTTGTGATGTTTTTCTAGGACTTCTGTTTTCCCTAAATCCCATGCTAAACAGAGTCTGCCTTTCAAATCTGTCATTTTCTCCAGAGGAATTGATTTCTGTAGTTCCCGTATCAATTGCAATTCTGAGAGAGCTCCAGCTGATAGGAAATGCTAGCTGACTGATGACATGTTCCTTAACTCTCTTAATTGCATTACTCAAAGGATATGATCGGTAATAGATTTGGAAATTTGAGTAAATAAACATACATTTTCATTTATGTACCACAATGTTTAACACAATACAAAACAAATAGTGAACTCATACAGCAATAAAATAACAGTTTCTTTATAGCCTCGCCTCCTATTATTCATCTCCTGTGGAGATTAACTAGCGTTAACTAGAGTTTCCTTTTTCCACTGACCAAAGTATAATTGCTTTCTCCGCTGAGTTGGATCACATGCTATGGCCAAAGTAAATGAGCCAGAGTTTCGTGATTTTGCCTACCCATGATATATCAGACTTTATGCGCTGTAATATTTCCTTGTCTGTGACTTTTGCTGTCCATGGACCCACAGAAGGCTTCTCCAACACCAGAGTTCAAATGAATTGATTATTCTCTTGTCTGATTTTTTCATCGTCCATAAGTGGCTATCGGAAACATAGAATCATAGAATCATAGAATCATAGAGTTGGAAGGGGCCATACAGGCCATCTAGTCCAACCAGGATCAGCCCTAAGCATCCAAGAAAAGTGTGTATCCAGCCTTTGCTTGAAGACTGCCAGTGAGGGGGAGCTCACCACCTCCTTAGGCAGCCTATTCCACTGTTGAACTACTCTGACTGTGAAAAATTTCTTCCTGATATCTAGCCTATATCGTTGTACTTGAAGTTTAAACCCATTACTGCACGTCCTCTCCTCTGCAGCCAACAGAAACAGCATCCTGCCCTCTTCCAAATGACAACCTTTCAAATACTTAAAGAGGGCTATCATGTCCCCTCTCAACCTCCTTTTCTCCAGGCTGAACATTCCCAAGTCCCTCAACCTATCTTCATAGGGCTTGGTCCCTTGGCCCCAGATCATCTTCGTCGCTCTCCTCTGTACCCTTTCAATTTTATCTACGTCCTTCTTGAAGTGAGGCCTCCAGAACTGCACACAGTACTCCAGGTGTGGTCTGACACCTGAAAGGAAACATGATAGATCGAACTAATCTACATTTGGTAATCAGGCTTATGTCCTTGTTTTTTCATGTACAATTCAAGATTATCTTTGCTGAGTGACCCAGAGCAATTTGACGTTTTAGTTCCATACTGCAATTGCCACTCACATGAATTTGTGATCCAAGAAAAATGAATTTGTGAACACATTCTTCACAAACTCCACACTTGCCAGCCATACCCCCCAAATCTCTCAACATTTTCCTGAGCAATGTTTGGGTGCCTTATTCTCTGGTCATGACTAAGGGAGGAGGAGGAGGAGAAGAAGAAGAAGAAGAAGAAGAAGAAGAAGAAGAAGAAGAATAGTTGGTTCTTATATGCCACTTTTCTCTACCCAAAGGAGTCTCAAAGTGGCTTACATTTGCCTTCCCTTTCCTCTCCCCAGAACAGACACCCTGTGAGGGAGATGAGGCTGAGAGAGCCCTGATATTCCTGCTCAGTCAGAACAGTTTTATCAGTGCCGTGATGAGCCTAAGGTCACCCAGCTGGCTGCATGTGGGGGAGTGCAGAATCGAAACCAGCTTGCCAGATTAGAAGTCCACACTCCTAACCACTACACCAAACTGGCTCTCAAATGGTGGTGCCCATTCAGATTGTTTTTGTTTTTGAAAGCACAGGCATTGTCTTTGGGTGATATCATTTCACGATCAGTCATTTCTCTGCACGGGGACTTGAGCTGCTGGGAGGAAAGAAAGACTCAAACTGCAATGGGATTGCCAAAAACACATGAATGAATGTAAAAACTTCCGTTCTATAAAACCCACCAAACGTCATATATGTATGTGTACATCTCCAAAAACAGTCATTTTAAAGCCATTTGGACTCTGGTTAGCCGCCTTCCAATTTCAGGGCATTCTTCCTCCTTGACAGAACCCTGTTATTTCATGGTGGATTCAATTTCAGGTAGAATTTATAGCAGCCTTGTAGAAAATAATATACTTTTTTCCCCACAGTCATTTTCATCTCTTTTACTTACCTGACAGCATTAAACATTTTCATTTAACTATTTTCGGCACAGATCTTTTGGGGCCTGTCTTGCGCTGCAGGGAAATGCAACAGCTCTGTTTAATTTAAATCCTGAGGAGGAAAAAAAATATATCATGATTCCCCCCCCCCCCCACAGGAAGCGTTAACATGTACTTGGCTTCTGAGTGACCCTGCGTGTCCTAAGCAAGATAGTGGAAAACTATTTCCCACCCATATTGAAAGAAAGAAAGGCATTTTGCCTTTCTGATGAAGGAGACCCCCTCCCCCCCCCCAAAAAAAAATCATTCAGTTGCCAGTTAATACACTGGCACATTATTTCAACTTAACGGGTACATTTGCAATCTTCCCAGGGGACTCCAATGCTACGAACTTTACATCAAAGAATGTCAGTGGAGAAAAGGCATGCCTGGTCCTCCAACCTTAATTCCATCTGCAGCTGTTTACAGGTTATAATAATTGATGTTAATTTGCTGACTGACAGTACACTTTCTGCCCCAAAGTCATTCGTTTAGCATATTCATCTATTGATACCCAGACCGACAGTTTTGATTAGACGGGTCATCATATTAAAGGAGATCTTTCGCTTTTGCTTCATTTCATCACTCTGTCATACTGAATTATGCATGAGGCCAGGGGTAGTCAAACTATGGCCCTCCAGATGTCCATAGACTACAATTCCCATGAGCCCCTGCCAGCGTTTGCTGGGCATGGGCATGCGCCATGCGGTAGACCAGTGGTCCCCAACCTTTTTATCACCGGGGACCGGTCAACACTTGGAGGTAACATATAAGAGTCCACAATGTAAACCAGGACGAAAGAATTTAAGATTAGCTTTTGAATTTGCCTTGCCATTGATGAAACCGCTGTTGAACTGGTGCAAGTTTTAGCAAGTCTTCTCTGTGAATTCTGCAACTGAAAAAGAAAAGCATTGATTAACGGAATTATGTAGTTAACAATTGGTGTAGCTAAGAGTTCGCTACCTGGAGGCAGTCATCCCTACACTAGAGTAGTCTTGTTGTTGTTAATTGTGAAGTCGTGTCCGACCCATCGCAACCCCATGGGCAATGATCCTCCAGGCCTTGCTGTCTGCTTTGAGACTCCTTCAGTGAAAAGCAGGGTACAAAACCCAACTCTTCTCCTCCTCCTCCTCCTCCTCCTCCTCCTCCTCCATTTCTTCTTGTAATTCCAACTTTTCTTCCTCAGTCCCTACAGAAAGAAGGGGCCATAAGAAAGTATTCTTTTTTAAAAAAGGGGGGGGGAAGAAAATTAAATTAAAACTGCTTTGCCCTCATCCTCGGTTACAGCTCTGCCTTTAAAGGGATCTATATAAATTCACAGTGCTTCATAATAATTAATTAGTTTCCCAAACCCACAACGATAATGGGAAGATGACAGCTTTTGCTCTTCATGTGCCCTTAAAGGCAGTTTGGGTTCAGGCTGCCCCAAAGGCCCTTAAATTGAGAAACTGTTTTAAGTGCAGATTCCCTGACTAGTAAAAGCAACAAAAGCAGGTTGTAAAAAAAAAGGGCACTTCTTGTTAAAAATTATATTCGGTCAAGTGTCCTTCTCTTTAAAATACTGCATAGTCATAAAAAATGTGTCTGAGAATTATGTGAGTGGTCTTCACGCCCGAGCTGGCCACTGCTCTTCTTGGCAAGAAGATCTTTGCGGATGACAGCTCCCCAGGGGAGGGTGAAAAGGACGCTGGTCAAGGGAAGCATTTTTTTGACCATACACAGATGGGCCTTGTGCAAAACCGTGCTTTAGTCAAACTAGCAGAGCTAATAAAATCAGAGTCCAATAGCACTTTTCCAACCGAGATTTATTCAAGGCGTGAGCTTTCGAGTGCATGTACTCGAAAGCTCACACCTTGAATCAATCTTGGTTGTTCTTAAAGGTACTATTGGACTCGGATTTTGTCGTGCTACTTCAGAACAACATGGCTACCCACTTGAATCTAGCATAGATAATAGTCCAAGTGTAGATTCAAATGGGTATCCGTGTTGGTCTGAAGTAGCACAGTAAAATCAGAGTCCAGTAGCACCTTTAAGACCAACAAAGATTTATTCAGGGTGTGAGCTTTCAAGTGCAGTGCTTGCACTTGAAAGCTCACAACCTGAATAAATCTTTGTTGGTCTTAAAGATGCTACTGGACTCTGATTTTATAGTCCAAGTGTAAGACATTCTACCAAGTATGGTTACTTAAATGTTAGGCAAAGAACTGAAACTTTGTTGTTGTTAGTTGCGAAGTCATGTCTGACCCATCATAGCATTGTGATCGGCCACCTCATTCTCTGTCGTCCCCTTCTTCTTTTGCCCTCAATCGCTCCCAGCATTAGGCTCTTCTCCAGGGAGTCCTTCCTTCTCATGAGGTGGCCAAAGTATTTGAGTTTCATCTTCAGGATCTGGCCTTCAAAGGAGCAGTCAGGGCTGATCTCCTCTAGGACTGACCGGTTTGTTCGCCTTGCAGTCCAAGGGACTCACAAGAGTTCTCCAGCACCAGAGTTCAAAAGCCTCAATTCTTTGACGCTCGGCCTTCCTTATGGTCCAACTTTCTGCAAGTGGATTGGATTCCAGCATCAACAATGCGTTCTGTTTGTAGGAAGCTTTGCTGAGAAGTTCTCCTTCTTTATGATTAAGTGATCCAAGAGAGAAAGAGGAATCATCTTCACCTTTTTCTTTCTAATTAAAAATTGGTAATGAGATTTAATCTCATGCAAGGCAACAAGTCATCCCCCCCCTTCAGTCAATTAATACTCTGCTGTTATTTATTAACTTGCTATGTGTATTTATACAGGTCTTCCCATTATGCTGTCTCCTGAACTCTTTCTGGGGTCTCATTTCCTGAGAAGGTTAAGGAAGAAGGCAACGCAAAGAAGTTGATGGGAGGCTGATGAGTTTTGCTTATTAACTGGCTTAATTATATGATGCCATTTTAAAAAGCTCATGGATACCGTTTTCAAAGGGAATCAGTGTTGTATAAAAGGTAATGGCAAACCACCTCTGAATATTTCTTGCCCTGAAAACTTTATGGGGTCACCATGAATCGGAATCATAGAATAATGGAGTTGGAAGGAACCTCAAGGGTCGTCGAGTCCAAATACTTGACGAACGCAGGAAATTCACAACAAATCGACTGCACCTCCCTCCCCCCCACAAACACACTATTTTCATAGACATTGAAACCACAACCAGTACGAGAGCCAGTGAGGTGTCGAGGTTTTTACAGATTGCAATAAACAACTTTAAGACATGCACAGGTATCTATGGATTGCAGAACTTAAACTTCCTTTCTATCTAGATAAGCCTGTTCCACTGAGAAACCGCTTTGTCTGAAAAAATAAAATAATAAAATACAATATGGGGCTTCATTTGTGGTCCTTAGCTATGCACATTGTCAAAGTGAATCCTGCGGATGCCTAGCATCTCATGGAACTGTCCTTCGCTTGGTCAGTTTTCCTATAATAATAGCATAAGCCTCTTCAAAAGTAGATCTCTTGATGTTCAATGGGATGTCTTCCCAGATAAGTGATCATAGGATTGCAGACAATGGAAAAAGTGGGCCTGAGTAAATATGTTTAGTCTACGGAAGTGATGCTGCATTTGCACCTTCTTACTGAAAAGATAGTAATATTGCTTTGTAGTATAATTATAGAATAGATATGCAGGAACAGATGTTGTGTGCTACAACAGGTAAACTTCGATTAGCATAATCTATTAGCATGCACGATGATCTAATTTTCTTGTTTGAATAAGGTATTTTATTTCATTAGTGATTTCCATTTGGGCTAACGGGCTATTAAGGAATCAATAACATCTCTGGAGCCAAGCAAAGAAATGGGGTTTTCAAGATTCATGAGCTTCACATACATCTTGTAGGCTTATGATTATTGAAGTTTTTATATTATGTTTACATATAAACTCTGGTGCTGGAGAAGACTCTTGCGAGTCCCTTGGACTGCAAGGCGAACAAACCGGTCAGTCCTAGAGGAGATCATCCCTGACTGCTCCTTAGAAGGCCAGATCCTGAAGATGAAACTCAAATACTTTGGCCACCTCATGAGAAGGAAGGACTCCCTGGAGAAGAGCCTAATGCTGGGAGCAATCGAGGGCAAAAGAAGAAGGGAACGACAGAGAATGAGGTGGCTGGATGGAGTCACTGAAGCAGTCGGTGAGAACTTAAATGGACTCTGGGGAATGGTAGAGGACAGGAAGGCCTGGCGGATCATTGTCCATGGAGTTGCGATGGGTCGGACACGACTTCGCACCTAACAACAACATACTAAAAAGCAGTGTGATATAATGGTTGATTTATCAGATGAAGAGACCCAGGTTCAGAAAACAGTCCCTTCCCCCATAGACTGAATGAGGTATGGAAGGAAAAAGGGGGACAAGTGAGATGCATCTGTGTCACAATGTCACTTCCACATTTCACCCAGAAGTGACATCCCGACAATCTAGGAAGTCCCAGAAACTCTATGGTTTTACCCAGAAGTGGTGTCACAACTCCAATAAATGCTTCCCCTCCCTCTGTTCTACTTTGAAAAGCTCCTGGGGTTGAGGATTGGATGAAGCCTGTTTACCCCAAGAGCCAGCTTGGTATAGTGATTAAGACCGCAGACTTTTAATCTGGCTCGCCACAGCACTGATAAAGCTGTTCTGACCGAGCAGAAATATCATGGCTCTCTCAGCCTCACCTCCCTCACAAGGGTGTCTGTTGTGGGGAGAGGAAAGGGAAGGCGAATGTAAGCTGCTTTGAGACTCCTTCAGCTTATAGAAAAGTGGTATTTAAGAACCAACTCTTCTTCTTCTTCTACCCTGGTTGCCTCTAGGAACTCAGAGTTTTTCAGACCTGTGAGTCAACTTCTTTTGAACATTTCCTGAGGTTGTTGAGGAGAAAGGATTCAGCAGTAGTACATTGTACTCTTTAGGATTTAACATGGGCTGCTAGGATTTAACATGGGTTACGCACACAAAGGAGCTACACTTGGTGTGACTAGTTATATGAATAGTCATGTCAGTGGAATATAGGCCATCTCCACACAGGTAATTTGTGCTAGGTTCCGTGCTGTTTGAAAGGTGGGGCTTCCCCTACTTCTCCTCAGAATCATGTACCTCCGGGAGTTTCTCTTCCTTTCCATTTTTTCCCCAACCTACTTTGTTGCAAATTTATGGAAAAGATTATAATGTTGCTTTATATTAAAGGAAACGGTGTCCTAATGCACTCAACATTTTTTTTTTAAAGCAGAGGTCTCCAGGGCAGGTTTGGAGGAGGTTGGTGGGTGATAGGTGGGGAGAACACAAAAAAAATTGTGACACCACAGGAAAATAGATTTGAATTCACAAATTAGAATCATAGAGATGGAAGGGGCCATCCAGGCCATCTAGTCCAACCCCCTGCTCAATGCAGGATCAGCCTCAAGCATTCAGGATAAGGATCTGTCCAGCTGCTGCTTGAAGACCACCTTGAAGAGCTCACCACCTCATTAAGCAGCCGACTCCATTGCTGAACTTCTCTTGAATATAAAAAAAAATCCTTGATATCTAGCTGGTACCGTTCTATATGGAGTTTAAACCCATTACTGTGGGTCCTCTCTATCATGTCATAGAATCATAGAATCATAGAGTTGGAAGGGTCCATATAGGCCATCTAGTCCAACCCCCTGCTCAACGCAGGATCAGCCCTAAGCATCCTAAAGCATCCCTCTCAGCTTCTCCAGGCTGAAGTAACTGCAAGTGAAAACATGACTCTCCTCTGACACCACATTTCAAATGAATCTACATTCTTCCCTCTAGTTTTCCTAATTTTCCAACTGCTACACCCATACATGTAAATGGGGAATGAATTATTTTGATCTTGGTCACCTTATACTTAAGTATCTTTTCTAGTTCATTTATGGTGGCCCATCCCAGTCTCATTCTCCTTGTGTCCTCTTGGTATTGAAGTGAATGACTCAGCATGCCTGGACATCAAGGGATGCTATATCACTCTAAGCATATATAGGTGTTATCCCCACAAATGGGATGCCTCTCTGTGTCTTAACCTGGTTCTCTGACCCCTTCTCTCTCTCTTATTTTGTCCTCTCATGGCCTTTCTTGGAGATATATGTCTCTGCAGATCTCTCCTGTAAATTCAATGCCCTCATGATGCTGGATAAATTCACCATTTGTGATAAAGTATTCTTTAAATTAGGCTTCTTTCTCTTCTTTTAACTAGGTTTCTTTCTCTTCTTTTGACTAGGTTTCTTTCTCTTCTTTTGACTAACCTGACCTGGATCTATTTGAATAAATGTGAATTTAACTCTTTTTTTTGCCGTATACGTCTTGGGAGATTTATTTACTGCACTTAGTATCACTCTTCTATGACTGACTAAAACTTGGCTACATTCACCAAATATCCTGATACTTGGTTGTAGTTTCCCTTTTGGCTGATGACTGAGTGAAAGTATTCAAAATCTGTGACAAATATAAATTTCTTAATGGTCAGCTTTAAAATTGGATGATTCCCCAGTAGTCATGGCTACCTTTGTCTTCATGGTGTTCAGCTGTAATCCTGCTCTGACACTTTCTTCTTTAACCTTCATCAGTAAAAATTTCAAGTCTTAACGATTTTCTTCCAGCAATGTGGTATCACCTGCATGATTCAAATTGTTAATGTTTCTTCAACACATTTTCACTCCACCTTCTAATCCAGCTTTCCTTATGATATGTTCTACATACTGATTGAACAGATACGGAGATACACCCTTGTCTGATACCTTTGCCAGTTGGAAGCCATTTTGTTTCTCCGTATTCTGTAGCCTCTTGTCTTTAATATGGGTTGCATGTTAAAGCCATCAGATGTTGTGGCACACCCATTTCTTTTCAAACCAACTTTTACTTATCTTTTTGGGAAAACAATGTATCTCCAGTGAGAAGGACCTGTTTGGAAAGTATGGTCGGTATTTGGAAGCAGAACTGTAGCGATCCAACATTCTTTGAATATTATCCTTCTGCATTTTTCTTGGTTGCTCAAGGGCTTGGGAAAAAATGGCCTGTCTGAAACACACTGAGTACCTTTCCACCATATACTCCTTTCTTGAATTATGGACAGTGCGTGCACTCTAAAAGGTGGATCGGAGTGATTTTTCAGTGTTTGACAAAGTGCATACCTATGAGACACTGTATATTAAATCCATGTGCAAGACTATAGAGTGTATGCACAGGGTTTTTAAATATATACCCAGTTAACTTGCCATATGGATGTGTTGTTTTGGAAAAAAATATTTATAAAATGGTTTTTCCAAATGTTTAATCTACAGCAGATGCGTCTTGCATTCATCTGTTTGGGTTGGCATTCACTGCAGGAGATTTGATTAATCATACAGACCTCCTGTAGCAGAGGAAACAAAGGCTATTATAGGATTCATCTGTTTATGACTAAACAGTAAAAAAAAATGAAATCCCAACTTGGTGAAATAAGCAGACTCTCTCTGAAAGCTTTGTGAAAATGGAGAGGCCATGTGTCATTTTTCATCTCCTGGTTCTGGAAGCTTGCCCTTCATTCTTCTGTTGAAACTCAGGAGCAAACGGCTGCATTTATCATGCACAAAATGTTTAAAAAGTGATGGAGCTGCTTTTCAGTCTATCAGGTTTAATTGCATGGGTGTCACTTAACTCTCACTCAGAGCTGGCTCCATAGGGAGGTGAAGTGGGAAGGAGAGCCAGTGTGGTATGGTAGTCAGAGTGTCAGACGAAAATCAGGGAGATCCAGGTTCAAATCCCCATACATTTGCAAAAGGAAATATACACCATCTCCAACACATCTCCAACACATACTTATCAACTAAAAATATTCAAAACTGGCCAGCGTTGCATTGAATTACTTGAAGAACTGCCATGTTCTACTGACAAAAACCAAGCCTATTCTGGTCACCTACCATAGCCACTAAGGGCATCAATTTCTCCATGCTACAGGCACTCGCTTGATCATGTTGGGGTTTTATAACCCCGTGTCTCATTTTGCTTCTTTAGATTTCAGATTTTTCTGAAAACCTGGGGCACATTTCAGGGTTATTTGAAGATCCACCTTGATCCTTTATGGATCTAATCTTTAGATTTAAGAATCCACAAATTTTGATTATAGCCCTGCCTCTTTTTTTTTTTTAGATTTCAGATTTTTCTGCAAACCTGGGATGCTTTTCAGCTTTGTTAAAAGATCTGTCTGGGAATCAAGTTATCGCTGGACTCATTCCTACCAACTTCTTCATTTATGGCTCCATTGCCTGGTTCAGACTCAGAGTCTGGGGTGATCAGAGAGCCAACCCCACACTCATCCCCATCAATGGCAGCCTTCACACCACTGCCAGAAAGCAACTCCTAGCACCTGGCTAAGGCCTTGCCTCTCTTGAAGGGCTCAGAGGCAAACAATGAGACTGGGAAGGCTGGAGGGTTATGGTTGGTCAGGGGGAACAAAGGGGTGGAGCCTGGATGGTGGGAGGAGTATAAATGAGGGCCTCCAACAACCGGCCAAGGAGAAGGAGTAAGCAGATGATCTAGCAGGAGGTCTGCATGATTAGCAGAAGTCTTCCTGTTCCTCAGAAAGAAGTGGATGTCAAGGTCCCATTCACTTCACCTCCCACCCTCTTGTTTAAGGCTGATGGAGAGTCTAAGGGCCCTGCACATGGGTGGGAGACCCAGGATGGCAGCAGAAAGTGCTCATCGTAGCCCTTCATGGGTCCAGTCTCCAGATTTAAGTGATTTGGCCAAGTTGACTATTAAAATATAGGTAATATAATATATACAGGCCACTTTAACATTTCTGACTTTGGCTTTCTCAGTCCCAGTATGAGCAGATCAAGCCCGACTCTTTAAAGGAACCCCATATTCTGCAACACACTTGGTATAGTCAGTAATTTATTACAGTCCTCAACCAATACCAAAACAATACACAATAACAATTGTGGGACTCGGAACAAAGAAAAGGCCCAAAATATAAAGAGGCCAGTAGCTGGACAATCAACTGGAATCCCTCTCCAAAAAGTCAACTCATGGCAGTTGTCCTTATTTCTATTAGAACCTCAGTACACTCCCAGTTGAATTTATAGCTCAGTAAGTATTTGTGATGGATCATCCACTCCATGACTGTTCTTGCACTTTCCTCCAAGAGGACAGACCGTGAGACAATTCAGCAATATCCATCTTTGCATCCAGCCAATCTTGCAACCATTCCTACACGTTGGCAGAATACAAATATGCAAAGACAGGTGTGTTACGCATGGCAGGATCCCTGCCTTATGCCTTGGCACACTGTCTTCTATAACCAATGGCACCCCACAATAGTCTAGGCTTAAGCTAAAGCCATGACACTGCTAGGGTCAGCCAAGCCAGGCCAGACTCCATCTTAGAAATCTTGCTCTCTGCCTCAGGTTTGGAAATCCAGGTGCCTCCATGCCCTACTCTCGACCCCCCCCCCCCCATTGTATTTCTAAGTGAGTGGACTGGCTTCTTCCTGTTTGCCTAAGGGCTCCTAGGAAAATCCTTTGTCTTGCAACATTTTTCACACTTGGCCCCTCTGCCAGGGGATATTTCCTCCCCACACCCTGCCAGCTAGACCTGATGGCTCTCTTCCTCAGAGCCATTAATACCTTTATCCAAATCCATTTACGGCCATCACCCCCCCCCCCACTTGGCCAGGTATTGTCCTAATCTCTGGGGACCCTGGAAACTTCCAGCACATGCTTACCTGAGCCTTGTCACATAGCCCCCTTCCCAAAACCCCATAAAAACTGTGGCTTCACACAGCCACTCTGAGTGTCTTCCAACCCGGGACCTCCCACGCTGGTTCGTGCTCCTTCCTCTGACCCACCACTCCTAGGACAGGTAACTATCAAGCCTTCCACTCTTCCTCCTCCTTCTCTATATGACTGCTTGTATGTGTGTGTTAGCTATTTGTGTGTACTTTTGTTATTTTCCTTTCAATAAAAGCTTATATTAACATTTTACCATTTAAATCTGTGTTTGCCTTGAGTTCCTACAGGTGGAATAACCCTCGTATACAAAGGTAACGATCCGATAACGCTAAGTTACCCCCCTCTCGCAGCATTTGAGCTAATATTCCCCACAAGCTCAAAGATACGTGTTTTAGGACACGTGTCCAGCAATTTGGGTAACAGATTATGGTGGATCTCGCGGGCAATTGCCCCAGGCTTACTCGGGAGTAAAGTGGACGCACGGCACTCTCCAGTAACCCGGACGTAAGGGGAAAAGCCCGTTTGAACTCTTGGCATAAGTGTGTGAATGTGCTCTTGGAAGTGTGCTTTCTAAAAGGGTTGGCCTCTCTCTCTCTTTTCTACCCTTTTGCTACTGTTTTGCTCCTGCTGGAGATTAGTTTCCTTTAAGGCTAGGAACACCGAAGCAAGGTTTTCTTAGGCTTAGACGGGCGGGTGGACGACACGCACCCAACAACTAGGGATTAGCCAAGCATAGGAAGGCGTTAGGCAAAATTCCTCTTAGCTGTAGGAAGGACCAGGAAAATCCCCCTACTGCTAAAATCTGTGCAAAGCAGAGTCGCTCTCTGTAGCACCAAATTGCCCTGCGGCCGCAGGAGTTGGAGTTTCGAGTGTCGGGAGTGGCACGAGAACTCAAGCGGGCTTTGCGAAGCTCAGATGATCCAGGTTTTGGTAATTTTTCCCGTGTTCAGGAAAGCCAGGGCGATCCTAACCAAATAAATTAGCCGGTACCCTCAGGTTTTCTTGGTAGTTTTGTCCCTGAATCGAGAGAGCCCCGGCCATCTCGGTATAAAATAAGAAAACTAGCCAAACCCCGTAAGGACGTGCCTTGACGGGAGCCCTTCCCCCTTTACCCCTTGCCGCTTTGAAGGATATAGAAGCCGCAAGAAAATCCCCCAGTGATCTCTTCCCTAAAAATACCTTCAGGTTTTCGGTGGTTTTCCCGAGGATCAAGTGCGCTCCGGCAACCTTGATTGGAAAAATCAGCCATCCTCTTGGTTTTTCGGTAGTTTTTGCCCTGAACTGAGAAGAGCCCCGGCCATTCTCAGCCAAAAACAAACTAGCCACACCCGTGAGAGGTTAAACTCCACGGGATCCTTTTCCCTCTCTCCCCTGCTGTTCAAGAGACGAGCAGCGGCTGTCCCTAAACTCATCCCCTCTGTGCTTGCTTGCCCAGCGACAAGAAGCCAGAAAACCAAGCCCCGTCCCCTTTAAGATCTTGGAAATTAATAGGAAGAAATGGCATCCAGATTCAATTTGACTAGCCTGATTACCCGTAAGGAACCGGCAGACAGATTGACACTCTGGGTGACCAAGAAGGGCGGCCGGAACCCCTGGCGCCCGGGAGCTTTTAAAAGCTCTAACCCCCTGGAAACCCTTACCGAGGCTTTCCAAGAATGGTGTAACACCAGGAAGCTCGGGGGTGGCAGTAAGGACTCTTATGCCACTTGGGGTATGTTTGTTGCCCTTCAGGACAGTGTAGCCCAGATTGCTGAGCTGCAACATGCCTTAGAGGAGAAGGATGCCCTGCTGAAGGAGCAGGTAGCTCAGATCGAACAGCGTGAGGCTCATATCATCCACCTCTCCGATGAGATGGAGGACATGAGAACTGAGCGCTTGAGTGCACGGGTGGAGAAGGCTCATCAGCTTCAGGCCATCCAGGAACTAGAAAGTCAGCTCCAAGCCACAAGGCAAAGAGCTGAGGTAGCAGAGGCTCGCATTCTCGAGCTAGAAGCAGAGCTAGTTAAGATCAAGGGAGCTGCACAGTTCCTAGTGGAGAACAATGTGGCCAAGCATGCTCAAGTAAGCCATGAGGCATGCCATAGAAAAATGCAGCAACTTGAAAAGCAGTTAGAGCTCCAAAGGGCTCTAGTTGCCACAATTCATACAGAGACTCTTCCCCTTCTACCTTCTGAGCCTCTGCCAGAAGAAATAACCCCCAAAATGTTCATAGAACCCCAAGGGGAAAATTCAGCTCCCTTCCACCCAGTTCTAGTTACAACCCCTGCAGATAGAACTGAGAGGCAGGAAATCCAGAAACAGCTCCCCATTGCAGGCCATCTTAGAGAATCGGGTACTCTTGAATTTCCCACTAACCAGGACTCCAAAAATTTAAACATTCAGGCAAACAGTGGTCTCTACTCTCAGTACAGGATCAAGAGGGAGAACCGCTTTAATCAGAATCACCCCAATTCTAATAGGAATAGAGACAATCGCTCCCTGCAGCCACCTAATGGCTGGAGCAAACAAAAGCCAGGAGAAAGGAGTAAGCCACAAAATGGTTTCCCTCCAAATAATTTCCCCCAAAATACTCTCAAACCTAAATACTTCCAGAATAGAAATTCTGCCCATCAGCAGCGCAATAAAAGAATCAGTAACAGGACTTTTCTATGGCGGGAACTTAGAAATACTGGAGCAGACATGTCCCAGTATCATGACCAACCAACATCTGTACTCATGTTTGGTTTTGTAAAGGCCATTAGAAAGAAAAGGAACAGAGACATACTTAGATGTGAGCTACAGAAAACTAGCCCCATAGAAATTTCTTCTCAATCCCCTAAGGACTGGCAGAAGGAAATAGAGAAATTTAAAACTCTTACCCAGAAACAAGATTTAGAAATTAAGGATCTTAATGAGAAAAACAAGGAATTCCAGGGTGAACTTTTTAAAGTGAAAACACATTTGCAAAATGTACTGGATTTCCAAAGCCACACAGATAATAAATTGAAAAGAAAATACAGTAGACCCAGTAACCCAGCTTCACCTCTTGTCTTTAAAGAAGAGGAAATGTCCTCAGTTCCCCCATCACAGAGTCAGGAAGTAAATCTTGCCTCTGAACCTGTACAGAGTTCCAAAATCCAAGTTGACAACAATTGTTTTAACAGGGAAGAATTTGTTGCAAGGCTCTTAGCTTCCCTAAAGTTAACAGATTTCCAATTATTTTCTCAACTTCCACAAATAGTTCCAGTGCCACTGAGTTAATTTAACATGTGTGCTTCCATTTTTACTTTTAAACCTCCAAATTTTAAATTTGGCTGCAATTAGTAGAGCCTCCAGCTATAGTTGCAGTCACACTGAAACAGCCACTATTTTGCAATCTTAAAACAGACTCTCTTTGTCTAACTGCCTTCCTAGGCACTCAGCCCCATGACTCATGCCTTGCTCTCCCCCATCTAGGCAATTAATCCACATAACAAAGGACTGAAAGTATTCTTTCTTCCCAAGGGAAGAGGTTTTGTTTCTTTAAAGACTGACCCCTACCTCAGAGAGAATCTAAGGGGGGGGGGGGAGTACAGTAAAATAGTTCTGTTCTAAAATATGTTTTGTTTTAGTTTTTATTTTAAGACAATTTTGGCTGCTTTTAATATTTGAAATATTTTCTCTTTGAGAAAAAGCATTCCCTCCATAGCTTTTCCCTCTGACATTTTTACTTCCTATTTCAAATTTTAATTGGCAGTTAACACTTTTTTTTCTTTTTTCATAAGACCATTTTGTTTAAAAATCTGTTTTTGCAATTTTGCTTTTGTTTTGAATATGTTTAGAAAACTTCATACAGACCTTTCATTTGGGTACTCAGGCTTCCACTCAGCCTGACTCCTATGAAAAGGCACTCTGTGTATGTACAGAGGAACAGTCTTTCCTCCTTAAAAACACAATTCTTTTGACACACTATTGTGTAATGGGACTCTTCATGTTCTCCTCATTCATTCTTTCCCACTCATATTCTTAGCAGTACTCCAATGTAACTTTTAAAAGAAGCAATTGACATCTAATCAGCCTGGCCTACCAGCAGGCAGATCTCAATCTGAAAAACAAGTTTCTAGAAACCTTTGCTTTTAGATTTGTGCTTATGTGCTCTAACTTTTTAGATTGTTTATGTCAATCCACAATATTTTGCAAATTCTTTTGCCATGTTTTTGAGTCCTCTTTTAATTAGGAGTCCTCTCTTGTGCTCTTTATAGCAAGATCTTTATAGATCACAATCCAAGTTTTGTTTTTGAAGCTTTCTTTTTGTGTTTTGATTTATCTTATGTTCCTTATAGAGAAAAATCTGTAGTATGTTTTCTGCTTATGCTTTTAATCTATTGCATATCAGAGCTTCTATTTCTTTTTGTGCTTATTAACTTGGGAAGCAATTGACCAGATTCTATCTAGCAATTCTTCTTTTCTTCCCCCTCATATATATATTTGTATTTGAGCTGCTAATCTATTCATTCATAGACCATTTGCAACATGTTTGCAGGAACCTTTAACTTTGGCTCTTTGATTCTTTTTCTGAATGCTTCTTTTTACACAACAGTGCAGAAGGCCAGTAGATCTAGCCTCCAAAAGCTATCTGTTTACAGGACTTGAATGACTTTCTCTCCTCTTGTGTATTTCTACAAAGCATCTTGCTTCAGTCACCCATAGTAATCTATCAGTTTTCTCTCAAATTCCCAAACTCACCAGGAGTTTGGCAATCTCCTTCCCTTGTTTTATGATTGCACTCTAATCTCCCTCTCCCTCCCTGGAGATGGCATCTTGTTGTTGTTATGTGCGAAGTCGTGTCCGACCCATCGCGACCCCATGGACAATGATCCTCCAGGCCTTCCTGTCCTCTACCATTCCCCGGAGTCCATTTAAGTTTGCACCTACTGCTTCAGTGACTCCATCCATCCACCTCATTCTCTGTCGTCCCCTTCTTCTTTTGCCCTCGATCGCTCCCAGCATTAGGCTCTTCTCCAGGGAGTCCTTCCTTCTCATGAGGTGGCCAAAATATTTGAGTTTCATCTTCAGGATCTGGCCTTCTAAAGAGCAGTCAGGGCTGATCTCCTCTAGGACTGACTGGTTTGTTCGCCTTACAGTCCAAGGGACTCGCAAGAGTCTTCTCCAGCACCAGAGTTCAAAAGCCTCAATTCTTTGACGCTCGGCCTTCCTTATGGTCCAACTTTCGCAGCCATACATTGCAACTGGGAAGACCATAGCCTTGACTAAACGCACTTTTGTTGGCAGGGTGATGTCTCTGCTTTTTAGGATGCTGTCTAGATTTGCCATAGCTTTCCTCCCCAGGAGCAAGCGTCTTTTAATTTCTTTGCTGCAGTCCCCATCTGCAGTGATCTTGGAGCCCAGGAAAATAAAATCTGTCACTAAGATGGCATCTAGCTCCTCTTAAATTCTATTTTCAGTCTCTGTAAGGTCATGGTGGGCAACCACCACAGTGGATCTTTTTGACAGTCACTTATGGGGGCACACCTCTGCTCCAATCTTTCATTTGAGTTCATTGTCTTCAAAACTCTAAATTTATGAGTATTTTCCTAATCTGTATATCCATCAGGCTGGGTGCCTACTTGAGCCCAGCCTCAACAGACTTTGCAGCATCACTCTTTGCAGCTGCACACACTTCTCCAGTGAACTTTTGTCAATCTTTGTCCCTCTCTCAATTGGGTGTCTCCCCCTTGAGCTCTTCAGCTCCATTGTGCTGTTGATGCCCTGGGCCGCTCAAATATTCTTGCAACCCACGTCTGCCAAGTCTGCCCTAAGGAGGCTCCAGGCTTGTGCATCACAACCAATTCCTGATGGTCCTGCCTGCATGCTGTTCCTGCTCGCCAACCTCCAGACCTGACCTGGTCAAAGATGACAGCAATCCTCTGCCTGCGTTTGCTATGGATGTGTCCTGTGGTCGTGACCTGCTGTTCTGCGCTTTCTGCCCCAGCCTACTTGCTGGTGAACTACTGATGCTTGCTGTTTACCCCAGCTCCTGGTCTATGAAGCCTCACTGCCCAGCCTGCCTGCTTCTTCTTCTGTATGCTACCTCTGACCCTGCATACCCTCTGACGCCCTGGATTAGTGCCTTCACCGCCTCTTCCCCTGCCATTTCAGTCACAAGGGGGGGGGAAGAAAGATCAACTGGTATGCTGAACACATCTCCAGCTATTGGCTTGTTTCCACAACCACTTTTTTTTACCCCCATGGAGGAACCCCCTTTACCATTCTATGTGTTTGCAAACATCACCCAGCAATGTCTTATATATATATGCATATATATATCAACATCTTCAACTGCTGAACCAGTTGCTCATCTTCATCAATCCTCATGTTCAACTATTCAAGGAATCTCCAGCTTCACTCCCACCTTTACCAATGGGACAAGGGGGGGAGGAAGTTTTTCAAACTGTATTGTCTGTATTCCAAATTGTATTGTGCCCTATATTTCAACTCACTGTCTATTGCATTGTGCCTGTATCATCAGTTTTAAATAGTTTGCTAGTTTATGTATATAAGTTCTGCTAAATTGCTTAGCTTTACTTTGTTCTTATTGCATTGCTTATTAGAAGCCATTGCTTAGTTAATTGTCTAACTTTTTAGTTTCTACCACTTTCTGCTTGCTTCATAGTAATTGCTTGAGATTCATTGCCAGCATTTTTAGGATTGCCTAGTGTTTGCATTCTAAAATATTGCTCAGGTACTGCCTACAGTTTCCTGCCTGCATAGAATTTGGTTTTCACTGCATTTGCTTTTTGTCTATTTGCTAGATTGTCTTGATTCATATGGTGGAGACCTCACGCTAAGCTAGTTCATAGTTCATGTATGTTACATTTAGTTTTGAGTGGTTGTGGTAAAGAGGAACAGCAACTTCACAGCTTTCCTTAAGTCACCCAAACCCCTCCTAAATGTGTTTTGTTTTTAATTTGGCTTAAGTTTGTGTAGTTTTTGTAGTGGCAGAAGATGGCCCCACTTTTCTCTCTGAATTTCTAGTCTGAATTTCAATCTTTGCCGCCACTAACGCATTATACATTGGTCTGTAGTGAATAAATTGGACATATAATTCACTACAGAAGGGGGGGAATGTTACGCATGGCAGGATCCCTGCCTTATGCCTTGGCACACTGTCTTCTATAACCAATGGCACCCCACAATAGTCTAGGCTTAAGCTAAAGCCATGACACTGCTAGGGTCAGCCAAGCCAGGCCAGACTCCATCTTAGAAATCTTGCTCTCTGCCTCAGGTTTGGAAATCCAGGTGCCTCCATGCCCTACTCTCGACCCCCCCCCCATTGTATTTCTAAGTGAGTGGACTGGCTTCTTCCTGTTTGCCTAAGGGCTCCTAGGAAAATCCTTTGTCTTGCAACATTTTTCACACTTGGCCCCTCTGCCAGGGGATATTTCCTCCCCACACCCTGCCAGCTAGACCTGATGGCTCTCTTCCTCAGAGCCATTAATACCTTTATCCAAATCCATTTACGGCCATCACCCCCCCCCCACTTGGCCAGGTATTGTCCTAATCTCTGGGGACCCTGGAAACTTCCAGCACATGCTTACCTGAGCCTTGTCACATAGCCCCCTTCCCAAAACCCCATAAAAACTGTGGCTTCACACAGCCACTCTGAGTGTCTTCCAACCCGGGACCTCCCACGCTGGTTCGTGCTCCTTCCTCTGACCCACCACTCCTAGGACAGGTAACTATCAAGCCTTCCACTCTTCCTCCTCCTTCTCTATATGACTGCTTGTATGTGTGTGTTAGCTATTTGTGTGTACTTTTGTTATTTTCCTTTCAATAAAAGCTTATATTAACATTTTACCATTTAAATCTGTGTTTGCCTTGAGTTCCTACAGGTGGAATAACCCTCGTATACAAAGGTAACGATCCGATAACGCTAAGTTACCCCCCTCTCGCAGCATTTGAGCTAATATTCCCCACAAGCTCAAAGATACGTGTTTTAGGACACGTGTCCAGCAATTTGGGTAACAGGTGCAAGCACCAGTATGCTTGAAATAATAAAATAGTTTTATTTAGAAGAGAAAGAACTTTGTATTGAAATGGAGAGACCAAATTATCTACCTGTTCTGTTGTCTTTGTTCAGTCTTTTCTGTTGGCCAGAGATGAAGGGTGCTCCAAGGAACAGGACATCTCCAGTGAACCAATCAGAACATCGGAAGAGACAACTTGAAAAATATCAGGAAGTTCCTAATCTAACTACGCTAAGTGCACATCTCTTCTGATGCCCCCTGCAGGATATTCTTCATATCCTTTTGAATCATGCACATCAGAGGCCTATTATGCACGGCCGCTGAAACAGCGGCATGGAGAATGCAGAGGAGGTAGAAGCGAAGCAAACTGCTTACGCATGGGACAGAACGCAACGGCAGCAAAACCCAGAGTATCCAATTATGCACACGGCTACTCCGGAGCCACTTCTGGTTGCGCCCTGGTCCCGGGAAGCTCCACTTTCTTCCGTATCTCGCTAATGCGGCTTTTTGGGCGGCATACGTTGACTCTGTCCCCGGTTGCCGCCTGCAGCGTGCATAATTGGTGATTTTAGCTGCCACCATTCCACTCCGAATGCGGAACTTCCACTCTGTGCATAATGGGCCACAGTCTTGCATATTCCAATACTACAACTCTGAATTTCCAGTGTTTTTCTTTAATTTACATTGTGGCTTTCAGGTTGGAATAGCTTTTGATTCTGCTTTGATGAGCCATAAGTCACACACACTGTTACATCTGTCTCTTGACATTCACTGTGAAAGAGTCTGGCAGGAACCTAAAAATGGGATTCAAATAGTTCTCATTCAACAAGTGCCTTGAAATCTGCTTCTGCTAGGGTTGCCAGATTTCCTGTTATGGTGGAAGAGCTCTTGCTGCCAATCCCTGCTTCCCACCTTCACTCCATTGGCTGACAAGAGAAAAATTAATTCAATCAGTATGAAGTCACTTCCGGGTCCCATAGCATTTCCAGCAATTCCTAGAGTGGCATGATATCACTTCCACGTTTTCCTCAGAAGTCACATCATGCCATTATTGCAACAGTGACCCTCTCCATGTCCCTATAACCCCTAACTATTGGCTGGCAACCATAACTTCCACTGTATCAAAGATAGCCATCTGACAGAAATGCTGATTCTGTGAACTTGTGAGATTGTGAGTGGGTGGGCAGAAGGGATTGTGTTGGTGCTTGGCTCTTGTGGTCCTTTCTTGCATACACAGGTAAATGCTGATAGCCACTTTGGGATCAGGAGGCGAATTCTGGCGGGGTGGGGCATCATCTGGGCATGGAATTGGGGTCACTGTAGTTGATCAGGCAGTTGTGCATTTTCTGCATTCTGCAGGGGGCTGGACTGGATGACCCCAGATGTCCCTTCCAACCGCTAATGACTGCCCTTCTTCTTCTTCTTCTTCTTCTTCTTCTTCTTCTCCTCCTCCTCCTCCTCCTCCTCCTCCTCCTCCTCCATGCAAAGCCTGCCTGATTCATATGGCCTTACATACAGAGTGCCCTTTAGCATTCCCATAACTAGAGACTGACCCATAACACATATCCTGTTTAGAGATATCTGCAGGGCTGCCGGTGTGGAATGTTTCTATTTCACATGTGAATTCCTTGCTGTTGGATAGTGGTGCCAACTTTATTATTGGTTCCAGAAATACAAAGGCAGGCTGAGCTGAGAGCATGCAATGTGTGTGTGTAGGGGGGGGGGATGATTGGTAAGCAAGATGCCAGACGTCTGCCAATGTACTCTCAAGGGGTTAAATAGTTGCATTTCCCTTACTGCTCACTTATAATGAAATTCTAAGCTGAGTTACACACTCCGAAGACTGCCACCATCTATAGCAGGGGTAGTCAAACTGCGGCCCTCCAGATGTCCATGCTGGCAGGGGCTCATGGGAATTGTAGTCCATGGACATCTGGAGGGCCACAGTTTGACTACCCCTGATCTATAGACTTCAAAGGGTGAGACTGCGCTCTGAGGTACACGTGTGTAGGTGGGTAGGATTCCCCCCTGACTCTCCCCACTGCTATTTTACAATGCCTTGTGGTTGTGTCAGTAGACCTGCTGAGGACCAAGCTTGAGGTATGAGGCAGAACCATTAGCCTGCAATGTAACTGACCAATGTGTGGCAGGATCCCACCTGCTGGATCCAGTCAGTTTAAAGTGAAACTGACTAATAGCACACACTGGCGGGAAGATCTGTTGTATGACTTGTGTATATAAGAAGAAGAGTTGGTTCTTATATGCCGCTTTTCTGTACCCAGAGTCTCAAAGTGGCTTCCAATCGTTTTCCCTTTCCTCTCCCCACAACAGACACCCTGTGAGGGAGGTGAGGCAGAGAGAGACCTGATATTACTGAAGAAGACGAGTTGGTTCCTATATGCTGCTTTTCTCTACCCGAAGGAGTCTCAAAGCGGCTTACATTTGCCTTCCCTTTCCTCTCCCCACAACAGACACCCTGTGAGGGAGGGGAGGCTGAGAAAGCCCTGATATTACTGAAGAAGAGTTGGTTCTTATATGCTGCTTTTCTATACCCGAGGGAGGCTCAAAGCGTTTTATATTTGCCATCCCTTTCATCTCTCCACAACAGACACCCTGTGAGGTAGGCTGAGAGAGCCCTGATATTACTACTTGGTCAGAACAGCTTTATCAGTGGCGTGGGGAGCCCAAGGTCACCAAGCTGGCTGCATGTGGGGAATGCAGAATTGAATCCATCGCACAAGAAGTCCGCACTCCTAACCACTACACCACACTGGCTCTCGGGTTTGGGTTGGTTGTGGGTTTCTCTGTTCAGTTTTGGCTTAGAATGGGGTCACAATAAAGAGCTGAAATGAACTCCCAGTATCCTGGTCTATGAATCCATGGATCTAATATTTGTGCCACTAACATCTTTAGGTGGTGATGGTTGTTTGGTTTTTCCCCGAGCCCTGCACTCACTGGTACCGTTTTCTTCCTTTCTAAGTCCATTTTGTTTTCCTGAGGATAATAATGTTGTATAGTTCTGATGCTCAAGTATTGGAGGAGGCTTGGAGAGACCCAGTTCCAAATCTCTGCTCATTATGAGAAGAAGAGTTGTTTTTATACCTATCTTTTCACTACCCGAAGGAGTCTCAGACTGCTCTGACAGGACTGTGACCAGCCCATGGTCATACTGCTGGCTGCATGAGGAGGAGCAAGGAATCCAACCGGGCTTGTCAGATTACAGGCTGCCATTCTTAATCACAACACCAAGCCAGCTGTCAGTGGAAAACTCCCAGACAGTAATTCTCTCTCTCCAAGTCAATCAAACCTACTTCAAAGGGTTGGCGTTTGGAGCAGAAACTGATAACTGTGCACACTGCCCTGAGTTATTTGGAGAAGGGACGGTTTTTTTTAAAATGCACTGAATAAATAGCAGCCATTTAGACTGGGCTTCATGATGACATCCCTGAGGTCAAACTGAGTTACAGCGTGTCTGAAATACCAACCATAGTGGAATTCATAAACATCAGGAGGAGGGCACTGGGCACTTTGGCCCGCACTGAAAAACCCCTTTCATGCTGCAAGAAAAAAGTTTGCAAATGAACTTGCTGTGCCTCCTCATACAAAGGCTGCTGCAAAAACCTGAAACAGGTCAGAAGTGAATAAGGGTACGAAAAACACTGGGAAACTGGCAGCCCACAGATGTAATGGTGGTCACTAAAACAAGGGGTTTTAAAAAGAGGTCAGCCAGATTCATGGAGGAAAGAATCGGCAATGGCTTCTAGCCCTAGTGCCTAAGGGGAGCAGTCATATTCAGAGGCAGTAAAACTCTGAATATGTATTTAATATGTACCGTACCTCCGTGCCCAGAGAGGACTCAAAGCTTACTCTGTTCTCCTCTCCTCCCTTTTATTCTCACAACAATCTTGGGGGGTAGCTTAGAAGAAGAAGAAGAAGAAGAAGAAGAAGAAGAAGAAGAAGAAGAAGAAGAAGAAGAAGAAGAAGAAGAAGAAGAAGAAGAAGAAGAAGAAGAAGAAGAAGAAGAGTTGGTTCTTATATGCCGCTTTTCCCTACCCTAAGGAGGCTCAAAGCAGCTTACAATTGCCTTCCCTTTCCACTCCCCACAACAGACACCCTGTGGGGTGGGTGAGGCTGAGAGAGCCCTGATATCACTGCCTGGTCAGAACAGTTTTATCAGTGCTGTGGCGAGCCCAAGGTCACCCAGCTGGCTGCATGTGGGGGAGTGCAGAATCAAACCCGGCATGCCAGATTAGAAGTCCGCACTCCTAACCACTACACCAAACTGGCTTAAACAGATGTGTATGACTGGCCTAAAGTCATCCAGCAAACTTAGGTGGGAGAGTGGGGATTCAAACCTGGATCTCCCAGATGCCAATCCAAAACTCAAATCACTACACTATGCTGGTTCTCTGTACCAGTGCTAGGAAGCATAGGAAGGCCTTGGCCTCTCCACCTCATTTGTCGACCCTCCAGAACAACTTGGTGAAACAGGATGCTGGGCAAGACATTCTGTCTAACTAAAGCCCAAAGATTAGCCATGTTGATCTGGTATAGCAAAGTAAAACAGAAATCCAGCGGCAGCTTTAAGACTAAGTTTATTCCAGTGTAACCATTCGTGACTCAGACGGCTCTCCTTCGGAAACAATCAAGATACCTTATGCTTGGATAAATTTGGTTATTCTGAGAGGCACCACTTGATTTCTCTTTTATTTTGCTCTTAAATCAAGCTGCTCTCCTTGAACGCGGAAGCAAGCTATTCCTACTCCAGCAGAATAAGTCAGACAAACCTGAGAACAAAGAGCGCGTTCGCTAGGGCGATTCGGGCTAGCGGAGGCTGCTTCTGTGGGCTTCTCCCACACTCTCCCGCTCCCCTGAAGAGCCCTCTAGAACTGCAAAGAAGAATTAGGGTGTCAAATGTGCTTGCCTGATGCTGGTAATTTGCTGTATATGGATATTGACAAGGAGATGTCAGTTGGGGGAACTCATGTATTTCAAAGCACATCTATCTCAGATTCACATCAGAGCGCATTGTCACAGCCTTCCATCCGTGGGAGTGGAACTTCTAATGAGGACCAAGGAAGAGGAATCAACTGAGTGAAATTGCCATCAGCTGTCACTTCATCTGAGGATAACCTATACAGTAGCCAAGTCCCACCTGGCTACCCACAAGAGATGGTGAGGAAGATCCAGATTGGGAAACTCCTGAAAATTCAGGGATGGAGCCTGGGGAGGGCAGGGTCCTCAATGGGGTACCATGCCATAGACTGGAGTTTACCTTCCATTGCCTGCCTCCGTGTTGTGACTCTGAACTTCATTACTGGTTGCCCATCCAAGTGCTTACCGGGCCTATTCTGCACACAATAGATAATGCACTTTCAATGCACTTTAGAAGTAGATTTTCCTGTTCTGCACAGGAAAATCCAGCTGCCAAAGCACGTTGAAAGTGCATTATCCTGTGTGTGCAGAATGGGCCTAGGGCAATCTATTACTAAAATCTGTCTCTATTCCCAAGGACTGGAAGGCAAGTAATATAACTTCTACCTTTAAAAAGGGTTGCAGAGGAGATCTGTGATATCAGAGGCAGTCAGTCTAACATCGATACTGGGTAAGTTGGCGAAAATAAAGATAGAACTTGTAAGCACATAGATGAACAAAATGATATGGTGGAAGAATGAGCATGGATTCAGTAAGGGAAGAACTAACCGCTAGTATCGTAATCATCATATCTACTGAATGTGATATCTTTCTTCTAGGAACTTTAGACCAAACTCTTACACTTTCGAAAGACTCCCAAGGTCCTTTCTTAAGCTCAGTCCTCCCTGCACAAAGAGCGCTTATGGGTTTCCTCCAGATACATAAAGCTTGTTGTTTATTGTTAATATTCCCCCCTCCCCAAAAAAAGATTAATTAGTCACTGCAACAAAATTACCTTTTGCAATTAAGGCCATAATTTGCTCGGAATGATGGAAGTGCTAGCAGAAAATTCATCATTAAGCCGCTTAGAGCTTCAAACTAAGATCCAACTGATTAAAACAACAATCAAAAGTTAATGCCGAATGACTCACATTTGTCCTTTGGCACCGGGGATGACGAGGATGGGTCATTCGCTCCATTGCTAATGGTGCTGGTTGCCTGGTAGGCAGCCACTGAAAGCAGACTTTTCGATTCAGAGACTGAAAGGGCAACAGGCAAAAAACCGGGATTAGTCAACCTGTCACACCTCCAAAGGCCGTTAAATATGGTACCTTAAAAGTTGCTTCTTTTTTGTGGAAATGCCAACGGAACCGGCGCTCGCAAATATAATTGTTTAGTTATCCATCAAATTACTCCTGACTCCATGTGTGTAAATTTCAGAGCGCAGCCCTGCTGACAGATCCGGACCTTTTGCAGCTGAGCAAGCCAATGATTTGCACCCCGCCGGGAATTATGGGGTTGGAAGGAGTTCATTGGAGTGACCCTGACAGGTCAATTCTCTGCCAGTGCCAACGACTCATCTTCATCATCTTCCTCCCAACTTCAGATCTACTAACAATCCATTCCGGTAATGAAGGCATTTTTCACCCTGTCAGTAGTCGCGAGGAGAGGGGGAAAAAAAATGATTGACAGAGTTATCTGGATTGTAGTAATTAAATCAGGGCAGACAAATCCCAACCCTCATTATATCTCAGACATGTCTGCACCAGGAAAAACAGAGCTGAAAAAATGATGGGCTGCTTTGTGCAGTTTAAAAGCACTATAAACACATGCGCGCGCGCACACACACATCCAACACTTATTAAATGTTGATTATCCTGTATGAATGCCGACAATCCCTGTGGAATTTTGTGAATTCCCTAGAGAACTATCCTTAGCGGACATGGGCCGGTATAAGCCCATAGACTTCAACAGTCCTGGAAGGGGGTAACTCTGCTCAGGATTGCCAATATTGTAATATTTCCCTTGTACACACTTTTTAGACATAACACAAATGAATGCTGATGTTCCCATTTAGAGGACTGTCAGCTTTCACTGGTGCGGCTCAGACAGAAGCATAGTAGCCAAGGATCAATCCACATGTTCAAGATGTTGTAGTCCCACTGGCCAGACAGCACCTGGAGTCCTGTGTGCAGTTCTGGAGGCCTCACTTCAAAAAGGGGATGGACAAAATTGAGAGGATGATCCGGGGCTTGAGAGCTCAGAGGAAAGCGAGGAGAATGATCTGGGCCCTGGGGACCAAGCCCTGTGAGGAAAGGCTGAAGGACTTGGGAATGTTCAGCCTGGAGAACATGAGGTTGAGAGGGGACATGATAGCCCTCTTTAAGTAGCTGGAAGGTGTCACTTGGAGGAGGGCAGGGAGCAGTTCCTGCTGGCAGCAGAGGAAAGGACACGCAGTCATGGGTTTAACTGTGTGTAGAATTGTACAGCCTAGATATCGGGGGGGGGGGTGAAATTCACAGTCAGAGTAATTCAGCAGTGGAATCAACCACTTAAAGAGGTGGTAAATCTCCCCCTTACTGGCAGTCTTCAAAGAGGTGCTGGATAGATACTGATCATGGAAGCTTTAGGTCAGCGGTTTCCCACCCCTGGTCCGGGGACCGGGACCGGTCCATGGATCAATCGGTACCAGGCTGCAGCTCCTCCTCGTCCTCCTCCCCGGCTGCTGCCTTAGGGGCTGCCCTGCCACTCTGCCACCGGCTCACCTTTGGTGCTCTCCAGTGGCCACCATGGCTGGGGCTCCCCCTCAGCATGTCACTGCACAGCTGCTGGGGCGCCGTTGGGAAAGCAAGTGGAGCAGGGGCTCAGATGGCAGCAGCAATGTCCCTTGGCAAAAGACTACTCCCCCCCCCGGGCTTCAGTAAAATTGTCAAGCATTGACCGGTTCCCAGTGATAAAAAGGTTGGGGACCACTGCTTTAGGTTGATCCTGCATTGGAATAGATGGCTTGTATGGCCCCTTCCAACCCTATGATTGTATGATCCCATCTAGTCAAGCATTCTATCTCCCTCGGCATCCACCCAGCAAGTCTTCAGATAGAGGCCCTGAAAGGCATGCAAGCAGAGGAAGAAGAAGAAGCAGCTTACAGTCGTCTTCCCTTTCCTGTTTGGTGTAGTGGTTAGGAGTGCGGACTTCTAATCTGGTGAGCCAGGTTCGATTCTGTGTTCACCCACATGCAACCAACTTGGGTTCACCACGGCCCTGATAAAACTGTTCTGACCGAGCAGTGATATCAGGGCTCTCTCAGCCTTACCTCCCTCACAGGGTGTCTGTTGTGGGGAGAGGAAGGGAAGGCAACTGTAAGCCGCTTTGAGCCTCCTTCGGGTAGAGAAAAGTGGAATATAAGAACCAACTCTTCTTCTTCTCTTCTCCTCTCCCCACAACAGACACCCTGTGGGGTGGGTGAGGCTGAGAGAGCCCTGATATTACTGCTTGGTCAGAACAGTTTTTATCAGTGCTGTGGCGAGCCCAAGGTCACCCAGCTGGCTGCATGTGGGGGAGGAGTGGGGAATAAAACCCAGCTCGCCAGATTAGAAGTCCGCACTCCTAACCACCACACCAAACTGGCACCGGAGCCAAGGCCCCCCCTAGTCGTTGTCCCCTCCCAGCAGACGTCATTTAGAGATACACTGCTTCTGAACACCCAGGTTCTATTTAGCCGTTTATGAGCCTGTCTTAGATGCATATATTTTAAATTTGTCTCAAGAGGGTCAAGCTACAAAAAACACAAGAATAAAATATTTATTATATAGCATGCACATATAAAATTAAAAACATTAGGGGGTTGAATGTCAGACTGTATAATCTGCAAACATGCCTGGTAGATTAATATGTCCTCTGAACCACTTAAAACCAGACACATTTTGGCTTCTATAGCTTTCCTCAGTGGATACAAATACATTAAATATACATAACACACATTCAGAGAGTATTGTATATTTTTCACAACCAAGTGTGGTTTTCTGAACTGTAAGGAGAAGGAAAGAAACCAAATTATTACAGTTGAAATTGACCATATTGTGCTAAAGTTTTATTGAATATGTAACTTTTTATAGGAATTAGGATTTTATTGGAATTTAGAATTATTTTAGCTCCTAGGCTGTGTGGTTAGGCCAAGAATTCTTTTTTACATATAAGGCTATGAGCTCTTCCTCATGACGTCTGTACTCACCCACAATTTCAGTCTAAAAATATATCATCTAATTATTCTTAGGATGCTAACATCAAAATCTGGTCACCTTAGGATGCAAGAAGAAACCTGATATGGAATTTCCAGTAGCTCTGGATGTGTGTAACATCAACCAGAAGATAGCTCAGTTGGCAAGCCTTGGTTAGGCACTTATTTGTTTAAAGGTAAAGGTATCCCCTGTGCAAGCACTAGGTCATGTCTGACCCTTGGGGTGACGCCCTCTAGCGTTTTCATGGCAGACTCAATACGGGGTGGTTTGCCAGTGCCTTCCCCAGACATTACGGTTTACCCCCCAATAAACAAAGCTCAAGGATGGTTTACATTTTTCACCCCTCCCTTGAATTCTTCAACTGTGCAAGGTAGGTCAGGCTGAGAAAGACTGGCCCAAGGACATCTAGCCAAGTTTCATGGCAGAGTGAGAATTTGAACCTGCACCTCCCAGATCCTAAGAGAGCCAGCTTGGTATAGTGGTTGGGAGCGTGGACTTCTAATTTGGTGATCCAGGTTTGATTCCGTGCTCCCCCACATGCAACCAGCTGGGTGACCTTGGGCTCACCACAGCACTGGTAAAGCTGTTCTGACCAAGCAGTGATATCAGGGCTCTCTCAGCCTCACCTCCCTCACAGGGTGTCTGTTTTGGGGAGAGGAAAGGGAAGGTGAATGTAAGCTATTTTGAGACTCCTTCGGGTAGAGAAAAATGGCATAGAAGAACCATAGAAGAACTCTTCTTCTTCTTCTTCTTCTTCTTCTTCTTCTTCTTCTTCTTCTTCTTCTTCTTCTTCTTCTTCTTCTTCTTCTTTTTCTTCTTCTTCTTCTTCTTCTTCTTCTAATCTGAGTAACCCAGCCTTTCTCAACTGCTTCACCCTTGAGAAACCCCTGAAATATTTTTTAGGCTTTGAGAACCCCCAGAAGTGGTGCGATCCTCTAAAATATGGTTGGGAAGCATAGCTGTGTACACACCCGCTTGGGGGCCCTCCCCTTCCCACTCCCTCTAGGCCCATCATTGGCCATTTTGGGAGGGGGTGGCTAGGTCAACATGACCATATATGGTCATATCACCCAATAAATGTTTAACAAATTTCTAAAATATATTAAAAATTAACTCCCACCCATTCCGGAAGCCGTTCCAAGGCTGTTAAGAAACCCCTGGTTGACAAAGCCTTCTATAACCACTACCCAGGGCTGGCTTTCTTCCTTAGTTATGCAGAGGCACATCACTGTTTTTCTGGGGGAGCAGGTCTCAGTGGCAGAATATCTACTTTTCCTGCAGAAGGTCCCAGGTTCAATGTCAGATGGCTCTCCAGCCTCTGTTTTAAAATTTCCAAAGATGGAGAACCCACCACCTCCCGAGGAAGCCTGTTCCACTGAGGAACCACTCTAACTGTCAGGAACGTCTTCTGGATATTTAGACGGAATTTCTTTTGAATTAATTTCATCCCATTGGTTCTGGCTCGTCCCTCTGGGGCAAGAGAGAACAACTCTGCTCCATCCTCTGTAAGGCAGCCCTGAAGGCTATGAGATCCCCTCTCAGCCATCTCCTCTCCAGGCTAAACTTACCTAGCTCCCCCAACCTTTCCTCATACATCTTGGCCTCCAAACCCCTCACCATCTTTGTTGCCCTCCTCTGGACATGCTCCAGTTTGTCTACATCCCTCTTCAACTGGGGTTCCCAAAACTGAACACAATACTCCAAGTGAGGCCAAACCAGAGCAGAGAAAGTGGATGCTTTGGAGGGTAGACTATGGCAGGGATTCCCAGCTAGGGTTCTGGGGAACCTGGGGTTGTACAAAAGCTCCCCAGAGGTGATACAGCCTTTCCCAGAAGTTCAGACGGCCGCTGACTTTGATAGACATCACTGGAGTCCACTTCCCCTGTTGCTTTACGGCCAAGTCTCTTGCTTCACAAGGGAAATGGTAAATGATCGATCAATTGATTGGCTGGCTCCCACATCTTACTTCCATGCCCACTTCTTCGAAGGGGCATGTCAGTCACCGCTTCCAGGGTTCTGTGAAACCCATAATACATTGCAGGGGTTCCTCCATGGTCAAAAGTTTGGAAAAGGCTGCCCTATGGCATTGTACTCTGCTGAGGTCCCTGTCCTCCCTGGTCTCCACCTCCAAATCTCCAGGAGCCAACTGGAAGCTCCCTATTTGGGTGGCTGCTTTACTTAATAAATGCATTGTCGTGGTGTTTTGTTTGGCTGCAGTTTTGTTTTCCTTATTCGGCTCCCGAGAAGAGAAGCTGTCGCTCAGACCCAGTGGGTGGCAGTGACTGAGAGGGAGTTGATTCATTGCTGCAGTGGGGTTGGCCGCGACGGATTGTTAAATGCTTCGTTATGAATCAGCCGCGCACAGGATGTAGGCCGTCATCTCGGCAAGCCGGAGGACTCGTCGGGTCTCCCGCTGCCGCTTACAAATCTCAGAAGCATTTTTCCCCCATCCTTGATGATGCGTCTGTTTGTCACTACAAAGAAAGTCTGCTTCTTTGCTCAGTTGCCCTATCAAAGAATTCAGCAACTAGCAGAGATGTGTTTTCCAGGATAATGGAATCCCCCAACAGTTCTGCTTTGCATTGCACGTGGGTGACTCACATTGATCCCAGGTAGACGTGACAGCCAATCTGCAGACGAGGGCTGATTCTGCACTTACTTTGGTTATTCCATAGTCAATCCTGTTGAATTCAGATCGATTTGAACTCGGGTCTTCCTCTTCCCCCCCCCCCGAAACAGAAAAGTGTTCTGCACATGGTTAGGGTAGTTCAGAACAGGGGGGGGGAGCCAAGCACAGCCTCTTTCTTTCTTTTCTTGAAGGGGGGGGGAGGAACCAAGCAGAGTGGGAGCCTCTTTCTTTTCTTGTAGGGGGGGGGAGACGATCAAAGAAGGCAGAGGAGGGAGAAAAAAATCCAAGACCGACAGAAGTTAAGAGAAATTAGGGGCTTCTCCTTTAAGACAAGCTTGTCACATGGGCAGCTGTGGCCAGTCAGGGAATCTCTACCACAGAGCAGAGCCCAGATTCAAAACAGTCTGTTTTCTCAATCCGATTCTTAACATATTGAGGGTTAAAAGCACTCTAAGATATCCCATGATAAAGGTAGGGTCACTCTGGATCAATCATGCTTGTTGCAGAAGGAAAATTTAAATCACCCAAAATCAAAGTGGAAATCGCATTCTGTGTAGACGGCAGGGACTGAATCAACCTGGGATTGGAATAAAAGCTCCATGCAGGCTACACCTAGGCTTCCCAACCATCAGGTGAGGCCTGGAGTTCTCCTAGAATTACACCTGATTTGCAGAGATCAGTTCTAAGGTTGTCAGGCCAGGCAACGTGCAGGAGGTTTGGGGGCAGGGACATTGGTGGGTTGTGAAGTCACATGTGTCATTATTTCACTTCCAGTGAAAACCTGGAAGTGACATAGGGCAACTCTGGGATTGTCAGAAACTTTATAGCAAAACCATAGAGTTCCTGGCAATACCTAGAGATGCTCTCCATTAGCAATGGGCACAAACCACCTATTTGCAGTTTGGTTTGTGGTTCGTGATTGAACCGCGAGCCCATATGAACTGAGAGGTTTGTGCATCGATCTGGTTCATATCAGTTCATGAGCCATTTAACATTTAAACCCTGCTTTCTGCTCCCCATGGCTGTTCACAGAGATCAGTAAGCAGTGGCATCAATGGCTCCCATTTTTGTTATCCTTTCCAGTGCTGTAATGTCTGTTTTGAAGTGTGGCAACCAGAACTGTACACATGATTTCAAATGAGTCTGCATGAAGCTGCCTTATACTCAATCAGACCACTGGTGCATCAAAGTCAGTATTATCTCTACTGGGAGTGCCTCTCCAAGGTCCCAGCAGAGGTCTTTCACATCATCAGCTGCTTGGATCTTTCAACTGGAGATGTCAGGGATTGAACCTGGGACCTTCTGCATGTGAAGCAGGTGCTCTGCCACTGAGCCATGAAATGTATGTTTAAGGTACGATCATGTTTCCTAGCACAGAGCATCTATTCTAAGGTTACTAACTTAAAGAGTCAGTCTACTTCCCCAGGAATCTAATTTTAATCACTTGGAATGATTTGCCAGTTGAGTGGAAGGGGTTGCAACTGGAAAACAAAAAGGAAGGGGAAAGAGCCCAGATTTGATGGGAAGAAGCAGACTGTCTGGGAAACAAAATATGAAGAGTTGGTTTTTATACCCTGCTTTTCACTACCCAAAGCAGTCTCAAAGTAGCTTACAATCACCTTCCCTTCCTCACCCCACAACAGACACCCTGTGGGGTGGGTGAGGCTGAGAGAGCCCTGATATTACTGAAGAAGAAGAAGAGTTGGTTCTTATATGCCGTAGGTGAGGTGGGGAGAGCTCTGAGAGAACAGTTCTGAGACTATAGCTCTAGAAGGACTGTGACTAGCTCAAAGTCAACAAGGAAGGAAGGAAGGAAGGAAGGAAGGAAGGAAGGAAGGAAGGAAGGAAGGAAGGAAGGAAGGAAGGAAGGAAGGAAGGAAAGAAGCCAGCCGACCAACCAACCAATGAACCAACAAATGAAATTTAAAAACTGTCTCTTATGTTAAGGTCATAGCTTTTTGACCCCACTGATAGCCTGACACTAAGTTAGGATTCTTGGACCCTGCCTTTTATCCCTCCCAAGTGCAGTAGCTCAAAGCAAACTCTAATTAACATGCATTGCTTTACTTGCTGATTCTGGACCATTTTGTAGGACCACAGTTGTGAATGTTCAATTTTTTTTTTGAGGGGGGGAGGGGAAGCAGGTGGGGATAAACAAATGCCTTCATCCTGATTGCTGAAGGGACTGGCTTATAAAACTTGCAAATTGAATGAAGAGAATTACTCTGGCTAGACACACACGTCATTAAGAATTATGGGCACAGGAGCTTCACCAACACTGAATGCTCCAACAAGAGATTTTTCAAGCTTAAAGGAGACAAATTGAAAAGCTTTCGAAATCAACTAAATGGCTTTACTTGGCAATCCCGTGTGCAAAGGGAGCTTAATATGGACACAGTAAAAGGTATATAATTGAAACTGACTTTCTAAAAGCATTTCGGTTTTGTGGCTTGCTCGTGTTTCCAAGAAAACACTTAATAATATAAAGAAGAAAAAAATGAAGAGCACTCCGCTGGCATTTCATTTTGACCAAGAGCTCACCTTCTTAGAAAGGGTGAACCTCAAAGATGACTGTCTAAATTTTGCCTGAGCAATCCAGCAAAATCACCGCCATGTCGGAAAGGAGGTGTGCACAAGGTGAACTGTAACCAGTCGGGTGTCTCTTTTGGGCTGCCTGGGAGGGATTGAGAGCCAGTTTGGTACAGTGGCTAAGAGTGGAGGCCTCTAATCTGGAGATTCCCCACATCTCTTCTTCTACATGCAGTCAGATGGGTGACCTTGGGCCAGTCCCAGTTCTCTCAGGGCTCTCTGAGCTACCTCACAGGGTGTCTGTTGTGGGGAGAGGCAGAGTAGGATATTGTAAGCTGCTTTGAGGCTCCTTTGGTCAGTGAAAAGAGGGGCACAAATAAGCAGCTCTTTTTCTTCTCTACTAGTCACCAAGGCTCTAACCACACACTACAAAGTTCTTAGATGGTGTCCCATCCCTATGTATGTTTCCTATCAGATGTACCTTGCAAGCAGGCATACCATTTGCCCACCCTCCCGCCCTAGCAAAGGGGGAGGGTGGGAGGGTGGATGTTCTCCAGTGGCACCCGGGGAAAAGGGGACGGACTAGCGTACCTGATGCCTTTTATAGCCTGCACCTCACCTTCCTCCCCAGTGATATGTGGCAATGAGCCACACTGCCCCTGCACACCACCCGGTACACACAGCCAGGTGTGTCCTCGTTGTGCCCCAGCTCCCCAGCCCCATCAACCAGTGGCCTTGGTAAATCAGAGCCTCAGTTGTGGGGAGAGTAAGGGAAGGCGATTGTAAGCCGCTTTGAGACTCCTTCTGGTAGAGAAAAGTGACATATAAGAACCAACTCTTCTTCTTCATCAGTAATATCAGGGCTCTCTCAGCCTCACCCCCCACAGGGTGTCTGTTGTGGGGAGAGGAAAGGGAAGGCGAACGTAAGCTGCTTTGAGACTCCTTCGGGTAGAGAAAAGTGACATATAAGAACCAACTTTTCTTCTTCAGTATTATCAGGGCTCTCTCAGCCTCACCTCCCTCACAGGGTGTCTGTTGTGGGGAGAGGAAAGGGAAGGCGAATTTAAGCCGCTTTGAGACTCCTTCGGGTAGAGAAAAGCAGCATGTAAGAACCAACTCTTCTTCTTCATTATCAGGTGTGTGGAACAGAAAATATTTCTCCCCAACGTTTCATTAAAATTTTAAAGACATTTTCTGTATATTACTATAATCCTTACTTCAAACATTTTAAATTTCAAATTTCATAACTGATGTATTTTACAACTGTATTATTAATTTAATCATTACTACATATTCCATGCTACATATTTCATCTTTTCCACATACCAGCCACAGCTTTTAACATATTCAAGTTTAAAAGAAAATCTATTACAAATCTCACAATGAAAAATAGAGAATTTTGATAGGTACCTTCGTATTTTGGATTTTTTTCTAACTTACTTTGGCATGGAAATGCCTAAATAATTTTTTTAAATTTCAGTTACAATATTCAATGTAGTGGTTAAGAGCACTAATCTGGGGAATCAGGTTTGATTCCTTACTCCTCCTCCAAATGCAGTCTGCTGGGTGACCTTGGGCCAGTCACAGTTCTGTCAGAGCTCTCTCAGTCCCACCTGTCCCACAGAGTGTCTCTTGTAGGAAAAGGAAGAGAAGGAGATTGTAACCTGCTTTGAGACACATGAAGCCTGCTGGGTGGCCTTGGATCAGCACAACTCTCTCAGACCTCTCTCAGCCTCATCTCCCTCACAGAGTGTTTGTTGTGAAGAGAGGATGGGAAGAAGAAGAAGAAGAGTTGGTTCTTATATGCCGCTTTTGTCTACCCAAAGGAGGCTCAGAGTGGCTTACAGTTGCCTTCCCTTTCCTCTCCACACAACAGACACCCTGTGAGGTGGGTGAGGCTGAGAGAGCCCTGATATCACTGCTTGGTCAGAACAGTTTTATCAGTGCCATGGCGAGCCCAGGGTCACCCAACTGGCTGCATATGGGGGAGTGCAGAATCGAACCCGGCTCACCAGATTAGAAGTCCTCACCCCTAACCACTACTCCAACCTGGAAGGACAGTGTAAGCTGCTTTGAGACCCAAGAGGCTTGCTGGGTGACTTTGGGTTATCACAGTTCTCTCTCAGTCTCACTTACCTCACAGGGTGTCCGTTGCAGGGAGAGGAAGGGAAGGTGATTGGAAGCCACTTTGACACTCCATTTGATAGTGAAAAGAGAGGTTCAAAAAAAACACTTCTTCTGCGTCCTGATCCCTTTTCACAGTCCTGTATTGAACCATGGGTAGATTGACTCTTTAACTTACAGGGGAAATTCCTAGCTGCATTGGTAGTCCTGCTGAGCCATTCAGCTTGAATCCAGCCAGCAACAATGATGGTTATGGGCATGCCCATTACCCAACTTTCCTTCTGTCGGCCAGGTCTGATGCCAGCGGAACCGATCTTGCTGCTGGCATGAATAGGGCCACTCAACTGAGCTTGCTTGTGGACTGCCTCAGCATCCCACTTTCTGCCTCCCACCCCAGCCTTCACTTTCCGGTATTACAGGAGACTAAAAAAGCCATTGTCAGAAGGATGTGACCTCTACTTTCGACTCAGTCCTCTATTCCTCCTTCCTGTCAAGCATCTTCCGTCATCATCAGTCATGAAACACGCCTGCCAGCTTTGCTAAACTCCTTTTAGGGGATAAAATATACTCTGTCAAAACCGCTCAGGACAAAATGCCTTTTTGTCAAACGCCGTGATCGGCTCAATACAGAATATTAATCCTGCCAAGCATCTTAAACAATTCTGCTGACAAAACCCTATCTCTCCCTACGCCATAAACCATTTGCGTCACGGGGACGGGGCTGAGAAACCTGAGATGGAATTAAATTATAGTTCTGGACCGCAGAACATGGGTTCTCGAACACCTGCTTGTCCGGCTCACTTCCTGCTTGCCGGCTACAAGCAGAGGGCAAATAGTTTGATGGGCAGTTCAAATGGCTAATGAGCTGCTCCAGCCAGTTCACCGGATTGCTTCTTGTCCACATCTGCACAGTCATTTACACTGCACATTAAGCAGTAGCCCCATTGGCCTCCCCTCACCGTGTCCTGCCACCAATTCTTGAATGGAAACAGAAGAAACAAAAACAATCATAGAATCATAGAGCTGGGAGGGACCTCCAGGGTCATCCAGTCCAACCCCCTGCACTATGCAGGAACTCACAAGTACCTGCCCACCCACGGTGACCCCAATTTCATGCCCAAGTGATCCCACATCCACTAAAAATCTCCAGAATCCAGGCTGGCCTGGAGGAAATTCACCTGCCATTCCATGGTGGCAATCAACAATTCCCTGGGCATGCAAAGAAGGGCCACATGAGACAAGAACTGGCACATCCCTTCCTGCCCACCCACTCACAATCTGCCTAAGTTTATAAAATTAGCATTTCTGTCAGATGACTATCTAGCCTCTGCTTAAAAACTTCCCGAGAAGGAAAACCCACCACCTCCCAAAGAAGCCTGTTAACTTAAATACTGTGTAATTTTTCTTGAAGTCTTACTGTTTGATGTTTGCCTATGTCTGTCTGATCGATGTTTACAGCTGCCTATCAGTCTGGATCAGTAGCAGTTTGCATGCACGTGTGTTCTTGCAGAGCCCCACAGGAGCCACAGATTTTCCACCCTTCCTGACATCATTTAATTATCGGACCCAGCCTTTCCCAACTATTTACCATTGAGAAACTCCTGAAACATTCTTCAGGCTTCAAGAACCCCCCCAGAAGCGGTGCAATCATGAATCTTATAGTTGAGAAGCATAGCTGTTGATTACCAGAGGCCTTTCCCCTCCCTATCCCTTCCAGACCCATCATTGGACATTTTGGAGGGATGGGTGGGTCAACGTGGCTGTATATGGTTGTATCACCCGATAAAGGTTTAACAAATTTTAAAAGTATCATAAAATTATTTCGCTCCAGAGATCCTATGGACCCCCCGGAGTGCACGGACCTCTGGTTGGGAATCTCTGGTGTACAGGTTAATTCCATTCAATATAGTCCATAGAGATGTTTGGGTTTTGTGTCCAGGTGTGTCAAGGCTATTATGCACATGATGCATATGCACTGTTGTGGGGGTGTCTGTTGTGGGGAGAAGAAAGGGAAAGTCATTGTAAGCTGCTTTGAGACTCTTTCGAGTAGAGAAAAGCGGCATATAAGAACCAACTCTTCTTCTTCAGTAATATCAGGGCTCTCTCAGCCTCACCTCCCTCACAGGGTGTCTGTTGTGGGGAGAGGAAAGGGAAGGTGAATGTAAGTCGCTTTGAGACTTCATTGAGTAGAAAAAAGCAGCATATATGGTAAAGGTAAAGGTATCCCCTGTGCAAGCACCGAGTCATGTCTGACCCTTGGGGTGATGCCCTCTGCCGTTTTCTTGGCAGACTCAATACGGGGTGGTTTGCCAGTGCCTTCCCCAGTCATTACCGTTTACCCCCCAGCAAGCTGGGTACTCATTTTACCGACCTCAGAAGGATGGAAGGCTGAGTCAACCTGGAGCCGGCTGCTGGGATTGAACTCCCAACCTCATGGGCAGAGCTTCAGACAGCATGTTGGCTGCCTTACCACCCTGCACCACAAGAGACTCTTTCTATATCAGTAGCCCCCCAACTAATTTAGGTGGAGTGGGGGTCATATCTTTAGAGGTCAGATCTCCTCTCAGTTTTCAGTAGTGCTTCGGAGGTGTTTACTTGCAGAAAGAAAATGGTGCAGTGGTCTCTCAGAGGTTGCGTTTCTGGGCACCCCATACAGTATCTGATTTAACAATGCTCTTCCAAGCCTAAACCTCTGAACCAAGGAATCAAAACAAGCTTGTCATAGTGGAAATATTTCACATGCTCAACATGATTGCAAAGTGTAATCTCAGGACTTTCTCGTCAGAGCGTTTTTATTAGTTCCTCCCCTCCTAGCCAGCTGAAATAACAAGGCCAGAACCACCCTGTTAGTCCTTTCCTGTTCCTCACTCCCTAGCTAAAACAACCAAGCAAGGTACAGCATGGAAAAGAAGGGGTGGCCGTGATTCTAAGAAATGGTTATATTAGGCACCTCCTGGCTGGCAATGACATCCTCTCTGCTTTGCTGGACGGGGATGGCTTCACTTGACTACAGTCCACCCAAGTTTCTCTGTGGACATAGGAAACAGTGATCAGAAATATGGCAGAGAGAGAAGCCGATTCCGCACGGGCAGAAAAGGCTGAGAGGGCGCTCATATGGAAGCAGAGCTAATCCCCACTTCCACATGACACAGCCACTGAGCAGCCCTCCTCTCAGGCCTGCCATGAATCAGGCCCTCATTTGCCCCAGGCTAAGGGAACACAGGAGAATCTGTGTTCCCCTAGCCCACTGCGGGGGCCAGTGGGGCTTTTCCAGCAGCAGGCCCATGTAGAGAGAGAAGTGGCATCCTAAAGTGCCACTGTGTGTCCTGGGCGGGGGGGGGGGACACATTTCAGTGGGGCACCAGGTGTCCCACTAAAATGTCTCCCCACGGGGACACAGAAAGCTGCGGAGCATAAAGCTCCAAAGCACCACGCCAGCGGTGGCCTGGTGCAGCCTCCGCCATGCATAATCAGCCCGAGAGAGAGATTTCTATAACCCAGACTTTCTCAACCAGGATTTTGTGAAACCCTGGGGGTCTCTTGATGGCCTTTGAAGGGTTTCCTTGAATGGGTGGGAGTTAACTAATGTTTAATACATGTTTTCAATTTGCTAAAATATTTATCAGGTGATATGACCACTTATGGTCTTATCCACCCACCCCTCCCACAATGGCCAATGATGGGCCTGGAGGGGGGTGGGAAGAGGAGGGACGCTGGGTGGGTGTGTACACAACTATGCTTCCCAGCCATATGATGAATAAATCATAGAATAATAGAATCATAGAGTTGGAAGGGGCCATACAGGCCATCTAGTCCAACCCCCTGTTCAACGCAGGATTAGCCCTAAGCATCCAACCTTTGCTTGAAGACTTCCAGTGAGGGGGAGCTCACCACCTCCTTAGGCAGCCTATTCCACTGCTGAACTACTCTGACTGTGAAAAACTTTTTTCCTGATATCTAGCCTATATCGTTGTACTTGTAGTTTAAACCCATTACTGCGTGTCCTCTCCTCTGCAGCCAACAGAAACAGCATCCTGCCCTCCTCCAAGTGACAACCTTTCAAATACTTAAAGAGGGCTATCATGTCCCCTCTCAACCTCCTTTTCTCCAGGCTGAACATTCCCAAGTCCCTCAACCTATCTTCATGGGGCTTGGTCCCTTGGCCCCAGATCATCTTCGTCGTTCTCCTCTCTACCCTTTCAATTTTATCTACGTCCTTCTTGAAGTGAGGCCTCCAGAACTGCATACAGTACTCCAGGTGTGGTCTGACCAGTGCCGGATACAATGGGACTATGACATCTTGTGATTTTGATGTGATGCCCCTGTTGATACAGCCCAAAATGGCATATGCCTTTTCTTGGCCTATGATAGGTGTTCCCAAAGTGGGCAGTACGCCCCCCACTGGGTGTGTGTGGAAGGATCCAGGGGAGCAGTGATGAACTTTGGGGGCAGTGGGGGGAAGGGACTCTTCCTGCTGCAACTACGTTTTCCTAGCAAGAGATGTTCCACAGGTGGGTTGCTATTACCTGCCTCTGGGTAGTAGTAACCACGGACCTCCTCGGTGGTCTCCCATCCCAGTGTTGGCCAGGATCAACCCTGCTTAGCTTCCTGAACAAACTGACAGCTCCAGAAGGTAGTCTGGATGGGATCCTGTTCCTGCTGTTCCTTCCCCTCCTCAGACTCTGTCCTTCCCAAGCTCCACCCCAGATCTCCAGGGATTACTTAACCTAGGGTTGGCCACCTTTCCCCAAATGTCTCCGTCTTTGGGAGCTGTGAAACAGCCTTCTCCTGCTTGCTCCTAGTCATGCGATTTTCCACTGCTTGCCCCACCCCCTCCCAAGGAGGACACAGAATGGCTTTTCAAAATTCCTTTTACAAAGAACTTATATATTTTTCCAGACTAAAATGTGGCTGCTGCACAACCACCAAAGAAGTGTAGGTAAGATAGTGTGTTTTGAACTTGCACTAGACCTAACACCAGCAAAGAGGTGTGTGTTCAAAAGGGGGTGGGGGTACTAGGGATGCCACCTGGGAGACAGAGGGGCCACAGCCTGAAAAAAATTAGGAATCACAAGTCTATAGCAACTATTTGCATTAGGATTTTCTGATTCACAAGATCCAGCTGAGAAAAATTGCGGTAGCATAACGATGATGAAATTGAAAAGTGTGTATGCCTAATTGTGTGTGTGATGCCTATACCAATATATACCCGCTTCCTGACCGCTTATGTGAAGCCTATACATATTTGTGCTTCTGTGTGTGCACACATATGCACGTCTGTGTCAAATAATAGGAGAAATGAATGGAATTTTGCCTCTCTGTATATACATAGACCAGGGGTAGTCAAACTGCGGCCCTCCAGATGTCCATGGACCACAATTTCCAGAAGCCCCTGCCAGCGAATGCTGGCAGGGGCTTCTGGGAATTGTAGTCCATGGACATCTGGAGGGCCGCAGTTTGACTACCCCTGACATAGACTGTACATATCTTTGGATGCTGCAAAAGGGCTGATGGATTAATGCATGGATATTTGCTCCCGGGCATCCCTGTGGCATAGTTCCCATATAATACCAAAACGTGGCTTAGTAATTGGTGAATAAGGCCTTTTTCATTCTGTTCTTTAAGCCTGATTTGGAGAGGAAGCATAAACCACAGTTTAATACCCAAACTACAGTTCGATCTGCAACAAAAGTCATTGACGCTAAGCCAACATATAAATCATTGTTATGCAACTAATTTAATGGTGTTACAGTACATTGGAAACAGAACAAGTATTTCTGTCACAGAGCTTAATTTTTTCTTTCTTTTTTTTTTTTGCATGAATTAATAGAACCAGAAAGCCTGCCTCTGTCAACCAATTACATTTATCAGGTGTTACTGCACCTCTTTGATGCGACAAATTGTGAAGTTTTGGGTGTATGACTGGTTCCTTCCTATGGAAGGAGCTGATGGTCCAGGTGGCCCTTCGAGTACCATTGCCCCAATCCATTTAGGGCCTTAAGGGTAAGAACTTGCACATTCATCAGGATATTTGATTATGAATGGTTACAGGTCCAATATGTTTGCACCCCTGTCCACCTGTGTGCACATTGCCCTGTATCCCAAATATATAGGGTTATTCTAGCCTCTACTGTGTTTAGTTTGGGGTACCACCGTTTAAGAAGGATATTGATAAGTTAGAACATGCCCAGAGGAGAGCAACAAAGAGGGGTAAGGGGTCTGGGGACCAGGTTTTATGAGGAAAGGTTGAAGGAGTTGGGTATGTTTAGCCTGCAGAGGAGACAACAAAGAGATAATACGATAGCCATCTTCAAGTTTTTGTAGGGCTGTCCTATAAAGGCTGTAGTGGAATTGCTTTCTGTGGCCCCAGAAGGTTGGACCAGATGAGAACTGACAAGCTAAACATTAGGAAGGACTTCCGGACAATGGAACAGTCTTCCTTGGGAGGCAGTGGGCTCTGCTTTGGAGGTTTTTAAGCAGAGGCTAGTTGGCCAACAGATAATAATACTGATTCTATGACTCACTGAATTTAGGCATATTGCGAGAGGGAAGGGAGGAAGTGACAACTCAACTCTTGTGGTCCTTTCTTACATACCCAGGGTGAAGCCAATCTCCATTTTAGGGTAAGGAAGGAATTTTCCTCTGGGCCTGATTGGCCTAAGGATCCTGGAGGGAAAACATTGAGAAAGGCTAGGCTAGACCTGTGACATCCCTTCCAGCTCTATGATTTTGTGTATCACAACTTATCTCCAAACCTCTAGTTTTAAATTCTAACATTCAGACACACTTTAAAAAAATAAGCAGAAGAATAAACATTTTTCGCTTGGAGGACGTATGCAAGTGTTTGTTTTAGACACTCAGGCATAACCCCCAATATATGACTCTATATCACTTCATCCCAAAGGTACCCACTCCAGGTAATCTTCTGTTCCTTCTTCCATTAGCCCTTCTAAGTAACTGCTGTCCTTCACCCTTTTCCACATGTTTTATTGACTCTTGTAATCTGGTTCAGGGATTCATCTCTCATCTACCAGATCTGTAAATGAAATATTAGACTTGACCTCCGTTATTGTCTCTAAAAAGTCAACCGCAGAGTGTTCGTGCCCATATGTTCTTGTTCCTCAAACATCAGTACATGATTTTTGCAGCATCCTCCCACTCAGGGACTATGTGACTTTCCACTGGGATTTCTATAACTGCCCAGGACATCAAAGCCAATGGCAGTCAAGATCATGGGATTCTGGTACTCAGTAAGGAAGCCATGGTAACTGTTTCCCTGGGTGATTGAAGGTATGTTTGAAGGTAACAAGCCTAATTTATTACATATTTATGAAGGATGCCCCATGATATGTATTAATTTACTTTGCAGTAGCCACGCTTCCATTGGTATTTTGGTAAACTGACCAAAAAGAATTACCTATTTTTTTAAAAAAAATTAATACTATATTATTTTACAAGAGATTGGATTGGACATTGTAGAAGAGTTCAGACTCCAACATATTGAGAAAGATTTATTATCTAGAGAGGCAATTATGGAGAGCCTGGAAGGAAGGCAATCAAGTGCAGGTATCTTACCTGGCAACAATGTGAACTTGGTTTTCTTCCACTCTAATTTTTAAAAGGGCATCCCCAACATATCCTCCAAAGGAATCACTGGGTCAGAGGAGGAACAGGTATTTATCAGAGACCACAACAGAGATTGTCCTTGGTAAACAAAGGGCGCTGAAGTGACTGGTGAGGGGGTGAACCACCCAAACTGACTGCTGACATCGGTCCCCAAATTAAAAGTGTAGCAGAGGACACTAACCTCACACGTATATTGCGAAGACATCAGGGACAGAAAGAGAATTAAAAGGAAGACAACACTGTTCAGACGGAATCAGATCATTGGTCAATCAAGAGCAGTGTTTCCAGTTTAGACTGGCAGCAGTTCTCCGGGAAGTGACCTCACTGGGAAGTGACTTTATGGGCAAAAAGTACTACAGAGTGCTTCAAGCGGGGTAACTGTGTTGCTTTGCAATGATGAAGCACGATTCAAATCCAGGAGCACTTTAGTGATCAACAAGATACAGTGTGTGTATCTCCCGCTGAGAGGTGTATCTAGGGGGGCAATTGGGGTACATCCCCTAGGTGCCACATGGGGGGCAGGGGAGGGATCGACTGGTGCCCTGCCTGCTGCTGTTGGGGACTTGCTGTGTGTGGGAGGCCCGCCAGTGGCCAAGGACAGCCCCCCCCCCCATCAATGTCCACCCCTGCAGGCAGAGGATGGTGGCACTCACTCTGGGGATGGAGAGCAGCAGCACACAATGCTCATCTGTATGGTGATGATGTGCTACTGCAGGGGACCTGCTGCCCTTGGTGCCCCCTTTCTGCACCCCTGATGTCTGCCCCTGTGAGTTGGCATGCCCACTCCCCTGGCTGGGCCTTTTCAGGGTAGAGGGATAGAGCACTGGCTGGGACTCCATTCCTTCTCCCCCTCCTTGAAAAGGCCTGCTAAGGCCTGTTCAGGCCTGGGTAGTCCTTTCCGGGCTGGGCGGAGTGTTGGTGGGGACTCCATTCCTCCCTCCTCTGCCCTGGGCCTGGCAAGGCCACGGCCAGAGGTGTTCCGGGCAGCGGGAGTGCTGGTGGGGACTGGCTCACCTTCTCCCCCGCCCCAGCAGTGCCGCCAACACCTGGTGAAGCCACAGCCAGAGCTGATTGGGGTGGAGACAAGGGCTAGTGGGGGCTCCCTCCCTCCTTCCCCCACCCCCACCAGGCCTGCAGTCCCAGGCCCTCTGCCATCCTTCCCAGCTCCTGCTTACCAGGCTGGTACTTCTTCCAGATGGAAGAGGTTGGAGCTGGTTGACCTCGGGCTCATCACAGCCTTGATAGTGCTGTTCTCACAGAGTAGTCCTGTCAGAGCTCTCTCAGCCTCACCTGCCTCACAGGGTGCCTATTGTGGGGAGAGGAAGGGAAAGCAATTATAAGCCACTTTGAGACTCCTTCAGGCAGTGAAAAGAGGGATACGAAAAACCCAACTCTTCTTCTAAACCATCCTCCACCCCTGTGGAGTCTTGATACCCCAGTAAATCTAAACCCCAGCAAGTATTAATCTCTACAAGACTGGAGAATTATGGATTACCTTCGGTAGGAGATAAACTGGGGAAGGACGGTCCTTTTAGTTCTCTTGTACCATCAGTATCTTCCACTAAGGTATCCTTCTTGGCCACCTCTGGGGTCAAAAGAGAGGACAACGTATTCTGGTGGTTCTTCTTGTCAAATCAGTTTCCCAAGGTGATGCTAACAGATTGCTGTTACACAGGAAAGTACTTACCAGATGGATTGTGATTAATTAGGGATTAAATGAAGGACACATGAAAGTAAATGTAAAAGTTTATTGCTGAACAAACAGTATTTTCTTAATCTCCTAAATACTCTCATACTGCCTGCAGCTCTAGCATGCAGAAGTCCTCTGAGGTTGTGAAATGCACAGAGAAGGAACTTCAGCTTCTCCCATCTCCCCGTAATATATTTGCAACCCAGAATAGTCCTGCTCATCAGGTAGGTAGGACTGGGTGCATTTCTTGTTAAGTGCATTCCCAGGCTACATCCACACCTCTCTGGATATTGAGCTATTGTTGGTCTCGTAGCAATCATTCAGTACAAGATTGTTTGGGCTACAGAAGACAACCCAGTTATGAATGATTGCTACAGATTAGAGCAGACTTTCTTGGTCAGGGTTTTGTGAAATCTGGGGTTTCTTGATGGCCCTAGAAGAGTTTCCCAAATGGGTGGGAAATAGTTAATTTTTAATAGAATTTTAAAAATTGTTAAACATTTATCGGGTGATAAGGCCATACTTGGTCATGTCAACTCACCCGCCCCTCCCAAACTGGCCAATGATGGGTCTGGAGGGGGTGGGAAGGGGAGGAGCCCTGGGTGGACATTTCCACAGCTATGCTTCCCAAGCATATTCTGCATGATCATACCTCTTTTGGGGGTTTTCTCGAAGCTTGAAAAATGTTTCAGGGGTTTCTCTTTACTACCTGAAGGAGATTCAATGTGGCTTATAATCACCTTCCTTTCCTCTCCCTACAACGGACACCCTGTGAGGGAGGTGAGGCTGAGAGAGCCCTGATATTACTGCTCAGTCAGAATAGCTTTATCAGTGCTCTGGGGAGCCCAAGGTCACCCAGCTGGCTGCATGTGGGGGAGCGCAGAATCAAACCCAGCTCACCAGATTAGAAGTCCACATTCCTAACCACTACACCAAAGAAGAAGAAGAAGAAGAAGAAGAAGAAGAAGAAGAAGAAGAAGAAGAAGAAGAAGAGTTGGTTCTTATATGCCGCTTTTCTCTACCCGAAGGAGTCTCAAAGTGGCTTACAGTCGCCTTCCCTTTCCTCCCTGCACTACAGACACCCTGTAAGGTCCTCATCAAAGGCTCATAAATCAATTCATAGTATAAGAGGACAAGTCAGAAGCTCAACTTGGGCTGATTGAGGGAACTTGGAAGATAGAGGGAGGGGAAGGATGAAGAGCATATGGAACGGCTGAGTGCTAGGACACTTTTTCTATAATAGGGGGAGGATGGGCGGGGAAGGGAGGATGGCAATGAGGGAAGGGGTGTGCCAAAACTCTCAAAATGGTGGACGTTGCAAAAACCCAATTGAGAACATTATGGCTTCCCGCCCCAATGTGGAAAACAAATGGCGGATTGTGGCCTGGACAACAAGGGAGGGGAAAGCCCAAGTGCGGAAAACAGAAATGGTCTGGGGAGCGATCCCAATAAAAAAAAACCCAGAGTCGTGGTAAAATGACGGCTAGGTGAGTCCTCAGCATGGAAACGGCCTCGATTTACTCAGTGCTCATTAAAAATATATATATATCGAGCATTTATTTTTTCATTATGTTGCATCTGTATGAAAAACAGACTGCTCTTTTAGAAAAGAAAGACAATGGCGCCGTGATTGAAAGAGACATGGCTCGTCTTTGTCTCCCAAGTGCACCGCAAATGTTAAAAATATCAATTAAACCACATGAATCGTGATGAATGAACCTGAAACAATAGCTTGAATAACAAACATCTAGCAAAGCACCTCCAGCATTGTTCCTCACAACAGGAATCTGAACAATCAGTTTCTGGATACAATTCGAGGCTGATGTGTTCAGGGACCCCAGTATCAAGTGCTGTGGCAGTCTAATGCACGCTATCTAGTTCCTTTGGTTCCTTCCTGAAAGGATTCATGCTCACATCCTTAGAGGAATAAGCTTTCAGGGTGAAAGAGGATTTACTCCAGTTCCCTAGGTTACAGGTTAATAGAGAAAGAGTCTGTGGGTTAACGTAGACCAGGAGGTGGCTGGCTCTTGGTAACTGTAGAACATGGACATCTTCAGTTTTGCTCCAGTTTTGCCACTCCTCGCATAGACCAGCTTCACGTCTGTTTCTGTTCTTGGAGTTTTTTCCCCCCCAATTACGATTTCACTTGTATGCTGCCTTTCTCAGACTAGCCGGGTTGGGGCCATGTAGAGCAGACTGGAATTCCAAAATTACAGTCAACCATAAATGATAAATAGAATAATCCTTGACACTATTTCGCTCCCTTATATATTTGGGAAACAGCCACCTGGGAGGAGACTGTCCAGGGCCCTGTCCGTGCAGGTCCACCCTGATTGGCCCTCCCACTCCAGCTCCCGCCCTCCCTCCTTGCCTGCTACAAGCCTTGTGGCTGCGGCCTACATTGTCTCCAGCAAGGAGAGAGGCAGTGGCAGGGCTTTGCGGCCCACAGGTACGCTCCTGCTGGGAGGAAGCGGGAGGGGGGGAGTTTCTAGCCTGCTTGCCGCCCCTTTCAAAGCCCCTTTTTAAAATGGGCTTTGATAGTTAAAATAATAAAACAGTATAACATTATTTAAAATGTAAATAAAATGCCAATTCTCAGCACCGATAGTAGTTGGTTGGCGACAAGGAAGGTGATGGTGGGGGGGGGGATCCAGGGGGGAAAGGGAGGGAGGCCCGATTAGTTGTTTTGGTATGCTTCCTGACTGGCAACAGAAGGCTTAAAATCCTTTAGTCACACCAAAGCTTTACATTGCTGTAACAGACCTGGTTTGGAAAATGGACTTTTCCGCATTCTTCCTTCATCACTTGTTTCTTTTCCTTGGGGGAGGGGGGGGGGTTCTCCCTCTAGTGGTCAATTAAATATTACACAGCTTTGTGACTGGCGAAACCCACTGGTAGACATAAACTGGTGTAATATAATATTGACCATTCGAGGATCAAAACATTTGTGGGACAGAAGAAAAAGACCAAAGGCACAAAAACTAAGAAGGAGAAAGAATGAGGAAAATCCCACAGGGTCTCATCTATCTAGTATGCTTGGAACTCACATGTTAAAGTATTCTGAAGACTCAGCATCCCACTACTTACAATTTTTAGGACATTCAGGACTTCTTGTAGTCAGAAGCCTCCAATGACTGTAGTAGGTATGGTTCTTCTCTGTTGCTGCCAACACAAACCAGCCACTTTCAGACGGGCAATGAGTAGGTGGGCACTGGAGCTAAGGAGAAACCAGAAAATTACTCTCCATAGTTGGCTACAGAAAGAGGCAGGGGCAAAGATTGCCATTTGAAAAAGGCATGCATGTTTCCTGGGAGCTTGAATCCACTCATTTTGAACCGGGCTTCTAACAGGGGAGTCGAGACTGGAATTAATGCAAGAGGCAAAGAAGGGAAAGTGCGTGTCTGTTGGCTTGAGGATGTGTGGTTCCAGAGCTGTTTGAGGTTTTGTCAGTCTGGGAATTTTCTAGCTTTGCAGAGTGCTCTAGAACAGGGGTAGTCAACCTGTGGTCCTCCAGATGTTCATGGACAACAATTCCCATGAGCCCCTGCCAGCGTTTGCTGGCAGGGGCTCATGGGAATTGTAGTCCATGAACATCTGGAGGACCACAGGTTGACTACCCCTGCTTTAGAAGCATGTGGTCCTGCTAGATGGGGCTTCTGCTGAGTGGAGTGAGTCAGCTGTCTGTTATGGTCTAACTCAGGGATTCCAGGGTACCCTGGGGTTATGCAAGAGCTCCCCTGGGGTTACGGGGGCCTACCCCATAAGTTCAGACGGCCACTGTTGTAATTCCCTTTGGTTCCCTTCTGTATTTGACCTCAGTCCAGTTGAGCTGGCATTTGCCACAGTGGCACTGGGTTGTGCTGCTGGGCAGTATTGCACTGGTTCTGATGTCCTTGAAAACCCCTCCTGGCAGGAAAACCCCTCCTGGCATTTGGATTGTAATTCTGTGTGACAAAGAATCATAGAATCATAAAATCATGGAGTTGGAAGGGGCCATGCAGGCCATCTAGTCCAACCCCCTGCACAATGCATAGAATCATAGAATCATAGAGTTGGAAGGGGCCACACAGGCCATCTAGTCCAACCCCCTGCTCTACGCAGGATCAGCCCTAAGCATCCTAAAGCATCCAAGAAAAGTGTGTATCCAACCTTTGCTTGAAGACTGCCAGGGAGGGGGAGCTCACCACCTCCTTAGGCAGCCTATTCCAGTTCTTCTGAGCTGTCATTTGCCACAATGGCACTTGATTCTGCAGCTGTGCACTAGTAAGTGGGCTGTCCCTATTGAATGAGCACTACTTGCTTTTAGATTTCCTTTGCCCTTCCTGGGATAGCCGCCTCAGCCAGCCAGAAACCGTGGAGGCATTTTTAACCCTGCCCTATTTTCATAGGAATATAATTAGATGCATAGAAATGGCAATCCGAATCCATTTGTTAAAGTGGCCAACGAAGAGCGTGCTTTTATGGAACACGTTCCTCAATTTTGTATCTGACAGGAGTCTGCGAGTCATTATTCCCCGGACGGAGTATTTGAGCTGTTTTCTGAAGGGCTTTGCATCCGTATGTGTGCAAATAAGAAAAACATTTCAGAAAAATCAGGTCCGTCCCCCAAAGGAAAGCTGACATAAATAACTGACTCAACATATTTTATCTATTAGAAACATCCTGTGCTTTCAAGACATGCCAAGAAGAGGGGGGGGGGGACCCAATTAAATCACTCACAGGAACAGACGATTTGAGAAAAGTTGTACTTCTTAAGAACTCAGCAAAGAGCTTTCTGGGAATTCCTTATGCTTCAGAAGTTCACAATGCATCTGGAATGGAATGGAGAGAAAGATTGTTCACGTTGGCTGAGGTTTGGAATGCATGGATCAAGCTGAAATTCAAGTACAGGAAAATGTTCCAATGGCAAGAACAGGTCTATTTGAGGGCTGAAATCTTTAGTTGGCTAGTGAGTGAGTTGTCATTAATCTCAGATTTAAAATCAGGTTTTTATCCCCTCCCACTGAACGAATACTTTATATAGCTAGATATTCACTGTAGTTTCAGGTGGATGTCTCAGAATCTCATGATTTATATATCTAACTCTGAATCTTGCCCCTAGGTTTTGCAGGAAAATCTCAACACATTTTTTTTTTTAATTGGGGCATTTAAAACCCATGCTAACCAAAAATACCAGTTTTGATCTTGGGAAATTTTGAGATTAAAGTGTTGACGTTGGCGTTGCATAACTGACCATGTAGAAGAGAAAGAAGAGGAGAAGAAGGAGGAGGAAGAGGAGGAGGAGGAGGAGGAGAAGGAGAAGAAGAAGAAGAAGAAGAAGAAGAAGAAGAAGAAGAAGAAGAAGAAGAAGAAGAAGAAGAAGAAGAAGAAGAAGAAGAAGAAGAAGAAGAAGAAGAAGAAGAAGAAGAAGAACTGGTTGGCCACTGTGTGTGAGACAGGATGTTGGACTAGATGGACTATTGGTCTGATCCATCAGGACTCCTCTCATGTTTTTAACATCCACATTCAGAGGCACTAAACCTCTGGATCCCAGGGCCAGGAGGCAACATCGGGGATGACCTTAGCCTGTGTGCTCAGTTGTTGAAGAAAAGAAAAAGAGCTGTTTTTCTGTACTCTGCTGTTTATTACCCAAAAACCCCTCAAAGTGGCTTACAATCACCTGTCCTTCCTCCCCATAACAGACACCCTGTGAGGGAGGTGAGGTTGAGAATGTTCTGAGAGAACTATGACTAGCCTGAGGTCATCCAAATGGCTGCACATGTCCCAAAGTAGCTTACAATACCCTAACCTTCCTCTCCCCGCAACAGACACCCTGTGAGGTAAGTGGTGCTGAAAGAGCTCTGAGAGAACTGTGACTGGCCCAAGTTCACCCAGCTGGCTGCATGTGGAGGAAAAGTGGGGAAAAGTTAGGAGGAGGAGAGTTTGGTTTTATACCCCGCTTTTCACAATAGGAAGGATGTAAATGAAGAACTTAACAATCAATAGTATAACTAAAATTTTACTATAATTTTTCCTCCTTTCTTTTTTTAAATACAAAAATATTATATTTATTTTAATTTATTAGTTGCCCCTTTCATCCAAGTCCTAGGAAGGAAGGAAGGAAGGAAGGAAGGAAGGAAGGAAGGAAGGAAGGAAGGAAGGAAGGAAGGAAGGAAGGAAGGAAGGAAGGAAAGTCTGTGATACATACTGGAGACACTGAGCACCTGTCTGTCCTACACAATCTGTGATCAGGATACCTGAAGAACCATCATCTCCAGTATGAACCTGCTTACCAGTTGGCAACATCAGCAGCAGATCTGTTCTCTGAGATCCACCATCTGAGACACAGTGGATGGGTCCTAAAGACAAGGCCTTGTCTATTATGGTACCAGAACTTTGGCCCCCAGTCCTAGCTGAGGATCACCAGTTTTTTATTCTTCCAAGCCTCCAAAATAAGATTTTTCTGGAGATTTCCAACTCTATTCCCTTCATGTCTCCTGCCTGATTTTATTGAACATCTATTTTGCGCCTTGATTTTTTTTTTTAATCCCATTTTATCTTCACTATTGTTCATTTTATTGTGTTTTTAAGGGTCCTTTAAAAATATTTTCTGATTATTGCTCCTTTACATGGATTTTATTGGTTCTGGTTTTCTTTTTTAAAAAATGCTGCTTTTTACTTATGTTTTATGGATATTGTTTTTAATTTGAAGTTGTAAGGCACCTCAGGCACAGCTTTGTGGAGAGAGGGTAGAATAGAAATGTTCTTAATGAATAAAAGAATGCGGCTGCTTACTGCTGCATACCACTCCAGCGAATAGCGTAGTGGTTAAAATGTCAGATCTGGATCAGGGAAAGGACCAAGGTTCGAATCCTCCACTCTGCCAAGGAAGCTTGCTGGGTGATCCAGGGTCAGTCATAGATCCTCCTCCTAGTCTACATCCCATGATTATAGCTCTGTAGAAAAAATAAAGAAGAGAATGAGAAAAGCAAGTATAAAATGGAGCCAATAACTACAAGAAGGAGTGTTGGGGGTTTTTGTACTCTTCAGAAGGAGTAGTAGTAATAGTAGTAGTAGTAGTAGTAGTAGTAGTAGTAGTAGTAGTAGTAGCAGTAGCAGTAGCAGTAGTAGTAGTAGAAGAAGAAGAAGAAGAAGAAGAGTTGTTTTTTATACCCTGCTTTTCACTGCCCAAAGAGTCTCAAAGCAGCTTACAATTGCCTTCCTTTCTTTCCCCACAACAGGCACCCTGTTAAGTAAGGTTAGGCTGAGATATCTCCCTGACAGAACTGCTTTATGGGAATAGAACTATCATTGCTGTGGTGAGCCCAAGGTCGCCCAGCTAGCTGCATGTGGAGGAGCAGGGAATCAAACCCGGCTCACCAGATTAGAAGCCACCGCTTTTAACCACTACACCACACTGGCTTTACTTCCCGAAAAAATCTCAAAGTGGCTTACAATTGAGCTTCCTTCCTTCCCTCCCAACAGACACTCTGCGAGGTAGGTGAGGCGCTTGGAGGAGAGCAAGGAAGACTAGGCCCTGGATTGCTAATGCCATCAGAAGGTGGTTTGTAGGAACCAGCCGAAGGTTGAATTGACACCTTGAATTCACTCTGAGAGAACTAGGACTGGCGCAAGGTCGCCCAGATGGCTGCATGTGGAGGAGGAGCAGGGAATCAAACCTGGTTCTCTGGATGAGAGGCTGCCGCTCTTAACCACCACAGCAAGCTGTAAATAAATAAATAAAGCCTTGGGAACCTAAGCCGATTTTGTTAGATGCATGAAGGGCCATCCTGCGTTGGCAGAGACGTCTACAGTCAGGGCTACACAGCACAGGCGGGCAGGGAGGGAGGGAGGCGGGAGCGACGGTATCATCGTCCATGTTGATTTTGATCAGTGCTGACAGGCAGGCCTCCAAATAAAGCTTCATAACGAAGCCAAACACGGAGTTCACCTGTGACCAACGGTCTCGGGGATCTTCTGGGACAACAAAAATAAGCAGACACTGTCCTTTCACCAACTGTCACAGTCGCTGAGAGCTTTTGATTCTACAAACAAGCCATCCCCAGGGCCCCCAAATCATTGTCTTATCTTACATAAATGCTTCACGACATCCTCTCTGACCGCTAGAGACTCATATTTAGCCCAGTGTCTTTTCCAGGACTCTTCCCGCTCCCTCTTTCAACCTGCTTTTCATCCCTATTTACTTGGGGACCGCTTGCACATAAGACATCTGGCGGAAAGAACGGCCAAGTTTCGAGCGGCAAAAAAGTCTTCCCTCGCCCTGCTCACGGCTGCTGTCCAGACGTTATCGAGACAGGGTTGGCCCGCCATGTGCCGTTGTGAATGGGTGGTTGACATTCCCCCCAATTAATTAGACTCAGGGTGTAATCAAATGCAAAGTGACATCAGAACAAAAGGAGCAGACAGTTGCATTCCAGATTTCTGAGGCAAATTAGGGTGGCCCGAAGCCCACCGAATTATCCTCTGCCACGCATCACCGGATATTTTTAACCACTGCCTCTTCCTGGGGTCAGCTGGTGCTTTGAGTTCTCACAAGTCCCTCAACCTTGGGAATAAACTTTCCCAGGATCAGAAAGGGATGCTTGGTGGAGAGCAAGGAAGTCTAGGCCCTGGATTGCTAATGCCATCAGAAGGTGGTTTGTAGGAACCAGCCCAAGGTTGAATTCACACCTTGAATGCACGGAGACATGAAGTCGCCTCATACCTCAAGGTAAGCATTGTCTCCTCAGACCGGTTGGGTGTCTTTCACTTCACCTTTTCTTTAACTCTTTTAACTGGAAATGCTGGAGATCGGCATACCCAGCAGATGTTCTAACACTGAGCACCAGCCTTGGTCAGAGATATTTGCTGACTGCTATTGAAAACAATTGTTTATCCAACATCTCAAATGGAGCATGGATGTTGCAGGCCAAATTAATTCTTATAGAATCATAGAGTCCAACCCCCTGCTCAACGCAGGATCAGCCCAAAGCATCCATGAGAAGTATCTGTACAGCCACTGCTTGAAGATTGCCAGTGAGGGGGTAACTCACCACCTCCTTAGGCAGCCTATTCCTCTGCTGAACTACACTGTGGAAAATAAATTCCCGATATCTAGCCGGTACCGTATAGTTTAAAGCCATTACGGTGAGTCCTTTTCTCTGCTGCCAAGAGAATCATAGAATCATAGAGTTGGAAGGGGCCATACAGGCCATCTAATCCAACCCCCTGCTCAACACAGGATCAGCTCAAAGCATCCTAAAGCATCCAAGAAAAGTGTGCATCCAACCTTTGCTTGAAGACTGCCTGTGATAGGGAGTTCACCACTTCCTTAGGCAGCCTATTCCACTGCTAAACTACTCTGACTGTGAAAATTTTTTTCCCGATATCAAGCCTATATCATTGTACTTGTAGTTTAAACCCATTACTGCGTGTCCTCTCCTCTGCAGCCAACAGAAACAGCATCCTGCCCTCCTCCAAGTGACAACCTTTCAAATACTTAAAGAGGGCTATCATGTCCCCTCTCAACCTCCTTTTCTCCAGGCTGAACATTCCCAAGTCCCTCAACCTATCTTCATAGGGCTTGGTCCCTTGGCCCCAGATCATCTTCGTCGCTCTCCTCTGTACCCTTTCAATTTTATCTACGTCCTTCTTGAAGTGAGGCCTCCAGAACTGCACACAGTACTCCAGGTGTGGTCTGACCAGTGCTGTATACAATGGGACTATGACATCTTGTGATTTTGATGTGATGCCCCTGTTGATACAGCCCAAAATGGCATTTGCCTTTTTTACCGCTGCATCACACTGCCTGCTCATGTTTAGTTTACAATCCACAAGTACCCCAAGGTCTTGTTCACACACAGTGTTACCTAGAAGCGTATCCCCTAGAGCAGGGGTAGTCAAACTGCGGCCCTCCAGATGTCCATGGACTACAATTCCCAGAAGCCCCTGCCAGCATTCGCTGGCAGGGGCTCCTGGGAATTGTAGTCCATGGACATCTGGAGGGCCGCAGTTTGACTACCCCTGCCCTAGAGGAACCACTTCCTGCCCTCCTCCAAGTGACAACCTTTCAAATACTTAAAGAGGGCTATCATGTCCCCTCTCAACCTCCTCTTCTCCAGGCTGAACATTCCCAAGTCCTACAGCCTTTCCTCATAAACGCTGTTTCCTGATGCAGCATCCGTTTTACTCGCAAACTAGTAAAAGATTGTGAGGAAATGATTCCAGGACCAGATTCCTTCATTTTCGAGCCATTATCCGTTTCTTCACAGCAAATTTCCCCCCCCCCTCATAAATTGTATGCATCTTTCAAAGTCATTTTTGTGATGCTAGATCATTGTTGTAGATACATTATCGTCAAAAAGAATGTGCGTGGTACACATAAAGGCCAGACGAATCGTGTATAGAAACCATCCGCATGTATAAACAAATCGACAAACCTCGGAGCAAGAAGCAGAAACTCAAAATCAATGGCAGGAGTATAACTGATTATGAAAGAAAACAAAAACAGGGAATGTTCCCTCCTCCCTCCACCCTCCTCTGTCCTTACAGTTTCAATCCTCTTCTTTATTAGTCTGCCAAGGACAAGATCTTTCTGATGCAGCCTCCATTTCTTCATTCAGAAAACCACATTGGCAAAGAGAGGGGATCAAAGGAGCGATTCCCAAATTGCTGCCCCCTTGGCTCTCAGGCTACATCTGTAATGCTCGCTCTCACACACACACACAAACACAACTCACCTCATGCCTGGTGTTAGGTCAACTCCAAATTCAAAACATATTATATTGCTATGCTTCTTTTTAAAATTATTATTGTTGTGCAGCAGCCATATTTTAGTCTGAAAAAAAAAACTTCCTTGTGAAAGTCATTTATAAAAGCAGTTTTCAAGCAAAGGTTGGATGCACACTTTTCTTGGATGCTTTAGGATGCTTTGGGCTGATCCTGCATTGAGCAGGGGGTTGGACTAGATGGCCTCTATGGCCTCTTCCAACTCTATGATTCTGTGATTCATAGATTCTGTGATTCTGTGATTTACAGACACACGCACACCTGGATCTGGCATTTAATAAATCTCAGGAAGACACAACTTTTTGCCTATTGGTTTCGTTTGCTTTGGGTGCGTTTCTACAATAAACCAACAGTGTTTCTTCATATGTCAGCATCTTGGCAGAGAGGTTGCAGGTGGGCATCATCATCAAACTGCATCCTCTCTGAAATAAAGGGGAATAAAAGTTGCCCTGAATCTGTTGCTCTCCTGGATGCAGGATTCTTGCCAAGGAAGCTTGAGCTATGCAGAAAAGTGCAGAGGCTACAGGCCAGCAGACATGGCCAGAGGGAACAGCAGGGGAAAGAAACTGAAGAAGAAGAAGAAGAAGAAGAAGAAGAAGAAGAAGAAGAAGAAGAAGAAGAAGAAGAAGAAGAAGAAGAGTTGGTTCTTATATGCCGCTTTTCCCTACCCAAAGGAGGCTCAAAGCAGCTTACATTTGCCTTCCCTTTCCTCTCCCCACAACAGACACCCTGTGAGGTGGGTGAGGCTGAGAGAGCCCTGATATCACTGCTCGGTCAGAACAGCTCTATCAGTGCTGTGGCGAGCCCAAGGTCACCCAGCTGGTTGCATGTGGGGGAGTGCAGAATCGAACCCGGCATGCCAGATTAGAAGTCCGCACTCCTAACCACTACACCAAACTCGGGGGGGGGGAGCCGCAGCCCAGCAGCAGGCGTGTCAGGCCTGCAGTGGCGGAGGATTTGGCAGGAGTGATGGTGAGGGAATACCTCACATTCCCCTTAGACCGCAATCCCCTGGACTACTGGTCATGCAAGGCTGTCAATTGACTCAGCCTTCTTGTGTGGCCACGAACCCTGAGCCCATCTAATACCCAAACCCCAACAATTGAGTAGAGTTCACAATCATGCGGATATAAAATTTGGGCCCTCAGCCAAGGCACCCAGTAGCTAAGCCCCACCATCCAACATGAGCAAAGACACTGGGGGGAGGGGGGGCTGGGTGTAAACTGCACAGAGCTTTTATCCCAACCCCAGGTCGATTCAGTCCCTGCCCTCTACACAGAATGCGATTTCCGTTTGGATTTGCGGTGATTTAAATTTTCCTTCTGCAGCAAGAAGGATTGATCCGGAGTGACCCTACCTTTATTGTGCAATATCTTGGAGTGATTTTAATGCTCAATTTATTTTAAAATCTGGATTGGGAAACCAAGCTCCGTGGTAGAGAACCACTGATAGGCCACACCTGGTTATGTGACACGCTTGCCTTAAAGGAACAGCCCCTAATTTCTCTCAACTTCTGTCGGTCCTGGATTTTTCCTCCCTCCTCTGCCTTTTTCAATCTTCTCCCCCACCCCTCCAAGAAAAGAAAGAAAGAGGCTTGCCCCCCCTTCTGAACTACCCTAACCATGTGCAGAAGACTTTCCTGTTTCAATGGGGGGGGGGGAGGAAGACCCGAGTTCAAAGCGATCTGAATTCAACAGGATTGACAATGGAATAAAGAAAGTAAGTGCAGACTCTCCCTGGTTTCATCTAAACCCCAACAGAGGAGAGGTGTTCACAATCAGGAAGGTATAAAATGTGGATGCACAGTTGACGACCCAGTAGCTAAACCCTCACTGCTCAACTCGAACAGAGAGATTTCTGTGTATTTAGGCAGATTGTAAGTGGGTGGGCAAAATAGATTGTGCCCATGCTTGGCTTCTCTGCCCCTTTCTTGCAAGCTCAGGGGAATGCCAATTGCCACTTTGAGATCAGGGAGCGAATTTCTTCCAGGCCAGACTGGCCACAGATACTGGTTTGCGGGAGAGGGATCATCTGGACTTGGAATTGGGGTCATTGTGGGTAGGCAGGGAGTTGTGAATTTCCTGCATTCTGCAGGGGGCTGGCCTAGATGACCCTGGAGGTCCCTTCCAACTCTGTGATACTAGATGAGGTGATTCGGAGCCCAGACTCCACCTAATATACAAACCCCAGCAGGGGAGAGCAATCCACAATCAGGAATAAATGATTGTGCTCTGCTTTTAGAAAGTTCCCTGTCTCCCTGTCTTGTTGCCCCCAGCCAACAGAGTAAACGCTGCAGAGCTGAGATGAGAATCCATAGCATTCAGATCCCATAGAGCAGAATGGGAATTCTGATGTTGGAAGCCATTTTGGAGGGCCCCTTTTGATGTTCCCAAGGCTGGAGGATTCCCACCCCCTGGGGTTGCTTTGAAGGTTTGTAAACAGTTTAACTGTTTGACTGGATGAACAAATCACCACAAACAGTTTGAAAGTTCGTGGAATGTTCGTGCCAGTTGCCCTACCACGAACATCGCTTCACGAACCACAAAATGGCCCAAACTCACGAGGAACTTCCATTCATGAGTGGATTCATGCCCATCCCTCTACAAAACAGGACTGGGCAAATTTGGCTTGAGTGCCTACAAAAATATAACGCCTCTGGGTGAGGAGGCTGGTGTTCCAGGAAACAGATGAGTGGAGACGGGAGATGACAGTTGAATTTGGCCAGACTGCCTACATGCAAGTTGGCTCCCAATGCAACAGCCTTTATAATCACTGCCTGTGTGGGTTCCATGGGGATAAATCAGGAACAGACCTTTTGAGAGTTAATTTAAAGCAGAGATTTGTTCTCAACAGACCCCGTCACCATCAAGGCCAACACAACAAAGACCGGCATAGTTAAACACACAGGTCAAACAGTGAGCAGACGAAACTCACAACAGACAGTTCTCTCTGAATGAAATTAGGACACTGGCTTTGGTTTGCAAAAATTGTATGGCGAGCCAAGGCCAACTTCTCCAGCCAGTTAAAGTGCTGGATCCTTCCAATTTGCTCCTCTTTCGAAAGGGATTCAATTCCAACAACCCTTTCAATGAAGTAACGAGACTGCAGCCTGGCCTGAAAGACACGGCCTTCCTACGATGGAACTATTATAACAACAATTCCAGCTGTGCTGAATGGAATCTCTCCCCTCTTTGCTGATTCACTTTTCCCATATATAATTTTCATGTACATTGGACAAGGTGATAAGAGCCTAGAAACTGAACCAACAACTCGTGATCAACCACATCAAACTCAGATCAGGTAATACAAGTAGAGCTTATCTGCCTCGGTCCAAATGGTGCCAGAGGTCACCCAACAAGGCGACTGACACCATCGCCACCCAGTGGCCAGGATGGAATGCAGACTGGTATGGGTTGAGCCCCAAAGTTTCATCCAAGCATGCCAGGAGCTGGTCCGCCATGTCCTTTTCGAGCACCTTGCCCAGGAAAGTGAGATCCGACACTGGGCAATAGCTGGTCAGGACTCACAGTTCCAGCAATATTTCTTTAGCAAGTGATAGACCACCGCCTCTTTTAGCACCTCCAGAATTCCCCAGTAGACAGGGAGAGATCGACAATATCTCCCAGAGGTCCTCCTATCTGCTGGTCCCTCGTTTTGTGCAACCAAGATGGACAGGGATCAAGGGGGCAGGTGGTTGCCCTCACTCACCAGATGAAGCTGCTGCTTTTAACCACTATACCACTATATCACAATCTCTCTCTCACACACACACACACACACACATACAGTTCTGAAATATCAACCAGATCTCCATTCTACTACATCTTCTCCATCCACCATGTCTCCCCCCTCCCAAACGAAATCAAGGGCCATAGATCTTGGAGTCTTCTCTTCTCCCCCTACCTTCTCCAGTCTCACTATGTTTCTCAATTATGTATCTGAGCTCAGGAGAAAGTCAGTGAAGACAAACCTGGTTCCCATTAATAGTTCCCATGTGTTCCTCCCTTTTCCTGTCCATCTTGTGTGACATCCCCTTTCATCGCTCTATTAGATTAGCCACATTGTGGGGCAATTTATGATTGTCATATGTTATGTATCAGCCTTAATTGTTCATCCTGCCTTTCATTGTGTCATCGTATTTCACAGCCCACAATTAACAGTAATTCTTCAGAGGCACCCTTGCCTTCAGTTGATAAGTCCGCCTCAAACACCCTTATGTCTTGGCATAGTGGGTTTTTTTTTTTTTAAGTGCTCTGTCATATTTTTTTTTCTGCTTGAGCTGATGTGACAGAACCCACAATTGTGGCGAACAGGAAGGGTGTGTCTCCTCTAAAAAGAGGCTTATGGGGGAACTTTAGCCTCAAAGAACAAAATCAAAAGCATTCCAGACTGTTTGGAACTGTGTGATGACAAGCACAAGGATAGAGTGGAGATGACATTTTGCAAGATTTGGGGGGCAGCAACAATGTTTGCCTTGAATGTGTTATAAGGAATCGTGCTTCATTCATTGACAATCAAGTTTTTGAAGTGTTCTCGGCAACTGCTGGTTTGGCGGGGCTGAAGGTGAAGGTATCTCTCTCCACAATGTTTGGAAAACTCACATTCACCTTGCCTGATGGTTGTCACTAAGGTTACAGAGGACTTTGTCTTGAAATCTACTGCAAAATTGACTGACCCTTTTATGAGCTATAGATTTCCAAGAGGGGAAAAAAAATCCGCCTGACGAAATCTGATCCATCTGTTACATTTTTAACACTTCCACTAAGGAACTTGTATCATTCTCCCTTCTTCTATTTTTCATCACAACAATCCTGTGAGGTAGATTAGGCTAGGCATGAGAGACTGGTCTAAGATCATCTAGACCCGTTATGCACGGTGGCAGTCGCAGCGGGTCACCACTGGTTCCTTGCAGTGGGACAGCATGCCCCGCCTCTTCTCATGGACCAATGGGGGAAGATTTCCCCTGCTGGATATAGTCCGCTCTGGATTTCGGCATGTACACACTCCAGCTGGGGTGGAAAGGTTCAGCTACATTTCTCCATGGGCAGCAGGGGGGTGGGGCAGGGGATTTTGTCCACAGGGATAGGATTGCATGACAATGCAATTCCACCTTCCTGGAAGGTTAAAACAAAAACAGCCTCATTTGGCTCTGCAGCACCGCGAAGCCAAATGATGCATTTTCTGTCCCTATAGGTGGAGAAATTATAGGTGGGGGAGGAGCCAGGCCTATAAAACCCAGCTCTTCCATGTATGTACAGGCCTGGCATGACATGGCCACCAATGGCCATGGCGGCAAGAAAGGGAATGTGAAGAAATCAGCATTCCCTTGCCATGGGGCATCAGAGACCAGGCTGGTGTTGATGATGTGCGCAAGTGGGAATTTGCCCCACTGCCATGTGAGCGCCAGCCCAGCCTTTCCCCACCCCCACCCCACATAATTGGTCCTAGAGAGCTTCATTAGTCCCTAGTTGACTAGATGAACACCTCATCATGCAGTAGTTCTCACGAATTCATCCTGTGCATGTCATGTGACATTTCCGGAAGAGCTGCGGGCCCTTCAGGAGTTAGCTCAGTTTCGGAGGGCCTACAAGATGACACTCTTCTGCCAGGCATTTGTTTGGGACCGATAACCAGTAACATCATTGAGTTGTCCTCTCCTGTGATGGACCCCTCCCCTGAAATGAGGAATATCACTGGCAGCTACATAGAGACTATTGTGACAACGGAACTGCCAAGAAATGTTTTAACTCATTTTAATTGTTTTAATTAATATTGTAACCTTGTTAAAGCTCTCATTTTCTATGTTATTATTATTACATCGTTAACCCCCCACCCCTCCCAAGCCGGCTTCGGTGGAGCAGCAGCATATAAATCCAAATAACTAAATTCCCTTTCAATGCTCTATTTGATTAGCTGCATTATGGGGCAACTTATGACCCATATGGGAGGGCTCTAGAAATTTAATAAATAATAAATAAATAATTATTATTATCATAAACCTTTTCAAGGAGATTTTCAAGAAGTTCACAAACCTTCCCAGGAACTAAATAAACAGTGTATGCAGTAACTGCACAATTACAAAGCCCATGATGCACTGAGACTGTGTAATATAAGCTGCTCCTTCGTTCCTTGTCCTAAGGCTGTTTGTTTTCTCACACGCAAAACGTTCATCATATATTAGAAAGGCCCCTTCCATGTGGAAAAGATTAAGCAACCTATGTGTAGACAGTTATGTGTACCTAAATGTACATTTTATTGTGGCACGTTGTATGTACATCTGGCCTACATCTGTCGGATTGCCGGATCAAATGTGCTCCATCTTTACATTGAGGCGACACAAAGCAGATTGCACACAGTGTGCGGAAAACCCTCCCCCTGGTACAGGCCACCCCCAGGAACTGGTGTTTAGCTAGAAAGAGGCAGAGACTGTAACAGGAGGATAACAGGGAAAGGGAGTCTGTTTGCTGGGCAGCTCTAAAGGAATTTCTAGGCCCTTATCACCTTGTAAAATGTACATGAAAATTATATACGGGAAAAGTGAATCAGCAAAGAGGGGAGAGATTCCATTCAACCGTGTCTTTCAGGCCAGGCTGCAGTCTTGTTACTTCATTGAATGGGTTGTTGGAATTGAATCCCTTTCGAAAGAGGAGCAAATTGGAAGGATCCAGCACTTTAACTGGCTGGAGAAGTTGGCCTTGGCTAGCCAAACAATTTTTGCCAACCAAAGTGTGTGGCCTAATTTCCTTCAGAGAGAATCTGGATCTGGACAGACATTGTTAAATAGGCTACATCAACGAGCTTCCCTCTTTTTGTCTTGCAGAACAGGGAAAGCCTCTACGGTTTCTGGTGCGGCACGCGTGAGCCTGAACTGAAGGACTGTTCCTCCGCAGAACTGTTGCTGTATTCAAATGTATGCAGATGCAATCCATTAATTAATCAATTAACGCTCATGCAATTAATCAGCCAAGATTCCTTTAATCAGGTGACAGCCCTGCTTATCGGATTATCCACTTCCCTTGGAAGCACGTGCTAAGAGAGAGGAGAAAAACGCAGCCCTTGCCAGCGTCCTTACTGGAAGGGTGAACTGGCACAGAGGCAGGAGGCAAGTGGTCTGATCTCTCGACTTTTCGTTTTTTGTGTTTAAAGGCGAAGGGCACAACAGCAGCTTTTGTTGAGGGAACCAGTGCTCGGGGAGGGGCACTTAACCATTCTCCCCTGTAAAGGTAAAAGGTAAAGGTATCCCCTGTGCAAGCACCGAGTCATGTCTGACCCTTGGGGTGACGCCCTCTAGCGTTTTCATGGCAGACTCAATACGGGGTGGTTTGCCAGTGCCTCCCCCAGTCATTACTGTTTACCCCCCCCCCAGCAAGCTGGGTACTCATTTTACCGACCTCAGAAGGATGGAAGGCTGAGTCAACCTTGAGCCGGCTGCTGGGATCGAACTCCCAGCCTCATGGGCAGAGCTTTCAGACAACATTTCTGCTGCCTTACCACTCTACGCCACAAGAGGCTCTAACAGAAACAATATACAAGCCCAATTCTTATTAAAGACCTGGGGATATCCTATAATTACAGCTCATCTCCAGACTACAGAGATCAGTTCCTCTGGGAAAAATGGCTGCTTCGTTAGGTGGACTCTATGACACTGAAACCCAATGGAGTCCCTGTTCCCCTCAGGCTCTACCCCCAAATCTCCAGTAGTTTCCCTGTGTATATCAGGCCAGCCTAGACTACACACACACACACACACACACACACACACACACAACCACCTCCCCCCCCCCCCCCCCGATGTCTAGGGTGATGCAGCAACCTGAATTCTCCCACTTGTATTGGTTCCATCACAGGTTCCAAGGTGCCTGTTGTGGGGAGAGGAAGGGTAGACAATTGGAAGCCGATTTGAAACCTATTTATTTATTGATTTGATTTTTATAGCACCCTCCCATACAGCTCAGGGCAGGTAGTAAAAAGCAGGGTACGAAAGAGCAGCTCTTCTCCTTCTTTATTCTGCTCTTTAATCTGGACCCATCTTCCAATGGGAGATCCATTTTCCCCTGTCACTTTTGCTTTCCCTGCCCAGTCAAGATCATCTATATTGTGCCTGGCTCCCAGCCAAAGGCAGATCCCTTGACAGCCGCTTCAAAAGTGGGATGGGGGGGGGGAGACCTGATCACAGACCTATTTGATCCCTAAATCATACAGACTGACGAGCAGATGCAGAGGAGCCCTTTATCAGCATCCTGCGGGTTTGGCTGAGCCCGTAAAGGTTTTTAAAAGTTGCATTAAAGGAAGGCCTTGTTTGGCAGCCCGCCAAGGCAGACTTCTTAAAGCGCCTTCTTCTTGGCAGCTAAGAATTTCAAGCCTGGAATTAGCATTTCTATTAGCATCACCACATATATATGAATATGGAACATATTCCGCCAGGGCTTAATCCAAGGGTGTGTTTTAAGAGCCAAGGACTGCCGGTGTTCAAAATGCAGTCTCTGCTTCCGCATATGTCTCCCATGTCTCTTTCATACCCCGTTCCCGTCTTATTTGGAAACAGGTTTCCTAAACTCTTTACGCCATATTCACCGTTCCTTGTAGACTCAGTTTCAAGTCTTTCCTTGGCTCTAATACAGCTGCCCCCCCCCCCGCTCCTCCTAATTTGCTCACTGGAGATAAAGCTGGGAGAAAATACACGTGCCACTCAAATGACCTACATTTCCACAGAAAGGCGAACCCATCTAACGGGGAGATTACCCTCCCCAAAAAAAGCCCCTCTAATTTAATGAGCAGACAATACTCAGTGCTGTGATGAAGCTCTGGGAGGGAGGGGGGGCTCACAGGAAGGGGGCCCACGAGGAGACCTCGTATCCTCTCCTTGTCTAGACAGCCTTGTCAAACGCTTTCCAAAAGTCTGCTTGCCAACAGATGCAATTCGCCGTGTCTAGTCAAATGAAGAATTTGCCGCAGCCTCCCCGGCATTATCCCCCCCAGACACGGCCGATGCACGAACACAGACGTTTGCACCAGACAATCCACGAGAAACACGGCCGAGAAGCCTGTGCTTGGAGCTATAGCCGCTGCTTTCCTACATTAAAGTCAACAGCTGGGCCTGAAACAGGAATAAAAAAAAAATGAATGAGTTGAGAAGCATAAGAGAGATTCTAAAGTCTAAAATGAAGTACCGGGCGATTTCCCCTTCCTCCCCCCCCCCCTCTTTCTTTTTTGCCATTAACATTATGGCCTGCCACAGTTTATTACCCCTTAAGAGAGTCGGGAAATGTCAAATGTTTTTCATACGCTTGTCTGAAAGAGTCAGGCTAGTCTCTTCCCTTCTGCCTAAGCAGAATAGACAGCCATATGACACACAGACACCTAATACAGAGCTTTTCAGAAACACGGGCCACCACTGAACCCTGGACTCAGGACGAGCGGGGAAGGGGTCTTTCTCGGGCCGTGGCTGAGCGGTAGAGCATCTGGTTTGTCAGCAGAAGGTCCCGGGTTCAATCCCAGCTGTTTCAGGGTAAAATGAGGAGGAGGAGGCCGCTGATGCAAACAAATCTCTTCCCGAGATCCTGGAGAGCCATTGCTGGACAGGGTGGACTGTACCGTCCTTAATAGACCAGTATGTCAAAATGGGCAATAGTTGTGTGAATACACAGGGATCTTACAAGCTTCCAGCACAAACCTGAATGAGGGGAGATGCTGCTGAAAGGAGAAAGCAGGCTTGCCTATCCAGTGGAGATGGGGGACAGTGAGGTGGGAAAATGTCCACATCTTCTTAAATATATTTTCTATCCCTTTATTTACTTAATTCATACCCAGACTTTCTCCCCAGTGAGGTCCCAAAGCGGCTGACATTGTTCTCTTTCCCTCCATTTTCTCCTCTCAGAAACCTCTATGAGGCAAATTAGGCTGAGATTGTGGGACTGGCCAAAGGTCAGCCAGTGAATTTCCATGGTAGGGATGCTAGTCCCCAAGTGGGGCCACCATCAGTCAGAAGAGGCAAGACTGTTTTCGACGGGACGGTGATCTGATGCAGTTGTAGGCAGCTCCATCTGTTCATGTAAAAAAGAGACACTGCCCACCGACTTTGAGCAGCAAGAAAATGCAATGGGATGACTAGAACTGTCTCTTAAGGAAGATTTATTATTTGCATTTGTATACCCCCCTTCCCAAAGGCTCGGGGCGGTTGTGAGAGGGTAGCTTTCATGGTGTCTCCCAAAAAGGATGGTTTTGGCTTCTTTCATAGAATCATAGAATCCTAGAGTTGGAAGGGGCCATGCAGGCCATCTAGTGCAACTCCAGAGGTGAAGAGGCTGGGAGTTGGCATGCAGCCCAATTTATGGACTTGCTACCCCTAGGCCTTTCAGCCCCCATCCCAGCAGTGTGCCAGCTACATCTGTAGTGTGCCAGCTACATCTGGTATGTACGCATGCTGGGCACAACAGCTTTGTGCCTGGGCCCCTTACCTGCCTCCACCAACAACCCAGCTTTCTCTTTTTGGTTTCTAGTCCTCCATGAGATACAGTCTTGCAGCCTTAATAAAGTTATGGCCGTGTTTTGAAAAACAAAAAGAAGAAATGGACTATTGGATTTCATGAGAATGTGGGTGAATAAAGAGAATTTCTCTTAACAACAGAGGAATCCCTTGTGGGTCAGTCCTCCTGCTTGCATACACCTGTGGTGGTGGTGGTGGTGGTGGTAGGAGCAGCAGCAGCAGCAGCAGCAGCAGCAGCAGCAGCAGCAGAAGAAGAAGAAGAAGAAGAAGAAGAAGAAGAAGAAGAAGAAGAAGAAGAAGAAGAAGAAGAAGAAGAAGAAGAAGAAGAAGAAGAAGAAGAAGCTGTACTCACAGAAGGTAATTTCCCTGGATCAGGGCCACTATTGATCTCCAATTTTTCATTCATCAAGATCTATTTATTTCTAGTGCAATTTAAATATCTTTTTTTCACACATGGTATCAATTTCTAGGGAAAAGTAAAGCAGAATCTTTACTATAATGCTATAATGTCAAGGACCTTTTAACGACTTGTAATTTGTTCTTAAACAAAGCATCCCAGAATGACTAGACATGATTCTTTGACTACATTTTCTCAAGGTTCATCTTTTCATTTTTAATCATCTTTGAAAATAATTTCATAGAAGCAAGCTAAAGGGAGGGAGCTGCTTGAAAGTATTGATTTTACACATAAGTACTGTAAAATAGAAAGTAGAAAAATGAGCCGGAGGAAAGATGTGGAATTTAAATGAACCCTATAAATAACATTTATAGCATACACATCTGTACAAAGGTAGAGAAGGGAATAAAGACAAATCTATCATTTTAATTCATTCTGCTTATCATGATGTTACCTGGTATAGCCATCATTCACGGGAAATGTATAGTCTTGTATGACTCTCTCCCTTTCCAATAGATCATATGTTTTTGAAACCATTACAAGGACATCGCCCCCTCAGTTCAGGCATATCTCGGAAAATATCAAAGCAGCCAAAAAGTTAATACTTGACAGATACAAAAACCCTGACATCTCTACCACTGTATTCATCAGCATGGTGTGGTGGTTAAGAGCGGGGAACGCTGAAGAACTCACTTTGATTTCCCCACTCCTCCTCCACATGAAACCTGCTGTGTGACCTTGGATCAGTCTCAGTTCCTTCAGAACTCTCTCAGACCCACCTACCTCTCAAGACATCTGATGGAGCCAACAAGATGTAGTGGATAAGAGTGGCATTCTATAACCCAGAGAGCCTAGTTTGATTCCCCCACACCTCCCCATGAGGCCTGTGGCTTTCTCCACAAGGTCCTCCTTGTTTCCCCCAATTGTATTAAAGTCTTTTGATAGAAGTATTGCTGTTAAAACTGATGCCTGTCTTGGTATAAATCATGTAAACACAATGTAAAAATACCACCAGCCCAAGAAGCCTTTCTCAACTTTTTTACAGGTGAGAAACCCCCGAAATATTCTTCAGGCTTCGAGATATTCCAGAAGTGGTGTGATTGTGCAGAATATGGTTGGGAAATATAATTATGTAGACACCCACCCGGACCCCCTCCCTTTCCCACCCCCCTCCAGGCCCATCATTGGCCATTTAGGCGGGGCGGGTCGACATGACCATATATGGTCATTTCACCTGATAAATGTTTGCCAAATTTTAAAAAATATATAAAGATAACTAACTTCCAGCCATTCAGAAACCTTTTCAGGGCCATCAAGAAAGCCTAGGGTTTCACGAAAGCTTGACCTAAACGAATCTAAGTGGAAAGTTTACTAACATAGGTAATAAAGGTTTTCTGTATCTACAAACACAGTTATGCATGGAATTGCCATCGGTAGAAGGGAAGACAAGGCAGCATCGTATAACCTGACACGCAGTAATGGGTTTAAACTTCAAGTACAACGATATAGGCTAGATATCAGGAAAAAAATTTTCACAGTCAGAGTAGTTCAGCGGTGGAATAGGCTGCCTAAGGAGGTGGTGAGCTCCCCCTCACTGGCAGTCTTCAAGCAAAGGTTGGATACACACTTTTCTTGGATGCTTTAGGATGCTTAGGGCTGATCCTGCGTTGAGCAGGGGGTTGGACTAGATGGCCTGTATGGCCCCTTCCAACTCTATGATTCTATGATTCTGTGATTCTATGATTCTATGATTAGCAGTTCAAGTCTCATCCCTAGCCTCATGAGCAGTGGTCAGTCTCGTGCACTTGCAGAGCTTAACCCACATAGATACAGAACAGGTTGGACTAGATGGCCTGAATCGCCCCTTCTAACTCTATGATTCTATGATTCTATGATTTCATTAGATCATGGAAGCCAAGCACGGTTGGTACCACCAAGGAAGGTTCTGCCGAGGAAGGCAATGGGAAAACCACCTTGGCTTCTCACATGCCATAAGTTCAAATCCCTTGAGACAACTCTTGCTTCCTTTTGTCAGGTGGACATGGAGAAGTATGAAATAGGGTGTCTTTTTTTTTTTTGCCATCAAGTCACAGCTGACTTTTGAGGGCCCCATAGAGTTTTGAAGATCATTGCCTGACTCTGTGTCATGAACCTGGATTTCCTAGGAGGTCTCCCATTCAAATACTAACCAGGGTCATCCCTGCTTAGCTTCTGAGAGTGACCTAGCTTGGGCCATTCAGGTCAGGGCCTGGTGTCTGAAACTGTTTCTAAAATGAGCTAATGTGATGGTCTCTACTCCAACCCTCCATCAGACAAACTTAGCTCAAGTGGTTTCTGAACATAAGTTCCACACCTGTGAGAAAAAAAGAGGAAAAAAACTAGTAACTTTTATTCATTCCCTGAATAGGGTGATAAGATGGTTCAGAAAAGAGGATAGAAACTATTTATGAATATAACACAGAGTTTGCTTGGCCTATTTGCATATAAGGTTACAATTAATAATTTAGGACCCTAAAGAGTGTTTGGCAGCCAAGTTTTCCCAGAAACTAAATCTCCCAGCAAATGATTTTCTCTTACTGCCCCTCCCCTTGGGCACCTCCAGTCCTTTCATGGATCCTGATTGGCCGCTAACAAGATCAACAGGGATTGGAGCTTTTCAGAAAGCAGTGGCAGCTTTGCCTATCTGTCCCAAGAAGAACCAAGGTCATGTCTCTGCTGCTCATTTTTCAGGTGCAACCAAGATGGAAGGCCCAAAATGCTTGTATGCAAGGGATCAGGGAGGATTTCTGTCAAGAGGACAGAAAAGTCTGACATATCTTTTTGCAATATTGTACAAGGAAAAACAATGTCTTGGCAGCTGTCTGAATGAGGAAAGGAAAGAAAACGGAGGAATCAAAACATAAAGCCAAGCTGAGTGCCTTGTAGGGTGGTGCTGTCAATGGGTTTTACGACCAGCAATTTCATACAGGAGAGAGTGCACTCGATCAAACTTTAAAAGAGGAAGAGGAGTTGGTTCTTATATACTGCTTTTCTCTACCAAGAGTTTCAAACTGGCTTACAATCGCCTTCCCTTTCCTCTCCCCACAACAGACACCCTGTGAGGTAGGTAAGGTAGAGAGAAGAAGAAGAGTTGGTTCTTATATGCCACTTTTCTCTACAAGAAGGACTCTCAAAGCGGCTTCCAATTGCCTTCCCTTTCCTCTCCCCACAACAGACACCCTGTGAGGTGGGTGAGGCTGAGGGAGCCCTGATATTACTGCTCAATCAGAACAGCTTTATCAGTGCTGTGGGGAGCCCAAGGTCACCCAGCTGGCTGCATGTGGGGGAGTGGGGAACCAAACTCAGCTCGCCGTATTAGAAGTGGAGTCTCCTAACTACTATACCTAGTAGTGTCCTTCTTGAATAAATTTGCAGCACATTTTATCCTCCCCACTACAGGTATACATTATGAACCTGCATTATGCAGCCACTTGCACTGTCATGTCTGAAGTGGCTGAGCATACTTTGAAAAGCCACATGACACTACAGGTAGATAGTAACACATGGAATGCTGGAACTGCATTACACCAAGTCAGACAATTGTCCTATCCAAGTATTGTCTATTCAGACCGGCAGCTGCTCACCTGGTTCACAGGTACAGGTCTTTCACCTCACCAGGTTCTTTTAGCTGGAGGTGGCAGGGGCAGAACCTGGGACCTTCTGCATGCAGGGATCCCTCTGTCATCAACAACAGAGAGAAAGCTATGGGAACCAGATAGTTTTCAAGGTTGCACAGTTGCTGATGCACCAACCCAAATGACTGACCTGTTACCGCCTTTGGCAAGAAAGAAAAGATCTCAGTGAGCTGAGATCAAGGTAAGATATCGCCATTGAGGAAAAAAATGGGAAAACGTGCCACAAATTGCTCGGTTGGGTTACTTCAAGGATTGGAGCTTGTGCTTCCTGTGGCATTGGCCCAGCTACATAAAAGGGCTCTTGCTGGCTTAGGAAAACACCCACAAACCACAACATCTCAAAGTCAGGAGTTCAGTTCAGACTTCATGGGGAAGCCAGGGTTAATTAAACTATACATGGTACGGCCATTGTGTTTGGCACGACACATGAGAATGCACTTTTGAATGAGAGCCAGGAAAATGCAGAGAATGGTAGCCTTTGGAGTTATATTTTAAACTGCGGGCTCCGTACCAGGCAATTTTGTATAGATTATATAGATTAGTTGGCGCAGCACCCTACAGACTTTCTTTACCCTCCAGCAAGCCCTAAAATTTACTGTATTCGTGCATTTTAAAAATAACTTAACCACTGAGGAAGACCCGCGTTTGGTCTCAGTTCCATGTGTTATTGTGAAATGTATATACAGTATATAATCGTGATTTAGAGCCACTTATGGCGCAGAGTGGTAAGGCAGCAGACATGCAGTCTGGAAGCTCTGCCCATGAGGCTGGGAGTTCGATCCCAACAGCCGGCTCAAGGTCGACTCAGCCTTCCATCCTTCCGAAGTCGGTAAAATGAGTACTCAGCTTGCTTGCTGGGGGATAAAACGGTAATGACTGGGGAAGGCACTGGCAAGGCCACCCTGTATTGAGTCTGCCATGAAAACACTGGAGGGCATCACCTTTACCTTTATCTTTAATCGCGATTTATTGATGTTTTTAATTTTTAACTTGTGCACTTTATTGTAATAAACTAGGGGCCAAGCCCATTGCATTCAGGAATACAGGGGGCACTAGACTGGGGGGGGGGGGGGTGTGGAAGAATTCTACAGACAGCCTCAGAATGATGAAACTGACTTTTATCAAGGCAACCGTGAATCTGAATGATCATCTAACAAGCCGAAACCTGGTTTCACAGGCTAAGCATAATTAAAATTAACCATAAGTTTCCAATTATATCTGAACTGTGCCAATGATACATACTTCCACAATCTTCCACATCGTCCACAAATCCAGAGTGAAGACTTTGTTCTATGCTTGAAAGGAGAAATTGGGCCTTTGGTCCCAAGATGCCAGGGATAAGGTAAAGGTAAAGGTATCCCCTGTGTAAGCACCGGGTCATGTCTGACAGTTCCTTCTCCTCCCTGGTTTGTTTTTAATCTTCCTAGAAAACTTTAATTTACATAAATGGCTATTCACATAAATGGCTTTTGGAGAAAAAAAAAGAAACATCTCCCCATAGTGCAGCAAATAAATGAATACATGGTTTGTAATAGTTAGGTAAAGGTAAAGGTATCCCCTGTGCAAGCACTGAGTCATGTCTGACCCCTGGGGTGACGCCCTCTAGCGTTTTCATAGCAGACTCAATACGGGGTGGTTTGCCAGTGCCTTCCCCAGTCATTACCGTTTACCCCCCAGCAAGCTGGGTACTCATTTTTCCGACCTCGGAAGGAGGGAAGGCTGAGTCGACCTTGAGCCGGCTGCCGGGATTGAACTCCCAACCTCATGGGCAGAGCTTCAGACTGCATGTCTGCTGCCTTACCACTCTGAGCCACAAGAGGCCAGGGATAAAGATGGGTATATATTTTAAATAAATGATTGCTATACCTTAATGTAACAAGTAATGATTTGCATTGTGTGTATTGGAGTTCCAGAATAAAGGCCCAGTCTTTGTGACAACTGTGATTCCTTGGTAGAAACCTGTCAATTCTTTCATTCTTACATTTCCCCATATTTCTAGATAAGAACTCCTGCCAGATACCATCAACACCATGTCATGGCTGCTTCCCGTATTATAGACAGAAAAGTGATACTTTAATCAAGTCACAGGTACCCATCACAGTTTGGCAAGAGACGAGAACTTTGTTCCAAATAGCATTTTCATTTTTCTCACTAATATATTTATAGGCTTCTCTCCAGTGTATAATTTAGCTGCTCTACTTTCAACTACAAATGAGTCTCAGTAATAGCAATGTATAAATCTCAGCCCTGGGCTTCAGCATACTCACTCTCCATCCCAATGAATTCAAGTAGACAGACATGTGCAAAATCAACTGACCACCACGCCTCAGAAACAGATGTTCTGTATCTATGTGGGTTAAGCTCTGCAAGTGCACAAGACTGACCACTGCTCATGTGGCTAGGGATGAGACTTGAATTGATAATCATAGAATCATAGAATCATAGAATCATAGAATCATAGAATCATAGAATCATAGAATCATAGAATCATAGAGTTGGAAGGGGCCATACAGGCCATCTAGTCCAACCCCCTGCTCAACGCAGGATCAGCCCTAAGGATCCTAAAGCATCCAAGAAAAGTGTGTATCCAACCTTTGCATGAAGACTGCCAGTGAGGGGGAACTCACCACCTCCTTAGGCAGTCTATTTCACTGCTGAACTACTCTGACTGTGAAAAATTTTTTTCCTGATATCGAGCCTATATCGTTGTACTTGAAGTTCAAACCCATTACTGCGTGTCCTCTCCTCTGCAGCCAACAGAAACAGCATCCTGCCCTCCTCCAAGTGACAACCTTTCAAATAGAGGGCTATCATGTCATATCATAAGGAACTAAACCTTCTCCCCTCTTATTAAGAAAAAAGTTTTGATGTACAAAATCTGATGTTGTTAAAATTGGGAATCACAGAATCATAGAGTTGGAAGGGACCATCAAAGTCATCTAGTCTGACCCCCTGCACTATGCAGGACACTCACAACCCATGGTGACCCCAGTTTCATTTGGGAGCACAATATATAAGAACAAAATCTCTTCAATCAAGTTCATACTGGATTGATCATGTATGAGAAAAGGCTGTATATTTTAAGATTTTATCAGGATTTTAAGAATTTAAAGAATACAGCGATAAGAAGAATGGAAATGAAGAATGTTACGATCAATACTATAACTAAATTTTTACTATAGAAAGAAAGAAAGAAAGAAAGAAAGAAAGAAAGAAGGAAGGAAGGAAGGAAGGAAGGAAGGAAGGAAGGAAGGAAGGAAGGAAGGAAGAATCTCATACACAGACCCAGCCTGTAGGCTAAGCATGTTTAGGCTATTTGATAGAAGCCATGATTGAAAAACAAGGTGCCACCATCACTTCTTTGAAGCTGAAAACTTCACATGCCTTTTACTTAAGGACTAGGGACGCTTGAATGTCCATCGTTTCAGACAGCCAATTTTTCATCAAGCAGTTCAAGTGTTTGCGAACAGTTAATTTGTTGGGCTGTATTTGAAATGTGTAGCGCCCTCACTCAGCAGTTCTGCACGTATGCACATTCTGCCCCCCCCCCACCCCCATCACCACTAGTTGCATCGACAGTGAGCAAATGTGTCGGCCAAGGATTACAAATACCCTGTAATTTTTAAAATAGACTTAACACATGATGTTCCTTTAAGCCTGAGTTCTGTTATTTCCTGTTTGCACCTTTTCCCCATAATCCTGGGGACTATGGTGTAAACTGCACGGAGCTTTTATTCCAACCCCAGATTGATTCAGTCCCTGCCCTCTATGCAGAATGCGATTTCCGTTTGGATTTGGGGCGATTTAAATTTTCCTTCTGCAGCAAGAAGGATTGATCCGGGGTGACCCTACCTTTATTGTGTGATATCTTGGAGTGCTTTTAATGCTCAATATCCAGATTGGGAAAGAAAGCTCCATGATAGAGAACCTCTGATAGGCTACACCTGGTCATGTGACATGCTTGCCTTAAAGGAGAAGCCCCTAATTTCTCTCAACTTCTGTCAGTCCTGGATTTTTCCTCCCTCCTCTGCCTTTTTTGATCCTCTCCTCCTCCCCTCCAAGAAAAGAAAGAGGCTCCCTGCCTGGCTCCTCCCCCCCCCCTTCAAGAAAAGAAAGAAGGAGGCTTGGCTCCCCCCCCCTTCTGAACTACCCTAACCACGTGCAGAAGACTTTCCTGTTTCAATGAGGGGAGGGGAGAGGAAGATCCGAATTCAAAGCGATCTGAATTCAACAGGATTGACAATGGAATAAACAAAGTAAGTGCAGACTCTGCCTATGTCATTATGTCATTTAGTTGCCATCCAAAGGCCCGAATTGAACCAAAACACCAACTGCAGGAGAAAAAGGCTGCTTTGGAAAGGGGTCTCTGTGGCATTGTACCCCACCCCTTCCTCAAACCCCGCCCTCCCCAGGCCCCACCCACCCTCCCAAACTCCAGGGATTTCCTAATCCCGAATGGGTCAAAAATAGGTCGAATTTGTGTATTAATGTGTCCCCTGCTCCGCAGTGTTTTCACATCTCTCTTTGTCCCAGCAATTCCCGCCTCAATCGATGGTGCCTCTTAAATTGATGTGTTTTATGTTGCCTTTTGGGGGGAGTTGTTGTATGGAACACAATGGCAGATTTCATCCATCTCCGTACCTTTTCAAAATCAGTGAAATCGGTGAATGTTCTTCCTCCTTTGAAGCCTGATTCCCCGTGTGGCAAGTTCGTTTCCGTGTTGTGGTACGTTCATCCCGAAAAGCCAATGCATACTGCATTAGGGTAGCTCGGGGCAATGTTTTGCTCGAAATCAAGCTTTACAAATCCTTCAACAATTTGCAGCTATAATAAGGCCCTTTGGAAGGACAGCTCATCATCACTTCTTAAATCTCGGCTGCCCGCGAGCGACCTGGGGAAAGCCCCCAAGCTCCCCTCTTGAACCCAAATGAACTCTCGTTACAAGGTTCACGTAGAAGCCGTGGAAAACAGAAGTCTCAGAGACAAATTGCTTCAGATCATTTTCTCTTCCCTTTGCAAGTGGCCAAACATTCATTTTGAGCCAGCTGTGTCTCTAGTCTTATAAATAAATCAGCAAAATGCCCATTAAACGGCTGAAGTATGTATGAAAATGTGGATATGAAGCCGGACTCCAGACTTAACCCTACAGTTCTTTTTCTTGGCACCTGATTCCTTCTTTTCTTCAGGATTTGGTGTGTTCACTTCAGCTTGCTGCCTGCCCTTTCTCTGGATCTTCAGCCTCTTGACTTCCTTCCCCCCACCCCTGTTCCTTGGGAAATGATTCCTGTAGCCACATTAAGGCAGTGCCTATCTAACAGCAGGTATACATTTCCCCTTAAAACTTTGCAAGGAAAAGGTTAATTCATTGTTTATCTAAGTAGTTCTTAGAGATATTAATGGCAGCTAATCCGTTGGGATCAACAGTGCTTTTGAGCATGCCCAGTTTTGTAAGGAAGGAAGGAAGGAAGGAAGGAAGGAAGGAAGGAAGGAAGGAAGGAAGGAAGGAAGGAAGGAAGGAAGGAAGGAAGGAAGGAAGGAAGGAAGGAAGGAAGGAAGGAAGGAAGGAAGGAAGATGCAAACCTGTTCGACAAATATGGGAGTCATTTGGTGTAAACTGAACATCTGGTCATCACATTTTAATAAGATAAGTTTCAAAGTCAAACAGATTTGATGTGAAACAATCTGACACTCTGTGTCACACTGGCAACATGCTTTAAATGTCTCCAGGTGCTCAAGAGAGCCAGTGTGGTGTAGTGATTGAAGAGCAACAGACTCTAATCTGTAGAACTAGGTCTGATTTCCTACTTCTCCACATGCATCCACCTTGGTTTAGTCTCTCAGAGCTCTCTCAGCCCCAGCTAACTTACAAGGCACCTGTTGTGGGGAGAGGAAGGGAAGGTGATTGTAAGCCATTTTGAGACTCCTTCAGATAGGGAAAGCGGAATATTTTAAAAAAACAGCTCTTCAAGTTTTCCCCATACCTGGATCTTTCCATGCTACTATAACTTCTAAGCTTCCTTCACAGAGGTCTGCACTGAGAAAAAATCTGGAAGTTCTTCTTGCCTGCCTGGCATCGCATCTAAATCAGCCTAAAATAGAGACCCTATCTCTAGCAAGAGTACATGGGGTTGAGACGCATCCTTGCCATATGAATGGTCCCAACCCCCCACCCCCCAGACCTTACTCCCTCCATCTGAGCCTGGAATGGATGTCGGAGTTTTCAACTTATATGAGTCAAGACTCACAGGGGGAAAAGGCAGAGCGTGCTCATAAATGGGTTAATTTTTTAATTGATATCTTTTGGTATAGGGTTTATTTTAATGTTGTAAGCTGCTCTGAGACTGCTGGGAGAGGGGCAGCCTAAAAGCTGAATAAACAAACAAACAAACAAACTGTTGTTAATCATCACCGTGCCCCCAAGGCCAAGCTGCATGGCCACTGCAGCCCCAGATTTGAACAGGCATCACACAGAGCTGGAAGAGACCACAGAGGGCCACCCACCTCCTTGGGGACTTAAAAATCACACACTCCTGACAGGTCCTCAGCCAGTCTCCTAAGAACTTCCATTAAACGTGACCTTTGTTGGGTATTTCACCACCCTCTGAGAAAGTATAACAAAGTTCTCGTTCCATCTACGAACCACAGAGGGTCAGCTATTCTTCATTTGCTCCAATGCTATCCTAAATCCCAGTCAGCTCTTGTTCTACGTCAGGGGTCACCAAGTTTTTGAAAAAATGGGTGAGGCCAGGAAGGACTTTTGCCCAACAGGGCTTCTGATTGGCTACTGGAGATTTGATTGTCCATGCCAGAGGTGGGCAAACTGTGGCCCTCCAGATGTCCATGGACTACAATTCCCATTGCGAATCCTGGCAGGGGCTTGTGGGAATTGTAGTCCATGGACATCTGGAGAGCCACAATTTGCCCACCCCTGGTCCATGCAGTTGTTGTTGTTGTTGTTGTTGTTTTAATGCTGCTTTGGCCTCATCTGATACCATGGCACAAGGAATTTTAATATGTGAGTACAGGTAAGCCACAGCAGCCATTTTGTGGCTGGTTCCACCTCCTGTGGCAGCCATTTTGTGACTGTGCCCACAACACTGTCTCAGATTTCCACACGTGCCCCCAGATTCAGAAAAGTTGGGACTGCCTGTTCTAGGTGCATGGTTTTAATATTCTGCAACTCTGTTATATTTTTTCTGCCACTGGGCACAGCATGTAGATTAATAAAGAAACAAAATTTATTCTGTTGCCATATATCTGCATGGACAGGCAGGGCGACTGCATTGAAACAAGAATGCTTAACAACACAAGGAAGTTCTCCGTGCCTGCCTGGCATCGCATTTAAATCAGACTAAAATCGAGACCCTGCCTCTAGCAAGAGTACATGGGATTGGGGTGGGTAGATCACATGGTTACTGCATGGCTGTAGCCTCTCTCTTGCTCCTACCAAGGGAAATAAACCAACCTGTGAATCATAAAGGGTTATGAATTTGTTGTCCTGCTGCCACCTGCTGGAGGAGTTGAGGATGTCGGGAGGTACCACCAACAGCTGTGCTTAGGTAGTTGTGTGTGTTTGTGTGAGGTGCCGTCAAACTGCAGCTGATTTATGGGGAACCTGTGAGCCTTTCTAGGCAACAGAAAGGTGGCTTGTCATTGCTTTCCTTGGCCTGGAGATTCTGGGATTTCTTGGTGGACTTCCATCCAAGTATTAACGAGAATCGAGCTTGCTTAGCTTCCAGGACTTGTATTGTTGTGGGTAAGGAGCTGTTTAGGATTGGCGTTTTGTCTGTAGGCAAGGTGTGCCCCACCCCTCCCCAAAAATGCTTGTGAAATAGAACTATCATTAACCAGTGGAGGCTGGATGACACTGATGATGCGTTGAGCTGTATGTGACCACTAGTTGTGCCCTTAAATTGTCTCACTGGGCCCTGTCTTGCAACAGGTTTACTCTGGAGACCATTCTGGCTTTGTTAATCTGTTTCTTGACTTCACTGGATTCTAAAAGGGTTTGTTGTGGATCCCTTGGGTGAGAATCTCTGTCTGTAGGATTGGAGCAGATGAAGTTGCCACAGAGAGCCTAGTGGTCAGAAAAGACCCTCCCACAGCAAAACACAGCTAATTTGAACACGGACGCTGGTACCAGAGCTAGCAATAAGGCCGGATGTCAACTTTGCTGCCACATATGCGCTGACAAAACAATCACTGGACCGAACAACATTAAAGACCCCACCTCAAGTTCATTTTGGCTCATCTTCTGACACTCTATATCAGCGGTAGTCAAACTGTGGCCCTCCAGATGTCCATGGACTACAATTCCCAGGAGCCCCCTGCCAGCGAATGCTGGCAGGGGGCTCCTGGGAAATGTAGTCCATGGACATCTGGAGGGCCACAGTTTGACTACCCCTGCTCTATATGCCATTAAATGCCAACAATGTCCTTCAATTCTCTACATAAGGCAAACATGATATGCCACATGATAAATGGACCCAAATCTAACTTGGAGAATCACAAAACTGAGAAATCTGTTGGAGAATATTTCAAACATCCAGGACATTGAATGGAGCACCTCAAAGTAGCTGTCTTATTGCAAAGAACCATACTGGAATGGGAAGTTACTGAGTTATAAGCTATTTCTTCTGAGGAACCAGTGTGGTCTAGTGGTTAACAGTGGTAGACTCTAATTTGGAGAACTGGGTTTGATTCCCTACTCATCCTTGGTATAGTTGTTAGAAGTGGTAATCTGGTGAGCCATGTTTGATTTCTCGCTCCTACACATGCAGCATCTGGGTGAACTTGGGCTAGTCACAGTCCTGATAGAGCTGTTCTCACACAGCAGTCCTGCTAGAACTCTCTCAGCCCCACCTACCTCACAGGATGTCTCTTGTGGGGAGGGGGAGGGAAGGCAATTGTAAGCTGCTTTGAAACTCCTTTGGGCAGTGAAAAGTGGGGTATAAAACCCACCTCTTCTTCTTCAGAGGACCTGATCTCTGCAGATTTACATGTGACACTTGGAAGCTGATGTACCTCCCCATCAGCTAATTTCCTTCCTTCCTTCTCAAAACAATGGGAGCTACACACGAGTAAAGCCATATTTCTGAAAAGCTCCAGCAGGCTCAGAAATATCTGGTGGATTGGGCCCTATGCTAATTAACGGGAAGGGAAGCGACAAGATCGAGAACGGTTGGGGCCATCCCAGCCAAAACCATGTGCAATTTCTTGACTTTACAGCTAATTGTTCATGCCTGGAAAAGATTTATAAATTCGGGGGGCAGAGGGGTTGGCCCAATTCCAAGCAGGAATCTGGGACCAGTTAGAGATGAGATTAGGTTCAATTACAAGGAACCTTTTTGCTGAGATGTGGTTTGGCATGCGTGTTAGTGGAAGGTGGGATCTGGGGGTTGCTTCGCCTCCAAGACAATCTCAAGATGAAAACCCTAAAAATCTTGGTCCATATTTGGAGGAGGGGGGAGTGGTTGCAAAGGCTTGGTGGAAGTCCAGCACAAAATTGTCATTCCGAAACCTCAATGAAAATGAAACCCAGCAGGAGGGAAGTTCTGTATGAATTAAAATCTTGCCAAGAGTAGTTGCTATATCATATACCGTTCAGCCGCTCTGGTATGCGGCTCAAGGACAGCTATGCAACTTCATTTTTAATGGTCTCTCTTGTTTATAAAAATGTAATTTGATTGACTGCTAGACATACATGACTCCATTTTCAATGGTCTCTCTCTCTCTCTCTTTTAAAGAGAAGTAACTTGATTAACTACTGGCTGTTTCCGTTCACTGTAGATTTTGTTTTAAAATAAAAACACAGGGCTTGAAGGGACATCTGATAACAGAGTCATTGAGGATGAAACATTTATGGCCCAGGTTGCCCCCTAGGGCTGTCAGCATAGCAGGTGGCACAAATGGGGGGATGGACATAACTGGCAACATGCTGGAGCTGTGACCTCACTTCCAGCCCAAACCTGGATGTGATGTAATAGTCTCAGAATGACACTCTAGGACAGGTGCTCTCAACCAGTTTTTTGTGAAACCCTGGAGTTTCTTGGCGCCCTTGGAAGGATTTTCCGAATGGGTGAAAGTTAATTAATTTTTATATATTTTTTAAGTTTGTTAAACATTTATCGGGTGATATGACCATATATGGTCAGGTTGAACTGCCCGTCCCTCCCAAAATAGCCATTGATGGGCCTGGAAGGGGTGGGACGGGGAGGAGCCCCAGGTGGGTATGTCCATAGCTATGCTTCCTAACCATATTCTGCACAGTCGCGCGACCTCTTTTGTTTCTCAAAGCCTGAAGAATGTTTGAGGGTTTTCTCAAAGTTGAGTAAGGTTGACGTCGGATATTACTGGAACTATTTGATTTTACTGATTTTTTCCCCCTGTCAACTTGTTACCAAGCAGCAGAGTTCGGGGAGGCCTACTTGTTGGAGGTCATGATTCAAATAGCAGGGACATTTAATACTATGTGTTAAGCACCCAGGATCCATCCTGCCATTGGATCGTTTGAACTGTCCAATGAGTTCAAACCGGGGATCTTGCAAGGAACCAATCACAGGCTCTGGCGGGCATCTGGGGCCATAAATAAGTTTGGGTGATGGGCTATGTTTCTCAGTTCAGTTGATGTGATCTAATATAGATGTGATGTGAACAACTCCGCGCCTCCGGCATATAAGAGCCAATTCTTCTTCTTCTTCTTCTTCTTCTTCTTCTTCTTCTTCTTCTTCTTCTTCTTCTTCTTCTTCTTCTTCTTCTTCTTCTTCTTCTTCTTCTTCTTCTTCTTCTTCTTCTTCTTCTTCTTCTTCTTCTTCTTCTTCTTCTTCTTCTTCTTCTTCTTCTTCTTCTTCTTCTTCTTCTTCCTTATTGAATTGACTACTAAATACAATGGGACTGACATTCTGTGATTTTGATTTGATGCCTCTGTTGATACAGCCCAAGACAGCATTCACCTCCTTTACCACTGCATCACACTGTCTGCTCATATTTAGCATGCAATCCACAAGTAACCCAAGATCTCATTCATACACACTGCTACTCAGAAGATTGGGATAGCATTCATTCTCCCCCAGTCTTCTGGCACATCTCCAATCTTCTAAGAAGTCCTCAAAGCGATGGACAAAGGTCCCACAAGGTCTCCAGGAAGTTCTTTGAGTACTCTCAGGTGCACACCATTCGAGGGAATGCTGGCTGTGAACACTATGGTGGTACTCAAGTAGGGGTGACATTGGCAGGTTGGATCAGTGAGGTTCTATGAATCAGGACTTTCATCCAAGCGACATACTCTTAGGGGTAGCTAGCATGAATGTTCCCAAAATATAAGAAATTTCCTACAGACAAATAATTAGCATGTCAGACAGAAGGGTTCTAGTTCGGTGTTTTCCACGACAGCCTAGTTTTCTGCTTGCAAGGAAGTCTCTTTCCCCAAATACGAGGGAACAGCCAATCCCCTGTCTGAGGGGATCCCAAGCACAGGGGAAAGCTGAAGTGTGTGTTTTAAAGGTTTGTATTGCCGAGCTCTTTGTGGCTTGCTCTGCTTTGTCGTTACATAACGGAGGAGGTTGTTGAGTCTAAAGATCCAAGCAAGCATTGCGTGGAAGGTTCATGAAAGAGTTTGGCAATTAAAACCCACATGCAGAAGAATCGGAGCACAGTGCTCTCTCTTGTAATGTGCTCTCTCAGTCATACTCCATTGCAACCCTGGGGATATTATCTCAATGAGGGGCCCGAAGAGCAGGACAAAAGAACATCCACATCAGAAAGCTACTTTCAAGCTCACATTTGGCAAGGAGCAATCGCCAACGTTAATTTGTACTCGGGGTGTGGGCTTTCAAAGATAAGCCAAGCTCTAAGCCAAAACAAATGTTTTCGTGTTACAAGAATTCAACCCTGCAAAAAAAAAAAAAAAGTTAAAAGAACTTTACAGAGAGGCAGAGAGTTGGGAGTTTGGAAACTTCTTCTAACACCCAAGGCCTTGAAATTATCTGCTTGTATTTATAGCTGGGGGGAGGGGAGTTGGGGGGGGTGGCTGAGGAAGTTAATAGCCATCTGTGAAATGCTTTACTTTCCATATACCTGACAGAAGTCCAGACAATTATAGTTCTCAGTTTCGTGTGTGTGAGTGAGCAAGCGGGAGAGAGAGAGAGGGAGAGAGAGAGGAAACACTTCTTGGTTTCCATGTGATGATATTTGAAGCGCCTCGGAATTATGCACAAACGTTTCCACTGGATATTTAGAAAGAAAACAGTCACTGAACTTTCTGGCCTTACCAAAGAAAAAAATATATATATCCAAACTCATTCCTGGGCAGTGACTGAAAAGACCGCGATGTTGCTGAAAGGAAATCTCCCCCAAAGTGACAAACAGCTTTAGAATGTACATGGTTCTCCCCCCCACCACCACCACCCAAAAAAAGAACATAATTTTTAAAAGATTCAGACCCTATGAAGTCATGACAGGAAAACGTGACAGGAAATATTGCGCTTCAAATGTAACAAATTCAAAACAGCCAATTTTTCCACAGAATGGATGGTTTAGCAATGTTCCGATGTTACCGTTGATGGATACAGGGCCAAACAGCCGTTTCCCCTCTCAGATTTGAATTAAGAGAAAATTTCAGAGCTCAAAATGCTAGTTTCACCCTTCCCTTCATGTCTTGGGAACCAAATGTCTAAAGCAAGGGTGGCCAAACCGTGGTTCTTCAAATGTCCATGGACTACAATTCCCATGAGCCCCTATGGGTTGGAACATCAAACTTCCAACATAACTATTTCAGTAGTTGGGCAGAACATAGGGCTTCCAGATCCTTCCTGACACCGTGGGAGGGGGGGGGGTCTTACCAGGAGCAGGAGGGAGGCCCAGATGATGTCACTGCTAACATGTCTACATCCCTTCCAGCATGTACTGGAAGAGACATCATTCCACTATGACATCATGGCAATGCTCTGGTATATGGGCAAAAACTCTATGGTGAAAATGGCTACCAAAGAGTTTTTGCACAAATACCACAGTCTTGCTTGGACATTGCCCACGTGATGATGTCACAGTGGAAATAATGTTACCATGTCACCACATAACATAGCCTGTGCCTCCCCTCTCTCCTGGTATGTCCCCCTGTTATCCAGCTGACCAGTGGTGAGCAGTCGGGCCTGGGGTGAGGAACTCCATCAGGGAGGGCTGGCAACTCTAGTAGAGTAGAAGAAAGTAAAGCAGACTCCTCTTTTTTTCTTCCTCCTTATTACTGTACCTTCAACCACAGTCTGACTGAGCATACCAACAGCATATTACATTACCTCACTGGCAGTCTTCAAGCAAAGGTTGCATGCACACTTTTCTTGGATGCTTTAGGATGCTCTGGGCTGATCCTGCGTTGAGCAGGGGGTCGGACTAGATGGCCTGTATGGCCCCTTCCAACTCTATGATTCTATGATTCTATGATTCTATACTCTGTTGCCTTTTATATTCTATACTCTGTTGAGAGCCAGTTTGGTGGTGTGGTTAGGAGTGCGGACTTCTAATCTGGCGAGTCGGGTTCAATTCTGCAATCCCCCACATGCAACCAGCTGGGTGACCTTGGGCTTGCCAGGGCACTGATAAAACTGTTCTGACCGAGCAGCAATATCAGGGCTCTTTCAGCCTCATCCACCCCACAGGGTGTCTGTTGTGGGGAGAGGAAAGGGAAGGTGAATGTAAGCCGCTTTGAGACTCCTTCCGGTAGAGAAAAGCGGCATATAAGAACCAACTCTTCTTCTTCAGGGCTCTCTAAGCCTCACCCACCCCACAGGATGTCTGTTGTGGGGAGAGGAATGGGAAGGCGACTGTAAGCCGCTTTGAGTCTCCTTCGGGTAGGGAAAAGCAGCATATAAGAACCAACTCTTCTTCTTCTTCTTTTTGGCCACTGGGAAAGCACCAGAGAAGGACAGATAAGAGAGAAGGGTTGCCTGCGCAGAATGCACTTGCCACATTCCATTTTCTACATCATTAAAGGGTCCGACATTTGGGTTGCCACAGACCTTGTTGCCATCACTTGGAGTGGTGATGGGAGAGGATTTGTTTTTTCAAATGATGGGATCATGCATGGCATGACATCACTTCTGGGGGAAACCCAGAAGGGAGGACAAGCACTCTAGGAAGTGCCACATGCAATACTCCCCCACACTGTGTCCCCCCTCCTCAAGTTCCTACCAGTTGCCAGGCATAGCCTAGGAACCCTAGCAGAAGTAGATAGGGTCACCAACTCTGGCTTGGGAAATTCTTGGAGATTTGAGGGGCAGTGTGTATCACAAATTCGTGGAGGGAGTCCTGCAGGGATGCAGGTTCATAAAATTCACATCCTGAATCTGCCATTATCTCCTGGGAAAGATCCTTGGAGTCTGGAGATTGGAGAACTCCATGTCCCACCTGGAAGTTATAGAGGTAATGACTTTTCAGACCTGCAGGTACCAAACTATCAAGGAAGCTGACAATGGGCTACTCAGGTGAAGTCAATAAATAGAGGCTTCCTTTTCTCCCAAAAAGTATGCCAGAACGCAGACCGGTATTATTAACAATCTTAACAATCTCAAAAAGTCCAGATGTAAGCAATTAGTAGGCTGTGGCCACCTCTGCTTGTCCCCCAAAATACTTTGAATCAGTTGATTAGCATCTGAAGAAGATACTTTTGAAAATGCTTAAGAACTTGTCCGTGTCCTGGCACACTTTAATTTTGGAATAAAAGAGGGCTCTGCTAATTGACTTCACCTGAGTAGCCCACGTCAGCTTGCTTGACCATTTGTTACCTGCCTGGCGGTTGACAAGCCTCAAAGTAGGGTTGCCTGTGGTTGAAGGAGGGCAGGGGGAGACTAGCCTGCTCCCATCTCCCAAAACAAGGTTTTCACAAGCCAGCGACGCTTTTTGTGTCATTGAGCTTTTTGTGTCATTGAGTTAATTGTGGAGTCCTGCTAATGGCTACCACTCAAGAAGCTGTTTGGAATGGCCATCATGCATAGTCCAGAGCAGCTTTGATCTCATCTCATCTTGGAAGCTAAAGCCAGGGCCTATTCTGCACACATAGGATAATGCACTTTCAATGTGCTTTGGCAGCTGGATTTTCCTGTGCGGAACAGGAAAATATACTTCTAAAGTGCATTGAAAGTGCATTATCTATTGTGTGCAGAATAGGCCCAGGTTGGCCAGTGGCCACAGTTAGTACTTGGCTGGGAGACCACGAAGGAATACTGGAGTTGCTGTGCAGGGGAAGGTGGTAGCTCTGGCCACCGCTGCCTGCTGCTTGCCTTCAAAGCCATGTGGTCCAGGGAATGCAATTTGATGGCACACAATTATTATTATCAGTTTTAAAGGGACTGGCTGAAGAGCTGGAAACCATACACAGAAGCCCCATCCTCATGGGCAATGGCTTCTTCTGGCTCATCCCAGGCTAAAAAGACTTTATTGCAGTAATGTAATTTGTCTGGGCAAGGTTCTGGACCCCCATGTCCCTCAATCTCTTTCCAAATCAACTCACATAACTCTCCTTCCACAGTCTAGCATTTAGATTTGGGGGTGGGGGAGAAAAGATGACAGGAATAGAGACTGGGAGAGCTGCAGGGATGTGGACAAACACTTTAAAGCTACACAGGTGGCCCAAGAAGCTATGGATGACCTCGATCTAGAGTGCCCTTCCTTAAAGCATGATCTTTTTGAATTAGAAGAGGAAGGAGACGTGGTTTTTATACCCCATTTTCCCTACTCTTAAAGCAGTTTACAATTGTCTTCCCTTCCTCCCTCCACAACAGACACCCTGCGAGGTACGTGGGGCTGAGAGTGCTCTGTGAGAACAGCTCTAATGGAATTGTGATTGGCCCAAGGTCACAGTGTGCGGAGGAGTGGGGAATCAAATTCAGCTTTCCAGATTAGAGGCTGCCAGTCTTAACCACTACACCACGCTAGTTCTTAACTCCTGGAGTTACTTCTGGGGAGGAGCAGGGAATCAAACCCTGCTCACCAGATTAGAAGCCACCACACCTAACCACACCACCACACCTAACCACACCAAGCTGGATGTTGGCAGGGGCTCAGGGTAATTATAGTCCATGGAACTGTATAGTCCATACAGTTTGGCCTGATCTATGGCATTCAACCCTGTTGAGGCCCCTCACCTCACCAAACCATGCCTATCTCAGGTTCCATCCCCCACCACCCCCAATTTTCAGAAATTTTTGAATACCGCACTCTTACAGTACACCTCTCCCTGTTACTGTGGCTCTTCATGCACCCCTCAGTCATCTGAAGCAATCATCTAATACCTGTAGGTATAAGGGCATTGACATGTTGGATCAAGATATATCCCAGTGGCTGGGTGAAAAGAATCCTATAGAACCAGTCTGGTGTAGTGGTTAGGAGTGCGGACTTCTAATCTGGCAATCCAAATTTGGTTCTGCGCTCCCCCACATGCAGCCAGCTGGGTGACCCTGGGCTCACCCACAGCAATGATAAAGCTATTCTGACCGAGAAGAAATATCCAGGCTCTCTCAGCATCTCCTCCCTCACAGGGTGTCTGTTGTGGGGAGAGATTGTAAGCCGCTTTGAGAGAAAAGTGACATATAAGAACCAGCTCTTCTTCTTCTTCTGTAATATCAGGGCTTCTCTCAGCCTCACTCACCTCACAGGGTGTCTGTTGTGGGGAGAGGAAAGAGAAGGCGATTGTAAGCCGCTTTGAGACTTAATCGGGTAGAGAAAAGCGGCATATAAGAACCAACACTTTTTCTTCTTCTTCTTTAAGTTGATCAGCCTATTGTTTGAATCAGATTTATGTATGTTGTAATGTGTACTTTGCCCCACAGCCAAGGCCAAAAAAACAGACACTTTGGGATTAAGAGTGTAGCACACCAATCCTGGCATCCCATAAGGCATTTACAGGAGAAGCAGCCCCTGCATATTCTATTATCTTTCCGGATCTGGAACAGTCAGACCATGACACAACAAACCTTTCTTTTGTAGGAAGTCTGGGTCAGAAGGGAATGGCCCCGTTAGTCATATGTCAAGCTGCCACTCAGCCAACCTGTTTGCAGCAACTGGCAAAGATTGAACCAAACAAAGGGGATTGAGGGTTTTGTTTTTTTTTAAGAAAAACCCTCCAGAGTGCTAATGCATCTGAGAACACTGTCACAATGAAACAAAAGAACGTGAGTGATTAACCGGTACAGAGCTATGCTTTGTGGTATGATTCCGGGCAATTTTGTTTCCAATTTTTAAAACTGTCTTCCATTGTGCCCCGAATCCACCCCCTCCCCCCAGTAACCATGAAAATCTATGCCCTTAACAGCTGCGTGGGAGGGAGTAATCCACAGGTGATGCTCCCTGCGACCCCACCATTTGCGCCCACTCCTTTTCTGCCTTGCTGTCTTATATGGATGCCGCGGAATTTCTCGCACCTGTCGGTTCAACTACAAAATGCCATTTTGATTTGCTTTCTCCCTTATACAAATCCAAACTTCCAGTCTTTATTTACAGGCACTTTTCCAATTTGTCACGTCAGATTTTCAGTGTTCAGTGTCAACATAGGCTCATGGGAATTGTAGTCCATGGACATCTGGAGAGTCACAGTTCGGCCACCCCTGAACAGAGGTGGATTGCCATTGCCTGTCTCTGTGTCATGACCCCAGTTTTCCTTGGAGGTCTCCCATCCAAACACTGAGCAGGGCTGACCCTGCTTAGCTTCTGAGATCTGATGAAGACTGAACTAGCCAGGACTATGGCAGGGCAGGACGCTCACCTGTACTCAAATAATATTAATACAAAAGAAAAGAGACGTTGGAATACAATGAAATCAGAGTCCAGTAGCAAAGAATAAATCTTTGTTGGTCTTAAAGGTGCTCCTGGACTCTGATTTTATTGTGCTACTTCAGACCAACACTGGGCTTGATTCCCCACTCCTCCACATACCACCAGCTCGGAGACCTTGGGCTAGTCACAGTTCTCTCAGACCAGTTCTCTCAGAGTACTCTCAGCCCCACCAACCTCACGGGGTGTCTGATGTGGGAAGAGGAAGGGAAAGGTGTTTGTAAGCCACTTTGGGACTCCTTTGGGGAGTGAAAAGCGGGGTATAAAATATTAGCTCTTCTTCTCTTCTCAACCTCGGACTTCCTTCTTAGTCTCCCACCCAAATACCAATCAGAACTGACCCAGCTTAGTTTCCAAGATCTACCCAGGTCAGGGCACTCAGCATCCTACTCAGGTGTATTCAGTGGGGATTACTTCCAGGTAAGTGTTCTTAGGACAGCACCTCTTCATGTACTGGTCGGGGGCATCAGCCAGCAGCAATGCTAAGAGGTTCTGGTTTATACCTGAGATGTAAATATCATTATATTGAAGATGCTGTTTGTTAAAACCTCATTCTTCAGCTAATGAGTCTGTACCATGCAACATCGCTAGTGTAATAGCATACGTAGAATGGGACTTTCCTTTATCCAAAGACACTTTCCCCAAAGAATGCTGTGAATAAGTTACCCAATTGGCATGGGGCTCAGCTTGAGCTGGCTGCCCCTTGCTGGTTTGTCTTCCTTAATCACATTAGTCCTGCGGTGACCGTCTCCAGGAAGACTTGCTGTTTCATAAATAATTTCATGTGTGCTTGTTTCCATAATGAAGCAGACTTGAACAAACCCAGGGTGAAAGGATCTTTAAAAACTATCAAACCACAAGTAAGGATTAAGTTCCCTCGCTGGTTCAGCGCCATTTTTAAGAGAGGTGCCTAATACGTTCCTTTACCTTTCATGCAAATGGGAAGTGTATATCATCAAGACAGCAGAAGGATCCACACAAGATGACTCTGGAGAAATCTGGCTGTTTTTATCTGTTTTAGATTACCGTATTTGCCGGCGTATAAGACGACTAGGCGTAAAAGACGACCCCTCAACATTTCCACTCAAAATACAGTACTATGGGCCACTATGGGCAACTATGTCTATCCCAACTGAAGTGCACCTGGCGTATAAGATGACCCCCCCCCCCCACTTGGAGGCATGTTATGGGGTTTTTATTCTTTTACTATGTTGAGAGCCGCCATGAGCCAGCTCGTCAGGGAATGGTGGGGTACAAATCTAATTATAAATAAAATAAATAAAATAAGAAAGAATGATGAGAAAGGGAATTATATAATTTTATAACTTTTGCTCACTTCAGCTGACCCTTGTCCTCAGAATGGCTCCTCCAAGTTATTTCACTGACTGTCCAACTTTTCTATCAGGGAACCAATTGGTTCTATTCCCTCCTGGAAAATACAAAATTTCCTTGCAGGTTAGTATTTGCACCTTTGGGTTTAGATGTTAAGACATCCTACATTTTCTTTTTAATGTCCAAAGCAAATCTCCATCCCCAAAAGCTATTCAAAATCCAATACCAACTTGCAAGGCTGTGAGATCTAATTCCCAAGTAACTGTATGGCAGACAGCTTCATGGCAATCAAAATAGGAAAAACTGACGTAAATCCCATACAAACCAGCCACCTGTTGACATAATGGGAAATAAGGTGCCATTCCTTACTAAACTGGTGCATTCAGGGGCTATGAAAAACCAGAAACTAGAGCTCACCATGTAACCACTGGGTCTGCAAAAGAGACTTTAGTGAGTCCTTGATCTGTGCTTTTGGAATTTAGTCATGCACAGATAAATGGGACAGATTCTCCTGAGAGTTATTGTCCTTGCAATATTGCTATTGTGCAAATAGGCCAAATAATCTTATATAAACAATTGCCTTTTATGTCTTTGACAAGTGACAGCTGGGGCGAAAAGATGCTTGTAGACTCAAGGCAGTATTCTAACAGTACACTCAAGATAACACACTCAAGATAACACGCAACTGTGTGTGTGTGCAAAAGGAGTAGCAATTGGAGCAAACAAGAGGCATTCTTCTTTCCTCCCCTAATAGATGAATAACAACAAAACAAAGATTCTGTTGAGACACTCACATCTGCCAAGTGAAGGATGTACTTGTGTGATAAAAGTTGAATCTCAGACAGAGCAAACTGCATGTTTTCTGAGAAAATGTAATTTAGGAGCCAGAGCAGGGTAATGTGTACGCTCAACAAAGCCTACCTCTTAAGGCTGTTGTGGGGATAATTTGGGGGAAAGGAGAACCTCCTGAGCTCCCTGCAGCAAGGATGGGATAAAGATTTGTATATCACTTTCAGTGAAACATGACTGAGAATCAATAAAAGCCAGGATTTTAAAAAAGAAAACAACAGCAGCATAAAAAGCATAAAGGAGAGTTAAAACCAAGCTAATTTTCTGCATGGTGTGTGTGTGGGGGGGGGGAACTATTTATCCCCTCCACATTTTGGCACAAATGAGTAAACAGCCAATTGCCCTGGTAGTTTGAAAAGGAGACAACTGAAGACAGCAACAGAATACAGGATGATCTTGATAGGCTCGAGAAGTGGGCTAAACTGAATAAAATAGGGACAATCGGGACAAATGTAAAGTTCTGCATTTAGGTAGGAAAAACCAAATACACCAGTATAAGATGGGGAGGCTTGTCTTGGCAGTAGCATGTGTGAAAAGCATCTAGTAGACCATACATTGAATATGAGTCAACAGTGTCTAAGTCATGAGTCAACAGTGTCTAAGAAGGCAAATGGGATTTTGGGCTGCATCAAACGGAGTATCGTGTCCAGATCACGGGAGCTGATGGTACCACTTTACTCTGCTCTGGTTCGGCCTCACTTGGAGTCCTGTGTTAAGTTTTGGGCACCCCAGTTGAAGGGGGATGTTGACAAACTGGAACGTGTCCAGAGGAGGGCAACAAAGATGGTGAGGGGTTTGGAGACCAAGACATATGAAGAAAGGCTGGGGGAGCTTGGTCTGTTTAGCCTAGAGAGGAGACAACTGAGAGGGGATCTGATAACCATCTTCAAGTATTTTAAAGGGTGCCATATGGAGGATGGAGCAGAATTGTTCTCTCTTGCCCCAGAGGGACAGACCAGAATGAATGGGATGAAATTAATTCCAAAGAAATTCTATCTAAACATCCGGAAGAAGTTCCTGACAGTTAGAGCGGTTTCTCAGTGGTTTCTCGAGGCTTCCTCGAGAGGTGGTGAGTTCTCCATCTTTGGAAATTTTTAAACAGAGGCTAGATAGCCATCTGAAGGAGAGGCTGATTCTGTGAAGGCTCAAGGGGGTGGGAGGTTACAGTGGATGAGCGATTGGGATGTGAGTGTCCTGCATAGTGCACGGGGTTGGACTAGATGACCCAGGAGGTCCCTTTCAACTCTATTATTCTATGATTCTATGAGTCTTCAGACAGATCTTCCACAACGTGTATGGGTTCCAGGAAGGGCTTAATGCAGAGCTGTACTGAATAGGGCCTTTCTAGTTTAAAAAATAATATTCATAACATTTAGGGTTGAATCTGAAGGTCATTTTCCACTGGCATGCATTACTTCTGAATGCAGAAGCAGAGGCAATTTTCACTGGGTTAGTAAATGAGGTCAGTAACTATTACAAAAACTATTACAAAAGAGCCTCTTGTGGTGCAGAGTGGAAAGGCAGCAGTCATGCAGTCTGAAAGCTCTGCCCATGAGGCTGAGAGTTCAATCCCAGCAGCCGGCTCAAGGTTGACTCAGCGTTCCATCCTTCCGAGGTCGGTAAAATGAGTACCCAGCTTGCTGGGGGGTAAACGGTCATGACTGGGGAAGGCACTGGCAAACCACCCCGTATTGAGTCTGCCATGAAAACGCTAGAGGGCGTCACCCCAAGAGTCAGACATGACTCGGTGCTTGCACAGGGGATACCTTTACCTTTACCTAACTATTACAAACCATGTATTCATTTATTTGCTGCACTATGGGGAGGTGTTTCCTTTTTTTTTCTCCAAAAGCCATTTATGTGAATAGCCATTTATGTAAATTAAAGTTTTCTAGGAAGATTAAAAACAAACCAGGGAGGAGAAGGAACTGTTTGCTGTACATTTGGCTCAGTGTTTCTCAGAAGTTCAGAAATCACTTATTCTGGGGGCAGACTAGAAGATGAAGAGGAGTTGTGTTTTATACCCCGCTTTTCACTACCTAAAGGAGTCTCAAAGCGGCTTACAAATTGCCTTCCCTTCCTCTCCCCATAACAGACACCGCTATTGTCAATTACCATCTTGAAGCAAAATCTGCTGTTTAACTCCTAGCAATGAAACTAATTTTTTTCTGTTTTACTACATTACTGAAGCTGTGCATTTTAAATTCTCTGAGCAAATTTCTACCTGATGGTTGTGGTGGTGCTTTGGTTTGTGATAAACAGATATCTGGGTGTTTATAAAGGGTACTTAGATATACAGAGATGCTTTAAAAGCAGTATTTTTGGGAAGAACCTGACAGTGCAAGGTAATATAATAATTAAAAACTCAATCCCTGACCCCTTTTGTTTTTCCATGCCATGTTCTCTTGTAATTACTAAAAGCCCTCTGCTTAAAAAAAATGATACTGAGAGCTAGTGTGGAATGCAATGATCTTTAAACAGTTTGAAGTTTTAAACCCACAGATCCTTCCCACAGCAAATTCCAATTGACCACACATAAGGACCTGTGACTCACCTTATCTGTGAGGTAACTGAGGCTGTGAGAGCTCAGAAAGGAAGGAAGGAAGCAGCAGCAGCAGCATTGGCTTTTATATCTCACTTTTGACCTCACAACAGACACCCTTTGTGGTAGGTGGGGCTTGTAGAGCTCTAAAAGAACAGCTCTAAGAGAACTGTGACTAGGCCAAGGTCACCCAGCTAGCTGGATGTGGAGGAGTCATGGGGAATCAAACCAGTTCTCTAGATTATATGCTCCCGCTCTTAACCAATACACCACTACTTAACTCTAGCAGACTTGCTTTATAATAAAGTTGCTGTTGAACCCATACAAAAGAGGATTTTTTTTCCATTTGTGGAAAAGTGGAAGGTGGTCTCTGCCTTCTGCGGAATCCCACTAGTATCATCTAACCCACTTTTATACCACCCTTCCTAAGGAGTTCAAGACAGCATGCATGATTCCCCTCCTCCTCCTCCTCCTCCTCCTCCTCCTCCCTCCTCCTCCTCCTCCTCCTCCTCCTCCTCCTCCTCCATTTTGCTCTCAAAATAACCACGTAAGGAAAGTTAAGCCGAGGCAGAACTGCCTCACTAGAACTGCCAGCTCTGGGCTGAGAAATACATGGTGATCTGGGGTGTGGAGCTTGAGAAGGGAGGGGCTTGGGGAGGAGAGGGACTTCAGTGGGGTATAATGCCATAGAGACCACCTGCCAGAGTGGCTGTTTTCTCCAGGTGGGCTGATCTCTGTTGCCTGGAGATCAATTGTACTCCCAAGAGATCTTCAGCTACCACCTGGAGGTTAGCAACTGTAAAATGGCTGAGTGGTAATTTGAATCCAGGTCTTGCAAGATTGACACTGTGACCACTAGACCACATTAGCTCTCTCCTACCCTGTCCGGCCTATATAGGTTGCTGGGTGTCCATAAATAGGTCTCCATTTACTAAAAGTAAAGGTCATAGATCTCCAGTCCTCAGTAAAATCAATTTTTATATTGAGTTTTTTATTTATCGTTGGATTTATATACCACCGTTCGCCAAAGGTCTCATGGCCAAAGGGTTCACAATAAAATATAAAATCAAAGTAAAATCACATATTGGCATGCCTAGACCTGGATAGCCCTGGCTAGTGCAAGCTGAGCAGAGACTGGAAGCTAAGCAGGGTCTGCCCTGGTTAGTATTTGGAAGAGAGACCACCAAGGAAGTTGTAGTGTGAATGCAAGCCCCCTCTGAACATCTCTCCCCTTGAAAAGTATACGTGGTTCCTAGAAGTCAGCTGTGACTTGATGGAGCTTTTTACCACCACCACCACCATGTGGGCATTGGTTAACTCTGGGTTGAGAAATTATTTGGAGATTGAAGGGTAGTGCCTGGGGAGAGCAGGGCTTGGTTGAAAACAGGGTCCTCAAGCAGTTATAGTGCCAAAGAGTCCACTTTCCCATGCAGCCATTTTCTCTAGGACAGGGGTAGTCAAACTGCGGCTCCAGATGTCCATGGACTACAATTCCCAGAAGTGCCAGCATTTGCTGGCAGGGGCTCCTGGGAATTGTAGTCCATGGACATCTGGAGGGCCGCAGTTTGACTACCCCTGCTCTAAGACATCAGTTTCAATTTTGGGACGTCTCCTGGTCTCACGTGGAGGCTTGCAACTCAACTACAGGAAAACCCTTTAATGCCTCAGCTGCTGCTTGGTTTGTAATCAAAGCTGGTTCCTTGTGCTGTTATTGACTTGCAGGAGGGCATGTTGGGCTAAGTACAATGTGCACACATTTTGGTTGGCTTATAACAAGGCCACAGCCTTATTGGCATATCAGAGTGTTGGCCTGGCACAGGCGAGGGAGTCTGTGTAGGTGATCGACTGACCAGGAGAACCCTGACCACAGCGGCGCCCTGGGAACCACCCAGCTCCATCCCTGGGAACACAGATCCCCTTGCCACTGGGTCCCATCCAAGGGAGGTGTACCCATCTGGGGTGCCAAGGAGAGGTGTAGACCTCCTCTGGACCCACCCCAAGCCACCTGGCCCTGCAAGCCCATTTGCCTTTTCCTGCTGGGTCAGCCCTGCTCACAGCCAGCCATCCTTTATGGGAGCCCCTAACCATGGGGAGTTTGATGCCCCCAATCGAACTCCCCCCAAAACAGGCTCCATCCCATGCTGAAACCACCCCTCCCAGCTGTGATGAATTCATACAAGAAAGCCTGCCAGCCCAGGGCAACATAACTTTATGGAATCCTAGAATCATAGAGTTGGAAGGGGCCACACAGGCCATCTAGTTCAACCCCCTGCTCAACACAGGTTCAGCCCAAAGCATCCTAAAGCATCCGTAATATTCTATCTGAAATAACTCAACGCAACAAATATATAACAGGGTGGGTGGGTGGGTGGGTGGGTGGGTGGGTAGCTGCTCTGCTTGGCTACCATGGGGGGAAAGGGGAGTTGGGCTCACACACATGGTACCCTTAAAAGGTGCCATGCGCCTACCCCCCAGCAGAACCAGGTGCGCGTCACCCTTTCACCTGTTCCTCCGCAGCATCGATGGCAAGCGCCAGGTAAGACTGTGCTGCATTTAGCATGCTAAAGGAACAATAACAGATTTTTATATGGCATGCATATCCTCTCCTCCCCTCCTTAAATGTTAATAACTGTGCGGTGGGCTCAGTTTTGATTACCGGGACCCAATAAGGGTTACACCCCATTCTCGATTCTTATAAATTCTGAATCCTGCAGGAGCAGCAGCCAATTTGCCCTTTGGGGTGGCCTCCATGACATCTGTTGGGGCAGCAATATATCCGTCCTTGCAAATAAAGACCGTAAGACCACGTCCCAGCTGGTCCCAACTTTTAAAGGTTCTCCGTTCCTCGTTTCACCAAGTGCAAAGACGCTTTTGAACTTTCCGCTAATGAAAGGGTGGCGACAATGGAGCATAACTCAGCTACTTATCACACAAGGCAAGTGTGCCACTTGGAAACCAGCCTCGGATCCTAATCTTCAAAAAAAAAAAAAAAAACACCATGTACATAATTTGCTGTGCTACACACAAGAGCAGCCCTGTGGAGCTCAGCAGGGCTACTCATATTTGTAAAGTATAGAAGTGTAGGAAGGGAACCAGAGTCGGAAACAATGGAAACAACTGGCGATAACAAGCCATCCTTGCTTCCTCTCCCTCAGCGATAAGGTCTGGAGCACGAGAGGCGAAGATAGGCGGGAATATTAAACATGCTATTCAATTGGGTTTCCAGATAATTAAGAGATTATGAAGTTAGAGCTGTTACTGAGCTTTCCTTAAAGCCGTTTTAGTTTAATCCCCTGGAAAAAAAAAATGAATTGCAAAGCCAGCTCAGTGTGAAATGCAGACAGGGCCCACAACCCACAGCGTTAGGTATTGATTTCAAAGTCAATTTATTCTAAACAAGTTTTTAAAAGTTGAATGACGCCATTAGAGCATTTTTCTTCCCTTTCAGATTCCAGCTTCCTTCTCCTCAAAAGACTTAAACCGAAACCGCACACGGCTGCCATCCAAAGGTCTTCATATATAACTCTCCCCCCTCAATTTTTCCCCCCTGCCCACCATCAACAAAGTATGGATTGAAGAAAGCTCCAGTGAGCAGACAATATACCACACGCCAATGGAACAGTCTGGGCAGGTTTCGTTTCTTGCGTCTTCATGTTTTTAACTCCTAAAAACTGAGGTAAACCGAAAAGATGACATTCCTGCAAAGGAAAAGAAATGCAGCACTGAGTAGATAACTATGGGGCTTCTCACAAGCTTATTTTAAATAACTGGGTTTTTTTTTTCTTCTCTTGCAGAAACAGTCTCCAAAACTGAATTTTCAATGAGAAGGCTGTGAGGAAGAGTTGGTTTTTTATACCCCACTTTCTGTACCCTAAGGAGTCTCTAAGCAAATTACGGTTGCCTTCCCTTCCTCTCCCCAAAACAGACACTTTTTGTGGTGGGGTTGAGAGAGCTCTGAGGGAACAGTGATTGGCCCCAGGTTACCCAGTAGGCTCCTTGGGGAATTGAACTCATGACTCCAGATTAGAATCCACCACTCTTAACCACAGACACCATCCTGGATAAATCGGGAAAGATGGAAACTGTAACCCTTTCTTTTCCTGCCCTTTTCTTACTTGATAAAACCATGCCTAAGGTTATTATAGAGCCTCTTGTGGCGCAGAGTGGTAAGGCAGCCGTCTGAAAGCTTTGCCCATGAGGCTGGGAGTTCAATCCCAGCAGCCGGCTCAAGGTTGACTCAGCCTTTCATCCTTCCGAGGTCGGTAAAATGAGTACCCAGCTTGCTGGGGGGTAAACGGTAATGACTGGGGAAGGCACTAGCAAACCACCCCAGATTGAGTCTGCCATGAAAACGCTAGAGGGCGTCACCCCAAGGGTCAGACATGACTCGGTGCTTGCACAGGGGATACCTTTACCTTTTTAAGGTTATTTTATCAATGCTGAGGAAAACCTAGAGACACCTCTATTTTCCCCCTCTTTAAAGGTAAAAGAAGCAGGCTGTTTCCACTGTGAAAAAATGGCTAGGGAGCCAGCGTGGTGCAGGAATTAAAAGCGGCAACTTCCAATCTGGTGATTCCTCACTCCTTCACATGCAGCTAGCTGTGTGACCTTCAGCTGGCCACAGTCCTGATATTCCTGTTCTCACAGAGCAGTTCTTCCATAGCTCTCTCAGCCCCCACCTGCCTCACAGGGTGTCTGTTGTGGGGAGAGGAAGGGAAGGTCATTGTAAGCCACTTTGAGATTCCTTCAGCAGTGAAAAGTGGGGTATAAAAAACAATTTTTCTTCTTCCTCTTCCTCCTTCCCACCTTCTTCCCCCACACCTGCACCCACTCTCCACACAATACTCCTTCATGATAAAACAAAACCCAAGTAAGCAATGGTCAGTTTGGGAACTGGAAAGTTTGTGCCCCAATCCTTCTTTGTTCTGAATTGTCTCATGAGTGCTTTTGCTAAATAGTTGCTTCCCTTCCGCCCTTGAGTGGAGACTTCTAAAGGGTTATTGTTGTTCCTTGCATGCCCAAACTCAACATGGAGGCCAAGATCCATGAATTAATTATAGGGAGGGGGAAATAATTTTGCTAGGTCCATCAGGATACTTCCAAGTGGTCTACAGGTATATTGCCAGCTCTTGGTTGGAAAACACCTGAGAAAAGCAGGATTTGGGGAAGGGAGGCGCCTCAGCAGGATAAAATGCCATACAGTTCACTCTCCAAAGCAGCCATTTACACAGGAAAGCTGATCCTGGAGATCATGCAGAAGGGATTGTGTCCATGCTTGGCTCTTTTTTTTTGCATGACCAGGGAAATGCTGGTCGCCACTTTGGGGTCGGAAGGCAAATTGCCTCCAGGCCAGACTGGCCACGGACTCTAATTGGGGGATGGCATAATCTGGGCAAGGAATTGGGGTCATTGTGGTGGGCAGGTAGTTGTGAATTTCCTGCATTCTGCAGGGGTTTGGATTAGATGACCCTGGAGGTCCCTTCCAACTCTATGGTTCTTAGTTGTAAACCACCCTGAGCCTGTCCACAAAGCAAGGTGGTATATAAATGTAATAATGAATTTAACTTAATAATAAAAAATAATCAGAGATCTCCAGCTGCTACCCCATCTAATGGTGCCATGCTGGCCTTGAGGGCATTTTGGCCTCAGAAGGAACGTGAAAATTTTACTCTCATGCCTGGAAATTGTCCTTTTGGAAAGCAAGGTCACAAGAAGCTAGTTTTGCTACCATTTTCCCTGAGTGGGGCGGCAAAATTCTCCCAGTTTGGATGGCCCAGTGGGCTAATGGATGCAGCTGGTGCTTGGGTGTTGCACCCTCTGCGAGGAGACATGTGTTTGAACAAGGGACACTAGGCATCTCAACTCAGGACTGCCTTGGGGGCCGGCAGAAAGAAATGGGAGAAATGCATTTTGCCAAAACTCTATGGCTTGCTTCTGCAAATAGTCACCACTTCCAAGAATCTAAGAATGATTCAGACACACGTCTGAGATAACCACTAGCAATATTTCCAGGAGGATTGTATCTATCTCTGCCCCTTCTTCACTCCACAACAAGCTTTCTCAACAAGGGTTTTGTGAAACCCTGGGGTTTCTTGACAGCCCTGGAAGGGTTTCCCAGATGGGTGGGAGTTAATTATCTTTTTACATATTTTTAAAATAATTTGTTAAACATTTATTGGGTGATGTGACCATATATGGTCACATTGGCCCACCCCCTCCATCCAAAATGGCCAATGATGAGCCTGGATGTGGTGGGAAGGGGAGGAGCCTAGGTGGGCATGTACTTAACTATGCTTCCCAACCATCATATGCCCGATCTGCCACTTCTGGGGTTTCTCGAAGCCAGAAGAATGCTTCAGGGTTTTCTCAGTGGTAAAAAAGTTGAGAAAGGCTGCTCCAAAACTTCATATATTTGACTGAAATGTCACCCCGGCATAAATCCATTTTGGCCAGAAATCTTGCTTTAATTTACTTTGCTTTTTTTAAAAAAATAATTTTGTGTCTGTCGATATTTAAAGTGCTCATGACTAAAGCTTTGTTGTTCCCCCAGAAATGTCTGTTTATATCATTGACAAAAAGCATCCAGATGTCCCCCCGAAAGATCAGCCTCGTTCTGCAGTCTGAACGGTACGTCTCTCTTTCATATGCCGCTAAGCCAGACATCGATTCAGCCATTCGGCAACAGATGGCCTACATCAACCCTCTTCCATGTTCATCTGATTTCTCTTGCAGATAGTGGTGCCCGTCTTTCTCTGGGTTTTATTCAAGCTGCAGGCACTTTTAATTTCAAAAGTATCGCTTGAAATGGAAAAAGGAGAGAGGGTGATCAGATCAGGTTAAAAGAAAGCTAGGTTTTCCATGGCAGGATCCCCCCCCCCCCAAATACATTTGGAAATATGGCACAGTTCTAGAACAGATGAAATATTGTGAATGAAAAAAAAAAACACCCTGGAATTAGAGCTTGTGTTATATTCAGAACACCAAACGGCCTAAGGCAGGGGTAGTCAAACGGTGGCCCTCCAGATGTCCATGGACTACAATTCCCATGAGCCCCTGCCAGCATTCGCTGGCAGGGGCTCCTGGGAATTGTAGTCCATGGACATCTGGAGGGCCATCGTTCGACTACCCCTGGCCTAAGGTTTTGCTAGTCGATAGATTGAGGCGAAAACCAGTCCGAGAAGCGGCTCTCAACAGCAGGGATGACATCCGTCTTGGATTTGCCTATAACGTGGCCCTCCCTGTGCCATATTGTCATGTTTTTCATGCTGTTTGTTCGCTATCAGTAAACAACCACAGAAGCAGTTTGAGGGTGCTAATGCTGATCTACACGCAGCTGAGCATATGGCAGTGGAAGCATCTGTACCCTCTGGATATGGAATGGAAGTGTGTAGAATATTTATGTATTTCCAGGTTCTTTAAGGAGGGGTGGCAGCATGATAGAGCGCAATTTTGTCAGATATCAGAAGCTGAGCAGAGTTGAGAGTTATATGGGAGACCACCAAGGCAGGGTCTAGAGAAGAAGGTGATCACAAACCACCCCACTTGCCTTGAAAGCCTCATTCCACTGCTCCATCCTCATCCTGCAACAACTCATCCTCACTTTCAGCAGGGAGCTGATGCCTAGTCCTAAGGCAAACATGTCACCTTTTAGCATGCAGTTCTGCCCTGTGCCTTTGCCTCTCTAATGGTGCATGTTATCCTGGAGGGCTGGGAACAGGCAGCTGATCATTTTCTGGATCATAGCTGGGGGGGTAGAAGTGAATCTGTACAAACGTTGGGCTTTAAATCTCCTCCTTCTCTTGTTTGTTAACCTGTGCTGCCTCTGGTCTGGCTATGCTTGCTCCTTCCTCCTCTGAGGAGCCCTCAACATTGCTGAGTCCTGGTTAGAGTCTGCACTTTGCTTTTTATCATCTCCCAGCTCGAATAAACCCTTCCCCTCTGCACTGTATTTGATTTCCATTTTAATTTTGGGCACTTAAAATTTTCCCTCTGCAACATCCATGATTGATCCGTGCTGGCCCTCCCTTTCCCCTGCGATATCCAGGTGCGGATATGTCACTATATTTGAAAAAAAAAAAAAGCTTTTAAAGCCCCCAGTATAAGTGTAGATATTCTGTGTTTTATGGATTCCTACCTGTGCCTGCAACGCTGATGTAGCAAAGCAGTCTTCCCTGATTGGCCAGGGCATCAGTTCAAAGATTTCCTGGTTCCCGGTTGCAAGACTTCCCTCCCAAGACTTATTTTTGCCCTCATTTTGGGATCTCCAGAAGCCCACACTTCTCTCCGCAGAGATATTCCTCTTGGATTTACTTCTTCCTCCTCCTGTGAGGCTGCTGTCCCCCCCCCCTCATTCAGGAAAAGAAAGAACCTCCTGAAGTGCTTGGCTCCCCTCCCTGCTCTGAGCTTCTCTAATCAAGTGCAGAACACTTTTTGTTTCAATTCAGGAGGGGTATAGGAAGGAGGATGTCTGCATTTGCTGGCAGGGGCTCATGGGAATTGTAGTCCATGGACATCTGGAGGACCACAGGTTGACTACCCCTGTCTTATAATATTCTACTTTCTTTTCTATTTTGCTGTGTCCTGGGACTGCAGTGTAAATGATCCAAACCATAATCTTAGTTTTGTTTTAAATAATTTCATCATTCTCTATGCTCTTGTCTGGTTTGTGCTCCCATGAATTTCTGGCTAATGTTATGGAAGGAAGGGAAGGAACTAGAAAAATGCAGTTTGTGTCTATTCATTGTTTGTGGTTGAACCATAAACCAAACCACAAGATTCAGTCAAGAACTAAACCAGTTTATGGCTTGTGCCCCTGTAAACCCTTTTTGAAAGGGTCTGTGGAAAACTGCAAGAGCCTCTTGTGGCGCAGAGTGGTAAGGCAGCAGACATGCAGTCTGAAAGCTGTGCCCATGAGGCTGGGAGTTCGATCCCAGCAGCCGGCTCAAGGTTGACTCAGCCTTCCATCCTTCAGAGGTCGGTAAAATGAGTACCCAGCTTGAGGTAAAACGGTAATGACTGGGGAAGGCACTGGCAAACCACTCCGTATTGAGTCTGCCATGAAAACGCTAGAGGGTGTCAACCCAAGGGTCAGACATGACCTGGTGCTTGCACAGGGGACACCTTTACCTTTATGGGGAACTGCAGACCCTTTCAACAGGGTTTACGTAAAGCTCCCCCCCCCCCCCAAAAAAAAACCTCAGCAGCAGAGAGATACCTTTAAAGGGACTGCACAAGAAAGCCTGGAAAACAGCTGAGTGTTGTGGGGAACAGAAGGCATGGGTTTAAAGGGACCCAAATTCCCTTTAAACCCCTTCTTTCTCCTCTACCCGCAAACTATCACAAGCAGTTTTGAATGTTGTGGAAGTTTATGATAGTCGATCCTTCATGAACTTCAGTTCACAAACCATAAACAGGGTTAAATTCATGATGAATTTTGCTTCATGATTCAGTTTACGCCCATCCCTAATGGTAGGCCATACTTCTTGCAAAGATTCCAAGGTAACACAACTGCAACTCTGTTGTTGTTGTTGTTGTTGTTCTGTCTGTGACTGAACATCCTGATCATCTTCTACCAAAAGGGGCCTCCTGGACATGGTTAATCAACCACATTCTGCATTCTGATTCCCAGCTGGAGGCAATTGCCAAAACTCCGCTCTAAGTGGCCCTTTTTGTTCCAATTTGAAGGAAGAGACAAATCTGTTGCTGTTTTTTAAAACTGCAAACCAGTTCTTCATCCCACAGAATCTTCCTCATCCTGTTTGCACAGTTTAGCTTTTAATCAATTTGCTAATTAAAGAACATACCCAAATGTGTGAGCCACAGTCTGTGCTGTTATAACTCGGCAAGAGAGAGAGGAAGCTTTGGAAGTGGCGCTTGGCCAACGAATCATTTGGAGTAAAGAAAGCAGCCACATGTATGCCCCTGAATCAAGATTAGCCCTAATGAGGACCCCTTGGAAGGTCTTGAATAGAAAACTGCTACTTGGGAATCCATCGAGTGCGGTTTCTGTTGCCATTTTGATCTACTAGCATAACTCCAGACAAGAAGAAGCCTTGAACTTTATAGGAAGGGGGTGCATCTGCCATTCATTCAAAAGATCCCAGGTTCAGTCCCCAGACTAAACGGGGTAAAGTAGTAGGTGAAAGCCTAAATAGCCTGGAATAGATCTCATCGAAAGCTTCGAAGCAGGGTTGGCCATGGTTCGTAATGGGATGGGAGACCACCAAGGATGAGAAGGCACTGGCAAACCACCCGCACTCATCTCTTACCTTGAAAACCACATGGTGGGGGTTGACGCAAGTTGGCTGTGATTTATTGGGCCATTTTATTATTTATTTATTTATTAGATTTTCATGCCACCCTCCCATATGGCTCAGGGCAGTTTACCTTGGACGATGATCTGAACGACTGCCCTTAGAGAGATTCTATCAGTCAGAAGCGACAATACTAACCTTGTTAGACCAAGGGTCTGACTCAGTGTATGGGAGATACACATCTGAGTAGCATTGTGTGTGAACGTGATCTTGGGGTACTTGTGCACGATAAGCTAAATAGATGCAGACAGTGTGATGTGGTGGTGAAGAAGGCAAAAACAGTCTTGGGCTGTATCAATAGAGGCATCGCATCAAAATTGGACCACACTTGGAGCCTTGTGTGCAGTTGTGAAGGCCTCACTTCAAAAAGGATATGGACAAAACTGAGAGGGTTCAGAGGAGAGTGTTGCCAATGATCTAGGGCCTGGGGACCAAGCCCTAGGAGGAAAGGCTGAGGGCCCTGGGAAGGTCCAGCCTGGAGAAGAGGAGGTTGAGAGGGGACATGATGGCTCTCGTTAAGCATCTGAAAGGTTGTCACTAAGAGGAAGAAGAAGAGTTGGTTCTTGTATGCCATTTTTCACTACCAGAAGGAGACTCAAAGTGGCTTACATTCGCCTTCCCTTTCCTCTCCCCACAACAGACATCCTGTGAGGTGGGTGAGGCTGAGAGAGCCCTGATTTTACTGCTTGTGAGAACAGCTTAATCAGTACTGTAGTGAACCCAAGGTCACCCAGCTGGCTGCATGTAGGGGAGGAGAGGGGAATCAAACCCAGCTTGCCAGATTAGAAGCCCATGCTTGTAACCACTACTCCAAGCTGTTGGCTGCTGCAGAGGATAGCACCCACAATAATTGGCATAAACTACATAAAGAATCAGCTAGATATCAGGGGGGAAATTCACAGTCAGAGTAGTTCATCAATGGAATTGGCTGCCTAAGGAGGTGGTGAGCGCCCCCTCACTGACAGTCTTCAAGCAGCGACTGGACACATCTTTACCATGGATGCTGATCCTGCATTGACAAGGGGTTGGACTAAATGCCTGTATAGCCCCTTCCAACTCTATGATTCAGTAGAAGCCAGCTTCATGGGTTTGGGCAACATAATAAGGGCTGTACATGAACCAAAACTCCACAGGAGTATAGAAAAGCCCCAGAACATGGTACTGGGTATGGATCTAACAGTCCAATCCTATTCAGAGTTAAATCTTTCTAAACCCATTGACCTTTTCTCGCCCCCCCCTCCCTGATAAGCACAGAATCATAGAGTTGGGAGGGGCCACACAGTCCAACCCCCTGCTCAACGCAGGATCAGCCCAAATCATCCTAAAGCATCCAAGAAAAGTGTGTATCCAACCTTTGCTTGAAGACTGCCTGAAGAATGGTTACTTGGAGGCATGTTGCCAATGCTTGCTAAAATCACGGAGCCAGAGAGCTGGCTGAATAGGCTTAACCAGCTGAGCTGTAGACTAAAAAAAAAACAGACTAAATTACATGAAATAAGATAAATATCCAAATTAAGGAAATTGCAAGTTACAGCTTCATGTAGGAGAGTATTTCAGATTTTCTTAATGTAGAATTTTAGACTTGAGCTCACAGTACACAGAAGAACACTATTTGTACTGTCTGACAAAATCAACAAGTAAGTTAAGAACCCCTATCCCAATGGTTCTCAACCTTCCTAATGCCGCGACCCTTTAATACAGTCCCTCATGTTGTGGTGACCCCCAGCCATAAAATTAGGCAAGGGTTCTTTCGCAGAAATTAAACCGAAACTGACCAATGGCCTGAAGATCCGTTGTTCGTGATTGTATACAAAAAAATTTTCTCGCTCTTTTCCACTACTCCAGACAGACAAATGTTCTATCTCAATCTACCCTGCAACGCTGTTGTGGGGATGGCACACACACTCCCCACCCCCCGCCAAGCTGCTTGCCCTGCCACGAACCCTGTGAAAGGGTCGTTCAACCCCGAAAGGGGTCCTGACCCCTAGATTGAGAACCACTGCCCTATCCAGAAGTACGTCTATGTGAAATAGGTGCTGGATCGAGGTTCTTAGCCTACCTGCAGTTTACGTTATATAACTTAAATTGGACTCGTTCATGGAATCTGGATTCATTCCTTTCCACCTCCCATTTCCTTGAGTACCGAGGAGCAGATCTTTGAAAAACAAAGGGCAGTCAACTCTCCATTGTGTGCCATTTTCATTGGGAGCGAGATGGTTTCCCGGAGAGGTTCCAAGCAGAGAATATTGATCAAATAAAAATCAATGAAATATACGAATTAAAAGAAACGAACAAGAATGACGAATGTTCATGTTCAGGAGAGAAAGATATCCCCTCTGAGCCCATTAAAGGAGGAAGGGAGAAAAGTTGACGGGGGGAAAGAATGCATAATTCCATCTCTATAGCAGTGAAAAACTCTTGATGCCAAAAAATGGCACCCTGGAGAGATATGAAACCTAGGACACAAGCCAATCATCTGATAAAAAAAAACCCCTGCCTTGTGGCCTTGCTTGCCAAGAACATATTTGCTAGACTGAGCCCAGCGTAAACAAAAGGGAAGGGAGGGAGGGAATTTCAACATGTCAGATTGGCTTGGAAATTGTTAAGGCTATAGGAGCCCTCTCACCTCCTCCACCCATCCTCATGTTGCATGTCTTCTCAAACATTGTTCATGCATCCAAAGACACAACTTGAGTTTCTTCTAAAGATGACCCACACCCATTTAGCTTGCGTTTCATTTTGGCCGTAAGCAGGATAACAGAGTAACAAACAAATACTACATTAAGAGGGCCATCTTAGAAATCCATGGGCTTAAATGAAATAACGTGGTCTATCAAAATCTGGGAGAGGAAACTGAAATAATTGCTTTATTGCTTTGTTTCTTGCGGTGACATAGGGTTGCTAGGTCCCCCCTGGCCTCAGGAGGAGGATAAAATCATAGAATCATAGAGTTGGAAGGGGCAAGACAGGCCATCTAGTCCAACTCCCTGCTCAATGTGGAATCAGCCAAAAGCATCCATGAGAAGTATCTGCCTCAAGCCACTTCTTGAAGACTGCCAATGAGAGGGCGGTCACCACCTCCGTAGGCAATTGAGTCTAATCTGGCGAGCCATGTTCAATTCTGCACTCCCCCACATGCAGCCAGTTGGGTGACTTTGGGCTCGCCACGACATTGATAAAGCGGTTCTGACCAAGCAGTGATATCAGGGCTCTCTCAGCCTCACCCACCTCACAGGGTGTCTGTTGTGGGCAGAGGAAAGGGAAGGGGACTGTAAGCTGCTTTGAGCCTCCTTCTGGTAGAGAAAAGCGGCATATAAGAACCAACAGCTTCTTCTTCTTCTTCTTCTTCTTCTTCTTCTTCTTCTTCTTCTTCTTCTTCTTCTTCTTCTTCTTCTTCTTCTCAGGTTTAGTTTCAGCATGAACCCATGGATAACCTGGGAAACAGCCATCTCTGCCCCACAATGGCCTCCCTACATATTAGTAGCTCTCTTTGATCTGCTTACTGGACAAAGAAGTAATCAACTGTACCCATATTAATTGCCCTAACAAGGCCGCTCTGAGTAAATCCACTGCCATTCTAACCTCCCCACAGATACTCAGCAGTGGTTTAACTGTTCTCGACCCACACACACACACACACACATCAAATTAAGAACAATCTTTACAGCCTCTTAAGACTTCAATCACGCCCAAACCTCCAAAGCTGTGTTGCTCTTTTTAAGTTGACACTCGCAATAGCAAGGTAGCTTATTAGCATGAAGATCTGTGAAACTTGGATTCCAAATCCAGGTGGAAGAAGGAGGCTGAGATCTGAAGGCAAAGATGCATGCATCTACTTCCGTGCTTTTGTGCAAAGTTGGGATGCATCCTCCCGATTTATCCTGTGTGCCACTGCCTCCCTGGACTTCCCCCATGCTAGAGATACAAGTCAGGCCCAAAACAGGTTATAGGAACCAAAGGGGGGGGAATATCCTTCGTGAAAACATTAAATGACAGGAGGAATCCCATGTGTTCCAGAATTCTGAAAGCTCTCCTGTACAAGTATCTAGCATGATGTAGTGTAGTACAAGAGCCAGCATGTTACTGGGCTTAACAGCACTGGCTTCTAATCTGCAGAGCCAGGTTTGATTCCTTGTATGCAGCAAACTGATAGTGCTGTTCTGACCGAGCAGTAATATCAGAGCTCTCTCAGCCTTCCTTACCTCACAGGGTGTCTGTTGTGGGGAGAGGAAAGAGAAGGAGATTGTAAGCTGCTTTGAGACTCCTTCGGGTAGAGAAAAGTGGCATATAAGTAGAGTTGGTTCTTATATGCCACTTCTCTGTCACCAAAGGAGTCTCAAAGCGGATTACAATCTCCTTCCCTTTCCTCTCCCCACAACAGGCACCCTGTTAGGGAGGTGAGGCTGAGAGAGCCCTGATATCACTGCCCAGTCAGAACAGCTTATATAAGAACCAACTCTTCTTTGTCTTCAGTAATCTCAGGGCTCTCTCAGCCTCACCTTCCTCACAGGGTGTCTGTTGTGAGGAGAATAAGGGCAGGCGATTGTAAGCCACTTTGAGACTCCTTCAGCCAGTGAAAAGTGGGGTATAAAGCCACTTTCAAAGTCATGGTTGGACAGTGTTGATGAAGTGCTGCTACAAACATTCCACCTGTGAAGAGACATTTTCTTCTTGCTCACCCCTTCTGTCTGTCTCTCTCTAACAAGCCATTGCTCTCCTGCCAGCCTCTCATTGGCTCATCATTTTGATGAAGTAATCAAAAGCTACAGGCAGAATAACATTCTCAGTATTTCCCACCCAGCTTTGAGCAGCGGATTGCTACAGGAAGCATGCCATTTGCCGGAATCTCCCCCCATTCCGATATGCACTGCCAATCTTTTTTAGAAGCTTAGTTCCTCATTTCAAATAAAGGTTCAGCGTGTCTTTGTGCGTGAACATAGGTCGAGGCAGGTAGCTGTTACCGCCCAAACCACTTCAAACACTCCATTGTCTGTGCCAAGCCCTACATTACGGTCACATCTGCTCCAGCACCTCAGACAGAGAGACTCACTTGAAGGATCCACAGCAGGCATTTTTTAAACTAAAATATCCTCTGATGGTGAGAAAGATGACTGGGGGCAGGACAGCTTGCTAGATGGCAAGCCCAAAGAAAATGACAACAGTACAACTCAAGCCAATTCAATGTATTATTAACAGCCTAAAACAGTGGTTCCCAACCTTTTTATCACCGGGGACCAGTCAACTCTTGACAATTTTACTGAGGCCGGGAGGGGTAGTCTTTTGCCAAGGGACGTTGCCACCGCCTGAGCCCTTTCTCCACTTGCTTTCCTGCCTGTGCCCCTAACTTCCGCCACCTGCTGGGGGGCACTGCCAGTAGCAGCTGCGCAGTGCCAAGCCGAGGGGGAGCCCCAGCCATGGCAGCTGCTGGAGAGCACCAAAGGTGAGCCGGCAGCAGAGTGGCAGGGCAGCCCCCGAAGCAGCAGCCGGGGAGGAGGACAAGGAGGAGCCATGGCCCAGTACCGACTGATCCATGGCCCAGTACCAGTCCCCAGACTGGAGGTTGAGGACCGCTGGCCTAAAACACATGCTGGATATGGACACTTCCCTCACATAGGCACTGGGGTGCCAACCTTTTGTTTACAGGCAGCCATGCTGACCTAAAATTTCTCACCCATAATGATAAAGTATTATCTCTCAGCCTCACCTCCCTCACAGGGTGCCTGAGTGGGCAGAGGAAAGGGAAGGAGATTGTAAGCCACTTTGAGACTCCTTCGGGTAGAGAAAAGTGGCATATAAGTAGAGTTGGTTCTTATATTCCGCTTCTCTGTAACCAAAGGAGTCTCAAAGCAGATTACAATCTTCTTCCCTTTCCTCTGCCCACTCAGGCACCCTGTGAGGGAGGTGAGGCTGAGAGAACCCTGATATCACTGCTCGGTCAGAACAGCTTTATCAGTGCCATGGCAAGCCCAAGGCCACCCAGCTGGCTGCATGTGGGGAGTGCAGAATTGAACCTGGGTTGCCAGGTTAGAAGTCCGCACTCCTAACCACTACACCAAGCTGCCTCTCAACTCTTCTTCTTCTTCTCTATGACTCACCATCTCGGGGCGGTGAATATCGTAATAAAATTTACAATCCGTTACAGTATAAAAACCATTGGTTAGTTTAAAGTTTTAAAATTGTACTTAAGATACCTGTCAGCACCATTAGGAGGGTATGTGCGCATTATTGCCCGTGTTGCTATGACACTTTCAGGGAGAGCCCAGTGGTGATGCGGGGGCGCTCTAGGAATCACAAGAAACTCTGTGGTTTTACCATAGCATTTTCATTGATTCCTAGACCTACCCTATGTCACTTCTGGGGTTTCCTTGGATGTGCTGTAGAGACACCAGCAACCTTGTTGCTGTTGTTTCCCTCCATATGATTGGAGGTGGGAAGAAATGAATGCCAGAGGAAGGACAACAAAGAGCCAGCCTGATGAAGCTTATTGATGGAATTCCTATCGTGCATAAGGTTGATATATTGATACACAAATCACATTAGAAAATTGAGCAAATAGCAATGAAAATACAAATTTTCCATAAGAAGAATTTGCAAGGAAACAGAAATCGGCATGGCAATAAAGAATCAAGTATAAGAACCAAAATGGTAACAGGCCTCTGGGAGCTAAAACGGCAGATTTATAATTTCAAAGTCATCCAAAAATCATTATGTCTAGACTTATGCACGACCAGATCTGTTGTCTCCAGAAGAGTGTTCTGTACAGCATGTGAAGCGCAGTAATTCTAAAGCCTCTCAGGTAAATGCAAGGGCTACAGTAGCTCTTTTTGCCCCTCCACTCCAGAGGGAAAAGGCTTTTCTTGAGCGCACAGCCTCCACTTTCGCTTTCCAGTTGGTGGTGCTTCTGGCTCTGAGTCACGCCGCCTTATTGAAAAGCAGAGTTGAAATATAAAAGAGATCTTTTTTTTTAAAGTACCCATATTAAAAAAAATTGCTTGGTTAATTAAGCAGCAATTTGTCGAGGAGGTAAAATCTCTTTTGAATAGGGGTATAATGGGATTACTCTTGAAAGCTCTCGGGGAAAAAAGTACTGCGGGTGAATTCGTGAAAAATGTTTGACCTCAAGTCTGCCAATTTCACAAATAAAGTCTTAATAATAGCCTACAATCACACTTGGCTAAGCATTATTTCCCAGACACGCAAAGTCTGGCTTTCAGAGCCAGAAGCAGTGACTCATAGCATCAGCTGCTGGTGTGGCTGTGGACAGGACAGCTTCATGTTCCATCAGGGACAGCTTGGTGATGCCTGCCAAAGCCGTTCCTCTTCCAGACTCTTCCAGAGGACCAGACATCAGGGAGGAAGAGGATGTATAAGTTTTCAGTATACATTAAAAGCTATATTTGTGAAGAAGCAACATACTCGCATTTTTTAATAGACACATGCAATACCATACCATACCATACCATTGCATTGGAGTGGCGGGATATAAATCTAATAATAATAATAATAATAATAATAATAATAGCATTATATTATTTATTAGATTTTTATACCGCCCTCCCATGCGGCTCAGGGCGGTTCACATAAAACACAGAACAGTCTAAACAAATAACACAGTCATAAATAACATACCAACAATCTAACAGTGGCTTCAAATAGAACGATAACTTAGACAAGCCCCCAGGGAGGTCAGGCTGGTTCAGGTCACAGAATAACAGAATCATAGAGTTGGAAGGGGCCATACAGGCCATCTAGTCCAACCCCCTGCTCAACGCAGGATCATCCCAAAGCATCCTAAAGCATACAAGAAAAGTGTGCATCCAACCTTTGCTTGAAGACTGCCAGTGAGGGGGAGCTCCCCACCTCCTTAGGCAGCCTATTCCACTGCTGAACTACTCTGACTATGAATTTTTTTTCCTGATATCTAGCCTATATTGTTGTACTTGTAGTTTAAACCCATTACTGCGTGCCCTTTCCTCTGCAGCCAACGGAAACAGCATCCTTCTCTCCTCTCAGTGACAACCCTGGGATTCTTTGGTCTTTTCTCATCCAAATACTAACCAGGGATGACTCTGCTTAGCTTCAGAGATTAGACAAAATCTCTAGGCCAACCAGGTCAGGTCATCGTGTCCCTTTAAGAGATGCTTAATTAGGGTGCCATTTACCTGGTGATGTTATTTAACCTCATGCCATGAAGAGCTTTGGTTGCCTGTTTCTACCCATTAACTGCGAAGGGACGGTTAAATTTCTCCGACAGTAAATTTTCTGGAACTGTTCAATTTCTCTAACATTAACTTCCTATTAAAGGGACAGATCATTTATCTCCAGGTAACCCTTCATGCGCCCACCCCATGTCCTGGGAAAGTGGGATTTTTTTAAAGACACCACAAAGATTTCATTATCAACATGAGCTAAAACTAAAAGTGATCATTCTATTTTTAAAAACGCTCCACCGGTTGGGGTGCTAGAGGAGATCTCTGTCCAAGGATGAGATGATGTACCTAACCAAACAAGGTGATGGGCATACTACTGTTGAAGGCTAACCCATTAAATGAAACACCTTACAAGCAGCCTAGTACAGCGACTCTCTTCCACACTAGGCATTTAATCTGAAATGGCTGTAGTGTCTTTATTTCATTTTTACAGATCATGCCCTGCTCAATTAGGGATGCCAGTCCCCACAGGGCAACTGAGGAACCCATTTTATAGCTCATCTCCAGAGGACAGAGATCAGTTCCCCTGGAGAAGATGGCTGCTTTGGAGGGTGGACTCCATAGCATTATAGCTCATCTCCAAGGGACAGAGATCAGTTCCCCTGGAGAAGATGGCTGCTTTGGAGGGTGGACTCCATAGCATTATAGCTCATCTCCAGGGGACAGAGATCAGTTCCCCTGGAGAAGATGGCTGCTTTGAACAGTGGACTCCATAGCATTATAGATCATCTCCAGGGGACAGAGATCAGTTCCCCTGGAGAAGATGGCTGCTTTGGAGGGGGAACTCCATAGCATTATAGCTCATCTCCAGGGGACAGAGATCAGTTCCCCTGGAGAAGATGGCTGCTTTGGAGGGGGGACTCCATAGCATCATAGCTCATCTCCAGGGGACAGAGATCAATTCCCCTGGAGAAGATGGCTGCTTTGAACAGTGGACTCCATAGCATTATATTCCATTGAGGACCCTCCCCACCCCAAATCTTGCCCACTCCCAGCTCCACCCCCAAAGTCTCCAGGTATTTCCCAAACCAAAGCTGGCAAGCCTATGCTCAATGTTCCTGTATTCCAGAATTTTTCCTGTTGTGTTTCCATCTTTAAAAGATCTTTCAGGTTATTATTTCTACTTAAAATGCAACCGGGGTGCCCCGCCATCTTGTTAAGTCAGGTAAAGTGTGATTGCTGTCCCTTTGGACAATTTCATCTCTCTCTTTCCTTTCCAGACTGATTAATGTGGACAGACTTTAGGCATGCAAAGGAGCAAAGCACTGGCTTCTTAAGAATAAATTGTTTTATTAAGCTGTGAAACAACTTTGCAAGTAAGAGAGAAGAGAAAGAGTCCCGGCTACTGAACTGTTCATCTTCTGGAAACAATCAGGAAAGAGGTGTGTTCAAAGAGCAGGAAGTCTCCAGCTGAGCCAATCAAGGCCCAGGGGGAGATTATATGAAAAATAGCAGGAAGTTCCTTATCTCAGTCTGCTAACTATACATCTGCTCCAATGCCCCCTGTAGGATATTCTTAATAAGTTGTGGAATCATGTACAGCAGTGGTCCCCAACCTTTTTATCACCGGGGACTGGTCAATGCTTGACAATTTTACTGAGGCCGGGGTGGGGGTAGTCTTTTGCCAAGGGACATTGTGGCTGCCTGAGCCCCTGCTCCACTTGCTTTCCCACCGGCACTCCTGACTTCCCACAGCAGCTGCGCAGTGCCACACTGAGGGGGAGCCCCAGCCATGGCAGCCACTGGAGAGCACGAAAGGTGAGCTGGCGGCGGAGTAGCTGGGCAGTCCCCAAGGCAGCAACTGGGGAGGAGGACCAGGAGGAGCCGTGGCCCGGTACTGACTGATCTACGTACCGGTACCGGTCTCCAGACCAGGGGTTGTGGACCACTGCTGTACACTACAGATTTTGCATATTCCAACAATTACAGTATTTGCTGGCGTATAAGACTACTTTTCCCCCCTGAAAAACATGCCTCCAAGTGGGGGGGGGGGTCGTCCTATACGCCAGGTGCACTTCAGTTGGGATAGACATAGCTGCCCATAGTACTGTAATGTAATGTAACAAACTCTACATTTTGAGTGGAAATATTGGGGGGTCGCCTTATACGCCCAGTCGTCTTATACGCCGGCAAATACAGTAAACACTTCCTGCTTTCTTATGGTTCACAGGTTTTCTTATCGCCTTCTGTGGGGTGGAAGGACCTTAAGAACTATTTGCTTTTAGCTTTATGAAAAGAGGAGGAGAAGAACATCAGAGAGTGGAGGACAGAAGGTTTAAGAGGAGAACAACGGATAAGGGCGAGGGGAGTAGCCAACAGAAGGGGGAATCTGGGCCAAGAGAGGGTGCTGCACCCATGGAGGGACCCCAAGTCCTTCACATGCTTCATGAACCACAAATTGGCCATGCTTCATTGGAGGTGTTTTGGGGGATAGATGGGAAGTTTATGAGTTAGTTTTAATTTTTTTTTTAATGCTACTCAATCAGCATGTAGGTATTTATTCTCTGCCTAAAGTGTGGCAAGATGTGCAATGAAGTGCAAATGTTTCCAGAGGTGAAAATGTTCACTTGCATGCAACGCCAAGGTTATGGTTGACCTGAAGGGGAAATCACGCCAAATACTATTTTTGTAGAAGGAATAAATATGCGGATGGATAAGACAGAAATCTGGAGCTTTTTTGCACGATACGGCACTGCTACACCAGTGGAAATCATCGAGGTGTGTCCAAGGGGCATGGGTTTGTATCTTTTTTTGGAAAACAATGTACAAAAAATGGTAGAATTGCAAATAAATTTCCATGGGAAGGAACTCAAGCTAGGACCTGCAATAAGAGAGCCACTCAAATTTATGTGTGTATCGGGTGTAGTTTAGACCAGTACTTATTAATTCACCCACATCCCAGTTCCACCATAACCAAGAGCATCCAGCTGCGATGAGTCTGTACCACAATATGTTCAGGCATATCCTTATGGTTTGCCAGCACAACAAGCTCCTAAAGGATGCCAGCCAACTTACAATTACCAGGTTCCACCTCAATGGCCTCCCGGAGAGCCAAGAAATTGCTCTATACCTACAGCTTCTACCACAATTAATTATAGTGGTGAAATGAATCCTGGAACTGACCAAACTTAATAATCTATGTCTGATATGTCTAATATTCTGTGTCTGATTCTATGTCTGAGAGCCAGCTTGGTGAAGTGATTAGGCGTGCGGACTTTTAATCTGGGGAGCCGGGTTTGGTTCTGCACTCCCCCACATGCAGCCAGCTGGGTGACCTTGGGCTCGCCACAGCACTGATAAAGCTGTTCTGACCGAGCAGGAATCTCAGGGCTCTCTCAGCCTCACCTCCCTCACAGGGTGTCTGTTGTGGGGAGAGGAAAGGGAAGGCGAATGTCAGCCGCTTTGAGACTTCTTCGGGTAGAGAAAAGCAGCATATAAGAACCAACTCTTCTTCTTCTTCTTAATCGGAACCTAGACTGCTCCAATCTAGACTGCATCACTTTGCATTCTGCTGTTAAGAAAAGTACCAGCTGGGCATCTTCCGTGCACCCAACACGGGACATAATTTCAAAGAGGCAGGAGGTAAGGACAGTGGTTAAGAGCAGTGGCTTCTAATCTAGCATGCCAGGATTGATTCCTGCCTCCTCATGAAGCCTGCTGGGTGACCTTGGGCTCATCGCAGCCCTGATACTGGTGCCCTTCAGGGCTGCCACAGCCACACCTCCCTCACAGAGTATCTGTTGTGGGGAGAGGAAAGGGAAGGCGACTGTAAGCCGCTTTGAGCCTCCTTCGGGTAGAGAAAAGCGGCCTATAAGAACCAACTCTTCTTCTTCCTAGGGCATGGTCCCCAGGCCCCAGATCATCTTCGTCTCTCTCCTCTGAACCCTCTCGATTTTGTCCACAGCCTTTTTGAAGAGAGGCCTCCAGAACTGCACGCAAGATTTCAGGTGCAGGTTGACCAGTGCGGTATCTAGCAGGACTATGACATCTTACGGTTTCGATGTGATGCCAAGACTTTTTCCCACTGCACCGCACTATCTGCTCATATCAGCTGACAGCCCACAAGTGCCCCCAAGTTCTCTTTTGTTTCCTTTCCACTTGTCCTCTTTGCTGGGTACATTCAGGACTCTTCTCTCTCTGGAGGACCTCTGCCATTTTTGCACGGTGCCAATAGCCTTCCTGATACGAACTGGGTGATGGCACTCAAAATTACAGTTCCTGCTGAAGGTCAAGTGAGATGTAGACACACACAGTGCCGAAGAATGGCTTTCCTCTTGGGTCAGGCCATTTGTGGGGGCTCTCAGTTCATTCACAGCGAGAAGAAAACAATACTTCTCCCTGTGTTTTTTGCTGTTCTTGGCACTTCCTTGCACAAAAACTAGCTTTGTGATGGGAATGAGTGGGTGTTTCTCTAAAGGCCAGAAGTCTGAGTGTGAAGAAGTAATTGCAAAATGAACTTTCTATGAACTCTTGAGGCATTTTCGTTCTCATTTCTGAGCTGCCATAAGACTCCCTGAAGAATAAGAATAATAAGAAGAGTTGTTTTTATACCACGCTTTTCACTGCCTGAAGGAATCTCGAAGCAACTAACAATTGCCTCCCCTTCCTCTTCCGACAACAAACACTCTGTGAGGTCCCTCAGTCCTCTCCCCCATCATCCATTTCCAAACCTGGGAATCTCCTGTGACCATATGGCCTACACGGATTAATAGCCACAGGACTTGGGAGGCTGCAGAAGAGACCCAAGGAGGTCCTCAGTGCTATTTTGTCCTTCTTATTCCCTGATGGAGTATACCTGGGCTGAATCTGCACTCACTTTGTTTATTCCGTTCTGGTTAATGCTGAATCCAGATCAATTTGACTCCCCTCCCTCCCTAATGAAACAGAAAAGTGTTCTGCACGTGGTTAGGGAAGCTCAGATGGTGGGGGGGGGGGGCAGGAGCCAAGTGTATCAGGAGCCTCTTTCTTTCTTTTCTTGAAGGGAGATGGGAAGAGGATTGGAGACAGCAGAGGAGGGAGGGGAAAAAAGAGGCAAATCTCTCCTGAGAGAAGTTAGGGCTTCTGGAGCTTCTGCCGAGATATGTTAAGGATTTCCCTTTAAGGCAAGCTTGCAGTCTGGGAATTAGGAAGCTTTTGAACTAAAGCTTTGGCCAATCTGAGCTTTTTTACAATGCTGGAGATTCAGGAGAAGCAGCGATCTGCATGCTTTCTCATGCTGATTTTTCAAATATTGAGGGTTATATACAATTTAGGATATTGCGGGGGAAAGGTAGGGTCACTCTAGATCAATCAAGCTCCGTGTAGATTCAGCCCTGGTTAAACATGACTGAATGACTGAAGACCGATGTTTCTCTGGTACAGAAGTCAGCAACCTTTTTGTACTTAAAAAGCCAACCTCCATCAAAATGCCAAGCAAGCAAACAACAAAGAGCCAATGGGAGAGCTTCTGATTTGCATGCCGAAGGCCCCAGGGTGCAGTCCGTGGCATCTTCAGTTTAAAAGGACCAGGCAGCAGGTGATGTGAAAGACCACTGTCTGAGACCCTGGGGAGCCACTGTCAGTCTGAGTCAACAATACTGACGTTGACAGACTGATGGTCTGATTCAATATCAAGCAACGTCTTGTGTATACACCCACCTTTCCCAACTTCTTTAACACTGAGAAACCCCTGATACATTCTTCAGTCTTCGAGAAACCCCAGAAGTGGTGGAATGATGGAAAATATGGTTGGGAAGCAGAGCTGTGGACACGCCCACCTGGGGCCCCTCCCCTTCCCACCCCCTCCAGGCCCATCATTGGCCATTTTGGGAAGGGGGGGCAGGTCGAAATGACCATATATCATCCTATCACCCAGTAAATGTTTAACCAATTTTTAAAATATATTAATGCCCACCCATTCAGGAAACCCATCCAGGGCCATGAAGAAACCCGAGGTTGAGAAATATTTTGTACAAATGATTGCAAAACTCCACATATCTGCTTGCACTGGAAAGCTCACGCCTTGAATAAATCGTTGTTGGACTTAAAGGTGCCACTGGACTCTGGTTTTATTGTACTACTTCAGACCAACACAGAGATGCGGCCGCTACTTACCATGGCGTTGGACCCCGGAGGCAAGGACCTGTCCACCCAGCTGGGTGGAAAAAGGTCCCAAGGGACCTCCAGGGCCAAAACATGAGCAGCCGGACGGCTGTGGAGGGCTCTACGTCTCGTGCCAAGCCAACTCTCGAGCAGGAGGTGGTTTGCCAATAGACCTGTGGCCTTGTTAAAGCCAAAGACATGGAGTCGTGTCGTGCTTGCCAACATGCTGCCTGCCAATCAACTACCCATTGGGATCTGAGGTTATTGATTACTAATCTATCGCATTTCTACTCCTCAAACGGAAGTTTTCGTGAGGTCTTTATTAGGAAGCGGCACACATCAGGTGCTGCAATATGTCATACATGTACACACAAGCACCCTGTGCAATTGTTTTCGTGTGCTGACATGCTCTGGATTGTTGTCAACTGTTCGCTGCTATCATTTCCTTTTCCTTAGAGCAGCGGTAGTCAACCTGTGGTCCTCCAGATGTCCATGGACTACAGTTCCCATGAGCCCCCTGCCAGCGTTTGCTGGCAGGGGGCTCATGGGAATTGTAGTCCATGGACATCTGGAGGACCACAGGTTGACCACCCCTGCCTTAGAGCATTTCTAAGAAAAATCTTTGCCAACCGTTCCTGCCCTCTCCTGCTATTCCAGAATCCTACCTGCTTCCCCATTTTGTCTTTACTTAAAAATTTCCTTTTCTGCTTTAACAAGCCACACTTGGTTCTCCAGGCTGCAGTGGGCCTTCATCCAAGGAGCCAACCTCCTCTTGGTTTTCAGATCGGTAGAAGCGAGGCTGCTGAAACACAAATCAAGGCAGAAGATGGAGTCGGGCTTCCAGCAACTGGCCATAATGCGGAGACTCCTTGGGGAGTGAGCTGGGGTGCGTACAAGCATGTCTGCACGTCGGTGGGCAAAACGCTGTAGGAAGGTTATGCCACAGAACAATGACAAATGCTTCCACCCAGGCATAGGTCAACAATTCCTTTTTGTCCCCGCATTTGCTTACTCTCTCTGTTTAGATCATTCGCTTGTTACCAGGCAACTTGGAAGCATATTGTCATGCAAGGGTTGCCTTGTTTTCTGTGTTGAAGAATTCATTCACATGCCCTGCTTGTCAACAGATAAGGGGGGGGGGGGATCTGACTTACTGCACCAGGTAGCAAGCTGGTTAGATTACGGATAGTGTAAAACACAACCTCGTCCATCAAACAGACATTCAATACCAGCCAAATACATTGGTGCCCTTCTTTCATCAAGGTAGAATTGCAGTTCTGCACGTGCTGGATAATGCACTTTCAATGCACTTTAGAAGTAGATCTTCCCGTTTTGCACAGGATAATCCAGCTGCCAAAGCACATTGAAAGTGCATTGTGTAGACATGGGGAAGAAAGGCAGTCAAGGGCATGATGGGGAAAGGAGAGCAGGACAAATATTAAATTGGGTGGGGCCTGGAGTTACAACTGAACTCAGCAGAGATGCAGTATCCCTGGGCAAAATGGCTGCTTTGGAGAGTGAATTCTACTGCATGAGATCTCTGGGGATATAACGGCAAGTCTTCATCCAGAGCTGGGGATTAGGCAGAGGAGGAAAAGAATAAGAAGAATTGGTTTTTATACCCTGCTTTTCACTATCTGATGGAGTCTTAAAGCAGCTTGCGATCGCCTTCCATTCTTCTCCCCACAACAGACACCCTGTGAGGGAGATGAGGCTAAGGGAGCTCCAACAAGGACTGCTCGGTCAGAAAAGCTTTACCAGTGCTGTGGCGAGCCCAAGCTCACTCAGCTGGCTGCAGGTGGGGGAGCAGGGAATCAAATCAGATTAGAAGCCGCCGCTCTTAACCACTACACCACGCTGGTTTCGGTGGATCGTGCTGTACCAAACCTCTGGTCTACACGGGGATCTCAGGGGCTATTTAAATTTCCTACAGACAGTGGCTATATCCCAAGCTCAGAGAGTCAGAGACTCCACCCCTCTGGTTTGGCGATTAGTTAGTGCAAGCTCAAGGAGATTTAGACAGACAGCAACAGCCCAGGATTCAAGAATGGGCCCAAAATCTGACAACTCAGCCTCCAACACCCCTATGCAAATCATATTCCCAGCTCAGCCCCCTTTTTCCTGATGAAGATCGCCACATCTGACAATATCTTAACTCACCTGGTGGAATCTGAGCACACTACTACAGCAGCAGCCTGGCCCAAAACTCAGAGGGCCACCATCTGGAACCCCTTTCTGATGGGCACTCCCCTAGGCACTTGCCAGTCACTTACTGTAGTAGACACCTTAGATTGTGAGAACCTTAACACAGCCATTTCCCCAAAATTCCATATGAACACAGAACTAAGACACATCTACATATTCTTGGTGCTTGTGTGGCAACAGTGGGAGGGCTTCTGGAGTTCTGGCCATGCTAGTGGACCTCTTGATAGCACCCGGCTTCTGGCTACTGAGTGACACATAGACTGGAGGGGCCATTGGCCTGATTCAACATGGCTTCTCTTATGTCCTTAGACATCTATCTCTTGAGAACACTTGTGTGTTAGAAGAACTAACCTGGAAGCTATTAAAGCCCGAGGGACAGCCAGTGGACACATGAGCAAGAGAACAGTTTTTACAGCTGTTTATGCAACTTCCCCCCCCCCCCCCGCCATACTTCCAACTTCAGACCAAACCAGCACAGTGGGCCCTCTGCACATTGACCTAAGAACACACTCACAGCATGTGTGTGTGCACGCTTGTGTGCACCCCCATTTTCTAATACAACTGGCCCTAAATAAAGTTTCCAATGTAGCAAAAGAGCCAGTGGCTCAGTGGCAGAGCATGTGCTTGGCATGCAGAAGGTCCTTGGTTCAATCCCCAGCATCTCCAGGTTAAAGGACTTGGCCGTAGGCTGCTATGTAAAACTGCTATGAGAAGAAAGAAAAAACCCTTGTGAGCAGCTTCTAGTCTGAGTAGGTAATACAGACCCTGATGGATCAAGAGTCTGGTTCACTATAAGACAGCTTCACACATGTGTTCCCTGCACAATTCTGATGCACAATTATGACTTGCCCTTTCCTTTATCTCTTCTCAGTGGAACAGGATTCCTCGAGAGGTGGTGGGTTCTCCATCTTTGGAGATTTTTAAACAGAGGCTGGATAGCCATCTGAGGGAGAGGCTGATTCTACGAAGGTTCAAGGGGGTGGCAGTTGATAGTGGATGAGCGACAGGGTTTTGAGTGTCCCGCATTGTGTAGGGGGTTGGTCTAGATCAGTGGTCCCCAACCTTTTTATCACCGGGGACCTCTCAATGCCGGGGACCACTCACCAGGGACCACTCAACGCCTTTTACTGAGGCCCGGTGGGGGGGGGTAGTTTACTCCTCTACTCTCAACCACTGCCCTACCGCTCTCTGATCGCTATGGTAATGTTTAAACATCCCTTCAAAATAAGATACAGACACGCCACAACAATGAAGTGTGTTGTAAAGGGCCAGGGGGGGGGTGAAGTAAAGGGCCGGGGGGGGGAGAAGGCGTCCTTCGGGGCCCACCTCCACTTAGTCGAAGGACCACATGTGGTCCGCGGCCTACAGGTTGGGGATCACTAGTCTAGATGACCCATGAGGTCCCTTCCAACTCTATGATTCTAGGGAAGTTCTACTGTTATTCTTCTCGTTGGAAAGGGAATGCCTGGGTTACTTTTAGCCTGGTTACTTTGAGCTCAGGCCAACCTTTAGACCAAACCACAAGACCAATAGCCGGAATACCGAGAGTGTAAGAACATCTGGTAACATTTTAAGTTCTGGGAGCCAGCGACATGGCAATAAACTATACGAGCGCACTTTAAACACATAGCGCTCTCAGCTCATAATTTCATGCTTAATACACATTAATGGAGCCAGAGTTTTATGCAGCCCACTAAAAAATCAGTGCCGTGGAGGTGAGGCAATGCTAATCTACGGACAGGACCGACATTTATGTCTACGTAAAGATCAATACATAATGTTCTTTCATGAAGCTGGGAGTGTTTTAGTTCTCAGTCCTTACAAATTACCTTGGAGATTTATCACTGTTCTTTAAAAAGTTTTCTAGTCCCTGGTTTCACCATTTTCAAGGACTTTGAGACGGAGGACAGCTGAGATCAGTGCCTATTAACTGTCCTCTTCATTTACCTGTAAATCACCGTTTAAAAAGTCCGGTTTTACATCTTTAAAATAGTGGAATACCCAAACAGACGTGAGTGACCACATCTTTGGGGAAAGAAACTGCTAATCGTCGATGAAGTGGACTCATAAATTATTCCATCTTTGTAAAAAAATAAAGAAAAAGGAAATGCATCTCTTAACCGTACAAAAAGCCCTTGCCAAAACCTAACCACTGGAAAGATTTGAGGGAAAACAGTGTGTAGGAGTCAGGAATTCTTTAAGGTTGGCCAGAATGAAATTTCAGATTTCCTTGAATCTGAACCATAAGGTCAAGGAGAAGCAGTTCCAGCACACAGAACAGCAGCTATGGATTTTCATTGCATGCCAACTTCATACTTCTGATTCCTGCGGAAATGCAGCTTATATTAGAATATTTCATGCATACCTTTCGGGCCATTACCAGATCCTTGGGTGCCATGGACCAGGCTACTGTTCCCCAGCAATGCAGATCATTTAGTAACATGCATACCTCTCACTCACTGGCAGGGGCTCATGGGAATTGTAGTCCATGGACATCTGGAGGGCCGCAGTTTGACTACACCTGGCCTAAAGTTTTGCTAGTCGATAGATTGACGCGAAATCCAGTCTGAGAAGTGGCTCTCAACAGCAGGGATGAGACTGAAGAAAAGCTTCAGGTCTCTGCAATGCAATAATTTTGACAGATTTTGGTTCCTGTACTAGAGGGGCTCGTTTTCAAGATGCCGTAACTCAACGGTAGTTGGGTCAGCTTGTCAATCTAACATCACCCAGAAGATGGGTGCTTATGTCAAAACCCAGGACAGGACAGCCATTGGCTTTTGGACACCACATCAAGACAAGACTATATTTAATTAATTATTTCAGTTTTCAAACACATTTTGTTAGTTTTCTTTAATTCTCAAAGTTCGCTCCACTGGAATTGAGGATAGAGAATTCGACATAGCTCAATTACCCAGCACATTTACTGCTTCTTTATCCAGCCAAAATTCTCTCGGAAGTCCTCAGATTCCACATCAGGTTCCCAATGGATTCATATTAAGTAGCAAGAGGGCATTTTGTGTTCAAAGATCATGCACACCTATATTCATTGGCATAAATAAGGCCCCGGCTTTATTAACTCTAGCAGGAGTGTTAGTACAGCATGGGAGAGGGAGCCGGAATTTGTAGTCTGCTGACTACAAGAACCTGGACCCCAGCAGCACCTGGCCAAGAACACGGGTCCATTTGCTGCTAGGATTCCACCCAAGGGAAGCATCCCCCTGGGGTACCAGTGGGGGACACACACCTGCCTTTGATCCCATCACCTGGCTCTGCAAGCCCTATGCCTGCCGTGCCAGGTCAGATCCTGCTCACAGACCTGCTGACTCTTAAGGAGGCCCCTAACCTGAAGAGTCTGATTTGCATACAAGAGTATAAGAAGGACGGTCTAATAATTAAAGCAAACAGAGAGAAACAGACCTATCCACTGGCAATATGATAAATAAAGAAAAATGTCCTATTGTTGTGGTTTTCCTTGTTTCTTTATTCTTTAGGACTTCTGTCAAAACGGAATCCAGGTAATCTCCGTTTTCAGTTCTTTCATCAGTGACAAGTCCTTATATATATTAATAGTATAATACTGGCCACAGGCTCACATAGGTATGGGGATACCAGTCTGTATTGACACGTTCCCCTGATTTGAACTCCCCCAAAACAGGCTCCATCTCATGCCAAGCCACCAGCTGTGATGAAATGGCAATCCTAATACCAACAAAAACCACAACAGTGGTTTTAATGGTTGGACTAGATGGCCTGTATGGCCCCTTCCAACTCTATGATTCTATGATTCTATGATTCTATGATTCTAACCAACATAACAGGTTAGGTGGGAGGGAAGCTGGACACAAGACAAAGAGGCCAGGCTCCATGCATGTGGTGCCTTTTAAGGTGCCGGGGCCCACATCTCCTCTCTCTGCCTGGGTGCGATGCATCATCCCCCTGTGCGCATCGGGCACGCTGCCACCACTTACATTCCCTGGCATGTCCTCCCTCACCCACTCCTCTGCCTCGTCAATTGGTGGCCCCATACATAGCAAATGGGATATTTTCAACATTTTGGACACATAAGTCCCTTTTCTAGGACACAGAGACCAACCTGAGCCTTCTGCAAGCAGACTGGAGGCACATAATTACATTTGTACATTGCAACAGAAAAGTGGAAAGAACCAGGAAGACAAATTACATTTATAGTTTTTCAATGGCTAAATGCTTGGAGGATAATAGGGAAATATCCCTGTACTGAAGAACCTGAGATTATGTATTTTATTACATTTTAAAACCGCCCTCCCTTGCGGCTCAGGACAATTTACAATGCGGATTCACAGTACAGTTCAGAGAATGCATTGTAATTATGAACTTTTAAGATTATTAACATTATAACTGTATAACGGTTAAGTGCACAACTGTAGTGAAACTTTTACTGAGTGTGTCGCCAGGTCAGGAGATACCCTGTGATGTATCTGTTGGGTGCATTAGGAGGTAGGAGGGACTTAGACTCATAGATTTGGAAGGGACATCATGGGTCATCTAGTCCAACCCCCTGCACTATGCAGGACACTCACAACCCTCTCGCTCATCCACTGTAACCTGCCACCCTCTTGAACCTTCCCAGAATCAGCCTCTCTGTCAGATGGCTATCCAGCCTCTGTTTAAAAATCCCCAAAGATGGAGAACCCACCACCTCCCGAGGAAGCCTGTTCCACTGAGAAACCGCTCTGACTGTCAGGAACTTCTTCCTGATGTTTAAACAGAATTTCTTTTGAATTAATTTCATCCCATTCATTCTGGTCTGTCACTCCGGGTCAAGAGAGAACAACTCTGCTCCATCCTCCATATGGCACCCTTTTAAATACTTGAAGATAGTTATCAGATCCCCTCTCAGTCGTCTCCTCTCTAGGGAGACGACTTCTGGGGGCTCTATTTGGTGGAGTTGTTTCATTGGCCTTCACTGAAAGCCTCATGGAGGAACTCCAATTTGCAGGCCCTGCGGAATCATTTTAACTCTGGTAGGGCCCTGATCTCTTCTGGGAGCTCATTCCACCAAGTGAGGGCCAGGACAGAGATAGCCCTAGCTCTATTCGCGGTCAGTTGAGCCTCCTTGTATTGTGTATTATGTTTGTTATTGGATGTAAGTCACTTTAAAAAAAAAAAAGATTTGTTGATGTAATGGGAGCCCAGAGCTGATTCCAGAAAACGGGTGACGAGTGAGGCAGGAGAGTAGGCTGGTGAGGCAAACGAAGTTTGCAGATTTGCAGTCTGGAGGTTGCAACTGTCCCTAGTAGGAACATGTGACATTGCTATTTGGATACATGTGTTTTTACACAGACCTATGACTGTTCTGCCCTGATCCGGGTGGCCCGGGCTAGCTCCATCTATTCCAGACCTCAGAAGCTAGGCAGAGCTGGACTCAGCTGGTAACTGGATGGAAGATGACCAAGGAGGGCCAGGGTTGCTATGCAGTGGCAGGCAGCGGTAAGCTACCTCTGTTCTGTAACTACTCTATGACTGTTTACACACTGGGAAGTTCACTGCCCCAGCTCCCATGCAAGAGCACAAATCGGGGGCAGATGAGGTGCACCAGGCCAAACGCTCCCCCATGTGGTTTCAGGAAGAGGTGGGGCAACCTGCCATAACTAAAACTCCAGCCTGCAGCCTGGCATGAAACCTCGTGTGCGTAAACGGTCTGAGGGTCGCCATAAGGTTTTGTAGCAGAGCAGTTTGCTTAGCTATTGTGATGCATGTTTTTCGTAATACTCACGTCTTTATATTCTCTTTTCATTTTTGTCAGTACATGGCTTTGGACACTCATTTGATAAACATTTTTTAACAGTGGTTCTTTCCCCCCATTCCACAATATAGCTTTACAGCAACTTACTATTGCTATTCTGATCGATGACTTTTTGCTGGGGTTTCCTTTCATTCATCTCACTACTGCTATCATTTCAGCATACTATTTAAATCAAGAGTGAGCAAAGCCATTATTCTGGGGGAGAGGGGTTGTATTGCTTGGTGCCTGTCCATGTTTCAATGTAAACGATGTTTGTTGTTGTTGTTGTTAGTTGCAAAGTCGTGTCCGACCCATCGCGACCCCATGGACAATGATCCTCCAGGCCTTCCTGTCCTCTACCATTCCCCGGAGTCCATTTAAGTTTGCACCGACTGCTTCAGTGACTCCATCCAGCCACCTCATTCTCTGTTGTCCCCTTCTTCTTTTGCCCTCGATCGCTCCCAGCATTAGGCTCTTCTCCAGGGAGTCCTTCCTTCTCATGAGGTGGCCAAAGTATTTGCGTTTCATCTTCAGGATCTGGCCTTCTAAGGAGCAGTCAGGGCTGATCTCCTCTAGGACTGACCGGTTTGTTCGCCTTGCAGTCCAAGGGACACAGTTGCCAGTTGGTTTGGATCAGCAGCATCTCAGGGACAGCCAATCTAAGGGTCAGCCTTGGTTAGTATTTGGACAGGAGGCCTCCCAGGAACACCAGGGTCATGACGCAGAGGCAGGCAATGGCAAGCCACCCCCGAATGTCTCATGCCTGGCTGCCAGACAATCGTGCAATTGTAGGATCTCCAGTCTACACTACACGTGCTTCATACGATAAATAAATAAAGGCAACATTTCACGAATACATCCCCCCCCCGAAGTTCTTTGGAATCTGTAGTGTTCCGTGGAGTGGGCGTTCTCCCTACATTCCTTGCCTCAGCTGGTTTGATTAAATCAAAGGTGAGCAGAGTGTTTTGTGACCTTGGATTCTACACCCACTGCAAAGCCATTCAGAAGCTGTGGCAGGGCTCTGTTTATTTGTTTGTTTGTTTGTTTGTTTGTTTGTTTGTTGCAGTGTCAGATTCCCAGTTATTCTGCCATTTGGTTTGTTATGGGTGTTGTGGTCGATGTATGAAACTGCCTAGCCTGTGATGTTTCCCAGTCCCTGCCCTAGTTTGGTGTAGTGGTTAGGAGTGCGGACCTCTAATCTGGTGAGCCGGGTTCGATTCTGCGCTCCCCCACATGCAGCCAGCTGGGTGACCTTGGACTTGCCATGGCACTGATAAAACTGTTCTGACCGGGCAGTGATATCCGGGCTCTCTCAGCCTCACCTCCCTCACAGGGTGTCTGTTGTGGGGAGAGGAATGGGAAGGCGACTGGGAATGGGAAGCTGCTTTGAGCCTCCTTCGGTTTGCACCTCAAGGCCGAATCCTCTAGCTTGTGGTTTATGGCCGGAGCTTCCCATAACAAAGCAGTGTGATCCCATCCTCCCTTAACCTCCCTCCCAATGAACATAAGGAACATTTTATTTTCACTCATGAAAATATTCACTATTTTAACTCATGACAATGACAAATCAATGGGAACCCTGAGCTTGTTTCTCTGCAACAAGATAGTCCCATCTGGGAGTGATGGGAGACAATGACACCCAAAGTATGTTATAAAGGGCTGGGGGGGATGAAGTAAAAGGCCGGGGGGGGGGAGAAGGCGTTCTTCGCAGCCCACCTCCAATTAGTCCACGGACCACATGTGGTCCACAGCCCACAGGTTGGGGATCGCTACCTTAAGGAACACTGCAGGTCAAGGCTGGGCGGCCCAACGGGCCCGGCGCTGGCGATTATGCACAGCGCCGGGCCGCCGCAGCCCCGGCCTACTCGGGAAGCTCTGGAAGCTCCCGCATTTGCTTAACACGGGTCTTCCAAAGCCCTGGGCCAGGAGGCTCCTGCGCTGGCGGCGGCGGTGAGTGTTCTCGGTGATTTTAACCAAAGCGCTGCTGCCTTATGGCCCTTGCATAATGGACCATCATTGGTAATGCCAGCTCTTCTCCAACAATCCTGCTTCCTAAAATGAGACCACTATTCAGAGTTCTGCTTTCCAACCAAAGTTATCAGTCTCCTACATGGTGTCACCAGCTACAAGCTCTTCATTTTATATAAGAGTCGGCAATCGCTCACGCCCTCCCCTAATATATATATATATATATTTTAAGTCAGCTATTTCAATAGTCGTTGCCAAGTTCAATTTGAAAACGTACCAAACAAGGGAACGGCAAAGCATAAAGGGAAGCATCATGAGAAATGTGAAGAACAAAAGGTGGTCTTCCACAAAAGTGTAATTAAATTGTTGTAAGAACGGGCTCTCAAGGTCTGTCATATAACATGGAACAAAACACTCTGAGAAAGTCATTCGCCATACGGATGGCTTAAACAAACCCTTGCCAATTTGTTTATTCAGTATTTAGTGCGCTATGAAAAACCCTTTCAAGGAGGGAAATAGTCAAACAATCGTCCTTTTATATCTTCCCCACGTTCACATGAATCTCCATGTCCTTCAGTGCTAGAAGGCACAGATACTTGTGCAGGTGGGTGAGAATGAAAGACATTAGATCGTTGCGTGGAAAAAGCCAGACTGGGTCTCATTTTGTCCTGATCTGCGTAGCTGCCGCTTCTGTTAGAATAAAGAGAGTGATCTGAAATAATGAGTTATCTGCCTTTAGAAAGAGGCAAATTCTGAGAAACTATTTATGTCATGGAATACTTATTCGGAAAGAGCGAAACAAATAAAAGGAAGGTCATTACAGAACCCTGCTAGCTGCATCTTTCTGTTGACCTTACGAGGGGGAAAAATAAATGCAATGTATGATAAAAAAAAAGTAAAACATTTGATGATGGATCACGTGCCTTTGGAAACAGAATACGTCCAAAAAGCAGGTGATTCTGTTATGCAAAAGCCAATCCAGTGAGGGAAGGAATGGTACTTGACCCTCTTTCCACTCACTTATTTTCTTTTAGATTTCCTTAGAGGAGAAAATGGGGTGCTGTAGCAAGGACAACAGTGGGAGAGGGTGACGGAGCATGAAGAAGAAAGATTCACGGGTGGGAGGACTCCACGGCAGAGCAGGAGAGCAGAAGAAACAGGAGGCATTCTGAATCATAAGAGACAGCGATCGGCCATTGTCCATTGAAAATGTCTCCAAGTATCCTAACAGAGGATGGTTCCAAGAGGCTGCTCCACATGGGAATGAAGAAGTCTGTCTGTAAAGCCTGGAAAGTCAGGGGTGATTCGACCTCCACCTGCAGGAAGAGGAGGAGAAGGGTCCAAGCTGTTGGTTGCTTCTTATTAAGAGGTAGGGAATAGTTATACGTCACCTGGACCTGATCACGTGAAGTGCGCAGTCTCCCCGGTGTACAGATCTGAGATGTGACGAACAAGGCTGTAGTCAGGGCTGCCCAACTAGCCCAACATCTTTTCCTGCTCAGCTTAATGATCTTGCCACTGGAAACCACCATTAATTTTTCACAACAGACTATGAGGCTCTAGGTGAAGGACTTCTGGGTTCAGGTGATGGCCTCATCAATTCTTCCTGTAGGACAGGGGCAGTCAACCTGTGGTCCTCCAGATGTTCATGGACTACAATTCCTATGAGCCCCTGCCACCAGGACCACAGGTTGACTACCCCTGTTGTAGGAGACACAAAATGAGAAAACAATACTTTTGGTGAACCCCTGGCTATGGGGTGTGGTGTCATCCAGAGTTTCGGTTTTGGGAACCCTGCCTAAATAGTACTAGAACCATAGGACCCTAGAGTTGGGAGGGGTACTGGCCATTTAGTCCAACCCCCCTGCTCAATGCAGGATAAGCCTAAAGAATCCACGATAAGCATCCAGGGTACTATTGGCAATTGATAAACGACTGGTTGATGAAGTGCCATTACAAATGAAGAACCATTGGCAAGAGAGGAGCTGTACCTCACAAGAAATGAGAAATGCGTTTTGTAGAAACTTGGTTAACCGGATCAAGAGGTCTTCAAAACAAATCCTGTGGGGGAATGGAAACAGATGCCCAGGGGGAGTACCAAGTTAAGAATTAACAATCTGGACTTGGTGCAACATGAAAAACAGGAAGACGGTTAGAGTGTCATAGTCCCATTGTATACGGCACTGATCAGACCACACCTGGAGTACTGTGTGCAGTTCTGGAGGCCTCAGTTCAAGAAGGACATAGATAAAATTGAAAGGGTACAGAGGAGAGCGATGAGGATGATCTGGGGCCAAGGGACCAAGCCCTATGAAGACAGGTTGAGGGACTTGGGAATGTTCAGCCTGGAGAAAAGGAGGCTGAGAGGGGACATGATAGCCCTCTTTAACTATTTGAAAGGTTGTCACCAGGAGGAGGGCAGAATGCTGTTTCCGTTGGCTGCAGAGGAGAGGACACACAGTAATGGGTTTAAACTTCAAGTACAACGATATAGGCTAGATATCAGGAAAAGATTTTTCACAGTCAGAGTAGTTCAGCAGTGGAATAGGCTGCCTAGGGAGGTGGTGAGCTCCCCCTCACTGGCAGTCTTCAAGCAAAGGTTGGATACACACTTTTCTTGGATGCTTTAGGATGCTTAGGGCTGATCCTGCATTGAGCAGGGGGTTGGACTAGATGGCCTGCATGGCCCCTTCCAACTCTATGATTCTATGATTCTATGGTTTCTCAGTGGAACAGGCTTCCTCAGGAGGTGGTGCATTCTCCATCTTTGGAAATTTTTAAACAGAGGCTGGATAGCCATCTGACGGAGAGGCTGATTCTGTGAATGTTCAAGGGGGTGGCAGGTTACAGTGGATGAGCAATAGGGTTGTGAGTGTCCTGCATAGTGCAGGGGGTTGGACTAGATATCCCATGAAGTCCCTTCTAACTTTATGATTCTATGAACTAGGGGAGTCTTAACGGGTCTAGCTAACCTGGTGGCATGTAGAATATAACTTACTAAAAAGAAATAGATGCAATGGAAAGTAGGAAGTAAATGAGGACAGTAATAAAAGTGATTCCCTCTTGGTGTTCATGATAGACTGCCAAACCAAAGACAGCCTTCCTTGGAGTGTGTTTGCAGATAGAGAAGTTCTCTATGATTCTATGATCCAAGTTCATAACTGGTGTACTTGCCATACTATAATACTATATGCTGAGAAATTAATTGATCCACTTACAAACTGGGGGTGAATGAGAAGATTGTCTGAAGATGTACTTCTATCAATTTCAAGATGTATTATTCGGATCACTTTTCCCCACACAGTTTTATATTTTGCATTTTGCTCCAGTGCCTTTCTGAAACATATGAAACATTAAGCTGCCTTAGATTGCATCAGACCACTGCTCCATCCAAGTCAGTATTGACTACTCAGACAAGAAGGAGCTCTCCATGGTTTCAGGTATAAGGTCCTGTGCGGAACAGGAAAATCTACTTCTAGAGTGCATTGAAAGTGCAGTATCTAACGTGTGCGGAATGGGCCCGGGAAAGCTAAAGCTCAAAAGGAGCTGGGGCTGAAGGATAATGACAACAAAACGGTCCTTTTCTGATATGTTCAGAGGAAGAGGAAGAGAACAGTAGACTGGCTGTTTAGTGAGGATGAGGAAATGTTGCTCCTAAATTTCAATTTTTTACTTCAGTCTCCTCCCAAAACAGTGTGTTGGGACATGATGACAGCTCAAGAGTGATAAGGATTTGGTCAAGGGAATATCTAATTACTTCAGGAGAGTTCATGTCTCCTGTGAGAGATTAATGGCATTGTCTGGTATTTGCTGACGTATTCTCAGAACCCTCTTCAAGAAAGGCAAACAATTCGGAACAGGTTTAGAGGAGGGCTCTCTCAGCCTCACCTTCCTCACAGGGTGTGGGGAGATGAAAGGGAAGGTGACTGTAAGCCACTTTGAGACTCCTTCGGGTAGAGAAAAGCAGCATATAAGAACCAACTCTTCTTCTTCTTCTTCTTCAGTAACATCAGCGATCTCTCAACCTCATCTCCCTCACAGGGTGTCTGTTGTGGGGAGAGGAAGGGAAGGCGACTGTAAACCATTTTGAGACTCCTTTGGGTAGAGAAAAGCGGCATATAAGAACCAACCCTTCTTCAAAAAAAATTATTTTATTTATTTTCATTTTTTAAATTTTACTGCATTTATCTACCACTCTCCCTTACGGCTCAGGGAGGTGTAAAGATGGCTGAAGAGTGGGGGAACAAGTTCTATGAGAAAAGTTCAAAGGGACTGGGTGTTTGTAGCATGGAGGAATTAGAGGGGACACAGGATCATGCTCGTCAGGCTACTGGAAACTGAGGCTCTCTGCTGCTGCAGAGGGCAAGGCTGGGTCTAATGGACATCCATAACAGGAGGGTAGCTTCCAATTGAAGGTTAGGAGGACGTTCCTATCAGGGAAATACAAGAGAAAGACTTCACTGGACATTTCCAGTGAGAGGCTGGACGGGCAACTGTTGGCAATATTTCAGCTTTGGACTTCCTGCACTCAGCATGGGGATGCACAGTCCTGATGTCCTATAAGGCGGCAGTTCTCATTGGTGGGATGCAGAAGTTGTCTAAATGGGATGCAGGGCATTCATAATAATTACAAGGAATCCACACTCCCGTGACAACCTACAAAAGTAGGACACCATCTCCTGCTAATACTGATTGCCACAGAGTCCCCATCTGTGACTTTATGGCATGCTGAGGTTCTAAATCGCTCCACAGCCAAAGGAACCAGTCCTCAGGTACAGCTCCTCTCCAGACTGAAGAGATTAGAGAAAATGGCTGCTTTGGGAGGTGGACTCCATAGCGTTATTCTCCACCGAGGACCCTCCCCGCCCCAAAATCCCACCCACTCCTGGCTCCACCCCCAAAGTCTCCAGGAATTTCCCAACCCAGAGTTGGCAACACTTTCCTTGGCTGATGTTATGCCTCAGCCATCGGATGCGGCTCCTTTGCCCCCGCTCCCATTCTCATCTCCAGAACCGAAAATTAGAATGGGCTAAACACAACTTATGAGACTCTTGGGGCGCAGAGTGGTAAGGCAGCAAACATGCTGTCTGAAGCTCTGCCCATGAGCCTGGAGTTCAATCCCAGCAGCCGGCTCACGGTTGACTCAGCCTTCCATCCTTCTGAGGTCGGTAAAATGAGTACCCAGCTTGCTGGGGGGTAAACGGTAATGACTGGGGAAGGCACTGGCAAACCACCCCGTATTGAGTCTGCCATGAAAACGCTGGAGGGCGTCACCCCAAGGGTCAGGCATGACCTGGTGCTTGCACAGGGGATTCCTTTACCTTTAAACACAACTTGTTCCTGTTTATACATTCATCAGACTTCTCACACGCTGTCCCCTCTCCAACACCCTCAACAGGGTGAAAGAGCCATTTGAGCTGGAGAATAGCTCACGAAGCACGATTTTCCTGCTTCCCACAGGAGCCTGAAAATCCTCCTCCCCAGTCTTGTTGCTTGGTGGGTGGAAAAGAAAAAAATATCACATTTCATGAGTAGAAGTTTCTGCCGCTGCAGAAATGCTAGTGGGGATCTAATGCATTGTTTTTTGCCTGTCCTGAATCAGCATAATTGGATCTGTATTTTGGGAGAGGGAGAAAAAGTTGTCTGTTTCCATTTTCTCTACGCCATGTATAATCATAGAAACCTCCACAATGCCCCCCCTTCCTTTGGTCATCTTTCCCCCCTCCAAGCAGTTGCCTGGCAGAAATAGAGACCAGGAATCAACATGACTGCAAAACAGGCCTGCCAGTCTCGGGGGTCAGAGAGATCCCCTGCTCCCCCCCCCCGCTTTCATTTCCCCCCAATGCTATGAGTGATGGGGTGAGAAACAATTTATCCTAGTTCCACGTTGTGATGTCATTCTGGAGAAAACATGGAAGTGACATCACGACTCTCTAGGCATTTCCCAGTTCCAAGATAGGTATGACATCACTTCCGGGGATTTCCCAGGAGTGAAGTCATGCCAGCGTTGAAAGCTGCTCCCCCACGTCCTTGCCCCCTGCTGCCCCCTCTCCCACTGGCAACCGGGCCTGCCATTGCAGAAAGGCCAAAGGATTGGCATGACCAGCAGTGGGCATTCAAGAGTTTTCATCTTTTCCTGAACATTTCCTGAACCTTATTTGCTAGACATATTTTAACAACGGTATCTTTTAGAAAGAACAGTTATTACACATTTTGGGATTCAAAGCTGCTCGGGAGCCTCTCTCTCTCAGTCTAAATAACAGATGGGGAGTGACTATAATAAGCCCCTCTTACTCCTCAGGGCCTCCTGATTCCACAGTCCCTACTGTGATGGAGTACGTAACTTTCTGTATGTTCTGTCTTTGCTCTCTTGCCTTCTGGTGCCGTAATCCTGAGCTCTTCCTGCAATGCACCTCCTCATTTACAGACCACCCACACAGATCCAGCATTTAGCCTCATCTTATTAAAAGTGTCTGCTTGGACTGCCAGGAAACAGGGCTGATTCTGCACTGACTTTGTTTATTCCATTGTGGATCCTGCTGAATTCAGATCAATTTGAACACGGGTCTTCCTCTATCGGGGGGCCCCACCCCATCCATTGAAACAGAAAATGTTCTGCATTCAATTGTGGAAGCTCAGAATTGGTGGCGGGGGGGGGGGGGGAGCCAAGTGCAGCAGGAGTCCCTCAGCTGGATATAATGGTATGGAGTCTACCCTCCAAAACAGCTGTTTTCCCCTAATTCCCATCCCTGCAGACCCTATCCTGCTACTTCATGCACAGGGAAAACACACTATGCGTAATCCTTACCGAATGTAAAATCACTACATTGTATGAAAAGGACAACATACTTGTGCATGCACAAAAGTTTGTGCATACTAACATGTACCCTTAAATACCCAGATTTGGGATAGGGTGTACTTTAGCTACAAGACAAAGGCCTTGAAAATTCTAAATAAATGGCAGTTACCATATGAAGATGATCCAGCTTGGTGTAGTGGTTAGGAGTGTGGACTTCTAATCTGGTGAGCTGGGTTTGATTACCCGCTCCCCCACATGCAACCAGCTGGGTGACCTTGGGCTCGCCACAGCACTGAGAAAGCTGTTCTGACCGAGCAGTAATATCAGGGTTCTCTCAGCCTCACCTCCCTCACAAAGGGAAGGCGACTGTAAGCCGCTTTGAGCTTCAGAGAGAGAAAAGCAGCATATAAGAACCAATTCTTCTTCATCAGTAATATCAGAGCACTCTCAGCCTCACCTCCCTCACAAGGTGGGGAGAGGAAAGGGAAGGCGAATGTAAGCCGCTTTGAGACTCCTTTGGGTAGAGAAAAGCGTCATATAAGAACCAACACTTCTTCAGTAATATCAGGGCTCTCTCAGCCTCACATCCCTCACAGGGTGTCTGTTGTGGGGAAAGGAAAGGGAAGGCAAATGTAAGCTGCATTGAATCTCTTTCAGATAGTGAAAAGCAGCATATAAGAAACAACTCTTCTTCATCATCATCCACAGCATGAACTCCAGGTATGTGAAATATGTTTCTGGTTTTCTCCTAGTAATTGGGCATGCCCCGATATTCAGCATCCCAATGCAATTTTCCCAGCTGACCTCAAACCTTAGCTAAAATTATGTGGACCTCTGTGTCAATGTCAAATCAAAAACAAAAACCAATCAATATTAATAGTCACTTAAAAGGAGTTAAGCAAAGTCAATTAAGCGAGGAGGACAGCTTGTTTCTTTCCACAGGCCAACTTTATCAATTTAGTTCAAATTTAAATGCCGGATGCGGTGGTTACCTCTCAATAAAGATATTGATTTTTGTGTCACTCAGAAAACATATTGCATGTTTTTTTAAGGGGGAAAAATTAAGTAAGGGGGGGGAGCCTGTCAAACATAAGATGTTAATTTCCACCTTACCTCTGGGTGTTAAAAATTCTTAATTAGATCTCCATTGTTCACAGTCTAAAATGTTTTATTTATAATGGGTAATCTCTTTTGTTGTTTTCTTTCCAAAGCTGGGTGGAGGGGAAAAAATGAGCAAGGGAAGGGCTGAAGCTCGGGAGCAGAGCATCTGCCGCGCATGCAGACGTAGCTGTTGTTGTTAGGTGTGAAGTCGTGTCCGACCCATCGCGACCCCATGGACAATGATCCTCCAGGCCTTCCTGTCCTCTACCATTCCCCGGAGTCCATTTAAGTTTGCACTGACTGCTTCAGGGACTAAATCCAGCCACCTCATTCTCTGTCGTCCCCTTCTTCTTCTTTTGCCCTCGATCGCTCCCAGCATTAGGCTCTTCTCCAGGGAGTCCTTCCTTCTCATGAGGTGGCCAAAGTATTTGAGTTTCATCTTCAGGATCTGGCAGAGTCTTCGGCATCTCAAAATAAAAGGTCCTCAGATGCTGGGAAATACTTTCTCTGCCAGCTGTGCAGCTGCCAATCAGAGCGGACAATACTAAACTAGTTGAACGAATATTTCAGTTTGGGATAAGGACGTTCTAAGGGTGGCGGCTCAGTGGTAGAGTATCTGCTTGGTATATAGAAGGTCCCTGGCTCAATCCCCTGCATCACCAAGTAAAGAGACCAGGTGTGAAAGATCTCAACCTGAGATCTTGGAGAGCCTGCCAGCCTGAGTAGACAACTCTGCCTTTTGATGGGCCAGTGGTCCAACTCAGTATAAGGCAGCTTCATACGATCCATACGTCCCAAATGCTTATTGCTTGTCCAGTCATTACCAGTGGAGTGTAGTCGTTAAGAATGGCAGCTTCTAACCTGGCGAGCCAGGTTTGATTTCACCGCCCCTCCACATGCAACCAAATGGGGGACCTTGGGCTTGTCACAGCCCTGATAGTGCTGTTCTCACAGAGCAGGTCCATCAGACTTCTCTCAGCCTCACCTCCCTCACAGGGTGTCTGTTGTGGGGAGAGGAAAGGGAAGGTGATTGTAAGCCACTTTGAGACTCCTTCGGGCAGTGAAAAGCAAGATATAAAAACCAACTCTTCTCCTTCTTCCTCCCCTACAGGTTTGTAGCTCTATATCCCCTATGAGATGAGGGGGCATAGCACCATAGAGCCCACTTTTAACCTGGGGACCAGTTGTAATTCCATGATATCTGCGTCTACTACCTGACAGCTTGGAACCCCATCTGGGCCTTTCCCCCTTTAAGGATGAGAATCAACTGAAATATTGACATGTTGGCCTTCAGTCAAGTCTGACTCTTGGTGAACCTATCGCTCAACTATCGCCATGATTTGTGATCTTGCACTGCTGCAGAGGGCAAGGCTGGGTCTAATGGACATCCATAACAGGAGGGTAGTTTCCAATTGAAGGTTAGGAGGACGTTCCTATCAGGGAAATACAAGAGAAAGACTTCACTGGACATTTCCAGTGAGAGGCTGGACAGGCACCTGTTGGCAATATTTCAGCTTTGGACTTCCTGCACTCAGCATGGGGATGCACGGTCCTGATGTCCTATAAGGCGGCAGTTCTCATTGGTGGGATGCAGAAGTTGTCTAAATGGGATGCAGGGCATTCATAATAATTACAAGGAATCCACACTCCCGTGACAACCTACAAATGTAGGACACCATCTCCTGCTAATACTGATTGCCACAGAGTCCCCATCTGTGACTTTATGGCATGCTGAGGTTCTAAATCGCTCCACAGCCAGAGGAACCAGTCCTCAGGTACAGCTCCTCTCCAGACTGAAGAGATTAGAGAAAATGGCTGCTTTGGGATGTGGACTCCATAGCGTTATTCTCCACTGAGGACCCTCCCTGCCGCAAAATCCCGCCCACTCCTGGCTCCACCCCCAAAGTCTCCAGGAATTTCCCAACCCAGAGTTGGCAACACTTTCCTTGGCTGATGTTATGCCTCAGCCATCGGATGCGGCTCCTTTGCCCCCGCTCCCATTCTCATCTCCAGAACCGAAAATTAGAATGGACTAAACACAACTTATGAGCCTCTTGTGGCGCAGAATGGTAAGGCAGCGAACATGCTGTCTGAAGCTCTGCCCGTGAGGCTGGGAGTTCAATCCCAGCAGCCGGCTCAAGGTTGACTCAGCCTTCCATCCTTCTGAGGTCAGTAAAATGAGTACCTAGCTTACTGCTGGGGGGTAAAAGGTAATGACTGGGGAAGGTACTGGCAAGACCATCCCGTATTGAGTCTGCCAAGAAAACGCTGGAGGGCGTCACCCCAAGGGTCAGACATGACCTGGTGCTTGTACAGGGGATTCCTTTACCTTTACTTAAACACAACTTGTTCCTGTTTATACATTCATCAGACTTCTCACACGCTGTCCCCTCTCTTTTAGTCGGATAATGTTCCGGCCGGTGTCCATTTTGACCATATCTAACCACCATGTTCTTGGTCGGCCAGCTTTCCTTTTTCCCCTGACCAGTCCAAGCATAATGGCTTTCTCTACTGAGCACGCTGGTCCCAAACCCAGATCAATGGGGAGAGTTAAGGAAAGACCTGGCAACTTACCTTGTAAAAAAAATTGCTGAGAAAATCCTGTAGGCCAGGGCAGAGTCTGCACTTACTTTGTTTATTCCATTGTCGATCCTGTTGAATTCAGATTGATTTGAACTCGGGTCTTCCTCTCCTCCCCCCCCCCCCCCCATTGAAACAGAAAAGTGTTCTGCATGTGGTTAGGGTAATTCAGAAGGGGGGGGAAGACAAGCACAGCTTCTTTCTTTCTTTTCTTGAAGGGGGGGGAGAGGATTGGAGACAGCAGAGGAGGGAGGAAAAAATCCAAGACTGACAGAAGTTGAGAGAAATTAGGGGCTTCTTCTTTAAGGCAAGCTTGTCACATGGGCAGCTTTGGCCAATCAGGGGTTCTCTACCTCGGAGCAGAGCCCAGATTCAAATCAGCCTGCTTTCTCAATCCAATTAAAATATTGAGGGTTAAAAGCACGCTAAGATATCACCCAAAATCAAAACGGAAATCGCATTCTGTATAGACGGCAGGGAATGAATCGACCTGGGATTTACACCCAGCTCTCAAATAATTTCTCATTTGAGACTGAAAGATCACATTTCACCAAATGCTATACCTCTCACCAAAGCTTGAAGATCTCCTGGGATGATCACTGCTCTCAAGGCTAAAGGGATCCATTCCAGAATGGCAGCTTTGGATGGAGGAGTCTAGGAGTCCCCAAGCTGCAGCACACATGGCCCCTGAGTGCTTTCTGTGCAGCCCACTTACCTGCTTGTTTGGGGCTATTACCCTCAAGGCATTCTCCCTTGGACTCACACTGTTTTCCCTCCCTCTACTGCTGTTCTTCCTGTCCCTTCCTTGCAAAAAAAAAAAAAACCCTATTCAAAAACACCCCACCCTAGTGAACGCTCTATCAGATATTCCAAAGCTGTCTTTGACCTTGCAAATAGGTACAGGTTGCTTTCCCCCACCCTCCCCTCTCTCTCCTTCCACTTTTCACCCTCCCTGGCCCTCAACTCTTGCATTGCCTTTTGTACTGCAAGACTCTTCAAAATAGGCAGACTTATAGAAGGAAACAAATTAGCTCAGAATAATACAGGAAGTCAAAGAGGTGAAGGCTAAAAGGAAGGCTGGATCTGCGAGATGTCCCCCCCCTCCCAGTTGCCCCCATGGAAAATGATTCAGATGAACCCCTATAACAAAATTAGTTTTGCCACGCATTAACAGCAAACAACTCCATCTCTTGAACAGCGCTGTTTTTCACACAGCAAAACACCTTGAGAATGGGAAATGGAGAGAAGAGGAAGAAGGAGAAGGAGAAGGAGAAGGAGAAGAAGAAGAAGAAGAAGAAGAAGAAGAAGAAGAAGAAGAAGAAGAAGAAGAAGAAGAAGAAGAAGAAGAAGAAGAAGAAGAAGAGTTGGTTCTTATATACCGCTGTTCTCTAACCAAAGAAGTCTCAGTGGCTTACATTTGTCTTCCCTTTCCTTTCCCCACCACAGACACCCTGAGAGAGCCCTGATATTATTGAAGAAGAAGAGTTGCTTCTTATATGCCGCTTTTCTCTACCTGAAGGACTCTCAAAGCGGCTTTCATTTGCCTTCACTTTCCTCTCCCCACCACAGACACCCTGTGAGGGGGGTGAGGCTGAGAGAGCCCTGATATTACTGCTCAGTCAGAACAGCTTTATCAGTGCTTTGGTGAGCCCAAGGATAAGCATGTGTCCAGCCACTGCTTGAAGACCGTCAGTGAGGGAGAGCTCACCACCTCCTTAACCAGCCCATTCCACCATTGAATTATTCTGTGATATTTTTTTCCTGATATCTAGCCGACACGGTAAACCCATTACTGTGGGTCCTTTCTTCTGTTGCCAGAAGGAACTGCTCCCTGCAACTTTTCAAATACTTCAAGAGAGCCATCCTGTCCCCTCTCAACCTCTTCTTCTCCAGGCTGAACATTCCCAAGTCCCTCAACCTTTCCTCACAGGGCTTGGTCCCCAGGCCCTGGATCATCCTCGTCACTCTCCTCTTCACCCCTCTCCATTTTGTCCACGTCCTTCTTGAAGTGAGGCCTCCAGAACTGCTTGGATGGGAGATGACCACGGAATTCCAGGGTTGCTCTGCAGAGGAAAACACTGGCAACCATATCTTTTCCTTGAAAACACCACATGTTGGTTCCCCATTATGGTTCCCCAACCATAAAATTATGCAAGTGTTCTTTCACAGAAATTAAACCAAAACTGACCAATGGCATGAAGATCCATTGTTCAGGATTGTATATAAATTGTTCCCCCCCCCCCAGGGTTTCTCAGTTCAGTTCAGTTCTGCCTCTTGTCCCACCATGCCCCCTACAGGGCTTTACGCTCGGTGGGGGAGAATCTCCTGATTGTTTCTGGCCCTAGAGGAGTGCACCTGGCCCCTACCTGGTGGAATGAGCTCCTGGGTGATCTGCGGGATTTACCAGCTTTCCGCAGGGCCTGCAAGACGGAGGTTTTTGATTGAGGCCGAGGTCAGCGAATGAGTGCCAGCATTCCCCCCCGGACCTAGTAAATTAGATCTCCTCCCCACCCTCCCTGCCACTCTGATAGCAGGGGGTAGGAATAACGAGAGCTTCCGCCATGTTGGGATTGTTTTTAAAGTCTTTTAATGGGGATAAGACTATTGTGACCCACCATGAGCCTACGGGGAGTGGCGGGAAATAAATCTAAATAATAATAATAATAATAATAATAATAATAATAATAATAATAATAATAATAATGCCTATCTCGCTCTTTTCTGCTGCTCCAGACAGACAAACCGTCTATCTCGATCTACCCCACAAGGCTGTTGTGTAGATGCCGCCCCTCCCCCAGCCAAGCTGCTTGCCCTGCCGTGTCCCCTGTGAAAGGGGTCCCGACCCCCCGGCTGAGAACCACTGCCATCGAGTCTCTCTTCCAAAGCAGCCATTTTCTCCAGATGAACTGATCTCTAAGGCCCGGAGATCAATTTAATCTCAAGAGATTTCCAATCTCAGGAGATTGGTGGGTAGGGTCGCCCCAACCCTATGCCGAGACTTCCTTTAATTTCAGAAAGGCCACTTTAAAAATGTTTCTGCATCCCTCCCAAAATCAGGAGAAGCCTCACAGCCCAGCATACAATCAGCCAGCACTGGGTTTTGCCATGCCTCTGTCGAACGAGGCAAACAGCCACCCGCTGGTAAGCCTCAGAGCTCCGTCCTGCCTTGGTGTGTGTTCAAGTCTTGCTGTTCCTGACAGTTCTGAACATCATTTTGAAGAGGTAACTAAAATAGACAGCTTCCCAAGTACGCCGCGCACCATCTGCCTGTCTTTGCTTTCGCTCGCCGCCGTGCCAGATCTCTAGGAGTCGTCGCAGTGGGAGATTTTCAGGGGCAGGGAGAGAGACGGAAAGCGTCCTTTGTGGACATGGATTTTGGATGACTCTGGCCACTTTCCAGCACCATCTGACTTTGTACACGCCGCGGCGCGTCCGGCCTTTTGTTAACTAATAATCCATCTAACGGGAGCGGAGGCCAAGGCACAGAAGAAAAATAAGCCCTTATTGGTTTCTTGCGGCGAGGGGAAATATGCTCTCTCGTTCTCTCTCACCCCTGACTCCCCCCTCACCCTCCCAGGCGATTTTAGAACAGGGCAACTCCCCTGCATTGTTTGACACTGGCTGACATTTCCAATCTCAGCTTGGAAATTCCTCTTGACAGTTTTCCAGTTTGAATGAGCAGCGAGATCCGGAGAGGAGACCTGGTTGCGAAGAGGCAGGATATAAGAAGGTGCCGTCCCTGAATCCTTTCCTTCGGGTTCCTTTTTTTAGGGAGGGGGGCTGGAATTCAGCAGAAGGAGATTAGAATACTTCCCCCCTCTGTCCCCCCAACCCCTCCAGTACTCTCGTTATAGAATAACCTACAGCATCAATGCAAGTATGCACACACACAAAAACCCAGCAGCTTTGGGGGGAAACGGTGTCAACTGACAGGGGCGTGGGTGCGAGAAGCAGAGCACTGAGGCGGTGATTTCGCGAGCTCTCCTACCGCACGTACCTGCCTCCACCTGCCTAGAGCGGGCAGAAGCGCATGGAGGGGAGCATCTAACAAGCCAGACTGTTCACTTCTCATTACGTCTTTCGGAAACCGTGGAACATTTGATTGCTCTAATGAGCAGGCACCGAACAGAAGCCCTGGCAAGGAGGAGGAAGAAAGGGAAGGATCACAGACAGGCATCTTTCACAACAGATTACCTGGAGGACACTCAATTGCCCTGATTCTCCGGCACAGAAATATATCTGAAGCGAAAAATAAAATGCGGGCTCAAGACTGCGGGAGCCCCGGAGTGGAACACGCAAACACATGGAGCGGCCTCACACTGAATCGGACCACTTGTGCGTGGAAGTCAGTAGTGCCAGCTCCACCAGGTCCCCAACATGTTGTCCGTGGGTGCCACAGCATCTGCCGATACCTTTTCTCTTGTGCTTGCCGAGTGCTTTGAGGAAGTGGACAGGGCCACGCGGGCCTTTTCCCTAGAAAGACTTCTGATTGGCTGAGCAGACTTTCAGAAGCATTGCTTTGGCAGCAGCCAAGGATCTTCACCGTGCGACTGAAGGTAAGAAGCCTACCACAGCTGCCATTTTGTGGCTGCTATTTTGTAGCTGCCTCCATCGTACCAGGTCAAAATTCCAAAGATTCTCCCAGGCTCTGAAAGGTTGGGGAGCTTTCTCCTAGTTTACTGCTCTCCGGGGTCTCAGATCATCTGTACTTTTCGACAGGAGACTCTGAACCTGAAACCTTCTGCACACTAAGCAGATGCTTTAGCACTGAGCCATGGCTCCTTCCATAGTCTCCCTGAAACACTTCAGGGAGGGCTGTGGCTCCGTGGTTATCTGCTTGGCATGCAGATGGTCCACTCTCCAGTCCCAGTTCCTCCAGCTAAAAGGGTGAGATGAAAGGTGATGTAAAGACCCTATCTGCCTGAGTCCCTAGAGCAGGGGTAGCCAAACTGCGGCCCTCCAGATGTCCATGGACTACAATTCCCATGAGCCCCTGCCAGCAAATGCTGGACCAATCGGCTGGTTCAGTAAGGCAGCTTGGTGTAGTGGTTAGGAGTGCGGACTTCTAATCTGGGAAGCTGAGTTTGATTCCCCACTCCTCCACATGCAGCCAGCTTTAAAGCATGGAGGAAGGGGATTGGCTGCCTGGCTTGATTGACAGGCGGAAGAGAGTCACATGTAAAGCACGTTGCTCTCTTCCACCATTTCAAGTAGGCATGTGGAGTGTAAGGAGTGTGAGAAGGCAGCAGAGGAAAGCGAGAGAGCCAGAAGGTGAGGAATGGCCAGAGGTGCGATTATTTTTATCGCTACGCCATTTTGCTGGCGTAATGCTATTTTTTTTAATGTGCAGAATTGCCCTGAGTTTGACCTTTAAGACCTTATATGGTCTGGGACCTATTTACCGGAGGGACTGCCTTTCTGAATACGACCCACAGAGGGCTCTTTATTCAGTGAATGCCAACTTTCTGACAATTTATTTATTTGTTAGACTTTTATCCCGCCACTCCCATACAAGCTGGCTCGTGGCAGCTCATAACCACCCTTTGCAATACAAAAACACCAAGAATAGGCTCAAGACATCAAGATCCTCCTGAAAGGTACCTCCAGCTAGGTTGATGCTTGTATTATTCACAGCAGCAAAGGGGGAGGAGACACATTTCAAAGGCAGCCTGGTTTAAAACAAGACCCGATAAAAAGAGAAAGCTGTTTCCTTGGTAGGTGAAGGTCAGTGCCAACTATTGCTAGGTACGCAGAGTAGGATAAACATAAAACCTAATAGAGAACGAACAAGATACAACAGAAAACAGCAGCAGAATAGCTAAACTAATTGGTGTCACTGTGCACGTCTACGCTGTCGAGTCGCAATCAATTTACGGCTATTCCAGCAAACGGCCTTCAAGGCAGGTGTGACACAGAGGTGGTTTGCCATCGCCTTTCTCTGCAGGTTCTTCCTTGGTCTCCCATCCAAGTACTGGCCCTCTCTCTCTGACAAGAAGGGGCTAGACTACGCCACCTTTGCTTCCAAAGGAAAAGGGTGGACTATGTGGGCTACCCATAGGGAGTGAGGAACCTCAGGTCCCTGTGAAGACCTGCGTTGAACTTGTTAACAAATTCTAATTCAGTCATTTCTTAGAATCATAGAATCATAGAGTTGGAAGGGGCCATACAGGCCATCTAGTCCAACCCCCTGCTCAACGCAGGATTAGCCCAAAGCATCCAAAAGCATCCAAGAAAAGTGTGTATCCAACCTTTGCTTGAAGACTGCCAGTGAGGGGGATGTTGAATTTGATGTTGAGTTCTCCACTTCCTTTGCAGGAGAACACTGAGGGGAATTCTGCACACGTTAAAAATTGCGAAATTCTTACCATTTGTAAACGCCATATTTTTGGTGTTTTACACGACGTCATGAACATCCTGCATGACATCTGCAAACAGGCTGCAACATCCTCAATTTTATTAGCACTTGCAGGGAAATCCACAAAACTGGATTACCCCTGCAAAGAAGCGCTAGCATTATGAGAGCAACCTGCAAGACACCCCCACAAGACACATGTGTTGCTAAAGTCACTTAAGTAGAGAGATTTCCTGCTTTCTTTTTTTGTTGTTAAAAAAGCAGCCTGGATCAACAAATGGGCACACAATTGCCCAGGCAGAGCAAAAAATATACTGTTCCCTACCAGTTTGCCCAGTGAGCATGCCTGTTCTCCACCCCCCCCAAAAAAATCACCCCCCAATTATTTTTAACAGCTTCAAGGCTCCAGTTTTCAAGAGGGATTACAGAGAAAGGAGCCCCATGCATCCATGAATTAAGGCATATGTGTTTAAACGAATAGGTTTAAAAAGAAAAATAGTGGGCATCGCGGTCCCTTTAAAACAGTGAGGAAGGTGATTGGCCGCCTGTCTTGATTGACAGGCAGAAGAGAGGAACATGTCTAGCGTGTTCCCCTCATCCGCCATTTCAAGAAGGCATGCTGAGTGGCAAGACGCGCTAGAGGGGGCAGAGGAGCCAGCAGATGGGGAATTCATAGAATCATAGAATCATAGAATCATAGAGTTGGAAGGGGCCATACAGGCCATCTAGTCCAACCCCCTGCTCTACGCAGGATCAGCCCTAAGCATCCTAAAGCATCCAAGAAAAGTGTGTATCCAACCTTTGCTTGAAGACTCCCAGTGAGGGGGAGCTCACCACCTCCTTAGGCAGCCTATTTCTGGAGTCGCGTTCCTGGAGTCGCGTTCTTTTTTAGCATTAAGCCACTGCACTGGCCTGAAGCTGCTTTTTTTTCCCCATGTGAAATTCCCCTGACTTTTAGATCAGCAACATAATGCCTTGGAGCAATCCAGCTTTATATAGGGGTGCCAGCTCTGGTTTTGGGAATACTTGGCGATTTGAACGATGGAGCCTGAGGAGGGCAGGGTTTGCATAATACCATACTGTCCACCTTCCAAAGCAGCCGTTTTCTACAGGTGAACTGGACTTTGTGAACTGGAAATCAATTGTAATCCTTGGAAATCACCAGCCACCCCCTGGAGGTTGGGAACCCTAGCTTCACATCCGAAATCATTAATTGTTCTGTATGCTCCTTCCATTCCATGGTCTTGTTATTGCTCCAAAGAAGTGGAGAAACACTTTCAGGTATTTGAGGGGGAGGGGGGATTTGTAATGATTCGCCATCTATTTTAACAGGAAACGAAACATTTCGTATGAAACTCTTGCTTATTTCCTGAAGTTCTGCTCGGGTAGTCTAAACACACTTGTAAATACAAAGAGGTAATGTTGACGGGCGGCTTAGAGGAGCAGCCACAGCAAATAGCAAACCAATGGCTACATCCGAGCTTGGTTCTGCCATAAATCATGGGATTTGGGGAACAATTGACAAACCCAAACCATATGGGCCGATCCTAATCCTCTGGAAAAAAAACAGCTGTGTGCCTCTGTTGCCAGAGTCTGCATGGCTCTCATTCACAAGCGAAAAGAAAAAACCAAAACCAGAACCAGAACCCTCCCCCCCCAACACACACTCACACACACACTACAGTCTCAGGCAAACATGCATGGGCACCGAAAGTTAGCCGAGCTGGGGAAGTAAGTCACTCCCAAACATGCAGAGTCATATTCAGTACTGGAACACCAAGACTGCAAGAAGTGGTAACTGGAGGTATTCGGACAGGCTGAAGGCCTGTGGCATTTTGCCATGCATTCATTCCTTATGAATCTGTTATATATGTAGTTATAAAGTTGTTGGGTTTATGAGGGGCCTCGGGTGGGCATGTCCACAGCTCTGCTTCCCAACCATATCGCATCACTTCTGGTCGTTTCTCGAAGCCTGCAGAATGTTTCAGGGGTTTCTCAATGGTAAAAAAGTTGAGAAAGGCTAAGCTAGAGAAGCATTCTCCAGATCTGAATCCGGATCTTCCCATGGCATAATAACATGTAATGTTCAGCTGCCCTCCCGTTGACCGAGCAAATGCAGATTTCAAAAAGAGACAAAATAGCTTCCAAAAGAGACAACACTCCCAAGAGAAGGAAGGATTCTGCCAACGAAAAGACACGGCTGTGCTAAGCAAAGCAAACAATCCAAATCCCGTGGGCCATTCTTCCTTTGCAGTGGTGTTGTTCTGCCCCACACTCCCGCCGGGACCAACCGATCTTCTGGCAGCCCTACCACTTCAAAAGAGAAGGGGCAGCCCAGGAAGCTGGGCAACTGGTCATCTTTGATCCCTCCAAGCTTTTCGTACCAAAAAAAATACATTACCTAACCTAGGAGAGTCAGGACTGATCAACGTTGCCTTCCCCACCATTCATTTAAAAAATCATTTCAAACAGCAAGCATCAAATTAAGGATGCAAGAGAAAAGGCTTCAGCTAAGAGCTTCATATCCCACGCTTTCAGGGGGGCACAACTGGTGCCCTGAAACTGAATCCCCTCTTAAGCGGCATGTCTGTTCGACTCGGGGATTCTCTTTCATCTCGACAAACGAATATTAAGATCCTCAGTGAGTTCACTTTTTAATGTACATCCATGAAAAGATAATAGACCGGAGACCTCTGGGGTACATGGCCACACATTGCACTTTGTGTCCACCCAGCAGGAGAGTTAAACGAGATTGTTGGCTCGTCTCATTCTGGATTGTCTGTCTTACTCTCCAAGAAGCCGAGGTCTCCACCCGGCCTGCTGAGATGAAAGTTGCCGATGAGGAAGAGGGGAGAAGAGTCCTGTCCTTTTAATCTAGGTTTAACGAGTGGAAATGGGAAGTTGAAGCTTTGCATAGTAGTAGTTTCATAACATCATCCAATGATTGTTAACAGATCCATCTAATCTTAAAGGGCTTACTAGAAGGCATTAAAGATTGAATCTGAGACTCTCATATATGAAAACGAGTGAAGTTGCATACACAGCATGGCCTGGTAGCATGATTGTCTGTAGGTACCCCGTGTCTAGTTCACCAGGTCTCATCAGTGAAACTCAAATACTTTGGCCACCTCATGAGAAGGAAGGACTCCCTGGAGAAGAGCCTAATGCTGGGAGCGATCGAGGGCAAAAGAAGAAGGGGGCGACAGAGAATGAGGTGGCTGGATGGAGTCACTGAAGCAGTCCATGCAAACTTAAATGGACTCCGGGGAATGGTAGAGGACAGGAAGGCCTGGAGGATCATTGTCCATGGGGTCGCAATGGGTCGGACACAACTTCGCACCTAACAACAACAAATGCACTCAGTATTAAGTCTGCGGGGGCAGTAGACACAGACACAGCTTTTCGGAAACTCTCAGCTCTTTATTAACTCCAATCACCAACTGGGAACACCGAACAGAGAACATAGGCACAACATGAACTTAGAAACAGTTTGTCCAACCCGCCAAAGAACCTGATTGGCCCTTATCACAGGCTACTCGTAGGTCCATGAGTCCTTCGTGCAAGAGTCTGTGATTGGTTCATTTACAGTCCCTCATTTGAATAGAGTTCAGGATTAGCACCATTAAGCCTCCATATATAACACTCAGGCCATGGCTATTTATGGGGTAGAAAGTGGTGGAAACATTAAATCCATGGGTTCAGAAGTATGGACACTGTGAGTGCATGTCAGCTCTGTATTGATCCCAACTCTAAGGTACACCCCTCCCTCCCCCGGAACACCCAATTATATACAACCTGGAACAACAGGAGGTTCCCACCGGTGTACACCATAGGTCAGTTTCATTTTAACCCAGTTGGATCCAGCAGACAGGATCCAGCCACTTAATGGCCAATCACATCTCCACTCAGATCCTTGGCAGGTCCACTTGGATCTCCACTCGGATCCTTGGCAGGTCCACTTGGATCTCCACTCGGATCCTTGGCAGGTCCACTTGGATCTCCACTCGGATCCTTGGCAGGTCCACATACACAACAGAAATGTACCCTCAAGTCACAGCCTGTTAGTGGAGACCCGGTAGGGTTTTCAAGGCAACAGACACACAGAGGTGGTTTTCCATTATTATTATTGTTGTTGTTGTTGCTGTTGTTGTTGTTATTATTATTATATTTTGGGATTTCTAGCCCACCACTCCCAATGGCTCGTGGCGGGTTGCAACATATATTTAAAAAAAACCCATAATACCACAATAAAATTCCCCTAAAAACTAAACTCTCCCATAATGACAAACTGTTCCCAAGATGTCCAAAAGCAGTGGACAAATATCCACCAAGAGGGAGGGGAGCAAGGGGTCATTGACCATTAACCCATCTAAGAATAACCCAGGGGGGTCCAGCTCTTCCTTAGCGTGCCGGCTAAGACCTGGCGGAAGAGCTCTGTCTTGCAGGCCCTGCAGAATGTCAAAAGCTCCTTCTGGGAGCTCATTCCACCTGGTAGGGGCCAGGACCGAAAAGGCCCTGGCTCTAGTTGAGGCCAGACGTGCTTCCCAGGGGCTGGGTATGACCAACAAATGCAGATCCACAGAGCGTAAAACCCTGCGGGGGCATAGGGCAAGAGGCGGTCCCTCAATTATAACCCGTCTCTGCTTAGCAATCTAACCCAGGGGTAGTCAAACTGCGGCCCTCCAGATGTCCATGGACTACAATTCCCAGGAGCCCCCTGCCAGCATTTGCTGGCAGGGGGCTCCTGGGAATTGTAGTCCATGGACATCTGGAGGGCCGCAGTTTGACTACCCCTGACTAACCCATGACCAACCCTGCTTAGCTTCTGAAATCTGATGAGATCTGGCTAACCATTCAGGTCAGGGTTGCCCCTTTCTGCAAACCATATTTTTATGCAAACTCACTCAACTTTTTGACCAGTGCTGTGGCGCCCTCCTCTTCTTACGCGTCACCAGAGCAATGGCACAAACAAGGCAGGTTAGCAGCCAAGTTCATTACATTACAGATGGCAGCCTTCCCCACAGGCTAATCCGTCTTCCCCTGCCAGAAAGCCATTGGCCGCATGCAAATCACTTGCAATTGTCTCTGAGCCGCATTGTAAAATTCACACGCTGAGCAAAACCGAATCCTTTCCAGTTCGTCGAGGCTAAACGCTGTGCCAAGAACCGAACGCAGGATGCCAAATGTTAGTCGACCTGCTGCCTTCTGCGTGATTGTTGGGAAATTAAACAGTGAAGGAGAAGAAGAGTTATTTTTCTTCCCCGCTTTTCACTGCCCGAAGGAGTCGCTCTCCACAACACACCCCCTGTGAGGTAGGAGAGGCTGAGAGAGCTCTGACAGGACTGCTCCGGGAGAACAGCACTATCAGGCCTGTGACAAGCCCAGATTCACCCAGCTGGCTGCATGTGGAGGAGTGGGGAATCAAACCCAGCTTATCAGATTAGAAGATGCCCCTCTTAACTCCTACACCAGGCTGGCCTACTTCTTTTCTGTGTTTTTTACACAATACAAACTCCAAGTCACCGGCAAGGTCACCATGAAGCCTGCTAGGGAATGGCTATTCCTTCCAAGTCAAGGAGACACCGAATAGAATTCTGATAAGATGGAGAAGTAGATAATTTAACCAATCATACATCTAACTCTCACCGATTCTTGAAACTCTTCCAGGCCTCTCAAGAAATGCTGTGCTAAAAGGAAGTACTTATATAGTACTCAGTATTTCCTAGAGCTACCTGAAAGTGACAAAGGGTAGCTCTAGGAATCGATGGAAACAATGCTAAAAGTTAGTAAACAGAATCTTATTTTTATTTTTTCTCCCGCTGCTGTAAGGGGCAGCAGGCAATGAGACCTGAGCAGACTTGGCAGCCTATCTTCCTGTCAAAACTACGCAGAGGAAATTCTGATGGTTGTTCCTCTTTAACAAGGGATGCAATTCTGTGGCCAACCAAAGAGGGTGTCCCCATTTGACTTCCCTTTCCAATGGGAAGAAGGAAAAGATTCTCTGTTCTGGTCTTATTTTTCCTTGCCATTGAAAACAGTGGAGGTTGGATGGGCACCCTCCATAGAATTGGACCACTTAGTCCAGTTTTTTTTAAAATTAAAAAAAACAAAACTTGGTGGTTCTTTTGAAGAGAAGCTCATGCAGCTATGCTGAAAATTTGATGCCCCTACCTCAAGCCCCTATCCCACTCCCCAGACGGAAAAGGGAGATTTCAGTCCTTTCAAACTGCTCAATCTCCGCATGGCAGAATCATGACCCAATCGCAGTTCAGCAATTCAGCCAAGGCTGATTCAGGCAGTTTAACTTAATGGGAAATGTAATTCATACAAGATTTGTCCCGAAGGTGTCTGTATCAACATTGATTCGGGTACGTTTTGGACTATCCGGAAGAAATCGCATATGCCTATCTGGGACCTATTATTTATTTTGTTTGTTTGTTTGTTTTTTATTTATATACCACTGCTTTCCTAAGAGCCTATGGCAGTTTACAAAATAAAATGTTAAAAACCAGTAAAACCCCATAAAACCCCCCACTTTACAATAAAAAACAAGGGGCGACAACTTCTAATATATTGGTCCCCTCCCACCTTGTTCAGCCGGAGGCCAAGTCTTCTCCCACTGGAGATTGGGTGCAGATCTACTAAACCATGGGAAGGGGTCCTAGTTGGCATGCTGGGGTTCTTTCTTTCCTGAAGTAATCAACCAGGTCCTTTTTCATTATTTTTGTAACAAATGAGATGGACACTGCTCACTTTCAAAACAATACTTGATACCCTGAAAATGTTTAACTTCTGAGTGGTATAAACCCCTGCTTTCTGCCCTTCATGAAAACCAAGGATTTAAATGGCTCTGAGTGATGTAAACTTCTGCTTTCTGTTCTCTGCCACACAGCTGTTTGGTTTAAATGGCTTCGAGCCATTTAAGCCACTGCTTTCTGCTCCCCTCTGCTTTTCATTTAACAGTGAAGTAAGAAACTTTCTGAATGGCTATCAGATCAAGTCCATCAATTTTATTGAAAAGATTCAGTTAAAAGGTTTTAACTGCATGTAGAATAAGTGTGCAATTAATTGTCACTCTTTTTCATTTTATTGTTATTATATCTTCCTTAGTGGATCATACAAACCATGATTCTGAATCATGCTTTTTTAAAGACGGGGTAGGGGGCACTGGGGATGAGTTTATTGAACCAAGGGGAGTAGCCTGGAAAAGTTTGGAAACCACTGCTCCAGTCACTTTGGAACAACATTTCTTCAATGTATGCACTGTCTCCCAGGAAAAGAGCCTTTAAATTTGGAACAGGTTGTATAGTATTGTCAGCCTGCGGTCAAGCAGAGTCCTTTGCCTAGCATAAGTTAGCCCAAAACACACCAGACTAGAAAACCTTTTTGTTTTTAGCTGCAGCAAAAACAAAGTCACAGGGAACTCATGTTCATCACAATCTGCGCCCAGAATAGAGGGTCGCATAGGATTTCATATGTCTACCTCATAAGGTTGATTCAGAGTCCTGGACCAAAGCAATAATGCCACTCCTTCGGAGTCATCTCCAGGTTCACCCCCAAAGTCTCACGGACAGCCTGGAGCCCTGATCTCATACTTCTGATGAGGCAGGGTTCCCAGGCCTGGGTGTAAACTGCACGGAGCTTTTATTCCAACCCCAGATCGATTCAGTCCCTGCCCTCTACACAGAATGCGATTTCCGTTTGGATTTTGGGCAATTTTAATTTTCCTTCTGCAGCAAGAAGGATTGATCCAGAGTGACCCCACCTTTATTGTGCGATATCTCAGACTGCTGCTAATCCTGAATATATTCAGAAAATCGCATTGTTTTGAATCTGGGCTCTCCTCCGTGGTAGAGGACCCGTGATTGGCTACAGGTGGTCATGTGACAAGCCTGCCTCAAAGGAGAAGCCCCTAATTTCTCTCAACTTCTGTCGGCCTTGGATTTTTTTTTGTGCTTTCTTCGTCCCCCCCCCCTTTCAAGAAAAGAAAGGATTTTTTCCTCCCTCCTCTGGCTTCTTGGATGCTCTCCCCCCTTCAAGAAAACAGAGAAAGAGTCTCCATTTGCCTCCCCCCCCCCTCTTCTGAGCCTCCCTAACCACGAGCAGAAGACTTTCCTGTTTCAATGGGGAGGGGGGGGAAGAGGAAGACCCGAGTTCAAAGCGATCTGAATTCAACAGGATTGACAATGGAATAAAAAAAGTAAGTGCAGACTCTGCCCTGGACTCATCCTTCCGGCTTATACTTGTATTAAAAGACCCTTGCTGGGGTCCCCATAAATCGGTGGCAACTTGCCGGCACATATATACATATATTTGTTCCTGACACCCAGTCACTACAGAGCATGGACCTTTGAGAACATTTACCTGCCTGCAGCCCAGAAAGTTTTTTTCCTTTAACTGTGGCTTCGCCATCTCAGGCTGTCAGCAGTGGAACAGGATGGGACAAAAATCTGCACACACAAAAAAACAGCGGAAAGGAAATGCTAGGAAGAATCCCCCAGGAAGAAGGATCACCAAGTGCCAGGCAAAAGTAGCCAGAGCGTACCAAGAAGCCCAGAATATGAATGCCACTCTCAGAAGACTTTTCTATATTTCCTCCTTGGAACCAACCTGCCACTGTTTACGTTTGCATTTGATTTGCGAAAAGTTAAGAGCAGGCAACACAGATGTTGAGTGTTTCCCCCCCCTTCCCTCCCCCAGCTCTGATCTGGCTAGGGAAAGGATGCTGCAAACTAATAGATGAACACTTTGGAGAGCGATGGTCCCACAGAGACACATTTTCATCCTTCAAGACTGCTCACTTGGTTGCCTTGCATCATCATATGACATAAACAACGCATTGCCTCTGAATAACAGCAAACAAGGGGGGAGGGACCCGTAATCGGAGGCATAGAAAGGGTTTTGGAAAGAAAGGAGAAAAATAATTGGTTTTCCTACCCCATGTTTCACTACCTGAAGGAGTCCCAAAGTGGCTTACAATTGCCTTCCGTTCCTCTCTGCACAACAGACACCCGGTAAGATAGTTGGGGCTGAGAGAGCCCTGCCAGGACTGCTCCGTCAGAACAGCTCTAACAGGACTGTGACTAGCCCAAGGTCACCCAACTGGTTGCATCATGGAGGAGCGGGGAATCAAACCCAGATCTCCAGATCAGAAGCCGCTGCTCCCAACCACTGTACCAAGCAGGCCCTCACAGCACTTCAAAATTGTGACAGCAAACTCCTGATGGCCACAATTTTGCAGTCATGTTTAGTTTGGCCCTGGGTTTGGTCTTCAAACAATTTCACTTCCTGCTGCGGGAAGTTCCAACCTTCTCGTTTCCACTCTAGGAAAGGAACAGGGAATTCCCCCGTCTGTGTACGCCATCAAATCACTTCCAACTTATGGAAACCCTATGAATGAATGTCCTCCAGAATGTCCTCTTGTGAAGATCCTCACTCAGGTCTTGCAAAGGGAGGGCCATGGCTGCTTAATCAGGTCAGTCCATCACACTTTAGGTCCTCCTGTTTTCCTGTTGCTTTCATCTTTTCCTAGCAGGCGCTGGTAACCTTGCCCCTTAAGCAAAAATAGGCACAGTGGTTTACCAAGGATAGATATTTTATTTATTTATTTGTTTGTTTGTTTAGATTTCTATACCGCCCATTTTTTTTTTTTTTTTTTTTGCAGCTCTGGGCGGTTTACACTGAACATTATATAACTTACATGGAACATCATACAGACGATAACATCAAAACAACTTTCAATAAAGCATCAAAAGATTACAAAACCAGCAGGTGTTCTGAGTCGGTCGGCCTCAAGCGAATGCCTGGTGGAAGAGCTCCCTCTTGCAGGACCTGCGGAACTGTGGAAGTTCAGGCAGGGTTCTTCTGTTCTCCTCTGGGAGCTCGTTCCACCAGGTGGGGGCCAGGACCGAGAAGGCTCTGGCCCTTGTTGAGGTCTGACGTGCTTCCTTGGGGCCAGGGATCCGAAGGCAGTTGGAGGTGGTGGAGCGTAAGGCTCTTCTGGGGGTATAGGCAGGGAGCCGGTCACTCAAATACGCTAGGCCCAAACCATGTATGGCCTTCAAGGTGATTACCAGAACCTTAAGCTTAATATGTGGCGGCAAAGATTGTTCCCGGTAAACAGGGCCTACTTGAATGTACAGACCCAGTTTTGGAAAAGGGTCTCTCACCCCAGCGTGAGATCTGTAACGAGATGACCTCATGCACACAAAAGGCCATTCCATCCACAGGCGTCAAGAGCTGACCTTTGCATAAAAGCCACAACCTTCTGGCACTTCAGAAATTTGCTGCCTTTCAACTGCATTCCTTCTGAACGACAGGAACAACCTTTAAAAGCGTTAGTCAATCTGACAGCTGCTTATTCCTGATGTACTAATTGTGGTTGTAAGGCCGTGATTCATCGGGCCTAGGTCGTGTAAGCTGGGAAATTATGTCCTTTCCTCAGGGTGAACATGAAAAGGAAACCCCACTCTTGATCGTTTGACATCTACCGGTCCGCACAGACACCACTGATGCTGAGGCCGCCGCGTTGGAGGTAAACCTGGACGATAAAAGGAAGACGCCACTGACCATAAAGAACATTTCAGGAACTTTGCTCCACGCAAAAGTGCGGAACAGTTGGGGATGCACCACCCACCTTTGCTGTCACCAGCGATATGATTCTAGTCTTATGACCTTCATTAAAATTTCCCTAAGTGTTCAGAATGATCAAAGGTCAGTGAATACTCTCTCAGGACTTATAGGAATTGTCAGATCCTTGTCCCCAGAAAGGATGTTTGTCTCCCCTCTGACCTCAGCACGAGAGGAGCAGCCGAAACTGTCAGGAAAATGATTCATTTAATGAAGGGGTAGTCAAACTGTGGACCTCCAGATGTCCATGAACTACAACTCCCATGAGCCCCTGCCAGCGTTCGCTGGCAGGGGATCATGGGAATTGTAGTCCATGGACATCTGGAGGGCCGCAGTTTGACTACCCCTCATGGGAATTGTAGTCCATGGACATCTGGAGGGCCGCAGTTTGACTATCCCTGATTTAATGTATCCGGACAGTGCTCTGTATTAAGAGAAGGTGGCTTCTGAGTCCTGCCTTTCCTATAATTGCAATGTGGCTCAGAAGCTAAGCCCTGATTGATATTTGGATGGGAGACACTAGGCTTGCCAGGTCTCGGTTGAGAACTACCTAGAGTCTTTGGAGGAAGAGCTGGGAGGGGATGAGATTTTATTTATATTTGTTTATATTTATTTATAATTAAATTTTTATTCCGCCACTGCCGGACAAGCTGGCTTGTGGAGGCTCGCAACATAGTAAAAACAGGAAAACCCCGTGAAATGCCATTTAAAATGGCTGCTTTCGACTCCATAGCATTGTTCCCTGCTGAGGTCCATCCTCAGGTTCCACCCGTAATCTCCAGGAATTCCCCAACCCAGAGTTGGCAATTCAACCGGGGTTTAATATAGCAAGTTGACTAAAGATTAATAGACTTACTGCTCTGCCCTCCCTTGGTCTGTTTTTCCCCCAGGAGTTTCTTGTTTCCCTAAAACAGCTTTTCCCAACCAGGGTTACACATAATCCTGCCAGCTGCCGCAGCCTGGATTTCAGTTCCAGAGGCAGGCAGAGCCAGGCCTTCTGGCCACTAAGATTGCTCCTTTTTTTCCTTATAAGGAAGTGACATCGTTGTGTAGCAGGAAGTTCTAGGAGTTTTACCATAGAGTTGCAGGGGAATCCTAGAAAGTCCCACAACACAGTGACCTCACTTCTGCTCACACAGTCATAAGATATGTTATTGCATTATAGGACGCTTTTCAGGTAAATCTCTGCCACCACCACTACCATCACCCAGTCTCTGTGGGATGGCAACCCTAGCTGAACTCCTCCTGCATGCATGTTCCACCGCAGGAACACCATGCCAAAGAATAAAGGAGAACAACAAGTAAATCATATATGACTATGACTATCATTTGGGTCTGTAGTCCCTTCTCTGTCAACTCCATCTTATCGAAATTGGCCTTTGGGGTTGAATGTCTCTGTAACTGACTAGGAACGTTTCCATGGGATTATTGGCACATGAGACCTTGGTGAGCCATGAGGTTCCCGCAGTGAAAGCCACAGGGGCTGCTTGGGTCAACCTGCTCTAGGAGTACTTTCACCTCCCAGTCCAGGAAAACATCACAGTTAGAGGGAAGGAATACCCATCAACTTCAAAGCCACATGCAAGCTCATGCATTATCTGTAATTGTCCCTTCCCACTTACAGTATGTGACATCTTTAGGAAAGGAAAAGGAAAAGGCATTGGGAAGGGAGAGATCCAGAACACATGGAGAGCCCTCTCTGACTCCTCTTCCTCTCCCTTTCGAAGCTAGATTTTGTCAACTGCAGCACAGACTTTGGCTTCCTTTGGCTGAGAAAATAAATCAGGGGTAGGCAAACTGCGGCCCTCCAGATGTCCATGGACTACAATTCCCAGGAGCCCCTGCCAGCATTCGCTTGACTACCCTTGAAATAAATGCATGCAAGAGATTTGTCAAACAACAGAAAGTGGCTATCCCATTTCTCGCCGGCTCATGATCTGCTTGTGCACATTGTTCATTGAATAACCTTTTCATTTCCCTCCCCTTCTTTTCCACGAGCAGTATGAATTGTTCTACTTGATGGGGAATATTTCTGACAGACTGTTTCAAAAAGCACAAGAACCTCACGAGCCAGATCAAAGCCTCGCTCGGATTCGGTTCCTGCCACCATCTGAACACATGCGGGAGATAAGGGGGAAATCTGAGCCTGTGGAGGTCGTCAGAGAGGTACAGTATCTACCATCATGTCCTTTAAATGCCGCTTCGCAAATATTTCAGACCTGCGTCCCATTCCACACACAGCTGCAGAAGCTCAGTGGGTGATCTTGGATGAGGCATGATCTCTAACCTTAACTTACCCTGCAGGACTGTTGTGCAGAAAAGAGAACTATGCACACTTGGTGGGGCTGTATTAGTACATATTTATGATAAAAACTAAGGGCAAAGCCTGTTGCATTCAAGAATACAATGGGTGCTGAATTTGGGGGCGGGGGGGGGGTGAGGTGGAAGAACTGTCCAAATGGCCTCTCCCTCCTCCCCCCTCCCCGCCCAGACCTGGAAAGGCTACAGGTTGCAGAGGCAGCTCTCACACAGCAGGGATCTGTAGCCTCCAAGCATCAGAGGGAAGTGGAAGGAGGAGGGAGTGGTTGGGGAGGCCGGAAGGCAATTGGCTGGCTGCTGGACACAGAGGCAAGCCGGTTGGAGGAGGAGGCACTCCGGGGCGGGACACCTGCTCTGAGTGGGTGTTAAGTGCTGAGTGGCATTTAAGCCGTGAGACCAGCTCCTCCTCCAAGGCATTACCAGAAATATATAGTGAAACAGATGCGGGAGAGGCCATCTGCAGAGTTCTTCCACCCCACTCCCCCAATCGAACACCCGTTGTATTCTTGAATGCAACGGGCTTTGTCTTTAGTACCACTATAAAGTTTAAGCACAGCCATTTTGTATATGTTTTGGTCACCCTAACAGGACAAGGGCTGGAAAATCCAGTTTGATTTCCTCAGGGCCAGGGACCCTGAGTTCATTTTGATCCTATAATCTTTAGGGAACACAGTGGAAAAAGTGATCCCAGAGATACAGAAGTCCCAGAAGTAACTTGAAAGGTTTGTTGCAACATCCATATGCAGGGTTACTCAGAGCTGAATCTAGTAGAATGGTGGCAATTGTACAAGAAATTTTAAAACATCTATATAACGGGAGGGAAATCTAAATTATTTAACCCCGGTACATTTCAAGATGCTCAATGGATACTGACTTTACAACAAAAATAAATCCAATGCTGAGACGAAAGCAAAATTGGAGAAGACTTTAAGGGGGGGGAAATGCACTTCTATGAAAATCTTTGACTAGAAGGCAGATGTGATTTATTAGTGTAGATGCAGATGTGTCTCTGGAGGGATTTTCAGCACAAAGCTTTCTGGTCCGTGATTTGCATGAACACTTTCCCTCACAATCAGGACCAGGGAAAAGAAGCTTTTGCATCTTCTAAACCCGCGTCATCTGCACGCTCGTGCACACTCTAAACTCAATTATGAGACTTCAGAATTAAGGCATAAAATATGGATGTTCAAATTATTGGTATTTAATAATTAAATACGGAGAAGTCCTTGTAGTTTACACCTGGGATGAGATGCCGAGTAGAATGTTAATAGGACAACTGTAAAGAGCCTCCTGCAATCTCAGCATTTACCTGCTTCTCCATATGCAAAGGCTAGGCATCGACGGTGAGCTTGCATGGATTTTCAGTGCTTATTATCCTCCTCTTTAATGATGACAGAAGGGAAGGAAGGCAGCTGGGTATAAACTGATCTCGGGAGCTAAGTAGAGTCTAGTCCTTGGATGGAGGCTTCCAAGCAAGAAGGCAGAGGAAGTCAATGGCCAACCACCTCTGCTTCTCACTTGCCTTGAAAGCCCCTTGCTGGGGTCACCATACATTGGCTGTGACTGGAGGGCACTTTACATACACATTTACATATATTCCTATAAAGGAAATTACAGGGGGTTGGACTAGATGACCCAGGAGATCCCTTCCAACTCTATGATTCTATGATTCCATCCATCCATCTATCCATCCATTCATTGTAAGCTGCTTTGAGACTCCTTCTGGTAGAGAAAAGCAGGGTATAAAAGCTGACTCTTCGTCTTCGTCTTCGTCTTCGTCTTCGTCTTCGTCTTCGTCTTCTTCTTCTTCTTCTTCTTCTTCTTCGTCTTCTTCTTCTTCTTCTTCTTCTTCTTCTTCTTCTTCTTCTTCTTCTTGCCATTGGGAAGGGGCCAGTACATTCCTGTAGCCATTCCAGGGCTTTCCTTTTAGCATTCTCTATAACATAACAGTGATATCACAATGGCATTTTATTCGCTACAAAGACAGCCAGAAAAGAAAATGCGTTTGTCACAGATGTAGCTTGACTGAACTCGGGCTGTTCTTGCAAACAGCAGAACCTTTCTCTTTGTATCTGAAATGTACCTCGAAACAGAGAACAGCACGCATCTGGTTCCTTTTCTTAGCACGGTTCCCAGTCTGGGGGCTTGTCATTATGTAAGAAATTCCTCTTGCAGGCTCACACAGTGTTGGGGCTGCCACAATGCCAACTGTTTTCTTTCAGCACTAGATTAAACCTTGGCCGGTGATTTTTCGGCGTGCAAAGCAGAGGTGGAAATTACGTTCCCGCCTCCCCTGAACATCGGGACTTGGAAACGTACCTTTGTTATTATGATTTCCCCATTAAAAACCTATCAGCTGGTGCTGACATTTTAATTTGCAGGATCCTTCGATAATAATGAACCGTTCCCCCAACCCCCATCCCTTCCCAGCTACCTTTATTTCTCTCCATTGTCTGCAATACTTTCCTTTAAATGGTTTCAAATCCAGTTGGAAGGTGCTCATTATGATAGGGCTTCTGTGTAGGTTGCAGGGGGAAACCTAAGTCAGGCTCAAAGACAAATAATAATGCTTAATATATACATTGCACTCCTGAGCTTGAAAGTACTCAAGGTTGGATCCAGCTAGGCTTTTTGCTCAGCCTCACCCAATTTCCTTTCACACAACAGCCTCCATCCCATATGGCTTTTAGAAGAAGAAGAAGAAGAAGAAGAGTTGGTTCTTATATGCTGCTTTTCTCTATCCAAAGGGATCTCAAAGGTGCTTACAGTCGCCTTCCCTTTCCTCTCCCCACAACAGGCACCCTGTGGGGTGGGTGAGGCTGAGAGAGCCCTGATATTCCTGCTCAGTCAGAAAAGATTTATCAGCGCCATGGGGAGCCCAAGGTCACCCAGTTGGCTGCATGTGGGGGAGCACAGAATCAAACCCAGCTTGCCAGATTAGAAGTCCACACTCCTAACCACTACACCAAACTGGCTTTCAGACTCTGGTAGAGAAAAGCATGGTATGATTTGGTATGTCAAAGAGTATCCCTCCTCCTTTTTTCACCAGCAAAAGGTTTGGTTGGGTCCAACCTTATCTCATCAAAAAAAGCTCAAAGTGAGATTAATTCCTTCCCCAAGATAGATGGGGGAAGGAGCTAAGCAGGTCATTCTGGAAGCTCCCAGTAGCATAGAAATATGAGTCATTACTCCCTGGTTCACAACATAGATCACAATCCTGTGCATGTTTCTATGTAAACAAGTCCTATTCAATAGCAGTCAAAGTCCCACCTGAAATAAACACTAAGAGCCATTTGGGTCTTCAAATGCTCTAAAAAGTTTCCGCTCACAATCATACCCGGATGCAGCTAGAGTAGTTTGCATGAACAAATCTTTGGAACTGGGTATTAAAAAGTGCACTGCCTGGGAAAATTAGCCGTTTCACCTTCTGCTTTGGGGTTTTTGTTCTTTCGGTGACATTTTGCAGCCATGCAATGACCTTTTCATGAAGGTATACAACAGAGAGGGTCATTCCGCTTCCCAGGGAAGTTGGTGGCAAAGATCAGCGGGTTATGATTAGGGCTGAGCTGAATGCCTGGCTGTAAAAATGACTTTCTGTAAATGTAAATGTCCCCCAAACTACTGCCTCCCACATACCAGCATTTAGACTTTATAAGCTTTATTCGGTATTGTTCCCAGTCCCAGTTTCCTGCTACGCAGGTACCATTATTCTATTCAAATGGTTCTCTTTGGCCATAGCAATCAATGAGTGTTGGCTCTAGCAATCAGCCAGTGTTATAGCCTATGAGCTTCATATCCACAGTGGCAAGGCAAGAAGAGAATATGATGCTTTCAATGTTTGAATGCAAAAAAAGGTGCCCATGTCCATGGCCGAGCCAGTTTGATGGAGTGGTTAGGAGTGCAGACTACTAATCTGGCGAGTCAGGTTTGATTCTGCACTCCCCCACATGCAGCTAGCTGGGTGACCTTGGCCTTGCCACAGCACTGATAAAACTGTTCTGGCCAAGCAGTAATCCCAGGACTCTCTCAGCCTCACCCACCTCACAGGGTGTCTGTTGTGGGGAGAGGAAAGGGAAGGTGACTGTAAGCCGCTTTGAGCCTCCTTCAGGTAGAGAAAAGCGGCATATAAGAACCAACTCTTTTTCTTCAGTAATATCAGGGCTCTCTCAGTCTCACCCACCTCACAGGGTGTCTGTTGTGGGGAGAGGAAAGGGAAGGTGAGTATGAGCTGCTTTGAGATTCCTTCGGGTAGAGAAAAGTGGCATATAAGAACCAACTCTTCTTCTTATTCTTCAAGAAGGTGGGTGAGGCTGAGAGAGCCCTGATATCACTGCTCAGTCAGAACAGTTTTATCAGTGCTGTGGCGAGCCCAAGGTCACCCAGCTGGTTGAATGTGGGGGTGTGCAGAATCGAACCCAGCATGCCAGATTAGAAGTCCGCACTCCTAACCACTAGAAACATAGCTCCAAGTTAGCTTCAGCCCTAGTTCTGATGAGTCAGAAAGGGCATGCTTTTATTTAACTAAAAAAAAAAAAATACAAATGATGTCCCATTTAAAACAGGAAAGCAACATTTAATTCATTATTTCAGTGCCTGCTCCTCTGGTTTAGAGAGTTTGAAGTCCAAAGTTGGCGTCAAGAAATGATAAAACTGAGAAGAGACCTTTCCAATCATCATAGTAAAGTAAAGGTATTTTCCCTGATGAATCTTTCTCTCCACCAGTACTGCATGTTTGGGAAGAGCATGTTTGATTCTATGCAAGCAGCAGCACTTAACAAGACTTTGCCTATTCTGGTCCTGCCGTCAGTATTCACAGGACTTGATGCCTTGAAAATTGCATACCTATGGTATGATGGCTCTCATTGAGAATGGGATCGATCTGTTGTTTTTACTGGTGTGGGGTTGTTGTTTTTTTTGCTATTTAGCCAAGAGCAGGCTGTCTTCTATACCGTTTCCTCTTAGTTATAGCATAAGTCTATCTGTTATTTGTATGCTTTCCCTTTGTTTGAGTTGCACTGTCTTCTCTGTTCCTGTGATGATTTCCCATGCACAAAATGTGTGTTACTCATATTTAGTGTGCATGCATTAATACTTTGTCTATGCGAGACTCATTGCAGTGCATGCATAAACAAACTAATTTCCACTCAAACCTCATTAGTGCACTGTTTGTTGTCCACTAAGAACTCACATTCATTTTCTGACCAAAGAGCCAAAGAAGGAGGAGTAATATCTAGAACAGGGGTGGTCAAACTGCTGCCCTCCAGATGTCCATGGACTACAGTTCCCATGAGCCCCTGCCAGCGAATGCTGGCAGGGGCTCATGGGAATTGTAATCCATGGACATCTGGAGGGCCGCAGTTTGACCACCCCTGGTCTAGAACTAAGATTGCCGTCTCTGGGATGGAAAATATCTGGAGATCTGCAGTGGAGCCTAAGGAATACATGGCTTAGGGAGGGGAGGGGCCAATGTTGGACGTAATGCCATAGACTCCACCCTCCAAAGCATTTTTCTGCCTAGAGGAACTGATCTCTGTAGTCTGAAAATCCATTGTAATTATGGGAGATCTCCAGGTCCCACCAGGAGGTTGGCAACCCCAGTCTAGTCCAAGGCAGGCACTGGCGTTTCGCCCAGTCCAGGGAAGAGAAAGATGGTACAAAGGCAGGGGGAATTATACTCTGGCACCAAAAGAACACAGGGGTCATGTTAACATACCGCTTATATTAGCAACAGTGGAGTTTAATTTTTGCTGATAGAGGAAGAGTCTCTAAACCAGATGGGAGCAGTATGGTTTAGGGTTTCAAAATGCCTCTTAAACTGCAGTGGGGGGGAGGGGTTGCAGTGATGTATGCATGTTATTAATTTGGTGGTGACTCACAAATTAGCTCCCCTACCCCCCTTCTAGAGCCTCTTGTGGCGCAGAGTGGTAAGGCAGCCATCTGAAAGCTTTGCCCATGAGGCTGGGAGTTCAATCCCAGCAGCCGGCTCAAGGTTGACTCAGCCTTCCATCCTTCCGAGGTCGGTAAAATGAGTACCCAGCTTGCTGGGGGGTAAACGGTAATGACTGGGGAAGGCACTGGCAAACCACCCCGTATTGAGTCTGCCATGAAAACGCTAGACGGCGTCACCCCAAGGGTCAGACATGACTTGGTGCTTGCACAGGGGATACCTTTACCTTTACCTTTTACCCCTTCTCTTTTTTTGGGGGGGAGTAAGGTGTTTGTTTGTTTGTTACCAGCTCAAACGGGTAATGCTATTGTCCCCACTGTACAGATGTGCCTATCCGCAGGGAGACCAGGGTCCTTTCTACACACGTTGGATAATGCACTTTCAGTGTTCTTTTGCAGCTTGCTTTTCCTGTGCGGAACAGGAAAAGCTACTTCTAAAGTGCATTAAAAGTACATTATCCAATCTATATGAATTGAGCTCAGCACTTGAGTATTAGATTATTTAATTTGGGTACAGTGACTAAAACCCACATGGATCCAATCCTGCCCATGCATTTCATCTCAGTGACAGAGAACCAGGACAAACGCACAGATCTGTAGATATTTCAAGCACAATTTTACTGCTACTAGAACAGCACATGGCAAATCACCTTTCATCAGACCCACAGGTTATGCTAAACGTTATGCTTCTGAATCTGATTCCTATCAGGGTTAAGTGTAGCACTTTCAAACTCATCAGACTTAGATAATGTGGATTTAAATTTGGTCTGGTTTAATGACCGGTTTCGCTTCACCTCCGAGGCCCTTTCGATGTTCCCTTCATGTTGTCAGGGTTCCCCATCGAACTGACTTAAAAACCAGAAGGGCGAGGACGTCTGAGCATGGAGGGGAGGGGAGGGAAGTTGACTCTTCCTCTTTAGAATGAAAACAAATGTGTTTTTCTCCTGAATCTGCCAAGCCTGTGTTTTAATGATTTAACAGATGGAGTTGGCACATGTGAACCTGGAAGATGCATCTGTCTGATTCTTTCCCCCCAGTCTGAGGGTTTTTAGCTGCATTAATAGAACAGAGGATGGTAAAATATCACCTCCTCCCCAGGCAGCTTTGCTCTTCTAACGCATAATGTCTTCTAAGAGAGAGAAAAAGTGAGAAGAGCCTGGGGTGAGGAAAAGGCCAATGAAATGAGGACTTGGAAGCTTTAATTCCGCCTTCCCCAAGTTAGGTTCTTCATAGAATCATAGAATCATAGAGTTGGAAGGGGCCATACAGGCCATCTAGTCCAACCCCCTGCTCAACGCAGGATCAGCCCTAAGCATCCTAAAGCATCCAAGAAAAGTGTGTATCCAACCTTTGCTTGAAGACTGCCAGTGAGGGGGAGCTCACCACCTCCTTAGGCAGCCTATTCCACTGCTGAACTACTCTGACTGTGAAAAATTTTTTCCTGATATCTAGCCTATATCGTTGTACTTGAAGTTTAAACCCATTACTGCGTGTCCTCTCCTCTGCAGCCAACAGAAACAGCATCCTGCCCTCCTCCAAGTGACAACCTTTCAAATACTTAAAGAGGGCTATCATGTCCCCTCTCAACCTCCTTTTCTCCAGGCTGAACATTCCCAAGTCCCTCAACCTATCTTCATAGGGCTTGGTCCCTTGGCCCCAGATTGGTCCCTTGGCCCCTTCCTACGCTGATGACTTTGTGTTGCTGTTTAGGGTTCAGTAAGACCTGGCCACTCCGTTCCAACAACCAAACATCTTTACTGAAACCAGAAACACTGGACACCGATAACCAGAAATGAGGAACGTATTGACAGGAATCAGGCTGAGCCCAGCCAGTAGAGTCCGTGATAAAGACACATCCGAGGTCCAACAGGCAGTTGAGAATCCAAGGAAGAACTTTATTAAACAGAAACTACAGAGTTGCTAGAAAGCGCCAAGATCTCCTAAGCAAAAGATCTTGGCAGTTACAAAGAAACAATGAACACCTCAAGGCTATATAGGGCACAATCAATAGGGGAGGGGCCTTAGGCGTTTAGGCGGAAGAGTACGGGGCACTTAAGGGGCAAGAGTTCTCAGCCTGGCCATCTGGCTCGGCTTTGATCCCAACAGTAACACTCCTGTTGGGTCTCTGCTGTCTCTACAAGGTCGGGGAAGAATTCTGATAAGGCAAACAAATAGCGGTGCTCCTCTGGGAAAGGAGTCATGGAGCCAGTGGACAGATTTATAGTTTTATGAGATCTGGCCTTGCCAGGCCACAGGAAAGAAGACAGGCATAAATCGGGGTTCATTCATTCATAAACACATTCACAACTCCCACCGTGATTGGCTGCTAATGGAGGCCCATGATTGGACTTTGAGTCTACTCACTGATTGGCTGCCAGCTGGGAACTGACGAATCCTAGACACGGACTTATGATCTCACTCTCTGTCCCTGAACTCATAGTCTCTGAATGTCCCCAGACACACTCAGTTATGCTTGTCTCTTCTGACCTCTCAGTGCTGCTAACAGCTGACTTATGTATAAAGAAACATAGAGATGGGTTGCCAAGCTCTAGCTAGGTCATGGATTTCCCAGAATTACAACAATCAGTGCCTCTGGGGGAAACAAGTGGGCTGGAAAAGAATGGCAGGTTCACATCCCTGCTAAGTGCCCTTCCCTTGAGAACCAGCTTGGTGTAGTGGTTAGGAGTGCGGACTTCTAATCTGGTGAGCCAGGTTTGATTCTGCGCTCCCCCACATGCAGCCAGCTGGGTGACCTTGAGCTCGCCACGGCACTTATAAAACTGTTCTGACCGAGCAGTGATATCAGGGCTCTCTCAGCCTCACCCACCTCACAGGGTGTCTGTTGTGGGGAGAGGAAAGGGAAGGCGACTGTAAGCCGCTTTGAGCCTCCTTCGGGTAGAGAAAAGTGGCATATAAGAACCAACACTTGTTCTTCTTCTTCAGTAATATCCGGGCTCTCTCAGCCCCACCTCCCTCACAGGGTGTCTGTTTTGGGGAGAGGAAAGGGAAGGCGACTGTAAGCTGTTTTGATACTCCTTTGGGTAGAGAAAAGCAGTATATAAGAACCAACTCTTCTTCTTCTTCAGTAATATCAGGGCTCTCTCAGCCTTCCTTCCCTCACAGGGTGTCTGTTGTGGGGAGAGGAAAGGGAAGCCGCTTTGAGATTTCTTCAGGTAGAGAAAAGTGGCAGATATGACCCAGCTCTTCTTCTTCTACCTCTCAATGTGTCTGTTGTAAGGAGGGGAAAGGAAGGCAATTGTAAGTCGCTTTGAGATTCCTTCTGGTAGTAAAAAGCAGGGTACAAAAACATTGCTCTCCTTCTTCCCTCCCAAAACCCCTAAATCTCCAGGAATTTTCAAGGCAAGAGTTGGTGACCCAACATACTACTTGCACTCAGTCAAGAAAGCTCAGGGCCTGTCTCCCAATTTCTCCAGGAAGACTCTGTTGGCTGATAAGGAAACTGTCACCTGTCTTGTAATAGTGAAACCAATAGTGAGACTGCCATAAAAAGAGAAAATTGAACAAAATCAATAAAATGAACCTACACAACATGAAAGATGACGATGATGGCTGGCCGTGTAGATGGGGAAGTTGTTTCCTTTTCATATTATAATTATAATAATTCATTACAATCTTAAAATAATTATGAAACACTCTTTCTTTCGTAATTAGTGTAATTAATGCTGAAAGAAACGCACAGGTCTAATGCCTGCCCACTCAATTCTTTGGTGCTCGGTCTTCTCATTTGGACAGAAGTCTGATGCAGTCCTTGAGTGGAAGCAGGGCTTCCATATGACCGTTTATGCACTGGGAACTTCACTGCCCCAGGTATTGTGCAGGTGCACAAATCAGGGGCGGACGATGTGCACCAGGCCAAGTGCTCCCCCATGTGGGTGCAGGAAGAGGTGGAACAACCTGCCACGACTAAAACTCCAGCCTGCAGCCTGGCATGAAACCTCCAGTGCATAAACCGTCTATGAGACTCCTTCGGGTAGAGAAAAGCGGCATATAAATCCAGCTTCTTCTACCTCTCAATGTGCCTGTTGTAAGCTGCTTAGTCATGTCAGATGAACATCATTTTTTTTGAAAAAATTACTAGCTTGCTGGATGAGGGAAATGCTGTGGACATTGTTTACCTTGATTTTATTAAGGCTTTTGATAAGGTTTGGCATGATATTCTTATTGATAAGTTGTTAAAATGTGGCATATAAATCCAGCGCCATCTAACTCTCAATGTGCCTGTTGCAAGCTGCTCAATCCATTGGAAAAGAGGATGCTCAGTCCAAAAACACAGACCCCAAATACTGTTGGCCAATCCACACAGGGCAGATAGTTTGAGCAACAAGTCATTTTGGCTCACGTTCTTCAGATTGTCGTGCATTGCCGTACAGTCGTTAAAATTCTGATCGCAGTCTAATGGGCCCTAATGAAAGGCAGCCCGTTTATTTCCATGATACATGATCTGAGACCAGATAGTCTTCTAAATTATATATGCAACAAATTGTCTTCTGCATAAGCAAGAGGAAATGAGAACTACGTTGGTGCCTTCCACAAAGCAAAATGAGGCTTATAAATGAGTTGCTAAAAAAAAGAATCCTGTCTTTGTTTACTTGCAAAGATATTTCTGTAAGATAATGAAGATTAATCACTCCCTTTTGACTGCTTAATAGCATGCTAATATATGACATCTTTAACATCCTGGTTTCTTTCTTAGTCACTGCTGTTAAATTTAATGAGCAACATATGACGGCTCACTTCAGATCCTTGTCATGCACGCTCTGAACCCCAGATTTCTTGCTGCATAATGTGTGAATATGCCCTATAAAGGAAAGCAGGTGGGCCTCATCAGAATAATAAGGAAAAGCTAACACATATTAAGTTAACTTTGCTGCACAACTGAGTGGCGGGGACTGATGTCTTCATGGGGAGTTGGGCTTCAAACATGATGACTGTGCCATGGACTGTTTTCCACACTAGCGATATCATTAGGATTTGCATTCTTAAAGGGTTGACTTTTTAGTCCATTTCCACACTGAAATCCGCTTTTTCAGGCACAGACCTGAATTGCCCCCTCACTTGCCCGGAATCCCCAGAAATCCCAATGTCAACTTTTCAAGCGGGGTCTAACAGGGTGTAATTTGGGGCTGTTCAGTGTGGAAATGTGTGCATTCAGGGTTTTTGTCACACCCGCCATTCTGAGTCATTTGGCCATGTCCCTTTATTCATTGCCATCCTCCTTCCACCTCCCTCCCTCCCTCTGTTCCAAAAAGATTTGCCTTAAAAAAATGTGATCGTGTTACAACGCTGTTTCTAAGTTTTAAAAAGCTGTCCAACACAGTAGCGTTATAACATTATAACCCAGGGTTTTTTAAAAAAATTACATTCAGGTCATTTTGGGAGGAGGGGGGAGGCAATCATGGGCTCAGGATGGTGGAATTAAGGGGCACAATGCAAACAAAGATGCAAGCAGGCACCATTTTGCAAAATACATTGTTTTTGAAAAGGGAAAGGGAGCAAAGCATGATGGGAGGCTGCCCCCACAGGACTCAGTGCAGAAAGCATGGCACAGATTTCAGCCTGGGAAACGAGAAGAGGAAAGTCCAAATATGAAAAGGCTAGAGTTGACTTCCAGCATCCAAAAGAAATCCAAAGTGAGGCTAAAACAAGGTATGTCTCCTAATGCGGAAACGGTCCTGGAGTGAACTGGCAAGAGCCCACTATGTTGCACTAATATCCAAAGGTTATCTTTCCTCAGACCAGGCGCACCAAACTCTGCAATGCTTCCTCAGAAATTATCAGGAGGACGATACATGGAGCATTGATTAAAACAGGTTGCATTGCTTCAATTCAAGAAAGACTCTCTTTGCTAGATGTTTACCTTCCCAAATACTTTAAACAGAGTTGATTTTATTACATTAGGGTTTGTGGGGGGGGGGGTTTACAAAAGCATCCCCCAGTAAATATAGTTGTATAACCAGAGTGCTGTTCCTGTGTGGCATGGCTCCTTGACCCCCAACAGCGACACAATACTCTTAATGACACTCATGCGAGGCACAGTGCAGAATACATTCAGATGCTGGAACACAGACCTGACAGCATGAATGTAAAGTCTTGACATTTTCTCACTGCGGACGGGCAAACAGAGAATGCAATGTGCTATCATTATGTAAGCGTGGCATTTGATCCCCCCCCCCCTACAGAACACTGCATGCAACCTTCATCAGAAAATCTGGGCAGTGCTGTGTACAAAAGAAAGGGGGGGGAAAGGAGACGGGGGGGGGGAAATGAGGAAAGGAAGATGGAGTTGGCTTCACCTGCCAAATGAGGTGAAGCTCTTTTCTATAAGCAAATCTCACCTTGACCCAGAAGCATTACCTGCAATCCAGTTTAAATATGGTTGGCTCCATGGAGAAGCTTGTCCAAGGGGGCATAAGAACTTAAGAACATAATCTCACAACACTCCTGTGAGGGAGATTGAGCTGGCACTGAAACCTGCCACCCCCTTGAACTTTCTCAGAATCAGCCTCTCCGTCAGATGACTATCCAGCCTCTGCTTAAAAACTTCCAATGAAGGAGAACCCACCACCTCCTGAGTAAGCCTGTCCCATTGAGGAACCGCTCTGACTGTCAGGAACTTCTTCCGGATGTTTAGCCGAAAATTCTGACAGGACTTGTTCTTGAGAAAATGATGCTGAGTTTTAGAAATCACAGCTCTAGCTGCTCAAGGACCGAGTGTTTGATGATTTGTTCTATATTTTGCCAGCTGTAGACGTCAAGCTAATGGGTTGGTAGTTACCCGGATCCCCCTTCTTCAAGATGGTTACAACATTTGCCCGCTCCTATTCTCCAAGATGGGGAAGGCACTGGCAAACCACCCCGTATTGAGTCTGCCAAGAAAACGCTGGAGGGCATCACCCCAAGGGTCAGTCATGACTCGGTGATTGCATAGGTGATACCTTTACCTTTATTCTCCAAGAATTGTCAAAAATAATGGCCAGAGGCTCAAAAATTACATTTGCATGTTCTTTTAGAACCCTTGGATGTATCAGTGGCTATCCATCACAAGATATAGATGAAATACTCTCTCTGGGGCAGTGATGCTCTGGATTCTTGCTGCCTGGAGGGCAACAGTGGGAGGGCTTCTGGAGTTCTGGTCCATCTGGTAGACCTCTTGGTTTCACTTCAGTTTTTTGTACACTATGTGACACATATTACTAGTCTGGATGGGCCATTGGCCTGATCTAACTTGGCTTCTCTTATGTCCTTGTGTTCTCGTGACCCTGGTTCTCCCAGCTCTTAGTCTCTTCTTCCTCTTTGCATAATGTTCCGCCTCCTTCTCTCAGATCACGGCCTTCCCCCACTCCTTTTCCTCGCCATCCAATTGCCCCTGTTTTCTTAAGTCCTCACAATGTTCTCCATTCCCTTGGTTTCTCCTTGGACTCTCTCAGCTTTTGTAGATCACCCATATTGTCTGACCAATTTGCCACTCATCTTCTACGTACAACAGACTTCCATCTCAAGCATATTTTTTTTAAAGCTTTTAAAACTGACTTCTGACATTCTTGTAGCATGACCCCGCAGATATCCAATGGTGAGATCAAAGTCAGGGCCTCTTGGTTGCCTGGTAACCTGTTGGTTTGGTTGACTTGTCAGATAGCAACTATGTCCTTGTAGGTAAATTGGCATTAGCTGGGAAAGGAGGGCTCCTGCCTTTTTTAATGAACAAATCGATGACTTTGGCTGGCATTCTACCCGCATTCACCTGGAGGAATATGTGTCTCTTGGCATCAATTCAAAGGAAGGGGTTCTTTTGTGGCTTGTTTTGTTTTAATATATGTAGAGAAATGGCGAGCTCTTCTGTTTTGTACTCGGGGGGGGGGGGGGGAGGGACACACGGAGCGTCTAGCAGCCTGTCAGCTCATTTTCTGTCCATGCACAGTTTGTTCTGTATTCTTATTAGATGTTGTATAATAATTTCTCTTGAAGCTTTTTCAACGGGGTTTCTCAAAAGGGAAACATCGCTTTGGGGGGATGAGAATGCTGTTCTGATTGGCCTGCCGTTTTGCACTCGTGCTTTCATTTCTTTCCTCCCAAAAAATAACCCGACGGTGTTATTTCCTCCCCCTTTCCATTGCAACCAAATAAAGCGGCCTTCTTCCACTCTTTGCTGATAAAAGAAGGAACAGGTCGGGATGCAGCTTTGCCACAAATTCTCCCAGCATAAAATCTGGCATCGACTGAGAAGATGGTTCACAATGGCTGTCAGGGTACGGTCAGAGCAACAGGAGGTTCAGTGTCCTCAAAGTGTCCTCAAAGTCCGATTTGTGTACTAATCCGGTCAGATGCTGAAAAGCCATCCAGAGTATCGTGTGCAGACCATGCGAAGTGATGATACTGCTTTACTCTGCTCTAGTTCGGCCTCATTTGGAATACTGTGCTCAGTTTTGGGCACCCCAGTTGAAGAGGGATGTAGACAAACTGGAGCATGTCCAGAGGAGGGCAACAAAGATGGTGAGGGGTTTGGAGACCAAGACGTATGAAGAAAGGTTAGGGGAGCTTGGTCTGTTTAGCCTGAGAGGGGATTTGATAACCAGCTTCAAGTATTTAAAAGGGTGCCATATAGAAGATGGAGCAGAGTTGTTCTCTCTTGCCCCAGAGGGATGGACAACATCCAGTGGGATGAAATTAATGCAAAAGAAATTCCGTCTAAACATCTGGAAGAAGTTCCTGACAGATATGTTCCTGACAACATACCTCAGGGCAACATATGCGGCTCTCCAGTTTCGATGTTATCCTAGCAACAATTATGTGAGGTATCATCGAATAGAATCATGGAATCACAGAATCATAGAGTTGGAAGGGACCTCCTGGGTCAACCCCCTGCACTATGTAGGACACTCATCCCTATCACTCATGCACTATATAACCTGCCACTTCCTTGAACCTTCATAGAATCAGCCTCTCCGTCAGATGGCTATCCAGCCTCTGTTTAAAAAATTATTTTCTAAAATTAAAGAGATGGTTTTGAACTAAATAAAATGAATGCTTTATCTTTCCTTTTTGTTTCTTGTATGAGCCCCTCAATGAGGGAGCTGTAGGTCCTCTACTACAGCCTTTCTCAACTTTTTTTTACCATTGAGAAACCCCTGAAATATTCCTCAGGCTTTGAGAAACCCCAGAAGTGGTGCAATTGGTCAGAGTACGGTTGGGAAACATAGCTGTGTACATGGCCACCCGCAGACCCACCCCTTTCCACCCCCTCCAGAGCCATCATTGGCCGTTTAGGGAAGCAGGGCAGGATGACCTGATCACATATGGTCATAAAGTAAAGGTAAAGGTATCCCCTGTGCAAGCATCGAGTCATGTCTGACCCTTGGGGTGACGCCCTCTAGCGTTTTCATGGCAGACTCAATACGGGATGGTTTGCCAGTGCCTTCCCCAGTCATTACCGTTTACCCCCCAGCAAGCTGGGTACTCATTTTACCTACCACGGAAGGATGGAAGGCTGAGTCAACCTTGAGCCGGCTGCTGGGACTGAACTCCCAGCCTCATGGGCAAAGCTTTCAGACGGCTGCCTTACCACTCTGCGCCACAAGAGGCTCTGTCATATGGTCATAACACCCAATAAAACAGCTTGGTGGGAAAGCCAGATTGGTGTGGTGGTTAGAGTGCAGACTTCTAATCTGGTAAACCGGGTTTGATTCCCCGCTCTCCCACATGCAACCAGCTGGGTGACCTTGGGCTTGCCACAGCCCTGATAAAACTGTTATGACCAAGCAGTAACATCAAGGCTCTCTCAGCCTCACCTCCCTCACAGGGTGTCTGCTGCAGGGAGAGGAAAGGGAAGGCGAATGTAAGCCATTCTGAGACTCCTTCGGGTAGATAAAAGCAGCATATAAGAACCATCTCTTCTTCTTCTTCTTCTTCTTCTTCTTCTTCTTCTTCTTCTTCTTCTTCTAAATGTTTACCAAATTTAAAAGATAAATAACAATAATTACCTCCCACCCATTCAGGAAACCCTTCCAGGGCCATCATGAAACCCTGGTTGAGAAAGTCTTGTCTACTATATTCTGTTCATTTTCTACTACTTCCCACCTGTTCTACTATACTCTTTACTCATACATTTTTGAACCTTCCTTAGACTTTCTTCCCAAAAATATTTCTCACTCCCCCTTTCACAGAAACCCTCTCAAATGGTCTTTTCACACTCTTGCCACTCATTTGTAATCCAAGCAGCATACACTCTCCCTCCCTCCCTCCCTCCCTCTCTCTTTCTCAATATCTCTATCTTCCTCTCAATCTCCCTCTCTCCCCCCTCTCCCCCCTCCCTCTCCAAGCCAATCAGCACAGACTTTGCCAGCCCCCCCCTCTTCTTCCCCACCCCCTTATTTTTCTTACATCTAGGACTCTGATTTTAGGAATATTATTATCATTATTATTCAGTGTATTTATTACCCACCCTTTCTCTGTAGACTAACCAATAACTTACAAAAACACTGAATTATTACCTAATAAACATTTCTGATGTCAATAACCATTACAAGCCATTAAGCAGATACAGAGTGAGAGGGAAGACAGAGAGCTGATTAAGAAAGGATAACATAAACCCTGCCTTTGTGATATACTTTTTTTTATGGAAAAAGAATGTTCAGAGGTTGTGAAGTTTATTTTCTGTCAGACATTCACAATTCATGCCTGATTTTCTTTAAGCACTACAAATCTTTCTAACGACAGGCAGGAAAATCCACATAAACAGCATGATCAGAGGATATGAAAAGTTACACCAAGCAGCTTCCCTAATAAATCTGAGAGAATTAAGTTTCCTAGATGCTTCTCTTTCCTGAGGGTCAATGGCGCATTCTTTAAAGCAACCTCTGCCAACACCTGCAAATTATTCTATGCTTCCCCACGCCCCTGATCTAAAATGCAAGGGAATATTTTATATTTGAGTATCTAGGAAAAGAATTTCTTTAAATATTTAACCACGTGTCAAAATATTACATTTACAAGTTCAAATAATAAAAGATTTATCAGAGGTTTGAAAAATTCAGCGGCAGGATTACACAAATTGGAAGAGAACTCAGAAACACCTTAATATTGAAGGAAATGTATTATTATTCAAAGGTACTGCTTGCATCTGGATTCAACTGTGTACTTAGCAGGTCAGATTTTACACTAAAAGTTATACGTGCAAACAGGTGGTGTGCCAATTGAAAGCATCCCTCTGTTTCACTTTCTTTCTAAGGTACTCTAATTAAAATAGAGTATCCCAGATGATTAAAAGAAATGACCCTGTGCACCTCATTCCCTGTTTGTTCATTTGGTAAATGAGGTCCAGATTTGAATTACGGCTCACCGGCTACAAGTACAGCTACAATGTTCTTGGTAGAGGAAAGTTTTGGCAGAGTCACTAATGTTATACAACCTGATTAAATTGTAAAAAAAGGTTTATATAGGAACTAACTTACAATAGGAAAGAGGAGAGACAAAGTAGAGCCCCGTCAGGCAAAGCAATCCTAATACCTCCTCTTGAGTATGAATGTGCATCATGTTGAACTGGTTCCATCTTGCAGGTGTTACTAATTGGACCCTCACAGCCCACAAGCCTCTTATTATCTTCAAGGTCAAATAATGGAATGGGATAATTGGTCCTATGTGGGAACTGGTGAGCCATGGGAGGGCCCGGCTCTTCCCCCGTCTACAGTGTCCCGGAAAGGATGAAAAATGCCCCAGTTGGCTCCACAGCACTTTGAATAGGGCATTTTTTTCTTTGTAGGAAGGAGGGATTGTGGTGGCACGCAATCCCACTTTCATGCAAAGAACAAAAACCCCATCACCCCACTGCATGGCAGATACTTTCCTCCCCGGATGCATCCGTGGGGATAGAGCAATCCAGGGAGGACCGAGTCTGCCACAGTAAAAAGTCCCGTGGGGACACAGGAAGCAACGGCTCAGTGCAGCTGCCGCCGTGCATAATCGGTTAGAGAGAAAGGTGCTGAATGCGGAACTCCTAAGAAGAAACAACATATTGCCTTAAGAGCAGGTATCTGGAGACAGACAAGGAATTACATTTAAAAGGAGAGAAGGTGCTGACTTCACTAGCCTACCTAATTGGCTATTTGCTGTCCCCTTCAGGCTCTTCTTCCTTGTACACCAGAAATTGCCTGTCCCACACCCCTTCTCTCTAGTGTACAAAGTCCGCAAGGATCCCAAACCTGTTCAGCCAGAGGAGGAGCTGATAAAGCATTGCAGCTTTAGAGTGATAACCCATGAAGTCATAAGCATATTCCTCGGCTACGTACTCACTAAATAGACCTAGACAAGTTACTTCCTCGGGACAATACTCTTTGATTGATGGATAAATTTGCAACCCACCTTTTTGCCCTTACAAGGGCCACCAGGGCGGCTCTCAATTTAATACATACGTGATAAAAATCACATTTTAAAGACATTAAAATCATCCCTCAAAAACACACACACACACACCATTCAAACTGTTTGTTTTTTTTTAATTTAAAAAAAGTTAAAATACGTACACAGCAATTTAAGCACAAGTTAGGAAGGAAGGATCATTGAGGGAATGCCAAACAGAACAAAAAAGTCTTGACCCACATAAGGGGGCAGATGAACCTCCCTGGGGAGAGACTTCCTGTGCTTTGGGGCCATGACCGAGAAGGCCTTCTCCTGGGTTGCTGGGGGAGAAGGTAGAGCCAGTCAAAACAGGGCCTCCGATGATAACTGTAGTGGTCCAACAGGAAAGGGAGTAAGCAGTCCTTCCCTGGACTCCCGTATAATTTTGCTTAAATAAGACCCCTCATGCTAGTCAAAGTAGAATCATAGAATCATAGAACCATAGAGTTGGAAGGGGCCATGCAGGCCATCTAGTCCAACCCCCTGCTCAATGCAGGATCAGCTTAAAGCATAGAATCATAGAATCATAGAACCATAGAGTTGGAAGGGGCCATGCAGGCCATCTAGTCCAACCCCCTGCTCAATGCAGGATCAGCCTAAAGCATAGAATCATAGAATCATAGAACCATAGAGTTGGAAGGGGCCATGCAGGCCATCTAGTCCAACCCCCTGCTCAATGCAGGATCAGCCTAAAGCATAGAATCATAGAATCATAGAACCATAGAGTTGGAAGGGGCCATGCAGGCCATCTAGTCCGACCCCCTGCTCAATGCAGGATCAGACCAAGCATCCTAAAGCATCCAAGAAAAGTGTGCATCCAACCTTTGCTTGAAGACTGCCAGTGAGGGGGAGCTCACCACCTCCTTAGGCAGCCTATTCCACTGCTGAACTACTCTGACTGTGAAAAATTTTTTCCTGATATCTAGCCTATATCGTTGTACTTGTAGTTTAAATCCATCACTGCGTACAATAGGTTTAGATAGTGAAACCACTATCTAAAGGGGACATACTTTAAACAAGTGATCACTATGAAAAATCTCATTTTAAATAGCCCCACTATTTAAGTTCTGATAATTCTTACCAACTAGGAATATTCCTAACCTTCCAACCCCAAAAAGAGAAATTTTCATCCATTAAAAAAAAAAAACAGCACCTAAGAGAACCGACACGAAATCAAGAGGGCATCCTCTAAAGAGAGGACCTCTGGTAACTCTAATTTAGAAGAACCAATACAATAGCAGAAAACTGTCTTGTAAAAGTTTATGATGTAGAGCAAGCTCTACTTTGGATCAGTTCATCATTTTAAAATATGTATTATAATTACAAAACTCAAATACTTTGGCCACCTCATGAGAACGAAGGACTCCCTGGAGAAGAGCCTAATGCTGGGAGCGACTGAGGGCAAAAGAAGAAGGGGACAACAGAGAATGAGGTGGCTGGATGGAGTCCCTGAAGCAGTCGGTGCAAACTTAAATGGACTCCGGGGAATGGTAGAGGACAGGAAGGCCTGGAGGATCATTACCCATGGGTCGGACACGAGTTTGCACCTAACAATAACAAATTATTATTACTTTATAGCAGGGGTAGTCAACCTGTGGTGCTCCAGATGTCCATGGACTACAATTCCCATGATCCCCTGCCAGAAAACGCTGGCAGGGGCTCATGGAAATTGTAGTCCATTAACATCTGGAGGACCACAGGCTGACTACCCCTGCTTCATAGGACTGACGGATGTTCGATATCAGTCAAAGAGCTTCCACTAGGGACTACTTCTCTGTATTGTAATGGGTCCATGGCTCAATGGAAGAGCCTCCACTTTGCATAAACAAAGTCCCAGGTTTGATCCCTGGCATCTCCAGTTAAAAGGACCCGTCAGCAGGCGATATGAAAGACCCCTGCCTGAGCCCCTGGATGGAATTACTGCCAGTCTGCATATACAACACGGGCCTTGCTGGACTAAGGTCTGATTCATTGGTTCCAGAAGAAGTCAACATTTGTAACATCTCTGTCAAATATTTCTCCTCTCCCGGTTTGGTATTGAAACATGGGCAAAGATAACAACTTCTTCACACTTCACTTGCTCTCTGATTTAAGAATCTGATGTTCAAAGCATGCGACAAGGCTGGAGTTGCCTTTTAAAGCCCAACCATGTCCTTCTACAGCGGCAGTTCTGCTGGTCGGATTGAACCACCTCTTGAGACGGCTAATCTGAGAGGGTTGGTATAGAAACCAAAGAATAAATAAATAAATCTGTCCCCCAGAGGGGGTTGAGATCTAGTGATCAGAATCTACCTAGGTTCCCCAGTACTAGGGAAATCAAATTGTCCTCAACCAGAGCCAGGGCTTTCTTGGCCCTGGCCCTGCTCCAGCCTGGCAGAATGCTCTCCCACAAGAGATTAGGGTCTGGCAGTACCTTGGACAGTTCCACAGGGCCTGTAAACAGCTGGCCTGTTGGCCTGTGTTTGAGGCCTACAGGAAAATCTAGCCACTGACTACTTTGTCTGCAGCTACCAGGCTATAAGAACCTCTTGTGGCGCAGTGTGGTAAGCAGCTGAAAGGCTGTCTGAAAGCTGTCTGCCCATGAGGCTGGGAGTTCAATCCCAGCAGCCAGCTCAAGGTTGACTCAGCCTTCCATCCTTTTGAGGTCGGTGAAATGAGTACCCAGCTTGCTGGAGGGTAAACAGTAATGACTGGGGAAGGCACTGGCAAACCACCCCGTATTGAGTCTGCCATGAAAACGCTAGAGGGCGTCACCCCAAGGGTCAGACATGACTTGGTGCTTGCATAGGGAGATACCTTTTACCAGGCTATACTCCTTGGTGAGGGCTACATTAAATGGACACCCCCTTCCATATAAGAACACTTTTAAATGCAATATTAGCCATGTACTTATTTATGTATTTATATAATTGACTGTCACTCCGAGACCAAGCCAACTCATGATGGTTTACAATAAAACCTCCATAAGATACAATAAAATAGTTTAAAAAGCCCCTGGAAGCGTAATTTAAAAATGTTTTAACTGTATTTAACTAATGTTAAATTTTATTTTGGTATATTCTTAGAATTTATGTATTTTATTGATGTTATAATCCACCCTGAGCCTTTTTGAGAAAGGGCAGAATAAAAATCAAAACATAAAGACCATAAATAGAGCCCTGCTTGGTGTTTCTGCAGTTGCAAGGGCTTCTTTCCTATAGAACAGGGGTAGTCAACCTGTGGTCCCCCAGATGTTCATGGACTACAATTCCCACGAGCCCCTGCCAGCGTTTGCTGGCAGGGGCTCATGGGAATTGTAGTCCATAAACATCTGGAGGACCACAGGTTGACTACCCCTGCTATAGAACATGGGCTGCCACCCTCCTGAGGCAGCTCCAAATGCCCTCCCTCAATCCTGCCCCCAGGGAACTAATTTAATATTGATGAAGCCCACACAGATCCCAGGGTTGGGAGCTCTGGCTTGGCAGATAGCTGGAGATTTTGTAGGTGGAGCCTGGGGAAGGTGACATTTGGAGAGGGGAGGGACCTCAAAAGGAGTATATAATGCTATAGGGTCATAGAGCTGGAAGTGACCTCCAGAGTCATCTAGTCCAACCCCCTGCAGAATGCAGGAAATTCACAACTACCCATCCACACTGACCCCAATTCCATGCCCAGATGGTGCCTCCCCTCCAGCCAGAATTCCTGGCCAGTCTGGCCTGGAGGAAATTCATCACAAAGTGGCAATCAGCATTTCCCTGGGCATACAAGAAAGGGCCACAAGAGCCAAGCATCGAGTCCACCTTCCAAACAGCCATTTTTTCCCAGGAGAATGGATCTTGACCATCTGGAGATCAATTTTAACAGCAGGAGATCTCCAGGTGCTACCTATAGGCTGACAACCCCACCCTCCAGAACTGAATCGCTGGAGGAGCTGTCAGACCACCACAGGATAGTAGATTACAATATAATTGACCAATGCATGATGAGATCCAGTCACCGGAAAAAAAATGTCATGTTATGCGACCGAAAGTCTTTATGTGTGCAGAAATCCTGCACTGGACCCAAACCATGATACATAACCTAACACAAAATTTTAAAACAGTGGTTCTCAACATGGGAGGTTGGGACCCCTTTGGGGGGGTCGAACGATCCTTTCACAGGGGTCGCGGCAGGGCAAGCAGATTGGCCAGGTGGGTGCCATCCACACAACAGCCTTACGGGGTAGATAAAGATAGAACGTCCGTCTGTCTGGAGCAGCAGAAAAGAGTGAAATCGGCATGGTGGGACAAGAGGCAGAACTGAACTGAGAAACCCCAGAAAAAAAGCCAATTTATATACAATCATGAAAAAGCCAATTTATATACAATCATGATCTTTGCACCATTGGTCAGTTTTGGTTTAATTTCTGTGAAAAAAACCTTGCATAATTTTATGGCTGGGGGTCACCACCACATGAGGAACTGTATTAAAGGGTCGTGGCATTAGGAAGATGAAGACCCACTGCTGTAAAAAGTGAAACTCCACACCGTCATTAGATGTTACATTTACAAGGACTCGGCCTAGTTTGAAAACACGTTACTACAGCCTTGCAAGAAATATTTAGATAGCGTTGCGGAGTCAAAATGAAATTTCAACAATACGATATTTTCTGACATCTTCCGGGGGGGGGGGGAGGGAATTGCCATTCCTCTCCCTCTAAAAGGATTTAGATAGAATAACATCTGGGTTGCAATTATGGTGGATACGTTAAACTGACAGAAAGCCTCTAAGGGCCATCGCTCATTAATGTTCTGTGCATAAAATTAAAACTAGAAATATTTTTCTCCCCGATCCCACTTTGAATCATTTAAGCAATTTCCATGCAAAAGAAACTATTGTGCCGCACTAATATATTTGGAAGAGTAAAGTATGAAAGCTATTAAAATGTCTTAGACCTCCTGCTTTTCATCAAAAAGAGGAAGGGGGAGGGACGGCTCTCTCCTGATTTGAAATGCATGCTGTACCGAGACACGGAAAACTACTTTGGAATAGCATTAAGGGGTCGACTCCAACCCATTGAATCTGAAGTTAAGTTTTCTGAAATCATCTTTAATTCATGCTGTTTTGCTGAGGAGCTGGAGCATATGGTGGCGGGTGGGAGATTCCCCCAAGTGCTTACTAAAAGGCACCTAACCAAGAGAGGATAGCAATCCTCATCTTCCTTTCTTTCCAAAGTTGGGATAAGACTCTTCCGCAAGCCTTTGACATTCATGGCCTAGTTTACAGGTTCGCTGTTACAATAAATGGCCTTGAAAAATATAACAGAGTTTTTGGGAGGGCAGGATAAAATATAACATACCTTATTGTATTTATTGATTCTTTTTAGAATTTATTTTTATCCCCTCTTTCTCCCCAATGGAGGTCCCAAACAGCTTACGTCATTCTATGCACCTTCATTTTATCATCACAACAACCCTGTGAGGTAAGCCAGGCTGAGAGTCTGTAACTGGCTCCAGATCATCCGGTGAGCTTTCGTGGCATGTGGGGATTCGAACCTGCATTTTCCAGTTCCTAGTCCAACACTTTAATCGCTGCACCATGCTGTCTTTGAAAGTGACACGGAGCAAAATAAACGCAGGGGGAAACGAAGGACTGCCCATCAACCTCAGCAAAAAAGTAAGATGATCTCCAAGTGAATTCTGCAAACTGAGATGTTCAGAGGTTTGAACCTGAAAGTAAGTTAAAAGCATTCGAAAGTTCCTTTTTCAGAGGTGAAAGAAAAGCATGTTGCACATATCCCAAGCCCTAGATGGTTTTTCATGAAAGGCATAGGAATCTGAGCTTTGCCATGGTTCCTTCTGTCAGCCCCCTCTTGTTCTTATCCTCCATAATAGCATTTTGGCCAGTCTAGGTGCTTCGCTAGCCAGCAAAGCTCAGGCACCCAGACCACTCAGCTTTTTAACTCCCCCTCTCCATGATTTACCATGTTGAAGCTATGTATGTATGTAAGGAAGGTAAAATTGCTGTGTGAATAGGTTCAGGAGATGTCGGGTCTGCTTTTGCAAAACAAGGCGGGAAAAGGCCTGGTATTTTCCCCCAAAAATGGATACAGAGTGTTTTGCCTACTGAACATTTCTAGAGGCTCCACCCAACAAAACAAGCAGCTTCTAAGGTTACTGGTGAGATTGCTGCTGCAAACAAAAGCATTCTTCCTTCCACAACAAGAGCTGGTTGCTCTGACCTCTGCCCTTGTTTGCCTCTGCCCCTCCTCCATTCCTCACTCCAGCTAGGAGTCTTCTTATACATCTGTGATTGCAGGAGCCAGTGTGTGGCCCCTGGAGTACTCTCTTAGCAGGGAAGCTTATGGCATTTCTCTTCTCATATCTTCCTCCAGCCAATTTCCCCTGCCTCTGAATGCCATTTTACTTCTCATGTTTGAGGCTTGGTTGGCAAGCAGTGATGTGTATGTGCACCTTGCATATAATTTGAAGCCAAATTACTGGCATGCCCTTGGTTCCAGGTGGAAGGCTGTCCTCATTCACTCTTTCTGTCTACTTGCCCTGTTTTGGAGGGCCCCCAATTTTTAATGTATTAAAATTAAAACGTATTAGCAGGTGTATATTTAAACTTTAAGGAACTGTGTTTATTAAGAAATAAATCTTATAGTATTCAATGTACTTAGGATTGCAACTCTACCATCTGGTATGCCAGATTCACAATCTATTTTTTTAAATTATTCCTAGCCAGTGTATAGAAGAAGAAGAAGAAGAAGAAGAAGAAGAAGAAGAAGAGTTGGTTCTTATATGCCGCTTTTCCCTACCCGAAGGAGGCTCAAAGCGGCTTACAGTCGCCTTCCCATTCCTCTCCCCACAACAGAAACCCTGTGGGGTGGGTGAGGCTGAGAGAGCCTGATATCACTGCCCGGTCAGAACAGTTTTATCAGTGCCATGGCGAGCCCAAGGTCAACCAGCTGGCTGCATGTGGGGGAATGCAGAATCGAACCTGGCATGCCAGATTAGAAGTCCGCACTCCTAACCACTACACCAAACTGGCTCACCCAGTGCTTCTGGGAGCCCAGTGCTTCTGAGAACTGTAGTGGATGGACGGGGCAGGTCATGGTTGAATTGAAAATCCACAGCTAATAGCAGCTAGAGTGGAGAGGATTTAGGGGAAGGGAGGTGTTAGGCCCCTGAAAGTATACTACTCACATTTTTATTTATTCAAGGATAACATTGAAACTCTGCAACTGCTGCTCTGCTAAAACTCTGTAAGATGTCTGCAAAAGGAAGTTCTGTTTCAAAGAAATGAAAAATTGCAGAGGAGCACCATGTCTTTAATGACAAATGGTCTACTGAGTACTTTGTTTTAAACAAGGATAAAGCAGTTTGCCTGATATGTCTTGAAACTGTCTCAGTATTAAAGGAGTACAATATTAAAAGGCACTTTGAATGCTATCACAAGAGCTACTCAATGTATCGAGAGGTGCAAGTGAACAAGATAAACTCTCTTTAAAAAAAAAGTTTTTACAGCAAAATAGTTTTAAAAAGCATGTTAAAGAGAACTTGTCTACTGTGAGGTCCAGCTGTCATGTTGCTAAATGTATTGTTGAGAGTGGTAGACAATTTGTTAAAAAGTGCATGGTTAATGGAGGAAACGTGTCCTGAGAAGGTATCTTGGGTTAGTTGTATCAGTTTATCTGCATCTACAATCACCTGATGTGTTGAAGAACTAGGAGAAGAGCTGCATATGTCATTGGTTGTCAAGGCAAAAAGTTTTGATTCCCCCCCCCCTTTGGCATTAGATGATAGCAATGATATCATAGACACTTCTCAACTACTAATTTTTATCAGAGGGATAGATTCCTGCTTCAGAATTACAGAAGAGTTGTGTGCACTGCAGAGTTTGAAAGGCACCACAACTGCAGTAAACATATTCTTGAAGGTATGTAATTCAGTAGAAAATCTTGGTCTGAGTTGGGATAAATTGAAAAGCATCACAACTGATACAAGAAATATGGTGGGAAGTAAAACTGATACAGTTGCAAAAATCAGTGAAGAGATATTGAAATTAAACAGTACACTTCCCATGCAATTTTACTGCATCATCCATTAGCAAGTCTTGTGTAGTAAGACTCTTCAGTGGGAAAGCATGATGCGTACTGTTGTATTCAGCATTAATTACATCAGGCATCATGGCCTTGCTTATTGTCAGTTTCAAAATTTTATCTCAGAGATAGATGCAGAATATGGGAATGTATTCTACCATGCAGCAGTCAGGTGGCTTAGCAGAGGCAAAGTCCTCAAGCATTTATTTCAATCTTCATCATGAAAATGATGTCTTTCTTAAGTTGAAAGGAAGAGGTCAGGAAGCACTTTCTGACCCTGAATGGATTTTTGATTTGGCTTTCTTAATGGATATCATAGAGCATCTGAACACATTGAATCTAAGGTTTCAGGAAAAGGAAAGCTTGTGTGTGACACAAATACTGAATTGAAAGCTTTTGAAGCAAAACTAAACATTTTTGCGAAGCATGGTAGTGAAGGTAATTTTTCAAACTTCTGCAATGGACTAAAATTTGAGAAGGATAGGAATTTAATGTTGAAAGACCCCTCAAAGCACTGAATTTCAGAACAGATTCACTGATTGCCATAAGCTTGGAAAGGAAAAAATGTTTCAGAATCCATTTGAAGTAGCACCAGAACATGCAAGTAACTTTTTCCAGATGGAACTATTGATTTAAAAGCCAGTGATCATCTCACAGGCATTTACAAAGGAAATAGTTTGTTAGATTTCTATTCTGTTCTACCTGATATATTTATCAACATAAAGAAATTTGCTGCAGGCATGTTCACAGTCTTTGGCATCACATACATATGTGGACAAACCTTTTCCAAGATGAAAATTGTAAAATCAAAGTGTAGGTCAGGGCTTACAGATGAACTTTTACATGACATTTTAAGAGTGTCACAAATCATGACGGACATCAATGCCTTGGCTAACAGAAAACAGCCACAAAAATCACACTGAATATCTAAGCATGTCTATCTAAATAAAGGGGTTCCATTGTTCCAAAATGGATTGCATTAAAGTTAACATTTCATTTACCTTTTTGATCTAAATAAGTAGGCTAAGAATTTTGTTATATTTTGGTTTAAGATGTGGCCCTCTTCATGCACTGGAAACACTAATGCAGCCCCCCCCCCCCCAATGTGCCAAAAGGTTGGGGACCCCTGTTCTAGGGGAATATATTATTGAGCCTGGAGTTGGAGAGTAGGTAAGGGGAGCTTTTTCTCCAATACTAGAACTCAAGGGCAATCAATGATATTGTGGGAAAATAGGTTGTGGAGAGACATAAGGAGCTTCCAGGTTGTCCTTTTACTTGATCGTGTGTCCCTATTACAGGCTCTCTCAACCAGGATTTCATGAAACCCTGGGGTTTCTTAACAGTCCTGGGAGGGTTTCCCAAATGGGTGGGAGTGAACTGATCTTTAATATATTTTAAAGGTTTGTTAAACATTTATCGGGTGATATGACCATATATGGTCATGTTGACCCGTCTTTGTCCACAATGGCCAATGATGAACCTGGAGGGGATGGGAAGGGGAGGGGCCCTAGGTAGGCATGTCCACAGCTCTGCTTCCCAACCATATTCTGCATGATGAAGCCCCCTCTGGGGTTTCTCAAAGCCTGAAGAATGTTCCAAGGTTTAAAAGGTTGAGATAGGCAGCCGGATTGCTTCAGGAGGGGACTCTTTTACACATATGTTTTCCTCCGTCTAGTGACCAATTGTGGTATGTCTGGTGTAAAAAACCTGCAGTTTAAATCTGCAGGTTTTTATGTTGGTCAGGCAGCATGTAATATTGAATTGACCACTGCAGGGAGCAAAATATGTGTGGAAAACAGGGGGGGAGATGCAATAGGGACTCATAAGCAAAGAAAATTAAGAGTGTGGAAAAAATCCCAAAAGAAATACATCTTTTATTAATTAAACTGGGATTCGTGGCAGGGGTTTAGCCAACTTCATGGAAAATAGGTCCAGCAGTGGATACAAGCCAAGGTGAGAGATGGGAATTTCCATCTACAGGGGCAACAGACCACTGACTCCCAGAGCCAAGAGGCCATGTCAAGGGAAGGCCTTGGCCTCTATGCCCTGTTTGGTTGGCCCTCCAGGGCAACAGGGTTGCCACTGTGTGAAAAGGATGTGGTACTAGATCCAGAAGGCTGTAGCTATGTAGCCAGCTTGGTGTAGCGGTTAGGAATGTGGACTTCTAAACTGGCGAACTGGGTTTGATTCCGCGATCCCCACATGCAGCCAACTGGATGACCTTGGGATCACCACAATACCGATAAAGCTGTTCTAATCAAGCAGTGATATCAGGGCTCTCTCAGCCTCCCCTCCCTCACAGGGTGTCTGCTGTGGAGAGAGGAAAGGGAAGGTGAATATAAGCCGCTTTGAGACTCCTTTGGGTAGAGAAAAGCGGCATATAAGAACCAACTCTTCTTCTTCTTCTTAGATGTTTATTTATTCATATCCAGTTTGTTGTTTTCTGTTTCCCCAAAGGAGAACCAATGGGTTGAAATAATTCAAAAGAACTTTTAGCTAAACATCCGGAAGAAGTTCCTGACAGTTAGAGCAGTTCCTCAGTGGAACAGGTTTCCTTGGGAGGTGATGGGTTCTCTTTCTTCAGAAGTTTTTGAGCAGGGGGATAGATAGCCATCTGGCAAAAATGCTGATTCTGTTAATTTAGGCAGATTGTGAGGGGGTGGGTAGAAGGGAATCTTTTATGGCTCTTTCTTGCATGCCCAGGGAAATGCCAACCACCACTTTGGGACTGAGAGGTGAATTTCCTCCAGGTCAGACTGGCTAGTGATTCTGGTTTGGGGGAGGGGAATCATCTGGCTATGGAATTGGGGACACTGTGAGTGGGCAGGTAGTTGTGAATTTCCTGCAATATGCATGGGGTTGGACTAGATGGCCCTGGAGGTCCCTTCCAACTCTATGATTCTATGATTATCTCAAACAGAGACCCAAAGTAGATTACAACATCATTCTTCAGTCCTCCGTTTTCTCACAACAACCCTGCAAGGTAGGCCAGGCCAAAAGCCAATAAATCCTCCAAGGCCATTCCGCAAGCTTCTATGACAGAGTAAGTAATTTAGCTTCCTGGCCATATTCTGATACGGTCCTTCTCAATCTTTTTACCACTGGGAAACTTCAGTAACATTCTACAGGCTTTGAGAAGCCCCGGACGTGATGTCACCCAGCCGCACGCCTTCCTGCCATGCCCCCGGAATCACGTGTCACCTACAGCACCATTGTCCAGGCACTACCATTGGATGTGACATCACCAGGCCACTCCCACAGCACAGGAAGTGACAGCACAGGAATATTTTGAGATGATTTATGACCAGAACCATACCTGTACCCTGGGCTGGCTACCAGTTTGCTCTTCTTCAACAAAGGGAGCCTGCAGTGGGAGCCTGCAGAAACAGGGGCAGGGCAGGCCTATGCTGTTCCATCACCCCTCACACCAGAAACAGGGCAAGGGCAGGCTGCCCCAATGCTTCTACCTCCCGCACCGCACTGCAAACAGGACCGTAGGAGGCCTGGGCTGATTCCATCTCCCCAAACCCCCCACAGTTGTTAAAGGTGAGAGATCTTACCTCTCTGAACTCCAGTCACTACCATGTGCTACGAGCCTTGGCCAGTAAGGAGTTGTATGGCCGGCGTAACTCCCCTTCCCACCAGGCCCATCACTGGCCATTTTTGGAGGAGCTGGGTAGATCAGCATGACCATATCATCTGATAATTTTAAAAAATTATAAAATATATATAAAAAATTAGGTCACTCCCACCCTTCTGGGACCACCATGAAACCCCAGGGTTTGACAAAACCCAGGTTTAGAAAGCCTGGTCTGATATTAGCATCACTGCACTACAAAGGCCTCCACAATTACATTTTTTTTGTATTATTGGTTTTCTGGGTTAGGGTGAGAAATTCCTGGAGATGTTGGGGGTAGAGCCTGGGGGGTACAGTAGGGGAGCAGCCTCAGTGAGAGTATAGGACCATAGAGCAGGGAAGTCCAAACGGTGGCTCTCAAGATGTCCATGGACTACAATTCCCATGAGCCCCCAGCAGAATGTGCTAGTAGGGGCTCATGGGAATTGTAGTCCATAGGCATCTGGCTATCCACAGTTTGGCATCCCTGCCATAGAGTCTGCTCTCCAAAGCATCTATTTCCTCCAGGGCAACTGAACCCTGGAGTTCTGGAGATCCTTTGTAATTCTGAGAGGTCTCCAGGCCCCACCTGGAAATTGGCAGCCCTAGTTTACAACACACCCCTGCTTGAAAAGATGAAAGGGAAGAAGAGAAGTTAAGTGAACAGAGACAGTTGGTGTTGTTTGGTGTGGAAATGTTTTATAAAGCCGCCGCTAGAAGGGGGAAAAAATGTACTGGAAAGTTGACAGGCGGCCAAAAATATTAATATACCAGAACACAGCGAACTTTTTGCAAGCTGTAAATATTTTCCCAGATTCTCAAATATAGCCAGGAATTGTGTTCGGCTCTTTCTCTGCTAAATCACCCAGAACAAGCGAATAGCACAAGCCATTCTGTAAACTATTGTTATTTTGTCTGCTGTCCTGTTTCTAAGAGCTTCGCAGAATAACGATCCTGTAAAGGAAAGTGGGTTAAGAAACAGTTGTTTGCACAGGCTCATGTCTGCTTAGCTTGGTTGCTGACGAAGGGGGGTTGAATTTGGGTTGCCCCATCACCAAGCCCAGCATCTTGACCCCTGTACTATTCACCTGCAGTGGAACCCTAAATAGTGTTTGTTGTTGTTGTTAGGTGTGAAGTCGTGTCCGACCCATCGCGACCCCATGGACAATGATCCTCCAGGCCTTCCTGTCCTCTACCATTCCCCGGAGTCCATTTAAGTTTGCACCTACTGCTTCAGTGACTCCATCCAGCCACCTCATTCTCTGTCGTCCCCTTCTTCTTTTGCCCTCAATCGCTCCCAGCATTAGGCTCTTCTCCAGGGAGTCCTTCCTTCTCATGAGGTGGCCAAAATATTTGAGTTTCATCTTCAGGATCTGGCCTTCTAAGGAGCAGTCAGGACTGATCTCCTCTAGGACTGAATGGTTTGTTCGCCTTGCAGTCCAAGGGACTCGCAAGAGTCTTCTCCAGCACCAGAGTTCAAAAGCCTCAATTCTTTGACGCTCGGCCTTCCTTATGGTCCAACTTTCGCAGCCATACATTGCAACTGGGAAGACCATAGCCTTGACTAAACGCACTTTTGTTGGCAGGGTGATGTCTCTGCTTTTTAGGATGCTGTCTAGATTTGCCATAGCTTTCCTCCCCAGGAGCAAGCGTCTTTTAATTTCTTTGCTGCAGTCCCCATCTGCAGTGATCATGGAGCCCAGGAAAATAAAATCTGTCACTATCTCCATTTCTTCCCCTTCTATTTGCCAGGAATTGAGAGGGCCGGATGCCATGATCTTTGTTTTCTTGATGTTGAGTTTCAAGCCAACTTTGGCACTCTCCTCCTTCACCCGCATCAACAGGCTCTTTAGTTCCTCTTCACTTTCTGCCATTAGAGTGGTATCATCTGCATATCTGAGGTTGTTGATATTTCTCCCTGCAATCTTGATCCCAATTTGTGACTCCTCTAATCCCGCATTTCTCATGATGTGCTCTGCATACAAGTTAAATAGGCAAGGCGACAGTATACAGCCTTGCCGAACTCCTTTCTCAATTTTGAACCAGTCAGTGATTCCATGTTCAGTTCTCACTGTTGCTTCTTGACCTGCATATAAATTTCTCAAGAGACAAATAAGATGCTCTGGTATTCCCATCTCTTTAAGAACTTGCCACAATTTTTTGTGCTCCACACAATCAAAGGCTTTAGCATAGTCAATGAAGCAGAAGTAGACGTTCTTCTGGTACTCCCTAGCTTTCTCCATGATCCAGCGTATGTTGGCAATTTGATCTCTAGTTCCTCTGCCTCTTCGAAATTCTGCCTGTACTTCTGGAAGTTCTCGGTCCACATATTGCTGGAGCCTAGCTTGTAGGATTTTGAGCATAACTTTGCTAGCATGAGAAATTAGTGCGATAGTGCGGTAGTTTGAACATTCTTTGGCATAGCCCTTCTTTGGGATTGGAATGTAAACTGACCTTTTCCAATCCTGTGGCCATTGTTGAGTTTTCCAAATTTGCTGGCATATTGAGTGTAGCACTTTTACTGCATCGTCCTTTAAGATTTTTAATAGTTCAACTGGAATGCTGTCACTACCACTAGCTTTATTGTTGCTCAGACTTCCTAAGGCCCATTTGACTTCACATTCCAGGATGTCTGGCTCCAGGTCAGTAACTACCCCATTGTGGTCATCAGGGATGTTAAGCTCGCTCTTGTATAGTTCTTCTGTATAATTTTGCCACCTTTGTTTGATCTCTTCTGCTTCTGTGAGGTCCCTACCATTTTGGTCCCTTATCATACCCATCTTTGCATGAAACGTTCTCTTCATATCTCCAATTTTCTTGAAAAGATCTCTGGTCCTCCCCATTCTATTGTTTTCTTCTATTTGTTTGCACTGTTCATTTAAGAAGGCATTCTTATCTCTTCTAGCTTTTCTCTGGAATTCTGCATTCTCTGGAATTCTGCATTCTCTGGAATTCTGCATTCTGCATAAATAGTGTTACTCCCTGTCTAAATCCATTGGGTTGCAAAGTGTATGACTATGTTTGGGATTGTGTTGCTATGCACCATCTATTTCAGAATGCAAATGTGGAAGATTTTTAAGAAGAAACATTGGTTCGTATATGCCGCTTTTCTCTACCCGAAGGCATCTCAAAGGTGCTTACAGTCGCTTTCCCTTTCCTCTCCCCACAACAGGCACCCTGAGAGGTGGGTGAGGATGAGAGAGCCCTGATATCACTGCTCTGTTGGAACAGCTTTATCAGTGTCGTAATGAGCCCAAGGTCACCCAGCTGGCTGCATGTGGGGGAGTGGGGAATCAAACCCGGCATGCCAGATTAGAAGTCCACACTACTAACCACAACACCAAACTGGCTCTCCCCGAGGAGATTTGAAACTTCAAGCCTCAGGGGTCCTTCCACACAAGCTTTCTGGATTTCCACGTTCTGTAATACATTTCTGAACTGGTATGAAAATACCATTGATTTTGAAAGTGGTCTTCCCACTGGCCAGTGTGGTTAAGAGCAGCGGCCTGTAATCTGAATGTTTGATTCCCCGCTCCTCCACATGCAGCCAGCTGGGAACCGTTGGGTCATTCACAGGGCTTTTGTGACTGTTCTTGCCAGGCAGTTCTATCAGAGCTCTCTCAGACAGTTTCCACACATAGCAAATTTCAGCCTGGGAAATATGAGGAGGAAAGCTCGAATGCGGAAATGCGAGAGGACTCACAGCATCCAAAGGAAAGCCAAAGTGAGGCTATACCAAGGTATGTCTCCTAATGCAGAAATGGTCTGAGAGAGGAATGGCTCAGGAAGAAGCCTGGGCAAGGGGTTAGGTCCTATTGGAGGGTAAGAGTCTCAACCAATTGTCTGCTGGAAGAGGACCATTCTGCAAGCCCTCCAGAATTATGAAAATTCCCTAAATTTCTCTATTGGCAGCTCATTCCACCAGGCCTGAACCAGGGCCGAAAAGGTCAAGGCCAGACACAAATCTCTGGGTCCGGGGATTACCAGGATGTTGGAATTCATAGAGCAAAGAGCTCTACGGGGGAGAGGAAAGGCTGAAGTTCTGAAGTTGAAGGAAGGCTCCCAATTTTGCTGAGTGGAATGGTAATGTACATCCCATTTTTCTCCCCACTCATGAGTCACGTTTTAGATGGTGGCCACATTGGCCTTAATTAAAGAGCCAGAATCCAGTAGCGCCTTAGAGATGGCAATGCCTGTTGTGCCTGTAGACCTGCAGAGGACCGAGCTTAAGGTCCAAGGAAGGATCGTAGCTTACAATGTAATTGACCGATGTGTAAATGGATCCAGTCGGTTGAAATTGAAGCTGACCAATAGCATGCATTGGTACACCATTGTTTGTTTGGGTAAATAAATTGGGGCTTTCTGGGCAGGAATCAGTTCAGTTCTCTTTGTACCATGAGAGAATCCTGATACAGAGCTCAAAGCACTTCCAGTGCCTGTGTCTACCTCTGAACCCACGGATTTAACAATTCCAGAGGCCTGGGGATCCCTGGAATTATCTCCAGATGAAAGAGATCAATTCCCCCAGAGAAAATGGCTGCTTGGAGAGTGGACTCCCCAGTATTAAACTCCACTGAGGTCTCTGCGTGCCCCAAATCTCACCCACCCACTCTCAGCTACATTCCCAAAGTCTCCAGTTATTTTCCCACCCAGAGCTGGCAACCTTACTTAGAGCCAACAACAATATTTCAAGAGTCAAGGGAGAGCTTTGACTCTGAAACACTTACACCCCCTAAATCTTGTTGACCTCTTAAGGTGCTAATGGACTCAAGTCTAAGTGTCCTTAATGAACTGTGGAACTGTTTTGCCTTTTGGTGTAGTGGTTAGGAGTGAGGACTTCTAATCTGGCGAGCCGGGTTCAATTCTACACTCCCCCACATGCAGCCAGCTGGGAGACCTTGGGCTTGCCACAGCACTGATCAAGCTGTTCTGACTGAGCAGGAATATCAGGGCTCTCTCAGCCTCACCTCCCTCACAGGGTGTCTGTTGTGGGGAGAGGAAAGGGAAGGCAATTGTAAACCGCTTTGAGACTCCTTCTGGTAGAGAAAAGCGGCATATAAGAATCAACTCTTCTTCTTCATTTGCCCAACACTTTGGTGGATGCCATCTTCAAAAACTGGTTAGAGGATGAGCCTGGGCTTTACAGAAGCAGACATCCTGTTTCCATCCTTGAAATACCAAAGGGAGTTTGGTTTTCTGTGTCATGTTTGCACTGGAATCAGAGGAGTTCACTCGGGTGGCCAAGTACACAGGCCGTCCATCTGTGTCCAGGCAGGCCTAGGCAGAAACCAGGCCTCCTTCCGCCACAGTCCCCAACTGTCTCCTAGCAACGGCAAAGTAGGAGCAACAGTCTGCTCACCAGTTTACCTTTTGCTCACCTGGCGGCAGCCGGAGCCCAACTCTTTCTCCACCTTGTTCTCAGGGGGAGCTAGTCAGAAGCAAGGACTAGGATGTCGCAGAAAAACCAGCTCAACTTTGTGGCTGAGGCCCAGATATGGTAAATGGATCACCCACTCTCCCGGTTAACCTTTTGCCTTTCATTATCGCCCCTTCCCCCAAAAAATCCAATTTCACCTCTTTCTGTTTACCGACTCTGCTGTTGTATTCTTAAGGTAGGCTGCTCTGGACTGGGAAATACCTAGAGAATTTGGGGGTGGAGCCGGGAGTGGGCGGGATTGGGGTGGGGAGGGACCTCGGTGCAGTATAATGCTACGGAGTCCACCTTTTCTGGGGGAACTGTTCTTTTTAGTCTGGAGATGAGCTATAATTCCAGAGGATCCCCAGGTCCCACCTGGGGATTGGCATCCCTATCGAGTGTCTGGTACAAGGGGGCTTGAGTTTCCTCAGACACTGCAATCCTAAACAGTTATACCCACCTAAATTAGGATTGCCAAATGCAGCCTGGGGAATTTTTGGAGATCTGAAGGCAGTGCTTGCAGAAAGGGCAATTTAAGGAGGGATTTCACCCAGAAACTGTGGCGTAAGCTAGAGACCACCTTCGGAAGCTGCCATTTTATCGGAGATGATCTCTTTCGTCTGGAGGTCCCATCCAAAGTATGGCAACACCAAAGGCACTGAATTAAATGTGCCTGGATACTGTAATTTGTCCAGGTGATTATCTAAATCTATGCCGTTTTATTTATGTGTAAATCCAGTTTGCGCTCCAGGTCAGTTGCAGCCAAAGTAAACAGTTTTTGTGACAAGACTAGCAAATCTGCACTCGAGCAGAAAATGCCTTAATATTTGTGATGCCAAAAATCATTTTCAGTAGTCTCTTAATCACAGCTCTTAATCTCATAGACTCCTTCCCAAATTTGGTACCACTGCCTAAAGTCTTGTGCAACAATCACACGGACCTCTACCCACCTGCATTTGATTTTGAAATCCATTTCCACAAATTTATCGATTCATCCAACTGTTCCCTCAACTATTACAGGGCAGCAAACACGGCTTCCCATCCGTTTATTTTATCCTCCTCACAACAACCTTGCGTGGTTGGCTCAGTTGAGGAAGAATAACTGAAAGTACAACACTATGCAGAGCTACGCCACAGGATCACTGATTTCAATGGCTTTATAAGGAAATTCTAAGCAATCTAGTGCTGCAGGTGACCTGCAGTGAGCCAGGGGTAGGGTTGCCAACCTCCAGGTCTGGCCTGGCGATTTTGCAGATTTTCAACTCAGCTCTGCAGGGGGGGGCTGCTCTGCAGGGTGGGCTGCGTTGTGCGTGTGGATCTGCTAAGGACCAAACTTGAGGTCTGAGGCAGGATCCAGATAGACACAGAACCAATTATTATTATTATTATTATTATTGAATTTATTTCCCGCCACTCCCTTGCAGCTCGTGGCGGGTTACAACAGTATAAAAACCCCATAAAATACATTAAAACCAATTAACATGTCAATATTTAATGACTACCTGGCAAGAGCGGCTAATCAACTACCCATTCCCCCCCTAGCAAGTGGAGAGGGGATACTGGTGGTACCCGTCTCTAATCCCAATCCTCAGGTCCCGGGGGGGCGTAAATGTTAAGCCTGGTCTCAACCGTAAACCTGGCGGAAGAGCTCCGTCTTGCAGGCCCTGCGGAACGATGGAAGGTCCCACAGGGCCCGCAGCTCTCCCGGGAGCTCATTCCACCAGGCAGGGGCCAGGACCGAGAAGGCCCTGGCCCTGGTCGAGGCCAGGCGTGCTTCCCTAGGGCCGGGGACGACCAATAGATTTTCTCCCGCAGAACGTAAAGCTCTACGGGGGGCATAGGGCGATAAGCGGTCCCTCAGGTATGTGGGTCCCAACTCGCGTAAAGCCTTGAAGGTTAAAACCAAAACCTTGAACCGGATCCAGGCAGCAATTGGCAACCTTGCTGCAATGTGCAGCAAGGATCTCGTCTGCTGGATCCAATCAATTTGAATCGGTTAGATCTAGCCTATTGTGTGCACCGGCGGAAGTTCTTTTATCTGCCACATTGTATATATTGTTGGGGTTTTCAGGGGGGTTCTTTGGTCTTGTTGTTGCCTGCAACAACATGTGCTTACCACTGAGATCACCAATACAGATCTGTTTGTTTGCCCAGTAGCCTGGACTCTTCCTATGAACCCACGGATATAACAGACTGTATGTCAGTATACCTTGCTAAGGTGACTCCCCTCCAAAAAGCCCATGCACCCCAAGCTCTGCCCCCCCCCAAAAAATCTTCAGGTAGTTATCAGCCCAGACGTGGCAACCCTACCCTGGGAGCTTCATGACTGAGTGGGGATTTGTACTGAATTCAGGTATTCACCACCATACTGGAACACTCTCGGGTCTTTGCAGTTTCCCCCCTTTTCTGTTATTATGCCGATTAAAAAATCTTCACAGGGCTTTGCAAGAGTTTTCCAAGGGCAGCTCTCATTTGCCTGATGTTTTTTCTTGTTGGCAGAGTTTCAGTATGCAGAGATGGTGCAGCACCAGGATGCTTAAAGAATAAAGAGTTTTTATTTATGAGGAGAAACAACTATGTACAGGAAGAGAGAAAGAGAGCTCTGACTAACTGTTCTAGCTGTTGTCTGCAGTCACTGTTTAGCCACTGTTCTGGGGGGAAGCCGGGACACTGAAGGAGACGATTTGAAAATCATCAGGAAGTTCTCGTTCAGCTAGAGAAAATGGTCGCTTTGAGAAACGGACCCTATGGCACTGTAACCCGCTGAATCCTCCCAAACCCCTCCATCATTAGGCTCCATCCTCCAAAAACTCCAGGGATTCCCCACCCCAGAAACGCCAACCATATGTGGGCAAAATTCCCAGCCAATTCCCTCTCTCTCTAATTTCCTTTGTTTTATTCTCATTGTCATCCCAAGAGTTCAGGGCCCCCTGTGAGACAGATGAGGCAATGACTGGGCCAAGGTTATCCCCATTTCGTGACCGTGTTCACGGCTTAAATTAACAAAATAAATAATAAAAGGAAGGGATAGTTTCCCCCAGAACAAATGACTCTGTTTATATGATGGGTTTGATGATGAGCAGTAACCATTTAAGTGATGGCTCTGTTCTATTTGTTCGGTATCCTTTGCACTCCCTCAAGTGTGAAAGGCAGCGGGGGAAATGGCTTTTTTTCCTCAGGTAGACTAAAGAATTAAAGAAGCAGGGCGTCACAATCCATTGATACCAGAATTACTTCATAATGTTACCGTTAAAACTGCAATCTAAGCTCCTTGGGCGGCACACTATCCACAGCTGAGTGAAAATCAGAGTACATTAAAGTCTCCAGCCTCGCTGTGGGTACTTCATCTTAGCTGGTTTGCAGGTCACGCTGTTAACAACTGAGGGGAGCAAGGTTACGATCCGTACAATCATTTACTGCAAAACAATGGCTTAATATAATTACTTTAGAGTAAATATGTTGTAAATTGCCGCCGGGCTTTTACTTTTCCCCCCTCCCCAAAGTCCTTGAAAAGGACTCAGTAAATGAAATCAATTTACTCGTAATTCCTTCAGTAAGCAAAAAGTGTCATTGTGAGAGGGAATATGTTGTAACCATTGTGTGTGTGTGTGTGTGTGGGGGGGATGATACATGAAGGTTCAAGGATGGGGCAAGGAGGGACCATGATGTCACATACTCTGCAACGTCACCTGGTGATGTCAAATAGTGTAGGGTAGCTCTAGGAATCACTGGAAACTCTATAGGTCCATCAGGGGCTACTAGCCAGAGTGACTGAAAGGAATTTCCATGTTCATAGCTTCTGAATCCGAGTGCTGGGAGGCAGCATTAAGGGATGACCTCAGCCTCTAGTTGCTGTTGTTGTTGGCCCTCCAGAAGAACTTGCCAGCCACTGTGTGAGACAGGATGCTGGACTCGATGGACCTCTGGTTTGATCCAGAAAGTCTCTTCTGATGTTCTTAGGAAGGCCTCAGCCTCTATGCCCTGTGGTTGGCCCTCCAGACAAACTAGCTGTCCACTGTGTAAGACAGGACTAGATGGACCACTGGCATGATCCAGCAGAGCTCTTCCAATGTTCTTATAACGCCATCAGCCTCTGTGCCCTGTGGCTGGCCGTCCAGAGGAACTGGTTGGCCACTGAGTAAATTAATGACTCAAAAAGTCAGCCTTTGGGTTGGCATCCTGAGGCTCACATCCCATCTGTCCCCAAGTGCAGTACCTTGAGCCATTCATTTAGAACAGGCTTTCTCCTGGGATTTCGTGATGGCCCTGAAAGGGTTTCTCCAATTGGGTGGGAGTTATTTAATTTTTCATATATTAAAACAAATCTGTTAAACATTTATTGGTGGATGTCACCATATATCGTCATGTCGACCTGCCCCCCCTCCCAAAATGGCCAATGATGTGCCTGGAGAGGGTGGGAGTGGGAGGGGGAGGGGCCTCGGGTGGGCATGTATGTAGCTCTGCTTCCCAAACATGGATTATTGCACCACTTCTGGGGTTTCTTGAAGCCTGAAGAATGTTTCAGGGGTTTCTCAACCATGAATATGCTGAGAAAGTCTGATTTACAGGCACTTAGTTTTGCATAGGGCAAGTTCTGTGTTCAGCATTTGCAAAGAGTGTCCTTCACTATAATTTAAAACAAATCTTCCATGTTGCAGTGGTGTAAATCTGGTGCCTTTCCAGAGACTGGAATCCTTAAAACACTCTTGCTTGCCCAAGCATCTGATGGCTTCCTGGGAGCTGTGCCAGTAGATCTTTTAAAGTAGGAATCGGGAAGATTTTTTAAAATTCTGTTTTTCCCCCTTCGCCCCCTGTTTGTCTCAGGAAGGATCACCTTCAGACAGAACAGGAAGCTGCGCGAAAATGGCCCAAACGCTGGGGGTTTCTCACCACGCCCATTGAAGAGGTAACACTGGTGCCCAGAGGAATCATAGAAACATAGAATAATAGAGTTGGAAGGGACCTCTTGGGTCATCTAGTCCAACCCCCTGCACTAACGACTGAATTAAGTTATTTTATTGTGTTTTAATGTTTGTATCTCTTTTTTCTTTGTAAGCTTTCCTTTTGGGGTGACCTTGGACCAGTCACAGTTCCTCTCAGAGTTCTCCCAGCCTTGCCTATCTCACAAGGTGTCTGCTGCGGGGAGAGGAAGGGAAGGCGATTGTAAGGCCCTTCGAAACAAATGAAACCTGCCAGGTGACCCTGGGCCAGTCACAGTTCCTCCCCGAGCTCTCAGCCTTCCCTACCTCATAAGGTGTCTGCTTAGGGGAGAAGAGAAGATGGTTGTAAACTGCTTTGAAACTGCTTTGGGTAGTAAAAAAATGGGATAAAAAATCCCAGCTCTTGTCTTATTACTTATATACCGCTGCGAGCCATTTGAGAGTGGCGGTATATAAATATAAATAAATAAAAAAAATTATCATCACAAACCAATTTTAATAGATGGCTAAGATGGCAACGTTTATATACACTGACAGATTATGCTGCATGCACAACAGCTGAAGACAGGCTGTGGCTCAGTGCTAGATCATCCACTCTGCATTCAGAAAGTCCCCGCATCGATCCCCAGCATCTCCAGTTAAAAAGATCGGGTGATGTGAAAGACTTCTCTCCCAGGCCCTAGAGAGAATCCCTGCCAGTCATACTGACCTTGATAGATACATGATGCAGAAATGTGCTTAGCATCCTGAACAGGGCGGAAAGTAGGTTGCGAGAGGGACTGGAAGTGCAAAAGCAAGAAAACGGAGGGTGGGGAGGAAGGATGGCCCCTCATCTGCTATTTGAAGCCGAAAGTGCTCAGAGTTTTGCCCAGATGCATCGTAGCGGAGCACTCCTGGATGGGCAGTTCCCTGCCCAGCCTACCTGCCTGTTTAAAAAGGTGTGCGTTTGTTTTTTAAAACCAAAGCCTAGCCCTGAAAATGCAAGGGATGTCAGCAGGAGAAAAGAGCAGGGGCCCAATAGCCCCTTAAAGTCTAATCACATTTGTGGCATGGGCAGATGTGGTTTGAGGATTTGCGGGTCTCCGTAACACCAGAGCCAGTTTAAGGATTTGTAGGCTCCTATCAGAGTCCTCTTGGGAAGAAAGGTATGGTGTGAAGGATTTCAGTGAGTGACTGAGGAAAAAGGAAGGAAGGAAGGAAGGAAGGAAGGAAGGAAGGAAGGAAGGAAGGAAGGAAGGAAGGAAGGAAGGAAGGAAGGAAGGAAGGAAGGAAGGAGGGAGGGAGGGAGGGAGGGAGGGAGGGAGGGAGGGAGAGAAAGGAAGGAAGGAAGGAAGGAAGGAAGGAAGGAAGGAAGGAAGGAAGGAAGGAAGGAAGGAAGGAAGGAAGGAAGGAAGGAAGAAAGAAAGAGTCCTTTAGAAAAACACAGAAGGAATCTGGATGAAGGTCACATTGTTTCTGCTAGAATCTCTTAGACTCACTCTCACCTGCTGTTCCCACCACTGCTCTGAATGGCAACAGCGAAAAATGGGGGGTTACCAAGTGTCCTAGTGTGATGATGTCACTTCCAGCATGACCAGAAGTGATGTCCCTGACGTGGTAGCAATGCTCAGTTGGCAACACTCTTAGATTTGGCCAAATACTGGAGCATTGTCTGAAACATGGTGGCATCACATTTGGTCACACCAAAAATGGCATCACTTGGTCCTCATAGATGTCATTATGTCACCAAATTGCTACTGGACTCTTGTTCTTTTCTACTGCTACAGACAGATTAACATGGCTACCCATGATTATGTCACCAGTTAGCCCCCCGACCTACATTAGACTCTGACATGTTTGTAGTCTTATGCTGGCAAACCTACATATGCCCCAGGGTTACCAGCACTGTCTCAGCAAATGCCAAGAGATTTGGGAGCAGTGCCTGTGAAGGATGGCATTTGGAGATGCTATAATGTCTCTCCAGGGTGATCATTAATCTTTATGGTAAACATGGAGATCAGAGAAATTCCTAGTGTGTCACCCAGAAATCACATCAAAAGCTCCCCAAATGGCACCATCCACCCTTGGGATGACATTCTTGGAATTTCACCAATCAATACGGTCTTTACCCATCTCTATGGTCTTTACCATAGAGATTGATGACATTCCTAGAGTGTTACCCAGAAATCGTTGGGGGCCATTCCTGCTCTTCAATTCCTTGAGGATAGGAGATTCAGGTGACGGGTAGAGTCTTGCTCACCATAGGCTGGTAAGTGTGTTCCGACCTGATAGAATCTGGACAGTGATTTATTTGCTTCATAGAAATCTGCTGCATTTGAAATTCTTGTTATGCAGTGTTCTGGTCATACATCTATTTAGAAGGTACTTATGCTCAGACATTAGTCTGGAGTTAAGTGAGTCAACTTCTCAGCCCTTTAATTGAGAGCACTTATCTGTCCTCCCCACTGTTCTTAGTCTTAAAATGAAAATTAATTCCCTGTGTGAATGGCAAATTACAAAAGCATCCAAAGCTGTATGATAAATAGCTTCATATCAGATGACAAGCACAAGGTCATCAGGTACAGCTGCGCTGGGAACAGTATAAATATCTAGACAGATACGAGATCCTGCAATGTTATCACAAATACACTGTTCAGCCTGAAGTGCCAATTTATTTTATTGTGTTGATCTTCTATTTTTAGTTGTTAAAAGATGAAAAGAAGCTGCCTCCTAAACCAAAGATCCCGCTGCCGGAACACTTGCAAATCCGACCCGTGACACCGGTGGAGAAATATATAAAGGTTAGGCAATAGCAAGGTGGTCTAAAATGGCAGTGGAATTAAAGAAATATGTACCTTTGGTAAGCCCCGTAAAGATTCCCAATGGGTTGATTTTCAGGTCTTTAAGTAAAGGTGAAAGTAAATGGTACCAAAATCGTTAGTACTACTTTAAAAGGCTTGTCTGAGTCTGGAAATGTCTTCTAGAACAGTGGTCCCCAACCTGCGGGCCGCGGCCCGGTGCCGGGCCGCAAAGGCCATGGCACCGGGCCGCGGCTCCCTCTCCCCGCCCCGCCCCCGCAGTAAAAAACTTCCCAGGCCGCAAGCTTGCGGCCCGGGAAGCTTCTTACTGCGGGAGGCGGGGAGAGGGAATCAGGGCCGGGCCGCGCCTGTGCGGGCCACGCCCGCTCGGCCCGATCCGCAGGCGCGGCCCGTGGGCGCGGCTCGCGGGCGTGGCTCGGGTGCGGCCCGATCCGCGGGCGCGGCGTGGGCGCGGCCCGCGGGCGCGGCCCGATCCGCGGGCGTGGCCCGCACGGGCGTGGCCCGCGGGGGCGCGGCCCGATCCGCGGGCGTGGCCCGCACGGGCGCGGTCCGCGGGGGCGCGGCCCGATGCCCTGCCGGTCCCCAGCCTCGGAAAGGTTGGGGACCACTGTTCTAGAAGTTCTGCTGAGTCTAGCTGTAGGACACAGGGGTTATAGATTATCTGGCTAGTGATCTCATTTCTGCAGTTGCAGGGGGGAAACGCTCAAAAATTCAGAATTATCATTAAGTTTCAAGAGCATATCCCAGGGGTAAAAGTTGCTTGTGTTACTCTCTCTCTCTCTCTCTCTCTCTCTCTCTCTCTCTCTGTGTGTGTGTGTGTGTGTCTGTCTGTCTGTCTGTCTCTGTCTCATTCTCTGTCTCTGTCTCTCTCCCTCTGTCTCTCTCTGTGTCTCTCTGTCTCTTTCTCTCTGTGTGTATCTCTCTCTGTCTCTCTCTCTCTGTCTCTGTCTCTCTTTCTCTTTCTATCTCTCTCTGTGTCTCTGTCTGTCTCTCTTTCTCTCTCTCTCTGAACCTGAAACAGAAGGTGGGAGGTAACACTTTTGGCTATTACATTCTGCACCAGCCCACACCCCCTTATTTCACCCCTACATTTTTATGAAATTAAATTGGAATGTCCTGCTTCTACAGCAAACTGTCACCACAGCCAGCATTAAACGCATTTAAAAAATGAAGAAGAGCCCTGCTAGATCAGACACAGTGGCGACTCCCATTGTTATCCTGCTCACACCCGGGCATTCCCTGGTAGTCTTCCATCCAAATACTGACCAGGATCAACCCTGTCAGAGATCTTCCTGCATACATTGAATAATGTGTTTTTAATGTACTTTTGCAGCTGGGCTCATTCCGCAGATGCTGGACCATGCACCTTCAATGCCCTTTAAAAGCAACTTTTCAGGAAAATCCAGCTGCGAAAGCACGTTGAAAGTGCATGATCCAATATGTGTGGGATGAGCCCTGGATCTTCCTGTGCAGAACAGGGAAATCTGCTTTTAAAGTGCATGGAAAGTGCATGATCCAATATGTACAGGATGAGTCAAGATCAGGCTAACATTATTGAAAAAGGACTGGTTTTGCATGGCAAGGTGTATTCCGGGCATATAGAACGGCCCTTGAGAATACAGATGTCAGCCATCCATGCTCCAGGGCAAAAATGCCAGCTGGAATTGGCAACTTTTGTCTTTTTAAGATTTCAGATCAGATTTTAAGATCAGAATTCTTAAAAAAAGAATTGCACAACTGGAGAAGCGCCATAACGAAGAAGCCCGTGTCTCCGACATGCCCCCTTTCACCACACACACAAAATTCTCCTTCTCCAGCTAGATTGTTAGTCATTGAACTATGGAAATCCGGGCGGAAGCCTGCGGCCTTTGACTCATGCCTTCCCTATCAAGAGACACAAGAACAAGCGTTAGTTTTGGAACTGCACAAAGAACCCTCCCAAGGCATTTCAACACCTGAGGTTTGAGATTACACCCTTCTGTGTGCTCTCATGGGAATGAAACGTACCCCATTCCCCTGGAAGAGTCAGGCAAAGGAATCCATGGCGCCTTTGTTTTCCATGGCCTGGAACCAGGAGAGCGTCATATTCTTCATTGTTCAGCTCCGTGGGTGGCATGTGCACCACCAAGGGGGAAAGAAAAAGGAAAAGAAAGAAGAGAAGCTTATTCCAAAGGAAGTCCTCCGCCTAGATATCGCACACATTTTCCAGTCTTGGCCGAGGAACAAAGCGCAAGGGCTCTGGCAGCAGAACAAACTAGAAGTATCGCTTTCTCACTGCGTGTTTCTCTGCTGAATAAGCCCCCCAGATGTTAAAGCGAGGCACCAGGGAGCAATTTCGGCCTGCTTGGCGGAGAGGGCCCGGCCAAAGCAAACGCAGAAGTCAAGGTGAAGAGGGAGCTCCAGACCTTGGGGACTTTCCCCCCTAGCTAACTTGGCTGGCCACTTTCATTTATGTGTGACTTGGCTTCCAAAGGGATTAGCGGTGCCTTGTGCCAACTTTGGGCAAGACCTTGTATTTAGAATTCTTCTCGTTGCCATTCCACTCATCAGCCTTTCTCAATTTTTTACCATTGAGAAAGCCCTGAAAGGTTTCGAGAAACCCCAGAAGTGGCAAAATAAGGTTGGGAAGCTAGCTGTGAGTGCTCACTTCGGCAGCACATATACTAAAATTGGGAAGCTAGCCGTGGACATGCCTACCCGGGGCCCTACCCCTTCCCACCGCCCTCCAGGCCCATCATTGGCCATTTTGGGAGGGGAGGCAGGTCAACAAGGCCAAATATGGTCATGACACCCAATAAATATTTAACACAGTTAAAAAATGTATTAAAAATTAACTCCTACCTATTCAGAAAACCGTTCCAAGGCTGCCAAGAACACCAGGGTTCCACAAAACCCTGGTTGAGAAAGCCTGCCATAGATGAAGCCCTGGCTCAGTAGTAAATCAATTGTTTGACGTACAGCGGATCCTAGGTTTCACAGAATCATAGAATCATAGAATAATAGAGTTGGAAGGGACCTCATGGGTCATCTAGTCCAACCCCCTGCTCTATGCAGGACACTCACAACCCTATCGCTCATCCACGGTGGATCATCTAGTCCTACCCCCTGCTCTATGCAGGACACTCATAACCCTATCGCTCATCCACTATAACCTGCCACCCCTTGATCCTTCACAGAATCAGCCTCTTTGTCAGATGGCTTATCCAGCCTCTGGTTAAAAATTTCCAAAGATGAAGAACCCACCACCTCCCGAGGAAGCCTGCTCCACTGAGGAACTGCTCTGGCTGTCAGAAACTTCTTCCGGGTGTTTAGACGGAGTTTCTTTTGAATTAATTTCATCCCCTTCATTCTGGTCCGTCCCTCCGGGGCAAGAGAGAACAACTCTGCTCCATCCTCCATATGGCACCCTTTTAAATACTTGAAAATGGTTATCAGATCCCCTCTCAGTCATCTCCTCTTCAGGCTAAACAGACCAAGCTCCCCCAACCTTTCCTCATACGTCTTGGTCTCATTTCCAGTTGAGATGATCAGGGAACATGGGAAGGACCTCTGCCTGAGGTCACCTTTGATAGACCAGTGCTCTGACTCTAGACATCGTATTCATGTGTCCCTCAATACAAATGAAGTATTTTAACAGAAAAATTCTAACCTTGTTTACACATCAGTATAGGAACAGATTCATAGGCATGGTTCCAGGCTAATATTTCAATAGGTGCAAGGACTTCTACCTGCAGACCATGATTTTTCCAGCCTTCCCTTTCTTTGCAATAGCCCAGTGTACCCCCCAATTTTATTCCTGGGGTTCTCCAGAAAGCCAGCTTGGTGTAGTGGTTAAGAGCAGTAGCCTCTAATAAGGAGAACCGGGTTCGAGTCGCCACTCCTCCTCGACATGCAGGCAGCTGGGTGAGCCACTAACAGTTCTCTCAGAGTTCTCTCAGCCCCATCTATCTCATAGGGAGCCTGTTGTGGGGAAAGGAAGGGAAGGCGAATGTCAGCTGCTTTGAGACTCTTTTGGGTAGTAAAGTGGCATGCAAAAAGTCAGCGTTTCAACTTAATTCTGGACTACAGAGCTAGAGGAAATGACAGTTTTGGACAGTGAACTATGGAATTAAAAAACCCACTGAGTTCTCCGTCTTCCCCAAACTCAGCTTTTCTTCCTCTCCCTGTCTCCCAGGAATAGGAATCTGGGGAGCATTTTTGGCTGCTGCAGGAGGGGAAAGGCGGGGAAATTGTTTTCCGCAGGTGGAAATCCTCACAAAGCAATAGTCTGGGCCCCACCCATGGAGACCACTCCAGAGTAAACCATATTATCTTTCTAATTTCATATAACTGGAGTCTGTTCTGAAGATCTGGCAAGAGGATCGATCACTGGGAGGGGGGACTTGCCTTATTATTGTGTCTTTTCTTCTTAGCTTTGTATCCAGTTATTGTGCTACCCATGTCAGTACCCGCACAAGGACTTTTCTACTTGGTCCGTGGCACCTGATGCATCCACAGAGAACTAGTGGGGAGAGGTGACTCCCCCGTAGGCACTGACCACCATTTGGGTGAGCAGGTCTTGGCCCAAATCTTGGGAGATGTGAGAAAAGCAGCAGTGCTGTATAGCCATGTTTCCAGATCTCTGGATTTGGGATCCCTTTTCAACATGACATTTTAACAGAAGAAATTTTTTTACAATGAGCTTTCTCACCCAGGGTTTTGTAAAACCCTGGGAAATCTTGACAGCCCTGGGCCGATTCTGCAACGGTGGCGCCACTCCAGGGCTCTTGATAGTGCAGTGTTGTGGCGCTGTGTGCTCCACACCTTTCTGGGTCCCCAAAGAGGACACATTTCAGCAGGGCACTCGGTCTGCTGCTGAAATGTGCTCCTCCCCTCACATCCACAACAGACAGGTTCCACCACATGGGGGGACACAAGGTTTTGTTATTTTGCAGGGTGGGATTGTGCAAGGACACAATCCCACCTTCCTGCAAAAATGTTTTTAAAAGCCCCTGATTGTCACATGGCATCACGAAACTGACCAGGGCACTTTTTGCCCCCTCATGGCTTCAATATGGCAGGGAGGATCTGGGCCTTCCAGGTCTGGCCCTTCCCATCCACACTGGCCTGCCACGGGACAGGCTCTGAGGGTGCCAGTTTGGTGTAGTGGTTAGGAGTGCGGACTTCTAATCTGGCATGCCGGGTTCGATTCTGCACTCCCCCACATGCAGCCAGCTGGGTGACCTTGGGCTCCCCACAGCACTGATAAAGCTGTTCTGACTGGGCAGTGATATCAGGGCTCTCTCAGCCTCACCCACCTCACAGGGTTTCTGTTGTGGGGAGAGGAAAGGGATGGTGACTGTATGCCGCTTTGAGCCTCCTTTGGGTAGGGAAAAGCGGCATATAAGAACCAACTCTTCTTCTTCTTCTTCTGCCTCCAGCACGGGACTACTGAGGGCCCGATCCACTCCAGGCCTGGTAGGGCACCGGCCTGGCAGTGTCATATGGACATGGGGCCCCCTCGACCTTTTCCGCTCATGCAGTATCAGCCCTGGACTGATTTCCCAAATGGGTTGGAGTTGATTCATTTTTATATCTTTTTACATTTGTTACATGTTTTATTGGATTGTATGACCATATATGGTCAGATTGACCTGCCCCCCCCCTCCCAAAATGGTCAATGATGGTGGGTGGGAAGAGGAGGGGTACCACTTTTGGGGTTTCTCAAAGCCTGGAGAATATTTCAGGGTGTTCCTCAATGGTAAAAAAGTTGAGCAAGGCTGGTCTACAATCATGCTCTTGAGAAACCACTGCAATCCTCCATGTGATTGACTCATAAGCAAATCTGGGACTCTCCACCAAGATTCCAAGAGTAGACGATTCTCACAAGGGGCAGCACGGGAGACTTCCTTGCTTCTCTCCCAGGTGCTGTTTGAGTTTGTGATTATACTTAACAGCACTCTTAATTTAGATTTGGGAGTTGCCCAGTTCCTGTCTTTGCAACCTCCGCCTTGCAGCTGAAGATGGCAACTTGGCGTTTCAAGAAGTGCAAATTCTTTTCTTTCTTTTTTTAATGGTGGCCATATGCATTATGCATTCAAGAGAAACTGAAGTATCGATTTAAGTGTCTCTTGTGAAAGTGATCTCAGAAATGAAACACTCCAATTAATTCAGCACTTTTTAGAATTAAATCCTATTGTGGCCAGAAATCTCCTCAGCCACTTCAGGGACATAGATTTAAGCCTAGAAAAGACCTGCACAAATACCTACAGCAGCACTTTCTTTCTTGACACGAAACAGTCTCTTTTGAATAACAACAATAATGGATAAAGTTTGAGTCCAGTGGCACCTTTAAGACCAACAAAGTTTTATTCTGAGTATAAGTTTGTGTGTGCAGACACACTTCTTCAGATACTTTGAAACAGAAGTCACCAACCATTACGATATAGGTAGTGGGTAAAAAGGATGTTTCCAAAAATGGTCAATTAGAGCTCTGATTGGATTAAGGCAATTGGTAAAACCTTTGAACAGAGCAGATTAGCATACAGCATAATGATCATTTGCATGTAGAACTGAATGACATTAGCATGTGTTTTGAGATAAGAAATCACTATCTCTGTTAAGGCCTGGGGGTTGTTTATGGTTCCTAAGATAATATACTGAAATGAGTACCCAATTTATTCAAATAGGATTACTCCCATGAAAGTATTCTTAGGATATGAACCTTAAGGGGCATTCATCCCATAGGATTGCCAACCTTAGTTTGGGAAATTCTTGGTGATGGATGCAGAGTTTTGGGGAAAGAGATCTCGGTAGGGTTTTGATTCCATAGAGTTCACTATCCAAAGCAGTCATTTCCTCCAGCTCCTCTGGCTCTACAGTCTGGAAGTCAATTGTAATGCTGGGAGAACTCCAGGCTGCACCTGGAAATAGGCAACTTTAAGCCACCGAGGGTTTCAGATATTTAGGGGAACTAAACCCTTGGTGTTGATTGTTTCTCAGTTTTATCATGGCATTGGACGCTTTTCTGGACTAGTCCTCAAGTAATTTGAATCAGAGGGCCTAGTGTAGAGATACTTTTGAGAATAATAATGATCCTGCATGTGGATGCAGTTCAAGGACACCTTGGGAGCAAATACTGAGAGATGAAACAAATGAACAAGGACCTGAATATGTTATGGACTTCTCCATTTCAGATCGAGCCATCTCCTCCTGTTCCTCAGACAACTCAGGGGTTTATCGGCTGGAGATCAACTGTGCCAGGGCTGGAACTCGAACGATATTATCAGATCAGAAGCTGTAAAGGTGCCTTTTACAAGGACCTGAAGTGGCCCAATGAACCCACTGATTAACCTTGAGAAGTAATGTCTAGTGTTCTCTCTCCCCCTTTGTTTGTTAACTTAAGTACCTCCCCTATTTGGTACAGAAACAACAGCATGAAAGCGTGCTTGTGCCTCATTTCTGCAGTGCCTTTGCTTAAAGTTTATCAGGTCTTACTACTACCTTATTACAATTTTGAGCATTGAATAAATCAATATGCTTTTGCTACTTTCTTTCCACCCCAATTTAGGGTTGCCAGCTCTGGATTGGGAAATTAAAAAAAAAAAAGCAGTTTGTTCAGTCAAGGTGCAGTAAACACACATAGACCAGAACAAAGGCTAAATAGCATGATCAATATAAACAATGTAATCAAAATAAAATGGTGATTCTAATCTGTTTTTCTCTTTGTTCTTTTTTTCAGATTTATTGTAGTCTTCACCATAGTGCTATCCGGGTAACAACTACTTTCAAATGTATTTTCATCAGTAGCAAAGAGACCAAAAAATGTCCATTGACAGAAAAAACAACACCTACTAAATCACTTGTGACACTTTTTGTGAATCCATTCCCTGTTTTCAGTGTGGCAAAAACAGCAGGTCCCCCTGGGGGACAGATTCATGAAAAGTGTAAGGAGTGGTTTAGTAGATGTTTTTTTTTTCTGCCATCACTTTTGAGAATTAATTGATTCTTTTTAAAGCATACCTCAGGCTCTTTTGGTGTCTTTACCACTGATGAAAATACATTTGAAAGCGGTTGTTATCCAGACAGCGCTTTGGTGAAGTTTACAGTAAATCTTTAAAAAAGAACAAAAAGAAAAAATTGTATATATTGATTGTACTCAATTTAGCCTTTGTTCAGGTCTTTGCATGTTTACTGGACTGGGAAATACTTGAAGATTTGAGAGGTGGACCCTGAGGAGGGCAGGGTTTGACTTTAGTGGGGCATACCATAGAATAGCAGTGGTCAAACTCTGGCTCTCCAGATGTCCATGCAGTGCTGGCAGGGGCTCATGGGAATTGTAGTCCATGAACATCTGGAGAGTCACAGATTGGCCACCCTTGACATAGAGTCTACCTTCCAAAGTAGCCATTTCTCTAGATGAACAGATCACTGTTACCTGAAGATCAGTTGTAATCTAAGGAGATCCTGCCACTACCACCACATGGAGGTTGGTAACCCTATGCCTGGTGTTCTCATTTTGTAAAATACCTGAGAGCCAAAATATGTGTTTTTGATAGTTCACGAGTTCCCCTTCCTGAGGCAGGCTTTTAGCCTCAAGTGGCACTGAGGACACAATTATTAGGAAAGGAAGAAGGACAGGACAAATTTTAGAAATATATAAAACATTAACTATCAGCCATTCAGGGAACCCTTGCAGGGCCATCAAGAAAACCCAGAGTTTCATGAAACTCCAGCCTAAGAGCTGAACTGCCGTCTCTGTATACAGTCTCAAAAGATGCTTGTGCTACTATTCTGTGCACATTGGAATATGCACTTCCAGTGAGCTTTTGCAGCTGGATTTCCCTGTGCAAAAAAAGAGCACATTATCCAATGTGTGTGGAATCATGCACTCAACGTTACCGAAAATTCCCAGGAGCACTTGCCTGCCATTTATTTACTCACTTGATGTACTTTTATTCTGCTTCCAAACAAGATTTCTGAGGGGGGTCAACAAATTAAAACATCTTTTAAAAAACAGTACAATACGAGGAAACCGAATCCATAATATTGATCGTGTAAAACATAGAGTGGAACATGAAACTGGGAGAACAAAAGCCACTGCAAGAGAGGAAAAGACACGAAGGCTGAAATTCCTGGGGCAACGGCAAGAAGGAAAGTATAGTTAGGTGAGGTTTAAAAGCACCCGAAAGAGCACGAGTGAGCTCTCTGGTGGTGTCTGTGCTAGGGGAGCATGCCTACTGCCATCTTAAACCACCTCCTAGAGCTTGCCTGGTCACTTTGGTGACAAGTAGAAGGGAGGTGTGTAGCAGGGAGACCAGCTGACATCACTTCCTGGGCTCCTTGAAGCCTGAAAAATTATTTCAGGAGCTCCTCTAGGGTCAAGAGTTTGAAAAAGGCAGGTCTAGACCTATTAGCATTTGTCAGGAGGTCTGAGGTAAATCTGGAAAGCAATCAAACTCACACACCTTTGCCTCGGTCCTTTCCTGTTCTCTGCCCAGAGAGGGAAAAACTTTTAAAACTCAGAGTGAAAGTGTGTGTGTGTGTGTGTGCGTGTGTATCTTTCTCCACCTACCCTCAGAACCGCCACTGGCCTTCCCCGCATGCTTTCCAAATGACAGAGATATGATTCAGGGTCTTGGGAAAGTTCCTGCAAAGAACACAGATATTGATGGAAGACGCTTTAATCTATGTGTTTAGCTCAGGGGGGAAAAAGGATTCTATTAAAATCAGACTGTGTGTAAATTGCAGCATTTGAGTGGTGGAACTTTGGAAAGACACTAAAGTTCCTGAGGTTAAATCCTGGTTGTCAGAACTGCTCAAGAGAACTTTAACAGAGCGGGAAAGCACGTCTCTTGGCGAGCCGAAGAAAGCAGAAATAGCAGTTGCTGCATTTATAAATAAGCACAGATTCTTCATCACTTTTTTTGAGTCCTTAACCCTCTAATTAGGGTTTGTCTGATTTTTTTGGAACTGGAAATGACAGTGTCTTTGCTGTGATTGGAGCCGGGGAAAAAGAATATCAGGAACACGCCTGCCTGCCAGCCACACGAAATCTGAGCGAAGATTTCGTTTCTCTTCCTGAGCAAGGCTGAGCACGACCAAAGGGGCTTTTCTGAGGGGAGCCAATGGGTCCTTTGTATATTGCTCACAGTCCGTGGCACTGCATAAGTTGGTCCACTACAACCAGGGTCATCCAAGGGTTTGGAAATGTATGTTTATTTTTGTGTGTGTAACTCAGGCTTTCTCAACCAGGGTTTTGTCATTCAGGGTTTCCTGAATGGGTGCGAGTGAATTAATTTTTAATATATATTTTTTTAATTTGCTAAACATTTATAGGGTGATATGACTATATATGGTCATGTCAACCCCCCAAATGTCCCATGATGGGCCTGGAGGGGGTGGGAAGAAGAGGGACCCTAGGTAGGCATGTACACAGCTATGCTTCCCAAACATATTCTGCACATTCACACCACTTCGTGGTTTTCTCAAAGCCTGAAGAAGGTTTCTCAACAGTAAAAAGTTAGAATCATAGAATCATAGAGTTGGAAGGGGCCATACAGGCCATCTAGTCCAACCCCCTGCTCAATGCAGCATTAGCCCTAAGCATCCTAAAGCATCCAAGAAAAGTGTGTATCCAACCTTTGCTTGAAGACTGCCAGTGAAGGGGAGCTCACCACCTCCTTAGGCAGCCTATTCCACTGCTGAACTACTCTGACTGTGAAAATTTTTTTCCTGATATCTAGCCTATATCGTTGTACTTGAAGTTTAAACCCATTACTGCGTGTCCTCTCCTCTGCAGCCAACAGAAACAGCATCCTGCCCTCCTCCAAGTGACAACCTTTCAAATACTTAAAGAGGGCTATCATGTCCCCTCTCAACCTCCTTTTCTCCAGGCTGAACATTCCCAAGTCCCTCAATCTATCTTCATAGGGCTTGGTCCCTTGGCCAAGTTGTGAAAGGCTGGTGTAACTTACATTTCAGGATGTGGAATGGTATAATGTAGCCTGATCTCATCAGATCTGTAAACAGAGCTGGAACCTGGCTGGTAGACCACCAAGGAAGGCTCTGCAATGGAAGACAGTGGCAACCCATCTCAGTATAATCACTTGCCTTGAAAACCTCAGAAGTTGCCATATATAGGCTGCAACTGGATGGCACTTTACATGCACAACCTATATTGAGGCTTCTTTGGACCCCACTGGGAGGGAGGAAGAGAAATTTTGTGGTTAGCCCCACCTTCTGAAGCAGTCATATTGTGATTGTGCCCACGACCCTTTGTCAGAATTCCAAAATGTCCCCACAGACATGAAAAGATTGGGGACCCCTGCCTAAAGTAACCTTAAGCCAGGCTTTCTCAACCAGGGTTTTGTGAAACCCTAGGGTTTCCTGACAGCCCTGGAAGGGGTCCCAAATGGATGGGGAGGAGTGAATTAATTTTTATATACTTTTAAAATTTGTTAAGCATTTATCAGTCATGTCAACCTACCCCCTCCCCCCACAATGGCCAATGATGGGCCTGGAGGGGTGGGAAGGTGAGGCGGAATATACAGAGCTCTGCTTCCCTACCTTATTCTTCATAATCGTGCCACTTCGGCCCATTATGCACGGAGTGGAAGGTCCACATTCGGGGTGGAATGGCTGCGGCTAAAATCACCAATCATGCACGCTGCAGGCGACAACCAGGCACAGAGTCAAAGTATGCCGCCGAAAAAGCCACGTTAGCAAGATGCAGAAGAAAGTGGAGCTTCCCGGGACCAGGGCGCAACCAGAAGCGGCTCCGGAGTAGCCCTGTGCATAATTGGATACTCTGGGTTTTGCCGCCGTTGCGTTGTGTCCCGTGCATAACCAGTTTGCTTCGCTTCTTCCTCCTCCGAGTTCTCCATGCTGCCGTTTCAGCGGCCATGCATAATAGGCCTTCTGGAGTTTCTCAAAGCCTGAAGAATGTTTCAGGGGTTTCTCAGTGGTGAAAAAGTTGAGAAAGGCTGCCTTAAGCTACGGTGGAATTTTGTGAATGGTAACTTTAAAATAAAACATCCAGGTGGGGATTCTCTTTCATTTCATTTTTGTTATTCGTTTTGAGTGTTTGTGGGGGGGAGTGGGGAATTTGTCCCAATAGATGTCTCTGATCGCTAAGCAGCACTTTTAACATGACCTTCCTGAGTTATTTTTTAAAAAACAAAACAAAAAGCCTCAGATGCAATTACAAATTAGTCATAAAAAGGGCTAGCCAATGAATGGCAAACAGGCAACATCAAGGTCTTAAATCACTCCAACACTGTATGAAACCTGGCATTTAATCTATGGAAATTAACCTCCTTATTGGAATCCAACTGGGTACATAAATGTCACGGGTCCTTTAAAATGCCATACTGTTGCCAAGGTCACCACCAAATAAGTAAATCTGATGTATACCTTAGGGATAAAGCAGACTCTGTTCAGAACTTAGAAGCAGAAGCCGTTGTTTTAATTTTGTTGACACATGCATGGATTTTGTACATGTGTCAGTTATTTTTTTAAATCCAGTCATTTGCAAAGCATCTCTCAACTGCGCATAAACAACCACACATACAGAAATGAACAAGGGCAAATCCCACAGATCAGGGAGTTCTGTAACTAAAGTGGAGCTACTGAGAAAGTTCTTGGAAAATATACACCATTAAAGTTTCAGAACTATCTTCAGGAATGGCTCCATTTATCAAAGTAGGTATTCCGGAAATTACACATCCTTTTCAAATGGGACTGCCAACTCCAAGATGTTGAATTCCTAGAAATTTGGGGGCAGAGCCTGGGGGAGGCAGAATTCAGCACCTCACCTCTGGAATGCTCCTCTTCTTCAGACTCACTTGGTGCCACAAACCACAGAACAGGTGAGATCTGACAGGTGAGATCTAGTAGGGATGAGCACAAGCCAGCTCATGAACGAAAATTCATGATGGAAGTGGACCAGTTCGTGATTCACAAACTGAAGAGCTGCCACAAACCTCCATGAATTTTAAGGCAGTTTCTGAATGGTTCATGAAGAACAGAAAGCAGGGATTTAAATGGCTCTGAGCCATATAACCCCCTGCTTTCTGCTCCCTGCAAAAAGTAGCAGGGAGCAGAAAGCAGAGAACACAAACTGGTACAAACTGATTCCGATGATGAACCAACCTCCCAGTTCCTATCAGTTTGTGGTTTGGTACATGGTTTGTAGGAGCCTCTTGTGGCACAGAGTGGTAAGGCAGTGACATGCTGTCTGAAGCTGTCTGCCCATGAGGTTGGGAGTTCAATCCCAGCAGCCGGCTCAAGGTTGATTTCCATCCTTCCAAGGTCGGTAAAATGAGTACCCAGCTTGCTGGGGAGGTAAACGGTAATGACTGTGGAAGGCACTGGCAAACCACCCCGTATTGAGTCTGCCATGAAAACGCTAGAGGGCGTCACCCCAAGGGTCAGACATGACCCGGTGCCTGCACACCTTTACCTTTACATGGTTTGCCCATGAACCACAAGAACTGTAAAAATGCAGCTCATTTTTTCATTAAAATAATCTTTTTTTTTTTTTTTGAGCAATGACTGTTGGTGACGGCACTTGGAAAGTTTTAATACATCTGAATAAGGGTGCTTTCTACTTGGCACTGCTGCATTAGTTGTCCAGGAACTTCGGTTAAAGAAGCCACGTGCTCCTGTGTTCGTTGCTATCAGCGGCTTGAAGAAAAAAATAATGTTTCCCCGTCTCCTGGAAGCTTGGGGGTGGAAGTGAAGGACGCACATGTCTTTTTCAGATGTGGTTGCAGGTTGTTCTCATGAGTCAAGCGGGTTTTTTTTAGGGGGAACCCACTTTTTATGATTCCCCGAAAAGCGGTACATTGAAGCGATTTTTGCGTGAGTGCTTCAGGAGTGTTGCGGATTGTGTACGACGTTAAAATGTTTTAAAAATAGCGTTACACAACAGTTAGACTTCAGCAACATTAGCGCTGTGCGGAATGACCCCAGGTATTTCCCAACCTGGAGCTGTCAACCCGAGTGGCATCCCAAACAGGGTTACACCCATCTAAGCCCAAGGAAGTCACTGCGTTTAGAAGGGTGCAGCTGTCCCTAAGGCTGCCCTGCAATTATTCTAGCATCCTTATTCAGCCTAGAAACTGCTCTAATATAGTGCTGCAGCACCATTAATGCAATCAGACCAATAGCCCTCCAGCTGATTTCATCTCCTCCCTGGGTTCTATAAACATTAAAAGAGTCCTACTGAGAGAAAATCCTCTGGTTTGCGACTTTTAATTGGTGAGAAAATCTTTTCAATATTAAAAACAAAGTCCAGGTTCTAGAGAGCCCATTCTTCAGTAGAGGCTCTTACCAAAATCTGGCAGTTACTTGCTAAGTCCCTAATTGGAGAAATGTTTCTGTTTCTGCAAAGGCTTTTGGGAGTTCTTCAACTTCATCAGCTTCACTGCCTGGAACTCTCTGTCTCTCTCTCCCCATTTTCATGCATCACCTTTAGGAATGAAGAAGAAGCAGAAGAGTTGGTTTTTACACCTCGCTTTTCTCCACCAGAAGATGATTCAAAGCAGCTTACAATTGCAGAATCACAGAATCATAGAGTTGGAAGGGGCCACACAGGCCATCTAGTCCAACCCCCTGCTCCACGCAGGATCAGCCCTAAGCATCCTAAAGCATCCAAGAAAAGTGTGTATCCAACCTTTGCTTGAAGACTGCCAGTGAGGGGACGCTCACCACCTCCTTAGGCAGCCTATTCCACTGCTGAACTACTCTGACTGTGCAAAATTTTTCCTGATCTCTGGCCTATATCGTTGTACTTGTAGTTTAAACCCATTACTGTGTGTCCTCTCCCCTGCAGCCAACAGAAACAGCATCCTGCCCTCCTCCAAGTGACAACCTTTCAAATATTTAAAGAGGATTATCATGTCCCCTCTCAACCTTCCTTTCCTCCCCGCACAACAGATACCAGTGAGATGAGTGGGGCTGAGAGAGCTCTGCTTGGTCAGGACAGCTCTATCAGGTTCTCCCTTTGTTATTCCACCTTGATAGGAAACGGGAGACACGGAGAGAAGTTCCTAACTACATCTCTAGGCAAGACTGAGCATGGCACTTCCAAGAAGAAGGGGAAAATTGCCCTAAGAGTAGCAATTTATTTATTTATTTAGTTATTAGATTTATATACCGCCCTCCCCGAAGGCTCAGGAGACTTACAAAGAATGGCAGGAGAGAAGGAGCTGACCTCACTATCTTATCTAATTGTCTCCTCGTTGCCCCCTTCTCTTCTTCTTTGTACACCAGACATTGCCTTTTCCAGCAGCAGAATCGTAGTCATAGAGTTGGAAGGGACTTCCAAGGTCATCTAGTCCAACCCCCTTCAGAATGCAGGAAATTCACAACTGTTACCTATAGTAGCTATTCTCTGCTTAACGACCAATCCCTTATTCAAGGTATGACTTTTACCCAAGGGAACACCGGACTCAAACTTTGTTCAGCTGCTCCAGACCAAGGCTGCCCACTAGAACCATCCCCTGCATGTGATTTCTCCCTGCATTTGAGTGCTTGGTTGTCCCCCCCCTCTCAGTCCCTTCCTTTCTTAAACTCCTCCATGTTGGAGATTTGACACTCTGCTGAGCTTAGAAACTGCTCTGCTTTGGACTCTTCCTTTTTTTCGTTTCCCCCAGAAACTGCACTGCAAGAGGTGGAGGAGGAGGGGGGGGGGTCACAAGGGGAGAACTATATTATAGACGGTAAACAAAACTAGAAAGCTTTCCATGGTAACAAAGGGAACAGTAAGGACCGAGTTCTGCTTACAGCAGTAAGATAAAAACTCTGTGAAAGGGAAAGGAATTATCTGGGTCATAAGCAGGGGAGCTTGCTTTGCCGTTCCGGCTGCCGGCTGGCCACTGAGGACTGGCATTTGCCTCTGCATCAGACAAGATAGATTATGCAGCTTTTCAGTCTCACGGCTGCCGCGTAACAGGTTGAGAAATGCGGGGCAGGAAGGAATTTCCCCAGGGTCAGATTGTCTGAGGGCCAAGTTGAAGCGGGGAGGGCTTGCCCGCCTCAGTAAATATGGCTGAACTTGCTGGCTTGAGCTCTCTGCGTTTGCTTAGCTGCCTCCTGCCAGAGATCGAGGATGCAAATTGCAAATACTCCCCTTCACAGTACTCTGAGCCGGCATGTTTCCAAGCACCAGGGAAACTGCCAGGATGCGTGCAAGTTTTATGTACGCTCTCAGTAGCAATGTCAGCCTCCAGCTGGGGCCTTGAGACCTTGTGGAATTACAGTTCATCTCCAGACTACGGAAATTAGTTCCCCTGGAGAAAACGGATGCTTCGGAGGGTAGACTCTACGGCATTAGACCTGCCAGGTCCCTGTCCTCCCTTGTCTCCTTCCCCAAATCTCCAGTGGTTTCCTAGCTTGGACAGCCAATGTGGTGTAGCGGCTAAGAACAGCCGCCTCTAATCTGGAGAGCCAGGTTTGATTCCCTGCTCCTCCACATGCAGCCAGCTGGGTGACCTTGTCCTGTCAGAGCTGTTCCCACAGGGCAGTTGTGTCAGAACTCCACCTCCCTCACAGGGTGTCTGTTGTGGAGAGAGGAAGGGAAGGCGATTTGTAAGCTGCTTTGAGACTCCTCCAGGTAGAGAAAAGCGGCATATAAGAACCAATTCTTCTTCAGTAATCTCAGGGCTCTCTCAGCCTCACCTCCCTCACAGGGTGTCTGTTGTGGAGAGAGGAAGGGAAGGCGATTTGTAAGCTGCTTTGAGACTCCTCCGGGTAGAGAAAAGCGGCATATAAGAACCAATTCTTCTTCAGTAATCTCAGGGCTCTCTCAGCCACACCTCCCTCACAGGGTGTCTGTTGCGGAGAGAGGAAGTGAAAAATTGGGCAGTGAAAAATGGGGTATAAAAAACAACTCCTCTTTTGAGTCTGGAAAGTCTCTCCTTGCCTGTCTACCTGGCCATTGGCCAGGTAGGTCGAGAGCAGGTCGAGAGCAGGAAGATGTCTTTAAGACAGCCTGATAGACATGTAAAGCATAGGAGATGAGAGGAAGGAGGCCCGCATGATTCAGGGCTTCGACCATAGGCCTGGGCCCATTCTGCACACATAGGATATAGCACTTTCAGTGTGCTTTGGCAGGTGAATTTTCCTGTGCAGAACAGGAAAGTCTACTTCTAAAGTGCATTGAAAGTGCATTATCTATTGTGTGCAGACTAGGCCCTGGTGGAAGAGTGCCGTTTTACCGGCCCTGAATAACTTTGGCAGCTAAGTCAGGCTCCGGATTTCAACTGGCAGCTCTTTCCACCAGGCTGGAGCCAAGGCCAAAAAGACCCTGACTCTGGTTGAGGACAGGTGGACCTCTTTGGGGCCATGTATTACTAGCAAGTTTGAGTTGGGGAACGTACTAGGAGAGGTGGTCCCTTAGATTTATTTATTAAGTTTGACACATGCCACCCCTCTCCAGGGTTCTCAGGGCAGCTCACATCGATAGGATTAAAAACCCAAGCCAGTTTGGCAGTTTCTGATCTTCACAAAACCATTTAATTGTATTGTTTCTTTTTTATTGCCTCTTCTCCAAAGCTGTTCTGTTCTTCTTTCTTCTTCTTCTTTTTTTTTTTTTTTGCATGTTCAACTGTGATGCCTGTTATGATCTGCTTTGTCAAGTCCAATAACTGCCTCCTACATTTCTGGCTAAATTTGTGGCAATTAAGAAGTGGCCAAAGTGATACCTGACATTTTCTGCTTCAGGTCCCCCTCATACACCTCAATAGTGATACTGTCAGTAAGTTAAAACCCGCTAAACCTGTAGACTAAACTGGTTAGGAACATAAAAACATGAGAACAGCCCTGCTGGATCAGATCAGTGGCCTAAATAGTCCAGCATCCTGTCTCACACAGTGGCCAACCAGCTCCTTCAGACAGCCAACAAGGGGGCATACAGGCTGAGGCCTTCTCTCAGTGCTGATTACTAGCATCTAAGAACCAACTCTTCTTCTTCTTCAGTAATATCAGGGCTCTCTCTGCCTCACCTCCCTCACAGGGTGTCTGTTGCGGAGAGAGGAAGGGAAGGCGATTTGTAAGCTGCTTTGAGAATCCTTTGGGCAGTGAAAAATGGGGTATAAAAAACAACTCCTCTTTTGAGTCTGGAAAGTCTCTCCTTGCCTGTCTACCTGGCCATTGGCCAGAGAGAAGACCCAGAAACCCTAACATTTGGGTGCGTTTATGTGGTTGTTCAGGGCGTACTTGACTTTTTTTTGTTTGTTTTTGTTTTGAAAGGGGGTTTCTCATTCAGACTTTCCCTGGTGAGGAGAAAATAAGCAGCAAAGATTTCCCTCTGCTTCCCTGAAAGGTCATTGTCTGCCGGCACCATTTTTCCAGACTTGGCGACTGCCCCCTACACGGAGCCCCCTTCCGTACCCTCCCTTCCCCCATGACTCCGGGATGCTGTCTGACAACCAACTCATCTGCCTAGCAGGGAGAGCCGGGCAGCCTCCCACCTCTGCCTGACCTAAACCCGACCATGCCTTCTGCTTCCCTGTGTCTGCAAACACCCCCCTCCCCTTCCCTCGCCAAAGTGAGAGACAGCTAATGCTCTCAGCTCCTCGCCGGGGAGCGGGAGGAATTCAACTGTGCCAGCCGAATCTCTGTGCCTCCCTCGCTGGCACTAGTCAGACACCGTCGGTGCATTTGCAGCTCGAGAAAAGCTGGCTTGGAAATAAATAAGGTCAGAAAGTGGAACGCTTCTGTCTGAAGAAATTAGACAGCCATTATTCTCCCATTGCTCTCAGGCTGAAAGAGAGGCCCTCAGGCAGGCAAAGGATGGCCAGAAGGGATCGCTCCTAAATTGTGCAATTCCTAAATCTCCTTTCCTCCCCCAATCCCCCCACATCTCTCCAGAATTGATTATTAGCGATTATCTGAACGTAGTCATGTGCGATTTTATTTCATGCAAGGCTTGTACAAGGTCTCTTTACTATGCCATTGCAAACATAGATGAGAAATGCTCCTTCTCTGGTGTCTAGGGAGCAATGACAAAGCAGAAAAAACACTCTCGCCTAGGGCTTGGATGCACAAAGCCTTGTGTTTATGTAGGGTTGCCAAGCCCCCCCCCCAAGAGATTACTATAGAGTTTCCAGCAATTCCTAGAGCTCCCATTTGTCACTTCCAGGTACCTCTAGGAACCCCCAGGAACTCTATGATAAGAATTTCCTGTAAGTAGACAAAGTGGAGCCTCTTGTGGCGCAGAGTGGTAAGGCAGCCGTCTGAAAGCTTTGCCCATGAGGCTGGAAGTTCAAGCCCAGCAGCCGGCTCAAGGTTGACTCAGCCTTCCATCCTTCCGAGGTCGGTAAAATGAGTACCCAGCTTGCTGGGGGTAAACGGTAATGACTGGGGAAGGCACTGGCAAACCACCCCGTATTGAGTCTGCCATGAAAACGCTAGAGGGTGTCACCCCAAGGGTCAGACATGATTTGGTGCTTGCACAGGGGATACCTTTACCTTTAGACAAAGTGGGTTTTTTTTTATCTCTTCTGGGCTACTGCCCCCCCCCCCAATTTTACATTGATTCCCCATCTCTATTTCTATACCTATATACCTGCCTATCTGTCCATCTATCCATCCATCCACCCATCTGTCTATGTAAGTCTCATAACCATATTATTGTTTTTTGTGAAATGTAAATGTCCAGTTGTATAAAAGGGGCAGGGAAGAGCCCAAATAATTCAACATTGTATTTTCGAATGAGTTCTCCTATACAGATTTCTCAGAACCATTACAGTTTGGTATCATATTCAGGGAAGCCGAGTTCTAACATTTCTTCTGGAAAATAAAACCATGTTTCACAGCGCTGTTGTTGCTGATAATGATGATCAAATTTCTAGACTGCCTCTCTCCCAACATGATCTCAGGGTGGTTCACAACATGATAAAAAGTACCTTAATATATAATTTGTTAAATTTAGCATTAAAAATTAGAATGAAAAATTATTAAAATTAAACCAGCTCTCTAACAACTACTGTAAACTTACTACCCCCTCCCATATCCCAGCAATCCTTCCTTCCCCACCCACCCACCCCCCACCGGTAATGGCGGTATCTGTCAGTAGTGTGGGGGGAACCGGGGAGTGGAAGAAGGTACATATTAAGTCACCCCGGCCTCACCCATGGGCCTGGTGGACGAGCAATGCCTTACAGGCCTCAGAAGTGTATTAGCTCTGTCAGGGCCCTTGTTTCAGGTTGCAACTCATTCAAGGGCCTTTTTGGTCAAGAGCAGGAAGATGTCTTTAAGACAGACTGATAGACATGTGAAGTATAGGAGATGAGAGGAAGGAGGCCCACATGATTCAGGGCTTCGACCATAGGCCTGGGCCCATTCTGCACACATAGGATATAGCACTTTCAGTGTGCTTTGGCAGCTGAATTTTCCTGTGCAGAACAGGAAAGTCTACTTCTAAAATGCATTGAAAGTGCATTATCTATTGTGTGCAGACTAGGCCCTGGTGGAAGAGTGCCATTTTACCGGCCCTGAATAACTTTGACAGCTAAGTCAGGCTCCGGATTTCAACTGGCAACTCCTTCCACCAGGCTGGAGCCAAGGCCAAAAAGACCCTGACTCTGGTTGAGGACAGGTGGACCTCTTTGGGGCCATGTATTACTAGCGAGTTTGAGTTGGGGAATGTACTGGGAGAGGTGGTCCCTTAGATTTATTTATTAAGTTTGACACATGCCACCCCTCTCCAGGGTTCTCAGGGCAGCTCATATCGATAGTTTGGCAGTTTCTGATCTTCACAAAGCCATTGAATTGTATTGTTTCCTTTTTATGGTCTCTTCTCCAAAGCTGCTGCTGCTGCTGCTTCTTCTTCTCCTTCTTCCTTCTTCCTTCTTCTTTTGCATGTTCAACTACGATGCCTGTTATGATCTGCTTTGTCAAGTCCAATAACTGCCTCCTACATTTCTGACTAAATTTGTGGCAATTAAGAAGTGGCCAAAGTGATACCTGACATTTTCTGCTTCAGGTTCCCCTCATACACCTCAATAGTGTTACTGTCAGTAAGTTAAAACCCGCTAAACCTGTAGACTAAACTGGTTAGAAGAAGAAGAGTTGGTTCTTATATGCCGCTTTTCCCTACCCGAAGGAGGCTCAAAGCGGCTTACAGTCGCCTTCCCATTCCTCTCCCCACAACAGACACCCTGTGAGGTGGGTGAGGCTGAGAGAGCCCTGATATCACTGCTCGGTCAGAACAATTTTATCAGTGCCGTGGCGAGCCCAAGGTCACCCAGCTGGTTGCATGTGGAGGAGTGCAGAATCGAACCTGGCATGCCAGATTAGAAGTCCGCACTCCTAACCACTACACCAAACTGGCTCTCTCCTGGTTAGGAACATGAGAACAGCCCTTGCTGGATCAGATCAGAGGGCTATATAGTCCAGCATCCTGTCTCACACAGTGGCCAACCAGCTCCTTCAGACTGCCAACAAGGCTGAGGCCTTCCCTCAGTGCTGATTCCTAGCATATAAGAACCAACTCTTCTTCTTCTTCAGTAATATCAGGGCTCTCTCTGCCTCACCTCCCTCACAGGGTGTCTGTTGTGGGGAGAGGAAAGGGAAGGCGACTGTAAGCCCGTTTGAGACTCCTCCGGGTAGAGAAAAGCGGCATAGAAGAACCAAACTCTCCTTCTTCTTCAGTAATATCAGGGCTCTCTCAGCCTCAACTCCCTCACAGGGTGTTTATTTTGGGGAGAGGAAGGGAAGGCGATTGTAAGCCGCTTTGAGACTCTTTTGGGCAGTGAAAAGTGGGATATAAAACCCAACTCTTCTTCTTCATCTTCTTTGTCTTCATCTTCGTCCTAGTCTACTATGTCTTCTTCTTCTCCTTTAATGACAAGGGCCCACCAGGGAGCTGTCAAAGCTACAAACAGGCACATCCAGGCTACTTCAATGTAGTGTCACTCACACTGGTGTGTTCCTTGTCTAGCACAACTAGAGTCACAAAATAGCGTGCAACTTCGGTACACTTGGGATTCCTACTCTAACCGAGCCTGACTTCCTGGAATTAACACCCCCCCTGCTTCTGTTGTCATCTCTGCATACTTGAGCCTGTGTACCCTCCAGTAATTTTATTCCTTATTCGCATGCACATTTAATGTCCTTAGTCATTAAGCTGAAAAATGTTAACCTTGTCATAGTTAGTGACTAGAAGCAGAAAAGTCCATTTAATTCCCAAGGGAATGAATTCTAATTTTCTGCCTGTCAGATGCTGACATTTTACATATTTTCCTCCGACTTCCCACCAAACCCTCCGTTTCCCCCGCTCTGCTTAGTGGTACATTTAAATACGTCTCGTAAGGAAAGACCTTTTTAGTTGCACTTGAAGCCCCAAAGGTTTAGCCAAAGGCCAGCAGGAGCTTCTCTCAACCCATAAGCCTCTTTGGGGACTGATTTTTATTTGCTGAACCGGGGAGAGGGAGCGAGGTGAGAAGCTGGCGCTACAGACACAGAAGGTCACAGTAAAGGACACATTAATGTTTGGTGTCAGAAGAGATTTGCCCCCTCCCGGTCCCTTGAAAAGAGAAGAAAAACAAGTGATCTGGAAATGTTAAAAAAAGGAGGAAAAACCCAAGCTCAAACTAAACCACAGAAACAAATTATGTTAATCAAACATCTTCGTTTGTCACAAAGATGTAGCACCTCCTTTCTGAGTCGCCTTTGCAGAAGGGGACTGCCGAGATGAGTAGATATCACGTTCATAGAATCATAGAATCATAGAATCAAAGAGTTGGAAGGGGCCATACAGGCCATCTAGTCCAACCCCCTGCTCTACGCAGGATCAGCCCTAAGCATCCTAAAGCATCCAAGAAAAGTGTGTATCCAACCTTTGCTTGAAGACTTCCAGTGAGGGGGAGCTCACCACCTCCCTAGGCAGCCTATTCCACTGCTGAACTACTCTGACTGTGAAAAACTTTTTCCTGATATCTAGCCTATATCGTTGTACTTGAAGTTTAAACCCATTACTGCGTGTCCTCTCCTCTGCAGCCAGCAGAAACAGCATCCTGCCCTCCTCCAAGTGACAACCTTTCAAATACTTAAAGAGGGCTATCATGTCCCCTCTCAACCTCTTTTTCTCCAGGCTGAACATTCCCATGTCCCTCAACCTATCTTCATAGGGCTTGGTCCCTTGGCCCCAGATCATCTTCGTCGCTCTCCTCTGTACCCTTTCAATTTTATCGACGTCCTTCTTGAAGTGAGGCCTCCAGAACTGCACACAGTACTCCAAGGGTGGTCTGACCAGTGCCGTATACAATGGGACTATGACATCTTGTGATTGGAGGGCTGAAGAAGGGGGTCTGGTCGGTCACTTGGCAAGGATGGATGGGGTTTTACAGGGAAAGGCAAGACAGTCGCTTTTGGAGACGTTGTGATTCCATTTAACGGTTTGGAAATGGTTTGTGTGCTAAATCTTAATCACCCAATAAAACCAATCCTTGAAGAGTACTAGATGAATTGTTTGCTAAATCTGTTTACAAGCCACCATTGATTCATTCCTGTTTTTATATCCCACCTTCCCTTGTAGCTCAAAGAGGCTTACAAATTACAACTTTGAAAAAAAATTATATCGAATGAAATTCAAATAACCATTCCCCCCCCCCAAAAAAGATACCTGTGATACCTGTGATACCTTATTTGAAGCCTTGGCCAAAATTCTAAATATGGTGTTTCCTCTCATCTCCTCTCTCTTCCATTTGCCATGGTGACCATGCCACCAGGAAGCTGTTGGGAGATTTGGGACACAAGGCCTGAGGAGGGCAGAGTTTAAAGAGGATCTGACATCACTTCCAGGTGGCTCTCTAGATCAGGGGTAGTCAACCTGTGGTCCTCCAGGCATCTGGAGGACCACAGGTTGACTACCCCTGCTCTAGATTACCTCCCCTTGTCTCTATGGTCTTTTACCATAGAGAGAGGTGGAAATTCCTTGAGCAACATAAGGTTGCTCAGTCCCTTGGGGACAGGAAATTGGGGTGTGAGTGATTCTCCTTCCCTGAGTGGGTAAATAGGAAGGCTGTCATGTGTGATGGAAGAGAGAAAGGAAAACTTGGAACAGCAAGGTTCATATGATGGCTCTTGATTAAAATAAGCAGTTGCTCAGAAATACACTGATAGCCGAGTCAGCTAGTGGCGAAGAGAAAGAACGGCTGGTACACAAAGATCATTTGGATGGGGTAAGACTCAATTTAAGCCATGAACAATCAGTAGAGCATCACTTCTGTTTTGCAAGTCCACTACTGCCTACCAGTAATAGGAAGGCTGCACAGTAACCCATGTCTCCTCAGTTACTTACTATAGGACAGGGTAAGCAACCACATGGACTGCAGCCTCCCCTTCCAGAGCCAGTTTGGTGTAGTGGTTAGGAGTGCAGACTTCTAATCTGGCATGCCCCCACATGCAACCACAGCTGGGTGACCTTGGGCTCGCCACGGCACTGATAAAATCGTTCTGAGCAGGCAGGAATATCAGGGCTCTCTCAGCCTCACCCACCCCACAGGGTGTCTGTTGTGGGGAGAGGAAAGGGAAGTGGATTGTAAGCCGCTTTGAGCCTCCTTCGGGTAGGGAAAAGTGGCATATAAGAACCAACTCTTCATCTTCTTCCCCATATCATCACAGATGGTCTCCCAGTGCTGCCTTATACGAATCAGACTCTTGGTCCATCAAGGTCAGTATTGACCACTAAAACTGGCAGCATCTCTCCTGGTCCTCAGACTGAGGTCTTTCCCATCAGCTGCTACCTGATCCTTCGAACTTGAGATACCAGGGATTGAACCTGATCGAGCCCTTGGAGCCTCCCCGCAACAAATAAGAAACTCATCATTCCTCCAATTTAAGTGTTCCCTCTTTGGGGGGGGGGGAGTTCCATCAGCTTTGTTCAGTGGACTGGTAGGATCCACAGCTGTTTTGTTTTTAATTCCCAAATCCCATGTGGATGATACTTAAGTAATGCAAATGGTAAAAACATGCAAAATTTTATATCATTCGCTTTTCTGCAAGCTGTTTTTAAATGCCTAGATTCCCCCACCCTTCTTCTTTAAGGACAGGAGGCATGAAAGGAAAGAAGAACCACAGAGACAGAAGTGGCTGAGTCCAGCTTCTCGCCTTTCCACTCTTCACCGTACTCTCAATACCCACTTATAAGACCATCGACTTCAATTGACTTTAAAAGCTGTACGCTTGGCACTGCCTGCCTCTTGACCTTTAATCCAAGTGCTTCTTTCGGTATTTAAAATCTCACCCAACTCTGCAGAACATTTTCAGGCTTCCCTTTCTCTCCCCCCTCCGGGTAGTCTTAAATGGATCTTGTACAAAATGAAATTCAGGGTTTGCATGGCCAAATAGTCCCTTAGATTGGGTGGGATTTTCCTTGCAGAGCCACATGCCAGATTCCAGGTGGATTTGGAGAAGGAGTCTGGGGAGGAAAGGGGCCTCAGTGGAGTACAATGAAAGTTCTTTGAACACTCTCGGGTGCTTTTCATCCGGCCCAGGGGATTTGAACTCATCCAGTGCAGCCAAATGCCTCTCGGCAACCTCTCTGTCCATGTCAACCTGCCACCCAGTTCACAAATGATGGAGTACACAGATTCTCTTCCATTCCTGTGAATTCAGTGCCTGGTTCACAGAAGGACCATAGTACCAGTGGGAAGATGTCTCAGCCTTCTCCCCTGCACCATTTCTCAAAAAGAAACAGCCCTGGGAATGTTGGGGAAATACATATTTCCTGGGCCCAAATACCCTAGCCCCAGTACCGTTGTTGTGTTCCTTCCTGACCTGACTCAATGGCTTTTGAAGACAACTGACAGTTCCATTCATTATAGAACATTATAAAATTGTAGAGGTTGAAAGGGCCATACGGGCCATCTAGCCCAACGCCCTGCTCAATGCAGGATCAGCCTCAAGCATCCATCAGGACTTGCTTGGCTCCAGTCTAACAAGCCTGCAGGTAATTCTGCTGATCATGTTGTGATGGGTGGTGGAAAGCGCCATTAAGGTGCACCTGATTTATGTCAACCCCATCAGATTCCAAGGCAAGAGACAAACAGGGGAGATTTTCCCTGGGTTGTGTCTGTCATTCTGCTGAGGACCAATCTTGAGGTCCAAGACAGGATCTTAACTCTGCAGTGGAACTGACCAATGCGCAGCTAGATCCCATCTGCCGGATCCAGTCAGTTTAAAGCTAAACTGACTAATAGCGCGCACTGGTGAGAAGGTCTATTGTGTGGCTTGTGTATACAAGTGGGGGTTTTCAGGGAGGGCGGTTGGTTCGGCTCTGTTGCTCCTTGCAACATGCGGGAGTCCTAATAAAGAGCTCAAATGGCTTCCAGGGTCTGTGTTGATCTCTGAACCCGCAGATATAAAAGCCTGCCTCTATATTCCCACCCTGGACTTCCTTGGCACTTTCCCTGCTTAGCTTGGGGTTAGTCTGTTCTATCTCACATGAACACAAATGAAACTGGCTTCTACTGAGTCACACCCTTGGTCCATGAAGGTTGGTCTTGTTTATTCAGCCTGGAAGCGATTCTCCAGGAATCGTCCTGCACATCTCCTACTACCTGCTCCTTTTGACTGGAGATGCCCAGGGTTGAACTTGGGACCTTGTGCATGCCAAGCAGGCGCTCTACCACCGAGCTATGGCTGCTTCCCCGGTCAGGGCAGCTTGGGCAGCTAATTTCAATTTGGATCGCTCCATTTGGTGATATCTACGACTGACTGTTCTGTATTCCACGTCCTGGTCGCTCAAGCGACAGTCTCCGACTGCTTTGGCCCCAGCCTCATTATCTCGTTCCCCGTCTTTGCTATAAAGCCACGTAAGCCACTTATCAGGCCCTAATCCCAGTATAGCCAAATCATTCTCAAGACATTTGTTTTGTTCCGTAGGCCCTCTCTAAGCCCCCCCCTCCCGCCCCCAAGCCTGCAGTCCTGTTTTGTAGGCTCAGCACATTTCCGTCACTTTTGAAATTACTTCTCACTCAAGGTCATTGTGCGGCGTGGAAATGCTTTGCAGTCGAGCGCATGGTTCCCGCCACCTGCATTAGCTCTCATCTGATTTATTTATCCTGTTTATTATCATTTACAAATCCAATCAATACAGGCTGGAATTCAAACGCCGGCCCAGAGAGAAGCACGTTCTCCCCTTTGGATTGTGCACGAAATGCTAATCAGAACGGACAAAATTCCTATTGCCCAATGTGTTAAGCGGTTGGAATCCAGAAAGAAGGGTTTCTTATGCCCTATTTGGTGCAAGGGCCCAATGGGTTGTGTGAATTGGGCCCTGTGGATATTCGTGGTGGCAACAGGGCACAAAAATCTACAGCAAGAGTGCCCCCAGACACCTTGGAATTCACTCGCAATGCAGCCTTGTTGTTGTTAGGTGCGAAGTTGTGTCCGACCCATCGCGACCGCATGGACAATGATCCTCCAGGCCTTCCTGTCCTCTACCATTCCCTGGAGTCCATTTAAGTTTGCACCGACTGCTTCAGTGACTCCATCCATCCACCTCATTCTCTGTCGTCCCCTTCTTCTTTTGCCCTCGATCGCTCCCAGCATTAGGCTCTTCTCCAGGGAGTCCTTCCTTCTCATGAGGTGGCCAAAGTATTTGAGTTTCATCTTCAGGATCTGGCCTTCTAAGGAGCAGTCAGGGCTGATCTCCTCTAGGACTGACCGGTTTGTTCACCTTGCAGTCCAAGGGACTCGCAAGAGTCTTCTCCAGCACCAGAGTTCAAAAGCCTCAATTCTTTGACGCTCGGCCTTCCTTATGGTCCACCTTTCACAGCCATACATTGCAGCTGGGAAGACCATAGCCTTGACTAAACGCACTTTTGTTGGCAGGCTGTATGAGCCTTTTTCTAAAACTGGTCTCAAACCCACCTGAAGCACAACGCAGATGGAGTCTACAGGGCAAAGCACACTGGCGCGCATCCAAGGAGAAAAAGAGGCATAAATAAGCAAAAGCCCATGGCACCCCGCCAACAGAATGGCTGAACGTGCTGGTAATCAATGTGTCTTTCTATCCCTGAGGGAACCAGAAGCACTGTCAATTTAACTCAAGGCAGACACTGACAAATCAATCTGGCTGGCTGCTTCCCAGATCCTTGGGTGCTGGGGCTACGTGGGGACAAAGTGGGGTGAGCAGCAGACCCCAGAATCTTCAGGGAAGGGTGGGTTATAAATTTAATATCCTCCTCATCCTCATCATTCCACCTAGGGTTGCCGTTCCCTCCTAGAAACCAGAAGGAGACAGGGAGGGGACATACAAGGGGTGGAAGGGAGGCCCAGCTGATGTTGCAGAGACATGATGATGTCATTTCCAGTGGGACCCAGAAGTGGCATCATCACACAACGAAGCCGGAGTGACAGTCTGGTATTTGGGCAAAATTCTGTGGTGAACTTGGCTCCTACAGGGGCTTTGCCCAAATGCCAAAGCATCATCCCGACATCACCGGCATAATGATGTCACTTCCAGGTCATGCTGGAAGTGATGGACATAGTTCAATATCTCTGTAAAAGTTCAGCTGCTGTGATCAGAACACATTTTGCTGCAATCTCAGTGCACCTTTGCTCTGTTTCAAATGAAGCCCCCCACACACACACCAGCCAGCTGATTAGTAACACCTGACAGCAGGAGACCCCCCCCCCCACCTCCACCAATCTAATTCCACCCAGATTGCTCCCTCTCTCTCTCCTAGTCTGAATTAAGGTCCCACTAACCCGGGAGATGAGTCTGCTGCATGGAATAAGGGCAGAAATCTAATCTGAAAAGAGCCAGCGTGGTATAGTGGTTAAGAGCAGCTACCTCTAATCTGGTGAGCCGGGTCTGACTCTCCGCTCCTCCACAGGCAGCCAGCTGGGTGACCTTGGGCTAGTCACAGCCCTGATAGTTCTGTTCTGACCGAGCAGTCCTGTCAGAAGCTCTCTCAGTTTCACCTAGCTCACAGGATGTCTGTTGTGGGGAGAGGAAGGGATGGAAATTGTAAGCCACTTTGAGACTCCTTTGGGCCATGAAAAGCGGGATACAAAGTCAACTCTTCTTCTTCTTCTTGAAGTACTGGTCACAGACCCGGGCAAGGCCTGAAGACTCTGTAACATACAATATAGGCCTTAAAATGAGTGCCTTTCAGTGCACAAGAAGCAAAAGTTGGGGCCGGGAGACTGTGGAAATAAATGTGGTTGGTTTAAAAAAGTAATCAAATGAGCACTGCAGCACCAGGTCTCCTACATGGAACTTTCCCTAGCTTTCCAATGAAGCTACTCTTCCCTTGTAATTGAATATAGGTGAATATTGAATGGGAAACACATCAGGGCAGGTCGGTATTGTGTCTTTCATTGCACCTGTAGTGCCTTATGCACGGCTGGTCCTATTTTCATAACCTCGCTGACCTGGTAGTTATAGAAAGCAACTGTCCTTTGGGCCGTGTTGGGTTCTTCTGCTGAGTGCCCTAGTTCATGCTCTCCCGCTATCAATATGCCTGTAGAGAGATAATCAGCCCCCTGATGTCTGAGAAGAGACTTCCTATCCACCACCTGCTTCTTGGTCCCCTCTACAGCATCGATTAAACCACATCTAGCCCAGTGGTTCTCAACCTTCCTAATGCCACAACCCTTTAATACAGTTCCTCATGTTGTGGTGACCCCCAACCATAAAATTAGGCAAGGGTTCTTTCACAGAAATTAAACCAAAACTGACCAATGGCGTGAAGATCCATTGTTCATGATGGTATCTAAATTGGTTTTCCCCTCGGGGTTTCTCAGTTCAGTTCTGCCTCTTGTCCCACCAAGCGGATCTCGCTCTTTTCCACTGCTCCAGACAGACAAATGCTCTATCTTGATCTACCCTGCAAGGCTGTTGTGTGGATGGCCTCCCCCGGCCAAGCTGCTTGCCTTGCCATGACCCCTGTGAAAGGGTCATTCGACCCCTAAAGGGGTCCCGACCCCCAGGTTGAGAACCACTGGTCTAGACAAAAGTCAGGAAGGGGAGCTTCGAGGAAACACCTCTTGCATGAGGGGAAGAGTATTCGGTAAGCAGTAGCTGCAGTTTCCGCAAATGACTCTGGCATCTGTCAGAGACCCCTGGCCAATGACCCTGGTTAGATCGAGGCACGTCACACTTTAAAGAGAGCGACCACAGGGTGCGCCAATCCCAGAAGGCCTTCTGCTATCATATAAAACTTTCAACGGTGCTTTTTGCAAGTGTGAAAAGATCACTGTGTCCAAAGGGGAAAACCGCAAAGGCCGAGTGCTCAGCTACAGCCAACGCATAGTCCAAAAGTTCCCCCGTGGCAGCATCATTCTGCGACATTCGTTCAGCATAGAAGCAAGCATACATACAGCTGGCCATGAAGAACTGGCAGGCCTGCTCCAGAGCCACTCTACTGTTGGATGTCTGATCTTGGAGCACCCTCTGGTGGTCTCAGTGCAAGAGTACAGTTTCCATACCACTGTGATGCTTCAGCTGCCGGGACCTGGTTGGCCCAAGCAGGTCAGGTCTCGGAAGCTAAGCAGGGTCCATCTTGGGCCTATTCTGCACACAATAGATAATGTACTTTCAATGCACTTCAGATGTAGATTTTCCTGTTCTGCACAGGAGAATCCAGGTGCCAAAGCACATTTAAAGTGCATTATCCTATGTGTGCAGAATGGGCTGGTTAGTGCTTGGATGGAAGACCAGCAAGAAAATCCAGGGCTGCTGCTAGGGAGAACCAGGCCGCGGCAAACCATCCCAGTTCATCTCTTGCCTTAACATCTATGGCAGGGGTAGTCAAACTGCGGCCGTCCAGATGTCCATGGACTACAATTCCCACAAGCCCCTGCCAGCAAACGCTGGCAGAGGCTCGTGGGAATTGTAGTCCATGGACATCTGGAGGGCCACAGTTTGACTACCCCTGATCTATGGGGTCGCCATAAGTCTTCCGCAACTTGAAGGGACTTTCCACCTGCGTTCCAATATTTCTGAATATATATATGAAGAAACTGAAATATGATTGCATAGAAAAGAAGCAACTAGTAAAAATGATGATGAGTAAGAAGGATCCATCAGCTATACTTGGGATATCCAAAGTTCTGTTGGCCATTTCAAGAATAAATCTTCCATTGATGAAGACCGTTGGTTTCAAATAGGGTCCCCATAATTGTCATCGTCTATGTCCTTACCTGCAAACCTTATTTATTACATTGTATTCTGATGAATGCATCTATTAAGGCAATAAAGGTTTTCTGAATCTGAATTTGAATCTTTTCTTTAAAGGAAGCGGAAGTTTCTCTTTCATGGGACACTGAAATGAAAAAGCGGAAGAGGAGGCCTCCAGTTGATAAAGCACCAGTCAGCTGAGGCCGTAAGACACCACAGTTATGTAAACTGGGGAAATGAACGGAATCTGACTCACTTGCAGTTTTTATTTCTTTCTTAACGGAAATCCCTTGTTTTATAGATATATATCCATTACCGGCAAGAAAAACAAAGCATGTATATTATACATGAACTGCAAGGCTGCACACAGATAAGCCTTTATTTCCGCACCCATTTCCTCACCCAAAACAGCCCCAGGACACCCCTGGTGGGCTCAACATGTAGCCCACAGTAAACAAGTAGCTCTCAATGCGGCATATACACACCCCACCCCCTCCCCAGTTGTGGTTGAGGACATGTTGCAGGGCAGAAGGTTGAGAAATAAATTTCCACATGTGGCTGATTGCTTCAAAGTCAGGTCAGGGAACACTGGCACAGAACTTCAAAAGGCAATAAAATGTAGTTTGGCCTCTAGGAAGTTTCTATGGGCACAGTAAATAGGGGCCCTGTGCCGGAGCAGAGGTTCCGAGTCAAGAAAGAGCCAGTGGTGTGCTGTGATTCGATGTGAAACCAGGATCCGGGAGACCAAGGTTCTAATCCCGCCTCTGCCAGAACACTCACTGGTTGTCCTTGGGCCAATCACACACTGTCTCTCAGCCTGACCTATTTCATCCGGTCGTTGGGGAAGGGATAAAACGGAAGGAGCATACCTGTTCTTCTAGAAAGGGCATCTTGCTACTATCCCTGATGCTGATTACAGAGATTCCCATACCTAATAGGATGGGCTAAGGAGCATGGGGTCAGCTCTTTGGGGCTGCTTTTTGGGGGGTGGTTTTTTAAACAATTCCCCTCTGTTTCAATAATGTACAGTTCTGAAAGAAACATGAGCCAAGCTGGTTACTTCTCAGCGAATGATCTTGCCCCTTTTCCGCTCTGGTCTGGTCCACATTTCTATAATCCCTTCTGGCTTGAGCTTGGAGAGGCACGGATGACGGCCATCCGTATCCGCCACTGGCACTGAAACAGCCTGCGTTCGCATTCTTTGTGGCCCCAAATACGGGCCATGGACATGGCGTTATTTCTAGCATAGTCTTCATCGGAGACTTGGGCTCCATAGGTGAGAAGAACGTCTATACAGGCAAGGTGCCCCCCCGCAGCAGCGGCATGGAGGGCTGTTCTGCCCAACGGAGTTCGGTATCTTGGATCAGCGCCTGGAGAGAAAACGAGGCACATTAGGCATTCAACAGCCTTGAGTTTATATTTTTTTGAAGAGTTCAATCAACTAAAATAAATCTCAAATGTTGCAGCTAAATGAGGCCAAGGTGGTAGAGTCCTGGGGCATTTCTGCACTGGGAACTTTGCTGCCCTGGCTCCCGTACGGGAGCACAAATCCGAGGCAGACAAGGTACACCTGGCCAAATGCCCCCCCGTGCAAGAGCAGAAAGAGACAGGGCAACCTGTCCCGGATCAAACTCCAATCTGCAGTCCACCGCAAAGCCTACAGTGTGGAAACAATCTGGGCTGCTGGTTAGAACGGTCCATAACTTGTTTTCCATAACTTGCTTTCCCTATTGAAAGAAAAAAAATCTCTGCGAACCACAAATTGGAACAACAGAGAACAGGCCTGTCTAGCTTCTCTCCCTGAAATTTTAAGAGCCATTTGTTTTTAAGACCTGAGCAGCCTTTCCTATAGAAACTTTATTATAGAATTGCCGAAGGTCGGACACGACTGAACGGATGACATCATCAGCAGCCTTTCTCAACTTTTTTTACCATTGAGAAACCCCTGAAACATTCTTCACACTTCGAGAAACCCCAGAAGTGGTGTGATTGTGCCCAATATGGTTGGGAAGCAGAGCTGTGGACACGCCCACCCGGGGCCCCTCCCCTTCTCACCTCCTCCAGACCCATCACCAGATGTTTTGGGAGTGGGGTGGGTGGGTCAACAGGACCATATATGGTCAATACCACACAATAAATGTTTAACAATTTTTTTTAAATACTAAAAATTTAAATGTTAGCGTACACAGGTACAAGGACCGGCTTCTGAATGGAGAACTCTACCGTTTTGAAGCAGGAATTCCACAATGCTCTGGAGGCCTCTCCGCGCACTCACGAATAAAGCCACAAAACTTCGGTGCGCTAACCACGCTGCCCTTTCTTCCGGGTTCAGCAGGTCCGAATGTGCCGTGCGAAATAAGGAGGTCTTTGTCGCTCCCAAACCTTGCAGCTGCCAAGGAAGGCACAAAACGTTACCCAGGGATTGATTCATGTTTTAGACAGCCTCACAGGAAAACCTTTTAACAGGCTTCAAGCTCCATGGGGTTGTGGCAAAGGAGGGAAATGGTGGGCAGAGTTTTCCAGTTTCCCTGTAGACATTTTGGGCAGATTCATAAAGAAGCCGTCTGTGTGAGGGTTGACTCATTCTGGGAGAAGAGCAACGCAGAAAATAAAACCAGTTTAATTAAAATGTTGACATTCCTACACGCACACACAGGAAATACAACCGAAGGGTGTGCTACGGGACAGCAGGTTGCTGTAGTTTTGATGGTTTCAAGGGAAATTATTACTCTAAATTAGGGGGGGCACATCCGGGAAGAGAAATTAGCAGGTTGGACTATGACCTGAGGGGGCTCCCAACCTCCAAGTGGGACTTGGGAATCCCACAGAATTACCTTTTATCTCCAGACTACAGAGATCAGTTCCCCTGGAGAACATGGGTACTTTGAAGGATGCATTGTACACCACGGTCCCTGTTCTCTCCAGGTTGGTGATCCTTGGCATGCATGGGATTGCTAATGGACTTGAATCTAGCTCTTCTACTTCTTCCACTTGCCTATCCTTAGGTAGGCATAGAAATAAGATTGGGGTAAACCAAAAGGCTGAAATCCCGAAAGTAACATTGGATAATTCTAGAAAAAGCTTGGAACATCCTAGAAACTTGTTAGACACAGCTGCATATTTGGATAAATCTGGTCCAATTAACAGCATCATGTAGACATTTCACCAAACCGATACCAAATAAGGCGTTTGTAATATATTCCCAGTTCTGAATTTTGTTCTCTTGTTGGTTCTTGTGACATATGATACTTTCTGTGGGTGTGAATGGGATATGGCTGTACTAATTAGCTGCTGATGAATCTTCTGAGCCAAAATGTGTTCTGTATTGTATGGTATCTTACCATTTGTGGACATGCGAGTTTTATCATAGACTTTGGGGCCATTTCTACACCTACCCACTATCACTTCCGGGTTTTTTTCCCAGACGTGACAGAGTGACCCAGGCAACGTATCCTTAAAAAAAAAAAATCTTCCACCACCATCTTGGAGACAGCATCCAACAAAGGCCACCAGTAGCAGGTCTTCTACCATAGCAAGAGGCATGGCAGCCATACATGGAAACGAGACACATCCTGGACCATATCTGAAATATCAAGGAAGGCCCCTGTGATCTGGGACAGGGGTAGTCAACCTGTGGTCCTCCAGATGTCCATGGACTACAATTCCCATGAGCCCCTGCCAGCATGTGCTGGCAGGGGCTCATGGGAATTGTAGTCCATGGACATCTGGAGGACCACAAGTTGACTACCCCTGATCTGGGAGATTGCTGGCATTTTGGATGTCCTTCTGCGGCAGCAACAGAAACTGTTATTTTATTTATTTATTTATTTAGATGTTTATACCACCCTTCCATATGGCTCAGGGCGGTTTACATATAACATGGGGGGGCACATGGGGGGGATACATAGAACGAGCTAACATGTAACATAGTCTGAAGAAGAGTGCTTGCACTTGAAAGCTCATGCCTTGAATAAATCTTTGTTGGTCTTAAAGGTGCTACTGGACTATAATCAACCAACAGTGGTTCTGAATCTTAACAATATAACGGAAACGATAACCAGAGAGGTCAGACTGGATCAGGGCATGGATGTCTGAGGGGGGGGGGATCTATGGATGTTGTTGGGTTTGGTCGGCCTCAGGCAAATGCCTGTTGGAGAAGCCCCCTTTTGCAGGCCCTGCGAAATTGTGGGAGTTTGGTCAGGGCCTTGACCTCTTCAGGGAGCTTGTCCCACCAAGTGGGGGCCAGGATAGAAAAAGCTCTGGCCCTCGTTGAGGACCAACGTGCTTGTTTGGGGCCAGGGATCTGCAGCCAGTTGGTGGCGGTAGAGAGTAATGCTTTTTTGGGGGGTAGAGGCGGAGAGACGGTCTTCTCAGGGTGACCACGTTGCCCAATGTGCTGCACTAATCAGCCAGTCGTTTCAGCGAGAAGTAGCCACAACTTTACTTTTGCGAAGAAACCAACCTTGGCGGGATTTCCTTTTACAGCTGCCCTCACGAGGCGCCCCCAGGCATCTTGTGACCAGATTCGTATGGTGATGGTTGAACCCTGGATAATATCATTGTCCTTAAATGTAGAATGGTCAGAGAGATCCGCTGTACGGGAAGGAATCAAGAACAGGGGTGACAGGAAAGGCATGGTGATATGTAATATTCAAGGGTTCTACAAAGAGGAGGAGCTGGGGATTTTTATAGAGCCTCTTGTGGCGCAGAGTGGTAAGGCAGCAGACATGCAGCCTGAAAGCTCTGCCCATGAGGCTGGGAGTTCGATCCCAGCAGCCGGCTCAAGGCTGACTCAGCCTTCCATCCTTCCGAGGTTGGTAAAATGAGTACCCAGCTTGCTGGGGGGTAAACAGTAATGACTGGGGAAGGCACTGGCAAACCACCCCGTATTGAGTCTGCCATGAAAACATTAGAGGGCATCACCCCAAGGGTCAGACATGACCCGGTGCTTCCACAGGGGATACCTTTACCTTTACCTTTACTTTCACTACACAAAGGAGTCCCTAAGTGATTTTCCTTCCTCTCCCCACAACAGACACTCTGTGAGGGAGGTGGGGCTGAGAGAAATCTAAGAGAGCCAGCGTGGGGCAGTGGTTAAGAGCAGCAGCTTCTAATCTGATGAGCCAGGTTTGATTCCCCAGCTCCTCCACATACAGCCAACTGGGTGACCTTGGGCTTGTCATAGTCCTGATAGAGCTGTTCTCACAGAGCAGTAAGGTCGAGGCTCTCTCAGCCTCTCCTACTTAACAGGGTGTCTGTTGTGGGGAGAGGAAGGGAAGGCGATTGTAAGCTGCTTTGAGATTCCTACTGGTAGAAAAAAGCAGGGTATAAAAAGTAACTCTTCCTACAGGAGTGGCGGGGTATAAGTTGAATCATAGATAAACAAACATTTGATGAATGGTGCAGTGTGGTAGATTGGCACGTCTATTGAGATAGATCAGGAAGATTTGGGTTCAAGATTCAGAGTTCATCAAAACTTACTAGGTTCGATCAGCTGTTGTGAGAATCAACACTGAGCCATCCAAAACGCTGCAAAGAAATCGCAGGGCTAGTCTGACCGGGAATCCATCTTAGTTTTGCATCTAGCACTTGACAGTTGCCAGTTTTGGAAATAAGACCTTGCATTTATACCTGGCATCAGTACCCAAAGGAGACTCAAAATGGCTAACAAACACTTTTCCCTTCCTCTCTCCACAACAGACACCCTGTGAGGTGGGTGAGGCTGAGAGAGCTTTGAGAGAACCATGACTGGCCTGAGGTCACCCAGCTGTCTTCAAGTGGAGGAGGAGTTGGGAATCAAGATTGGAGTCCACTGCTCTTGACAACTACCCTACACTGGCTCTCAACTTCAGGGACCCAATGTGGTGCCTTGATGCCCATTGACACTGCTTCTGGAGGTATTTTTAGGAACTGGGTGGAGCCAGGTAGGACTTTTGCCCAACAAGGCTTCTGATTGGCTGAAGTTTTTTTTTTTTAATGTTACTTTGGCAATAGCTACCACCACAGTTAAACTGTAGCAATCATTTTGTGCCTGCTCCTGCCTCCAGTGGAAGCCATTTCCCGGCCGCCATTTTGTTTCTGTGCTCACTGTGTCATGTCAAAATTCTAAACATGCCCCAAGGCACAAAAAGGGGTGGGGACCCTTTCCTTAAGCTTCCTGACCATGCAAGGAAAGGAGCATGTTCTTGTGACATTGTTTTAAAGGCCAGGCACCACTTTTGTACACAAAAGGACCTCACCTTCATCCAGATACTGGAGGCGCAGGAAATTCACAGGGATCCCAACCAATATCTCCAGGCGGGACTTCAGACTGCCCATCATCAAGTCGCGGTGACATTCTGGCACAGAAAAGATCTCCTCCGTTTCAACTACGTGCAGTTTGACACTGAAAAACCGGGCGGGGCCAACGAAATCCCCTGAGCGTACTGAGTGCTGCCAATGCAAGAGGGAGCTCACCCCCAACTTGCTGGAAGAATGGCTGGTGTCTTTCTTCTTCTTGCTCTTCGACATCTTCCAAAGGAGATCTTTCACCAGAGTGTGGTTGCGGCCCGATTCTCTGGCAATGATGTCATCAAACAGGAACAATGAGTGCCCGCCGACTCACCAGGGCGCGTCCAGTGTGAGGTCATCCTGTAGCTAGGAGAGTTCATCGCAGCAAATTTGCTGCTGGCGGCAGAGGCAACACCACCACCTGTAGCCAGGTGAGCAAAGCCTCCTTTAAAGCCAATTCTGGTCAAGCAGGTGGATACTGTGCAGATGAAAGCATAGGCTTAAAGGCAAGCTCTTTCCTTTCCTCCCTTTGGTAGGTTGCTGGGATACAATCAACACGGCCTATTGTTTCATAGGGAGTTCTTGACATTCTATTCAAGCACTGAATTGAGGTGCAGGTTAATCAACAAAAAGAAAAGGGCCTTTGATAAAACAGTCAAAGCGATTTATTAGGATAAATACAAATAGAAAGATACATAGATTCTATGCTCTTGACAAAATCAGCGGCACTTCCAGAGTGTCTCTGTCTATTGGGGCCTTAAACACTATCTTTTACAGACATAAATCTGCCACTTGGGCAGGTTTTCCAGGAGACACCAAGTTTACAGTAGATAACAGCAGGGTTGGTTACTCAGATGACGAACATGCTTGGGATTACAAGGGCCCGATATTTCAGTATTGCATTGCCAGGGTTGTTTTCCCGTCCCTTATTCAAGCGTATTTGAAAACGAAACCCACACACCTCTTGTAAGAGAAGCGTGGCTTACTTAACAAACTTCTGTTTTTGTTGTGATGACTGGAAAGAGAATGATGCAGTTTAAACAGTGAATATGTTTCTTTCATCTTTGTCGCACTTGTTCTTTCCCCTCTAAAATGATCTCTAAGGTGCTACCAGCCAGTCATGTTTTACTGGGGGGCGGGGGGAGGGAAGGACAATTAAGGAGATGGCTGCAGGACACCGTTCAGGGGGTTCACCTGGCACGGGCAAAATTACAAATGAGCCCTGTTGGAACAAACGGAGGTTGCCCAGGTTTTTGCCCGTTGCCAACAGTACACCAAATGCAATTTTTCCCCCATCAGTATCTTGAGTGGGTGAGAGGAAATTTCAAAGTAGGAAAGGGGAAAGTGGACTAGAACTGCGCAAAGTTTCTTTTCTAATGCATGCAGCTATAGAGTTTTAAACTGGTTTCAAAAATAGCATTTTCAAAAAGGACAAAATGTCTAGATTTAGAAAAAAAAGAGGTGCTTTTTAATGTAAAATTTGATTTGCCGTATCAGTAAAAATTAAATTCAGTGACTTACTCATGCACAAGTGATACCAAAAAAGAAAAGAAAAAACCCTTCATGAAAATTACACCAAGGTTTTAAAAGACATTTGGAAGTTTATGATACTTAGTTGGACTAGTGCAGCAAAGGGGATGTATCAATCTAAAACTCACAATACGGCCGCCAAAACTGGGCTATGTTCAAAGAACAGATTATCTATAGTTCTTTTTCAAACGTTCCTATGTACACTTTTTAAAAAATGCAAGGAATTAAAAAATGCTGAGGAATTTAATGATTTTTCACGGTCAACAGAAAGAGACAAAAAAAAAAAAACACCCTGGTTTTGAAAAAGTTTTAGAAAAATCTGAACTGTTTAAAAAAAACACTCTTATAATGTTAGCGTTAGAAAAAGATATTCAAATTACAAACAAATTGTCGTTTTTTTGCTGAGAAATTGCAGTCGTATGTATTCAGTTGCATTGAAGAGGCATTTGTTCCTTAACTTATTAAAACATTTAAGCGCAGAATTCTCTTGCAGAATCCACAGCTTACACAGATGTTTTATGCTGAAATAGCAAAGACACATGGCTCTACAGATCATGTCCAAAACCAGTCGAGGAACTCACAAAGTAAATAACATTTTTTTACATATGCTAAACACTGTATTGCAGATATGGAACACTTTTAATGGCCTGAGTGTGATAAGCGATTCTGGGGAAAAAAAATTAAAACTTTAAAATTTAAATTTCACGCCTCAAAACTGAAATAATTTACCTGGAGTTAAGTTGACACTTAATGCAACACTGTGATCTACACAAATGCTGAGCAGAGTATCTTTAACTTGCTATTCGATGAGATTTGTTTCTTTTGCAACATGTTTTAGAAACTCATTTTTGAACCAATTCAGAGGCTGAAGATTATGTAGAGCAGGGATAGTCAAAGCTGTGGTCCTCCAGATATTCAGGGACTACAATTCCCATGAGCCCCTGCCAGCATTTGCTGGCAGGGGCTCATGGGAATTGTAGTCCATGAACATCTGGTGGACCACAGCTTGACTACCCATGATCTAGAGCACCCCTCGTGAGTGTTCACATTTCAAGGGGAAGAAAACACGCAGGTCCAGTTTCATAACTGATAACCCCTAGTTTCTGCATAAAGGCCCTCTGTGGCCAAACCATTAGTTAAAATTTAATTCAATAGTACTTTGAACACCTCAGTGGACACCTGTGCCACACACCAAATCTGCTTGTGTGCAACCTATGAAATCTGGGTTTCCGAAGCTGGACTCGAGTGTGTGCAAATCATACTGACAGAGTCCATAGCTATCCAGAAATAGAATTCCTTTCTGGGAATCCTTGAGCAAAGAACAAAAACAGTCGATCTGCCTTAGAAAAATGGGTTTCATTACGTTTCAAAGTTTTTATAGGTATTGCAGAACTTGAATAATGAATCCCCAGTACGAGGGTACAGAGTTTGCAATAATTAACCACTGAGCTTCACCCCTGCCCCCCATCCCCTGCCCCCCCCCCAATCCCCTGCCCCCTTTAAAGGCAGCTTGGGCAGGAAAAGCTGCTGCTGGGAAGGACTTGGCTGAAAATCCACGATTAACATATATGTGGAACCTTACATGCAGTTGCTGAATCCTGGCCAGCAGTCTTCACAAGCTGGATCGCCCACTGTAATTCCCACTGATTTCCATCAGAAAAGTGAATTCTCATTGGACAAGGTACAGAAACCCAGATATTCCGAATTTGCACTTAACATACAATCAAACAGTTTTCCGAATCTCAAGAACTCACATTTTGGATTTCACTCTGTATCACTCTTGCATCAAAGAAAAGGGAAGTGTTCAGACCGATTTCACAAACAAATTCCCACTACGGAAGTATTAACATTTCGAACCCACAAACCTCAAACCACTTACTTCAGAGCAAACCCAGCAGAAGCACAGGGACTACTTCCAAGTTAGTGATCCAGGGACTGTGCCTGTCTTACAGCTCTAGCAAGCAGAGGAGGTAAGCAGGAATGAAGGAAAGTGACCTACAAAGGGGTGGTTTTTAATTTAACACACACCAACACACAAGACTGAAATGCCACAATTCACAAAGTGATTTTAAAAAAAACATCTACCTTTGACAAAATGAAATTCTTAGCTCTAACAAGACAACTGTGCTGTATTTTTGCCTTTTAAAGAAAGAATTGTTTTTGTTACAAATAGATTCAAGTTTTCCGAATTCTTTGCAGAGTTTCATATATACAGGTTGAGGAAACCAATATCAGAAAATGAAATGCCATAAACAACACAGCGGTTTAGTGATGAAATGGGTGTTAAGTGTCCACGGTTTTTAGGTTTGCCAACCGCATTAGTTCAAGGCTGAAGTGGCGACCAAGCAATTCCCTTGTCCTTGAGTCAGCAAATTTCAAAAGGCATATTCCTGTTACCTTGGAGGACGCTGAAGCTGAGAATACATGCATTTCACAGGAACGCAGATATAAATACTGGAATTTTTGTTGAGATCAACGTTAATCCCCTTGTCTGTAAAAGGGAATTGGGGAAAAGTACAGTGGCTGAATATTCCAAATCATATCGCCAGTTCGTGGATAGGTCCACACATTCCTCAGTTTATGTGACTGAATTAAGAACAAGCCCTTTTCTCTTGGGTTGCATTGATTGCTGGATGCAGTCTTTCTTCCCGGTGAGTTGCCAGAAACATTTGTGGCCCACAGGGACACAGGAAGTCAATTTTGTTTCTCGAGTGAAGTCATGTGCATGGCCTGGTGTTTTGGTTTGATGGTGGCAAAGAAGGCTACATCTTGATCCTTGTCCGCTTGCAAAGCTAGAACAGTCTCTTCCACGGCTTCGAGATGAGGGTTGCCCGGGCTTCTAAAATAAGCTGCAACATGGAAGCCAAGCAGAATGTTTTAGTCAGACCACACTGTTCAGCATCTACTTTAAAAACATGAACCACAGGTCTCACAAGAGTCAAATCGCCTATGTGACCATAAGTTATCCTCCAGATAACTTCATATAAGGGGAGAGATCTTCTCCCCAAAGTCAGCCACGGAGAACTTCAGCATATGCTGGTGTAATTTTCGGACAACAGCCTAGGTGCAAGAGGTCAACCCTACCGTTCTTCAAATTAATCAAACATAAGGGTGGTTTCTCACTTTGCACTGAAGACAACGGGCTGGGGTTTTGTTTGTACTTTTTACTACTCAAAGGAGTCTCAAAGTGGCTTACAATCGCCTTCCCTTCCTCTCTCCACAACAGGATTCAAATGAGTAGCCGTGTTGGTCGGAAGTAGCACAATAAAATCAGAGTCCAGTAACATAGTCTGAGGAAGGGTGCTTGCACTCGAAAGCTCACGCCTCAAATAAACTTTTGTTGGTCTTAAAGATGCTACTGGACTCTGATTTTATCTCTCTACAACAGACCTCCTGCGAGGGAGGCGGGGCTGAGAAAGCTCACCAAGCTAGCTGCATGTGGAGAAGCTGTGGGGAATCAACCCCGGTTCTCATGATTAGAGGCTACCGATCTTAACCATGCTGGACTCCAAGAAAGATTCAAAAAAGCTGAATTAAAAGAACGCATACCTTTCTCCAACAACGTCTGCCTCAGAGCTTTGGCAAGCAAGACCCTCACATTTGGCACAGGATCAGAAGCCAGGCTCAGGAGGCTGGGCAGCAGGTGCTCGACAAAATGGTTCATCGGCATGCACTCCTCTTCCGCCACGGCCTGCACAAGGACCAAGCAGAAACCAACCCCGTCGTTAGCAGAAGACAGAGCCTACTGGTTTTCAGAAGAAACAACAGACACATGACAACGTCGCCACATGCGGCTGCAGGACAGAGCTCGTGTGCAGCATGGCTGGCTGTGAAGCAGGAAGCCCCAGGCTTGACTCTCACCTTAGCCATGAACTCACTAGATGGTCTTTTGGCAAGACACTTGCTCTCTCACAGCTTTCACCTCTGTGTGAACAATATGGGAACACTGCCCTACTGAGCAAGAGTAGAAGGATATTACAGAGCTGAAGATTAGGCCACTTCGGGGTCTTCTTGAGGAGAAGAGGTGAAATATAAATGAAATGTAGCCATATACAAGGACCGGGACTAGAGGCAACAGCAGAGGAAGGCCTTGGCCTCCATGATCGGGTTGTTGACTCTCCAGGGCGACTAGGTGGCCGCTGTGTGAAATAGGGAGCCAGACTACGGGTGCAATTAACCTTGCATCCTTAATGCTCACAGGAAACCCATCCAAATGGTTAAGAACTGTTCAGCATAAACTCAAAGCTCTTGGACTACCATTTAGACTCATTGTTCTTGAAATGTGCCAAGTCTGCTTATGAAAAATTAAGTGTAGAATTTTAGAGACAGAATTTCAAGAATTACTCAATGCAGCTGATAAAATATGCTTACCACTTAGTATAGGAATCCTCCCCAGTATAGCCCTATATTTCTGTTGTTTAATTCAGGGGTTAACCCCCCCCCCCAAAAAAAAAACCCTTGTGCATGGCCTTGATTAAAGATATGCATGCCCTTCTCATAAATATTCATAGCACAATTTTATTCCACTGGTGCATCCTCTTGTACGACAAAAGAATTCAGGGCTGCTTGCTTAAGTTGCCTCGTCGGTCTCCAATCAAGATTGCTAACAGAATCTGTTGCCGTGTGTCTGCTTAGAACCATTCCGCTCTGTATTCATACCCCAAGCAAGTAACAAGGCAAAGACAAAAGAAAAAGTAAATCCCACCTGGCAGATGAAGGCAAATGCTTGTCTTCCGACCCATTTGGAACAATGGCGGAACCTCACAATCAGCTCATTAATGAAATTTAACCCCAGAGAGTTCGCGTTATTGGCATAAAACTTCTGTAATATTGCTACGACCTGTGAAAATGTCAAAAGGGGGGGGGCAACAATCAGGCAATCTCACAATCAAGAGTACGGCTGATAGAATCATAGAGTTGGAAGGGGCCAGACAGGCTATCTAGTCCAACCCCCTGCTCAACGGAGGATCAGCCCCAAGCATCCTAAAGCATCCAAGAAAAGTGTGTATCCAACCTTTGCTTGAAGACTGCCAGGGAGGGGGAGCTCCCCATCTCCTTAGCTAGCCCATTCCACTGCTGAACTACTCTGACTGTGAAATTTCTCCCCTGATATCTAGCCTATACTTCTCTACATACAGTTTCAACCCTTTACAGCAGGTCCCAACCTCTGCTGCCAACAGGAACCTCCCAGGAACCTCTCCCTGGCCTCCCTTAAGTGACAACCTTTCAAATGCTTAAAGATGCAGCAAATGCCCCGACATTTGGCACTTTGGTCCTTTCAAAACAAAAGTTTCAGCATACAGGACAAAAAGGTAGCTGAAATGCCAACTGCAGGACAATTACAGTAAACAAATAGGGCAATAAGAAAAAGGAAGGAAGGCAACTGGCTTCAAATCGGTTGAAGTGTATATACTGATGAACTGTACTTCCAACTTTTTCCCCCCATCAAGTCACAGCTGACCTATGGCGACCCATAGTATTTTCAAGGCAAAAGACATGCAGAGGTGGTTGGCCACTGTCTTCCTCTGCAAAGCATCCCCGGGCTTCCTTGCTGGTCTCCCATCCAAATCCTAATCAATCAAATCCTGACCCTGCTTAGCTTCCGAGTCCTGAGGAGATCAGGCCAACCTGGGCTATCCAATGTCAGGGCAGCCCTACAAATTAACGAATCTCCAAAAGGTCTTATTGCTAACAGCTTTGCTCAAGCCAAGATTAACAACTGCCCAAAAGACATGCATAACATCAGGGAAGGAATGGGTTATTAAAATGGCCCAGTGACAAGCCAAGAAAAGTGGCCCTTACAGTGTCTCCAGTGGCCCAGGGGTTGGTGTGCCCCTGGCCACCAGGAGCCCCTCCAGGATCCTTCCCAGCAAGTTAAGGAACCCATTGGTGTCCCCCCCCCCAATGTATGGCTATTGCAGGCAGAGGAGAAGCATGCAGCCTACCAGCTTGAAGGAGATCCACCTGACTTCAGAGACTTTATCGGAACAGAGCGTTAGTGCAATGTGTCTTAGGTAGTCGTATACGTCGTTCGGATTGTAGAGCTCCAGGATCAAAATCAGTTGTCTGAAAGGAAGGAGAAAGACCTACTAGCAACATGGCTGATTATTACATCTGCCTAGTGAAGAGGTGAGGACTGGCTTTGCTTTGAAGAAGAGCTGATATTCAAATTTATTCACAATTTGAAATCCTGTCAAGTCTTCCAATATTTATTTTTTTTAGCATACATATTTTGACTATCATTTTAGACATCCTTATTTATTTTTAAGCCCTGATATCCTCCCAAATTTCACATTAAATTGTGTACATTTTCATCCAAATTATCAATGTCATTTGAATAAGCTTTTATTTTAAAACTCTTCCTTTTTTATCCTTTACAATCACATCATTTCCGATATCCTCCATCAACATTTCAAGAATCATATACTAAATAACAATGCAGAATGGGGCAGCCTATATCCTAAATCTCTTACTTCATGCGCCATTTATTATCAGTCTCGCAAATTGATTCTTATATATTTCACGACAATCTATCATCATTAGAGGCTCTGAGAGTGGCCTCACCACGGGGCCAGTTACTCCAAACAGATATAGTGCCTCAACTCAATTGCATATGCTGAACACCAAATGCCATTTTAAAAACTGGCAAAGAACATGAACCAGCATCATCCAAACAAATTCTGATACCCAATTAGGGCATGCTAATTTAAATAAACAGGAACTGATCTGGAGAGATTTCCCCCTCCCATTTACAGAATTTAAGAGACATTTGTTGTTGTTGTTATGTGCGAAGTCGTGTCCGACCCATCGCGACCCCATGGACAATGATCCTCCAGGCCTTCCTGTCCTCCACCATTCCCCGGAGTCCATTTAAGTTTGCATTAAGAGACATTATTACCCCCATATTGCCAGGGGGAGGCATGTCTGAAGAAAGCTCTGAACAGACCTAGAATTAATTAATTATATTCATATACCACCCTCCCCGGAGGCTCAGGGTGGTTTATATAAAAACAAGGAACAATACATAAAATGGTCTATAAAAACATGTGAAGAACCTTATAATAATAATAACTAATAGTTGTAACCATATAACAATGTAACAGTATAAACCAGGGGTAGTCAAACTGCGGCCCTCCAGATGTCCATGGACTTCAATTCCCAGAAGCCCCTGCCAGCATTCGCTGGCAGGGGCTTCTGGGAATTGTAGTCCATGGACATCTGGAGGGCCGCAGTTTGACTACCCCTGGTATGAACAATATAAACCAGGGGTAGTCAAACTGCGGCCCTCCAGATGTCCATGGACTACAATTCCCAGAAGCCCCTGCCAGCATTCGCTGGCAGGGGCTCCTGGGAATTGTAGTCCATGGACATCTGGAGGGCCGCAGTTTGACTACCCCTGATATAAACAATACAACAGTGCAACAATGCAAACAGGCCCAGAGCATATTGGTGGAATTCTGAGGGGGGGGGAGCAGGGGCCCTTCGGTCGCCTGGCGGAAGAGCTCAATTTCTCAGCTTGTGCCCTTAGCTGAGCAGTAGGGCACTGTGCTACACCACTAGTACATACAGACCCAACATCCAAGAGGAGAACGGAAAATCTTCACAGCATTCTGTGACGCTTTAAAAATGAACGATCGTCCAATGCCAATATGAGTGCAACATTTTGTTAAATCAAAGTCTTGAGAATGAAAATGCAAGCTGTTCCAATAGCCGTGTTCCAAGACAAGCTAAGCTTTTGAACCCACTCAGAAGTCATGAGTCCCTTGAGGCTTGACTGGTGCCTACTCTACTGCCTTTCAGGAACCGGACCGAAACACACGCCAGGCTTTCAGTTTTATAGTCTGCTTCTGGCCTGAGGACTGCTTTAAAGGACCATTTTTCAGATGCATGGAGTCTCACACTATTTTTTAATGGCCATTCGCAACTCTTAATGTTTTTGTGATGTTTGATCCTGGTTTTTTTTTTTTATGGTCCCTTTGGCAGCATAGAAATTTCCCAAACCCAAAAAACATTAGAAGAAAACACCAGTAGAGGGGTGGCACTAGTCACATAAAAGTACTGAAATGACAGAAGTCTCCCACTAGATGTCAGAGTTATTACATCAGACAAATGGGCTCCCTCGAAAAGTTACATTAATTCTCCACCTCCAGTGGAAACAGACCACATCCAAACCCAGATCTTGGATTTGCATTAACTGGGCTGTGGTCAGTCCTGAACGAAAGTCTGCCTGGCTTTGCACCAGTTATCAAGCTTATCTGGAGGAGGAGAAGGGTTGTCCGTACGTATTACAGACAAAAGTTAAAGGTGCCGTGGTTCAGAGACAATTCCATATCATGAACAAGAGCAGACAAAGATGGAAGTCGACGTTTTACTCACTCTGCGAGTTCGTAGCGAAACCGCCAGTTCCTACTGTTATCGGTAACCACAAACTCTTGAAGCTGATAAAGGTACTCGCGCCGTTTGTCTGCGTGAAGCAACTGTGAAGCAAGAAGATGCCCAACAATGGGAAAAACCTATGAGGAATCCAGTCAGTGTCCAGGCTTGCCTTTAAAAAGGGCTTGGTCTTTTCCAGAGCAACAGAACACTTTCTGGACATCACCTCCAACAATGGAAGTGTAAAACTAACCCAACAGATATTTATTGCCTTTGATACCTCTCCAACATTAAGAAACTTAGGAGGCACCTTGCTCAGGAAACACATCTGAGTCTTGGTCAGTAATTATGTAATTTCAACTTAAATATGCCAATGCTCTAATTCAGTGGTCCCCAACCCCTGGTCCAGGGACCGGGACCAGACTGTGGCTCAGTCGGTAATGGGCCATGGCTCCTCCTCGTCCTCCTCCCCAGCTGCTGCCTCGGGGGCTGCCCTGCCACTCTGCCGCCGGCTCACCTTTGGTGCTCTCCAGCGGCCGCCATGGCTGGGGCTCCCTCTTGGCGTGGCATAGCCCAGCTGCTGCTGGCAGCGCCCCCCCAGCGGGCAGTGGGAAGTCAGAGGCATTGGTGGGAAAGCAAGTGGAGCAGGGGCTCAGGCGGCAGGGGCAACGTCCCTTGGCAAAAGGCTATCCCCCTTTCAGGCCTCAGTAAAACTGTCAAGTGTTGACCGATTCCCGGTTATAAAAAGGTTGGGGACCACTGCTCTAATTAATTAAAGCATATGTCTCCTACAGGCAGACTAAAAAACTCTCATACTCACCCCCCCACACACACCACAGATTTAGCACTGTATTTAAAATGCCAAGAAGAAGAAGAAGAGGAAGAGGAAGCAGAAAAGGAAGAGGAAGAGGAAGAAGAAGAATCGGGTTTTATATCTCACTTTTTATTACCTGAAGGAGTCTCAAAGCAGCTTACAATGGACTTCCCTCCCTTTCCCCACAACAGACACCCTGGGAGGTAGGTGGAGCTGAGAGAGCTCTGACAGGACTGCTTTGTGAGAACAGCTCTATCAGCACTGTGACTAGCTCAAGGTCACCCAGCTGGTTCCATGTGGGGAATCAAACCTGGCTCTCCGGATTAGAAGTCGCCACTCTTGACCACTGCACCAAACTGCACACTGCCCAGATATCACACTAGAGCCACTATCAGGGATTTCTATACCACAAGCATGATGCTGCTGCCCGCATTTGAATTGGCTCACAGACCACGACGGGGAGAGGCTGTTAAACAGGTTTGCAGTTGTGTTTCGCTGCTGAAGTTACAAGCTGAGTCAGGGGTCATGAAAACCTGCAGGATACTGCTTTTCAAAGATGGGGCTCAGGCAGGTATTTTAAATGCCCCATGCCCAAAACTGACTTGTCTACAAGCTTCTCCTGATGACTCTCAGAAGCTAAAATGGGGAAAGTGCAAATAATTCTAGTTGCTTCTACCTTAAGGAAGTCATAGAGATGCTTCAGGACTCCAATGCGCACTTCATCCAGATCTTTCAAGAAGCCGTTGAAAATAGGCACCAGATCCGCCGCTGTTAGCTGATCTCCCAAAATAACAGCTAGCTCGTGAATGGAGAAAGCCAGTGTCCGACGAACCTTCCACTACAATTAGTCAATAAACATTAAAAACGATATCAGGTTAAAAGGACTTACAACTGGCATCTCAATGCAGGGCTTTGCAAACATGGAACAGTGGCTCAAAAAGAAAAATGATAGGAGAAAATGACAGGTCTCTGTTTCGTCCCACTTTCCGCAGAGACAAGCTTGAGCTGACCAGCTCAGATCCTGTTTGAGCTCCTTTGTCCTTGATCAGAAAAAAAATATCCAGGATGAGCAAACAATGCCCCCACTGCTTTGGGGAACGGGAGCAATTCCTTTTTGGAATATGGGCCAGTGGAGAACACAGGTGTACGCTAAGGTACTGCCATATGTCAGCTTTTCAAAGCACCCCACTCCCCAATTAGCCTCCCTAACAGGAACCAGTGCTGTCATTTGGCCTACCCACCCCTTTGGAGTGCTGTTTGCCTAGTGAGGATATTGACGCTACATCCTGTTCACATCTTATATGCTCACCTATCATCCAGGGCCCTAACCTGGATGTCCCGGGGTAGCCCAATCTCATCCCGTCTCAGAAATTGAGCAAGGTCAGCCCAGGTTAATACTTGGATGGAGGACTGCCCAGGAAGTCTGGGGTTGCTACAGAGGCAGGCAATGGCAAACCACTTCTGTTCTCTTGCCTTGAGAACCGTGTAATAAGGTTCCCCAAGATGGTGCCTCTGGGAGCCATGGACTGGGCCACTGGAGATCCAATTGACTGGAAGACTCAATTAAGGGTATTCCAGTGGCTGATGCCATCACAGGGTTGGTTTTTATCTTGTCTCCCTCTTTTTCTCCCCCTGCACTTAAGACTTCCTCTATGTGGTTGGAGCTGCCCCTTGCAGCAGCCTTATGAATTCCAAAGGTGTCAGAATTCAGAAAGGTATAGAAATCAAATAAATAAATTCCTAAAGTGCCCCCACATGTTCAGAAAGATTGGGGACCCCTGCCCTACAGGATTACCAAAAGTCACCTTTGACTTGGCTACACTTTCGACTACTACTTTAGGATGCTTAGGGCTAATCCTGCGTTGAGCAGGGGGTTGGACTAGATGGCCTATATGGCCCCTTCCAACTCTATGATTCTATGATTCTATGACTACCATCACAGGGGCCAAGGCGGTCGTAGACTGCCGTGTATTTTCACCTGTACATCCGACGCCAAGGTTTCATAGGTGTCCTTCAAGCAATGCCAGTTCTGTCTCCCCAATGTTAAGGCCACCCCGGGAAGGCTGTACGCACAATGTTTTGCTATTTCCGTATCAACCGTCTGTGCTCGGGCAGGGTCCGTCATCGATAAGTACTGGTCCAATAAAGGCTGAGGTATGATATCCTGAAGACGAAAACAAAACAAAACAAAACAAAAAAACCAGTAAATTATTATTGAGAATAATAAATTAAACATGAATGTATCACCACTGGAAGGTATCTGTCAGAGCACTCGATCTCCCCTCCAGATGGCAAATGCAGACTGGAAACCAGCCAGTAGAAGAAACGTAACACTAGGCCAAACTAACAGCTTCGTCTTGTGAGGCTGTGACTTTATTGTCGCAGCACTCAACAGATTATTTAGACCAGGGGTAGTCAAACTGCGGCCCTCCAGATGTCCATGGACTACTATTCCCATGAGCCCCTGCCAGCATTGCTGGCAGGGGCTCATGGGAATTGTAGTCCATGGACATCTGGAGGGCCGCAGTTTGACTACCCCTGACTTAGACAAAAGGGACGGTCTGGCTGATCAGGAATGACCAAGGAGTGTCAAGAAAAACAAGTCCCACAAATTATTAAATTGTACATTATGCATTTACACACAGGTAGCTGAGAAGATTGGTTCTGAGAGTATATGTTAATTTGAAAAATTGCATTTGGGACACAACTTAGCTTAGGGTGCTGCCAGATGTCATATTCTGCAATGCTATGAATGCGAGCCAGAATTTCTCTTCCCAAGCAGAACGGAAGTAACACCTGACTAATACAAATACCGTATTTGTCTTCATGCGTTATATGCCCAAGAAGTACATTATATGCACCCAAAATAGACTGTTTGGATAAGAGACAATAGGAAAAGGGAAGAGTTAGATCCAGCCTCCCGTATGGCTATTAAGCATGCAGATTCGACAATCCTCAGCATAAGCCTTTTTGGGTAGTCACAGCCAGCATTGTAACCTGGCTCAATCCTCTGCTTCCAACAGGAACCATTCCCCGCTCTTCTCCAAGTGACAGCCTTTCAAATACTTCAAGAGAGCCATCCTGTCCCCTCTTACCCTCCTCTTCTCCAGGCTGAACATTCCCAAGTCCTTCAGCCTTCACTCATAGGGTTTGGCTGAAAGGAAGATTAGAATTTTCTCCCCCAGAGCACCATTAAGAAAAATAAGGGGTCATCTTAAATCGCATGGAAATTATAGGTATGTACAATACTAAAATTCATTTTAGTGTATAACCTTTTCCCCCCTCCCACATTCACAGTCAATCTCATATTGTGTAAATACAATATGTTTTCATAGAATCATAGAGTTGGAAGGGGCCATACAGGCCATCTAGTCCAACCCCCTGCTCAACGCAGGATACGCCCAAAGATATTGGGATAAGGCCCTTGTTGTTCTTCATATATAGTGATTTTTTAAAAATTAAATAAAATCTATTCTTATACATCACAGTCTGCTAGAAGCAAGTAACCAAGACTGGTTTTCTGAACAATGGATTATACAAAATGTTTCAGCAGAACTTTACTGTGGTCTATTAAGAAATTTTTGAAACAACCTGTAATTTTGATTTGTCTTCTTCGAAGGATGGATTGTTATCTTCTATTTCTAAAACTTTGTTGGTCCCATTAAGTAGTTCTTCTACGTCCTGTATAAATGTGCCAGATGAAAAATTTATCAGTACATGATCTAAAATAATACATTGAAATGCAGTACAGCTCAAGCAATCAGTATCTCTCTGAGAACTGAGTTCAGGCTACTGTGCTAATGAAAGTAATCAAAGTCCATACCTGACAAAGCAAATGGTTATGGACTATTGCAAATGCATTATTCAAGAAAAATAATGCCTAAATGGATTCCTATTACTCTAGTTTAATCATTTCAAGCCACAGCCAAAACATTTTTACCTTAGTTCAACATTCACTCTCACTCACTCACTGCCCTCCCCTAAGGCTCAGGGTGGTTCACACATAACGTAACAGAACAATACATTAAACTGGCTGAATATAATAAATAAAGGTAACAATTTGTTGTTGCTAGGTGCAAAGTCGTGTCCGGCCCATCGCGACCCCATGGACAATGATCCTCCAGGCCTTCCTGTCCTCTGCCATTCCCTGGAGTCCATTTAAGGTAACAGTGACTCACCACATTTTTCATTACTGCTGGAATGGAGGGTTCGGTGGTCTCTCCCTGGGGTGGCAACAAAGACAAGGTCCCTTCATTCCTCGGGCTGTCATCGGGGTCCAAAAGGGAAGCCTCTTCCTGGCCGCTGCTATTGACTTCTTCGTCTTGTTGGTCCTCGCAGTCGTTGATGGAGTCGAGATGAGCAGCTCGGAGTGCAGCAGACAGGACCTGGACCTGAGCTGATTAGAGGGAACAAGTTCAGCGAAGCCGCTTTATTCATACAGCTTCCCCTTACTTGCCCCAACAATGTATTTCGGAAAGATGCTCATACCACACAGAACAGAATAAAAACCTTTAAAAATATTCACATCCTGCCTTTCTTCTGTTTTCCTCCTTTCTGCTCTGGAATACTGAAAAGTAAATTTTTCGTCCTACTTCAGACCAACACGGCTACTCAGTTTAGTATGTCTGTTTTTAAACTGTTAGCCACCTTGGTGGCCCTTATGTGGGCAAAAATGTGGAGCATGGATGTTTTAAGCAACATTAAAAAAAACAGACTTGCAACCTTACATAGTGTCTTACACGAGAATATTTCTCTCAAGAAACTGGCTTCGCTTGGGGACAAAGTGACTGACCCATGTTTTCATCTGAAAACTCAAGAGCCTCTCAATCCAGCTTCTATATTTTAACCAATCAGAAGAAAGCACTGCAGAACCCACTGCACTGGTCATTCTAAGGCAGCTCAAGCGGAACGTTACCCCCACTTGGACATGACTGCTCACCTCTGGCCTTAACAAGCGTTGCTGATTGTTCCTCTACTTTGGTTTTCAGCTTCTTACCTGTTGACTTGTGTGTGTGTGTATTATACAGGTTCTTTATTTGTATTTGCATTTATAGCCCACCTCTCTCGAGCCAGTCATCTTGGGGCGGCTTACAATACATAAACAATCAAACCACTGCTTTGCATAGTTAGAATAGCGTTCTAAATGTTTTAAATGCTTAAGTGTTTTCAGAAGATTAAACAGTCGGCTCTAACCTTGGACGTCAGGGTCATCCATGTGCTCCTGCAAACTTTGCAGCACCTTTTTAATTTCGCTGCTGGCAACACAGTTGTTGCAAAGTGCTTCCGAGGCCGAGCAGATTTCTTCATGCTTCTCCGTCTTGCACTGGAGCAGTTCAAGGTCCTGACTTATGTCGGGAAGGGGAGGACGCCAGTACAAGAAAGTGTTAAACACGTCTTCCGCCGACTGGACCCGGGAGTTCATTCCCCTGCAGCTGCTGACCTGACAGTCTTTAGTGTCCTGGGCCGGGCAAGTGCCAACACTGTCGCTCTCGGTCAGTCGAGTCAGGTCTATCCCAGAATTAATATGTGCAACTGAGCTTTCGCCTCGGGCAGCTGTGCTCTCAGAGCAAGACGTGCAGCCCTTAGAAGGTCCTTCCGCCAATGATTCTGATTTATTCTCCATGGGCTCCTCTAATCTGATAAGGAAATCCCATTAGTCATGATGTTTATTTAATTTATTTATTACATTTATATACCGCCCTTTCCTTAGGCTCAGGGTGGTTCATACGGAACAAGAACAATCCATAACATTCAATGGCTGTGTCAGAGGAATAATAATAATAACAGTAATGAACAGGGAAAATAACATTCTAGCAAGTAACAATCTAACAGACCCATGGTTGGTCAGTTCAAGTGTATGGATTCATGGGAGGGGGGTTCGGGCGCCCAGTCGATGTTGATTAGCTTTGGCTGACCTCAAATGCATGCCTAGCAGAGGAGATGCCTTTTGCTGGCCCTGCAGAATTGTTTTAGTTGCGCTAAAAGAGCAATTCCATAATTAACTTTCTTAGGTTTTTTTTTGGGGGGGGGCGGTCAAATCCTGCTCACAGACACATCATAAAATTAATCAAGGTTTGTTTCTGTCACAACCATGCTGTCATAAGCTTTTGCCATTATCTGTGGTAACCCCACCCCTTGCCTGTCACCTTTGATTTATGCCTCGTATATTTGCCTGTTGATCTCTTGTTATTTACAGGGTAGGTATGAATGTAGCTAGTTTAGTGTCTCTGGAATTCCAGCCCCTTGGCCATTTGATGTTATGGGTACACAATATCTCCTCCCAGCCCTGGAGGAAGGGCATCTGGAAAGTTCTGTGCCCAAACATGTGCCCAGGGGGAGCAGCAGGGAATGCAGGGGTGACGGTAGATAAGGGGTAACAGTTCCCAAAGGCATCAGTTTTAGCAAAAGACCTAGAGATGCTTGCTTCATTGCTCTTTCAATAAAGAGATTTTATTTCTACAAAAACTGCTCATTGGGAGCAATCGATTGGATTCTCACAGATTCACACTACCTAAGTGACCTTATACGCGAATAATTTTTCTACTAGGCATCTAGTTGGGTTGAGATTGGGTTGAGAAGTTGCAGAATTCAGGAGACTCCATCTTTGAGTAAAAGCAGTTTCACAGCATAGCCATGTTGCTCTGTGGCAGATCAGCTAGGTTCGAGTCCACTGGAACTTTAAAGACCAATAAGATTTTTGGAGTATGAGCTTTCAAGAGAACTTTCAGATGACTTTGAGAGCCCTAACTCTTGAAAGCTCATAGCACATTTTTGTTGATCTCTAAAGTGCTAATGGGATGAATTTAGAAACAGAAACAGAGTCTCCTGATTCTGCTATCTTTTCTTTTTTTCCTCTGCCTTCACAACAGTAGGGAAGGCATTCTATCCTGCCCCTGTGAAGGCCAAGTCACAATGAAAACCTTGACATGAGCTAATTATTTCGAAGTATCCATTCTCACACAGCTCAGTTACTGGAGAATACTGGGGTAAATACCAAACACAGAATGCTTAGGACAGAATGCAATCAGCTCTGCATCCAGATGTACTGATTTTTGGATCAGGTATCTCCAAGGTTCTGTACCTGCATGGTGCGGCATTTGTATTGTAGCCTGTTGGGTGGGGGCTGGAAGGCCGGATACTGAGAGTCCCATCCTCCCGAATGTAAAGCCCAGCACTGGAAGGGTTTGCAAAAGTAGAAATAAATGGCCCAAGGGATTGGAACGCAGACTGGCGAACCTAGAATATTAGAAAGAAACAAAAAGACACAATGGAACCATTCTCCTGGGAGCTAAGCCTTCACAAGCCACAGTTCACTTTTATTTGAAAATGTTTCAAAAGATAATCAGCTCTGACTTGTATTGTTAGTACCTTTTTTTTTTTAACCCTAACCAGGAAGCTAAAAACTTCCAGGAGCAAAGGTATTAAAAACACAAGATTATTTATGCAACAAAAGCGATTCTATACATAACTGTACTGCATGAGCAAGCAGTGTTTTTTAATGTTTTATGAAGTTGGACCAAAGAGCCCATGTTGAGCGTGTATATTGTACATCACAATATCACATCAATGGAGGTAACATTATTTTGTAGTACACAAACCTTACGGTTAAGAACTTAAGAGCCCAGCTGGATGAGGCCTGAGACTGGCCAGGGAAGACCACTATAACAAGAAAAGCTTCTTCAAATATGTGAGGAACACATGTAAGGTAAATGAGGCAAGAGAGTGACTGCTGGGTGAAGATGGAGAGACTCTGACAGAGGACAGAGATTAAGCAGAAAGACTCAGGATGTATTTTCCCTCTGTGGATATGGACACATCTAGTGATGGTAGTAGGCAGGGTATATTGTCTGGCTGATGGGCTGACATGCACAGAGCGGTTGTCAAGAGGCACCTGGTTGTACTGGACGACTCCCAATCCACTGGGATGGATGGTGTGTACCCAAGAGGGCTCAAAGAACTCTAGAGAGTTTGCAGAACCCCTTCTACACCCCATTCATAACTTTTATTTTGAGTCCAATGGCACCTTTAAGACCGACAAAGATTTATTCAAGGTGTGAGCTTGTGCATGCAAACAAAAGCTCACACCTTGAATAAATATTTGTTAGTTGTAAAGGTGCTACTGGACTCAAAATTTGTTGTGCTGCTTCAGGCCAACATGGCTACCCACTTGAATTTTATTTTCCTAGAAAACTGTTTTGCATATATGTATATCTGAAATGTGAGGTGTGGCTGGCACTGCTGCTATTCCCTTCAACTCAGTGCCTCTGCACCTGCCAACATGTACTCACAGCTGCCACACTATTTGGCACTGTGCACCCTGGCCCAATCCACCAGGACGATACACATATGCAGACTAGATGCGGAATACAGTGATCCATCCACACAGCCATCTTTTTCAAACGGGACCCCAGTCCAGAAGGGGATCTGCACAGAGAAACAAGCTTTTTAAACTGGTTTACCGTCACTGAGCCATGGTGCTAGAATTCATCCCTGCTCTTAAGCTTCGGTCTGAAGCAAAAATTTGAGTCTTTGGCTGACTGTACCACAGAACTAGCTACGTGCTTGCAAGGAAAGAATGTTTCCGTTTAACTTGTCATAAACTAAAGGTGAGAACCTAAGAGGTCGAGTCGCAGCATAAGATACTAAATATTAAAATGCAATTATTTATTTCAATTCCTGTGTGCACGTAACATTTTAAAACCTCAACATATACCATGCGCTATTACACAAATCCAAAGCACTTTGATACATGGATAAATTACAAAAAAACAGAAAAACAAATGCGTTTCAACCCCTCTTGGGGTCTTCAGTGGTCTAATAGTTAAATAAACTCATGTGATATAATAATGGGGACTAAAAGGTGGTAAAAAAAATTAATTAAGAGACTCCCCACATAAAATGTATCCAAATGTATCTCTTGGAGCCACCACAATTAAAATATTTACTCTTCAAGGTGCCACTCTTACTCAGCCTGAGTGTATTCGCATGTGTCTCATAGAATCTAGTGCAGTGTACTCCAGTGGTCCCCAACCCCTGGTCTGCGGACCGGGACCGGTCCGTGGATCAGTCGGTACCGGGCCGCAGCTCCTCCTCGTCCTCCTCCCCGGCTGCTGCCTCGGGGGCTGCCCTGCCACTCTGCCGCTAGCTCACTTTTGGTGCTCTCCAGCGGCCACCATGGCTGGGGCTCCCCCTCGGCGTGGCACTGCGGAGCTTCTGCTGGCAGCACCTCCCAGTGGGCAGCGGGAAGTCAGGGGCACTGGTGGGAAAGCAAGTGGAGCAGGGGCTCAGGTGGCTGCAGCGACGTCCCTCGGCAAAAGACTACCCCCCCCCCCCGGGCCTCAGTAAAATTGTCAAGCGTTGACCAGTCCCTGGTGATAAAAAGGTTGGGGACCACTGGTGTAGACTATACCACAGAACTACCTACCTGCTTGCAAGGAAAGAATGGTTCCACTTAACTGGTCGTAAACTAAAGGTGAAACATGCATCTGCACACAGGAAGAAACGTCTTTGCACAAATGCAATTTCCTTCAGTCCTCCGTATATGAACAGTACTTTCAGGTCAAATTTATTTTGTGAAATTAAAGAGAAAGACTTAACACAGGATCCTCAAGACCTGACAGTGCTCTTGGCAGAACAAAGGAAAGGTCTATTTCCCATCGCAACTGTTGCTATGGATAAAGAAATAAAATTAAAATGCTTTCCCTGCTCTTTACTCCCCCTAATTATTTCCCATTCAGGATAGGTGACACACGATGAAAGTTTTAAACCCCCTTTATCATTGATAGTTCTCATTTCATTTTACCTGTTCAGAGTTGACAAAATATGTCTTTCTTTTCTCAAAAGTCAGCCAAGAACTGCCATGGAGCAGCTGTCGTTTACAATGAGCTCCACCTCCTACTTACCCATCTGCACGGGTCGCTGATGAGACTGATAAAAAGGGGGGACAGCTTGCTCCTCCGAACTTCAGGCGACGTCGTGTAGGAGACAGCCATGAAGCATTCGGCACAAGCCTTCCTCATGCCCCAAACGCTATCAGAGCAAAGCTCAAAAAACTTAGGGATCTACCAAAATAAAGAAATAGCACATCAGTTCTAAAATTGTGCTTGTGTGCGTGTTAGGTGCCATCAAGTTGCTTCCGAAAAGCCGCCTATCACTCCCTTGCTTACCACTTGCAAACTAAAGTCCATGGCCTCCCTCATGGAGTCACTCCATCTCACACTGAGTCTTCCTCTTTTCCTGTGGCCTTCAACTTCTCCTAGCATTATTGTCTTTTCCAATGAGTCTCAACTTCTCAGAATGTGACCAAAGTACCATAGCCTCAGTTTAGTCATTTCAGCTTTAAGGGAGGGTTTAAGGTTCATCTAGAACCCATTTATGGGGGGGGGGGTGTTGGTGATCCAGTTCAAAAATAGCCTCTTTGTTACTGATTTGGACTGCAGCCCCTTAATGCATTCACTTTCCTTTGGAGAAATCATCTAACAGCCAGGGGTGAAAGTTAGTTTTCTGAAGTCTTCTGTAGACTAGCACTTGGTAGCAAAGAAGGACACAAGAATCCAAGTGACATAGGCAGAGGAATCTAAAATAAGCCCCCATGCCATGTTGATCTCAGAGACACTGAGGCTACAGACACAAGATGCAAGTTACGCTTGTGAGAAAATAGCCATGTCACCCAAGCCGTCTGTCAATCTGACTTATTTCAAATTCGGATGAGAAGTTGAGAAGAGGGCCAGATGACTTCCAAAACATTCACGCCCTTTCAGCGGGGCTTAAGGAAGGAATGCTGACATGAAGGATTAGCCTTCCAAAATAAAGTTGTCAACTGCAGCCACCACCTTAGTGAGCTGAAGAAAAAGCACAGGGGCAGGAGAGGTGGGCAGGGACTAGGGCAGACATAAGAAGAACAGTTGGTTTTTATACCCTGCTTGTCACTACCAGGAGTCCCAGAGTGGCTTACCATCCCCTTCCCTTCCTCTCCCCACAACAGACACCCTGTGTGGTAGGTGGGGATGAGAGAGCCCTGGTATTATTGCTCAGTCAGAACAGCATTATCAGGACTATGACAAGACCAAGGTCACCCAGCTGGCTGCATGGGAAGGAGTAGAGAATCAAACTCAGTTTGCCAGATTAGAAGCTGCCACTCTTAACCACTACAACACGCTGGTTCTGAACACTTCCAGTCTCAGAGGCTGAGTGTGACTCGCTCCTGTGTCTCCTGGCCAAAGCATGTGTGTAAGTGCCGTTTCCTTGTTCACTAAGGTACCAGAGCTGACAGATGGAGGAAAAAAATAAACATTTGTGCCTTTGGAAACTGCTGGGATCACAGGCTATGCAGAAGACTATGTCCACAGAATGCTCCAATATTAGCTTAACCCCCGCCCCCCCGAGCTAGGATTCCTGTCCACATTCTAAACACTGATGCAGATTATTTCATATTTTTATTTGACACTGTGGCACAACAGGGAAAACCCTGCTCACAACTTGCGGAATTTTAGAAGTCTCTCTGCCTTTCCTTCAGATTTTTTTCCCCTCTAGATCTTTACTCACTCTTCTATTCTCTCTGTTGGCCTCCTGTTGCCTTTCTGTCAGTCAATTCTCATTTTAAATTGGACCCACCCTTCTTCCGAGGACACGTGGAGCTGCCTTGTACCGTCAGATCGCTGGTCCATCAAGGCCTTGTGGATTCTGACTGGCAGCAGCTCTCCAGGGTTCTCGATAGAGATTTTTAACATAACCTACATGAACATGTGATGCTACCTCAGAACTGTGGTTCAGATTCTTTAACTGGAAGTGCCAGGGCTTGAATCTGGGACTTTCTACATGCCAAGCAGATCCAGTATCACTGAGCTACAGCCCCTCTCCTAACTCACCTCCTAGTAAACTATTTACAAAGTTACTCACTTAAGAGTTGAGAGTGGCTTTAGACAAAAAGAAGACCACTTTTCTTTGCTGAATCTCAACAGCAATCTCCTGCAACAACGTTAATGCTAAGATTTCTGCAACTCACTCTAGGAAGGGCTGCGATTCAGACTGCTCTGGAAATTCCAACTGGTCAAAAATGCAGTGGTTCTAGTCCTGACAAGGGCTCAGTGGGGGTACACATATAACACTAGTGCTCTCCCAGCTGCACTGACGCCAAATCAAGTTTTGGTCTTGACCTTCAACAACCTAGGTCTGGGACTGGTGTTTCTACGGGACTGTCTTTTCTGCAGAGCAATGTCTACTGAGGATCCCTGGCCTGAAAGAGGTGAGACTGGCCATGACCAGGGGCAGGGCTTTCTCCAGCCTGATGAAATGTGCTCCCAAAGGAGACCAGGGCCCTACAAGACCTTAACCCAGGGGTAGTCAAACTGCGGCCCTTCAGATGTCCATGGACTACAATTCCCATGAGCCCCTGCCAGCAAATGGGAATTGTAGTCCATGGACATCTGGAGGGCCGCAGTTTGACTACCCCTCCCTTAACCAGTTCTGCAGGGCCTGCAAGATGGAGCTATTTCACCAGGCTTAATGTCGGGGCCCAAAATAACACCCATCTAAATAATATAATATCCCTCAATAAATGCTGGTCTCACCACCATTAGTAGAAAATGGAAGATCAGCTCCTGGGACCAAAACCTGTCCGGAGTATTATTTGGGAACGTGCATATAAATATAAAATTAAATAAATAAGTAAACATTAATATTGTTTTAATGTTGTTTTAATTTGCATATGATGCTATTACAAACTGCTGTGACCCACCCTGAGCAATGCTGGAAGGGCCAGTTAAAGATTTTAAATTTTTTTAAAATTATTGTATTATTATTTTTTGGGAGGCAGGGTCTCAGCCCTTTAACGTACCAAGCTCTTCTCCGTGGCCTCTTGCCCAACAGCATTGCAGATGTCACCAAAATTTGCTGCACAAACCTGCAATGAAAAAATATTGACTTTTTAAAAATTTCCTGTGGCATGCAATGTTTTATCTTACCGGCCATCATCACAGATCCTCAAGAAATAAGATTTTCTTCTATCTTGATTAAATGGACAAGACTGACAGTTCACATGGCTGGAAGAAAAACGCTGCACTTCCCATCTACAGTTTTTATTAAATGCTGCTGATGTCTCTCCTCAAAACAAGTTTGAAAAGGATTAGACTAGATGGGTACAGTTCTATGGGCCCCCAAAGTAGATGCCCCTGTCCTCCTTAGTTTTCAATGGAAGAGGGAAAGGCATTTAAACTTTAAAGGGACAGCAGTCCCTTTAAAGTTTAAGTGCCTTTTGTAAGCTGTGGCACAAGTGAACTCCAATGGTGTCTAAAAGGCTTGCAGTCTCTTTAAACACCTTCTTCAAGCCTCAAATTCACCCTGAAGGTGTGTAAAGGGACTGCAAGCTCTTTAAACATCCTTCAGCTACATGGTAGTCCCAAAACATCCTGAATATTTTGAATATTTTTAATCAAAATAATTTTATTGGCATATGTTTGGTATTTTTTCAGGCTCAGCCATTTCAGATGGCTACAAAATATCAAAAAATAAATCTTCTGAAGCTAGCCTGTGAGGGGTGGGTGGACTCAGAGACTATAAAGATGAACTAACCTTACGGACTTGAAAAAGTTTCCCATCTCCACAAAGCTCACAGAATCGGGGAAGGAGTAAGCATTCAACTGTCGACTTGTTCACCATAGAGGCCATTTTGCAAATTATCTACGAAGAAAGGGGGAAAATGTCTTAGTTTCATTATTTCCATGAAAAGTCATTTCCTCTTGGACTCAGCAGTCCTGAGGAAAGCGGTGTCACACGATACTGCTTGTTTAAAAGAACTTATCATGGCTCAGGAAAGAATAGATGTGGTTAGGAAAATAAAAAGGAGTAAGTCACTGAGTTCCGATGGTTTGAACTTAGCATATACAGTATTGGAAGAGCTCCTTATGAGTCGGTTACGTAAAATGTTAAACAGCTGCACGTGGAACCATTCCGTTCCAAAATCATGGAATGAAGATTATAGCACACTGATTCTTTAAGAAAGAAAATGACTTATCCTTCTTTAGTTCCTTTTGGACCAATTTACTGTTTAAATTATGGCTATATATTTGAACAGAAACTTGAGGAAAACAATCTTAATCCAGACATGAATTCTTAATCAGACATGAATTCTAATAGACTGGAAAAAACAGACTATACTCAGCCCTTGATACTCTCTTTCAAGGTAACCAGATCACTGTTTTCATATGCAGTAGAGCAGCCACAAATTTAAGAGATTTCGGATCCGTTATTGAATTATAGCAAATAATGGACACTTATTAATTCTCAAAAATATTTTGGTATTTATTTTGGTACTTGCAGTCAGACAAGTGCAAAATGTCTTCCCCTAGCTAGAAAACTGGTTGCAGATTTTTTGGAAAACCATCCTCTTCTAAGGCATCATTTTCTAAACAGTGTTCAGAATATGTGTGTGTTGAAAAATTCAAGCTAAATTGAAACCAGCAAGACTCACAGATAGTGGGAAGGTTTTAGAATAAGTGGGAATGGTGTTGAATGTTAAGAATAGAAAAACTAGGTAACATTTAAGTTTTTTGAACTGACAAATCATAGACTGCGGCTAATTTTGAACACCACGATATTTTCAAACAACAAAAATATCCCCAACTCATTGAAGGATGTCTTAAAATTTCTATCTTCTTCTATCCCTTTATTTGCTGCCTTCCTTGATCAAGGTGCAATACAGGATATATACACTGCAACCAGACAGCATAAATTACCAAAGAACAATGCAATTAATCAAGTACAGAACTTAAGAACAATGCAAACAACTAAGCACGGTATACTATAAAAAGAAAGTAGATTACAAAGTCTACGACAATCATTACTATGATGATGATATCTGTTCATTCGTGTCCGAGCCTCGTTGATTCTATAGGAAAGTTTCTGCCACGCGTCTCTGTCAATGATCGCTTCTTTTTGTTGGTTCATGGTCATCCCTGTGTCAGCTTTGATCGTGTTCAGCCAGCAGATCCTTTGGCGACCATGTTTCCTTTTGCCACTGACCATGCTGAGCATTAGCATTAATGATTTTTCTAACGAGTTTGATCGCATGATGTGTCCAAACTGAGCTTTAGCCGTAATATCTTGCCTTCTAATGACATAGTTGGTTTGCTCTTTAAAACTGTCTTGTTGGTAACTTTGGCTGTCCATGGTATTCGCACCATTTGTTTCCAACACCATAATTCCAAAGCATAGGTGCTCTCTAATTCATACTACTACAGTTCTAACCTTTTCTTTACAAATGCCCTCTTAAGTATTACTGTTTGGCACATTCTGCAGGAAAACAGAAGTCTGGTAGCCCTTCTGACCTCCTCCAGGAGGCTGTTCCACTGGTGGAAGCCACCAGTGAGAAGGCCTGGTCTCAATGGATCTCAAAAGCTAATCAGGGTCAGTACTTGGGAGACTCTGCAGAGGAAGGCAACAGCAAACCAGCTATGCATCTTTATTGCCTTAAACTCCTCTTGCTGGGGGTTGCCATAAGAACCTGGCTTTGACTCTGAAATGTTTCCTCATAACAGTGGAAAGGTTGGATGGTCAGAAAGAGAGGATGTCCATATACTCTGCATTAGAATTTCATGACATTAGTAGTTTTTCTTTGGGGGGGGGTTGCCTTTGACATAAGAGGTGGAAGGACTGTTTGTATATCTAAGCACTCCCTTGAGCATGCAGAAACCTTCCTTGTGCTCCTCGGTGGCCCGGCTGGCATTGCTATAGTAACTGGCACTGTCCAGAGATAATGATGTTATACAACTCCTATGTCATCTTCTAATTCCAGCAAGGTTTTGTGACATTTAGATAATAACCCTTTGCTTTTTATAGATCCTTTCATGCTTTATGGTTTTCTTGAAACGGTGTTAATTCTGTATGCATATTCCTAGCATCCCACCTTTCCTCTCAGCTTAAAGAGGCTTAGAGGTAATAATCAGACATAAAAACCAGATAAAATAAATCCTCCAAATACCTCTCTCCCCGACATATAAGATGCCAGCTTTCCAAGACCCAACAAAACCCTGGCAAATAGGCAAGATCTCTAACAAGACCCTCACTTCTTCAGAGTTCCAGATTGTGGCAGACATGATGGGAAAGGGCTGGGCTCTGGTCAATGCCTACGTTAAGTGCGGGAACAGCCAACAAGTACTAGCCTGAATGAGTGTGGTGGAACCTATGTGAGATGACAGCTCTCTCATCACTCAAACAAGCTCTGCCTTTATGACAGAATGCCAAATAAAAATGCCAAAAAAATTGAGAATCGTCCACAATTCCTTTTTTTATAATGGAATTGCCAGTCCCTGCAGAAGACATCTGGTGTTCAGATGTCACTGGAAGCTGGCCTAAGCAACTCCCAAGCAAGAGACTGTAGTCTGGCCGGTAAAGTCATTTTATGGGTGAAGTATCAGGCACCCCGGCTGAAATGGAATTGTATACCTGTCCCCTTCTGTGGAAACACAACTGATTATTTTTGTAAATGAACTGAAGCCTTCAAAATATAAGGGAATTAAGCAAGTTCATAATTCATAGTTTTACTATTTAAAGGTTCACTAAAAGAAATGGGACTATTTTCCATAGATTACTAGATATAGTGATGGGAAAAACAGGGGAGCACCATGATGAAAAGTTTTCAGGTATTTTAACGTATAGTCTTTTCAAACCAAAGTGGGCTCTGTATGTAGGGAACAGAGCTAAATTTTATTTCCCTTCCCGAGTTTAAGTCCTCTAGCAGCTGGAGCATAAATATTCTTAACATATGTTGACCTTCACCCCATAGTTATGTCAGTCCATTCCTATTCATGTCTGACAAAGGGAGGTCTCAAAAGCTTATGCCTTGAAAAAATTGATGGCTTCTAAAGTATTACTAGTTATTGTTGTTGCCAGCCATTCAGTCATGTCCAACTCTTGGTGATCCATGGCACAGCTGTTGCCACGTTTCCCAATCCCACACTGCCTCCCTCAGCCATGCAGTGTTTTGGCAGGTGTCTATCTTCATCGCGTCCAACCACTGTGCTCTTTTTCAGCCTGGTTTCCTTTTTCCACTGACCAATCCTAGTATAACTGCTGTCTCTACTGAGTTGGATCGCACGTTATGGAAAAAGTAACTGAGATGGAGTTTCATGATTTTGCCCATAATATATCAGATGTTGTGCGCTGTAGTATTTCCTTGTGTGTGAATTTTTATATCCATGGAACCAACGAAAGCCTTCTCCAACACCATAGTTCAAATGAATGGATTCTTCTCTTGTCCAATTTTTTCATTGTTCAACTTACACAGCCATAAGTGGCTATGAGAAATACATTTGGTAGTCAGGCTTATGTCCTTGCTTTTCCATCAGCATACAGAAGATTATTTATATTCCTTCCTTCAATCTTAATTCCAGTATTGGATTCTTTGAGTTCAATCTCTCTCATAATGATCTCAGCATATACATTAAACAGTAAAGGGGAAAGAATACAACCATGGCACACTCCTTCCTCTATTTTGAAGCAGTCAGTGTCGCCAAATGGTGTACGTACAATGGTTTCTTGGTTTGCGTAGAGCGACTGCTTCAGTCTGATCAAATGCATTGGCAATCCCAAATTTTGCAGGGCTTTCCACAATTTGTTGTAATCCACACAACCAAAAGCTTTCTTGTAGTCAATACAGCAAATATAAACATCGTTCTGATATTCCCATGACTTTTCCAAAATCTAGTGCATGTTTGCTATGTGGTGATAAGTGCCACACCTTCATCTAAAACCACCTTGAACATCCGGTAATTCTCTTTCAATGGTTATTGCTATGCGTTATTGTATGATTTTGAGCAGGATCTTACCAGCATGAAAAATGAGGGCTATTGTACAGTAATAAAAGCAGTCTGAGTCCACCCCTTTTTGTTTCCACTCCTCTGGCCAATTATTAGTTTCCCAAAGCTGTAATGGTTTTGATTGGTACACATCTCAGCAATTCCATGGGTATGATATCAATGCCTGGGGCTTTGTTGTTTGGCAATGGACTCAATACTGATTCAACTTCCTCTTTAAGAATGGCCAGTTCAAATTCTATTTTTCTTTTTCATTTTGAAGAAAGCAAACTTTCGTTCTGCATGCGTACAGTTCTTCTGTGTAGACCCGCCACCTGTTCTTGATGCTCTGTTTCTCTTTGATGATGATTTGATACAAGCAGCAAATGGCATTTGGAACCTCTTTACTTATGCAGAAGTATTTCTCATATGTCCCTTTTAGTAATCTTCTTCTAACTGCTTGCATTTCTGATTCCAGAAAGATTCACTATCTATTCTTGCTGCCTTCTTAAAATCCACATTTAATTTTCTTGCTTCGTCCCTTTTGCTGCTTTTTCTAAATTCAGCTATTCTTATCGTTTCATTTGAGAGCCATTTTGATTTTTTTCTGGCTTTTTGTACAGTGTGTGTTTAACTGCTGTTTTAACAACAGTTGATTGACTTTCCTGCCACAGTTCATCAGGCATCTTCTCGGCTGTGCCCAATAGTTGAAATCAATTTTTCACCTCTACTGCATAAGTGAGCGGAACTGTAGTTACATTGAACTTCCTTAGCCCCAATGCTCTCTTGATGCTGCAGTTTTCTTTTTATTTTAGCCAGTAACAGTTCATGATCTGAACCCGCAATCAGCGCCTAGATATGTTTTGAACTTAACCATCATCAGCTGCATAACTTATAGCCAATTTGGTTCCTGTGTAGTCCATTTGGTGATATCCAAGTGTATAGGAAATGTTTATGCTGTTTGAATCAAGTGTTCATGATGTGAAACCGACAGTCACCTGCATAACTCCTTTCTCAAAGTCCAAAGTCGCCAGTAATGTCTCTCTTTGCTTGTGTGCCAGCTTTTGCATTAAAGTCACCCATTATATAAATGACATCTGTCTTGGGTACTTGTTTCAAAGTGTCTTGAATGGCAGTACAGAAGTCTTCAATTTCCACCTCTGTTGCATCAGTGGTCGGAGCATATACTTGGACAGCTGTGAAATTTATTGGCTTGGCACAAATTCGGATTGTGATGATTCAATCATTGTCAAAAAACTGTCCACTGCTTGAGAAAATTTTTTGTTTGCAATGAAAGCCACACCATTCCTTTTTATGGAGTTGTGTCCTGAATAGATGATTAAATCCTCCGATTGAAAGAAACCATAATCTTTCCAATGTAATTCATAGATGCCTAGGAGGTCAATACTCAACTTGACCTTTTATCTTTTGACAATTTCCAATTGTCCTTGAGTCAGTCCTCTAACACAGTGGTCCCCAACCCCTGGACTGGGGACCGGTCCATGGATCAGTCGGTACCGGGCCACAGTTCCTCCTCCCCGGCTGCTGCCTCAGGGGCTGCCCTGCCACTCTGCTGCCGGCTCACCTTTGGTGCTCTCCAGCAGCCGCCATGGCTGGGGCTCCCCCTTGGCGTGGAACTGTGTAGTTTAACATCGTTTGTTACATTTCTGTAGTTGAAAGGTAACCGAAAAACGAAATTCTAGGAAAATTTATGGTCATTTCATGTAAAGACAATCTGTCCTGTATATTAGATAATTATCTAATGATATATTATTAATTAACTAAATGCGACCACGGCGGGGGGGGGGGTGGACTGATAATTTGATCATGGGTAAGAGATGAATACAGGGGATGATTAACTGTTTCTTCCCACACCTTTTTTAAAAAGCTAAACCACTCCAAGTACCTGGGAAGGAATATAGGTCTTTCTGTAACTAATGCATTATTTTCTCGCAAATTAAATTATTATTATTATTATTATTATTATATTTATAACCCGCCACTCCCTTGCGGCTCGGGGGGGCAGTATTTACGTTGAGGTTGACTGTAAATCTTCAGAGACCTTATAATTTGAAAACAACATTTCAATCAGCTTTCAAAACAATTTTTTTGTGGCCAAAGGCGTTCCAGGATTTCTTTTTTTCAAATGGTAAGAAAACAGGATTTAGAAAATAGGATTTAGCTTCAAGCTACTGCAGCCTCAATGGCAGCAATTCACAGCAGTAGGTCATGACCCATTTGTAGGTCAAAGGAGCTTTGCATAGACAGCCTGGCAGATGAACAACAGCCTGTGTTAGAGGTAATGTAGTACAAACGGCTGACCGGGGACTGCCAGGAAGAGAAAGCAATACATTCTTCCAAGAGACATACTCAGTTGGCAAATCCTTCAGGGAAGCTGTTGGGAAACAAATTATCTGAATTACCATCTCTATTTCTGAATGAGCCTCGAAAAGGCCTTATGAACTGTAATAATTTAAATTAATATAGAACAATGACTTTAATGGCAGGAGACTTAACTAGCTGGGAGGGGGTGCTTACTAGCACTATAATAATGTCACTGCTGACATAATGACATCACTCCCCATGCACCAAGAAGTGGCATTTGGGACAAACTCTATGATTAAACTCTTATTGTTCAACCATAGAGTTTGGCCCAAATGCCAGAGCATTGCTGGTATTCTTTGACAATGCGCTTTTCCTTCTGGACACGCGTGGAGTGACATCAATGCTTTGGGACACTCCTAACAGCCTCCCTCCTGTTTCCCACAATTCCCCCCCCCCTGCCAACCAGCTGAGCTGCTACCAGGAAATGCCTGCTAGCTGTGGGAGATCCCTTGCCCCAAGTGGAGGCTTGGTAAGCCTCCCTCACAGAAACCTCTGCAACAGTTGCCTTGCTAGTGACATACAAACTAGAGCTTTTCTTTGACCGAAGCTAAACTGTCTGAACTGTTTAGGGTGTTATATGTCTGCCTCAGGACATCTGCCAGCCATTCCTAAACAGAGTTATACCATTCTAAGCCTACTGACTTCAGTGGAGTTAGAAGAGTACAACTCTGTAAAATTATCTCATCCTCTTTAGATTACAAAAGCAGAAGAATGCACAAACCAACATGTGTTCCAGAGCACATGCCACATATACATCTCCACTAATTTATATTTAAGAGCCTTCAGCAAATCACAGAATATTACTGAGAAATGTGTTTTGGGGGGGTGGGGTGGTAATGAAGAAATACTATCCAGGCAATAGCTCTGCAGACCGAACCAAAAAACAGCCAACAGGTGTGAAATGCAGGCTGCTGGGGATTCTGCAGTATTGCCTGAGTAGATTAGTTAAGGCCTGGGAAACTGGGGGTGAAGGGTGGGGGGGATTTACACATTTCATTCTAAAGACATTTTCTCGCCTTAAAAGTCATCAGTATTGGGACTTCTCACATGCTCAGCTTGATGCTGGAGTGCTAAACCAGAAAGATACATTATAAATATAATATAAAATTATAAAAACATGAAAACATAAATAGATAAATAAATAGGAAAAGAGATTGTGACCAGAAAGTGCAATTTAGCTCGGGGGGCTCTCGTAGGAAGTTGCTCTTTTGCTTGTATGGATTGCACTGGCTAGAATCAACCTTTAATCTCTCTCATCTGCAACACAAATGAGAAGGAAGTCAGCACAGCCTCACCAGTGTGGTTTATGCAGGCTGAACACACTGAATAAGCACACCTGACCTCGAGAGCCCCATAGAAGATGCTCATTAGAGTCACTCCGATCCCTCCCTTTGCCTCAACATTTCATTTTCAGCCAGTAGTAACAATCGTGTAATTTAACTAGCAAAATTGTATGATATTTAACTTTTACGCGATGCTAGATGTCAAAAATCACCCCATTCCTTAAAAAACAGGGCTTGTACATCTGGAGCTCTTCCACCAGGTTTTTGGTTGCAACTGGAGATACCAATATCAAATCCCCCCCCCCCCAACAGAAAACCTCCATGGAAAACCACAATTATGTTCTACGCCGGAAGCAATAAGGACTGTATGGATGACACGGCAGAACACAACTTGAATGGAAAATGAGGTTTTAAAGGTTTTTAATACTAATTGTGTGATTGTTTTCTATTGTTGTGCACCGCCACAAGCCTGCACGGGAGAGCAGTATACAAATTAAATAAATAACCATAGAGTCCTAGAGTTGGGCCAGACAGGCCATCTAGTTCACCCCCCCTTTCTCAATGCAGGATCAGTCTAAAGAATGCCTGGTAAGTTTCTGTCCAGCTGTTGCTTAAAGACCACCAGTGAAGGAGAGCTCACCACCTCCCATTATGCCACAGAACTACTCTTGACTGTGAAAAAATGTTTCCTGATATCTAGCCGATAAGAATAAAAACAATAGATACTTACATTAACAGCTTCCACCTTGTATTCATCGTCACTCTCTGGAGCAGACAAGTCCAACAGGATCGGGCATACTTTGTTTGCAATATCGTTTTGAGAAATTAGCCCTTGTTCCAGCAGTATCACCAGAGATTCCTGGCTGGCTTTTCTAACCTATGGATGACCAAAGGAGAAAATGTCAGCTATCCAGGTTTGTCCCAGTGCAAACAAAAGCAGGACCAATGAAAATCCAAATGAGTTCCTGTTTTCCTACTGAACTGAAGATGGTGGACACTTCAGAAACCGATCACTCTGCAAACATAAGCCCGGGGCAGGGGTGTGGGGGGCGGGCAGGCTGTAACAGTCACATTCAGTCACAGACTTGAAAACCGTCGTACTTCGGTAAAGTGTTGGAATTACTTATAAAGATTTGACCTGGCCAGTAGTGGTCTTGGTCAGTCCTGAATTACCTGTTTGTGTCTAAGTTAGCCTAGAGAATTAACGTACCGGTCTAGTCCAAAGCACTGGACTATCCTCATGAATTTCAATGGCAAGGGTCACTGAGGGTGCAAAGCCTATGAGCGGTTCTCCAACTGGTCACCCTGAGGTTGTCAGGGAGAAAAATCTGTATTTAAAAGTAAAATCATCTGCTGGTTCCCCATCCCCCTCCCCTTTTCTCTTGGCAATTTATATACTGCAAATGACTAATGCCAGGCTGTGTAGGGCATTAAATAAACCTATGTGGACTTTCCATGGCTTCACTGCAAGCCAAAGCATTACCTCTGGCATCAGGGAGGCCTCTTGTGCCGAGCAGCATTATGCACACACTAGAGCTACTAATGAGACTGTGTGCTACTTGGAAAGGCAGCATTACAAATGGGCCATTCTGGCTATTCCAACATAGTCTCCTAATCCACTTCCACCTCGTATTCTCATAACAAATAATGTATTAAGCTGGATGCTGAAGTGAGACCCTCCACTGTATAATTTTAAAGATAATACAAACAGCGACATTGCTATTAGTTTGGGTGGTTCAATGCTTCCCCAGCCATCACATGAAGGTACTGTTCATTTCTGATAACTATGAATTAACACATCTTGAGACACACTCGTATACCTTTCTGATATCAACGTGCCCATTAATTTCTTCCACGGAAGTGGCTACAAGTGTAATATAATTTATTATACTTCATACATTGTCAGCTAAATTGGCTCCCAAGGAGATTTGCTGGAAATTCTTTTAAAAGACAGATGCCAAAAAAAAAAAAAAAAAAAAGCATAGCACAAATGTTCTTGGGGAGAAGGTTCTTACCTGAGCTCATGGATGGCAGAGGAGTGCTTAGCCAATTCCTCTCCCCTCTCTCATTGCTACATCTATCTGTGTTGGGAAAGGAGGCCTTTGGACTTGGCAAGATCCAGGCAAAATGGACTGAACCATCTAACTTCCCTCCCTCCCACTGATGACTCCAACAATGAACTGGAATCCAGTTTCATCATTTGGCTGAGGCCAGGCCAGCCAACCAACCAACATCTGCAGGGGCCTGTCCACTCCGCAACCCCCCCCCCCAAAAAAAAAAAACCCACTAAGACTCCTGGACCTGTTTGAGTTACTACTGTTTAGGTTATACTGTTATACTGCTATGTTATACTGTTACCCAGTTATATCAATTAATAATATGAATGTTATAGTTATTATATGTATGGTTTCATGTATAGTTTCAGTTATATGTAAACCACCCTTTCAGGGAGGGCGGTATATAAATATGAATGAATGAATGAATGAATGAATGAATGAATGAATGAATGAATGAATGAATGAATGAATGAATGAATGAATGAATGAATGAATTTCAATGCAATGCAAAACTATGTGAACACCAAATAAATCTAGCTATACACACACACACACACACATATATATATATATATACACTACACCAAACAGTTTTCCATAGTCTCAAGGAACAAATCTTAGTAACTAAATTTATACAGTCAGTACAGTACCTGGTTGTTTGGATCTGTGAGGTATCTCACCACAATAGGCATAAAATATTCAGAAAAGGCTGGAGCAAAGTTTGGTCTGCTCTCTTGTAGAAAAACGGCAATGGGTGGGATCTGTTCCATTAGTTCTGTCCGTACAGTAGGTTCTGGGGATTAAAAAAACCAAAACCTTTAAGCAGAGTAAAGACAGAAAACACAGGGTTGCAATAAAGAACATCTTACACTGTGAAACAGAAGAACCAGGTAAGTAAACTTCTTACTGAAAATGTTCCACATCTTTTAGAATATCATTCAAGAACAGCAGAATATAATTTTCAGCAAAAGTCTAATTGCAACTTATTTTCATATAGAAGAAGAAGAAGAGTTGGTTCTTATATGCCGCTTTTCCCTACCCAAAGGAGGCTCAAAGCGGCTTACAATCGCCTTCCCATTCCTCTCCCCACAACAGACACCCTGGGCTGGATTAGGGGAGCTGGATTAGGGATGCCAGCCACCAGGTGGGACCTGGGGATCCCCTGGAATTACAACTCAGCTCCAGACTACAACAATCAGTTATCCTGGAGAAAATGAATACTCTGGAGCAGGGGTAGTCAAACTGCGGCCCTCTAGATGTCAATGGATTACAATTTCCATAAGCCCCTGCCAACAGATGCTGGCAGGGCCTCATGGGAATTGTAGTCCATGGACATCTGTAGGGCCGCAGTTTGACTACCCCTGTTCTGGAGGGTAGACTCAATGGCACTGCAACCCAATTAAGTTCTTGTCTTCCCCAGGCTTCATCCCCTAATCTCCAAGAGTTTCCCAACTCTGGGTACCCGAGCCCCCCACTCCTCCATCCCCAGCTGGTGACCAGGGGGGACCCTGCAAACCTAAACTCGATATATTTGGTATGCAGATAGTGCAAATGTCGAAATCAAAATAATTTTCAGGGCACACAAAGATGGGCAATGTTGACCTGCTCCACCAACTCCTCCTAAGAACTTTTCTGGAAAAATCCTGTGTATGTGGATAGATAGGTGGGCAGATGCGACAGAGAGAGATGAACAGCAGTGAAGTCAAACTCACACTGGCTGATTGGCTGGACTGTGCAGGACAAGGTCATTGAGTTCTGACCATTCAGACTAGAGGCGAGAAACAGAAACCAAAAGTCTCTGTTCTATCAGATTTAAGAAGTCTAGCGTTAATGAATGTAGCACTGATACTGAAATACCCAATCTAAATCTTTACAAAATAGTTCTTGTTCATCTCTTGAAAATGTGAAACTTTATTATTTTTATCACCCCAGAGAGCCTTTTGGGACAAAAGGACACACGCATGACTTTTCCTTGCCTACCCACTATAATACAAACACTTGTTGAAGCTGAAAACCTCACCTATATCTTCCGACAGCCTGACCACTATGGCCATTACGGTCAAGTAATCTTCATCGTTGTGACTGAAATCTCGAAAGACATCAAGTAGACCTCTGGCAATGATTTGCCTGCAACAAAAAAGGATAATGCAACATCTTCCCGAATTTCAATTTTTCAAGTTAATTCAGATGCAGTGAGCAAAATCAATAATCATAATACATTTTTACTTGTATCTCACCCTTCTGCAACACTCAGGGAGGGTAACAGCATAAAAATGATATACAGATTTTAAAATTAAAACATTTATAATTAATTAAAACTAACTGGATCTTAACATAAATTTTATTTATTTATGCATTTATTTATTTTGCCAGACCCCCCCCAGGGGGGGTGGCACACAGTTGATCTCCTGGGGGATCTTTAGGCCCCACCTGGAGAGTGGCAACCCTACCACCAGCTCACAAAGCAGTAATCACTAGCAGTGTTCTACTCCCTCTGAATTACAACAGAAAGCTAATAAAGACAATGCCTTTTTTAGCTTGTTGTCCAAATTGGGGGGAAGGGGGGGAGACACTGTCCAATGACACCAAAAAAATAGTAGAACTTCCATACCCCTTCCTAAACATGGGGTCTTTAGCCTGCAGAAAAGAACTAGAAAGTATATGACTTTAAAATATATATACTTCTCGGCATGATTAAACATAATAAAAACTGCAATTAAAATCAGCAATTAAAATTTTGCCCCAACAGAATTTCTATCTATGAAAAGGTGAGAAACAATCATAGTAAAATGACATCAGCATAACTGTTTGCAGTATATTTGTTACCTGTTGAATATATTATCGCTAAACGCATATTTTTCCAGACGTGCAAGTGGAGCCAAGTTATCCTGCCCTGGAATGTCCAAGAACGCCGTTATCCTCATGCTATCACAATCTGGTCCATAGTCTTCAAACCCAACTTGAAGGGAAGGAAAGTTGTACATCAGCAAAAGGGGGGAATCAAACCAGGTTCTCCAGATTAGAGGACTCTGCTCTTAACCACTATACTACCAAGACAAATCATGATTTGGCATTATCATTTGTAAAATCTACTTTTTTTTTGTTTACAGTCTGCAGTGGTTATTGAGACTCAAAGCAGATTACAGGAAAAATAACCCTGCCCCACAAAAGACAGTATAGACAGACAACAAACGACAACTAATGAACAATGCAATACAACTGGATCACACTTTCCAATGAACTCCTTACAGAACATTGGCGATTTATCATAACTACACAATGACCTCCTAAAAGGTGTGATAGAAAACTCTTATTACAGCTGATTTCCTTTTCCAAAGAGGAAACTGAAAGCAGAAGAGTAGAGTGAAGAAATGAGTCTGCGCTGCTACTGAAAATTACTATTCCATATCGGTGCTACACCCCCCCACTCCAAAAAACCACCAGCAGCTCAAGAATGATATACAAGACAATTATCTGGCTGCATTTGGTGAGTGAAAAAAAGCTTGATGCAAAGATCTAGCAGACACAGTAATCTGCAATGGTTTCTAAGACAAAAACCTAACATGCATGTGTGTGCATCTCCTCCCTCCTCTTCAACTCCCATCTCTCCTGGCAGAAATACTAGAGTTCTTAGACTTAATAGAGAGCCTGCAGGTATAAAACATCTGCCCTCCAGTTTATGGTCCAAAGCCAGCAAAGTAGCTACAAAGTGCTGGAACTCCGTAATACATTTAACACCATTCTGAGACCAGTTCAAAGAGCAACCCAGCATTGCAGCTCGAAACACTTGTACTCTTCTAAACTCACTGATGACAACGGCCCTGGAAGGGCCCTCTACTTAGGATCAAGATGGTTTTTCTACTTAGGGTGGCGCTTTTTGCTCTGGCTGCCAGGAAGATTCGAGCTAATGCATTTTTACAGGAGCCTCCTTGATACACCATTTTATGCCTTTTATTGTAACTTAGTAGTCCATGTTTACAATTTTATGTACACAATATAGGAGAAATATTGCTTTATTTATTTATATTTGTGCCCTATTGTTTTAATTGTGTTTTGTAATGGCCTTTGGCTACATACAATAAATGTTATCGTTATCGTATCGTTATTGTACTTAGGATGGCACTCTTAGAAACTTAAAATATTTCATATGCCTCCGTCAAGATTCAAAGTTTAACTAGCGACACAGCTCAAGCCTAAAAGGCTGGTGACCGACTTTACCCAATCTGGTTTTAAAATTTAGTTCTGGTGGGACAGCCAGAAGATAAGGAGATCAGAAAGCCAGAAACACACATTAGAAGTGAGGGAAGCCAATATAAACACTGAGGAGAGGTAGGATATCACAAGGAACATGATAAGAAATGACCCAGTCATGAGTCACGCTTCTGGCAGGAAGAAAGGGCTGGTTATTGGCCAAGTTGTGGAGGAAAATCAGTGGATTTGTCAAAATGTGTCAGGACAAGAGAGAGGAATGCTTAAAATAGTCAGGAGTGGCTAAAGGTTGAGGCAGCGTAATTGGCTCGCAAAACTGCTGACAAACCAACAGCAACCTCAAATGAACTGTTTCTCAAAGAAGAGATTAAGGAGGGAGGGGAACTAAGTTTTCCTACCTCTGAACTGGTTGAATCTGGTGGCCGTAATTTGTAGCCCTCACTTGCTTCCTTTGCCCTTCCCTTCACCACCCCTGGCTCCTCAAAGATGCCTCCATGTGAGTACAGACAGACCCACGGAAGAGAGAGTATATTTGTTGTTGTTCTTAGGTGTGAAGTTGTGTCCGACCCATCGTGACCCCATGGACAATGATCCTCCAGGCCTTCCTGTCCTCTACCATTCCCCGGAGTCCATTTAAGTTTGCACCTACTGCTTCAGTGACTCCATCCAGCCACCTCATTCTCTGTCGTCCCCCTCTTCTTTTGCCCTCAGTCGCTCCCAGCATTAGGCTCTTCTCCAGGGAGTCTTTCCTTCTCATGAGGTGGCCAAAGTATTAGAGTTTCATCTTCAGGATCTGGCCTTCTAAGGAGCAGTCAGGGCTGATCTCCTCTAGGACTGACCGGTTTGTTCGCCTTGCAGTCCAATGGACTTGCAAGATTCTTCTCCAGCACCAGAGTTCAAAAGCCTCAATTCTTTGACGCTCGGCCTTCCTTATGGTCCAACTTTCGCAGCCATACATTGCAACTGGGAAGACCATAGCTTTAACTAGACACACTTTTGTTGGCAGGGTGATGTCTCTGCTTTTTAGGATGCTGTCTAGATTTGCCATAGCTTTCCTCCCCAGGAGCAAGCGTCTTTTAATTTCTTTGCTGCAGTCCCCATCTGCAGTGATCTTGGAGCCCAGGAAAATGAAATCTGTCACTATCTCCATTTCTTCCTCATCTATTTGCCAGGAGGGAGAGTATATGCAGCCAGGTAAAGCACTTTGTTGGAGCACAGCAGTTGTGTCTCCATTCTCAACTTTCCCAGCGCTTTCACTTGACAGCGCCCCCGGAAATGAAATCACAGAAGCAGATCAAACACCACAGCTTGCCCTGGTTGTTGCCTTTGCGATCCGTTTCTCCGAGCGCACAAACGAGACCACGGTCAGCCTTGGCACAGGTCAACCCACCCTCACAAAGTGCCCATGAGCATTGCACCGTGTCTCCCCTGGGTAGTTCTATCAACATATTGGGCCTTCATAGCAGCCCTTGGTTTTGGTTTACTTCCAGAGATTAGAGGGACATGCAATATAATCCCAAGTAGCCGGGCAGGAATTCTAGCCAAGTGCAGCAGGGGCAAGATTTACCGCCGAGTTATACAGCTTCCTTTCCAAAAGATGCAAGCACAGAATGGCAGCAGCCAGCAGAGCCCAGAGCAAGCAAGAAAAGCATGCTTTAAGTGGGGGGGGGAGTTAATTATTATCAAAATAAAAAGCCCAAAACCAAAATGGCTGGGGATGCCTGGGGAAAGTTGCCGTACGCTAAATCTGGTTTCAGGGCAGATTTCCCCGGGGCAAGATGCAACTCCGAAAGCAAACTATGTTGCTGGTGCCACAAATGCCTAAAACAGCAGCTAAAGCAGAAGAGGGCTAGATTCCTAGCAAGGAAGCAAGAAGCATGACACTGCATCGATCAATGCCATGCCACGGCTTTTGAAATGCAATGATGAAGCATTTCAAGAGACAGGTAAGCAGAAGAAAAATTAAAAGCAATGATAATACAGATGCCATCCAAAGCGGTAAATACAGCAGTCACTTACCTGGCAACAAAAGCTAATTGCCCAATGATTAGCCTGGGACAAGGAAGATTACTGTGTTCACACCAGCAGGATACCTCCTGTACTTGAAGCCAATATAGCAACAACTGCTAATACTACTCCAACACGTCCAGCCAATAAAGGGCGTTAACTATTGGCAAATTTCTCCTCCCAGCGCAGTAACTCTGCCTTCTTGCCCTTGTTCTTAAGCGAATTAATGCAACCTACTTAAAATCCCAGCTGGAGGGCTTGAAATGCTTATATATATATATGTCTGCTCAACAGGCATTTCTGGAATAAGAAGTACTAACAGCAACACTGAGAGAAGTGTATTGATTTTGTACACTCTGGTGGCATGGAAGATTTCAAGCAACTTATTCTGAGTTATGTGAAACCTATCAGAGAGCTCACTTTGAAACAACTGGGGGCATGTGATTATTCAGGCTACTGAGCCCTGCATAAAGGAAGATATTCTGTACCAAGATCTACATACATTTCCAGGAAGGAGATTTCATGTGGCTTTTTTCCCAGCTGCAATTTGTGGCTTCAGCGCAGTAGCACAACAAAGTGGTTTTGGGAATCGGTCCTTTGGATAAACATGGTTGCAAAAATGTGCTAGATTTTTAGGGAGCTTATCTCAGTGCTTAGGGCAGGGGCACACTGCTGTGCCACTGGTATACCCGAGGTGCACTGCAGTATGTTGGGATTTTATTATCATTATTATTTTTTTAATGTTTATAAACTCCCTTATATGGGCAGATGAACCCATTCCCCCTACTAAGTGGCCAATGATGGGCCTGAACGGGGTGGGAAGGGGAGGGACCCCAGCTATTTAAACCTTTGCCACTTGGTTAATCTGTGTCATTGGTGGCAGCTGGAGTCGAGTGAGGAGATTCCTTCCTTGGGGTTGGGGGTGGTTGGGTTGGGATGTCTTCGGGGTGGTGTGGGGGGGGGGTTGGTTTAACTCAAGGGATGTCAGTAGGGCCTTCTATGAGTTCTAGGTCTTGGGTGGCAGTGGGAGGGAGGGAAAACAGGTCTTCTGTAACCTAGCCAGAAGGCCCATGGTGAGCTACAGACCTTAAGTGGCAGGGACAGGGGCCTTCTGATACTCAAAAGAAAGCCCATCTTTATGCCGAAAGCTACTTATTGATGGGTGTCTCATGGACTGGTAATCTCAAGTGTCCTATTCCATTCTGCCTCATTTTTGGCATAAAACTTGCTAATGAAACAATGGCTGCATCTAGGTGACATCACTTCCAGGTGACATCTCACTTTCCAGGGGCACAACAGGGAGACATAGCCAGCTGACAGCACTTCTAGTCTGCCTCAAAGCCTGAAAAAAATTTCAGGTGTGCCTCTATGGCCAAAAGGTTGAGAAAGGCTGGCTTAGAGGATTGCTCAAGTCATGAAGACTTGACAGTTCTGTTTTATCCTTAACACTATTTTGCTCCCTTATATATCTGGGAAACAGCCACCTGGGAGGAGACTGTCCAGGGCCCAGGTCCACCCTGATTGGCCCTTCCCCTCCAGCTCCCACCCTCCCTCCTTGTCTGCTATAAGCCTTGTGGCTGTGACCTTCATTGTCGCCAACAAGGAGAGAGGCAGTGACAGGCCTTTGCAGCCCACAGGTATGATCCTGCTGGGTGGGAGCCGAGGGGGGGGGGGGACTTTAGAATCATAGAGTTGGAAGGGACCATACAGGCCATCTAGTCCAATCCCCTGCTCAACGCAGGATCAGCCCAAAGCATCCAAGAAAAGTATGTATCCAACCTTTGCTTGAAGACTGCCAGTGAGGGGGAGCTCACCACCTCCTTAGGCAGCCTATTCCACTGCTGAACTACTCTGACGGTGAATTTTTTTTCCTGATACCTAGCCTATATCGTTGTACTTGTAGTTTAAACCCATTACTGTGTGTCCTTTCCTCTGCAGCCTCCCTGCGGGCCGCAAAGCACTGTCGCTGCTAGGGGGGGCTTTGCACCCCCTTCAGCCTGGGAAGTGCTCTTTCCACTGCGAGAGGGCTTCCCAGGCCAAGGGGAGCCTCCCGTGGCAGCACTGCTGGCGGGGAGGGCAGGCTTTCTACTTCCTTTAGCCGACTTTGTGGCTCGAAGGGAGCCGTGGCCACCCTCTCACGGCCTCCTGCCTGCCTCCCCTTTCTAAGCCCATTTTTAAAATGGGCTTTGATCCTAGTCTTAACATAATACATGGAACAGTTCTGAAGGGCCTGTAAAAGTGACCTCCTCCACTAGGCATTTGGTTAAGGCTGACCTGAACCAACCACCTCCCACTGGCCCCCAAGCCTCCCACCTAATTAACAACTGCCGACCCATCCAACCCACAGGGTCATCAGTATGCATTATCTGATTTGACTTAATGTTCTCCCCCACTGTTCCACTGTTCTACTATGTCATCTACTGTTACCACTGTGTTATTATTGTTATAAATATTGAGTTATCTGTTTTATGTATACTGCCCTGAGCCTTCGGGGAGGGCGGTATATAAATATAATAAATAGTCAGAGTTCGACAATATTAAGTTTTGAGTCCCACTGACAATATTAAGTTTTGAATCCCAACTCATACAACCTAAAATAGGAATGGTCAATGTCTATAATCTCAAAAACTTCTCTACATCCAGACAAGTAGTCCAGCAAGAAGTGGGGTGTTTAAAAATGTAGAATATCGTAGCTCTTTTAAAATAGTCTAATATTCAAATCCAAGTATGTGAATAAAACTGAAACTATGGTTCCTTACAAACATTAAAACTCCGGTTTCTCTTCAGATTGAAACTTAAAGAAAGATTATACCCATCTGCATAATTGTTGATATTGCTCTGTTATTCTAACTTGTATATTTTAATTTAAAATGTAACTAAATTTTAACTGAATGGTTTTAAATTGGACTGCTGTATTTTACATGACGTACTCTGCCCCGGACAATATAAGAGAAGCAGCAGAAAGCATTATCACTGGAAGCCTCCTTGAGCTGTATTTTATACAAGCTATATCCATGCTTAAATCACCTTGAGATCCTTATGGAAGAAAGGTGGCTAATAAATGTTTTAAATAAATAAAAGTAAATTCCCATAATTTAGGCATTACAGTAGTCTTAGATGTAATATTACATGATGCTTCAAAAACAACATCTTTATTTCTTGCTAACCCAACTTATCTCCTTGGACTCAAAGGTGCATACTGCATTGCAACTAACTTGCAAAAGCATGAATTAACAAATTTAAAGCAGATCAAAATACAAAATGTACCAATTTAAAAGCATTTGAACTGAACACACACAAGAGCTAAAATATAAAGGATCTGCCAATTCTCAGGGCTTTAATGATAATAACCAGCTCTCTGAATTGGGTCCAGAAACAAAGAGGTAGCCAGTGCTTCTGTGTTTCTCCTTGCATGGCCAGATGTTTGTTTGTTTTTTGTAACTCAATGCTTTTCTGAAACATTTTTAATTTTGTCAGTATTCTGTCTAGCACCTTCACTGAACACAACCCTTTGAAAGAAGTCTCCACTTCTGAGTGTGTTGTGAGGGACAGCTAGCCCGGGGCAGTAGTGCACCTTAGGAATCTTGCTAGACCAGGGCATGCCACAAAAATTAAATGGATGACCTTGGGCCGGTTCTTTCTGTCCTTCACAGGGTTACTTTGAGGAAAAGACAAAGAGCAGGAGAGCCACCTACGTCACTCTCTGCTCCTTGGAGGAAGGGTGGAATAACCATCTATTAAACAAATATTAGGTTTTAGAAACTGACTCACCTTCTATTTTCCATGCTGCCTAAATCTCTCTACATACTGCTAGTTGTCCTCCATCCTACACTATTCTTTTACTTCCTCGATGTCATTTGTCTACAATATACAGGCACAATCCCTTCCAAGATTAACTCAAACTGTATAGGTTCACTGTGCACAAACATTTACTGAAGGCTCCAATTCTGCACAAATCACTGACAAAGTACACTGAACCAGTCAGTACCCAAGTCACAACTTCTCAAAGTTAACCAGCAACTTTTGGTGCAGAAATCAAATCAGCCACAGTGCAAGTGGGTGAGACGGAAAGCAGGAAGAAGCAACAAACCAAACAGCCACAGGGGAAGCAAGAAAGAGAAGGGAATGAGACAACCATTTCAGCCCCTGCTTAGAACATTGCTTTCCCCAAGGTCTATGGTACAGATCAATGTTTTTTTTTCTTCCCAGTTGTACAGTCAGTAGCCAGAACCAACGAGGAGAATGAAGGACAGGTGTTCATTTCCATTTACTTGTATGGAGAAAGCAGCAAAGGTCAGCAGTCAAAACCAATGAGAAGGAGGGACAGTGCATACACCAAGATCCTGCTTCCCCTAGAATTTTGGAGCAGAGACCCACAGGATCCCTCATGCACTCATTCCCATGATGCACAGTAAAAACCCAAGCATAGTTACACCATTCTAAGAACACTGACGTCAATGGGCTTAGCAGAACTCAGCTTACGACTGTGCTGCCAGACCCTTCCATTTCTCTAGGCACGCCAATGGGATCAATACAGATCCTCTGAAAACTGCTTGCGATTAGAGCAATGCCACAACAGCCGCCACACAATTCCAGACCTAATGAGTTACAAAGATAGGCATTTAAAAAGTTCCCATCAAAATAGGCTTTTAAAAAGTTCCTGCCATTTAACTCCATAAATTAATGAAAGTGCTTAGGAGTTCGTGGAGGACAGGTATATCAGTAGCAATGAGCCATGGTGACTAAGGGGAACCTCAGACTTCTGAATTCCATTTTTGGTACTCTTTTGTACATCAGGGCTTTGGCCTCTATAACCTGTTGTTGGACCTCCAGAGGAACTAGTTGGCCACCGTATGAGACAGGATACTGGCCTACATAGACCACTGGTCTGACACAGCATGGTTCTTTGTATGTTCTGACATTTGCATCACATTGCTGTAATGTTTTCGCCCATAACTAGGAAATATGACTCCTGAAAGAAATGGGAACTTGGGGGTGGGAGCTGATGGTGGTTTTTTTTGCTATTTTTCAAGTCACAAGACTGTTGATAAAACAGCTAGAATTGGCAGCTTGGGCATAAATGTCATTATAAATGGAAACAAGAAGTGCTGCTGAGTTATTTTTTGCTCAAGCTCTCCTTCCAATGCAACGAGCACCAGCAATGTTGAAGGCAGCAACCATATCAACAATGAAACCGATCGGTTAAACAGGACATGGCTAAAATGTGTAACCCCAAGCCCATCCAAGCAGTTGGGCCTGCAATAACATAGTACTTTTGAAATGACCAGCGGAATTTGCAACATGTATTTGATAGTAAAACTTTGCCTCAAAGAACAGAGGTATAAACACTGACAGGCTTATAAACTCGAGTAATTCAGTAAGATACTTAAAAATCAGTTATTCCCTAAAGTGGAAACCTCCAGCAATACTTTAAGGCATTTTTTTATTCACCCCATTTGCTATTTTTTTACATTGGTTTCCTACCCTTCTGCCAAGGAGCTCAGTATAACATGCATGAGCTTTTCGAAATGTTGTCCTCATAAGAACCCTGTGAAGTAGGTTAGGCTGAGAGAGAATGACTGACCTGTGGGGCCATGCATTAAACCTCATCACCGGGTTGGAATTTGAAGCTGCATCTACTCAGGAAATGTGCAAGAGCTTCAACACTTGTGGCTTGCCCAAGCACAGGAACAATCTCCACAACTGAGGCGTATTTCAGGTGGAAACTGATTCAAAGTCTGCCCCTGCTACAAGGGTAATCCAGATGGTAACCACCTCTGAAATGCACTAACCAGTCACAACAGCACACTTCAACCTCCTAGCCTACTTTAAGTGTTTAATTTAGTTGCTGGGAAATGCTATTAGTCTTAAGGAATTTGCCTTAAATTAATACACTAATTCCAGTTTGTCAACCCTTGCAGAGTTTCAGCACCAGAGAGCCAGGGTCGGTGGTCTTTCTTTGAGGCCTATTAGTTCTGTTCTGTATTCCCCCCGCCCCCAGGTCAAGAAGCAATTTGTACAGTTACTAGATGTAGCAGTACAAAATCCAAGGTTTGAAGAAGAATTTCAGCAATATCAACAGCTTACGATTTCGGAAAGATACCCATGAGCAAAGGGAAGCAATTTGTACAGTTACTAGGTGTAAGGTTTGTGCAAATGACCCCTTGCATAAGTCTGCTGATCTAACTTAGCAATAAGTGTCCTTGTAAAATCAAGACTACATATATGCAGCCCAAATTATTGAACATAAGGGGTGGAAAGCCAATTAAAGTTTCTAGAACAAGATTAACACAAATCCAACAGAGATTTCTGGCCCCCAACACTGGACAGCTCCTTCATTGACAATTTATGCTATAAACTTTTCAGTATATTGGAGGTGTTTATATCTGCCATATACTTTACTAACAGAACCAGGGGTTTTATTTGGATTTTTTAAAAATAGCATCTGTGAAGTTTTTCATTGAATAAATCTTGTCGCTCCATATTGCTGTCTGACCCAGAAATCTGTATCGATTCACCCTCCACACTGCAAAAGAATCCTATATGGTTTTTACAGAGCAGGGGATTGTCTGCATATTTATTTTGATAGAACTGTAAAAAAAATTCTTAGCATCTCACTCAGTCACCCCTCTTTAAAGTCTGTCTCTTCCTCTTCTTATTATCTAACTCTTTCTCTTCTTATTTTCTAACAGGACAATAATGTGTTTGTGCATCTTTACAAACTAAATGCAAACCAAAAATGAGAACCTGCCATAACTATCAAAAAACAAAACACAATCATATTCCAATATCTTAAAAAAATAAAAAAAAGAAAGAAAGAAGTCCTGACATTTTCGGCCAAACCCCCACAGAACTGTTATGGTGTTATGATGTACACACTGGGAAGCAAATTCTGAATTAGCAGGAGTCTGCTTAGTTCCAAGCAGTGCATATTAAAACCATGGCATTCAACGAAACATTATGCCCCATTGACTCTATTTTAAAAGGCATTTATTTCCCCACAATCCAGCAGTTCCCTTCAAAGAAGAGCGGGCAGGAAACACAGTATTTCCCAACCCACCTTCCCCACCCCCAGAGGCAAATAAATAAGGAGGAAACCAGTTTTTTGAATAAATTAAAAACAAGAAATGCGATGACCACACGACCAAAGATTTCTTTTTGTTTCTACTTCTTTTGTTTAAAAAAAAATAAATCAGTTACTCACAATCATCTAAGTCATCCTGCAAGTCCACAAAATACAAAGGGATCCCTACAAACAAAAAAACAAAAGGGGAGAGAAAAAGAAGAGAGAGAGAGAAAGGAGAAGGGGGGGGAGAAAAAAAGACAACAAGGGGTTGGTCTTTTCCACAAGCCTCTCGTCGGGGACAGACACAGATAGCATCATTTCTCTCTTTTCTTTTAAAAAGACAATCCACCACCACCACCTTAAATCATGACAACACCTAGAGAGGCAACCGGCCACCACTGCACCAAGCCTGAGCACCCCGTGATGGGCAATTTTACACCACACAAAATAAAGGAGAGGGGAGGGGGAGACACCTTAATAGGACATTATGGTTTTAAAAAGCGGACAGGAGGAGACGAAGCCACACACGCACCCATCCCGAGGGAAGGAGCAGGAGAGACGCAGAGAGCCACTCACCAGCCATTTTGAAAGGGACATGGGTGGGGAGAAGAGGAGGAGGAGGAGGAGGAGGAGGAGACCCGGGAGGGCGGGCGGGAAGGAAGGAGGAGCCGCCCGCGCTGCCTGACCCGCCGCTGAACCGCACACACGACAACACACGACAACGCCCCCCCCTCCTCCTCCTCCCTTCCCAAAAAAAACCGAAACCCAACCGGACTCGGCCCCCCCTAGCGCCCTCCCCGGGAAGCGTCCCAATACAATACAAACTTCTCGAAAGGGCGGCCTCCCCTTCGCCGCCGAGGGGGCGGGGAGGCCCGGTCAGGTGATTGTCAAGAGGGGCCGGCCAAGATGGCGGCCGCGTTGCGGGCTCTGAGGCGGCGCGAGGGAAAGGCTCGCCTGTGACTGAGGAGAAGGAGGAGAGGGGCTTGAGGAGAGGGGGGGAAGAAGAAAGAATCTCTCGCCTTTCCCCCTCTTTTCTCGGGGAGGCTGTTCGGCCTGGGGGGGGGGGAGGCGGCTCTTCCATGTGCGCCTTCCTGCCGGGCAGGGTTATGTGGCTGTCGGGCTGCGCCTGCGGGTCGTGAAGAGCCAGTCTCTCCCTCTCTCTCTGGCCATGGCGCTGAGGGAGCTCAAAGTTTGCCTGCTCGGGGTAAGTGGACGGGAAGGGCGAGTTGGGGCTGTCGGGGCGCCTTCCAGGAGGGCTCTTGGGGGTTGGGAGCTTGGGAGGCGCTTGGCATGGGGAGGTGGTTTCTCTCACGCCCCCCAGCCCACACCCCACCCCAGTCAGTCTTTGCAATTATGTTGCTTATTTTCTTGGGTTTTGGGGGGAGAAGACGAGCCCCCGTCTTCCCCGTGCTTGTGGGTCAGTGTGGAGGGGTTGGGGAAAGCGCAGCGAGTGGGTGGGGAAGAGCTTTTTCTTCGTTTCCCAGGGGAGGGCATTCCAGATGTGGCTGAACATTTCAGATTAGGTTGCTCCGAAGTTTTGGGTCGGATGTGGTTTTTGGGAAATGCTGAAGTTGGGCTTGCTAATCAGAAGGAGGTGCTGCCTTGGTCCAGTGCTGTTTAAATGTTGTTGTTGGTGGTGGTTTTTTTTCCTCCTTGTAAAGTCAGTGTTTTGTGTTGTGAGTTACTTTAGAGGTGTTGTAGGTAGGTGGGTCCAAATGCTTGCAGTTTGCTAGGTTGGTGAATTCTTGTAGGGCCTGATGTTTTGAAGTTTCTGAGCGGGAGAACTAAAGCTCAGCGTGTGGAGGGATGAAATCTATTCTGGGTTGCAGCTTTGAGGTTTTCCCCTGACATTTTGTGAATGCGACTGCTTTAAAGGTTATGTATCCCTGTGTTATGAAAAGTACCATTCTCCATGGCTAGGTAACCTGTGGAGAACGTAGTTATTCTGCAGGGGGGGAGGAGAAAGAAAGCTTGAGATGAACATTAGTTCAACTTTTCCCTTTAACCCATGTTGTAAAATTTGGAGCAAAAATCTGAAAGATGAATGTCTTTCCACTTTACTTTGAGTAGTTGGCTCCGTGTCAAGAGTTTTGACATCCTTGTAGTATCCTGTAGTGGTGTTTGTCAAACTGGTTTCCAAATTTCATTAAGGGAGAGTGCTTAATTTGCCTTACATTTAAATGTGGCTTATTAAGAATCGTTAAGATGAATTGGAGTGGAGAGAAACATCTTTCTAAATTGAAACGTTAATGCTGGGATTATCAAAACCTACATTCTCCAGCCTCCTAAAGCTGAGTCTGTTTTTAAACTTTAATCGAAGGTTTAAAACTTAATCTTATAGCATACAGTCAGGTCACAAGGTTCAACCCAGGCAGAATTGGATTGTTTGGGGTAAAGCATGACTTTTTGACTTAGTTTTTCCTCCTATATGTGGATGAAAGTGAAACAGTTCAAAATTGTGAAAGGAAAGTCTTTAGGGTTTCCTTTCTGCTCTACTTATGTCCACTTTAATAAATATATTTCCAGGTATGCTAAAGGGAAGTGTGTAAAATCTTCATTAAGTAGGGTGGGGCTGAATGAGTAAGAATCCATTTTCTGTGTCATGTGACACAGAGGAACTAGTCTGACACCTTTTGGGTTCCGTCCTTGAGTTGTTTGTTAAACACACCTGTAGGGCTTGTCCCCAACATACCTTTTTGGCAATTAGTGTATGTGTTAAGCTGTGTCCACATGTTGTGATGTACGTTACGTGAAAGCATGAAGGCATCACTGTATTATTTAAAGTAGCCATTGTATTTATTAATTTTGAAACCTATCTACCTTTTCTTCCCAGTTAGGAACCATACCATCGTCCAGCGTAGTTTTCTTCTGTGTTTTATGCTCATAACAAACTCACTTTTTAAGGTGTGTTAGGCTGAGAGAACAAGACATGGCTTTGTGGCTGAGCATATGCTTGGTTTGCAGAAGGCCTCAAGGTCAATTCTTGGTATCTCCAGTTAAAAGCACCAGGCAGTAGAGACCTCTGCCTGAGACCCCGGAGAGACTCTATCAGTCCGAATAGATATTAATGACTTCGACTGACCTAAGGTTTGATTCAGTACAAGGCATCTTTGTGTGTTCATGTGAATAAGTGACTGAGCCAAGGTCCCCTTTGCCAGCTTCCATGGCACTGCTTGGTTCTCCTTAACCTATCTTGGCACTCTAACTCCACTATACCAGGGCTTCCCAACCATGGTACCATAAGGTAGCATGAAAAGCCCCCAATGGTACTGCAGCATGAGGTTTTTCAAAATGGCAGAAGGGGAGAGCCTTTCCACCCTGTGCCTGCTGTTTCTAGTGCCAAGTGAAGAACAAAGAGGGTTAAAAAAAAAAAACTTACCCTTATTTGGGCAGGTTGACCCACCCCTTTCCAAAGTGGCCAATACTGGACTGGAGGGAGTGGGAAGGGGAAGGGGAGGGGCCCTGGCCATTTAAACCTTTGCCACTTCAGTTTCCTCTTATTTGTAGGCAGCGTGGAAGGGAGGCGTGGCCATCTGATATCACTTCCTGATATCTCAAATCTCAAAGTCTGAAAAATATTTCAGCAGTACCTATATGGTAAAAAGGCTGCAGTATATCTTGCTGGCTTTTATTCAGTGATGTGGAATGAATTACCTGATTTGTGTATTCATACATGGTCACACAACACCAGGAAAAAAATTCAGTTGATAGGCTATATTTGTCTGATGTATATCATACATACACACTTGTGGCTGAATGTTCTTTGGCTTAATACCTTTGGTTTTCAGTGGGGGGTTTTCTCACCCACTTACAACTGAAGTTTGGGTCCAGTGGCACCTTTAAGACCTTTAGTTCTGGGTATAAGCTTTTGTATGCAGGCACACTTCTGATATTTGAATATGGTCTTTGAAATAATCTCCCTTTCCATGCTCTGCCACTAATTTAAATGGTTTAATCTGGCCTTTCTCAACTTTTTTACTATTGGGAACCCCCTGAAACATTCTTCAGACTTCGAGAAGCCCCAGAAGTGGCACCATCATACAGAATATAGTTGGAAAGCATTGCTGTGTACAGGCCCTCCCACGGCCCCTCTCCTTCCCACCCCCTCCAGGCCCATCACTGACCATTTGGGGAGGAGGAGGAACAGGTCGACATGCCCACATATGGTCATATCACCCTATAAATAAACTACTTTTCTCGCTTTCTCACAAAGCAAGAAATTGTGGGCACTCAGTGAAATAAAGGAAGTACTCCTTCACCCAAAGAGTAATGAACACCTGGAATTCACTGCTGCAGAAAATGGTGGCAGCTACAAGCATAGACAGCTTCAAGAGGGAATTGGATAAACATACGGAGCAGAGGTCCACTGGTGGCTATTAGCTACAAGGTATAGGTGTAGCACTATATCAAGGGCAGTGATGCTCTCTATTCTTGGTGCTTGGAGGCAAGAGTGGGAGGGCTTCTGGAGTTCTGGCCCTGCTGGTGGACCTTCTGATGGCACCTGGGTTTTGGCCACTGTATGGCACAGAGTGTTGTACTGCGTGGACCGTTGGCCTGATCCAATGTGACTTCTCTTATATTCTCTTATTATGTTTTAAGTTTGGCAAACTGATACTTGTTTAGTTGGGGACAGATTATTACGTTACGTAAACTCATAAAGAATGTAGTCAAAATCTTAATGGGCAAGGATTAGGATTTTCTGAGTGTGTGTACTCCATGATCCTTTCCAAGAAAGTAGAAACTGTTATAGGCTTGAGTAAGCTAGACGCAAATACACAAACGCACAAGCACACGTTCCTGATAAATTGATATGCGTTCTGCGGACAAGTGCGTTCAGTGTTCATTGGGTCACTTACTGGTGGAGTTTTCTTTTTAAAAAACCCTGAAATTAAAGCTAATATTCCTGAATACCTTCTGTATGCAAAAACCCCTACCGTGTCTGTGGGTAGCCCTTGTTTTACGTTCCATGAGCATGTTTGTTGTGCGGAGTGCTGATACTGTCACACAGTGTTTGAGCAGATACACTGCATAGCTGTGAAGTCTTTACAACTATATAGTGCTCGCTTTGTTATGGCAGTAGACCTCTCACACCCCTAAGCCAGTTTGCACAACAGCATGTTTTCCAGCCCTTGGCCTGTTGACAGAGCAGTAAAGTGCTTATTGGGTATATGACAGCGGGGGGGGGGGGGGCAAACAGTCCACAGCTCCAACCAGCCTTCTGGTAAGAAACACTTTAAAAAAAACAGTGATTGTCTTTTATTGACACTTAGAGTGTCATCAGCACAGCTGAAAATGACATATTGAGATCAGAGGTCTTTGGCAAGAAATACCTGGAGAAAAATCTCCTTTGCGTTTCTATAGCTGCTGTTGAGGTTTGGATTAAACATTTTCTTCCATACTGGCTATCTGGAAGTCACTGAGGGAAGAGAGATTCTTTCCCTTTTTACGTCGGGTTTAAGTTGCACAAGATCTTACGAGGCCACACTTTTTGTTAGGCAAGCATTTTGTTCATTTCTTTCTGTTTCTGCTGCATTTACCTGGGTGGTTTGGGCAACTGGAAAGAACAGGTGCAATTGGAAATCATTGGTGTGGAAGCAGGTAATCAACTGGCCTATTGTAGCCTTAATACCTCAGAGACAAATGTTTCACCCTGTCCACTCCAGCAAAGCTATTTGTTATAATTTCTCAGAACGTAGGAGAGTAAAATAATTTGGATGGACACTACTTTAAGGTACAGGATTGAGTTCTATCTGATGATTTTCCTATGTCTCATGATTTTTTTTAATGGAAATGAGTTACATGCCCACTGGTCAGAATAGAATTATTTGTTCTAATATCACAAAGCTGAGGAATGATGCATTTTATTAAAAGGATATTGTGATGCCCCCCTCACACACCTACACACCTAATGCATAATCTTAGCATTGATTTATTTTTCCCTTTCAGGACACTGGTGTTGGCAAATCAAGCATTGTATGGCGCTTTGTCGAAGACAGCTTTGATCCCAACATCAATCCAACAATTGGGTGAGAAACTTAAAGAAACAAGTGATGTATTACCCAGCTTATTAAACATCTACTAATGTGTGTAAAATGTTCTTCAGTGTAAGCATAGGCATAGGAATTAAAATCCAGGAAGACTGTTTGTATCTTCTAACTAATAACTAAGCAGGAAATCAAGGCACATTTATGCAGTTGTAATGATTTCCTCTTGGCCATGATTCAAGAGCGAGTCCTGAAAGTATGAACTCCCTTCCCGTTCTCGAGTGAATTCTCTCCTGCCTTAATTGTAGTTTGCACTTTCCTGAACCATGATTAATATACATGATGGTTCTTATTTAACTAGCATATGAAACAATATATTTGAAAATATATTGTGTATATTGATTGTCTAAGGTAAAGGTATCCCCTGTGTAAGCACCGGGTCATGTCTGACCCTTGGGGTGACGCTCTCTAGTGTTTTCATGGCAGACTCAATATGTCATTACGGTTTACCCCCCAGCAAGCTGGGTACTCATTTTACCGACCTCAGAAGGATGAAAGGCTGAGTCAACCTTGAACCGGCTGCTGGGATCGAACTCGCAACCTCATGGGCAGAACTTTCAGGCTACATGTCTGCTGCCTTACCACTCTGCGCCACAAGGAGTTATTATTTAATGCTGTAGGTTTGTTTTACATGCAAACTCATGCTGCACCTCTTGAAGGAGCGAAACTATTAAAATGCATTTTACTCATTCTAAACCAAAATATTTCGTAGGCTCTTATCACCCAAACGTCCCAATTTTTCCCATCAGAATTTAAGTCCTGTGGAAAGGATTCCCCTCCCCCAGACCTCGCATCTCAAACCCGAGCTCTCCAGTAGAAAGAGGATGTCATGACTGCAACTTGCATTGAAGAGTATCATGCAAAATGGAAACAATGCAATCAGTGGAAGAAGATGGGAGTAACTCTGCATCTAGTTACATTGCTCCCTTTTCTATGACTTTGATCAGCCATTCCCTACCTTTATTCGGTCACACCCTTCTAAGAGCGTCTCTCAGGTTCAAAGGCTTCCTGCTTGTGCAATGAGTTGGGCTAAAAAAAACCCTCTAAGAGTGTATTAACTATGCTCAATCTACCTTGCCTTATGTGTACATGAGACAGATTTCTAGAACATTCAACCAAAAGAAGCACGTGCGTTCATTTTTTCCTTGATTTCGTTAATTCAAGCACATGCAAAGGAATGGATTACGTGATTTCAAACTTTCTAGCAATTAATTGAAGTCATATGTGACAAAACGGGTATTTCATTGGTTCAGTTACCAGCCCCCCCCCCCCGTAACCCTTTGGGTTCGCCGTCACACGTTTTTTCTTTCTGTGACCCCCCCCTTCCAATGAGCCAGGGTCCCTCGAGTAGCCATATGGCTCCTGTTGAGAATGGCTGATTTAAGATTTTAAACTTCCTCTATAGATTTTAATATCTATCAGCAATCCCAGAATGCAAAAATGTAATTGATAGACAGCAAACTAAAAGCAAACAGAAGCCAGCACTCCTTCATAAGATGCAGCAGTAACTTTGGAAGCTAATTACCGCTATGTGCTGTGGCCATTAGCATATGTTTCTTTAATGGGATTAGCTGCATTGACTGAGGCTAAGCCTCTCAGTGTCCAGTAACCATTGGTGGCCACAAACTTAATCTCTGTGTTAGTGATACTTCTGCCTTGCAGATGGGAGTGGGGGGTGGGAATGACGATGGGACCAATATTGTCCTCCTTGCACTGGCAGGCTGCTGACAGACGGAATGTTTCCAACCAGTATGGATCATTGCTCTGTACTAGAATGGCAATCCTTGCATTTATTTGCCCATGTTTGTTTTAAGAATTCAGTGGAATAAGAAGTCCAAACATTAACTCATTTTTTAAAGCTAGGAATGCACCATATGACCTAAACATTGCTACTAGAAGACCTTGTTTCTCATAATTTTATTAAAGCTATGGCTAAAGTGTTTTAGTATATAAAACACAATTATCAACACAAAACTTGCTAAGCCAAACATGTCAACTGTACAGCCTACGGGCTGGAAATCTAGGGCACTTATCTGACCCACGAGCAACTGGGGGTAACGAGTCAGATTGTGGCCTAGAAGAGTCTGTTAAGATAATATACTCCCTGCTGAGGTCCCTCCCTTCCCCAAATACAGGCCTTCCCCCAGATCTCCAGGGATTGCCCACCCCAGATTTGGCAAATATAAGAGACAAGTAGGGCTGAGTTGGCTCTGAGCAGCCTGCCTGTTTCCCTTGGCTGGGGGGCTAGGCCAGGACATGCTGTCTTCTGCCACTGCTTCCTCTTCCTTCAGCCAGAGTGCATTGGAATCCTGCATCTACTGCTTGAACTGCTGGTAAAATGGCTCATTGTTGTTGTGTGGCAAGTAGAATCTCTTTGGTCCTACCTTCTGAGGTCCAGCCAAGCTTCTTCTCACTCGCAGGCAGCCCAGAGAAATCACATGTGGGCAGCTGCTGGCCAGCTCACTAAACGTGTTCACTTATGTATGTGTGTGAATGGAGAAACTAGCCAGGTTGGGCACAGCAGCTCAGATGAGAGAAAAGAGTCTGGTGCTTATAAAAGGGACACCACACATGCAGAAAGTTGAGGGTTGGGCCCAGGGGAGGCCCACCAAGTTGGGTTAGCTGGAGCTTGCTGACCCATATATTCACAGCACTTCTGCCCCTGCCTCCCTTCTTGACTTAAATTTTCCCGATTCTCAGAAGGAAAGGACTTGGTGGATGAGTCTCTGTTTTCCATACAAGAACTTCCATATTCAGTCCCTGGCCTCTCTAGTTAAAAGGACCAAGTAGGAGCTGATGTGAAAGGTGTCTATCAGAGACCCTGGAGAGCCTCTGCCAGTCTGAGTGGCCAATCCTGACCTCCATGGAGTGATGGTCTGATTCAGTATAGGGCAGCTTCTCAGGTGTGTTCCTAATTTCCTTTACTACCTTAAAAAGCTCCATTTAATTGAGTGTTGTATCTTTTATAGAAAACTGATTAAGAAATGAATTAATCTGCCACCACTAAATGGTGAAAAATGTGCATTTTTCTCATGCTTCAAAAATATAAATATGTTAAGTAGTCCATGAGCTTTGTCCTTATGTCAAGAGACATTACAATACAATTGTTTCTGACAATACTGTGTGCCAAACTGGACCTGGCAACCCTACCAATGATGAGGACAGGCTTGTCAACCCTATGTATGACTTGTCTTGACTGTTGGAGTGATGGGGAGAAGCCATTCCCTTTTGTCAGGTGTCGCTCACCCATCCATGTTTGATTTGCTTTCAAGGAAGTAGATCAGGCTTTCTCAACCAGGGCTTTGTGAAACCCCAGGGTTTCTTGTCAGCCCTGGGAGGGTGTGAGTTAATTAATGTGTTAAACAAATTACCATTTAATAAATGAGCAGGGGGTTGGACTAGATGTCTTGTATGGCCCCTTCCAACTCTATGATTCTATGATTCTATACATTATTATTTAATAATATTATTTTAATAAATAGTTAATCAATATTTTAATACATTTTTCAAGCATATATTGGATGATACGACCATAAATGATCATGTCAACCCCCCTCCAAAATGGCCAATATGAGCCTGGAGGGGGTGGTTAGGGTGGGCATATACACAGCTACGGTTCCCGGCCATATTCTGTACGATCATGGTACTTCTTGGGTTTCTTGAAGATTGAAGAAGGTTTCAAGAGTTTCTCAACAATAAAAAAATCAAGAAAGGCTGGGATAGAGGAATCCAGACTAGGGTTGGGCTCTTCAGCCACCGAAGCAGCCATTGGCACCCAATGCAGCCATTGCCATGGCATGTGGGTGAAGGGACGGCATAGGCAGTGAGGGCGCTAACGCACCAGTCGGCACATGCACACCGGCATGCTTGCGTGCTTGCACTGACTGGTATGCGGTGCTGCCCCTTCCCCCATGCCACGGAGCTGGCTGCATTGGGTGCGAACAGCTACTTCGGAGGTATAAGCACCCAACCCCAATCCAAGCTACACTTTGTTTACAGGGGAAACTTTCTGGGATGGAAGCAGGAAGCTCCTAACGTTTTTCACACTTGCTTTAGAGAATTAGTCGATCATTCAGATTCAGTCCTAATCCTTCCTTGGAGGTCCCTATTTGGGCGGAAGGCAGCACAGAAGCATTTAAAATGAAATATATAACCTTGACTTTTATTGGCATAACAATGATTTTAAAAAGATAAAATGGTACAGCCAAACAGCACGACCAAACGCCATGCACAATCCCCCAACAACACACAAATCTTACAAGATGGCCGTACCATAATGCGCGGTCCAAACTGGGCTCACAGAGGTCCGCTCTTAGCTGGTACTGGGTTCAGATTTAAGCAATTCACCGTTCGTATTGTTAACGATACCTTGGCTACTTCTCGGAAACAACACACTTTGGTTTGCATGGAGGACACTTGCACCAAGTAATACTTCTGAAATTTGATGTTATGTAAATAACTTAGGGATTCACCTATTAATTTGCATGCTATGCTACACAAAGTCAGTGAGATTCCAGATTAAAGCTAAAACCAGCAAGAAAGAATTTACTGCAAATGACTGTTCTATGCTTTCATTGTCTTTTTGCTTAAGACCAGGTCTATTTTTCTATTTAGGGATAATCGAGAACGCTTAAATCCAACGCCCCAGCATACACAGCATACTCTTTGGGTTGCAAATTATGAGCCTGACAGTATGAACAGCGAACACTTTTCCATTACTTGCCTGCACAAACATTCCTATACTCCCAAGAGACTTAAATAACTCTAAAGCTTCCTATACCCCTGAGAGACTTAAATAACTCTAAAGCGAAGCTGCCAAATTTCTTTCATGCAGCTGTTTTAAGTTCACACACAATAACTCCACTGGATTTCAAGGATGGGTACAGATCCGACCACAATAAATATATGTTCCAGTGGCTCCAGAGAGTGCTGTGGCATTTGCAATGACAATTTCCAGATTAGAATTGCCAGGCATGGCTTGGAAAGCAGCAGAAGATTGGAAAGGTAGGGATGATCCGATGACCCTTTATTCCTCTCCCATTGCTGCTGTGAGAGGCAGCAGAGAGAGTCGGTTCAGAGGATCCCAGCCACTGGCAGGAAGGTTGCAGCTCTTTGAAGGTTGCAGCTCTTTGCATATCTAATCAGAGGTTGCTGTTACCGTATCAGTACAGGTGTGCAGAGCCTCTTGTGGCGCAGAGTGGTAAGGCAGCAGACATGCAGTCTGAAAAGCTCTGCCCATGAGGTTGGGAGTTCGATCCCAGCAGCCGGCTCAAGGTTGACTCAGCCTTCCATCCTTCTGGGGTCGGTAAAATGAGTACCCAGCTTGCTGGGGGGTAAATGGTAATGACTGGGGAAGGCACTGGCAAACCACCCCATATTAAGTCTGCCATGAAAACGCTAGAGGGCGCCACCCCAAGAGTCAGGCATGACTCGGTGCTTGCACAGGGGATACCTTTAACTTACAGGTGTGCTGAAAATGATTAAGAAAGTTAGCAGCTTTTTAGTGGCCCTAGATTGGCTTTTATGACTAGGGGAGATCAGAAACCTCGACAGATAAAGGTAAAGGTATCCCCTGTGCAAGCACCGAGTCATGTCTGACCCTTGGGGTGACGCCCTCCAGCGTTTTCTTGGCAGACTCAATACGGGGTGGTTTGCCAGTGCCTTCCCCAGTCATGACCGTTTACCCCCCAGCAAGCTGGGTACTCATTTTACCGACCTCGGAAGGATGGAAGGCTGAGTCAACCTTGAGCCGACTGCTGGGATTGAACTCCCAACCTCATGAGCAAAGCTTTCAGACGGCTGCCTTACCACTCTGCGCCACCTCGACAGATAGCTAAAGCCTAAAGTTGGCCGCCAGTGGGAAAGCTACAGGTATTTGGGAGGGCCATTTCTGGTGCAATTTAGAAATTTCGTCATCACATGGGACAACACTGACCCCGAATGCTATGGGGAAACTATAGAGTTGGGGCAAATGCTGGAGTGTCACTCCCATAGGATGACCTTGCTTCCGGGTCACACCAGAAGTGACACTACTGCATCATGGGTGATTGCCCACTTTTCCCCTGCTGTCTAAGTAGCAATAGGTATCTGGACTGCAGGCAGGATGTCTCCCACCATTCTGGAGAGCCTGGCAGTTCTCCATTGTGATTGCTTTCCCAAATGCTTTATCTTTAGGGGAAGGCTGTTTTTCAGTGGTCATTCCTTCTTTAAAAGTATCCCAAGTCCATCTATATATTAAAGGGCATTTAAATATTTTGCATAGATTCTGGTAGGTAGCCAGATAGGTCTGAAGCAGCAGAACAAATATTGAGTCCAGTGGCACATGGAACTTTGTTGGTCTTAAAGGTGCCACTGGACTAAAAATTTGTATAAATATGCTAAAGTTGTCTATATTCTGATACAATTATATCCTGTCTTGTTTTTGTTGCTAGTTGCCGTTTCTTGTCACAGCACTTTGAGTGTCTTAGTTTGTAGTTTTAAGCCATTTATCAATTCCATGTGCATGCATGGAATTGGGACCGGTTCAATTCGAACTATCCCCTGGCTAGCAACAATTGATTTCACAGCAGTATCTAAATCATGGATTCCCAACCATGGGTCTATGGACCCCTGAGAGGGTCTACAGGAGCTTCGGAAGTGGTCTGCAGCCTTTCTCCTCCTGCCTTAATGGACTCTGCCACAAGCTAGAGCATGGGTGAATTTTCTCGTGATTTTTGCACCTTGGAGGGGGCAAACCCTGCACACCTTTTCCCACCTTAAACTATCTCCTATCTCTCTCTCCCTCAGTCCTTCTTGAGCCTGCCTGTTAACACAGATGGTGATGTCACTTCCAGTGGTATGTCACTACCCTAAAGATAAAGCCTGGTAGGGGAGGTATGACCAGCTGACATCACTTCCGGGGCTTCTGAAAGCCTGAAAAAGTATTTCAAGGGCTTCTCCATGGTCAAAAGATTGAAGAAGGCTGATCTCAATAAATTTGCCTTGGCTTTCATAGGCAACAAGAACTGATTCCTCAAGGATCTATGGCTTTTATTTTCTCATTTTTAAAAAATATGTAGCCAGTCAATTGGCTCAGATTTGTTTTTCAAAATGCTTTCAAAGTACTTTTTTTTTCTTATGAAAACTGAGTTGGACACATTGCTTGTTCTGTATGATCACATTTCATGCATGCCAAGAAGCCTGGGTGGGAGCTATTTTCACTTCAGGTTGTGTGTCATTTGGCTCATTACTCATGCGCTTCAACCTGGGTAGACTACGTAGAAAAGGTTGACTTGTGTAGCCAAGTTGAGGCAATTGTTCTGGACTTCCTGTCGTGGTTCGGTCCTTGGTGGCTTGGGAACGGGACCGAACCCCGCCATCAGAGGCGCCCGCGATCACGGAGGTAGGGCATGGTGATCATAGGCAAGCCGGCAGCTGGGCGCCCCACCCGATCGTTGAGGTGGCAATGGCCGCTAAAGAACCTCAATGTCCCCCTCCACCTTTTGACAAGGGCCCGGAGATGGCCCTTTGTTCCAGGAAAATGGGCCATCAGGAACCCCGGAAAACCTCGCATATGTGCATGAGTCATGATTGTATCAGCATGTTCCCTCCGCAAGTACTGGGTGGGGCAATACAGCCTAAGGAGGTGGGTTTTGTATAAAAGGGAGCTTCCACCTGGAGTTCGGTGGAAGCTCTTACTCCATACCAGCGGACTCCACGTTGCTGAAATAAAGCTTGTTCCTGTTGTATCGTTCACCAGGCCTGGCGTGACGTTTTCTTCAAAGGGGCACCCTGTTTTTCAGTTAGCAAGCGGGTTCCCGACATCGTAAGAGCTTCCCACCGAACTCCAGGGTCGGCATCGCATCCGAGCGCTTATCGGGACGGATCCAGAGATGGCGTTTTCAAGCAACGGGGCGGTCTCGACCCCCACGAACCCCGGGAACATGAGTTTAATGTCCCCGGGAGATTTCCTCCGAAAATCGGGGGGCCAGGAGCAGCTGTCCGGGACCCCGAGACCCTCGGCAGCGGCGGCCAAGGGAAGGCGCCGGGCCATGGGTTTCCCAAGCACGGCGGGGAGCACGCCGAGGTCTGGGGGGTTGGCCCCAACCTGGGACACCCAGCTGAGGCAGGCGCTTCGCCCGGTAGGACCTGAGGAATCCCTAGAGGACCTGCGGCGGGCCATGGCGGACTTGGCCAGGCGCTTGCAGGCAGCTGAAGCCCGTGAGCAAGCTCGGGCCGGGCCCGGGGGGACTGGTAATACAACGGCGGAGGGGATCGCGTCGAGTGAGGACGTCTCCAGCGACGAGGACGAGCCCGGTACTGGTGAGCGGGCCCCGGACCCCGACCCGGAGCAGTTTTCAGTCCCGAGTAGGCGAGACGGCCAGCGGAGAGGCGAGATAGCAGAGGATCTCGGGGGAGCGGGTGAGCCGACGGGGCGGCGAGAGCCGGACCAACGCAGGAGCGACGTGCAAGGCAGGGAGCGGCACGGCGTCGTTGGGCAAGTTGGTAGCCGGTGGAGCGGAGCAGGACGAGACGGCGGACGCCGAGAATCCCGGATCCGGAGGGGGTCGGACTACTCTCCAAAACGTTCCCCCCCCGAGCTTAAGGCGCGTTTCGACGGGACGCCGGACGACCTCCCGCAGTTCCTCCTCCACGCGCTGACGCATGCCCGGAGGTATGGAGACCGGTATGAGGACTCCGAGGACTTGGTCTGGGGGGTGGCATCGTGTCTCCAGGGCAAGGCGGGTCAGTGGTACCTAGGGTTGGCTGAGCGCGGCGACCCGGCAACTCGGGACCTGCAGGACTTCGTGGTCGCGCTCCGCCGACGATTCCAGGACCCCCAGGCTGAGGACAAGGCAAAGAGTCGGATCAAGGGACTTCGACAGGGTACTAGGGGGGTTATGGACTATATAGACATTTTCCGGAGGGAAGCAGGCAAGGTGTTCTCCTGGAACGAGGAGACCCAAATCGAGTACTTCCGGGAGGGCCTTAACCCGAAGCTCAGGGAATGGGCCGTGATCAAGGGGACGGAAGAAGATCTGTCTACACTGGAGGGGTGGTGTTTTGTGGTCGCCAAGCTGGAAGCCAGCCTGGGTTGGGCCGCCGCACCCCCCCGGGAGGCCAAAAGCGGGTCAGCCGAGGCGCCGAGACCGGGCCCCGACAACTCTCGCCCCAAACGACCCCCGAACCCCGAGCGGGAAAGGAGACGCCGGGAAGGTCTGTGCCTGAAATGCGGGGGGTCAGGACATTTCGCAGCAGCGTGCCAACGGCAAGGGGGGGAGGACCGCGGGCTCTCCCAGGGGGGAGGTGCGACACGCCCCCAGCAGGCACGCCGGGCGGAGGACCTCCGCAACGAACCGGGAAGCGCCCAGGCGACGGAAAACGGCCAGGACCTGCTGTAGACGGCGCCGGGCAGCAGGTCCCGCGGTGCGAGGGAAAACCCCTGCAGCATGAGGCGCGACCTCCGAACGTGGTAATTTTGGAGCTCCGGAACCCGGAGAACGGACTAAGTTGGGTGGGGGAGGCTCTTTTGGACTCTGGATGCGACCACAGCATGGTCCACCCCCAGATAGCCCGGGCTTTGGGGCTACCGAAGCGCATTCGGAAGGTTCCCCTGGTTTTCGTCCAGATGGACGGCAGCCCGATTCAGGGGGGACCTTTCGGGGAGGAGGTGGGTCCTATCGCCATCCACATAGGGGACCACCAAGAGCTGCGGTGGCTGATCCAGGTCCCCGTAGCGGGATATCGGGCGGTGTTGGGCCTGGATTGGCTGAAGGAACACAACCCCGTGGTGGACTGGCGGGCGGGGACCCTGAAGTTCGACTTGACGGTGGGTGCACGGCATCGGGTCCCCCACGAGAATTCCAGCCACAAGAGGACGGCGGCGCGTCCCAGGGGAGCGGCGGCGGCGCAGCAGGAGAAACCAGAGCCCGAGGTCCCGCCAGAGTACCGAGACCTCGCAGCCGTTTTCAGCGAGCGGGAAGCGGACGAGCTACCCCCACACCGCCGCACGGACTGCGCTATCAACATCCCAGAGGGGGCGGTACTACCCAAAGGGCGCATCTACAAGATGAGTGAGGGTGAGCTCAAGGACCTCCGGGAGTTTTTGGATAAAAATCTGGCCCGAGGTTTCATCCGGCCCGCTTCCAGTCCCATGGGAGCTCCAGTCTTGTTCGTCCGGAAAAAGGATGGGTCCCGACGGCTGTGCCAGGACTACCGGGGCCTCAACGCCATCGCAGCGGGGAACGCTTACCCCCTCCCGCTGATCCCGGATTTGCTGGCCCGGCTGGGCAAAGGGACTCTGTTCACTAAACTGGACCTAAGGGAGGCGTACTACCGGGTACGCATCCGGGAGGGGGATGAGTGGAAAACAGCGTTTAACTGTCAATTGGGACAATTCGAATTTAAAGTGATGCCGTTCGGCTTAAGCGGGGCACCTGGGGTTTTCATGAGTCTAATTAATGAGGTGTTGCAGGACCTTCTGTTTCAGGGGGTGGTGGTTTATTTGGATGACGTCCTGATCTACAGCCAAGATCCCCAAGAGCACGTGACCCTGGTGAGGGAGGTGTTAAAGCGCCTGCTGGCAAACCACCTATACGTGAAGCTGGCTAAGTGCGAATTCCACCGTCCCTCCCTGGACTATTTGGGCTACCGCATCTCAGCCCAGGGCATAGCTATGGACCCCGAGAAGGTGCAGGCGGTGCTGGCCTGGGAAAGGCCCCGCACCCGGAAACAGCTACAAAGCTTCCTGGGGTTTGCTAACTTTTTTAGAGGCTTCATCCCCAGATACTCCTCCGTAGTGGCTCCCCTCACGGACTTGCTAGGTACCAAGGGGAGAGGTCCTCGCGCCACGCGGCCCAGCGCAGCGCTCGGCTGGAATGAGAAATCGGAGGCAGCGTTCCTGGCCCTCAAGCAAGCTTTCGCGTCTGAGCCCACGCTACTGCACGTCGACCCAACCCAGCCGATGGTGGTACAAGTCGACGCCAGCGACGCAGCAGCCGGGGCGGTTCTCCTGCAGCGAGACAAGGCGGGACAGCTGAGGCCGGCGGCCTACCTCTCACGAAAATTCGCCGAAACGGAGCGGAACTGGTCTACCTGGGAGAAGGAGGCGTTTGCGATTAAGTTCGCCCTCACCGAATGGCGGCATTGGCTGGAGGAAACAGAGGAGCCGTTCGAGGTCTGGACAGATCACAAGAATCTGGAGGCGCTCCGGCAACCGCGATCCCTGAACGCCAAGCAGATGAGGTGGGCGGAGTTCTTTTCGCGGTACAATTTCAAGCTTGGTCACATCCCCGGCAAAGAGAATTTCCTCGCGGACGCCCTCTCCCGTCTGCCGCATTATGGGGAGGGGTACGCTCCCTGCACCAGGTCCGTGTTTGGCGAGGAGCAGCTGGGACGGGGGGTCGTCACTAGGCGGCGGGCCAGGGAGGAATGGGAGCCCGACCCGGCGACCGCCCCGCTCCGAGACCGCCTAGTGGCAGCCTATGGGGCAGACGAGGAGCTGGCTGAGCTCCGGGACTCTTTGATTTTGGACTCCGGTCTCTGGCGGAGGGGGGAGGCTGTCTACGTCCCGGAAGGGCTACGACGGGAAGCCCTCAGCCTCTGCCACGATGCTAGGACCGCCGGGCACTTCGGTTTCGTAAAATCCTGGAAGTTGGCCCGGCGGCGGTTTTGGTGGCCCAGTCTGCGGCGGGACACAAAAGCTTACGTCAGTGGTTGTCCTGTCTGCCTGACCTGCAAGCCGGGGGTTGGCAAGCCGAAAGGTCTGCTGCACCCGCTCGAGGTCCCGACCCGGCCGTGGTCAGTGATCTCCATGGACTTTATAACAGACTTGCCTCCCAGCAAGGGGAAAACGGTGATCTGGGTGGTGGTAGATCTATTTTCCAAACAGGCCCATTTCATTCCTTGCGCCAGTGTCCCCAGTGCTTCACAGTTGGCTCGGATGTTCCTGGATCACGTGTTCCGACTGCACGGGCTGCCGGACAAGGTGATTTCCGATCGGGGCTCACAATTCGTGTCCCGGTTTTGGCAAGCTTTCCTGCGCCTGTTAGACATCGAGCAAGGGCTGAGCTCCGCTTACCACCCCCAGACGGACGGGCAGACCGAGCGGGTTAATCAAGTACTGGAGCAGTACTTGCGGTGTTTCGGTTCCTATCATCAAGACACCTGGGTGCCCCTGCTCCCCCTGGCCGAGTTCGCGTACAACAACGCAGACCACAGCAGCACGGAGATGTCGCCTTTTGCCGTCGTCTACGGGACAGACCTGAGACACTTCCCGGAGCTTGGAGAGGTCCCCGCCCGGGAATCGGCCGACCTTCGCAAGTGGGGGAAGCGTGCCGGGAGCTGCTGGAAGTCGCTGCAGGAGCAGCTCCACAAAGTCAAGGCAGCGCAGAAAGAGGACGCCGACCGGAAGAGACGACCAGCTGAGGAGATCCGACCGGGGGATCGAGTTTACCTTTCCACCCGGAACCTACGGTTGAATTTGCCCAGCAAGAAGCTAGGCCCTCGGTTTTTGGGGCCTTTCGAGGTCTTGGCCCCGATCAACGAAGTTTCGGTCAAGCTCAAGCTCCCCAAGAACCTCCGGCACATCCATCCCGTCTTTCACGTGAGCCTTCTAAAAAAAACTCCGGACGGTGACGTTTGGCACCCCGTGTTTTCCCCGCCAGCGCCCGAGGTCCTGCCGGGGGGGGAGCACCACGAGGTGGCGGATATCCTGGACTCTAGACTCCACAGGGGGAAGTTGCAGTACCTCGTGGAATGGAAGGACTTCGCTTTGGGGGACCGGGAATGGGTCTGGGCAGCGGACGTCCTTGCGCCCCGACTCACTGAACGTTTCCACAAGCGGTATCCTGGCCGCCCCGGGGGGTTGGAGAATGGACCTTTGGGGGGGCAGAATGTCGTGGTTCGGTCCTTGGTGGCTTGGGAACGGGACCGAACCCCGCCATCAGAGGCGCCCGCGATCACGGAGGTAGGGCATGGTGATCATAGGCAAGCCGGCAGCTGGGCGCCCCACCCGATCGTTGAGGTGGCAATGGCCGCTAAAGAACCTCAATGTCCCCCTCCACCTTTTGACAAGGGCCCGGAGATGGCCCTTTGTTCCAGGAAAATGGGCCATCAGGAACCCCGGAAAACCTCGCATATGTGCATGAGTCATGATTGTATCAGCATGTTCCCTCCGCAAGTACTGGGTGGGGCAATACAGCCTAAGGAGGTGGGTTTTGTATAAAAGGGAGCTTCCACCTGGAGTTCGGTGGAAGCTCTTACTCCATACCAGCGGACTCCACGTTGCTGAAATAAAGCTTGTTCCTGTTGTATCGTTCACCAGGCCTGGCGTGACGTTTTCTTCAAAGGGGCACCCTGTTTTTCAGTTAGCAAGCGGGTTCCCGACACTTCCCCAGGATAATTGCTCACATTCGGATAATGATTGACTTAAAGGAAATTACATGATAGTTCGAAAAAGGCCCAGAGAGCGGGTTGGCCTGATTCATGACTTATAAAATTAGCTGTCACAGTGTTTAAGTGTCGTATCGTTCTCTTGGATGCAGCTCAGCATTAAGAGCTCCTTGCTTAATAACACTAATCTTAATGTAAATGAACCATGTAGTATTTCCTGCTCAGTAGAAAGAGAACTCCCTCTTCCTGCTACTAAGAGGGGAACAGCAGACTCACTTTTACATTGTGGGAATAAAGCTCTTTTCTTTTACAGTATGGCACCGCTTTGGCAGAAGCCAGCTTTATTTATTTACGGCCTTAGTAAATAAAATGGGAATCCAGTTTTTCCCCTGGCTAAGCCCCAAGAGGAACCTCTTGTGGTGCAGTGTGGTAAGGCAGCCGACATGTTATCTGAAGCTCTGCCCATGAGGCTGGGAGTTCGATCCCAGCAGCCGGCTCAAGGTTGACTCAGCCTTCCATCCTTCTGAGGTCGGTAAAATGAGCTTGCTGGGGGGTAAAATGGTAATGACTGGGGAAGGCACTGGCAAACCACCCCGTATTGAGTCTGCCATGAAAACCCTAGAGGGTGTCATCCTAAGGGTCAGACATGACTTGGTGCTTGCACAGGGGATACCTTTACCTTTACGCCCCAATCTAAATGAGACATTGCATTTGAGACCTAACTGCCATGGAAGGCTTGCAGACAGATGGCAAGTGCAAATTGCCCATGGAAATTCAGTACACGGAAACCCAATTGGGATCAGAATTCTGGTGTGGGGAAGAGACTTCACCCTCCCCCCCCCCCCCATTGTGTTTTCCTGAACTGAATCAATCAACCCTAGGGTGTGCTCTTCACTCAATGAAGGCCTGTGTGTATACAGGTAGGCTAGTAGTGGGAATAGGTGGATTGTAGCTATTTCCGCCTTGATAAACTTCACATGTTTTCTCTTCCCCTGGATACTGGAAATCATTATTAAACATTAGTAGCTAGTCTGTTTGGCTTTTTTGCAAGGTTCTTATACAGAGATTAACTTGAGTTCTGTGGAGGAAGGGTGGGATAAAAATCTACTAAATAAAAATAATCTAGAATGTATCTAAATGTTTGGGGAAATTTCTGGCATTTGGTGGCTGCTATTTTATAATGTGTTTTTGTGATGCATTCTTACATTAAATTCTTTTCAGGGCATCTTTTATGACCAAGACAGTGCAGTACCAAAACGAACTACATAAATTCCTAATATGGGACACGGCAGGACAAGAGCGAGTAAGTACACAAGTCCTTGGTTTTTATTGGTTGGTGTGTCAAAATTTTGTGCTTTTAATATTAACAGTGTAATACGTGTACACAAAAACAGATGGCTGTGTCTTCCTGTCTAGTTAAGGTGTTGTGTTTTCTAATTTTTGAAGCCATTCTTCAACCTGACATGGCTGTGTCCAGATGGCATTTTGAAACTGATACTAAATGACTTCTCCAATTACTCAGGGTACCCAGGGAGTGCTGACATTTATATCTTTAGAAGATACTGTGTCTTCCATTTAATTTAAATTAATTTACTTTCTATATAACCCCCAAAACTGAATGTATCCAGGTTTTCCTTGATCTGCTGATAGTGTTTATAATCTGTTCATATAGCAGACAAGGGCAGTATAGTGTTAAAACCTGAAATCGAAGAACCACAAGGAAATCTGGCATGTCGGGTGTGCTGTATGAGCTCTGTTGGTTCAGACCAGTGGCCCACCTAGTCCAGCATCCTGTTTCACACAGTGGGTCCTGCAGGGCCAACAAACAGGGCATTCAGGCCAAGGCCTTCCTTTTATGTTGGTTCCTAGCACTGATAGAAGCAGTAAGTGTTTAACTATGGTGGGTACCCATTATCCCCGCATGGCTATTGCTGGAACTGTTGTCTGTTTCTCAAATGTGAGGAGATCTGTGAATATCTAAATTTGCAGATTGGGCCCCTACTGAGAAAAAGGAGATTTTTCTTTAAAGGGGTCGGGGGGGAGGTTTACAGAAAAATCTTAAATGTAAAAAAAAATGGGGAAGCTTAAACCCTCCTCCCAAAAATAAATCAATAATATCTGAACTTCTGCAGATTACTTAACGGTAAGGGGTCGTGCTGTCTGGCGGGGGGGGGGGGCTGCCACCTACTCTGCGGTTGAAGAGGAGAGATGTTTTCATGTGCACTAAATAATGCACTTTCAATGCCCTCTGCAACTGGATTTTTTCTGTATGACATGACAAAATCCAGTTGTGAAAGGTAGCTGAAGGGGATTGAAACGGCATTATTTAGCATGCATGAAAGTACCCAGGTTAAGGAGAGGGGAGAAAGAGATGGGGGAATATTTACAAAAAGGGGAGGGGAGAAGAGTAGAGTAGATTGTCAAAGAGAAGGGGGTAAAATTGTAAGGGAACATATAGGGGAGAGAGCGGCAGAGAAGGAGGGGGTAAGATTGCCAGGGAAGGGCAAGTAAGAATAGGTAAAAGATTATTTGAGAATGGTGGAGCAGGAAGGAAGCAAATGTGGGCAGGTGGGTTGTAATCTCCTTGCAGGTTTCTTGTGGGTCCCATTAGTCTGTATATCTAATAGAAATGTGTAGGCCCCACATGTGGATTGGGTCCACACCAACACAAAACAGATTTTCCTGCAAATGTATGGGACTCCCCCAAGTTTGCTGAAAGATCTGAATTCTTAAAAAAAAAATACATTGGGGTGTTTAAATCCCCCCCCCCCAAGATAAAAAGGCATTTTGTGTGCATGCTCAGACAACACACTTACCTCTTCAATCTTCAGAGCTGGAGGGAGGTGGAGCTATGGTGGTGGAGGCCAGGAACTGCTCCAGGCTAAGTGGCTCCTAAATACCATCACAGCCAGGCTCAAAAGTGTGTCGTGGTGCTCGTAGCCATGCCAGACTCAGTCATGGGGAATGAAGATGGGGTTCTCCCCCACATGAGTCTTGCGGGGTCCCACTTCTATATACCGATAGTCATGCCTGCTCATCTTGGGGCATTTATATGTTAGATTTGGCCCACATAGAAAGTTTACGGGAAAAACCCGGACCCCTGATTGGGACTCCCTGGCATAGACGTTGAGTATTATTTGGTGATGTGAACTCAACTGGCATTAAAGGGCCAGGAATATCTGCTGGGACCAGTACAAGCTCCTCAGCTTTATTTAATATCGTAATGTGGACAGCAGGCATCCTCTTGCCCAGGTGCAAGGCGTTAAGCGTGCCACTCACTCTTTCCTTTGTGCCATTGCTTGTGCCTTCCACACATGGCCTCTAATCCTTCTGCATGTGTCTCCCAGGTCAGCAGCTAGATTTCTTTAAGATGGCCGCTTTGGGTTTGTTGTCAGTGGTGGTGTGCTGTGACCCTGACTCCTGCTTTCAGAAGTGTGCTGGCAAAACCTACACACCTGGATATGTGTCCCATCTGTGTTTTGGCAAATGGGAGGGGCAGTTTGTGCCCTGGGAGGGGGAGGCTATGATCCAGAGGCATCCTGTTTGTGATCCCTAACTTATGCAGTGGTGGAACAAAGTTTGAATCCAGTGGCTCTTTTAAGACCAAGAGAATTTAATTCTGGGCACAAACCCTGAATTAAACTCTGTTGGTCTTAAAGGTGCCACGGGACAGACATTGTTCTTATTGCTTCAGACCAACACAGCTACACACCTGCATCTATTTACATAATGGTGATCCTTTCTTTTTCCTCTCCTGAGTCCAGAACAAGATGGAAAACGTCTGTCTAATTAGGCTGTTAGTTTTCCCCTTTTCTACTTAGTGTCACTCTGGAACATTGCTTCCTCTTCCGAGATGTTCCAGGTGGAGGGTGACTTTGCCAGAGGGTTTTTTTTTTTCATCTTTACAGGATTTTGGGAGGTGAGCCTCTTTCTCCATTAGGCTGATAGTTAGTTGGCAGGAGATACTCAGTTAATACTGTGACAATTTTCCGTTTAATCTTAAACTGTACAAGACCCTCTGGCTTTAGAATCTGTCAAAATGTGCCTGAAATCTCACTCTATTAGAGTGTGGACTATTTCCATGAGACAAAAGGCAGGATCCTCTTTTTCTATTTTTACTTAAGATGTAAAATGTTTGGATTTTGCAATGGAAGTAACATGATTACTTACTCAGCACTGAATCAGCACTCTGGGCTTCCTGCGTGCAGACAACAGAGAGATCCTGTCAATCAAAGGCGTCTAAGAGTTCTGCATTCCTTTACCAAGGAAGTAAAGTATAGAGCTGGGTCGGGGGCATTTTTTCCAAGAAAAAAAATTGAAATTTGTAGTGAAATTGAAATATGCAGTACTTGCTACCAAATCAAAACTACTTCTACTGAATCACGTAAAATGCATCATTTACACATGACGTATAACTTAGTTGATATACCAAATTGTGCTATGGGGCAACTTTATGGAATTTAAAAGTACAAAGTTTCTTTTTCTGTAGGAAAAATTACGAGTAGACCCAATATAGATATACCCAATAATCCTGCATCCTATGCTACCATAGCATTTGTATCTTTAATTTTTGCCATCTGAGAAGTAGGGGAAAATCGTGTAAGCTAGTAAACAAAAGAAAAGCTAGTATTTGGACAGAAACTGTGTCAAAGAGTAACAAAAAGCAAGACTGCCAGCATGTTTGGATATTAAGCTAAAATACATAACATTGAAAAGACAAATTAAGGTGGGTAGTCATGTTGGTCTTGAAGTAGCAGGACAAAATTTGAGTCCAATGGCACCTTTAAGACCAACAAAGTTTTATTCAGACTATGGTAAAAGTATTTTTCAGAGTTCTTTATGGAAATGTTTCAGAGCTCTAGCTGCTGATTTATATTTGGTAATCTTGGTTGTGGGTCTTGCTGTACATTTCTGTTGACTGGAAATGTTTTTGCCTTGAGTTGTAGTAATGCCAAATGGTGAGTCTAGGGTGGCCATAGAATCATAGAGTTGGAAAGGGACCTCATGGGTCATCTAGTCCAACCCCCTACACTATGCAGAATACCCACAACCCTATTGCTCATCCACTTGTAACCTACCAGTGTAACCAGCCTGGCTACCAACAGGAGATGGGGGGCAGGACTTCAGGATGCGAGTTGATGGCTAACATAGTGACATCACTTATGGAAAACCCAGAAATTACATTAGTCCTTTGCGTGGTAAAATCATAACTTGGGGTGAATTCTAGAGTTTCAGCCAATTCTTAGTGTGTAATGGTACTTCTGTGTTTTCCCCAAAATGATATCACACTACTGTCCGACAGGCATTTTTAAAATTTATGTTCTTCTGCCACCATTCTGAGCAGTTTTGGGAAATACCAGCTGGGGGCGAGGGGGGCTGGCAACCTGTATGTGACCGTTGCGTAACAGCAGGTTTCCTTAGGAAAATTATTTGCACCGTGGTGTGCTTTTTCATCTTAACGCAGTCAGTAAACTGGTGAATTAGTGAATTAATGAACTGTGTCCCCACTTGCTCTTATAAGCAGCCAATATCAGTCAGCTGCTTCTGTTACTAGTCACCAGACTGGCAAGAGTGTGAAAACAACATGTGTGTTGTTACAAATTTTTGCTCCTTTTTGCTGTCATCGTAGCATCAGTCTGTGATAATGAAAGGAGGCGTCTGTCCTGTTGTAACCATTGCTCATCACAGAAGTGAGGTGGAAACGAAGTAAATCCGTAATCCTTGCAAATTGCAAACAGGGTCGAGGTTTCTGGAGGTAGGATGGTCCTGGATGCAGGAAGCCAGGAATGTGGAGGCAGCGCAGACAAGGAGGGTGGAGTTCAATGCCTTATCTACACAACAGGGAACTTATAAATCAAGAGGTCGTCTTGAGGTGCTTTTTGGAATAATGCTCTAGAGCAGTGGTCCCCGACCTTTTTATCACCGGGGACCGGTCAACGCTTGCTTTCCCATTGGTGCCTCTGATTTCCCACCGCCCACTGGGGGGTGCTGCCAGCAGCAGCTGTGCAGTGCCACGCCGAGGGGGAGCCCCAGCCATGGCAGCTGCTGGAAAGCACCAAAGGTGAGCTGGCAGCAGAGTGGCAGGGCAGCCCCAGAGGTAGCAGCAGGGGGGGGAGGACGAGGAGGAGCCCCAGCCCAGGACCTACGGATCTACGGACCAGTCCCAGTCCCCAGACCAGGGGTTGGGGACAACAGCTCTAGAGAGAGCCACTGTATTGAAAATACTTATCCTTATTGGAGAAAAAGACAGGCAAACCCCCACCTCTGAGGTTAGCTTGCAGAGTATGTGGGACCAGAACCCTTATGAAGCAATACTGAAAGTGCAGCAAGTGATGGGATTGATGGACAGAACACGCTGGTAGGAGTCTGTGGATAAAAACTGAAATTTTATTAATTATTTATTTATTACATTTATACACTGCCCTCCCCGGCGGCTTTTAATTCAGGTGTTCTAACTGATTTGTTGCTTTTTGTCAAGCAAACGGTATTCAAAATCCCCTTTTTGATAGGAGAATATACACACGTGTCACTTTTGGTGTAACCTAAGAACATAATATAGATTCAGGTGGGTATCTGTGTTGGTCTGAAGCAACAGAACAGAATGTGAGTCCAGTGGCACCCTTTAATTCTGGGTGTTAAGCTTTCTTTTGCACACAAACGTTTATACACAGAATAAAATTTTATTGTTCTTAAAGAGGCCGTTGGACTCATCCTTTGTTCTGAGAACATCAGAAGAGCCCTACTGGATCAGACCAGTGGCCCATCTAGTCCAGCATCCTGTCTTACAGAGCAGCCAGACAGTAACTCTGGATGGCCAACAACAGGGCATTGAAGCCGAGGTTCCTCTCAGTCACTATGGCTAGTAGCCATTAACAGACTTATCCTGCATTGATAGACTGATCCACTACCTGATCTCCTTTTAAAGCTTTTTATTCCAGTGGCCATCTCTATTAGGGAACAAATTGAACCAGGAGGTTTGTGGCTCTGCAAACCCAGTTGAAAAGGACAGCAGTTCCCATGGAGAGGGGACAGCCTGAAAAACTGTTTAGAGAGACTGCACAAGATAGCCCCAAACAGCTGAGTGGTGGGGAGCAAGCGGTTCCCCTGCTCATTTGCTTTTGCGGCTCTCCTGGGGAATACAACTCTGGAGTGTAAAGGGACTCAGAATCTCTTTAAACCCCTGCTTTCTGCTGTACCTCACACGGCCGGGTTCTGCAGCCTCTGAGCCTTGGAGGGAAGTGGAAGGACTAGACACTCAGGTAGGACAGCTGCCCTGAGTCAGTGTTAAGCGCTGGGTGGCACTTAAGCCATGAGACCAGTTCTAGAATCCTAGGCTTTACCAGAAATATTAAGTGGAACAGATATTCTGGAGGGAAGGCAGCATGGTAGGGTCTAATCTTTAAACCGCCTGTGGCGCCACGGGCGCCACGGACTAAATAATTCGCTAAGGGGTGTAAAGGTGGGATTAGTCCGTGATGAGGAAGGGTCCGGATAGGACCCTTCCTCACGACAGACAATCGGAGGGACCAATCGGCAGGCGCGAAGCGCCTGCCGATTGGTCCCTCCGATTCCCAGTTCCTCCCGGCCTGACGCGGTGAGAGGCGCAAAGCGCCTCTCGCCGCGTCAGGCCGCCGACCCAGGGAGCCCCCGGCAGTCGTGTGAAGCGCGGCTGCCGGGGGTTCCCTGCCTGGCGGGCTGATGCAGCGAGAGGCGCGAAGCGCCTCTCGCCGCGTCAGCCCGCCGCCAACAAAAGAAGATCGCCGCCCCTGACCAGCCCGCCGCCGCCGACCGCCGCCGTCGACCAGCCCACCGCTGACCAGCGCGCCGACGACATCGGTAAGGCCCTAGCGCCCGCTGCATTCCCCTGCAGCGGGCTTGATTACTAGTCTCATCATAACTTGGGAGCTAAGAAAAATTGGTACTTGGATGTGAGATCATCAAGGAAGACTACAGAGGAAGGCATTGGCAAACCATCTCTCCCCCACTCCCCCCGGACTAGGATACGCGCTCATAATGGCATCATAGAGCACCCAGGGCCTTTATGTCTCCTAGACGGGGGTTGTCAACCCCCAGTCTGTGGAACGGTACCAGGCCACCGGCAGCGGATGCAAATGCGCATGTGCGTTTGTGCCCCCAGCGGACGCAAACACGCATGCGCGGCACCTCTGCACATGCGCATTTGCATGGCGCTTCCTTGCGTGTGCGGCGCCCGGGCCGCCAGCTCTCCCCTACCCCCGGAAGCGGCCCTCAACGAGAAAAAGGTTGGGAACCGCTGTCCTAGACTGACTGCTCTTGTCATTCTGTGAAGTTTTATGTACAATCATTTTCTGCCATGCTCCTTTTCTTTGCAGTTCCGTGCTCTAGCCCCAATGTACTACCGAGGGTCTGCAGCAGCGATTATCGTTTACGACATCACAAAAGAGGTAAGAGAGGAGGGTACTTCAGGCAAAAAAGCTCTGTATCGGCGATACATTTGTGTGGTGCTAATTCCCTCCTCTCCTTTTCAGGAGACCTTTTCAACACTGAAGAACTGGGTGAAAGAACTTCGGCAACATGGGCCTCCCAACATTGTGGTAGCTATTGCTGGAAATAAGTGTGATCTTAATGATGCCAGGTAAATTTAGAAAGTGTTGTTCACCTACACTATTTGGGAAAATGGTTTCCATGTACCCACTCATTGTAGTTAAACTGGATTGACTCGCTGGGAGGCTGAGCTGGACTAGACTACATAGTCGAAAATTATTGGGTACGCTGGTTGAGAGACTCATCCAATTCAGACTACTACTACTACTACTGCTGCTACCACTACTATTTTAATAATTAATAATTAATTAATAATTAATAGTTTGATTTGTATGACAGCCACTCCCAGAAACCAGCTCATGACGGTTTACAATATTTCAAATACAAATCAATAATTAGACTAGGTGACTTAATCTAGTGTCTTATTTGCATGACCTTGTGCCATTGGCTTCCCATAGACATCTTGTTACCTATGGGTAAGAGCAGGGCATACTGTATAAGCAATAAAATAAACAACAGCAAATAACAGGATGGCAGTAAAAATAACCCCACCTCTAGTCCAACCAACTCCCTAGTGGGTGCCACAGGCAAATTGCGCTGCCACCATTGATGATGGATCAACATGGTGGTATGTCTTATTGGGGGGTGGGGCCATCCGATGTTCTACAGCGCTGGCCTCTACCGTAAGCCTGACGGAAGAGCTCCATCTTGCAGGCCCTGCGGAATGCCGAAAGCTCTCAAAAAATGATCTCAAGGCAGCTTACATCACCCAGCAGGGCTTCTGTGGAGTGACTACATAGGCACCAGAGCAAAGTTACCTAGGATCAGAGTTCTAGCTAACCCTATAGGTTGGGGGGGGGGGGAGTTATGAAGCAGATACAGTAATACAGTAATACAGTAATACAGTTAGCTTTGACCATCTAGTTAGCAGCTGTTGCAAGAAGGTTTAGCTGTGAAGTAGTTTGCATGGTAGGTAGGTAGGCAGAATATTGAATGAGAGCTACAAATAGAGGTGGCACCCCATCACCGTTATCACTCCTAGATCTTGGGGAGGAAAGGGATTGTGAGCATCTCCTTGGCATGCAGGAGGTCCCAGGTTCAAGCCTTGGCATCTCCCATTGAAAGAACTAGGGAGCAGGTGATCAAGGCCCCTAACCTGATACTCTGGAGAGCTACTGCCAGTGTGGGTAAGCAATGCTGGCTTTGATGGTCAGATTCACTGGAAGGTAGCTTTGTGCGGTCATGTGATAGGTGTGATCAAAACTGTATGAATGTATGCACCCCTAATTGTCTTCTAAAAAAAAAGAAACCCACCCAACTGTCGGAAAAATCTTTTTGAATGTATTATATTTATGATCTGCTTTAATTGAATGCATTAGTAATCCTTGAACATGTAATGGCTTAGATGCTATGGATACATTTCACCAACTCTGGAGCTTTCCTTGGGCTTAAGAAACTTTCTCCTGATGGCAAAGCTAGAGTCTCCTCCATCCAGGAGAGTGACGAGGATGGTCTGGGGCCAAGGGACCAAGCCTTATGAAGATAGGTTGAGGGACTTGGGAATGTTCAGCCTGGAGAAAAGGAGGTTGAGAGGGGACATGATAGCCCTCTTTAAATATTTGAAGAAGAAGAAGAAGAAGAAGAAGAGTTGGTTCTTATATGCCGCTTTTCCCTACCCGAAGGAGGCTCAAAGCGGCTTACATTCGCCTTCCCATTCCTCTCCCCACAACAGACACCCTGTGAGGTGGGTGGGGCTGAGAGAGCACTGATATCACTGCCCGGTCAGAACAGTTTTATCAGTGCCGTGGCGAGCCCAAGGTCACCCAGCTGGTTGCATGTGGGGGAGCGCAGAATCGAACCTGGCATGCCAGATTAGAAGTCGGCACTCCTAACCACTACACCAAACTGGCTCTTGAAAGGTTATCACTTGGAGGAGGGCAGGATGCTGTCTCTGTTGGCTGCTTAGGAAAGGACGTGCAGTAATGGGTTTAAACTACAAGTACAAAGATATAGGCTAGATATCAGGAAAAAAGTTTTCGCAGTCAGAGTAGTTCAGCAGTGGAATAGGCTGTCCAAGGAGGTGGTGAGCTCCCTCTCACTGGCAGTCTACAAGCAAAGTTTGGATATACACTTTACTTGGATGCTTTAGGATGCTTAGGGCTGATCCTGCGTTGAGCAGGGGGTTGGACTAGATGGCCTATATGGCCCCTTCCAACTCTATGATTCTGTGATCAATAGCTGCTTGTGCCAAAGGGAAGCGTCTCTTGTTTTGGAATTGATCGGTTGGCTTCCACCCAGCACTTATATTGGATCAGTGTTGCTGGAATCCCTTTCTGCCCTTATTGCAGTAATTACTCCTGATGGGGGAGGGTTCTGCCAGAAAACGGCTGATCTGAGATGCTGACAGAGGAGGAGCCCACGTGACTCTCCTTGGAATGCAGCAGAGTTTCAGAGAACAGGTTGCAGGGTAGGAGTAACTTATGGCCTGAGCAGTGGCAAGCTTTCAGGAGAGAGCCAAGAGATTGAGCTCCTTAAGTTGTGGCACCATCTATGTTACATAACTCCACCCCCGTTGCATGAACTCAGTGTTTCACAAGTAATAAAGAACATTGACACAATTGCTGTCACCTTTCAGTGCATTTATACCCCATCTGTCTCCCCAGTGTGGGTCCAAAGTGGCTTACAACACTCTCCCCTTCTCCATTTTGCATACCTTCCAGAGGCTGTGGTAACATCAGCAGAGCTCAGATTACTTGCCAAAGTGGCTTTTGCTATTGCATTTAACCATGCCTACTACTTCTGTCCTAAAATTGAAATAAACCCTCATGCTTTGTTCGTGATTTATTCTCTTTCTCTCTCTGTCCTAGAGAAGTCATGGAAAAAGATGCTAAAGACTATGCCGATTCCATCCATGCAATATTTGTAGAGACCAGTGCGAAAAATGCAATAAATATAAACGAACTCTTTATAGAAATTAGTAAGTATCATGTATTACTAAACTGTTGTGATGTCGGTCCGCACCCTTCTTTTCCTTCCTATTTACCCAAAAGAAATTTGGTTGCTGTCTTAGCTTAAATCCCTTTTGTTTCTGTCCTTATGCATTGGCTTAAATTTTGTCATCATTTTGATAGGCTTGAAAATGCTGCATAATTTCTTTTGGGCCATTTGTACAAGATCTGTATGCTTGTGTTAGCCCCCCAGGTGTCTCTTTTTAAAAATAATAATAATAGCAAGCATCAAGAGAGACATCAGAAGTAGTTAAGTCATTAAAGAGTGGAGAAATTCTGAGTACGAGGACATTCATATGAGAAGAGGTGTGCTAGCACAGTGGTCCCCAACCCCCAGTCCGGGGACTGATACCGGTCCGTAGCTCCTCTTCGTCCCCCTCCCCAGCTGCTGCCTCGGGGGCTGCCCTGCCACTCTGCTGCCGGCTCACTTTTGGTGCTCTCCAGTGGCCAGTCCCAGTCCCATGGCTGTGACTCCCCCTAGGCGTGGCACTGCACAGCTGCTGCAGGCAGCACCCCCCAGCAGGCAGCAGGAAGTCAGGGGTGCCGGCGGGAAAGCAAGTGGAGCAGGGGCTCAGGCAGCGGCAGCGGTGATGTCCCACAGCAAAAGACTACCCCCCCCCGGGCCTCAGTAAAATTGTCAAGCGTTGACCGGTCCCCGGTGATAAAAAGGTTGGGGGCCACTGTGCTAGCAGATTAATTTAAAAACGGTGTGTCCTGAATAGCCTCACAGTCCTGCAAGATACAAGACGGGCTTAGACCAGGAGGCTTTTAAATTGTGGCCATCAAAGAATATGATGAGTGGAAAGGTTTCACTTAACTGTCAGCTGATCTTCATGGATTGTCTTTCCTCTCCATGAATTTTTCAAAATACCTTTTTAAACATCTGAGCTGATGATTATTAATCACCATATTACATAGCGGTCAGTGCCACAACCAAATTATGCATTGTCAAAGACAATGTTCATAGAGGCCAGTTTTTCTTTGTTTACCTTCTGTTTTAGTAAGAATAACTTTTTTTTACGATCTTATGTTCTGTTAGTGATCAGTGATAGTGATTAGTGAAGTCAAGACATCTTTGGATCCTTAAATCCAGTGACCGGAACTGGGAACATGCAAGACGGATCTTTCTACAAACCTGAAAAGAGCCCCTACGTTTGCAGAAAAATGAGAAAGCTTAAAAAAAAAAAACACCCCAAAACCTGGGCATCTTAAAAAAGCCAAAAATGATAAAACCAGTGCCTGTAGCTAGGTTGCCAGCTCCAGGTTGGGAGATTCTTGGAGATTTTGTGGTGGATTCGGAGGAGGTAAAGTTTGGCAAAAGGAGAGGCCTCAGCTGGATATAATATCACAGAGTCCTCCCTGAAGAGCAGCCATTTTCTTCCAGGTGACAGATCTCTGTTGTGTAGAGTTCAGTGGTCATTCTAGGGCAGGGGTAGTCAAACTGCGGCCCTCCAGATGTCCATGGACTACAATTCCCAGGAGCCCCCTGCCAGCAAATGCAGCAAATCATCATAACTTGGGAGCTGGCAGGGGGCTCCTGGGAATTGTAGTCCATGGACATCTGGAGGGCCGCAGTTTGACTACCCCTGTTCTAGGGGGTCTCCAGGTCCCACCGTCAAAAAATATGTTAAGAAATGATTAACTCCCATCTATTTGAGAAACTCTTCCAGGATGCTCAAGAAACCCTGGTTGAGAAAGACTGGGCTAAACTGTGAGAAATATGAAATAGTGGCTTAGCGGTTTTTTAAGGGTATTTGTTGTTTTGACTCTTTGCAGGTCGTCGAATTCCGTCATCCGATACCCACCCCACAACTAGCGGTAAGGGCTTCAAACTTAGAAGACAGCCGTCGGCAACAAAACGAAGCTGCTGTTGACCGAAAAAGCAGTACATCAGACTAGCTTTTTTTAACATACCTTTGCCTTGGGATCTAAAAGGTTTATTTGGGGTATATTCAGTAGATCGCTTTCCGCCTGGTGTCCATACACCCAAAAATGAGCCACCATAAATACGCACGCTGAGGAGACTGCATCCGTCCTACCGTTTCCTTGCATACAGACTCACACCTGCGCGCAAAGCGATTCCATCTTCCGTTTCTGCTTTGGCCTTGTGGATAAAGAGGAACTCAACCGTACCGACTGTAGAATATATAATTCATAGGGGAGGTTTTTTAAACAAAAGTTTGCCTTTTTCTTAAGGGGGTGGGAAGGAAACTAGCACTTTTGTGGATTTTGAAGGGAGTATGCCAGATCTGTGGATGGAAGTTTTAGCTCTGATCTTGAACAGGGTTCTGCTGACTTCATCCTTATTGCTCTAAGCCAGGGGTAGTCAAACTGCGGCCCTCCAGATGTCCGTGGACTACGATTCCCAGGAGCCCCTGCCAGCGAATGCTGGCAGGGGCTCCTGGGAATTGTAGTCCACGGACATCTGGAGGGCCGCAGTTTAACTACCCCTGCTCTAAGCCTTACTGTTTTCATTGTTGCTTCTCCAAAGAAGGGGTGGTGTTGCTTGAACAGATGACAAACAGACGGCTGGAGGGTTTGTGGGGGGAGATGAATGAAACTGGTAAGTGACCAAATCAGCCCATCCAGTCCTCACTCTTAATTGCACTTTTATTATTTACCGATGATATTGTAGAAATGCAAGCAAGATCTTTTTTTTTTTTTAAGTAGGGGAAATGTAGACAATCTTATCCGTATGCCTAATCGTTTTAGGAATTAACCCTCCTTAGAATGTTTTTATTAGACTTTTCTTCTTCAAAGAGGCAAGCAAAATCCTTGATGGAATTGACCAAACTGAACTTGATCCCAAACTGATCACATCAGGGGCTGTCGGAATAAGAGGGCCGAATGGCGGAAGGGCATTTCTAATTGCTTAGCATGTACGTTTGTATACCCTTTATTTATGAGACCAATGTCTAGAGTATTATGAATTATGCAAGTGCCATAGGTTAAAAAAAAAAATCTATCATCCCAATGCCCCTCAACCTTCCGGAAGAGTCCCAAGCGGCTGCAGCTTGGGAACGTCCAGCCTTGTCTCAACTCGCCCCGGGAAGACACTCCCCTTTCTGTCCAGTAGAGGTCGCTGCTAATGTACTTTGAGGCTCCCTTCTTGAACGAATCACCTCTTCACGGTAAAACAAAAACAGGGAACCAAAGCTAAGTTGGGCGGGGCAGCGTGGAGCGTTGCCTGTCGCTCTTGGGCCTATCCTGTAGTTTAGCTCTCTCTTTTGTTGTTCCCGCTGTATTTTTAAGCATATCAGCTTTTAGCTTTGCATTGGGGTTTTCTGCCCATTTTATTTTATATTAAACAATTAAACTATAAGTCAAGTCTGCCACTGTCATAGTATTTCTCATTATTTATTATATGCAACCCAACACTGCAAAAGAATGTGTGCTTCTTCCTCTTCCTCCCCATAGGATATAAGTGCTTAACTACCCCCATTAGGATACAAGCGCTTGCTTACTAAACCGGCGGCATATAAATTTAACATTAGCTGAGATGTCTGGGGTGGCCTCGCTCCCAAGCTGTCACTTGGCATTTTACCCTCTTAAGTGTTTGCAGCAGAGAAGGCAATTTCAAAACATGCATAGGAAATGAAACAGCTTGTGCTTCAAATACCGGGCCACATTATCCAGAGCAGTCCTTAATGCCGCTGATCGCTGTTGCTTAACTGGTGTGATTTGAAATTACTCCGACTGGAACAAATACTTTTTAATTTTAAAAGATGTGGGTTCAAACTTCACTAAAGAGTCCAAAGTTCTCAGATCATTTTGGGCTGGGTAAACCAGCTCTCTGTATCGACTCACATTTCGTAACAATTCTTTTAGCTTTGCTTTGTTGTGACTGATCTGTGAATGTAAGGGGTTGACCTTCAAACATTTACAGAGCATGGCATGCCTCAACTTAGAAGCATAAATTTGGCTTTGAGTTTTGAGTTCAAGAATCCATTGAGCTCTGTTCTAAAAGAGCTGTTGGGGAGAGGAAGAAACGAGCACCTGGTATGTATGTGCTGGTCCTAGTCTGCCTGTGGGAACTGGTTTTGATCCTCTCTAGCATGCCTGAACATTGGTAAGTGTCCTCATTAATGCAGTTGCACTTAATCGTCAGCATGGTTCTGTACCCACTTTAGGGTAAACCATACCTCTAGCTGCCTGTGCATTTATCCAGGCTGGTAGCGACTAAGGCTTTTCCCGATCCAAATGGCTTCTCTCTCCCATACACACTCCCAACCAAGACAGGGGAATTTTTGGGCAGCATTTTAAATTCTATTTGTTGCTTCTTAACAGCCAAGTCAATGTTTTGTTTTTAAGTCATTCTCATTCCTTAAAGTGAACTACTTCTTAATGTGTTCCATGCATGCAGGGTGGCCAAATGGTGATTCTCCAGATGCCCATGGAGTACAATCCCCATGGACCCCAGCCAGCAGGTCAATACATTAACTCAGTAACAAATAAAATCTGTTCCACATAATATTTCTGGTAAGGGCTTGGAGAAGCATGTCTCATGGCTTAAGTGCCACTCAGGGTGGCTGCACCGCCCCTGAGTGCCTCCTCCTCCAACCAGCTTGCCTGTCTGTCCAGCAGCCAGCCAGTCGCCTTCCGTCCCCCACCCCTGATCACCCCCTCCTCCTCCCATTTCCCTCTGAGGTTCAGAGGCTTCAAATCCCTGCTGCGTGAGAGCTGCCTCTGCTGGTGAGTTCCATAACAGCTGCCTGCAGCCTTTCCAGGTCCTGGGGGGGGGGGGGGGGGGCGAGGCCATCTGCAGAGTTCCACCATCCCTCCTCTCCAATCTAGCACCCGTTCTATTCCTGAATGCAACAGTCTTGGCCCCTAGTATAAGTATAAATTATTTTTTCAACCAGGGCGTAAGAAATCTTAAGTAGAATGCTTTTATTGACCTCTGGTGAGGATCTTATAGATTCAGAGGTGGCCAGCGTATGCCGACAGGAGTTCATGGGAATTGTAGTCCACGGACATCTGGCGATCCACAATTTGGCCACTCCTGGACACATGTATAGTAGTGTGCTTCGTCTTCCCTGTCTCTCCGCTACCCTGCCACTATTCTGCAATATGGCGTTCAGAGTTCACTCTTGTTTTGAAGCCCTCCTTTCAATTATGCATAATTGTGCCTGTGCGTTCTGTTTCACCTTCCGTACAATCTCCTTACATGCTTCCAGTAGCATCTTCCTACCCCCCCCTTCTCCACCCCAAGCTGTTATTATGTACTTGTCTTCAGTTACAGCCTGGTCATTCAGCGTAACACTTCAGCCTACAAGCTGTTCTCCTTGGAAGCATTTCAAAGAGTCCCGTCCCCCGCCCCTACAGACTGTCAGGTGCATTGCCAAGGTGTTAACTTTCCTTAGAGTTTGCTGAATTTCATTCCATCCAATACTTGAGCTAAGAGAGGTTTTAAATTGGAGAAAATGCTTGGACCAAAAAACAATAGACTTATCGTCCAGTTTCCTCCCCCCCCCCTCCTTATCTTAGATTTAAGGAATGAAGGGGTGTGGTAACTCACATCTGTGTAATAAATATCTGGGATTCTTTGCAGCCTTTGAAATAGTTGTGCTGAAAACCAGGTGGGTCTGAAGGTCATTCAAATGGTGCCACTTTGTTTAGCAGCAGGACCAGGCAAAACAAAGATCTTAACTTAATTCTGTATCTGCCATTGTGTTATCCATGCGCTGGTGGAGTCGACTGCCTCTGTGCCTCCTTTATGCTTGTAAAAGTCTACTGTTTGTTGCACAGTTGCGCTTTTTCAGTATTGTGTAACCGCGGGAGAATGCTGTCTTCACAACAACAATATAACTATCCATCGGGATGATGTTACGTATGTTCCTTTGCATGGAACATCCTAATTATCCCCAGAATAACTAGTATGCAGAGGAAAGGTAAAATAAAATATGAATTAGATGTAGGAGAGAGAGAGAGAGAGAGAGAAGATAATGACTGTGCAGTTTGCAATTAGGTACTTTGCAGTGGATTCCCAGCTAAAAACTCTTTGGAAAGAAATGAAGAATCGGGGGAGGGGGGGAGAGGACAAAGAGATGCTGTGAGTTTCAAAAATATTCAGACAGGGTGAACATCTGAAGTATATCTATCCTTGGATGATGAGTCTCTGGATAGTTAGATCTGGGTCCAGTTAACACCTTAGAGACCTACAAGATTTGGGGGGGGGGGGGATAAGCTTTCGAGAGTCAAGACACCTTTTGTCAAATCTGAAGAAGGGAACTTTGACTCTTGAAAGCGTATACCCTCCAAAATCTCTTAAGGTGCTAATGGGCTTGAATATAGACATTCTCCTGCAGACCAACTGGGCTGCCCTGTGAAACTTATCTTCATGGAAAGCTCTGAATGTTGGCTAATGCAAGGGTAGCCAAACTGTAGCTCTCCAGATGTCCATGGACTGTAATTCCCATGAGCCCCTGCCACCTTGTGATTGACACCATGTAGATGGCTGTGACTTGAAGCTATCGGGCATGTCTCACAATATCCCCAGAGCTCAAAACCCAATCCACTCAGAAGCCATCCTAAATTATGCATGCTTTTGTAGTGATGTTCCCTTGGTGTCCGCTAATTCTAGAGTGGGACATGCAAAAAAAGGGGGTCAAATATTGGTATTACATCCAAGACGATGCTTGCTTCCCCCCCCCTGCCCCTTCCCTATATTTATTTGCAATGGTGGTCTAATCTTGAACAACGAGCCACTGATGAGGTACAGATGTAACTCTGGTCCTTATTCTGATGCTTGTCTCTGTTCTCTCAAGTGGCAGCATGCATACTGCTTTGCCTTGTGCATATGATGGTTAGATAGGGGATGGCCGTCATGCTCAGGGTCAAACTCCTAAGCTTCCTGGCACTGCATTGTCCGCTCTCACGGGCAGTGGTCCTCCCATCCTGTAAGCAGGGCTTTCTTCCAGCCCTGCTGTTGAGAGGTCTAAACCTCGTTATCTGTGGTGGCCTTTTTCCTAAGGTGTGTAGGCTGCGGATAATTTTTCTCAGTAGCCCGTTTTCAATGTTTCCTTCTTGCTCTGTGGTTTTATTTTTAAACGAGTCGTCCCTCAGGCTCAGCGTTTCTTGACCGCTCTATGGCTTGGGACTGTTTATATGAAATACTTGAGGATATTGAGACACGACTCATTTAAAAATAAAACCCACTGAGGAAGAAGGAAACATTGAAAACGGGCTATTGAGGAAAAAATTGTGTTTATCCGGAATCTGTTTCGGTTTGATGTTTCCATGCCCATAATGCCACAGATATGAAGACCATATCTGTTGAATATTAATTATTGAAGTTATATATTTTTTTCAAGAAATTGGAACAACTATAAACAAAAACGGGTTACTTTTTTGATAGCCAACCGGTTGAATGTTTCTGTTTTGGATGCTTCCATTCAACCAGTCCTCTTTTGCATGTCGTAATTGGGCAACCTTCCTTCTCACCTGGCTCTTCCCATTTCCCCCAAGGTTTACTCTCTCGCTGCTGTTCTGTTGGCCTCCATTATGGGGCAGGCTCCTGTTTGACCATTTACGCACTGGGAACTTCATTGCCCCAGCTCCCGTGCAGGAGCACAAATCTGGGGTGGATAAGGCACACCGGGACAAAAGCTCCCCTGTGTGGGTGCAGGAAGAGGTGGGGCAACCTGCCATGACTAAAACTCCAGCCTGCAGCCTGGCATGAAACCTCCTGTGCATAAACGTTCTTTGAGAGGAGACGGGGTTGAGGGGAGAAGCTTGTGGAAGCTACCTGCTAAACTTTTCCATTCTGGCAAGGGGCAGGGCTTCCTTCCTTGGGGTCAGTTGTTAGGCAGTAAGTTGGAGCACAAGAGTTCTGAGTTGATCGGGATCCGTCTGGAGCTTCCAGTGTGGGCCTTGGTGCAGCCAAACAGACACCAGCCTCTTATTGATTGCAACTGAGAAAAGCTTTGCACTGTTGACTTTTTTTTTAGTAGCGCCCTTCCCACGTGGTGCTTGCCGAGGAGAAAGGGCTTCCTATTTTTAGTCCCTTAGATCAGCAAACCTTCCCCTGGATGATCTTGGGGGACTTGCTGATTTACAGCAGGGCAGGCTGCCATCTGAACTGCAGAACCTGCCACTCCTTGTCTGCAGTTCTGTTTTATAAATAGCCGCAAGCAGGGCTAAATAAAATTAGGAAATCATCACAGCAAGTAAGATCTCACATAGCCGGCTTCTGCGTGCTTTCTCTAAAAATTTCTAAAAGCGGATTGTCATAAGCTCCCTCTTTGCTTGTTCTTCCCCCCAAAATTGATCAGGGTAATTTTCTTGCTTGGGAAGTCAAGACGAACACTAAATAAATGCCTGCCATTGATTTCTCCATCTCTGAAAACACCAATCGGGTAACCTCATGCTGCCTCTTCCTGGATCCCTATATAACTACATCCAATTTCTCGTGCTATGAGCACAGCGCATCCGGAACCGAGCCACTTAACAGCTCAGCATAAAAACCGCTTGACGAAAACATCAAGTCTGTTGATGCTCCACATCTCGTTCTCAGCTGTGTGTTTTCTGACTGTGTAGCAAAAAACACAGTGTGTGCAGAAACCATGAAACTGGGGTAGGGTCTGATGACCATTCAGGTTATAAATTACTAAGAATGAACAATATGGTCTGAAACCGGCAAATCGCCGGACGTGGCTTTTTTTTTAAGACAGATTTTGTACTGCCTAGTAATAATGAAACATGTTTGTCTGTGATTGTCTTCTCTGGCCAGTAGCTGCCCTCCGGCATCTCACTGGAGGAAATTTCCTCAGCCCTGAGGTTTTTCTGGAAATCCTTTAATTAGACAGGTGCCGGGTTGAATTGGGAACCATAAACATGCTTAACACAATGAGCTAGGGATAGCGGATGGCTTTGTTCTAGGAAGCAGCAAGTGTTTATGGCTTCCCGGAATGTAGGCATGCAGCAAAACGCCCCACGGATGATCTGTTTGTGGGTTTTCTTGCTCTTTTGTATATGGAAGAACAACCCGAAGGAATTTTGCAACATATGAAGAAGACTGAATGTGCAAAAATAGTCATGATTACATAAGAAATATATATATTATATTGAACTTACACAGTTCCTTTTCTGGTATAAAGGAACGTGGAAGAAGGTGCCTTTTGCATGGAAGAGTTTTAGAACCACCCTGTTGTTCTTTTTCTTGAGTATTTTGTGCCAAATTGTATCGTTTTGATTCATGAAATATGAAGCCATGTTTTGGAGAGATGGCTTCTGATGCCCAGTGGTGAGAGAGAGCTGTAGCAGGTATGATTTTGCGGAATGAATTAGTTCTGTCTACGAGGAGGTCAGAGTGAAGAAGGAATTAATCCATTGTGTTCCCTCTCTCTTCGTGGGCAGCAGCTATTAATAAACAAAGGGCTTGCCAGCATTGGGTATGCTGAATCACAGGTCCAAATGGCAGGTCAGCAAACTCATCGAATCCAGAGAGCGAGCACCTGGTACAAACGGTGGTTTGAGGAGTGTTCTCTTGTGCAGTTTGACTTTTCTGTCTTGTGTAGTTCTTGGTGATTTTTACTGCATGGTGATTGGCGTGGGAAGCTGTTCTGAACGTGGCTTTTGAAATCTGGATCTTTCGCCAAAACAAATTCATGGCAGCAATAGCAAGGCAATTCTGCCTGGCATGAGAGTATTTGTTTTAAAAAGGTAGTTGTCATGCTGCTTTAATCTTAGCAGTAGGCAAGATGGTTTGTGGAGCCTGACCAAGCAATGCTTCTAGGGGACCAGATCCCAGCTACAAGTTCAATGACAATAAAGACCTGAGAATGGCTAGTTCATTCTTTGCCTCGGCTTGGGGACTTGCTAGTACCAAAGCGAATGAGAGGGTTTTATTGCACCCAACATGCCTTCAGAGTTGCCATTTAAGGAAAGAATAAGATTCTGATGAATATTTTTGTACATGCTGTATTCCAGATCACGTGAAAATTCTAACCCATTCATTGGCCCCACACAATTATTGACTGTTGTGACAAACAATTAAATGGGTTTTTGTCCTGAGTTACATGCCAAACATCCAAATCCTTTGGCTTAAATGTGAAAAAGTGCAACACAACAACATGATGGGAAAGTACACTGGGGTTTTTGCAACTTAATTGTGACTATATTGAAGAATGGGCCTTTCTGTTAATGCTGAGACACAGCTAAATTAATGTCCATTCTGCCCACATTAAACCGAAGAAATTGTACCATGGGTTGTTTGCTTAATCAAACATGCAAGCATATGACTTGAGTCACAAGAATAATATAGTTTGGACTTGGAGGAACACTTCTGCTAATTGAAGGAAAGTGATTTTTTGCCAGCCCCCCTCCTCATGGTATTTGGGGGTGGGGGTCCCTGTCTCCCAGGAGGACAGTTGAGGGGGCATTAGGAGCTAAACTAGCGGAGTGGAGGAAATCTTGTTCTACTGATAGGAATCTCTGCTGTTAATAGAAATTGTCCACGGAATCCAAACCATCGTTTCTATCAGTGTATTAAGTGTGTTTGAATAATAATCTAATTTGAACATCAGAGTAAAAAATCAATAAACATTGAGAGGGAGCAAGCTATCCAGGAATATTATGAAGGGAGCTAGTGCTGTTCAAAATCCTCAGAACACGCATGAAAGATAGGTAGTGCTTTCATTAAACTAGTAAGCAATAGGAAACAGGAAGGAGCTGCATGCACTCTGGACTCAAACTTCAAAATGAACCAGGCATTGAGCTGGGAAGGTAGTATCAGAATAACATTCCAGTAAGGCCAGATGCTTTTAAAAACAGACACATACTGCAATGGTGAATATAAAATATGGACTGATTAGGGAGTGGTACTTGAAAGAGAGGCTTCAGGTTGCTTCGGGGATGCCAGAACATGGGCTGTTGATGTGATGATGCAATACGGAAAGGCAATGCCATATAAGGTTGCATAAACAAGAGCAACTCAGCCAATCAGAACAGTGATTGAACTGGTTGGTTATTGGCATTGGGTCTGATCTTACCTAGAGTTCCATCTTCCGTTGTTGGTGTTGCAATTCCAGAAGTAAGTTGACAGGGTGGAGGCGAATTCAGAAAAGACCTATAGAGGTGACCTTCTAAAAGGCAGGATCTGCGAAAGAACTGGGTATATTTAATTCGGAAAAGGGCCCCGCTCATGGGAATTGTAGTCCATGGACATCTGGAGGGCCGCAGTTTGAATATCCTTGGTCTAGACTCTGACCCAGGGTCCCACCAGTGCATATATGTGAATGTTCTTCTGTGCCTTGGGTTAGTTCTGTCTCCAGTTGGTTGACCTGGGGAGCAGACCTTGTCTCCGTGGCACGGCCTGCCTTCCTCCACAAATCCCAGCCGTTGGTGCCATCCATCGGCCACCCGTGATTTTACTTCCTTAACCAGAAGAAACGCCTTCCTTAGCAAGGGGTTCTTGAGAAAACTTGAGCGGTCATTCCCAGGAATGCTTCAGGGTATTATTTTTGCAGTATACGTTTGAACTATGTCACTTTAAAAGTCCACTCCAATTTATAGCTTGGTGCAGAAAGCGACTTGATAATGGTTGCAGCAGGAACATAATAATGGTTACAGCTTCCAAAAAAATTTTTTAAAACACTCCTTCCTTCTTAAAAGCATTGTCTAGCACACCTAAAAAGTAGAAGGGTCACAGTTCGCTGGAACTGCCGCCTGCTCAATCTCCGCTGAAAACATTCTACACCAAGCGGTGCTGGGGACAGAGTCTTGCTCCATTTGGTAAATGCCAACTGCTACCCACTTCAACCAGCTCAGTTTCTTGTAAAGGTTTTGCAAGGGCCGTCTGACCGCCGTAGGATCAATGGCCTTTTCTGTGCAACGCCTACCCTACAGAACAATTTCCTCGGAGTCAAATGTAAAAAAGAGCCTCCCCTTCCGTTTTGTAATTTACAGGCTCTGGATTGGAATTCTGTGAGCCTGCAATTGTCTACACTGGTCACTCTTTTTTTGTTTTTGAGCTAATAAATTATGTCGCGCTCGGAAGCCTATGGGTCACGCTTGGCTTTTAGAGAAAGCAAGTTTGATTTTAGTCCCTGTATGCTGAAACTGTGCTTGATGTATTTGCATTTGTCAACTGTGGGAGTGATACAATTCTTTTAAAAAAAAATTTCAAACCCAGATTAGTTTCAGTGAGGCTTGCACAGGTAAAACTGCAACGGATCAGGCCCTTTCCATGAAATCTAACCTGATTTAGTGGTAATGCATTAACCGTGAATTGCCAAGTGTATGAAAGTCTGACAGCTTTATTTTTTTTTCCTTAATGTTCTTGGGCTGGACCTAAGATGATCTGAACAGTATATCTGTATTGTTGATATGTAAAGGCTGTTGGGGTGGGAGGGGGAGGGTGGCGAAATACGAAAGAAAATCTAAACTTTTAATCTCACGGCATTTGTAAGGGGGATGCTATTTCTTTTTTGTAGTTTGATTTTGTTAGAATCAAGGATTCTTTAACATGTTAAGCAGCCTTGGTTACAGCTTAAACAAATGTACTCTTCATAAGAATATGCTAACTTACATGCTGGATGTATTGTGCTAAGTTAAGGTGTAAATGATTTAATAAATTGCTCTGTTTGTAACATGTGCTGCTTTGATTCCCTTGTACAAGTTTTGGGTAGCTGGTTCGGAAAGGGGTTCCCATTTTTTTATGAGTGCAATCATTTTTTTGCGTGCTCCATTCAAAATGGCTTATGTTCTACTTTATATTTTAAAACAACATTCTCAAGGACCAATGGTCAAACTCAGTTACCCTAGTATTGATTTGTCTTGCCTTAGCAACATTTACACCATGATCTGGTTAGCTCGGGCTCTGAACCATTTGAACCAAACCTCTGGACAGTTTTTTGTGAAGAAGAAGTGTTGGTTCTTATATGCCGCTTCTCCCTACCCGAAGGAGGCTCAAAGCGCCTTACAGTCACCTTCCTTTTCCTCTCCCCACAACAGACACGCTGTGAGGGAGGTGAGGCTGAGAGAGCTCTGATATTATTGCTTGGTCATAACAGCTTTAGCAGTGCTGTGGTGAGCCCAAGGTCACCCAGCTGGCTGCATGTGGGGGAGCACAGAATCGAACCTGGCATGCCAGATTAGAAGTCCTCACTCCTAACCACTGCACCAAACTGGCTCCGCATCAAAATTTGCAAAAGTTCTTCAGTTCCTGAACATTACTTGGCGAACCACGAAGAAGCCAACAATGAACTTTAGCCTAGTTACAGAAAAGGAGACTCCCTTCCCCGTTGGAGATTTTGGGGCTATTTCTCCCACCCATTGCTCCTATGCTTCTGGGAGGGGCTTCATACTCTTCCATCTTTGCTGCCACTGGAGAAGAAGACTTCTCTGTTGGGTCCTTGTTTTTCTGTCAAAGGAAAGAAAACGTCATTTAAGAAATGCTCCTCTTGTTCAACAAACATGACGAGCCCATGAAGAGCACTCCCTTTGTTTTTGTGGGCGACAGCCGTAACCTTAGGCAGCTGCACCTCCTGACTTAAAGCCGCTTTATGGGGAATGGCGCTCTCTACATTGGCAAACCCAGCAGCAAAAGCATCTGGTCCACTACAACAGCTGGTTTCCTTGGTTCCCCAACTGGTCTCCCACCATGTTTTTTGCCCTCTGTTGGTAGTATTGATCCACTTGGTTCCAAGTTCGAACTTGATGTCCTGGTGGTAAAGAAAATGATTGCCACTTTCTGGTTGATCCTATAGTTATTAGGGATTGGCTATAATTCTACGTCCTGTCCTGGTTCAAGTCTTTACCAGGCAAAGAAAACAGCCTGCTTCTCTCTGGAATGTGTTTTTTTATGAGTTCTCTCACAAAACCAAAGTTTATTTTACAACTGAGATAATCCCTCTCAAGGCTAGAGAAATGGAAGAAGAGTGTGTCACTACTGTTTATGTAAACAATTGGAGGTTGGCGGGGAAAGCATGCGAGCAGATTTTTGGACCTGACAGCAGCTCCCGGAAGGCTGGCGTAAGGGCTGTAGGGTGTTCCCGGGAGGTGGAGTGGGGAGGTAGAGACCCCAGGCTATTGGCGCATCCTTCAAGGGCATCATGTTTTCCCACCTCCAAGGGAAAGGTATTTAATATAATGTAATCCTATTGTTCTCCACACAGATTTGGGAACTCCCCTGTGTCTATATTTCTTCAGTAGTAGAAATATAAAAAAAGTTTCTCTCAGTGTGATTCATTGGGGCTGGGCAGAAGAGCCCTAATTTGGCCATCAAACGTGAGCCGCAGTTGACTTATGGTGACGCTAAGTTTTTTGAATAAGAGATGTTGAGAGGTCACTTGCCATAGCTGCCTTTTACAAAGCAACCCTGGTCTCCCATCCAAGTGTTAACCAGGGCTGACTCTGCTTAGCTACTGAAATCTGACAAGATTAGGCTGAGCTGGGTCACCCTGTCATACTTTATCTAGGGCGGTGGTCCCCAACCTTTTTATCACCAGGGATCGGTTAATGCTTGACAATTTTACTGAGGCCCGAGGGTGGGGGGGGCAGTCTTTTGCCGAGGGATGTCGCCGCCGCCGGTTGAGCCCCTGCTCCATTTTCCCACCGGCGCCCCTGACTTCCCGTCGCCTGCTAGAGGGCGCTGCCAGCAGGGGGAGCCCCAGCCATGGCGGCCGCTGGAGAGCACCAAAGGTGAGCCGGTGGCAGCAGCAGGAAGGAGGACAAGGAGCTGTGGCCCGGTACCGACTGATCCACGGTCTGGTACCAGTCCCCGGACCAGGGGTTGGGGACCGCTGGTCTAGGGCACCAGAAATCCTTGGGCCAAGCGTGGAACAACACATTGCTGACTTCTGAGCTTGATGTAAAAATCTTCCATCTCAGCTACCTCTGCCTTCTCTGCTAACTCTTGTTACTATAACATCTTTCACTTACGCTTCCATGCGCTGGTGGCTACATTAGAGAAACCAGCCTGTGTTTTGAAGGGGCCACTTTCAGAAATCAAAGGCTTTCACTCCCACTGCTTGGAGAAGTTTAGAGTCCCCCAACTTCACCCGTATTTGTAAGTATTGCATTAACTTAACTTTTTGAACTAGCTTTTGATTACTGGGGACTAAGCATCGGGGATTTAAAGGTGTAATCTAGTTTTAGGAAATATTGGTCTGAATGAGTTTTATGTCCCATTCATAGCATTGTAGAGTTGGAAGGAACCTCCAGGGTTATCTAGTGCACCCCCTTTAAAAAAATCCCCAGAATTCCTGTCCATTTTACATGGCCAAAACTTTTAGGATGGGCTGGACCATTATCATCTAAACAAAACTTACACGTTAAAAGAATTTCTCCTTCATCGTAGGGTGTCTTTTTTGGAAAAAATAAATAAATTAAAATGAAGGCTTAAAAAAAAAAAAAAGATGAATGACTGCTGGCAGACTCAGCAGCAGTGTATTTTCAGAACCTGCTGTTAAGCAACTGGAAACATATTAAATTAATGCTAGCAAAAGGTGCCAAATGGTTAGTTAAACTGCATTCTGCCTTGGTTATTATCACTCTTCAAAATGTTCCATTAATATTTCATTCTGGAGGGGAAAGAAAACACCACTATGATCCTCTCCACCAGTAGAATAAGGTCTTTGAGACCCAAATATCTATTGTACCCAGTAAAGTGTGACCCTTTCAGATTTCTTTCGTTGCTGAAGGACATGGCATCCTTGCGGCCATCAGATCTAAAATGGCAGCTTAAATTCCACCACCACCACCACCCCCCCCCCCGTCTCCTTGTAATTGCTTTTGCCGTCAGGAGACGGAGGGACCTGTATGAAGATGTCAGTGATTCACACAGGGATTCTGTCTGTGGCGTGCCATTCTTTATGGCTTCTGCCAGCGGAAACATTCTTTACAGCCCAAGGATTTTGGAATGCTGGGCTCACGCTGTGATTTCCTTGCCTGGAAAGGCCTGTGAGCGATTCCATTTCCTTTTCTCCCGCACATAGCATGATATAGAATACCAAGGAATGTCATGAAAGCAGGAAATTGGGAACCTGCTGAGTTTCACAGGATCAGAGGACACTGGCTAAGGACACGATGACAACTGTGGCTGTCTGTCACAGCCCAAAGAAACGGGAATTGGGTGACTGTTTAGAAGGTTAAGAAGAAGAGCTGGTTTTCATACCCAGCTTCAATGACCGAGGGAGGCTCCAAGTGGCTTACAGTTGCCTTCCCCTCCTCTCTCCACAACAGACACCCTGTGAGGTAGGAGGGCTGTGAGAGAGCTCTGACAGAACTGCTCTGTGAGAACAGCTCTAACAGACTGGGACTGGCCCAAGGTCACACTGATGGCTGCATGTGGAGTGGGGAATCAAACCTGGATTTCTAGATCGGAGGACACCATGTTTAACCACTATACCTACACTTTTTAAAAAACAAATCTAGTGTAGGAGTCCATGGACAAGATTACAGAAGGGGGCGCTGGCCACACAAGCATATACCAGTGGGAATTTTTGAGGGCTGGTAGCAGGCAACAATAAAATGGCTGACATGGGGAGGGGGGGACCAATCACAAAACAGGTGCCATGAGGGTTGAGGTGAACCACAAAATGATGGGAATTCCAGATAAGTGTTGACCCGGAGATGACCCCTTCTGAAGCACCACCCATTCCACCGAAATGTCAGTAGTCCAAGGCTGGTTCTTTAGCTGAGATAAGGAGCAAGTGGATGTTGAGAAACACACTGGGAGGCAGCATGCTAGAGCTCACGGCTTAGACCAGGGGTAGTCAAACTGCGGCCCTCCAGATGTCCATGGACTACAATTCCCAGGAGCCCCTGCCAGCATTCGCTGGCAGGGGCTCCTGGGAATTGTAGTCCATGGACATCTGGAGGGCCGCAGTTTGACTACCCCTGGCTTAGACAATAACCATCTGAAAGAGTTCAGACAATACAGTTTGACTTACAAAATGGATATGCCCAGCATGGTGGATATGCCCAGCATGGTGTGGTGGTTAAAGAACAGTGGACTCTCTGGAGAACCAGGGTTGATTCCCTGCTCCTCCACATGCAGCCAGCAGGGTGACTTTTTGGCCAGTTACAGTTCTCTTGGGACTGTTCTCACAGAGCTCTATTAGAGCTCTCTCAGCCCCACCTAGAAGAAGACTTGGTTCTTATATGCCACCTTTCTCTGCCAGATGACCCAGGAGGTCCCTTCCAACTCTGATTCTATGACTTTCAAGGAAGGGGGAAAGGAAATAGCAAGGGAGAGGGAAATTCACCTACTAGTCATTGTGGGCTCTTGCTTGTAATACTATAAAAGAAGCATATCTAAAACCAGTGAAGAAGAAGAAGAAGAAGAAGAAGAAGAAGAAGAAGAAGAAGAAGAAGAAGAAGAAGAAGAAGAAGAAGAAGAAGAAGAAGAAGAAGAAGAAGAAGAAGAAGAAGAAGAAGAAGAAGAAGAAGAAGAAGAAGAAGAAGAAGAAGAAGAAGAAGAAGAAGAAGAAGAAGAAGAAGAAGAAGAAGAAGAAGAAGAAGAAGAAGAAGAAGAAGAAGAAGAAGAAGAAGAAGAAGAAGAAGAAGAAGAAGAAGAAGAAGAAGAAGAAGAAGAAGAAGAAGAAGAAGAAGAAGAAGAAGAAGAAGAAGAAGAAGAAGAAGAAGAAGAAGAAGAAGAAGAAGAAGAAGAAGAAGAATTGTTAATTGTCATGGTTTTAAACGTATACCGAGTTTGTTGTGCTGGGAACGGAAGCATAGAAATGTAACAAACAAATAAATATGGGGAAATAGGAATATTTAGTGGAGGCCACCCAAGCCAGCCAGAGCTACAAGACTGCGACCCACCTACTCATGTGTCTGCAGAAATAGACATTTCTCTTTCATGAATTGGGATTGGGTATGGTTGGGTGTGTAAGAGCTGGTGTGCACTGACAGAGGAATATTTGGGTCCTATGTGAGGGGTTCTTCATCCAAATGGTCACACCGGGGCAGTGAACAAATTCTAAGACCTTTTTATTGTGCCACGGCTAAAGAATCTTCCCTAAGTGAAAAAGCAGTCATCAATTTATACTCTGGCTTTTGTCATCTTTACCTCCTCTCTGTTCCCACCAGTTCCATGGCGTGGCGACTTGATACCACCAATTATCTGTGGTAATTGGTGAGCGGCTGGAGAATATGGGACTCAGCAGGTTTGATGACGCTAAGGATCCCTAGGTCTCAATGGAAGACCCCCCCACCCCGCCCGGCGAAAGATCCGTAAGGGAAGAAAGGGGAACGTGACTGCAATAAATATTAATCTAAATGAAGTCGCTGCAGTAGATACACTCGGAGGGCTGAGCCATGTAATAGGTGCATTCCACTTAGCAATGTACATCTATCATTCCCTGGGATTGTTTCATTGCCAGCCGTCTAAAATAAAGATGCCGCAGAGCTGCCAGCTGAGCAGACGAGACTCGGCCTGCCTGATCTTGTCCCCTGAACTTGAATTGTGGAAACCACCACTCAGCATTTCTACCTGCTACTCAGGGTTGCCAGCCTCCAGGAGGGGCCCGGAGATCTTGTGGAATGACAACAGATCTCCAGCCTACAGAGATCAAGTTTCAATTCAATACCTTTATTAACGTAGTTAAAACAATCAAACTAGATCGTAAAACAAAGTAAAGTGAATCAAAATTCAAACTTGGTGATATTTGAAAAGAAGAAGAAGAGTTGGTTCTTATATGCCGTTTTTCTCTCCCCAAAGGAGGCTCAAAGTGGCTTACAGTTGCCTTCCTTTTCCTCTCCCCACAACAGACACCCTGTGAGGGAGGTGAGGCTGAGAGATCCCTGATATTACTGAAGAAGAAGAGTTGGTTCTTATATGCCGCTTTTCTCTACCCAAAGGAGGCTCAAAGCGACTTACAGCCGCCTTCCCTTTCCTCTCCCCACAACAGACACCCTGTGAGGGAGGCAAGGCTGAGAGAGCTCTGTGAGAACAGCTCTAACAGGACTGTGAGAACAGCTCTAACCCATCTGACTGCATGTGGGTGGAGCAGGGAATCAAACATGGCTCTCCAGATTAGAAGTTGGCGCTCCTAACCACTACCCCAGGCTTGAGGGACAAGTACAATAATAAAGAGTCCATCCTCTAAAGCAGCTGTTTTCTCCAGGCGAACTGGTCTCTTGGAGATGAACAGTAATAACGGGAGATACCAGGAAGTGGTGAGCTGGCCACACCTCCCTGCCACGCCCCCTGGAAGTGAGAGGAACCCTAAATGGCCAGGGCTCCTCCCCTTCCCACCCTACTACAGGCCCATAATTGGGGACTTTGGGAGGGGGCGGGTCCACCTGCCCAAATAAGGGTAGAATTCTTTTTCATTTAAAACCTCTTTTCCCCCTGAGAGGTGGGAACGGCAGGCACAGGGTGGGAGGGCTCTCCCCAGCCGCCATTTTCAAAAATCAGACAACATGATACCATTGAGGGGGCTTTAGTACAGGGTTGCCATGGCTGGGAATCCCTGCTCTATTCTCTGACCAAGAGGCCCTAAAGCCTTGCTGACAAGACTCACATAGCCGCCTGGTTTGAAATTCCGTGTTTATGACCCTGTGAACAGAGGCAGCCAAATCCTTTACTTCAAAGTAGACGAGAGGCTTCCGTGCTTGAGAAGACAGGCAGTGGGCAGAAGGGCAAGATCTCAGCTAACTGCTGTCAGCAATCTATTTTCCCATTATTCTCTTAATGTAGACAGTTGCATGTTTATTGTGGCCAAATGTTTCCCTGCAATTCCATATAAAGTGAACACAAACAAATCCAAATTGCTGGGTTTTCCCCGTTGATCTCTGGAACCTGCACAGGAAAGCTCGTGCCCTGAATGAAACGTGGTTGGTCTTAAAGGTGCCACTGGGCTCTAAATTTGTTCTGATCCTTCCTAAGGCACATGTTGCTGGCCCGAGAAATATGCTGTGTCAGCAGCAACTCTACAAGCATACGTTTCCCAGAGACCACCCCATCAATATAGCCCTCTGCCTTGAGGGTGACAGGCCCAAACCAAAGGAAAAGTCAGAAGAAATATTTCCTGTCAATGACTTTATTAAGCCTCTATTTGTTCCGTGGGGAGCCGTCAGGCATTCTTTCGGGTTCCTTTTTCTGTTCAGGAGAAAGCATGCTGTTCTGTGATCTCAGCAGCCTGCAGAACAAGACAAATGTTCTGAGCTCGCCCTGCAAAGCAAGTCACTTTGACCCTTTATGCACTGGGAACTTCAGTGCTCCAGCTCCCGTGCAGGAGCACAAATCAGGGGTGGATGAGGCACACCGGGCCAAATGCTCCCCCATGTGGGTGCGGGAAGAGGCGGGGCAACCTGCCAGGACTGAAACTCCAGCCTGCAGCCTGGCATGAAACCTCCAATGCATAAACGGTCTTCCAGGGTTGCAGAAGACCATCTCCGTGCCAAGAAGAGCAAGAAGAGATTAATAGAATCATAGAATCAAAGAGCTGGAAGGGACCTCCTGGGTCATCTAGACCAAACCCCTGCACTATGCAAGACACTCACAACCCTATCGCTCATCCACTGTCACCTGCCACCCCCTTGAACCTTCAGAGAACCAGCCTCTCCGTCAGATGGCTATCCAGCCTCTGTTTAAAAATGTCCAAAGATGGAGAACTCACCACCTCCCGAGGAAGCCTGTTCCACTGAGAAAACGCTCTAACTGTCAGGATGTTCAGGATGTTTAGACGGAATTTCTTTTGAATTAATTTCATTCTATTGGTTTTGGTCCGTCCCTCTGGGGCAAGAGAAAACAACTCTGCTCCATCCTCCATATGGCACCCTTTTAAATACTTGAAGGTGGTTATCAGATCCCCTCTCAGTCGCCTCCTCTCCAGGCTAAACAGACCAAGCTCCCATTCAGGTTCGACAGTGCTTAAAATGCTCGTGTTTCTCGTAGTTATTTATTTTATTTCTATTAAAAAGGACATAAAAATTACAACATATAGGAAAAAGAACATGGGGGTATAAACACACTACAACCCCACCCCCCATAACATCCTCCAATAGGGAAATGGCAAGAGGGGAGTCATAACCCCTGCCGAAGATGATCCTGACGTACCACTGCTTAGCACCAAGGGAGGGGCCTTGATCAGATCTTCTACTCAGACCCCGGCCTCAAGCATAGACCTGGTGGAAGAGCTCCATCTTGCAGGCCCTGCAGAATGGAGAAAGCTCCCTCAGGGCCCACAATTCCTCCGGGAGCTCATTCCACCAGGTAGGGGCCTTGACCGAAAAGGCATACTTCTCTGGGACTGGGAACAACCAGCAAATTAAGACACCACTATGTATTTTTAAAAGAGCCTCTTTTTTTTTTAAGAGCCTCTTGTGGCGCAGAATGGTAAGGCAGCAGACATGCAGTCTGAAAGCTTTGCCCATGAGGCTGGGAGTTCGATCTCAGCAGCTGGCTCAAGGTTGACTGAGCCTTCCATCCTTCCGAGGTCGGTAAAAGGAGTACCCAGCTTGCTGGGGGGTAAACGGTAATGACTGGGGAAGGCACTGGCAAACCACCCCGTATTGAGTCTGCCATGAAAACACTGGATGGCGTCACCCCAAGGGTCAGACATGACCCAGTGCTTGCACAGGGGATACCTTTACCTTATGTATTTTTAATTTCAAGGAAGATGTTGGTTGGCTGCCTCTGTTTTGCCGCTCAAAGTGGTTTCCATATGGAATGCTATTCCGTGAAGCACCATTTTAAAAGCAAACACCACCCCATGGGGAAAAGCAGTCTCAGAGCCTAGTGCAAGGAAACTACCATGAAAGGTCCTCCAAAACATTTAAAATTATGTTTTGTGATTTTGTTTCTCTCAAACAGCACACATCTCCCCCTCCAAAATAAAACAAAGTAGACAAAACAGAATAAAGAAAGCAAAGTCAAACTTCAAATTTTACAAAGCAAACAAAATATTACAAAGTTTACAAAATAAACAAACTATTTAAGCCCTTGCACAGTACAAGGTAACTGCGTGTAGCCAGTTTTAATCATTAACTAATTACTTCTCCACTCAAGTCGCTTTCTCAACCCTTAAAATAGGCTGACTACTCTTTGAGCAAAATGATGTGGCTGCAACAAAGGTCAATAGTCTAAACAATTATTTCACTTCAATCCACCAGTCTCCAGCTGAGAGTCTAAATCCATGGCACTGGGGACCTTTTTGGTTCATGCCAATTTTTATTAGAAAGGGGGCATGGCCAGGGGAGGCTACTTGTCCAGCAGGGCTTCTGATTAGTACAGGAGATCTGATTGGCTGTTAAGGTCAGGAAATACCTGGAGAATGTTACGTATGTGAATGCCATACTGCCAATGCCAACAACTATGCTAATGAGGGATCGCAATTCAGCCAATCAGAGACTATTGAACCAATAGACCAATGCACTATGCCCATTAAGGTTCTCTAGCAGCCTTCTTCAAGTGTACATAAATCGTTGGCTTGTTCCAAGTTACCTGTTAGGGTCTCCCCCATCCCCAACAAAATATAAGATAACCCTTTGACATTTCTTAATATTGGCCTCCAAAATATAAACTCTTCCAATAATACTGACTTGGCCCATCAAAGCCGGTATTGTCCACGGAGCCTTTGCAGTGACTCTCCAAGGTCTCACGCGAAGGTTTTTCACATAACTTTCTTCCAGATGGTTTCACTGGAGATACCGGAGATTGAACCTGGGACCTTCTGTATGAAAGGCAGTCACTGAGCCAAAGCCCCTCCTCATCTACAACCTCATATTTTATACTGGAGATGCCGGGACTGGAACGGGAGCCTTCTGTTTGCCAAGCAGATGCTTCTCCACTGAGTCAGAGTCTCTGTGTAAGAACTACTTTATGACATTAGGGGCTGGGTTGAAGGTGTGTGATCTTGCTAAAGCACATCAGGTATAAGGCCTATACCGGAGGCCTTCTCGAAATGCATTTACACCACCTTGATCGAAAAAAGATAGAATGCAAATTAAGTCCAGAAACACGATTGGTTTCGTTAGAAAAGCTGTCCTACCTCACCTCACCAACCCCTGCCCGGTCAGGCTCTCTTACAAAGAAAATGTTGGCTTTCATGCAGAGCAAGGCACATCTTGTTTTTACAATCTACATTTTGGGAAGAGCTGTTTAAAACGGCAGGCTTATCTTTGCAGCAGCTTAATCGCACCTGGCTATTTTTTCAGTCTACTTTTGCAGAACATTATTTAAAACTTCAGGCTTGTCTTGGATGGGACCCTGTAATTAAACCCAGTTGTACCAGCCTGTCACGTGCAAATCGCATTAAGAATCTGGTTTTGCAACTGTTCCTCTGCAAGTTCCAAGTAGGTTGGAAGAATAACTGGGTGTGATTAAGCTGCTGTCAAATGAAAAAAAATATTTAAAAGAAAAAGGAGCAGGGTGTTTCCTATTGTAACTGGTACTTTCCACGCACTTTATTCGCAAAATTATTATACGTATATGTAACTTGCTTTTCTGTTTCTAGATCAAGGGATTTTACAAACTAAACATAACTTTTAAAAAAGCCACTATGGCATCTTGCTGGAGGACGTTTTGCTGGCCATATATGCTCAACCTAACCTAGCTTACAAGGTTGTTGTCAGGATAAAAAGGAGCAGGGGAGAATGCTACAAGTCATTTGGAGTCCTCTTTGGAGAGAGAGGTAGGGCATTAAATTAAGTGGAATAAATAAATAATAAAGAAGAATATGGTAATCAGAGGACACTAACTGGGTTACGCGGAGATATGGGCATTCAAACATGTGGGTCCCAGGCAGTAAAGGTTATAACCAGGACCTGGAATGGAACACAGAAATAAACTGATAAGGCATTGCAGTTGTTTTATAACAGGCCAGATGTGTTTTGGCTGTCCCTACCAGACCAGGCTAACTCAATCTCATCAGATCTCAGACGCTCAGCAAGGTCAGCCCTGGCTAGTATTTGGATGGGAGGCCTCCAAGGAAGTCCTGGGTCATGAAGCAGAGAGAGGCAATGGCAAGCCTTGAGAAACCTGTGGGTTCACCATAAATAAGCTTTGACTTGCTGGCAAAAACCTTTAGCAGATTTTGAACCAGTTGAAATTTCTAGGTTGTCCATTCATTCATTCATTCATTCATTCATTCATTCATTCATTCATTCATTCATTCGATTTTTATACTGCCCTCCCTGAGAGCTCAGGGCAGTTATGAGGCACCCGTTCACTTCCTTCCCTCAGTGGCAAGATTTTCCCTCCATTTTTCTTTCCCTTCTCTGACTGAGCCACCTTAATTATCCGATTTCTCTGTTCCCAAAGAATTCTGGATGTCCACTCTTGTCCACAGTATAATATTTTGGCCCACACACAAAGCATGCCCAACCACAAAGTTACAAGAGAGCAGACCAGTGTTTTCAGGTCTGTTGCATTTGTCAAGAGGATTTATTGTGATATTTGAAGAGAAGAAGAAGAAGAGTTGGTTCTTATATGCTGCTTTTCTCTGCCCGAAGGAGGCTCAAAGCAACTTACATTCGCCTTCCCTTTCCTCTCCCCACAACAGACACCATGTGAGGGAGGTGAGGCTGAGAGAGCCCTGATATTACTGTAGAAGAAGAAGAAGAGTTGGTTCTTATAAGCTGCTTTTCTCTCCCCGAAGGAGACTCAAAGCGGCTTCCATTCGCCTTCCCTTTCCTCTCCCCACAAGAGATGCCCTGTGAGGGAGATGAGGCTGAGAGAGCCCTGATATTGCTGCTTGGTCAGAACAGCTTTATCAGTGCTGTGGGAGCCCAAGGTCACCCAGCTGGTTGCATGTGGAGGAGCAGGGAATCAAACCCAGCTCACCAGATTAGAAATCCACACTCCTAACCACTACACCAAGCTGGCTCTCTCTTCCAAGAAAAGTGGACAAATTCATGGAGAAGGGAGCTATCAATGGCTACTCGCCATGACAGCTTTATATATTTAAATATATATATACTTAGATTTATATCTGCCTTTCCTTGATGATGGCTTGGGGCAGTTTACAACACAATAAATACATTCAAGCATTCATCATAACCAATAAAGCAATGAGGTAGGTGAGGCTGAGAGAGCCCAGATATTGAAGAAGAGTTGGTCCTTATATGCTGCTTTTCTCTACCCGAAGGAGTCTCAAAGCAGTTTACATTCACCTTTCCTTTCCTCTCCCCACAAAAGAAACCCGGTGAGGCTGAGAGAGCCCTGATACTCCTGCTTGGTCAGAACAGCTTTATCGGCGCCATGACAAGCCCAAGGTCACCCAGCTTGGTGCATGTGGGGGAGCACAGAATCGAATCCGGCATGCCAGATTAGAAGTCTGCACTCCCAACCACTACACCAAACTAGCTGGTTAAAAGTGGTAAATCAAATGCAGCTGGCAGAAAGCACTCTTAGCCACTACACCAACCTGCTTTTCAAGCAATCAGCCTGGATCGCTTAACCGGCTTTGCAAAAATTAACTCCCACTTGAAAACTGTTTATCCCTGTGGCCATCACTACATCATTTGGCCACAAATTCCACATTTATAATCACTCTCTGTGTAAAGTAGTATTTCCTGTTGTCCGTCCTGAACCTACTGCCCATCAGATTCATTGGATGCCCTCAATCCATGCACTTCTTATGCTGGGAAAAGAAGTTGGAGCTTTTGGTAAGTTGGAGCTTTTGGCGATGCCTCTAAACCTCTGAAGGAGGCATTTATCAGATAATTGCTTTTGTTGGCTAGAGATTGATGTGGCCAAAGACACACCCGTTTCCAATTTGCCCTTTTAGGAGTGAAGATAGGGGAGCACAGGGAAATGGAACAGCTCCAGATATTCCTGGAGGATACATCTGCTGGGCCGTTTATGCACTGGAGGTCTCATGCTGTGCTGCAGGCTGGAGTTTCAGTCGTGGCAGGTTGCCCCACCACTTCCTGTACCCACATGGGGGAGCAATTGGCCTGGTGCAACTCATCCAACCCCCCAATTGTGCTCCTGCATGGGAGCTAGAGCAGTGAAGTTCTCAGTGCATAAACGGTCCTGTTGAGCCATTTTAATCTGGTTCCAGATGTGGATTGGAAACCAGCAGGTTTAGAGGTGCTAAGCTTTGCCGAAAGTTGGACAGAGAACAGTCACCCCAGTTGATACAGTGAGATCTATCAGTGGCCTTTGATACACTTGGCTGTTGTCTTTTGGAATATGGAGTAGGCCATATAACCAACTCAGATACATATAACTCTGATGGTTAGGCTAGCTTAGTCTCCTCAGAAGCTAGGCAGGTGTCAGTCCAGGTGAGACTGCCAAGGAAGTGCAGGGATGAAACACAGGCAGAAAATAATAAGTAACCCAGTCCTTATCCTTCATTTCAAGGTTGGTAAAGGACCTCACACCCAGCTGGCACAGAGACAACACCGTCAACAGATTTCTCCAGCCAGGTTTCAGTCAAGCGAGCCAGGTCTACCTGTTCTTCGTACAATAACTTAAGTGTTATGGAGATCTTATTTGCCTCCGCACAAGCCTGGAATTGCACAACTCCAAAGCTGAAGTGGAGCAAAACGAGGCAGCCCTCTCCGCCCACGTTTCCACAGATGGGACAGATATTAAGCAAAGAGATAGCACTACGAGCACCATGATTGTCTGGATCTCTCCCCACCCCACCACTTAACCCATCAGTGGACTCCTACACCACACGAATCACAAAAGGAGAGATGTTACACTGCACTGAACAGGAACTGCTGATGTTGTCAGATGAAAGAGGGCACGGAGATGTGATGTCATTCGATAATATCAACCACCAATGAATATCATTGCCTGATCAAGCAAGATAACCCAAGACACATTTTTGAGAACAGAGAATGAAACAAATAATGGAATCGTAGAGTTGGAACCATGCAGGCCATCTAGTCCAACCCCCGGCACAGTGCAGGATCACCCTAAAGCATCCATGAGAATTATCTGTCCTGTCCAACTGCTGCTTGAAGACCGCCAATGAAAGGGAGCTTACCACCTCCTTAGGCAGCCCATTCCACTGCTGAACTACTCTGTGAATCCCTCCCCCTCCCCCACGATAAACTACATGTAGTTTAATGCACGGGTAGTCAACCTGTGGAATTGTAGTCCATGAACATCTGGAGGACCACTGGTTGACTACCCCTGCTTCAAAGCCATTACTGCCGGTCCTATCCTCTGCTGCCCACAAGGACTGCTCCTTCCAAGTGACAGCTTTTCAAATACTTCAAGAGAGCAATCCTGTCCCTTCTCAGCCTCTTCTTTTCCGATCCAAGTAATGCCCATAGCTGACCCTGCCTGTGGCACAGAATGTTATGAAGGAGGAGGAGCAATGTGATTCACATCGTTCTGAAAACATCAGGGTGAGACTCAAAGAGATAGTGACTTTTAGTTTCCATCCTGATGACTCTACCTGCAGATGTTTCAAGCTACTAGATGCACTGCGCACTTTAAAATATTTCAGGACTCGGGGATACAATCAGGGAGCACTTTAATATGAAATGTGAGGCATTTAGTTCACTGATAAGTTTATAGTATACTGGGTGCTACATAGAGCCATTTTCAAATTTGACGGTGCTTGTTTGTGTTCTGTGCTAGGCTTCCTACTTAAGACAGAGTAGGTTCTGTCAGGAGGGATTTGAATTTATACAGATGTGGGATTTAATATCCCACCTTTCTGCCAGTCGGGATCACCATGGTGGCTAGGTGTTACTACAATGGAGACTAAAGAGGCTCCAGACAGGTGCAGGAGGCGGAGAGAAACAGGTTCTGAGTGATGCCCTTGACTGGGACTTTTGAGTGGGTGAGGGTGAGAGAGATGGCAGAACAGATGCCAGAGTAGATGCCAGAGAGATGAGCCACTGTTGCAAAGGAACTTCTTTCTTGCACTTAGCTATTTGGTGATCCCATGATGCTTGCCGCTACACGTTGCAGGATTCGGCCCGTTGTTTTGGGGTTTTTTTGCTCACGGTTTGGTATTCATCTAAGTCTCTGTTGTTATTGGTATTTCTCTCACATGCACACAGTTTTGCATAGACTTACAGGAGCCATTCCCCTGACCTCAACCCATTTTACTTATATAGGGCCCTGATCCATGATCCTGGAGGCAAGAGGGCTGATGACACCCACTTGCACAAATGCAAAAGCAGCAAGGCAGAAAGACATTCAGTTGCAGCTGCCGTGCACCACCCGCAAGGTTGTTTGGCGTCTTGGCTCACCAGCGACCATGCCAACAGAAAATGGTTACGTTTGCCAGCTGAACACATTCACTGTGAAGTTCACAGCGTCTCTAATTAGGGACGTCAATTTTGTGTAAAAAGGCAACTGTTGCAATTAATACCTCTAGCCTAATTTTAATGAGCCATCAGCTGTTGGGAGGGGAAAAAACCCATAATGGGATCCCAGAACTGAAGCCTAGCAGGTCTGCCACCTTTTCCTCTGTATTTTTAACAGCGGCACGATGGGCAGAAACCACATGGGAGCAGCTCCCCCCCAGTTTGGCAATGTGCAATGCAGCCGTGAGAAGAACTTCACCTGTGGAACTGCTGCCTGTGTCACAGCAGTTAAGAAGCAGAGGAGACCCACCAATGACATCAGCCCCCAGCTACTGGAAAGCAACAAGGAAGAAGTGAATGGACTTGAATTTGTGCCTTCATTTTTATCCCTACTGAATTACACATGGACTCATTCTGCACTTGGAGGATAATGCACTTTCAATGTGCTTTTGCAGCTGGATTTTCCTGTGCAGAACAGGAAAATCTACTTCTAAGGTGCATTAACCCAAGGGTAGTCAACTTGTGGCCCTCCATATGTCCATGGACTACAATTCCCAGGAGCCCCTGCCAGCAAATGCTGGCAGGGGCTCATGGGAATTGTAGTCCATGGGCATATGGAGGACCACAGGTTGACTTCCCCTGCATTAACCAATGGGTGCAGAGCTGCCACACACCTGACAATTAACCAACCATCTTCTCATGCAAGATGAGCTGCTGAGAAGGGAATTCTCCAGTGGATACTTCTATTGGCTTTTCTCCCTCCATTGACCCATTCACGAGTCACGCAACTGGGTGCTACTCCGAAAACACCCTTCCCCAGGGATTGTCCGTTCTGAACAATAAAGAAACAGTTCCCAAGCAACACAGCAGAACTCATCTTCCCTTGGAGGAGGATCCATGTCGCACCCCTGCAAGGTTTTTAGCCTTGCCTCCTTCCCCTCACAGCAACAACTTACAGGGCAACAGATTTGTCCACAGGATTGCTGATGTGAAAAGTTCTTATGCGGCAGCCATAGGGAATATCTTTAAGATATGCAAAGCATGGTTGGCCCTGCTTGGTATGCAGATAGGAGGCCAGGCAGAAAGTCTAAGGCTGCCAAACAGAGACAAGCCAAGAATGGCAAACCACCTCTCCTGGCCTGAAAAGGCCTACAGGCATCCTCATGGGTCAACTTGAACTCCACAGCACTTAAACAGATGTGGGATTTTATATCCCACCTTTCTGCCAGTCGGGATCACCATGGTGGCCGGGGATTGCGGCCTTCATAAACTCCACACGCGCGGCCATTCCGCGCACGGTGAATCGGGCACCTGCAGCGCACTTTGGAAGGCGCCGCTCCCGTTCCGCACAGGGAAACCCCCGCCCTGAGAGCGCTTTATCCCAGGTGCGCCACACGCGTCGCGAGCCGGGACCCAAACCGAAGGGGGGCGCCAGCTCCTTCGCCCCGCTGCGCCACTTGGGCACGAGGCGTGCATCCCGGGCGCGCATTGCTCTCCAGCGGCGGCGGCGGCGGACTTTGCGCGCCCGCGGCTCCTTCCGCCGGCCGAAAGGAGGGCTTGCCGCCGCTCCCCTTCCCTTCCCCCTGCTGCTGACGTCAGCTTGCAGCCTCCCTCCCTCCCTCTCGCCGGCCGGCCCTCCCCTTCCCACTGCTGCAGGAGCAGCAGCAGCAGGAGCAGCGTCCTCTTCGCCGCCGCCGCCGCCTGGCGCTGCTGCTCGTGCTCCCGCTGGAGTCCTTGCGAGGGAGGCGAGCGGACGGCAGCCCGGCCCGCCTTCTTGCCCCTCCCAGCGCCGCCGTCTCCCGCCCGGAGGTCGCAGCTTCCCTCGCCGGGTGCCGGAGGAGCGGGCGGGCGGGAACATGGCGAAAGCCGAGCAGGTCCTGTCCCTGGAGCCGCAGCACGAGCTCAAATTCAAAGGTAGGTCGGGTGGGGCGGCCGCCGCCTCCGTCGTGGCCCGCGCGCCTCTCCGCTCCCGCTCTGCTGCAGCCGCCACCGTGCCCAAAAGGGCTCCGCTCCAGCGGCAGCCATTTTCCGGGGCCGACCGCTCGCTGGCTGGCTGGTTGGCCGGCCGTCCTGGGCGCCGCGGCCCTTCGCTGTCCGCCCCACCCCGCGCCCTTCTCGTCAGGCGCGGCGCCGCTGCGGAGCCACCTCTGGGCGGCCGAGGGAGAAGGCGGCGGCGGCGCATTGGCGCTTCTCCTTCGGCGCGGCCTCCTCCTCGGCCCTGGCGGCAGGGAAAGCGGCGCAGTGGGCGCTCCCCTGGGCGCTTCGGGCGCAACCGGCGGGGCTGCCACCCCGACCACCGTGGCCCACTATGCACCCTCGGAGCAGGGGATCTTGTATTGCGCGGGGAAGTGCAGCTGCAAAAGCACGTCGAAAGGGCGTTATCCAGCGTGTGCGGAACAAATAGGCCCTGAGATTGTCGGCGTTTTTCTTTGGAAGCCCCTTGGCTTCCGTAGGGCTGCCTTCCGACTCATTGGATATAATGCACTTTGGATGTTCTTTTGCAACAGGCAGGGTTGTCCTGTGCAGAACAGGAAAATCTGCTTTTAAAAAATCTGCCTTGCCCAACCTGTGTGGAATGATAGGTATGCTTAAGGGGCAATTCCGAGCCGAGGTCGGTTTTTTAAAGGCTGCAGAAGGCTGAAGCTGAAAGTCTGCTTCGGGTCCTGTTGGTGGAATTGCAACATATTTTGCGGATTTGGTGTCAGAATGGAGACTGGTGTTCCCTCTAACTCCCCCCCCCCCTTACTGAGGGTCACAACAGAAATATAACTACTGTCATCTTAAAATGGACATCGCAGGACCTTGTCCACTTCAGATTCCTGCTGAGCACCATTCATGCACATAGCTTAAGAGGGAACACTGGAGGAGATCTCAGAATTGGTGAGGTTCTATCATACTTGGCCTTATGCTTTGGTTTGGCATTTCAACAGTACTACATTGCAAGGTTAATTGTTGATGCTCCAAGGAGCAGAACGTTAAAGGTTTAGCGGAGAGGTACTGGAGTTCTCTCCCGGCCTTGTGGGACACGAGAAAGCTGTCCTTGTGCTCTTTACAGAAACCTCTTAGCTGCTTGCAGACCCTTTAAGTGCATAGACTGTGTGGTTTCAGTTAGTGTGTCAAGAGATTCTGGGACCTTTGGCCTGCTGTGTAACACTATACTTTGGGTGCGGGGAGGGAGAAAGAAGGTAAATATCAGCTATTCTTAGAACACCAGCCAAAGAGAGAAGCCTCTTTATAGACCGATTCAGGGCTTTCTTTTGAGACTCGTGCTTTAGAAATCAAACCGGTGCCCTGAGAGGCAGGGCTGCTGGCAACATAATAAGGTGATATTAGGCAGCACCCAGCAGGTTTATTTATAATGTGTGCATCAGAGGAGTTTCTGCTTTCATTGGTATTGCCAGATACTCAAGTGACATTTGGAGGGCTAAATAATTTGTTTTTGTTTTTTACTTCAGCGAGAGCTACACCGTCAACATAATCCAGTTTAAAGCAGGCTAGGAAATGGAAGTGCATTTAAAATGTGTTTTTTTTTCCTCACTGACTGCTGTGGCCTTGATTTAGCAACAGAGTATTGCGATGCCTTAAGGACTCCTGCATTTATTGTGGCATGGTGTTCTGTGGCCAAGAACTGTTTGATCGCATCATGGTGCAGACCAGCTAAGATGCTGAGCGTGTGTTTGTGTGCATACATTTGATGACATGTGGTCTAGCTGGGTGGGAAGAGAGACTGTTTTGCATGGAGAGTGAAAAATGAGTAACAGATTGACTCATGTGTGCTATCAGCTGAAGTAAACAAGACTTCGGCTGCAGAGGGTCACCCAGCCAGTAGATGGTTCCTGGCGCACCCTCCCTTTATGTGTTGAGGCTCCATTTGCATGACATATGAGATGCTTACAGTGGAGAACTGCTTTAAATCATAAGACCTGATGGCATTCTGGGAAGCTCCAGCCTCACGTTCTAGCCGGCCCTCCGGCTGTTTTTATTGGTTATTGGCATCAGCAGTGGAATATCCTGATGTCGATGTCAGCGACGGAATACCCTGAAAAATTCACCCCACTGGCTTGAGTGTCACAACCTGTTCCTTATTTGTCTGCTTCCGTTTATATCATTATAAACTTGCTGGTTTAGCTCAGGCAAATGTCACTAACAAGAACAGCTGTCAAGGAGAAAATGGTAAAAAAAAAAAAAAAGCTGCGTTGTTTAAAAAGCCGGTCTCACCCCCCCCCCCCAGCAAGATTTGTACTCCGATTCACAGACTATTTACTATGGAAGCCCAATTAGTCTTCTAAATTTCTAGGCTGTGGTTTGTATCCACAGAACATCTTGTATCGAATAATTTCGCCTTCCCTGAAGCCGGGTTGTGAAGAAGTACCCTTGGCTCAATAGGCCTTCCCCTGTTTACTAAAAAGTTTTCTTTTAAAGACCCTTTTAAAAATAAAAACGTGGCGTGCTTGACCCTACGTGTGTGCTTTCCTATTGAACATATATGATGAATACGAAGTGCTGTTTGTTGGCGCTGAATTTTTTTTCACCACAAAGAAAAGCATTCTTCAAGGGAGCAGGATTATGCGGCGTTTACCTTTGCATATTCCGTATCAACATAAACAAGGGTGTGTTCTTAAGCTGTTGAGTATTTTGCTGCATGCTTCTCAACTTTCTGGGGGTAAGGACTTGTGCAGCAATTGCAAAATACCATGAGTGAACTCGTAGGAGGTAGAGGACGACAGGCTTGAGAAAGCCAGATCTGACAAAGTGCTGCACTTCACTGGCAGCCTTCAAGCAGTTTGCTGGAAAGATACTTATTCTGGATGCTTTAGGCTGGTCCTGCATTGAACAGGAGGTTCAATGGATTAGATAGCCCCTTCCAACTCTAGGGTTTTAGTGGCTGTCAAAGAGTTGGCCCTGTCTTTAACAGTGACCCAAGCATCTTGGATCAAACACTTCCCTTCAGAAAGGATGTGGACAAAATTGAGAGGTTTCCGAGGAGAGCTACTAGAAGGATCCAGCCTGAGGAAGAGGAGGTTGAGAAGGGGACATGGTTGCTGTCTTTAAGTATTTGAAAGGTTGTCACTTGGAGAAGGGCAGGTAAGGGCTCCTGCTGGCAGGAGAGGAGAGCACCCACAATTATGGCTTTAAACCACATGCAGAATAATATAGGCTAGATATCAGGAAAAAAAGATTAAGTTAGAGTAGTTTAGCACTGGGAACATTTGGCTAAGGAGGTGGTGAGGCAGTCTTCAAGCAGCGGCTGGACAGATCCTCATCCTGGGTGCTTTTGGCTGATCCTACATTAAGGAGGTTGGAATAGATAGCCGGTATGGCCCTTTCCAACTCTATGAGTCTAAGCTTTCTGTAGGGTATTGGGAAGAAGATGGGATACAGGACTTGTTGGAATTTGTGATGGAATTCTTTTGCTGGCCCCTGCTGCTGGTGCACACGTGTAGAGTGAGGCCACTACATTATTCCGCATCTCTTCCCATACAAACTGGAAGGAGCAGACCAGTGAGGCCATTCTTCAGTGGAAAAGAGCACTCCATGTCTCCTGTTTCACTGTGGCAGACCTCTGCATGTTTGCCGTGTCCTCAGGTTTCCTTGGTCTGCTGCCCAGGATTATTTCGCTGAGTGAGGCAGCCACTGTGGCTCTCCCTTTACCTGTCACATCAGTGTGAGGTCACAAGCTTACAACTGAGAAGATTCCAGGCTGCTGCCCAGGAGATGGATATCACCTGGCTCTAGGGAGTTGGAAGACCACTATCGGAGAGGGTTTAATCAGTTCCCAGGTAATATGGGATTTTATAATGGCTTCTCTTCTTGGGGGGGGGGGAGAGAGAGAGAGGAATGTAAGATGGAGTTCCTTCTAAATCGGACCAATGGTCCATCAAGTACAGCAGCCAGCCAGTTACCTGGAGGAGCCAACAGACAGGACGTGGAGGCCAAGGCTGTTCCCTGATGGTCTCTTTTAGCACTAGTAGTCCCATTAGTAACCGTGGCTAGTAGCCTTACCCTCCATGAATCTGTCTGATGCCCTTTTATATGCATATATGCTCGTAGCCATCTCTACAACCAGTGGCTGTGAATCTCACAACTTTATTACTCATTGGGAGAAGAGGTATTCTTCTTTTGTCTGTGGTAAGTCTGTTGCCCTTCAACATTCATTCATTCATTCATTCATTCATTCATTCATTCATTCATTCATTCATTCATTCATTCATTCTATATACTCTCCCTCACCGTGACATCTTGGGGCAGTATGGTTCTGAATGTTAGTGTTATGAGAGCAAGGGAGAATGTTCTCTCCATCTACGTTCTCCACACCCATGCATTGCTTTGCCATCAAAATGGGGGAGAATTAGCATTCTGATTTGTGAGATGTTTTCTGAGTGGTGTTGTCACTTTTGCTGAGCTCTGTTTCTATGTATTTATTTTGGGCACTGAGAGAAAAGCAGAAACTGTGATAGTTCTGAATGGGTTTGAGCACGGGTAGCTAAACTGTGGCTCTCCAGATGTTTACGAACTACAGTTACCATGAGCCCCTGCCAGCATGTGCTGGCAGGGGCTCATGATAACTGTATTCCATGGACATCTGGAGAGCTACAGTTTGGCCACCCCTGGTTTTGAAATTTACATGTTGTTTACACATTGAAGATGAGTGGCAGTTAAAGTCCCTTGAAAGAGAGGAGAACCCCAGAACAAAGCTGGAGAATCTTGGACTTCTCCTGGGACAATACTTATGTCAGCAATATGCAAATATATTTTTTGTGTAGTCCCAAGTTCCTAGAGACTGGCCTGTTAAGTAGAATCGCCATTGCGATGTGTAGAATTTAAGCAGGTGAAGAGTTATCCCTGATGTAGAAGTAAACATCGAATTTAAAACTTTTTATCTATTTAATTCCTGTGTTGTCAGCATACTGTTAGAAAGTGAAGGATGGGGTTAACAGAGAAGGAACTAGATCCGCTTATTCTTATAATCCTGCCTTGCAGAAATCCTTGCTTGTACTTATCTGTGTCCGAAAGCAAAGCGGGGAAAGTTGTGTTTGAACTTCGGAGAGTTGGCTCTTTCAGACGGATAATGCAACACAGGTATCTTGCCGTGTGGGTAAATATGGGCGAGAAGATAAGCTATTGAAATATTAATGAGGGTAGGCACCCTAGTTCCAAGTGGGACCTGGAGAGCTCCTGGAATTACAGCTGCTCTCCTGATCACAGAGATTACATATTGGAGAAAATGACAGCTTCAGAGGGTAGCTTCTACAGCATTATTACCCAGCTGTGTCTTTCCTCAATGCTTGCCCCCAGATTTCCAGGAATACCTCAATCAGAAACTGGCAGCCATAAGGAGCCTTGTGTGGATATAATTGCAAGGCTAGTATAACTCAGACCAAAATATTGTTTGGGGAAAAAGGGTCTCTTATCTGAGAGTCAGGAGTGGGGTAAGGTAGTCAAATGTCCTGCATTGTGAACGGGTTGGACTACATGAGTCCCAGTTCTGTGTGCCTGTGTATTAAGTTTGTGTTGGTTCTGCAATACTGCCTTACCTAGATCCTTACTGAAATGTAGGGGACTTCTGCACTCTTCAGTGTGACATGGTAAGCTGGTTGGTTATTTTGGGAAGAAGAGTTGGTTCTTATATGCCTCTTTTCTCTACCCAAAGGAGTCTCAAAGCGGCTTACAGTCGCCTTCCCTTTCCTCTCCCCACAACAGACACCCTGTGAGGGAGGTGAGGCTGAGAGAGCCCTGATATCACTGCTCGGTCAGAACAGATTGATCAGTGCCATGGCGAGCCCAAGGTCACCCAGCTGGTTGCCTGTGGGGGAGTGTGGAATCAAACCCGGTTTACCATATTAGAAGTACATAATCCTAGACACTACACCAAGCTGGCTAGAGGATGAAAGCATACCTTCACACTCCCTTAGCATCTACTGAAGCAAGATTAAGGTGACCAAATTGTCCCACTTTTGGAGGTTCATCTGGGGGCACCTGACAAATTGTACTTATGTTGAAAGTAAAAAATATATATTACAATACTATTTTTGCGTTCTATGCATTCTATGAAAATTTTTGTTGTTCCATAAAGACCAAATTTTAATAAGGACCCTCCCCTGTCAATGGTGTCCTGCTGTACCAGTGTTAAAATATGATCACCTTAAGCAAGATGCATTTCAAGCAGACAGTTGAGTAATAACATCTGTCTGCCTGGGGAGAGCACTTGTAGAAGAAGAAAAAACTGAAGTTTTGTACCCTGCTCTTTACTATCTGTAGGAATAGTGCCTTATAATCACCTACCCTTCCTCTCCCTACAACAGACACTGTATGAAGTAGGTGGGGCTGAGAGAGCTCAGAGAGAACTGAGATTAGCCCAAGGTTCCCCAGCTGGCTGCATGCGGAAGAGTGGGGGATCGAACCCAGTTCTCCAGATTAGAGGCCACCATTCTTAAGCATAGCACCAAGCTGGCTCCTTACAGCCATCAAGGGCAGTGTTTCTAGCACACGCCCTCCCTGTGTTGTTAATTTGGGTTTAGATTATTTTTGGTTCTCTAATATCTGTGCAATGGGTAGTCTTGTATGCTACTTTCAGTCCACACAAGTAGAGTGAAGTTGGTTAAACGTACCTTAAACAGATGTCGCATGCAGCAGTTTTAGACTCATAATTCTTATAGCACCCTGGAAAAGGATGCATTTCATCTTTGCAAGAGAGGGTCTCGTTGGAAATTAGGAGTTTAAAATTATTTATTTATTATTTTATTATATTTATGTGCCATCTTCCCTCTTGGACTCAGGTTTACAGTGCAAATAGAGAAAAGGCAGTGCAGTACAAGTTCTTGACACAATACATAAGCATTCACGAACCCACAACCTATATAACTTGCAACTCTTTTGACATTAAAGCTGGGTAACTATTAACTGCGGTAGCTGACATTTTCCAGACTTTGGGAGTGTTTTCAGATTCCACTGAATGGAAAAGAGGAGCCCCAAGGGTCCCCAGTTGTTTTCATTGGCCCCAACTGAAGGCTTGGTAGAAGACCTCCCTTTTAAAGGCCCTGCGGGATTGATTCAGCTCTAGCGGGGCTCTGATCTCCTCTGGGAGCTCGTTCCACCAAAAGGGGGGCCAGGACTGAAAAGCCTTGGCTCTGGTCAAGGCATGTTTCTCTGAGGGGTATAGGCAGAGAGGCAGTTCCACAGGTAATCATGGCCCAGATAGTATATGGCCTAGAACAGGGGTAGACAAACTGTGGCCCTCCCGATGTCCATGGACTACAATTCCCATGAGCCCCTGCCAGCACATGCTGTCAGGGGCTCATGGGAATTGTAGTCCATGGACATCGGGAGGGCCACAATTTGCCTACCCCTGGCCCAGAAGTTGATTACCGGAACCTTATGCCTGATCCAGTATTCAACTGGTAACCAATGGAAGATGATCCCTGGAAAAGCCAGATTTTGCCAACACAAACCATGGAAACTGCACAAGAGAGGGGAGATGGCAAAGAAGGTTAAGGGGGAAGATCTGGCCCAGTGTTTGATCTAAGGCATACCCTTCATTCCTCCTACGAGATCTGAAGGTGTGTTTGCAAACAGGTTTTCCCCTGAATTGAGAGGGGGGGGGGTCATATTGTCTGTCTGCATCAGCATTACTTCCATGTCGCAGAAAGAGATGCACTGCTCCCCTCCCCTTCTGTCAGGAATTCAGCCCAGCCTGATATTGAAATTCACAGCCGAGTGTCCTCCAAGCTCCAAACACGCAAGAGAAAATTGGCATCCTGTGATATCATTGCAGGGGGAGGTTCGAAATCAACCTGAGCCCCGTTTCTGAGACAGAACAACTGTAGCATTCCTTCAGCCTCACCCTGCCCTCATAGACAAAACACACCCCAAAGCTATTCCAAGGCTATTCTTGTTCTATTCTAGCCCAGTTCTCCCCCCCCACACACACACACACAGGCGCATCCGAGAGACATTTATAGATGCGTTGTTACTAACGGCCCTTATTTTGGAATCCATCAAGCTATTTTAGGGTTTCATGTAGCTCTAGGAGCGTCATTTAATGATGACGTTCTTGAGGAACGTCATTTAACGATAGCATTCTCCAGGAACATGATTCTGCTGAAACCTTGTTTATGTGAATGCATTATGCAAGAGACAGCTTGGCACCAGCATGGTGCAGTGGCTTAGAACAAGTGAACTCTCATCTGGAGAACTGGGTGTGACTCCTCATTCCTCCTCCACGTGAAGACTTCTGGGTGGCCTTGGGCCAGTCACGGTTCCCTCTGAACTCTCTCAGCCCCACTTGCCTCACAAGATGTCGGCTGTGGGGAGAGAAAGGAAATGGTGGTTGTAGGCCGCTTTGAGACTCCTTAGGGTAAAGTGGAAGACTCTTAATCTGGGGAACCAGGTTTGATTCCCCACTCCTCCTTCACATGAAGCCTGCTGAGCGACCTTGGGCTACTTGCAGTTCTCTCAGAACTCTCTCAGCCTCACCTACTTCACAAGGTGTCTGTTGCGGGGAGAGAAAGGAAATGGTGGTTGTAAGATCCTTAAGGTAGAGGAAAGTGGAAGACTCTAATCTGGAGAACCAGGTTTGATTCCCCACTCCTTCTTCACATGAGGCCTGCTGGGTGACCTTGGGCCACTCGCAGTTCTCTCAGAAATCTCTCAGCCCCCCAGCCTCCCAAGACACCTGTTGTTGGGAGAGGAAGGGAAGGCAGTTGTAAGATCCTTAAGTTAGAGGAAAGTGGAAGACTCTAATCTGGAGAACCAGGTTTGATTCCCCACTCCTTCTTCACATGAGGCCTGCTGGGTGACCTTGGGCCACTCGCAGTTCTTTCAGAACTCTCTCATCCCCACCAGCCTCCCAAGACGCCTGTTGTGGGGAGAGAAAGGGAAGGCAGTTGTAAGCTGCTTTGAGGCTCCTTAAGGTAGAGAAAAGCAGGGTATAAAATCCTTCTCTCGGCAAGCTTTACAAGAACTATCCCCCCCCCTGCCATTGCCCCCCCCCCCACACACACACACTGAGAAGGTTTAGTTGAGAGACTCCCAGTTGTCAGCGGAAATGCTGGCTGAATAAGAATACCTGTCTAAACATTTCCGTGTGTCTTGTCTCACATTCTCCTGTACAGGAAAATTGCAGTCCCTTAGAGCTTGGTGTCTCAGGGAAAAAGAAGTGGGGAGAGGGAGAAATTCAGCATCCGGCTTGGGATTTCTGCCTTGTCAACAACCTGTTCTTATTTTCCACCCTCCCCAATGGACGGTGGTGTTTCGGAAATGGCTTGAGGCTTAACAGGGCAGGTTCGAAGCTATCACTTGTCACCGAGGGGAAGATCCGAAATAAGTTATGTCGAAATGTGTCTCTGGCTGTGAAGGTGAGGTTGACTTGCCTGTGCGTTCGTTATGAATGCCATTTTCCACAAATCCCAACATGAAAGGTGACAGCTTTTCTGGCTCTGGGAAGAGAGGCCAAAGGCTAAGTCGTAATTTTTTTTTTTTAAAGCTCAGGGAGTGTTTTAATCCCTAGCATTAAGTTTGCTAGCACTGAGCACTGATTAAGAAATTGCTTTGATCGTACCTGCACCGAAGATGAATTCCTATACTATTCATTGTGTCTGCTAACTTATACCTGTAACAAAATTAAGGAATGAAGCTTTCCCTGGACTTCAAGCTGCAGCAGGAGGGGATGATTGCATGTTGAAATTTGGCCTTAGAAAGTTCCTGCCCACAGCTTGGGAGGGTGTCAGGGAACAGTCTTTTGACTAAGCTTCCCCATACCTTGGAGCCAAAGGCCAGTATATATATTATTAAGATTCAAGCGAAGAACAATAGCACATATAATTAGTGAAGGACTAGATCCTCAGCATATACCAGTTGGAAACAACCACTGATGAAAATGCCATATTGAAAATGGTACAAATCTGGAGGCCGTTTTGGTTTGTTTGTTTACCATTAAAAGAAGAGATAAGATAAACTGTATTTTTATTTTTTGACTTATTGTTAAATTGTTCAACTGTTAATTATAGCCTAGGCTAGGTTCTTTCTTCTGCAGTAAAAATTAGCCTGACTGTGCAGAGGTGAACTGTGGACAATACTTGGGCAAAAAAATATTATTTATATGGCCATATGGAACATAAATCTGGATTTAAGAATCTCACACTTGTTGTTTGCCATCAAGTCACACTTGATTTATGGCCACCCTGTGGTTCTTTTTCAAGATTCAGAAGTGGTTTGACATTGCCTGCCTCTGGACTTCCAGGTGATCTCCCACCCAGATACTAACCAGGGCTTGACCCTGCTTAACTTCCGAGATCTGATGAGATCAGGCTTCCGTGGGCTCTTCCGGTCAGGGCTGCAGTTCTTACAGCAGCACAACTTGCTTAAGAGCTGTTATTTCAATGCCATGTTGAACTAGAAGATGGCTTGCTTCCTGAAAACATCGCAGTATTTGAGAACATAATAAGTTTTGGATCTTGTTATGGATGCATTAGAGAACACAAACTAGTAAAAGATGTTTGGCTGGGATTATCGCTTCAAAGATCCAGTCCAGTAAACATTGCAAAACGGAGAAGGCATAACCAATCCCACCAGTGGCTGTGCATCTTTCAGCGTGTAAGCCAGCGTGGCGTAGTGGTTAAGAGCAGCGGCCTTTAATCTGGAGAACTGGGTTTGATTCCCCACTCTTCCTACACATGCAGCCAGCTGGGTGGCCTTGGGCGAATCTCAGTTCTCATAGAGCTGTTCTCACAAAGCAGTTCTCTGAGAGCTGTGTCAGCTCCACCTAGCTCACAGGGTGTTGCACCAGCTTGGTGTACTGGTTAAGAGCAGTAGCCTCTAATCTGGACATCTGGGTTTGATTCCCTACTCCTCTGCATGGAGCCAGCTGGGTGACTTTGGGCCAGTCCCAGTTACAATCATAAAATCACAGAGTTGGAAGGGACCTCCTGGGTCATCTAGTCCAACCCCCTGCACTATGCAGGACACTCACAACCCTCTCGCTCATCCACTGTAACCTGCCATCCTCTTGAACCTTCACAGAATCAGCCTCTCTGTCAGATAGCTATCCAGCCTGTGTTTTAAAATTTCCAATTTAAAAATTCTGAGAGCAGAGCTCTCAATCTTACCTTCCTCACAGGTGTCTGTTGTGGGAGTGGAAGGAAAAGGTGTTTGTAAGCCACTTTGGGACTCCTTCAGGTACTGAAAAGCGGGGTATAAAAACCCAACTCATATTTTTCTAATGTACAGGGAGTACCCAGCTTGCTGGGGGGTAAACGGTAATGACTGGGGAAGGCACTGGCAAACCACCCCGTATTGAGTCTGCCATGAAAACGCTAGAGGGCATCACCCCAAGGGTCAGACATGACCCGGTGTTTGCACAGGGGATGTCTTTACCTTTACCTTATCTTTATCAGCATAATACCCCTGTCAGCAATGGCACAGAAATGCACAGAGTCCCCCAAAACATGCACACTGGTGCTTAGAACAGGGCTTTTAAAGAGGCCCAGTGATTCTGAAGAGGTTAAAGAAAACAGAAGGGTCTTAGAGCCTCTTTGCAGACTGATTCAAATGCCTGAAGACTCATTAAATACCATGTTCTCTGCCAGGCAGGTGAGTTTACACTTCCGAAGTATGGATGTGCCCCTTTCCTTCACAGCCTGGACAAAACCTTCACTTTCTACATGGGTACTGCGTGAAATCATTATCAGACAGCTCATTGGTCAGCCCTTCCTCTTAGTTAATAAGCTGATTGATGGTTATGGGATAGGGACTTATTTTAATTATTCAGGCGCTCCATGCTTTTCGTATTTGCTCCAAAGGGTAATGGCAGAGACTGTAGCTAAATTCAGACACCGCTTGGGCTTCCAGTCCCCAAAGCCCACCATGACTTGGGGCCGCTCATCTGCTTTTGATTCCCAACGTCTCAGCTTTTGCTATCCAACAGCAGGCCAAGACAATGCTGGGCTGTGGTTTTGTGCGGTATTTTAATTGGCAAGCTACATTACAGCAAACAGTCTTCAGATGCTGTTGAATTTATTTATTTATACTTATATACCGCCACTCTCAAATGTCTCGCGGCGGTTTACAAGATTTACAACTACCATAAAATCCTGTAAAAACCCATTAAAACATAATTAAAACACAATATTATGATGGTAGATAATAAATATATAATCCACTCCCCAGTCCCCGTTCAGCAAAGGTGTATTACTCTCTATCTGGGAGCAAGGGACTTAGTTGGTTTCAGTTTAAGATGCAACTCATGGTTTTTCCGTCACATAAGACGTGAGCTGTTTTTTTTTTTAAATCAAAGGAGTCTCAAGTAGGCTTACAATCACCTTCCCTTCCTCTTCCCACTACAGACACCCTGTGAGGTAGGTGGGGCCGATAGAGCTCTGAAAGGTCACCCAGCTGGTTGCCTGTGAAGGAGGAGTGGGCAATCTCCAGATTAAAGTCTGCCGCTCTTAACCAGTAAACACCAAGCTGACTCTCAGGTTTGTTATAGTGGTCAGAGCAGACTCTCTTGACAGCCCTGGAAGGGCTTTCCCAAATGGGTGGCTGTTAATTATTTTTTCCTTGTACCCTCAACTTGTTTTCACACTTTCTCTATCTATGCTTCCGCACTGTACTTGTGGCAGGTTAGGAATACCCACAATTAGTTTTTTCACTGTTCGCTTCTTCCAGGGAAGAGACAAACCCTCTGGTTAGTATTGCTATTCAGAAATACTCGGAATCATAAGACTGTCAGATCACGGGGTTGTCACAGAAGTGATGAAATTTTTTATTACTGGACTTTGTTTAGTTGCTTGCCTTCAGGGCAATGTCAGATTCTCTTTCGTGGTTCAGCAGATAATTTCTCTTTTAGAACCCAGTGTGAGTTTCAGACAAAAGTGTTGGCTGTGTGGTTGATGAAATTATTCAGTAGTGGCGTTCTGGCATATGTGGTTGTGTGATGGGGTGGAACTTGGGTTCAATGTGGTCACATTAACCAGAGATTCCCAACAGGAGTCTGCGGGAGATCCAGTGGGGGGGGGGGGTCCACAGACTTTCCCCTCCTTCCTTAATGCAGTGGTCCCCAACCCGCGGGGTGCGGCCCGGCGCCGGGCCGCGAAGGCCTTGGCGCCGGGCCGCAGCCCCTTCTCCCCCCCCCCGAAGCGAGAAGCTCGCTAGGGCTAGGCCGCCAGCAAAGCGGCCGCCAAAGCGGCCGATTAGCTCGCAGCCCGACAAGCTTCTTATTTCAGGAGGGGAAGGAAGGCATGGCGGTGGCGCAAACGCGCATGCGCGGACTGCCGCGCATGCGCATTTGCGCCCCTGCCGGGTGCAAACACACGTGCGCAGCAGTCCGCGCACGCGCATTTGCGCCCCTGCCGGGTGCAAACACACGTGCGCAGCAGTCCGCGCACGCGCGTTTTCGCTGGGGCTGCCGCGCATGCGCGGGCCCCCAAACCGCCCTCTCCCCCCACTCTGGGGCGGTGGTCAGCAGCGCGCGAACGCTTGTGGACCACTGCCTTAATGGACTCAGCCACAAGCTAGGGAACTGATCATTTCCCTTACTCCCTCTACCCCCTTCCTTGCATGAGTGAGCTCTCTTGTGGTTTGAGCACCTGGAAAGGGGTGGAACCCGTACACTGACTCCTGTCTCTCCCCTTCTCAGTCCTCCTTGAGCCTGCCTGTTAGCATGGGTGGTGATGTCACTTCTGGTAACCCTTCTAGGGAGGTGTGGCCAGTTGACATCACTTCCGATGCCCCTTGAAGCCTGAAAAATTATTTCGGGGGTTCTTCTGTGGTCGGAAGGTTGAAAAAGGTACTTCTTCAGCAGTAACATGTTCCAAGTGGAAGATAGGGGTTTTGTTTTAAATGTCCACATGTACAACAATGTGAAGCAAAACCCAGCTTGATACTATATTGGTCAAAGTCAAAAATAGCCTCAAGTCTTAGGTGTCTTTCAAGCCATAGATGAATCTTCCAAACAATTGGGAAAACTGCATGTCTTTACCGGGGAGCACTGCTCTACTGATTGTGAATTGCTGACCTACAACCTGAAGTTTTAGGAGTTAAGCTGCTTTAATCTTGTTGGTTTTGGCCAGTGTAAATCTGCTTAAAAAACAAAATAGCTCCATTTTGCCCAAATTGGCTCCTTATGAGGTCCAAAGTACCGAGTCTTCGTCAACACTTAGAAAGCTCCTTTGGTCCCAACTGACTCTTAATGAGAGGGGATTATTTTTGGCCTGGCTCCATAAACTTTCCGTAAATCTCATTCATTGTTTAGATATTCCTACATCTTAAAGTACAGGAAGAGAATCAAAGGCAGCTCTAAAGAATCAAAAGAAACAAGTGGAGATCACCGACCTAGTGCTCATTTTAGCCTTTACTGCCTTAAAAAATATTTCCAGCTGCCAAATGATTTACATTAATAGCAGTATGAGCATAAAGGAAGCATAAAGGTTGACAGAGTTGGGTATGTGTAGCTTGGAGAACTAGAGAGCAAGGGGTGATAAGACAGCTGTGTTTGATTATGTAAAAGGTAGACCTGTTGAAGAGGGGGCCAGCTTGTTGACTGCAGCTTTAGAGACTAGGAGCCTGGGTTCAACTGACAGGAGGGGAGATGCCACTTAAATATTAGAAAGCATTTTCTCACGGTGAGGACTGTTCTTTAAATATTACAGTGCATTTTCTCACAGTGAGGACTCCTAGTCTCTAAATGGAATATGCTGAGATGGGCTGAGCATGTGATTTTTAAGTCCCCAAGAAGGTGGGGGGGGGGTGTGGACTGGATGGCCCTTTGTGGTGTCTACCACCTCTGTGTGAGTCTTATTCCAGAAAAAGGCTATTTTTCCCATAGTCATTAAGCAAAGTTTTGAAATTGCAATCTGTAGCCCTCAGTACAATGGATTTGGAAACCTTTATCCATTGATCTTTATCCAAGATCTGTTTTGCACATCTTACTGTTCTAAGCTTTTCTCCAGCTTTAGGTTACTTAACTCATGCTGGTGTGGCTTCTATATTTAGTAGAAATTAACTATTAACTATTTAAGAAATCTAATATAAAATAAAGTTTCTGCCTGATCCAAAATCCCAATTAACCAGCTGCTCCTGCTGGAGCCATTAGTACAGCAATATTGATTACCCAATGGATTAAATCACATCTTTCAACCTATTCATTTCTGAACTGCAAAGCATGTTAAGGAATCCCCTTTACTACAATCGCATCTATAACGCAGTTTGGCCTTCGTTGGACTACTGCAATGTTGAATCATATTGCAAAGGTTCCAGCTGCACCTGCAGACATAATTGTCCTTCCAGTTCTGCATCTCCAATAACTTCTCCAGTTTGGTTTCCATTTAGGGTAGGAATGTACATTTTGTTTCATATAGCAATTATTTAAACAATCAAAGTGTTAACACTCAGATGTTAACAAGCTCCCTAGCTCTCTGGCCCACGGAAATATTATCAAATCTGCTATTGATTTGTTTTATAAAGAAAAAAAATCTCTGGTTTGGACCTTGCATACAGATGTTTAGCAGTGATGGGGGAAACACACATTCCATATAGTTTTGGAAAGTGTTTAAACATTTCCCATGATCTGTAAACCATGAACAAATCCTTATTAAATTGTCCAATTTTTTAACAACCCTAATAATATGTTTGCAATGTGTATTACAAAAAAACCTGATTCCTAATTTGGGAGAAATTAAACTGGCATCAACCAGGGCCAGAGTCTTCCCTGTCCAAATCCATCTAATTAAATTCCATCTGAGGGTTTATATTTATGTACTGTTGTCCCTCTCTGTTTTAGAGAGCTGTTTTTTATACCCTGCTCTTCAGGACCCAAAGCGGTTTACAAACACCCTTCCCTTCCTTCCCCCACAACAGACACTCTGTGGGGTTGAGAGAGCTGTAAGAGAACTGCTCTGTGAGGACTGCGACTAGGTCAAGGCCACCCAGCAGGTAGCATTGGGAGGAGTAGGAAATCAAACCCAGTTCTCCAGATTAGAGTCTACCGCTCTTTACCCACTCTACCACGCAGTCTCTTGATAAAGTTGCAGCTTTATGCAAATTAGTTTGAGCTTTTAAAATTTTAAAATGTAAGAGTTTTAAATTCCTAAATTTGGGAATTTAAATTGTATGTTTAGAATGATGCAATCTGCCCTGGGCCTCTGGGAACGAGCAGGCTACGAATGTAATATTGAATAAATAAACAATATTGGCCATTCCTAATACATACTGGGTGTTATCTAATCATAAACATAGGATTCAGCTTTCTCCCAATTTACAAAACATTTCCTGCCAGGCCAAGTCCAAAATTATATTTTTGAACCAAAGGAAACCAGACAGCTAGCTGCTTAACAACTGTTTGTTGCTTGCTGTGTTGAAGTCTAAAAGAGTCTTGCGTTGCTTAGCAGAAGTTGTGTATAACTGCCAGGTGGGTAGCCATGTTGTTCTGGAAAAAAAAATTTATTGGTCTTAGAAGGTGCCACTGGACTCCAACTTTGTTTTATACCTGCAATAAAACTTTATTGGTCTTAAGGGCCACCAGACTCAATCTTCGATGTGCATAAGTGAGGTGTAGTGGTTAAGAGTCTTAACCACTGTCAGTCTTCAAGCAAAGGTTGGATACACACTTTTCTTGGATGCTTTAGGATGCTTAGGGCTGATTCTGCGTTGAGCAGGGGGTGGGACTAGATGGCCTGTATGGCCCCTTCCAACTCTATGATTCTATGATAAGAGCTGCAGCTTCTAATTTGGCAAAGCCGGGTTTGATTCCCAAGTCCTACTCCACATGCATTCAGCTAGCTGACCTTGGGCTAGCCAAAGTCCTGTTAGAACTGTTCTGACCGAGCAGTAATCTCAGGGCTCTCTCAGCCCCACCTTCCTCGCAGGGTGTCTGTTCCAGGGAGAGGAAAGGGAAGGAGATTGTAAGCCGCTTTGAGACTCATTCGGGTAGAGAAAAGCGGCATATAAGAACCAACTCTTCTTCATATTCCGTAATATCAGGGTTCTCTCAGCCTCACCTCCCTCACAGGGTGTCTGTTGTGGGGAGAGGAAAGGGAAGGCGAATGTAAGCTGCTTTGAGACAAAGTTGAAGTTGATGATGTGATTGTATTTATTACCTGCCCTTTCTCCTTGGAGTCTTGGCCTTGTATTTGGTAGTAGGGGATTCAGTCTTTAAAACAAAGATAAAACATAGACATAGGTTGAGGTGGGTAGCCATGTTAGTCCGTCAGTAGCAGTAGAACAAAGCAAGAGTCTAGTAGTACCTTAGTCTAAAAACAATTTATGGCTGGGAGGAGCTTCGGGTAGGTATTTGAAGAAGTGAGCAGTGACTCACAAAAGCAGTCAGCTTTTCTAATATTTCCTGTGTTCATAAGCCCATATAAAACCAGCAATTACAACAAGGAGACCCAATAAGGGTATTCCAAATGAAACAGTCTTCACCTGCTTGCGTTAAGACCGTACAAGATGAGCATTTTACACAAACACCCATGAAGCTGCCTTTCCCTGAATCAAAACCATTAATCCATCAACTCCAGCACTGTCTACTCAGCCTCTCCAGGGTCACAAGCTGTGGTCTTTCACAACACCTCCTGCCTGGTTCTTTTCCACTGGAGATGCTGGGGCTTGAACTTGGGACCTCCTGCGTGCAAAAGCTCTTCTACTGAGCCACAGCCCCTCCCAGCTCCGCAGTCCTTTTAATTTCGCAGCTAGTTCTGGTAAATGCAGAGAGTCTGATAACCTTGCTGCTTTTATTGATTTGCTTTTGTCCAGAGGATCGAAATAACCTTTCCTCAGAGGGTACAGTAATGTTCTTTACCATTTCTGCTCTGTACCGGCAATGGCTAATAAGCCAGCAGTGAGAGAAGCCATCGCTTAGCACAACAGTCCCCTCCACATTTACTGCCTCTGCACAGGCCGTCTTTATCTGATGCAAGCGCTCAGAAGTTGTGAGCACAACCAGAAGCGTTAAAATCACAGTCCTGAACAATGCCTTGCTTCTTATGTGGACAGAAGCGTACAGTACATGTCTCTAATCGTCTTTGTGCTAGCCTTCCTTTGTAAGCTGCTTTCTATAGTCTTCCATTGTACCTCTGAAAAACCCGCACAAGTGGCGATCTTGTGTATTTTAAGGGTGTCCCTTGCCTCTTTTTCACCTAGAATGGGATGTCCAGTTTCCTAAGCGCTACTCTTCTATCCAGCGGTTCACAGATTTGGAGTTTTCCTTGATAGCTGCTGTTAATTTTGGTTGCCATTAAAACCTGCTTCTCCAACTTGTCTGGCATGTTAAGATTCATGGCAGATTCATGGAAGAGACTTCTATGGCAGACCTTCGGAGGAATTCAACAGCAGTTAGAACTTCTTGCTGCTTGAAATGTCTAAACTCGAGTCCGGCCTTTCTCAACTTTTTTACTGTTGAGAAACCCCTGAAGCATTCTCCAGGCTTCAAGAAACCCCAGAAGTGGTGCGATCATGCAGAATGTGGCTGGGAAGCATACATGTCCACCCAGGGCCCCTCCCTATCCCACACCCTCCAGGCCCATCATTGGCCATTTTGAGGGGTGGAGTGGGTGGGTCAGCATGACTATATCTCCCAATAAATATTCCACATTATATATACATACATACAGACACACACACACATACACATACATAGAGAGAGAGAGCTATATAGCCTTTTGAACCTGCCCATAGAGTTTTCTAACCTAACAGCATATATATTTGTTGTTGTTGTTGTTAGGTGCAAAGTCGTGTCCGACCCATCGCGACCCCATGGACAATGATCCTCCAGGCCTTCCTGTCCTCTACCATTCCCTGGAGTCCATTTAATTTCACACTGACTGCTTCAGTGACTCCATCCAGCCACCTCATTCTCTGTCTTCCCTTCTTCTTTTGCCCTCAATCGCTTCCAGCATTAGGCTCTTCTCCAGGGAGTCTTTCCTTCTCATGAGGTGGCCAAAGTATTGGAGTTTCATCTTCAGGATCTGGCCTTCTAAGGAGCAGGCAGGGCTGATCTCCTCTAGGACTGACCGGTTTGTTCGCCTTGCAGTCCAAGGGACTCACAAGAGTCTTCTCCAGCACCAGAGTTCAAAAGCCTCAATTCTTTGACGCTCGGCCTTCCTTATGGTCCAACTTTCGCAGCCATACATTACAATTGGGAATACCATAGCCTTGACTAAACGCACTTTTGTTGGCCGGGTGATGTCTCTGCTTTTTAGGATGCTGTCTAGATTTGCCATAGCTTTCCTCCCCAGGAGCAAGCGTCTTTTAATTTCTTTGCAGCACCCTGATTGGCCCTGGAGAGGCCGGACCGTTCGTCCCCCAAGGCTGTTTCACAATCATTAAGAGGCAGCAAACGGATAAGATAATTTATATACATTTATTATTGGGTGATATAACCATATATTCTCATATTGACCCTCCCACCCCCTCGCAAAATGGCCAATGATGAGCCTGGAGGGGTGAGAAGGGGAGGGGCCCCAGGTGGGCGTGTCTACAGCTATTCTTCCCAACCATATTCTGCACCATTGTGCCACTTCTGGAGTTCCGTAAAGCTTGAAGGATGTTTCAGGAATTTCTCAACAGTAAAAAAAGTCCAGGAAAGCTACCATAGGGCTTTCAAGTCAAGAGACATTCAGAGGTCGTTTGATATCGCCTGCTTCTGCATAGCACCCATGATATTCTTTGGTGGGCTCCCACCCAAATACTGACCAGGGCTGATCCTGCCTAGCTTCTGAGATCTGATGAGATTGGACTAGCCTGAGCGATCCAGGTCTGGGTATATTTTTCCTAAGAGATGTGAAAGTTCCAGAATTTTTGAAGGTGCAGGGAAAAAAAGGTTGTTCCTTTGTTTGCTTTCCTCCAGGAGAAATGGAAATTTTGGGGGGAATGGTAATATATGCAATGTAAACTAATTTTACTGATTTAACAGCATGGGATGCATCATTTATAATTCAGCTGCCATGTAAAATTGCACTGTTTGTCACATTTATGGAATGCAGAAATATAAATATCTTTGCATTCTATATGAAAATTTGCAGGTGTACTTAGAACTTCAGAAAGAGTTGGAAACTGATGTTCCGTAAAGTACCATGGCATATGTTTCAGTTCTTGCTACCTGGGAGGTAGTAATTTGAAGGTACAAAGCAATGTAATAAACAAAAAGAGTATTATTTGAACAGAAGCTCAGTCCCAAGAGGCTGAACTATCAGAAGTTTTGGATGTTAAGCTAAGCTTTGTAATGTTGGAAACACTGGATTTTTTTATGAAAGTGCTATTAAACACATTACTTCAAAATTATTTACATTTAAACAAAAAAAGTTCTCAAAAAAATGTTTATCTGTGTACATTTTTTTCAGCGCCCCTCCAGATTTCCAGAATTGAGGAAGTCCTGTGACCTTTCATGCTGTACATTCCAAAATAATTGAATGCTCTGTGAGAGAAGGTTTTTCATAGTTGTCTTTCAGCACTCCCCCAAATTTTCTTGCTTTTCAGCTTGAAAAAGTGCTTAGGGAAAAAGTAGCTCTCCCAATGATTGTAAGCTGTTTTTTCCTCCCGGGCCTTCACATCTCTGGTTGCTACAGATGTGAGAATGTAGGATTCTCTATTCTCAAATAGAGTTTTTACTGAGGGGGGGGGGTGTAGGCATGGGAAGAGACACGAAAGCTTTGGTTCAGGATGTTCCCGAACTAAACTGTTCGAACTCAGATGAACCAACCCTCTCGAAACAAACTGGTCCAGTTTGGGCCAGTCCGTTTTGCTTTTCCCCGATTAGAAGTGGGGAGAAGTAAAGTTGATTCCTGAAATGGCTTGTAGCCATTTTGGGCTGACTGAGGAAGGGGGGGACACCCATCTGTTGTCAACCTGCAAGGGCTGCAATCCAACTCCCCAAACTTGTCAAAGGTCCATGGGATTTTCAGGGGTGGCGCTTCCCCTGGGGCACAAACCAGAGCGTTTTCATGGGAAAATTTGGTTTAAGCCCCAGTTCCTAAATGGGAGATTAAGATGACAGTGGAATCAGTTGGCATTAATTTAAAGATTTATAACAATTTATGTATCTGTAATCCCTAAGTGTGGCATTGTAAAGTGGGTGTCTGCAAGGCAGGATCTGGGCTATGTGTGCTGCAACCAATGGTCGTGCAATGATTGAAATGCAGGGTGCTTAGGGAGAGTTAGTTGGTTCCATATCCCCAGGGATTCCTTGTTGACAGTGAGGGAGCAAATAAAGGAATCAAGTGTTGCATTAGTAAATATCTTGGTTCTTACCACTGGGTGCTGGGCTAGATCTCTAAAGCTGCTTGCCCTTCTCTGCTTTACCATTCACAATTGTCTTCAGTGCAGGTCAGAAGTATTTTAATTTATCAGCAATCTTTAAAAAAAATCTCCACCCTTCCCTGTCGAAACCAAACCATGTCTTTCAGAAGTATTAGCTATCCAAGGCAAGAATGATGCTGGAAATCATATACGGCAGGGGTAGTCAAACTGCGGCCCTCCAGATGTCTATGGACTACAATTCCCATGAGCCCCTGCCAGCGTTGGGCTCATGGGAATTGTAGTCCATGGACATCTGGAAGGCCGCAGTTTGACTACCCCTGATTACGGTATTGCATGCCTTTCACCTGCTTCGTAATTTGCAAGAGGTTTTTTTACATGTGGGATATTCAAAGGCATCTTAGTTCAAAATACTGAGATGTATTCTGTTCCTAATTTTACTTCCCAAGTCAGCTGGCTGGCAGTGAAGGGGTGTTTAAGTGGCTTGTTCCAGTTCCCTTCTATCTCAGTTTGATTACTGATCTGCTAGAGCAGGGGTTCTCAACCTTCCTATCAGGCCCATCAGAAACAACAGGGTAATCCTCTGCAGAGTTACTCCAGGTTAAGTTCGTTGAAATCAGTGGGCTTAAAGTAGGGTTTCAACTCACCTCCTGCGGCAGGAACTCAGTGCTCCGGCAACCAAGGGCACTTCCTCTTTCCCGGCCAGGGGCCCCTCTGTGCTGCAGCCCCAGCGCCCGGCTCCCTCTTGCCACTCGCCTAGGACTGAGACCCAGAGGTGCGGCATCTTCTGGCTGGGGGCAGTGGGCGCGGCAGGCGGGTCCGCCCCTGCAGGGAGAAGAGTCAGCCCAGCCCAGGCATCTGGCCATCAAGGGACCATGTCAGGCCCCCACTTGTGCAGCAGCAGCAGCAGCCTCAGACAACCATTTGCTATGCTCTGGCCGGCTGCCAAGTTTGCATGGGCTGTCCTTAGCTTGCCATGCACCTCGTCGCCTGGCAGCTCCTCCCTCACACAGCTGCTGCTGCACCGCACCTCACCAATGGCGACGTGGGCAGATGCATGGCGTGCAGGCCCCTTCCTTCCCAGTGGGTCCGTGTCAGGAATCTTGGGCAGGGGGGCTTTAGCTCCCCCTGGTGGAGAAAACGTGCATGTGTGACGTCTGGGCCGCCGGCTCTTCCCCACCCCCAGAGGCGGTCATCAACCGTAAAAAGGTTGGGGACCACTGTTTTAGACAACTAAGAAAGCAGAACCTAATTCTATTTGCTTGTATGCTCTGATGGTTTTTGTTCAGTTCTTCTTGTTCCTCATATCCAGTCATCTTGACTTTTGCCCTGATAGAGGAGATAATGTGCCAGCAGATAAATACATTAAATGGGTTTCTATAGCTAGACTCTAGTTTTAAGTAGCAGTTAAGGCTTGGCCATGACAGGTTGCTTCCCCTCTGATTGCCTGTAGGCGCTTGCGTCTCTTCTGTCTTCTCTGAAAGAAAGAGGAGATGGCAGAACCGGGGCTTTTTTGGTATGTTGGGAAGTAATCCAGCGGTGGTTTCATCTGTTCTTCCATGGAAAAGGCTGAGGGAGGGAGATGTCAGAGGTATTCAGTAGCTTCCTGCCAGGCAGGGATTGTGTCAAACAACCTTCAGTGGAACATGAGTAATCCATCCTAAATTAATAAACTGTTGAACAATGAACAGTGTTCCAAGTTTGGTTTATGCACCATTTAATCTTGTTAAGTTTTTAATATATTTCCTTTCCTGTTTTGATTTTTTTTTAATGTGGATGTTAAATAGTGTTTGGAGATTTTTTTATGATTCATTTCCATCCATCTGCAGAATAATCCCTTCTGTTATCTTTCTTTCTCTCCCTCTCTCTCTCTCTCTCCCTATTTACCTACCTTTAAATTTATATACCACCCTCCCTGTTCTATGGTTTACATAGAATATGGAAAGCATATTAACAAGTACAATATAATTCCATAATAACATGGAATAACAGCAGTAACAGTGGTTACAAAAGATGTTGGCATGTTTTATGCATTGTTCTTTGTTCTTATGTAAACCGCCCTGAGCCTTCGGGGAGGGTGGTATATAAATATAATAAATAAATAAATAAATAATAAATAACTGTCCCATGGTTGGTCAATTTGGAGTTCAGTTCATGTGGGAGGGGTTCTGAGGTCCCAGTGGATGTGGTTGGTTTGATTGAACTCAACCAAATGCCTGGTGGATGAGCTCTATTTGCTGGCCTTGCAGAACTGTGCTAACTCCGTCAGGGCCCTGATCTCTTCTGGGAGCTCATTCCACCAGGTGGGGACCAGGACAGAGAAAGCTCTGGCCTTGGTTGAGGTCAGATGTGCTGCCTTGGGGCCAGGGATCACCAGCCAGTTGGAAGTGGTGGAGCCTAGAGCTCTTGGGGGGGGGGGGTATAGACAGCGAGGTGGTCCCTCAGGTACACTGGTCCCAGACCATGTATGGCTTTAAATGTGATTACCAAGATCTTAAGTCTGATCTGGAATTCAACTGTGGTAGCCAGTGCAGTTGTGGGAGAGCGAGCCAGATGTGGGCCCTCCACAGTGTTGTGAGTACCCTGGCCGCTGTATTCTGTACCAGTTTCCGGGTCAAGACTAAGGGTAGGCCTGTGAAGAGCAAGATGCAGAAGTCTAGTCTAGAGGTGACTGTTGCACGGATCACTATAGTTCGGTGTTCCAGGGCCAAGTAGAGCGCTTGGATGAGGTGGTAGAACGCCAGCTGCGCCATTGTGACCTGTGCCTCCATAGAGAAGGAGACAGCTTATCTATAAATCATCGTTGATACAAGAGCCACGCTAGGCTTATGGCCATATTAAAATCACCAATAGCTCCCCAAAATAAAACCATCAAATGGAGTTGCAATTCGGACTGCTGCGTGACTCAGCACATGGACTAATACTTGCTATAATGCTTATTTTGATTTAAAAATTCCAGATAAGATGGAGGCAGTTTCTCAGAATGTATGTGCATTTACCGTTGCAAGTAATATTAAATCCAAGTGTGTCATACGAAACACAACAGTAACCCTGTGACCACTATCTAAATTCAAAACACAAACAAAGGCCCTGCCAGGTTTACACAGGGCACATGAAAAGAATTAATGGAAGAGCTTCTTAAGGGCGATAAGCAAATAGTGCAAACAGACTTGCTTGCATTTTAGCAGAGGGTTGAATGGCCTGCTGTTTGTTGTTCTTTCCACCGATGCTCTTTTGCGTGCCATTTCAAAAGGCCTAAGCGTTATTAGAAATAGGGCTGTAAATGCCATGCATCCCACTCGGTTTCCTGTTCTTGCTTGGCTCTTTCATTTCTTCCAAGTCAGAGAGATCTTGGGATGATGTCTGATCACTAGAAATACTCTGGAGTAGCGCTTCTTTTTCTCTACACAGTAACTTGTCTGGCATAGGAACCCAGTATGTTGTGGAGGATTCTTGAAGATCCTAGGGCAGCTGTCCGCAATCCCCGGACCGGGGACCGCTACCGGTCCGTAGATCAGTCGGTACCAGGCCGCGGCTCCTCCTCATCCTTCTCCCCGGCTGCTGCCCTGCCACTCTGCTGCTGGCTCACCTTTGGTGCTCTCAGGCGGCCACCATGGCTGGGGCTCCCCTTTGGCGTGGCACTGCGTTGCTGCTGCTGGCAGCATCCCCCAGCGGGCGGCAGGAAGTCAGGGACGCCGGCGGGAAAGCAAGTGGAGCAGGGGCTCAGGTGGCAGCTGGGATATCCCTCGGCAAAAGACACAATGACAGATTAACACAGCTGCCCACCTGTACTAAATTAAGCGGTATTGTTGTTTTAATCAAAGTTTACTCCCTTAGCTTCCTCCCCAAGCTCTAGCACAGTGTCCTGTTTTCTCTAGAGAAACTGGCCTTGTTCATCTGGAGATCAGCTGTAATAGGAGATCCCCGGGTCCCACCTGGTAGTTGGTAACCCTGCTGTAGACACTTGTGACAACAGCAAAATGACATGCAAAACAGACTTCACTGTGAAGCCATACTCTTTTTTTTCTTTTACAATCATGAGGGCCAGAAACATGTACTTATGAGAACCGACAACAAACTCTAGATCAGGGGTAGTCAAACTGCGGCCCTCCAGATGTCCATGGACTACAATTCCCATGAGCCTCTGCCAGCATCTGGAGGGCCGCAGTTTGACTACCCCTGCTCTAGATGCAGAGTGTAAATTGGCATCTCCAAACCAGGACATATCAATTTGTTTCCCTGCAAAAGCTGAACTACTTCCTTCTAAAGAATACACAATGCATTGCTCTTCTAATGCAGCAATCTCACTAACTCTGGATCTAGCCAGCATTTCAACAAGAGACCGCCTAGAAATCTAATGCAGGGTGTCTTGAGGACGCAGGTAAGTATACATTCCACAAGGGAGTCATTAACCTCCTGAGAGTTAAGCAGCTATGTTTCAAAATGTCACCATCACATTAAAAACAATGGCGGGGGAGATGCTAAAAGCTGCTTGCGCATAACTCACACATCGTTTTAGGACCCTAGAGAAACCACTCGGGAAAGAATGCAATAAACCAATTGTTTGTAATAAGAAATTAGGAAGAGTTGTGGAACCACAAACCCTCAGCAGCTTTGTGCTGACAACATATAGGAACTCAAGGAGGAAAAGCTTCATATTTCGTTACGCACGCACACACACCGCTCATGTTGTTCAGATAAATTTTTATAACTCCATCCAAGGGCTCCAGCCCAGGAACTAACGACCACCACTATTCCAAAATGTCAAAAACTGCTGAATTACTTCCAAATTTGCCACGGTCCATTTTGTGTTTAATATACCAATGACATTATCAGTCTATTTAAGCACACTTTGCATATCAGCATTATTTTAGTATTATAGAAATGCATAAAATACTAGTTTCATTTAAGCAGCATGCCCAAGAACCAGGACAAAGGGAGCATTAATGACTATTTTAAAACATATTTAAAACCATTTGGGACTTTTATCCAATGCCACTGTGTAAATGAGAGCAGCTTACCAACTTTGAATAATAATTGTGTGTCATACGCTCACGGTGACCCCAGGATGATGGGATTTTCAAGACAGGTGAGCTGCAGGTGCTATCCACTGCCTTCCTCTGCAGCAACTTTAAAGGTAAAGGTAAAGGTATCCCCTGTGCAAGCACCGAGTCATGTCTGACCCTTGGGGTGACGCCCTCTAGCGTTTTCATGGCAGACTCAATACGGGGTGGTTTGCCAGTGCCTTCCCCAGTCATTACCGTTTACCCCCCAGCAGCAAGCTGGGTACTCATTTTACCAACCTCGGAAGGATGGAAGGCTGAGTCAACCTTGAGCCGGCTGCTGGGATTGAACTCCCAACCTCATGGGCAAAGCTTTCAGGCGGCTGCCTTACCACTCTGCGCCACAAGAGGCTCTTCACAGCAACTTTAGGACAGGTAATTCTTGTTCTCGTTCTGAGATTTAATTCAGAATATGCTGGGAATTAAACCCAAATTCAGTTCAACACAGCCATTTGCAAGCAAGTTTCAGCACTATCACCCGCTATAGGGATATAGCCCTTCTCTCCCATGCGGAAAATGGCTGCTTTGGAGGGTGGACCAGTCTCCATCGCTGGAAGAACAGAAAACAAACCGAGACCATTGATGCTGCTGTTCTGTTTTTAACATTAGATGCTATTTTAAATTTATCGTTTTAGATTTTAAATCAGTTTTAATTTATCAGCTTTACCTTTGTTGTTGCTTAATATGATGTACATCTTGCAGAGCCAGTTCGCTGGGTAGGGTAGCATATAAATCAAATAGCATATAAATTAAATACCATCTTCAAGTATTTAAAAGGGTGCCATATGGAAGATGGAGCAGAATTGTTCTCTCTTGCCCCAGAGGGACAGACCAGAATGAATGGGATGAAATTAATTCAAAAGAATGTCCGTCTAAACATCCGGAAGAAGTTCCTGACAGTCAGAGTGGTTTCTCAGTGGAACAGGCTTCCTCGGGAGGTGGTGGGTCCTCCATCTTTGGAGATTTTTCAACTGAGGCTGGATAGCCATCTGACAGAGAGGCTGATTCTGTGAAGGCAAAGGGGTGGCAGGTTACAGTAGATGAGTGTTTGGGATGTGAGTGTCCTGCATAGTGCAGGGGGTTGGACTAGATGACCCATGAGGTCCCTTCCAACTCTATGATTTTATGATTCTAAATAAATTTATCCAGTTGAGATCCCTTGCTTGAAATCTCACCCACTCCTGGCTCCAGCCCCAAAGTCTCCACATATTTCCCAATCTGGAACTAGCAACCCTAGTCTAGCGATCAAAACTTGGAAGGATGGTATATAAATTCAATACATGATGATAACGGTCCTGCTGTATATAAATGAAGAAGATAGGGACTGCCTTACCGGATCAAGGTAAGAATTCCTTGCTGCTTCTTCAGCAGCTATGGTTGAATATTTCAGGAAAGCTCAGAAACAAGGCAAGAAGATAGCAGCCTTCCTCTGGCCAGCTTCTGCTGTTAGCAAAGGAGCTGCCGGTAAACATCTAGGTACTCTCAAGCTGTTATAGCTAAAAAAAATAATAATAATCCTGAGAATCACGGATTATATGGAACACATAATCTGCGAGAATCTAGCCCTTGCTGGCGGTCGCCACACCAGGGGCCACCTGAGGGATGGGCGGGGCCTGGCACTGAGCCCTGCTTACTCCACGTCTTCCACTGCCACTGCAGTGGCACTTGTGCTGCCACAGGTGCCTCTACTGAACCCAGTACTCCAAGTGGGATCTAACCAGAGCAAAGTGGTAACATTGCCTGATCTGGACACTACTTCTTTTAATACAGCCCGAAATCCCGTTTGCCTTTTTAGCTACTGAGTCACACTGGTGACTCATGTTCAGTGTCTGGTCTACTAAGGCCCCCAGATCCTTTTTACACGTACTTCTGCCAAGACAAATCTCAACCATCGTCTAGCGATACATTTGATTTTTCCTGTGTTGGGGGAGGGGAGTGCATTTATTGCTTCCCCTCCCCTTTTTGCTGTCTGATTTTCTTTTTGGTTTGGATTTTTCGTAATGTTTTGGAAGTTGCATTGTTTGTGTGCAGGGAAAGGTGTTCTTCGTTTTATTGGGGGGGCAATTTTCCTGTTTTTGTGCTGGCTTGTTTGGAGAACAATTATAGGGAAGCTGTAGGTTGTTTTGATAGATGAGATGGAAGGGTTTTTTATATTATATTTACCATTTATACCCTGCCCTTCCCTGGAGGTTCTAAGCATGGCGTGCAATTTGATAGAGTGATGCCCCGGAAGATCTCTTTGGGGTTCTGCAGACTTACAATGGAGACATAAAGATCCGTCTTCTATATCTGGTTTACAGTTCATTGGCCACAGACAATCATTGCTTGCCCTTGAGTTGACCTAACATTTTAGCCCTAAAGCAGTGGTCCCCAACCTTTTTATCACCAGGGACCGGTCAACACTTGACAATTTTACTGAGGGCTGGGGGGGGGGTCTTTTGCCGAGGGACGTCGCCACCACTGCCTGAGCCCCTGCTCCATTTGCTTTCCTTCCGGCGCCCCTGACTTCCTGCCACCCACTGGGGGGTGCTGCCAGCAGCAGCTGTGCAGTGCCGCGCCGAGGGGGAGCCCCAGCCATGGCGGCCGCTGGAGAGCACCAAAGGTGAGCCGGTAGCAGAGTGGCAGAGCAGCCCCCAAGGCAGCAGTCTGGGAGGAGGACAAGGAGGAGCCATGGCCCGGTACCGACTGATTCACGGACTGGTTGGGTGTTGGGGACCACTGCCCTAAAGGATTGCAGCCCTGCATGTATGACACCATCATCAAGTTATGCACAAAGGTTATTATTATTATTATGGTATGTTCCTGGAACTTGTCTATGAATTTATGATGTCCTCCAGTTTTTGCTGAGCACATTCCCAAGATATAAATCTCGTCTTTTTTAGTAAGTAGAATTGTCTAGCCCAGTGGTTCTCAACCTTCCTAATTCCAAGACCCTTTAATACAGTTCCTCATGTTGTGGTGACCCCCAACCATAAAACTATGCAAGTGTTCTTTCACAGAAATTAAACCAAAACTGACCAGTGGTATGAAGATCCATTGTTCATGATTGTATATAAATTGTTTTTTCCCCAGGATTTCTCACTTAAGCTCTGCCCCTTGTCCCACCATGCCAATCTCACTCTTTTCCTCTGCGCCAGACAGATAAACGCTCTATCTTGATCTACCCCATAAGACTGTTGTGTAGATGGCGCTCCCCTGGCCAAGCTCCTTGCCCTGCCACAACCCCCATGAAAGGGTCATTTAACCCCCAAATGGGTCCCAACCCCCAGGTTGAGAACCACTGGTTTAAGATATTTTACTCTGCATATATTTGCTTCCCCCTCCTCCAATGAGCCAGCAACTCCATTTTTAAAACGACCTATCTTATCAGAATCATCCCAGAAACAGAGGAAAGCCCTGCATGCATCTGCCGCCCAAACCCACGCCTGAAACTTCATCTTGTGCCGTTTGCGTCAGCCGCTGGCCAGGGAAGTCGTTAACTTCTGACCTTTCGTCTCTGCCCGTAATAGCAGGGCCCCCTTAGAAACTTTAGACTTTGCAGGCTGAGTTCTAATATAGTCTGCGAGGGGGGCTTTTAATAACTCGTGCTAACAGGGTCTTGCCTCCCGTGCTATTTTAAGTTGGGAACTTAATAGGTCTAACGCACTGTACTAGAGGACGGCAGCTGCGTCCCGGAGCTGGTCTTGCAGAGCAGCCGAGAGCTAGAGATTGGAGCAAGGACGCTCCTGATGGGATGCTTGGGTGGGCTGCAGACGCGCTGGGTGGCCCTAGACAAGGCGTGGTTGGTCTCGTGTTTATGTACCTCTGTGGTTTTGAGGGGCAGTACGAAGCATGAGTTGGAATGCGGCTCCGAGGACTGAGCGTGTGAAAGTGCCTTGTATACACACCTCTGTGGTTTTGGGGGTGGGGAGAATCCTACGTGTGGTTTGGAATGTGCCGCTGAGGACCGAACGGGTAAAGCTGCCTCATATTGCATAAAACCACGCATCCCTTGAGGTCGGCAGCTCACAGTCTCACCTAGAAGTCATTCCTATCACCTTCTGCCTGATCTTTTTGAACTGGAGTTGCTGGGGAGTGAACCGGGGGACCTCTGGTGTGCAAAGCAGGTGTCCTACCCATGAATTGTGGTCCCTCGTTTCTTTAGCAAGGCCTGGTCTACACATGCAGGGGAGCGATCTGATAAAATCGGACGTTCTTCTACTTCTGGCAGTCTTCAAGCAAAGGTTGGAGTCACACTTTTCTTGGATGCTTTAGGATGCTTTGGGCTGATCCTGCGTTGAGCAGGGGGTTGGACTAGATGGCCTGTATGGCCCTTTCCAACTCTATGATTCTACTGTGACATTCTGCTGCAATGCCTAAGCTCAGTAATGCATGCGAAGCCTTGAGGACTTACATTTTAAATCCGTTTGGTCCTTTCGTGTTCATGCTGGACGTGCATGCAGCAGTGCTTCTTCTTGAGCAATTGCACGCATGTGTTTTCCCGGCGTCCAGGGGGAATGGCCCGAATGTACCCCTTAAATTTACTTGTGATAGATGCTTGCAAACAGCTGGCCCCAGCGCAGTTGCCACGAAGCTACAGTTGCGTGTTTAAATGCTGGGCCTGGAGCTAATCGGGGAAAGGTCGGGATAAAAATATACTAAATCGTACGACACGGATCTAAATGCAGCAGCTCTTGAGCGTCTCTGCATGGTGGCGGTGTGTGTCTCTTTCATGCTGAGATGCTATCGGAACTCCTGGGAAAGCATTCTAAATCTCCCTCCCCCTCCTGCTTTCTTTTGTATGCTGTTCTGCAGGCCCCTTCACAGATGTCGTCACTACCAATCTGAAACTTGGCAATCCTACAGACAGAAATGTGTGCTTCAAAGTCAAGACCACAGCACCCCGCAGATACTGCGTGAGGCCCAACAGTGGAATTATAGATGCAGGAACGTCTATTAATGTCTCCGGTAAGACAATCCAGTGCGTTTTCTAATGCCACACCGAAGCGCATGTTCCTTTTTTCAGAAAAAGAAGAAAAGAGCTATTGATTTCACACAGTTGCTTTCAGGATTTGCCAGTGTAGAGGGAAATAGGACAGACTCCGAACAAGAGGCTGGGTTCTTGCAAAGCTACACTTATATGGTCTTGCATTCCCATGTTAAGTGAATGTGGCTCAGGTATTTTGGCTTTTAGCTATTAAACCCCCATGCCATTGTTGTTCTCACGGTAGATATAAGGAGGGAGAAGCTAGAGGCCTTTTGTACTGAGAGACTTGGGGGGAGGTTGGCAGGCATTAAACGAATGACATGTTTATTTGAATTAAATCTTCTGCATCCTGTTTTTTTGGGGTTTATAATGTGCTTTGGGCTCCGGGTGCAGCACACAAGTGGAGAGGAAATCCCTTCTCCCTAGCAGCACATCTTGAAAAAGCCCTATAAAATATATTACATATTTAATAGCACCTTTTTTGTTGCATCCTCTGGCAGTGCAGCTCCAAGAGAGTAGGACTAGGGCAGTGCACCTGTTCTTCATCTATGCTGCCTTATTCTGCTGTTTTGTTCAGGTGGGGGAAAAGTCAAGGAAGATTATTTATTTGCTTGGTTTCTATACTGCGCTTCCTGCTTTTTCCGGCAGAGAGACGTATAAGATGCACTCAGCCCTTAAGCAAGAGCATGCATAATTTATGTTTGGCTCAGTTAAAGATGTATACAACAGAAACAGAATATTTTGTAACTCTGTGGCACATGGTAGCAGCTGACCTGCATGAGAGATCTAGATCCCATTTGGTTTAAGTTGAGTAAACAGGGTTTCATGACCAAGCCTGTAAAAAATAAAAATCTTCCCCAGGTCCCTTAGGCTGAACTGGGATGTCCCATTTTGGCAATCATACCTCCGTTTATAATGTCCAGATCTCTCAGGGGTGTAGCAAAAATGCATTCTTTGGGCTCAGTTTGGTGTAGTGGTTAAGAGTGCGGACTTCTAATCTGGCATGCCAGGTTCGATTCTGCACTCCCCCACATGCAGCCAGCAGGGTGGCCTTGGGCTCGCCACGGCACTGATAAAATTGTCCTGACCGAGCAGTAATATCGGCTCTCTCAGCCTCACCCACCCCACAGGGTGTCTGTTGTGGGGAAAGGGAAGGCGACTGTAAGCCGCTTTGAGCCTCCTTCGGGTAGAGAAAAGCGGCATATAGGAACCAACTCTTCTTCTTCTTCTCATTAATCCTCAATGTGACAGATACTATCTTCGCCAGAATAGCTTTTCACTAGGTCAAGGGTGGCCAGATGTCCATGGACTACAGTTACCCTGCCTGCAGTCCATAGGCATCTGGAGAGCCACCATTTGGCCACCCCTACATTAGGCTATAATACTGGTGGTAACCCATACAAGATTCAGAAAAAAATATAGCATAGGTTTATTTATCAGGTAAGAGTTACTGTTTTTCTCTCCCCTCTTTGGATCTTAACATAAAGTAACTGAGAGCTGGGTCTTGAGAGTATACATTTATACTTCTAGATTGAAACTCCCCATTATTATTATTTTTTTGAGCCTGCAAGCACCTCTGGACTTCCGACATAGCATGGTGGGCACAGCCCCAAAATGGCTACTGCAAGGGGTGGAGCCAGCCAGAAAATGGTCACCACAGTTTCCGTTCAGTCACATAGTGAAGACCTTTGTGTTGTGGCGGCAGCTGCTGCCAAAGCAATATATATGCTTTTAAAAATCTGTACAACCATATCTCCAGTGGCCAGTCAGAAGCCTTGCTTGGAAAAGCCCCATGTGTCCCATGGTGGGGAAACTCCCACCCATGTTCTAAAAACACTTGGGGGGCACCAGGAAAGGTGTTCGTGGGCGCCATAGCATTGGGGACCCCTGTTCTAGAGCTGTGAGTGGAGCAGGCTGGTTAGATTGGATAGATTTTTGTCTTTTAGCTGTTTTCTAAAGGAACAGCACGCAAGGTCACCTAAAGTCCCTACTGCCTCACCTGGAAACCTCCTAACTCCTTTCCCACCTGAGTCACCTTTGGTTAGTTCTCTCTCTCTCTCTAACATGCAAATCTTCCTCTGCCACCCTCTTAAGAGCGATTGTCTCTAATCATGGAAGGAAAACTCTCCCTTATCTATCACAGAGAGATCTGCTAAAATGTGCAGCAACCTTAATAGCCTGTCAAATAAGAACAGGAAATAGGAATAAGAGAATAGGTACAGCATAAAAATAAGAATAGGCGTTGAATAGGAATAGGTAAACTTAAATGATATTCCGCATCAGTTCTGTGCTCTTTAACTTGGCGTTGGCACAAGGCACTTCCCGATGATTTTTAGAGGGAGAACTAAACCCACCCTTCGAATCCCTCTGGTTGAAATCAGTGGGATTTAAAATTGCTCAGTTCTGCAAGGCAAGGGTTTGTTAATACAGATATGCTTCATTATCCCTCCCCCCTTTCCCCCCAATTGATTTCAAGGGCAGCTTAATTTGTACAATCGCAGTTGTACCGTTGTGACCTTGCAGCACTTCTGTTCATGCCAGTGCCCGGTCTTCAGACGCTTTAATAGGATAGATGGAAATATTATTTAATCAGTTTGGCCGATGCCTGTTCTGGTGATGGAATCAGCTTTGTCAAAGGGCACCGTGCAGCTCCACGCACTTTCAATTTGAATGAGAAATGCGGTGAGTTCAGAGGCATCTCAAATACCCTGTTACAACCAAGGCCTCGTTTTACATGGGAAGGGCCCTGCTGTGATGCTGTTTTACAGCAATCTTGCTGGTACATACATTCCTGGCAGCCAAGTTTGCTCATTGTCTGGGCAGGAAGATAAAATGGCTACAGAGTCTCTCGGCAGAGTTATGGGAACAGCCCCGGAGTGTTGGAATGAGGCTGTTGATTTTCCTCTGTTTTAAATTATAAATCTCTTTACTGTCCAGAAATGCTCAGCCCGTAAATCTGAATGCTTCATAGCTAGGAGGATCGTACTTGTGTCGGGAAGCTTGTGTTATATTACCAATCAAGCCACATTGCAGTGTTTCTGTACTTAAAAAAAAAAAAAGATCAGATTTAAGCAAGGCTGACAGCTCCACTCTAATGGTAACAGGAATGGGTTGGGGTGGGGGAAAGAGAGAAACTGCCCCTGCAGTTTTGTGTACTGTCCATTACTTTTAATTCTTAAAAAAACACCTCAATATCAATCATTATTATATAGTAGCTGGTCAGGGACCGCCTCCGGGGTGAGGGGAGAGCCGACGGCCCGGGTGCTGCCCAAACGCGCACGCGCAATTGCTGCACATTCGCGTTTCCGCCACCAGGGGCGCTAACGCGCCTGCCTCTTCCCTTCCTTCTTGCTGTGGGTGGGGGGAGGCAGACGCGGCTCTTTTCCTCTACTTTAGGTCAGGCCTTCTCAACTGAGACTTCGCGAAACCCAAGTTTTATAATGGCCCTAAGAAGGGTTTCCCGAATGGGTGGTAGTCAATATTTTATATTTGTTGAATATTTATTATATATGGTCATGCCAACCTGCCCTCTCCCTCCCAAAATGGCCAGTGATGGGCCTGGAAGGAGTGGTCAGGAGAGGGCCCTGGGGTAGGCTTGTACACAGCTCTGCTTCCCCACCATATTCTGCATGATCACACCACTTCTGGGATTTCTTGAAGCCCGAAGAATGTTTCAGGGGGTTCTCAATGGTAAAAAAAACTGAGAAAGGCTGTTTTAGGCTGATCTGGCATTGAGCGGGAAGCTGGGCTAGATGGCCTGTATTGGCCCCTTCCAACTCTGATTCTATACTTTTCACGGAGGGAAAGGGCTTGGAGAGGTTCTCCAACTAAGCATGAGTTCTGTGCAACAGGCGGCTGATGTGCTGCTGACCTTGGGCTAGTCAGAGTCCTGTTTGAGCTGTTCTTTCAGAGGTGAGTGTTGCAGGGAGAGGAAGGGAAGGTAAGCTGCTTTGAGGCTCCTTCGTGAACACTGGGGGATAAAAACCAGCTCTTCTTCTTCTAATGTTCTTTGGAAGTCTTCTTACAAACACTGGTGCTGCTTGGGCTATCCAAGTCAGGGCATATCAAGAGGGTGCCATATCTGGTTGTCTTGAGCACAGCTTGGATGTGAAACATTTGCTTGCTCTGCCGCATTTGCTTGGTTGGGTAGATGGTTAGCATTGTAGCTTGGTATTCATGTCTCCAGGTCAGCTTTCCTCAACTTTTTTTATCATTGAGAAGCCCCTGAAACATTCTTCAGGCTTTGAGAAACCCTAGAAGTGGCACAATCGTGCCGGATATGGTTGGGAAACACAGCTGTGTACACTTCCAGCTGGCCCTTTCCCACTCCCTCCAGCCCCATCATTGGTCATTTTTATGGAGGAGGGGAAGGTCAGCATGACCATCTACGGTCATATCATCTGATAAATGCTTAACAAATTTAAAAATTATATATTAAAGAATAATTAATTCTCACCCATTTAGGAAACCCTACCAGGGGGACCCAAGAAACCCCAGGGTTTCACAAACCCCTGATTGAGAACTGCTCTAAGTGGTCCTTCAGTGGCACGTGAAGAAGCCAAAGAGACGGAATGCTTAAAATTCTGAATGCTTAAAATTCCACTGCAAGGGGGAGGGATCACGTAACTGCTCAGTCGGTGTCAGGCAAAGCTTGATTTTTATGCTTTGCCCCCTTGGAATTGATGTAGATGCTTAATGGCCCACTCACTGCCTCTGTAGTGAAAAGCTAAAATCAAAGGATTGGGATGCCAATCAATGCCCTTTAAATCCAGCAAAGAGAAAACAGAATCTGGCACAGCTGTTTTCCGTCTGTTGATGCTCCACCAGTTGAAGTCTGCCTGATGGCTTCCATATTATATCGGCCGCATATTTTCAATCACTTCCTGAGCATGTGGTCTTAATTTCTTGCATAACTTTCTGAAAAGCGTAGCTTAGTGAATAGATTTTAGAATCCAGAAAGCACGAATAAGCTTGGAAGGATGAAACATTGAAATAAAGCCTCTTCTAGTGACCGTCCCAGCCATTCTTTCACTTGCTTTAAAACCATCCAAAGCCAGCGGTAGTGGTGGTGATGGTGCTTTACATGCTTTAAGAAGTTGCTTTTTCTTCTGGAGAGCCAGCTTGGTGTAGTGGTTAGGACTACAGGAGTGTGGACTTCTAATCTGCTGAGCTGGATTCGATTAGGGCTGATCCTGCGTTGAGCAGGGGGTTGGACTAGATGGCCTGTATGGCCCCTTCCAACTCTGTACTCCCCCACATGCAGCCAGCTGGGTGACCTTGGGCTCCCCACAGCACTGATAAAACTGCTCTGACTGAGCCAGTAATCTCAGGGCTCTTTCAGCCTCACCCACCTCACAGGGTGTCTGTTGTGGGGAGAAGAAGGGGAAGGCGACTGTAAGCTGCTTTGAGACTCCTTTGGGTAGAAAAAAACAGCATATAAGAACCAGCTCTTCTTCTTCAAGAGGATGGGATTCTTGTGCAGAAAAAAATGGAACGTTGCTTTTTGTTAATTAAGTTGCATGTCATTGGGATAGAAATAGAATTGCCAACCGTGCTATCTTTTAGAGACCAAGGCTCAATATGCGGAAGATACTGATACCCTCTCTAGGAAGAGGGATTGGTTAACGGGACAGCAATGGATGTACATAAAGGTCGACTCATTCTAATGTACAGTGGCTGTTCCCTGGGCCTTTACAAGACCTAGCACGGATCTGCCTAAAATTAACTGGGAATCATCAGGGTGACTTCAGTTACTGGGCTAAGTGAGGACCCCAATTAGGATCTACCAAAGTTAACCCTTACACTGACAGTGATGTTAACTGCACATCTGGCTGGGGAGATTCCGAGGTCCTGAAGGTGATTGTGGGTGTGCGAGCAGTTATAGGATGCTTTAGGATGCTTTGGGCTGATCCTGCGTTGAGCAGGGGGTTGGACTAGATGGCCTGTATGGCCCCTTCCAACTCTATGATTCTATACCATTGTGCTTTAACCCTGAAACCTGAAGTTCTCTGTGGGCATTTAGTTTTCCTTCTCATATCTCTGAGATGGAAAGCAGGTTGAGTTTAAATTTCTGGAATGTCGGGAGTCATTGATATCCTTAAACTTTGCTGTATAAGAGACGGTGGGGGAGAAAGTTGAAATCTAACAATTATTTTAGTGAACTGCGTTAGCAGTTGCAGCAAGACCACTGGCATATTTAGATTTCAAGTCCAACCCCTAAACTTTTTGATTCTTCTGACTTTTGGCAACCCCATAGTGTTTCAAGGCAAGAGACCTTTGGAGGTGGGTTGCCATATTCTGCTTCGAGACCCTGGACTTACTCTGTGGTCTCCCATCCAAATATTAGCTAGGGTTTGACTCTGCTTAGCATCCAAGACCTGACAGTATTGGGCTAACCAGGTCATATTTGGATACCAAGTTAGACTTCTAAACATAAACTCCTTGTAATATATTATCAGATTCCTTATAGCAAATTGTTGCCAAAATCATTCACATTTTAGCAATCAGAATACCCTTGAAAATATGGCGTGTATTTATGCAGTAGACCTACTACTACCTAATGCTGTGGATTCTTACAAAGAAACTTCTTGCTTCACATTTTGAGTGTCTAAAGCAGGGATTCCCAACCAGGGGTCTGTGGACCCCCGCGGGCCCGTGGAAGCTCTGGAGGGGGTCTGCGGCATTTCCCCTCCTGGCCACAAGCTAGGGGACCTGTTGCTTCCATTGCTCTTCCTCCCCCCTCCTGAGTGTGGCTGAGGGCTCTCGTGGTTTCTGTGCCTGGAAGGGGGCGGAGCCTTCATGCCTACTCTCATCTTAAACTGGGCCCGCCTCCCCCTCCCTCAGTGCTCCTCGATCATGTCGGTTAACGCAAGTGGTGATGTCACTTCCCGTGTCATGAAACTAATAGAGGGTGCGGCAGGGAGGCGTGGCCAGCTGACCACTTCTGGGGGTCCTCAAAGCCTGAAAAATTTTTTCGGGGGCTCCTCCATGGTCAAAAGGTTGAAAAAGGCGGGTCTAACGGCTGATTTGGAAAACAGCTCACCCATTCCAAAAGGGAAAATATTTCATAGGAAGTTTCTCCCCTCCCCCCTGAGCTTCTTATATTTTTCCCAGGATTCTCCCACCCCCCCTTCAAACCATCTACTAGGGCAGTGGTCCCCAACCTTTTTGAGGCTGGGGACCGGCAGGGCATCGGGCTGCGCCCACGGGGACCGCGCCCGCGTGGGCCATGCCCACGCATTGGGCCGCGCCCACACGGGCCCGGCCCTGATTCCCTCTCTCCGCCCTCCTGCAGTAAGAAGCTTCCCGGGCCGCAAGCTTGCGGCCTGGAAAGTTTTTTACTGCGGGGGGGGCGGGGAGAGGGAGCCGCAGCCCGGCGCCAGGGCCTTCGCGGCCCGCAGGTTGGGGACCACTGTACTAGGGAAGAGAAATTGTTGAAACTGGAATCTGTTTTAACACAGGGATGGTCAGCTACAGCTTTTAAATTTGCCTCTGGTAAAATGGCAAGATGCCTGGCCAGTTTTGTAAAGACTTGCCTTTTCCCAAGGAAAAATAACCGCTGTGGTGTTTCCTTATGGGCCCGGCGAGCTCATGGGGGAGACCTGGTTTCTGCTTATCCCCTGTGAGATCGAGACTACAGCTCTTGTCACAGCCAGGAACGGCAGAAGTGATGCAATACCCTCCGATGATGTGGCGGGAAGCAGAGCCCTCGTCCCCCCCTCTCCCTTTTTTCTTCTTCCTCCAGCAAAACTCTCTCTACTGAAATGCAAGAGGCCCAAGTGTTTTCCTATCCCTGTGGTTCAGGAGTCTGTCGCATGCATGTGCATCCGCTCCTTAGGAAATTGCTGGCGGAAGCTTTAGAGCGCCGTCAGCAGATGGGTGCCTGCTCTTGTGATTTGCGGCAGGAATTGCTTGAATCAGCGCTCCTGCTAAGTTATCTTGATGCAGCGGCAGGGGTGGGCAGAGTCTTGACATGACTAGAATGATCTGTCAAATGCACAAAAAAGAAGAAGAAGAAGACAAAGAAAGAAAGCCTTTTTTGGCCTGCAGCACTTTTAATCATGCATCCCTTAAAGAAAGAGAGATTGCAAGAATTAAGAGGCATGCATGGAGAGAGGATCTCCTGGGCAGAACAGGAAGCAGTGAGCTGTGGAATGAAGGAACATGAGGATTTAGGTCCATGTCTTAACAGTATCGAGAGCAATTCATCCATGGAATCAGATACCCAAGGAAGACCTTCGGAGAATAGTTGTAGAGGGGTTCTTTATTACGCTTCCACAGCACAATTCAGGATGGTGTACCTGGGGAAGCTTCACGTAGGGTTGCCAGCTTCCAGGTGGGGCATGGAGTTCTCCTGGAGCTACAGTGACAGAGGGATCACCTCCCCTGGAGGGAGAGGCAGCACAGAGGGTAGATTCTGTGTCATCAGATCCCTGCTGAACTCCTTCCTCAAACCCCACCATCCCCACGTCTCCAGGGATTTACCAAAGATCTAGCTTTGCCCCTCTCATAGGCCGGAGAAGGAAAGTGCCATGTTTGGTTGTAAGTAGGCAGAGAGTAGCTGTTTCAGTGACGAAGCTTTACGTTCCCTTTGCAACTGGAGCAATTGCCTTGCAGAGGCACTCTGGAACTCCTAATGAATACATGAAACGGCCCTATACTGAATCATACCCTTGGTCCATCAAGGTCCGTATGGTCTACTCAGTTTGACAGCAGCTCTCCAGGATCTCTGGGTCTTTCACATCCCCTAATGCCAGGTGCTTTACCAGGAGATGGAGGACGTTGAACCTGGGGCCTTCTGCAAGCCCAGCAGATGCTCCGTCACTGAAAATAGATTCTCCTCAGCAGGTACAGGAGGGCCAGAAGTAGCGGTGCAGATTCAAAGTGCTGTGAGCAGAACTCTTTTTGCTCCTCCTCCTCCCTCTGCAACCCACTGTAAAGGTAAAGGTATCCCCTGTGCAAGCACCAAGTCATGTCTGACCCTTGGGGTGACGCCCTCTAGCGTTTTCATGGCAGACTCAATACGGGGTGGTTTGCCAGTGCCTTCCCCAGTCATTACCGTTTACCCCCCCAGCAGCAAGCTGGGTACTCATTTTACCGACCTCGGAAGGATGGAAGGCTGAGTCAACCTTGAGCCGGCTGCTGGGATTGAACTCCCAGCCTCATGGGCAAAGCTTTCAGACGGCTGCCTTACCACTCTGCGCCACAAGAGGCTCTTACAGCCCACAGTACCCTTTGCAATTCTGACCCCAAGGTCAGGGATCCCCAGAAACAGTTCAGAGAGTGACGTTATGAAGGGAAGGAAGGACAGTGATTAAAATTACTCCCCACACACTGGCAATATAGTTTCCGTCAGCAAGAAGATGAAGGTCCAGCCTGTTGTCTTGTCAGAGATGGGAATCTGCCCTAACCACCAGGGGGGTCTTTTGCAAGCCGCATATAACCCTCTTATTTCCTAAGATTCTGTTTTATTTATTTTCTCTGCAGTGGGCGGGGTGGGGGTGGCATAAGAATATCAGAAGAGCTCTGCTGGAGCAGACCCGTGGACCATCTAGTCCAGCATCCCGTCTCACACACTGGCCAACCAGTTCCTCTGGAAGGCCAACAACAGGGCATAGAGGCCGAGGCCTTCCTCTGATGTGTCCTTCTGGCTCTGGGATTCAGAGGTTTAGTGCTCCTGAATATGGAGGTTCCCCTCCGTTACCATGGCTAGCAGCCATTGAAAGCAGCTTATAAGACAAACGATAACATACAGTAGAAACCGACAAGAGAAAGAGAGGCTTCTGGGTACAGAGCAGGGCTTATTCTGTCTCTTAACCACTCTTCTTCCCACCTTGAGGCCGTGATCCTCAGGCTAAAACAGGGGTAGTCAAACTGCGGCCCTCCAGATGTCAATGGACTACAATTCCCATGAGCCCCTGCCAGCATTTGCCGGCAGGGGCTCATGGGAATTGTAGTCCACTGACATCTGGAGGGCCGCAGTTTCACTACCCCTGGGCTAAAAGCTGGAGGGCAGGAGGAAAAGGGAGGAAAAAGTCAGCCAGCTATTAAACAGGAGCTGCAAACTAAAGGGTGGCTTCTTCCCTCATTTCCTTGCAAACCTTTTTCCACCGAGGATGACTAGATTTCCTTTTCTCCCTTCTGTAATCTGGTAAGTGTGTGCGTGGGCCGGCGGCAGTACCCATACATAAAAGATATGAGGTTTCTTCTCTGGTCCATTTACCCAGTGTTGGTTAATTAAGTTGGCAGCATGAGCTTGAAGCTCTGAGGACTTTAAAAAAAAAACAAAAAAAAAACCTTTGGATTTGCCCAACATCCATTGGCTGGTTGATGAAATCGATGCTGACCTCATATGCGCGGAGTGAATGGGTTGGTTTGAGCCCCAGTTGGGAGGGGGAGCGTATTACTCATTATAAAACTTTAACCAGTCACTTAAGTTATGGCCTCCTTCTGCTCTACTGCACATGTTCTGCAACAATTTCAGAGAGAGGCATATCATTTAAACGCCCCCCCCCCTGTTTCTCCACGGAGATGGGCAGAGGCGTTTTGTCCCAGCCGTTTTGTTAATTTGGGTCTGAGCCCTTCTACACCGGTGGCGTTATAGGGTTATAGAACCCTTAAAGGGTTATTTGAACTGGGGAAGAGTGTGGGGGGGAAATTGGCTCCAGAAAGGGCCCTGCCCCCTAGTCTGCACTTGCCCCCACCCCATTGGAGAGGAGAAATGAAGAATATTGGGCTGGCTCACTATGGTGATGGCTGCTCCCTTGGGCAGCCGGTTCAGTTTCCGGTTAGGGTGTTAGGGGATGACGTGCAGATCTGGTTCATGGTATCAGCTGCTCCCCTGCATGACGTGGTTGCTATCTTGCAATGGATGCTCTCCCTCTCCGCACAAGAGGAAGGCCACTGGCTTGCTGCGACAGCAGCAGTTTGCCGCATGCAGAGTGAGGGCCACATAAGAGAAGCCATGTTGGATCAGGCCTTGTAGCCCATCCAGTCCAACGCTCTGGTGTCACACAGTGGCCGAAACCAAGAGGGCCATCAGGGGGTCCAGCAGTAGAGCCAGGGTCAGTGTGGCTCTAGTGAGGGGAGAAAGCTCACCAGGTTATACCAGTTCACTGGTGCTTTCCATGGTAGAAACAGTCCAGTAGATCCAACCCAGTATCGGCTTAGTAGCTTAATATATGCAGCACCTCTGCTTTCTGGTATGATGGGAATTAGTGCAGTTCCCATCCCTTCCTTTTCTGTCTGGCTCGGGCCTTCGGAGCAGCTGACAAAGCATCTTGCAGTGTCCTTTACACCTTTTTGCCTTGCATCCGGGATTCCCTTTTTACCTGTAAGCCTCATGAGTCCGCGAAACAGCTCCCTGATCACTTGGCTCACTGCACACCGCAACAGAGGAGAAAGGGCTCAGTCGGAGCCGAAATTGCCTCGCTCAGCTTTTGATGCAACCGGGTGACATTCATGAAATTCTGGAAGAGCATCTGTTTACTGAGTCAAGGAATCCAGTATGCCAGTGGTGGAGGCGGCAGGCAGAATTGAAATCCCTCCTGCTTTGGTGCTGAGCACTGGGCATTTCGAAAGCTGGTTTTATCTTGCCACAAGCAAACAAAACCAATAGGCAAAAGGTGGTATCTTCTTGAGATTTATTAAACGAAGTCTTAGGTTGTTTAAATAATTTTGCAACCAGAACGCGGTCCCGGGTATTCAATCCCGCTTTCTGTTACTTCCTCAGTGGTTGCAATTGCAGTCTGCAATAAAGCAACAACGTTGTGTCAAGTAACAAAATAATGCTTTCATCTGTCGCCAGCAAAGCACACCCTGTTACTCTTAAATAAATTACACACAAAAATATATCAAGAGCCACAGTCAACCCACCTAAATATGAAGATTTAACATCACCAGTGTTCATTTCAATTCTAAAGGTTTTATCTTGCCGGCATAGTTAGGGCAAATGTTTGATGGCGACGTTCCAAACGACAGGCTCTGGGTAAAAATAGCAGGGCTCATGTAAGATGCCCCATGTCCTGAAAACTGCTTTGAGCTGTAAAAACGGACCGTCTCACGGTTACCTTTGCAGAGCTTGGAAGCAGTCTGTTGCTCTTGGCAACAGCTTAGACCGTGCAGGCGCCTTCGTACAATGGCACGGACTTAAGCTTTTTTCTCCTTGGAGTTTTGGCTGTGACTTCCCTTTGCTGTCTAGCAGCTTTATGGCACATTCCTTTTTACATAACAACCCCTAAGCCCTTGTATAAGAAATGTCGTCTGCTAAATTGGTAGGCAAGTCATGTCCCTGCCTCCTCCCCCCTCCCCTTTCTACTTTGGATATTTGGCCATGAGAAATTTCTAGGGGCCGTCTTTTTTACCCAGCATTAAGGATTGTGTGAACCGGTAGTGCAGGCTGCAAAGCAACCAAGTGGTCTGTTGTAAAGGTATCCCCTGTGCAAGCACCGAGTCATGTCTGACCCTTGGGGTGACGCCCTCTAGCGTTTTCATGGCAGAGTCAATACGGGGTGGTTTGCCAGTGCCTTCCCCAGTCATGACCGTTTACCCCCCAGCAGCAAGCTGGGTACTCATTTTACCGACCTCGGAAGGATGGAAGGCTGAGTCAACCTTGAGCCGGCTGCTGGGATCGAACTCCCAGCCTCATGAGCAAAGCTTTCAGGCGGCTGCCTTACCACTCTGCGCCACAAGAGGCTCTTTTGGTCTGTTGTAGCTGCCTTTAAACTCGCGACCACTGAGTAGGCCGAAATCGTTGTGGAATATGTGCACTGAAAGCCAGCTTGGTGTAGTAGTTAAGAGCAAAGGCCTTTGGATCTGGAGAACTGGGGTTGATTCTCCACTCCTCCTTGACCTGAAGCTGGCCTGGGTGACTTTGGGCCAGTCACAGTTCTCTCACAGCTCTCTCGGCCCCACCTACTTCACAGTCTCAAACCATCTGATAACCAAGTATTTATGGATTTGATAACCATCTTCAAGTATTTAAAAGGCTGCCATGTAGAGGATGGAGCAGAGTTGTTCTCTCTTGCCCCAGAGGGGCAAGAACCAATAGGATGAAATTAATGCAAAAGAAATTCCCTCTAAACACCTGGAAGAAGTTCCTGATAGTTAGAGCGGTTTCTCAGTGGAACAGGCTTCCTCGGGAGGTTGTGGGTTCTCCATCTTTGGAAATTTTTCAACAGAGCCTGGATAGCCATCTGACAAAGAGGCTGATTCTGTGGAGGTTCAAGGGGGTGGCAGGTTACAGTGGATGAGCGATAAGGTTGTGAGTGTCCTGCACAGTGCAGGAGGCTGGACTAGATGACCCAGGAGGTCCCTTCCAACACTGATTCTATGATCCACTATCATGAGTGTTCACATGAAGAGACTGGAACCAGGCAGGAGAAGGGGTGGCACAGACAAGCCCAACCATTAGCCTGTTTTGTGTTAGAAGATCAGTGCAGTGGGCTTGGGGCTGAGAGAGCGCTGATATCACTGCCCGGTCAGAACAGTTTTCTCAGTGCTCTGACAAGCACAAGGTCACCCAGCTGGCTGCATGTGGGGGAGCGCAGAATTGAACCTGGCATGCCAGATTAGAAGTCTGCACTCCTAACCACTACACCAAACTGGCTCTCAAAGCATTCAACCCACAACAGTTGTGTACACATAGAGGCTGTGCATCCCACACTTCTCTTTGGGCCTGCACTGACTTTCACAGCATGCGTGCCTCAAGTAAGTTGCAAAGCAGACATGACCCTTGAGTTCCTGATGCAGAACCGTTGCTGTCACCTATCTGCATGCAGTTTAAAAAAGCCCCGGTGGCAAAAAATTTTAAAAACTAGGCTTTCTGAACACGTTCCAGGGTCTACATATACCTCATGGAGGCCTATGGCCACTTGAGAACGGAAGACTTACTCTATTGATGCACTGACATGCTGTGTTCCTCTTAAAGCAGCTCACTAGGATTTCCAGGCCAAATTAAACAGTCAAATTAATCAAGCCCAGAGCAATCCTGGTCAGGTTATGCTTTGCTAGGATGGCTGTCAGAAACCCCCAGATAGCAAGCAATGGTTTTTAGACTTTGGCTGCACCTGACCACTCACCTGCAGGCAAGGAGATAAACACACCTGAGAGCTTGCATAGCAGTCCGAACAAATCCCCCCTCCTTAAGCTCTCTAAAGCAGGGGTAGTCAACCTGTGGTCCTCCAGAGGTTCATGGACTACAATTCCCATGAGCTCCTGCCAGCAAATGCTGGCAGGGGCTCATGGGAATTGTAGTCCATGGACATCTGGAGGACCACAGGTTGACTACCCCTGCTCTAATGCACTTCCATGTTGCAGGGGAGGATTAACACTGTCTGTCAGGGAAGCGTGTCATCCATTAGGGGTCCGTTCCGAGACCCTGCGGATTCCAGGACCTGCTGTTTCAACTGTGACACGCCAGTGTGATGATCTCAGATATTTTCTGCACCCAGAGATCGCTGCAGAAAAAAAGGGCAGAGTAAAAGTTTCTGTAAGGTGTTCCAGTTTGCCTGTGGAATGAGCCTTCAGGATGCTTTAGGATGCTTAGGGCTGATCCTGCGTTGAGCAGGGGGTTAGACTAGATGGCCTGTATGGCCCCTTCCAACTCTATGATTCTATGATTCAGCTTTATCTGCCTTAAGGTTTCCAGAGCAAGCCCACCTTTGTCTTGCCCCCAGAGCTTCTTTTAGAACCATCAACGCCATCCGTCAAATGTATAGGTTTGTTAACAGTTCTGATTACGGGCCATCACTGGACCCCTTCCGTGCCGTGTAGTACAAGAGCAAGATGTGACCCAAGGCCCCTCCAGGCCAGCATTCTGCTCACATAGCAGCCAGCCAGCTGCATCTAGGAAGCCCCCCGCAAACAGAAGGGCTGGAGCAACACCCTCTCACCTGAGCTCCCCAGCAATTGATATAAAAAGGTATACTGCCTTAGGTACCTAAGTCAGTAGATGTTACAGTAGAACATCTGTTGGCCTCCTCCCACAAGACTCTGGATCAGCCCCCCTGGAATAAATAAAATCTGAAGACTACCATATTGGCTAGCTGATTATGCTGAGAACTGAAATCCTTAGGCTTTTTTGCAACTGTTGGATATTTTGAATTTTCATTGCTTTTTTGGTTATAATCAGTGCTTTAATGTATTTATTATGCTGTAAACCGCCCCGAGCCATCATCAAGGAAGGGCAGATATAAATCTAAGTATATATATATTTTTAAATATATGAAGCTGTCATGGCGAGTAGCCATTGATAGCTCCCTTCTCCATGAATTTGTCCACTTTTCTTGGAAGAGAGAACCGGCTTGGTGTAGTGGTTAGGAGTGTGGATTTTTAATGTGGCAAGCTAGGTTTGATTCCCCGCTCCCCCACATGCAACCAGCTGGGTGACCTTGGGCTCGCCACGGCACTGATAAAACTGCTCTGACCGGGCAGTGATATCAGGGCTCTCTCAGCCTCATCCATCTCACAGGGTGTCTGTTGGGGGGAGAGGAAAGGGAAGGTGACTGTAAGTCACTTTGAGACTCCTTCGGGTAGAGAAAAGCAGCATATAAGAACCAACTCTTCATCTTCTTCAGTAATCTCAGGGCTCTCTCAGCCTCACCTCCCTCACAGGGTGTCTGTTGTGGGGAGAGGAAATGGAAGGTGAATGTAAGCCGCTTTGAGACTCCTTCAGGTAGAGAAAAGCAGCATATAAGAACCAACTCTTCTTCTTCAGTAATATCAGGGCTCTCTCAGCCTCACCTCCCTCACAGGGTGTCTGTTGTGGGGAGAGAAAAGGGAAGGCGACTGTAAGCCGCTTTGAGACTCCTTCGGATAGATAAAAGCGGCATATGAGAACCAACTCTTCTTCTCCTTGGAACAAATGGCAGCCATCAATGCATCCTGTGTCCATGAGTCCTGCAGTTTAGCTCTGCACTTTGTGAAGGAGGACTTGTTTTGTCTGGTTTCTGCCCAGTTGCATCTGGTGACGGACGTCCCTGCCGGTTTGTAATATGGACTTGCCTGTTGTGCAGCATTCAACCAGATTTATCCTGGCAGAATGATCCTTGTTGGAATGATTCCAGAGCACTGTCCTTCAGGCCACTCTTGTTGGCGGAGAATCCTTAGAGCTTGAATGTCCAGAGAGCGATGCACACCTTGATCCACTTAGTGGCTAATTTCGGAGCATGTGCTTGTCTCTTCTTTGGGGCAAGCTGAATGCATGCCTAACATATCTGCACTGAGTATTTTGAAATGCATTCCCTTCTCTCATTTAGCAGTCAATAGAATTACAGTACACAAGCCCCTCACAATTGTTGAGGTTAACTCTTTATAGTTAACATAAAGCCAGGATTGTATAGTATCAGACTAGTGTCGGAGAGACCCAGGTTCTAATCTCAACTCTGATGTTGAAGCTTGTTAGGGGATCTTGGGCCTGCCTTTATTTGTTTGTTTGTTTTTATTCATTATATTTGTTAGTCACCCTTTCTCTACAGCACCCGTTCTCAATTATTTTTTATTTTATTTTGTTTATTTTATTTATATATTTATATACCGCCCTCCCCGGAAGGCTCAGGGCGGTTTACAGGGAACAGGGAACAGGAAACAGGTACAGATAACAGGTACAGATTTTAATCACTTAGAAAGCCCTGAAACATCCTTCAAGCTTTAAGAAATCCCAGAAGTGGCAAGATCATGCAGAATATGGTTGGGAGGCATCGCTGTGGACATCCCCACCTGAGGCCCCTCCCCTTTCCACCCCCTCCAAGCCCATCACTGGCCATGGGGGGGGGGGGTCATATCACCCAATAAATGTTTAACAAATTTTCAAAATATATACAAAAGTAATTAATTTAGGAAACCCAGGGCCATCCAGAAACCCCAAGGTTTCACAAAACCCTGGTTGAGAAAGCCTACTCTACAGACTCAGGGCAGATTGCATCTTACTTGCTTTCCTTCTCCCCTATGCTACCTTACAGGGCTGTTGTTGAAAGGATGAAGTGGAGGAGGGGAGAACAATTGTGTGTGTGTGTGTGTGTCTTGGGAGTGTCCAACTATTAAGCATGTTTAGACGGAGGAAATGCTGGGATTGTAAAGCAACAATGTTTTCTCTTTTCAGTGATGCTACAGCCCTTTGACTATGACCCTAATGAGAAAAGTAAACACAAGTTCATGGTTCAGTCGATGTTTGCCCCAACTGATACTTCAGACATGGAAGCAGTAGTAAGTATGGGGGGGGGGGGGGTTGGTGGAGCTGTGCACCTCTGCAAGAATAGTCCTGAATTCATATACCTTATTAAGGAAAGAGAGGTTGTTAATGCCCCTTGCAGAAATATTTGGAGAATACTGGGGTGGGTGCTGTTCCCAGATAATAAGAATTAATATGAGTTCTGCTGGTTTTGCAAACTCCTCAAGATTCACAGGAATCTCTTCCTGTTGAAACGGCTTGTCTAGCTGTTTGGTGAAACAAGTAAACATTATAAATGTTAATGTTTTCTTTGCTTTGTACCTGTGTCACGGTGGGTGATGAACTGTAAACCCTGAGCCACAAGGAAGGGTGGTATAGAAATGTAGTAAAATAAAAATAAATTAAATAAAGAAGCGGAGACCGTGGATGTCTTCCAGAGAAGCTCGCTTGACCTCAACCACGGCCACAGCTTTCTCCATTCCGGCCCCCACCTGGTGGAATGAGCTCCCAGAGGAGACCAGGGCCCTGGTGGGACCTGACTAGTTCTGCAGGGCCTGCAAAAGGGAGCTCCTCCACCAGGCATTTGGTTGAGGTCAACCTGAACCACCACTTCCCACGGGCCCTCCCCCTGAGCCCCCTTCCTATGGCACCCACTACAATTCCGCCTAACCCACTGGGCTATCAGTTTGCATTAATTTAATGTTCTCCATATTTTTCTACCGTTCTGTGTTGCTTGTTGTTATTACTTTATTATTGTTAAACTAAGTTATCTGTATTTCTGTTTTATGTTAACCGCCCTGAGCCATCAGGGAGGTTGGTATATAAATAAACTGAATAAGTAAATAACTGTGTACTGCAGCCCCCTCCTCCCCTCATTTTTTTTTCTTTTAACAATTAGTTGCCTCCTTTCTTTCTTACATACCTCAAGGCAGGTTACAATATAAGTAAAATACACAGAGTACCAAAAATACACAAAGCTGTTTTTATAAAATGCAGCCCTAAACAAAAACATCTTCAGCTGCCTCCTAAAGACTGAAGAAATAACAAAAAAATGGTACAATAAGCCCAGTGTACTAAAAATAATTTTTTAATTTAAATTTATTACATATGTGCTTTGTTGTTTATAATCACAACACAGAACGCATGAAATTTGCATATTGGCGGTATATAAATATAAAAAATAAAATTAAAATAAATAGGCTTTAACCTCAATTTATACAAAGTTACAAATTATGCAAACTCGCATAAAAGGTTTTCACTATGGTACAAATTAACCAGCCCCCCTGGGGCAATCTCCAGCATTGGAAAGTTGATAGTGGATGGCCGTGGCAATGAGATGCTAGCTATAAATCCCGTTTCACGAGTTCCCTTACCCCGCAGACTTTTATGAGCCACGCAATGGCAGAAGGGAATTCTTATAATTTTTCTTACAGCTCAGACAACGCTTTAGAGAGAGACGTACATATTTGTCTAAAGATATTTTTCGAGAGAGTTCATAGGAGTCTGCCCTCACTGGCAGTCTTCAAGCAAAGCTTGGATACACACTTTTCTTGGATGCTTTAGGATGCTTAGGGCTGATCCTGCGTTGAGCAGGGGGTTGGACTAGATGGCCTGTATGGCCCCTTCCAACTCTATGATTCTATGAGTCACAGGATCATAGAGTTGGAAGAGGCCCTACAAGCCATCTAATCCAACCCCCTGCTCAATGCAGGATCAACCTAAAGTATCCAAGATCTCTAATGATGCCTTGGCATGAAGAGGTTGCTGCATGCGTGCACGCACACACACATGCATGCATGCATTTGTTTGTTTGTTCATTTTTGGACTTGTATACCGCCACTCCCCGATAGGTCTCGCGGCGGTTCACAATATAAAACTCTAAAAACAATAAAATCCCAATTACCCAATTTACAGAAAAGCATTATCACAAAGTTGGCAGTATAATCCTTGTGGGGCTTCCCCTGAAAAGGCCCTGTCTCACATACCTGCCAAACATGCTGCTTTGCTTGATGAGGCAGTCAGGAAGTCCTCTTCCCTGGGCTCTCAATTCCCAGGCAGGGCTTTAATAACAACCGTCTTGTGGTCCCTTGCTCACTGAGGTTTCTGGGAGTCAGAGCCCGCTTGGCTGCCTGATGATCCGTCCTCCCAACTTGTTAAAGCTCTTTCTGCAATAAGTACGTTAAGAAGTCGGACTGTCCTCGACCATGGCCAGATCCTTTTCAGCCCTGGCCCTTGCCTGGTGGAATGAGCTCCCAGGGACCATCAGGGCCGTAACGGAACTAGCACGGTTCCATAAGGTCTGCCAGACAGAGCTCTTCCATCAGGCCTGTGGTTGAGGCCGGTCCAGAGAAACGAATCTATCAACATAACAGGCCTCCCCTGACAGCTCTCATTGGTGACCCCCAAAAGAGAAAAGCTAAAGAGTGTATCGACAATTTATTGGTCTGTTAAACTGTTTAAATTGTTTTAACTCTGAATGAATTGTAATTGTTACGTGTTGTAAGCCGCCCTGCGACGGCAAGGCCGATAGGGGCAGGCTATAAATATACAAAAATAAATGTATATAAATAAGTAAAATAAACTTCCACGGGGCCTTCTGTTGCAAAATACTGAAACCAAAAAATACCCGCCAATCAGAGGGTTTAAGAAAGGTCAGGTTACAACGGGTAGTCAACCTGTGGTCCTCCAGATGCCCATGGACTACAATTCCCATGAGCCCCCTGCCAGCGAATGCTGGCAGGGGGCTCATGGGAATTGTAGTCCATGGGCATCTGGAGGACCACAGGTTGACTACCCCTGGGTTACAAGGCTTCTTTCCCCTTCTTCACCCAGTGTTATCCCACCTCCTCAGTCCTCCTTCAGCGTCATGTGTGAATGCATTTCCCCTCCTCGGGAAAGGCTCATGAGACTATTCAGCTGTTTGTTTGGCTGTAGACACACCGGTGGATTTTCGCTTCCCTTTCCTGGGGCTGGCTGTCATTCCTGCAGGAACTCAGATTAGTTTTAGTCCGGCTCCAAGGTCAATGGCTGTTTCAGAGCCCAAATCATGTGAATCGGTTGTATAACAGCATGTGGGCCGCCTGACACTGTCTTGCCCTATGGAAACCTTAGTATCAAAAGCGGCATTTTTCCCCCTCTTTATTTGTTGTGACGTCCAGCCTTGGTGAGGAGCGTTGGCTGTGGCTTGCAAGAAAGCAATCTGCATTTTTTTGCAAAGGATTCTGGTCTCCATGGCTTGCAACAGACAGCTGCTGGCATTCCAAAGACGCCTTCCCCCCCAGCAATTAGTGCTTGAAATTGCCAAGCTGAACTTGTAGACTTTTGATCTGGGGAAGTCCCCCAGGGGGATGACAATCATGCCACTGGCTCTTGTTTGTAAACTGTTTCCTCCTCTGCCAAAGCAATCGGCTTTTCCGTTTACGGAGCCAGAAGAACTGTTGCACATCATGGCCCACAGCTGGTTATGATGGGTGGAACAAGTTGGCCTGGTTTATAGCAGTTGTGCTGCATTTTTCTCCCCCTTTCTGCAGACTCCACCTTATGGGAATTAAAATGTTACGTAAACAGAACCAGTCAGGACAGCTCGTCTGTCCTATTGTGTCCTGCGGGGGCCACTGTGTGCCTGCACCCTAAGAATGTTAATAGTCTGCTAAGAACTCTGTTCTTACGACTTCCTGAATGGTGTCAGAGGTCCTTCAGAATTGTACACCATTATTCAGTTTGCCCCCCCCCTTTTTTTTTTTTAAAGCTAGCTTGATTTAGTGGTTAGGAGCGGGGGCCTCTAATCTGGAGAAACCAGGTTTGATTCCCCACTCCTCTTCCACATGCAGGCAGCAGGATGAACTTGGGCCAGTCATGGTTCTCTCAGAGCTCTCTCAGCTCCTCCTGACTCACAGGATATTGGGGGGGGGGAGACTTAAGGGAGGCAATTGTAAGGCGCTTTGAGATTCCTTCAGGTTGTAAAAAGTGGGGTGCAAAAAAAACAGCTCTTCTTCTAAACTTCAGGATCCAGGAAGTAGAAAAGTTACCCCAGGGTTCGGCGGACTCCTGGCCTCATCTCTCCCTTGTTCTTGCATAGCCTTCTTCATAGTGAATTCTCACCTTTTAATTTTTTTGTCTTTTAGTGGAAAGAAGCAAAGCCAGAAGAACTCATGGATTCAAAGCTTAGATGTGTTTTTGAGCTGCCGGCGGAAAATGATAAACCTGTGAGTTTTAATTGAATTGTATTTCGTAGCACAACACAGGTTGTTCACGGAGGAGATCTCTGAAAACCCGACACTTGGTTAGCTGAAATTTCCATGGCCCAAACTTAAATCAAAACCATTAATAGCAATTTGCTGTCCCTGGCGTTTGTTAGAGGGTGTTTTATTTTTTTAAGGGTTAAGAGGGTATTTCTTCTCTTGAAGAAAGGTTGGTGTCTGAAAGTTGTTTAGGAATAAGAGACTGATAAAATTGTGCAGGGGTGGATGGTGCTTTCTCTCCCTCTCCATTAATATTAGAACTTAGAAGCACCCAATGAAATGGTTAGAAAATACCCTAAGGACAGATAAAAGGAAATACTACTTAATTAGTAATTCAGTGCCTGTGGAAGTAATGATGAACACAAGCATAAAATAACTTGAAAAGGGGGGTTAGATAGATCCGTGGAGGAGAGGTCTATCAAGTGGCTAACAGCTACAATGACTGAGGGGAACCTCCACATTCGGGGGCACTAAACCTTTGAATTCCAGAGCCAGAAGGCCACATCAGAGGAAAGTCTCGACCTCTGTGCCATGTTGTTGGTCCTTCCAGAGGAACTAGTTGGCCATTGTGTGATACTGGATGCTGAGATGGATCACTGATCTGACCCAGCAGGGCTCTTCTGATGTTCTTATGGATCCCTCAGCCTTTATGCCCTGTTGTTGGCCCTCTGGAGGAACTGGTTGGCCATTTCATGAGACAGGATACTGGACTAGATGGGCCACTAGTCTGATCCAGCAGGGCTCTTCTGATGTTCCTAGGAAGGCCTCAGCCTCTCTGCCCTGTTGTTGGCCCTCTGGAGGAACTGGTTGGCCACTGTGCAAGACAGGGTGCAGAACTAGATAGACCACTGGTCTGATCCAACAGGGCTCTTCTTATATTCTTACCTCCATCAGTGCTGTGAGGCAACATCAGGACAAGGCTTCAGTCTCTATGTCCTGTTTGTTTGGCCTTCCACAGTTTCTGGTTGGATGTTATGTGAAATATGATCCTGGACTAGACTAGACCACCAGTCAGATCCAGCAAGGTCGACTTTTGTTTAGTCTCTTAAGGACTAAAAATGCAGAAATAATTTGGGTAGTAGCAAAGATATTTGGTAGCTGGTGCTGCTTTTGCCCATGAATGGCATTTTATTTTTGGAAGAGTACTACTTCAGCATAGTTTCAAAATGATGGAAGTCTGGCCTTGCATTCTGTCTTCATAGCTTCGCAGGTCATCAAAACCTTAGGTGTTAATTGGATACATGATCAATTTTCCTTGCTTTATTTTTATTTAATTGCTTTAATTACTTCGTTTATACTCTGCTTTCTTTGCAAACACCCAAGACAGGTTACAGAAATTGAAAAATGCAATAAATAAAACTGGGATTGGTGTTTGAAAGTTACCTAAGCAGGTACTATGTGATTGTTTTCTCACTAAAACAGAGCTCCTTATAGCATTAATTTATCTTAATGCAAAATATCAGAAAAACAATAAAAATCAGTCTAACAAGAGGACCAATCCCCGTGTTGCCATGTGATTCATTAGTCAAAGACTCTCTGAAGAGGGCAGGTCTTTAAATGCCTTTAGCAAAGAAGGAATTGCTCTATTGGGAGGGTGTCAACATTCCCTCCCCCAGAGACATTCCCTCTAGACCTGGGGTGGCGAAACTGGCTCTCCAGATTCCAAGGTTGGCAGGGGCTCATGGTAATTGTAGTCCGTGAACATCTGGAGAGCTGCAGTTCGGCCACCCCTGCTCTAGCCAAACCTCTGCTAAAGCTGTTTCCTGAAGTTCCCGTGGGCTGTAGCAAGCTCTTGCTTCCTTTGTTGTTATTCCTTGCTGTGACTCAGTTTTGATGACAGACAGAAATAGAGCGTTCCAGAAGAGCCAAAGGAAGGGTGTGTAGGGGACACCTCCAGAGATTTTTTTTTACGCAGCAGGAATTCTGTGCCCCAGTATCTCCCACTCAGGCCTGGGGTGATTAAAGCACGCACAAGCTTGCCTTAAAATCGCCTTGGAGAACGGCTCCTCCCTTGGTGTTTGTTTCTTCCTGTACTTGTAAGACAAAAGAACGGTTGATGACATTGGCTCAGGAGAAAAGGTTCCAGGATACAATCACAAGACAGCGAGCCAAGTTTCAGCCAAGTCTTTAGGCCGTGTTGGAGTGATCGTAGGGTGTTTGGAGAGGACTCGCCCTTACCCTTGAGCATCTTGCCCACTGAGGACCAGCTCCCTCTCCATGCCGAAGAGCTCACGAGAGACTGCATGGTCAGCTCTCTCCTGCCTGGCAACTGCAGTGGAGGTAGAACCATTTGGATTTTAAATAGGTCTGAATTCTTTTTTCTTATGGAAGAGTCATAGAATCGTAGAGTTGGAAGGGAACTCCAGGCTCATCTAGTTCAACTCCCTGCAGAATGCAGGAAATTCACAACTACCTGCCCACTCACAGTGACTCCCAATTCCATGCCCAGATGATGCCCCCACAGAAAGCCAACTCTTCTTTTTATTCTTCCAAAAAACCCAGAATCCCCGGCCAGTCTGGCCTAGAGGATATTCACCTCCCAACCCCAAAGTAATGATCAGCATTTCCCTGGACATGCAAGAAAGGGCTACAAGAGCCAAGCATGGACACAATCCCTTCTGCGCAGCCACTTACAATCTGCCTAAATATACAGAATCAGCATTTCTGTGAGGTGGCTGTCTAGCCGCTGCTTAAAAACTTCCAAGGAAGAAGAACCCATCACCCCCCGAGGAAGCCCGTTCCACCGAGGAACCATTCTAACTGTCAGGAACTTCATACGGATGTTTAGCTGAAATTTCTTTTCAATTAATTTGATCCCATTGGAGCCCTTCGAGTACTTCTTCTCATTTGGCTTGGTTTGCAAGTGAATTAACAGCTGTTTCTTCACCGTGTCTTGAGCTGCGGGTGACTGTCGTTGAAACTGTGTTTGCACTCTGAGAGCTATGTATGATGGGACCTTTTTTTAACATTAGGACCTTTTGAAGGGTTCTTTGAGGATTTTTTTAATCCAATAGGACAGCCTTTCTCAACTTTTTTACCGTCGAGAAACCCCAGAAATATTCCTCAGGCTTCAAGAAACCCCAGAAGTGGCACGATTGTGCAGAATATGGTCGGGAATATGGCCCATCATTGGCCATTTTGGGAGGGTGGGTGGGTCGACATGACCATATATGGCCATACCCCCTGATAAGTGTTTAACAAATTTTTAAAATCTATTAAAAATCGATTAACGCCCAACCATTCAGGAAACCTTTCCAGGGCTATCAAGAAACCCCAGGGTTTCACGAAACCCTGCTTGAGAAAGCATGCAGTAGAGGAAGGATTCCTGACCGTCAAATTAAACAGCATTCTTAAATAAATCTCGTCTCACCCTCTTCCCTTTTTTTCCTTTTGTCTCCACAGCATGATGTAGAAATAAATAAAATTATATCCACAGCTTCAACAAAGTCAGAATCTTCTGTCATGTCTAAATCGTTAAGTTCTTCTTTGGATGACACCGAAGTTAAGAAAGTAATGGAAGAATGTAAGAGGCTGCAATTAGAAGTTCAGAGGTTACGGGAGGAGAACAAACAATTTAAGGTAATGGTTTTCTTGATGCTGCGTTCTCTTTTTGGAGACGCACTCGTGCTTGCCTGAATTGTCAGGGGACTGTGTTTGTGTTAGCCTGCTAGATGAAAATTGGATTGGAAGTAAACCCATGTTAGGGGCCCAACGAGCACCCTATAGATATAAGTTAGATTCCTAGCCATGTTATGTTAGCCATGTTGGAGCCTGGTGCACAGGTGCTCAATGCGGTGTGGCGTTTTGTGTGTCATACTAGGATTCATTGTTGTGAACCTTTCTGAGCCCATATGGGGAGGGGCAGTATACAAATTAAATATTCGTATTACTATACTAGGGGCCAAGCCCGTTGCATTCAGGAATACAACGGGCGCTAGATTAGGGGGTGGAGTGGAAGAACTCTGGGGATGGCCTCCCCCTCCCCCCCCCAGGACCTGGAAAGGCTGCAGGCAGCTGTTAGGGAACTCCCCGGCAGGGGCAGCTCTCACATGGCAGGGATCTGCAGCCTCCGAGCCTCAGAGGGAAGTGGAAGGAGGAGAGGATGGTCAGGGGTGGAGGACAGAAGGCGAGTGGCTGGCCGCTGGACAGACAGGCAAGCCGGTTGTAGGAGGAGACACTCAGGAGCAGGACAGCCGCCCTGAGTGGGTGTTAAGCGCTGATTGGCATTTAAGCCATGAGACCAACTCCTCCTCCTAGCCCTTACCAGAAATATTAAGTGGAACAGATTATCCAGGAGACCCACTCAAGCTATGACAGCTTGCTGAACAAACTTGGACCAGTTATGCTCTCGTGGCCTAACATACCTCGAAGGGCTTTTGTGAGGATAAAAGAGGGAAGATGAGAATGATGCGAGCTGTTTTGGGGCCCCACTGGGGAGAAGGGTGAGGTATAAATAGACGCATATTTCCCAACTATGACCTGACGAAGACTTGGCTTTTATACTCCACTTTTCACTGCCCAAGAGAGTCTTAAAGCAGCTTGCAATCACCTTCCCTTCCTCTCCCCACAACTGACACCCTGTGGGGTAGGTGGGGTAGGTGAGCCTGAGAGAGCTGCTGACAGGACTGCTCGGTCAAAACAACACCAATCAGGACTGTGACTAATCCAGGGTCACCCAACTGGCTGCATGTTGGAGGAGTGGAGCATCAAATATTGTGTGCCTTCCGCCCCCATCCCTTCTGTTTGTGGCACAGGTGTCCCAGCAGCCTGCGCATGATGCCTCAATAGTGCTGTTCTGACTGAGGAGTTCTCTTAGCCCCACCTCCCTCACAGGGTGCTTGTTGTGGGGAGAGGAAGGGAAGACAATTGTAAGCCCCTTTGAGACTCCTTTAGGCAGTGAGAAGCAGGGTATAAAAACCGACTCTTCTTCTTAACGTTTCTATGTTCTTTTTTCCGCAGGAAGAAGACGGGCTGCGGATGAGGAAGGCGCCCCAGACAAACCACCCAGTCTCTGCTTCGGCTGCTGTTGTGAAGGAGGAGGGCCTCAGCACTCGGCTACTCGCCCTGGTGGTCTTGTTCTTTATTGTGGGCGTAATTATAGGGAAGATTGCCTTGTAGAGACAGCATGCCGGAGGATTGTCAATCGGATTGAGGGATCTGCCATATCATTGGATTAAATTTATTCATAACAAATGTTTAAAAAAAAAAATGTATGACATCTCACAGGTCTTGCCTTTTAAATTTTTACCCCCCCCCCCCCTTGCACAAGTATAACATTTAACATAACATAATCTTCTAGAAAGTTTAAGATGCGCAAAGGAGTGAGCAGGAGAAAGAAGGAGTTGGCGAGCACGGAGGAAAGGTAATCATGACTTTGAACACTACACTCTGGTGCTTTGTTTGGAAGGGGAAAGGAAGTCACTTTAAATGTTTCTCGGACCTTGGTTCATGTTCCTGGACCATTCTTGTTGTGGAGGGTTGAGGGGGGGGGGACAAGGGAGCGATTCCTCCGTGGGAGCTGGTCCTTTTTGAGGGGGCTACCCAGGGGGTTGGCTTAAACAGGGACGGTGGTTGGCTTTCTGTAAAATATATTAACCCCCGCCTGTCCTCCACATTAACAGTTCTGTCAAGTGGGTGTGACTCTGAACTCAGAATTCTGTCTGCCGTGTGACTCCCCTGAGCAGCTCTTAACAATTCCTCCCCGTGCAAGCAGCGTGGCCTTGCCTCTCCAAGTCCTGCATTGCCCACTGAACCGCTGATAACGGTGCAACCGCAGAGAATCAGAACTCTGGGGGAACGAGAGGAGGGCTTAGAGCAGGTCACCCCCCCCTCCCAAATACCGCCAGAGGCACCAGAACTACAGAACTGGTCCCAGCAGAAGTCGGGATAGATGCAAACAGAAGGTCTTAGAATCTGTCAGTGGGCAGAGCAGAATGCAGAGGTAGATGGGGAGGGGTCCTGAGTTTCTCTGCCGCCCCATCTCTGCGTGGCTCCCGTTGAGGAAGACTCCACAGCTGGCAGCGGCTCAGCTAGACCTTTGGGGGAATCGCCGTCCTAACGTCTGCTGAGCAGTGCAGCGTGCTCCTGTCCTCGCCGGAGAGGTTTTTAAACCCAGCTCCGCGGCTCCTGTTTAACCAGATTCTTGTCGGATATTGGAACGGCATGGTCCATCGCACCGTGCGCCCCGACCCCTCCCTTACTGCTGCTAGTCCAGTCCGATCAGACTGTTCCCTCCTGGCTGGCTGTCTGTCTGTGTTCCTCTCGGGGATGGCATCGTGTTAATGGGGACCATACGCTTCTGCCCCCTCATCCATCACATCCTTTTGGGATTCTTGGTTTTGTTTTGCTCCCACTTCTCCTTGCGTTTTCGTGAAAGACACCTCGGCTTTCTCGCCCTACAGCGAATTCCCGCAGGCTCACGCACACGTAGCCACGTGCGCATGCGCTGGCAAGATGTCTCTCCTATAATCTCCCCTCTCTAGCCCCACTACGTTCTCACAATGCTTCTGGGGAGGAGGGATTTCAGGATTCGGTCTTGTGGTGGGGACCGGACTCCTGGGTGATCTTCATTCAGCCCCTGTTGCCTTCTCAGTGTCTCCCCAGCAGTTCCTCTCGCAGGCCGGCTGTGAAGAGAAGTCCTCCCCCCTTTTCCCCACAGCTGCCTAGTGCTGGTTTTGAACAGTCCTCCAGATAGAGAGGCTATTTCTCTCCTTCTCTGACTGAGTCCTGTGCTGCTGGGCAAGGAAATGCCAGAACTCCTGGTCCTAAGCATCTAACTTCACTGCCCTGTGTGTGGGAAAAGGGGGAGAGGATGCGTAGCTTAGGCCAGGGGTAGTCAAACTGCGGCCCTCCAGATGTCCATGGACTACAATTCCCAGGAGCCCCCTGCCAGCATTTGCTGGCAGGGGGCTCCTGGGAATTGTAGTCCATGGACATCTGGAGGGCCGCAGTTTGACTACCCCTGGCTTAGGCCCACAGCTGTAGGATCTCGTTCACTGTGTCCCCATTTTAATTCTGTTCCGGACACTTAAGCAGTGAACAGCTTTAAGCGGACTCTGGCCGCGTCGAGAGAGACAACTCCGGACAGTCCTCTGCCTTAGTGGGCCGTGTGGATTGAACATTGCTGCCTTGTTCTTCACGAGGGACCAATTACAGTTGCGGTTGATTCGTGTAGCAGAGTTAAAAACTTTGTAGTCAGAAAAATCATTTAATGCATATTTAACTTATTTAATGTATCTCATCTCATGTTTTCCTTGTTGTTGCAGACGTTTGACTACTGCTATATAAACGGTTAAGCGAGAGAGGCAGGGGCGGGGGGGGAGAGCGGCGCCTGTTCAAAGCCGGTGGATAGAACTAATTTTTATTTTTTATTTCTGTTGCTGTCGTGATGATGGATTCTTCGGCCTCCTAATGCTTTGGGGTATCACAGTTGTCAGTTTCGATCATCTAAAACCTTGGGGGAAACAGCGGTCAGAAAAAAAAAACCTCTCTTTTTTTTGTACATAAAATAAGTCTATGTAGGGGAAAAATTAGTAGGCATTAGTTCTATGCTGTTCAAAACAAAAACAACAACAACAAAAAGACCAATCCTGTTTGACTATGTAGCATCTTAAAAAAATCAAATAAATCTCCCCCCAAATTATTGGAATCTTTGTCTCTGTGTTTATTACTCCAGGCTTTTTGCTCCACCTTGGAAAACAGAATGGCCGCGAAGGAGAAGTGTTAGCCAGGTTTTTGTTTTCTCAATAAATTATTTTTTCATTTTTAGAAGGGAAATGAAATGTGCCTAGTTACAGTGCAGCATACAGGTCATCAGTTTTCAACTTTAAAAATACCTGGCTATAAGAGCTGTTCTGCTTATGAAGGCCTTTATATTGCTAACTTCCATAAATATGCCTATTAATATAGGTGTATGTATGAAGAGCCTCTTGTGGCGCAGAGTGGTAAGGCAGCCATCTGAAAGCTTTGCCCATGAGGCTGGGAGTTCAATCCCAATAGTAAGGAATCGAAGAGAGCCTCTTGTGGCGCAGGGTGGTAAGGCAGCAAAATGCAGTCTGAAGCTCTGCCCATGAGGCTGGGAGTTCAATCCCAGCAGCCGGCTCAAGGTTGACTTAGCCTTCCATCCTTACAAGGTCGGTAAAATGAGTACCCAGCTTGCTTGGGGGGTAAACGGTAATGACTGGGGAAGGCACTGGCAAACCACCCTGTATTGAGTCTGCCATGAAAATGCTAGAGGGCGTCACCCCAAGGGTCAGACATGACCCGGTGCTTGCACAGGGGATACCTTTACCTTTACCTTATAGGTGTATGTGCTAACTAAGTTATGAATGATGTATTTTATTTTTGAAGCAACCAAATAGGTTTTGGCTCGATGGGAAAGTAAATAATATATCTATTCCAGTTGTCCCCAAGTTTGTTCTAGGAAAAGGTCTGACCCCCCCCCCCCACCCCAATGGTTTCAAAATGTTTGGAAACTTTTTTCATCTGTACTACTGTTAGCAATTCTTCTAGCTTAACTTGATTCTCCGGTGCACAGCCTGAAGCAGCTACTACCTGCCTTGTTTCACACGTGCTGAAAAGAAGCTTTGTGAGCCCATAATTTTCGGACACATCAGAATGTTCAAACCCCGGTTTGAGGGTTGCTCCCAAACTAGTAGTCCAAGCAGCCTCTTGAAGCTGGTTTGCATACCTCATTTTGAACAAGCTGGTGGTCTAGACCAGGGGTAGTCAAACTGCGGCCCTCCAGATGTCCATGGACTACAATTCCCAGGAGCCCCTGCCAGCAAATGCTGGCAGGGGCTCCTGGGAATTGTAGCCCATGGACATCTGGAGGGCCGCAGTTTGACTACCCCTGGTCTAGACTCTAGTCAACACATCAACATCTTCAAACCTCTTATTTGGAAAAGCTCCTGCGAATGGCATGTTTCCCCCCAAGTTTGTCTTGTATATCTTGCACGAAAAATATGGGGTTGGATCCCACCGAGTTTACTGCTGGTGGGAAAGAGGAGGGAGTCAACTTTGACCATGAAAACAGTAAGGGGAGCTGCTTGGAGAAAGACCATGCTGAATGGGGCCTATAGACCAGCTCTGAGCACAAACTGTGGTTTGCTACCTTGGAATCCTGTTGGTGCTTCTTGCCTTTGGGAGGAGACAAGCTACTTCTGGGTTGCAGTCTGTTTTTCCTGTCTACAGAAGTCATTCCTTACACCAGGGGTAGTCAAACTGCGGCCCTCCAGATGTCCATGGACTACAATTCCCAGAAGCCCCTGCCAGCGAATGCTGGCAGGGGCTCCTGGGAATTGTAGTCCATGGACATCTGGAGGGCCGCAGTTTGACTACCCCTGCTTTACACCATGGTTTTCTGACAGCCGTAGAAGGGGTTCCTGAATAGATTCATAAATCTTTTGTATGTATACTAGCCTTAAAGACTGTTTCATCCAGGAAGGCAGAGGGCGTTAGCGGTGCTCTCCCCCCCTCCCCCCAGGGTGCAGCCACTGGCTTACATGGTGTTTCCAGCAGCAGGCAGGACAACAGCCGTAGGTGGATATGCAGGCGGGTGGTGGTCAATCTGGAGGGCCTGTTGTTGGCCGGCGCAACGGATGTGCCAGTGGGCCTTGTAGCACGGCCGGTAGCCGGCAGATCGTTGGGCGGGGAAGGCAGGGCAGCTGGTGGGGCGACCTTGAGTTCCTGCTGACAGCCCTGCAGCCGGTTGGCCTGGCGGGCAAGGTAGGAGGTGTGCTGCCTGCTGGGGTGACAGCCATGAAGCCTTGCAGCCATGAAGGCTTGCAGCAGCTGCTGGAAGCTGTGTTGTTTGGCAGCCGAGGCAGGGCCTCGCAGGGTGTCAGTGGTGGGGAGAGGAAAGGGAAGGCGAATGTAAGCCGCTTTGAGACTCCTTTGGGCAGTGAAAAGCAGGGTATAAAAAAACGACTCTTCGAAGGAAGGGTAGGCAGTTGCAAGCTGCTTTGAGACTCTTTCGAGGTAGTAAAAAATGAGGCACGAAAGCCGAGCTCTTCTCTTTCCATAAATCAGAAGTGACGACACACGCAGAGAAACACTCCTCGTTTAGGACTCCCCATTGGGTAGTTTCTCAGATATCATTAGCTAACTGGCTGCCGGAGGGTAGTTCATTCATGCCTTAGAAGTTCTGCTCAGGTTTTCACAGAAAATTTATTTCATAGCGTGTTTCGTTGTGCTGCACAACGGCTTTACTTCTAGTGTTCTTCCTAGCCCACATTATGTTTCTGGGAATGAGGACTTGTTAATGTTCCCATGGACACATGAAGCTGCATTCTACTGTATCAGATCCTTGTTCCATCTAAGTCAGGGGTAGTCAAACTGCGGCCCTCCAGATGTCCATGAACTACAATTCTCAGAAGCCCCTGCCAGCATTCGCTGGCAGGGGCTTCTGGGAATTGTAATTCATGGACATCTGGAGGGCCGCAGTTTGACTACCCTTGATCTAAGTGTTGTCTAAGAGGAGCTCTCCAGGGTCTCAAGCTGAGGTCTTTCACAGATCCTTAACTGGTGTTGTCAGGGATTGATCCTGAGACCTTCTGCGTGCCAAAAAAGATACTCTGCCAATGAAGCCACAGTCCCTGGGAGGACAGGTAGGTGTAACATTGGGCTACTTCTCATTATTCAGAATACCTCATTAAATAAATTATTGAAGGCTGCCCTTCCTTCCCCTTAATTGGTTGCTTTCTACTTCTCATAAGCTTCTGTGATGGTCGTTCTTCACGCTATCAAAGAAAGTGGCTTATAAATACAACTTCTCTGATTCAAAACTGGGAAGTGGGTCAAGATGCAAAGGGAGCAAAACTTAAACAGATGAACACAAGATGTCATAGTCCCATTGTATACGGCACTGGTCAGACCACACCTGGAGTCCTGTGTGCAGTTCTGGAGGCCTCACTTCAAGAAGGATGTAGATAAAATTGAAAGGGTACAGAGGAGAGCGACGAAGATTATCTGGGGCCAAGGGACCAAGCCCTATGAAGATAGGTTGAGGGACTTGGGAATGTTCAGCCTGGAGAAAAGGAGGTTGAGAGGGGACATGATAGCCCTCTTTAAGTATTTGAAAGGTTGTCACTTGGAGGAGGGCAGGATGCTGTTTCTGTTGGCTGCAGAGGAGAGGACACGCAGTAATGGGTTTAAACTTCAAGTACAACGATATAGGCTAGATATCAGGAAAAAAATTTTCACAGCCAGAGTAGTTCAGCTGTGGAATAGGCTGCCTAAGGAGGTGGTGAGCTCCCCCTCACTGGCAGTCTTCAAGCAAAGGTTGGATACACGTTTTTCTTGGATGCTTTAGGATGCTTAGGGCTGATCCTGCGTTGAGCAGGGGGTTGGACTAGATGGCCTGTATGGCCCCTTCCAACTCTATGATTCTATGATTCTGTGATTCTAACTGTAAAGACATGCCTTACAGGGGTAGTCAAACTGCGGCCCTCCAGATGTCCATGAACTACAATTCCCATGAGCCCCTGCCAGCAAATGCTGGCAGGGACTCATGGGAATTGTAGTCCATGGACATCTGGAGGACTGCAGTTTGACTACCCCTGCCTTAGGATATGATCATGACTATTTGGACTCCCCCCCCCCCAATTCATAATTAAGCGATGCCATAAACGCATTTTTAAAAAATAAAGCAGAGAAAACATCCAGTACGGTTAAAGTCTTGGCATGCAAACATGACATTTAATCTTACAACAGTTTTTCCATGAAGGTGGCCTACTGCGTGCAGAGATGATTGCGGAAAGTGGCCTGCGATGTATTTAATATCGTGTGTGAATTCCAGCTGAGTACTGACACGACATCTGAATAGAGGCCTGAAATATTAATCCTATGAGCACTGATCCAAGGAGGGCAGATGCAATTGCAAAAGCAGGGCGACGCCCGCTGGGATGCTTTGAAGTTGAGCCGATATCCCCCAGTGTGCCAATAGGCCTTCTGGTGAGTGCTTTCAGCCTCATTCGATCGTGGATTTCCAAGAACTGCCGATAACATGCACAGTTCTCCTTTAGAGTTTGGATCGTACTACTTCCTTCCTCTTGCTCTTCTCTCTGGTTGCTGTTCCCCTGTTTCCTCTTATCGCAAGAGAACTGTTTCTCAAGGAGGGCTTGCACAAGCAGAGGAGGTAGAGGAAGCAATCTGCACAGCAAAAGGACAGCTGCTCCAGTGGCTGGAGAGAAGCATGGAACAATGACACAGGATCCAGGCATTAGGTAGGCCTCATCCTGTGCACCCTGATCATGTTGCATTGTTCCTTGGGTGCATTACCTTTTTTTAAATCCTGATTTATGCAGCTTCCATTGTGTACTTTGTGGTCTCTGGCAGAACTCCCTAGTTCTGCAGAGGCTCATGGGAACTGTAGTCCATGGAGAATCCACTGTTTGCCCACCCCTGCTATAAAAGATGCTAATGAGTGACATGAAATGGGGGTTAGATTTCCTTTTATTCATTCTCGCTGTGTTTTGAGAGCAAGCCCAGTAGCTGGCATGAGCTATGAGCTATGAGCCATGGTCTCCCCCAGGGAACAGAGCCCACCTGGGTCAGCTCAGAGGTCCATCTAGTTCAGCATTTTGTTTTCCAGGCCCAGAAGGGCTTGCAAGCTGCATCCTCCCATGGATCATTACAACCTTGCAAGGATATAAATTATATTTTCAGTTTCAATTTATTATCAGGTGGCCTTGAGCAAGTTGCTGCCATGGGTCTGCGTAAACTGTGAGCCAGATAACACAACATGTGGTGGCTAATCCATGGTCTACTAAACCTAATTATGTTACTGCAAACCAGGGGACAACTAGTTGTCCAGCTCTTAGCAGGCCACTATAACTTTGTGCTCTTACCTGCAGTGCAAGGATATTGCATGCCACCACAGGCTTATGCATAGACAAAGGTTTTCTGCACAATGTAGGCAAAGAACAAAGCTCTTCAAACAACAGAATAGCTATTTCAATGGTGTTTCATTTCAAGCTCGCGATCATCAGTTCCGCAGGGCCTGCAAGACAGCTGTTCCTCCAGGCTTCTGGTCTTGGTCTGCATTAATCCTCAAGTCTTGGCCTCACCATTGGAGGTGAGAAAGGATCTGTTCTGGAAACTCTAGAACAGCCTTTCTCAACCTTATCACCGCTGAGAAACCCCTGAAACACTCTTCAGGCTTCGAGAAGCCCCAGATGTGGGACGATCGTACAGAATATGGTTGGAAAGCATAGTTAGATACACGCCCACCTGAGGCCCCTCTCCTTCCCACCCCCTCCAGGCTCATCATTGGCCATTAAGGGGAAGGCATGACCATATATGGTCATATCACCTGATAAATGTTTAACGGATTTAAAATATATATTTTTAAAAGTAGTTGACTCACATCCATTCAGGAAGCCCTTCCAGGGCCATCAAGAACCCCAGGGCTTGAGAGAGACTGCTCTAGAAGAAGAGTTGGTTCTTATATGCCGCTTTTCTCTACCCAAAGGAGGCTCAAAGCGGCTTACAGTCGCCTTCCCTTCCTCTCCCCACAACAGACACCCTGTGAGGTGGGTGAGGCTGAGGCTGAGAGCCCTGATATTACTGAAGAGGAATAAGAGTTGGTTCTTATATGCCGCTTTTCTCTACCCAAAGGAGGCTCAAAGCGGCTTACAGTCGCCTTCCCTTTCCTCTCCCCACAACAGACACAACAAACAGAGGTGGGTAAGGCTGAGAGAGCCCTGATATTCCTGCTCGGTCAGAACAGTTATCAGTGCTGTGGGGAGCCCAAGGTCACCCAGCTGGCTGCATGTGGGGGAGTGCAGAATCGAACCCAGCATGCCAGATTAGAAGTCCACACTCCTAAGCACTACACCAAATTGGCTCTCTAGAACCTCTCCCATCTGTTATATAATTAGTTGGGGAAAATTCGAGCATATTTTTGTTTTAAAACTAATGTTTCCTGTCCTAACCTGTATGGGAAAGGCAGGTTAGAAAAATAAAGATGGATTGACTGACTTAAAATTGCCAGCATATCGGACAGAGATCCTTAGCATCACCTTTTCTCCTTGAGAGCCAGCTTCGTGTAGTAGACTCAAAAAAGCCCAAACCACCAGAAATTCTTGAATTTTGCTGACTAATAAAACGAAAGTATACAAACAAATCCCGCAGTTGTTTCCCATCTTATAATGAAACACAGCCCTTTTACAAAAGGATGAGGAGCTGTTGATTTACGTTTTCTAAAAAAATTCCCCATGTAGGAAAAGAAATAACGTGCTGTAATACATTTTCGTTTTTAAATAATTGTACATTGGCATAAGCAGTACGTTTGATTCCATTCTTAAAGCGGAGTGCCCCACCAGCTTCTAGAACACCCTGCGATCATCTACATATTAGCCACGGCCTTGTAAATATAGCATTGTCCATCATTAGAACTGCAGAGCTGTTCTCTTTTTTGGAAATTCCTGTGCGAGCAAGAAAACATTTGCAAACCATCTGCAGATAATTTTCCCTGCCTTTCCTTACAGTCGGTTTTCTTCGCTGTCTTGAGTTACTGGATTATCAACAGCTTGCCCTTAAAAAACACAACAAAATGTCCAGCCCTCACTGCAACCTCTCCTTTTCCAAGGCATCTCACAAAACGTGATAGCTATTGTTTACCCTGCAACTCCCGGCTTCCAAAAAACAGCTGCCGGAATATTTTGGAAACGGCGATGAAGAAACAAACAGCACGAACGTCGGCCTAATTTCCTCCTTTGCCAGAAGAGTGTGTTCCAGAGTTAATTCAATTGGGTGTTTTATTAAGGGGTGAATGGTTTGATGGTGCCCCTTGGAGCATTTCCCCCTGCTTACCAACAGGTGGCTCCTTTTCTCACTGAAATCTTGTGAAGAAAACTGCGCAATTCCGCCTGAAGGTGAAACTTTGCCTAACAAGACAAATGGTGCATGCCCATCCCCCCACACACACATACACACCTGCCCCACCCCAGATAATTTCAAGTTAGATAAGGATGTGTGGGGGGGAAATATGAAGCTCCTCCACACAGCTTGGTGTAGAATAAATACAATCCACTGGCACCCTTAAGACGGACAAAGTTTTATTCAAGGTATGAGCTTGCGTGTGCACGCACATGTGCGTGCACACGCAAGCTCATACCTTGAATAAAACTTTGTCCGTCTTAAAGGGGCTGCTGGGCTCTAAACTCGTTCTGCTGCTTCACACCAACACGGCTACCCACTGGATTCTTTGGTGTAGTCGTTAAAAATTATGACCACTAATCTGGCCAGCCGGGTTTGATTCCCCGTTCTTTCAGAGCTCTCACGGGGTGTCTGTTGTGGGGAGAGGAAGGGAAGGCGATTGCAAGCCGCTTTGAGCGGGGTACAAAAACCAGTTCTTCTTCATGCATGCTGCAGTTACTATCTGAACTAAGCTGAGGAACAGGAATGGAGGAGAACCTGCAACTCCCTGGGATTATTTCACAGGACAGAGGGGGAAATCCCAGAAATCCCATCTGGGGTTACCAGCTTTGGGTTGGGAGATACTGGGAGACTTTGGGGGTGGAGCTAGGAGTGGGTGGGGTGTGGGGTGTGGAGGGACCTCAATGGAGTATAATGCTATGAAATCCACCCTCCAAAGCAGCCATCTTCTCCAGGGGAACTGATCTCTGTCCCCTGGAGATGAGCTATAATGCTATGGAGTCCCCCCTCCAAAGCAGCCATCTTCTCCAGGGGAACTGATCTCTGTCCCCTGGAGATGAGCTATAATGCTATGGAGTCCCCCCTCCAAAGCAGCCTTCTTCTCCAGGGGAACTGATCTCTGTCCCCTGGAGATGAGCCGTAAAACTGGAGGCCTACTGGTATCCTGAATGTCTGAAGAAAGACTCTGAAACACAGGGGGCTAGATTAGACATGAGCCACCCAAATGAACATAGCCCATCTGCTGTAAATTGTGATGAACAAAGAAAGACGAGAGACCCATCCCAATGGCATAAAATGTTGATAAATAGATGTTCAAACAATGTCCTTTCCTTGTTTTTTAAAATAAAAACCAAGGAAAGAAAGGACATTGTTTTTTTGAACATCTATTTATTGACATTCTACATTGGGATAGGTCTCTCTTCTTTCTCCATAAATTGTGATGAACCAGCCACGTGCCACCTAGGGGGTTACAGACGATGCCAAGGACTACTGTAGGGATGCCAACTCTGGGATGGGAAATACCTGGAAATTTTGGGGACTGGCGCCTGGGAAGGCCCGTCTGATGAACACTCTGGAGAGGGTGGAGTTTGGGGAGGAGAGGAACCTTGGCAGGGAATAATGCCAAAATTCACCTGCTGAAGCAGCCATTTTCTCCAGGGAAACAAATCTACCAGATCACCAGGCATCACCTGGAGGCTGGCAACCCAAGGCTACAGTGGGGCATGTACTTTCTGCTTTGTGATAAATGCAGGTCTGGCTGAAATGGTTGACATCAGCAAGACATAAACGGCTGGGGATGGATATCCCTATCTCTTAAGTGTTTTTTCTACTTTTCAAAATATCACTGAAGACTATAATCTTGCTACTTTTCAGAGGAAATTGGGGATTCTCATAATTATAACCAAAGAGCTGCCCCAAGTCCCTTGAGGACAGTCCTATGAATTCTGGGCAGCAGTGGGGCCTTTTGCCGTGGGAGACCTCCTGCTGGCAGATGTCCTTGCGGGGAAAACCATAAAGTTTTCAGGGACTCCCAGAGCTGCCACTATGTCACTTCCGAGCCCAAAGAGCATTTCTGCAGCTCATGGACCTGACAGAAGAACATTCGTTCTCCAGGCGAAGTTTAACGAAAAACACAGTGCTTCCTGGAAATTGAGAACAAACACTTGAGGATTCATTCCCTAAACATGTTTTGTTTATTTTGAAATAGAAGCCATTTGATTACACTAGTAAAAATTCCTATTTACAGTTTTTGCCTTGTACAGACTCATTTTTTGTTTAACTTCCGAGTTCCCGGCAGAAGCGACACGGTGTAGCTGCCCTTCCATGTCCCTGCCCTCTGACATGTTCCCAGGCAGCGGGAGAAGATCACAGACTTCGTTTGGGTTCTCTTGAATTTGACAGTTTGTGTCCGAGCCCTGGGCCTGCATGTTGTCATCTCCCCGCCCCCGAGTTCATTTCCTTTTTTGCTGTTGGCATGCAGGCAAATCATAATTTCTTTCATCAGGCTGTAGCAGCTAAGTAGGATTTGCCAAAGTGGGGGAAGAGAGACAACCTGGCCTTTTTGAAGTTCTCTGACTCATAGTATGGAGAATCAGGAACATTTATTACCTCAGCACCAAGCTGTTCGGTTTTTTCGGTATTCTAAAACCGAACGGTGTTCTTCCTTCTTGGTGCAGAGCAAAATTGGTAAAGTCCAACATTCTGCCCCTAGGAATCATGCTAGCAGGACATAATAAATGAATATTTTTTAGAAACAGCCATTGGTTGCTCACCAAATGGGGCCAGGGGAGAATGATCTTTTTTCTGGTTTTAAGAGCGATGAGTTTCTGTGTCTGTATTTCCACACACGGCTTATTATGGAAGTTATACATACCAGGGGATTTCACGGTATCATTTCTAACAGTACCCCTGTGGGTTATGGGCACACCTGGGCAATGGGCTTGCCCGAGACTTTCAGTGAACTCAAGAGTTAATTATTTTGTGAAAGCAGAATTGTCCCTTGGTATTTTAGACTTTTTTTTTTTTTTTTACTGTAGGGGCAGGAAAAAATGTTCTTGGGTCTAGCACTGAAGGAGCAGGTGAGCGATGTGCAGATTTGGTGCAATTCCAGTCACCTATTTGAACCAAAACCCTTGTTAAGGCACTGTGGATGCTGGTTCAGATTTTCATGTCCACACCTAGGCACCTATGAGTGGGGATGAGGGGGAAACTCCCCACCCCTTTGGACATGGCCCATCATTAAGAAAAGAACAAAAAAACTGTACGTATCAGTAAGGCACAAAATGAAACGGATTCCAGATGTACTTGTCCTGAGGAGGGCCCTTCAGGTTGCTTAGATTCCGCGCAACCCCTGACCCAAAATGTCAAAGACTTTTAGTCCCAGCTGATGAGCAACAGGGCTAGAAAAACTACTAAAAATGCCTCGGGCCGCAGCTTGAGCACCCCGCTGTTAAGGTAGTGCTCTAAGCTTCCCAGGTAGCTGGGCTTAATGTGTCTCAAAAAGGCGCCCGAAGGCCCATCACACTGGAGGAGCGGAGACTGGTAGGAGGTGGGTCGTTTTCGGGGTGTATTGGGGCTGGATCCGTCCGTTGGCCTCTCGCCGATGAACAGCAAGCTGTGGTCTTTGGCGTCCTGCTCGATTTTGAAAAGTTCGTACTCGGTGTGGGGGAGCCTGATGCCCAAGGCCGCGCATCCATTCGTATGAGTCACGTCCAACTCTCTCCCGGCACTCCAAGAGCCTGGCTCCCCGCAGCTCCCGAAGTCCGAGGAGTTCAGCATCGCTACGGTTACCGGATCCATTGGCGTCACCCGGGCGTGGGTCACCTTGAAAACAAGCTCGGTGCCTCCCCTCACGACATGGGATGGGCCTCCCTCCGTGTAGTGCCCGGAGGCGTACACAGTGAAGGTCGGTTGTTTGCAGAGAGGGTCGGAATAGTGATAGTAGGAGCCTTCCCAGGTGCGGTTGCTGCCGTGGAAGGTGAAGTACCTCGTGAGGAAAAGCACCGCCGGCCGCACTTCGCACCGGGAACTCACCCAGCGCCCACTTAGCAGCATGGGGAGCTCAGGACTGGCAGGCAGTATCGGCGGGTGATGTTCGTCCGCTCTGTATATAATCCCACAGGAAGGGCAAGGATGGGTGTGGTGCTGTTGGAAGGAAGGCGAAAGGGAATCATGAGGGACAGGTTCATTCCAAGTTTACCAGCAGCTACATTTTTTTAACCGCAGGAAGTCACGTCTTGAAAGACGAGTTGGATTTTATACCCCACTTGTTACTACTCGAAGGTGTCTCAAAACTTCCCTCCCTCTCCCCACAACAGAAACCCTGTGATCCAGGTGGGGCTGAAAGAGCTTTGAGAGAGACTACTGTTCTGTGAGAACAGGTCTAAGCAGGACTGTGACTAGCCCCAGGTCACCCAGCATGTGGAGGACGAGGGAATTAAACCAAGCTCCCCAGATTAGAAGCTGCCACTCTTAACCACGATGCCAAGAAGAGTTGAGGAAGAACAGTAGGTTTTATACCCTGCTTTTCTCTGCCCAAGGAGTCTCAAACTGGCTTATAATCACCCTCCCTGCCTTTCCCCACAACAGACACCCTGTAAGGTAGGGGGGTAGCTAAGAGAGTTCTGTGAGAACTGTGTCTAGCCACAAGGCTTCTTGTGGAGGACGAATGGAGACTCAACCCTTGTTCTCCAGATTAGAGTTCACCACTTTTAATCACTACACTATACTGGCTCTGGCTTCTTTGTTGGGTGGGGGGAGACACATCTGTACACCGCCCGTGGCGCCGTGGGCGCCACGGACTAAATAAAGGAGTAAGGCGTTCTGAGGCGGGATGTGTCCGGGATGAGGAAGGGTCCGGATTGGACCCTTCCTCATGACAGACAATCGGAGGGAACAATCGGCAGGCGCGAAGCGCCTGCCGATTGTTCCCTCTGATTCCCAGCCCCAGGAACAGTTGCTCCCGGCCTGATCAGGCCGCCGCATCAGGCCGCCGCCTGAGGAAGCCCCGCGTGGCTGCCGGGGGCTCCCTGCCCGGCGGCCTGACACGGCGAGAGGCGCAAAGCGCCTCTCGCCGCGTCAGCCCGCCGCCGCCGCAAGACCAAGACTCGAACAAGGACTCACCAGGACAAGAACAGGACTCGCCAGCCTCCCACCGCCTCCTGCAACATGAACGCACAGCCCTGCAGCCCGCCGCCAAGCCGCTGGCCGCACTCACCTACCTCCACCTTCTCTAACATCGCCACGGAGCCCCGCAGCCCGCCGCCGAAATCTCGGATTTAAAGCTGGGTCCTCTTTGTGTTTCCTCGGCGAGAGGCGCGAAATGCCTCTCGCCGTCTCAGCCCGCTTCCGCCGAAAGAACAGGACTTGAACAAGGACTGCGGCCGATCGCCAGCCGCTCGCCAGCCTCCCGCCGCCTCCTGTAACATCAACGCACAGCCCTGCAGCCCTGCCATGAGGAGCTGTGGACAGAGCGGAAAAGCCTCCCTGGCGGGGTCATCGGCCGAGCCCCAGCCTGAGATCCCCGCCCAGCGGCAGGAACATCAGCAGCGGAAGGAGCCAGCGCGTCGTCGGCCGATTTCCGGCCCACGCTGAGAGGCCCGGCCGCCGCCGCGAAAAGCAGCAGCAGCGCCAGGAGCAGCGGCCTGGCGCAGGGGCCTGCGCCGGACATGCCATGAGGAGCTGCGGACTGATCGGAAAAGCCTCCCCGGCGGAGGACCGCGGCGCCGAGGCGACGGAGCCCGCCGCGTTCTGCTTCTTAGTTGAATTGTCTCTGAGATATTCAGGTAAGAGAAAGAGAGTGTGTGTGTGTGTGGGGGGGGGAGTTGACCCATCCCTTCTGTTAGACAAACAAGTAGGAGTCAGTCTATAACACTGTCTTCTTCCAGTTCCATCTGAAATGGAAGCTGTCTCCAGAAACATGATCACACCGACCCATGCCCTTATGTTCCTGTGCTGGTACAGTTGAGAGACTCTGCACATGCTGCAGGCCTCAGAAAAACATCAGCGTTTCTGGTTCTGGAGTGCAACTCATTTTAGAGAGAAACAACCTGCCAGGGGCTCCCTGCAGGGAAAGCCTAGCGCCCATTGTATTTAGACATACAATGGGCTTTTTTTACTAGTAAAGCATAATGCTTAATTGGACTGTTAGTTCTTCAAAGCCAGTATTTCCTACTTAGACCATCACTGGTTCTCCAAGGTCTCAAGCTGAGGTCTTTCACTTAATCTACTACCCCATCCTTTAAACTGGACATACTGTAGGGCTGATCCTAGAAAAAGTCAACAGATAACTTCTTCCCCTTCAGCTGGCTCTTCTGTTGTTCTTATTGTCTACTCTAAGGGTCAGCTAGTGAAGGGTCTCTAGTGAAGGCCTTTTATGCCTAACCACATACCTGGAGATGCCAGTGGCTGAACAGAGGATCTTCCGCATGCAAAGCAATAGCTCTACTACTAAGCTATGCCCTCCCTCCTTAAAATTCAACCCCTAATAATGGCACCTGAAAGATCTTTTTGCTTCTTTGAAGAAGAGCCGTTTTGCACTACCCCAAGGAGTCCCAAAGCAGCTTACAAACACTTTCCTCTTCCTTCCCCCTCAACAGACACCCTGTGAGGATGGTGGGCTTGAGAGAGCTCTAAGAGAACTGTTATGCAAGAACAGCTCTAACAGGACTGTGGCTACCCCAAGGTGACCCAGCTGGCTGCATGTGGAGAAGTGGGAAATCAAACCCAGTTCCACAGATTAGAGACCACAGCTCTTAACCACTATAACACGCTGGCCAAAGAACACAAAGAGAACTAAAGGGTGCGGTACTACTCCCACTTCTGCTAGGCTAATTCTGAAAACGTCAGGTGAGAAAATTTTAGAATACGTGAAGCTGTATTGGGGGGCAGGGTTATCCAGACGCCCTCTTCTACATGCCAGGGAAACAGTTTTTTGAAACCAAGGGCCTTTTCGCACAGGGATCTTTGTTGCAAATTGTTTGCGGAATGAAAAATCGCCATTTAAAATAGTGGAATTCGTCGTTTTGCACACCTGGCTTTGTAGTGGAATCAGTTGCGTTTTTTAGCGTTTCCCACAGGCTTCCGGTCTCGGCAGAAATCGCTAGAAAGGAAGCGCTATTGCCAAGCTCGTCCCGCCCCTGGCCGTCAAGCAGCCAATGGGCAGCCGTTAGCATGCTCCCAAACAGCCGCTTTCCCTTTAAGAAAGGTTTTAAAAAAAAAAAACAGACCCATAGCAACAAATCTGTGTAGATTCGTTGCTACGGAGAGACCCATCCAGCTGCCTAATGTGAGCTGTCGTTTGATTGTATGATCGTTTGCACGCTGCCTCGAGTGATAAAAAAGAATTCCCCCCCCCTTCTCACGGGCTCGATTTTCGGCTGAATTTATGTGTAAAAAATAAAGGGACTTTATTTCAGCAAACGGGCTTTTAAGTGGTTTGTGCTTAGTGACTAAAGGTGAAGGAATGAAGCCAGGGAAGCCTCTAAACAGAAAGAGGCTCGCCGGTGCGTTTATCCCCGCTCGCTCCGAGAAAAAAAAAAGGCGATCGCTTCGCCGGAAGCTCAGAGAAGAGAGCCAGGGGGAGGGACTTTGAAGAACCAGCAACAATGGTAATGCACAGGTCTTTAGTGCTAGTGTTGCAGATTGGTTGCAGGAGTGTATCGCTATCCGGAGGGTGAATCCACTTTTCTGGATTCCCCTGAAAGCGCTAAAACGAAGCGCTTATTGCTGATCGGTTTCAGGAGTGTTGCAGATTGTCTACGACGTCGTGGGTAATGCCAAATTAGTAGCGTTTTCAATTAGCAACCATTGTGCTATTTTTAAGCCGTGGGAAATGGCCCCAAAAGTTCTGCCATTTCTTTAGTGCTCCACGAAAAGCCACCCCATGGCCGTGATTTCCGTCTTCGTCCACTATGAGGAGCTAGTCCCTCATTTAAGGGGAAAGGAATAGGCACATTCGCCTGCCTGACAAACGTCGGAGGGATCCAAAACTCATTGTGTCTTTGAAACGGCCCCAAATGTTCCTTCCTCTGCGTTGTACGTTCTTCCAGGGCTTCTTCTAGAAAGGGGCAATGTACAATTTACAAGGAACCGTATCTGTTTTCATAAGTCGGCGTCGTCACATACGGCTGACTTTTGAGAGACGCCAGCCACTCGCGAGTGAAATGTTTGTATGGGAAGGAGATTTAAGTAACTCCGCAGTTAACAGCTCGGCGGGCAATTCGTGCGCCCCCTGATTGAAGTCTGGAACGAGACAGCCATTTTCAAATCACCTGACCACAGCTGTCACTCCAAGGAGTGTTGACGGTACACAGTGCATGATAACTAAATATCCCCAGCAGTTAGAGAAATATGTACCTTTCTTTGTAAGCAGGAAATACTTTAATAATGGAAGATAATTTCCTGAGATTGGTTTTTTGCTTTCAAACAGATACAGATTTAGGGGGAAATCAAAGAGGTCCTTTAACATAGCCTGGAAGGGGAGGGGCAGCTGGGACACAGACTGGCTACAATCCACACGCCACCGACTCTGGAGAAATCCAACCGATTAAGAGCATACTAAGAAGAACCCTCCTGGATCAGACCAGTGGATCCATCTAGTTCAGCATCCAGTCTCACACAGGGCCAACCAGTTTCTCTGGAGGGCCAACCACAGGCCATAGTGGCCAAGGCCTTCTCCTGAGGTTGCCTTCAGGTTCTGGGATTCAGAGCTTCAGAATATGGAAGTTCCCTTCAGTCACCATGGCTAGTAGCCACTGAAAGACATCCTCCATGAATCAATCTAATTAAAGCTATCTATTCCTGTGGAATGAGCCTCTTGTGGTGCAGAGTGGTAAGGCAGCAGACATGCAGTCTGAAAGCTCTGCCCATGAGGCTGGGAGTTCAATCCCAGCAGCCAGCTCAAGGTTGACTCAGCCTTCCATCCTTCCGAGGTCGGTAAAATGAGTACCTGGCTTGCTGGGGGGTAAAATGGTAACGACTGGGGAAGGCACTGGCAAACCACCCCGTATTGAGTCTGCCATGAAAACGCTGGAGGGCGTCACCCCAAGGGTCAGACATGACTCGATGCTTGCACAGGGGATACCTTTACCTTTACCTTATTCCTGTGGAAGCAAATCCCACATTTGAATTACTTGATGTAAAGTATTATATCCTTTTGTCCACCCTGAACCTACTGCCCATCAATTCCATTGGATGGCCTCAAGCTCTAGTATTTTGTGAGCGGGAGAAAAATTATCATTTTTATCATTACTCTGTAAGGCTATGTGTATGTCAGTATGGTGCAGGAGACAGAATGTTAGACTAGGATATGGGAAATCCAGGTTCAAATCTTCAAGCTGCCATGATGGGCCACTGAGTGAGCTTGGGCAAACCGACTTCGCAGGGTGGTGGTTGTGAAAATTCAGTTGAGGGAAAAAAATAACTAAATTGTTAACCACTTTTGGTCCCGCAGGATAGAAAAGGAGGATATAAAAATATTAAATTCGATAGACGCACAGGGAAAGTGTAGAATGTGTTTGCAAAGTGTGAAGAAAGCTGATTTTATAAGTACTAAATCCCTGAACTGTATGGAAAGGCAAGTTATGCATGTTTTAAATAAATAAAATATTTCAATAAAAATAATGGGAGCGGGCAAACAGGTTAACTTCCTCAGTATCTAAGTTTTACGACTTCTTCAGTTTCTTACAAGTTTCTAGTCCCTAGAATCTTACACTGCTTCTGAACTCTTCCAAAAGCCTGAAATGGAGAGGTTGGCCTGAGGCCTCCCCAAAGTCTCTGTGCATCTAAGAAGATCTGGGAGGAAGGATGCAGCCAGTGGCCACCAAAAGGAATGGCTGCCTACTAAGCAAAGTCCAAGAACGCATGGCGCAAAGACTCACACCCTGCCATGCACGGTCGCTTTGGAGGCTACGACATGCAGCGTCTAATTATCTGCAGGCAGTGACATCATCTGAGGTTAACAAGCTGTGCGGGGCTGTTAGCTGATTAATTACAGTGTCGGAGTGGAGTCGGTGTATTTCAGTGCACTGCGTGGTTTTAAATTAATTTTTAGAAAGCATTTATGTTTACCATCTGGTTTTGCTCATATGTATATGGTTTTGGCCCTGGATAACTCAGCTTTATGCCAACTGGAGCATATTTCCCAGAGGTTTGTCATTTGTGTTCTCTTTTCCTAGAATCCCAATTCCGGCAATAGTGTACAGGAGGGAAACCGTGTTCCTGCCCCCCCCCCATCCCCTTTCCCCTTTTGACAAGTGTTTCATTTGCCTTCGTTCCAGTTCCCATCTGGTAACAGTCATAAGCATTTTTTCCTTCTGTTGTTTGCCTCTCCTATCTTGCCGTTCAATCTCATTTCTACATTGATTAGTTATGATTTTGATAAAAAATACACTCTGGGAAAGAAACCAAGCTGCTGACAAAACCAGAAAAAGAAAGCGAGGCTGGCTGCGTAATCACATTTTAACTGAACGGGAAGTCAGGTTTTTGTATATCCCAGCCCCGTTGATTTCCTAGTCCTCTGCTGTGGGTTAATGGCTTATTGGATAAAACACTCACTTTCCCTGTTTTTTACATGAACTTGAGAACAACCTTGCACAAGCTGGGGCTCTAATAATACTCTCTGAGCCGGCCTCCCATGTAAGCTCCTTGGATTAGTGCTATTTTAAAATGCAACTTTTCCCGTAAACCGCCCCCAGCCCCAAAAAAGTCTTTCCCCCCGACTTCTCTTGGGATATCAGCGATTGCCGTATCTATAGCCAGATTGCTGGGAAAGGTGGATTTGTGCCCCGATAAAATTGTGAATGCATTCTACAGGGCGGAAGTCTATTTGTTGCACTCTGGGAATGGAACAATGTCTGTCCCCCGAGATGCTGCCGATAAGGTTGCCAACCCCTTCACCCTCCGCTTTTACAATTGATCTCCAAGCCACAGAGATCAGTTCGCTTTGAGAGAACAGGCACTTTGGAAAGTAGACTCTATGGCAGCTTTTTTCAACCCTGGAAATGATGTCAGCTAGCCACGCCCTCTGCCATGCCCCCAGAAGTGACATCATTACCCTCACCCTTAGCCTTCATCTGCTCCCTCCCCGTACCTTTACTACTAGTATGGCAGCTCTGCCTCATGTAGGCTGGGAAGAAGAGTAGGAGCTGAGAACACATGCTACTTCAGAGCTCCTGCAACCCCCTTCAGAACCCCCACAAGCCCCCCAGGGTCTACGGACCCCTGGTTGAGAATCCCTGCTCTATGGTACTATACCCCACAGAAGTCCCTCCCTTCCCCAAACCCCACCCTCTTCAGCCTCCACCCCCTAAATGTCCAGGTGTTTCCCAACCCAGACCTGACAAGGCTAGCTATAGATGAGCTGTATTCATCCTAAAAACACACGTGACATAGTCCCCATCCAATTTCCTCAGTCTGAAAGCTGCCACTTTGAAAGTTCTTTTGAAAAAAATCAATTTCCCCTAGAAATCGCATCTTTTCATTTAGTTTTTAAAGACTCCAGTCCTCATGGCTGGACAATTCAAGACAATTTAGTACCTATCAGTTCTCTTCTTTCGTTGGACTACACAAGTCATCTTAGGGCCAAACTACACAGGATTTTATTTTAACCAGTTGAGTCTGGTTTAATGAGCTGAAGACTATACATGCAGCTCCAAAGTGGGTCAAAAACACCCACCTGTGTGGGGCACTGTTTTGGCCTCATGAAATGGCCCTAGGGAGGCCAGATACCCCAGTAGGGATGGGGGTCCCCTGTTCCCAGACTCTGCCACCAATCAGCTGACCGACAGAGGGGGCCACTACACAAAAAGGGAGAAACACTCAACATTTTAGCAATGTACCTACATGACTTCAACTTAACCCAGAAGTTACACAGGCACATCATGGTCATGTTCTGTGTTTTGGGCAAAGATCTTGCGGAAGAAGCTGATTCTATCACAGAGTTTTTGCCCCTGAACCAGAGTGTCACCCTAATGAGCCTACATCTCTTCCGGGTCATAATGGACATCACGTGGGCACTGCTGAAATGTTGCATGAAACTCTCTGCTCCCGGTAAGCCCACCTCCTTTTTAAGCAGGAGATACCAAGGATTCTTCATGCAGAGCAGATGCTCTACCACTGAGGCACAGTTCTTACCATTTCAAGCTAAGCCTGAGGGCACCCAGAGCACTCAGGACTATCGACCGGCATCAGACTTGGCCCTGCAAGTGAAGATGGAAGTCCAAGGATACAAAAAAAGCAGCTCCTTAAGCACAAGTTGGAATCTTACCATGGCGTTCTGCAGGGGGCGCTGGTATCCTGTTGGCCGATAATGGAGCCTTTCTGACCATTCTGTGTGGATATCCCCCAGGTACAACTCCTCCACTTCCCTGCTGCCCTGGTTTTTCTGGAGCAGCAAGGGCTGTTCGTACTTCTCCACCCGTACCAGGCTCAGTTCGTGCATGGCAAAGCCCAGGCCGGCTGTGCAATCCCGCTCTGCTTTGGCGCTCAGAAGCTCGTAGAGGGCACCCGGTGACCAAGTCCGTCCAGGTGACAAGAATCCACTGCACTGCACTCCCGACGTCTGGTTGATGCGGGCAACCATTTCCTGCATGGCCCTTTGGCTGTGGAAGACGATGCCCACTTTGTGGAGATGGTAGTCTGCTTCTGTAGCCCCACGGGTGATCCAGGAGGCCTGGCGGAGCCGGATTTTGCCTTTGATGACTAGGGAGTAGGTGGGGTCCCGGCAGGAGGGGTCTCGGTAGTAGAACTGGTAGGCTTTGAAGAGGCGGTTGGCGAAGAAGATATAGGAACGGGTGAGGAATTCTGGTCCTGGACGAACCTCACACCTGGAGACGGGGAGGGAAGTTATCATTGCAACTAGATGCTTGTGATTTCAGCATGGTATCCACCATGCCAACACTGTATTGGTAGACACACAGGTTAACGGGAACAACCACAGTGTTAGCTGCTGAAAAACAGCAATACGTGGAAGTGACAGATTCAAAGGGAATGCTTATAAAGAGTTGAGCAGATGGACAAATGGAAGAAAATTAAGGCTTCCTTCCACAATCAAAATGCCATGATCAGGAATCAGGAATATGAAGGTTACATATCTGCGGGATCGCCTATTGCCCTATGTCCCCTGCAGGACCTTGCACTCTGCGGGTCGCTCCCAGGCCCAGAGAAGCTTGCCTGGCCTCGACTACAGCCATGGTCTTTTCGGTCCTGGCCCCTACCTTGTGGAATGAGCTCCTGGAAGAGCTATGGGCCCTGTGGGAGCTTTTGGCGTCCCGCAGGGCCTGCAAAATGAAGCTCTTCCACCAGGTCTATGGATGAGGCCAGTGCTGGGAGATCTGATGGGCACCCTTCAATGGAAGATATGCCACCACATTCTTGTTCCATCAGTGGTGATCAGTAGATGCTACCCTGTTGCCCCAGCAGAGGGCTTGTTTTTGCCACCACGCTTGCATTAATGTAATTTGTAATTTTAACTGGGGCTTTAATGAGAATTTTATTGTATTATGGTTTTTTATTTAATTGGGGTTTTAATGAGAATTTTATTGTATTACGGGGGTTTTATTCTGTAACCCGCCATGAGCCAGTTTGCCGAGAGTGATGGGGAATAAATTCAAAAATTAAATTCAAAAAATTAAAAAAATAATAGAAAGAACTAAATCATCCTCTGTGTGTGTGTGTGTTTTTTTTAAGGGGAGGAGAAACCCCAATGTCAACATAAATTGGGGGTGACCTTAGGACCCCCCACTATAATTTACTTGTGTTTCCCATTTGCTATAAATAGATGTTTCCTCAGTCTAAGCCAGGGGTAGTCAAACTGCAGCCCTCCAGATATCCGTGGACTACAATTCTCAGGAGCCCCTGCCAGCGAATGCTGGCAGGGGCTCCTGGGAATTGTAGTCCACGGACATCTGGAGGGCCGCAGTTTGACTACCCCTGGCTTAAGCTAAAGAAACTCTTTTTCTTGCAAGAAAGAAAAGCCAAATTCCATGACTGAATAAATGGAGAAAAGCAATCTGTGTACCTCTTTGACCTTAATTTGGTACACTTAAGCTAGTTTAACTATCTGAATGAGTTTTACAGAATGGAATACACAAATAAACAAAAACTCCACATTCCATTCCTACTTAGCAAGCTATCATGGCAGGCAGAAGCCTGGAACGTCCAGTTTTCTAGGAATAGAGATTTTGGAGATTTTTTTTGGGGGGGGGGGGAGGCAGGAGCTTTCAAAGGTTGAAAATTGTGCTTGAATACCTGATGCTGAATACTGAGCCGAGCTTCAAAAGGTTTTTCCTTTTGACAGATGAAGCACTGACCTGAGTTTATTCAGGAAGAAGAGCTATAGGGGGCAAAGCTGAATCGAACTGGTGCACAAAACATGCACAGAAGTTGTTTGCCATTAAGAAACTGTCTTTAGATTTCAAGAAACTCCAGGAGTGGCAAAAATCATGCAGAATATGGTTGGGAAGCAGAGCTGTGTACAGGCCCACTTGAGGCCCCTCCCCTTCCCACCCCCTCTAGGCCTGTCATTGGCCATTTTGTGTGGCGGGGAGGAACCGGTCAACATGACCATATGTGGTGATATCACCCGATACATATTTAACCAATTTTAAAAATATATAAAAAGTTAATTAACTCCCACCCATTTGGGAAACCCTTCCAAGGCCATCACAAAACCCCAGGGTTTCACAAAACCCTGGTTGAGAAAGCCCGGTTTAGAGGATCGTCTAGCCCAGTGGTTCTCAACCTTCCTAATGCCGCGACCCTTTAATACAGTTCCTCATGTTGTGGTGACCCCCAACCATAAAATTATGCAAGAGTTCTTTCACAGAAATTAAACCAAAACTGACCAATGGTGTGAAGATCCATTGTTCATGATTGTATGTTAATTCTTTTTTCCCCGGAGTTTCTCAGTTCAGTTTTGCCTCTGGTCCCACCATGCCAATCTCGCTCTTTTCCGCTGCTCCAGACAGACAAACAGTCTATCCCGATCTACCCCGCAAGGCTGTTGTGTGAATGATGCCCATCACCCCGGCAAAGCTGCTTGCCCTGCCGCGACCCCTGTGAAAGGGTCGTTCGACCCCCCAAAGGGGTCCCGACCCCCAGGTTGAGAACCACTCGTGTAGTAGATCTTTTGCCTATGCATCTGAGATTATTCCACCAAGGATTTGTGGCCACACTGAAAAGCAGAGAGGCAACTTACAGTTTTTTCCCAGCTGTGGAAAACTCTAATCTTGAAAGACAGCAAATGCAATAACCATCAAAAGATAGTATTAATAATACACAGCAGCGGGGTACAGCTAACAGTGACAACACGGCTGTGCCCCACCTGATGGGTTTACGCCATCCCTTCCAGCACTACAAGCCCCCTTACCCTGTTGAAATCCAATGGCCTTCCAACCGGGGAGGCAAAAGAGCTGAAATTCGGGCACCATCCTGTAGGTGGCGCAAGTGGTACTGGCACTGGGGCTCCCATCCTAGCTTTCCAGTGCTCGCCTGCTCCTCCTGGGCTGAAGGGACATCCCACAGCTTCTTTCCAGATGTGTACGCTGAGGAGAGAAACCAGATGTTTTCAACGGCACAGACACAGATGCTCTGGAGCTCAGCACCTCCGTGACCAGCCACCCCTATTTTGTCATAGCATTTACAAATAGGCACCCTCCATCTTTCATTTATTCAATGTTATTTTGCAAAGCACTGTGCAGTCTCTATCCCTTCACCGGCACCCTTGCTTTGGTATGAAAATGTTGCGCCCGTACTACAGACGAAGGACAGAGAGGTGGTGGTTGACGCACAAGAAGTTACGTCTGTTTATAAATACGGATCCTTTCTTCTCACGCCCGCACAGAAAACACCGTCCCGCTGTGTTATTATAATGCCGCAATTGAAGAGCTCACCAAAAATGCTCTGAATTAAATTTGTTGGCCTCTTATTTCCTACAACTACGGCCTATTTACAGGCTGTAATTTTCTAGTGCTCGGCAAGGGACATCCGACCGAGCTTTGCTTTTCTAACGCAAACGTAGTTCCAATGGGAGCACCAGCACCAAAATCACAGATGTGAACACACACACGAAACTGCCTAATACTGAATCAGACCCTTGGGTCCGTCAAGGTCCACACTGTCTAACTAGACCGGCAACCATTCTGCAAGACCTCAGCTTGAGTTCTCTCCCATCACTTACTGACAGCTCACAACTATTATCCACAGTTGTCTATCTCCAACAGCTGGCTTGCAGATACTCTACCCCAGTTAAGTAACCTGCTATATATCCGTCAAATCTTCAGGTCAAGGGAGACCCCTGAATCCCTGGTAAGGCATTGTTCTAACCCTCTGAGACTTACAGAAGCTGAGATCAGTTTTATTTGACATATAACATAATGCAAAGTTTTGGAAGCCTGCAGAACCCTTTCCCAAGCACAGTGGTTTTGCGTGCAAACTGAAAGCAGCCCAGGAACACAACCCCTTTGGATGCAATCGGTCCCATCTCTAGCCTAGATACGTTGCAATATTATCCTTCTCTTACTCCAGATTTTTGGCGCTGAGGGGGCAACAGCGAAACCAGGAACACTCCAACGACGGAACATTAAGACTTTCCGGCTACCCTTTTACAAGGACGGTAACTTTGTCACTTACCTCATTTCCCGTAACCGCCGATGTTACTGGCTCAGGCACTGAGAGAACGCTAAGCCAAACTAAGAGTTTTGCCTTGTTTTTGTGTCTGAAGTCAACGGGGTTTTACCTGCGGGAGAGATCCTACACTGGTTTCTCTGACACCCAGTTGTCTTCCCTTCCCTCCCAAACATTTCACAGCTTACAGCAGGGGTAGTCAAACTGTGGCTCTCCAGATGTCCGTGGACTACAATTCCCAGGAGCCCCTGCCAGCGAATGCTGGCAGGGGCTCCTGGGAATTGTAGTCCACGGACATATGGAGGGCCGCAGTTTGACTACCCCTGGCTTACAGTATGGGCTTGTAGCCATTAAAGCTAAGTGTCGCCCACCCAACGCACGAACTCCCTCCTTCGGTTCATTTCAAAAACCCACAAACTAGAATCAAGGTGGTACGATGGATTTAAACCCTAGGAGATGCGGCATTCGCATCCCTGAGATTTCCGGGGGGGCCTGTTCCAAATCTCTTGCAACTTCCATTTCTCCATCCCCAATTGGGAACACCAGTGACCAGAATCGGAAATACCCTACTTTTGATTTATCTCTGCTGCAGAGGCCTTCCGAGGTCCTATGCACTTCAAGTGGTCTGTTCAGCTTCCAGTTGTCTGTACCCATTTGGTTGCCTCCTGATGGTGGACCTCAGCAGAAAGGCTTTCAAATGGGTACTGGAAGCACACTGCTGTCTGTTGGTCTACTCTGGCTCCGTTCTGGCATTCCAGCCCTCAGAGAACCCTTTTCTGAGTCAGGTTTCTCAAAAAGGGTAATCGCTCTCCTCCAGATACTTGTATCTAGCAGGGAGATCCATGAAGATAGATTCAGGAGGGTCTCCAAGTTGGTCTGAAGCAACAGAACAAAGTTTGAGTCCAGTGGTGCCTTGAAGACCAACCAAGTTTTATTCAAGGTACTAGGGGCCAAGCCCATTGCATTCAAAAATGCAACAGCCACTAGATTGGGCGGGTGGGGTGGAAGAACTCTGCAGAAGGCCTCCTCCTCCCCCCAGGACCTGGAAAGGCTGCAGGCAGCTGTTAGGGAACACCCCAGCAGGGGCAGCTCACACAAGGAGGGGATCTGCAGCCTCCAAGCCTCAGAGGGAAGTGGAAGGAGGACGGGGTGGTCAGGGGTGGGGGATGGAAGGCAATTGGCTGGCCACTGGACCGACAGGCAAGCCGGTTGGAGGAGGAGGCACTCAGGGCGGGACAGCCAAGCTGAGTGGATGTTAAGTGCTGAGTGGCACTTAAGCCATGAGACCAGCTCCTCTTCCAAGGCCTTAACAGAAATATATAGTATAACAGATAAGCTTTCATCTCTCTGATGATGAAGTGTGCACGCCCAGGAAAGCTTAAACCTTGAATAAAACTTGGTTGGTCTTAGAGGTGCCTCTGGATTCAAAGGGAGGGCCACATTCTGCTTGTTCTCACTTTTAGACCAGCAGGTGATACGATGCGTATTTTGCAAGAATCCTTGGGGATTCATCCACAGCACCCCCAGAGAGATCCTAATGACAGGCTGGCGGGGGGGGGGAGGGTGTCGCTCCAACTGCAGCAACATTCCCATGTGCAGCAATTCACCTCTCTACTCCAAGTGAATGGGACAAGGCTTAACAAAAGGACTTCACTGAATAAAACATCACCCGACACGCTGCAAAATGGATTTGAATGGGCAGTTCCTAATGAACCGGGATCGCTGGCTGTTTGCACTCGTGTAAACATGCACGGATCGCTGGCAGCTCTTCCAGATATCTACCAGTCATGGCTCGGTGCCCGAGCATATGCATGCTAATGCATTCAATGCATGGCGCAAGTCTTTGATTAAATCCTGCTTATGTCTCCTTGCCAGAAGCATCAAGTCAGCACAGCCGCCTTGGCAAGATAATCACAGGGCCTTGGCACATTTACAAGGCTAATCAGTTATAAGGCCTGGCAAAGGAAACATCAAAGAATGAATGCTAGCCTACTTTCACCCCGATGGAAGGATTTTAGATTGCACCATGCAGGTGGCAGCAAAGCTTGTGATGCGGATAGGCTGGGAAAGGAATGGTTATAGACCACAGTTGAAAGAACAGAGCGTCCCAGCTTTTGCAATCCAGTTTCCGTGGGACCGTTTGGCTCCAAAAGGACCCTACGATCATCTAGCAAGAATAAGGTGGCCCAAAAGAACCAGGGCCAGGGAATTTTCGGTCCTGGCCCCGACCAGGTGGAAGGAGCTCCCAGAAGTGGGCCCTAAACCAGTTCTGCAGGACGTTTAAAATGGAGCTCTTCCACCGGGCATTTGGTTGGGGCCAATGAACACCTCGATGGCCTGATCAAACACTGCCTGGGCCCCCCATATATATACCTTCCTGGGAAAAGCCAAGACGCTTTGACTATTCTAGTCACCCATACAGCTAGCTGTATGTTTGACTGATTTAAAATGCTGTGAATAATTCCTAACAAATGTTTATAATTTATCTATTGTATTGTTTTATGCTATGTTGGTAGCTGCCCCGAGCCGGTAATGCCAAGAGGGACGGGATTTGAATGAATGAATGAATGAATGAATGAATGAATGAATGAATCCTCAAACCAATACCAGTGAAAGAACCCTCTACTAGATCAGGCCTATGTTCTGTCCAGCCTGGCCATCTATTCCCAAAAATTCCTAAACGATCACAACAAAAGCTTCCAGTTGACAAAGACCTGGTTGTGTCTCATAACTAGAGTGTCTCATAAACCACAATAAAAAAGATACAACCAGGAAGTATGAGAAACCAACAAAGCCCTCAACAGGTATAATAACGGCCACACATAACTGTATTTATTATTTATATTTATTATACAAAACAGCCTTGAATGAACTCAGATGGGCTTACAGCACAACTATATCTTGACGACATACAATTCGTACCAAAAGGGGGGGAAAGCAACAGAGGAGACAATCCAGGCACAAAAAACGACTGATCGAGATAAAGGGTCCAAATTGTCAGCTCCAAGCTGTCTCCTTCTAGGAGACTCCAAACAGCATCCTTCCTTCTAGGAAAAGTTGCCTACAGGCTTTTCTTACATGTGGTAACATGCACTTAGATCCTCAAATAAGCCAAAATCATAGTGGTACCAGGAAATATGGTCTGTAGTTAAACACAACTACTCTGGCTGGTGGCACCACATATTTATTTAGCTAACAACACCGTACAATCCACACTCCCCAGGATAGCCGGCTTGTTGCCCACAGAAGGCAAGGCTAGTGATGTTAGTTTGACTTTAGGTGGCGTGGGAATACACACAGAATATTCTTAAGTGGCCATTCTGGGCAGCAGCATAAGAAAAAAAGGGACACGTTGGGTTGGATTCCGTGAATCCATTGCACGAGAGGTAATGTATTGAGGACAGCTTCTTGCTATGGAGAAACACATCAGAGGTATTTATTCACTTCATCTGTAGCAGGGGCCCTAATCTTTCTGAGCCTGGGGCACCTTTAGAATTTAGACAATTGTGGTGGGGCCACAACCACAAAATGCCCACAGCAGAAAATGGGATTCATAGAATCATAAAGTTGGAAGGGATCTCCAGGCTCATCTAGTCCTACCACCTGCACTAGGCAGGATACTCACAACTACCTGCCCACAGTGACCCCAATTTCATGCCCAAATGATCCCCCCCAAAACACACACATGTCAAAAATCTCCAGAATCCAGCCTGGCCCAGAGGAAATTCACCTACCAGGCCGGATTATACCAACCCATCCACAGATGAAGTCCACTTCTAGGAGAGATGAAGAATGATTTTATAGCTACACTGGAAAAGAGGAGAAAGAGAGAATGAGACCTAAACTGTGGTTGGCCGCTGCCACTCAAATGATATTATTTTAATCTGCACAGCCAATCAGATATCCAGTGGCCAATCAAAAACCATGCTTGGCAAGAGACCCACAAGTCCCTACCCATGTTCAGCAAACACTCAGTGGGCACCAAGTAAATTGATAGTGGAGACCACATGGGGACCCATGAACTATATGCAGGGGCGGCCTCACTGTGGATCTCCACATGTCCATGGACTACAATTCTCATGAGCCCTTCCCAGCAGGAGGTCATGGGAATTGTAGACCATGGCAACCTGGAGAACCACAGTGTGGCCACTCCTGATCTATAGGCTGTGTTTGGGTTCACATCAGAAGCTCCAAGGCAGCTCACAATAACCGAAAAACAACTGTGAACTATTTTGAAGATGGTAAACATGAGCAAGAACGGTACAGAAACTGGTTTGAGCAGGGGAAAACTATGTAAGAATGCATCACCACAAAGAAAAAACAGTAGCTTAACCAGTTACTAGAAACCATATATGTCCTTACAGATTAGGGATGCCAACACCAAGGTGAGACCTAGGAACTCTCTGGTTTTACGGCCCATCTCCACATGAGAGTTCAGTTCCCCTGGAGAAAATGGCTGCTTTGGAGAGTGGACTCTCCATAGCATTATATTCCATTGAGGTCCCTCCCTGCCCCAAATCCTGCCCACTCCCAGTTCTACCCCCAAAGTCTCCAGGTATTTCCTTTGGATCCATTCTGCTCTTGGTGGTACTTCTCTCACATGGAGGTTTCCTTGAATGAAAGATTCTGGTTTTTTTTGGGGGGGGGGGATTATCCGGGCATGGAATTGGGGTCACTGTAAGTGGGCAGGTAGTTGTGAATCTCCTGCATTCTGTAGGGGGTTGGACTAGATGACCCTGCAGTGCCCTTCCTGCTCTATGGTTCCATGATTCTGGGTGCTATTGGAATGGCTCCACAGGATCCTTAATTCCCTTCCTCTTCCAAGGGCCGGCTCACCATTGGGAAAGTAGCAAACTCAGCACCAAATCCTGAGACTCCTTAGGGCAGAGGAAGGCTTCAAACTTTGCTAAGACAGATGGTAGGATATGGACTACCAGAGGCCCAGAGAAATATTCGTAAACAAACTAAAATGTTGGGAGCAGAGCTGGGTAAGGACTGCTCACCGCACCTCCTAAATGGCACCCTTGAAAATAGCAGTTATCCGACTGGGAAAAAAAGAGAGCGATTCTATAGGAAGTGAGACAGACAGCTAAATGATATGTACTCCCTGCAAGCCAACGGAAGACAGATGCCATTTTGGCTGGCTCATAGCAGAGGCTCTTTACAAGAGACCACAAAGGCCACTAATAACAGTAATGCATAAGCTCATTTCCCATCCCGTCTTCAGAGGAGTGCTCTGAAGAGAGCAACTATTAATCAGATGATGGTTTGGCTATGAAATGGAAGAAGCTCAAAGCGTATTTCCAATGTCTAAATAATTAATACCAATCTCGGGCACGGCAGCAAAATGGCCACCTACCACATTAATAGCAAAATAAACAGGGGGTGGGGGGAGGTTACCTTGAGCAACACGAGCAAGGCCACTGGCAGGAGTTGAAGGAACACGGAGAGAAATTACTAGAGAGCAAATGAGGGTTTTGTTAGAAGGGGAAGAGAAAAGCCGCCCTGGCAGCCTCACAGGACATGTGGTATAGGAGCCGTAGCAACTGGTAAGGGCTCAAAGGGACCGAACATGTCATTTGTAGAGGGTAAAAGACAGTGGTTGTTCCAGGATGGAATAAAGAAAAGCTGCTTCTTGTCAGGGGAAGAATGTTTGGCGCATTTGGTCTGTGAGACGGAGGAGAAAGATCTCCAGAGGGTCCTATCTACATAGTGCAACTGAGAACGGAACGAACCAAATGTGTAATATGTATAGTAAAGAATTGAAGAGAGCCTCTTGTGGCGCAGGGTGGTAAGGCAGCAAAATGCAGTCTGAAGCTCTGCCCATGAGGCTGGGAGTTCGATCCCAGCAACCGGCTCGACTTTGCCTTCCATCCTTTTGAGGTCGGTGAAATGAGTACCCAGCTTGCTGGGGGGTAAATGGTAATGACTGGGGAAGGCACTGGCAAACCACCCCGTATTGAGTCTGCCATGAAAACGCTAGAGGGCGTCACCCCAAGGGTCAGACATGACCCGGTGCTTGCACAGGGGATACCTTTACCTTTACCTAAGGAATCAAACTTTCTCCACGGAAAACATGACTGGTTCATTTAGTCGTGGCCAGAGAACTGCTCTTCATTTATCAATTCAGTTTTGAGTAATTATTTATTAAAATGTGTTTTCTTAAGCAAAGCATTCTCAACCCGGGTTTCGTGAAACTCTGGGGTTTCTTGATGGCCCTGGAAGGGTTTCTAGAGAAGGTGGGGGTTAATAAATGTTTTATATTTTTTTTAATTTGCTAAACTTATTGGAAGTCTTCCGGTGGTCTGTGATTAACCAAGTTAAATTTGTTAAAACATTTATCAGGTAATACAGTCATGTCAACCCACCCCCACTCCCAAAATGAGGAAGAAGAAGAAGAAGAAGAAGAAGAAGAAGAAGAAGAAGAAGAAGAAGAAGAAGAAGAAGAAGAAGAAGAAGAAGAAGAAGAAGAAGAAGAAGAGGAGGAGGAGGAGGAGGAGGAGGAGGAGGAGGAGTTGGTTCTTATATGCCGCTTTTCTCTACCTGAAGGAGTCTCAAAGTGGCTTATAATTGCCTTCCCTTTCCTCTCCCCACCACAGAAACCTTGTGAGGTGGGTGGGGCTGAGAGAGCCGTGATATTACTGCTCAGTCAGAACAGTTTTATCAGCGCTATGGCGATCCCAAGGTCACACCTATGCTTCCCAATCCCAACCATATTCTGCATGAATGCATCACTTCTGGGGGTTCTTGAAACCTGAAGAATGCTTCAGGGGTTTCTCAATGGTTAAAAACGTTGAGAAAGTCTGACTTAGGGTATGCAGAATTACCACTTCTGTCCGCAGCAAGTGGGACCCAAGGTGGGAAACTCGCAGAAGAAAACACCCAGTCTCAAACACAATGAAAAGAACCCATGAAGGATGACAAGATCGAAAAAATATAATAAACAAAATTCCAACTTAAAGCCAGGAAAAAAATATAAACAAAACACCCACACTGAAGACCGCTGCCCAAACAAAACAATCCACATCCGAGCCCTGGGTTTATCAAACATTCAATGCCTCCCCAAAGACTTTCAGTCTTACAGCGAATGTACATATGCACAACACACTCTCAAAGTCAGTGTGTTAACTCTGGCTGGAACATGACTTTATACTGATATCCATTTCACGGATCTAGCAGTTAGAGTAGGCGGACAACGTTATCCAAGCTGTAATCCTGACACCGCTATGCTTGGACTGAAAATCAAGGACTTATTTGGTGAATGTCTGGGTCGTATTCTGAAGCACTGCGACAGCACAGAAGAAAGGGGGCCCAAAGGCACCAGATCCCTCAGGTACATATGTACTTTTCTTTCTTTCTTTCTTTCTTTCTTTCTTTCTTTCTTTCTTTCTTTCTTTCTTTCTCTTTCTTTCTTTCTTTCTTTCTTTCTTTCTTTCTTTCTTTCTTTCTTTCTTTCTTTCTTTCTTTCTTTCTTTCTTTCTTTCTTTCTTTCTAGTATCTGGTCAGGAACTCTGAGGCATGAACCAGAAACTCCACAGAAAGCCAGTTAAAGTCTGTGTGTGCTTCACTCCCAGAAACAAGAATTTTTATTAAGAACAACCAAACTGACACAGAATATTGTGCAAGCTTTTGAGCCTTGGATGAACACTCATCACCAGGCTTAAGAGGTTATACAGGATTAAAAACCAGATGTGTGGAAAGCAGATCTCTCAGATCAGCAGATATAGGGATGGCCAACTATGGCTCTCCAGATATCCATGGACTACAATTCCCATGAGATTCTGCCAACATATCCCTGGCAGGGTCTCGTGGGAATTGTAGTCCATGGACATCTGGAGAGCCGCAGTTTGGCAACTCCTGGGCTATGATATAACCTCTGTGGAGTATAATGCTATGAAGTCCAGCCTCTAAAGCAGCCATTTACTCCAGGGGAACTGACCTATGTTGCCTTGAGATCAGCTATAATTCCAGGGGATCCCCAGGCTCCACTTGGAGGCTGGCATCCCTAAATGCAGAGATACAGCATCTCTTCTGGGAAGTTGAGATGAGTCAATCATCTCCATTCCATTATTCATCCACTAAAACACAAAAACCCACCCAGATCCCAGAGCCCTCTACTGAATAGGGAAACAAAGTAAAAACCATTATGATTGGCAGGTGTTATGATGCTTCTTCATTACATGTACCAGGAATTTGACCTTCTGCCCTAGACTGTTGTTAGAATATGCAAGAGCTGCAGTTTGCATAGTTGAGCAGAACATAAAGCGTGTCCTGTAGGGGGCATTGGAGGAGATGTATATTTAGCATAGATAGGATAGGAACTTCCTGATGATATTAATATTATCTCCTCCAGGGTCTTGATTGGCTCTGGGAAGACTTCCTGCTCCTTTGAGCACACTTCCTCCCTGCTTGCCTGCAGAACAGTTGTTAATCTTGACTCACAACTGGCTAGAAGAGATCAGGAAATGTCAGCACTCTGAACTGGAAATGGCTATAATACCTGGGGTGGTGGTGGTAATGGGGTTCAGGGCATGACTTCCAAATAGTTTGAAATTTAGAAGTTGGGTTTTAAACCTCGCTTTTTACTACCCTCGCTTTTTACTGCCCATAACAGACACCTTGTGAGGTAGATGTGGCTGAGAGAGTTCTGAGAGATCTGTGACTGGCTCAAGGTCACCCAGCTGGCTGCATATGGTAGAGGAGTGGGGAATCAAGCTCAGTTCTCCAGTTCTGAGGCTTCTGCTCTTAACCACCACGTCCCACTATATAATCTACTGTTTTGCCAGCCAGAACAGGCCGACTTTTGATGTATTCCAGTTCTCTTAAATGCTGCTGACAGACGCTCAAATTAAAGTTGACATGCAACCTGCCCTCCGCATAATCTAATAACGGAGCTTGCTCTGTCAAATTATAACAAAGTTTAGGACTTCCTCACCACCAATACAAACTGTCATGTAGAATTTTCATTGGACTTATCCAGGTGGCCTAATTTGGGGGTCGGGTGGGGGGAGAATAAGGGAGAAAGCTTGATTGACCAACATGAAAAATACAAGGTTCGTTTTGTATTTAGAAAAAAAAAGTCGAGAATAAACAATCATACAACTTTTCTTAAATTCTGCATCTAAATGTCATGAATGCCAAATGCATGAAACTGTCTTGTATTGAGTTAGATGGTAGACCAGGGTCGGTATTGTGTACTCTGAGTAGTAGTAGTGTCTCACCATAATTCAGACAGGAGTCTTTCACATCACCAACTGCTTGGTGCTTCTAACAGGAGACGGTGAGGATTGAACCTGGGACATTCTGCATGCGTAGTAGATGGTCTACTGATATGCCACAGCCTCTCTGAGAAAGAATGAACTAGTGGTGTGTATAACTTTGTATGCCTTCCCTGCATGTCTTCTTAATCCTGAATAGCTCCCCTGTCCAAAATATAGTTGTCATTTGACTTTACACTCGAATACATTGTGCATACATAAAATCAATATTTTAACCTCTTCCCTACTACCTCCTATTGCCGGAAAAATATCAATGTTTTTGGACAAAGAAGATCTCAAGGTTCATCTTTCAATATTTGACTTCCATCACACCCTTGGTTTCTGTGAAAGAAATTCATCCTGAGTCAAGGGACACAGAGAGATCCCTAGGGCATTCTCAAAAGGGACCTTTTGGCTCCCGGGGGGGGGGGCCCTAACAAGTTTGTAGGGGGTCACAGACTGAAAAATGTGAGAAGGGGAGCCCAAAGGGGGCTCTGGTAACTGAACCAATGAAATGCCCTTTTTGTCACAGGTGACATCATTAATTGTTAGAAAGTTCGACTTTCGTCAAGGGAAAGAAAAAAAAGTAATGCAATTATTTTGTGCTTGAATTAATGCAATTCAAGAAAAAACGAACTCATCTTGTGTATATATGAGACAAGATACACAGGGTATAGTTTGTTCACTTTTATCTTTGGCCTATTTTCGCTTAAAATCAAGAGTGATCGGCCGAATAAATTTCCAACGCTGTGGGAAAAAGCCCAAAGATTTTTTTATTGCCTTTCTCTCGACATATTTTTTGCTGAGCGCGGATTCCACAAGATAGTTTCCTTGACGAAATCCAGGAACAGAACTGATATCACGACAAGAGGTGACTTCCAACAGTCATTGTCTAATTTGAAGCCTGATGACGAAAAGCTCGCAGAAAAGCACCAAACTCAAGCATCACTTTAGGACTGATAGATTTTTTAACTTCAGCTTCATACAGTTTAAAAAAAAAAAAAGCTTTTCCAGTATGCTGGAATTTCAAGTTTTCTTGTTCATTAATAAATGATGTCCATTTATCTATTCATGTTATGTTGTATCCTTGTTTGACAGGGGCACTGGAACCAAAGAAGGCCATGGCTCAAACAAAGGTTGAGAACGGCTGCTCTAAGGCAGTGGTCCCCAACCCCCGGTCCGGGGACCGGGACCGGTCCATGGATCAGTCGGTACCGGGCCGTGGCTCCTCCTCCTCCTCCTTCCTGGCTGCTGCCTCGGGGGCTGCCCTGCCACTCTGCTGCCTGCTCACCTTTGGTGTTCTCCAGGAGCTGCCATGGCTGAGGCTCCCCCTCAGCGTGGCACTGCACAGCTGCTGCTGGCAGCGCCCCCCAACGGGCGGCGGGAAAACAAGGGGAGCAGGGGCTCAGGCGGCGGTGACGTCCCTCGGCAAAAGACTACCCCCCCCCCCGGGCCTCAATAAAATTCTCAAATGTTGACTGGTCCCTGGTGATAAAAAGGTTGGGGACCACTGCTCTAAGGGACCACTATTCTTCAATTGCTCTGAAAGATCTTAATCAAAGGGCAGGATTTTCAAGCGGGCCCTTCATGGGGAGGAATAAGTTCGATCTGGTTCTCCACTCCCATCGGAAGAGAACGTGGCCCTCGGGCTGAATCGGGGGATAGGGGATGTTTAGAATCTTAGGGTAGTGATCGCTGTCTGTTTGGTTTCTGATAAGGTCTGTTTTTATGGGTTTTTTATGGAATCTATTGTTTTATACTTGTAAACCGCTGCAAGACTTTCCGAGAGCAGCGGTATAAAAATCAATCAATCAAATAAAGGAAACAGAATTTTGACTTTCATGGGAATCTGCACCAATTTCTGTGCATTCAATATCCCATGATTCCTCTTTGGCCTCAGCCACCAAAAGACCAATGCATAAACACCATTGTATGGCAAGAAAAAAATATTCAAGCGGCGTGTGTGAACTCCACACATGGACCATTTCCAACTGCCTTGGTATTCTGTTTTAGTAATTGGTTGCTAATGGATTTTTTTCTGTCATTTCAGAATGACCTGCTTTAATAACCAGATGCTTGTGGGATTTATTTACCTGTTCATGCAAGCCTGCTTGCATCAGGTTAGCAAAGCATGGCTGAACTGCTTTTGAGGGGAATTGCTTTCTTCCATTTTCTATTCCTTTGTTGTACTTCTGAATCACTGTGATGTGCTGCTAAATTTTCCATAGCACTCCCTACAATGCCACTTTCCCCCTCATCCTTTTATGCCGTGAGAACTTCTGCTGACTTTTAGGGGGGAAAGTTGTAAGTTGAGTGCTATAGTGTTGAACCAATATAGTTCTTCAGTGCTATAGCATCACCAATGCGATGCCTTGATTCTGTTGAGTCAATGCATCTCAATGGTGCCGCTACAGTGCAAAATCGTTCAACTGAGAACGTTCCAAGAAAACCCCAATTCCAAAGAAATCTGTGCGGCAAAAATTTGTGTGGGGAATTGACACTGTTTGGAATTACCAAACAGCGATTCAAAGATGGAAGGAAATTCACTTTATATCCATGTATCGCTGTACTCGAAATCGGGCCAATAACGAATAACTTTTAGTTTAGAATGGTAACATGAAAACCTTCGTAGAGTTTCTTTTTCGGCTCCCTACTTTCAAATTAAAACTTTATAACTATGGATTAATCCCAAGAAGCAGTTAGTTCTAGGAACAACTTGGCAGCTGGACATGATCTCAACCCGCACCCGCTGGGGATGACTTCAGCTATGCTCTTAGGGTGCGGTTTCAATGGCAAAATAGAGCTGTCGGTGTCAAAGGCGTAGAGCGAGGAGAGAGGCAGGCCAGTGGAGTGACTTGCATCGAGAGAAATAAAACACTTCCAGTTTTGTGTTATCCCCACATACAGGATACACCACTATGGTCGTCTTTCACCTCTTTAGTTTCCCCAGATAGGAAACAAAGGATTATCAAGTGTAATCCTTGGCATCTCTGGCTTAAAAAAAGGATCAAGTGTTAAAGTAATATAAAAACCCTTCCATCAGAGACTCTGGGGAGCTGTTGCCTGTCTGAGTAGACAACATTGACCTTGATGGACCAATGGCATTTGGTTTTTCAAAGCATAACTGCTTTAAAAAGGTAAAGGTATCCCCTGTGCAAGCACCAGGTCATGTGTGACCCTTGGGGTGACGCCCTCTAGCATTTTCATGGCAGACTCAATACGGGGTGGTTTGCCAGTGCCTTCCCCAGTCATTACCGTTTACCCCCCCCCAGCAAGCTGGATACTCATTTTCCCGACCTCAGAAGGATGGAAGGCTGAGTCAACCTTGAGCCGGCTGCTGGGATTGAACTCCCAGCCTCATGGGCAAAGCTTTCAGACGGCTGCCTTACCACTCTGCGTCACAAGAGGCTCTTATAACTGCTTTAGCATGCCTCAGTTGTCAGGTAATGGATGTTAACCCCTCATGCTCTGAAATGCTTTACCTGCTAATCGTTGCCAAACAGGCTTCTCTGAACTGAAGTTAGAGGGACTAGTTCAATAGCTGCAAAACCCTGGTGCTGTATCCGTGGGTACAAGGAAGCCAGGACCACGGGAAGTTCAATCAGCTCTTTATTAGGATCTCAGCATGGTGTCAACAAGAGGCAAAACTGAGCTGAGAAACCCCTGAAAAACCTCAACTTATATACAATTGCAAACGGTGGATCGTCCCTCAAGTGCACACTATTGGTCAGTTTCGGTTTAAACTGACTAGCTCCTGAGACAGGGATCTAGCAGGGCATTGGTCAATTACACTTGCCTGCTCCCATCCTACCTCAGACCTCAAGCTTGGTCCTTGGTAGAATCATCAACAGAACCATATACATACCACTAGATGAATGGCCATCCCTGGTCCTTAAACAGACTCTTCCCAATTATAGCTATGTACAGTATCATAGCTGCATAGTGCAGGGGGTTGGACTAGATGACCCATGAGGATCCATGAGGACCCTTCCAACTCTATGATTCTATTATTCTATGATCAAACTGCACCCTGCCCTCATGCACGAAGATCTCCCATTAATTCATATTCATGCCTATCTTGTTTCCCAGTCCTCTTTGACCTTTCCCTTCTGCCTCTCCCCCACAATCCTCTCCCGGAACAGCCCTCCACCTGTTTACTGACCACAAACCCAACAAACCCCCAACACACAACGCTTTTGCTTTCTCACCCCTCTTTGGGTGCCCCAATCCTGCAAGGAGGCGCCAAACCCCACTCGAAACCCAAGAGTACCTTTCAGTTTGAAATTAAGCATGGCTAATCCCAAGTCATTAACTTCTGTTTGAGCTGACTACGTATCTGTACAACGTCTCCTTGAAATCTAAATAGCCATCTATCATTGACAAATTTTGAGTCTTGCAAGGGAGTCCGGCAAAGAATGGCAGAGTTTGTACTGTATTTTCCCCCCGATGATGGAGGTAAAGCTACATGCGCCATACCCTATATAATAGCAACAACCAGGCTAATTTCTCTGAATGCCAAGCTACTGTGTCCAACTTTCAGATCCTTGCTTGACAAGCAACCATGAGTTCTTGGAAATGTCATCAGTAACACGGTCAAAAATTCTACCTCTACCCTTTCATTAAAATGTAGAAATTCCAATATGCGGCACCAACTTATTTTTTTTTTCATGCAGTCCAGATTGCCTTAACATAAAAGAATCTTTCCATGCCACTTTAGGCTTCTCATTCCGAGTCTGAAAAACGACTCAATCAAGCTCAAGTGAAGATGAACAGATGTGTGAAATTATCTCACCCAGAAATGAGCTCTAACAGAGCTGATAACCCCTGGAACTTTCCAAGGTAACGAAGCTGCTGTTCGTATTTAATTTGGACAAAGCATTTCTATTCCTACGTGCTGTGCTTTCTTTGTCCCCCCCCCCCAAAAAATCAGCATTTCAATCAGTAAAATAGCACTGATTTAATATATTCTTTTGCGATCTGAAGCTGTTTGTCTTTCACTCTGATGATAGCTTATGAGTAAGTTATGAGTAAGTTCTGAGTCCAGGGACACAGATTCAGATAAAACAGACTGGGGGCTGGGGGAGAGATGCAAGCAAAAAGTAATAGAATGTGGTTTCTTGTATTTTCTCCACAGGCGGAGATTGATGAGTAAGGAGATTTTCCAAAACCAAAAATTGCTAGGAAGAAAACCAACGCTGGAACCCTGTCCTAGGAGAGGCCCACGTTTGGCAGAACAAAATTTGGAAGCAGGTTTGGCTTCAATGTGTTTCAAAATTTCCCCACACAGCAGCCGATGGCATTTATATAAGCCAGGCAGTTGCAGGGTACAATTCGAATCATGCAGAGTCAGCAAGAAATTCCAGTGAAATCAGAGAGACTTGGAGGCTTTTCTGCAACACCAGGTGCTTCCGCACATGAGCGATTCCGCACTTTACACAAAATCGCTTTGCAAATGTAGTGAAGCTTCCAAACAAACGTTTTTCCCGTGCTTTTCTCCGTGTGATGGACAAGAGAAGAGTCCACCCTCTTTTCTCCCCATTCAACGTAGACCCATTGACTTAGAAAGTCTAAATATGTTGACGTGAGAGGGGGGAAAAACTGAGTCAGCAGCCAAAAAGAGAGAATAATGCAGTTTCCATCTACTTCCGCAACTCTTCACAAGTAGATTCTGCCCTTTCACACAGTAAAATCCAGTTGCAAAGTGGATTAATAGTGCACTATTTAGTGTGTGAAAGCACCCAAAAAGAAGAGTTGAGGACTGGAGGGAAAAGAGGCAGAAAATATTCCAACCAGGCAGGGAATCTAGTAGGAGCTGTAACATCTTGTTTTAGACAGACAGGGTTTGGTTGTTGCTCCTTGGCTTAAACAACAACAGTGAATTGTTAAAGCGGCCTAGTTATTTCTCTTTACACCTGAAATGCTGAGAGAACTATCCTGGTAACCATTAAGCACACAACTACCAACTCTGGAAACCATGTCCGCTATCGCACTAGAGTGGGAAACTATCCAAGTTGTTGGAGAAAGGATGTCATCAAATCACAACTGACGCCTTACAGGTGATCCCTCCCAGGGCTTTCAAGGTGAGAGATGGTCACAGGTCATTGCCTGCCTCTGCATCATGATCCCCAGTATTGCTGCTGTTGTTGTTGTTGACCACCCTTCTCCACAAGTGGGCTCAGGGCAGTTTACAAAATAGTTGCAACATTCACAATCAAAATGCAAAGCATGCTACAATTACAATTGCCACCCCACTCACCCAAGCCTTCCCCATCCCAATCATTTTCCATCTGGCTTATAAATTGGCTATTGTCCAGGAACATATGTCCAGCCAAGAAGAAACCGGGGCTGGGAGGCTGGAGAGGACAGGTGGGAGGGCCACATGATGTTAAGCTGCCCTGGCCTCAGCCATAGGCCTGGCGGAAGAGTGCCGTCTTACAGGGGCCAGGGCCTTGATCTCTTTTGGTCCAGGGACTACCAACAAATTGGCACTTGACGAACACATTGCTCTCAAGGGGGCGGGTGCATATTGAGAGAGGTTTTCCCTCAGATACGCAGGACCCAGATCAGACTAAGGTATTCCTTAGTAGCCTCCCACCCAAAGACTGGCCAAGGCCAACCCTGATTGGCTTCCACTATCTGACAAGATCAGGCCAATATGGGTACCTGATGCCATAGAAAAGTCAACACTTGGGCAACCATAGATATGAAGGTGCACAGTGCAAGAACATACGCCGTCATTTTAAAAATGACTCCTTGTCTGAGAAAATCCCAACATCAGATATTTACAAACTTCCTGATGTTCGTGCTTCATGGCTGAACAAGGGTATTGCTAAAAACCAAAGTCTCCAGCTTCTTAATTCTAACAAGATGCATTTAACAGTTCAACAAAGCTGAGAGGTCTAGAGCTGGAAATCTGCTGCCTGTTACATAACCAAATATTTGAAGCTGATGGTATGGCCAGCTTTCCGGGGGGGGGGGGGGGGGGAATGCACGCAACACAATTGGGGTCTCAAGAGGCCTGGAGATCTGAAGCAGGGGCAATTGGCTTACTATGAAGAGTCTAATAATGGACTATCCCCATTTTCTGCCAAGAATGGTTGAATTCCATCCCGGGTATCATTGTGCAACTCAAGGAAAACAACTGGCTTATTTACAATAAGCATGCCCCGCCTTTTCGCTGCCGCTTTTAACACAGCTCTCAGCAATACGAAAAACACATTGGCAAAGAAGAAACAGTCCCAAGAACAAACAAATATGCAGCAGAAAATGTCATAGTAGCATCTTAAATATATTAAAGACCTTGGAAGCAACTAACAGCCTGGGGAAATGACACTGTTGTTTAATTAGTGCCAAAAAACATACAGTGTTGATGCGGGTTAAACAGACAAGAGAGAGAACACCACAAGCAGAGGTAAGTCACTGACGTCTGTCTCCTTCTTAGAGCCAGTTTGGTGTAGTGGTTAGGAATGCGGACTTCTAATCTGGTGAGCTGGGTTTGATTCTGTGCTCCCCCTCATGCAACCAGCTGGGTGACCTTGGGCTCCCCACGGCGTTGATAAAGCTGTTCTGACAGAACTGTGATATCAGGGCTCTCTCAGCCTCACCCACCTCACAGGCCGTCAGTTGTGAGGAGAGGAAGGGAAGGTGATTGTAAGCCGCTTTGAGCCTCCTTCAGGTAGAGAAAAGCGGCATATAAGAACCAACTCTTCTTCTTCTTCTTCTTCTTCTTCTTCTTCTTCTTCTTCTTCTTCTTCTTCTTCTTCTTCTTCTTCTTCTTCTTCTTCTTCCCATTTGTCTGACCCTTCAACGCAATTGGTTGTCCACTGTGTGAAACAGGTTGCTGTACTAGATGATCTGATCCAGCAAAACTCGCATATTCTTAAAAACCTCCATCTGAGATCCTGGAGCGCTTCTGCCAGTCAGAGCAGACACCTCTAACCTCAACACACCAATAATCTAACTTAATATAAGGCATCTTCGCATATTCAAGGTGGTCAAGGAAGTATCTAAAATCCCACACCCGCCTGACCACAGGAAAATCTACTCAATCACCCTTCGTGTGTTCCTGGTATTTCTACCTGCACACTTTCAATCGAGGAAGGATAAAAACCACACACACAAATCAAAACTGAGCAATGTAAGGATAGGTGTGATAGAGCCCTCTTATGTGGCCTGTCCTTTCATGGAGGGGTAGTCAAACTGCGGCCCTCCAGATGTCCGTGGACTACAATTCCCATGAGCCCCTGCCAGCGAATGCTGGCAGGGGCTCATGGGAATTGTAGTCCACGGACATCTGGAGGGCCGCAGTTTGACTACCCCTGGAGGAAGTCCTTGAGAATTAACTGGTGAAGTTAGCATATGTACAGGCATGGAAGAATGGCAATTACCCTTCCCCACAAAATACCACCCTTCCATAACTGTTTTCTTGAAATCTCCCCAACAGGAACCTAATGTTCAAAAATGAGGTGGGTTACAATGAGGTTCAGCTGGGAGCTGCACTATTATCCTTAATCAATGGATGCATTTGGCTCACTGAAGCCCTCTCTTTGATCTCATGTCCATTCATGTTTCGGTGGAGTTTACATCTAAATACCACCTTGGATAGCTGGAACATGCAGGAAAGCAGCTGACTTCACTCCTGTGCCAAAGAGGTGTTTTTTTCCCCCCTAGGGTGTCCTTGCTTTAAACAACTTTCCTTACAGCAAAATAATCATTTGGCAAAGCATGTAAATTTTCCTGCAACATATCCAAGTGATGTGATCACAACAACTCTTAAACATGTTCCAGTACCGCCAGCTGGAGCTATGCTGATCTCAGAAAATAAGGGCAGAAGCTTATTATGTTGGCAAAATTCTGTTTTGGAACCTGAAAAATTGGTAAGCGCGGCGGTGGTGGCTTAAGGTTGGAAAGCCATGTTCTTGTAATTAATCTGTGTAACTCGAGCTACATAAAGAACCTGTCACATTGGTGTTTCTCAAAGAAAGCTCCCTCTCTTACCTCATCGTATTCCAGTGCAGACTATATGCCACTGCTTGCCCAAACAGAGCCAGCTTGGTGGGAGAGCCAGCTTGGTGTTGTGGTTAGGAGCATCAACTTCTGATCTGGGGAGCTGGGTTTGATTCCCCGCTCCCCCACATGCAACCAGCTGGGTGACCTTGGGTTCGCCACAGCACTGAGAAAGCTGTTCTGACCGAGCAGTGATATCAGGGCTCTCTCAGCCTCACCTCCCTCACAGGGTGTCTGTTGTGGGGAGAGGAAGGGGAAGGCGACTGTAAGCCGCTTTGAGACTCCTTCGGGTACAGAAAAGTGTCATATAAGAAACATCTCTTATTCTTCTTCAATAATATCAGGGCTCTCTCAGCCTCACCCACCTCACAGGGTGTCTGTTGTGGGGAGAGGAAAGGGAAAACAATTGTAAGCCGCTTTGAGACTCCTTCGGGTACAGAAAAGTGGCATATAAGAACCAACTCTTCTTCTTCTTCTTCAAACCACAAGCCACTAATCAGATCAACTAGATTCAAGTCAATATTTTGGGGCCGAACACTTTTGAGAGTCAAAGCTCCCCTTCATCTGATAGGTATCCCACAATGGGAGTATTGCCTCTCAAAAGCTTCTATTCCCCCAAAATCTTGTTGTTCTCTGAAGTGCTTCTGGACTCAAATTTAGCTATTCTTCTGCAGGCCAACACAGCTACCCTCTGAAACAAATCAAGTCAGTCCTAAGACTCACTCCATGTCTACCAGGATATTTCCCGCTCTTACCTTCTTAGGAGTTTATCCCAGAACCCTGAAAATCTTACTCCACCCTTTCAATCAATCAGGTGGTACACTCAACACTTGCCCCTTCCCTCTTTCTCAGTCTGGAAAAAAAAATTGTTGATAATTTAGTCCTATAACTGAGGCTAGAATGTCCATCTACATTGCGCATTTTGCCATCTCCAAATCACACAGCTTGTGCAGCAAAGTATCCAGTGACACGTTTATGTTCCTGCTTCTTTCCCCCTTGGACTAATTTTGGATTATTAGATGCCAAGATGTGCCTTGGCCCCTGCATTGGAAATTGGACCCTACCTGCCTAGGCCTCTTAACACCACTCTCAGGTGGAATAACTCAGTGATTGAATGCTTGGGGCTTTTAACTTTGACTTCTAACATTGGGTGCTATGATTGATTGATTGATTGATTGATTGTACTAGAGGCCAAGCCCGTTGTATTCAGGAATACAACAGGTGCTAGATTTTGGGGTGTGTGTGTGGAAGAACTCTGCAGATGGCCTTTCCCTCCCCTCAGGACCTGTAAAGACTGCAGGCTGGAGGCCCCTGGGATAGGAACTCACCAGCAGGGGCAGCTCTCACGTCGCAGGGATCTGCAGCCTCCAAGCCTCCGAGGGAAGTGGAAGGAGGAGGGGGGATCAGGAGTGGGGGACAGAAGGCAATTGGCTGGCCACTGGACAGACAGGCAAGCCGGTTGGAGGAGGAGGCACTCAGGGCGGGACGGCCGCTCTGAGTGGGTGTTAAGCGCTGAGTGGCACTTAAGCCATGAGACCACCTCCTCCTCCAAGGCCTTACCAGAAATATATAGTGCAGGGGTAGTCAAACTGTGGCCCTCCAGATGTCCATGGACTACAATTCCCAGAAGCCCCTGCCAGCGAATGCTGGCAGGGGCTTCTGGGAAATGTAGTCCATGGACATCTGGAGGGCCGCAGTTTGACTACCCCTGATATAGTGGAACAGATTTAGTTATTTATTTATCTATATTTCAGTTTTTATACCGCCACTCCCGAAATGTTTCGTGGTGGTTCCCAAGAAAGTTTCCCCACAATGAAATCCCGTAACAATCATTAGACCTCCCCAGTTATAATAATTAAAAACCCAGTTACAACCACCCCCTGGCGGCGACCTCTCCCTCCAACCCCTGGCTCAACAGACCTCCTGGAATAAGTAACTCAGGGGGACCCCAAATCTCACGAATCTATGGGGAGCCCAGATGTTCCTTGCCCTGGCCTCGACCAAAAACCAAAAAGCAGGGGGTTGGACTAGATGGCCTGTATGGCCCCTTCCAGCTCTATGATTCTATGATTCTATGATTCTAACCCGGTGGAAGAGCTCCGTTTTGCAGGCCCTGTGGAACTGTGACCACCTGGTACAATTATGACCGATGCAGTCATTGCTGTATTGCCAAGTCCTAAGCTCAGATATAATGATTCCATTCAACTGAGAATTCTGACCTGCAGAAGGGATTCCCAATCAGGGATCCAGGAAACCCTGAGAGGTCTATGGGAGCTCCAGAGGGGGCCCATGTCCTTTCCCCTCCTGTCGAAATGGATTTGTCCGTAAGTTAGGGAACTGGCTGTCTCTACCCAGAGGGCTTGGTGTGCAGGTCGTGGGTGTAAAAATCAAAGCGGCGGGAGTTGGTTGTGGCATTGTATAGAGAGTCTAGGCCAGGGGTAGTCAAACTGCGGCCCTCCAGATGTCCATGGACTACAATTCCCAGGAGCCCCCTGCCAGCATTCGCTGGCAGGGGCTTCTGGGAATTGTAGTCCATGGACATCTGGAGGGCCGCAGTTTGACTACCCCTGGTCTAGGCTATTTTCTCAGCTCCTGAGCTTCTTTCCGGCCTCCATGAGGCAAAGGCACCCTAGTAATAATAGAGGGGAGGGGAGGGGAGGGGAGGGGAGGGGAGGGGAGGGGAGGGGAGGGGAGGGGAGGGGAGGGGAGGGGAGGGGAGGGGAGGGGAGGGGAGGGGAGGGGAGGGAGTGAAAGAAGGGTAAAAAGTGTGACTGTGGTTATGCCACTTCCAGGGGTATGGCAGGGAGATGTGGCCAACTGACCTCACTTCTGGGCATTCTCGAAGCCTGAAAAATTATTTCAGGGGCTCCTCCATGGTCAAATGTTGAAAAAGGCTGTTCTACTTCTGTGAGTCAGAAAAGACTGATATTAACACTGGAAAATATAATGCCTGGATGAATGATGTCATCAAAATCTGGAATTTCCTAGCTTGGTGTATGAATCTGGCCAGCTTATAATGAGCAAATCCATTACAGAAAGTGCTCCGTTCCCCCTTTTTCTCAGAGTTGCTGTCCAGCTCTGAATGCAACCTGAGATTTCCATGTATCCTCGGTTCAGCCATCCAGGTGCTCAAAGGCAGCTCTTCCGTAGGCACATGTGCACAAGAGGTGTGCCGCTGACCCCATGCTTATGACCTGGATATTTGAAAAAGGGTCAACAGTTAACAAAACTATAATGTATTAATAGAACAAATGAACAAGCCTATTGGACCTAGTATGGGGTGGTGATGTAATGTCAAAGAGTTTAGGGATAACATACATTCTTAGCTCAGTATCCTAAATAGGCCATGTTTTCCTGGCCCCCCCTCTCTCAAATGCAATATATCCAAGACTGGACTTCTCAAGTTTCCTGCCAGGCTTCTGTTTCCATTGAAGTTCTTGGTGTCCATCAACAACAACTTCACGATCTACCCTGTTCCTCCAGTGACATATTATCATCATCTCTTTTTAGTTCCTCACATTCAGTCCATCACCAATAGCCATGCTCTTTCTTCCTGCTCAACCTCATGAAAATATGGTTCCTCTCTCCCATGGCACATTCTAAAAATTCCCTACCTTGGCTGTTGCAACCTGTCCTCCTTTGGCTTTCTGCAGTCGCAAGAACATAATGACGGCCTTGTTGGATTGTAACACTGGCCGATCTAGTCCAGCAATCTGTCTTACTCAGTGGACAGCCAGTTGGCCTGGAGGACTGAAAAGCCTGGCACAGTTGATGTTGCTCAGAGCAGTGGAATTCAGAGGATATGGGGGTTCCTTTCTGCCACCATGGATAATAGTCACCAATGGTCATGGCGTCCGTGAGTCTGTCCAATGCCCTCTTAAAGCCATCTATCCTTTCAGCCATCACTAGGTCTTCTGGTGATAAATCCCACAGTTCAATTACCCACTGAAGAAAGTGCTTTTCTTTGTCTGTTCTGAATCTGTGGTTGGGGGGTCTTCTGAATCATTTGGCCATCAACTTCTCTAGGTGCTCTCCAGAGCCAGTGGGGTGTAATGGTTAAGAATGGTAGCGTCTAATCTGGGGGAGCCGGATTTGATTCCCTGCTCCTCCTCCACATGCAGCCAGTTGGGTGACCTTGGGCTTGGAGAGGAAGGGAAGGGAATTGTCAGCTGCTTTGAGACTCCTCCAGATAGTGAAAAGTGGGGTATTATGGAAGTTCTAGGATTATGGAAGAAGAGGAAGTTTTCTCCACTCAATGCATACCTTTATAAACTCCTATAATGTCCCCCTTTCATTGAATGTCCTCCTATAATGTCCCCCTTCATTGTTTCTAACCAGTGTGGTGTAGTGGTTAAGAGAGATGGATTATGATCTGCAGAATGGAGTTTGATTCCCCACTCCTCCAGAGGAAACCTGCTGGGTGACTTTAGGTCAGTCAAAATTCACTCAGAATTCTCTCAGCCCCATCTACCACCCGAGGTGTCTGATGTAGGGAGAGAAAGAGAAGGGGATTGTAAGCCACTGAGGCTCCTTCGGATAGAACAGGCTTTCTTAACCAAGGTTTCATGAAACCCTGTGGTTTCTTGATGGCCCTGGAGCGGTTTCCTGATTGTTAAACATTTATCGGGTGATATGTCCATATATGGTCATGTTGACCCACTTTCCTCCCAAAAATGACCAATGATGGGCCTGGAGGGGATGGGAAGGGGAGGGGCCTCAGGTGGGCGTGTACACAGCTATGCTTCTCAACCATACTCTGCATGATTGTGCCACTTCTGGGGTTTCTCAAAGCCTGAAGAATGTTTCAGGGGTTTCTCAACCAGTGAGAAAGGCGTAGAGAAAAGCAGGGTATTAAAAACAACTCTTCTCCTGTAAGAATTCAAAAGCTTCAGAGTCTTTCTCAGATCTTCCCAGGAAAGGTGCTCCTACCTCTTAATCATGCTCGCCCTCTCCCCACTCTCTGGAACCCTGCCACTAAACTCATTTCACCCCTCTCAGACTATGTGATCCCATTCCTGACCTATGTTTGGAAACAGACACACCAAGTCAACAAAGCAGCTAAGTTGAAAATGCAGCGAAGTTCTTTTCAATTAATGGTGAATGTCATTTCTACGAAGTCCAAGGAAAACCATGATTTCTCCAGAGGCCGTGGGAGATGCACTGAAATTCCAGAATCAGAAGCTAGGGTAGGTCAGAATGTGAATCATGTTCGGGAAAGGATCTTGAGATAATTGGGGTTTCAGGGATTCAAAGGTCATGCAGCTAATTTTGTCAATGGAGAATCCGATACTTAGTATGTGGTGGTGACGCGGTGTCAAAGAGTTCAGGGATAACATTTTTAGCTCAGTATCTTGGTAAACTCAAGTTAGCCTGACCTCATCAGATCCCAAAAACACATCAGGGGTGGCCCTGAATAGTATTTAGATGGGAAACCACCAGGGAAAACCAGGTTCCCCCTGCAGTCAGGCAACAGCAAACGACCTCTGGGTATCTCTAGTTTAGTTTAGTTTAGTTTAGTTTAGTTTAGTTTAGTTTATTCGATTTTTAGCCCGCTAGTCCCACAAGGCTCATGGCGGGTTACAACAGATAAAAAACCCAGATAAAATTACCCCTAAAAACATATACAATCCACAATCTCCTATACAAAGTCCAAGATATAAAATAATACGATGGCGTAAAAACAACTCAGAACCCCCCCTAAGAACACCTCCGGGGGTGGACATGGGAGAACAGATCACCAGCCGCCAATAGAGTGATGCAAGAGAGGGGTCCAGATCTTCCTTGAAAACTCTAGTGGGTCTCCAAAAGTCAGCTGTGACTTGACAGGCAAAAAAAAAAAAAATCCAAATCTACTGATAGCCCTGCGATCTGTCAGCATCACGGTAAAGCTTAATTTTTGTCCACAGATCTGGAAACCATTCAAAATTGGCCTGAGGTGTCATCATCTCACTATAGTTTCTGGGGGAAAGTTTTTGAGGATTTTTTAAATTTACTGCTTCTTCTCTTTCTGGATAATATCAAATATGGAGACACTGAAGGAATCAAGATGATAAGAACTTCCTTTGGCTTCACTACACTGTTAACATTTCCTGCTTTCAACTTTTTTTTTTTCAACTGCCAGAAACTAGGATAAGCTTCAGTGCAATCCTAAGGAAAATTGCACCCTTCTAGATCCACTGTAGTAGATCGCTTCAGAAGGGTGTAACTCTGCTTCGGATGGATGGCACATTGATGTTTCTCTTGTTTTGTCAGGATTTTTTAATGCTATTGCCCTGTTATTCTAAAGGTGCAGAGGTACTTCAATACGCTCATGGACATCAATGGAGTAAAACTCAAGTAATTTTGCATAAGATTACATGAATTAGAAGAATAGGAACTGGCTTTTCATACCCTGCTTTCCACTGCCCAAAGAACTCCCAAAGCAACTTACAATCGCCTTCCCTTCCTCTCTCCACAACCGACACCCTGTGAGGTAGGTGGGGCTGAGAGAGCTCTAACAGAACTACTCTGCGAGAACAGTCCTAAAAGAACCGTGACTAGCGAAGGTCACCCAGGTCATTACATATGGAGCAGTGGGGAATCAAACCTGGTTTGAGAGTGTCAAAAGGCGGATCCCCAAATCTTCCTTTGCCCTGTGACATTTGAAAGTTTGCGCGGAATGTAACCGTTTATACACAGAAGAGGATCAGCGTGCCGGCCTTTGATCAATCATACCTCAATGTGATTTGGGTAACTGTTTTCTGGAGTCTGAGCTTAGAATATTAGAATCATGGAGTTGGAAGGGGCCAGACAGGCCATCTAGATCAACCCCCTGCTCAACGCAGGATCAGCCTAAAAAGCATCCGGAATCAGTATCTGTCCAGTTGCTGCTTGGAGACGGCCAGTGAGGGGGAGCTCCCCACCTCCTTAGGGAGTTGATTCCACTGCTGAACTACTCAGACTGTGAAAAAAAATGTCCTAAATTTTCCCCCTGAATTTTTTCTAACATCGGCTGCTAGGAAGACCTGAGCTAAAGCACTTTTCTTGAGAGCCACTGATCTGAAATGTTGCTCTTAGGCAGGGGTAGGCAAACTGTGGCCCTCCAGATGCTTTTGCTGGCAGGGGCTCATGGGAATTGTAGTCCATGGACATCTGAAAGGCCATAGTTTGCCTACCCCTGCTCTTAGGTATGTTTCTGCGACACACTCTATTTGATTCCGCCGATTCTATATACTGGGCTGAGAAATAAGTGAGTTAGGAACAGAGGACGTGTGAAAAGCAGAGAGGAAAAGGCGAAACAGCTCTAAGGTCTGGAGTGAGTGCCGGTGAAGCGCAATAAACCATTGCACTTTGCCATCCAGCGGGAATCACGCTATTTTGAACAATGTGCGGAAATCCCCTCGGTTTTACTCCTATCCTTTCAGTGACTACTTCTCGTTTTGTAAAGGACACAGGCTGGGGACCCCGATTGCGACCCTCCATTATGTGTAAACAGACGGGGTGCCAAGGGACAGAAGAGGCAACAAGAGCTGCATCTATTTCTCGTCTATACAGGACTTTTAAAGTCAATACACCGGGACCCTGAATTTTGCCCAGAAGCCAACTGAGAGCCAAGGTGGGTCGAACAAGACTGGAGTGACAGGGTCCCTACAACCCTGAACCCTATCCCAATTGTAGGTTCTGGAAACCCTGCAACAGAGAGCCGTCCCCCCAGTTTTTAAACACACACAATTGGATTCTGGCAACTGAGCGCATCAGTGTCCGTTTGCACGCTCTGCTGACATCCACCAAACTTGGAATGGCCACCGTAACACAAGCAGCCCAGGCGATTCAGAAGTCACTGCACATCTGTTTACATGTAACAAATATTTCCTCTCTCTCTCTGTCCCTGTGTACATATGTCGGTGCGCACGTGTTTTAAATGTTCTTTTACAGCGCTAATAAAACATTCCGGCTGTCAAGAGCTACAACTGCCGCAAATAACTCTGGAAAACACTCCGAGGCGAGCCAAGAGAGAGAGAGCAAATCAAAGGGGTGGAAACTTTCCCATTCCTGATTACCACGGCGCTCCTTTTCGGCTTAGCTAATATTGAGCAATTATTGTAAAGGGGGGAGAGGTTGCGAAGGAGAGCGAAAGCCTTCCTTCCCAGCCTGCTTCCTTTGCGATCAGCACCAATTTCAGGCTCTTTTGGGCTCAAGCCGGGCCACACTTCCTCATTATGAGCCGCGATCTTTTATTAGCTGTCGCAGACGGATGCTTGGCTCCTCCGAGTGAGCTCCCTGCCATCGCAAACACAAACCGACCCGAAATGCGTCCTCGTGTTTCAGAGGCTAGCCCTGCCGGTCCCCCCGAGAAGAGCTAGGTTCAAGGGCCCTGACACCTTAGGCACAAACAAGATTGGGGGGGGGGGCGGTTATAAACTTTTGGGAGTCAAAGCACAGAGACCAACCCGATTTACAGGGTATGAGTTTTCGAGAGCCAGCGCATCTGGGATCTAACAAAGGGAGCTTTGACGCTCCGACACTCATACCCCCACAATCTGGTGGGTTTCCCCAGGGCTACTAAACTCGAATCCAGCACTTCTATGTGTGGGCGTGCAGCTTATTTGTCGCAGCAAAATAGGTGTGAATGGAGTGCCTTTAAAAAATATCCCCAAGGGTTACTGAAAAGGATCATTTCCCCTGACAAAATGGAATGAGGCTCAGGCTGCACCAAACCTCAGCCTTTAAGGGCAGGGGTAGTCAACCTGCGGTCCTCCAGAAGTTCATGGACTACAATTCCCATGAGCCCCTGCCAGCAGAGGCTCATGGGAATTGTAGTCCATGAACATCTGGAGGACCACAGGTTGACTTCCCCTGTTTAAGGGGATGCATAGTACCTTGGCTGCTTTAACACCCTTTAGGCTAATGGGAATACTGTGGTAGAATTTGTCCCCAATGAGATGGGAAAGGTTTAAACGTGAGCCGAGGTTCAAAGAAGCTTAGCTCAAGAAACTGAGAGCCAGGTTGGTGTAGCCGTTAGGAGCGGCCAACTTCTAATCTTGTGAGCCAGGTTTGATTCCCACTTCCACACATGCAGCCAGCCAGCTGGGTGACCCTGGGCTCCCCACAGCACTGATAAAGCTGTTCTGACAGAGCAGGAATATCAGGGCTCTCTCAGCTTCACCCACCTCACAGGGTGTCTGTTGTGGGGAGAGGAAAGGGAAAGCCACTTTGAGATTCCTTTGGGTAGAGAAAAGTGGCATATAAGTACCAACTCTTCTTCTACTACTACTACTGCTGCCAGTCCTAAAGTTCAGTCCATATAGAGAAGTTGTGGTAGGGCTTCTATCTTGCCACCCCGTACATACTAGCTCTCTGACCTGGACAGCCTAGGCTAGCTTAGTCTCACCAGCTCTCGGAAACTCAGCAGGTAGCCCTGGTCTGTATTTGGATGGGAGATGACCACAGTTTTTTCCAGAAATGTCTCGCCTTGAAACCCCTGCTGGGTCACCTTAAGTCAGCTGAAACTTGGTGGCAATTAAATTACAGCCTCTGCCAACATCTAAAATCAGAGGCAAAGGTTTCCGGCAGAGGTGGCCAAACTGTGGCTGTCCAGATGTCCATGGACTACAATTGCCATGACCTCCTGCCAGCTTTGTAGTCCATGGAAATCTGGACAGCTGCAGTTTGGCCACCCCTGGTTTACAGAGAAAGAGCACATCTGCACAGAGATGGAGACTGGACGCCCTTGCAGAGCCCACAGAGAGGCGTCCGGGAGACTCAATCCACGTGGCAGTCAGATGCACGAAACCCAGCATGAGGAGCTGCTTTGTTGGAGACAGCCTTCCACGTTTCCAACTGGGTTCCCTTGCAGAGGGGGAATCCTTTCAAAAATGCTTGGTGGATGGCAAAGCAGAGGAGAAAACGAGAAGAAGCAGATGAAGGAGAAGGGGAAGGGGAAGGGGAAGGGGAAGGGGAAGGGGAAGGGGAAGGGGAAGGGGAAGGGGAAGGAGGAGGAGGAGGAGGAGGAGGAGGAGGAGGAGGAGGAGGAGGAGGAGAAGGAGAAGAAGAAGAAGAAGAAGAAGAAGAAGAAGAAGAAGAAGAAGAAGAAGAAGAAGAGTTTTTCTTATATGCCTGAAGGAGTCTCAAAGGGGCTTAAAGTTGCCTTCCCTTTCCCCTCCCCACAAAAGACACCCTGTGAGGGAGATGAGGCTGAGACAGCCCTGATATTACTGCTCGGTCAGAACAGCAATATCAGGGCTGTGACTAGCACAGGGTCACCCAGCTGGGGGGGGGAATCAAACCCGGCTCGCCAGATTAGAAGTCCGTACTCCTAACCACTACACCAAACTGGTGGGGGGTGGGGGGGAAGGAGAGAGACAGAAAGACAGACAGACAGACAGACAGACAGACAGACAGACAGACAGACAGAGAGCTGCCCTTTTATTCTGGACAGATTAAACTGCCATCTCGGTTCTGTCCTAAGTTCTGTCCTAAGTTCTGTCCTAAGTTCTGTCCTAAGTTCTGTCTCTGTTCTGTCCTGCATACCTACGGTCGCATCATACATATGAGCTGCCCATTCACCCTCTTTAACCATTCCAGGATGCAGGGGGGTGGGGTAACTGAGGAAGGAAGCCCTAATATTCAGGAGCAAGTTCAATTGTGCAAATTGGTGCATGGTGCACAGCTGCTGCTATCACTGTACTCCCACATCGGGATTCAACCTCTCCCAAATCTGACTGCATATATAAAAGGCATGCACACAGGAGATTAATTCAGAACAAACTACCATGCAAAGTGAAACCGAGCTAAGGGTCATTTCCAGATCAAGCTCCCTCTTGAGTAGGTGCCACTCTGCATCGGGGCCAGTGCAATCGGACCAGGGGTCCTCTCCGTCCAGTATCCCGTCTCACAAAGTGGCCACCCTGTTCTACTCAAGGGCCAAGAACCAGCCATGGAGATCAAGACCTTTGCCTGATGTAGCCTCCCGGCTCTGGAATTCAGGGGCTTAGTGCCTCTGAATGTGGAGATTAAGAACATGAGAAAACCCCTGCTGGATCAAACCAACTTTCTAGAGCCAGCTTGGTGTAGTGGTTAGGAATGTGGACTTCTAATCTGGCAAGCTGGGTTTGATTCCCCGCTCCCCCACATGCAGCCAGCCGGGTGACCTTGAACTGGTCACAGCCCTGATATTGCTTTTTCTGACCAAGCTTTCTGTCAGCCTCACCTTCCTCATAAGGTGTCTGTTGTAGGGAGGGGAAAGGGGAGGTGATTGTAAGCCGCTTTGAGACTCCTTCTGGTAAAGAAAAGTGGCATATAAGAATAAACTCTTCTCCTTCTTCTATTTAACCCAGCAACCTAACTCACACAGAGGCCAACCAGTTCCTCTGAAGGGCCAACCACGGGGCATAAAAGCCGAGGCTTTCCCCTGATGTTTCCTCCTGTGTTTTGGGGATGCACAGGTTGACTGCTCCTAACTGTGGACGCTCCCTTCAGTCGCATTAACTATTAGCAACCTCTCCTCCATGACTCTTATCTAAGCCCCCTTTTAAACTGTCCATGCCTGCGGCCATCACTGCATCCTCCGGCAGCAAATCCACATTTTAATCCCTGGCTGCGTAAAGAAGTCTTTCCCGTGCAAGGGGTCGAGGCTAGCCTCACCCCGCATACGACTGCCGGGCGGGAAGCGAACCCGCCCTTCCAAAGCCGCCGCCTACAGCCCGCAAATTTTACCCGCGCAAAGCAGCCCGAGCGCAGCTGCGCGGACTAAGCGCGCATCGTTCCCTCCGTCCCATCCACACGGGGCCAACTGTGCTCCTCCAGATGTTCATGGACTACAATTCCCATGAGCCCCTGCCAGCAGGGGCTCATGGGAATTGTAGTCCATGAACATCTGGAGGAGCACAGGTTGACTACCCCTGTATAGAGCACCTGAGCCCCGAAGCCGGAACCGCCCCCGGCCCAGAGATTTCTCCCGGCGCGGGGCGCGCAACCGGAGAGGCTCTGGCGGCCAGCAAGTGTCCTTCCTCCGCCCGCGGAGACGCTTACCTACGAGGAGCCCCACGAGCCACCAGGATCGCAGCATTGCAAAAAATAATAATAATATATGTAGATTTTTAAAAAATCCAAGCCCCGCGCGGCGGTCTCTGCAACCTGCCTCCGGAAAAGAGCCGCTTTTACACAAGCACGCCAAGCGCTCTTGCAAGAGTCGGGCCCTGGCGGCGCTCAGCGCGCCTCGCGTCCGCAGCCAAGGGCCCCGGGCTCCATGCGCGGCGCGGCGCTGCGCTGCTCCTCTTGGGGACAGATCGGGGTCGCCCGGCCGCGGGTGGCTTTCTGGAGGCGGCTCCGCGCGACAGGCAGGCGGCGACGGCGGCCACTTCCCCGCGCAGCGTGCTTTTTCCGTGCGCGTCGCCACCGCCGCGGCGACTGTCTGTTGATCGCCGTAATGGAGCTTGGCAGCCCGCGGATTCACTTGCCAGGAGAGGCGGAGCTACGCAACTTTCTCTTTAATTTTTTTTTTTTTTGCACGCACACGCAACACACACACACTAACACACACTAACACACACACCCCGGCTTCAGCCAGTTCAGCTGGCGGGTGTTTTTTTTTTTTTTTTTTATCCAACTGGAAATGTTCTGCACAAATCCTTTTTTTTTGGGGGGGGGGGAGGTGAGTTGAGACGGACCCGTGCGTCAGGTGAAGGAAGGCATTTTGGAGGAGTTTATGGTGGCCGCCTTCCAAAGCAGCCGCTTTCGGCCTGGGAAACGGATCCTTGTCACCTGCAAACCGGTTGTCATTCCACATCTCCAGCCCTCGCCGGGAGGCTGGCAACCGTCACCCGTTTTTAAAAGTTCGGCCAGGAGATGTAGTGGGTAACTTCCATGTTGTTAGACAGGGTTCCCCTCAAGTCCAGACAGCCCCTAAGCTCCAAGAAGAGGTTCCCTTGGGGAATAGGCTGTCGCTGTTTTAAAATCTGTTTACTAAATCTGCTTGGTTTGTAACATCTGGCCTCTTTATGAGGTTCTGGAGAACTTGAGTGCTTGCACGTGGCGGGGCGTCACTTGGGTTGGTCCTAGGAAAGGGTCCCCGGGATTTGGGGACCTGTAAAATTAACAGTTAAAATGCCTTTGCGCCCCTGTTGACTTCCACCCCAAAGAGACGCCCCATTTGAATGGATTTAGTGCATTTATCCGACCCTTCCTCCAAGACATTCAGGGCAGCATTCATGGTTCGTGCATCTCCAGTTTTTCGTCACCATTACAACCCTGCAAGGTAGGCTACTCTAATGGAGACTGACCCACAACTTGTAGGGATGCCAGTCTCCAGTTGGGACCAGGTTTTTAGCTCATCTCCAGACTAAAGAGATCAGTTCCCCTGGAGAAAAATGGCTGCTTGGGAGGGGGGACTCCACAACATTATCTGAGGTCCCTCCCTGCTTTAAATCCTGCCTAATCCCAGCTCCACCCCCAAAGTCTCAAGGTATTTCCACCTCCAAAGTCTCCAGGTATCCACAAACCATGGTCACCCAGCCAACATCATGGACTAAAGATGGGTTGGGAAAGGATTGGAGATTTGGAGATGGAGCATGGGGAGATGTGGCATTTGAGGAAGGGAGGGACATCAGCAGAGTACAATGCCTCACAGTCCACCTTCCAAAGTGAAAAATGATTTCTGTGGTCCGGAGATCAGCTGTAATGCCAGAAGATCTCCAGGCCCCACCTGGAGATTGGCAACTTTATGTATGACAGGGAGGATGGGATAAAGAGGTATGCAGGAATCTATCTTGCTGGGTTTTCCTTGACCACCAGGCATTAATTGTGCGCTGCAGCAGTGGAGAAATTTAGGCTTGGAAGTTCTACAAACCAGAACGCTGATCACCAGAGTTATAGCTCATCTCCAGACTAAAGAGATCAGCGTGGCGTCTTGATTAAGAGCAGCGGCTTCTAATCTGGTGAGTCGGGTTTGATTCCCTGCTCCTCCACATGCAGCCAGCCCGTTGACCTTTTTCTAGCCACAGTCCTGATAGTGCTGTTCTCACAAAGCAGCCCTGTCAGAGCTCTCTCAGCCTCACCTACCTCACAGAGTGTTTGTTGCGGGGAGAGGAAAGGGAAGGCGATTAGAAGCTGCTTTGAGACTCTTTCAGGCAGTGAAAAGTGGGCTATAAAAACCAACTCTTTTTCTTCTTCTTCTTCTTCATCACTGTCCATTTCATAGAATCATAGAATCATAGAAACATAGAGTTGGAAGGGGCCACATAGACCATGTAGCCCAACCCCCTGCTCAACGCATTTGCTTCTTGGGATTCCTGTTTTCAACACCCCTCCCGCCTTTGGAAGGAGATATGAGGCCTCAGAGATCTCTGTTCTGACGTATCTGAGAAAGGGAGCTAGGAGTCTCGAAAGTTTGTCTCCCGATAATCTTGTTGGTCTCTTAAGATGATCCTGGAGCTGGATCTCGCTGTACGACTGCAGACCAATGCAACCGCCCTCTGAAACCATCTAGCCGTTGCAGTAAATCTTTGCCGCATAAGAGATTTTGATACGTAAACCAGCAAATCCAACAAAAACCCACCTGCCCCAATAAAAATACAATACGGTCAATAACTGCCCAGCCACCTTTCATAGACAACCCAAACTCAGGTGTGGGAGGCTGGGTTCTCATTCCACCAAACTATAGAAAAGCTCGCACATAGGATTTCCCTTTGAAACGCAGCAAGGAGCTTTGTGCTTTCAAAATAAGTGCTGAAATATTATTTTGAACAGGCGGGAGGGGAAAGACAAAGGACACCTGGGAGGCCTTCCTTGTGGCGCTGTCCTAGATGATCATGTGACCAGTGCTCACAAAACGTAGGCGCATGGCGTTCACGCAGCTTGAGCCCCAACTGAAAACAGGCAAGTTTCTCAGTGGCACCAGGGTCATGTGAATTGGCCCTCGACGGGCAACAAGTCAAAAAACTCTTGAGTGCCTGCCTGAGGCATACGTTTTTAGCTGAGCGGTATGCCCTTTGGCTCGGGAACCATCCGTCTAGACTGCCAAGAAATCCTCCCCTTCTCGGCTTCCCTTCTAAGGCATGCCTTTCCCATCGAGGCTGCATTGAGACACCCCATTGAAAAGTGGAGTGCGTCCTGGCAGGGACATTTCCAAAGGCTGCCAGGAGTTGGGGACAAGAAGGCAGCAGGGAGTGGAGCTCCCCACCCCCGAGATATAAATTGTAGAGAAAAGGTTCTATTTTTTTATGTAATAAAGCAAAAGCCGAGGCGCACTTTAAAAGACCACTAGAAAGGGTTCTTTTATTTCATTTTCAGCAACTGATTTCTTTCTGTAAAGTCCCATAAAGCAGGGTTAGTCAACCGGTGGTCCTCCAGATGGTCATGGACTACAATTCCCATGAGCCCCTGCCAGCGTTCGCTGCTGTAAAGCATCAACCAATTGTTTGTCTCTCTCTTTTTGCTCTGTATGTGATCTCCTCTCTTTATGCATGCTCTTGTTCTTTTTTCTTTCTCCTTCCTTAGACAGAATGCCAAGTTTCTACCAGGTTTATTGGCATGTTTGTCTGCAACCCTTCTTATGAAACCTTCAAGGAGCTAAGGCTGGACTGCCTGGGGAGGGCGGGGTCGACCTATTTTAACTGCACAACCACCCTGCAAGGTGGGTTAATCTGAAATAAAGGGCCTAAGGCTACACAGGAAATTTCACAGCTGATCTGGGATCTGAACCCAGGTTTCCCTGGATCAAGACAGAAATTCAAAATTATGTTCAGAGTCATATTCCACTAACCTAGTCCCTTCTCACCAAGACGACAGAGCAGGTAACGCGGGTTACTTGTTTCCTAACACGAATTGTGCACACAAGCAGTGTGACGAAATACTGGTAAAACTACATTTTTCTTCCACCCTTTCATTGTGTTTGGAGAACATGCGGAATCTAATATGCAGCAGTGATTATGAGCACTGGAACCACACAGATGTGATTTTTCTCATGTTAGCTGGGAAAATGCACTTTGTATACCTACTGGCACCCAGTAAAATAGAAAACTTCCCCACCCCATGACCAAAGAGCTTTGGGAAGAAATTCTGACCACCTCTACTCAAAAACAAGTTATTCAGTGGGCCATACTCCCAGGGAAGTGTTCTTAGAACTGCAGGCTTCCTCTGAAAGAAGGTACCTTAGCCCAGAGCAAAATCTTTCAACTTTGCTTTGTGGAGAGGTAGGATCCCTGCAGTATCCTAGCCCTCAAGATTCGGAAAAGAGGCGACTGGCACCAGAAGTGGCCTGAGGGTATTGACAGTTTCCTGGAAGAAGAAGAAGCAGAAGCGGAGGAGGAGGAGGAGGAGGAGGAGGAAGAGGTACTTATATGCTGCTTTTCTCTACCCGAAGGAGTCTCAAAGTGGCTTCCAATTGCCTTCCCTTTCCTCTCCCCACAATAGACACCATGTGAAGGAGGTGAGGCTGAGAGAGCCCTGAGATTACTGAAGAAGAAGAATAGTTGGTCCTTATATGCCGCTTTTCTCTACCCAAAGGAGTCTCAAAGTGGCCTACATTCACCTTCCCTTTCCTCTCTCCACAACAGACACCCTGTGAGGAAGGTGAGGCTGAGAGAGCCCTGACATTATTGCTCGGACAGAACAGCTTTATCAGTGCTGTGGTGAGCCCAAGGTCACACAGCTGGTTGCATGTGCGGGAGCACAGAATCAAATCCGGCTTGCCAGATTAGAAGTTCGTGCTCTTAACCACTACACCAAGCTGGCTCAAGTTACAGCTGATTTATGACAACGGACAAGAGACAGAGGTGATTTGCCATTTGCTTAGCAAGTAACCCTGGACTTCCCTGGTGGACTGCCATCCCAGTACTAACCAGGGTCAAACCTGTTTAACTTCTGAGATCTGATGAGATGAGACCACCCAGGACTGGTCAGTGTCCTACATAGTTCTTATCCGTTCTCCCTGTGCTATGATTTCCTAGCTTCACAGCTCACTCACTCCACTAACTCTCACCTTCTTTTCTCGTGTTTTCCTTTCACATGCTTGTGTCTGGGGGCCCCAGATCTTGAAGGTGAAATAAGTGGCACAAGAGATTAATCTCCGCTTGCTCGATGCGTTCAACTGATTAGGAATGCAAAAAGCTGGGAGTCAAATTTAGGAGGACACAAAAGTCTACGGAATGTTCATCATGACTCCATCCTCTCATGGGAGTGTCAAAGAGACAAATTGTGACACACAAACTGTAGACTGGGGCCAGTTTTCTACCCATTTTTGTGTGCTGGTCCTGGACCATAATCAATCAATTTGAATGTACTGCTTTCCTCACAAATACGCTCGAGAGTTAAAGAGACTGAGAGTCCTCTTTTTGAAAATCCTTTTTTTTGAAATCCTCCCACTAACTCCACATAACTACATGTCCCAGGTTTTCTTGAAAGAGGGAACTGCAGTTCCTTAAAACTGAAGATGCCGGGGATTGAACCTGAGACCTTCTGCATACAAAGCAGAGGCTCTTCCACTGTGTGAATGCTGCTAATGCGAGATGGAGACGTTTGAAAATTAGATTTGCTTTCCTGCCCAACATAGAATTTACATTGGCATTACTCGTGTAGTAAACAACTTGAATCTCATGCAGGAAATTGCTGTTATTTTCCCCATGGTTCAAACCAGGTCTGTAGCTGGACGCATCACATCTGAGAGCCAGGCTTTCCTGCTTCCTAAAGTTATTTCCCCCACTGTGAAGGGCAGGAATTGTTGTTGCTGCTCTGAGGAGAAAGGTTTCAGCAGATTTTCCCTCACCACTGCCTGTTCCTTGATCTCACCGGCAGCTCATCTTTGAATACTTGGAATGTGTGAATGAAATTACAGGATTGTTTCCCAGACAACAAGTACGAGGCCCTCTTTTTCTCCTTTTATTTCCTGACAATTGACATCTCTCCCACAAGTCAAGTAGGCTGGAATTATTGTTTGGGCTGTGTGTGTGTGTGTTCATGTTCAAGGGGTGGTGGTTTTTCTCACCACGGAAAACCTCTGGTCCCTATACCCATCGGATCTTGTTCTGTTGATGTGCGGAAATGGCCTGTATGTTTTTGTTGTTCTGTGATTCCTGGAAAGTTACAGCAGGACTGTAACATTTATCTATGTGTTTAATTTATTGTATTTACTCATAACATTATTAGTCACCTTTCTTTCTTATGGAGCTCAAGGCAGCTTACAAAGGTGTGTATGTTGAGGGCTTCTGGTGACCCCACGAATGAATGACCTTCAGAATGTCCTGAGGGCCGTGGGTTCCTTAACTGAGTCAGTGATAGAAGGCTGCTATTGGGAGGTGCCATGATGTCACTTGTGGAGAAAACCCGGAAGTGATGTCACAGACACTTAAAAAAATAATTAAATCACTTGATGAATGCTGTAAATACCATGGACAGCCAGAGTTACCAACAAGATAGTTTTAGAGAGGAACAAACCAACTATGTCATTAGAAGGGAAGATATTATAGCTAAAGCTCACTTACTTTGGAGACATCATGCAATCAGGCTCACTAGAAAAATAATTAATGCTCGGCATGGTCAGCAGCAAAAGGAAATGTGGTCACCAAAGGATCCACTGGCTCAACACGATCAAAGACGATACAGGGATGACCATGAACCAACTAAAAGAAGCAATCAGAGACAGGGGCGCATGGCGAAGACTTTCCTATAGAATCGCTGAGGATTGGAAACTATTGAACGGATAACATCATCATACTCGTTATAATTCTTTTGCATGACTGTAAAACCAGCATGGGGTAAAAAGGTACTTCTACAATGCATCCCATATTATATATTTCTTTGTTTGCTGCATTAATACCCTACTTTTCTGCCCCACAGGGGATGCAAAGTGTCTCACTACGTCATTCTCCCTTCCTCCATTTTATCCTCGCAACAACCCTTTGACCGTAGCTGCACATTCCATGGCAGAGGGGGGGATTTCAACCTGTGTCTTTATTTATTTCAATTTTAAAATTTTATTTTTCAGACTGCATGCCGCCCTTCCCTGAGATTCTAGCCCGACAAGAGAATGGTCTATCCAGCAAAGAATGGAATTCTTCTGAATAAACATTTGAAAAGTCGTGTTTTGCTTGTTCTGCACATATACAGCCGGAAAAAACACTCTTGCCTAGAAATAAATATTAGTTAGGAACTATGATACATCCAAAGCATTGTTTAATACAGACACCCCCTGACATCCACCCAATGTTACGATAGGAATAAAAATGGACATGTAGAGTTGGTGAGCCATACTACACATACTAATTTCTTTTCCCCAAGCATTTCTCCTTTGCATTTATCAAGGTAAGTACGATGCACGTTGTACCTCTGCATACTAAGTTCCTTCTTTGCAAACCCCCTCCCACCTTTGGAGTGTGATATAAGGACTAATGGTGGGAGCGATCGAGGGCAAAAGAAGAAGGGGACGACAGAGAATGAGGTGGCTGGATGGAGTCACTGAAGCAGTTGGTGCAAACTTGAATGGACTCCGGGGAATGGTAGAGGACGGGAAGGCCTGGAGGATCATTGTCCATGGGGTTGCAATGTGTCAGACATGACTTTGCATCTAACAACAACAACAACATAAGGACTCAGACATCTCCATTCCTGTTTGTATCTGATGAAGGAAACTTTGGCTCTTGAAGGCCTATTCCTCCCCCCCCCCCCAAAAAAAAGAATCTTCTTTGTCTAAAGTGCTCCTAGACCCAAATCTAGCCCCCCCCCCCCCGCAGGTAGAAAGAAGAGAAGTACTGGAAAGACCTTGGGTATTCCAGCAGCATGCAATGTCCTTTGTTTTATTACATCTCACCAAAAGCCTTCCCACTTGGTTTGTTCTGACCTTGGTAACAGTTTGGCAGCTCTCCTATAGTCTAATCTGCCAATAAATTATAACCGAGCTGAACGGAGCCTGACACATCCATATGGGAGACACTGGAGCGTGCAGGAAGTCTTCGGCGTGGCCTCTTCTGGACACTCCATTAAAATGTTTTACCCTGCCTGCAACACGATTGATAGATCAGTTATCACTGGGCACGGCACTAGCTAGAACTGTGTCCCCCTTCCCCCAGAACCTCATTTCCCCGGCAAAAATAAAATAAAATCTAGGAAGAAAGGGAATATGTATGTTCTTGTTTCTGTGGCGTATTGGCAACTTGCAGGAAACAAAATGTTGACTGAAAACAAACCTGGAGTCGTTTTCCACTGTTCAAATAAAGGAAAACACCGAGCATCATAATTCATGCTCTGGGCTCGCTACTACGAGGAGCGGAAGCCAAAATATAATGACTCTGATAGTTTAATACTCATTCTACTGTCTCAGCTCTGGCTCGGAGGTTATGAGTTCTTTTTGAGCTGAAAAATAGACAGGCTTCAATTCAGAGCTGCTTTAAAAATGAGCACTTCTGTTGCAAAGGGCAGTGCACTCCCCTCTTGATGAGGCATGCCGCATTTACTATTAAAGCCTCTATTCATTTACCTTAAACTCTCCTAAGCCAATTTACTAAGGAGTAATGCTCTGAGGTTCTGCAGGATTTGTTTCTGTGTAAATATGATTAAGACGACTGAGATATTCTGCATGCATGCAAAACAATTTTGCCCAGGCCTATTCTCTCTCAAAGATCAATTATGCCTTCAGGTCTTTCTGTATTACAATGCCTGTGCAAATTGCATTTCAAAAAGGAACCTGGAAAGTGTAATTTGGTATCACAGAATCAGAATCACAGAATCATAGAGTTGGAAAGGCCATACAGGCCATCTAGTCCAACCCCCTGCTCAACGCAGGATCAGCCCTAAGCATCCTAAAGCATCCAAGAAAAGTGTGCATCCTACCTTTGCTTGAAGACTTCCAGTGAGGGGGAGCTCACCACCTCCTTAGGCAGCCTATTCCACTGCTGAACTACTCTTGACTGTGAAATTTTTTTTCCCTGATATCTAGCCTATATCGTTGTACTTGTACTTTAAACCCATTACTGCGCATCCTTTCCTCTGCAGCCAACAGAAACAGCATCCTGCCCTCCTCCAAGTGACAATCTTTCAAATACTTAAAGAGGGCTATCATGTCCCCTCTCAACCTCCTTTTCTCCAGGCTGAACATTCCCAAGTCCCTCAACCTATCTTCATAGGGCTTGGTCCCTTGACCCCAGATCATCCTTGTCGCTCTCCTCTGTACCCTTTCAATTTTATCGACGTCCTTCTTGAAGTGAGGCCTCCAGAACTGCACACAGTACTCCAGGTGTGGTCTGACCAGTGCCGTATACAATGGGACTGACATCTTGTGATTTTGATGTGATGCCCCTGTTGATACAGCCCAAAATGGCATCATCCATTGGGGAGCCCACATAAGGAACTACATTTCCCACAAACCTCTTGATAGCTGAGTTAGTGGCTTGTAGGTACACCCTCAGTCCCATCTCCCCAGTTGCTGAGTTCCCAACATCAAGCTGGGGAATCTCCTGCAATTACAACTGATCTCCAGACTAGGTGGACTTTATGGCATTATACCCCGCTGAGGTTAATAAATCTGTGGGTTTGACAAGATGCAGACTCCAAGTCCTTTGAAAACAACAGTTCTTTATTAACAACTCCTACTCCAAACACCAAACAGAGAAACCAGACAACATATACATTTCAGGCAGCCCGCCAAGAGCTCTGATTGGCCCTTAATGGAGAAGCCTGATTGGCCCTTAACAAGGGCCCCGGATTGGTTCATTGTTAGAGTCTTATTCAGATTGAGATTGCTTAGTCTTCAAGCCCTCATTTGCATAGAACGTCCACATACATAAGAGAGGTTCCTTCCCAAATCTCACCTTACCAAGGCAGAGTTGCCACCTCTGGGTTGGAAATACCTGGAGACTTTGTGGGTAAAACTCAGATTGGTCCGGATTTGGGACAGGGAGAGACCTCAGTGGAGTATAATGCTATGGACTCCAACCTCCAAAGCAGCCATTTTCTCGAGGACGTAACTGCTCTCTTTAGTTTGGAGATGACCTGTAATTCTGGGAGATTCCCAGGACCCACCTGGCCCTGCCATCCCTATCCCTTGTTTTCCTCCTTCCAAATCGCCATGAATTCCCCAACCCAAAGTTAGTACCCATAGTAGGAATCAACCTCCTCAAACACCAGAGCTGATGCTTTCTTCTTTGAAGGAAGTGTGGTCTTCCACTTGATGGCCAGGGGCTTTCATGGTTTTTATGAGCTCACTGACCTGTTATTTAAATCCTAAATTATACCACAGCCTGATGCTGGGGAAAAGTCTGTTTTCCGGTGGAGAAAGAAAGCAACCCCCTTGGATGCTCAGCTGCAGAGACACACACCCCTCCCCAAGAACAAGTGAGGGATGAGGGGGCTTGTGGTGGGTAGCAGGAGCCAAGAACTGTGAACGGATAGCTTCAGGAGGACATTTTGTTTATCCTTGCTGGTGAACAGCCCCATGTCGCCACAAGTAACAAGGCCATCATGGTGGCTTATGGGAAATATTCTGTGATGCCCAGAACTCTCTGGGTGTGCCAGCCAGGGTGGCCTACCCCCCTCCATTTTGTTTTATTGGCTGCAACTTGATGGCAACCTCATAGGGATGCAAGGCAGGAGGCGTTCAGAGGTGGTCAAACTGTGGATCTCCCGATGTCCATGGGCTACAATTGCCATGAGCCCCGTTCAGCACATGCTGGCAGGGCCTTGTGGGAACTGTAGTCCATGGACATCTGGAGAACCACAGTTTGGCCACCCCTGGTATAATGGGTCTGCCTTCCAAACACTGACCAGGGCTAACCTTGCTTATTTTCTAATATGACCAGATGTCGCTAGTCTGGGTTATCCTGCAGGTCATGGCTCCTCCTCCATTACTCTATATCAGTGGTTCTCAACCTGGGGGTTGGGATCCCTTTGGCGGTTAAACGACCCTTTCATAGGGGTTGCCACTGTTGCCTCCCCCAAATCATGGTTTTCTTGGCTTCTCCTCCACCCATCTCTCCAAGGGGGACCCAAAGTGGCCCACATCTCTTTACTGATGTCTCCAAATCAATTTTGTCTGAAGGAGGGTGCCTGCACATGAAAGCTCACGCCTTGAATACATCTTTGTTGGTCTTAAAGGTATCAATTTTTGTTCTTCCAAATCTTTGGTGTCCGTTACTCGGTTCGTACCCCCCCTTATCTCCAAGGGGGTCCCAAAGTGGCCAACATCAGTCCTCTTTGATTTCATCCACACAACAGCCATGTGGGATAGACTGAGATAGAGCATTTGTCTATCTGGAACAGCGGAAAAGAGTGAGATCAGTATACTGGGACAAGAGGCAGAACTGAACTGAGAAACCCCGGGGGGAAAACGATTTATGTACAATCCTGAACCATGGATCTTCACGCCATTGGTCAGTTTCGGTTTAATTTCTGCGAAAGAACATTTGCATAATTTTATGGTTGGGGGTCACCACAACATAAGGAACTGTATTAAAGGGTTGTGGCATTAGGAAGGTGGAGAAACACTGGTGAGAATGCACCATGACATGTGAGACTCAATACAGAATCCCAGTTAGATTTGCCAGCCAGTGGCTGATAATTGGTAGAATCCAGATGGGGAGGGACGGGGGGGGGGGCTGCCATGAGGTCACTTGTAGAGAGGGTGGAGTCTGTGGCATTGCCCCCTGCTGATGTCCCTCCCAGGGTTCTACCTGCAGAGCTCCTGGATCTCCCCTACCCTCCATTAGAAACGTTTCTTCCAATCTGCACATCCATTTTCATCTTCACAACGAGACTGCAAAGCAAGTTATTGCAAGAAACTACCCGGTTTAAGTTCAACACAAAGGAGTCACAGAGTTTCCATGATAGAGTGGGGGTTGGACTTGGGGGTCTCCCACTGTACTGCACTAGCTCTCTAAGCTGGAATTCAGGTCACCTGCCGGAGCTGGAATTCTAAGCCATCCTGTGCTCTCCCCCCCCCCTCGAATAAAGGTGTGGCTTCCCGCTGTGCTATCACAAAAAATCAAGTGGCACTATAAAAATCTCCAGCAGAATTTCTCCTGATTAAAAATAGCTCGGTGTTCAGCAATCAAGTAATTTCGAAAAAGGTCTGCAACTATTCACCTAAATGACTGAAGTTGTAGTTCAGCTACTTGTGCTCTGTCGCAGCCAGTGTATATTGGGGGCTGGGGGGGGGGCTGGTTTAATCATTTCAAACACAGTTAAAAAATAGAGTGGCTTTCAAAAGAAAGCAGAGCCTGTTCTTGGAGTCCTCCCAGGCCTTAATGGGATCCATGCAACAGAAAATAAGCACACCAACTTTGAAAAATTACAGAGTAAATGATTTTATAATGACAACAATCTCAACTTTCAAGTCCTGCATCTGATCCGTCTCCTATAATGCTTCCAATATGATCCGACTTTAATCGGGCCTCACAGCAGTCAGATTTCTTCGGGGGATGTTTTTGCAGCCTTGTACCCATGTAAGAGCCTCTTGTGGCGCAGAGTGGTAAGGCAGCTGTCTGAAAGCTTTGCCCATGAGGCTGGGAGTTCGATCCCAGCAGCCGGCTCAAGGTTGACTCAGCCTTCCATCCTTCCGAGGTCGGTAAAATGAGTACCCAGCTTGCTGGGGGGTAAACGGTAATGACTGGGGAAGGCACTGGCAAACCACCCCGTATTGAGTCTGCCATGAAAACGCTGGAGGGCGTCACCCCAAGGGTCAGACATGACTCGGTGCTTGCACAGGGGATACCTTTACCTTTACCCATGTATTTCCCTCCCTTTTCCAAACGCAAAACCCAGGCAATTAAAAAAAAAACACACATTTTCAAACACACAGGTGTCTGAGAAGCAGCCCCAGTTGCATGCGAGGAACCCTCCCCTACCCAATGCCTCTGCGATGCAGAGCAACTACTCCCCCCCCCCCCCCCCGCACACAATTGAACCGAGCTAATTTGCACCGTTCCTTTCATCTCGTACAATCCTCCAGAACCCTTGGCAAACACCATGAAAAGCCCTAATGCAAATTTTATGGAGAGGAGAAATATATCTTTCTCCCTCCCCTTAATGCCGATACGTCTGGCTGAAGGAGACCAGCTGTCTTGCCCCGCAACTCAGCAGCAGAGTGAGACAAACCCCATATCCAATTAAAACGGCAGAAGGGATTTAAGTGCAAGAGAATATCGTCTTCCCCAGCTGGTGATTTGCCAGGTTACCCCTCCTTGCAGATTGCTGCTGAATCCACAATCACTGCCCATCGTGCGCCTTTCAGTTATAGATAGCTCTAATTTGGGGGGGAAGGTATGGGGGGTGGTCTGAATCTCAGCTGCCAATGTCTTCTAACCCCAGTCTGGGTCACAACTGGGCCAGTAGAAGGGTGGGAATTTGTACAGCTGGGATTTCTGTGCTGGTTGTGAATGGGTTCGGCTTTTCTGACATTCCAATTCCTGCATTCTAGCAATAGGATCACGAGCCTCTTGTGGCGCAGGGTGGTAAGGCAGCCGACATGCTGTTTGAAGCTCTGACCATGAGGCTGGGAGTTCGATCCCAGCAGCCGGCTCAAGGTTGACTTAGCTTTCCATCCTTCTGAGATCGGTAAAATGAGTGCCCAGCTTGCTGGGGGGTAAAACAGTAATTACTGGGGAAGGAAATGGCAAACCACCCTGTATTGAGTCTGCCAAGAAAATGCTAGAGGGCGTCACCCCAATGGTCAGACATGACTCGGTGCTTGCACAGGGGATACCTTTACCTTTACCTTTAGTAATAGGATCTGGGCCTGGGCTACTTCCCAAAGGGGTGGCAGAGATTACGGGACTAGTATGATCGGTGAAATCCGCATGGTTTGCTTCCTGAGGTGGGTGTGAAAGAGAGGCATCACTTAATCAACAGATAAAAGTACAGCTAGTGATACAACCAGCACTGAGAATAGAAAAGCTAAGAGATTCCATCCTTCCTGTGCCCCATCTAATTGAATCCTGCAGCTCCATCACAGAACCATAGAGCTGGAAAGGGCCACTCTGTAGGGGCCAAGAAAGCTCTTTGAGAACTGCTCTGAAAGAACAGCTCTAAGAAAACTGTGACTATCATAGAATCATAGAGTTGGAAGGGACCTCCTGGGTCATCTAGTCCAACCCCAAAGACTAGCCCAAAGTCACTCAGTTGGCCATGTAAGGAAGAGTGGAGAATCAAACCCATTTCTCCAGATTAGAAGGCACCACTCTTAACTCCAAAAAAGCAGCTAGAAAAGATCCTTAAGTGTAGGGAGGTGTTGTTGTGACCAAAATCAAGTTAATTCATGCCATAGTATCCCCCATTATTAAATATACAAGTAAAAGTTGGACATTTAAGAAAGCTGACAGGAAAAGGGTAGATTTCTTTGAAATGTGATGGTTGGAGTTGTACAAATACTGTGGCTCGCCAAAAAGACAAATATGTGGATTGTAGACCAAATCAAGCCGGAAGTCTCCCTAGGAGCTAAAATGACTCAGCCAAGCCTATCGCAGTCTGGACACATTCTGAAAAGGCAGGAGTCACTGGAACAGGCCATCTTGCTAGGAAAAGTGGAAGGCGGCAGGAAAAGAGGGAGGCCCACCAGGAGATGGATTAACTCAGCGAAGGAAGCCAAGAACTTCCATTTACAAGAGCTGAGCAAGTCTGTTAATGCTGGGCCGCTTTGGATGACATTAATACATAGGGTTGCCGTCAGTAGGAAGTGACTTGACAGGATTTAACATACACACACACGCAACTCTTGGATTCATAGCGTTGGAAGGGAACTCCAGGGTCATCTAGTCCAACCCCCCTGAAGAATGCAGGAAATTTATAACTACCTGCTCACCCACAGTGACCTCAATTCCATGCTCAGATGATGCCCCCCCCCCCCAATAAAACCAAAATCCCCGGGCAATCTGGCCTGGAAGAAATTTGCCTTCTGATCCCAAAATGGCAATCAGCATTTCCCTGGGCATGCAAGGAAGGGCCACAAGAACCAAGGGCCACAAGAACCAAGCATGGACAATCCCTTCTGCCCACCTACTCACAATCTGCCTAAGTTCATAAAATCAGTATATCTGTCAGATGACTATCTAGCTTCTACTTAAAAACTTCCCAAGAAGGAGAACCCACCACCTCCTGAGGAAGCCTTTTTCACTGAGGAACCACTCTAACTGCCAGGAACATCTTCCGGATGTTTACGCGATCCTGCCTAGGACAGTGTCCTTTGGAGCTGAGAACTTGCTTACTGTCAAACTGACACACCTTGACTCAAATCTGCTCTGCTTCAATAAAATAAAAATGTCAACAGCTGTTCAGTTAGGTGGATCTGTTTGTTTCGTTTCTTGTTCCCAACATGCAAAGAACCTGATTCAAGCCGGCCCCTGGGCTCATTGAGGTCAGCAAAGCACCCTACAGGGAATGCTGATGAAAAGTCCTTTAGATCTCAGCCAAGCCTGCGGAAGAGCTCTAGAGCGGTGGTCCCGAATCCCCAGTCTGGAGACCGGTACCGGTCCGTAGATCAGTCGGTTCCGGGCCGCAGCTCCTCCTTGTCCTCCTCCCCAGCCGATGCCTCAGGGGCTGCCCTGCCACTCTGCTGCCAGCTCACCTTTGGTGCTCTCCAGCGGCTGCCACGGCTGGGGCTCCCCCTCGGTGTGGCACTGTGCAGCTGCTGCTGGCAGCGCCCCCCAGTGGGTGGCAGGAAGTCAGGGGCGCCAGTGGGAAAGCAAGTGGAGCAGGGGCTCAAGCGGCGGTAACGTCCCTCGGCAAAAGTCTACCCCCCTCCCGGGCCTCAGTAAAATTGTCAAGCGTAGACTGGTCCCCGGTGATAAAAAGGTTGGGGACCACTGCTCTAGAGAACGAGGAAGCTGGAACACTGCCACGTTTTGTGACCATGTTTGATTGGTTTTAGTAAGAGGCATTACATGTTATTTCTTTGAGGGTTCGCTGCCTTTTTCTTCACCCGTTTTAAAATAGCACATGGTGATAGTTTAATGATAGAGAGCCAGTGAGTTGTAGTGGTTAAGAGCAGTGACCTGTAATTTGGAGAACTAGGGCTTGTCACCTTGGACCTGTCACAGTTCTCTCAGAGCTCTGTCAGCTCGACCTATCTCACAGGGTGCCTGTTGTGGGGAGAGGAAGGGAAAGTGATTGTAAGCCACTTTGAGACTCCTTTGAGTAGTGAAAAGCAGGGTATAAAAGCCAGCTCTTCTTCTTCTCAACTTGCTTACTTTCAGCTGGAGAGTTACAAATGAAGAAGTCTAGAGGCCATTCCGCACATTAAAAAAAATATCATTAGAAGAAGAAGAAGAAGAAGAAGAAGAAGAAGAAGAAGAAGAGTTGGTTCTTATATGCTGCTTTACTCTCCCAAAGGGGGCTCAAAGAGGCTTACAGAAACCTTCCCTTTCGTCTCCCCAGAACAGACACCCTGTGGGGTGGGTGAGGCTGAGAGAGCCCTGATATCACTGCTCGGTCAGAACAGTTTTATCAGTGCCGTGGCGAGCCCAAGGTCACCCAGCTGGTTGCATGTGGCGGAGTGCAGAATCGAACCCGGTATTAGAAGTCCGCACCCCTAACCACTACACCAAACTGGCTCTCACAATGATGTAACGCTATAAACAATTGTGCCTCCAGCCATTCCTCACCTCCTGGCTCTCTCACTCTCCTCTGCCGCCTTCTCATGCTTCTTGGCACTCCACAAGGCTGCTTGAAGTGCCAGAGGAGAGGAACATGCTATCCACGCAACTGTCCTCCACCTTTCAGGCAGCCACTTACTTTTCTCCCTGTTTTAAAGGAACCATGATGCAAGCTAATTTTTTAAAAGTTAAACTTCTCCGTTGCTATGCCTGTGCATGCAATCATAGATGCATAGTGCTTACCGCCACCCCTTTTGGAATTATGAGCCTTTAAGCTTTAAAAAAGTAACCCAATTTGTTTTGGGGGGGAGGGGGTTAGAGAGGCATGCTTTGTATGTTAACCGGTAGGGAAAAAAATTTCTGCTCTGTCTCGACGATTTAACACGTATTTGTTGCTCCAGGCAGTTTGCTTAAAAAAAAAATCCTCGTCCCCGGGAGAAGGGAGAGGGAGGCAGGTGCAAGGATGGCCACTAGAGGTGGAGGTAGTGCTACTTCGCCTCCACACCTTTCCTTAGTGTGTGTTTGCTGGTTGCTCTCCTCTCGCTCATGCTACATGGCTGGGGGAATCGAACTAGCTCTTTAAAATGGAGGATGTTGCTGACAGTTTGCTGCTGGGATGCTCAATGCTGACAGCGTCATGTAAAATGCCCCCTAAAATGGTGTCAGCAAAAATAAGCCTTTCACTATATTTTCTGGGTGCGGAATGGCCCTACGTTTTTATACCCTGCTTTTTTCTACTGTAAGAAGTGACAAAGTGACTTACAGTCACATTATCTCTTATTTATTTTTTAGATTTATTGCCCGCCACTCCCAGCCAGCCGGCCCGTGGCGGGGTTACATAATAAACCCCCACACATAAAACTCAATTAACCCCAATAAAAAACCCATTAAAATACAGAAACATTTGACGGTAAAAATAAAACCCATCCTATGACAGTACACCCACCAGAAAGGGGGTCAGTAATGCATCAGCTGATCATCACTAGACCTTTGATTCCTCCCCGTAACAGGCATTTCTCCCCATAACAGAAGGTGCCCCACCCAAGAGAACTTGACAGGCCCAAGGTGAGAAGCCCTGGTTCTCCAGATAAGAGTCCAGCATTCTTCACTACTGCAATACAGGGCCGGTTCTCAATGGCTATAAAGAGAAGGACAGATGGGCAGACACAGAAAGTATAGGTAGATAGATGATAGGGTCACCTAGTCCTGCCCTCTGCACTATGCAGGGAATTCACAGGGCCTTTTCGCACAGGGATCTTTGTTGCAAATTGTTTGCGGAATGAAAAATCGCCATTTAAAATAGTGGAATTCGTCGTTATGCATACCTGCCTTTGTAGTGGAATCAGTTGCGTTTTTTAGCGTTTCCCACAGGCTTCCGGTCTCGGCAGAAATCGCTAGAAAGGAAGCGCTATTGCCAAGCTTGTCCCGCCCCTGGCCGTCAAGCAGCCAATGGGCAGCCGTTAGCATGCTCCCAAACAGCCCCTTTCCCTTTAAGAAAGGTTTTTTTAAAAAAAAAAACGACCTACGGAGAGACCCATCCAGCTGCCTAATGTGAGCTGTCGTTTGATTGTATGATCGTTTGCACGCTGCCTCGAGTGATAAAAAAAAAAATCCCCCCCCCCTTCTCACGGGCCCGGTTTTCGGCTGAATTTATTTGTAAAAAATAAAGGGACTTTATTTCAGCAAACGGGCTTTTCAGTGGTTTGTGCTTAGTGACTAAAGGTGAAGGACTGAAGCCAGGGAAGCCTCTAAACAGAAAGAGGCTCGCCGGTGCGTTTATCCCCGCTCGCTCGGAGAAAAAAAAATGGCGATCACTTCGCCGAAAGTTTGGAGGAGAGAGCCAGGGGGAGGGACTTTGAAGAACCAGCAACAATGGTAACGCACAGGTCTTTAGCGCTACTGTTGCAGATTGGTTGCAGGAGTGTATCGCTATCCGGAGGGTGAATCCACTTTTCTGGATTCCCCTGAAAGCGCCACAACGAAGCGCTTTTTGCTGATTGGTTTCAGGATTGTTGCAGATTGTCTACGACGTCGTGGGTTATGGCAAATTAGTAGCGTTTCCAAATAGCAACCATTCTGCTACTTTGAAGCTGTGCGAAATGGCCCACAGTTACTCTCCCCGGTGACCCTCACTCTATGCCCAGAGGAAGGCAACCCTCCAGGATCCTTTGGCCAGTCTGGTCCCGAGGAAATTCCTTCCTAACCCCAAAGCAAGGGCTATGAAAGCCAAGCAATGATTCATCGCTACCTGCGCTCTCTCTCATGATCTGTCTAAACTCATAGTGAGTCAAAGAAAGCTACAGAAAGAAGGTATCTTGTGTTTCTCAACCTGTACAGCCAACCAAGAAGCTCTCGTGCAGTTGCCCCATTGAAGAAAATGTTAAAGAAAAAGAGTTGGTTTTTATACAGGAAGAGCTGTTTTTTCTTTCTTTGACCCAGGAGGTCCCTTCCAACTCTATGATTCTATGACCCTACCCTGCTTTTCAGTGTCTGAAGGAGTCTCCAAGCGGCTTCCAATCACCTTCCCTTCCTCTCCCCACAACAGACACCCTGGGAGGGAGGTGGGGCTGAGAGAGCTCTGATAGGACTGCTCTGTGAAAACAATCAGGGCTGCGACTAGCCCGAGGTCACCCAGTTAGCTGCATGTGGAGGAGGCCGCCGCTCTTAACCACTACACCAAGCTTGCAATGAAAGGGAGCTCTGCTAGCTCAAGGGAGCTCAATCCACACGCACAAACCTTGTTCTAAGCAGCCATCCTGGATCCTGAGCTGCTCTTCGGGGATACCTGGCTCAGCATATCTGTGTATACGGTAAATAGAGCCCAGGATTTTATTGACACATTTCGCTGGGAGTTTATCCGTCTTAGACAAGTCTGGACAGCTACCTGTTGTGCTTGGCTCGTCACCATTTCAATAGGAATTTATAGACCCTAAGCCATCTGCAGAATGTCCCAGCTCTTCAGGGCCAATGTAAATGCAATGAGGGGGAACGAAACCGCACCAAGAAAAGGTTAACAGCTCTCTCTGTTCCCCTCCTTCCTTCTCCCATCTTGGCGTGTGCTTCATAATGGCCAGAAAAAAGGTCTCTTAACTATGGGAGCTTCTGGCGTAGGTGCACTTCCAGGGATCGTAGTAGCACAAGTCCGTAAAGGGTGCGACTCCGGCATACCCCCCTCCCCACGTGCTTTCCCCCCTTTATGTCAAAAGTGCTCTGTAGGCTTTAAAGGACATCATGAAAGCCGCCTGATCTGTTTGAGACTGCTGCTTTCATCTGGAGTGTGCATTAATTCAAAGTATCTTAGTGGGGAATGTGGGGGAAGCTGTACATTTCGTGCACAATCTGCACGTTCCCGGTTTGGAAGGAACAAGCAGAGATCCCCCCCCCCACCGCCCCGTGGCCAGGAGCAGACAAGGTTTTCTTCTGTCCCCAATCAATATGAAGAGAAGCCGTCTGAAAATTAAAACAGATCGGGGAAACTCGATCTACCGCTTTCTTCTGAATGACAGATCCTTCCTGCCCTTCGCTCACCACAGCTCTCCAAACTCCGAAGCCGAAACGTCCTTCATTATAGCCAAGAGTGGGAAAGACATTTGTGGTCTGGTGCTTAGAGGACTGGGATGGAGGGCTGGTGCAGGTATCAGTTTGGGTTTGGCCCAAGTGCCATGCTCACACGAGACAGAAATATCCTGCAAGGTGCATCCTCGGGGGGAGGGGGGACTAGCAGGTGAGCTGACTAACTCCTTGTCGGAGTCAGGGTCCAAGACCAACAAAGATTTATTCAAGGCGTGAGCTTTCAAGTGCAAGTCTGAGGAAGAGTGCTGCTTTTATTGTGCTACTTCAGACCCACATGGCTACACATTTGAACCTATCCTTGTGGGAGTGAGTGACTCAACATGCCTGGACATGGAGGGGGGGGGGCGCTACATCACTAAGGCAAGGGCTCACCCTGGGGGGTCTGTGCGAGCTCCGGAAGGGGTCCACAGCCTTTCCCCACTTACCTTAATGGACTTGGCCACAAGCTAGGGAACTGACTGCCTCTCTCAGAGGGCTCAGGGTTAGGCCATGGCTGTAAAAATCAAAGGAGGGCAGAATCAGTTGGGGGTGGTCTGGGCTGTCTTCTCTGGTCCTAGCATTATTTCAAGCCAACATGAGGCAGAGCTGTTGTAGTAGTATTAAAGGTGGGGGGGGGGGAGGGAGAGAAAGGAGGGCGAAGGGTATGAGGGTCAGCTAAGAGGGTCAGCATTTAGCAATGTCATCCATGCTCCCTGTTCCCACTCTTCTATATAGATTTGGGGGGGGTGGGTTAGTGGGTTGAAGACCACCATGATTCTTAGGAGTCTGTTTTATTCTTAGAAGTCTCCCCTCACTGGCAGTCTTCAAGCAAAGGTTGGATAACACACTTTTCTTGGATGCTTTAGGATGCTTAGGGCTGATCCTGCGTTGAGCAGGGGGTTGGACTAGATGGCCTGTATGGTTCCTTCCAACTCTATGATTCTGTGATTCTGTGATTCTGTGTGTGTGTCTGGAATTGTTTTACTGGGGTTTTTATATGGACAGATTATAACCCGCCACAAGCCATTTCGGGGGTGGCGGGTAATAAGTAAATATTGAATGAATGAATGAATGAATGAATGAATGAATGGTGATGTCACTTTTTGTGGGGGTGGCAGGGAGGTGTGGCCAGCTGACATCACTTCTGGGCGTCCTCAAAGCCTGAAAATTTATTTCAGGGGGTCCTCCACAATCAAAAGTTTGAAAAAGGCTGCTCTAAGGTGTATAGGTCTTATCTCCTTAAAGAGAATGCCACTTTTTATCTGAACGTGGGAGCTGCTCTCTGACCACTCCTCTCTCTCTTTGTCCTCTCACTCTGCTGCACATGGCCTTCCACGGAGACGCATGTCTCTGCTGGTCACTCCTGTAGAGCAGGGGTAGTCAACCTGTGGTCCTCCAGACGTTCATGGACTACAATTCCCATAAGCCCCTGCCAGCGTTTGCTGGCAGGGGCTCATGGGAATTGTAGTCCATGGACATCTGGAGGACCACAGGTTGATTACCCCTGCTGTAGAGACAACATCCTCCCAGTCCCACACACATAATGCCAGAAAAAACTGGCCAATGGTGAGAGGGAAAGGACTCTTGGGATTGGAGTTCTTTCTCTTCTGTCAACTGCAACCTGAATGTGAATTGGATCTGCTCGAGTAAATGTACATTTACCTTTTTTGCAATATACTTCTTGGGAGATTGATTTATTGCACTTCGTATCATGCTTTCATGACTGGGCAAAACGTTGCTACATTATCCAAATATCCCAATACTCCTCGAGTGCGATCCTACTCCTTGGCTTGAAGAATTAATATCTGACCTTTTTTCCTTTTTGGTACCACTGTCTATGAAAGCATAGAAGTCAAGAGTCCATGTTGCTGTCCAGTCCACTTTAGTTTAGAAATGGCCCTTAGTAAATCCTTTTTCATTCATTCTTACTATCGACATCTACTCCTTCTAAGAATTATTAATATTTTTTGTGCAAATAAAAGAAAAGTCATTCTGTATGATAACAGACAGATTCTTTCTAGCGAGTCTCACATGTATTCTCTTATTCTCCTTTGAGAGATCATATAGGTTTAACCCATGTGATGGATGCTGATTTATTAGATTTATGGAGTAATCCTTTAATAGGACTGCTCGGAATTCTACTCTTTACTTTGTTGTTAGGTGCAAAGTCGTGTCCGACCTATCGCGACCCTATGGTCAATGATCCTCCAGGCCTTCCTGTCCTCTACCATTCCCCGGAGTCCATTTAAGTTCACACCGACTGCTTCAGTGACTCCATCCAGCCACCTCATTCTCTGTCGTCCCCTTCTTCTTTTGCCCTCAATCGCTCCCAGCATTAGGCTCTTCTCCAGGGAGTCCTTCCTTCTCATGAGGTGGCCAAAGTATTTCAGTTTCATCTTCAGGATCTGGCCTTCTAAGGAGCAGTCAGGGCTGATCTCCTCTAGGACTGACCGGTTTGTTCGCCTTGCAGTCCAAGGGACTCGCAAGAGTCTTCTCCAGCACCAGAGTTCAAAAGCCTCAGTTCTTTGATGCTCGGCCTTCCTTATGGTCCAACTTTCGCAGCCATACATCGCAACTGGGAATACCATAGCCTTGACTAGACGCACTTTCGTTAGCAGGGTGATGTCTCTGCTTTTTAGGATGCTGTCTAGATTTGTCTTAGCTTTCCTCCCCGGAGCAAGTGTCTTTTTTTTTACTTAACGGGGGCTTATTTTCAGGGAAGTGTTCATAGAATTGCTCTGATCCTGGTAAAGAATGTCTTGACCGGCAGTGTGGAAGATCCCCATCCTGTGGATACCTCCACGACTAATACAACTTCAGCTGACCATTTTCACAAATTGGTCTTCCAGAGCCAGTGGTAGAAAAGACTGAAAGGAGAAGCTCTGCTGTCAACACTTTCTCTTGAAAAGCTGCCAAGAACAGAAACAGATAAATAATGCCTTCCAACTCCCCTGAGCAGCAGGGAGAAACTGGAATAGTTGCTACAGGATCCATTTCTTCAGCAGGAAGGGTATTGGATACTTACAGTGCCGGTATAATATCTGTTTACCTAAAACTAGAAATATTGGGCTTGGCGAGAAGGCGAACACCAAGGCAGATAATTGCCAGTTAGCAAAGTAGCCTCGGTTTCCCCAAACGCGTACCTTAGCAGCACTCCTCCCCACAAGCTGCTTCATCCAGACATCTGCTAAGATCTGTATTGTTCCTTGGCAAGGCTCAAACTCCAAGCTAATTCTCTACAGCCCACTCTCAAGTGGTCCAGGCTAAAATTTGTCGACCACCAAAAGTCGTCAGAGCCCACTGAGGAAGCACCCGTGCTCTATTTGCTGATAAACAGACCTAGAGCAGAGGTTCCCAAACCTTTCTGAGCCCAAGGGCAGCTCTTTAGGATGCTTTGGGCTGATCCTGCGTTGAGCAGGGGGTTGGACTAGATGGCCTGTATGGCCCCTTCCAACTCTATGATTCTATGATTCTGGAATTCTGACAAAGGGTGGGGTGGGGGCATGGGGTCGCAAAGGGTCAGACACGACTTTGCAACTAACAACAACATCCATTCCATTGTTCCTCTTAATATTTGTGAAACAGCCCTGGGGGGTGTAGAGTGTCCTGGCTGTCCGAGTTGGAATAGGGCCAATCAGGGTTCAACCGGAAAAGCTGGCTGCAACCTGATTGGTCCTGCACCTACAGCTCCATCCCTCCTTGGACACTAGCCACTTTGCTCTCAGATGCTGCAGGAGCCAGTGTGAGAGAGAGACTCAGAGACACAGAGGGCCCTGCCAAACTGCAAACCAGCTCTCATTACCTGATATGGCTCCTGCTGCGTTGGGGGGGGGGGGATCTGTCCCTGGGTCCTATCGCCCATTGCATTCCTGGTTGCAATGGGCTTTCTTGCTAGTCTTTATAATAAAAGTATTTTATTCTTTTCAACAGCCTGGTGCCTTGCCCCTCCTTGCAAATTTAAAACTCAGCTTCCAGCATTTGGACTGATGTGTTTGTGTGACTGTAATGGGCTTCTGTTGTCTCCTTAGAGTTGGCTGGTCCCAATCCTGTAGTGACCACAGAAGCCACACCTGGGAGAAATCCCTCTTCTGTGATGCTCTTAAAGGAAAAACAACTCAGGTGAGAGCCAGTCCAGCCCTTAGAAGAATAAAAGGAGCTGGGGTTTTTTTGTATCCCGCTTTATACTATGTGAAGGAGTCTCAAAGTGGCTTACAATCTCCTCATCTTCCTCTCCCCACAAAAGACAGCATGTGAGGTCAGTGGGGCTGAGAGAGCTCTGAGACAACTATGCTTGGCCCAAGGTCACCCAGCTGGCTGCATGTGGAGGAGGAGTGGGGAATCAAACCTGGTTCTCCAGATTACAGGCCACTACGCCAGCTTGGAAAACTGGCTTGGGAAGCTGGCTTAGTACATCAAATTGTTTTGCTCTGCTCACGGGGCCTGTACTGTGAGCCTATGAGCACCACACTGAGGACTCCTGAACTGGAATCATAGAACCATAGAGTTGGAAGGAGCCATCCAGGCCATCTAACCCAACGCCCTGCTCAATGCAGGATCAGCCTCAAGCATCCAGGATAAGTATCCGTCCAGCCACTGCTTGAAGATTGCCAGTGATCAGTCCAAAGACTAGCTTTTCTTACAGTATCTACTACTTCTTGTCTGAGCTATTTTCTGCTTCCCTCCAGTTTAGTATTATAAATTAGGGAGGGGGCCTGCCTTGTAAATTGCCACTTGGTGTGAGTCTCCTTCATCTGTGGCCCAAACCAGATAAAGACAGCCGACCATGAGTTCCCCGGGGGATGTGGTCCTCTGTTAGACCAGCAATGAAAGGGTGGGTTTTCTTTGCTTGTTTGACTGCCTCCAATCCTGTGTGAATAGTCATTGAAAGTACTTTCACTTAAAATGTGTGCTTTAAAAAAAAACATTTTAAAACCAGCATTTTTAGAAATGATGTAAAACCCTCAGTTCCTTATGAGACTCCAAAGAGCCGTTTTGATTTCTCCTCAAGCTTTGGGCTAGGTTTTTGAGGTCAGCAGCAATTTCATTTGTCTTTGTTTTCGGCTCACTCCCTGTCCATGGAGAAGAATAACAATCATGCGCTGGCTTATTCCAAAGGTACGTCCAAGACCACCTCTGTTTCCCAGTACAGGGTGGGGTGGGGGGAGGAGGGAAAAAAGGCCCAGAAACTCTGTCCAAGTAATACATCTATAGCAAAAGGCAGTCCTATCGTATAGCATGGAGGTTGCCCTACAGTTTTTAAGAGTCAGTTTTGCTATCCTAATTACACAGCTTGGTCATTGCAAAGCTAGGGTCTTTAGGGTTCTATACAGAGGTTGCCAGCTTTTTTCCTCCTTGCAGTCAAATAGGGTTCATAGAATCATAGAGTTGGAAGGGATCTCATGGGTCATCTAGTCCAACCCCCTGCACTGTGCAGGACACTCACAACCCTATCGCTGAACCACTGTAACCTGCCACCCCCTTCACATAATCAGCCTTTCCAGGTGGTGTCTGGAGATCTGCCACAATGATTTCTAGGTGGCAGAGATCAGTTCACCAGTAGAAAACAGCTGCCTTGGAAGGTGCTCTCCATGGCTTGGTACAACAACAAGCCTTTAATAGCATATGAAAGTACAATATAAGGAAGGAAAGAGCAAAAGATCCACTGCTAGAGAAAACAAAGGTTTATGCTTTAGAGCAGGGGTAGTCAAACTGCGGCCCTCCAGATGTCCATGGACTACAATTCCCAGGAGCCCCTGCCAGCGAATGCTGGCAGGGGCTCCTGGGAATTGTAGTCCATGGACATCTGGAGGGCCGCAGTTTGACTACCCCTGCTTTAGAGTAAGGCATAATACATTAACAATTTCTCATGGCAAGATATAAAAACATTGCAACTGGTTCAATTATATCAGGGTTCTGGGATGTCAAAAGAAACTGAATTTTACGTTCATCCAAATGCAGTTCTCTTTTACACAGCAGTGAGTTAAGAAATTTAGCTCTGATCGAGGAATAAAATGGACAATGGAAGAAAAGGTGTGTAATTGATTCTATACAGCATTGTCCACAGGGGCACAACCTAGCTGAATACGGGATCTGTTGAAATCTCCCATATAGAACAGCAGAAGGTAGAGCATTAGTTCTAGCGAACATGAATGCTCTATGCTGTTGTGGGATGATTAGATGGTAGAAGTACGCAGCTAGGGGCTGAGAGCTTGGTGAGATCCCCAAGCTCAATGGTGAGCAAGCATTTCTAGCTTTACTGCTAAGTTCCTGCATTTCTATGTCTAACAGTCTGCGTTTGAATCAAATGCAGTCTTTTCAGATACCAGATACAAGGAGTCTAAAGAGATTCCTATAGATTTAATTTTTCCCTCAATGTGTCTTAACCAAGTAGATGACTCATGCTCAGATAGCATAAGGGAAATTAGACGATTGGGGTCAAATCTAAAATGAATGCGAAGCCAGAACTTGATTGTTAACAACCATGCTCTGGTTTCCAATAGTCTTTGGCTGGTTTCTAGACATAGGACTGCGTAAGAGATACATTTCGGGGTCCCAAGGATTTTACGAAGGAAGACAGATTGGAGACTTTCGACTGCTTGGTTAAAATCATTGATCCAAATAGGGATGCCATAGAGCAGTTGGGCACTTAGTTTCCCATTGAATACTTTGAGGGCACATACTGGTTACCATTGGTGTAGAAGAAACGTGTAATTGCCAGGTCACTAGTTTTTGCAGATGTGATTGCATATTTCCCCTGTGTAGCCCAATTTGCATTATGGTGAAAAAATATTCCCAAGTATTTGAAGCTTTTAACTTGTTCAGTGTTGTTACCTCTTACATTCCATGGCTTGGTGTAGTGGTTCAGAGCGGCAGCTTCTAATCTGGCAAGCCAGGTTTGATTCTCCACTCCTCCCCATGCAGCCAGCTGGGTGACCTTGAGCTAGTCACAGTCTTGATAGTGCTGTTCTCACAGAGCAGTCCTGTCTGAGCCCCGTCAGCTCTACCTACCTCACAGGGTGTCTGTTGTGGGGAGAGGAAGAGAAGGAAATCGTAAGCTGCTCCCTTGAGTAGTGAAAAGTGAGGTATAAAAACCAACTCTTCTTCTTTGGAAGGTGGACCCTCCCCAAACCCTGCTCACCTCAGGCTCCACCCCCAAAATCTACAGGTATTTCCTAACCTGGAGCTGTTAGCCGTATTATCAGAGCCTTCCACAGGCTTCCACAAGCAGAAACAGGTAAATCTGTCCCTCTCGTGACATCTTCATTCTGGGTAATCTGTGCTGATTTTTATTAGATTTCACACCCCTAGAGAATGCAGCTTGTTTAGCCCATGAGATGATGACTCTGCAGAAGTGCCTTTTGTTTGCGATGCATCAGGAAACTTGGATTTTTAAAATAAGTCTCTCCCATTTTGGCTTGTCTCTATATTTTTTGCTTGAAGTTGGGGGAGCTTGGTCTGTTTAGCCTGGAGAGGAGACGACTGAGAGGGGATCTGATAGCCATCTTCAAGTATTTAAAAGGCTGCCATATAGAGGATGGAGCAGAGTTGATCTCTCTTGCCCCGGAGGGACGGGCCAGAACCAATGGGATGGAATTGATTCAAAAGAAATTCTGTCTAAATATCAGGAAGAAGTTCCTGACAGAGCAGTTTCTCAGTGGAACGGGCTTCCTCCAGAGGTGGTGGGTTCTCCATCTTTGGAGGTTTTTAAACAGAGGCTGGATAGCCATCTGATGGAGAGGCTGATTCTGTGAAGGCAAAGGGGTGGCAGGTTACAGTGGATGAGCAACAGGGTTATGAGTATCCTGCATAGTGCAGGGGTCTGGACTAGATGATCCAGGAGGTCCCTTCCAACTCTATGATTCTATGATTCTAGAGTAGCTTGAGATACAACCCAAGGATGACAGATGGTTCTTTGTTCCCTCTCTATGATCATCTCCTAGAGTTGCCAACTCTGGCTTGCAAAATTCCTGGGTCTTTGGGGATGGTGCTTGGAGACAGACAGCAGGGAGCTCAGCTGAGAGATAATGCCACAGAACAGAGGTCGACAAGGTGGTGCCCATGAGCAACACGGTACCCAAGGCACCTTTCCTTGTGCCCACCAAGTGTTTTGAAAAGGTAACTGGGCCCAAGTGGGGGTTTTACCCAGCAAGGCTTCTGACTGGCCCCTGGAGATTTAACTGGCTGGGCAATATTATTTTTTTAAGTTGCTTTGGCAGTGGCTGCCGTCACAGCACAAGAATATTCTCTGTGTGACTGAAAGCAAGCTGTGGCAGCCATTTTGTGTCTTGCCCCAGCGGCAGCCATGCTATGGCGGCCATTTTGTAGCCGTGGCCGACGCACTGTGTCAGCATTCCAAAGGTGCCCGCAGGCTCATTAAAAAGTTGCGCCATAGAGTCTGCCCTTTGAATCCAACATTCCCCCCAGGCAAATTGTTCTTGGTAATAGGAACCGTTGTAAAACATAGCTCTGAAACAGGCTGGAAACTACGGTTAGCGTTGGCAAAGGAACAGTGGGCAGGAGGGTCCTCCCATCCGTCCAACTTATTGATTTGGTAATGGTCGGGTGGGTTTTTTCATCCAGCCGTCATTCCGCTTCTTGTCTCTCAGCCCTTCCCAAGCTGATGGTTGCAGCGGTGAACAGCCCTCGTGAAATGCAACTCTTTTTCAGTTTGAGCCCTACAGCTCGCCAAAAAGCGTCTGGGCTGCCCTCAGGGCCCAAGCACGAGCGATTGCCAGCCTGCTCCAAGACAGGAATTCAGAGGCAATCTAGGCCATCAATAATGAAAAAGTAAAATAACCCTTCATATTTGTTCGTTGGCTGCGCTAACCATAGAGCAGCTGTTCAAACAGATCCAAACATATTAAAAATCCCAATCTTGCTGTGGTCCCGGGTCCCTTGCCACGCTGTTATTTTTTAAGAAAGAGTTGTTTTTCAGCTTGGTGAGAAAAGAGGGGGGGGGGGACCTGTGATGGCTTATCCATCAGCGTTTGGAAAGAAAAACTTTCTCATTACATTATGATGACAGGCAAAGATAAAGCGTCGCGAGCCAAAAACGTAAGCTACTGTTAAGGGAAATGGCGTTTGTTGGCCCAGAAGATGCATTGACGGCAGCTATTAATAGACACCTGTTTCTTTTTTCGCAATTGGATGATTATTGTTTCAGTCTGACTAATAACGTGAATCACCCCCAGGAGGACCCGGGGGGCCAGTTCCCAGCAGGCTCTGCCCTTATGTCCCAGCAAAGTTCTTCAGACTTTTGATTTCAGGAGAAAGGACTGCAGCCAAAGATTTGGCTGATTATTCCAAGTCAGTGTATGTTACTTTCAGCCTTCATTGCTTTTTTAGCTCGTTGCCATGTGCGGTTCTCTCCAGTTTCTTGCCCAGTTTCCCTTTCTCTCTCAGGCTCCCAGTCTTTTCCTCCATCTCTGCTCCTTCTCCAAATGACCCTTGCTTCCCTTGGACGCCTTCCCTCTTTTCCCAACATGGCAGAACAGGCCGATTTCATCCCTGAAAGTCCTATTCTGCCCTGCCTACTCCTGGAGTGTTTTTCTGGGATTGTGTTTGTAACCCACTGTGGGCCAGTCTGCTGGGATAAAAATTAGATAGATAGATAGATAGATAGATAGATAGATAGATAGATGGATGGATGGATGGATGGATGGATGGATGGATGGATGGATGGATGGATGGATGGATGGATGGATGGATGGATGGATGGATGGATGGATGGATTTTTAAAAAGATGCACATACCCATTCCAGATGTTTGTTTATTTATTTATTTAGATTTTTATACTGCCCTTCCCTATGGCTCTGGGTGGTAGGAGGATATGTGTATGCATGTTTGTCTAATGTGATCCCCTGAGCAGCTCCATCATTGGAAGTCCTTAGGCTCAAAGTACTTCAGCCAATGGCATAGCGTGGAAGGCTGGTGCGTTCAGGAAACCAGGCCTCCCAGTATGACAGGGAGCCTCCCACGGGCAGCCATCCTTGCTCACTGCTATTCCAAGTGGTGACGGGAGAAATGTTCATTTAAAATGATGAGGTGGTGTGCACTGCCCCGAAAAACTCTGATAGAGCAGCTCTAGTAATCACCAGATGCTCTATTGTAAAACTCTATGAGTTCCCACAGAAGTCACACAAAAATTCACATGATATCACAGCCTCCATGTCCTGAAACCTCTTGCCCATTGTCTGGCCCCTAGAGTAAAAGTAAAAAAAGGTAAAGGTATCCCCTGTGCAAGCACCGAGTCATGTCTGACCCTTGGGGTGACGCCCTCTAGCGTTTTCTTGGCAGACTCAATACGGGGTGGTTTGCCAGTGCCTTCCCCAGTCATTACCGGTTACCCCCCAGCAAGCAAGCTGGGTACTCATTTTACCGACCTCGGAAGGATGGAAGGCTAAGTCAACCTTGAGCCGGCTGCTGGGATTGAACTCCCAGCCTTATGGGCAAAGCTTTCAGACGGCTGCCTTACCACTCTGCGCCACAAGAGGTCCTAGAGTAAAGTGACCATTATTCCTGCTTTTTACGGGACTGCCCTGACTTTGAGCATCTGCCACTCCATAGCCCCTTGCCACCCCACCCCACCCCCGATGCAGTTAAAATGAGAGTTACTTACCTCTTTGAACTCCAGTTGCTACCATTTGCAACAAACCTCAGACAGCAAGGCCCTCCTTCCCTTTTCCAGCCCCTCCAGGCCCATCGTTGGCCATAGGGGGAGCAGGTCAACATAACTATACATGCATATCACTCAATCATTTTTATAATTAAAAAATAGAGTGAAAATGAATTAACTTCCACCTAATTGGCAAAACCCTCCCAGAGCCTTTGAGAAATCCCAGGGTTTCATGAAACCCCTGTTGAGAAAGCCTGCTATGGAGTCTGCCTTCCAAAGTGGCCATTTTCTCTGGTACGATTTCTGTAATACAGCTTGGTGCAGTGGTTAGGAGCCTTTGGGGAGGGTGGCATATAAACAAACAAACAAACAAACAAACAAACAAATAAATAAATAAATAAATAAATAAATAAATGTGGACTTGATGGGGTAGGAAGACAGTTGGTGGGGTCAACACAGGACACGGCAGGAAAGTAAATTTGAATTCAGGGACCTCTCATTTTGAAACTGCACAGTCAAAATCCAAAAGAAGAAAAAATCATAAGAGGGGATTAAAAAAAAAACACATGGACAGGGTGCATGAAATTCAGAGCTACTCCTGAGGAGGCAAAATTGTTGTATTCTTCGCTACTTTAATAATGCTGATAGTTGCTGTTGTGCGGAAATGGTCCAGGTGAACTGATCTTTGTCACCTGGAGACGAATTGTAATCCCAGGATATCTCCCACCACCACTGGGAGGTTGACAACCTGACGCATAGTCAGTCAGAACTACAACCTAGGGGGGGGGATGTCCCACTCATTGAACTATTGTTGGGATTTGTTTTGTTTAAAAATTTGTATAATTTAAAGCAAACTTGTTTCCAATAAACAGAAGCCACAGCCCCCAGTCTGTTCTTCCAGCACCTCACTGCACCCATAACTTTAATGATACTCCCATAGGATAGTGCTAGATCTGAAGGCACCAAATATAGAACTAAGTAAAATGGAGAAGATAAATGTATGATGTTAAATCCGTGGGTTCAGGGGGACATGGACACTGAAAGTGATTTTAGCTCTTTGTTAAGACCCCAGCATGGTGCAACAAGAAGGCAGAGCTGAACAAAGAAACCCACAACTAACCCCAACTCATATACAAAATCCCCACAATAGATCTTCCCGCCAGTAGGTGCTAATGGTCAGTTTCACTTTAAACCGAATGGATCCGGCAGCTGCCCATTGGTCAATCACACTGCAGGCTTGATCCTGCCTCAGACCTCAAGTTTCGTTCTTGGCAGAACTACAGATACAATATATGAAAAACAGTTCCTCCCCTAGCCATCCTCCGATTGGAGGTAAACAAAAGAGCACAAATGGGTGAATTTAGGACGAGACGGGCTAATGTATGGATGCACCAAGGCAAGCAAAAACTTCAAGAGGGCCCCTGGAAAAAAAAAGGACAAGGAGAAACCTCCAAGATATATCCACTTAATCTGAGCTGTGCATCTAATACGTAGCTTGGCCTGAGTCCTCTAAGTAGCCTCTTGGTTTTTACTTAAGTCTTTACACAGGAAAGACTCCCACTGAAATAAAAACCAAGCAAGAAACCTCAAAACTGGACGCACTATTAATTTTCCTCAGATTTTCATAGGGCATAAAAGATTGTTTTGTTTAAACCTTGCTCTTTACCCACTTCCCTGGCCCAGCAGGACTTTTTCTTTGCTATATTTTTAGCATCTGACAGCTGGATTCAAATATATCCCCCTCCCCCCCTTTTAAAGTATTAGCCCAATTTTCAGCAGTTACACTTATTTTCCTGTGATTGAATAAACTGTGGTACTTGGGTGTTTCTTAACATCTAGCTCATTAAAGCATGCAGCTGACCAGACACCAGAGATTAGAGTAGCTAATGAAGATCAAATATGGTTTGATATTCTACTGTGGGAGTTTTCAAACGTTCTGGCTGCAGGGTTCACTTTCCATATGGAACAATCTACTCAAGAAACCCTGATACATCTCTTACAGAAACTCAGGACGCTGAAGAGAATTCGGGGATCGGGTCTAGGGCAAAAATCTGCAACCCTCGTCACTCAGTACAGAACCAACGTCTGGCTCTTTTAAAAAGAATCTGAAAAGTTAAAGTAAAGGTATATTGCTGAAGTTTATGGACTTAAACAGATTGTGAGTGGGTGGGCAAGAAGGGATGTGTCAGGGCCTTTTCGCACAGGGATCTTTGTTGCAAATTGTTTGCGGAATGAAAAATCGCCATTTAAAATAGTGGAATTCGTCGTTATGCATACCTGCCTTTGTAGTGGAATCAGTTGCGTTTTTTAGCGTTTCCCACAGGCTTCCGGTCTCGGCAGAAATCGCTAGAAAGGAAGTGCTATTGCCAAGCTTGTCCCGCCCCTGGCCGTCAAGCAGCCAATGGGCAGCCGTTAGCATGCTCCCAAACAGCCCCTTTCCCTTTAAGAAAGGTTTTTTTTTTAAAAAAACGACCCATAGCAACGAATCTAGGTAGATTCGTTGCTATGGAGAGACCCATCCAGCTGCCTAATGTGAGCTGTCGCTTGATTGTATGATCGTTTGCACGCTGCCTCGAGTGATAAAAAAAAAATCCCCCCCCCTCACGGGCCCGATTTTCGGCTGAATTTATTTGTAAAAAATAAAGGGACTTTATTTCAGCAAACGGGCTTTTAAGTGGTTTGTGCTTAGTGACTAAAGGTGAAGGACTGAAGCCAGGGAAGCCTCTAAACAGAAAGAGGCTCGCTGGTGCGTTTATCCCCGCTCGCTCGGAGAAAAAAAAATGGCGATCGCTTCGCCGGAAGTTTGGAGGAGAGAGCCAGGGGGAGGGACTTTGAAGAACCAGCAACAATGGTAACGCACAGGTCTTTAGCGCTACTGTTGCAGATTGGTTGCAGGAGTGTATCGCTATCCGGAGGGTGAATCCACTTTTCTGGATTCCCCTGAAAGCTCCACAACGAAGCGCTTTTTGCTGATTGGTTTCAGGATTGTTGCAGATTGTCTACGACGTCGTGGGTTATGGCAAATTAGTAGCGTTTCCAAATAGCAACCATTGTGCTACTTTGAAGCCGTGCGAAATGGCCCTCAGTGTTTGTCTCTTGTGGCCCTTCCTTGAATACCCAGGGAATTGCTGATCGTCACTGTGGGATGGTAGGTGAATTTCTTCCAGGGCAGACTGGATACCAGAGATTTTTGGAGGGGGGATCCCTTGGGCATAAAATTAGGGTCACTGGAAAGCCAGTTTGGTGTAGTGGTTAGGAGTGCAGACTTCTAATCTGGCATGCCCCCACATGCAGCCAGGTGGGCTTGCCAGAGCACTGATAAAATTGTTCTGACCGAGCAGTGATATCAGGGCTCTCTCCGCCTTACCCACCTCACAGGGTGTCTGTTGTGGGGAGAGGAATGGGAAGGCGACTGTAAGCCACTTTGAGACTCCTTCAGTTAGAGAAAAGAGGCATATATAAGAACCAACTCTTCTTCTTCTTCAGTAATATCAGGGCTCTCTCAGCCCCACCTAGTTCACAGGGTGTCTGTTGTGGGGAGAGGAAAGGGAAAGCAATTGTAAGACACTTTGAGACTCCTTCAGATAGAGAAAAGCAGCATATAAACTCTTCTTCTTCTTCTTCTTCTTCTTCTTCTTCTTCTTCTTCTTCTTCTGGATGTATGTTGGCTGGGCACACAGCTCGAGCCCTGTTCGCCACACCCTAAAAATGCCATTACCCCAGCAATTATTCCAACCACAACCACTGCTTGGAGGGCCTTTCTGTCAGGAAAGAGAGAGGTTGACTACAAAAAGCAAGAGGAGCAAAATCAAAATGAAACGAAACACATTGTCGTACAAAAAAAGCCAGTCATGGACATCTGGACCACCCTGGTCTTGGTTAGGAAATGTAATACCAGTCACGCCTACGGTTGGGAAAAATCAATTTCATGTTGTCGCCTGCAGATCTGACATTAACTCTCCCCAATGATGTCTCGGGGTGAGATAATTCATTCTTCTCTGCAGAACTTCATCTTGAGCCTTTTCCTTGAAAATTTCTGCTTGTCTGAGCTGTAGATAATATGACGAGGATAAATCATATTGTCTTTCTGCAGGGGCATAATAATGTGTGAGCAGCCGTTATAGTCCCGCTTTTGCAAAAAGTAAAACAGACGAACAAAAAACCCCTAAAGGTTCTCCTTTTTCAGTCTGACCAGGTCGTTGGTCCATCTTGGCCCACTTCTCAAAAGCAAGCAACTGAGGTGGGAGTGAGCCCAGAGGGTTACCAATTCCAGGTTGAGAAATTCCTGGAGATTTAGGAGGCAGAGCCTGGAGAGGGAACTCAGTGGGGTATAATGTGAGGTCCACCCTCCAAGAAAGCCATTTTCTCCAAGGGAACAAATCTCTACAGTCTGTAGATCAATTGTAAATCTGGGGGGATCTCTGGACTCAACCTGGAGTATGGCAACCATAGAACCCAGAATGGGGAGGCTTTTAAGCTTTTTTTAAATTGATTTTTCTGGGCAACTGCAGCAAAAAGCAGAAGGGAGCTTTATTAATGGGTCACACAGGAATCGAGAAGTGAATCCTGAAAACATATAAATATTACAGAGAGATCCCCAATGGCAGAAGACTTGGCAGCCACTGAATTAATTGCCTCACAAGGCCCCCCCAATTCCTGTGAGGAAACTGCAGCCAGAGGGCAAAAAACAAGTTTTTGCTTTTCCGGCTCACCCTACGGCTCACGGCCCTCATTAATTTGGCCCCACACTGCTTTTGGCTCTGGACCCTCCTGTGGATCCATTTAATTGGCTTCGTTTCTTAATTCCATCGGTTGACAAACGGACCAGCGCCACGTTCACAATCCCAGTTTACGATGATGCCCGTCAGGAGGGACCCAAGGGTGGGGAAAGGGTGGGAAAAGGAGGTCGGAGTGTCTCTTCAGTCATAGAGATGACCTTTGCAAGTCCCCAGGGAGCCGAGCAGAACGGAAAAGGATGTGAAAGATTCGGGATTCTGTTGATACAAAGGCTCAAGTTTCAGATCCTGTCGGTGGCCGTGAGCGAGGAGTGGAAGGGAAATAGATGATGCAAGCTATCACATCTCTGATTTCATCTTGCCTCGAATGAAAAACTGTGTGTGTGTGTGGGGGGGGGGCATAACAGCAGTCTAGACTTGAAAATTAACACTTTTCTGTAATTAAGTGCTCTTGCTGCACACAACAAACAAAAGGAAAGGGGGGAAACATTAAATTGGGACATGGGATGGCTTAGAACTCTTATCCAGCATAATTAGTAGGCAAGTATGGTTTTGTGCCATGAAAGAGTGTGTTTCCTCTCAGGGATAGAATCATAGAATCATAGAGTTGGAAGGGGCCATACAGGCCATCTAGTCCAACCCCCTGCTCAACGCAGGATCAGCCCAAAGCATCCTAAAGCATCCAAGAAAAGTGTGTATCCAACTTTTGCTTGAGGACTGCCAGTGAAGGGATGCTGCAGTACTACAAAGCAACAGACTTGCATGTCAACCATACTCTGGAGCAACCTTTCTCAACTTTTTTTATTGTTAAACAACCCCTGAAACATTTTTCAGGCTCCAAGAAACCCCAGAAGTGGCACAGTCATGCAGAATATGGCTGGGAAGCATTGCTGTGGACACGCCCACCCAGGGCCCCTCCCCTTCCCACCCCCTCCAGGCCCATCATTGGCCATTTTGGAAGGGGTGGGAGGGTCCACTTGACCATATACGATCATATCACCTGAAAACATTGAATACATTTTTAAGTTACATGAAAAAAAAAAATCTCACCCATTCGTGTAACCCAGGACTGTCACAAAACCCTGGTTGAGAAATCCTGCCCTGGAGGGATTGGATCACAGAGGTCTACAGCCGACATATCAAACTTACAGTTCAAGGGCCTGAACTGGCTGGGCCAGGAATCTTATCTGACCCATGAGCCACTGGGGGGAAAGCAACCTGAATATGGACTGAAGGGCCTATATGTGGGCATCATACCCCCTGCTAAGATCCATCCCTTCCACAAATGTGGGCGCTCCCCATGGTCTTCCTCTAGATCTCTGGGGATTGCCCTAACCAGAGCTAGCAACCATAAGGAGGGCTGGTTTGGCCCTGAGTGCTGATCAGGCAGTCTCCTTGGGGGCAGCCAGCTGCCGTTGGCCGAGGCATCAGGCCAGGACGTGCTGCCTGCCACCACTGCCTCCTCCTCCTCCAGCCAGAGCTCCTGCCTATGCCACCTGGGCAGCTGCAAAAACGGATGGGCTGTTCAAATGCGGCAGGCAGAACCTCTTTGGCTCTGCTGTATATGCAGACAGTCCGCTCCAAAGCTGCAACGTGCAAATGAAGGATTCTAATGTGACCAATGAGGGACTTGCATCAGGACTCTGTCATAGTCCAGTCAGATGGTTCCGTTACGAGCCAGTCAGGTTCCTTGGCGGGCCAGCTCAAATGTCTCTCAGTCCCATGTTTGCTGTTTGGTGTTCTAGTTGGCGTTGAATAAAGGGCTGTTGGATTGGAAGAAACTGCACCTGTGTCTTGCCAAACCCACAGACTGAATAGGCCCCACCTTCCTGGGCCCAGCCGAGCGACTTCCCCTTTGCAGGCAGCCCAGAAAAGGTGCCTGTGGGTGTGGGCACCCGTGGAAAGCTCTCCCAACATGCCCACTTGTGGAAGCCTGGGCAAGAGAGAAAAGGCCCACCAAGTTGGGTGATCCAGACTCTGCTAACCCACAGACACAAGTGTGGGGGGCATTCAAGGGAAGATGCCAACAGGTTTGCTCTCCTTCCTTTGCATAGCGACCCTGGACTTCCTTGGAGGTTCCCTATCCAAATACTATCCAGAGCCATTCCTGTTTAGCTTCTGAGGTCTGGTAAGATCTTAGGCTGTTCAGGTCCAGATAGAAATCAGTTCTCCTGGAGAAAATGGCTGATTTGGAAGGTGGTCTCCATAGCATTATAATCCATTGTCCCTCCCCACCCCACCCCACATCCCTCCCATTCCTGTCTCCACCCACATCTTGATCATCAAAAGCTTGTACCCAGAAAATCTAACCAGTCTTTATGGTTAGAATCTATGAAACTCAAATACTTTGGCCACCTCATGAGAAGGAAGGACTCCCTGGAGAAGAGCCTAATGCTGGGAGCGATTGAGGGCAAAAGAAGAAGGGAACGACAGAGAACGAGGTGGCTGGATGGAGTCACTGAAGCAGTCGGTGAGAGTTTAAATGGACTCCGGGGAATGGTAGAGGACAGGAAGGCCTGGAGGATCATTGTCCATGGGGTCGCAATGGGTCAGACACGACCTAACAACAACACCAACAAAGGTTAGAATCTAGTTGTTCTACTGCAGCCACCCTGTGAAACAAAGTAGCAGGATTTTATATGCCAACATATGATTCACAAGTAAATATAAGTCTTAGCGGAACTCATGAATTTAAAATCTGTATCTATTACTAAAATGTGTTGTTTTGCATAATTTTTCTGCCCCCCCAGATTCATACTTCAGTAGCTACTTGGAGAGGAGAGGAAAGACCCAAAGATTTTGGTAATCTCAGTCCTGTTACGCTTCTGCTCAGATGTTTAAGCCTATCGATTGCGTTGATTTATGCTGTGTCATTTGCCTTGAGTCTCAACCGGGGAGACAGACTATAAATAAAGTCAAGGGATAAATTAAGAGAGGGGAGGCTGTCTTGGCTACGTGGGCTGTTACAGAAGAGCTCGGTTTTATTTTACTGTTTGTAGCAATATTCTATTGAACCTTTATAAACAGTGAGATAAAAGTCTGAAAAAGGAGAAAAGGAACAGGAAAACCAGTACAAGAGCTGCATACAAGATGAAAGGTAAAATAAGGCATTTAAAAAAAAACTTCCATCCATTTGTAATATCCAGTCTGATCGAAAGTTCTGATGAGCTCAAAAGCTCGCACATGGTTATTTGTCATTTATCTGGTTATAGAAGAAGAACCACAGAGTTGGAAGGGTTTGTACAGGCCATCTAGTCCACCCCCTGCTCCGTGCAGGATCAGACTAAAGCTTCCAGGATAAGTATCTGTCCAGCCGCTGCTTGAAGACGGCCAGTGAGGGGGAGCTCACTACCTTCTTAGGCTGCTAATTCCACTACTGAACTACACTGATTGTGAATTCTTTTACCGCTGATATCCTTTTGGAAAGAACACTACCCAAGCCTATTAGCATGCCATCTGGTGTACCTTTTCCTGGCTTGCAAGGGTATTTCCTGCCCCCAGGAGAGGCAGCAGATGGCCCACACAAGTAAGGAGGTGTCCGGCCTGTGCAGCCCAGCTGAAGAAGTGCCTGGGTAGGGTTGCCAACTCCAGACTGGGGAATTCCTGGAGATCTGGGGCAGAACCATTGATTGTGGGTCTAAGGGAGGAGAGGGAGCTGAGAAATAATTACAGTTATTATGGTTGCCAACTCTGAGCTGAGAAATTCCTGGAGATTTGGGGGTGGAGCTATTTCATTCATTCATTCATTCATTCATTCATTCATTCATTCATTCATTCATTCATTCCATCGATTTCTATACCGTCCCTCTCCATTACCCATCTCGGGGTGGTGAGCAGCATGCATTCATTGTATGCAATAAAACAGTTTGGCAATAAAATCTATAAGCTTTAAAGCTACAATTAAAAGTAGTAATAATTATCGGAAATATCAGCATCAACAATATATTCCAGGGGTGAAATTGATTGACGAAGGTATCAGAAGGCAGGAGTAGGAAAGAAGGGACAGGAGGGAAGCCGGGTATTTTTGGAGGTGTAATTTCCTGGCTGGCCTCAACCATAAGCCATAATTTGATTTATTACAACCGTAATGCACCCCTTCCGCTAGGTGACTTCCAATGCCATCCTAAGCAGAGTTACTCAGCTTGCTGGGGGGTAAACGGTAATGACTGGGGAAGGCACTGGCAAAACACCCCGTATTGAGTCTGCCATGAAAACGCAGGAAGGCGTCACCCCAAGGGTCAGACATGACTCGGTGCTTGCACAGGGGATACCTTTACCTTTACCTTTACCTTTAGCTCATTCAATTGAATGGACATTGAAGGGCGTAACCCTCTTTGGAATGGGGAACGTGGCTTTTTCCTAGGTAAGGGTCAGTCCAAAATCACCCAATGACCTTGATTTGAACTCAGGTCTTGGGTACATTGTCAGCATTGTCCTCACCATATCTAATTTTTAAGCCCCCTGTGCTAATCATGAAAGCAACAAAACCAGGTTTCCCACCAACTAGGGAGAGGTCTTCATATAGTCAAGAAACTCCCCAGGAATGCAATAAAAAACGTCCTTTAGCATTAGCAAAGAAAAATAAAAAAAGAAGAATTAGGTCCGATGTAGACTCAACATGCTCCAAGAGACACAGAACGTTGAGTTAAGTGGAAAATGGGAAGGAAATTAGCTCAGTCAAAATCTGGAGTGCTTAGAGTATCTTGGAGGGGGGAATTTTTCTTCAGAGGAATTTCCTAACCTTTCCTCTTTTACCCTCCCCACAAATTCCTCAGAGCCCCCCCCCCCCCGTTTCTCAATCATCCAAACACCCAAATGCTTTGGAGTTTCCTTAGGCCAGGGGTAGTCAACCTGTGGTCCTCCAGATGTCCATGGACTACAATTCCCATGAGCCCCTGCCAGCAAATGCTGGCAGGGGCTCATGGGAATTGTAGTCCATGGACATCTGGAGGACCACAGGTTGACTACCCCTGCCTTAGGCCACTAGGAATTAGGTTTACCAACTCACAGTTGGGAAAGCCATAGAGATTTGTGGGCATTTCTGGGGGAGGGAGGGAGTGTGGAAATCAGAGGGAGATCATCAGGTACGTGATGTCCTAGAGATCACCATTTTTTTCCCCCCAGGGAATTAATTTCTGTCATTTGGGGATTAACTGTAGTTCTAAGAGATCTGTAGGACCCACCTGCAGGGTGGCCACCCTGATAAACATTAATTATTGTTGGGTTTGTTCCTGGGCCATGTCATTAAAGAAAAATTAAAAAAGACAGTCTCTATCGCAAAAAGTTTACAATTTTGTACATAGTCTTGAAAAACACGATTCACTCGCCCCTACACGAGTAGAACAAAATAGGAAGGTACAAACATTTATATATTGAAACACAGAGATAACAGAAAAGTGGGGGGGGAGTTATATAATTATATATAGCAAAGATACATATAACAAAATATAAGAAAAGACAAAAACGTATTTCTATCCAACATTCTGAAGAATTGAGCAGTGACTCAGGAAAGCTCTTCCCCTGCCACAAATTTTGTAAGTCTTTAAGGTGCACCTGGACCCTTGTTCTTTTTTACCACTACAGACAGACTAACATGGCTACCCATCTTGGTCAACACCCCCTTCATTACATCAAAATGTTTTCGGGGTACTGTAAAGTACAATGATGCTTCTGTTGGGATAGATGGATATTCAATGTTTTAGATGACCCATGAGGTCCCAACTCTATTATTCTATGATTCAAGATTTCAAATTCCATAACTAATCTGCTTTGCAGCTATATGATTGGTTTCATAATGACTACATATGCAGTATGACGTGTTTTTGCCTTTTCTGCATGCTCACTATTACCTTTAACCCATTCTTAACAAGTTGTTTAACAAAAATACGGATGGAAAGTCTATTCTGTATTTCATAATAATAAGAAAATCAAAGATTTTACCCAGAGTCGACTTCCTTACACACATTCATATTGAGAGGGTGCAGAGGAGAGTGATGCGGATGATCCAGGAACTGGGGACCAAACCCTATGATTCTCCTTCTTCTTCATTACAATACACTTGTATCCAATATTTTAAACAGCTTGGTATAATGGTTAAGAGTGGCAGCCAAGTTTGATTCTCCACTCCTCCTTCACATGCAGTCCAGCTGGGTAACTTTGGGCCATTCACAGCTCCTTTATAACTCTCTCAGCCTCACCTACCTCACGGGGTGTTTGTTTTAGGGAGAGGAAGAGAAGGCAATTGTAAGCTGCTCTGAGACTCCTTCAGGTAGTAATAAAAGTAGTGACAGTCTGACTTTCACAGGTATGTGGAACATATACCTGCTCTGGGGTTCCTTAGTCCCGGTCCCCTCCATCTCTCTCATAGACACACACACACACAGATTCTTTCTCCCCCCACTTTCCCTCCCCTGTCCCTCCATCCCTATTGCTCCCCTGACCTCCTCCCTGGTCCCTCCCCTTTCCCTCTCTCTCAGACATAGACACACACCTACAGACTCCCTCCCCCTCCCCTCTGCCTCCTCACCGTTTGCCGAAAGAAAAGAATCCACAGGCTGAACTATAAAGAGTTTTAAATGATCAAAGTCCTTGTATTTATTTCATACACTGGAGTAGCCAGGCGTAACCAAAATGAGTTTCGGTTACTCCTAGTTACTCCAATATATGAAATAAATACAAGGACTGGTCATTTATAATTCGTTATTGTTCAGCCAATGGATTCCTTTCCTTCGGCTTCAGTTTCAAGGAATTGGTGGTTCTATTTCAGCCTGGAGAAAAGGAGGTTGAGAGGGGACATGATAGCCGTCTTTAAGTATTTGAAAGGTTGTCACTTGGAGGAGGGCAGGATGCTGTTTCCGTTGGCTGCAGAGGAACGGACACGCAGTAATGGGTTTAAACTACAAGTACAACAATATAGGCTAGATATCAGGAAAAAAATTTTCACAGTCAGAGTAGTTCAGCAGTGGAATAGGCTGCCTAAGGAGGTGATGAGCTCCCCCTCACTGGCAGTCTTCAAGCAAAGTTTGGATACACACTTTTCTTGGATGCTTTAGGATGCTTTGGGCTGATCCTGCGTTGAGCAGGGGGTTGGACTAGATGGCCTGTATGGCCCCTTCCAACTCTATGATTCTATGATTCTGTTTCGTCCTTACCGCTTGGGGCAGGAGGGCCACCTTCTTCTGTGGAGTCCTTTGGGCCTCTGCTGGCTCCACTGTGGCCTTTGCTGGTACTGCCACCACCTGGGCCTCCAGTGGCAACACGGCCACTGCCTTGGTCTCCAAAGATGGTGTGGCCACGGCCACTGACACGTCCCCGGCCACCTCACCTCCTCTGGTGGCCACCTCCCTGCCTCTTCTGGCATGCTCACAGGGCCAGACTACAGATGTCATGTCCATACCCATTTCTGTCCCGGGGGCACCCCAGAAGATGTGTTCCACATCAAAAAGTGGGGTACAAAAAAAAACAGCTCTTCTTTCTCATTCTAAAAGTGTCTCCTGTTTGTATAATAGACCCTCCACATCCCTTTTTAGAAATTAAAGCTTGAAGGCACGAGACAAAGACACGTCTGTAACAACCCAAATAGTTTGGCCATGATGTTCTCACGCCAGTACGAAAGTTAAAATAAAATTTAGAGAAATGATGGGCACAGCAAGGCCAGCCAAAACATAAAATGAAACTGTCTCTGCTCACATCAACAGGTGGAAAAATATCAGCATCATCTACAGTTTGGATACCAAAATGGCTGCTTTTGAGCCAAGCCAGTGCATTTGGGTTGTTTAATCTGAACCGCTGCCAGGGTTCAGTCTGCAAAGAGAATCCAGTGGAAAACCAGGGAAGAATAAGCATTAAAAAAAATGAACACAGCTTCAAAGGCAGCTGCTTGGCTCACAACATGGTGGAACAGTAATAGGGATGGTGAAGAAAGCCATCCAGGGCAGGTCTTATTCAGAACTATTCAATGGCCCTCAGGCCTAAGAAAGTCTTTCTAGGATGGTAGTGTAAAAAAAAAGAACAACCTTCTAAGGCCTGATATGAGAGGCTGCAGATTAATTTTGCTCAGCCAGAAACTCATTGGGAGACATGAATTTCCACCTCATGGAGTTTTCATGGTGGGAAATGAGCAGAGGTGATGTGTTTGTGCCTTCCTCTCCATAGCAGCCTCAATCCTCTGTGGTGGTGTCCCTTGCCTGTACCAACCTCCCAAGCTCTGACAGGCTCCGAGCTATGAGGTCCTCTAGAAACAGGGGTAGTCAACCTGTGGTCCTCCAGATGTCCATGGACTACAATTCCCATGAGAATTGGAATTCTCATGGGAATTGTAGTCCATGGACATCTGGAGGACCACAGGTTGAGTACCCCTGCTTTAGAAAAGGAAGAGTTGTTTTTTATTCCCCACTTTTCATTGGCCAAAGGAATCTCAAAGCGGCTTACAATTGGCTTCCGTTCCTCTTTCCACAAGAGGCACCCTGTGAGCCCGAGAGAGGCTCTGACAGGATTATTCAGTCAGAACAGCACTAACAGGGCCATAATGAGCCCAAGAACACCCAGCTGGCTGCATGTGGAGGAGAGGGGAATCAAACCCACCTTGCCAGATTTGAAGCCGCCGCCCTTAACCACTGCACCAACCTGGCTCCTACTTCTACAAGAAGAATGTCTAGTCAAGTCACAACCAGCTCATGGCGACCTCAGTCCTGGGGTTTTACAGGCAGGAGACGAGCAGAGGTGATTTACCATTGCCTTCATGTCACTTCCAAAAGGACACGTACAAAATTGAGATGGTGCAGTGGACAGCGTTGAGGATGATCCACAAACTGGGGACCAAACTCCAGGAGCACAGTCCAAGGGGCTCAGGAATGTTCAGCCCGGAGAAGAGGAGGTTCAGAGGGAACAGGATGGCTATCATGAAGTATTTGATAGGTTGTCACTTGGAGGAGGGCAGGGAGCGATTCCTGTTGGCAGCAGAGGTCGGGACCCGCAGGAATGGGTTTAAACTATGTGTAGATCAGTATTCACTAGATATCGGGGGGGGGGGTTCACAATTAGAGTAGTTCAGCAGTGGAATCAGCTGCCTAAGGAAGTGGTGAGCTCCCCCTCACTGGCAGTCTTCAAGCTGAGGCTGGACAGGTCCTTATCCTGGATGCTTTAGGCCAGGGGTAGTCAACCTGTGGTCCTCCAGATGTCCATGGACTACAATTCCCATGAGCCCCTGCCCGCAAATGCGGGCAGGGGCTCATGGGAATTGTAGTCCATGGACATCTGGAGGACCACAGGTTGACTACCCCTGCTTTAGGCTGATCCTGCATTAAGCAGGGGGTTGGACTAGAAGGCCTATATGGCCCCTTCCAACACTATGATTCTATCATACTCTATTCCTCTGCATGGCAGCCCTAGTCATCCTTGGTGATCACCCATCCAAGTACCAACCGTGCTTAGATCCCAAGCTTGCATGAGATCAAGCTAATCTGGGCTATTAGGGCTGCTACACTGTAGACCTAGCATCAGTTTAAAACCCATGGCAAGATGGGACCTGCGCACTGTGAATCCTTCTGTCTCGGCTGCATTCAGAACTCATTTGCAGATGCAGCTTGTGGCTATGACTGAAGCATTGCATGCTTAGTTAACCCCCGCCCCCCCCCCCCAAACCAGCTGCAGGTATCCAGCCTACGACACCGTGCTTCAGAACATCAAGAATGGCTTTAATCCCATTGCTTTTATTCCACATCTGCACCTTGGCACTGACACTAATGACTTATAGCACGAGCTTAATCAAAAGGGGATGGAAGAACCACGGCTTCCTTCTACCCAATAAACCAAATGCCGGCGATCAGCGGGATAAGGCCGTCAATAAGCCAGCCGTATCCCCCATTTCCTTGCTGTTCACACCACCGAGAGCCAATTCAAGCTGGGCTTCGTTATGACTGGAGCCGCAGGGAGCTCAGACGCCTCTGTTCACGGGGGAACAAGTCAGTGTTTTGCAATGCAGCTTGGAGAGCAGTCGGGTTTTCGAACAGGCACTTCCTGTCCTCCTGTTTTATCCACGGAATTGGAATAATACATCTTTTAGCAGCTTGCTCTAAAGGAGAGCCAAGCAAGAGGGGATTTACGCACGGTTCTGTGGCTGCTTGTTCACATATTGAAATGTTTTCATTTTGAAAGTGAAAAAGAAGAAGAGTTGGTTCTTATATGCCACTTTTCTCTACCTGAAGGAGTCTCAAAGTGGCTTACAGTCGCCTTCCCTTTCCTCTCCCCACAACAGACACCCTGTGAAGGAGGTGAGGCTGAAAGAGCCCTGATATTACTGAAGAAGAAGAGTTGGTTCTTATATGCCACTTTTCTCTACCTGAAGGAGTCTCAAAGTGGCTTACAGTCGCCTTCCCTTTCCTCTCCCCACAACAGACACCCTGTGAGGTGGGTGAGGCTGAGAGAGCCCTGATATTCCTGCTCGATCAGATCAGCTTTATCAGTGCCGTGGCAAGCCCAAGGTCACCCAGCTGGCTGCATGTGGAGGAGCAGGGAATGTAACCCAGCTTGCCAGGTTAGAAGTCTGCACTTCAAACCACTATGCCAAGCTGGTTCTCTGAAAACAATGAGTGGTCTTAAGTAAGGTTCCTTTTGAACCTGTCCATAAACTCAAATACTTTGGCTACCTCGTGAGAAGGCAGGAAGGACTCCCTGGAGAAGAGCCTAGTGCTGGGAGCGATCGAGGGCAAAAGAAGAATGGGACGACAGAAAACGAGGTGGCTGGATGGAGTCACTGAAGCAGTCGGTGTGAACTTAAATGGACCCCGGGGAATGGTAGAGGACAGGAAGGCCTGGAGGATCATTGTCCGTGGGGTTACGATGGGTCAGACACGACTTCGCACCTAACAACAACAAATAAGTTAAATCATAGAATCATAGAATCACAGAATCATAGGGCCTTTTCGCACGGGGATCTTTGTTGCAAATTGTTTGCGGAATGAAAAATCGCCATTTAAAATAGTGGAATTCGTCGTTTTGCACACCTGGCTTTGTAGTGGAATCAGTTGCGTTTTTTAGCGTTTCCCACAGGCTTCCGGTCTCGGCAGAAATCGCTAGAAAGGAAGCGCTATTGCCAAGCTCGTCCCGCCCCTGGCCGTCAAGCAGCCAATGGGCAGCCGTTAGCATGCTCCCAAACAGCCCCTTTCCCTTTAAGAAAGGTTTTTTTTAAAAAAAACAGACCCATAGCAACGAATCTGTGTAGATTCTTTGCTACGGAGAGACCCATCCAGCTGCCTAATGTGAGCTGTCGTTTGATTGTATGATCGTTTGCACGCTGCCTCGAGTGATAAAAAAAAATTCCCCCCCCCCCTTCTCACGGGCTCGATTTTCGGCTGAATTTATGTGTAAAAAATAAAGGGACTTTATTCCAGCAAACGGGCTTTTAAGTGGTTTGTGCTTAGTGACTAAAGGTGAAGGAATGAAGCCAGGGAAGCCTCTAAACAGAAAGAGGCTCGCCGGTGCGTTTATCCCCGCTCGCTCCGAGAAAAAAAAATGGCGATCGCTTCGCCGGAAGTTTGGAGAAGAGAGCCAGGGGGAGGGGCTTTGAAGAACCAGCAACAATGGTAACGCACAGGTCTTTAGCGCTAGTGTTGCAGATTGGTTGCAGGAGTGTATCGCTATCCGGAGGGTGAATCCACTTTTCTGGATTCCCCTGAAAGCGCTAAAACGAAGCGCTTATTGCTGATCGGTTTCAGGAGTGTTGCAGATTGTCTACGACGTCGTGGGTAATGCCAAATTAGTAGCGTTTTCAATTAGCAACCATTGTGCTATTTTTAAGCCGTGGGAAATGGCCCATAGAGTTGGAATGGGCCATACAGGCCATCTAGTCCAACCCCCTGCTCAACGCAGGATCAGCCCTAAGCATCCTAAAGTTTCCTAGCCCTCTCCTGGAGAAAATGACTGTTTTGGAGGAGGGACTCAATGACAATATGTCCTCCTGAAGTCCTTTCCCTTCCTAAGCCCTCCCCTTCCCCTAGGCTCCACACCCAAAATCTGGCTGGCTATTGTGTGAAAGTGAGTGCTGGACTCAATTTAGCACAGTTCATAGAATCATAGAATCATAGAATCATAGAATCATAGAGTTGGAAGGGGCCATACAGGCCATCTAGTCCAACCCCCTGCTCAACGCAGGATTAGCCCTAAACTAATTAGCCCTAAGTTCTTGTTATGGTTCTTAGGGAGGGGCTGATCAGTCTCTTCTACACAATGTGGTCATGTATCGGACGTCTGTTAATGTATCCCTTCAGAGTGCTGGCAAGGGAGCATATGGAATGGCACAATCCAGTTCAAGGATTCACCGCTCATAGAAAATGAGAAAATCAGGAAAACAAGTTCTCGTACTGTCTGCCAATTTTTTACGAGCAAGATTTCTATATGCTGTCATTGAAAGAGCACATTCCCAGGAAACCTGCTTTGGCAGTTGGATTTTCCTGTGCGGAACAGGAAAATCTACTTCTAAAGCGCATTGAAAGTGCATTATCTATTGTGTGCAGAATAGGCTATGCACTTTAGAAGTAGATTTTCCTGTTCCGCACAGGAAAATCCAGCTGCCAAAGCAGATTGAAAGTGCATTATCCTATGTGTACATAATTTACTGTGTGCCTCAACTTAGCATGTGTATCACTTCTCAGTCCCTGCAGCGACAAAATTTCCAATGGCTTGGCCAAAGGTACAGATTTACATGGTGCATATTGTTCAACTACAGGAAAATTGAAACTTCATTTCACCAAAATCTCAGTCAGTTTCCCCTGCCAGATGAGACTGTGCCCGTAACCATGCTGTAAATTTATGTTCTTAGTCCTAGTTGCTGGCTGTACTCTCGCAGTCCTAACCATAATTTCTGTGTTTACAGCTCCCTAAGTCAGTGGCATTGCCAGGAGTGCTGGAGAGGCAAAGGAGCTGTGCAGTCCCTGAACATGAGCAGCCAGCTCTGGGAAGCTTCTCAAACCAATCGTGAATGGTTTATGCAAAAGCTTATGTGTTTCTTGTTAGCTATTCCTATTCTGCATTTGTTGTTTTTCTTGGCAGTGGTGATAAAAGTGCATTTTGTACTGAGATTTTTAGGAGAAGCCTTTTTGGGGAGATAGCAACATTACCTATTATGTCCCATTAGATCTTGGCTACTAAGAAACATCAACCCTGGTCAATACCTGGGTAGGAGACTGCCAAGCAAGTCTAGGGTTGCAGCATGGGTAACGGCCATAATTTAATTGTAACTTGTATTTAATTGTAACTTTAATTGTAATTGACAGGACTTTATTCCGCTGGTTTAATGATGGACCAGTCTTCTGTTTCTTCTTTTCCAAAGTTCTGGATCTTCCTTGGGCTTGCTCTTCATTCTGTGGGACTTCAGAGATCACTTCTTAAAGAGCTCCTGCTATGTGCAGCCAAGAGTTCTTCTGAGACACAACAGAGAGCTTTTCCTGGACCAGAGCCCTCTGCATCAGTTGTCTGCGTCTCATGAATACACACAAAGCAAAGCAATCTGTTTTCCATGTTCTGTTTTCTGGAAAGTGGTCTGGAAAATCCACGTGCTTTTTGCCGGATAATCTGACAGTCTCAGAGGTAACCAGGCTGCAGCCGTCTAGCAGTGGAGATTTCAGAGTAACCAGCCACATGCACAAAACCATAGCTGGGCATTGCATAGAACACACATAAACGCCCCTCCCAAAGAAACACATAATTAAAATGTCCAGTGTCTCTTCAATCTCGAAAACAATTTTTCTTTCCTTCATGAGCGAAGGGGTACAAAACATTTACCACAACTCAATTAACGTGGGAGAACCACCATGGATCAGATAACATCACTCTGGGGAAGAACTCCAACCTTCAGGCTGCCAGTTGGCTATCTCTGCTCCAAATCATGTTCTTTTTTTCTTCATACGTTTTCAACAGTCAGAAGGTTTTTCTGTTTTCAAAGGGCATGTTCCATCTTCAGGGCAAAATTGTGACTTCAGTTAACTGTCTTAAAGGGGGGGGCACAGGAAAAATGGTAGAAATCCCAATTAAAAATAAAAGTAATTTGGTAGAAATAAAAATAGGAAACGGAGTTGCCAACCTCTAGATAGGGGCCTGATGATCTCCCAGAATTACAGCAAACCACCAAACCACAAAGATCAGTTCCCCTCGAGAAAATGGCAGCTTCAGAGAGCAGACTTTATTTAAATATGTCCCCTCTAGGGTTGCCAACTCTTGCTGGAGAAATACTTGGAGATTGGGAGGGAGGGTCAAGCCTGAGGAGGGTGGGGTTTGGAGAGGGGAGGGACTTCAATGTTATAGAATGCTATGGAGTCCACCCTCCAAAATAGCCATTATCTCCAGGGGAACTGATCTCTTTCATCTGGAGATGACTGTAATTTTGAGGGGTACCCAGGTCCCTCCTGGGGACTGGCATCCTTGTCTAGGGTTTTCCCTGGTCACTGGCAGGGGATGAGCGGTAGAGTCACTAATGATGCCTATTAAGTGGTGGGACCTGTGGTATAGGTCTGGAATATCCAGGAAAGTGATGAAGGTGGTATGTGCAGCATGGTGTTGCTGGCTATTGAGTACCTGTAGGGCTCTGGTAGTGCTATTTATTAGAGAACTCCATTCTAGACTGGAAGGGTAAGAAGACGGTCTGCAGCTTAATCTAGCCAGTTGGATGGGAAGAGATGCCAGATGCATCTCTACATGCACCATTCTGCAGGTAGACAAGATGAAGAGAGAGAGGGGTTTCTTAAGAAGAGGAAGAACTATGAGGTTGTTCCTAAGGGACTCAGACCGTTTCTGCATTAGGAAATATACCTTGTTTTAGCCTCGCTTTGGATTTCCTTTGGATGCTGCAAACCGACTAGCGTTTCTGCATTTGGGATTTCCTCCCCTTATTTCCTCAATTAGACCCCCTTAGACTAAGGTGAAGGGCCTCTTGTGGCGCAGAGTGGTAAGGCAGCAGACATGCAGTCTGAAACTCTGTCCATGAGGCTGGGAGTTTGATCCCAGCAGCCGGCTCAGGGTTGACTCAGCCTTCCATCCTTCCGAGGTCGGTAAAATGAGTACCCAGCTTGCTGGGGGGTAAACGGTAATGACTGGGGAAGGCACTGGCAAACCACCCTGTATTGAGTCTACCATGAAAACGCTAGAGGGCGTCACCCCAAGGGTCAGACATGACTCGGTTCTTGCACAGGGGATATCTTTACCTTTACCTTTAGACTAAGATGACCAGATTTGGAAAAGTGGACACATTGACCAGGGGGGTTCTTGATTAAAAATTTGGTCTATATGGAGCGACAAAAAGTTTGATAGAATGCATAGAACGCAAAAACAGCATTGTAATATATATTTTTAAATTTCAACATAAGAACAATTTGCCAGGTGCCCCCAGATGTCCCTCCAAAAGTGGGACAATCTGGTCACCTCACCTTAGACCCCGCTTGAAAAGATGAAATCCGGTTTTCTGAGGATTCCTTTACTGTGGGGCAAGTGAGGGGGCAATTCGGGACTGTGCGGGAAGAAGCAAATTTTAGTGTGGAAATGGACAAAAAAGTCAAACCTTTAAAAATGCAAATCTGAATGATAACGTTAGTGTGGAAACAGCCTCAGTCTAGTTTTAAAGGGACAACACCGGAGAGATCAGAAAGGTGAGAGGTCAGTGTTCCTGTCTATCTCACTGACTCTTCCTCTACTACAGGCTCAGGTAAGAGGTATTGCACAGGGCACAGGTTGCAAGAGCTAGATCCAGGTTGGAAAACTCCTGGAAGTTTGGGATGGAGTCTGAGGAGAGGGACCTCAGTGGCACAGTGCCATAGAGTCCACCCTGCAAAGCAGCCTTTTTATATTTTTATATTTTTATATTATTTTTATATTTTTACATTTTTACATTTTTACATTTTTACATTTTTACATTTTTACATTTTTACATTTTTATATTTTTATATTATTTTTATATTTTTATATTTTTATACCGCACTAGGCTCCTGGGGTCCAAGATCAGCAAAGAAATTAAAAGACGCTTGCTCCTGGGGAGGAAAGCTACGACAAATCTAGACAGCATCCTAAAAAGCAGAGACATCACCCTGCCAACAAAAGTGCGTTTAGTCAAGACTATGGTCTTCCCAGTTGCAATGTATGGCTGTGAAAGTTGGACCATAAGGAAGGCCGGGCGTCAAAGAATTGAGGCTTTTGAACTCTGGTGCTGGAGAAGACTCTTGCGAGTCCCTTGGACTGCAAGGCGAACAAACTGGTCAGTCCTAGAGGAGATCAACCCTGACTGCTCCTTAGAAGGCCAGATCCTGAAGATGAAACTCAAATACTTTGGCTACCTCATGAGAAGGAAGGACTCCCTGGAGAAGAGTCTAATGCTGGGAGCGATTGAGGGCAAAAGAAGAAGGGGACGACAGAGAATGAGGTGGCTGGATGGAGTCACTGAAGCAGTGGTTGCAAACTCAAATGGACTCCGGAGAATGGTAGAGGACAGGAAGGCCTGGAGGATCATTGTCCATGGGGTCGCGATGGATCGGACACAACTTTGCAACCAACAACAACAACAGCCCTTCCCTACGGCTGGCTGGTTTACATTGAACGTTGTGGAAAGCTTACATGGAATATTATAACAATGCATAACAGTCATAACATAAGGTGGTATAACATAGTCGTAACATAACATGACAGCCCGAACAGTATTATTAACAGAACAACAATGACAATCCCTGGGCAGGTCAGATTGGTCAGTCATGGAAGGGAGTCTGGGGGAGGGGGGACCAGCAGGTGTTCTGAGTCAGTCGGCCTCAAGTGAATGCCTGGTGGAGGAGCTCCCTTTTGCAGGCCCTGCGGAACTGTGGGAGTTTGGGCAGGGTCCCGATCTCTTCAGGGAGCTCGTTCCACCAAAGGAGCTGATCTCTGTAGTCTGAAGATGAGCTGAAATTTCGATGGATCCCCACCTGGAGCCTGGCATCTCTAGGGTGGTCACTGGGTCTATAATTTGCCTGCCTCTTAGAGGCAGTTGGACTGGGAGACGTGGATTTGAATCTATGTTTAAGTCATGAAGCAGAAAGGGTCGCTCTTCACCACTCTCCCCTCCCCCACCTAACAGGGTTGTTGTGAGAAAAAGATAACTTTCCTCCTGTCCGAAAGGGCAGGCTATAGATAATCATGGCACATGAATTCTCAAGCCAGCTCTATTTGATGCTGGAATCCTCAGCATTTTAGGTTGCAATCCTTTGCTTGGGCATAAACATCCTTGATGTGGGATTTTATTCAGTCAAAATATGCAGAGTGTGAGGGTTTGGATGCATATAGGGCAATATTATCTTAGGAAATAATAGTTGAGAAGGCCAGTTTGTTTTTCGTTTGGCCCAAAGCAGTGCGGAATCCAGGAAAATATGACCGTGGCCAAGATGCCTAGAGGAAAATAAATCATCTGCCTAAACCAGCAAAAGATGACCAAAGCCCACCAGCGAAAGGAGCCAGCGCTTATAATATGAATCTTCAAGAAGAATCTGGAAATGCAAAGTAAACACAATACTGAAATCAATGAAGCCTTCCTACACCTAGAAGGGAACGGTGTTGCAAGAAGAAGGTCACCGCTACTCTGTCCGAAACAGCAAACAGGTGGGAATGGGAAGAAACAACAGAAAGGTGTTCCCGCAAGTTTTACCTTGAAGCAGAAAGATAGTTAGGGGGTTCTCCAGCCATGAACATTTGGGCTGGTGTTCAAAGCTGTAGTTGAGGCTCACATTGGTTCTGAAAGCAGTTCTGGGAAAACCATGACCCCCCGTTTCCATCTCTAGCTTACTACTTAAAAACAGGTAGATTTAAGAGCAGAAATCTTTGTCTAAGACATTGTATTCTTTAGGGGGAAAGCATCCTAGGGCATGCAGTAGAAATACCCTTTGAATCTCAGTAGGGGCTTCAACAAGGAAGGGGAGAGTAAACATTCATAATGAGGTGCCTGAGATTTCTTTCATTTTTTAACATTTCTTCATTTTTGATATATTAGCCCAACTTTCTCTGATGACCCAGGGCCTAGAATGGAAAATAAAAACTCTGCCAGATCCCCCCTGCCAAAGAAGGCAGGGGTCTCCTGTGTTCAGACCTTGCTGCCCCCCCTCTCCCCATGACCAGGCCCTGATTCCCCAGTTGCTGTTTCACTGACCAGCAGGGAGACTTACCAATCGAAAGAGAAAGGCACAGGCTAGGACAAGGGTAATCACTGCAGCCCTCCAGATGTCCATGGACTACAGTTCTCATGAGCCCCTGCCAGCGAATGCTGGCAGGGGCTCATGGGAATTGTAGTCCATGGACATCTGGAGGCCCGCAGCTTGACTACCCCTGGGCTAGGACGATACAGCCAACCAGGAAGAGCGCTGAGATAAACCTCAACTTTGCACATGGTCCTTTCTAGCCATGCACCATTGCCCAACCTTGTCCTTGGAACAAGAGACAGGGTTTAGGTTGTCACGTTTTACTGACGAATCCACACAAGGGGTTGGATCCTGACAATCATTTCCAATAACAGAAAGGGTCAGCAGGATCCGACCCAGGCAAAATAAATATAAGAGCGATAAGTAGAGACTTGCTGGATCAGACCAGTGGAAAACAGGATACAGATGCCAAGACCTTCCCTTGACGTTGGCTCCTAGCCCTAGTAGTCAAACATATCACAAACAGAACAATGGGTTGGATCCCGGTTTTCTGCTAAAGGAATGGAATTCTGTCAGTGGAACAGACCTTTCCCACCTTCTCCCCTTCTGCTGCAGTCCGCTGATCTGCCTGGAATGCTACTTAGGTGGGGAAGAACTTCAGGCATGATATGGGGACCCATCAGAACTACTCAGAAGGAAGAGCTGCATCCAAAGAGCTGTGTGGAGGACAAGATGTGCCACTGAACTCTGCTGCACTTCACTGCCCTTGCCTGAGCCCCAGGTGCCCACTTGCCCTTTCTCCCAGTGGCAGCAGAGGCTGGCATCATATTTTGAGCATCATTCATTACCCCCCTCTCAGTCTGCCTCCCCCCATCCCCAGTGACCCCTCCCCTTGAAGTGGGGGGGGTGACCAAAAAAAGAGGGAGGTATTTTCTTTATTTTGATGTTGTTATGGTGCAATATCATTATTACCCATGCTCAGACCAAAAAGAAAGAAAGAAAGAAAGAAAGAAAGAAAGAAAGAAAGAAAGAAAGAAAGAAAGAAAGAAAGAAAGAAAGAAAGAAAGAAAGAAAGAAAGAAAAGGGGGGAGGCAGGACAGGAGGCAGGACTGCCCACTCTCTCAATGAGCTGCAGAACAGATGCCATGAATGGAGTCTTGGCCAGTGATGGGAGAAATCCACAAATGCAGAATGCCGGGCGCAGATTCAGAGTCTGCATTTAGAATCCGAGGCGGTGAGAACATGCAGGCAAATGCCAACTCCGGAAAGAATCCAACAGTCTTGAGCAGCTCAAAGAATTTAAATACTTAGGCTCATTGGTGCAAGGAAAGAAAGTGTCATCCACCAATGAAGCCCACAGTAGGATTGGCCAAGCAACATCACCAGTGGCCACACTCAAATGGTGCCTCTGGAAGACGAAGAAGACGAACCTCTCAAGACCAAAGTTAATCTCTTCCGGATACTGATCCTGCCTACCCTCCGACATGGATCAGAAACATGGGGGCTTTTCGCACGCCTTCAAAATCGCACAATGGTTGCCAATTGAAAACGCTACTGATTTGCCATTATGCACAACGTCGTTGACAATCTGCCACACACCTGAAACCAATCCGCAAAAAGCGCTTCCTTGTAGCGCTTTCAGGGAAATCCCCAAAAGTGGATTCACCCTCCGGAAAGCGCTACACTCCTGCAACCAATCTGTAACACTAGCGGGAAAGTTCTGTGCGTTACCATTGTTGTGGTTTCTACAAAGTCCCTCCCCCTGGCTCTCTCCTCTGATCTTCCGGCGAAGCGATCGCCATTTTTTTTTCTCCGAGCGAGCGAAGTTCAACCCACCAGCAAGCCTGTTTAGAGGCTTCCCCAGCTTCAGTCCCTCCCCAGAGCTGTTTAGTCACTAAGCACAAACAACAAAGAAGCCCGTTTGCTGATGTATTTTCCCTTTATTTTTTACACTGTTTTCGGCCGAAAATCAGGCCCGTGAGGGGGGGGGATTTTTTTTTTTCACTTGGGGGGAGAGTGGCAATGATGAAACGACAGCTCAAACACACCTGCCAGCTGATGGGTCTCTCCATGGGTGTGTTTTTTTTTTAAAAAAAACCTTTCTTAAAGGGAAAGGGGCTGTTTGGGAGCATGCTAACGGCTGCCACTGGCTGCTTGACGGTCAGGGGCGGGACGAGCTTGGCAATAGCGCTTCCTGTCTAGCAATTTTTGCTGAGACCGGAAGCTTGTGGGAAACGATGGAAACGCAACTGGATTCCACTACAAAGTCAGGTATGCATAATGACGAATTGCACTATTTTAAATGGCGATTTTTCGTTCAGCAAACAATTTGCTACAAGGATCCCGGTGCGGAAAGCCCCATGGACTTTACTAAAACCTGATAAACAAACTCAAAACCTTCCAAATGCAATGCCTGCGGCAGACTCTGGGTGTCGCTCTATGTGATCGTAATCGAAATTAGACAATTCAGACAAAATGTGACAACCAGCCACAACCAAACCAGTCCAAAAGCGCAGACTGCAATGGTTTGGCCATGTCTGCAGAATGAACACCAGCAGACTGCCTCATAAACTCCAACTGAATGGAAGAGCAGCAAAGAAAACATGGCCTAAATAGATCGAGGAAGACCTTAGAAACCAGCGATCGTCTATCCACATGGCCAAAACTGCGTCCAACAATTGCCAAGATTGGAAACATATTATAAGCAAGGGAAACAAAGCCAGCGGCACCTACAGCGGCGTATTGGCTGAGAGGACAACCTGCTCCACCCATCGCCAGCTAAAGGATAAAAAGAAGGGAAGAAGAAGCTCAAATATCCTCCTTCTCAGTGTTTCCCTTGGTACTAAGGAAGAATAAGAAGTCACTTCCTTCCATCTGTTTGTTTTTTAAAATAAAGGTGGCATTTCCTGACTCGATGCACAAGGTCCAATCAACAAGGTTGTTGTGGATAAATATGCTGTTCCCTCGCCCCACATGCAAAAACACACAGCTGCTTGATAATGACTTTCACATGAAGGGCTGTGTCAACAGAGTTGTTGAAGTGATACCTTTGCGCTGCTGCCTGGGAGAAGCATTTTCCCGCTTAAGCAACAATAAGCTTCATAAATGACAAATAGACATCCCGTCATTTCTCTCCTCTGTGCCCCCCTACATTTGAAAACAAAGGATCTGCTGAAATGTCAGAGTCTTCTTGACAAAGAAGGAGAAATTTAAGAAAGAATAGGCCCCCACCTCTCAAAAAATGTTTGCCTTTCGAAGAGAGAGAGGAATAAAATTGTTGACATCTGCTAAGCTTCATCACTGTAGAATGAGCACATTCCCTTGTGTAGTATTTAAGACTGGTTTAAGCTGGAGATGAATAACAGGCGGGCACTTGGCCAAATCTAACCCTTTGAGAGTTGCCATCTGCCCCCAGTTGCCAGTTCCAAAGAAAAGGAAGGGTGAAGCTTTTATTGGGTTAAACTTACTCTTGGGAGAACAAAAGCTTTATGTAGTATCCCTGATCATCAACATTTTCTGGTTAAGAAGAAGGAGAGTTGGTTCTTATACGCCGCTTTTCTCTACCCAAAGGAGGCTCAAAGCGGCTTACAGTCACCTTCCCTTTCCTCTCCCCACAACAGACACCCTTTGAGGGAGGTGAGGCTGAGAGTCCTGCTATTACTGCTCGGTCAGAACAGCTTTATCAGTGCTGTGGCGAGCCCAAGGTCACCCATCTGGCTGCACGTGGGGGAGTGCAGAATCAAATCCGTCTCACCAGATTAGAAGCTGGCACTCCTAACCACTACACCAAGGGAAAAATACTGTTCAGACAAATGACAAAGAGGGCTGGATTCCAATGGAAACAAGACTAAGAAATTATACTTACAGAAATAGAAGCATATCTTACATGCCATGTTCGACATTTAACATTAAGAGCGTAAGAAAAGCCATGGTGGATCAGGCCAATGGCCCATCCAGCCCAACACTCTGTGTCACACGGGGACCAAAACCCAGGTGTCTTCAGGAAGCCCTCCAGTGAGGCCAGAACTCCAGAAGTCTTCCTACTGTGCCCCCACAAGCACTAAGAGCGTAGACTGTACCTTGTGGCTAATAGCCACCATTATCTGTTTATCAGATGGTATGCATGTAATGTAGCCAGGAGATCCTACGATTGTCTGGCAGACAGGCGAGAGATGCTCGGAGGTGGATTGCCATTGCCCACCACCCCATTATGACCCTGGTATTGCTTGGAGGATGCCCTTCCAAATGTTAGCCAAGGCCGACCCTGCTTGGCTTCTGAGATCTGATGGGATTGGGCTTCCCAACTGGATTATCCACTAATGGACCTCTGCTCCAAATGTTTATCCAATTCCCTCTTGAAGCTGTCTGTGCTTGTAGTCGCCACCACTTCATGCGGCAGTGAATCCCAGGTGCTTGTTACTCTTTGGGTGAAGAACGACTTCCAGAGCTACTGCTCATCAATTTCATTAAGTGCCCATGAGTTCTTGTATTGTGAGAAAGGGAGGAAAGTATTTCTTTCTTTGCCTTCTGTATCCCATGCATTATTTCATAAGAGACAGAGACAGAGAGAGACAGAGATGGAGACAGAGAGAGACAGAGACAGAGAGACAGAGACAGACAAACAGAGAGAGACAGAGAGATAGATGGAGACAGAGAGACAGAAAGACAGAGACACAGAAAGACAGAGAGACACACAGAGTGATCTTAACCCATTCCCTCCCAGATCCTCTTACATGCAATATCATTTTGGAAATACCATTACTCAAAAGCTGGCCAAGGGTTGGTAAGCCGCTTTGAGACTCCTTCGGGTAGAGAAAAGCGGAATATAAGAACCAACTCCTCTTCTTCTTCTTCTAATTCCAGAAGAACAAAGGGCAAACTGATATAGCTGATGCTGCTATTCTGTTTTTGACATTGGGTGTTAAACTATTATTTATTTCAGAGTTTAGAATTGAATTTTAATGAAGTGTTTTAACTTCTGATGCTGGAAAAGAAAGAAAGAAAGAAAGAAAGAAAGAAAGAAAGAAAGAAAGAAAGAAAGAAAGAAAGAAAGAAAGAAAGAAAGAAAGAAAGAAAGAAAGAAAGAGGAAGGAAGGAAGGAAGGAAGGAAGGAAGGAAGGAAGGAAGGAAGGAAGGAAGGAAGGAAGGAAGGAAGGAAGGGAGGAAGGAAGGAAGGAAGGAAGGAAGGGTACAGTATTCCAATGGGCTCCACCTTCTGTGGCAGTCATTTTTGGGTGGCACACAATGGCCCCTCTCACAATTCCAAAGGTACCTCTAAGCTCACAGAGTCTGGGGACTCCTGCTTTGTACCATCCTGGGCTTTATGTATTGTTACCTAGCGCTTTTCGCATCAGCTGACCCAATAAAACTTTTGCACAACTGGAATTTTTGAACCACACAAATGTTCTGTTGAAACTGCCCACTCCCCCACCCTGGAACTGCACATTTCTTCCAGGGACTGTGCGTTGTGCATTGTCAGCCCACCGTTAGTTTCACAGCCTGGTATGATTTTGGTCTCTTGCCTTGACTGCTTTTGAATTTTGAAATAGCCCTGTCTAAAAAGGTAAAGGTATCCCCTGTGCAAGCACCGAGTCATGTCTGACCCTTGGGGTGACACCCTCCAGCGTTTTCATGGCAGACTCAATACGGGGTGGTTTGCCAGTGCCTTCCCCAGTCATGACCGTTTACCCCCCAGCAAGCAAGCTGGGTACTCATTTTACTGACCTCGGAAGGATGGAAGGCTGAGTCAACCTTGAGCCGGCTGCTGGGATTGAACTCCCAGCCACATGGGCAGAGCTTCCAAGCTGCATGTCTGCTGCCTTACCACTCTGTGCCACAGGAGGCTCTAAGTGCTGTCTATGTTGTCCCTAATTGCATTCTGCCCCAAGCGACACCATTTTTGTTCCATAATTTGTCCCTCTCACTCTTTTCTCATTTGCAGGGCAAATCCAAAACAGAGCTACACCTTTCCTATCCCATCAGATTCAACGGACTTAGAAGGCTCAACCCTTTGTTTCCTATGCTTTATTTGATAACTCTCCATATTTGATAATTCAGTCCTTCTGCTTATGGCACGTCCCAGCAGCCCCCCCTCCCTCCCGACACTTTCAGACCGGTCTTTCTGATTTTTGTGTGTTTTATTTAAGAAATCGCATTGTCTGAACTACGACTTAGGGCAAAAGTGAATGACCTTGGAAATATTGATTTTCGAGCTTGACACGCCAGACACTTGCCAGCGTCACTGAAATTAATGCCCACCAGAGGTCATAGTTTGGGGAGGGGGGGTTCTAAAGAGGCTGTCTGTGATAAAGATACAACATTTGTCATTCCACGCTCCTTCGCAGAGACTCAATTCACTTTCAGGCAAATCCACCCACCCCCTCCTTTCGCCTAATGGTCAGCTAGCAAGGTGGCCAATCTCCCTTGTGTGTGTCCAGCTTATCTCTGGGGCTGCTTTTTCCCAGCCATCTTCACCTCGGCGAGATAACTCCGAAGAGGAGCCTGTGTACAGGCCCGAGGGTGTGAGGGGTGTCAAAAGAGTTTCTGTTCACTTTACAAAAAGATTCTTGATAACCCAGGGCTGACACTTTGTTTAGGCCGCTTTGTTATCAGGTGGGGAGGACGCGAAAGGGATGGGAACGGAAGAGAAAGGAGTACGTGCGTGGGAGGGGGAGGACTGGAGGTTGTTGACTCTGTCAGTGAAGAGAGGCAAGTGCAAATTCTCATGGGTGGCCTTGTTAAATAATAGCACCACAGGCAAATTCTTCATCCTTTTTTTCCCCCCAAAGAGGAGAAAAGGGCTCTTCTTGATAAGCTGAGCGAAGGATACAAAGAGAGCCAGAGAGCACGGAAGAGCACTTTCTGTATCAACACTGCTACAGCTGCTGTTTTGGATTCCTAGACATGCCTTAGAAAGTCCTTCTGTTTGCCCGGAGATGATTCAGGGACGCTGGATCAGATGTTTATGGGGAGTTTGGTGCCTTACAGATGCACAAACGTGCTCTTCGCCTTATTACCAGAATGCACAAGATGTTTCTGAGTCCCCCTTGCTAGTCTGGCGTGGGAAATTCGTGGAGATTTGGGGACAGTGTCTGGGGATAGGGATTTGGGGGGGGGGGAATTCATCTAGAATCTAAGGTATGTCATAGTCTACCCTCCCAAGCTGCTGTTTTCTGCAGGGGAAACTGATCTCATAAGGCCAGACTTTTTCAAACTAAAAAGGCTGGACTTTTTCAAACTAAAGTAATTTTTGAGGCTTCAAGGATTCCTGGAAATGATATCAGAGGGCCACACTTCTCTGCCACATTCCTGGATGTGACATCACCACCTGCATTAACAGGCAGGCTTGAGGAGGCCTGTGGGGGGGGCAGTTTAAAGCATTAGTAGACATGCAGTAGTAGACAAGGGACGAAGCCCTATGAAGATAGGTTGAGGGACTTGGGAATGTTGAGCCTGGAGAAAAGGAGGTTGAGAGGGGACATGATAGCCCTCTTTAAGTATTTGAAAGGTTGTCACTTGGAGGAGGGCAGGATGCTGTTCCCGTTGGCTGCAGAAGAAAGGATGCGCAGTAATGGGTTTAAACTACAAGTACAACGATATCTAGCCTATATGCATCAGGGGAAAAAAATTCACAGTCAGAGTAGTTCAGCAGTGGAATAGGCTGCCTAAGGAGTTGGTGAGCTCCCCCTCACTGGCAGTCTTCAAGCAAAGGTTGGATACACACTTTTCTTGGATGCACTCGAGTTTTTATCCCCGGTGACCCTGAATTTTTAAAAGTCATCTACACATTTTTCAATTTCCATTTTGATATTTAATCTGTGTTTTGCCGGATTAACTTCCTCCCCTTCCTTTGAGCCTCCAACGCTGACACTGACATAGCAAGGTAGTCTGTCACTGATTGGTCAGGGCGTCACTTCAAAGACCGCTGGTTCACAGTTGCCATTCCCCCGCAAGATTTATTTTTGCCCTCATTTTTTAAATGACTGTGCTCTTGTCCAAAAACCTACATTTCTAGGTGCTGAGATTTGCATTTTGGATTGCCTCCCCCCCCCCTCATTCTCTCCCCCCCACACACACGCACACACTTATTCAGGAAAATAAAAATAAAAAGCCTTGTGCTCCATCCTCACCCCTGCTTGCTTTGGCTGTAGAGTCAGAAGACAAACAGCAGGAAATAAACCCCTCTCCAGCCTTTTGCTCCAGTTTAGGGTAGCCACCTTTGGTTGGGCCTGGTGACCTTGAGCCAGTAACACTCTCTCACCCTAAACTATTGCCTTGAAAGGACTGTTGTTATTATTGGGCTATTAGATTAATATAGCAGAGTTTTGCCGAGTCCCAGAAACAAGATACTGAGTGCAGTAAATAAATCTCCCAGGTAGTCTATAGCAGTGGTCCCCAACCTTTATTAGGCTGGGGACCGGCAGGGCATCGGGCCGCGCCCGCGGGGACCGCGCCAGCACGGGCTACGCCCACGTTTCTGGCCGCGCCCGCGGGCCGCGCCTGCACATCGAGCCGCGCCCGGCCGTGCCCGCGAGCCACGCCCGCGGATCGGGCCGCGCCCGGAAGCCACGCCCGCTGATCGGGCCACGCCCGCGAGGCGCAGCCCGGCCCTGATTCCCTCTTCCCGCCCTCCCGCAGTAAGTAGCTTCCCGGGCCGCAAGCTTGCGGCCTGGGAAGTTTTTTACTGCGAGGGGGGGCGGGGAGAGGGAGCTGCGGCCCGGCGCCATGGCCTTCGCGGCCCGGCGCCGGGCCGCGGCCTGCAGGTTGGGGACCGCTGGTCTATAGCAAAAAAGGGTAAACTTGCATTTATTCTAGTAAATCCAATTCACATTCAGGTTGCAGTAAAAAGGGGATCAGGAGAGAGGGAGAGGGAGGGGGCAAGAGAGAGAAACCTCTAATACCTCTCTAATAGAATGCATACTTTCCCTATCACAAATGGCCAGCTTGTCTGGCATCTTGTGAGTCAGAGGTTGAGGGCATGAACATGAGACCTGCAGAAACATGTATCTCTATAGAAGGCCATGTGAAGCATGAGTGAAAGGACAAAGGGAGAAAGAGAGGAGCCGTCAGAGGTAAAATATTTTTTGGGGAGGTAAAATATTTCTTATTAAATTATCTCCATTCTACAAAACGCCAGATTTTTTTCAAAATATATATAACTCTTTTATGTACAAATTTCTCAAGTAACTAACTCCAGCTTACAAATTACACAATTCAGCATTAGCAACTTCGAAAATGATAAATTACAAGATTCAAAGTTAGACTAACCACAAACAACATTCCAACAGTTAATTTCTTTTTCTGCAGTAAATTATAGATACTGTCCCCCACCTCCTTATGTGATCGGCATTTCGTAAACCTCCAGCCACAGCTACTATCTGCACCAAAATTGTACTGGTTTTTATTCTTTGTCATATAGGTAAAGGTATCCCCTGTGCAAGCACCGAGTCATGTCTGACCCTTGGGGTGACACCCTCTAGCGTTTTCTTGGCAGGCTCAATACGGAGTGGTTTGCCAGTGCCTTCCCCAGTCATTACCGTTTACCCCCCAGCAAGCTGGGTACTCATTTTACCGACCTCGGAAGGATGGAAGGCTGAGTCAACCTTGAGCCGGCTGCTGGGATCGAACTCCCAGCCTCTTGGGCAGAGCTTTCAGACGGCTGCCTTACCACTCTGCGCCACAAGAGGCTCTTTCTTTGTCATATACAGACATGCTTTTTAACTAGTGGGCAGCTCCGAGGTTAACAGAGAGGCATCCCCAGCAAGGAGAGAACACCTATACACACTTTGGGTGACATAGTGCCCCCCAATGTCCGGGCATGAAGGTTGGGAGAGTGATGATGTGAGCATCTCTGGGCCCCTGTTGGATCAAAAGCAGGATCTTTTAAAAAATGAATGCAAGGTTGTCTCTTTGGGTGTCTGTAAGCTGTGGTGAAAGCAGCAAATTAACACCAACTCACAGCAAATCTTTCTTCATTTTCCACCATGTGGTTTCAATTACAGCTGTAGTATAGAGTTAATCACAACTTAAACCTGCAATTAAAAGATATTCATGGCCATATAAATAGTCAGTAAGAGACTGCCTAAGAGAGATTTCTCACAGTCTCCTGCAGGCTATTTGCCCATGAATATCTTTTAATTGCTTCTTCAGAATGATTTTAAAAAATGCTCTTAATACTTTTCAGCTACTAAAATACATGGAATGCATAAACTGTGGGTCATTTGTTACCGAACGAACCATCTTTTCTACATTAACTTTTATCATACGTGAGTTCCGTTACAAACCTTATTGTATAGCAGTATTCAACCAGAGAATGCTTGGAGCCTACCAGACATATATTTCAAATATATATTTATATACCTTCTGCAGCACAAAATTGCAGCCCATTTGGCCACAGAGTGCTGGACTCGATAGGCTACAGGCTTGATCTAACATGGCTTCTCTTATGAATTTCTTTCAGGACTAACACACAGATTGTATGCTGTAGGTTAGCTGGCCTTTCCTGGTGTCCTGTAAATGCTTTTTAGCAAGTTGTTGTTGTTGTTATGTGCGAAGTCGTGTCCGACCCATCGCGACCCCATGGACAATGATCCTCCAGGCCTTCCTGTCCTCTACCATTCCCCGGAGTCCATTTAAGTTTGCACCTACTGCTTCAGTGACTCCATCCAGCCACCTCATTCTCTGTCGTCCCCTTCTTCTTTTGCCCTCAAGCGCTCCCAGCATTAGGCTCTTCTCCAGGGAGTCCTTCCTTCTCATGAGGTGGCCAAAGTATTTGAGTTTCATCTTCAGGATCTGGCCTTCTAAAGGGCAGTCAGGGCTGATCTCCTCTAGGACTGACCGGTTTGTTCGCCTTGCAGTCCAAGGGACTCGCAAGAGTCTTCTCCAGCACCAGAGTTCAAAAGCCTCAATTCTTTGACGCTCGGCCTTCCTTATGGTCCAACTTTCGCAGCCATACATTGCAACTGGGAATACCATAGCCTTGACTAAACGCACTTTTGTTGGCAGGGTGATGTCTCTGCTTTTTAGGATGCTGTCTAGATTTGCCATAGCTTTCCTCCCCAGGAGCAAGCGTCTTTTAATTTCTTTGCTGCAGTCCCCATCTGCAGTGATCTTGGAGCCCAGGAAAATAAAATCTGTCACTATCTCCATTTCTTCCCCATCTATTTGCCAGGAATTGAGAGGGCTGGATGCCATGATCTTTGTTTTCTTGATGTTGAGTTTCAAGCCAACCTTTGCACTCTCCTCCTTCACCCGCATCAACAGGCTCTTTAGTTCCTCTTCACTTTCTGCCATTAGAGTGGTATCATCTGCATATCTAAGGTTGTTGATATTTCTCCCTGCAATCTTGATCCCAATTTGTGACTCCTCTAATCCCGCATTTCTCATGATGTGCTCTGCATACAAGTTAAATAGGCAAGGCGACAGTATACAGCCTTGCCGAACTCCTTTCTCAATTTTGAACCAGTCAGTGATTCCATGTTCAGTTCTCACTGTTGCTTCTTGACCTGCATATAAATTTCTCAAGAGACAAATAAGATGCTCTGGTATTCCCATCTCTTTAAGAACTTGCCACAATTTGTTGTGCTCCACACAATCAAAGGCTTTAGCATAGTCAATGAAGCAGAAGTAGACGTTCTTCTGGTACTCCCTAGCTTTCTCCATGATCCAGCGTATGTTGGCAATTTGATCTCTAGTTCCTCTGCCTCTTCGAAATCCTGCCTGTACTTCTGGAAGTTCTCGGTCCACATATTGCTGGAGCCTAGCTTGTAGGATTTTGAGCATAACTTTGCTAGCATGAGAAATTAGTGCAATGGTGCGGTAGTTTGAACATTCTTTGGCATTGCCCTTCTTTGGGATTGGAATGTAAACTGACCTTTTCCAATCCTGTGGCCATTGTTGAGTTTTCCAAATTTGCTGGCATATTGAGTGTAGCACTTTTACTGCATCGTCCTTTAAGATTTTGAATAGTTCAACTGGAATGCTGTCACCACCATTAGCTTTATTGTTGCTCAGACTTCCTAAGGCCCATTTGACTTCACATTCCAGGATGTCTGGCTCCAGGTCAGTAACTACCCCACTGTGGTCATCAGGGATGTTAAGCTCGCTCTTGTATAGTTGTTCTGTATAATTTTGCCACCTTTGTTTAATCTCTTCTGCTTCTATGAGGTCCCTACCATTTTGGTCCCTTATCATACCCAACTTTGCATGAAACGTTCTCTTCATATCTCCAATTTTCTTGAAAAGATCTCTGGTCCTCCCCATTCTATTGTTTTAGCAAGTGGGGAGGGTCAAATGAGTTTTTGCCCAGCAGGGCTTTGACTGGCCATTGGAGATCTGATTAACTGTGCCAATGTTTTTTTACAGTTGCTTCTGGCAACAGCTGCTTCCACAGCATAAAGTCCTTCAATATAATACCTTCATTGAAAAAGGAACCCCGTTAAACAGGGCTTTGGCCTGAAATGCTGAAGAGCTACTATTAGGCTTGTGCATAACGTTACCTGAATGGGGCGTGTCAGGAGACATGTGCCAAGTTGAGGGAAATGGCTTATGAAAGGTCAGGTAAATTTAAAAGATCATAAAGTGCATGTATACCAGGTAATTACACCCTAGGAACTTAGAATCATAGAATCATAGAGTTTGAAGGGGCCATACAGGCCATCTAGTCCAACCCCTTGCTCAATGCAGGATCAGCCCTGAGCATCCTAAAGCATCCAAGAAAAGTGTGTATCCAACCTTTGCTTGAAGACTGCCAGTCTTTGCTTGAAGACTATCATTCTAGCAGATGGGGAAATAAAGGATTGAAAGGAGGAGATTCCAGGATAGAGGGTCAATAGAAAGATAATTACCAGTTCCCGAGGAGGCGGAGACAGAGACGGCACGGCGTCCAGCAGCGTGTCGGGCTCTCGGGATGGATCCAAGGTTCCAGAGTTGGCAAGGTGGCCTGCCAGAACTTTTATACCCTGTTGGAGGGTGGTGTGTGTTGGAGGCTGCATGTGTACCAGGTGGGCTGTCTTGGGGTTGAGACAATGAGTGAAATGGGTGCTGATGACTCAGGAGATGGGTGCAGGAGGGGCTTGATGGTCCTGATGAAGGGAAACCATCGTAGTGCAATGGGACAGTTCCAGGGGTCTCATGAGACTAAGCTGGGTGGAGGGGAAATTCCCTCCTGGCAGAGTGGCTGAGGCTGAGTCACAGGTTGGGCAGGAGCCCTCAGGTGCAATGAACTCTGCTGGCCCCTGGATGAGCAACACAATGGAGTGGGGGAGGGATGAATGCAGAGCACAAGGGTTGCAGCTGTCAGGTCAGACTGGTGGCTTTGGCCAAGCTGAAAATGGAGTCTGGCCAGGCCTGAATCTTGGCTGACCAGAGAACTGGTAAGCATGACGCTGAATGTATGGCATGCAGAAATGGCCATATAGTTGGGAGGGGCCCTCCAGGCCACCTAGCCAAATCCCCTGCTCAATGCAGGATCAGGGTGTACCCAGATAGAACCTTGCTCTGCATTGTTCTGATTACCCACCACCAGTTCATCTGTGAAATTCAAAGTGTCCCAGATGTGCTTTGTGTTCTGGCTCTAGTCACCACAGAGTTTTGAGAAATTATGGATAAAATGTGTACTTCACCTCTCCCGTGAAAAGGGTCTGTGTGTTTCCTCGTCTGTTACAATGAAATTATGTTCAAAGTTATCTTTGACCGCACATAATGCTTCACCCATCTTGTGTTTATCATTGTCAAAACAGGAATGGCGAAAACCGACACCTGAATCCAGATATTTCAAATGGAGTGTGAGATGCTGATACTGCCACCATCTCAAAGGGATGGGGAGGCCCCATCCTCCCACACAGCTGCCCCAGATGTACAGTCGACCCCCTCCTCCTCTCCCTCTGCTTTTCAGGAGAAAGCAGATGTTCTGCTGATGTGAGATGAAGCAAACCACAACGGAGCTGGTTTATCCAAGAGGACCCCAGCAGGATGGAGAAGACCGAGGCCAAAAATAACATCTCAGTACAGTGTGGTGAGTTTGTTTTCCACAAATCCTCCCAAGCTTCAATGGGCTGGGTGCATGACTCAAAATTAATGGAATGCAATAATTAATTTCACTTGTCAAGTTTGTGTTACCACATCTTCCGTGCTGGAAGTAGTGTCGCATCATGCTGTGCATTTCGTTCACGGAGTAAACTTGAAATATGTTCACCCTGGAAAGAAGTTCTAAGTAGTTCCAGTTTGTTGCCTTAGAACTCATGCATAGGATATATTCACAGGTGTGCAGGGAGGAGAGGGGCTCAGGAATTTGGATTGGGCTGATAAGGCGACAGGAGAAAAGTGATCATTCAACAGGAATAAAGCAAGTAGAATTATAGAATCACAGAGTTGGAAGGGACCTTCTAGGTCATCTAGTCCAACCCCCTGCACTATGCAGGACCCTCAGAATCCCATCACTCATCCACTGTAACCTGCCACCCCCTTGAATCAGCCTCTCCGTCATATGGCTATCCAGCCTCTGTTTAAAATTTCCAGAGATGGAGAACCCACCAACTCCTGAGGAAACCGCTCTGTCAGGAACTTCTTCCAGATGTTTAGATGGAATTTATTTTGAATTAATTTCATCCCATTGGTTCTGATCCATCCCTCCAGGGCAAGAGAGAACAACTCTGTTCCATCCTCTGTATGGCACCCTTTTAAATTCTTGAAGAATGTGGGTTTGTTCATTAAAAAATCCACCTTTCCACAAGGTATTCTGGTAACCGCAGTGGTCTCACACACACACGGAAAGTTGTCTCCATGTGTGTATGGATATATACGAGAGTAAGTCGAAAAATATTGCTACAAAATCATAGAAACCTTTATTAAACAAAAATATCAAAATCTGAAGATGGAGCTCTTCCACCAGGTGTTTGGTTGAGCCCAGACCGGGACAATTGGGTCCCTCCCTGTATAGGCCTTATGTTCCGGACAGCTGGGCAGGAGTTACTCCCCCTCCCCAAGGGTGTTGGGGATGGATAGGTGAGGGGTGCGAGGATATAGATTGGATTTTGCTGCCAGTATTTGTTTCTTGTGTTTTATGTGGGGTTTTATGATTTTACTGTAAACGGCCACGAGTCGGCAGGGACCTGGAGTGGTGGTCAATAAAAACAGATATTGTTAGGTACGAAGTCGTGTCCAACCCATCGCGACCTCATGGACAATGATCCTCCAGGCCTTCCTGTCCTCTACCATTCCCCGGAGACCATTTAATTTTGCACCTACTGCTTCAGTGACTCCATCCATCCACCTCATTCTCTGTCGTCCCCTTCTTCTTTTGCCCTCGATCGCTCCCAGCATTAGGCTCTTCTCCAGGGAGTCCTTCCTTCTCATGAGGTGGCCAAAGTATTTGAGTTTCAGATATATATAAGCAGATATAAATAAATATAAATATTGTTTCTTGCCATTTCCTCCACCTTGGTCTACACACTTCTGAAGGCGGTGATTTTACCTCTCTAATCCTTCCCCAAAGTATTTGACTCAAATACTTTGGCCACCTCATGAGAAGGAAGGACTCCCTGGAGAAGAGCTGCAGAGGAGAGGACACGCAGTAATGGGTTTAAACTACAACTACAACAACATAGGCTAGATATCAGGAAAAAAATTTCACAGTCAGAGTAGTTCAGCAGTGGAATAGGCTGCCTAAGGAGGTGGTGAGCTCCCCCTCACTTTAAGCAAAGGTTGGATACACACTATTCTTGGATGCTTTGGGCTGATCCTGTGTAGAGCAGGGGGTTGGACTAGATGGCCTGTATGGCCCCTTCCAACTCTATGATTCTATGATTCTATGATTCTAATGCTGGGAGCCATTGAGGGCACAAGAAGAAGGGGACGACAGAGAATGAGGTGGCTGGATGGAGTCACTGAAGCAGTCGTTGCAAACTTAAATGGACTCAGGGGAATGGTAGAGGACAGGAAGGCCTGGAGGATCATTGTCCATAGGGTCTCAATGGGTCGGACACGACTTCGCACCTAACAACAACAACAACAATCCTTCCCCAGAGAAGGATTAGCACTGCTGAGCCCACATACAGGTTGTACCTTAGGTTTGCCAACCTCCCGTTGGGCCTAGATATCTCCCAGAATTTCAACTGATCTCCAGGGGGTAGAGATCAGTCCCTGGAGAAAATGGCTGCTTCAGCGGATGGGCTCTAGAACATTATATGCCACTGAGGGCCCTGCCTTCCCCAAAGCCTACCCTAGCCTACTCAAGTTCCACACCCAAATCTCCTGGAATTTCCCAATCCGGATTTAACAACCGTACATGTGAAAGAAATAGGGACTCTCTTGCTATTGTTCTGAAGAAGACAGGCACCTCACTGTCCTTCCGGGACATTGGTCTGGCTGTCCTGCCGCCAGGTCAGCAGTGCAGTAAGCAGTCAGGAAGGCTATGGGATTTCCTTCCTTGGAGCCTCCCCCAAACACCCCCGCCAAAAATCTCTGGATAAAAGCCTTGCAGGAACAGGACACCCTATCTGTGGCTTGGAGCCAGAGTCCGTTATTCAATGGCTTTTCAGCTCTATCGTTTTATTTCCATATGTATTTCATTTTACAAAGAAGAAACACCCGTCATCACAGGAACCAATATTCCAAGGCGAAATCTGAAGAAATACATTTCGGTGGCTGCCTTAATCCGGTCTTTGGATCACTCGGAATTTGTCTCTGGTGTTTTGGGGGGGGGGAGTGAGACTTATTTCATTTACAGCTCCAGCTCGTTTTACGAGCTTTTCCTCATGAGGCATGCAAATGGAGCCCTGGCGTCTGCGAAACGCAGTGTGCGTTTTCTCCCAAACTTTTCGGTCCTCACCTGTCACTTAATGGCCAGTTATGAGGCAATTGTAATAGCCTTCGCTTTGATGTATCTTCGGTTTCCTAATCCCTTTCCTCTACAGCGTACCCCCGAAACCGTATCTAATTTCCTCCGTTCTCCACAAAGCACTTTGAGGAGCAAAAATTCAAGCGCAACCATTTCCTAGAGCCGATGAAGGATTGCATTCAGGTGCTGCAGGGGTCCGTCCCTCGAACGCCTATAAATCAAGACGTTGTCCGAGGAGGCAAGAGCATTCTCCAAATTCTTGCACAGCAGTGAACTCGTCTTCTTTGGTAGAACACTAGCGAGCACCCTGTAATCCACACCAGCTCTGAGCCTAACGACGAATGGGCCGCATTAGCATTGGAAAATGGGGCGCTGGCTTTTGAGAGGGCCGGTTTTTGGCATCTGCCGATATTTTTTCTCCTATAAACCTGAAGCGTTTTAAAAAGTGCACCTCACACTGCCCTGACATCAGCTGGTACCTCATTAATTTACACAGCTTGGTGAAATAATTTGTTCACGCCGGACTCTACAGCTTGTAAAGTATAAAATGGGTTACTCCCCAGTCTGTCTCACCGAAATCTCCTCCACAATTCCATTAAATGAACAATCTCAACCAGTTTCTTTGGATATGCAATTTGCAATTTTCTCCCCTCGTGTATACGAATGCTTACATGGTTTTTTTTTTCCCCCCTCACTAGCTCAAGAAAATACATTTTATTATTGATTGCCACAAAGCTAGACAGGCTGCTATTTATAAAACTGCTGCAATTTTCACTGCTGTTAAATGTTAGATATATGGTGTTCAAGTCTACTGTCTGTAGGAACACTGCATGAAGAAGAAGAAGAAGAAGAAGAAGAAGAGTTAGTTCTTATATGCCGCTTTCCCCTACCCAAAGGAGGCTCAAAGCGGTTTACAGTCGCCTTCCCATTCCTCTCCCCACAACAGACACCCTGTGGGGTGGGTGAGGCTGAGAGAGCGCTGATATCACTGCTTGGTCAGAACAGCTTTATCAGTGTTGTGGCGAGCCCAGGGTCACCCAGCTGGCTGCATGTGGGGGAGCGCAGAATTGAACCCGGCATGCCAGATTAGAAGTCCGCAGTCCTAACCACTACACCAAACTGGCTCTCAAATAACAAATAACAACCGGAGGTCATTTCAGACGAGCAAAATGGCTTGGTGGGGCAGTCCGGGTTTGTTCCTCCAATGATCCTCCAGGTCTTCCTGTCCCCCACCGTACCCCGGAGTCCATTTAAGTTTGCCCCAGCTGCTTCAGTGACTCCATCCAGCCACCTCATTCTCTGTCGTCCCCTTCTTCTTTTGCCCTCAATCGCTCCCAGCATTAGGCTCTTCTCCAGGGAGTCCTTCCTTCTCATGAGGTGGCCAAAGTATTTGAGTTTCATCTTCAGGATCTGGCCTTCTAAGGAGCAGTCAGGGCTGATCTCCTCTAGGACTGACCGGTTTGTTCTCCTTGCAGTCCAAGGGACTCGCAAGAGTCTTCTCCAGCACCAGAGTTCTCTGCCAGGGCCCTGCAGATCCTTAACCTGGCTCTCGTGCTACAGGTCCCTGTGAATCCTTAAACCACTTCTGAAGCCAACTCAGGGCGGTATTCCGCCAGGCCTTTGGTTGGAGCCGGGAATATAACACCTAATACACCTAATGGCAGGCCTCCCTGATGAAAGACCTGGTGAAACACCACAGAGTAGATTTACCCATCCAAGGAATGAAAGCCCTCCACACTCCCAAATTAAACTAATAGCTGTGTTGGAGAAGCAGCAAGATGTTTTGCTATTCTAATGGATATTTAGGACTGTATTTTTAATGACTTGTACTTTCCCTGAACCTTGTGGGTCATAAAAATAAAATAAAATTAATTTAAATTAATTTTCACTTGAAAGCCGTGGAGTCTTTCGTGTGGAGATTTTGCCGCAGTTTTGGTGCAGCGGATTTTCACATTTGTTGCCATTTGATGGTTGCCTCATCATTGAGAGAAATCTCCGAGACACCACTTGAAAATCTGGAGCCCGTGGAACTTACGTATATATAATTCAGAGGGCCCGCCAAGGAACTTGATTGACCCTTAACGGAGCTCACAGATTGGCCCATCCTCAGAGGCCCAATTAAGTCAATTATTGGCTGGATTATGCTTTATTTGCAAACAGTCTGTAGGAGTTGAAGGTCTACATACACACCACGCCTCTTCCGCATCCTGACTCCACCGGGGAATACCTGTTTAATGAAACTTGCTCCACATGTCCTCATGGATTTGTTGATCTTTCTGTTTCCTGCCGGAAGGGGTTCGGAAGCAGTCTTAGTTTCTGATGACCTATTATAAATAGACATTATATTATTGATATGGAATATATTATTGTCAATTTACAATGCTTCCAAGCCTCACAAATGCCAGGACTCCTTGAGTTCTGCAAGGCCTGCAACACAGAGTTCTTCCCTCAGGCATTTGGTTAGGGCAGAGTGGTGATCCTGCAGTGTGTGATCTGATCCCTCCCCTCCCCCCCTTTTTTGGGCCCTGTGTGCAGTATTAGATGGTATTAGGGACCCTATGTCGTCTTATCAGAAACTGCCAGTCAATATTACCATTGGCACCAGCCCTGATGGTCCAATGTATGAGTAGTGGGTTTATTGCCCTGGAGGGAGGGACCAGATCCAATGGGATGAAATTCATTCAAAAGAAATTCCATCTAAACATCCGGAAGAAGTTCCTGACAGTTAGAGAGGTTTCCCAGTGGAACAGGCTTCCTTGAGAGATGGTGGGTTCTCCATCTTGGAAATTTTTAAACAGAGGATAGATAGCCATCTGATGGAGAGGCTGATTCTGTGAAGGCTCAAGGGGGTAGCAGGTTACAGTAGATGAGTGATAAGGTTGTGAGTGACCTGCACAGTGCAGGGGGTTGGACTAGATGACCCAGGAGGTCCCTTCCAACTCTATTATTCTAGGATTCTATAAGTAAATAGAGCATACCGTCATTTCATGATGTTTGGGATTGTTTTAAGACTATTGGGGATTGTTTTATGATATGTTTTAGATGTGACTTGTTGTACATTGTTTTCTTCTTTTGTGAACTGCTGCAAGCCAGTTCCTGGGAGCAGCGGTATACAAGTCCAATAAATAAATAAATAAATAAAATATCACAGGGAACACACAGATCTAGAAAGAGCAGCAAGGTTGTTTTTATAAAATTCCTTTTACCATTTCATGTTTTAATGAAACAAATTCTTACTTTCCACCATACATGGCATCTTCTTACATGGTTTGAAGGATGAATGATACAGTGGGTCTAGTGTATGGGGCCAACATTTCCTGATGGTTTGAGCGATTCCATTTAATATTATGCAGAGCAAATGAAAGTTTTAATGCAAAGCGATGCCAAAAATATCTCTCCCTTCTAAATTTATATAGCTCACCCAACTTTAATTTGCTGCCACCCAGGTGGTAGCATTACCCTTTTGGAGGAAAACACCTATAATTTTATTTGTCTCCCCCCAAAAAAAATTGGCTGCGTGCCTTTGGTGGAGGTAGAGTACATTTATTTGTGGTTTATTGCCCTTAGGAAAACATTCTTCACTTAGGAACGGCTCCCTCCCCCCTCCCCCTTGAAAACGTTCTTGACATTTTCTTGAGAAAACAGCAACATTTTTTCGAAAAAGCAATCTTGCTTGATACTAGAGCTGGAAAGCCAGTATTTTAAAAAGGTAATAATGTCACTCAAGCGCCCAAGATTGACATGGTTCGATCTCTTAAAATGCATCCAGGATGCTCATCTTTCAAAATGCAAGAAAATCCCGTGAGCTGTTTAGTTTATTTATTGCAGATTTAGCTTGGGTCAGCTGCTGAGCCTTGTAAGCTGCTGCTCCTAAGATCGTTTGGGCGTTTTTTTTGCCTCTCCGAGTAATTCTGAAGTCTTGCCTAGAAAAAGAAATGCGCACACATCCAGATGGCTCTCTGTTAGAGGGAGGCAGGAGAGCTGTGTCAGTTCTTCCAGTAAGAGCATGCGAGGTGCTTCAGTTTGGCTAATGTGCAAACCCCACTGGAGGAATTACAGTCTGCAATAATTTCCGATTCCTGAGCAGCCCGGCTACCCATCTGAATTCTGACTGGTTGCATTCACGCCGCTTTCCCCCTGCTCTTAATGCTATCAAATAAATAATAATGACGATGAAAATTGTATGCTGCCAAGTTGCAACTCACACCAGGACAACTATGAGAAGAAGGTTGTTTTTTATACCCTGCTTTATTCATCTTGTGGCAAAGAGTGGTAAGGCAACTGACATGCTGTCTGCCCATGAGGCTGGGAGTTCAATCCCAGCAGCCGGCTCAAGGTTGACTCAGCCTTCCATCCTTCCGAGGTCGGTAAAATGAGTACCCAGCTTGCTGGGGGGTAAACGGTAATGACTGGGGAAGGCACTGGCAAACCACCCCGTATTGAGTCTGCCATGAAAACGCTAGAGGGCATCACCCCAAGGGTCAGACATGACCCGGTGCTTGCACAGGGGATACCTTTACCTTTACCTTATTCATCTTAAGGAGCCTCAGATCCACTAAGATTCTTCCCTTCCTCTCCCCATAAGGGAGAATGACTGAGAAGGTTCTGGGAAGTAGGTGGAGCTGAGAGAGTTCCGAGAGAACTGTGACTGGCCCAAGGTCGAGCCTGGTTCTCCAAATAATAATAATAATAATAATAATAATAATAATAATAATAATAATAATAACAACAACAACAACAACAACAACAACAATAACAACAACAACAACAACAATAATAATAATGTTGATTTTTAAACCCTGCTTTTCACTTCCCAAAGAAGTCTCCAAGTGGCTTAAATCGCCTTCTCTTTACCTCTCCATGACAGACACCCTGTGGGGTGAAAGATCTCTGACAAGACTGCCCAGTCAGAACAGCAGGGCTGTGAGAAGCTCAACGTCACTCAGCTGGCTGCGCATGGAGGAGCGGAGGATCAATCAAGCAAACTTTCTTACAGTCGTTCAGGCCACGTTATATAAAGTCATCACATAAGAGACCAAGAGAATATGGTCATTTAATATAATACAATTTAAAACAGATCATAAAATAGAACTTAAAACTATGCTACTTTAGAGCATCGGATTTTTATGGCAACGGCGCAAAACTTAGCCAGCTGAGTTGTCACCTGGGGGGACTCATCACTTAGCAGCCTCTTTGCTCGGTCTATATCATGATGTTCTGGCAACTTTTAAAGGAGTGGTTCAATCAAGTTGCTACGAATGTCTATATAAGCGGGGCAGTGGAACAATATAGGCTGTCTTGTATCAATTTCACCACTCCCACAAAAACATTGTCTCAGTGCAAGGGGAATGTTTTTATAGCGACCTGCTACAAGAGCTGAAGGCAAGACAGAGCATCTTGCAAGGGTAAATGCCCTTCTTTGCTTACTTATTAACAGCTGAGACAGATAAGTGGCAGGGGCGAGAACATATCTTGTTTTACCTGGGGCCAAAAAAGTTGGAGCTTTACTTAGGCCAAGTTGAGGTCGATTGACCCGTATCCGCTGCTTAACTAATGATGCAGCTTGATCATGAGCTAATTTGGATAATGAGTATATGGAGAAGCCCAGACTTTGGATTCCTTTGTGGACAGCCTTAGTCCAAGATGATTGGAAGTTGTCATTCAGGGTTAAAGAAGCTATACCTTGTGGAGGAGCAGAGAATTAAACCCAGCTCAGCTGCTCTTAACCACTACACCAAGCTGCCTCTCAAACAGTTTTCAAGATAAGAGGTGAGCAGAGGTGTTTGGCCACCATCTGGCTCTGCATAGCAAGTCAGGACTTCCGTGGAATTCTCCCAGTCAAGTACTAACCAGCTCCACTTGGTTGGGCTGTCAGGCTGCTATAACGTTGTCAAAAGCTTGCTTCCCATCAAATCAAGGTTGACATGCGTGAATTTTACATCCCAGCAGTATAGATTTCATTGTCTTAAGGCTGCCACAGGACCTATTCATCATAGCTCCTGGGCATATACTTGTGCATATACTTTGCACAAGAGCCTCTTGTGGTGCAGAGTGGTAAGGCAGCAGTCATGCAGTCTGAAAGCTCTGCCCATGAGGCTGGGAGTTCGATCCCAGCAGCCGGCTCAGGGTTGACTCAGCCTTCCATCCTTCCGAGGTCGGTAAAATGAGTACCCAGCTTGCTGGGGGGTAAATGGTAATGACTGGGGAAGGCACTGGCAAACCACCCCGTATTGAGCCTGCCATGAAAACGCTAGAGGGCGTCACCCCAGGGGTCAGACATGACTCGGTGCTTGCACAGGGGATACCTTTATACTTTGCACAAGTACACAGATGCACAGGGCAACAAGAAGCACCAAAAGTTACAGATCCATAGTCAGATATTTTTATCAGTTTAAAGACTTTATTTCCTTAAGGTCAGGATTAAGAGCTAGTTGTATTAGTTAATTGATCTGAGATTCGTTTCCATTGATTTCAAACAGGACATCCTCCTCACAACGCTCAACAGATTAGGGGTCTGTCATCTCGATGAACCTTTGGGCAGTTTTAGAATGTTTTAGAATTTATTTATTTATTTATATTTTAACTTATATGCCACTGCCCTCAAAGACTCGTGGCGGTTTACAATAACAGAATAAAACAACCACCCCTAAAATCCCCAGACATAAAAGATGACAATTCAATAAAATGAAATCCCCATCTCCTTCCTTGTCCAGCTTGCAGTCTGGAGCTCTTTCATTAGGAGCGAGGGTCGTGATCTCATTGGTTACCCTGATGGTAATTCCAGGACCACCACCTACTTACTGGCCAGCAGTGATACATTCTTAAACAGTGATACATAGAATCATAGAATCATAGAGTTGGAAAGGGCCATACAGGCCATCTAGTCCAACCCCCTGCTCAACGCAGGATCAGCCCAAAGCATCCTAAAGCAAGTCTTAAGAACCTTTTCTTTCATGGCTGCCATTCCGTGTCACCATCTCCTTCTGACTTCTTGGTTGCAGTCTCCCTTTTGGTTGATAATGGAGCCAATGCACATGACCAATCTCCCATGTCACACCCCATTGCTCCTGCTGATATTCTCCACTGTTTCTCCACAGCAGCCAACCATTGCAACATAAGAGCATTTCCATCCTTCCATGAAAGCCACAAACCATCAGGTTATTATTAATACTGTTGTTGCTGTTGTTGTTGTTGGATTTCTTAACCAACTTTCTCCCATAGGGGATTCAGAAAAAACTGGGTAGGTTTGGAGTCAGATCTGGATTTGGAAAGTTCTAGTTGTGGCATCCCCCTTACTCCTAGGACCATAAAGCTGCTCTCTAAAACAAGTTCTTTTAGGTAGATTCAGGTGGGTAGCCACGTTGGTCTGAAGTAGCAGAACAAAATTTGAGTCCAATGGCACCTTTAAGACCAACCAAGTTTTATTCAAGGAGTCAGTTTTCATGTGCATGCACACTTCCTCAAACAATGGAACAGGAATCATAAGAGTACAGATACAGGGAGAGAGTAAATCGGTAGAAACAGCATCGTGAAGACATCCAAAGATATGCAGCATGATAATGAAGAATGGATAATTCCTTGCTAGAATAACAAAACAGTCCTTTGGGTTCAATTGTCATTCACAAAAACACAGGGGGAATAAAAATGTTAAGGTTAGTGATCAACGGCAGATTTCCCAGCTGGGAACAGAAGTAATTAAAAGAGGCCGGCTGCTAGTCCCATCCGCCTCCACCCAAGCATGGCAGCATCCCCACAAGTGACAAACCCTCAGGTGTTGGTTCTCCTGTCCGAAAACCAGAGAACTTCCTAGGGCACAACTCTAGGCAGCCCTGTTCCCAAGTCTGGTAGGAGATTTGTGGCAGAGGGCACAGTAGATTGTTGAGTCAGGTCGGTAAACACAATAAAATTCCAAAGGAAGGCTCCCTTGTTGAGAGTTTTGGGAGGCGTTGCGTTACATTAATCCCAGTTCATAACAGAAACCCACAGCTGGTTCTTGTCTTGAGGCTCTGAGGTAATCTGAAGTCAGTGGAACTTTGGCATCACGCTGGGAGCTGAACTTTTTGTGGCTTCAGCCCATTGCTAGATTCTCTGTAAGCCGTTTCAGGATCTAATATTGAGTTTTAGGGCAACTTTGTAAATGTGCAATCAGATCTGATGTAATATGCGGCAGCGGCAGCAACAACAACAATAATACATAGCAGCTGTCAAATAAACCTATTTCTGTGTTTATCCCCAAAGAATCCACCAAGTCAGCTGTAGTTCCCTGTTTGGAAAAGTCGGGGATATTAAGCCTATTGGAGTGAACGTAAAATGTACTGCAGGAGTTTTATAGCAACTTTTTACAGTGATCCAGGAAACGGTGCAATAAGAGTGTCAGGGGGTTGCACTAGGAGCTGCTGTGTTGTAAAAATAACTGAATTGAGAGTGATTTTCGTTTCAATGGACTCAGCAGAATCCCTGCAGAATCTCAAGTGAATTGTTGCAGATTGCCATCTGGCATCTTGTCCACAAGGTGGTTCCTCAGGGCCAAATCTTTAAAAGAAAGAGGAGGCCTTAGAATCAAAGAATAGCACTGGTCCAGTTGCTGAGGTTCTTCTGATGTCTCTGGTAATGAACAGAATTTGCTTGTGTGTTAAGGGCAATCGGGTCATTTTCAATTTATAGTCACCCTATGACTTACTCACCTCCCAGATGTCCGAATGTTAACAGCCTAGGCTTGCAAACTGAGAGCCATGGCTTGCTTTACTGAGTCAATGTTATCTCAGGGAATTGGTTGCCAAGTGTGTTCCAGATCAAGTTCAAGGTTTGACTGTTAAGAGTGTTGAGAGCCAGTTTGGTGTAGTGGTTAGGAGTGCGGACTTGTAATCTGGCATGCCAGGTTCAATTCTGCGCTCCCCCACATGCAACCAGCTGGGTGACCTTGGGCTCGCCACGGCACTGATAAAGCTGTTCTGGCAGAGCAGTAATATCAGGGCTCTCTCAGCCTCACCTCCCTCACAGGGTGTCTGTTGTGGGGAGAGGAAGGGAAAGGCGACTGTAAGCCGCTTTGAGCCTCCTTCGGGTAGGGAAAAGCGGCATATAAGAACCAACTCTTCTTCTTCTTCTTCTTCTTCTTCTTCTTAACCTTGAAGGCCATCTGCGATATGGGACCACCTATCGCCTTATGCCCCCTGCTGGGCCTTGTGCTCTGTGGGTGCTAATCTGTTGGTGGTCCCCAGCCCACAGGAGGTAAGCCTTGCCTCAACCAGGGCCGGGGCCTTTTCAATCCAGACCCCAACCTGGTGGAATGAGCTCCAGGTATACCTGAGGGCCCTGTTGAAGCTATCACAGTTCTGCGGGGCCTGCAAGATGGAGCTCTTCCACCAGGCATTTGGCTGAGGCCAGGGCAATTAAGAAAAGAGACCCCTCCCAGCTCAGCCATGTCATCCGGCTCCCCATGGACATCTCCCCTGACGCAATTGGGGAAGTCTGTTGAGCAGGGGGGAATGAGGACGGTTTTCGTCACCTGGAAGGGAATGTTTTAATAGGGTGTGTTTTATTATTTTATTGTGGGATTGAATACTGTAACTCGCCAGGAGCGAGTTCGGGAGCAGTAAGCAATAAATCAAATAAATAATCCGTCTCGTGTTGCCTCTTCCTCTTCCCCTGCTGCCTTCAGCTTTTCCTAGCATGACTGTCTTTTCCATGACTCTGGTCTACTCATAATGTGACCAAAAGTACGGCAGTCTCCGTTGAGTAATTTTAGCCTCTAGGGAGAGTTGACTTCCCCCTAGTTGCAATTCAGCTATGGCAGCCAAACGGCCCCTCCCCTCAGCCCCTCCTCATGACCATAGCAAGAAACAGCAGTGAATTTAGTGAACTTTTGTTGATGGTGAAAGAGAACACAATCTGAGTCTAATGGCACCTTCAAGACCAACAAAGTTTTATTCTAGGTGTCAGCTTACACAGCTAGGCTTCCCAACCATATTCAATACCATTGCAACACTTCTGGGGTTTCTCAAAGCCTGAGGAATGTTTCAGGGGTTTCTCAACGGTAAAGAAGTTGAGTGATACCTTTTCTGCACTGGTGGTGCTGTGCCGGGCTGCCATTTGCAACAGGGCCGTTTTCCCCACTGCTTCCTGTGTCCTCACGGGGGACCATTTTCAGCAGTGCACCCTGATGGCCCTGGATTTCTGCCTCCTCCCCAAATGGCCAATGATGGGCCTGGAGGGGGTGGGAAGGGGAGGAGCCCCAGGTGGGAAAGTCCACGGCTCTGCTTCCCCCAAAATTTCTGCACCATCGTGCCACTTCTGGGGTTTCTCAAAGCATGAAGAAAAGTAGAGGCTGCTCCAGAGCGTCCAGGTTCTCCATGGAAAGTGATCTCTGTATTGTGGAGATGAGCTGTAATTTTGGGGGATCGCCACGTCCCATTGAAGGCTGGCATCCATGGGCGATTGTCACCTGCTTTGAGACGCCTTAGGATAGTGATCACCAACTTGTGGGCTGCGGACCACATGTGGTCCTTCGACTAATTGGAGGTGGGCTCCGAAGGACGCCTTCTCCCTCCCTCCGGCCCTTTACTTCATCCTCCCTGGCCCTTTACAACACACTTCGGGTGTCATTGTCTCCCATCACTCCCAGACGGGACTCTCTCGTTGCAGAGAAACAAGCTCAGGGTTCCCATTGATTTGTCATTGTCATGAGTTAAAATTTCCATGCAAATAAAATGTTCCTTATGTTCATTGTTGTGGCGTGTCGGTATCTTATTTTGAAGGGATGTTTAAACATTACCATAGCGATCAGAGAGCGTTAGGGCAGTGGTTGAGAGTAGAGGAGTAAACTACCCCCCCACCACCGGGCCTCAGTAAAAGGCGTTGAGTAGTCCCCGGTGATAAAAAGGTTGGAGACCACTGCCTTAGGACAGTGAAAAAGCAAGATATAAAAACACACTCTTCTTCTGCTCATCTTCCTCGTAAATGGAAACCTACTGTTTTGATACAGTAAAAATCTCCTCCCCCAGCCCCAGTTTTTAGTACTTATAAGCCCAGGAAAATTTCCTCCATCCCCCCACTGCCTTGGGATATTACTGTCTGTTTAATTTTTAACTTTTGATGGGATGACTGATCCAACCATAGTTCTGTTTTCAGCTTCTGTATGCCCTCGGGGAGGTTACCAAGAGTTTTGTAACCATCTTTCTTTTCTTTTTTTACTGCCAATGAAGGTATTAAGTCATTTCGGGTGTCGGGTTACATTAGCCATTTTGCTGAGAATAAAGCAGGTATCATTAAGTGTGTGGGTGAACCCAGAAGGAGTTTTTTTCCCCTTTTTTTAACAGCATGCCACTTCAAACAAAGAGGCCGAGATGTTTTAATGGTGAGATTGCTATCTGGCAAGCCCACATATAAAACGAACATTTTACAATCCTCCGGTCAAATCGTTAAAAAAAAAAAAGCCTCTGAAGAGAAATTAAGGTTAATGGGTCAGAAATAAGTCCAAGAATTTTTATGGTTCAGGAATTAGTAAAAATTTTATGTGCCTTAAGGATCTAATGCAGGCAAGCTGCTTGCAGGTCAGAGTGTTACAAGTTCTTTTTCAACAGCAGCCTGGAAAAAAAAAAGTGGGGAGGGATGGGGACACTTTCCAGAAGTTCCCAGAAAATGGCCACCTGTTACTTCTAATTTATAGGGTTGTCAGCTCTGGGTTGGGAAATGCCTGAAGATTCGGGGAGGGGAGGGACCTCAGTGGGGTATAATGTCGTAAAGTCCACCTTCCAAATAGCTGTTTTCTCCAGGGGAACCAATCTTTGTAACCTGATGACCAGTCTTGATTGCGGGAGATCTCCAGTCCCCACCTGGAGACTGGCCTGAATTTCTAAGCCTTAGAATGTTATGACATGTGTCTTTTTTGGAAGTCAGTAGATTCTTCTCTCAAGTGCTAGAACTTAAAGACAGGGTCATAAGAACATCAGAAGTAGCCTGGATCAGCACTAGATAAGACAGTGGTCCATCTAGTGCAGCCTTTCTCAACTTTTTTTACTGTTGAGAAGCCCCTGAAATATTCTTCATGCCCTGAGATATCCCAGGTGTGATGGTGCAGAATATGGCTGGGAAGCATAGCTGTGGACACGCCCACCCAGGGCCCTCTCTTTTCCCACCCCCCTCTAAGCCCATCATTGGCCATTTTGGGAGAGGGGTCAATATATGGTCATATCACCCAATAAATGTTTAAGAATTTAATAAATTCCACCTCTTAATCATTCATTGAGTAAAATAGCCTTTCTTTGGTCCATCCTGGATCTATTGCTTGTCAACTTCATTGGGTGTCCCTGAAGTTTACTATTTTGGGAGGTCTACCAGCAACCAGAATAGCGAAATGTACTGCTGAAGATCAGATATCATATTTTAATTGGCAAGATGGGTAGGAGCAAGCGACATCATGCTAGGGTTACCAATCTCCAGGTGGAGTTGAGAGATTTCCCAAAATTACAATTTATCTCCAGCCTAAAGAGGTCAGTCCCCCATGGAAGCTTTGGAGGGGAGATTGTATGTATTATACTTTCCTTATCTCTCTTCCCCCCCCCCCCAAGGCTCCAGCTCCAAATCTCCAGAAATTTTCCTACCCAGAGTTGGTCACCCTACATCACGAGCTGATTAAACACTTCCCTGGAGAACCTGACTGGCCTCTCATGGAGACAGAAATCTAGATTTGTATCTGATCCTACAGGGCTGTTGTTATGCACATTCCTTCAATTATTTGTCCCTTCCCCACACTGTGGGGTGGGAAAATCTGCCACGTCTCCCAGGATCTTCTTCCTAGATCTGTGGGGCTTGGTGGGCTGGATTCCAAGGAGCTAATCATGCTGGTCTGAACATCTTGTAATCAATCAGGCCAAATGCAACTTGCCAGCCATGTATGGCAGTGAGCCAGGGCCTCAATAAATCTCCTGCTGATGTCCTCTGCCTGGGACTTCAAAACTAAGGGAGCAGTTAAGCACTTGGCAGGCCAGAACATACACCTGGATGGCTTAATGCAGTCTGAGGTGGGTCACTAGTTGTGAAGGTCTGATCCATGGGATCACACATGGCTTTCATATGGCGTCATACAGGGCTGTCCTAAGTCCTCTCTTCTGCACTAGGATCAATTCCAGGGCCATACGAATTTTAAAGTTATACAGTATTTTTTTCAGAATTGCAGAGTCTGCTGCTGCTGCTTATCTACCTGAGCTCACCTACCCATATTGGCCACCTGCAGTCTAAGGGGAGTAAAATAGCAATTTTAAAAAGTGGCTGCCCCAACAAGAAACTAGATTGAGAATTCTCGGAACATGGTCTCAGACTTGCAATATTGTTTGCATTGTTCCATTTCGTGCGGGATTCGCTGCAAGATACCCAAGGAAAAAAATCTCTAGATTTTTGTGTGGAGTTAAATTAAGGATCATTGTACCCAAAAGGGACCCAGCGTGGTTTAGTGGTTAAAAGCAGCGGCTTCTAATCTGGCAAGCCAGGTTTCATTCCTCACTCCTCCACATGCAGCCAGCTGGGTGACCTTGGGCTCATCACAGCCCTAAAAGTACAGTCCTGTCAGAAGCTCTCTCAGTCTCACCTACCTCACAGGGTGTCTGTTGTGGAGAGAGGAAGAAAAGGTGTTCGTAAGCCGCTTTGAGAAACCTTCGGGCAGTGAAAAGTGGGGTATACAAACCAACTCTTTTTCTTATTCACAGGATAGCCGGCTGCTCCGTGGCCAGAGCAGGGGAAAAGGAGGGGGTCGTGATTGACAGCTTCCAGCTGGGAAACTCTCACATACTTGAGGGTGGAGTCTGGGAAGGACAGAGACTTCAGTGTTAAACAATGCCACAGAGTCCACCCTCCAAAGCATCCCTTTTCTCCAGGGGAATGGGTCTCTGTAGCCTGGGGAACAATTGTAATACCAGGGAATCCCCAGGTCCCACCTGGAGACTGGCATCTCTACCAAGGGATAATATGGATCCAAGCAAATATGTACATATCTGCATGCAAGGGTGGGAATAAACACAGAGTGAGTGAGTGAGTGAGTGAGTGAGTGAGTGAGTGAGTGAGTGAGTGAGTGAGTGAGTGAGTGAGTGAGTGAGTGAAAGAGAGACAGACAGACAGACAGACAGATAAGACAGACAGCCACTGGGGTGTATACAATCATTTGAGGAGTCTGTGAAGTAGATCGTTCCCACGTTCCCATTCCATTGAAGTCTGCTAAGCCCTGACAAAATTGTGTTCCCAATAATGAAGAATAAACCAATGGGAACAGCATCAACAATGGCAAAGGGGGAGGCGTCTTTGGGAGGGGGTCAGGAGAAACCTCTGCCTGTTCTTTCAAAAAGTCAAGAGCCTTTGAAACTCTTTGGATACATGTGGCCAGGAGTTCTAAGGGCTGGAGCTAGAGTTGCCAAATCAGAGTTGGGAACTCCCCGGAGAATTTGGGATAGAGTTTGGAGAGGGGATTTGGGATGGAGAGGATAGTGAGGTATAAAGCCCACAAACCACCTTCCGAGACAGCAGTTCTCTCCAAAAGAACCATCTCTGTAGTCTATAGATCACTTGTGATTCTGCGTGGTCTCAAGGCTCCACCTGGAGATCAGCACCTCACTTGTAGCTATCATATTTTGGACCTAGGGATGCCAGCCTCCAACGGGACATGGGGATGCCCTGATATTATAGCTCATCTCCAGACTAGAGAGATCAATTTCCCTAGAGAAAATGGCTGCTTTGGAGGGTGGGCTCTGTCAAGTCTCTGGTTTTTAGCAAAACACAGACACAGTTTCCTCAGAAACAACAGCTCTGTATTGATATCAACCCCAACCTGAAATACCGAACAACAGCGACAGAACTCAACTAAGTTATATACGTTTCAGCAAACCCACCGTAGAACCTGATTGGCCCTAAACAGGGCTTTACTATTGGACCATTTTCAGAGGCAAGCTAGCGATTGGCTAGTTTACAACCCTTCATTTGCATGCTGCCAGTTTCAGGCTGAATGTCCACATCCACAACAGACTCCATAGCTTTATACTCCACTGAGGTCCCCACTGCCCCCAATCCCATCCACTCTGGGCACAGCCCCCAAAGTCTCCAAATATTTCCCAACCCGGAGCTGGCGATGCTTCTCAACATACACGGCAACTTTATTGAGCCTTTGCTCGAGACCTATCCCTGTGTCCTGAAGTTTGCCAAGGCACTTACGTTTTCTATTTCTTTTCTCCTTTTTTTTTTTTTTTGCTACAGGGAATGTTGTGCCTCCAGCGATGGTTGTATTTATTTTCCGAGTCGTGCTTCAGAATGCAACGTGGCACACTTTTGGCTAGCCTTCCCCGTGATTTACAGTAGTTATAAACATTCCAAAGTATACATGTAAGTCAAATGATACAATAATATTATAAAATTGCAATTCGGGTATAAATGTGTCATCGGTTTGAAAATTCCAAGTTGCTTCCCTCCCCTCCCCTCTCCTCTACCCACCGCCCTGCAACTTTTCTGTTTGTGGGTAATGGAGGGGAAGAGAATCCACTCATAAAAATTAAAAAGGGCCAAGTCGCGTAATCCGGTTTTCCTAGGGTGTGTGTCTGCCCCGCAACGAGCAGAAAGAAACAGAAACCGTCTCCTTTGTCTCTTCAAAGCCAAACGTTTCTTTGAGCTTTAACTTTCTTGTCATGTTCATGGAAAAATACAGTGAGGGGAAAATCATCAAGTCCTCTCACAAACACACTGAGCCAAGCTGAGTTCTCAGTTTCTCCCAGACACCCGCTCTGGGGCCAATTCTGCCCTCACGCGTGAACCCTTTTCAATGGGTTTTTGAAGTCAAGAGGGAGCTGGGACAAGTGAATGAGACAGTTAGGATTAAGTCCTTTCACTGATGCTCTTTTTAAATTTTCATGCACACATTTCAGGAACTCCGAGTAGAAATCTTTTTTTAGGCATGCAGAGTTGCTCGAGACTGGCATGAGACTCAGCTAGTGGCTGTTAATTCCTAACGCAATAAGGGATTTGTTTATTTATAATTTAATTTCTAGACTGCCCTTCCCTGCAGGCAGGCGGTTTACAATGTTAAATTAAACATTTATAACCACAGCACAGTTAAAACACAGTTAAAACTTAATAAAACACAGTAAAATTATACGAGGGAGGAAGCCTACAGTAGGGAGAGGAGAGGAGAGGAGAGGAGAGGGGAGAGGAGAGGAGAGGAGAGGAGAGGAGAGGAGAGGAGAGGAGAGGAGAGGAGAGGAGAGGAGAGGAGAGGAGAGGAGAGGAGAGGAGAGGAGAGGAGAGAGCCCCATGTAATTCTGAGCCACCCTGGCCACAAACATAAGCCTGGTGGAAGAGTACCATTTTACAGACCATGGATAGCTCCATTAGGGCCCGGCTCACAACTGGCAAATAGAGACCAGTGTTCTAAACTGGATGTATTTTGTACATGTGTGATACTGTGTCTTTGTGAAGAAATCAAGGAGGAAGTCTCAAGATGACAAAAGAAACCAGAAACCAGATTCCTCGTTATGTGGCTCATGCCAAATAAAAACCGAACATAAGCTGCTGCTTCTTCATCCCTTGCTGCTAAATCACAGGGGGGTAGTTCTTGTGGCATGGCTTCTATGTCACCGTGGATGTACAGGAAGCACAGTGTCACTTAAATGTGGCCCACATCCTAGGAACAGTGACGTTCACATGGGAAGGAACTGCATTGCTGACATCTCAGCAGCTTGATGTAGTGGTTAGGAGTAGGTCCTGATCCGCTTCAGCACCAATGACGCCATTGACTTTCATTGGAATTTCTGCTTTCCCACCTTACCTGGGGCCTTGGAGTATAAGATACACCTGTCAAACTTTCAGGGTAGCTCAGGGAGGGACTTCCCTGACTCCAAAAGGTTGAACCAAGGGGTCCAATCCTAGGGGTTCCGAAATGGGGTACCTCCATTATATCCAATGGGACATACTCTCCATTGGATAGGATTGGAGGGGAATCAGGGAAGACCCTCCCTGAGCTACCCTGAAAGTTTGATGGGTGTAACTCCCCACTTCTTGTTGTTGTTATGTGCGAAGTCGTATCCGACCCATCGCGACCCCATGGACAATGATCCTCCAGGCCTTCCTGTCCTCTACCATTCCCCAGAGTCCATTTAAGTTTGCACCTACTGCTTCAGTGACTCCATCCAGCCACCTCATTCTCTGCCGTCCCCTTCTTCTTTTGCCCTCAATCGCTCCCAGCATTAGGCTCTTCTCCAGGGAGTCCTTCCTTCTCATGAGGTGGCCAAAGTATTTGAGTTTCATCTTCAGGATCTGGCCTTCTAAAGAGCAGTCAGGGTTGATCTCCTCTAGGACTGACCGGTTTGTTCGCCTTGCAGTCCAAGGGACTCGCAAGAGTCTTCTCCAGCACCAGAGTTCTAAAGCCTCAATTCTTTGACGCTCGGCCTTCCTTATGGTCCAACTTTCACAGCCATACATTGCAACTGGGAATACCATAGCCTTGACTAAACGCACTTTTGTTGGCAAGGTGATATCTCTGCTTTTTAGGATGCTGTCTAGATTTGCCATAGCTTTCCTCCCCAGGAGCAAGCGTCTTTTAATTTCTTTGCTGCAGTCCCCATCTACAGTGATCTTGGAGCCCAGGAAAATAAAATCTGTCACTATCTCCATTTCTTCCCCATCTATTTGCCAGGAATTGAGAGGGCCGGATGCCATGATCTTTGTTTTCTTGATGTTGAGTTTCAAGCCAACTTTTGCACTCTCCTCCTTCACCCGCATCAACAGGCTCTTTAGTGTCTCTTCACTTTCTGCCATTAGAGTGGTATCATCTGCATATCTGAGGTTGTTGATATCCCCACTTCTACCTTTCCCTAATGTCTCAGATGGCAGGGCTCTTGAATTGCTGCTTATCAATAATTGCTCGGAGACCACTGAACGGGTAGCCAAGTTTCTATCTATAGTAATGTCCCACAGGGTAAAGAAGTAAACGTCACTGGCTTCATCTTTTTGTATTTGCCACTCCCTTGCCTGTTGTAACTTTCCTCACAGTGTTTTAGACTTTTATTATAGAACCGATTTGTCTATTGTTTTATACTGTGAATGCCATTAAAGCTTTTGTATTGTATTGTATTGTATTGTATAACTTACCCTCCCCCAGGCTCCAGGAAAAGTGGGAAAGCAGAAATTCCCTTTACATTTTAAACAACCGTTCCAAAGAGGTTGCTTAGACTTCGAAGCGGCCACTTTGACTCTAAGCTGACCACTTCGGCTCTGTCTCTTCGGTGTGTGTGTGTGTGTGTGTGGGGGTGATTCAGACAGCCCTGAAGCGATCTGTCGCTGAGGCAGCCCTGATCCGGCACTGAAGCAGCTGCTTCAGTACGAATTGCACGTCCCTAGTTAGGAGAGTGAACTTCTAATCCAGTGAGCCAAGTTCGATTCCCGCTCCCCCACATGTAGCTGGGTGACCTTGGGCTAGTCACAGCCCTCATATTGCTGTTCTGACCAAGCTGTCCTGTCAGAGCTCTCTTGCCCTCATCTACCTCACAGGGTGTCTGTTGTAGGGAGAGGAAAGGGAAGGCGACTATAAGGCGCTTTGAGACTCCTTCGGGTAGAGAAAAGAGGCACATAAGAACTCTTCTTCTTTTTTAAAATCCCAGAATTACCAGAATGTCTTAGGAAGAACCATACTCCAAGAAAGTCTCTAAGTTCACCTTAAAAGGGTTAAGGTAAAGGTTTCCCCAGTGCAAGCACCGAGCCATGTCTGACCCATGGGGTGACGCCCTCTAGCGTTTTCATGGCAGACTCAATACGGGGTGGTTTGCCATTCCCTTCCCCAGTCATTACCATTTTATCCCCCAGCAAGCTGGGTACACATTTTACCGACCTCGGAAGGATGGAAGGCTGAGTCAACCTTGAGCCGGCTGCTGGGATTGAACTCCCAACCTCATGGGCAGAGCTTTCAGACGGCTGCCTTACCACTCTGCACCACAAGAGGCTCTATAAGTTCACCTTAGGGATGTCTTTTCATGGGACTTGACACATCCCAGGTGCCAGGGTTCCATAGCACAAGGATGACCAAACAATGGCTCTCTGGGTGTCCATGAATTATAATGACCATGAGCCCTTGCTGGAAGGACATCTGGAGAATGACAACTTGCCCAACCCGTCATAACATCTAAAATTGTCATTGTTGGTGCCTAGTCTTTTCCGTATTAGATTTTGAGACAGCAAGATAAGACATAGTGGAAAGATTGATTTAGGAAAAGACTGAAGGCAGTAGGAAAGAAGGAAGCACCAGCATGTGGTGGAAGGAGCCAATCAAGGATGCCACAGTCCTCCATTTAGAAGTCCAGAGCTGGGCTGTTACTGATAGGATATTTTGGAGGTATTAATTTATAAGGTTGCTATAAGTCAGAAGTGACTTGATGGATCATCCCTTCACACAGTAATTGCAAAATGTTTTCATTGAAACAGGAAGCCCTGAAGGCTGAAAAATTATTCTAAACTAGAGGCAAATACAATGGGTGCTAGCACATATACCTGAACAGTGACCTTCCTGGGTTCTGGCCCTCTTCCCCCCTACTCCCTGCTCAAACTTGAGATCCAGCGTAGGGTGAAGTAGTTAAAAAGTAGCAGACTCTCATCTTAATTCTATGCAACAGCATTTAAATTATGTCCAATAAATACAAATCCCTAAGGATTTTAAACAAATGTAACCATTTTTTCAAGTCTTTTTATTAATTTCCACAAAATATTCTTCTCTACTTTGGTAATTCGCTTTCTTCTTAGCTGCTTTTAAACAATTTCTTCTTAATCTATTTTAAATGTTTTCTCCTATTCTTAGATTCAAAAGGGTAGCCGTGTTGGCCTGAAGTAGCACAATAAAATCAGAGTCCAGTAGCACCTTTAAGACCAACAAATAAATCTTTGTTGGTCTTAAAGGTGCTTCTGGTCTCCTATTCTTAGTTATTTTTAGGCTTACTGTTTTTCCATCTGTTTATGAGTGGTTATTGCATTATAATTTCTTGAACTATTGGTAGTTTTAATTACATGGTAAACCCTTTTTATGTATTCAATTTTGTATTTTGTATTTTTTTTTTGTATTGCAAACTGCTAGACAGCCGTAATAAATGTACGTGACTTGACTTGAAACCCACCTTCTCTTCATTTCTAACTTAGCAATGTACACATACTCCTTTCTTTTAAAATGAAACCACCGTCAATTGAACTGTACTGTCCATAATTGCTGTCCCAGAATGTTGAATCCTTGGTAATAAATCGGGATTGGTACTTATACTGCTGGACTGGAAAGATTCCCCAGGTCCTCTCTCAGCTCTCTTAGGTTCTATAAATGTGTCTTGAGCAACCATCTTGAGGGGTTTTAAGCTAATGGGGAAAGTGTTGCCGGTCAGCTGTGCCGTGTCTGTTTTCAGAACCCTTGGAGGAGGGCTTGTTCTCTAAATAAAGCACGGCTGGATTTACTGTTTAATAAATGGGACAGTATGCTGACCCCTGGCTTGGCTTTATTTATATTGTTGATGTTGGGTTTCTCTGTTTTTATCCCCATATGTCTTGAATTGGGAAGATGGCCACCAGCAGTGACTTGACCCCAACACATTAAGTTCCTAAAACAGCTGGAATGAACTAGTTCAACCAGTTGCAAATAAGATTTTTCAGGAGAGAAGAAAACAAACAGGCAGGAGGCTCTGTATTGTGTCTTTGGAGACCTTTCCTGTTTGATCAAAGTCGTCTCATTCTGCCCCTTAGATGTTGCCAGTCAGCCTCTCACATAGCTGGAAGAGACCACAAAAGGCCATCCAATCCAGCTCCCTACTCTCTCGGGGATTTAAAAAACACACTCTCCTGACAGGTGCCCCTCTAATCTCCTCCTAAAAACTTCCAATAAAGGAGTCTCCACCACCCTCCAAAGTAGCATATATTGTGCCATCTACACAACAGCCTTGCGGGGTAGATCGCGATAGAGCGTTCGTCTTTCTGGAGCAGCGGAAAAGAACGAGATCGGCATGGTGGGACACGAGGCAGACCTGAACTGAGAAAAAACAATTTATATGCAATCATGGATCTTCACACCATTGGTCAGTTTTGGTTTAATTTCTGTGAAAGAACACTTGCATAATTTTATGGTTGGGGTAAGGTGACCAAGATTGTCCCACTTTTGGAGGGACATCTGGGGGTACCTGGCAAATTGTACTTATGTTGAAATTTAAAAATATATATTACAATACTATTTTTGCGTTCTATGCGTCCTATGAAACATTTTGTTGCTCCATATAGACCAAATTTTAAATCAAGAACCCTCCCCCCCCTGGTCAATGGTATCCCACTTTAAGGTAAAGGTATCCCCTGTGCAAGCACCGGGTCATGTCTGACCCTTGGGGTGACGCCCTCCAGCGTTTTCATGGCAGACTCAATACGGGGTGGTTTGCCAGTGCCTTCCCCAGTCATTACCGTTTACCCCCGAGCAAGCTGGGCACTCATTTTAAAGACCTCGGAAGGATGGAAGGCTGAGTCAACCTTGAGCCGGCTGCTGGGATCGAACTCCCAACCTCATGGGCAAAGCTTTCAGACAGCTGCCTTACCACTCTGCGCCACAAGAGGCTCTCACAAGAGGGTCCCACTTTACCAATGTTAAAATCTGGTCACCTTAGGTTGGGGGTCACCACAACGTGAGGAACTGTATTAAAGGGTCGCGGCATTAGGTAGGAACCACTGCAGTAGAGTAAATCAGACAAGAGACCTTTACTCCCTGATGCATTAGTCCAGCCCCATCCTCCAGGCTGCTTCTACATTTTCAATGTGACTGAAGGCTGGAAGCGTTGTTGGAATGCCTCTAGATGGATACCCTGGTTATTTTCTCCCGCAACTCTTGATGAAATATCTGGTGTGTCTTTTCTGCCTTTGTTCCTGGGCCTGGAACATGGAAAGTGACTCATCCAGGGGAGAGCTTGGGATCCTTCCTTTCCCAGAAGCTGACGAGCTTGACATATGGATGTGGCACCAATAAACGAAAAGTCACACGTTTGCGGAGAAGCCGTTAAATCACAAAGTATGCTTTGGATGGGTTTCTTCCCAAGGAGCAGGCAAACCATAACCCAGGCCCGCAGAAATTAAAAACGGAGACCTGGGAAATACATGAGTCGGTTTCGGCTCAAAGCAGATAAGTGTTTTTGCTAGTCAGGCCACATAGAGGCTGTCGTGCTCAGCTCCTGGCAAACAGAGTTTGAGAAATGAGATTATGGAAAACGACCCAACGGGAGCCTTGTTTCGGGAAGCAAAAGTAGGGTTAAAAAAATGGATTCACAGTGAATAGAAGGGGACAGAGGTAACGGAGAAGGGATTTAACCCCACCGCAATTCAGAAGCATTCCACGGAATCATCTAAGAATTTATGGGAACATTTGTCAGAATTACGGAGGGGTGTGTGACAAAAGCAGCTCGCTTTGTTCTGCAAGCCCTGTCTGCCCCACCTACCCCCTTTCCCAGCTGGTTGCCAACCCCAGGGAGGTGGCAAAAGGGACTCTCTCTCTCTCTGGGTAACCGCCACCACCGCAAGGTCAGAGTACTGGGCCAGAGGCTGGAAGGCCACAAGAATTCCTAGCCACCCGTTTCACTTCTGAGCCCTTGCCTCTGTGTCTCCCACAGCCACAGCACATGAGCACCATGGGGACAACTTACTCTGGGTACATCCCTCCAGAAGGGTAGCTGCTTGCCAAGCACCCTCCCCTGACCCTGGGTCTTTCCCCTTGCACTGGGCTAGCACTTCCAAGATGGGGAAGCTTGATGTGGTCAGGCAGCTATGGCCAGCTTCAAATTTCTAAAAGATTTATTACAAGAACAAGATGCAGCAGCATATATTATTATTATTATTATTATTATTATTATTATTATTATTATTATTATTATTATTATTATTATTATTATTATTATTATTATTATTATTATTATTATTAAAAACACTTGGTGGGCACCAGGAAAAGTGTCATGGGTACCTGTGGGCACCACACTGGGGGAACCCCTGTTCTACATTCTGCCCCTGACTTTGCTATTGCTAAAATAATAAAGATCTCCGGCATGCAACCAGCATACAAAGGGAAGTTCTGAATCCAAAGATCTGCAAAATGTAGCCACTTGTGTGTCAGTTGCTAGGACCCGGGACAGTATCTTGACTGCAGGATTTAAGAGGTCCTTAGAGCCTCTTGTAGCGCAGAGTGGAAAGGCAGCAGACATGCTGTCTGAAGCTCTGCCCATGAGGCTGGGAGTCCGATCCCAGCAGCCGGCTCAAGGCTGACTCAGCCTTCCATCCTTCCGAGGTTGGTAAAATGTGTACCCAGCTTGCTGGGGGGTAAAATGGTAATGACTGGGGAAGGCACTGGCAAACCACCCCGTATTGAGTCTGCCATGAAAACGCTAGAGGGCGTCACCCCAAGGGTCAGACATGACCCGGTGCTTGCACAGGAGATACCTTTACCTTTGGATGCCTCCAAAGATGTGCCAAGCCAGAGTAATATGACCACCTTCCAAGGCTCAGCAGCTATGACCTGCGGCCCCAAACCCTCCTCCTCAATCTTGTTTCCCCAGATTCAGTTCTGGGAGAAGACGATTAGTGATGCGCCACAAGGAATTTGCTTGAAGCAAGGGCCTGGGGAGAATCCAAGGAATCCATTCAGGATAGCATCCTGCAGTCTAGCATTCCTTGGGCGAGAAAGTCTAACTTAAAATGGATTATCTATTCCCTGTGCTGCCTTTGAAAGTTCTCTCTCATCATCTATCTCATCTCTGACGTTTTTACACTATTGTGGTTGCTGCAGAGGAGCTATGGGTGTTTCCTCCCCCCCCCCCCTTGTTCTCCCCAAAGCGAGGAACGGGGTCAGGGAGAAGAAATGCCAACAGCAATCGCTCATCAGCTTATTTTCATAATATGAAAAATTGATTGTGATTTCCTTCCAAAAGCGAGGCGGACAAAGAAAAACGGCCCTGTCGGACAGAACATACCAGATTGCGCTGTACGGTTTGGGCCTCAGAAAATCGTTCAGTTGGTATTTGAATCCATATATCTCCAAAATATTAGGAATACAGTGAATTGTGAGCGATACACATGTTGTGAATACAGCGGTTGCGTAGGTTGGCTTAACCTTGATATTCCTCTTAACCGCCCCCTCCCCAAGAAAGATTTATTTATATTTCTTTATTTTTTATTATATTATTATTGCTTAGTCTTATGGTTTATAATTATTTCTCCTCCTCCTCCTCCTCCACATCTCTTCTCCTTCACAATCCTTCCCAATCTTCTTTTCACACCTTTATGCTGCACTGATTAAGCTGTCAGACTTAGGGATGCCAACCTCCAGGTGGCACCCGGGGATCCCCTAGAATTACAGCTCATCTCCAGATCACAGAAGTCAGATTCCCTGAATAAAATAGCTGCTTTGGAGGGTGGGCTCTGGGCCATTATACCCACTGAGGTCACCGTCCTCCTCAAACTCCATCCGCAAATCTCCAGGAGTCTCCCAGTCTGCCTCTTGCAACCTCTCCCCCCTCCATCCCTTGCCTTGAACTTGATTCAGTCCTTATTACATTGATTAGCTGCCTTCGTATTTTAGGGCAGTGGTCCTCGATCCCCGGTCTGGGGACCGGTACCGGTCCGTAGACCAGTCGGTACCGGGACGCGGCTCCTCCTCGTTCCCCCCAGCTGCTGCCTTGGGGACTGCCCTGCGACTCTGACGCCAGCTCATCTTTGGTGCTCTCCAGCAGCTGCCATGGCTGGGGCTCCCCCTCAGCATGGCACTGCACAGCGGCTGCTGGCAGCACCCCCAGCAGTCGGCAGGAAGTCAGGAGTGCCGGGGGGAAAGCAAGTGGAGCAGGGGCTCTGGCGGCAGCAGCAACGGCCCTCAGCAGCGACCCCCGGGCCTCAGTAAAATTGTCAAGCGTTGACTGGTCCCCGGTAATAAAAAGGTTGGGGACCACTGTGAACTCAAGGAAGCTTGCCATGTAAATGAACCTATAATAATAAAAAATACATAATTCAACATCATCAAAAGTCATTGAGTCTGTAGTGCTGCCAACCTTGAGCCCCAAGGCTGATTCTGTGAAGGTTCAAGTGGGTGGCAGGTTACAGTAGATGAGCGAGAGGGTTGTGAGTGTCCTGCGTAGTGCGGAGGGGGGGGGGGGTTGGACTAGATGACCCAGGAGATCCCTTCCAACTCTATGATTCTATGTTTCTGAGGCAGGATTGTAAGCCTGCACTATAACTGACCAATGTGCGGAAATTCCCTACTAATTCAAAAGTTATAACCCTCCATAGTTGTCCAATGAGAGCCAGGTGGAGATAATTAACTCTAATGTGCTGAATTGCTACTCATTCCAGGTGGCACCTGGAACTCTCCCAGCCTTATAATATATGGTCAAGATGAGTTCCCCTGGAGAAGAGGGCTGCTATGGAGGAAGGACTCCATGGCACTGGATCCTGCTGAGGCCCCTCCCCTCCTCCCCAGGCTCCACCCTCCAAATCTACGGGGATTTTCCATCCTTGACCTGGCAACCCTCGTTTCAAGACTATTCATCAGACCATCAGTGGTTCTTTGGCAGATTGTTCCAGCTATTCTTTCCTAACAATGGAGCATGCCACAATCAGATATTCACCCACGTGGGCTCTGGCATGGCCTGAGGGTGCTCTCCCCTCACCCCACAACTGACAAGTGCGATGCTCCGCTACTCAGCAGGCATTCATTTAAATCAGTCAAAAATGATGTATAAATACGTGCTGCATTAAAAGAAAAAAAAGCCATGCTGTTCTGTGTTCCTCTAGGCAGGCCTTAGCAATATTAATGGCCGCCAGTCTGTTTGAATTGGCAGTATCTTTATTCATGAGCAGTTCTGCAAAAGTCTGTCTGAGTCACTTGTCGCCAAACTGAGCAGACCTGGCAGTCAACTCATGTCGGAGCTTCACCGCCAAACTGGGCGCTCTTTCACTTGCTGATTTATGCCCTTTCAATGCACTTTAACAATTTTCAAAGAGGATCGGAAGAGAGAATAAGGAAGGCAGAATGATGGAGAGAGATGAAGGACATCATGGAGGCAGAAATGCTGAGTGTCAAACAAGTGGGAGGCTGGGAAGAAGAAGGAGGAGGAGGAGGAGGAGGAGGAGCAGGAGGAGGAGGAGCAGGAGGAAGAGGAAGAGGAAGAAGAAGGAGGAGAAGGAGGAGGAGGAGGAAGAGGAAGAGGAAGAGAAATGGTCTTTTTGTACTCCACTTTTCACTACCTGAAGGAGTCCCAAAGCCGCTGATAATCGCCAACCCCTCCTCTTCCCACAACAGACACCTGTGAAGTAGGTGAGGCAGAGAGAGGTTTGAGAGGACTGTGACTGACCCAGGGCTACCCAGCTGGCTGCATACAGAGGAGGAGTGAGGAATCAAACCCAGTTCTCCAGATTAGAGACCACCACTCTTAACCACTACACCAAGGTGGTTCTCAAGCCATAATATACATGACATCAATACTGAGACAACTGGCCTTTTAAAATGGGTATGGTTTCCAGCACCAGGTTGAGAAATACCTGGAGATTTTGAGAGTGAAGTCTGAGGAGGGAGGAATTTGGGGAAGCAGCAGCAGCAGAAGAAGAAGAGTTGGTTCTTATATGCCGCTTTTCCCTACCCGAAGGAGGCTCAAAGCGGCTTACAGTTGCCTTCCCTTTCCTCTCCCCACAACAGACACCCGGTGGGGTGGGTGAGGCTGAGAGAGCCCTGATATCACTGCTCGGTCAGAACAGTTTTATCAGTGCCGTGGCGAGCCCAAAGTCACCCAGATGGTTGCATGTGGAGGAGTGCAGAATCGAACCTGGCATGCCAGATTAGAAGTCCGCATTCCTAACCACTACACCAAACTGGCTTCTATGGAATATATCTCCAGCTGAACTATCACCTAGAGATCAGTCGTAATAGTGGGAGATGAGAGGTGAACAAAGGAATGTAACAAATGTGGTTTATTCTGACCACAAAGCTTCAAGAAGGTTCAGATTAATGAACAGCTACCGATTAGAGCTATTTTCAGGAAATATTCCTTATTTCAGAAACATTCCATCACACCTGAGGAGTTGAATTAGAATCAATGCTTCTTCTCCCGCTAGGCAAGTGATAGGAAGGCCTCCTGCCTCTCACATCACTCTGTTTTCTTAAGCCGAAACAGTTGTTTTGAGGGGGGACAAGAGTCCATCTTTCCCCCAAGCCAAACTGAGACACTTTTAAAAAAAATTTTTTTTCTTCTTCTTCTGAAACTGCTGTGTGATTGTGGAGAAAGTGAACCAGGCCCCAGACCTGATATGCCAAAGTTCATAATGTATAGTTTGACCCTGAGAGGGTCTATGGCACAGGTCCAAAACTCAAATAACTCGCCTGAGAGAGCTTTGGATTTGTGTTTCTTAAACATAATCATTCTACGATGCCCAAGAAACCTCTTTTTGGGACCTGAAAGGGATATAAAAAGCCAGCTCTGGGAAGTACCTGGAAATGTGGGAGGGGGAGTCTGGGAGAGGGAGGGATGTCAGCAGAGTATAATGCCATACGCTTCACCTTCCAAAGTAGCTATTTTCTCTAGGGGAACTGATCTCTGTCCCCAGGAGATGAGCTTTAAATCCAGGAGATCTCTAGCCATCACCCAAGGGCTAGCAACTGGGTGTAGTCTGCACGGCTCTTTTTACCCACTTCCAGTTTGAATATATCCCTCCCGTCTACAGTAAATTAGTTTTCCATTTTGATTTGGGGTGCTTTAAATTTTCCCTCTGCAACATGCATGATTGATTCGTGATGACCCTTCCTTTCCCCCATAATATCAAGAAGTGGATATAGCCCTTGATATTTGAAAAGCCAGCATCAGTAAGTGTGCAGCTTCCTGCTTTTTGTAAATTAACTTCCTTCTCCTTGCCTCTTAGCAAAGAAGTCTTCCCTGATTGGCCAGGGTGTCAGTTCAAAGACTTCCTGGTTCCCAGTTGCAAGTCTTGTCTTAAAATGACTGTGATCCAGAAGTCCTTACTTGTCTCAGCAGAGATTTGCCTCTTGAATTTATTCCCCCCTCTGCTGTCTCCAGTCCTCCCCCCCCCCCCCGCACGTTCAAGAAAATAAATAGACTCCTGCTGCACTTGGCTTCCCTCCTCACTCTGAGCTTCCCCAATCAAGTGCAGAACACTTTCTGTTTCAATTAGGGGGCGGGGTAGAGGAAGACCCAAATTCAAATCACTCTGAATTCAGAAGGAGGTATTCTGCGTGGAGCCAAATAAAACAGTTTAAAAAACAACCAGTTTAGACCGCTTTATTATATTACAATCGTTGTTCTGCATTGAATATAGTCTGTTGAAAAACTACGTTGCAATGCTCTCTGCATGAAACAATTCATAGCCCCACCCCCTGTAGTTTTGCCAACTCCGCTTTGTTCTCTAAAGCAGTCACTGATCTGCATAACTAAAGAACTTCTCTGCATGGCTAATAGCCCATCTCAGGCAGGTAGGAGAGAAATAAATTGGTGAAAGGCATCTTTCAGAAACAATGCTTAAAAGATGCTTAAAGCACCGAAGAGGCAGTTCACCATGCAGAGCAAAATCAGTTTTGCTGAGTAAATTAACTCTTCTGTGCTGAGATCAGAAAAACAACGATATATTTAGTGAGTTTTCATCAGCTTATCCATCATGCAGGATCCACAACATACAAAACAAAGTAAGTACATAATCAGCCAGAAGGAGGAGAAAACTAGAATGGCAGAAAATCAACTTCTAAGCAAGGCCAAACGTTCTGTTTTCCTGGAGGATAAACAATAATATGACAGGAAACCTGGGTGTTCTGAGGAGGAAAAGGTGCCTAAAAAACCCTCTTACACACACACACACACACAAAGTCAAAAGCCTCCTGGTTTCTCAGGTAACTCGGAGTGTGTAACATATGAGGCCTACATTTGTAACTGTAACTAGGAGTGAAATTCTTTACCGGGCTCAAGGGAAATGTTTAAGGCCAGTTCCCCCCACCCCAGTATTCTACTATAACCCATGCCAGCAGCTCCAATATAATTTTTTCCAAGGCTTTTTATGATCTGATGTTTGGGTTATATTTGTTCTGCTAGTGAGGTGTGAGGTCTGAGGGAAGAAAGCACCAGACACACGTGTGGGTCTGTCTGGGACAGATGAGAAAGTCTGTTTTCCTGCTTGGTAGGCTACCATCTTGATGTCACAGGAAGCAGGGCCAGTTCTGTAATGAGGTGACCACTGGTGGTTACCTCAGGTGTTGGATTTTCAGGGGTGGCAAACTCCATTTCTGTCCTAATCCCACCATTTTGCCTACTCAGCTGTACTCAGGAGCTGGGGATCATAAAACAGAATCATAGAGCTGCAAGGGGCCATGCAGGGCATCGAGTGTAACCCTCTGCTTAATGCAGGATCAGCATAAAGCAGAGGTGGCCACACTATGGATGTTCATGGACCACAATTTCCGCTCTTACCAGAATGGCTAATTGGCAGGAGCTCATGGGAATTGTAGTGTATGAACATCTGGAGAGCCGCAAGTTGGCCACCCCTGGCCTAAAGAATTCTCACTTCCTTCAGCCTCTTTAAAAGCAGGGTAACAAGCCCCACGTTAACAATTCACAAATTCTTATAAGATTCCTTCTTCTTTTGAGAGCCCTCAGGCTCCATTTCTGGTTGTCTGTTGCCAAGGGAAACAAAACCATGGGCAAGCACTCCGGAGTGGAAGTAATGTTGCAATCATAGGGTGGGGTGGGAGAATACCCATAAGTGATATCACATCATTGGTATGACATCAGCTTGATGCTCTGAGACCTTTAGAATATATCACCAACATCACTGTGTTGACATCATGTTGCTTCCCTGTATTCTCGGGAAATGATGTCATGCCATTGGCCCAGGGTCAGTGCTTCTACCCTCACACTTACCCCAAGGGGCTGCGCCAAAAAGCCCCAGGGCTATGAAAATTGTTGGTTAGGTTGCAGCATGGCCTTGATGGGGTCTATTTGGGAGGCTCCCAGGAGCCCAATCAGCTTTTAGTGGCATTCTCAGCAGCAGAAACCAACCCACCCAAGTTCCTACTAGAGATTAGACTCGCCATGAGACCAAGGTGAGCTTGGACAAAGGGACAGGGAAAGCAGGCCGTACCGACTATCTTAGAGGTTAGATGAGGCAGTCAACTTTTAAAATAATTTCAGGGCAAAGAGCCTGTGAGCTCACCAGTCAGAGACAAGGAGCCATTGGCACAGAGGCCTGTAATTCCCCAGGACTGGGTGAAGGAGGGAGGTTTGGCCCTTCCTTTGAAATGCATATCCTGGAGCAGACCCATTCCCTGGCATAAGGTTGCCAGTTCTGAGTTGGGAAATACCCGGAGACTTTGGGGATGGAGCTGGGAGTGGGTGGGATTTGGGGCAGGGAGGAACCTCAATGGAGTATAATAACATCATGCCCACCTTCCACAGGAACCATTTTCTCCAAGGGAACTGATCTCTGTCCCCTGGAGATAAGCTGTGAAACCAGAGGATCCAGGTTATCCCTGGAGGTTGGCATCCATATTCAGCAGGCCTCTAGTTAGAAGCAGTTAACCAACAGGCAAGCTTCTTGCTGTCCTTGGCACAGCATCAAGGGAGTGGGAATGATTAGAACTTGGGTCAGGGCCTTGTGAGTTGTGGGCGTATAGACTGAGCTACTGCAGGAGCTGACCTTCTAGGCCAGCTAAAGACAACACAAATTCTTAAAGGAATCTGGTCTGATTCTCTTTGTGCTGTTCTGAGGACTGCAGAAGACAGACTAGAGTAGATAACCTCGTCTAGGTGGTACCTGGAGATCTTTCACTATTATATTTGATCTCCAGACAGCCAAGATCAGTTCCCCTGGAGGAAAAGGCTACTTTGGAGGATGGATTCTCCTGAGGTCCTTTTCCTCCCCAAGTCCTGACTTCCTTAGGCTCTACCTCCCAAATTCCCAGGTATTTTCCAACCTGGCAATCCTGGGACAGATGTTAATATTTGCTTTCTCCCATTCTATGTAACAATATTATAGGAATTTGCCTTTGATGTTTAGATTTGTTGTATATTGCAGTGGTTCCCTCTAATTTGCTTTGTTTGTTCCACCTTGGGACTGGCATCCCTACCAGGTGGAAACAAATAATTAGCAGAGCAGAGCATGGAAACTGGGTGAAGAGAACCCCCTTCCTGCTGCTCTATTCTGATGCTCTGTCCTGGACCATTTGCTTAGTTAAAGCAACCTTAGAGGGTGAGACAGCCCCAAATTCAGACTTGGATTCTGATCCGGGTAGTTCAGATTATCCTGATCGTGTCAAATCTTGGAAGCTAAGCAAGGTTGGCCCTGGTTTGTATTTGGAAGGGAGACAACCAAGATTACTTGGGATATGTCACAGAGGCAGGTAATGGTAAACCATTTCTGAATGACTCTTGTCTAGAAGAAGAGCTGATTTTTGGTATCCTGTTTTTACTATCCGAAGGAAATGCAGCTTACAATTGTCTGCCCTCCCTCTCCCCATAACAGACACCCCATGAAGTAGGTGAGGCTGAGAGAGCTCTGAGAGAACTGTGACTGGCCCAAGGTCACCCACAGGGTCTCCATAATTCATGGTAGGAAAAAGATCTTGGCAGTCACAAGGGCCCAGTCCCACATAGGTTGGCCTTAAGGAATATATCAGGAACATGGCAATGGTTACCATGTTTGCGCTGAGTGTACTAAATTAATGGTATAATTGGGACAGTATGGGAAAGAGCTACCATTCGGAGGCCTGGTGGGCCTTGTCTAGTCAAAGCAAATAGCCTAGGGTCTTCTAACAAAAGCACACCACCCGTTGCTTCTCTAAAAAAGACTTTTGTTTTTGCTAGAAGCGACGCTCCCCACCCACCCACCCTGCCTGCTGTTCGCAGAGTGAGCCAAAAGTTTTGCTATGGAAGGAACAAAACTGTTAATCACAATACACATAATATGCAAGGCTTCAAGCGGGATTAAGTGTGCCCCGTGGCTGAAAAATAAACAAAGATTTAGACACACACAAACATACACATATTACACAAACAATATGCTAAAGATATTTGCTGAATGAACTCTGAGACCGTTTCTGCATGGAGGGGTAACATGTGCATGGCCTCTTTCTTGCAAACACAGGGTGGTAAACCTTGTGTTTGCAGACCTCCTGCATTTTCCCTCTGCCCCCATTGCAGCTTTTTGCCTCCCAACAAGGCTGCAAGGGAAAACAAAACAAACTCTCCCCCCACCAGTCCTTGGCTTGTGAATCACAGCAAGCCACCAATCACAGCGCAGCAGTTCTCTCATGAACTGAAACTTTCTTCCCCCCTGAGCCCCAAAATTAATTTTTTGCTATGCAGTAATGCCGCAATGCAGATGCATTTTAAATAAAAATCAACATTTCCGCATTGCTATGGAATGATACAGCATCCTCCCCCCCCCTTTTTTTGGGGGGGGATTCGTGTCGTTTTGGTCTATGTCTGGGTGGATTTCTGAGATGCTGAACATGGTAACTGGAGTCCCAAAAGTCACTGTTTTAAAACAATGACTTGAAAACAAAACACTCAGACCCCTGTATGATCGGGAGAAGGCTACTCACTGATTGCTCACTGATTGGATGCAAGATAAAAAGTGGCAAATCCACTTTTTGCAATTTCCCTCATCCCGAGACAAATCTGGGCAAAACGCAAGCCAGCCTCAGGACAGCCTTGGGATGCAGCTGATGTCATGTGGAGGGGGCTCTAAAACCCGCCAGCAACCAGAGGCTATCCAGGGGCAGATTGTTCATGCAGAAATGGGCCGAGTTTCCATCTGCTCTCTAATCCTGCTGTCACAGCTCATGATCATTTCTTTTTATTGGATGCATTGATAAATATGCAACATTTGTCAGCTTTAAAATGGCATATCACCTTCGTAGGTGAAGGAGTGGTGTGGGAGGGAAGCTCAGTTTTACATAACTGGGAACTGGACAGTCTAAATCAGGGGTGGCCAAACTGTGGCTCTCCAGATGTCCATGGACTATAGGGAGCATGCTGGCAGGGGCTCATGGTGACTGAAGTCCATTGACATCTGGAGAGCCACAGTTTGGCCACCCCTGGTCCAGAGCCAGTTTATGCATGTATAGCACGTGCTATGGGCCCCATGCTTCTGGGGGCCCTGCATGGTCCTTCCCCCCCTCCCATGGATCAGAGCAGTAGCATCTCTCCTTCCCATTTTTTTCTCTTTAAGGACACTTGGGGTGACACCTTTTCATTGTGGGGGGAGGCCTCTACCCCCAGTCTGGCTTCCACCTCAATTGTAATCTTCTAGGACCCCGTGAATCCTTAAGCTGGCTCTGGTGCTACAGGCCCCAGAATCCTTAAACTGTGCCTGCCCTGATCTAAATCAATCTCTCTGTGAGAAGTAAACCAACTGAACTTTATGGAAACTGCAGAGGAGAAAGTAACTGAAAGTGCAGACTTCAAGGCTTGAGGGAGACATTAACTGACGGTTTAATGGGTGGTCGTTACTGCCTTTTATGAAATGGGTTAAGCAACAACTCACCTAACCACATAATGGTCAGAATAACACTCATAAGTAAGTCTTATGTACTTCAACCATCAAAGCAACATCCTGAACAAAGAAATCTAAGTTTGGAAAGAGAATAAATTATACAAATTTGGAAAATTTGCATACCTTTTCTGGCTTTGCATAACCTCTCTTGGTTTGCTTAATTTATGGAGAAACTTTTATTTATTTTAAAAGCTTGCCCTATGCTTCTACTGTACACAAAGAATGCCTTCCAAAACCAGTATAAAATATATGAATGGCACAAAGCAATAAAATAAGAAGACAACAGAACGCCACAATAAGGCATCAGCACCCAGTCAGGCTTCATCAGTAGTCAATCAGAGTAATACTTACAGAAGGGTCCCCAACCCTATTGAGCCCGCGGGTAACTTTGGAATTTTGGGATAGAGTAGTGGACACCACCAAAAAATGGGTTACAGTACCAGACTGGGCTCCAAGACACCAAGGTTAAAATCCCGAAGAGGATGCCCCTATCCCTCCCATTATATCCTATGGAGAGTTCATCCCATAAGATATAATAGAGGAATGCGGGCATCTTCTTCGTGAACCCCTAGACATGGACCCCTTGGACCAATCATTATGGAATTTGGAGGAGAGTCAAGGAAGAACCTCCTGGAGCTACCTTGAAAGTTTGGAGACTCTACCTCAAACCCAACCCCCCATACCCTGGGAAAGGTGGGAATGCTGAAATTCCCATTATAGGCTATGGTGCCATAGACTTTCATGGGCACTGAAGCGCAGGCGGCTGGATCAGGCCTTAGTGAATCCTTTGATTGGGGGGCAGGAGAAGAATCGTTCCAGATTGGGGGTGAGAAAACTTTAAAGAGGCATGTCTTGTGTTTAAACTGTGGTATTTTTTGTTGTTTTTGTTTTTGTTTGTTTGTTTTTTGCTTTGCCTGTATGATGCAACACATATTCATTGCTCCAGGCAGTTTGCTTTAAAAAACCATCCCCGGAAGAAGGGAGATGGAGGTGGGTGCAAAGGCAGGACATTGGAGGCAGAGGCAGCACTACTTTGACTCCACAGATTTCCTTAGCAAGTGGTTTGCTGGTTGCTCTTCTGGAGCTCATGCTTTTAAGTTGGGGGAAACCACTTTATGCAATTCCCCACCTAGCATTTTAAAATGGAGGATGTAGCTACTGGTTTGCTGTTTGGACACTGGAAGGCTTTACGCACCGGGATCTTTGTTGCAAATTGGTCACTGAATGAAAAATCGCCATTTAAAGTAGTGGAATTCGTCGTTATGCATACCTGCCTTTGTAGTGGAATCCAGTTGCGTTTTGTAGCGTTTCCCACAGGCTTCCGGTCTCGGCAGAAATTGCTAGAAAGAAAGCGCTATTGCCAATCTCGTCCCGCCCCTGGCCGTCAAGCAGCCAATGGGCAGCCGTTAGCATGCTCCCAAACAGCCCCTTTCCCTTTAAGAAAGGTTTTTTTAAAAAAAAACAGACCCATAGCAACGAATCTGGGTAGATTCGTTGCAACGGAGAGACCCATCCAGCTGCCTGATGTGTTTGAGCTGTCGTTTGATCGTTTGATCGTTGCCACGCTTCCTCCGAGTGAAACCCCCCCCCCCTCACGGGCCCGATTTTCGGCTGAATTAATGTGTAAAAAATAAAGGGACTTTATTTCAGCAAACGTGCTTTTCTGTGGTTTGTGCTTAGTGACTAAAGGGGAGGGACTGAAGCCAGGGAAGCCTCTAAACAGAAAGAGGCTCGCTGGTGCGTTTATCCCCGCTCGCTCGGAGAAAAAAAAATGGCGATCACTTCGCCGGAAGATCAGAGGAGAGAGCCAGGGGGAGGGACTTTGTAGAAACCGCAACAATGTTAATGCACAGGTCTTTTTAGCTAGTGTTGCAGATTGGTTGCAGGAGCGTATCGCTTTCCGGAGGGTGAATCCACTTTTGGGGATTTCCCTGAAAGCGCTACAAGGAAGCGCTTTTTGCAGATTGGTTTCAGGTGTGTGGCAGATTGTCAACGACATTGTGCAAAATGGCAAATCAGTAGCATTTTCAATTGGCAACCATTGTGCTATTTTGAAGGCCTGGATGTTGGCGATGTCGTGCAAAACGCCAGAAATGTGGCGTCTGCATAAGGAAAGTATTTCACTATATTTAACAGGTGCGGAATGGCCTTTATTTGATTAATGATTCAGGTTTATTTCTCTCTCTCTCTCTCTCTCTCTCTCTCTCTCTCTCTCTCTCTCTCTCTCTCTCTCTCTCTCTCTCTGCATGTTTTGTGAGGTCAGGGAACAGAGGAAAACATGAGTGAATCAATTTTTTTTAAAAAAGTCCAAACCCTTTGCCAAAACACTTTCATATCAAAAGTGTTTAAACCCCCCCCCCTCGAGTGTTTAATTTCTTTAAATGGATAGGAGACTTGCCAATGTTCAAGAGCAATTAAAACTAAGGCAAGATAAGGCAGCAAAGATGAAATGTAATTATATGCTTTAGAAAAGCTGAGGTGCTTTTTTAAATGGAGTGGCCTTAGGGGAAATTCTTCTTTTCTCCCTGCAGATTTTGGAACTAGCTGCCTAATGCCTGAGCTGGCTGCCAATAGTTGCTTTTCAACAGCACGCCCCTTGCCCCACCCCCATGACACCAGCCTCCAGTGGAATTTCTTGGCAGCACCAAGAAAAGACGCCACCAGATATGGACAAATCTTGAGGTTCTCTTTTCCATTATCTCATAATCAGGGGTGTCTGAGAGAGAGATTTTACGAACTGTGGGATAAATACTTGGCAGTGTGAAGATATACTTCATTGCCTGGATCCAGAGCCCCTTGTATGCAGAGAGATGTTCACAGAATTGGATGTGTGTGTGTGTGTGTGTGTGTGTGTGTGTGTGTGTGTGTGTGTGTGTGAAGTGCCGTCAAATCACAGCCATCTTATGGTGACCCCATGATGTTTTCAAGGCACAAGAATTTCAGAGGTGGTTTGCCATTGGAGAGCCAGTTTGGTGCAGGGGTTAGGAGTGTGGACTTCTAATCTGGCTTGCCGGGTTCAATTCTGCAGTCCCCCACATGCAGCCAGCTGGGTGACCTTGGACTCACCACAGCACTGATAAAACTGTTCTGACCGAGCAATGATATCAGGGCTCTCTCAGCCTCACCCACCCCACAGGGTCTGTTGTGGGGAGAGGAAAAGGAAGGCTACTTTGAGCCTCCTTTGGGTAGAGAAAAGCAGCATATAAGAACCAACTCTTCTTCTTCTTGCCTCTGCACAGCAACCCCAGAAGTTCCTGGTGGTCTCCCACCCGAACACTAGCCAGGGATGACTCTGCTTAGCTTCCGCAACCTGAGGAGATCAGGTTATCCTGGGCTGTCCAGGTTAGGGCAAGCTGGATCTAGCCAGTATATTTTTATGCTGCTCTTCCTCCAAGGTTAATGTTTTTATCATTATGCTGTGAACCGCCACAAGCTAGCTGGTCCGAGAGTGGCTAGTATAAAAATCCCATTATAAATAAAAATAAATAAACATAACAGAGAACAAGCTCTATTGCAAAACAAGAAGATAACATGGGACAGGAATCTGGTACGGCATCCTGTTTTGAAATCCCTTCATCAGAGGAATACAAAATAGTAGTAAAATGAAATTTCCATTGAGTGCAATAGAAAGTCTTTACTCAGAGCAAATGTCATAGAGCAGGCGTTCTTAACCAGGGTTTCATGAAACCCTGGGGTTTCTTGATGGCCCTGGAAGGGTTTCCCAAATGGGTGGGAGTTCAATAATTTTTTTATAGATTTTTAAAATTTTGTTAAACATATATTGTGTGGTATGAACATACATGGTCATGTTTACCCGCCCCCACCCCATGGCCAGTGATGGGCCTGGAGGGGGTGGGAAGGGGAGGGGCTCCGGGTGGGCGTGTCCACAGCTATGCTTCTCAAACATATTCTGCATGATTGCATCACTTCTGGGGGTTTCCTGAATCCTGGAGAATGTTTCAGGGGTTTCTCAACAGTAAAAAAGCTGAGAAAGGCTGTCATAGATGACAGATAGATGATAGGTAACTCAAAACTTTAAAAAGTTGCTTGCTAGCAGCTTGGATATTGTGTTCCTTCGTCATTGCTATCTTTTTGTGCGCACACAATCAAGCAGAATTGAAACACAACTGTGCAATGTTTCCCCATACTGATATCCCCTTCTATACATTCTTCCCTTCTGTAGAGGGGGGGGGGGACTATCTTCAATATCTATAATTCTCAATATGACCCAATCTGTGGATAGCTAAATTCAGAGACTGGGTCATGAATGGATCTTTCTATAAACCACAAACTGCCTGTATTCTGGAGAGTAGTGTTGCCAACTCTGCATTGGGAAATTCTTGGAGGCAGAGCCTGGGGAGAGTCGAACTTGAGGAAGTGATGGAGTCCCACAGCAATGAGATGCTATAGGTTACCATTTTCTCCAGGGGAACTGATTTCTACAGCCTGGAGACCTGTTGTAATTCTGGGAGCGCTCCAGCTCTCACCTGGAGATTGGCAAAACTAATGAAGTCAGCAAATTAAACAAGAACCATCACGATACGTTCCAAGGAGATTATGAACCACACATCTATCCATCCCATTCTGGCTATATTCTCTCCAAACTTAGTGCAAGGTTCCTTTTATCTCTGCACGACTCTCCAGTTAACAAATGTTTCTGCTGATGTCTTCATTCTCCTCTCTGCTAGGGCTTAATTATTCTGTTTTTTGTTGATGAGGGTGCAAGACGTCTTCAGAGGGATCAGCTTGATCCTGAAAAAATCTGCACATGCCGCTGGGCGTATGGTGCGCTCAGCTTGTTGTAAGGTGGCTGAATGTTTACAAGCATTATGAAGAATGGCTGCTCCAAGCTGACAGAGGTGTGTGCTTGGCTACCATTCCGTGGAGCCTGCGGACATTTAATAAGAATACTTTCCAAACAGACGTTACCTCCTCCCAACCCCACCTCCCCAGGTCCCATAATGACTATTCCTCAGGGCCAAACCAGATGATACGTGCCAACCCAACTCACAGATGTATGTGATGTTGAAGACTGAATGTTCCCAAGCGTGCCGGGACCTGATTCCATCAGAGAATGTAATGCACCTGAATGTCAACTTTCCGTCAAATGCTGTTTTCCTGAGTCAAAACAACCACTGGAGGGAGACTGTTTGTCCCACTCTGAAGAGCTACATGTTGCAGACAGAAGAAGAGCTGGGTTTCTGTACCCCCACTTTTTACTACCCAAAGGAGTCTCAAAGTGGCTTACAATCACCTAGCCTTCTTCTGTCCACAACAGATACCCTGTGAGGTAGGTGGTGTAGAGTAGCATAATGGTTAGGAGTGGTGGCTCCTAATCTGGTGAGCTGGGTTTGATTCCCTGGTCCTCCACATGTAGCTATCTGGGTGACCTTGGGCTCGTAAGAGCCCTGATAGTGCTATTCTGACTGAGCAGTCCTGTCAGAAGATCTCTCAGTCTCACCTGCCTCACAGGGTGTCTGTTGTGGGGGGAGGAGGAGAAGGTGATTGTAAGCTGCTTTGAGACACTTTTGGGCAGTGAAAAGCAGGCTACAACACTCAACTCTCCTTCTTCCTAGGTGAGGCTGAGAGAGCTCTGAGAGGAACTGTGACTGGACCCAGGTCACCCAGTTGGCTGCATGTGGAGGAGGAGTGGGAAAATAAAACCTGTTCTCCAGATTAGAGGCTGCAACTCTTAACCGTGACTCCAAACAGCCGCACAGCAGGGCTGGGGGAGTAACTTCTGTCACAAGTATTCTCTACGGTACTATCTGCACTCACATTTTTTTCTATGCTCTTGATCCTGACAAATTCTGATCAATCTGAACCCAGATCTGCAATGTTCCTTTTTCCTGATTCAAAATAGGTTTCACTCAGACACTGTCTTCTGCACTTTAATCATTCCAGTTGTCAGTCTCCTCTCCTTCCTCCTGTTTGATGGGGAGGACACATGTACTTTCACCTCCCTTCCTGGCCAGCTCTGAATCTAGAGTGCAAGAGGGGTTATGTGAAGAAGCAGGGGGTTACACAAAAGTCCAACAGTATTGACGGAGCATGAGGTTGGAGAGGGTTTTTTGTTCCAGCCTTTTGCCCCCCAACTTTATAGCTGGAGCAAGCCAGAGGAAAGGATGTGTCAATGGTGTAGCATGAGGTGGCTTGTTGATTTTTGTTTTCCTGACTGGCTCTGCAGCCAGAGTGTGTGAGGGAGGGGGGAATTGGAGGTGGCAGCCTCAGGAAGAACAGTGGAGGTGTGGCTGAGTTAGGGGGTGGGAGAAAATCTGAAAAGGCAAAAATCTGCATGTGGAAGAGTGGGCTTCCATAGCACTTTTCTCCAATTAAACAGATAATATCCACTCTCAGATATCCCAGGGAAAAGGTGACATAACTCTAGAGTCAAACCAGGATGTTGCAGATGGAATAATAAACCCAGCTGGCATCAGACTGGAAATCAGATCGGGGGCAGATTGCTTTATTTAAATTTGAGCTGATAGAGGATAAAAAGCCTAGTGCGGATGAGACTTAGTTTTGCCCTCAGAAACTGCCTATGCAAGAAGTGTATGAACAAGACAAAATTCTTCAATATTCAGAGTTATATATAAAGAACTATGTCTAAGTTATGTCTAAAGGACTAAAGGACAGTTATGTCCTGACAGTCAGAGCGGTTTCTCAGTGGAACAGGCTTCCTCGGGAGGTAGTAGGTTCTCCATCTTTGGACATTTTTAAACAGAGGCTAGATCTGAACATTTTTAAGCAGAGGCTAGAACAGAGGCCATCTGATGGAGACGCTGATTCTGTGAAGGCAAAGGAGTGGCAGATCACAGTAGATGAGCGATTGGGATGTGAGTGTCCTGCATAGTGCAGGGGATTGGACTAGATGACCCATGAGGTCCCTTCCAACTCTATGATTCTATGATTCTATGACTAAAAGCTGGGTTTCATTTGAGCCAGATTTAGTCCATGATACATATTTGGGCCCAACAATGAGATGGTCCACTTGAAATTCTACATCTGAAGTTTCCGGAATTATATCTGTTGTATGAGGGCCTGACTGGCTGTATGGATTCTTATCCTGGATGCTTTAGGCCAGGGGTAGTCAACTATCCCTGCTTTAGCTGATCCTGCATTGAGCAGGGGTTGGACTAGATGGCCCTTCCAACTCTATGATTCTGTGATTTGGATTGGAACCATAGTGCAAGAGAAGATGTGTGGTTATTCCCTCTTCTTTGCCATTTGCCCAATCTAAAACAGCCTGGTGGAAATGCTATTTATTCCATTGGGGCACACATACCAATGATTGTATCTATACCCACCCATTCCCCTGCTGTGGCAAACTGTTACTTGGTAAGGCCATTTCAGTTTGGGGAAATGGCATAAAGAAAGGCTTGTTCCTGGCTGCCCTCTTAATGGAGGCGTGAAGTACCCAATTCTTAGAGAAAAAAATATTGTGAAATTCTCATTGCAGTATTTTACTAGTTTGTCCCTAAAATACCCATCAATAGTTACATCCACCCTTCTAATAACAGTTTGGTAGGTGAGAATTCCTATTAGTGAAGACAAACTGAGGGAGAGGGTAATCATGCCTTCATTTAAAAAAAACAACCTGTCCTAAGTGGCTGTTTTTAAGTGAAATTAAAAACCATCAAGAGACTCAGCTAAAAGAAATCCCCACAGCTTGTTCAGTGATTGCTCACGGTACAATACTGAAAGAGCTTATCTGTGTGTACTAGTATATAGGGTTATGCAGAGAGCCAGTTTGGTGTAGTGGTTAGGAGTGCAGACTTCTAATCTGGCATGCCAGGTTCGATTCTGTGCTCCCCCACATGCAACCAGCTGGGTGACCTTGGGCTCGCCACAGCACTGATAAAACTGTTCTGACCGGGCAGTGATCTCAGGGCTCTCTCAGCCTCAACCACCCCACAGGGTGTCTGTTGTGGGGAGAGGAAAGGGAAGGTGACTGTAAGCCGCTTTGAGCCTCCTTTGGGTAGGGAAAAGCGGCATATAAGAACCAACTCTTCTTCTTCTTCTTCTTTTATGTCATCAAGACGCTGGGTGAGAGTTTCCCCCCTCCTCTTAATGAAGTCAGTTTTCTATCATGTCCCAGATGACTAAGACTTGGACGCTTGTTTTCTGTGCACAAAGTATATTGTCAAGGATGGACAACTAGATTTCAAGAGTGCAGTCTGATCTTGTGACACACCCAGTTGAATATTTTCCAGCTGTCAGGGCCCTAGCAGCTTCAAGGGTTGCCTTGTTCATCAAGAGTAGATGAGCTAGATTCAAAACCAGAAGCATCTTAAAGACTAACAAGATGTTCTAGATATTTGTTTATTTATCATATGGCGGTTTACACACAAGAAGCATCTAGTAATATCTAGATTCCCTGCCCCAAAATAGAATCCTTGGCCAGTCTGGCCTGGAGGAAATTTGCCTCCCGACCCTAAAGTGGTGATCGGCATTTCCCTGGGCATGCCAGAAAGGGGGCCACAGGAGCCAAGCATGGACACAATCCCTTCTGCCCACCCATCTACAAATTTGCCTAAGTTCACAGAATTAGCATTCTTGTCAGATGACAATCTTCCCTCTGCTTAAAACGTTCCAAAAGAGAACCCACCACCTCCAGAGGAAGCCTGTCCCGCTGAGGAACTGATCTGTCAGGAACTTCTTCCAGATGTTTAGCCCAAAATTCTTTTGAATTAATTTCATTGGTTCTGGTCCGATTTTCTGGTGCAACAGGAAACAACTCTCCTCCATCTTCTGTATGACAGCTTTTCAAGGACTTGAAGATGGTGATCATATCACCTCTTAGTCATCTTCTCTCCAGGCTAAACAGACCAAGCTCCCTCAACCCTTCCTCATACTACTTGGTCTCCAAACCCCTCACCATCTTCATTGGCCTCCTCTGGATATTTTGGCTTGCGTATACCTCAGTGTACACACCCTAAACCTGGCTATCATTAGGCCGTATACCTTATTGGGTTACTTAATGTTATATATTGATATAGCTTGAATTAGTCCCTTAATGCACCGGCCGGACATGACTTCAGCACCCTCGCATGAAATGTCTGAAAATGACCCCTTTGTTCACGAAGGGAGACGGATCTGCAACAAATGGTGGAATATTGTGTAACGGCCTCCTGGTGAATCCCCGTCTGAGATTTTAGAGCTATGAAAACAAACCCGGAGACGTTGTTCATTCCAGTCTCTGTAGGAACCTGACAGGTGCCATTAGCAATAAGGTCAACGATGATAAAAGCTGCAGTTTCAATACACTGGAAATAAAAATGCAAAGTCTAAATATTATCGGAACTGGGCAATCTGGGGGGACGTTCTGCTTTGGGTTATGTCGAGCTTATGGAAAGAATACCATAAAAGGCCAGCCTTGGAAATGAAGCAAGAAGTCTTGTGGAGAACTGGAGAAAGAAACCCGGGGAGAGACTCTTTCTGCTGAGTTTGGGGCAGATGTTTGTGCACACTCTGCAGAGTTCAAAATCCACGCATGTTCTGCCACAATTGTTGTTGATGGGGAAGGATTCAGGGGTAAGGTACGTGCGTGCATTTCGATGCATTTATTTATTTGTATCTTGCGTTTCTCCCAGCTGGGAGTCAACGTGGCTTAGAACATTGTTCTCCTCACCTTCATTTTCTCACAACTACCTTCCTGTCAAGATAGGTGAGGATGAGAGGATGAGCCACTTATCAAGGTTCAATGGTAGGTGGGGATTCAAGGTTGGGTCTCCCGAGGTCCTAGTTGGAAACTGTGTCTGCTACACCAAGATCATGAAGAGCTATTGTCGGTCACCATAGAACAGGGTTTGCCAAGCATGGTACCACAATACCGTACAGCGGGGGTAGTCAACCTGTGGCCCTCCAGATGTCCATGGACTACAATTCCCATGAGCCCCTGCCAGCATTTGCTGGCAGGGGCTCATGGGAATTGTAGTCCATGAACATCTGGAGGACCACAGGTTGACTACCCCTGCCGTACAGAACCACAGAGGCCCGCCTCTCAATGATACTGTAGCATGAAGGTTTTCAAAATGGCAGCTGGAAGAGCCCTCCCACCCTGTGTCTGCTGTTCTGGCTCTGAGCAAAGAGAAAATAAACAGGTTTTAATTTTTTAAAATTCTACCCTTACTCGGGCAGGCTGGCCTGCCCACCCCTCCATGAACAATGATGGGGCCTGGAGGGGGTGGAAAGGGGAGGGGCCCCAGCCATTTGAATCTTTGCCAGCTGAGGCTCCTCTCACTTCTGCAGGACATGGCATGGAGGTGTTGCCAGGTGACATCATTTCCTGGCACCTCAAAGCCTGAAAAATATTTCATCAGTAACTCTATGGTCAAAAGGTTGGAAAAGGCTACCGTTGACAATATAGGCTATTTATGTATGCACATACTTCTTTTATAGTCTGCTTTTGCTGCTGGGACTCAGGGCAAATGACACAAATATAAAACATTGTGAAAGAACAGTCTAATACCATGCAATAAAATCAGGGGAGGGGCAGTGTCTCAGTGTCTGAGCATTTGCTATGCATACAGAAGATCCAAGGATCAATCTCGGGTATTTCCAGTGAAAAGGACAGGGCAGTTGGTGATGTGAAAGACTATCAGGTAGACACCAGCTCCTGCCATGAATTACTTGACCAGAGTCCCAGAACTTTATGTGGAGAATTGCTCCACTCTTCCTCCTACCTTTATGTTCCCGTGCTTTGGCCAAATGGCCCTCTGTCATGCCTTCGGCTGTTTTGGCTATTTCCTTCCTGCCTAGAGGTACTAGCTCTAAGCACTACATCCTTTGAAGATGTGTGAACCTGAACTGCGTGTTGATGGTGGTATTGACGGAGAAATTTGCCTCTATAATTACCCTTTGATCCCCATTGCTTTTGCCTTTAAGCATCGCAAGAGTCCCACGGTTCTATTAGATCTCTTCTGAAATAAACTACTGAGTTCATTTTGCCAAAGCTCTGAGTTTGCCTATTTGGGGGAGATTTACCACAGTACACAACAAAGAATCGAGACCCTGGGGAGTTACTACTGGACAGAGTAGACAATACTGACCTTGACACAACTTTGCTCAGCAGAAGGCCATTTCCTGTGTTTACGTAGTTTTTCCCTCTAGGTGGGCCAAGCACTGATCTCAGTCGTTAATGGGAGCTGCTTCTGAGATCCTTTTGATGTTTGTGTCTCTGATTTGAGTGCATTCACACTGCGGCTGCTTTGGAGAACTTCCCGTCCCCAATTAGAGTGGATTTTACAGCATCCATGATGACAGGAAAAGAGAGAGGTCTCAGCAGGGCTGGCCCATTTCTTTGAAGCCCACACCTCAGTAAATACTTGAGGGGGATACCCATGGTCTGAGGGAACAATGGAAACATTATGGCTGAGAAACTGTAGAAGTTACAAGCTCAAGATTTATGTGCTGTGGAGTAAATAAATATTCCGTTCCCATTAATGCTAATGGGAGTTAAGTGGCTAATCCCTTGCACATTCTGCTGAAAATTTACCTCCCTGCCTTTTACAGAACAAATGAATTTATAGCCTCCTTACGCAAGAGTTTAAAGAAAGTCAAAGAGCTCGGGGCACGATTCTTTACCATGGGTTTTTATGAGGCCCATAGAAAGAGGAGGGGCCGGCTATTCTGTGCAAGGGAGGAAGAAATTTTAGATCTGCAATGAACTGATTGAAAAATAGCTGTGAAATTTGTGGTGGGGAATCAGGCCATGAATCACAGGGCAAGTCTGGGCTATGTGGAGCGAGAAAGGGGACTTTTGGGGAACACAGAACTAGCCTTGGTGTCGTATCTGAATCGTTCTAAGGAGGAGCTTGAAACCCGGTTTGAAGATTAAAGGACAATGTAAAGAAGAAAAGTATTCATGTTATGGGCTCAAGTGCAATGGAGTGGGAGTAAAAACAGCAGAGCCCTCAGCATACACAGACCCTGCATTTCCCAGTCTGTTCTGACCATCATAAGGACTAGTGTGTTAAATCTTTTTTAAAAAATCTCATGTAGCTATGGGGTTTGCCAACATTCTTTAAAAAAATACAACAACTCTCTGCTCCAGAGGTTTTAACAGCAGCTGGACAGAAGAAAAGTGGGAGAAGAAATCCAACCCACTGTTCTTCCCCAAGCCTGCAAGTGGTGAAGCTGGATTTAGGAACAGTAAGGCTACAGATGACATATCCCAAGTGTCACAAAATAAGCTTTCAGATGGTCCTGGTTTTTTCTTCCAGATCATGGAGTGAACGTCATAATGGCAGATGGAGACCTCCCTGTTCCAAGGGAGTGTTTGTTTGTTTGTTTTTTCCATTAGAGATGCAGCTAGTATACTGGACCTGGGTGAAAAAGGTTTTCCTAGTCCCTTTCGCCGCTTGAGAATCCAACAGGGGGAATTCTCTGTTGCTATCCCCTATTCAGCAGGGACTGTTCCAAGATCACATCCACACATGGATTTGTCTATTGCAGAGGTGGCCAAACTGTGGCTCTCCAGATGTCCACGGACTACGGTTACCATGAGCCCCTGCAACATGCAGAAGTGTCTCGTTTTTACCCAAATACCAGAGTGTGGCCTAGATGTGCAATGATGTCACTCCCTGATGTGCAAGGCTGGCAGCCATACCTGGGCCTTACTCTTTCTCCAGGTAGGTCCCCCCCCCACACGCACACACACACCAGCTTGCTGATTGGGAGCTGGGGTAGATCCTGGCAGCAGGGAGCCCTCCAAGGTTCTAGCAACCTCCCTGCAGCTGTTTGTTCTCCCCACTGTGTCAGATTGCACAAGGGCTCAGTGGTTCTTCCACTTCAGCTGGCTGCAGGGTGGCAGGAGCTCCCAGTGTGTGGCCCTTCTCAATGTGTCACCCAGAGCCACTGCTTCATATGCCCCAGGGCTAAGACCACCTCTTCAGACATGTGCAAAAAAAAATGACAGGGAAAGAAGATTTAGGACTGCCAACACCTGACTCCTTGTGCTTTCTAGGGGTCCTGAAGGATGCTCTTGAGCCTCCTGTATATTTGGCAGGTGGGTCTTTTTTCCATACGCACAGCCTGCAGTTGCCAAATTCCTCTCTCTCCAAAAGGCGCAGAGGCCTCTGTTTAAAAGTTGGGGTTGGCAATCCAAGGATTGTTACATGCGTCCCACAGAAAGGTGATTTGCTACCCCTTGATTTGCTGCTTTCCACTGATGCAGAAAGGATAATGTTCTCTCGGAAAGGAGAAAGGGAGAGCGGGGCGGGGGAGGGAGGGAGGAGAGAAAGAAAAGATGTCGAAAAAAGCTGCCGCTGCCTATTTGAAAAGTTATTTACTGTCTGGTAACCCCATTTTGTAGCCACCCTGCATTTCACTTTCAGGCCCTCTTGAGTGACACACACGCTCAAGAGTATTTCAGTCATTATCTGATACTGGAAGCTTTTGCTGGAGTTTCCAGGCGCCTTTTGGAAGCTGCCAAGGAATTCAGTGCGACAGAGCATGGAACTTTATGGCTTCCCGCACCCCTCCTTCCCACAGCCTGGACTGGAGGGGAAAGAAGAGAATAAATGTGCTTAAAGATCCGGTTCCAAACTGATAGGCTGCTGGCCATGAAAGGAACAGACTTCGCCGCAGCTTTATAGCATTCAGTGAATCTGGCTTTGAGCCACTGGTGAACAGAATACTGTCACCCAGAGATCTTCCCCCATTCTCCCTGTTGGAATATTATGAATATTCCGGTGCTTCAGCAGAGTTCTCAAAGGCTTAGAGCAGGGATTCCCAACCGGGGGCCTGCGTGAGCACCGAAATGAGTCCGTGACCTTTCTCCTCCAGCTCAGAATAATCATAGAATCATAGAATAATAGAGTTGGAAGGGACCTCATGGGTCATCTAGTCCAACTCCCTGCACTATGCAGGACGCAATGGACTTGGCCACAGTCTAAGGAACCAGCTGATTCCATTGCTTCCCTCCCCCATCTGAGCATAAGTGAGCTCTCTCGTGGTTTCTCTGGCTGGGAGAAGGGAAAGCCTGCTTGACTACTCCTGCCTTAAACCGCCCCCTGTCTTTCTCCCATTCAGTCTTCCTTAAGCCAGCCAGTTAACATGGGTGGTGATGTCACTTCCAATGTTATGTCACTTCCGGGGTGTGTGGAAGGCTGGGAAGTATGGTCAGATGACGTCACTTCTGGGACTCCTCAAAGCCTGAATCGCTATTTCAGGGGCTCTTCTATGGCCAAAAAGTTTACAAAGGATGGCTGAGGACACAGCAGAGCCCATGCAGCATGTGTGTGCCAATAAGAATCAACATAACAAACTGAGAATTTTTAAATCGTTTCAAACCAATACAGATCCTTTATTATATTGAAATTCATATAGACAGGATTCTAGTCTAGTCTAACTAAGAAGAAGAGGAAGGGCTAGTTTTTATACACTGTTTTCACTACCCAAAGGAGTCTCAAACCAGTTTACAATCACCTTCCCTTCCTGTCCCCACAGCAGACACCCTGTGAGGTAGGTGGAGCTGAGAGAGCTCTGAGAAAACTGCTCTGTAAGAACAGCTCTAACAGGACTCTGACTAGCCCAAGGTCACTCAGCTGGCTGCATGTGGAGGAGCGGGGAATCAAACTCGGCTCTTAAGATTAGAGGCCGCCACTCTTAACGTCTATACCAAGCTGCCTCCTAACTAGGGTGGATGGAGATGCAGAAATCCACTTCCTGCTCTCATGATGCTCGCAACCAAGAAGAGAGAAGGGGCACAGTGTGTAGAGAGGAGCTGTCAAAAGGCTGAAGGAAGGAAGATTCCCCTAGAGTAGAATTCTACTCATCGAAGGGACAGCAGAAGACCAGAGAGAGCCTATCTAACTCAGCTTTCCAAGCTTTTGACCATGGAGGAACCACTGAAATATTTTTCAGCTCTTGCAGAACCTCTGAAGGGGTGACATGTCTCTTCAGAGAAGTGTACAATAGTACAGACGCACTGGGAAACCAATATGGCGTCTGAAACGCCACAAGCTAAGTTTAGCTATTGTATGACCTTATACTCTGTCAAGAAATTTCTTAATAAGTTGAAGTTGATCCTTAAGTATAAAAACCATCCCTTGAAAAAGCTGTAGGCCAAACGCGTCGGGACTTGTATGAAATAAGAATTAAAGCAGGGGTAGTCAAACTGCGGCCCTCCAGATGTCCATGGACCACAATTCCCATGAGCCCCTGCCAGCGTTCGCTGGCAGGGGCTCAAGGGAATTGTGGTCCATGGACATCTGGAGGGCCGCAGTTTGACTACCCCTGAATTAAAGAATAACTGAAACTGAAAAGAGACAACTCTATATAAGTCCAGTTTGGACATTTTATTGCCATATTGGTTTCCCAGTGCGTCTCTACTATTCTATATTTGTCTGTTCACTGGAACCCACCCTTCCCAGTTTATTCATTTTTCTTCAGAGAAGCAGGCATGGGAGTCAATCGATCGATCATTTACCAATTCCACTGTGGAGAAAGAGAAAGAGATTAAGCCTGTAGAGCAACAGTGATGCCTAGTGATGTCAGAAGCCATCCGAATTTCTGGGAGTGGCTGCATAACTCTTGGGGAGTTAGGAATCCCTGCTCTATTATAGTCCCCTTTGGAGTTCTGAGGCTAAGAGACAGTGTAAAATCTTTCATCTCCAACACCCTCTCTCGATTTCCCAGGACTCTCTCTACAAGATTCATCTCCTTTCTTAGAGCTTCAAAAACGAACTCTAGGGAGTGGTTTAGTGAGGACGTCTGCAATCATTTCTTCTTTCAGACAGAAAATTATTTTGGTAACCTCTTTGTAGATCTCTTACTAGGACCGTTTCCACCCTAGGGATGTCATTCAGATTTGCATTTTTTTAAGGGTCGGGTTTTTCAGCTGTTTCAGCACTGAAATTCCCCTTTTCAGGTGCAGACCCAAATTGCCCCCTCTCTAGCCCCACAGCAAAGGAAACCCAGTTTTCATTTTTTTTTTTAAGTGGGGTCTAAGAGGGTCTCTTTCGGGGCTGTACAATGCCAAAATGCATGCATTCGGTTTTTCATGGTGCCCGCCATTTTGACTGCTTGGGCACGCCCCTTTCCTCGTCACCATCCTTGGCTTCTCCTCTGACCCCTGCTGGCCTAGGGAGGTCACTGCAGCCTGCTCCTTGCCACGCCCTTCCAAAGAAGCCTTCTTGGTTCTATGACCTTGAGCCAGTCCCTGACCTTGAGCCAGTCCCCGCTCATTGTCAACAACCACGACAATGGGGGGAACTGTATGTCTATTCACATTTAACTGGGACTCATTCCCTATGAACCCAGAGGGTCTGACTTCCAACTAAGCATACACAGGTTTGTTCTGCAAAGCAGTCACCATGCTATAAGACCAAATATGGCTGTCCCACCATGTGATGGACACCAACAAGAATTCTCTTTTCAAGTCCAGGCATACCCTGAACCTGGCTTTGTTGTGGCTCCGAGAAAACATGAAACCAACATTTAACTAGATTTGAAAAGAGACGCTGCGAACGCTGGCAGGGGCTCATGGGAATTGTAGTCCATGGACATCTGGAGGGCCGCAGTTTGACTCTTGTGAGCCTCTTGTGGCGCAGCAGACATGCAGGTCTGGCAGTAGACATGCAGTCTGAAGCTCTGCCCATGAGGCTGGGAGTTCAATCCCAGCAGCCGGCTCAAGGTCGACTCAGCCTTCCATCCTTCCGAGGTCGGTAAAATGAGTACCCAGCTTGCTGCGGGGTAAACGGTAATGACTGGGGAAGGCACTGGCAAACCACTCCGTATTGAGTCTGCCATGAAAGCGCTGGAGGGCGTCACCCCAAGGGTCAGACATGACTCGGTGCTTGCACAGGGGATACCTTTACCTTTATTATCATTATCATTATCATTAGATTTATTTTCCGCCTCTCCCGACAGGCGAGAGTCCGACTGTGAACGCTGGCAGGGGCTCCTGGGAATTGTAGTCCATGGACATCTGGAGGGCCGCAGTTTGACTACCCTTGGGCTAAAGTGCAGAAACATTCCATTAGGATGACGGGCAAGTGAAGAAAGAAATTGCTTTGCTGTAAAAGAGATAGTTGGCTCAACTGGTATATTTGTGCTGGCCCTGTATGACTTCAGATCAGAACAACGCAGGGTGCTTTTGCATGCTCTGCTTCTCCTTGGGGAGAATACCTTGTCTTTTGAAAGTCATTTTCACTTTTGCCGGTCATTTTTTTTAAATTCTTTACCCCCAGGCTGCTAGCCAAGGTCAATGTTTGTGTTGTTTTAAAAACTTAAAAGTATATCACTGTGGGAAACTTCAAATGTACAGATTACTTCACAAAACCATTTTTAGGCAAAGAAAGAGGACTGCGATAATATGCAATGTTATTTTACATTCCTCCCCGCCACCCCCTCCCCCCCCCCCCCGGTCGTATTCCATGTTCATGTTCAAAAGCACTTTCAAAGTCCTTTTCCTCTTTGCACAAAGTGATACGAGATTCGCTGGCTCTTGTCTACCCAGTATTCCACTAGGTCAGAGATAGCAAGAAGCCCCGCCTGAACTCTAATCTTGGTCGTTGGAAAATAATGTTTGAAGTGCAGGCTGAACATTATGAAAACATTGTAAGATGCCTTGATAGGAACTGTTACTGCCAAAACTGTAACACGGGATCCAAACTGTACAGAAAAGCATCTGGCAGTATTTCGCTGGAAACAGAACCCTGGGCTAGACAGAGCTTGGGTCAGACCAAGCAGCCTGCTCATGTGTTCTTACAGAAAGAATGACAAAACTGAAGGGGGTGCATGCTTTCGCTAGAGACATGTAATAGTACTTTTGACCCTTCTGAACTAGCCTAAAAGGTGAGACACAGTGTACCCACTTCTCATTTTTACCTTGGGCAAACAGGATGGGCTCGAGTTTATTTAGCTTCAAAAACTTGTTTGACCAGAAGTGAGGGTGAGTCAAAGACGGTGCGTATTTACACTGTGGGATTCCTCTCTCAAAGCATTTTTGTCTTGGAATCATAGAATCATAGAGTTGGGAGGGGCCACACAGGCCATCTAGTCCAACCCCCTGCTCAATGCAGGTTCAGCCCTAAGCATCCTAAAGCATCCAAGAAAAGTGTGTAAATCTATGACCTTCCAATTTCTGCTCTCTGACAAAGACCCAGAGGTAACCATTTTAGTTGCCAGAGTTTTAACTAAGATGCTTTTATAATATGCTGCCTACCTTGCATTTTATGTTTTATAGTTTATTTAATCATTTTAAGATCTGTTTGGTTATGTAACTCCATGGCCTATTTTATTATTTTGTTGAAATTTTAAACCCTATTTTTATATGTCTTATACATATTTTATGCCAATAAAAGGTTACTGACTGACTGCCAGTGAGTTGTTCTTCCTTACCAACTGTCACTGGTGTCTAGCTTTTACTTTCTTGAAAAGTAGAACTATGCCTTATGCACAAATGCATGTGACTAAGTTGTCATTTCCCTTTACCTTACCATGCATCCATATATTTCCACTATGGAAAGGGCTCAAGAAGAAGAGAACAAGAAAAACTTGTTTTTGTACTCTGCTTTTGACTACCTGGCGGAATCTCAAAGTGGCTTACAATCACCTAACCTTCCTTTCCCCATAACAGACACCCTGTGAGGTTGGTGGTGGTGAGAGAGCTCTGAGAGAACTGTGACTGGTCCAAGGTCAACCAGCCAGCCGCATGTGGAAGAGTGGAGAAGCGGAGCCAGTTCTCCAGCTTAGAGGTCACCACTCTTAACCAGTACACCAAGCTGGCCATCATAGCTAAACTAGTACAAATGTCATATGAATTATAGATATACCTATAGAGTTATCCTTGATTTGTGCTCCAGTATTTCATCTAGAGATCCAGCAAAGCATGAATATCTTTCAAAGCACGGGTAAGATGTTTATTCAGGCTAGACGAGCTTCTCTGGGGCCGGGAATGACCAGCAAGTTGCCATCCCCAAATCTCTAGATTTGGAAACCCTACCCACCCATCTCCCACTGGGGGCCAGTGTAGTCTTCACAAAACTCAAAGGACCAGACCACAAGCCAGCTTGGTGTAGTGGTTAGGAGTGCGGACTTCTAATCTGGCGAGCCAGGTTTGATTCCCCACTCCTCCTCCATATGCAGTCAGCTGTGTGACCGTGGGCCACAGCCCTGATAAAGCTGTTATGACCAAGCAGTAATATCAGGGCTCTCTCAGCCTCACATACATCACAGGGTGTCTGTTGTGGGGAGAGGAAGGGAAGGCAACTGTAAGCTGCTTTGAGACTCCTTTGGGTAGAGAAAAGCAACATATAAGAACCAACTCTTCTTCTTCAGTAATCTCAGGGCTCTCTCAGCCTCACCTCCCTCACAGGGTGTCTGTTGTGGAGAGAGGAAATGAAAGGCAAATAAAAGCCACTTTGAGACTCCTTTGGGTAGAGAAAAGTGGCATATAAGAACCAACTCTTCTTCTTCTTCTTCAGTAATATCAGGGCTTTCTCAGCCTCACCTCCCTCACAGGGTGTCTGTTGTGGGGAGAGGAAAGGGAAGGCGACTGTAAGCCACTTTGAGACTCCTTCATGTAGAGAAAAGCGGCATCTAAGAACCAACTCTTCTTCTTCTTCAGTAATCTCAGGGCTCTCTCAGCCTCAACTCCCTCACAGGGTGTCTATTGTGGGGAGAGGAAAGGGAAGGTGACTTTAAGCCGCTTTGAGACTCCTTCAGGCATATAAGAACAACTCTTCTTCTTCTTCTTCTTCTTCTTCTTCTTCTTCTTCTTCTTCTTCTTCTTCTTCTTCTTCTTCTTCTTCTTCTTCTTCTATAGTTTCCTATCAGCCAAAAGTTTCCTGTCATTGGGATCACATCAGTTAATAGGAGCTAATGAGGAACTGGCCGTTCACAAGGAACAGTCAGTGTTCACATGTGTTGCGTTTCCCTCACACTTCATCTTCCTCAGCGTCCATTTTCTACTATCTTCCTCTGGTCTCCTAAAAAAAGAAATAAACTAAACTAAGTATGTCCTTAATTCCTCCTCTGTTTCCACTGCCCACATTTCCCCTCGCTTTCAAAGCGTCTGGGCCAGGTTCTGACTGTGTCTGCTTTTTGGCAATAACCATTCAACAAACCTGGCCAAGCGCACTGTGTAAACACCAGCGACCCCAAAGCTTAAATAAAGTGGCATTGAAGTCACTGCGCAAATATCTTTTCCACAATAATCTGCTTGCTGTCTTTCATGCGCTTGCTAATGAGAGCTCCCTCCTGTGGAAATTCAGGAGACTTTCGCCTCTTTGTCACCTTTTCCCTTCGTTGAGTTATTATATTTGTTTATTTAGGGATGGGCTTGGGGTTCTTAATTAGAATGTCAGCTTTAAGACATGAAATACCCGCCAGGACAACGTATACAAGCAAATTCTGAGAAATACCAATCATTTATGCCTTATATTTCCAGCCAAACCAGTACAGCTAAAATGTAACTATAGTATTTTTTTTTAATTTAATATATAACTATGATGGCTCCCAACAGTACAGAGAGGGGTACAGGCCCACAAGAGCTATTCAATGTATTTCTGACTGTGACATTCCAGTTTTTTCACTCCAGTATAAGGAGTCACGTAAAATGGTTGCTTCCGAATGGGCTACCTGTAAGCATAAAGGCGACTTCTGCTTGCTTTGAACTCTTGGCGGCACTATGGATCCCCTCATTCTGGAATCAAAACATGTCTGTCTTCTCCTTACCCAAAACAACATACATCCTGTTCAGCTAAAGGTAAAGGTATCCCCTGTGCAAGCACCAAGTCATGTCTGACCCTTGGGGTGACGCCCTCTAGCGTTTTCTTGCCAGACTCAATACGGGGTGGTTTGCCAGTGCCTTCCCCAGTCATTACCGTTTACCCCCCAACAAGCTGGGTACTCATTTTACTGACCTCGGAAGGATGGAAGGCTGAGTAGACCTTGAGCCGGCTGCTGGGATCGAACTCCCAGCCTCACAGTCAGAGCTTCAGACAGCATGTCGGCTGCCTTACCACCCTGCGCCACAAGAGGCACTTCCTGTTCAGCTACTAGTAGTCTAATAACTTCCTTTTACATTCTGACCCCTCCCTCTCTGTGTAATTTTGCCTGTTCCCTTGAGGCAGGACCTTCCTGTGAATCTCTCCTGTGGGACCATACAAATACTTGTCCAGGAATGGGGCTCTTCTATTAGGCGTACAATTGAGGCCAGGAAAATGAAAAACAAAAAGAATTATTGACGTCCTTCCGCCTCTCCCTTCTCCCAAGTTGACATCTACGGGTACACTGATTATTCTACATACAGAAAGACCTCCCATGACAGACAGACAGACAGACAGACAGACAGACAGACAGACAGACAGATAGATAGATAAATAGAAACTATATATTTAAAACCACAAGTGGAGCAGCAAAAGAAGGAAACAGCCATGAGAACATTTTAAACTATAATGTTTTAAAGCAATTTTTTACTGATGCAATATTGAATACACTCTGAACTTCCCTGAGCCCTCTTCCAGGGAGAGGCAGCCTATAACAACAACAACAACAACAACAACAACAACAACAACAACAACCTGTCCATCCAAAAACCAGCAAATAATTGGCATCTGTGGGGTGACACCTGAGGATTCACAGCCTGATGCTTGCAAGCTGTAAGCTGAAAGCCTTTGGGTGGGCTAAGCTGATATTCTCAGTGCATGCGGAGGGGATGCATTTCACGCCGAAGATGGCGTTATTTCAGCCAAACATACCTGAGATGACAATCCTTCAATCTTGATTCCGCAAATGACCCCTTGGTGTCACATTACTTTGCATTCTTGGCTTTGGGGGATCACGCCGCTGAATCCCAGAGATTCCCAAAACAGCCAGACTGTCAACTGTGAATAGAAAGTTCCTGGGGGTTGTCTGCAAAATGCAAACTCTGCAAGTGCTCTGACACATGCGGTTCCAAAGCCACGGCCAGAGGGTATCTTGCTTAGGCCATCGAGATCTAATACCTTTTCATCGTTTTTGTAAATGGGACTTCAAGGGGACTCTCCCGGAGCAAGTGGTTTTAGGAATTACAGCCAAGATAAATGCCAGTAACGAATGCTAAAAGACTCCGTATTCAACTCGATTGACAGGGCTCAGATAAAAAGGGGAGAAAATGTTCCGCTACGATAATGAAAGATGTATTTTATATTTAGATTTAATCTTAGCAAAACAGATCTGGCTTCCGCTTGTTAATCACTAACACTGCCTCTGTACAAATCCGTAACAGAAAGAACATCCTTGCTCTGAAAACATTGTTAGTTCCATAACTTTTAAAATTAAATCAGACATTTTAAAGTCAGGAGAGAGATGCAACCCCACTACACAAGACTAGGGGTTGCCAGCCTCCAGTTGGTGCCTGGAGATCTCTCGTAATGAAAATTGATCTCCAGGCATCAGAAATCTGTTCTCCAGGATAAAATGGCTGCTGTGGAGGGTGGATTCGGTGGCATTATACCTCCCACAATCCTTCCTAGGCTCCACTCTCAAATCTCCAGGGATACCCCAGCCCAGGACTGGCAACTCTAGCTTTCACCCAGAACCCAAAATTCCCTAAAGAGAGGGAATGAGTCTTAAACCCATTTAACTTTGTCCACCATCAGCTAGTAAACCCCTGCACTTGAGAAATGGAAGAACAGAGGAGAGGAAATGGCTAGGAAATCGCTTCCTTAGTGACACACTAGGAATTTTCCTGTGTCTCTATGGTCTTTATCACAAAGATTAGGAGAGATTCCTAGAGCACCACATGGAAGTGAAGGCATTGTCCTTCCCAAACTCCACGCACACTAAGTTCCATCTTCACAATCTCCCAGCATTTGCAACCCTGATGTATATTACCTTTGTGGGTCAGCAATGTTGAGGACTCCTCAGGGAAGGGGCTGTGTGGAGATCAGGGAAGGGGCTGTGTGGAGACCTCTAGGACCTCTAGTCTGTCCTCAAAACACTATAATGAGAACCAGAGCAGATTCCTTTGTGTTGTCTTTAGCTGGCTTAGAAGGTCAGCTCCTCCAGTAGCTCAGTCTATACGCCCACAACTTGCAAGGCCCTGACCCAAGTTCTAATCAGCCCCACTCCTTTGATGCTGTGCCAAGGACAGCAAGAAGCTTGCCTGTTGGTTAACTGCTTCTAACCAGAGGCCTACTGAATATGGATGCCAACCTCCAGGGATAGCCTGGATCCTCCAGTTTCACACCTCATCTCCAGGCGACAGAGATTAGTCCCCCTGGAGAAAATGGCTGCTTTGAAGGGTAGAGAATCTCTAGCATGTAAGTAAACTTATTCAGTATTTCTACAGAAGGTGATATGCCTTATTATGTAAAATAAGAAGAAAATAACAAAAGAATTGCTGTTGTCACCTGGCAGTTTTAATATACAATTTTTCTCACTCCGCTGAACGAACGCTGACTGGGAGATTAGTGTAAATTGATCAGACCTGGTTCCCCAGATTAGAGGCCACAACACTCAACCACTACACCAAGCTGGCTCTCAGACGTTCTGCACACGTTAGATAATGCACATTCATTGTGCTTTTGGAGCGAGATTTCCCGGTGCGAAACAGGAATATTTACTTCTAAAGTGCATTAAAACTACATTAGCCCGGGTGTGTGGAACAAGTGTCATTGGGAAGGTAGACATCAGGGATATACTATAAGGAAATAGCGTAAGAGTGTTAATGTTTTAAGCATGTTTGTATTTGGAGTCAAAAATAATATCGTTAATTGGGTTTGCCTGAGTCCTTTATGAAGTTTATATCTCTAGTACCTGGCATTACATTTTATAGCACGTATGGCCCGGCCTGGCAGAGTGACATTTATGTCAGATCTGGCCCTTGTAACAAATGAGTTTGACACTTCTGGTGTAAAGTACACAAAGAATGAAAACTGCCTGAAGTTTCAGAGACTTTCCTTGTTCCTGTGATGTCTGAAGCAATGACTACAGAATCTTAGAAGCACAGAATTAAAATGACCCAATTTTTGTCCTCCAAGGATCCCAGCCCAAGGCCTATGATGTTCCCTTCCTCCATGGGATCGTCACAACATCCTTATAAGGTAGGCTGAGAGAGTATGATTGAACCAAGGTCACCCAGCTAGTGCTTATATTTAGACAATTAGTTCATTGATTCAGAAAGACTTTACCATTCTGTAAGGTACATAGGAAAATATGTACTTTCTTTATTTCTAACATTTTCATGAGCCAATTGCAAAACTGGATGTTTGTCCACATGGCCATGAATTTCATAGCCAAATCTTCAATTAAAATCCAGCCCGGGGACTGGATACACACCGGTACATCGAATTTCCTTTTAGAAATGACGCACCCCCACGATAGCCTGACCGCAACAAACAAACGCAGAACAAGCCCTTAGTCAAGAAATAAAATTATGAAGTGTTATATTGCTCTTCCAGCAGCCCGCTCCTCCCTGGCGACTCTGCCTGGTTCTCGGTTACACATCTGTATTATTCTTTATATGAGAAATAAATTGCTCCCTCAGCTCCCGGGATTCTGCTTTTCAGTCATTAATCTCAGAAATGTGATTTTCATCTGACATGATTTCCACCGCATCAGAATAGCAGCCTTTCAGAACTGGAAACCATCGACTCCGCTACTTGGTTCTCATTGATCATCTTCTGTGCCCCCGGCAATTGCAATCCACTAAAAACCCTGAACAAATAAACCCGGGCTTCATACTCCCAAAGAGCGTGGGGGAAAATGTGGTCTCCTATTTGCCTTTTACTCTTTGCAAGATGGTACGCTGGATGGAAGCATGCACAGACACACGGACTTAGATGACTGGTTTGGAAATCATTGTTTTAAAACTTGCACCATGCATCCCACCCCCGACCCCGCAGTGCTAAAACCTCAGGAATTAGCACAGTAAGATTCATAGAATCCTAGAGCTGGAAGGGGCCATCCAGGCCATCTAGTCCAACCCCCTGCTCAATGCACGTTGAACGTTCTAAAGCTTCCTGGTGGGCGGGGCTTGTTCTGGAGTCTTTAGAATGTTCTACCAAATGGTTTTTATAGGTTATAATGATGATAAATGAATGTGTCCTACAATGGGACGTATTCTAGTCACCGTGAGCCCCTTTTGTGGGGGAAAAACAGAATAAAGAATTTGATGATGTTACCCGTTCAGTCGTGTCCGACCCTTGGCAATCCTATAGGAAAATCTCCGCCACACTCCCCTGTCTCTGCTTCTTTTAGTTGCTTAATGGCCATCCCTGTATCGGCTTTGATCGTGTTGAGCCAACGGATCCTTTGGCGACCATGTTTCCTTTTGCCACTGACCATGCCGAGCATTAATGATTTTTCTAGCGAGTTTGACCGCATGATGTGTCCAAAGCAAGTGAGCTTCAGCCGATGACATAGTTGGTTTGCTCCTCTCTAAAACTATCTTGGTGGTAACTTTGGCTGTCCAAGGGATTCGCAGCATTCATCTCCAACCCCATAATTCGAAAGCATCTATTCTCCTCCTGTCTTCCTTCTTCAGGGTCCAGCTTTCACATCCATAGCTTGTTACGGGGAAGACAATGGCGTTGACTTGCCGGCACTTTGTATTAAGGCTGATATCTTTACCTCTTCCATATTCGGTTCATGCCTAACATTGCGTTCCGGCCCAGTGTTGTTCGCCGTTTGATTTCACGGCTGCATCCACCATTCTGATTGATCATAGAGCCAAGGAAGATGAAATCATCAATACATTCAGTGTTCTCGTTGTCAATCGTGATGTTGGTGCTACATAAAGAATTTAAAGTCCATTAAATTTAAGGAAATAGATGCGAGACCAATAATTTGTAGGACTGTGTAGGAACACAGCTGGCATGTAGTCTACAACAGGGGTCCCCAACCCCCGGTCCGGGCCCGGTACCAGGCCGCAAAGGCCATCATACCGGGCCGCCAGCGGCCACGCCTGCCTCCCCCCTGCAGTAAGAGGTGCACCCCCTGGTGGCCAAAACGTGCATGCGCGGCAATTCTGCGCATGTGTGTTAGCACCACCTGGTGGCCAAAACGCGCATGCGCAGCAATTTATGAGCAACTGCGGCAGCCGGGCCGCTGGCTCTCCCCCACCCCTGGAGGCGGTCCCCGACCAGAAGAAGGTTGGGGACCGCTAGTCTACAAGGACCAGTGAGAATAGCTAAAGCTGAGGGGAGGGATGGCCACAGGAAAAAGCTTGTGAACTTCATGAGGCCCTCCCTGTCTTTTCCCACATGCTAATAGCTTTGAGGTTGCGGTGGGGCGGAAGCGTCCCTATCAGTGTTTTCAAAGCCTATTTCAGCTCCTATCCTGTCACGTTGGGAAAATGCGCTAACTAAGGGTATTTCTGTCTTCTGTCTTTTCAGCACATAAAAGGTTAATGAAGGGGAAAGTGCCTCCCTACGACCTTTCCGCTCCCTAAATTGTTTATTTTTTTGCATTTCCCAAGCATGCGTTTTGAATGCATTCATTACATGGACATCGTGTTTAGATACATCATCAATCAGGGAAAAGCCACCTTATGCAAAAGCTCTGTTCTCTGAGTGACAACAGAGCCAGAGCTGGAGGTATTCGGGGCAGCCCCCTTGCCAAGTCTCTGCAGCTGGTCCTTTTAAACAAAACTCATTTATGAATGATTCAAAGAGCGGGAGGAAATTCCACACTAGCCTGTCGGAATTCTGAGACACAACCGCCCAACAGCTTGCGGATTCACAGACACAGCTTAAGACGTTTGAGGGCCTGAGACAGAAAATCCAAAAGGCGCATTTGGTACGTGGTACAGAGGAGGGCAACCAAGATGATTAGAAGACTGGAGCACCTTCCCTGTGAGAAAAGGCTGAAGAGTTTGGGATGTTTCAGTTTAGAAAAGAGACGGCTAAGGGGGAACATGATTTACAACATTACACATGGGGTGGAGAGAGCTGACAAAGAAATTCTCCCCCCCCCTCTCCCAAATTCCTAGATCTCAAGGGCATCCAGTGAAGCTGATTGGGCAGTAGGTTCAGGACGGAGAAAGGGAAAGGCTACATTACATAGATGGTGATTAAAATGTGGAATTTATTGCCAGAGGATGTCATGATGGCCACTGTTAAGCAGCTTTAAAAGGGGAATAAGGTAGAGGCAGGGAGGATAAGTCCATCAGTGGCTGTTATCCAGGTGACTGAGGAGAACCTCCACATTTAGAGGCAGTAAGCCTTTGAACCCCACAGCCAGCAGACAAGATCAGGGGAAGGCCTCAGCCTCTATTCCCTGTTGCTGTCTGTCTGGAGGAACTGATGGGCCACTGTGGGAGAGAGGATGCTGGATTAGATGAACCAGTGGTCTGGTCCTGCAGGGCTGTTCTTATGGTCTTATTCTAGCATTCTGTTTCCCACACTGGCCAGCCAGATACTTTTAGGAAATAAGGACGCCAACTCTGGCTTGGGAAGTTCTTGGAGATTTGTGGGCGTAGCCTGGCAAGAGTGGAGTTTGGGGAGGGAGCTCTGCAGAGATGCAATGTACACCCAGTGATCTCAAAGTTCAGATCACTCAACTCTTCCCCTTCCTGTGAGTTCACTTCCTTCTACCAAGACTAAACGTTCCTACCTCATATCGCTCATCCACCCTTTTTCATTGACTTTCCATAACTCCTGTAGACATTTGTTTCAGATATGCTATTTATGATTGTCTATAAACTGATGTTACCCATCATGAACCTCACAGGAACGGCAGGTTAGAAACATAAATATTTTTATTATTATATTATACAAGCTTTTTGAACCTAAATGCTTGCAGTACTCTAAAAGCTGAAAGGAAGAAAGTTGATTCATTTGATATGTGTTGTTGGAGGAGAGTTTTACAGGTATGTTGGACTGCCAAAAAGACAAAACAGTGCTTTCGGCATCAAATTAAGCCTGAACTCTCCCTAGAAGCTAAAAGGACTAGGTTGAGGCTATCATACTTTGATCACTGGAAAAGACAATAATACTAGGAAAAGTTGAAGGCAGCAGGAAAAGTGGACGACCCAACGTGAGATGGATTGACACAGTAAAGGCAGCCATGGCCTTCAGTTTGCAAGACTGGATCAAAGCTGTCAGTGGTGGGACCTTTTGTAGGGTGTTATGCATGAGGTGGCCATAAGTCAGAACTGACCTGTTCCTCAAAAAGAAACCCCAAACCTTGAAAATCCCCTTCCAGATTTGCTCAGTGTCTGGATTCCAGCCGACCCTACTTAGATATTGTATACTGAACAGGCATTTTCATCAAATTATCCACCATTAACACAAGATCTTTTTCTTGGATGCCTTGGTGACTGACAATTGAGCCTCAACCAGTAAATATGTGAAGTAAGGGGGGATTGTCACTGTGTGTATCACTTCCTACTTATTTAGAAGAAGAGCTGGGTTTTATACCCCACTTTTCACTGCCTGAAAGAGTCTCAAGGTGATTTACCATCGCCTTCCCTTCCTTTCCCAAAGCAGGCACCCAATGAGGTAGGTGAGGCTGAGAGAGCTCTGATCCAGGCGTTTTCCTTTCCTTGCACTTTCCCTGCTCTCAGGTGCGTCTTGCAAGCCTGCCCCGTATTATTTACACTCTGACACTTGGACAGCATTGCCGGGCTCACGGGCCAAATACCCTCCGGGGTTTAACAAGCCGGATTTGGCCTGCCGAGCCAACAAAGAGACGCTAAGCCCAGGAATCGGGCGCCTTTGTGCCAAGAAAATGGCCCTCTCCTCTGACTCACGGGCAAATGGGAGAGTCAGGTTGTTTGCTGGGAACATTTTTATGAGCAGAGTTAACACCCAAGGGTGGAAGCCGCGGGAAAGATTTGACTGGAACGCTCACGGGTGTTGAGCCAGCCGGCGGGTAAATACATGCGCGCACATTCTCGGCCGTTCGCTTGTTCGGAAAAGCCAAAAGTCCCCCCAATGGCTTTTGGTCTAGATGCTATCTCATGACTGATTCCTTTCTCTCGCATTAAGAGCCATGGAACACTAGGTGCAAAATGGGTCAGTAGTTGTCAGGGGCTCACGAGTCCAGAGATGTTTTTTTTTCCAGCAGTGGGCGAACCTCTAGGAATCTTGCAAAACTCTATAGTTTTATTATAGAGTTTCCACTGGTTCCTAGAGTTACCCCACATCCAGGTTTTTCATAGAAATGATGTGATTTAGCCTTCATCATCCCCCCCCCACCACCAATTTCCCTGCCCTCAGTTCTCCCACCAAGAGAGCCAGTTTGGTGTAGTGGTTAGGAGTGCGGACTTGTAATCTGGCATCCCAGGTTCAATTCTGCGCTCCCCCACATGCAACCAGCTGGGTGACCTTGGGCTCGCCACGGCACTGATAAAACTGTTCTGACCGGGCAGTGATATCAGCGCTCTCTCAGCCTCACCCACCCCACAGGGTGTCTGTTGTGGGGAGAGGAATGGGAAGGCGACTGTAAGCCGCTTTGAGCCTCCTTCGGGTAGGGAAAAGCGGCATATAAGAACCAACTCTTCTTCTTCTTCTTCTTCTACCAGGCTTTACCACCAGTTCCTGGCAACCATAGCCCAAGGAATCCAGTGTCCAAAGAGGACAATGAGATCCCACCAGGTCCTCTAGCCCTGAGCCTTTCTCTGTTGCAGAGACACAATCTGAGTTCTTGGATTGCCAGTCCACATGTGCCTGCAGCCCTGTTCCCAATTCACCTTCAGACCACCTTTAGTCCTGACGATACTGTTTGTGATGCCATACAGAAGCCTCAGAAGTCGCCAAGCATGCTCTGGAAGCTGTAGGACTTTTCTAAGCTGTATAGACAATGTTGCTTTTCATAACCAAAGCAGGGGCAGCATCAGATGAGAGCTGGCATTGCCCCACATGTATACCAAGGAATCTAGCATGAAAAATGAACGGCATCGGGATAAAGATATCCAGGAAGCCCACCTAGACCTCATGCTCATTGCTCTACAGGATAAACATTCACATTCCCTTTATTTTTTCAAAGAAGGTACATTCTTTACTTAGGATGGAAGACATATGTGGGTCAAAAAGACAGGGGGAGAATCTTCTTCTTAGAGTAGATACACTGTCTTATTATACACATCCATTTTACCTTTTTTGATATTTAAAATGCATATTTCTGTCTGTGCAGTTTGGCAGCGCGAAACGGACTCGTCCACGGTGTAGGAGTTTAGTAAACCAGGAGTCCAGTGGCATCTTAAAGACTAACAAGATTCATTCCAGCATAAGCTTTCATGAATCAGAGCTCGCTTCTTCAGATGCATTGAAGTGTACAAACTTGCGCTGCCAGCTGGCCAGAGCCCGTGACGCCAAGTTCTTTCGCAAATACATTTGCATTGTTTTTAGCCCGGTACAGTTTATCGCTTTTTACAAACAAACCTCCAACCTCTTCTGAGCAACTGGATTCTAAAACTGTCAGCGTATATGGAACTTGGAAATTCTGAACATTGAAGACTTTGGCCAGGGAGCGTTGAAGTAACGACAAAAATATGTATGTTTATAAGAGCAATTCCAGACCAAGGCTTGGGCTCACTTAGAACGACAAGGGGACTGTGAAGATCGCGTGAATCCAATTCACGAGCAGAAACTGTACAATTGAAACAACCCAATATAGTCCCTCTTACAAATTCCCTGCCCTTTCTGCCCTACTCCTAGTACAGCGGTCTACAAAAACATACCTTTTCCTTGGTCATCTACTAAGAGGCAGATTAGTGTAGTGGTTAAGAGTGGCGGCCTCTAATCTGGAGAACGGGGTTTGATTCTCCACTTCTCCTCCACATGTAGCCAGCTGGGTGACCTTGGGCTAGTCACAGTTCTCTCAGAGCTCTCTCAGCCCCACCAACCTCACAGGGTTTCTGTTGTGGGGAGAGGAGAAGGAGGCAATTGTAAGTCACATTTAGACTGAGAGCCAGTTTGGTGTAGTGATTAGGAGTGTGGACTTCTAATCTGGCATGCTGGGTTCGATTCTGCGCTCCCCCGCATGCAACCAGCTGGGTGACCTTGGGCTCGCCACGGCACTGATAAAACTGTTCTGACCGGGCAGTGATATCAGGGCTCTCTCAGCCTCACTCACCTCACAGGGTGTCTCTTGTGGGGAGAGGAATGGGAAGGTGACTGTAAGCCGCTTTGAGGCTCCTTCGGGTAGGGAAAAGCGGCATATAAGAACCAACTCTTCTTCTTATTATTATTATTGGACAGTGAAAAGAGGGGTACAAAAAGCCCAGCTCTTCTTCTTCTTCTTCTCTTAGAATGATGAACACTGAAGCTGTTGTCTAAGCAAAGATTTAGGACCCCTCTATGTTATCTAGGGCCAAACATACAGTAATCCCACTGGGAGGCTGGCAAGTAGGGTTGCCAGCTCCGTGTTGGGAAATGCCTGGAAACTTTGGGGGTAGAGCCAGGAGTGGGTGGGATTTGGGGTGAGGAAGGACCTCAGTGGAGTATAATGCTACTCAGTCCACCCTCCCAAAAGCTAATCTCTTGTCACAAATTTTGTTAGTCTTTAAGGTGCTCCATACTTCCCTGCCCCGCCCCCACCAAGCATTAATCTTTATAGTATACAAATAGTATAGTATTTTGCATGGACTGGAAAAAATAAATTCTAAAAATAAATTGGTACACAAAACATAAATTGGTACACAAATGAAATCTTGTGCGTGTATCTTCATCTATCAGATGGTGGACAATAAGTTGTTGTCTACAGATTGGATAGCCACAAACCCAGAATATTTTCTGGAGAAAACTCCACCTTGTTTATCGTTTCCATCTGCCTTTCCCTCCTGAGAGCACCCCTGTTCCTTCCAGCCTCTTGGTCACAAGTGAGGCAAATTGGCCATCCTGAACCTCGGCCAGGAAAAGGGTATTGGTAGCCAGCTCTCCTAGGAGTAACCTCTTGCTGTGAAATCTTCGGGTTGCTGTGGCATCCCGGATAATTTATGGTTCCATCGCTCTTAACAACCCACCTTTGCTCCAGTATCCACATCAGAGAATTTAGTCAATATTAGAGACATGCAGTGAAATAATTCCAGAGGTTACCACTCATTCCAAACTCAGCTTTGGACTATGTGCACTCTTGCACCTGTATTTTCCAGTCTGATCTGGATGGCCCAGGCTAGCTTGATCTCATTAGAGCTCAGAAGCTAAGTAGGGTCAACCCTGTTTAGTACTTGGATGGGAGACTACAAAGGAAGACTAGGATCTCTGCACAGAGGCAGGCAATGGCAAACCACCCCTGTAGGCCTCTTGCCTTGAAAACTCTATGGAGCCATCAACTCCCTGCAGGAGTTGCCAGCTTTCTGCAGGTCCTGCAAGGTGGAGTTCTTCCGCCAGGTGTATGGTTGAGGCCAGAGCAGTACCTGGCGTTGTCTTCTGAAACCACCTAGGCTCCTCGCTCCCAAATAGAGAGTGGCTGATCCATGCTGAATGGGGGGGATGGGTTTATATTTTATTGTCTGCCATCTTGATATCATGTTGTTGTTCTAAATATGTTTTAATGGATGATTTTAGGTGATTTTACTGTATATTATTGATTTTGTAAACCACCGTGAGACATTTGAGAGCAGTGGTATATAAATATAAACAAACAAATATCAAGCTGTGACTTCATGGGTCTTTCGACCACCATAATAATAGCCACCCTTGGATTCTTACTTATAAACACAACTCCCATTCCATGAATTGTAAGAATGGGAGGGGGAAATCTGCTTGCAAACGCAGAAGTCTCTGTAGAGCATTTTAACCTTTTAAGTGTGCCGTAAAAGACTTGCCAACCTGAGTTGTCTCAGATGTTCAAAAGCTATGGTAGACTGCCAGCTCCTCAAAATACCATCCATTGTGAGATTTTCCTGAATCAGTATAGATCAAAATACCATGGGAGTGTGATGGGGACAGCTTATAAAGGGAGAAAATAGTGCAGTTCATGAAAGTCTGAGCAATCTGGAAAGAATGCAGAGAGGTGAATTTTTCAGCCTCGCCAAAACTTTGGTTCACTAGAGAAAACTGAGGGGCAACAGCTTCAGAAAGAACTTTTCTTAATCTTTCTTAATGCGTGATGTACCCGACTTCACACAACGTAGAAATGGCCTTTGTGGGTAAGGCCAGGTAAGGGCATCAATAACTGTAACAACTGGACAGGGCTTGTGTGAAATGGCCACGAAGACAAATTCCTTGGTATATATCAGCTCAGTATAGGGGTTTAGTGCAGTGGCCTCTAATCCAGAGAACTGGGTTTGATTCCTCCTCGACATGCAGAACGCTGGGTGACCCTGGGCCAGTCACAGTTCTCTCAGGGATCACTGAGCCCCACCTACCTCACAGAATGTCTGTTGAGGTGAGAGGAAGGGTAGGTGATTGTAAGCCACTTTGAGACTCCTTTGGGCAGTAAAAAGAGGGGTACAAAAAACAACAACAATTCTTCTAATGATTCCTCCCAATTGGTCATGCTTTCTTCCCTACCGATGACCATTGTTCTTTGAACATACTCCGAAGGTTTGGCCCAGATTTTACTTTGACTGTTGTCAGATTGGGATTCATTAATCAGGGTTGGATGGAACATGGCCCCATATTGTTTTGGTTGGGTAATCGCTTCAGGCTTGTTTTGACCGCTGGACGTGCTTGGCCATGAGCGCATCGCAATGTAAACAGCAACTCTGAGTACAACAATTAGCAGTGTGTCTCCGTGGATGTTTGTTTCTCTTGAAGGAGCTTGGAATTTGAGCGTGGAATTAAGGGGGAGTCCAGCTCCAGAATTAAAAGACTGAGAATGGGGGGGAGGGGGGGGCGAACTAATACCTATCGAAGCTAAAAAACAAAATCTCCCCCTCCTGGGGTTCCATAAACAGCTCAAGTGGCTTCCATTCCCCCTTGCAATGTCAATAGAAGCCCTCCACAGGGCCGTGGGGTTGCTATCAATCACCCACCATCTGCTAGCCCTCCCCTACCGTATAGCAGGGGGCGTCGGGGTTGAAATTGTCTACGAAGGCAGCTGGAATCTGAAAGCTTGAACCAGTGCCAGTAGGGAGGGGGTTCAAGCCGGTTGGGAAATCCAAGCCATTAATCTCCTCCCCGGTCTGAAGATAATGCCGTCCAACAGTTGTCGGTTGTGATTTTTCTAAACAGCAAGATAACCCTCGTCGTCAAGTGAAGGTATAAATGCCCAGGAGGAGATAGGGAAGATGATTTAAGCCCAGGCAGACACTCGCTTGCTGAGCCTGAATCAATGACACCGTCTGTGATGAAATGAGTGTTTTCCAAGCTAGATAGGGACGACGAACACGGCCCAGAGCTTCGTTCTGCAAACGCCTGTGAATTTCTGACCCTTTACGCTTTTGGCTCATCATTTCCCCCTCTTATCGTGCCGTCCTACTTGCTGTAGGAATGAAAGAACCAACCAGAAGCCCAAAGGCTGAATCCCCAGGCAGTTTATACAATCCCTGTTGAGGCTCCATGCAGATTTCCTGCACAGCAAGTTGTGTTACTACCAAACACATTCTTGAAAGACAAAGGCCCAACTTTTGCAGAGGTCTATCAGAAGGTGGCAGTCTAAATAGCCCAGTTTAGCCTCAGCTGGCCAGAGCTGGGAAGCTGAGCATGGTTAGCCGTGGTTAGGACTGGGATGGGAGATCACCAGGGAAGGTCTTGGTTTCCAGTGGAGAGGAATGTAATGGCAAAATACATAGAATCATAGAATCATAGAGTTGGAAGGGGCCATACAGGCCATCTAGTCCAACCCTCTGCTCAACGCAGGATCAGCCCAAAGCATCCTAAAGCATCCAAGAAAAGTGTGTATCCAACCTATGCTTGAAGACTGCCAGTGAGGGGGAGCTCACCACCTCCTTAGGCAGCCTATTCCACTGCTGAACTACTCTGACTGTGAACATTTTTTCCTGATATCTAGCCTATATCGTTGTACTTGAAGTTTAAACCCATTACTGCGTGTCCTCTCCTCTGCAGCCAATGGGAACAGCATCCTGCCCTCCTCCAAGTGACAACCTTTCAAATACTTAAAGAGGGCTATCATGTCCCCTCTCAACTTCCTTTTCTCCAGGCTGAACATTCCCAAGTCCCTCAACCTATCTTCATAGGGCTTGGTCACTTGGCCCCAGATCATCCTCGTCGCTCTCCTCTGTACCTTTTCAATTTTATCTACGTCCAATTTTATCTTGAAAATTCAATTTTATCTTGAATGGACGTAGATAAAATACCTCAGCTTGTCTGTTGCCTAGAGCAGGGGTAGTCAACCTGTGGTCCTCCAGATGTCCATGGACTACAATTCCCATGAGCCCCTGCCAGCATTTGCTGACAGGGGCTCATGGGGATTGTAGTCCATGGACATCTGGAGGCTCACAGGTTGACTAACCCTGGCCTAGAGTATCCCATGGATGGGGTTGCTATGAGTCAGTTGTAGCTAGGCAGCACATTCTTTTTCAGGAAGCACATTTATGCCATGCTTCCTTTGTAAACCTTGTGTCAGGTTGGTAGGTCTTTCCTGGCCACCAGTAGGGGATGGGAGGCAGGGTGACCTGGGAAAGTCCTGGAGATCTGGGGGGGGGGGGGGTGGAGCCAATGGAAGATAGGTACCTCAGTGGGGTAAACAATGAGAAACAATCATTTACGATTTCTCCTTGGGTCCCTTTTCAGCTCAAAACAGCCCCCGATATGGGGAAGATGGGGAGACCGTGTGCTGTGTCTGACCTCTATGTACAAAAGCGTAGCTGGGAGGGATGGTGATTTTAAGAGTCCAGATGGACGGACCAGAACCAATGGGATGAAATTAATGCAAAAGAAATTCCATCTAAACCTCTGGAAGAAGTTCCTGACAGAGAGGTTTCTCAGTGGAACAGGCTTCCTCGGGAGGTGGTGGGTTCTCCGTCTTTGGACATTTTTAAACAGAGGCTGGATAGCCATCTTACAGAGAGGCTGATTCTGTGAAGGTTCAAGGGGGTAGCAGGTTACAGTGGATGAGTGATTGGGATGTGAGTGTCCTGCATAGTGCAGGGGGTTGGACTAGATGACCCTATAGGTCCCTTCCAACTCTATGATTCTATGATTCTAAGAAGAAAGGGTTATGGAACCTCTTGTTATCCCTAAGATGTTCACACACACTAATGACCATCAGGACATGCTTTCCTTGATCAACATAGATAGGCAGTGAAGAAAAAAAATACCAACTAGAGTATGACCAGGAGGATAGTCTTTCTTGACTTCCAAGATCCAAAAACAGTAATGGAAAAGGGAAAGGCAGCCCTTCAGGAAGGCTGGCCTATGACCCACTTGCAGTGGGATCGTGACTGGCTTTTGGGCCTTGACCTATAGTCTGCAAAACACTGTGCTAGAGAACAAAATGGAGCCTGTTCTCTGTTCTGCTTCAGCGCCACCCCACCAATGGCAATACTGTAGTCGCCAAGTCAGCCAGGGGTCAGGTGACACGAGGAATCAGCATTATTTCACCTGGGAACTGTCCCAGAAAGCTGTTGTTCCTGGCCCGGTTCTGCCACGTGTGACCCCTGTGTCCAGACGCTGTCTGCTCGCATTCCAGCAGGCTGCCAACCCCGATGCCAGTTAATTATCCCGAGCTCATTGCCGTTTTCGCACCCCTTTGATGCTAAAATAATCCCGCTCCTTCATCCAGACTCCGCTTTCATGCCTCCGTCTTCAAAGAGGTTTCTGCCAGGCATCTTGAAAGTTTCACACTTTCTGCGGCGATGTTCGGAGAGACACGAGCTGCCCATGTTTGGCCTTTGGCACTGCCCTCCCACCAGGGTAATTGCTGCCTGCAGCTGCCCGCATCTTGGAAACAGCCGCAGAACGGATCGGTAACGGTATCTGACACACACCAGGAGACTTCGGGCAACACAAGTTGTTTGCCGGCTATGCAGGAGATAGCAGCCTCCCCCTGCCAACCAAGGGCAGTCCTGCCGGTGAAACTTTATCAGACTATAAAGGACTAATTAGGTGTACTGGGCCATTAGCCATCGCTCGGCTTTGATTGATGAAAAACATAGTGAATGGCAACTTTTTCATAAACAGAACCCAGGATGGCAGAATTAACTTAAAAGCAAAGCAGCTGCTGCTAATGGAAAAGGAGACCATTTCCTCGTTTAAACACTGCCCTATCTTTCTGGGGGAGGCAGCTTCAGAATGCTAAGACTGGCTGGGGAGACGATAAAAAGTAATCTGGGAGCAAAGAAGTCTGCTGAGGAAATCGAGCACATTTGGCTACAGAGGGTCGGTGTCCTTTTTTTTCAGACTCACGGCCGTGCTTTGTCCTTCCCTTTGTTCTTTGGAACGACTTCAGGCTACCCAAGTAGAAATTTTCCTCCTTGTGCGCAGAAAAGTAGCACTTCAGGGGAAGAGATTATAAGCTTCCTCCCCCTCGGATGTGTGCAAGCTTTCTACATGCAAGTAGTGTGCTTTTTAAGGTGACAGAATATTTCAGCATTTGAAAGGTTGTCACTTGGAGGAGGGCAGAAGATAGGGCCTGAATTCACAGTGGAATCGGCTTCCTAAGGAGGTGGCGAGCTCCCCCTCACTGGCAGTCTTCAAGCAGTGGCTGGACAGATACTTGTCCTAGATGCTTTACCCTGATCCTGCATTGAGCAGGGGGTGGGACTAGATGGCCTGTATGGCCCCTTCCAATTCTAGGATTCTAGGAGTCTAGCAGTGAAATGGGCTGGCAAAGGAGGTGGGGAGCTCCCCCTCACTGGCAGTCTTCAAGCAGCAGCTGGACAGGTCCCTATCCTGGATGCTTTAGACTGATCCGTCATTGAGCAGGGTGTTGGACTAGCTGGCCTGTCTGGCCCCTTCCAACTCTATGATTCCACGTGTATTCTATGTGGACTGCTACTTAAAAAAAAACCACTTTTTCCTGTATGAGCTCCCACCCTTTGTGTGCTAAGGATATCAATCAGTGTCTTGTTCTTCTGTGGTTAGAAAGAGGGCTATTTCAACAGCAAGACTCTTGTTGAAGAATCACCCTTGCAAAAGAGGCCAGCCAAATCACCTTTCCTATTGTCTACAAATGGCTGGCTAAAACATTTTACTGGATTACGGGCTCCGGAGGTCTTGGCAAAACTCTATAGCATGCCGACAGAACTGGTTTTATCTCGTTGTGTATATGGTTTTGCAATTACTGTGTTATTTACATCATCTGTATGTGACCTGAAGAGGTCCCGTTATAGTGCCACAAAGCAGAAGAGAACACCCATTGATGAATAGCTACAGATTCCCTCCCCACGCCAGTCACTGACTTGCTCTTTAGATATAAGAAGGTGAAAGTGCTGTTTTAAATCAAAGAGGTGCAGGGGGATCCCGGGGACGGTGCTGTGGTTGGAAAGCAGTTATCTATTGGGTGGCCTCACTCCCTCCTCCAGCCCAAACTGCTTTGTGGGATGGTTGGAAGGGGCAGACACAAAAGTTGCTTATTATTTTCTATTCTAACTCGAGTAAACCTATCATGGGACAGAGATGATCCTTGTCATTTGGGGAGAATGCGGGAAATTCACAATTACCGGCCCACCCACAATTCCATGCCGAGGAGGAGGTGGTGGAGGAGGAGGAGTTGGTTTTTATAGGCCACTTTTCTCTACCCAAAGGAGTCTCAAAGCAGCTTACAGTTGCCTTCCCTTTCCTCTCCCCACAACAGACACCCTGTGAGGTGGGTGAGGCTGAGAGCGCCCTGATATTACTGAAGAAGAAGAAGAGTTGGTTCTTATATGCCACCTTTCTCTACCCAAAGGAGTCTCAAAGCAGCTTACAGTCGCCTTCCCTTTCCTCTCCCCACAACAGACACCCTGTGAGGTGGGTGAGGCTGAGAGAGCCCTGATATTACTGAAGTAGAAAAAGAGTTGGTTCCTATATGCCACTTTTCTCTACCCAAAGGAGTCTCAAAGCAGCTTACAGTTGCCTTCCCTTCCTCTCCCCACAACAGACACCTTGTGAGGGAGGTGAGGCTGAGAGAGCCCTGATATCACTGCTTGGTCATAACAGCTTTATCAGGGCTGTGGCGAGCCCAAGGTCACGGAGCTGGCTGCATGTGGAGGAGTGGGGAATCAAACCCGACTCGCCAGATTAGAAGTCCACACTCCAAACCACTACACCAAGCTGGCTTGTGGTCCCCTCATAACCCCTCACCATCTTTGTTGCCCTTCTCTGGACACGCTCCAATTTGTCTACATCTTTCTTCAATTTTGTTGCCCAAAACTGAACACAGGACTCTAAATCAGATCTTACCAGAGCAAAGCAGTACCATCACCTCACACGATACAGCCCAAAATCCCTTTTGCCTTTTTAGCCACTGAGTCACATTGTTGACTCATGTTCACTCTATGGTCTGCTAAAACCCTAGATTCTTTTTGTACATAATGTCGCCAAGATGAGTCTTCCCCATCCCTTAATGATGCATTTGATTTTTCCTACCTACATGCAGATTTTTACATTTATCACTACTGAAATTCATTTTAGCTCAGTTTTCCAGCCAGTCAAGATTGCCCTGTAGCCTGATTCTGTCTTCTGCGGTGTTTGCTACCCCTCCCAGTTTAGTATCATCTGCAAATTTAATCAGCACCCCTTCTATTCCTTCATCCAAATCATTTATGAATAGATTGAACAATACAAGGCCCAGGATAGATTCCCTGAGGCACCCCACTTGTCACTTCTCTCAAAGAGGATGACGAACCTTTAACAAGCACCTTTTGGGTGCGATCTGTCAACCCGGTATTGATCTACCTAACAGTAATATGATCCATACTGCATGCAGCCAGCTGGGTGACCTTGGGCCTATTGAGATGAGAGGAAGGGTAGGCAATTGTAAGCCACTTGAAACTCCTTCAGGTAATAAGAAGTGGGATACAAAAAAAGCAGCTCTTCTTCAACTATAGCTGCAACTTGACAGGATTTTATACATACAAACAAGCTTCCCTGAAACACAAGGTAACTGTTCCACTTAATATTTTTGTTAAGGCCTTGGGGGAGGAGCATGGTCTCATGGCTTAGGTGCCACTCAATGGCACCTAATGGTCTCATGGCTTAGGTGCCACTTAACACCCACTCAGGACGGCTGTCCCACCCCTGAGTGCCTCCTCCTCCAACCAGCTTGCCTGTCTGTCCAGCGGCCAGCCAATCACCTTCTATCCCCCACTCTGACCATTCCCTCCTCCTTCCACTTCCCTCTGAGGCTCGGAGGCTGCAGATCCCTGCCACGGGAGACCAGCCCCTGCCAGTGAGTTCCATAACAGCTGCCTGCAGCCTTTCCAGGTCCCCAATTTAGCACCTATTGTATTCCTGAATGCCCTTTACCCCTATTATTTAATAAATGTAAATTTTAAAATAACCAGTCTGAATGGCTAAGCTGCTATATTCAGTGGCTACTCTACCCCCTCAAGCCAACTGTCATGGCTGCTCCTACTGTCAGCTTTCCTCCTTATTTCCTAACTTTTCCTATTAAAAATTATTCATGGTGGAGAGCAGGCTGAAATGATTTTCCTCCTTGCTGTTCCTTTTTTTTACCCCAGCAAGGTATTTTGAGTCAAAGGAGATTGACGGGTTTTAATGTCTGCCGGCAAAAACCCCTCAGGTCCTTCCAGAGCTAGAGAAATTACATTCTTGGGGCCCTGATAAAATCATTACAGGGAAATGAATTGCTTCATGCGGTTTTGTGCTTCCTTCTTCTGAAATGCCATTAAGAAGATCAAGTGCATTTGTGTTTATTCTACAGGGTTTCCTACTGGGTTCTGCTTGAAAGCGGGGAAGGGGGAAGGGAGAAGGGAGAAGGGAGGAGAGAAGAGAGAGGCTGAAATGGGTTGGGTCAATTGCAAGCGAAAGCTCAAAACCTGACACCCCCCTCAAGCATGCATTTGGAAACCTGTGGTGACATTCTCAGGTATGCTTTGAATACATTCCACAGCCAGCGGGAACTGGAGGACCTTGGCCAGGATCAAAGGGGACATGGCAACCGGCCTGGATCCACCCCTCACAGAAAGTTCAGTTGCAATACATCATTTGCTTTATTTATTTATATTTTATATTTATAGATTTATATACTGCCATTCACCAAAAGGTCTCACAGCGGTTCACAATAAAATATAAAATCACAGTAAAATCACATAAAACCCCATAACTACCGATTATTACAATAAAAAGATGACATATTCTGTGACTCTCCCCGCTTGTTCAGAGAGAGGTGCTTGGCATTTGCTTTGGCATTTGATCTGAGGTTGCAACAAAAGAGGCACCCTTAATGACTGTGGTCAAATCAGTTGATCTTGAAGATGATTGGCAGAGGACCACGTAGGGCCGGAATATTGAGTTTCCAGCAATTTCTAGAGCTACCCTATGTCACTTCCGGGTTTTCTACTGAACTGATGTAGTGGTCACACATGTTGCCAATGTGTAATGTGTCCCCAGCCCCCCGGTCCCCGGCCTAAAAAAGGTTGGGGACCACTGACTTAGAGGAGGGCAGTGAAAGGTTCCTGTTGGCAACAGATGATAGGACCCATAGTCATACCTTTAAACTATTTATAGAATGGTACCATCTAGATATCTGGGGAGGGGAAAATTTCACAATCAATTCAGCAGTGGAATCAACTGCCTAAGGAGGTGGGGAGCTCCCCCTCACTGGTAGTCTTCAAGCAGCAGCTGGACAGGGGACATTATGCACAACAGGATACCTTGCAAAAAGTCTGCAAAAAAAGACATCTTTTTTTATTTTGTATGTGGCACCACAGAAAAAACCACCATAATATTTTTGATTCTGCATTGTCCTACCCCTTTATAGTGGCGAGTACAGCTTTTCTGCTGGTTTCTGTGCAGTATTTGAACTAGCTTTACTACAACTTTGTTTTTACAATTATGCCAAGGATGCCTGCTTTCACATGTATAAACTTCAGTGTGTTTTTGGTCTCCTCCCCTGTGCCACTGTACATCAATGGGTGAATGAACAGCCCCTAGTCCCTCGTTCACCAGTGGGAGCTTGAAGCACCCCTTGTTAGGCACAGACCCTCCCACCTCTAATGTGATAACATTATACCAGCAGAAATTAATCTATTCATTCTCTCAGAGGCATTTCAATCTACTCTCTATGAGGAACAGCATTCCTCTGAGGGGGGAAGGTTATAATGTTTTCAAAAGGCTGTATACCCCCATGGAAATTTCTTGTTGAGGTCTCCATGTCCATGAAGTACAATTCCCAGGAGGCCCTGCCACCAGCACATGCAGCTGACCATGGCCTTCCAATGAGCATCTAGCACAATGGAGGAAGTGCCCCCTCCTCCACTTAAGGATTTACCATCATTGGGTCTTTCAAATGCATTATCGTATGCAGAAAAAAACCAATATAGTATCATGGTACATGCATAAATGCAACTGTTTTTTTAAAAATGACAATTTTAAAAGGTCAGCATACTGACCGGTGAAAACCTGTACATGCATAATACCCCCCAGGATGCTTTAGACTGATCCTGTATTAGGCACGGGTTTGGGCTAGATGGCCTGTATGGCCCCTTCCAACTCTATGATTCTATATCCCTGTCCTCAGCTCTCTTCCCAGTTGGCAGGTCTATCTACACTTAGCCTTACATTGTGTGTTTAATCATTCTGGATTCCCTGAAAAACTCCTGGGAATTGTACTTCAGTGAAAGGATCGAGAATGTTAGAGAACTCTCCTAGTCTCACAAAACAGTACTCCACTCTCCCATTATGTGAGGGAGGAACATCCTGGTTGCAAGGGAGGGGGTAATATATCTGGGGAGATGAGAATTACATCACAGAGTTTGCAGCTATGAAGACTTTAAGAGACGGGCTAGACGAAAGATAGCACTGAATGAGGATAAGCTGGGCAGAGGTGCCCTGAGAGACAATGCTGGAAGAGTCTCTGCAATGGAAGCCTGGTGTTAATCAGTTACAGTGGGGCATTGTGGTTAGCATTCAACAGGTTCTTCCAGTATTCACAAAAAGAGCCAGCTTGGTGTTGTGCTTAAAAGCGGCGCCTTCTACTCTGAGAGAATCAGGTTTGATTCCGCCCTCCTCCACATGCAGCCAGCTGGGTGACCTTGGGGCAGTCACAGTTCTCTCAGAGCTCTCCCAGCTTCACCAACATCACAGGGGGCTTGTTGTGGGAAATGGAAGGGTAGGCAATTGTAAGCTGCTTTGAGATTTCTTGGGGTTGTCAAAAAAATGACAATTGTGCCTTATGAGAGCAGATTAAGAAATATCTAGGCCTGGGGTCAGGGATGCAGCCTCCAGATGGGGTCTGGGGATCTCCTGGAATTACAGCTCATCTGCAGACATCAGAGGATGGAGAATGGATAAAATGGGTGCTGTGAAGGATGGACTCCATGGCATTGAACCTCACTGTGGTATCTTTGGCATCCGTCCTCTCTAGACTCCATCCCCAAAACTCCTGGAGGTGGAAACCTTACCCCCATTCCCTGCTGGTGAGCTGGGGAGGATTTGGTAGTTTTATATATACCAAATGTCTTGTGCTTTTTTTTTTTTTGATTTTAATAAAGGATTAAAATGTGACAATGGACAGGTTTCCATGGCAAAGAGGTAAATATTTATTAACGGGACAGGGTTTTTGTCCCTTCTCCCTGCAGTTAGCAACCCTAGGAACGCCTCTCTCGACTAGCATTCAGCTTTCAGCAATGACCACCAGATGTTTCTCACAAAAAGGGCATGAAGGCAATAGATATCTGCTGTTGCTTCTGAGTATCCAGAGTTATACTGTCTTTCACATCTAGGATACATTTATCTACAATCTGGGGCCTGGTTAAGGTTGAAAGCTAGACAGGAGAAAAAAAATGTCCTTTTAACAGAGATTTAATATGCAGAAATACTCAGTTGAAGATTTTCATGGCTTTCTTAATAACATCTCCTGATAACTGCTACAGATCGAACTGATATTAAAAGGTCACCTAGTTTGGGAACATGCAAGATCTGTAGTGTCCATGATTGAACAGCATAAGAAGAATATCCTGCAGGGGGCATCAGAAGAGGTGTGTATTTAGCATAGTTTTAGAATAGGTACTTCCTGATATTTTTCAGATAATCTTTTCCAGCATCCTGATTGGCTCCTTTGAGCACACCTGCTTGCCTCCTGAACAGACAGAATGACCTCAGAACAGAGGCAGTTTGCCATTCCCTTCCTTTTCTGAGTCTTCCTTGGTGCTCTCCCTTCTACAGACCAACCCTGCTTCACTTCTGAGATCTAATGAGATCCTGCTATAATATACTGATTTTCCTATGCCCCAGAGGCATCAGAATAATATTTTTGCTGCCCTCTTCCATTTGGAAGAAGAAGAATTGGTTCTTATATGCTGCTTTTCTCTACCCAAAGGAGGCTCAAAGTGGCTTACAATCCCCTTCCCTTTCTTCTCCTAACAACAGACACCCTGTAAGGGAGGTGAGGCTGAGAGAGCCCTTATAATACTGAAGAAGAAGAAGAGTTGGTTCTTCTACGCCACTTTTCTCTTCCCGAAGGAGTCTCAAAGAGGTTTACAATCGCCTTCCCTTCCTCTCCCCGCAACAGACACCTTGTGAGGTAGGTGAGGCTGAGGGAGCCTTGATGTTACTGCTCTGTGAGAATAGCTCCAACAGGACTGTGACCAGTTGAACGTCACCCATCTGGCTGCATGTGGAGAAATGGGGAATCAAACACAGCTCTCCAGATTAATAGCTGCCTCTCCTAAGCACTACACCAAGCATGCTCTCTGAATATATAAAGGTCACTGAATATATTAAATATGTATAGTGATGAAAGAGCTAGTGTATAATTTATTTCCCTGATTTGTTAGATGTTTGTTTTTACTGGTAGAGAGTTTATTAATGTGGCAGGAATAAAACACACATTGAAAAAGGACTAAAAGGGTGGCGCCACCCTTTTTCTGAATATTATTCTCCCCACCAGGCTGAACTTGGGGGAAGTTGGGCAAATATGATTAGAATTGTGACCACTGCCGCTTATATGTTATGTTGTTTGATGTAGATTGGGGTTTTTATGGGGATTTTATTGTGTTTTAACTGCTTATGTTGTAAACTGCCCTGAGACCTATTTGGAGAAAAAATTAATAATAATAATAATAATAATAATAATAATAATAATAATAATAATAATAATAATAATAATAATAATAATATACGTGACATCCCCAACCTGTGGACGACAGTTACCTCAGAACTGTACTGACTTGCAGGTGTAGCTCAGACTTAAACTAGTGGAATTCACCACATGCATTCCTCTGCATTAGTTCTGCCCCATCATGGGACTGTTTTTACCCCAAACCCATTGGAGTCCAATGAAAGAAATTTGAATTTGTGGGCTGCCAAAGTATTTGTCATAAAATTCTCTCTCTTCTCTTCTTCTGCCACTATTCAGAGAGCCACAAATCACTGCCACTTAGACTGTGGACAGAAAAGACTCACATTTTCCATCCTGGACTGGAAGAGAGCATCGCCATATTGGCAGGGGAAAAAGCTGCTTGCCCTATGTCACTCTGTCACCCCTCACCTCATAAGTTATATGACACAATACAGTGAAATCAACAGTGGCCATTCAGACTGGCCAAAGTCAACCATCCCCTCACCCTCCAGCCCACAGCCAGATTATTAATGGTGAGATAATATTAGAATATAAAGATGAAAACCCTTGCTATCAGGAGCTGGTGCGGTTTGTTTGCTTGTTTGTGAAATTCTGCCAGGCCAATTCATTACATCTTCTGCCATAGGAAACTTGCAGCTGGTTGAGAATCCTGGAGGTGAAAGGCTAAAAGAAGCAAAAGATACATACATGAAGCTTCCTTACTCTGAGTCAGACCCTTTCAAAACCCACCTTGCCCATGAAGAAGAAGGGAGGGGGGAGTTGGCTCTTAGATGCCACTTTTCTCTACCTGAAGGAGTCTCAAAACAACTGATAAATACCTTCCCTTTCCTCTCCCCACAACAGACACCTTGTGAGGGAGGTGAGGCTGAGAGAGCCCTGATATTACTGAAGAAGAAGAAGAGTTGGTTCTTATATGCCACTTTTCTCTACCAGAAGAAGTCTCAAAGCGGCTTACATTCGCCTTCCCTTTCCTCTCCCCACAACAGACACCCTGTGAGGGAGGTGAGGTTGAGAGAGCCCTGATATTACTGAAGAAGAAGAAGAGTTGGTTCTTATGTGCCGCTTTTCTCTACCCGAAGGAGCCTCAAAGCAACTTAGAATCACCTTCCCTTTCCTCTCCCCACAACAGACATCCTGTGAGGTGGGTGAGGCTGAGAGAGCCCTGATAGTACAGCTCAGTCAGAACAGCTTTATCACTGCTGAGGCAAGCCCAAGGTCACCCACCTGCCTGTGTGTGGGGCGGGGGGAGAGGAAATCAAATCCAGATCACCAGATTAATGATCAACAGATCAGAAGTCGGCACTCCTAACCACTACACCAAATCACCCGTTTATCTGCCTGGATCTCCATGGACCATGCCACAATTTCCCGCTATGGAGGAATGGTCTCCACATAGCTACACTATGAATTCCTATAGACTTTATGTTAAGGACCATAAAGACTAACAAGACTAGACTAGAACATCCCTTGGAAATAGTGTTTGGGGAACATCCATGTAGAGGGAGCCCATTCAATGTTTAACTTGAGTCTTGATCTTCATTGGCCCTAACCAAATGCCCGGGGGAAGAGCCCCGTCGTACAGGCCCTGAGGAACTGACCCACCTCCGTCAGGTTCCTTATCTCTTCTGGAAACTCATGCCACAACAGTGTCATCATCTGAGTTAAACTGCGATCCAACATGGCTTCTCTTATGGTCTTAGCCTGGTGTATCAAAATCAAGGCTATTGAACTCTAGTCATAAATCAATTATTGTTTTTTGTTACTCCTTCAGGTAGAGAAAAGCAGCATATAAGAACCAAGTCTTCTTCTACTACTACTGTTCATGGGGCCCTCTGTTTCACTTTGGGAAAGGTGAACTTTCCATGGATTTAATTAAAACAGGAGGCTCCTGCAGACAGAAGAGGACTTGTCATTTTGATTTCCTCGGCGCCCTTGACTTCAATCAGTTTAACACCAGCACTTTCTTTCTTCTTTTAGTACAAACATTGTCGGCTTGCCCTTAACGCCCGGTGGACTCGCGCACCTAACATCTCTGAACCGTGTAGCATCTTTCACGACCAAGCTCCGCTCGTGTAAGTCAGGCATGCAATTATGAAAAGCTGCATCTGGCAGGAGAGAGATGAGAGAACCGGGAAGGCTGAGAGTTTTGTGCAGGCCAGATAGGCTCAGGATCAACAGGGAGACGTGGAGATTGAGCAACTGATAAAAGTCTTCTCCAACGCTGAAAGCTGGGGCAAAGGCTATTTGGGTGTCGTAGAGCTTCTCTGTACAGGTTCACAAACAGATTGTACTAATGCCTTAGTTCTCATGCGGTCATAATCCTCTGTCTGGCATAAACCACTTCAGACTGAAAACGGGGCCCTCAAAACTGTTATTCCTACTCTACAGATCGCTAGCTTTGATCAAGACTCGCTTATAGGAATTTAAGAAGGGCTTTTCTGGATCAGACCAACAATCCATTTAGTACAATCCTGTCTCACACAGTGACAACCCAGCTCTTCTGGATGGCCAACAACAGGGCATAGAGGCCAAGGCCTTCTCCTGATGTTGCCTCCTAGATCTGGGATTCCTCAGAATGTGGAGTTCCCGCCTCAGTCACCATGGCTAATACCCATGGAAGAAGAAGAGTTGGTTCTTATATGCCACTTTTCTCTATCCGAAGAAGTATCAAAGTGGCTTACAAGTCACCTTCCCATTCCTCTCCCCACAACAGACACCCTGTGAGGGAAGCGAGGTTGAGAGAGCCCTGATATTCCTGCTCGGTCAGAACAGCTTTATCAATACTGTGGCAAGCCCAAGTTCACACAGCTGGTTGCATGTGAGGGAGCGCAGGATCAAACCTGGCTCACTAGCTTAGAAGTCCGCACTCCTAACCACTGCACCAAGCTGGCTTTTAACCACTGCACCAAGTTGGCTCTTGATAGACTTACCCTGTGTGAATCTATCTAACCCCCTTTTAAAGCTGTTTATTTCTGTGGCCATCACTACATTCTAGGGTTGCTAATCAGGAGTTGGGGCCAGGGGACCCCCCAGTTTGGAGCCTCTCTCCCTGTTTTAAGGCTCTAAGAAACTATATCAGGTAGATATTGGAGGTGGGAGATTCAAAGTCAGAGTAGTTCAGCAATGAAATCGACTGCCTAAGGAGGTGGTGATCTCCCCCTCACTGGCAGTCTTCAAGCAGCGGCTGGACAGATACTTCTCCTGAATGTTTTAGGCTGATCCTGCATTGAGGAGGTGTTGGACTAGATGGCCTGTGTGGCCCTTTCCAACTCCACGATTCTATAAACAGGACTTACTAGGCTTGCGGAGGGAACAAGCAGGAAATAAGTGCAATGTCATAGAATTATAGAGTTGGAAGGGGCCATACAGGCCATCTAGTCCAACCTCCTGCTCAACGCAGGATCAGCCCAAAGCATCCTAAAGCATCCAAGAAAAGTGTGTATCCAACCTTTGCTTGAAGACTGCCAGTGATTGATAACTGCCTTCATGACCTGGAAGCAACATAGGTGGGCACTTCCGCACATCAAAAAAAATAGCGTTATGCCAGTGGGTCCACTGAGATGGGGGGGGGGGCTTTGTCTTTTGAGGAGGGGAGGTGTCTTCTCGTTGAAAGCCAGTCGCTTAAGCTTGCTTGTCCTACAGACTGTATGCAATTGAAGGATTGTAATCTAGCCAATTGCTGACTGAGTTGGAGCTGAGAATGGACCGATCTGTGGATTCTATTAAGGGCCTTAGCAGACCACCTGAATTGTATGGAAGTTCCATGAGTTCTAGTGTTTGCTGTTTAGTGTTTTGCTGTTGTTTGGAGTTAACAAATAGCTGATTGTTTTCAAAGAAACTTGTAGTCTGTGACTACCTAACCCGCAGAGTTAATAATGGCAACTGGCCATATCAGGGAAATTGCATGTAGTTTGCACATTATACACAGTTGGTAGACTCTGCACTGTTGTTCAGGGTCTCAAACCTTCTAAGCCTGTGAAATTCTGACACAGCAAGGCAGTTGCAGACACAAAATGGCCACCGCAAAATGGCCGCCACAAGAGGTAGAGCCAGCCACAAAATGGTTCCCAAAGTGTATGTTCATTCATAAAGTGAAGAAACTTGTGTTGTTGTGACAACTGCTCCCCAAAGCACTTAAAACAGTCAGAAGCCTTGCTGGACAAAGTTCCCATCAGGCCCCTCCTCCTTTCTAAAAACACTAAAAACAGCACTTCTGAGACTCCTGTTATAGATTCTATACTGCTTGTATTTTGTGTCATATTATTGTACCTGATTTTGCAACTTTTCCTCAGTTTGATTGCTAATGAAAAAGAAGAGCTGGGTGTTTTATACCCTGCTTTTGACTACCTGAAGGAATCTCAAAGTGGCTTACAATTGCCTTTCCCTTCCTCTCCCCGCAATAAGACATCCTGTGAGGTAGGTGAGACTGAGAGAGTTGGAGAGAACTATGACTGGCCCAAGGTCACCCAGCTGGCTGCATGTGTGGGAACAGGGAATCAAATCTGGCTCTCCAGATTAGAGGCCCCCACAATTAACTGTTACACCACACTGGCTCTTGTAAAAAAAATAGCCAAGTATTTATTTTTAAGTGTGTTAGTGGTAATTTGCAAGGTAAATCCTACCAACAATCAGTCCCTAAACACAGATACAAACAAGCAAAATGGGGCTGTACTGGACAAATCCTAAAATTGCGGTATAAGGAAAACACAGCAAGATTTACACGGTACGGAACGCTCTTGCTCGCCCTCTGCTGATCGCAAATGAAAGTGCCACCAATTGGTGGCCCCCATATTTTCCACCATTCCTTAACATGATTAATGATGAAATGATATTTAATATAAAACAGAGTCAGGCTATTTCCACGAAAGTCCCAAGAAGAAAATATACATTATGCAGAGTTTCTGAACGTTAAAAATATCTTTGTTATTTCACTGGTTATTTTTACATTTTAAATGCGCAAAGGCTATTAATTTCTTTTGGAAAGGCATCTTTAAAGCAGTTGTTGCACTAGGCGCACGAAAGCGATCCTTTCTCGATTAGGACTATTTTTGCTGGAAGGCACATCAGACCCAGTTCTAGCACATTAACCACTGTATGAATTACCTTGATTCATTTTGCTAACAAGGAGAAACATTCAGATGCAAAGAGATAAATCTTCCAGGAGCGGGTGGACGGCACGATTATTAATTGTGACAGCAGGATCAAAGGAAGCAAAGAAAGAGCTTGTATCCTGACTATTGTTTTCGTTAATGCACATACTCACAAAAGGGCTTTTCATATAAAACTATCCTGTTCTTTCAGCTTCAAATCCACGATTATATCCAGCGCCAGGCTGAAACGCTTCCAGTTTCATCCGAATATGGAGGCTGCCATGCCCGCTTTTGGAACTTCTAGGCTGGACTGCTGTATGTGCCCCCATTTGGGGCAGCCCAGGATGGCTGTCTAAAATCTACAGCTTGTGATAGGTTACCTCCTAATCAGGACAAATAATCAGTGTTTTTCTGTCTACTACCATAAATGTTCCCAAGCAACTGTGGTATAGAATTTTAGCATATTCAACTGCACCTGGATTTATTATCTGTTTGGACTCTAGATGGGGTCCCTTCTGTCTCTCTTATTTGATCCAGTACAGTGAGGCATCTAACAATGGCAGCCAATTAAGCAGTTCAAATTCAGAACAGCTGTGGGGCAATTGAGGGCCCCATCCTTACCAATAAACACCATTGGATGTGGTGGGAGGATATGGGACTTCCTTCCGCTCAATGAAAGGTGATTAGCTAGCTGCCCCAGGGAGGATGCAGGATGATGTCAGAAAGACTGACAAGCCTGGCAGCCAATTGTGTACCTCCACGGCAGCCTTTCTCAGCCAGGGTTTCGTGAAACCATGGGGTATCCTGATAGCTCTGGAAGGGTTTCCCAAATGGGTGTGTGTGTGTATTAGAGCCCGTTGTAGCTGATAAAACAGGCATTAGCATGTGGGAGTGGGGGAAACAGGTAAGAGAGAGAGGTAGAAAGAAAGAGAGTGATTAAGAGAGAGAGAGAGGATTAAAAAGATATAGAAAGAAAGAGAGATAAGAAGAAGAAGAAGAAGAAGAAGAAGAAGAAGAGTTGGTTCTTATATGCCGCTTTTCCCTACCCAAAGGAGGCTCAAAGCGTCTTCCCTTTCCTCTCCCCACAACAGACACCCTGTGGGGTGGGTGAGGCTGAGAGAGCCCTGATATCACTGCCCGGTCAGAACAGTTTTATCAGTGCTGTGGCGAGCCTAAGGTCACCCAGCTGGCTGCATGTGGGGGAGCGCAGAATCAAACCCGGCATGCCAGATTAGAAGTCCGCACTCCTAACCACTACACCAAACTGGCTCTCTAAGAAAATAGTGAGGGAAAAGAGAGTGATAGGAAGAAATATAGGTAGAAGGAAAGAAAGTGAGAGAGAGAGAGAGAGAGAGAGAGAGAGAGAGAGAGAGAGAGAGAGAGAGAGAGAGAGAGAAGACAAATATAGAGAGTAAGAAAGGAGGAAGAAACAGAGGGAGGAGTACAGAGAAAGAGAGCGAATGAAAGAAATAGAAATTAAGAGAAGTGAACGAAGAGAGGGAAAGAGAGCAAAAAAGACAGAGATAGAAAGACTTTCTGGTGGACTGGAAAGCCCTCTGCGAGGCCACGGGACGGCTTTCCAACCAAGGGTGCACTCACCAGCCCTCCCGTGGGCTCTCCATGTGGTGGCCAGGAGCATTGTGGTGGCCAGGAGCACAATGGTGGCGAGTTTGCTAGAGCACTCCTGGGCGGGGCTGTTGCAGGTGAGCAGTAGTAAGGCCGGGCCAATCAGGAAGCCTGATTGGCCCAGAGTCTGGACAGGCGCTCCACCCAGGAGGGCTAAGCACTTTTATTTATATAGGCAATGGTTGAGATATTAGATTTGTTAAACATTTATCGAGCGATATAACCATGTACGGACATGTCGACCTGCCCCCCCCCATGGCTAATGATGCACCTGGAGGAGGTGGGAAAGAGAGGGGCTCTGGGTGGGCGTGTACACAGCTCTGCTGCCAAACCATATTTGGGGAAGAGTCTTTTGACTGGACCTCCCCAAACCTAGGAGCCAAAGGCCACATATATATAATTTAAAAGGAAAACTTGAAAAACAACCACTAAGGAAAACTTAATTGAAAATGGTTAAATCTGGAGGCCGTTCTGGTTGTGCTTATATACATATACATATATTAAAAAGAAGAGATAAGAAATGTTTATTTGTATTCATTGTGAAATTGTTTAAAATAGCCCGGGATAGGTTCTGTTTTCTGTTGCAATAATTTTGAACCGTCCCTTTTTTTTCGTGGTGTACGCCGAACCATATTCTGCATGATCATGCCACTTCTAGGGTATCTCAAAGCCTGAAGAATGTTTCAAGGTGTTCTCAAAGGTGAAAAAGTTGAGAAAGGCGCTTCCATGGCATTGACAAATGTGTCCCCTGCCTCTGCTGCCACCTACTGGTATTTACAGGTAAAGGTCTGCATTGCCTTAATCCAGGGGTAGTCAACCTGTGGTCCTCCAGATGTCCATGGACTACAATTCCCATGAGCCCCTGCCAGAAAACGCTGGCAGGGGCTCATAGGAATTGTAGTCCATGGACATCTGGAGGACCACAGGTTGACTACCCCTACCAATGGTGGCTTAAAATTCTGACTTGTGAACATCAACTACCTCTGTCCTTTGGTTCCCCTACTTATCCATTTATCATTTTGTTTTAAACATTTTATTTAATGCTGTATTCTACTGAATACTGAGATGCTGGATTGAACCGTGGTAGACACATTCAGGGCATAGTTTTCAGGTTCAAATACTAGGTCAACTCCCACATCCATTTCAAAGGGAGCCACTTACCAGCCTGAGACAGGAGTCCTCCCACTACTGCTCCTATTTCCCCTCTGCACATGCTAAACAGAGTCATGGAGGGGAAACCGGAGGTGTAGAGATGGTGATCAACATGACATCATTTTGAGCAGGGGGTTGGACTAGATGGCCTGTATGGCCCCTTCCAACTCTATGATTCTATGATTCTATTATTCATTTTGTAATCTCATGAAAGGAGAACAGGAGCTACAGAATCAGAGAATCATAGAGTTGGGATCTCCAGGCCATCTAGTCCAAATCCCTACAGTAGTGGTTCTCAACCTCCCTAATGCCGCAGCCCTTTAATACAGTTCCTCATTTGTGGTGACCCCCAACCATAAAATTATGCAAGTGTTCTTTAATAGAAATTAAACCGAAATTGACCAATGGCGTGAAGATCCATTGTTCATGATTGCATATAAATTGGTTTTTTCCCAGGGGTTTCTCAGTTCAGTTCTGCCTCTTGTCCCACTATGCCGATCTCGCTCTTTCCCGCTGCTCCAGGCAGACAAACGCTCTATCTCGATTCAACCCGGCCAAGCTGCTCCCCCTGCTGCAACCTGTGTAAAGGTTGTTCGACCCCAAAGGGGTCCTGACCGCCAGGTTGAGAACCACTGCCCTACAGAATTCAAGAAATTCACAACCACCTACCCACCCACAGAGAACCCAATTTCATGTCCAGATGATACCCCCCCCCCAACAAAGAACCAGAATACCTGGTCAATTTCATCTGGAGGAAATTCACCTTCTGACCCCAAAGGGGTGATCAGGAATTTCCCTGGGCATGCAAGAAAGGGCCACAATCTGTGCTGGGCAACCACATCCTGCTCATTTGCTCTACTATTACCAGATAGCAAATGGACATCTTATCCACTTCACCTTTCATAGTAATTTGGTGAGGGCAGATGCCTCCGGGGGTTCCACCCCAACCTATAACCCAGCACTGCGTAGGACAATCCACAGCCCAGGCTGCAATTCTGTGTACCCTAAATTGGAAGTAAATTCCACTGAACTTGGACGCAAGTCTCACCAAGTAAACATGCATGGGATTGGATTGCAGGCCTCACAAAACTAAGACAAATAAATACACACAATCCCCTTTTTGAAACACTGCATTTAATATACTGTTTGCATTTTAAGGTTGTTCCATACCTGCCAAACCTCGGCTAGGGAAAGCCAACCCAAACAACAAGGTCTTTCATTAAATAATATGAAGGAGGAGGTGGGTCTCTGAGGCATACAGGGCCCAAAACATTGAGGGGTTAGCAGGCAGGGCAATTCCACAAAAATGCAGAATGTGGCATTGTGTACAGAATCCGGCTTCCAGAGAATCTCAGCTCTTTTTTTGCTTTTAATTGAGTGTCTAACCCTGATGGCTCTACAGCAGACTTTCTCAGCCTGGGATTTGTAATGGTCCTAGAAGGTTTTCCAAATGGGTGGGAGTTAATTTGTAATATTTTTTAAAAATTGTACAGCATTTATTGGGTGATACGACCACATACGGTCATGTTGACCCACCCACCCCTCCCAAAATCGCCAAACAGGCCTGGAAGGGGAGGGGCCCCAGGCGAGCGTGACCACAGCTATGCCTTCCGATTATATTCAGCACCATTGTGCCACTTCTGAGGTTTCTTGAAGCCTGAAGAATGTTCCAGGGGCTTTTCAATGGTAAAAAAGCAGAGAAAGGTTGCTGTACAGATTTGCAGTGTCAATGTGATGTAGTGGTAAAGCAGGCTGGCCTAGCATCTGAGCGATCTAGGTTTGAATCAGGTCACACTTTCTCAGACAGACCTACCTCACAGGGTTGTTGTGATGATAAAATGGAGGCGAGAAGAATGATGTAAGATGCTTTGGGTTTCCAAATGGTGGTCTTTACCATTCCAATGGTGAGAGAGGTGGGATATAAATGAATTAAATAAATATGGCACCCTAAGTTCTGGAATTTCTGGTCCAAATTACACATTATGAGAGAATATTTTGTTTTACATTACTGAATAAAGTTCCATTGGTCTTAAAGATGCCACTGGACTAAAAATTTGTTCTTCTACTTCAGACCAACACATCTACATACCTGAATCTATTAATATGATAGAGGTGCATGACTGGACTTTTCAAGGCTTTTAAAAACGTATTTCTGATTTAAAAGCATCTGCATGGGGGGCAGGGCAGTTTGGCTTGGGGCTTGAATTCTTCCTCTGTGCCGGTTCCCTGATAGCAACTGTGATTAGCCTAATGACTACCCAGAACTTGGAGATGATATGGGATAGGGTTCCCAACAATGCCTAGGCAAATGTTGCAAGATTTTGGGAGCAGTGCCTAGGGACAGTTTGGGAAGGATGTGATGTCATTTCTGGATAACGCCTTAAGAATTCCCACTGATCTCTATGGTAAAGACCACAGAGATTAGGGAAATCCATGGAGGCCATTTTTCTTCCTGCTCCTCCATTTCTTCAACGGGGAGGGAGAATGGGGCTAGAGATGAAACTCTCCACTGGGCACAGGCAAAACCCTTGTCCCTATCTCTCATTCCACTGGCCCTACAAGGGAGCCTCCAGGACATCTCAGTTGTTTAGGTGGAAAAGAGAAACTGTGTGCTGAGTAAAATCATCGTCCATGCGGATGTTAAGAACATGAAGAAGTGTGCATGCAAATGATCCTGGAGATCTCTTCCAACTCTATGATTCTATGAAATGAAGGTTTATACCCAGAATTGAAACGCCATTGGGTTTAAAGGTGCAACTGAACTCAAACTTCATACAATAAATTAATAAGTTAAATAATGATATTATGCCTGGTAGAAAGGCAATAGATAGACATTTTCTATTAATTAATCACGTATAACTATTTCTCCAATGTAACATGTTTGGCCCTCAGATCTCAAGATTAATTATAGAAATCCAGAGGCTGAGGGCAGGGCCTTGCATAATTCTTTGGCATAATCTCTATGGCCATCTAAAATCCAGATGCAAATAATGTCAAAGTCAAACAAATCTGTATAACAAACCATGCTCACTTGCAAATGACAAAAAGGATGAGCAAACAAGGCTATAAAAATGCAGATCAGGCAGCAAAGATTTACCATGCCATCCAATCAGAGTGGAGTCCATTGAAATTACTGGTCTTAGAGGGGTCTAATTTGGCACAGGAAGGCACTAATAGTCACTGCACACAGCAATAAGCAAAGAATATTACTTCCCTTTTGCTTGTACAGCTTACCAGTGCGTGCATTTTAATGACCTTCCAAGACAGTACTATAATCCAAATATCAAGCGATTCCATTTTCTCGTTACCCTACAGCACCCTCTACAGTCCTATCACTGTAACAAACAAAACACATTTGAAGACAGGCATAAATTTAACAGGTCATACTTTACATATCCAACTGTTTTTAGAGCCAGGCTTTGGATGCCTGTGAAAAATGCTGGCCCAAAGAAACTGGGGTGTGAAGTTAACCCACTTTGTAAGGTATAATAGGAACAGCATCTGTATGCCCCTCACTTATACAGGTCAAGTTAACAACTGAATTCCAGAAGATTTGGGGTCTAAGGGAGCCAGCTTGGTATAGTGGTTTGGAGTGCAGACTTCTAATCTGGCGTGCTGGGTTTGATTCCGTGTTCCTCCACATGCAGCCAGCTGGGTGACCTTGGGCTCCCCACAGCACTGATAAGGCTGTTCTGACCGAGCAGTGATATCAGGGCCATGACACTCCTGGTGAGCCCTCCCCCCTCGGTAAATCGGTTGGTGATGTCCTAGGTTTTGCTGTAAATACTACAGCATTGTCTGGAATAATAAACAGATTTGCACTTATTGGTGTGACGCTTTCAGGCCTGCCACTGCCCCTAAAGTTCTCCCAGCACAGCCTTTTTGCCTCCATTTGTGATATGCTTCTGTATTGTACATTAAAAAAATAATTCACAATCACAATTCCAGTCTTCTCCCCTCCACAAAGAACCAACCCAGGAAGACACTAGCCCAAGGAGCCACTTGACTCTCAGAGAGATGGGGCTTTTAAACTGTACTTATTTCAGTAATTTTATATTTTCTCTGTATTTTATCGTAGATGTGGTTTTATTGTGATGGAACCCACCCCTGAATCTTACAAGATAACAAATATAATTATGAATAAATCAATAAGAATCAACAAAACGGAGAACTTAAAAGGCTGGAACTAAATTCAGGTTTGTTTCAGTTCTCAATAAGAGCTGGAAAAAGAAGCATTAATTCTGCCTCCTTGTCCTCACACTAAATACTGCCATCTAAAGGGGACTGAAGTTGTTTCCTAGTTCTCTATTCACAAATCAAAATCACAAATAATGATATTTATAAAGTTCTGCACCTAGGGTTGCCAACCTTAAGATTGGGCCTGGTGATTACTTGGAATTGTATCTCCAGGCTACAGAGATCAGTTCTCCTGGGGCTTAGGAGGGTGGTCTCTACAGCACTGCAACCTACTGAGGTCTCCCACCTTCCCTAGGCTCCTCTCCCAAGTCTCCAGGAATTTCTCAGCCTATAGATGGCAACCCTGTCTGCACCTCAAATAAATTCTGGACCAAACCCCAAATCCTACATTCTCTACAAGGGGACTCTCAAGGAATTCAAGATTGCACTGTGTGGATCCCCAAGGCAAGTGTGTGCAAATAACACTCTTGTAAAAATGTATGCAACGTTTATTAGAAGAAAATATCAATTTATCAATAAATAGGCAACACAATTCTCTAAAATCAAGTAGCACAAAAATAACAAACTGCCTAATGGATCAGCTGGCACAACTGACTGATTTGTATTTGTATTTCATACAAATACAGGCCTTAGCTCAAGCGTCTTTCTATGTTGCTGACAGCAGTCCATAGGTTCTTCACCCCTACTTCCAGGTGGCACTAGAATCTTTCGCTCTTCAAATTCCAAGCTAGCCCTGGTTTCCAAATTCTTAGGCCAGTTTTGGTTTCGTTAGGTGATGACATCATCAAAACATGTCCCAGTTAGAATCCTCTTACCTGACTGCTCTAATTCTTCTCCTCCCAGTCTGTGGCTCACCAATTCTCACCTTTAGTCCACTCCATACTTTGACCTGGAAGAGATAAGAGGCCTGTGGACTGGATGAGTAACACCAATCAGTAACAGCTGCAAGATGGTACCAGTTAGAACATTAACCTTTGGAAGGGGGAATTAGAATTGCTTTGCTTGACAGGAACTTTTGCTGTTTCCTGGTGCAAGTGGGATTTCCAATTCTAGGTTCAGAAGTATCCTCACTTTTGAGAGTGGAGCATCTATTGAGTATGCAGATCAATTGCAATCCTTGGAGCTCCGCAGCCCCTTCTTGGAGACTGGCAATCCTACCAAAAACCTAATTGTTGAACTCCTTGTGCCTGTGAAAGCAATGCACAGGGTGGAGAACTGAATCCCAAAATAAGCATTGGCCAACTCTGAGCCCTACACCTAGACTAGTCCTGCCCTCAAAAGCTTTGACCTACCCCAGGCCTTACCCACTGCGTTTCCTTCATTTATGTTGCATTTTTCTTTTGTTGGCTTTTTCACCCTCTCTTTTCCTACCTACCCCAGGTCCCTTTTCCATACCTCCACAATACCCTTACATCTCCCTATACGACTTACTTGCAAGCAATTTCGCACAGCCTTTAAAGACTCAAGAGCAACTCCCTTCAAAAAGACATATTTAAAACCAAACAAAACTTTGTGCACGCTCTTCCCGGGAGGGAATCAAAGAGGCTGCCACGGAAACAAATTCAGATTTGAGCACAGCTTGCTTCCAGGAACCGGAAGTTCCCCCCGAGAGCCATTTACACCGCAACCCCATCCTCCCTTTCCAACCCGCTCCAGCGGCCCCAAAAGCACCCGGAACCTTCGCGCTCGGGTCCGCGGCCGCAGGGGGAGCTATTTACGGCGCGCACCACCCGGAAGTGAGCCGAGGTGGTGTCGTGGTCGCAGTCAGGTCTATCCGGGCCCGGGCAGGGAAGGATGTGGGGTGTTGCAGGGGGTCGGGGCTAGTCCCTGCCCTGCTTCCCCACCGGGAGCGGCGGGGAAAGAGGCGCCTGCGCCGCGCCCTCCCCGGGGAGGCTTGCAGTCAGCGAAGGGAGGGCAGGTGGCCACCCACGAGGAGGAAGGGGGTCCCCGGGTGCTCCGAGGGGTCAGAAGGGGCCCCTGCAAGGGAGCTTGTGGAGCGTCCTGGAGAAGCATCGGGGGCGCTCCTTGCAAGCCCCCCGAGAGGATGCGTAGAAGTTCCCGTCTGCAAGGCGCAGGTCGTGCAGAGCTTTTCCCTGCAGGGGCGACCAGCAAGGGGACCCTTAGAGATCACCTGTCGGTAGCCGTAGGATCCCGGGGTCGGGGGCTCTTTTGGAATTCTTTAAGCGGGGTCCCCTAAAAGGCCCGGTGGGGGGGGGCGGGATTTAAAGCCATGGCCACGCGGCGTTTAACAGACGCGTTCTTGTTGTTGCGGAACAACGCGATCCAAAGCCGGCAGCTGCTGGCCGAGCAAGTGAGTAGTTACGGCTCCTCCAGCCCTCTGACTTCACGTAGCATGGCTGCTGCGGTGAGTCTCCTCCCTTCATCCTACTGTGTATCCTACATTTCGCTGTTCTAGTGCCAAGTGCTTAGGTCCGTCAGGCAGAAAGCAAGCAAGCTTCTTGTATTTTGCTTCGCATCCCTCTTGCTCGGCTTTTTGTGTCCTGCCTTCCTTTGCTTCCTTCTGACCTTGGGCTGCACCTACCCATCGCGATTCTGTTAAGAACTTTTTCTTAGTTGCACGTGGGTTTTTTCCCCACCTCCTTTCAAGGGAGTGTTCCGGGGCATCCCTGTTCTCTTGGCGTGCGGTTTTCTGAAACAGGGCATCTTAGGATGGAATCAGGGTAACAATGCATATATGCAGAAGCTAATTGGGTTTGCACCCAACTTTCTGCTCAGTGGGGAGCTGTAGGCAACTGCTCTTCTTGATTTCAGAGGGATAGCTGTGTTAGCATGCTGCATCCAAAATAGATTCTCATGGCACTGTAAAATAAAATTATTGTGGTATAAGATTCCATAAGCCATAGTTCACTTTGACATGTGCATGGACTCCATCTTGAAGGAGTAGGTTTATACCTACAGCTGCCAACTGTGGGTTATCTGCTTTGAATCTCAGCAAGAAAGTAAACAAAAGTATTGATATCAACAGATCAGAAGCCTTAACTGGTTTTAACACACAAAGATGGACTTATGCAGTTCCCTGGTGGTTGCTGTAGCTGCCAATATAGCAAAGCAATGATGAGGATTCCACAGATTTCCCTACCCCAGTCTGGGCTGCACTGATAGAAACAAAAGCCAGTTAAAAACAAACTCACAGTGGATGTAGGCCATTTCCAACTCTTGAGAAAATAGCAAAACAGAATGAATCTGCATAGTTTATGTAGAAGGAGGAGGGTTGGTTTTTATACCCTGCTTTTCACTACCGGAAGGAGTCTCAAAGTGGCCTTCCCTTCCTCTTCTCACAACAGACATCCTGAGGTAGGCGAGGCTGAGAGAGCTCTGACAGGACTGCTGTGAGAACAGCACTATCAAGACTGTGACTAGCCCAAGGTCATCCAGCTGGCTGCATGTGGAGAAGTGGGGAATCAAACCCAGCTTGCCAGATTAGAAACCGCCACTACACCAAGCTGGCTCCTTACCGTAAAACAGTAAGGAGGGACAATTATGTTTTGCAGTGAACATCCTAAGTTCCTAGTCGACCTGAATAGTATCAGATCCTTATATAAATTCAGTGTAGGATTACCATCCTCAAAGTGGGGCTGGAATCCTGTCAGAATTCCAACTAGGCCAGTCAACCTGTGGTCCTCCAGATGTCCATGGACTACAATTCCCATGAGCCCCTGCCAACAAATGTGGGCAGCGGCTCATGGGAATTGTACTCCATGGACATCTGGAGAACCGCAGGTTGACTACCCCTGCTCTAGGCTACAGAGGTCAGCTCCCCTGGAGGAAATGGCAGCTTCAAGGACTTGACTCTATGGGCACTGCATCAACACTGATTTCACCAAACTCCCTCCTCCTTCAATACTGCCTCCAAATCTCCAGGAATTTCCCAAGTTCCAGTTGGAAACCCTAATTCCAATTTAGCAGCCCCTCACTAGAGTCCTGTTCAAATAGTTCTGCTAAAATACGCCAACTTTTAAATATTCAAGTAGGATGAAATACCCACAGGGTTTTGGGTGTTTTCATGTTTAATGGCTGACGTATACATTTATTCTCATGTGGCCTTATAAAACATCACCCAGAGTTTCTTTTATTCATTTTTTTTAAAATTGGGAAGTATATGAAATTCATTGCATCCTGTTTCCAATGAGTAATACAGGCTTAGAGAATCTTTGTGTGGATGGATGGTGCTTGAGTTCCACCTTCCATTCTCTTACCTGGGAGGAGAGGTTGCAGGATGAAACAGGTTGAAACAGAGTGATGTGATACTCTTTCCCTCCCACCACTGCCTTTTATTTCTTTTGGATCAGAATCCAGTAGAATCATCTTTATCTATGAATCATCTTTATCTAGTCTTAGGTACTCCTAAAGAAGCTCTAGCAGCATAAGGAAGGTCACTTTCAAACAGCCACGATGTTTGTCTCATAAATTCATGAAACTGAATTTGGGTGTCCTCCTTCCTGCTGTGCATAAGTGCAATATTTTGCTTGGACCACTGGAATGAGTAAGAACTTATTTTGGAAAGATTATAGAAATGGGCTTGAGGACATGATGACGTGGGGTCTATACCTGTTTGACATCCACTTACGTATGTCCCAGATTTGCTCCCATTGAACTTGCTCAATGAGTGCCAATAAAAATTTACTGCTGCATCTGCAATATTCCCATTTTCGGTTGTGCTTTGAACGCTAGATCAAACATGCAGATAATTAACTGTGGCAATTAGAGTTAAGTGCAGCCCTGTACTCTTGCATGTGTCTGCTACTTCTCTGGATGACCTTGAATGACCTAGAACGTGCCAGTGGACTGCTCTAACCTGGAATCTTAGCTCTCTCCTTGCTATCTTCTTGAAACACTCAAATTTAAGACTCCTAAAATAAGAACTGTTCTCTGCCCTAAAATACCTATTTTTCTTTGTTCAACTTTGTTACTATATCTATTTGGTATCCCTACATCAGGGCTGGGAGAAGAATCCCCCTAGCTGCCAGAATAGTAATGCCAATAATAAAAATTAATTAAAAAGTAATAAAACCGGATCAGATTTTTGTGCAATAGCTTGTTGCATGATGAGAGAAGTCAGATTTTCAATTTTTCACATTCTTAATTGCCTTTCCTACCTGTATCCAGCACCTCATTCTATCTGTTCATTTTTCTCCCCTATCAGCTTGCTTATAGTAAAGCCTTATACCAGTATTTTCTGTTAATAAAATATGAAACTGTGGTCTTCCCCTCACTTGTATTCTCCCTTAAAATGGGGGAAAGGGGGGGAGGGGAGAATAAAACAAAATTTCTGCTTTGCTTTGTGGTAGCATTGCTATGCATTGTCGTGTAGTATACCAATTAGCTTGTGAATCTTGGGTTATCTTTTTTATATGTTGATGCCTGTCCTTGAAAACTTAATAAACAAAATACTGTGCATGTATTAATACATAGTGATTGCTTTAGGATGCTTAGAGCTGATCCTGCGTTGAGCAGGGGGTTGGACTAGATGGCCTGTATGGCCCCTTCCAACTCTATGATTCTATGATTCTGTGATCTAAGCAGTAGGTTCAGGGCTGGTGGGAGGTCACCCTGTTGCCCCGTGCATACCTTCCAGATTTGTATTTTGGTTATGCGAAAGGAAGGTATTATAAATGTGTGTCATGAAGCAACAAAAATGTAGTATTGCTAACATGGTGGGGGGAATGTCTAGCTCCTCTAAAACAGGGGTAGTCAACCTGTGGTCCTCCAGATGTCCATGGGCTACAATTCCCATGAGTCCCTGCCAGCGTTTGCTGGCAGGGGCTCATGGAAATTGTAGTCCATGGATATCTGGAGGACCACAGGTTGACTACCCCTGTTCTAATAGATGCTTCAAAGGTATCCCCTATGCAAGCACCAAGTCCTGCCTGACCCTTGGGGTGACGCCAAAAGATGCTTAACAGGATGTTAGTCACCAGTCGGTGTTTTTTACCTCTACGCCCTGGAACGCTTCATCTCCCCCTCTTCCATACATTATGCTTCTGTTAAAGGAGTGAGACACTAACTTCTCCAGACTGCTGGCAACTCCACAGAAACGTGTTGGACATTAATCATATCTGCAGTTTATTGGATCGCTGCCATTTAGCCCTAAGGCATAACGTGAAAAGTAAAAATCTGTATGCATCGCCTAGAAGGCACAGACCTCTTTTTGTTGCAACGGAGCATCCAGATCAGGGGTAGTCAAACTGCGGCCCTCCAGATGTCCATGGACTTCAATTCCCAGAAGCCCCTGCCAGCATTCACTGGCAGGGGCTTCTGGGAATTGTAGTCCATGGACATCTGGAGGGCCGCAGTTTGACTACCCCTGCTCCAGATGGTCGTTATGGATCAATGCAGTAGTTTCCACCTTAGCAAAATTCCAAAATTCTACACCTCAGGGCCTGTTGTTCTTAACGACTGGTTTGTGCAGAACTGCATAGGGGTGTTTTGTTATTTTGCCTGGGGTTAGTGAGTGCTTTCAGAGCAGTCCCCTACTTAGGAAACAAACTGCATATTCTGGGGCTTTGTGTTCATTCTGAATTATTTACTTAACACCAGGTGAGCGAGTATTCCTGCCCACGTAGCGGTAAGGAATGTACTGAAAGGAAAGCTAGACTGGGAAAGTATATATTTAACAGGCGTATAATTTACTATAGTAAGCTAAAATGAGATGGATTGGATCCCACAGATCTGTTCTGTTAGCAGTGGGGCCTTCCTCCCTTGCTAGGAGCCTGTCCCTGGTACAAAAGGCTCCTCCCCCAGTGGAAAACTCCTTGCCCAGAGGAAAGTGCAACCATCAGCCCCCCAAAATTATGGACGCCAGCCCATTGGGTTACGTTGGATGTTTGTAAACTCTTTTGTCCAAGTCCCTCTTCAGACTTTTTAAAGTTCTCCTTATACCTTGAGGAGACGATTCCACTTTCTGACATGCTCTGCTCTCTTCCCCACTTCCACCTGCTCATTAGAACAGAAGGGAAAGGTGGTGTCCTTGCTTTCTGCACCCAGATTGGTTTGTGGTGCTTCTGGAACTCTGCACAAATGGACTGTACCTGTCAGACACCCCCCCCCCATGGACTTTCTCAATGAACACACTTGGCACAGCAGCAAAAGCAGTTTGTTGAGGTAGCGATACGAAGTTCACACTTATTCCTGCAGAAATTACATTGGTCAATATAACCCCAAAATTCCCACCACCCCCCAGACACACATGTGAACGCCCCAGTATTGAAGTAGGAATGCCGTCTTTTAAGTGAACACCATAACTTAAGCATGGAAGAATCTAGGCTAGATAGAAGTGATAGATATTTGATGACTCAAGGAAAAGGGTCCTCTAGAAACAGAAAAAGGCAGAGGAGGGAGGAAAAATCCAGGACCGACAGAAGTTGAGAGAAATTAGGGGCTTCTCCTTTAAGGCAAGCATGTCACATGACCAGGTGTAGCCTATCAGAGGTTCTCTACCACGGAGCTTTCTTTCCCAAATGGATATTGAGGATTAGCAGCACTCTGAGATATCGCACAATAAAGGTAGGGGCACTCTGGATCAAGCCTTCTTGCTGCAGAAGGAAAATTTAAATCGCCCCAAATCCAAACGGAAATCGCATTCTGTGTAGAGGGCAGGGACTGAATCATTCTGGGGTTGGAATAAAAGCTCCGTGCAGTTTACACCAAGGTCTCTGTCCTCCCTTGCATTAAACCTGCAGGATGGGCAAAGCCGTTTGTATTTAAAATAAATTCATACCTTGGAGTGCTGCAAATTACAGCGCTGTTTGCAATTGCATATGGAATAGTCATCCTACAGTGCAGAGCATGAAATGTTTTTTGTTTCCTCCCTCTTTAGAAAAGACCGACCTCATTATTAAAAGCAATAAAGGCCCCCCCTCCCCCATGAGCTGTTATTGATATATTGAGCCAGCGGCACAGTGGCTCCCTCAACCCATCCATATTCCCTACTGTAAAACCAGCAGCTTTTCCTGGCTGGCAGTGAACACGACCTGCCTCAGTTGTCTTCTGTATTCATTTCCTCTTCAGCCCAGGCTTTTCCTCCGTTTTAACAAAGGGTATTCATATATATCGGCCTTCGCATCTCTCCCCCCCCCCCCGCTTGCTTTGCATTAATGCATGTTTCTGTACGGACAGGCAGTTCTTCACGCTTAAGTTTCTTCCCATTCAATGGACTCGACTGTGTAAATAGTTTTCTTTGCAACCAGCAGCTTGCGAAGTCAAGATTTATATAATTTTCAAGTAACGTTTTTACAATGGCAGAGGTCACATCTGTGAATAGATTTCCTAGCGGTGCTTCAGTTTGGCACTGCCTGGCCAGCCCTTACCAATTGTTTGTCCAGATTGTGAGTTCAGGTCCCCGAGGGGCTTCCAGGCATCGGCCGTTTTCAAACGCTTGCAGTGTTTGTTAAAAGCCTCTCGCGAGTCAAAATCAAGCAGAGAAACAAACAGCCGATCAAACGGCAGGTTCTTTCATCCAGCTGACGGGGTAATGACGGCTAGGATGGATGAAAGAGCCGTGCGTCTTCAAAGGGTTTTGCTGTCTTAGGCAGAAAGGAAATACGTTTCTGGGCCCCGGTTCAAAAAGTGTTACAGTCAGCAGGACGTGAATCTGGTTTTCTTTGCTTGGGGCGAAGCAAGAAAGGAAGAGTTTACCCTTGTCAGGGGCACCATTTGGGGAGCCATTTAGAGGGCATTGTCCGGGTTCCTTTTAAGGAGGGGCTGTGACTCAGCTTGGAGAACAGAAGGTCCCAGGTTCGATCCCTGACATCTCCAGTTAAGCGAATCAGGCAGTGGGTGATGTGGAAGACCTCTACCCGAGATCCTGGAGAGCTCCTACCAGTCTGAGAAGACAATACTCACCTTGATGAACCAAGGGTCTGAATCCGTAAAGGGCAGCTTCCTGTGCTTAAAGAAGAGGGTGTACTTTTTCCTTTTTCTGTCCTTAAGACAACTGAGTTCTGTAGTCCTTTGGATGCCCCTCAAAGGAGCCTACGGTCCAGCACACAAAGTCTGCTGAAGGTCCCTGGGCTCAGAGAAGTGAATCTGGCCTCATCCGGAGCCAGGGCTTTCCCTGTCTAGCCTAGTAGACCACTCACCCAAGTGAGATCAGGACCCTACGGGACTTAAGGCAGTTCCACAGGGCCTGCAAGACAGTTGTTCCGCCGGCCTACGCTCGAGGCCCATAGACCACCCTCTGTATGTATATATGAATGCGTGTAGATTGACATATTCAGTACCGTTAAGCTGTCTCAGGGATATCTTGCCTTATCTCTTTACCGCCCCACTCACGCTTTTTGAGAAAGGGCGGTATGTTCCTATGCCTCACATGATAGCGTTCACAATGTTATTTTAATAATTTTAAAAGAAGCATGTGACTAGGTTTTATTGAATGTATTCTTGCACGTTGTAAACCGCCCTGAATCCTTGGGAAATGGTGGTATAGAAATTTTATAAATAGATAAAACAAGCAAGGATGAAAGTTATCGTCTCTGTGCATGTGACTGGGAAATGGGCCACATTCAGCCTAAAATTGACAAGGAGGCAGATGAAGAATGAAGGTAGCAAAATCTCACTTTGTGTTGGTGCGGGGGAGATGGGAAGGGGGGAATACTCTCCCTTTGGCAGCCAGGAAATCTATTTCTAAGATCAGTACCAGAGTAGGATTACTCCCAAGAGGTGGCTCTTGAGGTGACACCTTGCAAGGTGTGTTTGGAATGCATCAGCCACGTATAACGCCTGGAAATTCTTCTATTCAGGTTGCCCAGGGTGTTCTGTCTAGAACTTGCATAGACACAAGACGTTGTGAAGAGGGTTTTTTTCTCAGGTGCATGACAGCCATTGGGTTAACTTCAGTAGACATCTCATGGTTGCTCAGTTACACCGGACTGTATCTTGAATACTGTATTTGTACTGAACGAGAACTAATCCTCTAGAGCAGGGGTACTCAACCTGTGGTCCTCCAGATGTTCATGGACTGCAATTCCCATGAGCCCCTGCCAGCAAATGTTCTAGAGACCCCCCCCCCCAAATTTCCCAGTTCAGTTAATGGCCTGGGATGAGATTAGGCCTTTAAGGTTAAAATAATTTCAGTTTGCATTGCATGCAGGTTTTTTTTATTTATTTATTTATTTATTTATTTATTTATTTATTTATTTATTTATTTATTTATTTATTTATTTATTTATTTATTTATTTATTTATTTATTTATTTATTTATTTATAGTTGGATTTGTGTGAACATCACTCCCAGAGCTGGCTTTCACGGCGGTTTACGATTTTGGTATACAATCCATGCAATAAGAAGAAGAACCCCATTAAACCTGTTAAAACATTATAAGACTCAACCCAAACAATGGCGAAATACAATGTAATTTATATCCCACACAAACCCAGTGGGTGAACCCAAGACAGCCGATGGAAATTGGGATGCTGTCACTGGGGACTTGTCGAGTCAGGCCAATTTAATACTGGCCAAGACCCTAAGGGGAGAGGGGAACCCGATCCTAGTCCCTGGGTCTGCTACCCGGCCTCGGAAAAATGAGGACTTCCTTGGTTTCACTTTCTTGGTTAAGAATACATTGTGCCAATGTATGCATTTTAAAGAGACCTAGCACTCCACAGTCATTTTTAAATGCTCCGTTTCTTCTAGCGATTTGGAAAAGGGCTGGGGGGGGATATGCAGTCGTCTACCAAGGTAAATTGGTCCCGTCCTCAGGCAGCTTTGGGGTTTTCTGTCGATAAGCTGAGCCGTTTTTGAACAATGCAGTTCCTGTGTTTCTTCAACTGACTGTACCCTGTGCTCTGTCCTGTTCTTTTGTTTCCTTCTCTTAACCTTTTTGCTGTCCCTATATGGATGGGGCTGATGGGATCCACAAACCACTCCAGGAGCTGGATGAGGTATAGTTTTGTTTGTCTGTTGTTACTGTTCTTTCCTTTAAAAATGTGCCTAGAAAAGGCAGTAGGGGGGTGAACAAAGGCACAGATAACACAGGGAGAATACATGTTTAATTTGTGATTTAATGACTGAAAGCAAATTTGGAGATCTCATGGGAACGGGAGAGCATGCAGTTATTTATATATGTTTCATATAACTAAGTTTGTATGCATATTGAGGGGCCCATGTCTGCACATTTCTGCAAAACTCATCTTTTCATTGTAGATTTAAGGGGAGACCTTGAGCTTACAAAATGGATGTAAAATCACCAGGTTTTACTAAAAGAGCAAGCAGGGGTGTTCATTAGGTTTGAAGTTTGGGGAGCCTCCCGAGATAATTAGGAATTAAAAACTTTTTAAAGCTAGGTGTTAACCGAAAAATTCAGTGAGCCTGTTTTATTTATTTTACTTTTGCCGGGGACATCAGCAACAGAGAATGCAAGCAAGTCTGTATAACAGTGCTATGAAATCCTTTAGGTAGAGATAATTCTTCATCCAGGATCACACTGAACATCCAGGGCAGAGTGAGGGATTTTTGTTCAGGTCTCCCCAAAATTCCTTGTAGCCCAGCAGCACATTTCCCCCCTGTTAAGTCTAATATGGCTCCGTAGCCTGTTGCTTTCACAGTGTAATCAAAATCACACCCCTATAAGTCCATTGAAGTCAATGGACTTAGAAGGGTGTAACATTGTTTAGGATTGTATTGCCATTTCCTGAGAGTTGTACAGCCCTGTTGGAGTCAGTACATCTACCTCCAAGAGTCTTTCTCCAGGCTGAACTAGCCTGCCTTAACCCTACATGGGCCAGGTTAACTGAAGGAATTTCTTCTTCCGTGCATTTCTGCCCAGGACTTAAGTCTGCAGGGAGAGGCCCTCCTGACTGTCATGCCAATCAAAGAAGCTTGCGTGTTTTGCACAGGAGACAGGGCCTTTTCAGTGGCAGCCCCACGATTATGAAACAAACCTCCCTAGGTCACCTGGCCCTTTTACCTGGCAGTCTTCCGGAGACAGTTGAAGGTAGTTATTAGAACTGTATTTGACTAATTTGGTTTTTATTGGTTGGCAGTCCTAAATAAGATTTTAAATTGTTGCTTTTTGTGTGCTTCTTTATCATTGTTTTATTTTATTGATTATTTTTCCATTTGTATGCTGCCTTTCCCCAGGGGGCTTAGGGCGGCTCACAATAATTTATAAAGGTAGCATAAAACAATAAAATGACAAATAAAATCCTAAAACTATTAATTTGAAATTAAATCCCAGTCTGTCCTGCTTATTTACAATGTACATTATTTACATTGTAGCCCACCTTGAGTTTCACAAGGTGGGTAAGTGATTAATAATTTTTTAAAATAAATTAACTAAATTAGTTACCTGTCTTAGCAGTCTTCTAGCTCAGTGGTCCCCAACCTTTTTATCACCGGGTACCGGTCAATGCTTGACAATTTTACTGAGGCCTGGGTGGGGGTAGTCTTTTGCAGAGGGCTGCCGCTGCCTGAGCCCCTGCTCTGCTTGATTTCCCGCCGGTGCCCCTGACTTCCTGCCGCCCACTGGGGGGCGTTGCCAGCAGCAGCTGCACAATGCCACGCCGAGGGGGACCCCCAGCCATGGCAGCCATGGCCTAAGAGTGGCAGGGCATCCCCTGGGCCAGCAGCTGGGGAGGAGGACGAGGAGCTGCGGCCCGGTACTGCCTGATCTACGGACCGGTCCCGGTCCCCGGACCGGGGGTTGGGGACCACTGTTCTAGCTCACTTCTCACTGTGTGATTGAATTAAAAATACTGCAGGGAATGGAAGGAGAGAGAAAGATTGCTGTGTTCTTTCAGGCATTCATATTTAAATATAGCATTTAGCAAAAAAATAGTATTAAGCAAGATTAGACCCCCAAAGCAAAGAAATTAAAAGATGCTTGCTCCTGGGGAGGAAAGCTATGGCAAATCTAGACAGCATCCTAAAAAGCAGAGACATCACCCTGCCAACAAAAGTGCTTCTAGTCAAGGCTATGGTCTTCCCAGTTGCAATGTATGGCTGCGAAAGTTGGACCATAAGGAAGGCCAAGGGTCAAAGAATTGAGGCTTTTGAACTCTGGTGCTGGAGAAGACTCTTGCGAGTCCCTTGGACTGCAAGGCGAACAAACCGGTCAGTCCTAGAGGAGATCAGCCCGGACTGCTCCTTAGAAGGCCAGATCCTGAAGATGAAACTCAAATACTTTGGCCACCTCATGAGAAGGAAGGACTCCCTGGAGAAGAGCCTAATGCTGGGAGCGATCGAGGGCAAAAGAAGAAGGGGATGACAGAGAATAAGGTGGCTGGACGGAGTCCCTGAAGCAGTTGGTGCGAACTTAAATGGACTCCGGGGAATGGTAGAGGACAGGAAGGCCTGGAGGATCATTGTCCATGGGGTCGCGATGGGTCGGACACGACTTTGCAACTAACAACAACAACAACAGACCCCCAAACTTTTGTCATTGCACATTATTTGCTCAGGGTTTGGCTCATTTTTGCCGCTTTACCCTCCCCAAGGTAACCCTGTTTTAATTCCCCCATACTTAAACACATGGAATTAGTTCTACTCAAGCCTGTTTGTGGGATTTTTTTTTCTGTTGCCAGCTTGTAAGTGGGTGGGAGAAAGGGTGCTGACTTTCTAAGAAGATACTTTATGTGAGCAAATCCTAAAATCAGGGGCCTGATTCATTTGGGAATCAGTTGCTTGTGCTTTCCTTTAACTTTCATCACAAAATCTTCAGGTTTCAGATTTATCGGTAGGTTATACGATTGTTTGGCAAGCTAGTGACCTCACCCAGCATCTTGATGGCATACGCAATCTGTTTTTTTCTCTTTCAACATCCTCTGAAGCTTCCAAATACCTCATTATGATACACTCTTGAAGTCAACACTGACACAAGCAAGAGTCTTTATCTGATAACTGCTTTCTACTGACATTATACCTATTTTATCTCTTATATTTAATCTCCAGTTTTGTTCCTATAATGATGATCATTTCCCCCCCCCTTTGGCTCTCTTTATCCTCTAAGGCAGGGGTAGTCAAACTGCAGGTGTCCAGATGTCCATGGACTACAATTCCCATGAGCCCCTGCCAGCATATGCTGGCAGGGTTCATGGGAATTGTAGTCCATGGACATCTGGACACCTGCAGTTTGACTACCCCTGTTCTAAGGAATCTATGTTATTCTGCTTGGTTCTAGATATTGACTCAACACATTTTGAAAAAATATAAATACGATAGATAGATAGATAGATAGATAGATAGATAGATAGATAGATAGAATATTTTCAAGTTGGAGGCTGCAGTTTTGCCTTCTCCAAAGACTAAAAGAAAACCTTGATTCCAGCTCCACCTAACACCAGCTCAACTTTTCTGACCATTTGGCACAGGCGACAGGCAGAGCTGTGAGCCCAGGGCTTGAAACACCTGTTTCCCCTCCTCTCCTCTTCCCAGCCATGGGAAATTAGGAGTCGGGTACAACTGAACACAAATCCATCAACGAATCGTCAGAGCTCTTACTCTTATTTCTATTTTTAACTACTTAATGGTCTTATGTACTGTTTTTATGACTTATAATTTATAATTTATTATGATGATTTTAGTCTTTCTCTAAATGAGTTTTATGTTGTCAACCGCCCTGAGTCCGCCCTGCGGGGCGGAAGCAGTCTACAAATTAAACAAATATAAATAAATATCTCAAACACTTCCTGGTGAACTGGAAACACTGCTGTCGTGTTCAACTTAGCCTTCTTACCCAATTTTTTTTTGTCCCAAATTAAGAGAGACTTTGACGCGCAACGTCCAGCACCATGTTAGCTGAGGATGTCTTAATCTAGCATTTCCTTTCATTTTTCAAGCTACTTTTATACAGTTTCCTGAAGGAACAATACTTTACCGTTGGTTGCATTGTTCAAGGCAGCCAGCATCCATTTATGCCTGCTCAGAGGAAATGAACAGGATAGGGTTGTACAACTCATTGCCCGAGAGCGAAATCCCGAGGAGCTGAGGGCTAACTAAATTCTGCTCTGAGGTCCGTCATTTTTTTTCTTCCTGATCTTAAGGAAGGAATTTCCCCTCTCTCTACTTCACTTTCCTCCATGCTAGGGTTATTTGGGGAACGGGGAAGTAGGTGTCCTTCTGGCCCACACCATCCTTAAGGTGTGAGGTAGATTACTAAATGGCTATGGTAAATAAAATCCAATAGTTGAATTGATTGGTCTGTTGAGATTGGATGGATGGATGGATGGATGGATGGATGGATGGATGGATGGATGGATGGATGGATGGATGGGGAGGGGGAGAGAGAGAGGGAATTTTACCTCACCTGGACTCAATATTTAGCAAAAGTTAGGAATTATATTGGTGGCTTTGTCTGCTTTATTCCATGTATTTAGTACACGGGTTTTTAAATGATTTAAAACTAAGGTCTCACAATTGGTTTCATGTTTGTACATGGTGACTTAAGTTTGACATGGCAGTATTGCACCCAGAACTTCCCCCTGCCAGGACTTCTTTATTCCAGTGTTTGCAGGGGAAGATGGGTAGTATTTTATGCCGCCATTGCTTCTTTTTATTTTATATGTTCTATTTTTTATGTCTTGTCCGATATTTTAATGGGGCTTTATTGGGGTTTTTAATTTTTGGACTGTCTGTAACCTGCCATGAGCCGGTTCTGGGAGTGGCAGGAAATTAAAATCCTAAATAAATAAATGAATAAATAAATAAATATGCAAAAATTGGAGGGAAGGTTGGCGGAGGGGGCAATCCTATGAAATATTTCTTTTCTCCTTTGGAATGAGTTAAGTGGTATTGAAGTATTTTGTTTACTATAAAATTTGTATTCTGTTTTCATCCCCACCCCCCACCCCCCCACCCCCCAAAAAATAAATAAATAAAAAGCTCTCAGGTGGTTAAAAACTAAGATGCGCTGCTTGGTTTTCTAACGGTATTCACAATTTTGCTTGCACAAAATTAAAAATATAAATTCCTTAAATTCTGTAAATATGCCAACTAGTACAGTCTTGTATGTCAAATTGCAAAATGATACGTTTAGTGTTTTTAGAGCAGTAGAATAAGTTTGCTTATGATAAAGAGAGAATATTTTGCTTATCCCACCTCTTCCCTTACGTCGGTGTCCCCCAAAGGAGAGAATAATGCAGGAAACAAAACTTGCTCAAAATCCCCAGCTCCAAAGATGTCAAACCAGCCTCAACCAGAGTCAGGGTCTTTCTGGCCCTGGCCCCTGCAGGACCTTGGACAATTCCCCAGGGCCAACCAGGCCTATGGTTGAGGCTGGAACCAGTACTGAATTCCGGCCTCCCTGCTCAAAACATTGCCAGATTAAAATGGAAAGTAAATTAATCTGTGATCGTAATGTTTCTGATGACAGTGATTATTGTGTTATTTTATTGTTGTGTTATTTTATTGGTCATATTGTTACCTGCCTTCAGGTTGTTGTTGTTGTTATTATTCTGAAGTTACAGGTTTATGCTTGGTTCCCATGGTGGTAGGCCTGTCGGACCTTATGGTCACCAGCAGTAATTGAGAGAGGGGGTTGCCACCTCTGGGTTTGGAAGTACCTGGAGTTTTGGGGGGGGACTTGACGGGGCCACAGCAGTGTATAATACTATACACAGACCATCTTTCAAAGCAGGTATTTCCTCCAGGGGAGCTGATCCCTCTCATCTGGAGATTTGCTGTAATTCCAGGAGAACCACCTCCTGTTGGTTGGCAACCCTATATAACACTCAAGCCTTCCATACAGTTGTCTGTTTCCATGGAAAAGGAGTCTTTCAGGATATTTTGTCTCCGGTTTTTAATTTCTCCTGGAGCAACACTTGATATGCTTCTAAGGTTCGCAGGCACATCTATTGGGAAACCATCTGCTCTAGATATCTGGTAATCTGTTATAGAAATCTGTTGTGTTTTCCCTAAATATATTGTTGCTTCCTGTTTTCTATAGCTTGCCGATGACCGCATGGCACTGGTTTCGGGAATTAGTTTGGATCCTGAAGCAGCTATCTGTGTAACTAAGAGATTACCTCCGAAGTGGGTGGACGGCATAGAAGAAGTGAGTTTATATCTGTGTAGCGGGTCATAATTTTCATGTAAATATGCAAGGGGGTGGAAGCCATCAGTTAAATATTGATTAAAAGTAGGAGCAATGAGATAACCCCTACTTTACCCTACTTCTTCAGTCTATCAAGAGCATCCTGTATTCTGATTCTGTCTTCTGTTGTGTTTGTTACCCCTCCCAGTTTTGTATCGTCTGCAAATTTAATACTTCAAGAAAGCAATTATGTCCCTATTCACAGAATCAGACTCTCTGTCAGATGGCTATACAGCCTCTGTTTAAAAATTTCCAAAGATGGGGAATCCACCACCTCCCGAAGAAGCCTGTTCCACTGAGAAACCACTCTGTCAGGAATGTCTTCCGGATGTTTAGACGGAATTTCTTTAGATTAATTTAATCTCATTGGTTCTGGTCCGTCCCTCTGGTTCAAGAGAGAACAACTCCACTCCATCCTGTATATCAGTGGTCCCCAACCTGCGGGCCACCACCTGGTGTCGGGCCGCAAAGGCCATGGCGCCGGGCCGCGGCTCCCTCTCCCCGCCCCCCCGCAGTAAAAAACTTCCCAGGCCGCAAGCTTGCGGCCCGGGAAGTTTCTTACTGCGGGAGGGCGGGGAGAGGGAATCAGGGCCAGGCCGCGCCCGATGCATGGCCGTGGCCCGCGCAGGCGTGGCCCAATGCCCTGCCAGTCCCCAGCCTAAGAAAGGTTGGGGACCACTGGTCTATATGGCATCCTTTTAAATACTTGAAGATGGTTATCAGATCCCCTGTCAGTCATCTCCTCTCGAGGCTAAACTGACCAAGCTCCCCCAACCTTTCTTCATAAGTCTTGGTCTCCAAACCCCTCACCATCTTTGTTGCCCTCCTCTGGACACGCTCCAGTTTGTCAACATCCCCCTTCAACTGTGGTGCCCAAAACTGAACACAGGACTCCAGGTGAAGCCAAACCTGCAAAGAAAGCTTGACCTTTTCTTAAACATTAAAAAGACCAAAATAATGACCACTGCAAAAAATAGACATGTCATAATAGCAATTGATGGTGAAGAGATTCATTGTGTTTAAGAATTCATAATTTTGGGGGGGATCACAAGTGGATCAGAGTGGTGCACACAGTATGGAAATTAAATGTCAGATTGTTCTGGATCACTCAAGAATGGTAAGCTTGAACCAAACATGGAAAAGCAAGGACATCAGCTTGATCACCAAATGTAACCTAGTTCAATCTATCATATTTCCAATAGCCACTCGTGACCCTGAAAGTTTCTTAACGAAGGCCCCGCCAAATCTAGTATTTCTCTGTATACCTCCCCATCTTCCAGTTTCTCTCTAAATCTGTTTCCTTGTTTGCCTTTCAGATTCAATATGAGATCTCCAGGGTAAAACAGAAGATGAAAGAATTAGCCAGTCTCCATGACAAGCATTTAAACCGGCCAACGTTGGACGACAGCAGCGAGGAAGAACACGCAATCGAAATCACCACTCAAGAGATCACGCAGGTGCCTGTTGTGTGTGTGTGTGTTGTGTATTTCAGTTATGAACGCCAGGGCGTCAGCCTTGTCATTGAGTTGTCGGGTAGCAGTTTGGTTTGAAATAATGTATAGTAGCATTGGGCACATACTGCTTATTTTAAAAATGTGCACTCTACTTAAACTGTGATAACCCTGACAGGGCCCTCAGCTCTTCCGGGAGCCCCTTCCACCAGGTAGGGGCCAGGACCAAGAAGGCCCTGGTTGAGGCAAGGAGTATCTCACATTGGCCCTTGCCATCAAATAGTTTAAAGCTAGAGATAAATGGACAGCATAAACAGCCCAGGCTGGGCTCATTAAGCCAAAAATCTTTTCTGTCCTCTCTGCTGCTCCAATAAAACGAGCAGGCCTCTGAAGTTCCTTTTTGATTATTAAAGGGGGGGGACCAACTAAAGTTGCTCTTTCACAGTCTTTCGCAGCCCTGACCTGTACAGCTCCCAAAAGGAAGAAAACCAGAAACTTTATCTCTTGCACTTCAGCAGATCTGACAGTACATCTATTGTAACATCCCTGTCATTTTTTTCTTATTAAGAAGCAGCATAACATGAGGGAAATGTTAGCCCTCCAAGCACTTTTGGAGTCAATCCTCTACAGCAGGGGCAGTCAACCTGTGATCCTCCAGATGCCCATGGACTACAATTCCCACGAGCCCCTGCCAGCGTTTGCTGGCAGGGGCTCGTGGGAATTGTAGTCCATGGACATCTGGAGGACCATAGGTTGACTACCCCTGCTCTACAGATCTGAGGCCTCACCAACGTTGAGTGGCCGCCAACATTGGTCAACAATGATCCTTGGCGAGGTTTGGAAAGGCCCTGTTTGCTCCAAGGATGAAGACCAGTTACTGCTGGCCAAGTGGCACCACCTGTAGTCCCATGATGAGGAGGTCCTCTGCTGGCAAGAGCTGAGGAGAATCTGGCCACTCCCCTGGATTTTCAGCGAGCTGAAGAAGCATGGCAAGATCACTCGGCAAAACCGGAAGTGATAAAAAAAATAACTATCTACTTCGTACTGCTTCTTAATTTATTCGTTTTTAAGGAGACTGCTACAATATTGGAAAAGCTAGACCCCATCTGAATAGCTGTAAAAAATCTATTGCAGGCGCATAAAATTTTGTGGCTAAAAATGAAGAAGTGATGTTGCCATAGGATCTATACTTTGGAACCAAGGATGAATTAAAAGATTCCTAGGCTTTCAGAGGGCATGTGATACAGGGTGTCTACACTACCTGCACCTCAGTCATATACTTTATTAGAGTGTGGTATCTAAAGCTATTTCCCTGGCAAAACTCTAGATCAGGTTTTGTGAAACCCTGGGGTTTCTTGATGGCCCTGGAAGGGTTTCCCAAATAGGTGGGAGTTAATTAACTTTTTATATATTTTTTAAAATTTGTTAAACATTTATTGGGTGATATGACCCTATATGGTCATGCTGCTCACCCTCACCCTTCCCAAAAATGTCCAATGATGGGCCAGGAGGGGTTCCTGGAGGGCGTGTCCACAGCTGTGCTTCCCAGCCATATTCTGCCCGATTAAACCACTTCTGGGGTTTCTCGAAGCCTGAAGAATGTTTTAGGGGTTTCTAAACAGTAAAAGAGTTGAGAAAGGCTGCTCTAAATGGTAGAGCATGAAGCATAATACTACTAAAAACATAAATAATACTATGGGAAAGCACAGCTTGAAACGATTAGCATTTTAAGAATGGTGCGTTTTTTTTTTCATTTTACCAACCAAAGTTGCTCTCCTGCCAGCTATTCCACAGGTGTCAGAGGGCGGTCCAGACCTTACACAGCCGGTCTCGAGGCTGCACAGAACAAGAGCAGCGGCTTCTCAAGAATATCGTCTCCTCCTTGGCCCTGTCCCTCCAGGAGCTGTCTACTAATTTCAGGCATGGGCAGTCCGACTATCTCAAACGTAAGCTGAAGAGCTGGATGCGTTCTACTGGGCAAGCATGCTACGGGATTTACCTCTTGCCAGTTCTCTCTGGACCTGGGGGGGAGGGGGGGCTTGGAAACCAATTCTCCATGCTGCCTGCCACTTTGTGATAGCACAGCTGTTCCCCACTGATGTAACAAGAGCCAGCTTGGTGTAGCTGATAAGAGTGGCAGCCTCTGATCTGGAGAACTGGGTTTGATTGCCCACTCCTACGCATGCAGATGGCTGGGTGACCTTGGGCTAGTTAACAGTTCTCTTAGGGCTGTTCTCACAGAGCAGTTCTACCAGAGCTCTCTGACACCTACTTTGCAGGGTGTCTGTTGTCAGGACAGGAAGGGAAGGTGATTGTGAGCCCCTTTAAGACTCCTTTGGGTAGTGAAAAATGGGGTAAGACAACCAACCCTTCTTCTAACTCTGTGTGTTAGAATCTTCTTTATCCTCTTCATTTGTCATCCCCATTTCCTCTGGAGGGCCAAGAACAGGGCATAGAGTCTGAGATATTCCCCTGATGTTGCCTCTTGGCTCTGGGATTTGGAGGCTTAGTGCCTCTGATTGTGGAGGTGTACCCCTCAGTCACCTTGGCTAGTGGCTGTTGACAGACTTATCCCCTTTTAAAGCTGTTAATTCCTGTGACCATCACCCCATCCTTTTGGGTTTCAGGGAGAGGTCTTTCCCGTAAGCTTCTGTTTTGTCACTTTTATTGGAGATGCCAGGGGTTGAACCAGGGACCTTTTGCATGCCAAGCAGATGCTCTACCACTGAGCCACAGTTTGTCCCTTAACCCACTATTAGTTTGTTGCGTTTTATAAATGCTTTCTTTATAGCTGCAATTCCTGTCCTTTGTAGGGATGAAGAATCGAGAAGAAAGATCCAAACATTTCTTTGACACGTCAGTCCCCCTTATGGATGACGGGGAGAATAGTACGATATATGATCGGGTAAGCTAAGGTGCTAAGCTGAAGGTTTTGATCCCGCGCTCCCCCACATGCAAACAGCTGGGTGACCTTGGGCTCACCACAGCACTGATAAAGCTGTTCTGACTGAGCAGGAAAGGGAAGGCAATTGTAAGCCGCTTTGAGACTCTTTCAGGCATATAAGAACCAACTCTTCTTCTTCTTCAGTAATATCAGGGCCCTCTCAGCCTCACCCACCTCACAGGGTGTCTGTTGTGGGGAGAGGAAAGGGAAGGTGACTGTAAGCCACTTTGAGACTCCTTCAGGTAGAGAAAAGTGGCATATAAGAACCAACTCTTCTTCTTCTTTAATATTTTTATTGTAACTCGCCACCAGACACTGTGTGATAGCGGCGGGTAATAAATCCAAGTAATAATAATACGTAAAAAAATCATGACGTTCCTTGTACCACACCACAAGTTACAATGTAAACCGCCCTGAGCTGCAGGGGAGAGCAGTATATAAATGCAATATATGAAAATAAAGTTTTATCAGTGGCACCATTGTCACTTCTTTAGGCTCCCCCCCCCCTTTATAATTGGGAAGAACAAGGAAAGAAAAATAAACTTTTATAAGATAAAAGATTAGAGCTGACCCCCATGTTGTGTGTTGGAGTTAAAGACAGCTCTTGGGTTTGAAACCATCGAAGACTATCATGTGAGACATGGAAAACCTGCGTTCTCTGTCTTGTTTGGTGGCATAACATTAGGCAATGTTGATACCTATTTACCCTCTGCTTTGTTTTTTTAAGGGCTTTACAGATGACCAGTTAGTATTGGTGGAGCAAAACACTATGTTGGTGGAAGAGCGGGAGCGAGAAATCCGGCAAATTGTACAGTCTATTTCTGATCTCAATGAAATTTTTAGGGATTTAGGATCAATGATAGTGGAACAGGTTAGTGCATCTACTGTATTGGCATGATACTTCCTGATGTCTCATAAAGGTATCAGTGTTCTTTCCTTACAATTGAATGCGTGATTTTTCCCTATCCTGAGTGCTGTTTATAAATCTGAGAATGCTTCCCTCTGATAGGTCATTTCAGGTGGGTAGCCATGTTGATCAGCAGCAAACGAGCAAGATTCAAGTCCAGTTGCCCTTGAAAGGCCAACCTGGTTCCCGTGGTATAATGCAGGGAGCTTTGTTTCTCAAAAACATTATATACCTTGGAAATGTTGATGGACTTTAAAATGGCTGGATTCAAATCTTGCTGTCCCTTTGAAGAGAGCAAGTATTAGTAAAAACATTTGGACATTTGCGCTCCATCCATCCATCCATCCATCCATTCATTCATTATGTATTTGCACTTCATAAAACAAGCACTTTTGAAACATTTTCAGTTCATAAAGCAATGCAATATGCCTGGCTAACGTAAGCAGGCTGTCCTGTAGACTGCAGGGGGAAAAAAACAAATTAATTTAAAGAAGAAGGTTCATCCTGTCTCCGTGGGAAGTTGTCATGTTAGCAGTGGCTTATGCAGATTACAGGTTTTTTTAACTTTATGGTCATTTAGAACAAAACAGCACTTAAAATATCTATAAATAGATAAAGATTAAAGGTAAAGGTATTCCCTGTGCAAGCACTGAGTCATGTTTGACCCTTGGGGTGACGCCCTCTAGCGTTTTCATGGCAGACTCAATACAGGGTGGTTTGCCAGTGCCTTCCCCAGTCATTACCATTTACCCCCCAGCAAGCTGGATACTCATTTTACCGACCTCGGAAGGATGGAAGGCTGAGTCAACCTTGAGCCAGCCGCTGGGATCGAACTTCCAGCCTGATGGGCAGAGCTTTCATACTGCATGTCAGCTGCCTTATCACCCTGCGCCACAAGAGGCCATATAAATAGATAGGACAAACTATTTAAATTACCAAAATACAAACCAGTCTGTAAAAATTTTAAATTCATCGTAATTATAAACTATAGAGGCATTAAAAAAAAATCTTTAACCCGCTCCGCGGATTAAATAATTCGCTAAGGGCCCCCTGGGCGGGCCCTGTCCGTGATGAAGAAGGGTGCCCATAGGCCCCTTCCCCCGGACTGACAATCGGAGGGCCCAATCTGGAGATCTCTCCAGTAATGGATGGATGGATTGGCTTGAATAGCATCATCTATGGAACAGAGAAACAAAAATGTTTTCCCTTGTTTCTACCTGGCCCTTCCACCCAGGAGCAGAGGCTACCATGCTCACAGTGTCTCTGAGCTGGACCTGACTGTTCCTTAGTGGGGAAGCCGTCAGGATGACTTCTGGAAACAAGAGTTCCATAGGGGCTTCCTTCCCACTCGCTTTTGTTGGACAGTGCGATCTTTGTTCTAAAAACAGCAGCAAAACGAGTTAAATGTTTTAGTCCCTTATTTGTTTCCTGGCGTTCGATCCCTGCCGTGAAACTGATACATGCCTTGCTTCCTTCCAGGGTACCGTTCTGGACAGGATCGACTACAACGTTGAACAATCATGTATTAAAACAGACGAGGGCCTGAAACAGCTACATAAGGTAAACGCAGAGGGTGCAGAATTCCCTGCTTTCCTCTCTTGATGCTTAGGCTGCCTTATACTGTATCAGACCACTATTCACAACAATAACAACAACAAAGCCCTTAATGGCATATTATAAGAAATGCAATATAAGGAAGGAAAGCGCAGTAGGACCCACTGCAGTCCAGAGTAAACAAAGGCAGATGTCATGCTTTAGAGCAGGGGTCATCAATCCGCGGCCCAGTGGCGGGCCGCAAAGGCCACAGTACTGGGCCTTCCCCCGCCGGCAGCAAGAAGGAAGGGAAGAGGCAGGCGCAGCCGCCGGCATGGCGGTAACGCAAACGCGCATGCGCACTGTTGCCGCGCATGTGCGTTAGCGCCACCTGGTGGCGAAAACACATGTGCGGCAATGACCTGAGAAAGGTTGGGGACCGCTACTTTAGAGTGAAGCAAACTGCATTCTGGATCTCTCATGGCAAGCTATAAAAACTTCGCAGCTGGTTCCTCCGAATTCCTTCCTCTTTTACAAAGCTGCGAGTTAAGAAATTTAGCTTGGATTGAGAAATAAAATAGACAATGGGGGAAAAAAAGTGTGATTGATTCTATACAGCAGTGGTTCTCAACGTGGGGGTCATGACCCCTCAAGGGGTCATTCGACACTTTCACAGGGGTTGCCAAGACAGCTCGGAAGCGGCATGGGGCCGGACTCCTCCGTGCCGCCTCAGGGCTCATGGAAGCCACGGAGATCACCGAGGCTATGTGGAGGAGGCCAGCACCATGGTGCTCGCCGCGGCAAGCAGGAGTGGCAGCGGTGCATGTACGTGTGCACACATGCTGCCTCTGCTGTAGGAGTCGCAGCATTAGGGCAGTTGAGAACCACTGCTATACAGCAGGGGTAGTCAACCTGTGGTCCTCCAGATGTTCATGGACCACAATTCCCATGAGCCCCTGCCAGCGTTGCTGGCAGGGGCTCATGGGAATTGTAGTCCATGGACATCTGGAGGACCACAGGTTGACTACCCCTGCTATACATCATTGTCCACAGGGGCAAAGCCAAGGCAGAACCATCTTCTCTTCCTGGAACTGCTCTCCAGGTTTCCCGGGCAAGAGATCTTTCAGTTCACCTCCTTACCCGACTGTGTTTTGTTTCTAATCGGGAGCTCCTGGGGCTCGGACCTGGGGCCCTCTGCATGCTCCGCCTTCCCTTGACACAGCTCTTTCCCAGTGTTAGCTGTGCTCCAGCTTTAAATCCTCACTAAATGTATTTTTTTTTCTTCTTTTAAAGTTTTGCCTGAATTAACATACTGATTTGCTTCTCTTCTGTGCCTACAGGCTGAGCAGTACCAAAAGAAGAACCGGAAGATGCTTGTCATTTTAATTTTATTTGTAGTCGTCATTGTTCTTATCATTGTTCTCTTCAGTGTAAAACTGCGCTAGGGAGCACTCCGTTAGCGATGACCTCTGTGTGGGAGAGTGTGGGAGGGGGTGGGATCTGTTTGCTTGTTTGTTTTGGTCTCTGCTGTGAATGAGCCCCAGCCTCCTGAAAAGTTGCCTATGAATGAGTGATGTTCTGGCTCAAAGATTGTGTAAGGTTCCTATTTAAAAAAACAACATCCCACACACCCCTTTTTTGGCTTTATACGCTCAACGATGCGTGCATTCAATATTGGCACTTTTTGGATTATTGCTACCAGATGAGATATCTGGTTTGTCATCTAAGCGGTTGAGAAAACAAAACCCTTAAAGCTAAAATTAAGGACTACATCCTTTCCCAAAAGTAAACTGATTAACTACCAGTGTTTTTGGCAGCTGTGTGCTACCATCTGCAGTGTTTCTACGTGGCAGCTCATCTTAAAACAGTGTCGACTGTCTAGGATTCCATTTGGATAGGATACCAAAAAAAAAAAACCAGTAACTTGGAGGTGAAGAAAAATGCCTTAAAGTTTTGTTGATTATTGGTTTCACTTAAGCTTCCTCTAGATTTTCACTTTCGTGTTTCATTTTAGCTCCCTCCAGATTTTTAGTTTCGTATTTTTATAGTAAACGATGATAGGAGTGAAGCCTTTAAAAAGGGCAAATAATTAAGGCCCTCTGATTTCTTACAACCACCTGTTCTCCCTCCGCCCCCACATTTAGTGTAAACCGGATCCAAACTGTAATCAGTACTATCATGATGTTTTAAGATCTGAGTAAGCAGAAGAGTATTTCTAAACCCCCCCCCCATTATCATATGCTGTTTTCTCCATGTGTTGTAACACCCTTGAACATTAAGCTGCCAATTGAAAGAAAATTTATTTCCTGTCCTCCTTCTGCCCTCTGTCTATATATTGCATCTAAGCCTTTCTGATTATAAGAAGTAAAATTTGGCTTATTCCATCCTGTAGCAAAATAGCAAGATGCTGCCCATGCATGGAACTAACCGGATGAAGTAAGCTAATTGGTTAGGGTTTTTTTTTAATCTCACAGGATCATGTCCCTTAGCAGAAGAGCTCTTGTCCTTTGCTGTCTGACTGCAGAAAAGATGCAAGTTTGGGGTGGGGGGTTGGCAAGATCTTCAGCTGTGATTTACGTGCTGCTCTACTGTATGACAGGACTCTTCAGTTCTTACATGCATCAAATGACTGTGTAGGGAAATGATTTTATGCAGTGGAAATATTATTTAGCAACAGAATGGGATCCTGAAAATGCTGTGCAATTTTAAGGACCTTGGCTCCAATCTTGTTTTTGTTTTTTTTGTTTTTAAAGCATTCAGTATTGAAGAATTTATTGAAAGCGTCCTGTTTTGTCTTTTCCGGTTTCCCAGTTGCTTCGTGCCCTCCACTAACACAAAACCCAATTAGTAGCGGTTGTCTTCCTGGGACTCTGCCTGTCATTCTTTCTGCTGTTCAGACGTGGGACGGAATAGTTACAGAAAGTATTTTTTAGTTAGCGCCAGGGCGAGTTTTCCCAGTTAGGGATGAAAACATTCCACTGATAAGGTCTCTCTGCGTTTTGGCCAAGTGGGTGGGGTGGGTGTTGTTCTGGAGCACTGTGTGCTGTCATAAGACTATTACTGTTCCTTGAGAGCATCGCCCTCTTTTACACTGATGGATCTCCCCTCCCGAATCTGAATAGTGCTTGGTGGGACCAGATCTCTATGATGGCTCAGAGTGACAGCAGTGGCTGGAGATGCACTGAAGTCCCCGTACGCTCATACAATCTAGGGCAGGGGTAGTCAACGTGTGGTCCTCCAGATGTTCATGGACTACAATTCATAGAATCATAGAATGGCCATACAGGCCATCTAGTCCAACCCCCTGCTCTACGTAGGATCAGCCCAAAGCATCCTAAAGCATCCAAGAAAAGTGTGTATTCAACCTTTGCTTGCAGACTGCCAGTGAGGGGGAGCTCACCACCTCCTCAGTAGCCTATTCCACTGCTGAACTACTCTGACTGTGAAAAATCTTTTCCTGATATCTAGCCTATATCGTTGTAGTTTAAACCCATTACTGCGTGTCCTTTCCTCTGCAGCCAATGGGAACATCCTGCCCTCCTCCAAGTGATAACCTTTCAAATAGTTAAAGAGGGCTATCATGTCCCCTCTCAACCTCCTTTTCTCCAGGCTGAACATTCCCAAGTCCCTCAACCTATCTTCATAGGGCTTGGTCCCTATGAAGGACCAAATGCTAGCAGGGGCTCATGGAAAATGTAGTCCATGAACATCTGAAGGACCACACGTTGACTACCCCTGATCTAGGGTGCAACACGGTCCATGGTTAGCTTAAAACACAATAGGCAGGGTTCCCCAATCATAGTACTGCAGTACCACATGGTTCTGTGCCATGGGGGTTTTCAACATGGCGGCTTGTGAGAGCCCTGCCACCCTATGCCTGCCATTTCTGGTTCTGAGCAAAGAGGAAAGAGGGTTTTTAAAAATGTTAATTTCTACCCTTATTTGGGCAGATTGACACCCCCCCCAAAGTGGACAATGATTGACCTGGGGGCCGTGAGAAGGGGAGACAAGTTAAGCATAGTGCAGGGGGTTGGACTAGATGACCCATGAGGTCCCTTCCAACTCTATGATTCTATGATTCATGTGTTCAGGTTTCATTTTAGGAATGAGTAAGAAGGAAGGGTAGAACCAGCATTTTGCCCATGGCTTCTAATCTCTAAGCCTACAGGCCACTGAAATGTTCCCGAGACACAAAACCTTTCCCATCAGGTTATGGCGGGATAGTGACTATTTGTTGATCTCCTTGTGGATCAGTTATCTCCTTTGTCAACTGCAGTGTTGCATAATATAAAACAGTGCGTATCTTGCTGTTTGTGTTCTTGTGGATTTCCTCCATTTATCTGTTTGATTAAATAACTCTCTGGTCTTAAAGCAATATGTCGTAAACCAAAAGCAAAAGAGGGGGGGGGGGTGGAAACAACCAGAAGGGTCTTCATTTTTTGGTTTTAAAAATTACCCAAATATATTGAATAGTATAAATATTGGTGCACATTGGTGCATAACTCACGGTTGTGCACATTCTCTGGCTTGATCATTTCACCCGTGCAAGTAGCAACTCCCAAATTCTTAATTTCGCATTTTGGAACTCTTATTTTTTTTTAATCCAGTTCCTAATACTCTAGGGCAGGGGTAGTTTTGCTGGCAGGGGCTTCTGGGAATTGTAGTCCATGGACATCTGGAGGGCCGCAGTTGGACTACCTCTGCTCTAGGGCCAAGCTAATAATAATAAACATGATCTGGGGGTCAAAATTCAACTCTCGTAGCACATTACAGACCAACAAGATTTTCAGGGCTTGAGCTTTTGAGGCTAAAAGCTCCTTTTCGCCCGATATCTGATGAAAGGGGGCTTTTGAAAGTTTTTACCTTTTAAAGCTGCCCTTGGAAGTCCTGGTGGCCTATAAGGTGCTACTGGATTCAAACCTTGCTCTTTTGCTGCACGCTAACATGGCTGCAATCCTGAAACGATGGCCAAGGTGGTCCTTAAGATATTCTTTTTGAGTTCTGTTTGTTTAAAAGCAGCTTGGTGCATCTGTGAGAGACACCCATCCCAAGCTGCTCTGAAGGCCAGATCAATTCTCTGTGTGATGCCTCCCACAGTTGTATGCTGCCTGCCCCCACCCCACCCCCCACTGTTCCCAAGATCGTTAAAAGAAAACTTGAAGATCCTGATGAGGGACTGTCATACAGGAGGGTTGGCCAAACTGTGTCTCTCCAGAGGATCATGGACTACAATTCCCATGAGCCCTTGTTAATTAGATATGCGAGCAAGGGCTCATGGGAACTGTAGTCCTTGAAAATCTGAAGAGCCACAGTTTGGCCACCCCAGTGACACGCAGGCTCATCTCTGAGACACTAGAGAATTAAAAGGAAAAAAATCTGGCAGTTTTATTTATGTATTTATTTATTCTCAGATTAATATCTCCCCCAAAGACTCAGGGCAGCTCGCAGAAAGCTCTGTTTGCAGAGCTTTCAAAAGTTTTATGGGGAAGTTTCCCAAGGCTTCATTGTTCTGCGATTGTACTTTATCCACTGATAAGCATATGATGCATTGTGTTGTCCGAAGGTCCAAACGAAATCTCTGTTTGCTCTGATTTATAAAAAGTTAACTTGGTTTGAACAATCCTTGTATCTGAGATGAACTAAAATGTAAGATATGTACATTCCAAAGGGAATGGCCATCTTGAGATCCCTTTCTGTTCGGGTACCATAGTTTTAGCGGAAGGCTGCTGTCCATTTGAGGGGAAATGCAATCACTTTTAAGGAAATGCTTTTTCACATTTTCCAGGGGCTGCATTGAACCCCGGTGTGATATTCACTCATCCAAGTGGCCGTTGCATTTTGTGATGAATGTTCTAAGACGAGTTAAGCAGCTGTGGGATTAAATATATGCAGTGAGGTGGCAGAGATTTTATGGCAATCGTCCTATCTGATAGTGCTTTGGTCCTTTCTGTGCCTTTGTGTGCAGCTAAGGAGATATTATTAACTCTCCTGAACTTTTCTTCCGGTGAATCACACCGCTGCCCCAGCTGCTCCCCTGTGGTCAGGCCTCGATAGCAAAAATTCTGTTTCAGGCTAAAATCAGCTGCAAATTTTGATCTCCAAAGCAAATCCCTTTAACTATTGGGGGAGAGCAAAGGGGGAAAATGGCTGGCTCCTTTTGTTAATTTGATTTGAACCGAGGCAGGAGGGAGAAGAGGTTTGTCACGTTCTGAACACCAGTCATCCCTAGCATGAATGTGGCTTTTTCAACTTGTCTGTGTTTATATGTAAACTTCTAAAGCTGGTTCAGTTCTCCATCTGGCTTCTGCCCTGTGCTGCAGAGAGAATCTCTGTATTTTCTAATGAAATGGCATGTACTTGTATATGTGCACATTTTCTACTTCTGATGGTAAGTGCATCTCAACCATGGGTGGCTTCTTCCCTCTGGTCAGGAGGGCGGGTCTCACCTTTAACATCCTGTGCCCCCCCTCCTCCATGCATGAGTGAGTGACCCTCTTCCACAGTTCTTTGCCTGCTTAGGGATGGAGTACAGACTCTTAAGAGGGCTCCTTCCTTCTCCAGACTTTCTGATCTTCTTTACTGTCAGTGATTTTGCAGGGCAACAGAGCCAGGAGGGCCCGTCCATCAAAGAGGGCTGCATTTCCATGAGAACCAGGTAGCTTTAAAAGAAGGTCTGGAACTGGGCCTAAGGACAGCTCAAGGCCTCCTTCAGTTTTCCTCAAGGAGTTTGCCTTTGTTCTTTTTTGTCTCCAGAATCCTAGGGAGACAAGCCGGGCATCCAATAGTTGTTCACAGGGCAAGGAGGGTTTTATACCTGGGCAGGCAGGTTCTTTATCTCATACCAAGTACCTGTGCAAGGGGGAAAATATTTCTGCGTTTGTTTTGAGTATGTGGTTGGGATGAAGGACTATTCATGCATACAGTAAATCAGCTACTGGGGAATCAGGACTAGGAAGAATCTTGCCTTGTGGTTAGATTCCCCCTCCATGCTTTCCTCCGTTTTAATCTTGCTCCTCTTCCTCACTTCCTAAATTTTATTTTGTTCCCCTCCTTTTGAGAAGTGAAGGATTGGGGTTGGTTCTGCCTTCTGCAGCAGCCATTTTAGGTTTAGCTCCACCTCATGCAGCAGCCATTTTGGGGCAGCAGTCACCATCCCGTCAGAAGTTCCAAAGGGGCCTGTAGGCTCCAGAAGTTCCGAGACCCCTATTATAGACCAACTCCTTTTTCTGCTCTTTGCTATATTGTGGTTTTCTGGTTTGTGTATGCCTTTCTCTTAGTGGAAAATTAGGGTTTTCTTTGTGGCTTGGGAAGATTTGCAACAGAGGAAGAGAGCAACTGCAGAGACAAAGTTATCTACCTCCTGACTCTATGGGCATACTGGGAGCAGCGGGGTATAAATAAAAAAAATAAATAAAACAAATAAGAATTCCAAGGTGCCCTCTCTACCTTATAACTGAAGGAAGTTCCACAGCAAGTCCCAACGTTTTTGTGACAAAAGATCATGAATATTTTTTAAAATACTTTTAAGATTTCCGTTGAGCACTGATAGGAGCAGTAGGTTGACTGTATCATCTGCACTAGCCAATAGGGCCCCCAAAGAACTCCATCCAGTCCCATGCTGTAGGTTTATGCAAAGTAATGTTTTCACAGGGCAGAAAATTGTGTTTTGATTTGGGGGGGGGGGGGGGAGCAGCAAAGATGCTTCCAAATCACCTCAGCTACACTAAAACATGTAAATGTTGATTTCACCCTAAGATCATGTGGTTGGTGGCTTTGCCTTCCTTTGGACTGTCTTCAAAGGCAGCACCTGGGATGGTTGTGGGGTTTGGAACCCATGCCTTATGAGGAGAGGTTGAGAGAGTTGGGTATGTGTAGCTTGTAGAAGAGGAGGGCAAGGGGTGGTGGGACAACTCTGTTTAACTACGTAAACGGTAGACATGTTGAAGAGGGAGCCAGCTTGTTTCCTACAGCTTTAGAGACAAGAACTAGGAGCAATAATTCTAATTACGGGAAAGGAGGTTCCATTTAAATATTAGGGAGCATTTTCTGAGGGTGAGGGCTGTTAGCAGACGGAATATGCTGCCTGGGAGGGTGATTGAGTTTTTAGGAGGCGATTGGAGGAGTACCAATCAGGAGTTTGTGGTTTTTAAGTCCCTGAAAAGGTGGCCAAGGGGTCTTTGTGGTCTCTTCCAGCTCTGAGTCTGGCTGCTGGTACCCATTGGGGAAGGTCGGACAGGATGCACATTCTCTCATTTGCAAAGGACAAGATTTGAGAAGCCTGTCTTTGCCTTCCCATGCACGAACCTTCTTTTAGCTAAAGGGATCTGCCCCTCTCAAGTTCCTTAGGGACATAAATCTTAAGAACATGCTCAGCTGTACGTGGCGTTCACCAAGTTGTGCCTCTGAAAGAGCAAGAATGAAAGAGAGCCGCTAGCATAATGGCATTCAGTGTTATCAGTCTTAGAATACTATTTTGTGGTCAGGGAGCATGCCCTGCCCTTGTTTTAAAGAGCCCTCAAACCCGTTTTCCTAGAGAGGTACTACACGAAAATGTAGCTCCAACCATATTTTGACTATTTATTCTTTCCGACACACTTGCTGGGCTGGCGGTTCCGTTTAGATCTTGGGGATTTGCATCCTAGTTCGGGGTCTCTTGATGCTCCCAGCTGTGCGGGGATGTTGTCAAATCCTTTTTCTTCACTTTGGCCTGGTATGGAGCTCTTCCTGGCAGTGGAGCAGACGGTAAATTCGGAGCTCCATCAGTGCTTGGATACATCCCACTCGCTTTAGCATCACAGCCTCCAAGCTTGAAGTGGACTCTTGGTTCTGTGGTGTGTGGCCCCCAATCCAATAGGCATCTCTCATGCGAATCTCTGCCTGCCGCTTTATTATAGGGTCTTCAGTGAAAGCAAGTATCTGTTTCCGATCATGTCTTCATAAAAAAATTGGGCTACCTGAAGCTATGGCACCTGCAACACAGGGGATCTGATGATCTATCCTACCATGTACAGTATATTTTCTTCCATTCCTCTGTGAACAATTTGTAATGTATGAATAAACCATTAAAATTCCAGGCCGGTGTGCTCAATATGATGTTGTGTCTAAAGCCTCCTTCAGGGGAGTATTTTCCAAATATCTTGGGGGAGGGGGGTTGAATTTTGGCCACGGATGATGTCTGTCTGCTTGGATTCTCTGAGCAAAACATCCTGTTAGCTGTTCTAAATTTTTAGCTCTTCTGCTATAAAATTACACAGGGGTTGTGGGGGGCACAGAGCTACTTCTCTCTGCAGGACAGGGTCCTAACGTCCTTGAGATTTAACAAGAAAGGGTAGGTGCAAGTCTATTAGCACCTTAAAGACCGGCAAGATTTTGGGTGTCAAAACTCCTTTTGTAAGAGTCAAAACTCCATCGGGTACATCTGAAGACGGGAACTTAGACTCTTGAAAGCCTGTACACCACCAAAGCTTGTTTGTCTCTAAGGCACATATGGACTTGAATACAGTTCTACTGCAGACAAGCATGGCTACCCTCTGAAGCTAGCAGGGATGTCACTAATTGTGTGCTGCCATGCAAAGAGCCTCTTGTGGCGCAGAGTGGTAAGGCAGCCATCTGAAAGCTTTGCCCATGAGGCTGGGAGTTCGATCCCAGCAGCCGGCTCAAGGTTGACTCAGTCTTCCATCCTTCCGAGGTCGGTAAAATGAGTACCCAGCTTGCTTGCTGGGGGGTAACCGGTAATGACTGCGGAAGGCACTGGCAAACCACCCCGTATTGAGTCTGCCAAGAAAACGCTGGAGGGCGTCACCCCAAGGGTCAGACATGACTCGGTGCTTGCACAGGGGATACCTTTACCTTTTTATGCAAATCTTTCCCCAAGCCGTGCCATTTGAGCGGGAAGGTTCCCTTCTCTCATTCAGACACTATTCCCTTCCAAGGTTTTGCCATTGTGGCTCCTGAGGTGCCATATTTTCTAAACTGGCTGGATGCACTCCTACACCATGTGGATTGGTGAAAGACCAACGTGATTTGCATGCCCGAAGATGCTTCTACCCAGAAATAAACATGGTTGGTCTTAAAGGTGCCACTGGGCTCAAAACTCTTCTGTTGCTCCAGGGGTAGTCAAACTGCGGCCCTCCAGATGTCCATGGACTACAATTCCCAGGAATTGTAGTCCATGGACATCTGGAGGGCCGCAGTTTGACTACCCCTGCTTCAGACCAACACGCCTACCCTCCCAAATCGATCTTAATGATAGGGGAAAGTGCCACTGAGGGGAAATGCAGTAGTTATGAGCCAGCTTGCTGGGAGTGGTGGTCTATAAATCTAATTAATAAAAATAATATTGGAAGGGAGCGCTCCTAGTTGGCTGCTCTCTAGCTTTCTTATGAGACCTAGTCAAACAACGAAGCAGCAGATGCTTGGATATTGTTTAGATCTCTGGATGCAAAGAAGAGCTGGTTTTAACACCCCACTTTTCACTACCTTTTTACCATCGAGAAAACCTGAAGCACTGGAGAAACCCCAGAAGTGGCGCAATCATGCAGAATACAGTTATGTAGCCTAGCTGTGTACATGCCCAACCAGGGCCCCTCCCCTACCCACCTTGTCCAGGCCCATCATTGGCCATTCTGGGGGGGGGGGGTGTCTCAACATAATCATATATGCTTATATCACCTAATAAATGTTTAACAAATTTAAAAGATATATTAACTCCCACCCATTCAGAAAATGCAGGGCCACCAAGAAACCCCAGGGGTTCAGAAAACCCTAGTTGAGAAACTACTTTAAACCACCCATAAGGATCTGTCCAGCTGCTGCTTAGAGACCGCCAGTGAGGGGGAGCTCACCACCTCCTCAGGCAGCCCATCCCACTGCTGAACCATTCCACTGACTCTGAAAGTTTTTTTCTGCCGGTCCTCTCCTCTGCTGCCAACAGGAACCTCTTCCTGCCCTCCTCTAACTCCCAGTCTTTTAAATACTTAAAGAGGGCTATCATGTCCCCTCTCAACCTCCTCTTCTTCAGGTTGAACATTCCCAAGTCCCTCAGCCTTTCCTCACAGGGCTTGGTCCCCAGGCCCCTAACCATCTTCGTCACTCTCCTCTGCATCTTCTCAATTTTGTCCACATCCTTTTGGAAGTGAGGCCTCCAAAACTTCACACAGGACTACAGATGGGGGTCCGACCAATGTGGTAAACAGATCATCAAATCCCCTAAGCCAGTGGTTCTCAACCTGGGGGTCGGGACCCCTTTGGGGGTCGAACGACCCTTTCACAGGGGTTGCGGCAGGGCGAACAGCTTGGCCAGGGTGAGGGGCATCATTCACACAACAGCCTTGCAGGGTATATCAAGATAGAGCATTTGTCTGTCTGGAGCAGCGGGAAAGCAGTAGATCGGCATGGTGGGACAAGAGGCAGATGAACTGAGAAACCCTGCGGAAAAACCAATTTATATACAGTCATGATCTTCATGCCATTGGTCAGTTTCGGTTTAATTTCTGTGAAAGAACCCTTGCATAATTGTATGGTTGGGGGTCACCACAACATGAGGAACTATGTTGAAGGGTCGCGGCATTAGGAAGGTTGAGAACCACTGCCCTAAGCAGACTGCTCTGCTGCTCAACATAAGGCCAAGAAAATCCATGGAAAAGAGACATAGAATAATGGAGTGCTTTGAAAAACCAGCGTAAAGAGTGACCTGGGTTCTAGATCAGATCAAGGCTGAGCTCCCTCCTAGGAGCTAAAATGGCTCAACCGAGGCTACCCTACTTTGGCCACTATGAGAAGGCAAGACTCCCTGGAAGCGACAGTCATGCTAGGAAAAACTGAAGGCGGCAGGAAAAGAGGGAGACCCCGCCTGGGAAGGATTGGCGCAACCAAGGGAGCCACGGCCCTCACCGGACCCCACTTCAACCGCACGGACACGGGGCCAGGCCATTCCCTCCAGCTCTGTTGGCAACCCTACCACGGTCTCTCTTCTTCAGCCCTGCTGGGTCGGAGCAAAGCCCCGCATCGGCCCCCACCATCATTTCGCTTTCAGCAGCGCCCCCCCCTCCCCAATCGCCAGACAAATGCCACGGGGCGCGCCGAGGTACACTGCTCCTGGCCAGGGAGGCTCCACGCCCTGCGGGTCTCGCCCTTCCCGCGGCCACAGCAGCGCTTCACTGCCCGGCCCGGCCGCAGGAGGCAGGCGCGCCGCTTGCCGGGGAGGAGCCGCGGAGGACGCCGCCCGCCTCCTGCCCGCCCGCCCGTGCCGCGGGGTGGAAGATGGCGAACGTGCAGCTGGAGTTCCAGGCCAGCGCCGGCGAGGCGGACCCGCAGAGCCGCCCTTTGCTCGTGCTGGGCCAGCTGCAGAACCTGCACCGCCTGCACTGGAGCCAGCTGCAAGGCAAGCTGCAGCCCAGGGTCACCGAGGAGGTAAAGCCCGGATCCCGCCTGCCTGCCTGGCTGCCCCGGGGGAAGCGGGCACGGGAGGGAGGGAGGCCGCCGGGCCGGAAAGACCCCCGGGGCGCCCTCCTGTTGGGCTCCCCGCGGGCTGCAAGGACCCGGCCGGTGAGTCCGGGGCGCCCCCACGTTGCAATGCGGCCCCGATCTCTCCTCCACGCCCCAGGCCCGGCTGGAGCGCGGCGCAGCGTCCGCCCTGAGTGGGGATGGATTGGCCCCTGGGCAGCGGCACATGGAGCCCCAGGCCGGGCTCGCCGGTGGCCTTGCTCGGGAGGAGCCCGCATTTCGGAGGCCAGGCTGTGCCGCAACAGAGTTCCTTCCCTCCCGTTGGGAGCTTTGGGGGCGTCAATCCGGCTCCTCGGGGGGCAGATTCGCCCACCCCGTCGAAGCTGAGCGCATGAGGTTGGCAGGATGTGAGTGGGGGGCTATTCAACCGCCCGGGGAAGAGTCTTCTCCAGCACCAGAGTTCATATCAAAGAATAGAGTTATTTAAAATGAGATTTGTTATAGCCGTCACTTGTTTGAACCAGCATTAACTAATATCTAAAGTGGGTACTGTCATTAAAAAAATTCAAGCCACAATAAAATAATAATTTAACTTAAGGATGACAATTCGGTATCACCCAGGAGAGGTTTTAAACGTTCCCAAAATTATGATGCATTGAGCTCTGACTCTTGAAAACTCTGGGACATATATTATCAGCCAGTAAGGTCTCACCAGACTTCTGTTTTATTTTGCCACAAGAGGCTTTTTTTGGCCATCAAGTCACAGCTGACAGAGGTGGTTCACCCTTGCCAAATATCACACTGATCTTCCTTGGTGGTCTCCTATCCAAGTAGAGGTCAGGGATGGCCCTGTTTAGCTTCCAGGATCTGACAATAGATTTCCCCTTGTGGGGAAAAATTCTAGACCCTAACAAAAAAATCTGTGCTGTGTCCCATCTGAGTGATCTCAAATATTCAGCTAATCATCAGTCTTTTTCTTGTGCCAGGCGCTGAGGAGAATCGTACCACTTTTTGTTGCCTAGATTTCTGAGAAGGCACAAATTTATTTATTTATTTGGATTTTTATACTGCCCATACTGCTCTGGGCGGTTTGCATGGAACATTGCATAAATTTACATGGAACATTATAACAATCTATAACATTATACAAATTTCAGTAGAACGTCACAACAATCTATCAGGTAACAATCACAACACAACATAATAACAACAACACTGGGGAGAGCCAATTGTTCAGTCATGGAGCATCTGGGCGGGATATGTGTGATAAAATTTTCTTCAGCAAAACAAGAGGAAATTACTGGTTTCTTTGTAGTTATATGTGTCCTGTGAGGAGTGGTCATCCGTTTCTTTCCCCAGTCTGAAGTACCCCAACCTGGTGAATACCAAGTGGAAAATTCCATAAATGTGGGAGTAACCACCAAAGCCTTGTTCACCATAGGACTTAGCCTGACCTCGGATGATGGTGCGGTCTTCAACAAAGTCACCAGAATGTTTTCGTACAAGTTTAAATCACATTTTGTTGACCTGAAAACTTGTATTTGCTGAGATTTAAAAGTGTTTTTAACTGTAGCTCGTTGGGCCTTGATTCCCAGATTATAAAAATAAGACATCAGCATTGTTGATTGCAGGAGTGAAATGGGTCCCCATAGGGCAGGGTTGTTCAAACTGTGGCTCTCCAGATGTCCATGGACTACAGTAACAATGAGCCCCTGCCAGCATGTCACCGACAGGGGCTCATGGTAGTTATAGTCCATGGACATCTGGAGAGCCACAGTTTGGCCACCCCTGCCAATGGCCAAGAGTCTGAACAGCACTATCCCAGTACCACCACCTGAAACCTACCGTTACAGGGGTAGTCAACTTGTGGTCCTCCAGATGTTCATGGACTACAAACGCTGGCAGGGCCTTATGGGAATTGTAGTCCATGGACATCTGGAGGACCACAGGTTGACTACCCCTGGTCTAGGTGGGGCCTGAACCACCACAGAATGGGGCCTCCCAGTCCAGTAGGATACCATGACCAATGATATCGGAAGCTGCTGAGAAATCCAGAAGTAAGGTTTGTCAACTTCCAGGTGGACTCTTGGGATCTCCTTGGGGTTAAAGTTGATCTCTGGGCAATCACTTGGACAATATGAAGAGTCCCTTGGGCCCTTGGTCAATCAAGGCCCGTGTTGTGTATTCAGCCTGGTAACAGCTCTCTCCAGGGTCTCAGACAGGGGTCTTTCACATCACCTCCTGCCAGATCCTTTAATTGGATATGCCAGGGATGAAAAGTGATATATAAATCTAATAAATAATATTAAATAAATAACACCACAGATGACACAGGGTTCCAGTCCGGTTTTACTTGTGGGATGGACAGCATAGAGTCCACATCTATAACGTAGTTGAAATTAGATTAAGGCGGTTTTTAAATTAATCTGATTATAGAATGTTTTAAAATTCTCTCAGCCCCACCTATCCCACCTGTAGAGCGTCTGTTGCAGGGAGAGGAAAGGAAGGCAGTTGTAAGCCGCTTTGAGATTCCTTTGGGTAATGAAAAGCGGGGTATAAAAACATTCCTTCAAAATGAATGTTTTAATGTGACAATTGTTATTTATTGGTTTAATATATTTTGTTACCCACTCTGAGCCCTTGGGGAAGGGAAGGGCTTCGGCCTCCTCACAGTAATATATTAGAGTGCAGCACTGCTGAAGCTATTAAAATGGGAACGGGGGGTCCATTTTGAGACTGGGTTTAATATCATACACAATTTGTCCATTTCATAGGAGTAGGGAGAAGGCTGCCAAGTCATCCATGTGGGAGGTCAGTGAATGTATTTCCTCATTGTTAAGCAACAACTGGAAGATTAGTCCCTGCTTTTTTTAAAGTTACCGCTTCTCAAGCTGCAGATATTCTGTCCAGCCAGTCAACTCAGGAGATAGGGTGATTGGTCTGGATTGCCATGACACCAGGTTGCTGCTGCTCTCCTCAGTCTGTGACAGTCACAGTATAAGAAGAAGAGTCGGTTTTCATACCCCACTTCTTCATTGACCAAAGGGGTCTCAAAGCAGCTTACAATCGCCTTCTCTTCCTCTCCCCACAATAGTCACCCTGTGAGGGAGGTGAGGCTGAGAGAGCTCTGATATTACTGAAGAAGAAGAAGACTTGGTTCTTATATGCCACTTTTCTCTACCCGAAGGAGTCTCAGAGTGGCTTATATTCACCTTCCCTTTCCAATCCCCACAACAGACACCCTGTGAGAGAAGTGAGTCTGAGAGAGCCCTGATATTACTGAAGAATAAGAAGAATTGGTTCTTATATGCCGCTTTTCTCCACCCGAAGGAGTCTCAAAGCAGCTTACAATATCCTTCCCTTCCTCTCCCCACAACAGACCCCCTGTGAGGTAGGTGAGGCTGAGAGAGCTCTGACAGGACTGCTCGGTCAGAACCGCACTATCAAGACTGTGACGAGCCCAAGGTCACCCGGCTGGCTGCATGTGGAGGAGCGGGGAGTCAAATTCAGCTTGCCATATTAGACGCCGCTACTCTTAACCAGGAGGACGTGCTGGCTAGAGTCCATTCCAGCAGTCATTTCACACATTATACTAAAACAGAGATGGGCTTACCACTCCATGCCTGCTCAGCAGGGAACTGGAACCAAGCCCAACTCTTCGAAGGGTACTTCAGTGGTGGAGGGGCCCGTAGTTCAATGATTTTCCTTCCTACAGTCAAGTCACAGTTGACCCAGAGGGTTCTCAAAGCACGAGAACTTCGTAGATGGTTTGGCATTCCCTGCCTCCTCATCACAACCCTGGACTTTCTTGGTGTCTTCCAGTCTAAGAACAAATTAGGGTTGACCGTGTTTAATTTCCAAGATGAGGCTAGTCTGTGCTATTCATAGAGAGCTCTCGTTTAATCCCTGGCATCTCCAGTGAAGGACTCGTGTGAAAAACTTTTTTCTGGAGATCCTGGAGACCTGTTACCAGGTACTAACCATGATAAACCAGTGATGTAACTCATGCTTTCGTGCATGTTTAATGAATGCTCTTTTGATCCACTGTCTTTGCAACTGAATTTCTCTGTGTGGACTGGTAAAAAATTTAATTGCAAGGGATCGCCAAAGTGCATTGAAAGTGCATTCCTCCATTCTTTGTGTAATCTCATTGCAGCTTAATGTGCACAGAGGTATTGTGTAATGGGTTTGCAAACACCTGGTCTTAAGAAGCATTGCGGTACTGCGTAATGTGTTTACAAACACCTGGTCATAGTATGCATTGTGGTATTGTGTAATGTGTTTGCATGGGATGAATTCAGATGACCATTTTCTGATTGGCAACTCAAACCTTGAGAGGACTGACTGGAAAAGACAACAATGCCAGCAAATGTTGAAAGCCCCCAAATGCTGTATTTTTGTTGACAGAACCTCCACCACCACCATCTTTTGCTCTCTCTTCTGTTCTCAGACATGGCAGGCCGCCTTGAGCACGTTGAACCCCAACCCGACCGACAGCTGCCCCCTGTACTTGAACTACGCCACTGTTGCCGCCCTGCCTTCCCGGGTCAGCAGACACAACAGCCCATCGGCCGCCCAGTTTCTCACAAGGCTCATTCGGAACTGCCTCCCGGGAGGGGTGAACCGATGCGTTTTGGTAAGGACTTTGTTGGAATGTTCCTCGGAAAACATCAAGGGGCTCCTTTGCTTTTGGGGCTGAAGAGCATCCAGTCCCACCACACTGTCCGCTCCTGTAGTGTCTTTAGCCCCAACCACCCACAGTCAAATAAAAACGGGGACACGGGCTTTAAAATAACAGATTGGTAGCATGTAAGCTATGTGCTTCCTGAAGGTCTCTTATGTGCAGACCTGCTAGTTCTGGTTATAAGCTTTCATGTACATCTGTCCAAAGAAGTGTGAATGCATATGAAGAAGAAGGTTGGTTCTTATATGCCGCTTTTCCCTACCCGAAGGAGGCTCAAAGCGGCTTACAGTCACCTTCCCATTCCTCTCCCCACAACAGACCCCCTGTGGGGTGGGTGAGGCTGAGAGAGCCCTGATATTACTGAAGAAGAAGAGTTGGTTCTTATATGCTGCTTTTCTCTACCCGAAGGAGGCTCAAAGCGGCTTACAGTCGCTTTCCCATTCCTCTCCCCACAACAGACACCCTGTGGGGTGGGTGAGGCTGAGAGAGCCCTGATATCACTGCTCGGTCAGAGCAGTTTTATCAGTGCCGTGGCGAGCCCAAGGTCACCCAGCTGGTTGGGTGAAAGCTTATACCCAGAATTAAACTTTCTTGGCCTTCAAGGTGCCACTGAACTCAGATACCTGAGTTAAACTGGCTCTCAAATTAAGTAAATAGCCCCTAAGGGGAGATTTAATTTCTCCTTTCTCTAGACAGGGTACCTCAGCAGGTTCAAGGTTGCTTTTTTCTCTCACAGAGAGCACCCAACCAACCAACACCAGTTAGGAATGATGGGCCCTTAACAGGATTCTTATTTGTCACACTAGAGCAAGCTTTTCCCCCTAAACCCTAATTAAACAGCCAAAGAAAAGCCAGGCTAAGCTGATCCTTTCCAGAGCCACGAAATCTCTGTCCAAACGTGAAAAAGGTTTTGTCACTCTTCTTAAGCTTGGGTGGGATCATCCTTTCCCATCCAGCGGAGCGCTGATTGGCTGACGATCACTTGGATTGGCATGAGGCCTAAATCACAAGGATTGGTTCGGAACCCTGGAGGAAAGGCGGGACTTTTAAGCTTGATGGCCACACCTACCTTGGCCCAGTTAGTGTTGACCTCATCTTTCATTTCATACAATCCCAAGGGTTAGAAACCTCCCTGCAAGACAAACGCTGCTTTATTAGTTTAGCGGCTTAAGAAGTATAACTTCATTCATCTCCCCAGGCATGCATTAACACTCTTGGCTTCCCAATTGCCATTTCAGATGGTTTGTGAGCGCTCAGACGTCTTTGCTTCGGCTTGTGCAATAGCAAGGGCCTTCCCACTGTTCACCCATCGTTCCAGCGCATCGAGACGTACGGAGAAGAAAACGGTAACTGTGGAGTTTTTCCTGGTTGGCCAAAACAATGGACCAGTGGAGGTGGAAACCCTTAAAGTGAGTAAAGGGAACTCTCTCCGTCTGCATAACGTAAGTGCTTGACAGTGCCGCTCTAGGCAGAGTTATGCCTTCCCCAGCCCACTGACATAAATAGGTTTAGAAGGCCATAACTGTGCTTAGGATTGCACTGTTCAGAGTAACGTGGTTTGAGTTGGGCATGAATGTTTTATGTTGGATTTATAGGATTTTTTTGGCATGTCTTCATTTTTTTCTTCCTTTACCAATGTGGTATGATGGTCCATTTTCAGTTTGCAAGCAGTTCTTAGCTGTTAACTGATTCAGATGTTTTTCTTCTGTTGTCTCTTACGTTGGGGATTCAAAAGTGGCTTATATCACTACACACTGGTTTGTTTGTTTGTTTATATTTGGGTTTATATACCATTTGTTTTGTATGCGGAATTCAAGAGACCTGTAAAAGACTTTGAGCTTTGGAACAGAGTCTGGGATCCTGAGCCCTTGTTTGGGATTTGCTGGCCCCAGGCCCTTAGCCAATAATAGAAGAGACTTATGGACCAATCATGAGCCACACTTAAGGACCAATTGTGTGCCTTGTCAGGAGTCACGAACATTATATAAGGTGCACTGTTTTGCTTGTCTGGTGTTCAGTTGTTCAGTGTTTTCTGCTTCCAGTAAAGTTGTTGGTTGTTGGAGCTGAGTGACCACCCCTCTCAGTAAACGGGCTTGGGGTGGTTTACAATACAATTAAAACTTCAATAAGAACATCAAGAATTCTGGTTGAATTCTCGATCAGGCTTAAGGTTTTGGTTATCACCTTTAAGGCCATACGCAGTCAGGGCCCAGTATCCCTAAGGGATCGCCTCTCTGCATACACTCCTCAGAGAGTCTTGCTGTCTATCACTTCCAAACTCCTGGTGGTCCCTGGCCCCAAGGAAGCCCGCTTGACTTCAACCAGGGCCAGAGCTTTCTCCATCCTGGCCCCCACCTGGTGGAACGAGCTCCCAGAGGAGATCAGGGCCCTGACGGAACTCGAGCAGTTCCGCAGGGCCTGCAAAAGGGAGATCTTCCACCAGGCATTTGGTTGAGCTCGATCCGAACCACTGCTTCCCACTGGCCCCCAAGCCTCCCTCCGACAATCATTACAGATCCGCCCAACCCTCAGTACAAGTTAATCAATGTTCTAGTATTCTACTGTTCTACAATGTTTCTTACTATCATTTTGTTACTGTTACTGGTGTTTCCACATCTCTGTAAGCTGAGTTAATTGTTCCCGTTCCATGTAAACCACCTGAGCCTTAAGGTAGGGCGATATAGACACATACCTCTGTTCTAAACTTACTGCTCATTGAGTACCCATTGAGTACCCACCCACTTTTCCTATTGCAAAAAAGGGAGAAAAGGTCTTCTTTCTTTATATCCCATGCATAATTTTGTAAACCTAGATTCATGCGAGATTTGCAGGACTACCCTTCCAGGCTCCTGCAGAAACTCTAGCCTGGATCCCAGTGAGCAAATACATACTAGGAGACTGCATTTTGATTGCACCCTTTCCTTTATTAACCGTTTTGAATCCCAGCTGGGGAGACAAGCAGTGTATAGATAAGTAAGTGCAAAGGAATGCATTGGCTTAGATTTATTTTTCAAATCATTGTCACTTAACAAATCCTCTTCTGTTTATCCGAGTTTTATTACAAACAAGCAAACATAAGCAATACAGCATATAACATTTATATATTCTAAATATGTTTTTTTTTAATCAAAGTTCCTCCGTGGAGATCTGTGCCAGGAACTTTCTCAGCACACAGCTCTCCTCCCGACATTTCGCTTTCAGCTTTCTCGAGGGAGAAACTTGGCGAGTGTGCAGATAGTTCGTTACAAAGGTCACCCGAGAGTTCAGCTTTTTACAAACAGGAAAAGTGAAACTCCAAATCTACAAAACTAAGAAAATCTTATAAACTGTAGTGACTTAACATTGGGATAAACCTCATTCCTTTCATTCCGCTGTTTTATCCCAGTGTAAGAACTATGATTGTTATATGGAGTACTGTGTGCAGTTCTGGAGGCCTCATTTCAAGAAGGACGTAGATAAAATTGAAAGGGTACAGAGGAGAGCGACGAGGATGATCTGGGGCCGAGGGACCAAGCCCTATGAAGATAGGTTGAGGGACTTGGGAATGTTCAGCCTGGAGAAACGGAGGTTGAGAGGGGACATGATAGCCCTCTTTAAGTATTTGAAAGGTTGTCACTTGGAGGAGGGCAGGATGCTGTTCCTGTTGGCTGCAGAGGAGAGGGCACGCAGTAATGGGTTTAAACTTCAAGTACAACGATATAGGCTAGATATCAGGAAAAAATGTTTCACAGTCAGAGTAGTTCAGCAGTGGAATAGGCTGCCTAAGGAGGTGGTGAGCTCCCCCTCACTGGCGGTCTTCAAGCAAAGGTTGGATACACACTTTTCTTGGATGCTTTAGGATGCTTTGGGCTGATCCTGCGTTGAGCAGGGGGTTGGACTAGATGGCCTGTATGGCCCCTTCCAACTCTATGATTCTATGATTCTATGATGTTGTATTACTTATTTTTGATTGTTTGTGATTAACTTGATTAATTGAAGAAGATTTCATGATTCAGAATATTGCCCTTTAAATGCCAGGCTCTGTTCTTTTTTTGGTACCATTTTTTGGTTTTCCCTGCTGTTTCCCTATTGTTTTTGTTTAGCCTAAATTTATTTTCTGGCAGAGCATTCTGGGTGGGTGGACACATTCTCGTTTTTAATTTATTGATGATCGCTCCAGTCTGAATAAAAGTGAACACCTTGCCAAAGGACCCCGCCCCGTACCTGAAAAGTTGCACGGATCAAGAAGAGATTTCAAACTGACGTCTCCTCTTTACAAACTTTCTAAGTTAATGATCGTCCACACTGGTCCAAGCACTCCTGTAGTGGGATGGTTGCCCAAAATGGTATTCCTCTGACAAGTGCAAGCATCCACTCGGTCGCCATCATGCGTCAAGTCTCTATGATCCTACCATTCATATTTAGAGGCTGAAGACAATTGGGTGTTGGCCCTATCATCATTTATCTAATGTGGTCCTAGGGTGCAGATAGAAAAATCTTCACAACAGGGGCCTGGTACAGGAAGGAGAGATGTTTGTTCAAACCTGGAAGAACTCAGAGATTTGCAAGAAAGTGTGAAAACTGGGAAACAAATAGGCTGGAGGGTTGTAAAACTCTGAAAAAGTAAAATATGATGCCGCCGAACCAGAAGCAAAATTCGGGTGGTATCCAACTTGGTTTGTTTGCCCTCAACAGTAGGTACGGAGGGGTCAGGAGAAGAGGATGGATGGGAGAGGAGACACAGAGGATGGGAAAAGTGGGCATAGCATAAAGGAGGGGAACTAGGGAAAGAGAAATTAGATATATTATTAATATTAATATTATTATTAGATTTATTGCCCTCCATTCCCAGTGGCTCATGGCGGGTTACATTAGCCTGAATAAAACCCCATTGAAAACCCCATTAAAACCCCAGACATCTTATGGCTCTCTCATTTGTATTCTTCAACACGTCTGTGCCCCAAGATATATGTGGAAAATTGGCCACAGAGAGAGCTTACAATGGAATCATCATATTTATTTATTTACAAAAACACACCACCCCACTGCCCCTCATCGGTGCCACCAAGGCAGCTAGCCAATTAAAAGCACACATAATAAAAACACGTCTTAAAAACCATTTAATAACTAAGCTAAAATACACATACAAAAAAAATTTAAAAAACAATCCCAACGGGCAAAGCCAATGCCAGCTATGTAACATGCTCACACCCCTTTCTGTTCTTGTGACTTTTCTAGTGTCTGGGAAGTGCTACAGAAGGAGTCCGGCTGGCTGCTCGGATCGTCGATACCCCATGCAATGAAATGAACACAGACTGTTTCCTGGAGGTACGGATGTGCATCCTTGGAGTCCTGTGGCTGCGTTCAGGCCCAGCACAGGTTCTAGCAGCAGGGCTTGGGGTAGACCCTCAGCCTTGATTGCAGGACTCCTCTGTTAAAGGAACTTAGATAACTGGTGCTGGAAAGAATCTCTGACTTCTCAAGAACAGCAGGCCCAGTGGTCAGAGCAAACAGTAGCGTGTAATTCGGGGATTCCCAACCAGGGTTCCAGAGATCCCTAGGGTTCCATGAGAAGCTCCCCAGGGGTTTTGTGGCCTTTCCCGGAAGTTTAGATGGCTGCTAACATCACTCGACTTGGAGAGTCAGCTTGGTGTAGTGGTTAGGAGTGCGGACTTCTAATCTGGCAAGCTGGGTTTGATTCTGCACTCCCCCACAAGCAGCCTTGGGCTTGCCACAGCACTGGGCTCGCCTCAGCACTGATAAAGCTGTTCTGACTGAGCAGTGATATCAGGGCTCTCTCAGCCTCACCCACCTCACAAGGTGTCTGTTGTGGGGAGAGGAAAGGGAAGGTGACTGTAAGCCACTTTGAGACTCCTTCAGGTAGAGAAAAACTGCATATAAGAACCAACTCTTCTTCTTCAGTAATATCAGGGCTCTCTCAGCCTCACCTCCCTCACAGCTGCTGCTGGATTCCATTTCCCCTCCTGCTCTACTGGCCTAGTTTCCTTCTCCATAAGGTAAATGGTAAATGACAGATTGATTGGCTGGCTCCTGATTCTTACTTCCACACCCACGTCTCTGAAGGGGCATGTCACCACTTCCGGGGGTCCTCAAAACCTGAAAAGTATTTCAGGGGTTCGTCTGCATTAGGAACCGGAAGGATGAGCTTTAAGGATAAATTTAAAATGCAAATATTGATTACAATATTCGGCCCTGGCCCCAACTTGGTGGAACGAGCTCCCTGAAGAGCTACAGGCCCTGTCGGATTTGTTAGCTTTCCGCAGGGCCTGTAAGATGGAGCTCCTCCACCAGGCTTATGGTTGAGGCCATGGTGGGTCGCAGAGTTACTATTGGAGGATCCCTTAGTAGTGCTTAGATCTGGACCTTCGCTCCCAATTGAGAGAGAGTTCTTGACCGCTAGTTGGATAGAGGGTGAAGCGGGTGGGAATTAGAACTCTTTTATCGCCATCTTGTAATATTTTATGCCTAATGTTAATGTTAATCAGCCTCTTGTGGCGCAGAGTGGTAAGGCAGCAGAAATGCTGTTTGAAGCTGTTTGTCCATGAGGCTGGGAGTTCAATCCCAGCAGCCGGCTCAAGGTGGACTCAGCCTTCCATCCTTCTGAGGTCAGTAAAATGAGGACCCAGCTTGCTTGCTGGGGGTAAACGGTAATGACTGGGGGAGGCACTGGCAAACCACCCCGTGTTGAGTCTGCCATGAAAACGCTAGAGGGCGTCACTCCAAGAGTCAGACATGACCCGGTGCTTGCACCGGGGATACCTTTACCTTTACTAATGTTAATGTTTATATTTTTAGGAGTTTACTGGTTTATTTTGTTTTATTGTGAACCACCGCAAGTTCAAATGGAGAGCAGCGGTATATAAATTTGTAAATAAAAAAAATACAATAAACTGCACAACTTAAAAATTGAAAGCATCGATAAATCAGAATTGTATACCACATATGGTGCTGCTGCAACAAATCTTTGTAATATATCACATAGATAGATTAGTTGGAGCAGCACCGAACAGACTTTCTTGACCACCCGGCAAGCCCTAAAATTTCCTGTATTTGTGCATTTTAAAATAAGTTGACCTTTGAGGAAGACCCCTTGGGTCAAAACGTGTTTGATCTCAGTTCCTTGTGTTATTTTGAAATGATATACGGTAGACGATCGTGAATGATCAATGTTTTTAATTTTAAACTTGTGTACTTCATTGTAATAAATATTTGCACTTTAAAATTATCCTTGTAGCTCTTTGGGTTCCTAACTTGTCGAGTTAGGTTGGTTTTTGTTTCCCTTATTTGTTTTGTAGGGTTTCCTCCATGGTCAATAGGTTGGAAAAGGTACATGATCTGACTCAGTGTAAGGGCATCATATATGTTACGTGAATAGCCCGGGAGGCTGGGGAATGCTGTCATTTCATGCTAGTCTCTCTCTTGCTCCCTTCCTTGAAGGAAATCAGAAAAGTTGGGAAAGACTTGGGGATCGTTCCAACCATTTTTCGCGATGCAGAGCTGAAGGAGAAAGGATTTGGAGGTCAGTCAGTCGAAAAAAGTGATCCTAACCCCATTGACTTGGCATCAATCCATTCTGTTTCTTTTTCCCCACCCAAGAATTTGGAGCAATTAAATATCCTTAGAGTGGCAGTGTGGCATATCATCTAGAATGCCACTGGGGAGAACTGGATTCGGATTCTCATACACCTGAGAAGTTTGGTGGATGAACTTAGCCCCCTACTTCTCTGCCTGACCTACCTGGCAGGGGTGTTGTGATGGCAAAATGTGGCCACCCAGAAGACATGATATATAACTTTATATAAAAAAAACAGTGTTTTAAATGTTAGAACCAGTAATGGGATGATTCTAGTCAAAACCCAAAGAACTCTTTAGGTCCTTGCTAGACTATGCACAGAGCCTCTTGTGGCGCAGAGTGGTAAGGCAGCGACATGCTGTCTGAAGCTGTCTGTCCATGAGGCTGGGAGTTCGATCCCAGCAGCCGGCTCAAGGTTGACTCAGCCTTCCATCCTTCCGAGGTCGGTAAAATGAGTACCCAGCTTGCTGGGGGGTAAATGGTAATGACTGGGGAAGACACTGGCAAACCACCCCGTATTGAGTCTGCCATGAAAACGCTAGAGGGCGTCACTCCAAGGGTCAGACATGACTCGGTGCTTACACAGGGGATACCTTTACCTTTTAGACTATGCACAGCAGGATTTCGTCTGCAGTTTTTATCCAATCTCAGTATCCCAACCTTCTCCTGTTCCTCCTGGTTTTGACCTCAGAGGGGGGACCTCAGGAGATTCTTTGGATATGTGATGGCCCCATGCAGTGACCCCACTAGAGAGGAATTACATGTAGTGAAGTTAATATCAGTAGATCCCGACAAATTTGAATTTATGAGACCAGTTTGGGATTGAATTACACACCCAAGATATTATAGAGACTAAGTAGGTTATGTTCAACAATAAGAAAAACATTATCAGAGGATTGAGTTATTACAATATTGAGATTTAGAATTCACCGGTGAAGAAATCGAAAACAGACATATACCTGGGAATCCGTTTTGAAATTGTTTTGAATATCGTGAATTTGGTTTGAACATTAAATCTCTTTGCCATCGCCAGCTTGAGACTTTTTTCTTCTATTGTATCACGGCTGACGGGTCTTCCTTCACCTGTTGCAATTCAGGAACTGCAGCTATAACATCCTCCAGAAGTAGACATCCAATCCAGATCTTAAAAATTCACACTGAAGAACCATCTCACAAGGAAAATTCCAGTAGCACCTTAAAGACTAACAAAATTGTGGCAGGGGAGGAGCTTTCCTGAGTCAGTGCTGTCTTCTTCAGATATTCAGGTATCTGAGGAACTGAGAAAGTTCTTCACCATGCCATAAACTGAGTTAGTCTTTAAGGTGCCACTGGAATGCTACTCTTTTCTACTGCTACAGACTAATGCAGCTACCCATCTTGACCTATCCACCAGGGATATTCCAGTGTCGAATGCACTTCACCATCAGGAATTCCTTCCTCAGGCTCAGAGGAAACTCCCTTTGCTGTAATTTACATCCAGTCGTCCAAGTCCTGTCATCCAATGTGCCTAAGAACATCTGCTCCACCTTCCACATGTCATCCCTTTAAATATCAGAAGGTGGCAATCATGATACCTCGTAAAATCTCTTCTTCGGTGCTGACATCCCCAGACTCTTCAATCCCAATTCCAGCCTTTTTCAGTGATGCAAACTCTGTTTTTATTTGTATAGTGCAATGGGGTTCTCAGTCTCTCCTTTCCTACCCAGGTATCTATGGTGTGGGCAAAGCAGCTGAGCACCCACCAGCTCTAGCTGTGCTCAGTCATACCCCGGAAGGTGCCACGCAGACCATAGCTTGGGTTGGGAAAGGCATCGTCTATGATACTGGAGGACTCAGTATTAAAGGGAAGGTAGGTTTCTCTAGGATATTACTTCAGGAGATGAAGCAGTGTTGGAAGTAGCCACAGCTCTGAGAGCAAGGTCTACAGAGGCATCCATGTTATCCCTCTTCCCATCACAGGTGTAGATTCTCTAATATAAATGCAAGGACTGGTCTCCCCTTTTCTGGATGTGATACAACTATCAGCCAAAATGGAGCTGGCCATGCCTTCATTTTGGGTTCTGTAACCCTGAGGAGATCCCCAAGTTTGTAGAAAAATCTGCTGTGTTAAGAAACAACAACTTGGGCCTGACTCCACACATATACACACATATAACATTGAGAGTGATGTTTTGGGTGGCCATAGCAATCCAAAATGGTGGCTGAAATGGAAGGGTATATGTGGGCCAGCAAAGTGGAGAAGAACCCAGCAAAGGGAAAGCAGGAATTTGTGGTTGAGAGGAATTTTGCCTGGGAGTTGCCAGTTCCTCTAATCTAAGCATTTACAAGAGAAGACCCCGAGATTTTTAAGCCTGCGGGCACAATCGGAATTCTGATACAGGGTGGTGGACACAATCACAAAATGGCTGCCAGAAGAGGTGGAGCTAGCTGCAAAATGTCAGGGAGGAAGTTTCTATGGAATTCTAATAGTAACTCTACAGCATTTTATGAAGAACGTCTGTTTAACAGGATGCCTTTTTAACATAACCATAGTATTTTGAAATGGTACGCACACAGATTACGTTCTCTCATGATGAGGATGCTTGTGCTCTGGTGGCACCTGCCACCAAAGACACTTAAAAAAATACTCAAACAGTGAATCAGATTTCCAGTGGCCAATCCAGAAGCCCTGCTGGGAGAAGTCCTATCTGGCCCCACCCACTTTCTAAAAGCACTTGGTGGGCACCAGGAAAGGTATTGGCTAACCTCTTGGTATCCGTGGGGACTCCTGATTTACAGCTTACATAATGCTTGCAGAGTAATCTTCTTAAAAGTACAACAGTGTCATCCTAAACAGAGTCACACCTTTCTTGGCCTGACTCTAATGGATTTAGAAGGAGTTAACTCTGCTTAGGACAGCACTGCAAATGGTGAGGGACAAGAGAAGCACGAGCAAAAGAAATCTGCAGACAAATTCAGTGATGTGTGAGTAGGTGTACAATCGTACGGCACATTACATTGGCCAATTAGAAGATGTTTTCCTAAACATTGAAAAGCTTCTGCAGGGATGTGGGCCTGATTTGAGTCTCATGTGGGGCCAATACAAGGAATGTGGGGCTGATATGAGGCTGTCTAACTGCAGCTTTGAGGGCTAATTGAATTCTAGTTCTCTTCTCAATCCACAGCTGTATTTTAGCGTAAGGGAAATGTTAGGAAAGTGAGAGCCAGTTTGGTGTGGTGGTTAGGAACGCAGACTTCTAATCTGGTGAGCTGGGTTTGATTTCCCGCTCCTCCTCTAAATGCAGCCAGCTGGGTGACCTTGGGCTGATAAAGCTGTTATGACCAAGCAGTAATATCAGGGCTCTCTCAGCCTCACCTCCCTCATAGGGTGTCTGTTGTGGGGAGAGGAAAGGGAAGGCAATTGTAAGCCACTTTGAGATTCCTTCGGGTAGAGAAAAGCGGCATATAAGAACCAACTCTTCTTCTTCTTCAGTAATATCAGGGCTCTCTCAGCCTCACCTCCCTCACAGGGTGTCTGTTGTGGGGAGAGGAAAGGGAAGGCAAATGTAAGCCGCTTTGAGATTCCTTCGGGTAGAGAAAAGCGGCATATAAGAACCAACTCTTCTTCTTCTTCAGTAATATCAGGGCTCTCTCAGCCTCACCTCCCTCACAGGGTGTCTGTTGTGGGGAGAGGAAAGGGAAGGCAATTGTAAGCCGCTTTGAGATTCCTTCGGGTAGAGAAAAGCGGCATATAAGAACCAACTCTTCTTCTTCTTCAGTAATATCAGGGCTCTCTCAGCCTCACCTCCCTCACAAGGTGTCTGTTGTGGGGAGAGGAAAGGGAAGGCGATTGTAAGCCGCTTTGAGATTCCTTCGGGTAGAGAAAAGCGGCATATAAGAACCAACTCTTCTTCTTCTTCAGTAATATCAGGGCTCTCTCAGCCTCACCTCCCTCACAGGGTGTCTGTTGTGGGGAGAGGAAAGGGAAGGCAATTGTAAGCCGCTTTGGGACTCCTTCGGGTAGAGAAAAGCGGCATATAAGAACCAACTCTTCTTCTTCTTCAGTAATATCAGGGCTCTCTCAGCCTCACCTCCCTCACAGGGTGTCTGTTGTGGGGAGAGGAAAGGGAAGGCGATTGTAAGCCGCTTTGAGATTCCTTCGGGTAGAGAAAAGCGGCATATAGGAACCAACTCTTCTTCTAATGACGGAGTTAGGTTTCAGGTGGGAATTAGAATTAAGCCCTTTTTGCATCCAAATTACCTGCCTCACCTCTTATGGTCCTATTTGTTTTGACTAGACAACGATGCCTGGCATGAAACGAGATTGTGGTGGAGCAGCTGCTATTCTGGGAGCCTTCAAAGCCACCGTGAAACAAGTAAGAACAGTTAACATCCCAGGAATGATCCTTGTTTGGCTGAACTGATGATGAGTTTGTTGGGCCATTTTAGCAAATAGTACAGTTTGTTCTGCTAGTGCATTGTAGCGCTGTCTTTTGGATTCTGCAAAAGTGGCCTGAATCAATGGGGGTGATGGAGCCGGGGGAGGGACCGTGGCTCAGTGTTAGAAGGACCAGGTGGCAAGAGAGACCGTAATCTGAGTCCCTGGAGAGCAGCTGCCAGCCTGAGTAGACAATATTGACCTTGATAGTGGTCTGGTTCATTATAAGACAATTGAGTTGAAACCGCCCTTAATGTTTTGTGAAGAGGATGCTGCTCTATCTGTGGGATGTTGAGCTTTTCAGGGTTATCTGTCCCATACTTAGGAACCCAAAAAGTCTATCTATGCTACTTTGCTTAAGTGTAGGCTCCAGACTGGATTTTCCTGGACTAGTCACGTGCTTCAGTGTTCCCATTTCTGTGTCCTCAGAACTAAAACACTTACTGTGGATGCTTTTTTTCTTTTTCTTTTTTTGAGGTAGTGGCTCAAAATTTTGCTTGGATCTGTTGAGTTGGCATTGCCCCAGTGGCACTGGTTCTCCTGGGGACGCTGTACATGCACTGGTTCTGCTGGGCTTGCAACCCCCATGTTCATTTTCTACTGCAGAGACTACCTGGTTTGACATGAGTTTGACACTGGCCTACCTTATGGTGTTAGTGTCTGTCATGTGAAAGTCCTTGAGCAATGAAAGCACTCTGGGGGAAAAAATGAATCCAAATACCATATCAGTATTGCAGTTCAGGGTTTTGGGGAATCCCATTTGGGGGGGGGGGTCTAAATATATCCAAATCTAAAAAATTCCATTTCGGGGGGTACACCCCTAGTGAGAAGTGTGAAATGTCCTGAAACTGTAACCGCACTCCCCCTCTACTTGGGTGCAGTGTACAGTTTTTAAAAAATGCATGGGGCAAGTACGCTTGCTGGTATATTCTCTTCCTGACCTTGGATCATACCAGTTGTTTCCAGGAGTATGGAGTGAATCCAGCCCCAGTTCACCTTTTCAGTCTTTTCTGTGGAAGCTCGTCTGGCAGACCTGGCTTTGATACTTTCTCTTGCGCTGCTGAAGGGATAGGTCTGCTGCTTTTGCTAAAGTGGATGTTGAGATGCTGTTTGCATGTCAGTGTGGCTTAGTCTCACCTAAAGGATGTGTGAAATGGCACAGTGGAAAAATATTGGAAGAGAAGTGAGGTGAGATCGAAGTTCTGACTGTCAGTATTTTATGGCCATTCTTTTATCCAGGTATAGATAGATTGGGGTATTTTTTCAGCTACCCAAAACGGCCAATCCTGAAAAATCCCCAAAATACACAAGATTTTTTTTTGGGGGGGGGGGACTGCTGTATAGTGGAAGTTAAATGGGATTAAAAGGGATAGGACCCCCTGGTTTCAGTTTTTGAAACTTGGGGAGAGGGGTTGAGGAGATGCACTAGCAGCTATGCTGCAAATTTGGTGCTTCTACCTAAAAAATCAGTGTCCTGTTCCCCCCACAATCCCAGGTTGGTTCTCTATTTTCTAGTGATCCATGCGACAGTCACCTCCAGAATAGATTTCTGTAATTCGCTTTACGCTGGCCTACCCTTGTCCTCGATCCGGAAACTTCAGTTAGTGCAAAATGCAGCAGCCAGGGTCCTCACTGGCACACCTTGGAAGGCCCATATGTAGCCTGAGCTGAGGCAGCTGCATTGGCTGCCAGTTGCTGTCCGGATCTGGTTCAAGGTTTTGGTTTTAACCTTTTAAGGCCTTACGCGGGTTGGGACCCACATACCTGAGGGACTGCCTATTGCCCTTTGCTCCCCGCAGGGCTTTAAGCTCTGCGGTTGAGAACCTATTGGTCATTCCCGACCCTAGGGAAGCGCGCCTCGACCAGGGCCAGGGCTTTCTCTGTCCTGGCCCCCACCTGGTGGAATGAGCTCCTGGGTGAGCTGCGGGCCCTGCGGGATTTGTCAGCTTTCCGCAGGGCCTGTAAAACGGAGCCCTTCCGCAAGGTCTATGGTTGAGGCTGGGGTCAGCGAACTAGAGTCATCAACCCCCCCTCCCCGGGGTTGGAAGTGTCCATTGCTCCTTCTCCAGTCGCCCCATCACTTCGGTAGTGGGGGTGGGAAGGGGATTCCTTTTCCATCATGTTGGGATTTTTTAAGTCTTTTAATGGGGTTAAGACTACTGTTACCCGCCACGAGCCTCATAGGGAGTGGCGGGAAATTAATAATAGTAATAATAATAATAATAATAATAATAGTAATAATAATTGTAATAATAATTGTAATAATTGTAATAATAATAATAATAATAATAATAATAATAATAATAATAATAATATACCATTGACTATAATGATCTCTATGGGGTATAATGGAGCTGGGAAAACTCAAGATTAAAAAAAAACACCTGAATGCCAATACCAATTTGGTATTGGAATTTTGAAATATTGTAAAATACCAATGATTTTTAGTTCAATACACTTGAACCCGAAAAAAAAACATGATTTTTTTGCTCCTGGTATTTACAGCGTGCTTTCATTGCTCAAAGACATTCATATGACATACACCAGCATCATAACGTAGGCCTGTGTGATTAATTCCATATTGCAGAGGCTAGAAGGGAACGGTTCCCTTGTTTAATGAGCGTCATGGCTGAAATGAGATTTCAGTGGGCAGCTTTCTGGACAATTGGACCTTCGGTTTTCCACCGCAATACACCAGCTTCCCTGTTTTTGCTGACCATCAGCAAATCCCTCTGGAATAACTCGGAAGATTGGGTGGGGAAGAGCTCTTTCCCCGATCCCCTTCATCCCCTGCCCTGTTTGCCAGTCCTATAGTCGGAATGAAGCCTCAAATAAACTTCATGGGCCAACAAAGAAGCCAGGAGCCAACCTTGCAAGCTCTGGGTGGAGTTTCATGCTGCCTCTAAATGTCTCCCAAACAAAGACACAAGGATGGCACCTTTGAGAAGCCGCATTTTGAAATATTGTGACCAACCGTGTGGGAAAAGAAAGTGGCCAGAGAAATTCCATTCTCACCATAAATCCCAGCCCAGTAAATCCCACTGGCATCCCTGTTCAGGCCTCCCACCCTCTGAAGGCCCCCAAGCTCTCCAACCATTCTCTCGAGTGATTTAATGGACAGTTGGTCGGCCTGAGATCAGTTCAGGAGGCAATCTAATGCTGCTAAATGAGTGTTTCCCAGGAGAAACAGCATGAAATGGATATTGAGCAGAGATTTCCTGTGTACCAAATGTCTAGTTTTTACAAGCTAGAGCAAATCTCCCCACATAAAATGGAATGATTCAAACTTCCTCGTGGTTAATAAAGCAAAGGCTTTAAGAGGCACACTTTTTTTTTAAATTAAAAATTAAGCTTGAAAGAAAATTGACAGAGTGGGGTAGGGACGGTTTGTTTTTGGTGTAAGCAGAATACAACGATTGTTGACAGGACCGTTGTTGGACTGGTTCAGTTTTTAACTGGCTGCCTCTGCGGTTGTCATTTGGTATTTTCGTGGGGTTGCCATGTTGGTCTACAATAGAACAGCTGGATTCGAATTCAGGAACACCTTAGAGCAGGGGTAGTCAAACTGCGGCCCTCCAGATGTCCATGGACTACAATTCCCAGGAGCCCCTGCCAGCAAATGCTGGCAGGGGCTCCTGGGAATTGTAGTCCATGGACATCTGGAGGGCCGCAGTTTGACTACCCCTGCCTTAGAGACTAACAAGATGTTCGGGGTATGAATTTACGAGAGTCAAAGCTCACTTCATCAGATCCGACAAAGTGAACTTTGACTCGCAAAAGTACATAACCTCAAAATCTTCTTTGTCCCTAAGGTGCTCCTGGACTCGAATCTGAAACAGAAGTTAGCCGAATGGGAATATAAACCTGAGTCTTCCATTTCTAAACTTGCACTACCAAGGTAGCTTGCTACAAATCTTTTAATTAATTAATTTATACTTTACGCTGGTACAGGTAAATAAATAGAATACAAATTATTCTTGAGGCGTGAACTGCAGTATTTTGCACGGCTTCCAGTGTAACACACAAACCTGGGGCAAGTTTTTCCCACCACTAGCTCTTACTTGACAGCCAAACTGTTTTCTAAATCATGTTAAATTCTGCCTGCCTTCTCTTAATGCCATAGGGCTTTAAAGACAATCTCCATGCTGTTTTTTGCTTGGCTGAGAATTCAGTTGGACCAAATGCAACGAGACCGGATGATATACATGTTCTCTACTCGGGAAAGTAAGTAAAATAACTGGATTGGATCCAGCCAGTTTTTTTCATTCAGTCCATTTCAATAAATTTTGTTCCTATACCGCCCCATTCTATCAGCTTGGGGTGATTAACAACAGTATAAAAGCACACAATAAAAATCATACAATTTTTACAATTAAAAACTCATCTCCTAGAATTGAGCTTCCTGTGGCTCATGAAAGCTCTTCCCCTGCTGCAAGTTTTGTTAGTTTTTAAGGTCCTTCTGGATTTTTGCTCTTTTCTGCAGGTTCAGCTCTGTTTATAAATCCTACAGCTCAACCCAGAGAAATCATTTCTTTTTTGGGTTCTCTTCTTCCTGTTCTGTTGATACTGTATTCCCTAGCTATTGTGCAGAGGAAGGCAGCAAAGCCAGTCTGCGGAGATCTGGTAGGCTATAGAGTCATGGATGAATGTGTGTGCATCGGCTGAAACTTCGCCCATGTTAACCAAATTGCCCCGCCCTCTTCCCAGGACTGTGGAAATCAACAACACTGATGCTGAAGGCAGGCTGGTGCTTGCAGATGGGGTCGCATATGCCTGCAAAGACCTGGGAGCCGACATCATTCTCGATATGGCCACTCTCACTGGGGCTCAGGTAATTGTGCCCCTGTTGTCGCTAGCTGTCTTCTGCTTTGATCTCTACATCTGATAGCTCATCTCTGAGCTCCTCCGCATTTTCATCACTTGTACGCTCCTGTTGCTTGGTGGGAGGGGGGGGATGTCTTTTTTACATGTGTTTTGTGCCCTCTAGTGGTCAATCCTATATTACATCGTTGTATGTTTGGTCTAAAAACCTGCTGTTTAAATCTGCAGGAAGATCATGTCCAGACATACAGCGATATAATATTGAATCAACAGCTCCACTACTCAGCTATGGCTTCAGGAGAAGCCATTAGTGGTCAGTCATCTTTCAGGAAATACTGTGATTAATGTTATCATGGTTTAAATGGGATTTTATGGGTCATACTGTTTATGGTTGTTTTGTAAGGCTCCTTGAGGCAACACTGTCGTGAGAGGCGGGGTATAAATTTAAAAATAAATAAATAAATCTGCATTTTGAGGGATTCTGAATAAACCTCTGAAGAACACAATTTTTTGGAATGCAGTTTGAAAACCGCTGGACTACATGCCAACTGAGAATTCCCACCTTAGTGAAATGTGTTTTCACAATTCCCTCAAACGTTAAAATCTTCAGTAATCTAAGTGTGAGTGCTGGTTGTATGTGGAGGAGTGGGGAATCAAACCCAGTTCTCCAGATTAGAAGATGCCACTCTTCTGCTACACCTAGCTGGCTCTATAATACTAATAATTTTGTGTCATTGAGTTGCGACCGACTGTTGGCACCCCCAGGACCATGGGCTTTTCAAGGCAAAAAATGAGCAGAGGTTATTTGCATTTTCTTACTCTGAATAGCAATTCTGGACTTTGCTGGCTTCTGGCTATTCAGGCTCCTGTGTCCCATAGCTCGGTTAGTGGTTAAGGATGGCAACTTGTAATCTGATAAGCCAGGTTCAATTCTCCACTCCCCCACATGCAGCCAGCTGGGTGACCTTGGGCTTGTCACAGCTCTGATAAAGCTGTTCTGACTGAGCAGTATGTCAGAGCTCTCTCAGCCTCACTTACAGGGTGCCTATTGTGGGGCAAAAAAGGGAAGGCGATTGTAAGCCTCTTTGAGACTCCTTTGGGCAGTGAAAAGCGGAGTATAAAAACCAACTCTTCTTCTTAACATTCTCTTTTGCTGACCAAGTGGGAAGGGAGGAAGGAGAGGAGCTTGGAACAGGAGGGAGGGCCACAGGCAAGCCGAAGGTGCCACTTCCAAGGGGAAAAAGCCAAACAGAGTCTGGTAAATGCAACTTGCCAAACTCTGAGGAATTGACAGTTCTACATGAAAGTCTGGCATATGGCAGCTATGTCACTGCAGAAATCTTCTGTTGACTTAAAATGTGTGAGCACCACAGAAGCCTAAAGCAGCTCTGCCTGTTTGCAAAAGTAGCTTTTATCTACCTCACTTTCTCTCTCATTCCACGTTTTTCCTCTCTTTTCCTCCTGCTAGGGAATTGCCACAGGGAAATACCACGCAGCAGTCCTCACCAACAACGAAGAGTGGGAAAGGGCCTGTGTCAAGGCTGGCAGAAACTGTGGCGACCTGGTTCATCCTCTTGTTTATTGCCCCGAATTCCATTTTAGTGAATTTACCTCAGCTGTAGCTGACATGAAAAACTCTGTGGCGGTAAGTTTACCAGGCTTTCTTTTGAATTATTCCTTTCTTGAAGGCAACTTGAAGGTTTGAGATTCCATATTGGAGATGGTGTTGATTCAACTTACTCAGCAGTGTCAGGCATGAGTTTGCTCATTAACGTTTATTGTCCCATTAATTTCTCTTGGGGGCCATTTTGTATGTAGCTTGAAAGGAAGACGAGAGGGAGAGAATGTTTTGTTTTTCTTTTAATTCCATATATACTTGGACTGAAATCCAATCTAGAGGTGACCATCGCATGGATCACAGTAGCTGAGCAGTCTGGGGGCAGGTAGGGTGCTAGTAGCCTTGCCTGGCACAGGTGGAAAAATGCCGTGTTGGGCTACTTCCAAGACCTGGGCCTCCGTAGACAAAGAGGCATCCAGAATCATACCCAAGTTCCTGGCCAAAGGCGAAATGTCAAGCTATACCCCAGGCAAGGTGAGCAAATGCACTTCCTGTCCTGCCATCTTTCTGCACAGCCACAGGACCTCCATCTTGGAGGAGTTGAGTTTCAGGCAATTCTGCTCTAACCATCCAGCAACAGCTTCCAAACATCTGGTGAATGTAACTGGGGGGGACTCCGAGTGGCCATCCATAAGAAGATAGAGCTGGGTGTCATCCACATACTGGTGACAACCCAGGCCATAACTCCAGACCAACTGTACCAAGAGGGTGCATAAAGATGTTAAATAGTGTGGGAGAAAGGGACCCCACAAGGCAGTCGATAAGGATGCGACAGTTCCTCTCCAACTGCCACCCTCTGTGTCTAGTTCTGGAGAAGGAAGTGCAGCCATTGAAGGGCTGTCCCCTGCCCCAGCGAGGCAGTGAGCCAACAGCTCATGGTCTATCACATCAAATGCGGCCGAGAGGTCGAGCATCATGAGTATGGCTGAACTGCCCCAATCCAGTTGGTGCCAGAACAAAAAATTGCCTGTGCAAACTTCTGCCCTGCTTTACATGATATAAGACATTGCTGCATAGAACTTTGTTGCTCCCGCAAAACTTAGCATCGCACCTGCACACCTTTGAAAAAAACTACTTCCTCAAGCAAATGTCTTTCTCCTGTCTCTTCCAGGACCGTGATAATTCCCCGAGCTCATGTGCTGGACTCTTCATTGCCTCCCACATTGGTTTTGACTGGCCCGGCGTCTGGGTCCACATAGATATTGCTGCACCCGTCCATGCAGTGAGTACCACCCCTCCAGAGGCTTCAGCAAACTCCCACATGCATCATGTGATTACCCTCTTCCTGGCTTTATTCAACTTCCCAAATTTATTTTATGTAACTTCTTCACAGCCTTGCTGTCCCTTTGGCCTGTGCAATTCAGTGCTCTTTAACCCATGGGCTGGGACCTTCAGGTGGATCACAGGGCCCCACCCACTGGGTCACATGCCCCAACAGAGCTGCAGTTTGGAATCACTCGCTGCTAGTGTTTAGTCTCAAAATGGCTTACAGTCGCCTTCCCTTTCTCTCCCCAGGACAGACACCCTGTGAGGGAGGTGGGGGTAAGAGAGATCTGACAGGACTGCTTTATGAGAACAGTACAATCAGGACTGTGACTAGCACATAGTCACCCAGCTGGCTGCATGCAGAGAAACGAGGAATCAAACCCAGCCTGCCAGATTAGAGGCCAATGCTCTTAACCACTATGCCACGCTGGCTCCAACCACTGCACCAAGCTTGTTGATGAGAAATGTGTCTCATTCTGTTCAGAATGTGTCTCATTCTGTTTTTTAAAAAAAGAGTATTACTGGCTGTTCATTGTGATGGAACTTCCATGTTCATAGGCAGGAAACCCTCTGAAATGGATACTAGGAGGGGGCATCACAGAGATAGGCTTTGGCCTCCATGTCTTTCTCGTAGGCTTTCCAGGGACAACTGGTTATCCATTGTGAGAAACAGGAAACTGGAGGACACAAGTCAAGCTCTTATGTTCCTCACAACAACCTCACCCTCTATAACAACAGTGTGGAATGTTTGCCTGAATTAGTTTTTTTCTGGCATTGTGCGTGTGTAAAGTGCCATCAATTTGTAGTCAACTTACAGCGGCCTTGTGAAATTTTCAAGACGAGATATTCAGAGGTTGTTTACCCTTCCCTTCGTCCGTATTACAACCCTGGAGTTGCTTGGTGGCTTCCTATCCAGGTCTTACGCGCTCCCCCACCCCCCGCAAGGTGAGATCCAGGTCAGGGCCTTACAGCAGCACACACTGAGAGCACCAACCTCATGTAACAGGAGTGTGCAGTTACATGTACCCTTCCTTGTATGCACAAGGTAAATTCACATACTGCCTGTTTGCATCTGCCAGAAGGATTTGCAGGTAGCCCATGTTTGTGTTACATGCTGTACGTCTGAATGGGCTACCCTCTGAATGACCTCTGATTTTCCCATAGGGGGAACGTGCCACTGGTTACGGCGTGGCTCTGCTGCTCTCTCTCTTTGGCCGAGCCTCCGAAGACCCTCTCCTGAACATGGTGTCTCCCTTGGGCTGCAACGGAGACTCCCTGGACGACAACATGGAGAGGGATTCCAAAAGGCGCCGTTTGGTTTAAACTCTCCGCCACCCCTCGGAGACGGCACACCGGAATTACCTCACTTTGCACTGACAAGTTTCCAAAACGGTGAAAGTACCATGTGTCAGGAATGACCATTTTAAAAGAGAGAAAAAACTCAACACAAACATTTGATTGCCCCTCTGATTCTGGAGAAACGCTAAATTCTGCATTGCTTTTAAGAACAAAAAAGTATGCTTGGGTTTTTACTAAAATGTTAAGACTGTGCTGCCTGCATTCTCCACCAAGGAACGGCTGGGGACTCGTCTCCTCCTCCTCCAGGTCCTATTCAGTTGCATCTGAGTGACAGCTTAACTTCTTGCTGGCAGAGTCTGCAGAGTTAGGCCCAAGGCTTTTAATTCCCCTGGAGGGTTCCTTGTTCCCTGCCACTTTCTCTCCTGTATCCCCTGAGGCCTGGAGCCAAGACTTTTCTGGGCCACATTCTTTTTCTGTTCAATCACTTTCCCCTCACCTGCTGTCCAGCTTAGGTGAGGTCATGTTTCCCGCAGCAGGTGAGGAAAGAAGCTAGAAGGCGGAACTGCCAGGGGAACAGGTGGAAAGAGCGGCAGCAACCCTCAGCATCGATGGTTTGGGTGGGAGGGACTTTGCAAGCTATCTACACTGCCAAGGGGCATCCTTGAGAGAGGACCACTTTGGGCTCTTCTTTATTCAGCAGCAGTTCTTCCCAGCATGGCACTCTAGGAGGCCTTATTTTCTAAACAAGAAAGGCTTTTTAAAGAAAAAAAATCCCCTGGAAGATGCCGTTCTTGCATGTTCCAATCTTTTCCTGATCATCAAGGTCGCCTAAAGAGTGATCAGGTGCATTTCTCCATCACATTTTTACCCTTCTTCTGCTAACAAACTGTACTAATGCTTAGAAATGAATGTTTATCATGTAGAGAGGGGGGCATCACTGTAATAGAATAAAATCCTCCTCTCCTCTTGACATGCCTGGTCTGGTCTGACATGTTTCTTTTGTACAAATGGTGTAACTCAAGACTTGCTCAACTTTTTTCCTCTTACCTCTATACCACACTGGTTCTGTCTTTGCAAGGTTAGGAGGGGCAAGGTTCCCTGCCATGTCTAGTGTTGCCAGTTCTGAGCTGGGAAATTTCTGGAGGTTTTGGGGGAGTGAACCCTTGGGAGGGCAGGGTTTGAGGAAACAACTTCAACGGTGTACCTACAGTCCACCCTCCGAAGCAGCCTTTTTTCAGGGAAACTCCCAGAAGTCTGGAGATCAACTGTAATTCTGAGAGATGTGCAGGTTTTACCTGGAGGTTGGCAACCATGCCCTTCCTGATACCCACTTTCACATTACACCCATTACTGTAACTTGATCAGTTTAGCAGACAGAAGTAATAGAGCCCTGAATATTCATACTGCTGTTTCTATAGGACCAGAACTCCATTGCTCCTCTGGACAACCTTAATGGTCCTGACAGTCTTTTTGGTGGATTTTGTAACCCTGCTGGTATCTTAGAGCCGGGTTTTGCATTTGGGGGCTAGAGACACAGGGCATTACATAGGTCTTCTGCAAGGTAGCCATCACACACTCTAAGTGCCTCAGGTTCAGAATGGGTGAATTCTTTCACCCTCCTCAACAAATGCATTTCAGATGTCCTAAAAGAAATACTGTACTGTACTGTTTGATGAGCAATGACCGGGATGCCTGGTATCTGGTCGGGTGGTAGGGCAATTCAAAGCAGCTGTAACATGTCAACCAATCATCCCTCTGGGAGGGGGGCTTTTCAGGGTTGTCAAAATATCCTCCATCAGTGACCCCCAATGGGGTACCTGTGGACAGTGTTGATGTAAGCTCTAGCAAGCATTCTGTGGCAATTCTCCTCAAGAAGGCAAACTTAGAGGAACAACTTCAGTAGTTTATTGAAGAGACTACAAACGGTTACATAGGACGCTCTGGTGCTAAAGCTGACCACATACAAAAGTCTGAAGCCGACATACAGCCAGGCCCTCAGTTCCATTTGTTCCCACAGTCTGTGATCTTACATTCTGAATTCCCTTACCTTCAAAGAGTATGCACAATTTACAACTTGACACCTGTAGGCAGGAAAGGACAGCCATAATATTCAGAATGGATAGGAGTCCTGTTGGCGAAAGGGCCTGAGAACCAGGGTGGTGGGACTCAAAGAAGAGAGCCAGTCGGCTGGATCATGGGACATTGATCAAGCCACCATGGCGTAAGCCAAGGGTGACATGGCAACACCCATCAATGGTTTTCCTGGTGCCCATTTACTTCTCCAAAGCGTACAGCCAATTGAAGCTTTCCTGTAATGCATGGGGAAGGCGGTGCTTCAGAAGAGACATCTGCCTGCATTGTATCGGGTTGCTTGGCTTGCATCAGAATGTTTTGCAGAAGAAAATTTGAGTCCAGGGGCACCCTTAAGACCAACAAAGTTTCATTCAGGGTATGAGCCTTTGTGTGCATGCACACTTTGACAGATACCAGAGTGTTTTGCAGTAACTGAGGAAGCCCTGGCAGCTGAGTGTTAAACTAGCATCTCTTTTTCAGCACACGGTCACAGGTGCTGCCTCCAGGTGTGTCCCTGGAGCCTGGCTGAATCCTTGCCATGTCCTGTAGATGCAGGCACTTTCCACCCCATGTGCATACCTCAGTGCCATCAAGTGCACACTCACAGCCAACTTACGGCAACCCCAGCCAAGGGATTTCAAGGCAAATGGGAACAAAGGTGGTTTGCTGTTTCCTTCCTCCGCAGAGCCTGCCTTGGTGGTCTCTTGTCCGAGGATCGACCCTGCTTAGATTCCAAGATCTGACGAGATCGAGCTCTACCCTGCTTCTGCCCCACAGCACAACAGCAACAAGTACACACCAGGTGTTTTCTCTTACTATATTTTGCGCTAGGCAATGGCCTACTGGTAGTCTTCAAGCAGCGGCTGGACAGATCCTTATCCTGGATGCTTTAGCCTGATTCTGCATTGAGCCGAGGGATGGATTAGATCAGGGGTAGTCAACCTGTGGTCCTCCAGATGTTTATGAGCTACAATTCCCATGAGCCCCTGCCAGCAGGGGCTCATGGGAATTGTTGCCCATGAACATCTGGAGGACCACAGGTTGACTACCCCTGGATTAGATGGCCTGGGTGGCCCCTTCCAACTCTGTGAGTCTACAATTCTACGATTTACAATACTTCCATGCATCAGACTCTTTGCACCGAAGAAATTACTCAGAATGAACATAGAATTAGCTTGTCCTGCATGCTGTGCTCAAACTGCAACCTCTGCTCCATGTATCGCAGCTGTTTTCCCCCCAAATATCTCTTCAGGGGTGATGCACTGACCCCGCCACCCCCTCTCCCACTTCACTGCTGCTTGCGTTCTCTGGTCCACTTAATCATGGTCTCCGGGGAGCGATACAGGAAAATCAACTTTGCAAAGAGCTGTTCTTCCAGCTCCAGCTCTCCCGCCTCCCTCACCAGGAAGATGTCCCGGCAGAGTTTCAGAATACGGTCCACGCAGGGCAGCTCTTCGAACATGATGGAGCGGGAGATCCCGTTGAAAAACTCCCGGATGAACTTCCCGATGACGAGAACGACAGACATGTAGAGGCCTACGATCCTGGGGAGGACAGAAAGAGAAGCCTCATTAGGAATATGGTTCACAGAGTTTTTGGAAGGAAAGGCCAAAGGACAAAGAGCCTTTGGGATAGATCAACCCCACCAGTACTTAAATATTTGGCTTGAAAAGCACAGGGCAGGCGACCACGTTTCATAGAACCATAGAGTTGGAAGGGGCCATACAGGCCATCTAGTCCAACCCCCTGCTCAACGCAGGATCAGCCCTAAGCATCCTAAAGCATCCAAGAAAAGTGTGTATCCAACCTTTGCTTGAAGACTGCCAGAGAGGGGGAGCTCATGTTTCCTACATGTGTGCTTTGTACTGAAAGACTGTGGGTTGAACCCCAAATGGCTTTGACTTTTAAATAACAAACCTCAGTTTGAATTTATTCCTCAGGCAGCCAGACAGTAGAGTTCTGCTGGGCAGAGACTCGGCTCTGAAACCTTTAAATCTTTAAAAGGATGGGCTGCATCACTTGGACACTACAGAACCAAAGTGAGGCTCCAGCGGATTTGCATTTCCCCGCGGCGCCCTTACCCATGTGCTGCCAGGAATCCCAGGCTGGAAGGGCTCACTTTATCGTTGAAGATGTAGAGCTCCATATTTTTGACGCACTTGTTTCCCAGGCAGTTGGGCCTTTGCTCCTGGACAATCCACCACTCGAGGACGTGGCTCGAGGAGACGTTGGTCGGCAGCCGCTGGAGTTTTATGAGGATGTCTCTGTAGAATGCCATCTGGTCCGTGTCCTTTGGCTTGGAAGGGGCTGTTTCCAACAAGGCAAATCAGACTCATGGTTATTGCCTTCCTGCCCCACTTTCTACCCAATAAGGTAGAACAGCGCTAAGAGGAGAGAGTGGGAGTAGCAAGGGTGGTATGGCAGGCCGTCCCTACTCACTGCTCCAGCAGCCGTCCCTACTCACTGCTGCTCCAACAGGTGGCGGGAGAAATTTATTTTTAACTCTCAGCATCATGTGGGGGTGGGGGACCAGAGGTGACGTAGGGTAGCTCTAGGAATCACTAGAAGCTATGGTTTTACTATAGAGTTTCTAATGATTCCTAGAGCTACCCTATGTTGCCTCTGGTTTTATCAGAGAGTTTCCAGGAATACTTAAGGCTAACCTGCTTCAGTTTGGATTTCCCCTGGAAGTGACTTAGCAGGGCAACACAATGCCACAGACTCTCCCTCTACCCATCATTCCTGACCCTCCTGCCAGTCACCATGGCAAGCCTAGGGAATAGAGAGCCTGCCCCTGGTCCTTCCACTTTGACAAATGTGACACTCTCCGTCTAATTCCTCACGCCAGGTTGCCTGAGAAGCTATCTATTCCCATATCAGCCAAACCTATGCATTAAAGAGCTGGAAAATAAGCCATCCCCCCACCCCAGCTTCACTCTAGAGCAGGGGTAGTCAACCTGTGGTCCTCCAGATGTCCATGGACTACAATTCCCATGAGCCCCTGCCAGCATCTGCTGGCAGGGGCTCATGGGAATTGTAGTCCATGGACATCTGGAGGACCACAGGTTGACTACCCCTGCTCTAGAGCATGACAAAATGATTTCCAGTGCAATCCTAATAATAAATTCTTGGTTTTAGAGAGTCTTTCTCAAAATGTGATTGTGGCTCAGTCACAACAGGTGGGCCTGCAAAGTGGGCTTTCCTCTTCAGTCTCCCCTTAAAGTTGGCTAGTTTTTGTTTTCACAATTCACCTCCTCGCTCAGACTTACCCACTTGCAGCCGGTGTGCAATTTTAGCATCTGTTCCACTAGTGGCCCTCAGGTATTTTGGGAAGACACCTGGAAGTAGCCTGGGGAGAGGGAAGGAAACCCAAGCCTTAACGAATGATACCTCTTCTTATATTAGACTGAGCAATCCACATTAAAGTGGTATATCCAACCAAACCTTTCTCTCGAGGGCTAACGGTGGAACCCATTCTGTTACATCCTCTCAGCAATCCAGGGAGCTTCAGAGAGGCTGAGATTAATCACCCACTTGCTTAAGACAAGTAAACACACTTTGTGGGCAAGGGCTTTGGCTCAGTGGTAGAGAATCTGCTTTGCACACAAAAGGTCCCAGATTCAATTTGCAACAATTCCAGCCAAAAGTGCTCAACAATTCCAGCTAACAGTGCTTAGATCGAGCAATCAAAATCTGCTCAGGTTCCAGCTCCAAAGAGATAAAACTCACTTTGACCAGGGCCAGAGCTTTTTCGGGTTTGGCCCCAGCCAGGTGGGATGCTCTGCCTGAAAAGGTCAGGTCCCTCTGGGATCTTAAACAATTCCGGAAGGCTGCAAGACGGAGCTGTTCTCCCAGGCCTATGACTGAGGCCAGGAAAGAACATCATACATGATGGCCTTCCTGCTTGATAGCCCGCCCATCAATAAAAAATCCTTCAAAGTTTTGGGCAACTTTTGTGGCCAAGGCATCTCTTCCGCCACTGAGTCGCAGTTCCTGCTTGTCTGCCTCCCCACCCTAAGCAGCCCTTAGCAGTCTGCATGAATAGAAAGCTCTTGAACGGTTTCCAAGAGCAGGGCTACAAGGCCACCCACAGAAGGAGGGAGCCGAACAATAAAGCACTGACACGGGTTCTGTCCGGTTCCCACAGAGCATGTTGACTATTTCTTGTTGTATCCTCTTCTCTTCGTAGCGCACGGTGTGTATGCCTGATGCTTCAATGTTCTTCACAAGAGAGACATTCCTGATGTAGGGAAAAAACAAGCAATGATTGGAAATGTCTATTTATATATGTCCCTCTTTTCTCACCATCAGGACCCAAAGTGGTTTGCAACTGTATTGATCCTTCTTCCTCACAACAACCCTGTGAGATAGTTTAGACCAGGCTTTCTCAACCAGGGTTTCTTGACAGCCCTGGAAGGGTGTCTTGAATGGGTGGGAGTTAATTCTGTCTATATATATATATTTAAATTGTTAAGCATTTATTGGGTGATATGTGTCCATGTATGGTCATGTCAACCCGCCCTCCTCTCAAAATGGCCAATGATGGGCCTGGAGGGGGTGGGAAGGGGAGGGGCTCTGGGTAGGCAAGTACATAGCTATGCTTTATAACCTTATTCTGTATGTTTGTGCCACTTCTGGGGTTTCTTGAAGCCTGAAGAATGTTTCAGGAGTTGCTGGTTGGTAGAAAGTTGAGCAAGGCTGGCTTAGGCTGAGCCTCTATGACTGGGCCAAGGTCACCCAGCAATCTTCCAAGGCAGAGGAGGGGATTCAAACCCAGGTCTCCCAGATTCTAGTCTAACCACTGCAGCACATAAGTACAACTTGGGGTGGGGAACTGGGAAGGACTCTTTCTTTTGTGCTACATGAAGAAGAAGAAGAAGAAGGAGGAGGAGGAGGAGGAGGAGGAGGAGTTTCTTATATGCCGCTTTTCTCTACCCGAAGGAGGCTCAAAGCGGCAGATAATTACCTTCCCTTTCCTCACAACAGACACCTTGTGAGGGAGGTGAGGCTGAGAGACCCCTGATGGTCACCCAGCTGGCTGCGTGTGGGGGAGTGCAGAATCGAACCCGGCGTCCCAGATTAGAAGTCCGCACTCCTAACCATTACACCAAACTGGCTCTTTAAAAAAATGCATCATTTATAATCCACCTTTCTCACTTGGACAATATGTATTTCATGTATGCCACTGCAGAAGGGGCAGACATCTAGGGATGTCTAGAAAGATATTTCATAAATTATCTCTGAAAGGAAGGGCAGAACTGGAAAGGAGAATATGCCTGATCACTTGACTGAACAATGAAAAGGGCAGATGTAGAGGATTTCATGCAAATACCTGCATACTGCTTCTTTAACCCAGGCTTTCTCAACCAGGGTTTCATTAAACCTTGGAGTTTCTTGAAGGCCCTGAAAGGGTTCCCTGAATGGGTGAGGGTTAATCTTTTATGTATTTTTTGAATTTGTTAAATATTTATCAGGTGGTATGACCATATATGATCATGTTGACCTGCCCCTCCCTCCCAAAACGGCCAGTGATGGGCCTGGAGGGGGTGGGCAGATACACAGTTATGCTTCTCCAACATATTCTGCACGATCGTGCCACTTCTGGGGGTTCTCAAAGCGAAAAAGAAGTTTCTCAGCAGTAAAAAGCATTGAGAAAGGCCGCTCTAACCTGAGAAGTGTCCAGTGAAAGTTGATGTAGATGGCAGGAGAATTGGAGAGCTCAGCAATCATGGCTTTCCGGCTGGCTGGGCTGATGCTCCACAGCAGACTGGCATTGCCTTTGATCTTAGCCACCACAATATCCTCTGGGCTATAGTTCACAATGAATTGCATGGCAGACTGGAAAAGAAATACATGAGCTTCATGTGTACATGAGGATGTGTTCCCAGGGCAGAGGACGTGGCAGTCATTTAATTCCAGCGGGGGAAATGGCGGGCAGTTCCAGCAACGTAAGGGGCTTGCTTGCAATTTGTGCTTTGTGCAATTTCCATGCACTCAGAAGATACTTACAGGATGCAGGGCGTATTGAACGGTGAGGTCGTTGTAGGCCGAAGGAGTAAAGGGGACCAGATTTTGCTGCTGAGCGCTCATGGTAAATAAAGACTAGGAGGAAGAGGGGGAAAAAACCCAGCGTTGTAAAGTAGCTGATCTCCAACAAAACACATCAAGCTTTAGGCTATGTTTAAAGCTGCAGGCTAGTCTGACGGCCATTTTGGGCTGGTGCTTATCCAACCCATGAACTCTTCTGCACTGTGGGCCAGTTGTACCTCTGAACCTTCTAATTTATTTCATTAGGAATTTTACATCCCACTTTGTCCTCCTGAAAACAGGGGACCTATAGGCAAAAGCATGAAAACAAAACCAGGAAATAAGGTCAAAAACCAACAAAAGACATGAATCAGCATACCAACAGCCCACCATACCCTAATCCACATGTGGAACTAACAGCCTATCATACCCTAGAAGAAGACTTAGTTTATATACTCCACTTTTTGCTACCCTAAGGAGTCTCAAAGTGGTTAGGTTAGGGGTGGTGCTGACTTCTAATCTGGCGAGCCGGGTTTGATTCCCCCGCTCCCCCACATGCAGCCAGCTTGGGCTCGCCACAGCCCTGCTAAGACTGTTCTGACCGAGCAGGAATATCAAGACTCTCTCACCCTCACCAACCTCACAGGGTGCCTGTTGTGGGGAGAGGAAAGGGAAGGCGATTGTAAGCCACTTTGAGACTCCTTCGGGTAGAGAAAAGCGGCATATAAGCACCAACTCTTCTTCTTCAGTAATATCAGAGCTCTCTCATCCTCGCCTCCCTCACAGGGTGTCTGTTGTGGGGAGAGGAAAGGGAAGGCGATTGGAAGCCGCTTTGAGACTCCTTCAGGTACAGAAAAGTGCCGTATAAGACCCAACTCTTTTTCTTCTTAAATTTGCCTTCCCCTCTTCTCCTCACAACAAGCACCCTGTGAGGGAGGTGAGGTTGACAGAGCTCCAAAAGAATTACTCTGGGAGAACAGCTCTGTCTAACAGGACTGTGACTAGTGACTAGAGCTCCAAGTAGTTTGGATGTTTCTCTGGCTTTCTAACAGAGCAGATTGCCAGCCTTGTCACTCATTTCATTCCGCAGCAAGCAAACACACCGAGAAAACACACATTATGTCTTACCTCATAGCCGCTGATGGTGATTTGAATGGAGACATCCAGAGGCTGGTTGGTCACTCCGGCCACCGATTTCAACAGCGACATGAGCAGCAGCGGGAACCACAAAATACAAATCAGCATAACTATAATGACGCCCCCTATCCCATACTTCACAATCAGTTTTTTCTTTTGGCCAGGAGGTTGGGGGTATTTCTGCAAAAGAAGAAATGAGAAGTAATTGAGATGGACATGTATTCTGTGATCAAACTGAAGTCCCCCCCCCAAAAAAAAACACATTTTTTAGTACTTGGTAGGTACTAAAGAAGAAAAAAAAAGCACTAAGAAGGGGAAAAAAAGGAATTCTTCACAGTCAAGACATCTGCTGAATTAACTTATGTCTTATTCATTTTTATTATGTGCAGGGGGATCTGAAATCATCTGCCAATGTTTATTTAATATATAGCATTCCATAGCCCATGATTTATCTGCTGACAGGCCACAATCATCAACAGTTATAAAGAGCCACATTCTTCAATACCGGTTCTTCCCAATTTCTACAAGCAAAACAATTTTGGAGAATCACTGAAATTAAGGGACTTTTGTAAGGGTATTTCTATATAGAAGTAGAACTTTTGAGCATCAGTCTTGTTTGTAGAAATTGGAATTATTGTTTGGAATTATTTAAAAAAATAGAGGAATGCTTATGTAAAACTATAGTTTCCTTGACCATTGTGTGCATTGGATTCCAGATATTCTTGTTTTCTTTTTGATGTAGACAGGGGAATCCAGGCAGAAATTCATGAATTTCAATAGGTAACCATACACCTAATGACTGCATCATATTGTAGCTAAATGTCATGGGATCTAGAGTCTGGTTACTGAAATCTCTGGGTTTAGGCTCCGTCACCCAGGAAGGAAAGCTACTCACTTTCTCAGATTCTCTCCAACATTTCATGATGAAAATATTAGCATAGATATCTTCCACACAGATCCAGCTGGACAGGCTGAGAGTTGTGTCCGTCCAAACCCAATCCATGGCAGCCCTCAGCTCTGTCAAGAAAGGTATCAGGCGAAATCTACCCCCCAGGAGAAATAAGGGGCATAGGTCAATGGGAGGGGTCAGTATTTTGCTTTAACTACCTGAGGATGGCACTCTGGTGAGTCAACTCAGGAAGTGATGTGCTTGCTTTCTACAAACATTCAAGTATGGTTACAGAATGATACAAAATCTCATATTCTGAGGCCCTCTCCTTACTGCTAATATATATCTGTTAACAGCATGCCAAAAAGTACTTTGGGAATTGCAGCTTGTCCTCAGAATTCTCTGTTCCTTCTTCCACTCAGACATAAGGGGAGCGCTGCAGACCAATGGTACATCTAGTTCAGCATCCTATCTCACACTGGGGCCAATCAGTTAATCTGGGCAGCCAATAACAGGGCATAAAGGCCATCACTACATCCTCTGGCAACATTTCCCACATTCTCTGTGTAAAATACTTCCTTTTGTCTATCCTGCAGCTATTGCCTATCAGCTTAATTGCATGTTGAGTCCAGCATCCTGTTTCACATCCTGACCAACCAGTTCCCCTGGAGGGCCAACCACAGGGCACAGAGGCTGAGGCCTTCATAAGAACATAAGAAGAGCTCTGGGGGATCAGACCAGTGATCCATCAAATCCAGCATCCTGTCTCACACTGTGGCCAATCAGTTCTTCTGGAGGTCCAGCAACAGGGCACAGAGGCTGAGGCCTTCATAAGAACATCAGAAGAGCTCTGCTGGATCAGACCAGGGGTCCATCTAGTCCAGCATCCTGTCTCCCACAGGGGCCAACCAGCTGCTCTAGAGAGCCAGCAACAGGGCAGAGAGGCTGAGGCCTTCCCCTGATGTTCCTTACTGGATTCAGAGGCTTAGTGACTCTGAATGCAGAGGTTCCCCCTCAGACACTATGTCTAGTAGCCACTGATAGTCCTGTCCTCCATGAATCTATCGAATCCCATTTTAAAGCTGTTTTAGGCCTATGGCCATCACTACATCCTCTGGCAGTGAATGCCACACTTTAATCACTCTGTATAAAGAAGTATCTATGATATGTGAAAAAGATCTGTGAGTGGGGCTTACTCCCAGGAAAGCCCTCTTAGGGCTGTTCTTTAAGTGACATGTTCTCCTTTTAGAAGAAGAGGAAGAGTTGGTTCTTATATGCCACTTTTCTCTACCTGAAGGAGTCTCAACATAGATTACAGTCGCCTTCCCTTCCTCTCCCCACAAGGACACCCTGGAAGGGAGGTGAGGCTGAGAGAGAAGAAGAAGAGTTAGAATCATAGAGTTGGAAGGGGCCATACAGGCCATACAGGCTCAACGCAGGATCAGCCCAAAGCATCCTAAAGCATCCAAGAAAAGTGTGTATCCAACCTTTGCTTGAAGACTGCCAGTGAGGGGGAGCTCACCACCTCTTTAGGCAGCCTATTCCACTGCTGAATTATAAATTGGTTCTTATATATTGCTTTTCTCTGTCTGAAGGAGTCTCAAAGTGGCTTACGTTTGCCTTCCCTTTCCTCTCCCCACAACAGACACCCTGTGAGGGAGGTGAGGCTGAGAGAGTCCTGATATTCCTGCTCGGTCAGAACAGCTTTATCAGTGCCGTGGCGAGCCCAAGGTCACCCAGCTGGCTGCATGTGGGGGAGCGCAGAATCGAACATGGCTCGCCAGATTAGACGTTCACACTCCTAACCACTACACCAAGCTGCCTCTCTTTTAGGCTTTTATTTAAAACGCAGGGAAACCAGAGCTTACCCTTGGAATAAAAAAAGGTTGATGCAGTTGTATCTCTTGGTCAGAAAGTTGCCTAAAACCCGTTTGGGGTAACCACATTTGATCTGAAATGCCGACAGGCCGAAATAGACACATTTGACCAAATACCACAGCTGGGCCACCGGGTTCCTGTTAAACCGCCTGCAAAGGAGCAGAAGAAACACCTCCATTGAAGATTTCTCAGGCCTAGGCCGGTGCTGGGGAAAAAAAACGTACGAAGACATTGCCATGCCAACAAGCAAGCAGGGGAAGGAGATGAGGCCTTTGCTCGGTCAGATATACTGGGGAGTAAGCCAAGCCCCACATCGCCTGTATGCAATGTCTGGTGTACAAAGTTAACCAGGAAGAGGAAGACTCTGATGGGGCAGCAAGAAGGTTATTAGATAGATCAGAGAGTTCAGGATCTTTCTATCTTTTAGGTGTGCCTTTTGTCTGTCCCTAGATTGCTACTCTTAGGGCAATTTCCTCTTTCTCCCCGGAAGCTTCTCAGTCCGACATCTTCTCTTGACCCAGCTAGATGTAGGAGCTCTATACTCTGCCTCACCTTTCCTATCCGCAATGTCCTTCCGTAAATAAACCTTTTCTTTTCTAAGCTAAAACAGCGTCTGCATATCAATGAAATAACTCTGCTATGCTAACACCGCCATCAGCCCCTAAAGGACTTGCCTTGCTGCAAGCACCCAGAGGCAACAGCCAGCAAGATCCATGCCCCTCTGCTTTGGGGCCTTCATGGGTGTGCATCCCAGGGTCATGACAGTAAGACTCTGTCCCTTTGTGCATGTACTTGAGTTGCAAATCAAGAACAACCAAGCAACGTGCCAACCATCATGATTAAGCGCAAAACATAGTGTGTTTTCAAGTGGGTCAAAATGGGTGACATCAACAGCACCACCCTTTTCTTTCCATGGTGGTCTGTTGGATTCTTTTTATATATATATATATATATATATATATATATATATACAAGTTTTTTTTATTTTCATAAAGATAGAAATATAGGATGCAATACGAGTTATTAATACAAAAAACAGTAAATGAAATATAATCATCGTTTGAAAATATACGACCCCACATTAACTACACAGTGATATAAACTTTTGCCCAAAACTGAGTCTAAGAGCCATCCACTTTTCCACTACATTAAAAAAGGCCTATTTAGATATACAAAAGAAAAGTTGTTATTAATCAACTTACTTGAGAGATCGTAGACCTCACGTTAACTGCTTGATACAATCTAAGAGCTATCCTGGCAGATATTTCTAGGTTTAAGTTAGATGCTTAACATTAAACATTTCTTGTAGAACAGTATGAGTTTTGGCCCTGTATCAATACCCTAATGAAGGGAAAGGAAAGTAGGGCTTTGCCTTAAAGATGTACAAAGAAAAAAATTACAAGAGGATTTCATAACTTCTCCTTATCCTTAATACAGATACATCTACAAAACAATTTATACTTGACCCATTCTAAGAGCCATCCTGACAGGTATAAGTTGAGAGCTTTGCATTTTCTACAGATCAGTGTGAGCTTTGGCCCTATAACAATACACCAATAAAGAAAAAATAAGGGGGGAAAACCCCATTTTATATTTCCAACACTAACGATTATATTACCTATATGCCTACAAAGGAAAAGAAACAAGAGAGAGAGAAAAAAACACTGCTTCCCCTTTTAAAAGAAACAAGAGAGAGAAAAAATACTGCTTCCCCTGGTCTGTTGGATTCTTAACAAGAGATTGTACCAAGGCTCCTGCCCCCCCCCCCCACTCGAACTGGGCACTGTGGTACCTTCCTGTGACTCCAGGCAAGATGAAGAACATCCAGAAGTGGATGCTGAAGACAAGGACCACCTGGAAAACACACTTCCCAAACATGTTCTTCCTCAGGTAGATCGCCCGGTCGACAATCATCGTAGCAAACTGCATCAGGAGCATCACGAGGAAAGCTTCAGGGACTTGGTCTTCGGAGAGGGACTCTGTTATGTCGGCGGCAGCTGAGTGCCTCTGAAAGAATGGGAAAGCATTTGTTTCTAAAATTCGGGTATGGAAAAAAAGAAGCAGCCATGAGTTGGGGAGGGGCCATAGATCAGTGGTTGAGCATCTGGGATCCAGAGTCAATCCCCAGCATGGGCAGGGGGTGATGTGAAAGATCTCTGTCTGAGATCCTGGAGAGCTACTTGCCAGTCTTAGAGAATTTTAAATCTGCTGCCATAGCCGGGAATTGACGGACTGATGAATAATGCACCTAATGAGGGATTGCTTTGACTGCCATCTATGCTGTTTCATCTGTGCTGTTTTATCTGTTTACATTGTATTTATGGGGTTTATCTGTTTTATTATGCTGTGAGCCTCCACAAGACAGCTTGTCTGGGAGTAGAAAGAAAGAAAGAAAGAAAGAAAGAAAGAAAGAAAGAAAGAAAGAAAGAAAGAAAGAAAGAAAGAAAGAAAGAAAGAAAGAAAGAAAGAAAGAAAGAAGAAAGAAAGAAAGAAAGAAAGAAAGAAAGAAAGAAAGAAAGAAAGAAAGAAAGAAAGAAAGAAAGAAAGAAAGAAAGAAAGAAAGAAACTATCCTCAATGGGCCAAGGATCTGATTCCATATACTGTACCTTCCTGTGAGTTTTAGATGTCGCAATATAGTTGCTATGACTCCCTTTCCCCCAAGAACCCTGAGACTTGAAGTTTTGCGAAGGTGCTGAGGGTCGCCTTTTACTATCTGCTCTGCTCCTTCCCTCCAGCCTTTGGAAACAGAGTTGCCAACCTCCACCTGGACATCTCTCGGAATTACAGCTGGACCCCAGACTACAGAGGCAGTGCCACTGAACAAAATGGCTGCTTTGGAGGGTGGATTCTGTTGCACCCTACCTTTCTGAGGTCCTTCTCTTCCCAAGGCCGACCCAAATATTCAGGAATTTCCTGAACAAGAGTCTGGAAACAACACTCCTTGGAGACCTGGTGGGAAGCTAGGTAATGCTTGGAGGGGGTCCTCTTTCCAACTAGGGTAGAGCTTTTGCAATCTGCTGTGCTCTGGCCCCTCAACTTGAGCTGAAATTCAAAGCCCATTTTTTGTTTGCTGGCCAGGTACCGAGTAGAGTAAGACACGTGCAGCAATTCATGCTCCGTCTTGCTCCACTCCTAATGCGATACATGAAGCAGAATTCGTGGAGAGCCTCTGGAGCACATGGGTTTCACGGTGGGTGAGATGCCCAAACCAATCACCCAGCACAGCAGACGGAGAATCTCTTTTCTTTGCTTGCAAATTGAAAACAGACTGAGCGAAATAGGTGAAGGGGGGGGATCACAATGTGATAAGAGGTCAGGTTGATCGAGTTTGGTTTCATAGGCAGCTGCCTAGTAGAGACCATTTAAACCAGACCGTTGCTCCACCTGTTTTAATATTAGCTCCTCTGCGTGGCAAAGGTGCTTCAAGGTCTCAGGCAGAGAACGTTCTTTCCCAGAACCTGCAATTTAAGAAGGTTCGAAGGAGATACCAGGAAATGGACCTTCCACATCCAAAGCACGTGTTCTACACTTCTGACTAGCATCTTTTTTCCTGGGTGTAAGTCGAACTGAATATAATGGGACTTAGTTCCAAGTAGGCCTGTTTAAGATTGCGCCTCCAATATGGTATTTCCCCTTGTTTTGTAGTCTCTGGGCAAAATTTGAAACTAGAATGGAAATGATTATGTGCCTTTATAACAGGGAGCAGAGGGGTGTAAGCTTTGTAAAAGGCCTGTGCTTTATGAATCTCTTGCTGGATTCCATGACGGAAATAATGCCATAAATAAATAACGAACATAATACATGCATCACATTTTGCTCTGCATGAAAATGCAACTAAGTTCCTACAGGCAACACTGTCCGACACAGCGAAAATGCTGATAAATAAAAAAATAAGCCTGATTCTTAACATTTCAGATATTAGAATCATAGAATCATAGAGTTGGAATGGGCAACCTGGGGTCATCTAGTCCAACTCCCTGCACTATGCAGAACACTCACAACCCTATCGCTCATCCACTGTAACCTGCCGCCCCTTTGCCTTCACAGAATCAGCCTCTCCGTTAGTTGGCTATCAAGCCTCTGTTTAAAAATCTCCAAAGATGGAGAACCCACCACCTCCCGAGGAAGCCTGTTCCACTGAGAAACTGCTCTAACTGTCAGGAACTTCATCCAGATGTTGAGATGGAATTTCTGTTGAATTAATTTCATCCCATTGGATCTGGTCCGTCCCCAGAGAGAACAACTCTGCTCCATCCTCCATATGGCACCCTTTTAAATACTTGAAGATGGTTATCAGATCCCCTCTCAGTCGTCTCCTCTCCAGGCTAAAGCTCCCCCAACCTTTCTTCATATGTCTTGGTCTCCAAACCCCTCAACATCTTTGTTGCCCTCCTCTGGATATTTAGCATTCTTCTGATATCATCAGATCTTAGAAGCTTCTCAGGGTTGGCCCTGGTTAGTACTTGAGACCATTAAGATGGTCCAGGGTCGCAATACAGATGATAATGACGAACCACCACTGTTTGTTTCTTGTCTTAAAACCTCTACAGCTAGGCAGCCAACCTGTGGTTCTCCAGATGTCCATGTAGTCTATGGGCATCTCGAGAGCCACAGTTTGCCCCCCCCCCTGCTCTACAGGGTCACAATGGCAGCTGCGATTTAACATCACTTTTCACCACCAATGTTGCCAAAAGTATTGAACACAAATACTGCTTGGCAAACTTTTGAGTTTATGACACATTTTATGACACTTGCTTCTGAGTTCTATCAGTGAGGCAGATTTGAACTCATTTGAATTTTACCTATTATTATTACTATTACTATTACTATTACTATTACTATTACTATTACTATTACTATTACTATTACTATTACTATTACTATTACTATTACTATTATTATATTTATAGCCCACCACTCCCTTGTATCTACAACAATGCAACATTCCATGCTTGAAATTCAGCCTGTTTTAAAAATACAATTTGCCTCATTCAAACCATTTCTGTTCCATTTCCAAATCTGGCTGTGTTTCTTTTTTGTTGTTTAGCTAAATTCTTTGCTTTCAAGCACAGGTATGAAGAATCTGTATTCTTCAAACTTCCTTATTGTCAATTCCTGAGCAAATTTTTACGAACTCTAAGCCACCTTCGATTACTTTGGAGAAAGGGAGGGGAATGTTTTAAGTCACTGAAAGGAAACTTTTATTTTTATTTTTATTTTTATTTTTATTTTTATTTTTATTTTTATTTTTATTTTTATTTTTATTTTTATTTTTATTTTTATTTTTATTTTTATTTTTATTTTTATTTTTATTTTTATTTTTATTTTTATTTTTATTTTTATTTTTATTTTTATTTTTATTTTTATTTTTATTTTTGACTTGTTACTCGCCTCTCCCCGGAGGCTCGAGGCAAGTTACAGCATAAACCCCCAATAAAAACCATACAATAAAATCCATAAAACCCCAATACACAGTAATACACAAAATAAAATAATAAAACAGATGCGGCAAAAACTCCAATAATATCTATATAAGTTACCCCATATAACCCATTCTAGAGGGGTAATGGGGGATGGAAAACAGAGGGTGCTGATTACATTTTGCTTCTGCTGCCACGCTGCTATGAGGGGGGCCAGATCTTCCTTGCTGCCCAGACTCATCCAGCAACCTGGCGGAAGAGCTCCGTTTTACAGTCTCGGCGGAATGCTGTAAGCTCCCATAAGGCCGTAGATCCTCTGGGAGCTCATTCCACCTGGTCAGAGCCAGGACCGAAAAGGCCCTGGCCCTGGTTGAGGCTAGGCGCGCTTCTCTGGGGCCGGGAATGACCAAGCATGTTGGGTAATACAATAAATGTGAGGATATGCAAAGTGATCCTCCCACAACTGCTGTCAACTCCTACACATCTAAGATTACCAAACAGCAAGCTCCAGGCATACACGAAGTCCGGGAGACTTCCCTTCAGGCATATACTTACGCCAAATGCCCAGTAGCCAAAGATGACGATAATGAAATTGATCACGTCCGCTAGAAACATGAGAGCGTAAACATCACAGACTGCACTGTACTCTGGGAAGATGATACCATGAAAGAATTGTCGGACGGGACGATAAGCCCTGAGAACACTGGGAGTAAAAAGCAAACTCATATTAGTCATGTTGCAAAGGAGAGTCACGTGTCTCAAACAGATATCTCACATGGCTAACGCTTCAGGAGAACATAATCAGGATTCATGGTTTTGCTAGCTGTGTAGGCCTCCCATTTACCCAACCAGGGTGGGGAATTACCCACTCCAATTTTCTGTCCTAAAGGAATTGAGGAGAGGGGTGGAAATGGGCTCCATACAATGACCAGGAATTTCGTTTCTATGATAAAGACCATAGAGATAGGGGATTGAGCCTGGGGAGGACAGAGACCTCGGTGGAGTATAATGCTATAGAGACTGCCCTCCAAAGTCTAGGGCATGGGTAGTCAACCTGTGGTCCTCCAGATGTCCATGGACTACAATTCCCATGAGCCCCTGCTGGCATGAACATCTGAGGACCACAGGTTGACTACCCCTGCTCTAGGGGAACTGTTATATCCATGGGTTCAAAGGAAGACAGGCCCACTGGAAGTTCAGTCAGCTCTTTAATATGATCTCAGCATGATGTTACAAGAGGCAAAACTGACCTGAGAACCCCCTGAAAAACCCCAACGTATATACAGTAGCAAACATTGATTCAAATGGGTAGCCGTGTCGGTCCGAAGTAGCACAATAAAATCAGAGTCCAGTAGCACCTTTAAGACCAACAAAGGTTTATTCAAGGCGTGAGCTTTCGAGTGCAAGCACAAGTCTGAGGAAGAGTGCTTGCACTCGAAAGCTCACGCCTTGAATAAATCTTTGTTGGTCTTAAAGGTGCTCCTAGACTCTGGTTTTACAGTAGCAAACAATGACTCTTCTCACCTGTGTGCGCTATTAGTCAGTTTCAGTTTAAACTGATTGGTTCCTGTAGAGAGGATCTAGCTGCTCATTGGTCAGTTACATTGCCTGCAGCGATCTGGCCTCGGACTTCAAGCTCAGTCCTCAGTGCTGAGGAAAGGCGGTTGGGTTCAGGCTGTCAACTGACGGGACTGATAGTGAGAGACAGACATGTTTCAAATAAATATAGACTCATATTTACATTCTAATCACCAGCATTTTTGCTTTCTGCAGTGGCCGTTTTCGGTTCTTCTTCGCCGATCCTTCCAGATCAGCAGGGCTCCTTTTTAAAAGACTCCATTTCTTCTTGGCTTCTCTCAGAGTCTCACCTGAACAACAGAAAGGACACACAGCTCAATTTTCATTTGCCCCGGATCAAATTTTTATAACTTAGGGCATTTTGATGCCTACCGCTCAGCGAAAAGTTCCCAAAGCAACAGACATCATTAAAACAGCCCACAGAAGTGATAACAAGAACCCATAAAAAGCAAAGTGCAGCAATCAACACAATAAATAACCATTCAGTGTGGGGGGGGGGGAGCTTCTGTAGCTTTTCACCAATTCATATGGGGTTACTTGCTGAATGTACAACTCTTGATCCCCTACTAGCTCAGACATTCAGTTCATAACCAGGGGTGAGTGGGGTGAGTTCATAGGCTAAATTAGTATCTTGAAAAAAACCTTACATCCTTTCATACAATAGCCCCAAGGACTTTTGATCAGATTTGCTGAGGGAGAGGGGCATTCTCAGAATTTAATTCCCAGGTACCTGCAGGCCCAATTCAGATTGGGACCACAGTAGGGGCCCCAAACCTTTTTGAGCCTCTGGGCACATTTAGAATTAGGGTTACCGGCTCCCCTCAGTGGTGGCAGGGATCCCCTATTGCCAGGTCCCACCCCCTTGCCGCTGATCAGCTGGGAGACATACCAGAAGAAAGGAGAAGGTCCAGACCACATTGACCGCATTGCACAGGAAGTGGTGTCATCAAGCCATCGGTCTGGGCAGTGCTCCAGTATTTGGGCAAAAATGCTATAGTAGAAGTCATTGTCCCCATAGGCTTTTTGTCTAAATATCAGGCCACTGCAATACCATTGTGAGTGTTGTTATTTCCTCTGCAATGCCTGGGCTTTCCTCTTTCTCCAGATAAGTCCCCCCTCCGTTCACCACTGGTCGCCAGGAGGGGACCTGGCAATGCTATTTGTAGAGGAGGTGGTGAGTACCACCTCAAAATGGCTGCCACAAGAGATAGGAGGAGGAGCCAAATGGAATACCTCCTTTCTCACACCTCCTGGGAAGAAGTGAAGCATGACAAGGGAATGGAACCACACACTGACTAACGAAAGCCCAGTGCTTACTAGTCCTCCTGATTCTCCAGTGGAGGACCCTTTCATTTCAAGGAGAACAGCCAACTACAAAGCCTATCTTAGAAGGCCTTCACATTTTCTGAAACGTTTGATGGATACCTGAGGAAGTAACAGTGGATGCCATGTTGGAGAACCCTGTACCACGGCATGCAGAGAAGGAGGATTTAAGTATTACATCTCACAGCACTCTCCTGACATTTATCAATATTAAACCCTCTGCATTTCACAAGAGCTGAGTGGTCAAACACATAGGCCTACCTTCGTTATCCTTCTTGGCATTTCTTTTGAAGATGGTCCTGGGAGGACTTGAAAGTCTACAAGGCTGCTGTGCTCCTAACCCAGGCTGAGGTTCCTTTGGGCGGTCTCTGCTTTCCTTCTTCTTATGCCTCCTTGTTGAGTTCTTTTTCTTGGGGTCTGAGGTCTTGATGCCATTGGAATCCCAAAGCCCAAGGCACTACAGAAAATAATCCATTGAAATTTGCTGTGCGAATTTAAAGCATGAAAACCAAACCCACTTTGCAAAATGAGAGATCATGAGCCAGATCTAATGAGGCATGAATGAAAGGACCGCAGATCTTTCCTGCACTCTCCTCCCCAGAGAAAGTTTATTTCCGGGATCTTAGGACATGCATAGACTAATAATGGCATGCAATGGGGAGCAGAAAAAGGAAGCAAATTCCTAATTCTTTCCACTTCTCAAAATCTGGGCAGACAAAGAGTAATTTGTCCCCTTTCCACAGTCCCATTGCAATCTCTCAATTAGGGCTGACTGGCCCATTAACCATCAGAAGACCAGGGGGGATGGGGAAATGGGAAGCAGCCATTGGTAATGGTGTGATGTCACTTCCAGGGGGAACCCAGAAGTGGTATCATGCCTCTGTAGGAATCACCAAAAACTCTCCAAAGTTTCCATTTCAAGATATTCCAAGCCCAGAATTGGCAGTTCTACTGTATGGAGTGGTACACTTCCTGGAACATGGAGTTCTGGCAATTAACAATTGGAATCCATTCTTAGAGTAGGATTTCATCAGTGTATGCTATAGGGCAGCTCTGCAAAATAGACAGCATTCATTTAAACGATGCAGAATGGCTTGCCATACCTTCAAATTATACCTGTGGAAGAACAAAGCCGATAGCTGCACCAGATCAAAGTGTACATAGCCATCCTTCTTTTCAATCCCAGCAATATTTGGCAACACAAATGGCACTTCTGCATTGATAGCGCAATACACCTTAGTGGCCCAAGGAAAGAACCCAAACTGGAAGAAGTATTTGATGACAATATTTACCTGAAAGAAAGGAAATATCTAATTATGGAGAAACAAATGACTTCATGACAAGGGGATTTTTCTCCTGTATCTATAGGGTTCCCATTTGAATAGGGCTTCTCCTCCTTTACGTATAGGTTTCAATTTCCATGTTGGAGACCTCCAGGCAACTGCAACCCTGGTCAGCACCTGGGATAATCTTACCATAGAGTTTCAGGTGATTTCTACAGCTACTCTTGTGACTTCTTGGTAGCTCTCGGAACTCTATGGTCAGAATTTCCTGTAAGTAGCTGATTCTTTATTTTTCTTTTAAATTTTTCTCCTGGGATGTTGCCCCTCCCCTTGTAACCCTACCATTGGTTGCCTGGCAACCCTATCCACACATACTATTATGTATTGAATCTAACCCTTTCTTCTTTCTACGTCCCTAAGCACAGCAATCAACCATTTACTGCAATAAGTTTCTGATCTCCCTTCACCTAATTTTTCTGTGATCCTCCCTTTATTTTCACTTCTTGGTCTCAAGACCTTCTCATCCCTACCTTGCTTGCTGACAGAATATATTTAAGAGTAGTACTATAGCAATAAATGGACTCCGGGGAATGGTAGAGGACAGGAAGACCTGGAGGATCATTGTCCATGGGGTCGCGATGGGTTGGACACAACATCGCAACTAACAACAACAACACTATAGCAAACCTTTGTTAATATTATTCTGGGTACTCTGTACATGCACTAGTTTCTACTGCACGTATTCTCTGGTTTGACTTTAGCCCTTTGAAAACAATAGACGATGGGGACATCTTCCTTTGGGGGTAGTGTGTTTCTTAAACTCCAGTCTGGTGAAGCTTGTGAGTTCTATTTTGTGATGCTTTGGCTAGTGTTAGGTAGCAAACGTTAGTACAAAGGCAGACTTCTAGCTCTCAAAAATGCCTTGTTGATGTATGAGATGGTAATTTCTTGGGCTTCAAAATGGAGAACAGAAGCCCTCTCAAGTGCTTGCTCACAGCACAAGCAGTGTGATGGATTTTTTCCCATCAAGTCACAGCTGAGTTATGTCAACTCTGTAAGGTTTACAAAGCAAGAGAGGTCCAGAGGTGGTTTGCCGTTGCCTGCCTCCAGAGCTTGTCAGATCTCAGAAACAGGGCTGATGTGGAGGTAGACAATGGCAAGCCACCTTCAAACATCTCTTGCTTTGAAAATCCTATAGGGTTGCCATGTCAGCTGTGACTTGATGCCCTCTGCCAAGAAAATAGAGATGGAGAGTTTAACAAATTATCTGCCCCAGATGCCAAATAGGCTAGGTACACCACTGTCATTAAGGGAGAGAAAAACAGGGTATAGAAATATATTCTTCTTCATGCCACCCATAGGCACCATTCCAATCTATGGAATACTCACCTCAGTGTAAAAAATAGCTGTCATCCAGAAGAATTTTGTAGGCCTTGGAATGGACACCATGGCCCACAAGAATATCAGGACGGGCAGGATCAAAGTGAGGACAGAAGCAGAGACCATATGGTTCAGGATGATCACAGAGTAACACAGCATTTCTGATTTGGACACCATGGTGTTGTACAAGGCAACTCCCAGCTTCAGGGGGCGAGGAAGGCCTTGGTAGAATTTGTCAGATTGCTCCAGTTCGTTGTCATAAAAAGTCCTGGATTACATTGTTCAAACAAAGAAACATGAATAACTAAAATGGCATATTTATCAGCTTATATATTTCCCATCCCTCTCTCAGTCCCCAACCAGCTTCTGGCCTTTAATATTGTTACAGGCAACAATAATGTATACATCATCTCTGTGGTTTACAATAGTCCTTAAACATCCCCCCTCTGTAGCCAGTCTGGGTCTTCTGTGGCTTCTAGACTCTATGGTATGCCACAATTTCTACTTCCGAAGATGCCATTTCCTCTGGAGAAATTGATCTCTGTAATCTGGACATCAGTTATAATTCTGGAAGAACTTTAGGACTCTCATTGAGGTTCTTAACCCTAGCCCTATACCAGCTGTGACAATTATATTATCCTTCCTTTCCGGTGCTTGGTTATCAAAAGCCAGGTTGAATAAAATAAGTCTCACATTGCTTCCAAGAGATGCATAGAATCTTGGAGACAGAATTTCAGGGTCCAGAGACACCTCTCTTGGAGACCTCGTTTTGACCTGGGTTCATAGACAATGTATGGAAGAAAGCATTCCCAACAAAACTCATGCTATAAATACAGAAATTGAGGTACTACATAGGGCTTTGGGGATTTCTAAGATCATCAGCACCTGGGTTTGAGGGCAACAACAACCCAAAAACATAATATTAGTAGAAGCATAATAGGTGTAATCCTTGCCTGTTCAGAAGCAGGTCACTGGCGGACAACACAGCAGGAAGCTTGCTCAGTAGCCTGCCTGCCTCTGTGATTCTGACATGCAGGGAAATTGGCGGTTCTTCTGCCCCTAAAGGCAAACTCTGCACAGAAAGACCAGCAAATTCTGCACAGGAAGAGGCTGGAGTGAACCCTGTAGGATAGGTCCCATCAGGGCTCCCTTCTTCCATGTTTTCATTTCCAGTGGAATCTTCAGCAGTTTCATTGAGTCTCCGGCAGCTAAAAGGTATTAAAAACAATCCCTGTAAGCCCACCAAGCCACCAGCACACTGATGATGAGATGGTTTCGAAAGGCAGTTGTACACCTTGAAGACAACCAGTCTATATCTGAGAACTATCACCCCTCAATACGGAATAACAGAGAGGTGGAAATTTTTTCCTCGATGTGGCGGAACAGGCCTGCTACAGCCTGCGGGCCCTGTTCCACCCTGCCCTCCAAAGTTTTCCCACACCTGGAGAGTGTTTTCTTTCTCTCAAGTAAGCACTACTATCACCTGACCTTTGTAAGGTCAGGACTCCCAGCTTCCCTTCCAAGTTCTGAGGCCTTGTCTCTGTGTCTCCTGAAGCCCAACACCAGGTCACCATGGGGACCGTTAATTGCCTTGTGTACCCCTGAGGTACACAATAGTCAATTGCCAACTGGCTGCCTTCCCCTTGACGTTCCTTTTGAAATAGTGTATCCAAGACAATGGAAGTCTATGTGGTACAGAGAATTACTGCCAGCATCAGAAGTTACGATAGAGCAAGGAATTAAAAAGAAATGGGTAAAACGCAATTCCTCTGTCCCTTTCTCCATATATGCCCTACCGGATGTTAAAATACAGGACAGGCTTCTTAGCTTACGATATTATAGATCTCTACAGAGTTCCCATTACCTGGCAACTTCCTCCAGCCATTTCAGCCAGGACATGGTTAATGGAAATAATAAAAAAAAAACAATTGAGGCAACAAGAAATAAATTATAATTTTAAATAGTATGGACACAATCAGGCGGCTCTCTGTAACCGAAGTGGACAAGTTACTGGGTTCAGTGAGGGCGACCACTTGCCCCTTGGATCCCTGTCCGTCCTGGTTGCTCAAATCGGGCGACCAGCGGATAGGAGGCCCCTTGAGGGAGATTGTCAACCTCTCCTTAACATCTGGAGAGTTTCCCAAGGGGCTTAAGGAAGCAGTGGTACGCCCCTTACTGAAAAAGCCATCATTGGACCCGCGGAACCCCGCCAGTTACCGCCCAGTTTCGCATTTGGCGTTTCTGGGTAAGGTGATAGAGCGGGCCGCAGCAGACCAACTCCTAGGTTTCTTGGATGAAACTTCGGCCCTCGACCCATACCAGTCTGGCTTCCGCCCTGGCCATGGGGTGGAGACCGTGCTGGTCGCCCTCATGGATGATATCCGGCGCCAGCTGGATCGGGGCGGCTCCGCCATTCTCGTGCTTCTAGACCTGTCGGCCGCATTTGATGTGGTCGACCACGAGTTATTGGTACACCGCCTCGCCGGAGCTGGAATAAGGGGGACTGCGCTTCAATGGCTGGTCTCCTTCCTCCAGAACCGGACGCAGAGGATTGCGATGGGGGAGAGTTTGTCGAGCCCTTGTGAGCTCCCTTGTGGGGTTCCGCAGGGGGCGATACTCTCTCCCACACTTTTTAACATCTATATGCGCCCTCTAGCCCAGCTGGTCCGGGGCTATGGGCTGGGTTGCCACCAATATGCGGATGACACCCAGCTCTACTTCCTAATGGACGGCCAGCCGGACTCCACCCCGGATACATTTGCCAGCTGTTTGGAAGCGGTAGCTGGATGGCTCAGGCAGAGTCGCCTGAAACTCAACCCCTCCAAGACGGAGGTCCTGTGGCTGGGCAGAAGAGGGCAGGACCAGGAAGCGCGCCTCCCATGCCTGAACGGGGTGCAATTAACACCTGCACCAGTTGCCAGGAATTTGGGAGTGACATTTGATGCCTCCCTCTCTATGGAGGCTCAGGTCACCAATGTAGCTCGGACAGCATTTTTCCATCTTCGCCAAGCCCGGCTACTAGCGCCCTACCTGTCCTCGGAACACCTGGCCACAGTGATCCATGCAACGGTCACTTCCAGATTAGACTTCTGTAACTCGCTCTACGCGGGCCTTCCCTTGTCTTTGACTCGGAAGTTACAGCTGGTCCAAAATGCGGCTGCCAGGATCCTCACTAGAACACCTTTGAGGGCCCACATTCAGCCGGTGCTTCGTCATCTGCACTGGTTGCCAGTCTGTTTCCGAATCAGATTCAAGGTATTGGTATTGACCTTTAAGGCTATACGCGGTCTGGGTCCCATCTACCTGCGGGACCGCTTGGTTGCTTATGCCCCCCGCAGGGCACTCCGCTCTGCGGGTATGAATTTACTGGTTGTCCCGGGCCCACGGGATGTGCGCCTGGCCTCGACCCGGGCCAGGGCCTTTTCAGTCCTGGCCCCAACCTGGTGGAACGAGCTCCCAGAAGAGCTAAGGGCCCTGCAGGATCTACCAGCTTTCCGCAGGGCCTGTAAGACGGAGCTCTTCCGCCAGGCATATGGTTGAGGCCAGGGCAGCTCTCCCACTAACCCATCAGAGGATCCCCTCCAATATTGAGATCTCTAACACCGAGATCATGGTCAGATCTATTGTATTGGTGCCACCCTCTTCTGAACATTATTCTCTCCACCAGGCTGAACTAAGATCAGAATTGTGACCACCGCCGCTATATGTTATGTGATATGTTATATGTAACTTTTAATTGGGGTTTTTATGGGGATTTTATTGTGTTTTAACTATTTATGTTGTAAACCGCCCTGAGACCTATTGGGAGAAGGGCGGTCTAGAAATTAAATAATAATAATAATAATAAATAATCTTGTCTCTTATATGGGAAGTTACGACAGTTCTTTAAGCAATGTTTCCCCCCAAAATATGAGCCTCTTGTGGCGCAGAGTTGTAAGGCAGCCATCTGAAAGCTTTGCCCACGAGGCTGGGAATTCAATCCCAGCAGCCGGCTCAAGGTTGACTCAGCCTTCCATCCTTCCGAGGTCGGTGAAATGAGTACCCAGCTTGCTGGGGGGTAAACGGTAATGACTGGGGAAGGCACTGGCAAACCACCCCGTATTGAGTCTGCCATGAAAACGCTAGAGGGCGTCACCCCAAGGGTCAGACATGACTCAGTGTTTGCACAGGGGATACCTTTACCTTTACCTATACCCCCCCAAAAAAAACATATCAATATTTAGTCAAAAATCCTATCAAGTGACTTCAGGGTAAAGCTGATTTCAACCTGAGTCTTGGTCAGGTTGAGATTGGCTTTATCCAGAAGTTGCATGATACGATTTTTGACTAAATATTGGGGGGAGGGGGTCTTAAAGAGCTGTCTTAGACAGATTTTGATTATTGGCTTAATATTATGGAAGCCATTTTCTATGTGAAGAGCTACCTCAGCCAATAATTTTTTCCTTTGCTTTTTTTCCTTTCCTTCCCCCCCCCCCCTTTTTGCCTTTGTACTTTAAACAAATTTGACATTAAAATGAGAATACTTACATCTCTGGACTGCAGTCGCCACCACATGCAACGAGCCTCAGATAACAAGGATTTGTATGGCCGGAGCCCCTCCTCTTCCCACCCCCTTCAGGCCCATCATTGGCAATTTGGGGGGGGGGGGTAGGTTGACATGACTATATCATATCACCTGATATTTTTTTCTTAATTTTAAAGAATATATTAAAATTCATTAACTCCTACCCAATTGGCAAAGTCACAGGGTTTCATGACACCTTGGTTGAGAAAGCCTGGCAGAGAACATACTAACTTTGATGGACCGTTGGTCCAATCCAGTATAAGGCAGTTCCAGGGGTTTATATGTGAACTTTGATGGCTGTGAAAAACTACCTACACAGATGCAAACATGCAACACTAGCATCTCTCCAAGTCAGAAAAGCCACTGTTGTCTTCTCATTGGGCCAGGTAATACTACATCAAGAGCAGGGGAAGGCAGGTGTTTAATACTCACTCCAGGTACACGGGTGATATTTGACTCTCCTCCCCAAGCGTGCCTTCAGGTAGCTTGACTTGGCTCTTAACCGCTGATAATGTTTGAGTTTTACTTTCTTCGTAATCTGGCTGACTTTTCTCAGGGTTGTAATAACCAAGAACATCATCTGCTGAGGTCTTCTTTCCCTTAAAGAAAATCCAGTGAATTTAGGATGAGGGAAAGCTGTATTTAAGAAACACATTACACTGTACTCTTTGGGGCAAAACCCTGGTTGAGAAAGCCTGTTCCAAGATCTGATGAGATTAAAGCTGATTCTGCACTTACTTTGTTTTTTTCCATTGTGGATCCTGCTGAATTCAGATCAATTTAAACTCAGGTCTTCCTCTAACCCCCCCCCCCCCTCCAACTGAAACAGAAAGTATTCTGCACTTGATTGGGGAAGCTCAGAACGGGGAGGGGTGCCAATTGCAGCAGGAGTCTCTTTCTTTTCTTGAACGGGGGGGGGGGAGGATTGGAGAGAGCAAAGGAGAGGAAAATAACAAGAGGCAAATCTCTGTTGAGAGAAGTTAGGGCTTCTGGAGCACAGTCGATTTAAGGGAAGAAGGGAACCAGGAAGTCTTTGAACTGATGCCCTGCTCAATTAGGGAAGACTGCTCCAAGGTATAGAGAAGTGAGTTAATTCGGAAAAAGCAAAAATCTGCACATTTACTCATGGCGATTTTTGAAATATCGAGGCTTATACCCCCTCCAGGATATCGCAGGGGGAAGGCAGGCTCACAACAAGTCAATCATGCATGTTGCAGAGGGAAAATTTAAAGCACCCAAAATCAAAATGGAAATCGAATTCAGTGTAGATTGCAGGGAGTGGGTAAAAAGCCCTGTGCAGACTCTACACCCAGGCTAGCCTGGACCATACAGGTAAGGGCTACAAGGAAGGCTGTTAGAACCAAAAGGAACACTTCCACAAATCACAATGAAAGCTATCATGAACTAGTAGAAAGAAGAGAAGGCATTCACTCCTATACATGACTACGGTCTTGTACTTGGTAGTAGCTTTTTTTTAAAAAAAAGTGAAGAACCTTGAAAGTCTGAATTTCATACTGAATTTTGTGTTTGCACCAAATCAAGGAATGCAAAGCTGACCAGATTTTGGAGGGCCCCAGGCAAAGTGGCTTTCATTAGGCCTTCCTTTTTCAGAGATGCATACACAGTACTTGTCTCCCAGAAAAGGAAGCAGAAGGTGACCCCTTCACAACACTTTCAGTTCTCATTTGTATTGACAGGGCTTTGAAAAAGCATAAAGGAGCTTCATTCCACTCCTGTTCCCTAGCTACCCTCCTAGCACGGAACAGGGGAGAACTTAGAGGCCAAGGAAATGTTGCTTAACCAGCTGAAATAATCTTCCATTTTCCATGGACGAGTTGTCTAGGGGAATGCGTAGGGGAATGTGCTCCTTTATATTTTGTAGGCCAGAGTTGGCAATGGACCTTCCTTGGACTCTGAGGTCCCTGAAGGTGCATGACCTTGCTCATCTCTGGTATTGGTAAATGGACCTGCTGTCAATCATCATTTATCCACACAGTTTACAAAGAGAGGATAAATTCAAGAACTGGAGGATAATCTCTAAAGGAGATTTAGAGTTTCTGGCTTTGAAGATTTCAGTTGCTTCAGAGGACAGCCCAGCAGTGTGAGAAAGCTCATAAACTACATGTAGAACAGTACTGGCTAGATATTTGATGTTGTTAGGTGTGAAGTCATATCCGACCCATCGCGACCCCATGGACAATGATCCTCCAGGCTTTCCTGTCCTCTACCATTCCCCGGAGATATTAGGGAAAACATTTTCACAGGCAGAATAGTTCAGCCATGGAATTGGCTGCCTAAGGAGGTGATGAGTTCGCCCTCACTGGTGGTCTTCAAGTAACTTACATATCATACATGCTTGAGGATGATCCTGCATTGAGCAGGTGGTCAACCTGTTTGACCCCTTTCAACTCTATGATTCTAAACTACTTTAGGGGAAGCTTCCGAAAACCAGAATCTACATCACTTCCCCTTTGCTCTTTTAAACAGGAAAGAGTGGACAAAGTCGAGAGATCATACCATGCTCAGCTGTCCCCATAGCAGCCACTTTTCAATTCTCATCACATTTGCAATGTCCAGGGTGTCTTTGCACAGGGTGTTCAGCGCTTCCGTGATGTCGTCCAGGAACACTTGGCTAAAGATCCAAATAAACTTAATAATGTTGACTCCTCTCTGCATGATATTTTCTGTTTATTTAAAAAAGAAAATACTTTTAAATAAATAAGAATAGTTAAGATCTGACCAAGAACTCTGACAATTCCAACAGGCTGGTGATCCCTGGCTCAAGAGAGTTTTGTTTCACCTTGACCGGGGCCAGGGCCTTTTCAGGCCCAGCCACTACCTGGTGAAATGAGCATCCGGAAGAGCTGAGGGCCCTGTCTCAGTTCTGAGAGCCTGAGCTCTTCTGCCAGGCATTTGGTTAGGGCCAATAACATCACATGGGTAAATTTCTGGATAAAGCACCTCCCGTAATCCAAAATTTGGATTTGTGCTTTACAAAAGCGACTTGACAGCACTATGAATACTAACCAGCAACTGGTCTGATTGTTTTAATTGATTTTAATAGTTTAATTATTATGTTTTAAATTGTCGTTCTGTTTTTAGGAATCATTGTATGTTTTTATAAGTCAATTCAAACTTTATTGCACTAGACCATAGGCCTTATAATGGTTTTGTAATTAAACATGTTGGAAACCGCCTGGAGCTGGCTATGCCAAGAGGGAATAAATAAGCAAATAAACAACCAAGACATGGAGAAAGGTGTCTTATTTATGAGCTCCTCACCCCTTGTGGAGGCCTGGAGGCCAGGAAGCCTCTATCTGTGCAATTTCTCTCCTTCCTCACCACCCTTCCCAGGGAATGGATTGCTATTTTGACAGCATGCAAGACATAACTGGATCACCTCTAAGGCATCTTGTTAAAAGTGACTTTATCTTGTGAAGGATTCCAGGCAGCTTCCATTATTTTAAAAATAGTAAGTCTAACATCAATCCAACCACACCTGACTCATCCGCTTCATTAGCTAGAACCTCCAGATGTTTTGCATCGGATTCCACTTTTTCATTGGCTGTGGCACAGAAAGATGTAAAACAGAATTTTTAAGTGGCTAGATCATTCAGAAATGGAGCAATTCAACCCTATGAATCTAGTCCTTTCCACTCCCGGACACTGCAGGGAGTTCTGAATTTTGTCACTCAGAATGCACTGAGAAAAGTGCAAAAAGAAGGAAACAAAATGTTTAAAGATTTCTAGCTTTCTATGGTGGGTTCCACACTGACCATATAATCTTCAATTGCCATTATATCTTTACTGTTTTCTCACAGACAATCCTGAGAGTGCTACGAACATTATTTCTGAGTTCAAGAAAATAAAATCATTATTTTTCTGTCGTTTTAACAACAGTTTTGCTATGTGAGAATTGAAGCTCAACAGGCCTTAAGCATAACTAGTATATTGTCTCAGAACAGGCATTTCAGCCGCTCCCCAGAATTATAGGGGTTGAGCGGTCCAAATAACATCATCTAAATAGCACATTACCCTCCTGACGTACATAACTCATTTGTAGCATTTTTAAAAAACTTAACATGCAAATGCAGTTCAGATTCTCCCATTTGTGCAATCAATATGTGTTTGAGGCAACCCATTAGTTCTAATAATTCCTTTCTCTTTTTTCTCCTTGCTACTTGGTCCTTTACTTCCTGTTGGGGCTTGCCATTTCTGGCCTAGTACTCACTAAAATGTTTATCACCTCTTTGGGGGAGGGTTAGCTGCTGACCTTAGTTGGGAGATTGCTGGAGGTTTTGGGGCAGGGTGGAGCTTGGGAAAGGTGATGTTTGAGGACAGGGGGGGACCTCAGCAAGGTAAGTAGGGATGCCAGTTTCCAGGTAAGACCTGGGAATTCCCTGGAATTATAGCTCATTTCCAGACTAAAGGATGTAATTCCCACAAAGAAAATGACTGCTCTGAAAGGTGAAATCCATACTATTATGATCCACTGAGGACCCTCCCACCACAAATCCCACCCACTCCCAGCTCCACCCCCAAAATCTCCAGGTATTTCCCAACTTCAAGGTCCCACAATATACGAGTAGTGACTTGGCTAGTGACAAAAATAATACAACTTAAGCCCTCTTACGTGTCTTAAGTCTTTTCAGAGTACTTAACCACCCTCTACCCATGAGAGCTGATGATCAAGCATGGATTTTGGAGAGCAAATACATGGTGTGGAAAAGGTCCTGGAGATTTGGGAGGTGAAAATTGGGAAATGTGGGTTTGGGGAGGAGTGGGACCTCAGCAGGCTATAATGCCCCACAGTACCCTTCTGAAGCAGCTACCTTCTCTAGGGGGATTGACCTTGGTCATCTGGAGATCAGTTATAATAGCAGGAGATTTCCAGGTGCCGCCTGTAGAGTAGCAAGCCTAGAAATGTAACATCTTTTTAAACACTATGTAGAACCCGCATTTCAATTCTGCTAACAGCCAAATGCAGAAAAGGAGCAACTGAGTAGTTCAAAAACTTCACAATGTGGAACCATCCTGTGTAAGGGAAGAATTCCAACCTATAACACCTCTGCAGTAGTACAGCCGAGGAACACCTTGGCCAGCTGCTTTTCCACTTATTTCAGATGTCTGCCTACCACTTCCCCTACCCGCTGCTGGATGCCGCTGCTTCTCCTCCTCTTCTTTCTTCTGTTGGTCCCTGATTTCATCTTGTTTCCTCATCCTTATTGCTGATTTTGAACTCGTCATCCAGGCTTCATACGCGAGCTGCATGGAAGGAAAGGTCTAATTCTGGGTACTGAACAACATTTTTTCAGGAGGGTGCATCAGATTTTTGAAATGTTCAGTGTTTGGATTCAGCTTTTACAGGGGACAGCCTAGGGCTTCTTGGGGGTGCCAGACATTCTAACAGTGTTTGCAGAGACACAGGAAAATGAAACCCAGGAAGGCCAATGGGATCCAATCAGCATAGCTGTGCTTAAGGTGTTTTGTTTGGCAAATATCACATCTACAAATGTACAGTAGGTTAGTGTTATAGTATTTTGTGGCATGGCCTGGGGTATCACTGGATATTGTGAAAATTGCCCACCTTCCAGGAGAGTCAAAACAACAGAGCTAGGCATGTGTAAGGAGAAGAAAATTCGGACCGCTTTCAATTTGTTCCGAATCACCTGTAGTGCGGTTTTGAATCAGCTGATTTGGTTTGCATGAGGTCGAATAAATTTGTCAGCTTTTAAACCAATGGAAGCATTCAAGTCTATGAGGATTTTCCCGTTTCCATCTTTCCTGGGCTCTGGTGGTGGGGAGGTTTGAGGTAGAGGCGCCAAACTTGCAGCCTAGCTGCAGGAGCCTCTCCTCAAAAGAACTGACATGTTGCAAAAAGATTATACCCCTTGATTCAATCCTTTTGCAACGTAACAGTTCTTTTGAAGAGAGGCCTCTGCAGCTAGACTGCAAGTTTAGCACCCCTGCCTCAAACCCCCATCTCCCCAGAGTGCCGGAAAGACATAAAGGGGAGCCTTTCCCCCTTTCTCTTCTCCTTTCAAGTTTAAATGGCCAGTTGCTTGAATCACTGAATCACGCCAAATTGAGATTGGGCAATCTGAGCAAGTTTGATTCAGTCGTTTAAACTTACTGGGAAATGGCGATTCGGACTGGATTCGGCTGATTCGTTCCCAAAACAAGGCTGATTCAGGCACTTTTCAGCTGGAACGAATCAGACATGCTTTTTGCTGTTTATGCCAATTTAGGCTTTTGCAACCCTCACTTTGCCCCCTTTCTTCAGGGAGGGACTGTGGCTCACTGATTGTTTGCATGCAGAAGATCCAGTCCTGGCAGAACTACCTACATAAAAATGAGGGATGTAAATAAACAAACCAAACAAAAGCTTTACCTGGAATGCTGTCTTCCTCTTAGGAGCTTCCACCTCACTGTCTTCAGTGCTTCCTTGTTCTTCTTCTTCTTCACTGTCGGACTCAAAGAGGTAGTAGCTCCCGCCACGAATCACTGGGAAGCAGACATGGTTGAGAAGTTGAAAGTTTTGGAGAAACTCTGTGCCACATACAGAAGGTCCTACTGCCTTCATTCACCAAGAAGAACAACCACCTTGATGTTTCTTACTAAACAATTATGCACCAGAGCTCCTGTGGCATGCCATCCCCTACTACATGCCATGGGCCCAAGTAAAAAGTGAACCAAAGTACCAGGGGCCATCAAACCCAACTCTTGTTTTCCTGTCCCCCCCCCCCCCCACTTCTCCTCATATGGGTCTCAGCACATGCACACACTGCAGTCTGTTACCAGGAAGTGGAGAGTGTCCTTCACAATGCTATTTGTTATTTTGCATGTTATTAGTTTTAGTAAGTAGTTTTAGCTGCCTTTCGGCCACTAGATGCAGAAATGTAGATTTTGCTTGTTCTGACTGTCCTTTGAAGATAAAAGCCTTTCTGCCATGGGAATAGCAAATGGTGGGGGAGTGATGCATTGAGGAGGAAAGGGGGTTGTCTATATGTATCCTAAGAGTGGTCAAGCCGGTCGTTCTTAGCAATAGACTTTCTACCATGGAGTTTCCAGATATACCCTCTTAGACACAATAAAGGCTCTGAATTCTATTTTATAAGGAATGCCTCAGTTGTCTCCTACAAGAGAGATTCCTTGGTTTGTAACGTTCTGCTCCATGAAGAAGTTGTGTTAAACACATGGGGAAGTGATCTGAGAATGAACAAGACAAGATAGTCACAGGAATAGGGGGCAGCTAATTGAGACAGAGTTTCAAAGCAACTTGCAAACACTTTTCCATTCTCTACAACAGACAGCCTGTAAGGTGAGTGGGACTGAGAGAGCGCTAAGAGAACTGCTCTATGGGAATAGTCTTAAGAGAACTGTGAGTTCTCCAGAACTCTGTTCTCCAGATTAGAGTCCACCTCTCTTAACCACTACACCACAGGCTCTTTAATCCTTCTCTGGAAGCTGATTTTGAGTTAGCTTTTTCCTTGTGCATTACCTTTCTGTTGCTTTTCTTTGTCCCGCCCACTCCTAACTAAGTCCAACCCACTTTTAATGACTGGATTATCTTAGTCAAATCACTCCTGTTCTCATCCCATCCTGGACATTGGTGGTTTAATTTCTTTTTCAAAATTCCACTAAAATACTGATATATCACTATTGTCCTGGATTTTCTGAATGTACAGCTTTCATTTTTTAAAGTCTCTTTTCCCCTGCGGAGATATAAGGAAAAAGGCATATATCCAACAAGGGAAGAAGATGGAGACTTCCTTTTTAAAATGGAAGCTGAGAATTCAGAGAACCTGCCCAGGGTTGCTTGATCTCATTAGATTTCAGAAATATAATAGAGTTGGCCCTGGTCAGTATTTGGATGGGAAACCACCAAGGAATACCAGATCCAGACAATGGCAAACCATCTCTGGATTTCTCTTGCCTTGAAAACCCACCTGGTTCACCACAAGTCGACTGCGATTTGACAGTGGAGGGAAATGGCAGTAAACTTACTTGAAGTGTGGGTCAGCCATGGCTGCCACCAGGTCTTTTTCTCAGCAGTCTCTTTCTTGCTAGCGTCCTCTGCAAAAGTGTTCAGAAAGGCCTCAGTCAAAAAAAGGACCTTAAGGAATAGGCGATACAAGCATGCTATGCAAACCCACTTGTGACTCATGAAGAGAAGAGACAACGACCCTCAAAAGATTCTAAATCTGTAGTCTTCAAGCTGCTTCCTTCTGGGTCAGTTTGGTGTAGTAGTTAGGTGTGTGGACTTCTAATCTGGCATGTCAGGTTCGATTCTGCGCTCTCCCACATGCAACCAGCTGGGTGACCTTGGGCTCGCCACGGCACTGATAAAACTGTTCTGACCGGGCAGTGATATCAGGGCTCTCTCAGCCTCACCCACCCCACAGGGTGTCTGTTGTGGGGAGAGGAATGGGAAGGCGACTGTAAGCCGCTTTGAGCCTCCTTCAGGTAGGGAAAAGCGGCATATAAGAACCAACTCTTCTTCTTCCTGAGTCTCCCCTACTTAGGGTGGCTTGCCCTATGTCGGCTGTACCTCCAGGGCTGGTTCTGCACTTAATTTGTTTTTTCGTCCATCCTCTTGAATTCAGATCAATTTGATCCTGGGTCTTCCTCCTTCCTACCCCCCCCCCCCCCGAATTGAAACAGGAAGTGTTCTGCATTTGACTGGGGAAGCTCAGAGGGGGGGAGGGGAGTGGTGGCCATGAAACTACTTGATTATTTTTCTTTTCCTGAATGAGTGGAGGTGGGGTCGGGTGAAGTCCAGTCAGCATTAAAGAGTGCTTTATTAGCCGAAGATGTTTGCTTCTTTCTTCACATGAGTGGGGGTGCCAGCAACAACCTGGCGGAGAACACGGCAAATCTCTGCTGAGAGAAGTGTGGGCTTCAGGAGTGCAGTCACTTTAAAACAAGGCAAAAATAAGTGTTGGGAGGGAAGTCTTGCAACCGGGAACCAGGAAGTCTTTGAACTGACACCCAGCCAATCAGGGAAGACTGCTTCTCTACGTCAGCATTGCAGGAAGTTAATCTGGCAAAATGCATATCTACACTTATACTGGGAGCTTTCAAAAGCGGGTTTCTCAAATATAGCAACTTACATCTGCTCCTGAATATTACAGGGGAAAGGTAAGGTCTTCACAGCTCAATCATGACTGTTGCAGAGGGAAAATTTAAAGCATCCAAAATCAAAATGGAAATCAAATACAGTGCAGGGGGATGACAAAAGCAAAGTGCAGAATCGACACAGGTCTTTTCCATTATGGTTCCTACTCCATGGAATGGATGAGGAGAGCCTGTTCACTGGAGATCTTTAGAGGAGGTGCTTGTTATGGGGTAGGAAGAACAAGCATCTCTTGGAGGGAGGGAGTTTAATCTGACTTTCAAGACGAAAGGCAGGATACAAATAATTTAATTAATTAAATAAGCAAATAAAGGTAAACACATGTTGACAAAAATGGCTGTCCAGTAATGCATTCCACATGTGTAGGTTTTCATACCGTGAAATATGTAAACCAAGATCACATTAGATATGAACTTCAAGATATTCATATGGAATGTCTGTTAGCAGTCCTGGAGCATTGCTAGTCAATTAAACTGCAATGCATAGGCCATCATAAAATAGCAGGAACAGCAAGAATAATAATAGTACAAGTAATAATAGTAATGATTGTGATGAAGCCAACAACAACAATAATGCAATGTTTTACCTGGACCTGGTTCTTTTTCAAACTTCTGTACAGTTTCCAGTTCTGAGCTGCATACTGTTTTCTTCAATCTATTATGCTTTTTCTGCATTGCTTTGATCAGTTCCATCCTAAAGAACAAACGAGCAAAGGTAGTCTTGCTTTAAAGTTGTTTACAACTTTTTTTTGCCAATGGTCGTTTGGATCCACAGAAGTGTTTATTCCAGAGGAAGGATTTCCATCTCTAGAAATCCTCCATTAATTCTTAGCTGATGTTTACAAGTCGTAGACTAAAATTCCTGCCCTGGAATGTTGAGCCCCAATGAGGGTAATGGGTTGACATCCCTGGTTGCAGAGGCTTTTGTTACTATCACTCTCCAAAAGTAAGAGCAGATGACTTTCTGAAAAGAGTTCTTAGGTGTCTATTCCCTTGAGACTTTTCTTAAGGACACACCTTTCCCTCTTATTCATGCTTAATTGTTTCTCTGCTCTAAAGCTCCTCTATTGACCATTTCTGCACTGGAGAGTTTGTACCTGGTAACAGACTGGAGTTTGAGCCAGGGCAGTTTGCCCCACCTCTTCCTGCTCCCGCATGGGGGGAGCACTTGGCCTAGTGTATCTCATCCACCCTGGATTTGTGCCCCTGCATGGGAACCAAGGCAGCAAGTTCCCAGTGTGGAAACGGTCGATCCTGTCCCCAAAAGGTTCCAATGCATTTATTCGCCAGCACATATTAGAACCCCCCTGGAATGAAAAATTCCTGCGGCATGTAGGATTTGGATGCATTTATGACATTTTTATCCCTTCCTCTAAGCAACTCCTTGTGGCGTGCAGGTTTCTCCCTCTCCTCCATTTTGCTGACAAAACAACCCTGTGAGGATGTCGGGAATGGCCCGACTTGCAGACAAAGATCCTCTCCCCACAGGCAGAGTAGCAGTCTCTCGGGAACAGGGGGCAGCGGCCACAGACCCATACGCGGGAGAGACGAAGGAGGAAAGTGAAAAGAAAGGAAACGAAGAACGCCGACAGACTGGTTGCGCCCGGCTCAAAGTGAGGGCAGAACAGATAATGCAGAACAGGTGGGAGGTTCTTGAGGGCTCAGGAGGTGGGGACGAGGAGAGGAAGGATATTTAAATGGGGCAGTCGGCGTCTGTGAGGAGGCGGGGTTCAGCATAGTGAGGAAACTATTCTGAACCCGGGAGTCGTGAATGCAAGTAATTCAACAGGACTCCGTTCTGAGACGCTGCCTATCCTGAGAACTATCTTTCCTGGCCTGGTCTTCAGCTCCCGACATCGTGGCGGAGAAGGAACAAGAAACCCTGGACCCTGACAGAGGTAAGAAGTCCGGCTGAGAAAAGGCTTGTCCCAAAGTCGTCCAGTCAAGCAGGCATTTGAACCTGTGTCCCTAGGCCAACACTTAAAACACTGAACAGCACTGCCTATTTACAGTGTATTGTTCTGGGCATTTCGGGCTACCGTGCCCATTTTTTGCTTGTACTCACAAAGTAAGAGGATGGCGCGGGCTGACCTGAATTAGAGGGACTGTGTTGAGGGCAAGTTGTTCTAGAAGAAGCAGCTGAAATTTCTTTCAGTTCTGCGAATAAAACGGGGAAACCTACTGTCTCTTCATGGCTTGCATCGATTTCTCGTCATCTCCCATCTTCTGTGCCACCATTTTCTTCATCTTTGCTTCCAACAGCTCGGCTCCTCTACAGGTGCAAGAAAGATGGGAGACTTCTTTAACATTAGAAGAACCACCAGAAGAACAGATGGACCATGTATGGTCCATGGAGTCCAGCATCCTGTGTCAAGCAAAAGGTCTTCTGAATAGCCCACAGACTGGACATGGAGGCATGAACCAACCTCTCCTGTTCCAACCATCTGCTACTCAGAACTTAACTATACTGCCTCTGGCCATGGACATTCCATTTTCCTGACATGTTTAATAGCTACCAGTAGACTTCCCCCTCCTGAATTAAGGTAATCATGGTTACTACTCTCAGCTAATTGCAATCACCACATATGATGTGAGGAAAGTGTTTGCCCACAGGCTCCAGAGGGAACCTATGACACATGAGCTTGAGCTTAACAAGGCCTCAGTTTACTGAAAGAACTCGGCCCAACAAACTCTTACAGAATTATGGGGGAAAGTAGCCTGATGCTGCCTCTCTCAGGCTGCCAGAACAAGCTGTCACAAATTTCCTAGAATGTAGCTTCCTGGACAATAGGACAGAGTTTTCTGCTTTAGGATTCCCTTGACCCATCACTGGTGGTAGAAAGGACTATCAAGGGCTATCAAATCACAATGGACCTATGGAGCCCACAAAGGGTATTCAAGGCAAGAGGCCTTTAGAGGTGGTTGACCATTGCCTGTCTGTGCATAGCAACCCTGGACTTCCCTGGTGGTCTCCCATACAAAAAAAACATCACTGTAAAAACAGACTGATGCTTTATCATAGAATCATAAAGTTGGAAGGGACTTCATGGGTCATCTAGTTCAGCTGTCCCCAACCCCAGGTTCGAGGACTGGGACTGGTCCATGGATCAGTCGGTACTGGGCCGCAGCTGCTGCCTTGGGGGCTGTCCTGCCACTCTGCTGCCAGCTCACCTTTGGTGCTCTCCAGCGGCCGCCATGGCTGCCAGCTGCCACCAACCTGCCCCTTTAGCTGTGGAAGGCACTGTGTGACCCTCTTTTCACCTGCTCCCTCAGTCATTAAAAGCCATCTTGTTTAGACTTTGAAGATCCTAAGCACACACCTGGAGGCCAAAGCCTTGGCAGCCTTGAGATCGACTACAACATAGAGGTAGTAGTAGCTGGTAAAAACCCTGCGCTGGATCAGAAGAAAAGTAAAGCAGATCGCATCCCAGAGGATTCCTGCTTCTTTCTCAGGAAGGTCACATGTCTCGTTCTCAGGCGGATCTGTGCAGAAGTGAGCAGACAAACAAGCACGCTCATGTGCATGCTCTTTCCAGATATCTAAGACACGTCCAACCAGCATTCTTACTGCCATACATCTGTCACTATATAATGTCCACCATCAGGCCATGAACGAATCTTTGATTGTCCAGAGGTGACACGAAACAGGAAAAGGAATATACATGAATTGGAGTTTCGGATCCAATTGCCACTGCCTGGTGGAAAGAGCTAACTAATGGCAGCTCCATAGGGTTGTCAAGGCAAGAGGTGAACAGAGCTTAGGTGTGTACTGCACACACACACACACACACACACACACACATACAGAGATGAATTGGTAACCCGCTCAAAAGAAGCTCAAGATCTAGTGACAGAAACTTGCTCAGCATCCCTGGTTCCAAAGAGGTTAAACTGGACTCGACAGGGTCAGGGCTGGGGCCCTGGCCCCAGCTTGGTCCAACAATGTGATCAGAGCCCTGTAGGTCTGGCTTAAACAGTTCTAAAGGGCCTATAAGACAGAACTGTTCTGTTAGGCCTAAGGTGGAGGCTAAGAAAGAATCATAGAATCATAGAGTTGGAAGGGGCCATACAGGCCATCTAGTCCAACCCCCTGCTCAACGCAGGATCAGCCCTAAGCATCCTAAAGCATCCAAGAAAAGTGTGTATCCAACCTTTGCTTGAAGACTTCCAGTGAGGGGGAGCTCACCACCTCCTTAGGCAGCCTATTCCACTGCTGAACTACTCTGATTGTAAACAACTTTTTCCTGATATCTAGCCTATATCGTTGTACTTGAAGTTTAAACCCATTACTGCGCGTCCTCTCCTCTGCAGCCAACAGAAACAGCATCCTGCCCTCCTCCAAGTGACAACCTTTCAAATACTTAGAGGGCTATCATGTCCCCTCTCAACCTCCTTTTCTCCAGGATGAACATTCCCAAGTCCCTCAACCTATCTTCATAGGGCTTGGTCCCTTGGCCCCAGATCATCTTCGTCGCTCTCCTCTGTACCCTTTCAATTTTATCGATGTCCTTCTTGAAGTGAGGCCTCCAGAACTGCACACAGAACATCAACACTCGAGCCTCCCAACCTAAAGCGACTAAAACTCTACCACCATCTATTAATGGAAGTATTTTATGTGCCCATCTCTCTCTAAAGAGGAGGTGGTCCTTCTGGAATTGTGGGATTTAATGTTACAGTCATAATTCCATGTATTTATATACCATTTATAACGTTAGATTTATAAACTAATGCGAGCCCTGAGCCCCTTGGGGAAGGGCTGTATATTAATTAATGGATAAATAAATAATTCTGCGCTCTGTGTTTTGAGAGAAAATTGTATCACAGAATCCTGTCCTTCAAAAACGCTACTTCTGACTTACCTATATCATAGCCTGGTATGGTGCAGAACATACCAATGGTATGGATTAACCAACAGTTGTTTCTCTGCAATTTGCTAAGGTAAGCACATGATCCAATCTGCGGGTAGAGAAGGTGGGAGGAGAAGAATAGTTCAGCTCTTTTCAGTTATTGCCTTTTAGTCACTCTTACCTAACACTGCAAGCAGTCGTGGAGTGGCACTCCCCCTTCAACCTGCATGGTTTAAGACAGGGGTAGTCAAACTGCGGCCCTCCAGTGAATGCTGGCAGGGGCTCATGGGAATTGTAGTCCATGGACATCTGGAGGGCCGCAGTTTGACTACCCCTGGTTTAAGATGTCTACAAGACCTTCAGCTCAAGGACTATGTTGGGTATGAATTTGTATTGTTCAAAACCTGTAAGCAGGGAGGAAAGTAGATGCAAGAGCAGAGCACCTGTAATCTATGCAACCAGTATTATGTTCAGTCATTGGTATATCCAATTCTAAATTGCTCAGGTATTTGGCTGGAAAATACCACAGAGATCTGATGCCAAGCAAATACAAGTATGTGGGGCTAGAATGGTCAGTCTAGTTGAGGGATGGCCAAACTGTAGCTCTTCAGATGTCAATGAACTACAATTAACATGGGCTCATGGTAATTGTAGACTATGGACATCAGGAAAACCCCAGTTTGGCCACCCCTGGTCCAATCTTGTTGAACCTGTGGGCCCATTTGGAATGTTGAGAACTTTGAGTGGGTGCCACCAAAAATGGTTGACATGATGGTCAATCACAAAATATTGGGGAATCTACATACTTTTCCATGTTCCTCAACCATTTCTTTCTGCCACAAGCTATGGGCAGTTTGCTGCAGGAAACAGATGCTATTTAGGGAAAAGCTCTTTGATCAGCTGCTCAGGTTTATGCACCACCTTGGCCACAGCTTATTCCAAACCTTACACTTATGGTCAAGGGTCATTTTTCCAACCTTGGTAAGCTTGACAAACAAGGGAGTCCAATACATACGGCAAAGAGATTTTTTGTCACTATAACCAAAGCCGTATAGGCGATCAGATAATCCCACAGTCGGAGTATGTGTTTGACTGGCTTCAGCAGAAGGTTTCTTCCAAATAGCATGAAGTAGAAACATGAAGCAAGGTAGCCCACACAGAAGATGTTGACCCGTGCGGTCCCCGTCATGAAAATCAGACACAAGATAAACCAGAAGAGGTATCTGAACACAATAACTTTTGCTAAATCCAAGTAGGACCTGTGTGGAGAGGAACAATGGGACAATTGCTGGAAGAGCAAAAAATATACTTGTATTTCACAACTAGTGAACTTGCTCAGATCTGTGAGTCCTGAAACAGAATGGCTAAAAATCTTCCGACAAGGATTTTCGCCTCTTATATAGAAGACATCCACATCCACATGGAGACATGGACTCCTTCCTCCCCACTCTGCCGTCGTGGCTTCCACGGCTTCCATGGGTGCCAGCTCCACAGCTTGGCTGACCTGCTTCAACACTGTGGCTACCCCAACCGCCCCAGCCTCCGCAGGCACCAGCTCCACAGATGGCCAGCCTTCTCAACCGCCCTGGTGGTCCTGACTCAGTGGGTGGTGCCCCGCGGCTGGACCAACCTCTTCGGCTTCTGCCACCACCACTGGCTGCTTCCATGACGGCTGCCATTCAACATCTTCTGCGCGCTTGGTGGGTGGGACTTATGGGCTACTTATGGACTGCTTATGCACCAGAAGATGCGTTCCACATAAAAAATATGTTTCAGCTGTTTCTGTTTATTAGGGATGGTTTCCCGTTTTACAGAGCTTACCCGTGGTGTAGGGGTTAGAGCAAGGGTAGTCAACCTGTGGTCCTCCGTATGTTCGCGGACTACAATTCCCATGAGCCCATGGGAATTGTAGTCCATGGTCATTTGAAGGACCACAGGTTGACTACCCCTGGGTTAGAGTGTTGGGCTAATACTTGGGAGAACCAAGCTCAAATCTTTACTCAGTCATGAAGCTCAGTGGATGACCCTGGGGCCAGTCACTTCCTTTTGGGGAGTTTTCCGAAGATAAAATGGTGGAAGGGAGAACTATGTAAGCTGCCCTGAACTTCTTAGAAATGGGTCCCCAATGTGGTGTCCATGGACTAGAGTGCCAAAAAAAACACCATTATTTGTGCCTACCAAATGTTTTAAAACATTGAGTGGAGTTAGTTGGGGTTTCACCTCAGCAATGCTTCTGATTGGCCATTGGAAATTTGATTGCTATACAGATTTCTTAAAACTGCTTTGGCAGCAGCTGTCACCACAGCACAAGAATCTTGACTGTGACTGAAATTAAGCCTTCCTTGCTTCACAGGGTGTCTGTTGTGGGGAAAGGAAGGAAAGGCGATTGTAAGCCGCTTTGAGACTCCTTCAAGCAGTGAAAAGCAGGATATAAAAACCAGCTTCTTCAACTGAGCAAGCATATCTATCATGGTGGATCTCAAGAACCACCCCCTGGCCCACCAACCCAGTCTAATTTATGGCAAGAGTCCTCTCCCCAGCTTCTTACCTGCAGCGTACAAAGTTTGGCACCGGGCTGTATTCACTGAGCCCACCTGGGTCTAGGCCTCTGCTGATTTCTAAATTATCTCCGGCTAGCATCCTAACAATGGGTTTGTTCTCATCCTCAAACACCTGCCATTGGAAGGAGGCCACGAGAAGAAGCAGGAAGTCACCTGCCATGAGAGAGCAGACAGGAAAAGAGAGCTCACCTAACCATTGGCCACATGATCATTCCCGTTTGGGGAATCATGGGGTACTGCAGCAGGATGGGCATTGTCTCGCCCGGTATGAACATCTGCCTCAGCTCAGACCCTCCTGGCTGTCTTCTCTCTCAAGTTTATTGGATCTCAATCTCTATTCTTGGCTGTGGCTCCAGTCCCATGGAATGGTCTTCTCAAAAAGGTCTGGTGAGGGGTGCCCAGGTACCCACCTTGGCCTATTTCTGGAGTTTGTGATAGCGTTGCGTGTCTGGTCAAAATCTTTTGAAGGTTAGCTCCTGAGATCTGGCCTAGCCTGGGCTTAGCTTTATTTTTTTAAATGCTCCCTTTTTACACAGTGTAAAGCTGCCAACATGCTGTCTGAAGCTCTGACCATGAGGCTGGGAGTTCAATCCCAGCAGCCGGCTCAAGGTTGACTCAGCCTTCCATCCTTCTGAGGTCGGTAAAATGTGTACCCAGGGGGTAAAACAGTAATGACTGGGGAAGGGAATGACAAACCACCCTGTATTGAGTCTGCCAAGAAAACGCTACAGGGCATCACCCCAAGGGTCAGACATGACTCGGCGCTTGCATAGGGGATATCTTTACCTTTACAGGATAATAGTGACATGGGGAATATTTCCCTTACACAGCTATTTCTTCTTCTAAAAGTAAGAAGCCGCTACTTAAGTCGAGCAGGTGTCACACGGTAAAGACTACACTTACTCAGAAGAAAAGTAGCGTCAGGTTTCTTGGCAAAGTCAGGCAGGTACAGCCATTTAATCAGATTTGAATGCAGCAGCCAACGAGACGTTCTCCAGGGATAATCTGCCAGCAAAGAGATCATTTGCATTACATGAAGGAAGAACTTTCCAAGCTCCCAGTGAGATCCTAAGCAGAACTGCACCCGTCTAAGACTAGTGAATTCAATTGACTAGAAAGATGTAACTCTGTTTAGGATTGCTCCATCACAGTGCTTTTCTGCATAGGGCTTCCCCCCCCCCCCCCCGTCAGTTCTGGATCCATAGTGCTTCAGTTTATCTCTTGATTTCCACATGTATTGTTGTGCCTTTAGTTGTAACTTCATCCCTCCCCCCAGTTTTTTGAGCCCACTTTTACCCTGATCTTTCCCCTTGTGTATAATGTTTCTATCCGTTTTCTTTGTGTTGCCCACTCCCATATATCTCCTGTTGGAATATGCAAGATCTGCAGAATGTATATTGGAGACGAATACAAAGGGTGACCTGCAGGGGGCACTGGAGGAAATGCATATTTAGCATAGATAAGATAAAAACTTCCTGGTGATTTTTAAATTGTTTCCTCTAGTGCCCTGATTGGCTTAACAGGAGACATATCCTAACTGCTTGCCTCCAGAACAAATGCTGAACAGAAGAATGAATGCAGGCAACAGCTAACAGTTAGGTCTTTCTCCCTTTCTATACATAGTTGCATCTCTTCCTGAATAACATTATAATAGGTAACAATCATAACAGAACATAACATGAACAACAACACTGACATGTCCCTGGGAAGATCAAATTGTTCAGTCTGGGGTGGGGGACCAGCAGGTGCTTTGAGTTGGTCAGCCTCAAGTGAATGCCTGGTGGAGGAGCTATCTTTTGCAGGCCCTGTGGAATTGTGGGAGTTCGGGCAGACCATGCTACAACTACCCAGAATGCAAAGCATTACGTTTACCTTGGCATAAAGCGGGTGGGAGGCCAATGCAAAGCAGATACTGAAAGGCCAAGATGCTGGCAAGGAAGCAGCAATATCTGGACCAGACCTCGGCCATTGCTTTCCTCCGACGGCGGTTCAACAGGTAAAGAAGCCAACCTCCGTGGAGCAGGGCGTAAAGGTCCATGCGTTTCCCAATCACATTAATGGCAGCCACAAAGCATGTCTGAAAGAGCAGAAGATGTCACTGAATCAGCCTTGAAGTTGCTTCACCCTCCATTGTTTTAACTGAGTCATCTAGATTCTGGCTGCATCGACGAGACAAGGATTCTTTGTTTGGTATTTGTTTGCTGCAAATGCAAAGGCAAGTTGGCAGCAGAGCATCCATATGGGAGTCTTCTGTGCATGTTCCTATGTTTATTTATGTTATTTATTTTTACGTTTGTATACCACCACTCCCCAACAAGTCTCACAGCGCTTCACACGATAAAACATTAAAATACAATAAAACCCAATAATTTACCCAATTAAACCATTAAACAGTAAGGCAGCAGTGGTTGCATCCTCTGTACCCAATTCTAACCCACCTCATTCAGCCTCTTCCAGTGAGAGTCGGGGCTGGTCTGATGGACCTTGGAGAGCCAAGTTGGAATGCCAGGACTCTGCCCTAGTGTCACCCGTACACCTGGTGGAAGAGCTCCATCTTGCAGGCCCTGGGGAAAGCTGATAACTCTGGCAACGCCCTCCACTTTTCAGGAAGCTCATTCCACCAGGTTGGTGCCAGGACCGAAAAGGCCCTGCTTTTTGCTTGCTTCGCCCTCCCAACTGGACAGCTTTTTGACATTTTTAAAAATAGTATATAGTGCTATTGTACCATACCAGTGCAACAGCAATTACTGATAATTAAAGACGTCTAGTGGCATGGCAAGGAAATGGAAGCTGGGCTCAAAATTTGTTTCACTGCTTCAAATCAACATGGCTGCCCACCTGAATCTATTGTGCATTTTTGTAATTGTATTTTTCTTCTTACAACAGCTAGGACTTTTGTACTTTGCTTTGTTTGCCTTTACCTTTTTCCTCACTCTAAGAACATTCGCTGAGTCTCATATTAAGTAGAGCCCTGCTGGATCCGAGCAATGATCCCTCTAGTCCAGAATCCTGCCAACCAGTTCCTCTGGAGGGCCAATCACAGGGCATAGAGGCTGAGACTGTCATAAGAACATCAGAAGAGTCATGCTGGATCAGACCAGGGGTCCATCTAGTCCAGCATCCTGTCTCACCCAATAGCCAAGCAGTTCCTATGGATGGTCAACAACAGGGCATAGAGGCTGAGGCCTTCCCTGATGCTGCCTTCTGGCTCTGGGATGAATTGATCCTGCATAGTTCCTGTCCTCATTCATTCTCAAGCCCTATCCATAGAAATGCATAAGAAAAAATGGAAAACCTTTTATCTTGTTCCTTTTATCTTCCCTGTTCTATTTACCTCTGAAAACTGGAGCTTGGGTCCCTCTTTTGGTCTCTGCTGTCACTCCAAATAAGTGCTCCCCTTAAACCAAACCCCTGTTTTTGTTCTCCAAGTTGCCCCCCAAGGAGGCATGCTACTCCCTGGCTAACATTTTCTCACCTCTAGCCCAAATTTATAAAAACCGTAATTGATAAAGTATTTGATACAGTTGAGCAGTCCATCGTCCAGATTCTGACGGGTGATGCCTTCAAACATGCTCCCCGTGGCGGGCGGGATCAACTGGTTCTCGGTGCGGTAGAAGAGCTGGTGGCGGTGCACCGTGGCTTCAAGTGCCATGAGGACCAGGATGGTGAGATGAGCCTACAAAACGCAGAAGGAAAGGCCCATTGCTTTCTAATCCATGGCAAACATGTTCTCTCCGCCGTCATCTACCGCAGGGGTGGCCAAACTGGGGCTCTCCAGATGTCCATGGCCTATCATTTCCATGAGCTCCTGCCATTGTAGTCCGTGGACACCTGGAGAGCCACAGTTTGGCCACCCCTGATCTATAGCTTGGTTCTTCTGACGCTTTCTTCCCTTTGATGCCACCCTTGCCTGAATTGCTGTGATATTAGTCAATATATGTCCAACAGCTAGATGGTTTGTGGTTGCCACAAACCAGGTGCCCTGAACAAATATCCTCCTTGTTCTACATCAGGGCTGATTGCAATCTCCAACAGTCATGAAAACTGTTTTTGTATACTTTAAAGTAGTTGTATACTGAATGCCGATCTTTTATTGCTGTTGTCCAATCGCTTACCAGTGGAGGACTGTGAGAACTCTTATCCCACCAGTCCTTCTACCCACACAAACTTCACTGTACCTACCTCTCCTCTCCTCACAGCCTCCACAGCTACTCCCTTCTTCTTGGTTCACCTCCTCCCACATACCTTTTTCAGTTCCCCTTTGCCCTGCCACATTCCCTGTAGTCATTCCTTCCTTCCATAGCCCTTACAGCTATTCCTCTTTCCCCACTTTCTTCCTTTTCTCCAGACCATAACCTCCCACTCCTTCTGTGCAGTTTTTCTTTCCTCACTCCCTCAGCTTCAGCTTTGCTTCCTCCCCAGATCTTCCTTCTTGAATGTCCTCCTGCTCTTCTCCTTCTTGCCCACCCAACTTACCTCAAGTTTCAAAATGAAAGAGCACCAGCCATTCTGGATCCCTGGGTAATCACAGGGAATCACCATTGCCCACGTAGTCGAAAATAGCTGTCAAGATCTCATGAGGAGATCTTTTAAGATCTTGGCATGTGAAAACTGTTTTTAAAAAACATTCCCCCCCCCCCCAATAAAATAAAACCTTGATTTGTAGAAACATCTCTCCTTTGCATGCTGGGCTGCATTGTGTGAGTTTTCAGATCTGCACTCTGAAGCCATCTTCAAAATTAAATGTATAAATCAGCCTTTCTCAGCTTTTTAACCATTGAGAACCCCTTGAAACATTGTTCAAGCTTTGAGAAACCCCAGAAGTGGCACATTCATGCAGAATATGGTTGGGAAGCAGAGCTGTGGACACACCCACCCAGGGCCCCCTCCCCTTCTCACACCCTCTAGGCTCATCATTGGCCATTTTGGAAGTAGGGGGCAGGTCAATATGGTCATATCACATGACAAGTGTTTTTTTAAAAATAAAAAATATAACGAATTAATTAACTCCCACCAATTCAGGAAACCTTTCCAGGCCCATGAAGAAACCCCAGGGTTTCACGAAAGCCTGGTTGAGAAAGCCTGGTATAGATTGATGCTTTTTGTTGTTTGACAATTTCCTTGATATTTTGATTGACTATTTAAGTTTCCAGGATTGGATTTTGATCGTGTTATACTGATTAAGGGAGATTTCTACACTACCTCAGAAATTAATCAGTTAAGACTGCAAGACACATATAGCTGTAAAATAAAATAATAAAAACCTACCAACAAGCACTTTGCAGTGTCTAAAACACCTAATTTCATGATTAGTTCCTGAACGTTGATCAAATCCTTACCCTCAAGCAAGGAAGGACATTGTCATGGCACTTCATCAACCCTCCAATCCAGTAGGCTGGGTCCACTGGTGCAATGTACAATGAGGATTTATTTAACAGCTCATCCATATTGCCATACTGGTAGGTGATGTTTGGATGCAACCCCTGCAGAGACAAACATGACAGCTCTTGCAAAAACAATACTGTGTTCGTTGGCCATCTTATCCTGATGCTTTCCTATGGTTCATTAGAAGAAGAAGAAGAAGGAGGAGGAGGAGGAGGAGGAGGAGGAGGAGGAAGGAGGAGGAGGAGGAGGAGGAGGAGGAAGAGGAGGAGGAGGAGAAGGAGAAGGAGAAGGAGAAGGGAGGAGGAGGAGGAGGAGGAGAAGGAGAAGGAGGAGGAGAAGGAGAAGGAGAAGGAGAAGGAGAAGGAGAAGAGCTGGTTCTTATATGCCGCGTTTCTCTACCCGAAGGAGTCTCAAAGCATCTTACATTCTCCTTCCCTTTCCTCTCCCCACAACAGACACCCTGTGTAGTGGGTGAGGATGAGAGAGCCCTGATATCACTGCTCGGTCAAAACAGTTTTATCAGTGCCATGGCGAGCCCAAGGTCACCCAGCTGGTTGCATGTGGGGGAGCGCAGAATCGAACCCGGCATGCCAGATTAGAAGTCCACACTCCTAACCACTACACCAAACTGGCAGCCAGAGATTCAACAATCTGGGGGAGGGTTGCTAATCTCAGGGTTTCATGGTAGAAACACAAGGATCCCTCACCAGATATTCTGATGCGAGAAGGGTTAAGGCAGAAAGCTTGAAAGCCACCACCAAACAGGTATTAAGGAAAAAGCTGGATGATCACAGCACCAGGGTACATGAAGGATAATTTATTTTATAATAATGCCTCGTGACATCTGTTCCCTCCTTGTTTTTGCAGGTTTTGACACCGGTCGACCAATTAATGCAGAAAAGGCCTTCTTATATATTCTTTAAAGTTTAGGAAATGTTCAAGGTGTCTTTGTCCTCAGGACACTCGTAAACTTACCTGGGTGCAGTTTGAAGAATATGTGAAGGGTTTGACATACTTCAGCTGGTACATCATTTTACAGACAACCATCACGCATGACCACAATGTGCAGATCCTGGAGGCATGGGGGCGGAACTTGGGATAAGGCAGCGCAAACACCCAGAGGACAAAGAAGGGGTAATTCATCAAGGAAACCTGTGAAACATGAAACACATATGAAAAATAAAATCAAATAAAATATGGAATCGCTGTGCAGTAATGAAGGTTGCGGCTTTAGTTTATCCAGTTCTGGACCCATAACTATAAGGTGAATGACAGACGCTGCAACATTCTAGAGACAATCCACTAGAGACAGTCATTTTGTAGAAGTCCTTTTTACGTTCCTAGAAGAAGAAGAAGAAGAAGAAGAAGAAGAAGAAGAAGAAGAAGAAGAAGAAGATGAAGAAGAAGAAGAAGAAGAAGAAGAAGATGAAGAAGAAGAAGAAGAAGAAGAAGAAGAAGAAGAAGAAGAAGATGAAGAAGAAGAAGAAGAAGATGAAGAAGAAGAAGAAGAAGATGAAGAAGAAGAAGAAGAAGAAGAAGATGAAGAAGAAGAAGAAGAAGATGAAGAAGAAGAAGAAGAAGAAGATGAAGATGAAGAAGAAGAAGAAGAAGAAGAAGATGAAGAAGAAGAAGAAGAAGAAGAAGAAGAAGAAGATGAAGAAGAAGAAGAAGAAGAAGAAGAAGAAGAAGATGAAGAAGAAGAAGATGAAGATGATGAAGAAGAAGAAGAAGAAGAAGAAGATGAAGAAGAAGAAGAAGAAGAAGATGAAGAAGAAGAAGAAGAAGAAGAAGAAGAAGATGAAGAAGAAGAAGAAGAAGAAGAAGAAGAAGAAGAAGAAGATGAAGAAGAAGAAGAAGAAGAAGAAGAAGAAGAAGAAGAAGAAGAAGAAGAAGAAGAAGGAGCTGGTTCTTATATGCCGCTTTTCCCTACCCGAAGGAGGCTCAAAGCGGCTTACAGTCGCCTTCCCATTCCTCTCCCCACAATAGACACCCTATGAGGTGGGTGAGGCTGAGAGAGCCCTGATATTCCTTCTCGGTCAGAACAGCTTTATCAGTCCTGTGGGGAGCCCAAGGTCACCCAGCTGGTTGCATGTGGGGGAGCGTAGAATCGAACCCAGCATGCCAGATTAGAAGTCCGCACTCCTAACCACTACACCAAACTGGCTCTCTAGCTAGCTGATCCTTTACTCCACACATAATAAAATCATTCAAGAAACTAAGGTTTATGATTTTATCTTTGGGTGAGGCCCTGGAGCAGCCTTTTTCAACCTTTTGACTGTGGAGGAACCCCTGAAATAATTTTTCAGACATTGAGGAGTCCAGGAAGTGATGTCAGCTGGCCACACCCTCTGCCTCACCCCAGAAGTGACATCACTACTCGCACCCTTTAGCCCCCCTTTTGTTCTCCCCCACCCCTTTGCTACTACTGTGGTGGCTCTCCCTCATGTAGGCCGGATGGAGAAGAGTAGGAGCTGAGAAGACAGTCCATGTCCCCCCATACCACGCTACTTCAGAGCTCTCGCAGACCCCCTTCAGAGCTTGCAGCCCCCTTCAGAGCTCGCACAGAGACCTGGTTGGGAATCCCTACCCTAGGGAAGCATCAGAATTTTAGCTGACCTCCCTACTGAATCCACCCAATTAATCCTCATCTGAGGAATTAGATACTTATCCATTGTCCCCTTACTCTTCTTTGAGAAGGAAGTGGCATCAGGCAAAGTGCTTTTTGCATTTTTTGCATTTTCAGAGAATTGTATTTTAAGAAATTTTAAGGCTTAAGATTTGTATAATTTAAATTTTTGTAAAATGTTTTGTATATTGTAATCTCTCTTGAGCCTTTGAGGAATATTGAGATTTAGGGATCACTGCAATATCTATGCTACGTACACACGCAGACATACTCCTGGTCATAAGACTGTAGGGATGTCAGTCCACAGGTGGGACCTGGGGATCCCCCGGTTTTATAGCTCATCTCCAGGAGACAGAGATCAGTTCCCCTGGAGAAGATGGCTGCTTCAGAGGGTGGACTCCATAGCATTATAGCTCCTCTTCAGGGGACAGAGATCAGTTCCCCTGGAGAAGATGGCTGCTTTGGAGGGTGGACTCCATAGCATTATAGATCATCTCCAGGGGACAGAGATCAGTTCCCCTGGAGAAGATGGCTGCTTTGGAGGGTGGACTCAATAGCATTATAGATCATCTCCAGGGGACAGAGATCAGTTCCCCTGGAGAAGATGGCTGCTTTGGAGGGGGGACTCCATAGCATTATAGATCATCTCCAGGGGACAGAGATCAGTTCCCCTGGAGAAGATGGCTGCTTTGGAGGGGGGACTCCATAGCATTATAGATCATCTCCAGGGGACAGAGATCAGTTCCCCTGGAGAAGATGGCTGCTTTGGAGGGTGGACTCCATAGCATTATAGATCATCTCCAGGGGACAGAGATCAGTTCCCCTGGAGAAGATGGCTGCTTTGGAGGGTGGACTCCATAGCATTATAGATCATCTCCAGGGGACAGAGATCAGTTCCCCTGGAGAAGATGGCTGCTTTGGAGGGTGGACTCCATAGCATTATAGATCATCTCCAGGGGACAGAGATCAATTCCCCTGGAGAAGATGGCTGCATTGGAGGGTGGACTCCATAGCATTATAGATCATCTCCAGGGGACAGAGATCAGTTCCCCTGGAGAAGATGGCTGCTTTGGAGGGTGGACTCCATAGCATTATAGATCATCTCCAGGGGACAGAGATCAGTTCCCCTGGAGAAGATGGCTGCTTTGGAGGGTGGACTCCATAGCATTATAGATCATCTCCAGGGGACAGAGATCAGTTCCCCTGGAGAAGATGGCTGCTTTGGAGGGGGGGCTCCATAGCATTATAGCTCATCTCCAGGGGACAGAGATCAGTTCCCCTGGAGAAGATGGCTGCTTTGGAGGGGGGACTCCATAGCATTATTGCTCATCTCCAGGGGACAGAGATCAGTTCCCCTGGAGAAGATGGCTGCTTTGGAGGGGGAACTCCATAGCAATATAGCTCATCTCCAGGCGACAGAGATCAGTTCCCCTGGAGAAGATGGCTGCTTTGGAGGGGGGACTCCATAGCAATATAGCTAATCTCCAGGCGACAGAGATCAGTTCCCCTGGAGAAGATGGCTGCTTTGGAAGGGGGACTCCATAGCATTATAGCTCCTCTCCAGGGGACAGAGATCAGTTCCCCTGGAGAAGATGGCTGCTTTGGAAGGGGGACTCCATAGCATTATAGCTCCTCTCCAGGGGACAGAGATCAGTTCCCCTGGAGAAGATGGCTGCTTTGGAAGGGGGACTCCATAGCATTATAGCTCCTCTCCAGGGGACAGAGATCAGTTCCCCTGGAGAAGATAGCTGCTTTGGAAGGGGGACTCCATAGCATTATAGCTCCTCTCCAGGGGACAGAGATCAGTTCCCCTGGAGAAGATGGCTGCTTTGGAGGGGGGACTCCATAGCATTATAGCTCCTCTCCAAGGGACTGAGATCAGTTCTCCTGGAGAAGATGGCTGCTTTGGAGGGGGGACTCCATAGCATTATAGCTCCTCTCCAGGGGACAGAGATCAGTTCCCCTGGAGAAGATGGCTGCTTCGGAAGGGGGACTCCATAGCATTATAGCTCCTCTCCAGGGGACAGAGATCAGTTCCCCTGGAGAAGATGGCTGCTTTGGAGGGGGGACTCCATAGCATTATAGCTCATCTCCAAGGGACAGAGATCAGTTCCCCTGGAGAAAAGGGCTGCTTTGGAGGGGGGACTCCCTAGCATTATACTCCACTGAGATCCCTCCCCGTCTCAAATTCTGCCCACTTCCGGCTCCATCCCCATCGTGGCTCCATCTCCAGGTATCTTCCAACCCAGAGCTGGCAACCCTATAAGGACAGACAGTTTGCTAGTGAGTTATAACAACAGGAGATGAGCCCCAGGAAATAATTATTGCCCCCCATCACAAGGGTTATTTGCTGACCGAATGAACAGCGATGCAGATGACTGAGATGGACATAATCTTAAGGATGTGCAGCTCCAGAAATCGCCATGCAAACTCTTGCATTGCACAAATCGCTTCTGTGAGCTTCAGGAGATGGGATTCCAAACTGTCAACTGCTCCTGTCCAGATGCTTATCTTTTCCACTACAGAAAGAGAACAGATTCTTTTATAATGCAGATTATTGCAAGGAATGTTGGTACATTTTGCCAGAAGGTGGCACTTTATAGTTGCTCAACAGAGCTGTACAGGGCAGAAAAATAACAGGTAACTTTATAGCAAACATATTAGTTATTATGGTAATTTCTTCCCAGAATCTTGATAAATGCAGTTTAGTGATGAAACTAAGAAACCTTAGAATCATAGAGTTGGAAGGGGCCATACAGGCCATCTAGTCCAACCCCCTGCTCTACGCAGGATCAGCCCAAAGCATCCTAAAGCATCCAAGAAAAGTGTGTATCCAACCTTTGCTTGAAGACTGCCTTCTTTAAGTAGTGCTGGTAGCCCAATACTCAGGATTATAGTTCCCGGGATTCACTCAAGAAAGGGAATAACTATCAAACTGGATTTATTCTGTGATTTAGATATGCTTATAAGAGCCACAGCCCTATACATGCTTACACGAAGAATGAGAAGATGCCCTTGGGTTGGCAAAAACTGAGATATTATGCAGGTTGGTATTGGCAGAGACTCCCTGGAGAAGAGCCTAATGCTGGGAGCGATCGAGGGCAAAAGAAGAAGGGGACGACAGAGAATGAGGTGGCTGGATGGAGTCACTGAAGCAGTAGGTGCAAACTTAAATGGACTCCGGGGAATGGTAGAGGACAGGAAGGCCTGGAGAATCATTGTCCATGGGGTCGCGATGGGTCGGACACGACTTCGCACATAACAACAACAACATTGGCAGAGAGAGCACGCCGACTTAAGACAATGGAAATCAGATGACAAAAATTACATATTTGAAAGATTCCTTAAAAAAACAATCTACGCCAAGTGTGACAGTATGTAGAAGAAGAAGAAGAGTTGGTTCTTATATGCCACCTCTCTCTACCTGAAGGAGTTTCAAAGCGGCTTACAGTCACCTTCCCTTTCCTCTTCCCACAAGAGACACCCTGTGAGGGAGGGGAGACTGAGAGAGCCCTGATATTATTGAAGAAGAAGAAGAGTTGGCTCTTATATGCCGCTTTTCTCTACCCAAAGGAGTCTCAAAGTGGCTTACAGTCGCCTTCCCTTTCCTCTCCCCACAACAGACACGCTGGGAGGTGGGTGAGGCTGAGAGAGCTCTGATATCACTGCTCGGTCGGAACAGCTTCATCAGGTTTGTGGCAAGCCCAAGGTCACCCAGCTGGCTGCATGTGGGGAGTGCAGAATCGAACCCAGCTCGCCAGATTAGAAGTTCACACTCCTAATCACTATACTAAACTGGCTCTCTCAGAAAGTTGAATGGCAAATGTATGCACCTACAGCAACATGAGATGTGTGTGTGTGTGCATGAGAGAGAGAGAGAGAGAGCTGTGATCAAATGGCTCGCCCATTGGGATATTGAATTTTGGGTTTTCCTACAACAGATAGAGTGCATTCACATAATAGTACGACAAAAATAGAGTCCAATAGCACCTTTAAGACCAACAAAGATTTATTCAAGGCGTGAACCTTCAAGTGCATAATTCTGTGCTAAAACAGCGAATCAGCCCTTTCAAGTTCAGTTGTAGTTCACAAACACATTAGGGAAATAAAACTCTCCACATTAGTAATTAATGGCAGACATTTTCCCAGTTGTTGCTGGCCCCATCCATCTCCACCCAAGCATGGAAACAGCCCTGCAAGTGACTAGCTGTGCTGGCAAGTTATCTTGTCCCGAGACCAAAGAGTTAAATTCAGAATTACATTACATATTACTATCATCACATTTAGCCTGAGGAAGTGTGCTTGCACTCGAAAGCTCACGCCTTGAATAAATCTTTGTTGGTCTTAAAGGTGCTCCTGGACTCTATTTTTGTTGGGCTACTTCGGACCAACACGGCTACCCACTCGAATCTACACGTAATATAAAAAGCTTTCAAAATAATTATTGAGTACGTCTTTAAAATCCTGTCCTTGCTCCAGGTACTTGTGGGAACCACAGATGGACCCCTCATCCGTCATTTCATCCGTGCATCAACTCTGTGAGTTCAATTAGGCTGAGAGACAATGACTGCCCCAAGATCACCCAGTAAGCTCCATTCATCTCGGAATGCATCTCTGCTTGGAAAGTCCAAGCTCCATTTACTAGTCTAAATTAAAAACCCACAAGTTGAAAGCAGGTCCTTACCTAATTTCTTATTCTGACTCTTTCGTAGGGTTTCATCCATGGCTATATACTCAGAGGAGCCTGGTCCACTGTGAAGATCAGCCTGTAGCTTTTCAGCAGCCAGCCTGTTGACAACATCGGGAAGGGGGAACAGTCCTGTTACCTTTTGCTGTTATCCCATAGGCCTCGGCGTACCGCTCGTAAGTTTAAACAGCTTATTAGTTGTTCTTGTAAGGGGAAACTTATAAGGCTTTAGACCAGTGGTTCTCAACCTTCCTAATGCCGCGATCCTTTAATACAGTTCCTCATGTCGTGGTGACCCCCAACCACAAAATTACGCAAGTGTTTCTTTCACAGAAATTAAACCAAAACTGACCAATGGCGTGAAGACCCATTGTTCGTGATTGTATATAAATTGTTTTTCCCCGGGGTTTCTCGGTTCAGTTCTGCCTCTTGTCCCATCATACCAATCTCGCTCTTTTCCGCTGCTCCAGACAGACAAACGCTCTATCTCGATCTACCCTGCAAGGCTGTTGTGTGGATGGCACCCCACCCAGCCAAGTTGCTTGCCCTGCCACGACCCTTGTGAAAGGGTCGTTTGACCTCCAAACGGGTCCTGACCCCCAGGTTGAGAACCACTGCTCTAGACTCTCCCTCTCAAATCATTTAAGCCTTTTCAGCCAAAATGTATTTACTAAGGCTATGACAGATCATGTAGAACAGTCTTTCAACCTTTTGAAACCTTTGAGGAACCCCTGAAATATTCTTCCAGCCTCAAGGAGCTTTAGAACCAGACCGGAAGTGATGTCAGCTGGTCACACCTCCCTGCCACACACAAGGAGGATTGAGTGGGGGACAGAAAGGAAGTAGTTTGTGCAGTAGGTGTCCAGGCTCCACCCCTTTTCCCCCGTGGAGTAACCATGCAAGAACGCCAACCGTAGGTCAGTAGAAGTAGCCAATTCCCTGCTCTCACAGCAATGCTGGGAATAGTTTGTGGCTGAGTCCATTAAGGCAGGATAAAGGGGAAAGGCCAGGGAACCCCTAGGGAGCTCTTACGGAGCCCTAGGGCTCAGGAAGCCCTGGTTGGGGATCCCTGACGTAAGCAAAGAAGAATGTGTGAGGGCTCAGCATGACTGCTGACCATTCTTATAATGTTGTAGTGACACACTTTTATAAGGGAGTAATTTCTGGTTCTAATGAATATTTCACCATAGCTCTGTTCAGTTCTTAGAATTGTGCCATATCAGCCTTGCATAATCACAGAATCACAGAATCCTAGAGTTGGAAGGGGCCATACAGGCCATTTAGTCCAACCCCCTGCTCAACGCAGGATCAGCCCTAAGCATCCTAAAGCATCCAAGAAAAGTGTGTATCCAACCTTTGCTTGAAGACTGCCAGTGAAGACAGGGAGAGTGTACTGCCTACGAGCCTCTTGATACATATAGTAATGTTGTGTGACTAAAAGAAATGGCCATATTACCCAGCTAGTTTCCAGGAAAATCTGGGTTTACAAACTAGTGAACCAAAGATGGGAAAAGATGGATGTTACTCTATTGTGGGGCTTTTATACTAACACTGGGGTTGGTTATGGGTTTCTTTGTACCATCATATTGGGGTCACAATAAAGAGCTGAAATGAACTCCTAATGTCTTGGTTTATGAACCCACAAATCTAACATGGGTTATACTCATTCTACCAAAGAACCTCCACAAGTGTCTTGATTCAAGGTATTTTTTTTTACTCCCAAGTATTTCACAACTGCTTGTGGTATTTCATGAGAACAGAAAGTCTTCCTGGACAATCCTAAGCAGAGTTACACCCTTGTCAATCCACTGAAGTCAATGCGATTGAGAATGTGTAATCCTGCTTAGGCTGGCACTGCTAGTTATCTAATATTACCTCCTAAGGCTACCCTGGTGGAACAACTAAAATACTTGATCAGTATACTAATCAAAAAAGATATTGGGAACCATTATAAAAAATAAATAGATATCATCCCCCATAATGCAATCTTCACGTACATGTTCCTCTGAATGTTTATCCTATTTATCCTGTGGGTCATCTGTGTGCTGGTTTGGAGTAATGTGTTATGAATATGTTTTTCTGCATATCTAAAGACCTCAAAGATGGACCCAACTGGAATATCTCGTATTTATACATTCGCATGTACATAGTTAGTGCATCCTTTGTTTCATGCTCACCTCTGTTGCAGTCTCAAGATATTGTCTTTGAGGCTAAAAACGTGGAAGAAAAAAAGAACACAATATAGATAAGAGCCATGCTAGCTCAGAACTCTAGAAAACTCTTGAACCAAACATGGTAGAACCTTCTGGACTGAGATATAAAATCTCTCTGTTCAATATTATGCTCCGTGAACACTTTGTGAACATGCTCTATAACTTGTTTCCAAAGCAGTTGCCAACATTAATTAAAACATGTACAAAACAAAACCTGAAGCATAAAAATCCATAGCCTCAATTTGTAATAACATTGAGCTACTGCATTATCTGCTCTTTTATGATCATCCCCTGCATAAAAGAAAAGCAGATCCCGTACAAAACTCCATTTGACACACACTTTTGCTGCTTTAGAGCCTCTTGTGGCGCAGAGTGGTAAGGCAGCTGTCTGAAAGCTTTGCCCATGAGGCTGGGAGTTCAATCCCAGCAGCCGGCTCAAGGTTGACTCAGCCTTCCATCCTTCCGAGGTCGGTAAAATGAGTACCCAGCTTGCTGAGGGGTAAACGGTAATGACTGGGGAAGGCACTGGCAAACCACCCCATATTGAGTCTGCCATGAAAAATGCTAGAAGGCGTCACCCCAAGGGTCAGACATGACTCGGTGCTTGCACAGGGGATACCTTTAACTTTGCTGCTTTAGTACAAAGGGTTTTTTTTCTTTGTTGTCCAAATGAGTAAGTTTAAAATATTATTATTATTATTATTATTATTATTATTATTATTATTATTATTATTATTATTATTATTATTATTATTATACCTTACAAAAATTACCGACGTAAACTTCATTAAATCCAATACAAATATCCAAAATCTATTTAACTGCAACTGTAGAAAATTTCCTCTCTCTTAGCCAATCCCCTTGTACTCCTTCCTTCCTATTAATATAATCACACCGTCGGCTGAAGTTTTCCAAACCAAGCATTACATCAAGATCAGTGCTTTGTTTTTTTTTACCCATTCTAATGGAAAAACTCTTATTCCAGAAATCAAGAAATATGATCCACCATGGCACAGTTTCTGTGAATAATTCTTCTTATTATAATCCTGCTTCAACATTGAAATTTTGTCCATAATCATTAGGAACCATATTTTCCACAATCAGATTTCCAGACTCAGCAAAGTGTACTTCTAAATTCATTTTCTTCTGTTAGACCAAACTAAGGACAAATGAGGTGATTTGTGATGGTTGAAGAGATAAATCGGACTCACATACAAGCCAGGATAGTCACCCGTGTCTTGAATTTCTTGTCACTGTGGAGAAACAACACAATCTTGGTGCCTATTTTTTAAGTCACAGCACACTAATACTAAACCAGCCAATAGGATTTCCTGGCTCAAAAAAAAATGCCCTCAGCTAGGGTGCCAACATCCAGGTGGTAGCTGGAGATTTCCTGGACATACGACTCCCGATGACAGAAATCATAGAATCATAGAGTTGGAAGGGGCCATACAGGCCATCTAGTCCGACCCCCTGCTCAACGCAGGATCAGCCCTAAGAATCCTAAAGCATCCCAAAAAAGTGTGTCTCCAACCTTTGCTTGAAGACTGCCAGTGAGGGGGAGCTCACCACCTCCTTATTGCAGCCTATTCCACTGCTGAACTAAATGTGGTTATGATTATTGGAATGTGCAAGAAATGTAGCGCGCATGATTCAACAGGGACTAAAATGACCAGGTCATGGCCACACAGCCTGGGAAACCCACAACAGCCTATTGACTCTGGCCATGAAAGCCTTCGACACTATTTTTGTCAGACTTGAATAAACACTGTCTTCATTCACTATAGTTGCTAATAGCTCAACATGACCTGCTCTTTGCAGATGTTAATTATTTCTGCTTATATTTCAGCATCTTCCTTGATAACATCTCATTTTATTTATTCAAGATATTTATATCCTGCCTCTTCTCCTTTGTGGTTATTGTGATGTATGTGGACTCAATTGAGCCAATATGGACCATGATGCAAATGAGGAACTGTCAAGTTAACCAATCACTGATTCTTGCTAAGAGGACTCATGGACCAATGAGCAGCCTTCAATGAGGACCAATCAGGCTCTTGGGCAGGCTGTCTAAGCTGCATATACATTCATGTTATTCCTATGTTCTCTGTTCAGTGTTTCTGGTTGGAGTTGATGTTTAATGAAAAGGTGGCTATTTACAAAGGGCTGTGTCGGTGTCTATTGTACCCACAGACTTAAGAGGTATTTTTCTGATCTACCCATAGGCCGGTGCAGCTCTCTCCCATTCTGTCTGAATAGACAGAATTTTGGTCAACTGGTCATTGTTTCTAACTGCCTCTCTTTGTGACGTCTCCTTATTCCCACTCTTCTGATGCTTGTAATTTGAAATAAGAGCCTCTTGTGGCGCAGAGTGGTAAGGCAGCCGCCTGAAAGCTTTGCCCATGAGGCTGGGAGTTCAATCCCAGCAGCCGGCTCAAGGTTGACTCAGCCTTCCATCCTTCCGAGGTCGGTAAAATGAGTACCCAGCTTGCTGGGGGGTAAACGGTAATGACTGGGGAAGGCCCTGGCCAACCACCCCATATTGAGTCTGCCATGAAAACGCTAGAGGGCGTCACCCCAAGGGTCAGACATGACTCAGTGCTTGCACAGGGGATATCTTTACCTTTACCTTTAATTTGAAATATAAATATGTCCTATGTGGATGTACACTTCCATGCATCAACAAAGTCATAAAAGTTTTATGCTGGTAAATTTTCTTAAGTCTTTAAGGTGCTGCTGACGCTTAATTTTTCAGAGAAATAACATGGATGTGTCGGGAATGATATACACAAACTCATCACAGCATGCACAATACCTAGGCTTGATGACAATATTAGCCAGATCCGTGATCTTCAGGAAATCTTTATGAAAATAATGCAACTGAAGGATGCAAGCAAGGAGAAATGCAGCAGGGAGCAGAATCCTTGCAAAGAGCTCTATAGTGCTGAATCGTTCGAGACCCAGATCTTTTAATCTGTAAATAAAAAAAGGGAGAGAATGGATACAGGCAGTCTGGTGAAATCAGAATTCGTTCCTTGTATGGGTCCTCAAGCATAAGTAACTGCAACTGATGTTCGTTCTTAATACAAGAGATGTTCATTCTTAATACATTCTTAATACAGCGGACAAATTCCTAGACCAGCTCGGCACGGAGGCGCAACACTCCCATTGCCGCCTGATTGCAAACGCATGGTTGTAAGATGCGCGTTTGCAACCTTCCTACGTTTTCCTGCCACCTCATCACAGCTTTCTGTCTCCCAACAAGGCAGCAAGGGAAAACAAGCCAAACTTCTCTCCCCCCCCCCCGCTCCTTGGCTTGTCAATCACAGCAAGCCACCAATCAAAGTGCAGCAGTTGTCTCGGGGAGTCAAATTTCTGTCCCCCCAACCCAAAATGTATTAATTTTTTAAAGTGCCCTTCCTTGTTTCTATGCGGTACCGCTACAATGTTAAAGCATTTTAAATTAAACATTAACACTTCTGCATTGCTATGGAGAAACGCCACAACAATAACACATTTCCCCACTCCCCTTTTGGAGATTTGTCTTGTTTTGGTCTCTATTTATGTCCTGGTAGATTTGTGAGAGGCTGGACATGGTGACTGGACTTACAGTAATGAATGCCAGGGGGAGGGGAGAATTAATGTAAAATATTTTAAATCTTACTGAAAGCCCTTACCTCTCCTCTGGTATTTTCAAGGTCTTTAAGAAAAACTCAGAAATCATTTCAAACTGGTAGGCATAAATAGCAATGAGGACCACCATGGAGTACGAGACGACAGTCAGCCAAAAACCCTTCAAGATTCGACGCCAGTACTCATAATGAACCTGAAACCGAAAAATACCATTTCATGCCTTAGTATATAACAGTCTTTCTCAACCTTTTTATGGTGGAGAAACCCCTGAAACATTCTTCAGGCTTTGAGAAACCCTGGAAGTGATGTCAGCAGGCCACACCTTTCTGCCATATACCCAGAAGTCACATGTCACCAGAAGTGACATCACCAAGACACTCCCACCAGATGTGACATCACCAGATCAGCAGGAATTTGTTTGACTGGGGCCCCTTCCCCATCCCCCTCCAGGTCCATCATTGGCCATTTGGGGGTTAGGTCAACATTTTTAATTTTTAAAAATATATATATATTAAAAATTAATTAACTCTCACTCAGCTGGAGAAATCCTTCCAGGATCATCAGGAAACCCCAGGGTTTCACAAAACCCTGGTTCAGAAAGCCTGGTATGTAAGCTGATGGACATTTTTAATAATGTCTATATTTTAGACACCCTCAGAAGTTGAAGGGCTGTTGAGGCAAAAAATTGGCAAAAGTTTCCTCCCCTCTTGCTTTTCATGGGACTGAACCCACTGTACTTTCCCAAGATGGAAGAAAGCCATAAAGTGGCTGTTTGCTATGGGGATCAATGTTTGGGATTGCTAATCTAGAACACTGTTCCTTCCTCATACAGCCCTGCTTTGAAATACTATCAGCATCTTTTAAAATACCATTGACATTAAAGCAGAATCTGCCAAAGCTGGTTACAGCTGAATATTAAGACCAGCCAAAAGACAAACAAGAAGGTTCTGGATCAAATCAAGCATGAAACTCTCCCCAAAGGCCAAAATGGCTAAACTGGGGCTCTCATATTTTGGTCACATTACGAGAAGTCAAGAGTCAGCGGAAAAGACAATAATGCTAGGATGAGTAGAAGGCAGCAGGACAAGATATCATAAGTGATTAAAAGTTTCAAAATACTTCATGTACTCAATAAATCCATCCTAACCCTTATACAAAGTAACCCCCAAACTGTGATGTACCTAGAGTATTTGGCACCAAAGGCAGACTGGTGGGCGGGGCTTGGTGACATGGGGGGGAGAACTGGTGGGGGCACGAGCAGGCTGGGGGAGGGCTTGTTGACATGGGGTGAGGGCATGCCCAAGTGGGCTCAGCAGTTGGCCACCTCACTCTTTGCCAGATCCCTGCACGCCTCATGCTGCTGCCTTCCTGCCCAGCTGACCCACCTGGCTCACGTCTGAGTCCAGCATCCCAGTGGACGGTGAGCTGCAGTGGGTGGAGAACTGCAGTGGAGGGGCTGGGGGAACCTCTCAAGCAGTAGTGCCCCCCTATCAAGTGGCATGCAGGGCAGGTGCTCTGGCTGCCACACCCTAGATATATCATTGCCCAAAAGAGCTTTTCCGATCTGTCATATTCTAGGCTTGCTTACCTGATACAAAGCCACCAAAACCAGAAAAAGTACGATGTAGAGAATTTTGTACAGAGCTACTTTGCCATTGAAGCTGACAATAAAAAACATGACCGAGCAGAAGTAAATCCAATATTTTACAAGCAGTTCCCGCAGCACAGAGCCGAGGAAATCCAAAAGCAGGTTGTGCCGTTTGTCCATTTCTGCAAACAGGAGATTAAAATGAACCAGAAACACTCCCAAGGCATTCTACATTACCCTTCCCATCTACAACATGTGAAGACAAGACTACACTTATAAAGCCATTTTCATCAATCTTGGTTGTCTGTCATTTCATTTTACTTACAAAAGTCTCCTGGGATCATTCATCAATACCCACTTCTTTGGATGTCATAACAGCTGCTAGAAATTATTGGATACAGGCCACTGAGGGTACTGTGCCGAAGAGCATTCATAAATGCGGTTTCCCTGCTGGCCACTCAAAGAAATGCTGTTCATAACAGTTCACTTCCATTTCATTCTGCTAAATGGGGCAATTCAGGAGATCAGTCGTAATCCTGAGAATTCTTCAGACTAGGGCTGCCTGGTCCCCCCTGGCCACCACCAGAAGATGGGGGGTAGGGTTGCCAGATTTTGGAAGAGAAACTCCTGAAGATTTCAGGGTGGAGTCTGTGGAGGACAGAGAGTCAGTGGGATACATGGCATGGAGTCCACCCTCCAGAGCATCCATTTTCTCCAGGGGAACGAATCTCTGAAGCCATGGTGTAGTGGTTAGGAGTGCAGACTTCTAACCTGGTGAGCCGGGTTTGATTCTGCACTCCCCCACATGCAGCCATCTGGGTGACCTCGGGCTCACCACAGCACTGGTAAAGCTAGTCTGACCAAGCAGTAATATCAGGGCTCTCTCAACTTCACCCACCTCACAGGGTGTCTGTTGTAGAGAGAGGAAAGGGAAGATGACTGTAAGTCACTCTGAGACTCCTGGTAGTGAAAAGTAGTATATAAGATCATCATCATCTTCTTCATCTTCATCTTCTTCTTCTTCTTTTTTAAATTTTGGCGTAATGGTTAGGAGTGTGGACTTCTAATCTGGCATGCCGGGTTCGATTCTGCGCTCCCCCACATGCAACCAGCTGGGTGACCTTGGGCTCACCACGGCACTGATAAAACTGTTCTGACCAGGCAGTGATATCAGCGTTCTCTCAGCCTCACCCACCTCACAGGGTGTCTGTTGTGGGGAGAGGAATGGGAAGGCGACTGTAAGCCGCTTTGAGCCTCCTTCGGGTAGGGAAAACCGGCATATAAGAACCAACTCTTCTTCTTCTTCTTCTTCTTCTTCTTCTTCAATTCCAGGGGATCCCACCCAGAGGCTGGCATCCCTACTCCAGACCCCACTTAGAAGTTGGCAACTCTACCCCTTATGTACCTGGAAAGCCCCAGGGAGCAGCTATATGTGCCTTGGAGAAAATAAACTGATACAGGTAGTGATTTGAGCAGAAGCTACCAGAGTATGTTACACCTTAGCAAAATGGAGGGAAGTTTTAACCCTTCATACCAACATTCCACAGAATTAGGCCCCGGGGCACTTCACTGAATCTGAAAATTAAAAAATTAGAAGCACTTTTTGTAAAATCCCTGGCATCTCATGGGTTTTTGTTTTCCTTGGACTCTGTCAAATACACAAAAATCCTTTTTTCTGTCCTCTCCTCCAATCATTTATTGAGTGGACAAGGAAACCTGGAAGTGCTACTTTGCTTACAAATCTCTGGATTGTTCAATTTAAGTTCAGAACACTTTGGAAAGCTTGTAAAGATACAATAAACTCTACTTTTTAAAAAAGCATTTTAAAAATGTCAAGGTAAACTATATGGACCCTGGATCCCTGTGATTTATGTTTTGTATATCATTTCTTATTTTCTCTTTTCTCCGTTCTATGCAGAATTCATTAAAAGCCAGTTTACCATCACCTTAAAACAAAAATGCTGCCTGCAGGGAAGCCATAAATTGGCATTTAAAAAAAAAACACAACTTCTATGTGCTCCTGATTTTTTTTTTACCAGGTTCATCTATCGTCACGGCCTGAAGTGACTCTTCTTCCTCTTTCTTTTGCTTCCGCCTTTGCACCATATGCTGCTTCAGCAAGAGCCAAAAGGTAAACAGGTATGAAATCTGCAATAAAATCACATAAACATTTTGAAGAGGCATGCACATAAATCGGGTCTACAAGCAACTCAGCTGTTTTTGGAGCTCAAGGCTGAAAAAGGTCTATGAAAAGCCTTGGCCGAAAGGGAATGCAGACTCTCCTATATGGCAGGGTTAGTCAACCTGTGGTCCTCCAGATGTCCATGGACTACAATTCCCATGAGCCCCTGCCAGCGTTTGCCACAGGTTGACTACCCCTGCTATATAGAGTTCACTCTTTTGTATCGGTTGAAGTCAATGAGTTTGTTTGTGTATTATGTGCTGTCAAGCCCTTTATAATTCATAAATCTTATGAATTAATGACCTCCAAAACATCCTATCATTAACAACTTTGCTCAGACCTTGCAAACTGAAGACCATGGCTTTCTTTTATTTGGTCAATCCACTCCCTGTTGGGTCTTTCTCTTCCTCAGTGGGTTTAGATGGATTGGCACAATTTATTTCGTTTTGAGATATTTCTTAAAAGAATCCAGGGAAAGGAATGAAGAAGGAGGATGGAGATATGGTTGTCGGTGAATGATAAAGTAAGAAATGCAGCAATTGAGGACTCCCTGCCTTTGGAAGACCTTGTCTAAAGCTATCAGCACACTTTTCTAGCTTCTGAAACCTCACTTGGAGCTGGGAGAAGGTGGAAGTGGTATCTCAAGAGCTGACTCAGGGGCTGACTCCTAGCTCCACCCTCTGCTGAGTAGGCCTTTTATTATATCTTTTCCTGTTTTACATGTTGTAAACTGCCGTGAGCCTGCTGGCTCGAGAGCGGTGGTTAATAAATCCAATTAATAAGTAAAAATAATAAATAAATAAAATCACATTTTCCACTTTTAAAAAAAATTGTTCATCTAGTCCTCATGATTATAGTGATATTTTTGTGAGCATTGATGGGTGACATTTCAGAATAACCTGGGGTTCAAGACCCAAGACTATATCACTGTAGCAAGTTACTGCTTAACCTGGGCTACCTTCACTAGTTTAAAAGTATTAAAAACAATAAATCTTTGCCAGAATAAATATTTGTTGGGAGTTGTGATGTTATAAGATTATTAATATACAACATCCTCACTATCCCCATCCTGTTCACACTCTGCCCCAGTATGGAGACTATCCATTTCATTTCATTCATTTTTTCGAGGAAGTATGCAGAGCACCTTGTTACTTAGACAAAGTAATATGACAATAATAAAAACATATGAGAAAATGGATAGATGCCTGGAGTATCACAGAATCATAGAGCTGGAAGGGGCCATACAGGCCATCTAGTCCAACCCCCTGCTCAATGCAGGATCAGCCCAAAGCATCCTAAAGCATCCAAGAAAAGTGTGTATCCAACCTTTGCTTGAAGACTGCCAGTGAGGGGGAGCTCACCACCTCCTTAGGCAGCCTATTCCACTGCTGAACTACTCTGACTGTGACATTTTTTTCCTGATATCTAGCCTATATCTTTGTACTTGTAGTTTAAACCCATTACTGCACGTCCTTTCCTAAGCAGCCAACAGAAACAGCATCCTGCCCTCCTCCAAGTGACAACCTTTCAAATACTTAAAGAGGGCTATCATGTCCCCTCTCAACCTCCTTTTCTCCAGGCTGAACATTCCCAAGTCCCTCAACCTATCTTCACAGGGCTTGGTCCCTTGGCCCCAGATTATCCTCATCGCTCTCCTCTGTACCCTTTAAATTTTATCCACATCCTTCTTGAGAGGGATGAGAGGGACTCGTTAGTTTAAAGTAGACACTAGTCAGAGAGCTGGTTTTAATTTTATAATTTTATAATTTTATAATTTTATAATTTTATAATTTTATAATTTTATAATTTTATAATTTTATAATTTTATAATTTTATAATTTTATAATTTTATAATTTTATAATTTTATAATTTTATAATTTTATAATTTTATAATTTTAATTTGGAAGCTAATAAATTAGGCATTAATGTCATGTCATTATGATTTAAACCACCTTGAACCCCAATTGGGAAACAGGCAGTCTAGAAATATAATAATAATAATTTTAAGGATTAAAATAGCCATAGAATCACTGCTTATTAAACTAGGTGCTGAATTAGTGGCAGTAGCTCACATTTTCAGTGAGGCTGAGATATATTTGGCAACTGCCAGGAAGATGGGATTTTCATTACTGGACAGAAGACTGAGTCAATGATAAAAGGTAAAGGTAAAGGTATCCCCTGTGCAAGCACCAAGTCATGTCTGGCCCTTGGGGTGACGCCCTCTAGCGTTTTCATGGCAGACTCAATACGGGGTGGTTTGCCAGTGCCTTCCCCAGTCATTACTGTTTTACCCCCCAGCAAGCTGGGTGCTCATTTTACCGACCTCGGAAGGATGGAAGGCTGAGTCAACCTTGAGCCGGCTGCTGGGATCGAACTCCCAGCCTCATGGGCAGAGCTTTCAGACGGCTGCCTTACCACTCTGCGCCACAAGAGTCAATGATAGTCCTCCAAATAGTTGGGAAAAATTGCAAGAAGGGGAGTTATTAGGGAAGCTCTTAAGCTGCCATACAATTTGCACTCGAAGGAAAAGTGTGTCAGTGTTTCAGGCACCTCAAGACCACCAGAAGAAATCTTCTGACCACATGGCATGTTGGGAAACCTTCCAAGAATATCAATAAGAGTTAATGCACTAAAATGGGCCAAAGAGAAGAGATGGTGATAGAGAGAAGCATAAGGAAATATGGATACTTTTTGCCAACAAAGTAGGGAAATCGTAGAGTCAGTACACTTGGTTATTGATTTGTATTTTTGGGAGGGCAAACAGCATCCTGTATTATAGGTGAAGGCCTTGCTCTTAAATTCAAATCCAGCACTAAACTGAGAAGGACTTACCTTGGCTGCCAAGTGGACACAGGGCAACGAATAAGGTTTTAAATCCAAATCAATAAGCAATGAAGTTGGAACTCCGGGAAAGAGATCCTTCTGTGAAACATTCAGTCCCGTGAAGAAACTGAGGGTCACCAGGATGTTTCCATAGATAACCAGGAAGGGGGAGCTCCGGAGGGCGTAGAGGCGACGGTCGCGCACCATCCAGATGATACAGGACCAAATCAGCAGGACAAAAGCCAGCCAGCTGGTATGAGTGATGCTCCAAACCTGCAAAGAAACATTAGATAGGTAGGTAGGTAGGTAGGTAGGTAGGTAGGTAGGTAGGTAGGTAGGTAGATAGATAGATAGATAGATAGATAGATAGATAGATAGATAGATAGATAGATAGATAGATAGATAGATAGATAGATAGATAGATAGATAGATAGATAGATAGATAGATAGATAGATAGATAGATAGATAGATAGATAGATAGATAGATAGATAGATAGATAGATAGATAAAACTTTGTTGGTCTTAAAGATGCCACTGGTCTGTTCTCAAAAATCTTGTTTGTCCCCAAGGTGTTAAAGGACTCAAACTGAGATTTCCTAGGAGCAGTCAGTGTAAGGATAAGGGGACACTGTGAAATCCTTTGTCTTCTGATGTGCCTGTTGAGCTCCCAGCAATCTACATGGCAAGGGCTATGGAAGTCTTCTACAGATTAAGAGAGAAGAAGAAGAAGAAGAAGAGTTGGTTCTTATATGCCGCTTTTCCCTACCCGAAGGAGGCTCAAAGCGGCTTACAGTCGCCTTCCCATTCCTCTCCCCACAACAGACACCCTGTGGGGTGGGTGAGGCTGAGAGAGCCCTGATATCACTGCCCTGTCAGAACAGTTTTATCAGTGCCGTGGCAAGCCCAAGGTCACCCAGCTGGCTGCATGTGGGGGAGCGCAGAATCGAACCTGGCATGCCAGATTAGAAGTCCGCACTCCTAACCACTACACCAAACTGGCTCTCTGGACAAGTCATGGCTGCACTGGGCATGATGTTGTCTGGATCCTCCCATTTAATTCAGGGGCTCCCCATTGCCCATACCGGGAAAAATAACGTTCTCATCTTGGAGTTTCTCCAAGAACTATCTCAGGTCCTACAACACTCAGTCTAGAGCCAATGAACATGCTCATTGCCAGCTAATTCCAGATTAGCCCATGCAAGGCATGTTCTCTGACCCTGGCCAGAACAGTACTATGGGATAGTAGACCTGCAAAGTCCCCACCGTAATAAAACTGAGGAAGCAAAATGGCCGCCATAGGGACTCTCCAGGAATATCCCTATGTCTTTATTGTCTGTACTACAGAGATTAGAGGGAATTCCTAGAGTGTCTCCCAGAAGTGATATTACAACCTATCAAAATGCCACCTTTCCCAGGCATCACTCACAAACTCTCCCAGCATTTGCCAAGGGTGTATTGGCAACACTAAAGCCAGGTGGTGGTGGTGGTCTGCATGAACAAAAACAGTCTCTTACCATCATGGCAATCAAAGCAGTGATGTAGCTTTGACTCATAAGGAAGTGTGCCAGTGCTAACCAAGTACTGGGTTGGTTATCTTCAATGCAAAGATCATCATCAACCTCCGTCATATTTTCAGGGCCTCCTGAAACCTCTGCAGGGAACATAAGATTTGTAGACCAGGATCTCAACTGAAAGGTTGATGAACGCAGGCAGATAATGAATAAAACAATGTTAATTATATAGATTTTGCCAGCTAAGTTGCACAGCATTTTATTTTTGTGAATTAATCTGCAAAATAGATAGGGAAGTCCTTTGACTAGACTAGACTAGACTAGACTAGAAAAGATGCATTTAAAGAATCAACAAAAAAAAAGAAGGGAAAGATTATAGCAAACTAGGGACAAAGCCCGTTGCATTCAGGAATACAATGGTCGCTAGATTGGGGGAGAGGGGGTAGAAGAACTCTGCAGATGGCCTCTCCCTCCCCCCAGGACCTGGAAAGGTTGCAGGCAGCTGTTATGGAACTCACCAGCAGGGGCAGCTCTCATGTAGCAGGGATCTGCAGCCTCTGAACCGTGGAGGGAAGTGGAAGGAGGAGGGAGTGGTCAGGGGTGGGAGACGGAAGGTGATTGGCTGGCTGCTGGACAGACAGGCAAGTTGGTTGGAGGAGGAGAAACTCAGGGGAGGGACAGCCACCCTGAGTGGTTGTTAAACGCTGAGTGGTACTTAAGCCATGAGACCAGCAGCTCCTCCAATCCCTTACCAGAAATATATAATGGTACAGATAGGAACATCAGGGAGGGGAAGAAATATTATCTTCTGCTAAATTATTATTATTATTTATTTATTTATTATATTTATATACAGCCCTCACTGAAGGCTCAGGGCAGTTTACAGGAAACAGAATAAAAGATACAGATAACATATGGAAACAGCTAGTGATAACAACGATAACATTATAACAACAACATTAGAAAATGACGAACTGTAAAAGAGCCGCAGCTCAACTCTTACTGAGACCCAGTGGGTTAGGCAGATTAGTTATAGTCATAGTAGAAAGAGGGGCTTGTTTCTGGGCCATGTGGGTCTGCAGTATAACAGCTAGATTCAAGTTCAGTAGCACCTTATAGGCCAGTAAGATTTAGGGGGTATGAATTTTCAAGAGTCAAAGCTTCCTTTGATCTGACAGAGGGAACTTGGACTCTCAAAAACTCATACTGTGAAAGTCTTGTTGGTTTCTTAAGGTGCTCCTGGGCTCAGATCTAGAACAAATGTTCCGTATCAACTGTCTCCATCCCTTATCCCCAATGCCTACCTACCTTACCAAGCGAGGCCTCAGATGTCTGACCTTGACATGAAACAACAAAAAGACTTGGAGCACTATATAGACCAGGCTTTCTCAACCAGGGTTTCGTGAAACCCTGGGGTTTCCTAAATGAGTGTGAGTTAATTAATTTTTAATTTTTTAAAACTTAAATATTTATTGTGATATGACCATATATGGTTAGGTCAATCCACCCCCTCCCAAAATGGCCAATGATGGGCCTGGAGGGGGTGGGAAGGGGAGGGTCCTTGGGTAGGCAAGTCCACAGCTCTGCTTCCCAACCTTATTCTGCATGATCACACCACTTCTGGGGTTTCTCAAAGCCTGAAGAATGTTTCAGAGGTTTCTCAACAGAAAAAAAGTTGACAAAGGGTAATTGATATAGACTAATAAATATATCGTGGCTTAAATTTTCATGAACATTATCCTAAAACGCCCAGATAACAGGTAACCTTGATATTCTTGGCTTATGTAACTTCCGCAGATCCTTGCCACCACTTTCCACCTGGCAAGCAGCAACGTTCGATGATGGAATCTGCTCTCACCTCAGCCCCACCACCTGAACCATTGGATAAAAGATACCTGACATGGAACTGCAGTGCCCTGCGTTAGTGAAGCCGTACAGGTTGCAACTGCTGCTTCTGCTCTGACACTGCAAGAGGGGGAGGTCTTGGGAGCTTCCACTTGGAACGTAAGGCACCTGAAGGTTAAAAGAAGAACAGAGACAGCTTGGCAGTGTAATCTTGAGCAGAGTTATACCTTTCTAGGCCAAAAGGTAGCAGCAAGAGCAAGCAAGAGTCCATAGGATGCCGAAGGTGTGACCACAGACCTCCCAGGTTTGATTGGTCTGTTTCAAGCTTTCTCAATCTCCTGGTTTTTAATAAGGCACAATCTTCATTCATAACCAGACTCCAGCCTGGCATGAGGTGTTTGAGTCTTCCAAGAGACTCCATTAGCATACTGAGAAGCACCTCATGCGAGGCTGGAGTCTGTTTATGAATGAAGATTCTGCTTTATTAAAAATCCAGAGATTGAGAAAGCTTGAAACAGACAAATCAAACCTGGGAGGTCTGTGGTTACATCTTCGGCATCCTACAAATCCAGGATTGTTTTCTATGTTTCTGCCTTTGAGAAAGAGTTCCTTCAAGGTGCAAGGTGCTGAGGCTGACCGTTTACGCACTGGAGGTTTGATGCCAGGCTACAGGATGTAGTCGTGGCAGGCTGCCCCACCTCTTCCTGCACCCACATGGGGGAGCATTTGGCCATACATTGCAACTGGGAAGACCATAGCCTTGGCTAGACGCACTTTTGTTGGCAGGGTGATGTCTCTGCTTTTTAGGATGCTGCCTAGATTTGCCATCGCTTTCCTCCCCAGGAGCAAGCGTCTTTTAATTTCTTTGCTGCAGTCCCCATCTGCAGTGATCTTGGAGCCCAGGAAAATAAAATTTGTCACTACCTCCATTTCTTCACCATCTATTTGCCAGGAATTGATAGGGCCAGATGCCATGATCTTCGTTTTCTTGATGTTGAGTTTCAAGCCAACTTTTGCACTCTCCTCCTTCACCCGCATCAAGAATAAACCTTTACCTACTCTTAAATCAGGGTGTGCAACCCCACTGCCTTATTTACTCTGCTAACCATTATGATGCAAGTCATTTGTAATACTAATGTTTTTTTTTTCACTTGGTTAATACACTGTTTTGGACCCTTGTTTGTTAACCTCCCTGTGGGGCCTGGAGTTCTCCTAGAATTACAGCTATACTCCAAATGACAAATAAAATTTACCCTGGAGAAAACAGCACCTTTAGAGGGCAGACTCTAAGGCAGCAATTCCCCTCTCCAAGCTCCACCTTCTCCAAGCTCCTCCCAAGCTGGGGCTGTCCAAATCTAATTTGAGTCAGTGTTATTTAGGACTGCATGGTTGACTTTCTACCACACAGGCTGTACCTAGATAGTTACATTTACCTTGATGCTTTCATGTGCAGTAGCCCAGAACTCAGCATCTGCCTTCACCACAATGTAGTCTTCTTCAGACTGCAGCTGTGTAGCCTCTCCCATGCTTCCCTAAACAAGATGTTCTTTTTAAGAGGGAAGAACGACCCATGAAAACAATGCCCCATGCAAATGCACCGGTTGTCTATCCCCCCATCAGCTGCACTGGTTACGGGTGGAGTTCCAGGGGGCTTTACGCACCGGGATCTTTGTTGCAAATTGGTCACTAAATGAAAAATCGCCATTTAAAATAGTGGAATTCATCGTTATGCATACCTGCCTTTGTAGTGGAATCCAGTTGTGTTTTGTAGCGTTTCCCACAGCTTCCGGTCTCGGCAGAAAAGGAAGCGCTATTGCCAAGCTCGTCCCGCCCCTGTCCGTCAAGCAGCCAATGGGCAGCCGTTAGCATGCTCCCAAACAGCCCCTTTCCCTTTAAGAAAGGTTTTTTAAAAAAAAAAACAGACCCATAGCAACGAATCTGGGTAGATTCGTTGCAACGGAGAGACCCATCCAGCTGCCTAATGTGAGCTGTCGTTTGATCGTATGATCGTTGCCACGCTGCCTCGAGTGATAAAAAAAAATCCCCCCCCCCTCTCACGGGCCCGATTTTCGGCTGAATTAATGTGTAAAAAATAAAGGGACTTTATTTCAGCAAACGGGCTTTTATGTGGTTTGTGCTTAGTGACTAAAGGTGAAGGACTGAAGCCAGGGAAGCCTCTAAACAGAAAGAGGCTCGCTGGTGCATTTATCCCCGCTCGCTCGGAGAAAAAAAAATGGCGATCGCTTCACCGGAAGTTTGGAGGACAGGCTCAGGAGGAGGGACTTTGAAGAAACCGCAACAATGTTAACGCACAGGTCTTTATCGCTAGTGTTGCAGATTGTTTGCAAGAGTGTAGCGCTTTCCGGAGGGTGAATCCACTTTTTGGGATTCCCCTGAAAGCGCTACAACGAAGCGCTTTTTGCTGATCGGTTTCAGGAGTGTTGCAGATTGTCTACGACGTCATGCGTTATGGCAAATCAATAGCGTTTCCAATTGGCAACCATCGTGCGATTTTGAAGCCGTGCAAAAAGCCCCCAGGTGTTGGTATTAACATTCAAGGCCTTACATGGTCCAAGTTGTGCCTGTGGGCATTTGGCCATTGATGCAAATGAGGGCTTCTTCCAGCCAAGGAACTAACCAATCAAAGGAACCTGTTAAGGTCCAACCAGATCGCTCTGCTTAGAGCTAATCGGATTGCTCTGCTTAGGGCCAATCAGAGGGGGCAGCAGGCTGCCTGAAAGGTATAAAAACAGTTTGCCTGTTTTTCTCTGTTCAGTATTTGGAGTTTGTCGCTGGAGTTGCTAAATAAAAAGATTTGTTCTGAAGAATTGGAGTCGGTGTTCACTGAACCTGCAGACTTAATAATCTGGACCTACAGGACCTACCTTCAGGACCACCTTTTCCTATATGTCCCTCGGAGAACATGAAGATTCACAAACACAAACTTATTGATGGTCCATGGCCCCAGAGAAGTTTGACTGGCCCTGGTCAAAGCCAGGGCTTTTTCTGTCCTTGGTCCCGCCTGGTGGAATGAGCTACCCGCTGATGTACTTTTAATGGGTTTTAATGTTTTAATGTTAATTAATGTATATGATTATTATAGCTATTGATGAACACCGCCCTGAACCAGTATGGGAGGGCAGTATATAAATTAAATAAATAATTTTACTAACTTGATTTATATTGCACCTTTCTGCCAGTGGGGACCCAAAGTGCCTTAACATTGTTCTCTTCTCCACCATTTTATCCTCACAACAACCCTGTGAGGCAGGTTAGGCTGAACAAATGTGACTGGTCTAAGGTTACTCATGGCAGAGCAAGAATTCGAACCTGGGTTTCCCAGATCCCAGCCCAACACGTTAATCACTGGCTTAGAAAAAACTCCACTATTCAAAGGGCTGCATATTGCCCAGCATCCATTCCGTCAACTTGGAGTTCATATCACAGCAAAGGCAGAGCCTTGGTTGGTTTGCTCTTCAATGCATCCCTTACCTTTGCAGGCAGCGCCCACTGCTGGAGCATCGTGACCACTGCACAGTAGAGAGCAAGAAGCACTAGAGGATTCAGAGCCACCGGCCAACTTAGCTGGGGGTGAACTTGAAGTTTCCAGGGTTCGGTGATGTCAACCTTAATAAGCGGAACAATGCCCAGCAACCTAGCGGAGGACAAAATAGAGAAAGAGCTGCCACCAGAGTTGGAAACCACCACAAATGTTTTTAGATGCACACGGTCACCACTTGACTGCCACTGATGCAAGAGATGACTTGCATGTACGAATGAGCGAGCATTGACTGAACACTGCAGAAGGAATAAATGTCCATAAGTGATATATGTTCGTACCCGTGAGTTCCTGTATTTGCTCAAAATGGAGATGATCCCGAATTTAAGCCCTTTAAAAATACAGTATATGCACACACAAAAAAGCCCCCTATTACTGGGTAATGCTGTACCACGTAGGCAAATGGAAGACAACCCTCTCCTTTTTATTGTGGGCATAAATGCAAAGAAACCCCGTCCTTGCATTTGAGTAAATACGGTAGACTGTGAAAGAGGGTGAAGGTAGACATGGCAAGGGGCTCTGGTTGAATCTTTAATGGTTCCTAAGATGGATCTTTAAACTGACTTTGATGCTATGGGCCTCACAAATCCTTAAACCACACCTACTCCCATCATGGCCGGCATTGGCACATGGGGAGGTAGGGCAGCTGCCAAGACCCAGGGTTTCTGGCAGAGCCCACCATGGCAGAGTTTCCCAACCACAAGCTGTCAGGGAAGGGATGGGGGCACTTCTGGCAGGCACAGTGGTATAGGGTTCCTATCTGCACAGATCACTCAGCCCTATCAGGGGATGGATATAAGGTCAGCAGAAAAGCTTGCAAATAGGCAGAAGTAGGAAAGAAACATGGGCCTGAAGGGAAATGGTTGCGCTGGAAGGAAGGCATGAATGGATGTTTTGATAGAAGAGGAGAAGTAGGGCCTCGGATATTCTGTGCCCAAGGTCCCACAAATTCTGGAACCAGTCCTCCCACCCACCCAATGATTCTTCACAGGCCCCTTGCTTGTGTCGGACTATTTCACATCATAAAGTATTTTGTCTTAATGAATCAAGGTTTTTTCATAGAATCATAGAATCATAGAATCATAGAATCATAGAATCATAGAGTTGGAAGGGGCCATACAGGCCATCTAGTCCAACCCCCTGCTCAACGCAGGATCAGCCCAAAGCATCCTAAAGCATCCAAGAAAAGTGTGTATCCAACCTTTGCTTGAAGACTGCCAGTGAGGGGGAGCTCACCACCTCCTTAGGCAGCCTATTTCACTGCTGAACTACTCTGACTGTGAAAATTCTTTTCCTGATATCTAGCCTATATTGTTGTACTTGAAGTTTAAACCCATTACTGCGTGTCCTCTCCTCTGCAGCCAACAGAAACAGCATCCTGCCCTCCTCCAAGTGACAACCTTTCAAATACTTAAAGAGGGCTATCCAAACCTTTCTCCATCATTCAAAGATTATTTCTGTTTTTTCAGCTACTAGATTCTATTGATGCAGCAGCGTTTCCAGGAAGCAAGCCAGAGCTTTTTACCTGGCATACAGGTCTTCAGCCGGAATGAGGCCCTGGATGATTGGCAGCTGGTACAGGTACAGGACAGCTAAATGGCTGGCGCTGAATATCGCGATCATCACACACAAGCTATTGAAGACCACGGGGCTGATTGGACGATGGCAAGACCACCACGAGCACAAGCCCATGAAGAGGAAAAAATAAACGGCGGACGTCACAGAAGGCAGGATTATGCCTGAGCAAAATAAAACAAGGCAAAACAAGAACTGCAGAGATCAGGTGTATCAAACCCTGGTGCTCATATACAGATCGCAATTCTATTTTTCTTTTAACTCAGTCCCAGTTAATGCATTTAGGATAACCCAACAGTAACTGATTCTGGACCATAATACTTCAGACTACAGGTGAGTACTTGTGTGTCTGTATGCTCCCCTCAGAGCCTCTTGTGGCGCAGAATGGTAATGCAGCAGAAATGTTGTCTGAAAGCTCCGCCCATGAGGATGGGAGTTCAATCCCAGCAGCCAGCTCAAGGTTGACTCAGCCTTCCATCCTTCCGAGGTCGGTAAAATGAGTACCCAGCTTGCTGGGGGGTAAAACGGTAATGATTGGGGAAGGCACTGGCAAACCACCCCATATTGAGTCTGCCATGAAAACGCTAGAGGGCGTCACCCCAAGGGCCAGACATGACCCGGTGCTTGCACAGGGGATACCTTTACCTTATGCTTCCCTCAATAAAAGGTAGATATTGACATTCCTTGTTAATAGAAAATAATCATAGCAGGCAACAGCTAGATTTGCCACTAATATGCAGACAACACTCAACTCGATCTTGTGCATCCAGCAGATCCCAGGGATGCTGTGGAAAATATGAAGTGTCTGGAAGCAGTTTTGGGAGGTATGAGGGCTAACAAGTCAAAACATAATCCCAACAAAGCAGAGGTGGTAGCTGAGGGGGGAACGTTTGACCCATAAATCAGGATGTCTTTGCATACAGACAGTTCCACATCCAATCCCCAATACCTCCAGTTTTGGACTCCCCAACATGATGTCCATGCATGCCAAAACATCTGCTGACCCGTCTTCTGCTGCCCACGCAGAGGTTTTAGGAAGTGGACAAGGCCAGATAGGGCTTTTGTCTAGCAAGTCTTCTGATTGACTGTGCAGGGGTTGTTTTTTTTACGTTGCTTTGGCAGCAACTGACACCACAGCATAAAGATCTTCACTATGCAACTGAGGTTAAGCTGCAGATCAATCAGCATTTCCTTGCCGTGGACCGATTGAAAGACTGCCTGGAACCAGGCCTGGGACCGCCCCAGACTGAAGCCGAAATCATCCGGGAGCAGGAATTAGCCCCACAATTAGACAAGCGCTGGGCAAGGCCGGATTCCTCATGCAAAAAAGGCCTCAGCCTCACCCACCTCACAGGGTGCCTGTTGTTGGGGAGAGGAAGGGAAGATGATTGTAAGCCCCTTTGAGACTCCTTCAAGCAGTGAAAAGCGGGGTATAAAAACAACTCTTCTTCTTGCTTCACGAAGGAGCAGGTTACAACCATGTAAGTCTCCCTGACCTCCTTGAGGAAAGGATGGCATCAAAACTGAATGGATAATGTATATGCCTGTACTAGCTCATGATTGCTGGTGACTGGATGTATGAACACATTTTAAAAAGCCATTTGAGAAGATCTGAATGCTCTGTGCCATTAGTTCTGTATGAGTCGTTCACATCGGCCAACTAAGAAGAGTTGAGTTTTATACCCACTTTTCACTGGCTCTCCAGATCTTTAGTTCTCATGTCAGAAATATACATGTGTGAACCAATACTGGAAGGCACCTTTTTTGTTACCTGCTAAGCCTAATAGAACCGTGGCTGCCACCTTGCTAGCAGTCTCTTGCACCCCTCCGAAAAGGATCTTCAAGCCTACTAGGAAAAGGGTGATTTTCTGGAATAAACCTAATTGGCTAGCGTCAGAACCTCGTCCTCGATGCTCCTCCTCTGATAAACTGCCCGTCTGTTTATCATCCATATCTTCAGCTGCTGCTTCAGATTCCTGTGAACGTGGAACCAATTACTCAAGGGCCAGAACTCAAGACGATGAAAAGCAAAGCCAGGCTCACAGCAGACTGTATTCTGTTAACTTTGCATCAAAGGGAAGATGCTGTTTCCCAAATTCACAATAAAAGATCTTATTGGCGGGGGGGGGGGAATGGGTCAGTGGGTCACCTTATCAACACCCCAAATGAACTGTGTGCACAGGATGGCATGTGAAAATTTGTTCTAGTGATCTCATCCTGTTTAAAGGAATAGCAACAAAAGAAGGAAAACATTTACAGTGAAGCTTGACCTCTTCTAAGGAAGGAATGATGTGGAAACAGCCACGCTAAGAACGGATGAGTGCTTCTGGTCCAGAGCCTATGGCTGTGTTTTGAACGCTGATCTATCCAGACCACATCAGACCACAAGGGTTTTGCTGCTATTGTTGTTTTCCATCAATTTCTAATCAACTTATTACAACCTAAGGATGCCAGCCTCCTGGTGTGGTCTAGAGATCCCCTAAAATTACAGCTCATTCCCAGACTGAGATCAGCTCCCCTGGAGAAAATGGATGCTTTGGAGGGTGGACTATGACATTGTACCCCATTGAAGTCCCTCTCCTCCCCAAACTCCATCCCCACATCTCTAGGGGTTTCCCAGCTTTGGTCTGGCAACCATTCTCCCCCCCCCCTCCCCATCGCCCACCTGAGGTCAGGGCAGACAAGACTACCCCACTGGGACCCTTAGGGTTTTTAACGCAGGAGATGTTCAAAGGTGGTTTATATTTGTCTGCCTCTACATAGCAACACTGGGAATCCTTGGGGCTCTCCCATCTGAATACTGAGCAGGGCTGACTCTGCTTAGCTTTCATGATCTGACATGATCAAGTTAGCCTGGTCTGGTCTGGTCAGTGTCAGCTTAGTGTAGTGGTTAAGAGTGTGGATTTTTAACCAGGCGAGCCAGGTTTGATTCCACGCTCCCCCACATGCAGCCAGCTGGGTGACCTTGGGCTCGCCACAGCCCTGATAAAGCTGTTCTGACCGAGCAGGAATATCAGGGCTCTCTCAGTCATCCCTCCCTCACAGGGTGTCTGTTGCGGGGAAAGGGAAGGGAAGGCGAATGTAAGTCACTTTGAGACTCCTTCGGACAGAGAAAAGTGGCATATAAGAACCAACTCCTCTTCTTCTTCAGTAATATCAGGATTCTCTCAGCCTCACCTCCCTCACAGGGTGTCTGTTGTGGGGAGAGGAAAGGGAAGGTGAATGGAAGCCGCTCTGAGATTCCTTCAGGTAGAGAAAAGCGGCATATAAGAACCAACTCCTCTTCTTCTTCTATGAGACAGCAGGCCTGTTCACATCCATGTCTGGTTGCTTGTAGACAGTGCCATCAAGTCTCAATAGACTCATGGCAGCCCCGTAGGACTGCTAAACGAAGAGGTGAGCTAAACGAAGAGGTGAGCAGAGTTAGTTTGCCATTGCCTGCCTCTAGGTAGTGAACAGGACTGGCGTGCTTCAAGTTGCAAATCTGTAGCAGGCCCAGAGAAATTATACTTGGCGCCTAGGCATAAACATGTGTAAATACAGGCTCCAGGGATTCCAAAACAAATATTCATGCTGTAGACAGTCTGCTTGAATTCTGACATAAGGTATGGATAATTTGTGGCTTGCAACACAATGCAATAAGCATTATACTGTGGTAATAGATTTTAGATGTATTGCTGAAGAGGAATTCTGCAACAAGCCATGTGGGTTGGAAAATTCCTGGACAGTTGAGTGTGGAACTTGAGAAGGGGAAGAGAGGGACTTCAACGGGGTATTATGCCAAAGAATCTACCCTCCCAAGCAGCCATTTTCTCCAGGGGAAATGATCCGTGTAGTTTGGAGATCAATTGCAACTCCAGGAGAATTCCAGTTTCCCAACGGGAGAATATGGCAACCATATTCTGCATGCTTTCCCAATGTGGCTCACAACATTACCACTGCATGTCTAGCTGTAAAAGACTAAGGAAAGCATGTGTCCTTTTCCCCTTTCCATCCCTTGGGCAATATCATTAGAAAGCCATCGCTTGAGGCAAAGAAACCAATATACGTCTACATCACTACCGTTTCCTCTTCATCCTCCTTTTCATCATCACAGGCAGAGAAACTTTGGGTGCCAGAACGAAGCTGGGCTTTCCGATTGTGGAGCCTCACCATCCTTTTACAAATCCGTGTGACTATGAGGCCAGTAAGGAACAGTCCAGCGTCAGGGGCCAAAAGTCGTATGATGTTTCCAACACTGAGATTGTTCAATCTACAGAAGAAAAGACACGTTAGCATCTTGAGACCTTAAGATTTTACAGTCAAGTATGGCACGAGCGCTTGGTGTTGTCCTGTGTGCACTGCACTGGATGCTTCTGTAGCTATAGCCCACAGGAGATGGCTGTGGCTTGTCCAGCAGCCCTTGGGAGTGAGGGAGGAAAGTTGGTAGCAGAATGCCTGAGAGTAAGACTCTATCCACCCTTTGTGGTCTACTGCTCTATCATTGCACTGTAACAATCATATGTCACTGGATTGCCTTGTCTGCACAGGAGAATCCATTGGCAAATGTCTGGCAGGTAGGGGTGCCAGGCCCCAAGTGGGGCCTCAGGAGGTTCCGGTTTTACTGCTCATCTCCAGGCAACAGAGATCAGTTCCCCTGGAGAAGATGGCTGCTTGGGAGGGTGGACTCCATAGCATTATAGCTCATCTCCAGGGGACAGAGATCAGTTCCCCTGGAGAAGATGGCTGCTTTGGAGGGGGGACTCCATAGCATTATAGCTCCTCTCCAGGGGACAGAGATCAGTTCCCCTGGAGAAGATGGCTGCTTTGGAGGGGGGACTCCATAGCATTATAGCTCCTCTCCAGGGGACAGAGATCAGTTCCTCTGGAGAAGATGGCTGCTTTGGAGGGGGGACTCCATGGCATTATAGCTCCTCTCCAGGGGACAGAGATCAGTTCCTCTGGAGAAGATGGCTGCTTTGGAGGGGGGACTCTATAGCATTATATTCCATTGAGGTCCCTCCCTGCCCCAAATCCCGCCCACTCCCAGATCCACCCCCAAAGTCTCCAGGTATTTCCCAGCCCAGAGGTAGCAAGCCTACTGTCAAGCCTACTGTCAGAACAACAGCCAACAAATCTGTGGGTCCAGCCCTATTTCCCCTTTTATGGTCGTGAGTAACTAGTTTCAGGAGTCAATTTGGATGTGTTTAGCTGGGTGACAGTGAGGTTTTGAGAACACTTTTGCTTTAGAAAAAAACCAAAACTGTATTGAACAGCAAAAATAAAATTAATATCTCACCTTAGGAAGCCGAAATGGCACAGCACTTTCTCCCATAAAGAATCTATGTAAAGAAACATAGACATTATCTGACACTCTCTCTCCCACTTCTCTGTTTGCATGTCTTTAGACACGCGTTCTTACGTCTTATTTTAATTTTGTTTATTTATTTATTTATTACATATTTCTTGAGGCTCAGGGCAGTTCGCAGGGAACATGAGAATCAATAAGACATACGCAACGTGAATTCAGTAACTGCATCAACCAACAACCACCACCTCATCAGTAGCATTGAACATTTAATACAATGTAAAAATAACAATGTATAATACAATAACAATGTTGTCGGCTTCACTAACCTCAACCAAATGCTTGGCGGGAGAGCTCCATTTTGCAGGCCCTGAGGAGCTGTGCTAACTCCATCAGGGCCTGGATTTCTTCTTCCTTTTCATTGTGTTGGGTTCCATCCCTAGATCTGTCCCCAAACCAAAAGTGTGCAAATCGATACTGAACAGTCCTATATACTTATTTATACTTACATTTATGTATACTTGGATTTATGTAACAGCCCCTTCCAGATACCAGCTCTAGTCACTTTACAACATAAAAATTAAACTAAAACATTACTCATTAAAACAGTTAAAGCAATAAAAAGATAAAGCACATAGGATTCTGAGAGCGCCAGTATAAGCCTACTCGCAGATATTATATTTTATACCTGTTATTCCTTTTATTCCAGGGGGAGGGCTCTTTTGGGCTATTGTGGGAGGAGGCCAGTTCAATGTTGTTCTAGAAATCATTGGCCCCCATCCAATTGCCTGGCAGAAGAGCTCCATTTTGCAGGCCCTGCGGAACTGTGAAAGCTCTTGAAGTTCTAGTGCATGAACGTAAGCTCTAGCACATGAGCATAGGTAAGGAAACAGATATAATGACAAAGCCGTTTTCAGTTTCGCCCACTGAATCATTGGGTTTAGTTTCTTGCATTGCCAACCTCCAGGTGTGATCTGGAGATTTCCCAGAATTACAACTATAGAAATTAGTTCCCGTGAAAAAAAAATAGTAGACTCTAGGGCGTTATGCCCTGCTGAGGTCCCGCCCCTATCCAAACCCCGCCTTCCACAGGCTGTACCCCTAAACACCCAGGAATTTCCCAATCTGGATCTTGTAACCCTATCATCTGCATGGTGTGATACTGCTCTAAAACACAAAGATACCAAAATAAAATTTTGCATGGATGTCCAGGGCACTGTTCTGCATTTCACGTTCAAACAGGAGCAGAAACCACTCTGTCAACATCAGGAAGGGAGGCAAAATCTGCCATAATGCAGTTACCTGCCTCACAGACTGAGATAGTGGAAAGCAATACCTACTTTGCAATCTTTGCTCCCATTTCTGCACAGCACACTGTTAGACTTTGAATAGCATTTGGTCGATTTGTGGGTTTGCCTGAGGATATAATTGTAAAGGAAAGGAAGTTTGGGAAAGGAAGGGAGCTCAGGAGGAATGTGAGGCCATCATGTCCATCCTCTGAAGGTGCCAGGAAACAATCTCTATATAGCCTAGATATATTGGAATTCTGGGCGAACTCCAGGCCCCATCTGGAGGTTGGCAACCCTAGGGAAGATGCCAAACTCCTTTCAATGCACTGTCTAAATTCAGACCTCTCAAACATCATGGTTTACAGGAACAAAACATGTTTGGCTCTGGGTTGCATGGTTAAAAGTTAGATATTAAACCAAAGTTACCGTCAGGTGGGTGGTAATGGAAAGCAATTTGAAAGGCCACTTGTACCACAATGAACGCAAAGCTAGTATAGGTGATCCCCCAAAGCAGAAGTCTGGTGGACCCTGAAAAACAAAATAGGGACGATTTTATTCTCAAATATGTCTATTTGCCTTGTTGTTGTTTTCTTTTTAAGGACAAAAGACTATAATTTGAAAAGGCCAGACTAAATTAATTGTTCACCCTGGTCAAAGGCAAATCAGGGTAGCTTACAGAGATACTACAACAATCTCACTTTTATTTTCATATGAAAAAAGTGGTGGAGAAGATCTTTAGGCCAGTTTAAAGCAAGCTCCAATTCAAAGAGTAACCCATTCATTCAGAGCCATGCAATGACCTAATGAACGCACACTTCCGGCATCTGATGAAGTTGGCTTGGACTCACAAATAAGGTTGCCAACCCTTGCTGGGAACACCTGGAAGACTGAGGCATGGAGACGCCATTTTAAAAAGTGTCCCAGCAGGTATGTAGTATCCCTGCTCACAAAAACTTGTGCGGGAAGAAATCCTGTTATTGGCAATCATGCCGGTAGACTCTTGTCTTATTTTGCTGCTACAGATTAACACGGTTATCCATCTGGGATTACCCAACTCACAGGACTGGTTACGGTTGGAGAATCAAACACCGATAGCGCCACTTTCAGAATTAAACTTTAGGGCCTCGACCTACCTTTCATTGTGCCAGCAGAAGGTTTGGGGCACAGTGGCAGAAGCAGCAGAAATATGAGGTAGACCAGAGAGAGCCCATTGTATCTGAAGCCTATAGCTGTGGAAAGATCAAGGCACAGCTTTAAAAGAATGAAAAAGACAAGAAGTTCTTGAACGCGTCAATATAATACATCCCTTGCTTTAATAGATACGGTACTGACATGCCTCCAGCCTAAAGATAATCGCTGAGTTGACTTAGAGGCTACAAGTTTCTCAAACTCTTTACCCATATTTTCCCCCTATAAAATGGGCATACAGTTTCACCTTTGGATGGCACTACAAAATGGTTGTTTTCATTCCAAAGGAATGTCCTGCTCCCATTGATAGTGTCATCACATTTTTAGGCAGAAGCAGCTCTATGAGAGGCGTGGTATAGAACAGGGGTAGTCAACCTGTGGTCCTCCAGATGTCCATGGACTACAATTCCCATGAACCCCTGCCAGCAAACGCTGGCAGGGGGTCATGGGAATTGTAGTCCATGGACATCTGGAGGACCACAGGTTGACTACCCTGGTATAGAACACGGAAGTCATCCAGTGCCTGCCCAGAGGGTTTGCAACCTTACCTTAGACACAGGTCCCATTCATACCTACTCTTGACAATTCACCATGGATTCTTTGTGGCAATCATGTGGACAGGCAAACATGTAAGTCCTCCAAACCATCCAGGAGGGAGGTCAATTAAGATCTCTTACGCACTGGGAACTTCACTGTCCCAGCTCCCGTGCTCGGGAACAGATGAGGTGCACCGGACCAAATGCTCCCCCACGTGAGTGCAGGAAGAGGTGGGGCAACCTACCACAACCAAAACTCCAGCTTGCAGCCCAGCATGAAACCTCCAGTGCATAAATGGTCAATGAGCCTCTGCTGATTGTCCCATCAAAGAACCTTGCTTGATTGGGTACATGAGAAGAGGGTCTTTCCTGTGGTAGCTCCACAATTATGGAACCACCTCCCTAGAAAGGTACATCTGGTCCCCTCTCTTTTGATCTTTAGAAAGCAGCTAAAGATGGTTACATTTAGGATTGTATTGAATTAATGTGATTCTGATTCTTTTTATTTTACATTTTGGTTTTATGGTTTCACGTCATCTGTTTTATGCATTTTATTAATAACTAAGGGCAAAGCCTGTTGTATCCACTGTTGACCCCTCCAGAATCAAGATTACATCAAGTGCATCATTCTCCCAGACATAGTATTCCATTGTAGTATTCTGTAGTATTCCATGAGAGCCAGTTTAGTGTAGTGGTTAGGAGTGAGGACTTCTAATCTGGCAAGCTGGGTTCGATTCTGCACTCCCCCACATGCAGCCAGCTGGGTGACCTTGGGCTCGTCACGGCACGGAGAAAGCTGTTCTGACTGAGCAGTGACATCAGGGCTCTCTCAGCCTCACCCAGTCCACAGAGGAGGGGAGAGGAAAGGGAAGGCGACTGTAAGCCGCTTTGAGACTCCTTCGGGTAGAGAAAAGCGGCATATAAGAACCAACTCTTCTTCTTCTTCTTCTTCTTCAGTAATATCAGTGCTCTCTCAGCCTCACCCACCTCACAGGGTTTCTGTTGTGGAGAGAGGAAAGGGAAGGTGACTGTAAGCAGCTTTGAGTGTCCTTCGGGTGGAGAAAAGCGTCATATAAGAACCAACTCTTCTTCTTCATCATCTATTCCACTGATAGACCGCTGCATCATATGTTTATCCAATCCCCTCTTGAAGCTGTCTATGCTTGTGACCACCACCACTACTTCTTGTGACAGGGAATTCCACACCATAATGATTCTTTCTGTGAAGAGGCACTTCTTTTTACCTGTTCTAAGCCTACTGCTCATTAATTTCATGGTGTGATCAAGGGTTCTTGTATTGTGAGAAAGGGGGAAAGGTACTTCTTTCTCTGTCTTCTCCATCCCATGCATAATTTTGTAAACCTCTTCTCATGGCATCCCTCAATCGTCATTTCTCCAAGCTAAGGCCCTCTAACCACTTTAACCTTTTCTTTATAAGGAGGGTGTTCCATCCCCTTAGTCAACTTAGTTGCCCTTTTCTGCACTTTTTTGTCTGACCCTTGGGGTGACGCCCTCTAGCGTTTTCATGGCAGAGTCAATACGGGGTGGTTTGCCAGTGCCTTCCCCAATCATTACCGTTTACCCCCCAGCAAGCAAGCTGGGTACTTATTTTACCGACCTCGGAAGGATGGAAGGCTGAGTCAACCTTGAGCCAGCAGCTGGGATCGAACTCCCAGCCTCATGGGCAGAGCTTCAGACAGCATGTCTGCTGCCTTACCACTCTGCACCACAAGAGGCTCACAAGAAGATCATTTTAATAAACAGGGCTTAATGTTAGAGTTCAATTGTCTTACTAAGGAGGCCCAAAAAATGATGCAGCCCATATCCATCCTGCAGAAAGCTGTGCCCACTCCCCACATCAAGCCACACAATCCAGGCCCCAACCAACAACAAAGAGAACTGGTATTGCCCTGCTGTGTTGTTTTAGGTGGTTTGCAATGTTATGGATTCATACGATATTATGAAGTGGTGATTGGGTCTTAAATCAGTACACGGCTTTGAGCATCTCTGGTGGAAAGGCAGTAATAAATGAAGGACAATAAATAAAACAACTAGACAATTTGACGTAGGGGACATTCCATGCCTGATCCCTATTTATGATTTCTGACTGTTTAAATCATATGTATTGGGACTTAACGTAGCTTAGCCACATTGAAGGAGATGGAACCAACAAGCCATTCCTAAACATCTATCTTAAAACAAACACCAGTAACATAGAGGCTAATGAGATCCTGTTCTAGGTCGTTCATATGCAGAAACATTGGGATGGTATGAGTCTCCTTGTGAATCGGAAACCATGGAAAGTAATGACAGCGAGAGTGCAGTCGTACACACAGCTCGGCTGCAGAAATCCCATTGAAGTCAACATGATTTTAGCTCTACAACTGGGAAAGATTGCAATCTCCCAAATATTAATGTTGTTTAATACATCAAGCCAAACCTGGCAGCCAACCTGCAACCTACGGCTCACAGTCTGCTGTTTCCCCTGTTCCCATATCACTCTTCCAGGTCCAGTCGAAAACTTGGAATAGGCTACTTTGGAACATTTAGGCGTTTGTATATATCAGATGGCAACAAAACCTTTGAATACACTGAATGTCAGAGCTCCCAAATCTCTGTTCATTGATATTTACGAAACAGAATAGTAGTCATAGCATCAATGGGTTTATTGGGATAGTCCATTCCGACAAAATGTGCAATAACTACAACCTAAAAGATAAGCCATTTTCTTACATGAGGGCCACAACCCAGTCTAAGAGAAATACTTTGGGCATCTCATTAGTTTCCACGGGAGACCTTTAAGTGCATGCATGGACACCTGTAAATTCAAAGTGCTTCCCTTTGGCTGGATCATGTCCCTTGAACTTAAAATCGAGGCGTCCCAGTAGCATTCCTGACCTGAGTTCACCAAGATAATGGAAATCATTTTGTTCTATCAACAATGCATCTACGAGTTAAGGCACAAGTGGAAACATCTTACCTGCTATCAAGGAAAGAGAGAGACCTAATCTGAAAATTAATCCACAGGCTAAACTGTTCGCCATGGTCTTCTCTGTTCAGCATAAGGACAGAGAGGCAGAAGTATCAACAAAGTCTTCTTCAGCCTTCTGCCCCCTGGTTGAAGGAAAGGACTTCAGATCCAGCCATTCTACTTCCCCCTTCCAGAAGTCCTGCAAATGTGAACTCCACAGAGCTTTTAAAACCTCACTCAAAATACGGTCTATTGACCAATCGATGGCTGTGTATTAATTTTTTAACAAAAAGTAAGATGAAATCTGGTGACTCTCCAGTCATCCTTGTTTTCCGTAAAGTGGGAACTATTGATTTATTCGGGTCCCCTCCGTACACATCAATCTTACTTTTCCTTTGCTGCAGATCAAGTACTCTGAAACTTGGCTGTTGGGTCTGCATTGATCTCTTTTTCTTTCCAAAGCTCCCCTTGCTTGGTCGCTTTTCAGAGCCAAATAACTAGTCAGAGTGGAATGATCCTTCTAAGGATCACCAGGGTTTTCTCCAACCCCTCCAGAAGCTTGGTCTGTTTTCTCCTTCTGTTTAAAATTCCATTAACCATTAAACATCTGTAATTCTAATGATCAAGTTGTATACTGTCATGGTCTTCTAGCAAATTAGAACATCAGAAGAGCCCTGCTGAATCAGACCAATGGCCAATCTATTCCAGCATCTTGTCTCACACAGTGACCAACCAGTTCCTCTGAAGAGTCAACAACGATGGCTCTAGGATTCAGTGGAGGTCCCAAACAGATAAGGTTCTTCTTTGTGCACTATGGAGTCGTAAGCTCTCACGATCATGCTCTAGGGCTTCTTCCATATTAACTGAACATAAAATATCACTGTTATGGTAGCTATTATGGGGTCATGGCTACAGTTCAGTAGTTACAAAGAGGTTTCATTAACGTTGACACCAATCAGTGGAGATATAATGTGAGTCTGATGGGTCTCGGGAGGGAACAGAGCTTAGTCTAGCCTGATATCATCAGTTCTTGGAAGCTAAGCACCACCATGACCGTTTACGCACTGGGAACTTCACTCCCCCAGCTCCCGTGCAGGAGCACAAATCAGGGGCAGATGAGGTGCACCAGGCCAAATGCTCCCTCATGTGGGTGCAGGAAGAGGTGGGGCAATCTGCACTACTAAAACTCCAGTGTGAAGTCCGGGATGAAACCTCCAGTGCATAAACGGTCCATGCAAGACTCTGCAGAGGAAGGCAATGGCTAACCACCTCGGCTTCCCATTTGTTTTGAAAAGCTCCTTTCAGGGGTTGCTGTGAGTTGGCTGCAACTTGGCAGCACATTACACACATTGTTCAGTTCACAAAGCTAGATCCTGGGAAGGGCAGGATTTGGGGAAGGAAGGGACTTCAACAGGGAACAATGCCAGGATTATTTTCAAGATTATTTCATGAGATGCAGAACAGACTCAAACAAGTATGCGACTTTCACAGAGTGGCATGGTTTGGCACTGTCATCGAAAGTAGGCCTCACACCAAGGTTCAGCCACATGGCTTGCTGAGAACTTGCATTCCAACTTGTTCTCTTCCACCAACATGAACTTATTTTCAAGTGCAGGAGCACCCTGATGGTGATGATGTTAGTCATTCAGCTGTGTCCAACTCTAGGCGATCCTATGGGTTAACTGTCACCACATGTTTTAATCTTGCACCGCTTCTTGTAGTTGCATAATGCTCTGGACAGCATCCATTTTGATCACATTTAACAACCATGCTCTTTGTCAGACTCGTTTCCTTTTATTACTGACCAATTCTAGCATAATCGCTCTCTCCATTGAGTTTGATCACATGGTGTGGCCAAAGTAAGTGAGCCAAAGCTTTTTGAATGAATGGAATGAATGAAAGGAGAATGAATGAAATGAGAAGTCCGGTAGCACCTTTAAGATCAACAAAGTTTTATTCAAAATATGAGCTTTTTTGTACATGCTCACTTCTTCAGATGCAATCGTCTGAGTTTCGTGAGTATGTGGACAAAAACTCTATTGTAGAAGCCATTATTACCATAGAGTTTCTGCCCAAGTGTCAATGTCACTACGATGTTGCAATGACATCAGTTCCTGCACACATCATCAGGGATGTTACCAAATTGCCTCCCTGCTACTCCTTGTCAATCCCCCCATCCCTTGCCAGTAGCCAGGAGGGACATAGCAATACTTCCAGTCATTGTTCCTGAGTTGAGTGACCCCTGTGGAGTTGGTGGAGCTGCTGGGGCCTGGCTCTTCCTCCTAGATGTTAAATGACTAGACCAGTGCTGACCGAACCTGATTTGCACTAGGCGGAGTTATTCTTTACAAATTGTAACAGACTGGCCCCACACTAGGATTGTAGCGCTGGAAGAATTTTATGACAGTCCCTGAGGAGGGTGATGTTTCAGGAAATGTGATCACATGCTCTGTGATGCTCTAGGAATTTTCCAATTCTCTGTTGTAAAAAAAAAAACATTGAGACCAGGGGGAGTTCACAAAGTATCAGAGGCAATGTGATGTCACTTCCAGCTGGAGAATGTGACATTTCGAGGTGTTGTTCCACAAATCCCTATAAACTCTATGATTTTTACCACAGAGACTAAGTAAATTATTTAACATCACTATTCCCCCACTATTCTAGCAGAGGCTAGATAGCCATCTGATAGAAATGCTGTGGACCTAGGCAGTTGATGAGTGGGTGGGCAGAAGGGCTTGTGTTGGTATTTGGCTCTTTTGGTCCTTTCTTGCATGTCCAGGGAAATGTTGATCAGCATCTTGGAGTCGGGAGGCGAATATCCTACAGACCAGACTGGCCAGGGATTCTGGTTTGGGGGGGACATGATCTGGGCATGGAATTGGTGTCACTGCGGGTGGACAGCTAGTTGTGAATTTCCTGGATTCTGCAGAGGGTTGCACTAGAAGACCCTGGAGATCCCTTCCCACTCTATGATTCTATGATTCTTTTCTCAGATCGCCAAAGGCAGGAGATTGGGGTCAAGAATGGTGGTTTGCCAATTTCAGAAGAATACCTTGAGCTCTTTACAGTATGCCTTTCTCTTCCTGTAGCACTATCCTATCCTCAAAGAGAGCAAATTTAGACAAAGGAGAAGTTCAAGGCCTCAAAATGGTGTGTGGCAGAATCTGTTCCTCCTTATTCCTGTTCATGCTTTTCATAAAGTCGCTTTGTTATCACAGCTTTATTTTTCTAAGCAGCTTTTTAGTGTATGAGTTTTAATCATCCCACTGCCAGCAGCCCACCCCTTATTATGCCCTTTCTCTACAGACGACACACTGCTCAGTTGCTAGGCTTTCCCTGCTTGCTAGTCCACTTCTCTGGGTCTCCTCCACCCCAGTCCTGTTGGGAAAGCCCAGGCCCAATGTTCAGCCCAATCCTCCAACTCAGCATTTTCTCGCCTCTGTTGCATGTGTAAATCAGCCCTTCCATTCCCCTTTGCCAGGAAGCAGAGCGTGGAGAGAATCCTGTGGACAGAGTCCAGCTTGGCACCATCTCAGGAACAAAGTGGTGAGTAAATCTAGCCCTTGCTTTCATAAATCAGTGATTAGTTTTAAAAACACATACTAATGACTCCTTAATTCCTTTTTCCCCCTCCTCTTTCTTTCTTGCAAGAAGAAGTAAGGCAGGCCAGCCGAAGGTTCTGGAGGGATATTCTCCCGGCGTCCACCGGATCAGATGTCTAGCTAACATCAGGATCCAATTCTGTTCCAGAGGAGGACGGAGACCCGGAGGAGGAGGAGGAGGGAGAGACTTGCAATCTTCGTCCTGTTGTTTTGCCAACAGGCACACAAACGTGAAATGAAAACCACACTCCAAGAGTGTTTTTGATTACTGCCAAACAAAAATAACCCAGCACAGCACCCAAAAATAAAATATATGGAGACTGCCTGCGGGTTATAACTCTATAACCTTTCAGCAATCTATCAAGAACACTGCACTTCTAGCTTTAGACTAAAGCTGGCTATCTGGTAGCTTGCAAATTGGCCAACTTGAATGCTATCAAAACGCAATCTAATCATGGAGACCCCAGGACCATGGGGCATTCAAGGCTAGGCAAGAGGCTAACAGAGGTGGTTCACTATGGCCTTTCTCTGCTTAACACCCGCAGACTTCCCTGGTTGTCAAAGTGCTGACCCTGCTCAGCTTCCAAGGTCTTACAAGACTGAGCTAGTCAGCAATGTGAAAGCCAGTGGTTAAGAGTTGTTATTGTTGTTATGTGCGAAGTCGTGTCCGACCCATCGCGACCCCATGGACAATGATCCTCCAGGCCTTCCTGTCCTCTACCATTCCTGTTCTCTACCATGGTTAAGAGAGATGACCTCTAATCTGAAGAACAGGATTTGATTCCCCACTCCTTCATATGGAGCCTGCTGAGTGACCTTGGGCCACTCAAAGTTACCTCAGAACTCTCTCAGCCCCTCCTACAGCTGGTGAAGTTTTTTTGTACCCTACTTTGTACTACCCTAAGAGTCTCTTGTGGCGCAGAGTGGTAATGCAGCAGACATGCAGTCTGAAGCTCTGCCCATGAGGCTGGGAGTTCAATCCCAGCAGCCGGCTCAAGGTTGACTCAGCCTTCCATCCTTCCGAGGTCGGTAAAATGAGTACCCAGCTTGCTGGGGGCTAAAACGGTAATGACCGGGGAAGGCACTGGCAAACCACCCTATATTGAGTCTGCCATGAAAACGCTAGAGGGCGTCACCCCAAGGGTCAGACATGACCCGGTGCTTGCACAGGGGATACCTTTACCTTTACATTTTGTACTACCCAAAGGAGTCTCAAAGTGGCTTACAATTGCTTACCCTTCTTCTCCCCACAACAGACACCCTGTGAGTAAAGTGAGGCTGAGATAGTTCTGAGAGACTGGACCAAGGTCACCCAGCTGGATGTATGTGGAGGTCTGCCTGTTGAGAGGAAAGGAAGAGAAAGGTGGCTGTAAGATGCCTTGAAACACGTTACGGTAGAGAAAGGTAAGTTATTTTAAAAAATATCTTCTTCTTCTAGTCAAGTGGTATGTCATGAACTCCCCTGGGTTAACATATGTAGAGGAGTCCTTGGATGAGGTCAACCTGTCCGCCAAGTCCTGCCCTAGCAGACCCACCTAGCGAGATGGACTTCCAAATACCTCCTTAAAAGAAGAAGAAGAGTTAGTTATTATATGCCGCTTTTCTCTACCCAAAGGAGGCTCAAAGTGGCTTACGGTCGCCTTCCCTTTCCTCTCCCCACAACAGACACCCTGCGAGGAAGGTGAGGCTGAGAGAGCCCTGATATCACTGCTTGGTCAGAACAGCTTTATCAGTCCTGTGGCGAGCCCAAAGTCACCCAGCTGGTTGCATGTGAGGAAGTGCAGAATTGAACCCAGCTCACCAGGTTAGAAGTCTGCACTCCTAACCACTACGCCAAACTGGCTCTCTGACACTTTTCACTGAGCCAACAGGGCCCTCAGACCTGGAGGTCCCAGCATGGATAGACCCCCACCACAGTCTCCCAAAGCACTTTTCCCTGCCAATGTCTTTCTCCTTAGAGATACAGGTTTAGCATTACACGCATGATTTTTCGCTAGACCTACTAGCCCATCTTAAAAATAGAATGCTATTTGAGATCGTACGGCGAGATTGTACATGAGATCCTTCTTTGTTTTTCAAGTGGAAAGAAGAAGAAACTGAGCCAGGATTCTGTATACCCAAAGCAGTGCAATCTTCGGCATAGTTACACTCTTCTAAACTTACTGAAGCCAATGGATGAACTTAGAAAGGCTTTGATTGTTTAGGATGGCATGCTGCTAAGTCTACTCCCAGACTTTGGAGAAGAAGAAGAAGAGTTGGTTCTTTTCTCTGCCCGAAGGAGTCTCAAAGTGGATTACAGTCGCCTTCCCTTTCCTCTCCCCACAACAGACACCCTGTGAGGTGAGTGAGACTGAGAGAGCCCTGATATCACTGCCCGGTCAGAGCAGTTTTATCAACACTGTGGGAAGCCCAAAGTCACCCAGCTGGCTGCATGTGGGGGAGCGCAGATTCAAACCCAACTCGCCAGATTAGAATTCCGCACTTCTAACCACTACACCAAGCTGGCTCTTGGAGAAAGCAATGATAGTCACAGCTGATTCAAAACCACCAGAATTTGTAGTGCGATGCTTCCTTAAGATTCAGCCTCGTAACCCTGTCCATCACGCAAGGAGTACACTCCGGTTTTACAGAAAGATCGTTACGTGGAAATATCTACCTTGGCAGCAGCTTTGGGGTGGAAAGCATTTTTGACAAAGGAAATGCATATATAAAATACCCATCAACAAAACCGTGCAAGTCATCACATTCATCCCCCCTCCTTTCCCTGTTTTGTCAGCCTGAGAAGTGTAGCACTTAGGACGTAATTGATATCGAGGGGAAAACACATTGTAAAATGGAATGGAAAATGAAGGTTCTGGTAATAGCAGCCAGTGACAAGACAGAGAGACAAAGGAGAGGACGATTTATCTGTCTCTGTATGGAGAACGGGCTACAGACGGGGCAGCCCAAATAGTTCAGTGGCACCCTAAATGGCCCTGACTAATCTGAGCTTATCAGGGCTGAGAAAGCTAAGCAGGGCCTATTCTGCACACAATAGATCAAGGGTAGTCAAACTACGGCCCTCCAGATGTCCAGAGAACACTGGCAGGGGCTCATGGGAATTGTAGTCCATGGACATCTGGAGGGCTGGAGTTTGACTATCCCTGCAATAGATAATGCACTTTCAGGACACTTTAGGAATAGATTTTCCCATTCCGCACAGGAAAATTCAGCTGCCAAAGCACATTGAAAGTGCATTATCCTATGTGTGCAGAATAGGCCCTGGTGCCACCCTAATAGTCAATACATGGATAGGAGGCATACACCTCCTCTCACGGAAGTCCAGGGTTGCTGGGTAAAGAAAGACCACAGCAAACCACCTCCGTTTCTGAAAACCCCATGAGCCAGAACTTCTTGGGATGCCAGATGTCAGGTGTAACTTGACAATACTTCTTTAGTATTAGTATCAGTCAGAGAACAGGGCCTAGAAATGTCCTCCTATTTGATGCAGAAAACAAAAAAACACTAACTGGCATTAGCTAGGACCTGAAAGGACCTGAAAGGCCGGATGTCTCTGCAAATTAGATAACTGGTAACAAAAATATATAAACATTTATTGTGTGCAGCTCTTTAAAAATTCTTTAAGGTTAAAACACACACAAATAACAACTCCCCAGTTGAGAAAAGTGAACTAGGGCTGCCATCTCCTAGCTGGTAAATTCCAGAAGGTTTCGGGATGGAGTCGGGGTCTCTGAAGTCATGGACTGAACAATAAGGATCTGTCCAGCCGCTGCTTAAAGACCGCCGGTGTGAAGGAGCTCACCACCTCGTTAGGCTGCTGATTCTACTGCTGAAGTACTCTGACTGTGATTTCCCCCCCTGATATTTAGTTGGTACCATTCTACATGTAGATTAAAGCCATTACTGCAGATCCTACCCTCAGATGCCAACAGGAACCACTCCCTGCCCTCCTCCTCTAAGAGAACTGTGACTGGCCTTCACAGGGTGTCTGTTGTGGGGGGCAGATGGAGTAGGGTTACCAAATCCGGGCTGGGAAATAGTTGTGTATTTAAGAGGTGGAGCCAAGGGAAGGACCTCAGTGGGGGTATAATACCAGAGTCCACTCTCCAAAGCAGGCATTTTCTCCGTGCAGACAGATGTCTGGAGATCTGTGGTAATCCTTGGAGAACTCCAGACTCCACTGAAGTTTGCCAGTCCTATGTGTCCCTTCACCCTGCAGGCTACAGTCCCTATCTGAATTGGCCCCGTGGTTGCCTGGGACCTGAGTTCCTTGTGAAGTATTCCACCTGCACATCTAAAGATTTTATAATGTGTGAATTGGCCCTTGGCTGGCCGAGGCAGAGCCTCTGTGACACCGCTCTGTTGGGACCTCATAAAGCAGAAGCCAGAAGAGGAATCCTGAGGAATGTGGTTGGAGCTTGAACGTTCGCCAACAAGAAGCACGAGACAGGTTTGCCATGTGAGGCAGCACACAGGGCCACTGGTAGCCATGGGATGCACAAATTAACTGGGTTAATCTTCTGTAGCCTTAATAACGCCCAAATCTTGTGGTGCCTTAGAGACTAATGAATTTATTATGGCAGAACTGGTCATGAACCGGGGCCCACTTCGTCTGAGGCATGAAGGGCTACATTCAGAGGGCAGAAGTGCATTGTGGTCTGACCATGGCACGGGAGCAGACAGGAAGGGCATCTCCATGCTCAATCACTGTGGTGTTTGCTGCCAAAGCCACCAAACACCCTTCCCCTCTTCCTCTGCTGCACCTATGCAAAAGCTTTGGAGAGCTGTCCCCTTTATCCCGGCGTCAGCAAGGCGGTGAGCTAGAAGCCCATGGTCGAATGCATCAAACACTGCTGTGAGGTCTAATAATGTGAGCGGTGCTGACCTGCCTTGGTCCAGCTAGTGATGGAGGTCATCCATTAGGGCAACCAGCGCTGTTTCAACCCCATGGCCAGGGTGGAAACATGACTGGGATGGGTCTAGGACTGAAACTTCATCCAGGAATGCTGATATTTGGTTCCTTTCCACCGTTTTCCCCAGAAACGCTAAGTGCGAGACGGGTGGATTGTTGGGTGGCTCTTGTGGTTCCAGAGATTGTTTTCTCATCAGCTGGTGTTCCATTGCCTCGTTCAGCTCCTCCAGTAATTCTCCTGTTGAGAGGGAGATGTCATCTAGCACAGGAGTCCCCCATGAACACCATGGCATCTGCTGACACCTTTCCTGGTGCTCATCAAGGGTTTTTAGAAAAATGGGCGGGGCCACGTGAGGCTTCTGCTCAGCAGGACTTCTGATTGGTCATTAGAAACTTGATTGGCTGCACTTCTTAAAACATGACTGAAGGCGAGCTGTGTATAAGCAATAAACTACTTCTAAATACGCTAATTTTAAATGCTATTCTGTGAAACAGAGCTCCTTGCTTGAAGATATTGAAGATTTACTTGTAGAGTTCCACATAGAGGTTCTCCCTGACATTTTTTATGGTTGGTTCCGCCTCTTACACCAGACTTTTTGTAGTTACAACCACCAGGCTGTGTAGGAATTCCAAAGGTGTCCACAGGGTCAGAAAATTTGGGGTCCCCTCATCTAGCTTTATGAGACTCCCTAGGTTGCTGGGAACTGCTCCTGTCCATGGGACATAACAACATTCCTGTCAGAAAACTGACCACGGCGTGCTATCGCGCCACACAAACCTGTACTGATAACAGCCAAGAGTTTATGAATAACAGAGAAAGCCCCGGTCACAAAAATGTCTCCACAGATCCTGGGAAAAGAGTCTTTGGCTTTGTGGTTACGTCCCTGTGGGAGAATTTCATCCGAAAGCAAACATGAAGAAGCAAACGCAGAACAGGAGAAAAAAATTTACCTCAAACTGCTTCCTCACTCCACCCCTTCATGGTCAGGAAAGGTTCAGAAGATCTCACCAGCTAAAAATAACCGCCGTGGGGTTATTTTCAAAAAATGAATGCATTTGAGGGCGCACGGAACATAACTGCCCATTTATACGGTGTATTATCTTTATAAACCGATCATGTTTATATCACGCCCCACTATACCATCCAGGATTTTTAAAAGGACCACAGGATGAACCAAACAACACACAACACTCTGTTAGCAGGGAAGGGCTGGGGAACAAGAAGCAGTCAGGAATTCCTTTTTAAGAAATGCGTGTCAGGCAAGAATTTCTAACTGAACCATTATCCTCGTGGCATGGTTCTACTTTTTAGGCAGGCCACCGTTTTAACCTGGCAGTGCTCCGATGTGACACATACATGCCAGTCACCGGGTAAAATTCTTCCCTTGGCAGCAGCTTCAAAAAGTAAATATGTTGGCCATGCAATTCCTGCCTATCTTGCATCTCTCAAAGGCATATGGCAAGTCCGTAAAAACTGCAAACAATGGTCCCATTCAATATAAGACTATTTGTATAAGACTTGTCAGGAGAAAGTTAATAACAGATATCCAGCCTGCCTGAATCCATGGGCACTGTTGGAGCTATGAGAATGAGTTTTGAATAGGGAAACGAAGAAGAAGAAGAAGAAGAAGAAGAAGGAGGAGGAGGAGGAGGAGGAGGAGGAGGAGGAGGAGGAGGAGGAGTTGGTTCTTATATGCCGCTTTTCCGTACCCGAAGGAGGCTCAAAGCGGCTTACAGTTGCCTTCCCTTTCCTCTCCCCACAACAGACACCCTGTGGGGTGGGTGAGGCTGAGAGAGCCCTGATATCACTGCCCGGTCAGAACAGTTTTATCAGTGCCGTGGCGAGCCCAAGGTCACCCAGCTGGTTGCATGTGGAGGAGCGCAGAATCGAACCTGGCATGCCAGATTAGAAGTCCGCACTCCTAACCACTGCACCAAACTGGCTCTAAGAAGCGAACATGGGACTACCTGCAGTCACCGAGTGACATAACTTCTGTGAGAAATCTGGGACCGACATTGTTCCTCTCTAGGAAATTCTGAAACTCTGTGGAAAAAGCATAGTGTTTCTGGCAATTCCTAGAGAGGTTCCAGGTTTTTACCCAGAAGTGATGTCATACCATCACCCTATGGCCACTTTCCTCCTGCCTGCTGCAGGGCTTGACAACACTAGTTGTGAATGCCACCACAAAATGGATGCCTTGGGGTATGGAGGCCACTCACAAAGTGGTTGTTCCAGTGAGCTGAGGAATAAACAGGATTGACCTATTTCTTTAGGAAATAAGTGCTTTAGGGGAGAAATGGGTGGGCACCATGAAACATTGTTAGGTTTGCCAAAGTCCAGGTGGGTCCTGGAGATCTCCTGGAATTACAACTAATCTCCAGAATACAGAGTTCAGTTCCCCTCCCCCAATCCCTGCTATCTTCAGGCATCACATCAAAATCGCAAGATGTCATAGTCCCGCTGTATACCACATTGGTCAGACTGCACCTGGAGTCCTGTGTGAAATTCTGGAGGCCTCACGTCAAAATGAAGGTGGACAAAATTGAGAGGGTGCAGAGGAGGATGGAAAGAAACTCTGAGGGACTTGGGAAAGTTCAGCCAGAAGAGGAGGTTGAGTGGGGACATAATTGCTTTCTTAAAGTATTTGAAAGGTTGTCACTTGGAGGAGGGCAGGGAAAGGTTCCCGTTGACAGTATAGGACCCCCAGGAATAGGTTTAAATTATGTGTACACTGTACCAGCTAGATATCAGGAGGGGACATTCAAAGTAAGAGTATTTCAGCAATGGAATTGGCTACCTTCCCAAAACTGTTTCCCTCTCAACATCTTATATGATCTCCTGCTAAATCTGGTTTACATATTCAGCCAGGAAGCAAGCGCGTCCCGATTGGGCCCTGCCTTGGACAGGCCACGCCCACTCAGGAATTTGGCCCAATCAGTGGGCCCACGGTCCTGACAGGACCGCCCTTCTACCCTGGCCAGGGGCTCACTGCAGCATGGCCGGCAGTTTGCCCCTGGATGCTCCCCAGGACACAGCGGGGGGGGGGGTCTTCCCCCTTGGCCCGGAAATGCCTCAGTTAAGCAGATTCTCTGAATTCCCAACTTTTATTTTTAAAAAGCAAGCCTCTATGCCTTTCCCTTGTAGAAATATAGCTTTTGTCTTATATCTCAAGAGAAGAAACTAGAGACGCTTTTTAAAAGGAGAGAGAGAGAGAGAGAGAGAGAGAGAGATGGAAGGAAATTCAGAGAACCTGCTTATCCTATCATTACAATGCTATATCAACATAATGACATTTTAGTGCCCTTAAAAAAAGATTTAAAATGAAACCAAATGTTTTTGATGATGTCAGCAGTCCAATCATCGAAAAGTGTGCTAAAGATGGGCAGGAGTGAGTTGGACAAGGAAAACACACAGAAATGTTACCCACGAGGGAAAAGGGGATGGAAAATCACCTTCCAGAAAAAGACTGTGGTGAAAGTCGTCTCAAAAGAACTGGGGGGGGGGGGGAAGCAGGGAGAAAAACGTGAAAAGTAAATGCATGTGGAAATCAGGGGATAAAAGGAAGCAGTATGGGGCCAGAACCAAGGGAAAAAACCCCAAGTGGAAAAGCCGAGTAGGAAACAAAATTAGCAAATCATGAAAAGGAACTTCTTCACTGCCGTCCCTTAATTAACATGCTCCTTCCTGCAGTTCTGCAGACTGATGCCAACCTTAAAGGCCTCTGATGCCATTTGGAGAACTGATTGGAAAAACTATTACATATTGACTCGAGACAATGCCATAATTGTGCATTATTTTTATTAGTTACTAGCTAATATATAATAATTTTATTAACTAATATTATATTAACTAATAAATATTATTTATTAATGCATCTAGTCAAGGCTATGGTCTTCCCAGTTGCAATGGATGGCTGTGAAAGTTGGACCATAAGGAAGGCCGAGCATCAAAGAATTGAGGCTTTTGAACTCTGGTGCTGGAGAAGACTCTTGCGAGTCCCTTGGACTGCAAGGCGAACAAACCGGTCAGTCCTAGAGGAGATCAGCCCTGACTGCTCCTTAGAAGGCCAGATCCTGAAGATGAAACTCAAATACTTTGGCCACCTGATGAGAAGGAAGGACTCCCTGGAGAAGAGCCTAATGCTGGGAGCGATCGAGGGCAAAAGAAGGGGACGACAGAGAATGAGGTGGCTGGATGGAGCCACTGAAGCAGTCGGTGCAAACTTAAATGGACTCCGGGGAATGGTAGAGGACAGGAAGGCCTGGAGGATCGTTGTTCATGGGGTCGCGATTGGTCGGACACGACTTCACACTTAACAACAACAACAACAAATAATATATTACCTTTGATGGCCACTTGGTGCCCTCTGTAAAGGCTATGTTCAGGGAGGGGAGCTATATCACCCCAAGTCTACATTATACAACACATCCATTTTTAAAAATAAATTATGGGACTATATTGGGACAGTTAGTATGGAAAAATAGCTCAGACTAAGCTATGACAGGATGCTGGACTATATGGAGTATTGGTCTAACCCAGTAAAGCTCTTCTTATGTGCATGCCTATAAAAGATGTGTTTCTGTCCTGCAGGAGAATGTGATCCAGTTCTTGCTCATTGATTTTCTGATGGGTAGAGTTTCCCCAGTTCATGACAGAAATCTTTGCAAAGGATCTTTCCTTTTCCGAAAGAGGAAGTAGAATAAAGATTCTGGAACACCTTTTGTCACCTGTGTTTAGCTAAGTAAACAGCAGAATGTGTACATCTTAATTGCCTTTGGCACAGAGTTGCAGACACGCAGTTGCTGTTCTACTTTTGATGTGTGTTTTTTTAAATCAAGTTTAACTTAGAATAACAGAGTTGGAAGAGATTTCCAGGGTAATCTAGTCCAACCCTCTGCACCATGCAGGAATTGAATTCACAACTTCTTTAGATACCAACCCCTATCATGCAATGTGAAGAGAACAGAGAAGCTCAGTGTCTGTAGCCAGCTGGGCCACAAAGAGACTTAAAACATCTGTGATGCCCCTTCCCCACTCACACAGAAGCCCCCCCCCCCTCCACAACCTCTCTCTCTTCAAGTTCAGGGTTATCAGGAATTGACAAGGCAACTGTAAGCTGCTTTGAGACTCCTTTTGGTAGAGAAAAGCAGCATATAAGAACCAAATCTTCTACTTTATATATTCCATCTTTTAACAAGAAAGGCATGATTTTAATATTACTTAACGATATGTTAAAGATTAGCCAGGAAGGCTTCAGTGTTAATACAGCTACAGTATTTTACTGATTGGCTATGCAAGTACCATTCGTTAAACTTCCTTCTGCAGGTTTACACAAGCCGGCGACAAGTAAGAAATAATCAAAACACAAACAGCGTAACTTGTACATTCTAAACAGGGGATTGTGAAAAGCAAAATAGATGCATGTCCCAGAAGATCAATTTTTTCACGGAAAAATAGCCAAAATAATTTATTTAAATGGATCCGCTGCTCCGTCAGAAGGGGTGGTCATATTAAAACGGCAGAAACTAAAGGGAGTGCAATTCAGGCCAGTTTCAACACAGCTGAGAGGGGACAAGTTACCTTTCTCAGCTCTTTTAAAATAGAGAGCCTTGAGATTTGTTCATCAGGTCCTCTGTGTCACTCACGCAGACATCCAAATAGAATCAGGTGGTTAACGACGGTGGTCTGAAGCAGCTGAACAAAGTTTCAGTCCAGTGGCACTTTTAACACCAACAAAGTTTCATTCAAGTATAAGCTTTCGTGTGCATGCACACGAAAGCTTATACAGAGACATCCACAGACAGGGTAGTAGCCCTGCCCCCCTATAATAATAACAATAATATTATGGGATGAGAACAGGAATCACTCCCATTGTGGACCCCCAAGCACCTAGAATATGGAGCATCACTGCCCCGGACATGGTGCTCCATCTATTGTTGTTAGTTGCAAAGTCATGTCCGACCCATCATGACCCCATGGACAATGATCCTCCAGGCCTTCCTGTCCTCTACCATTCCCCAGAGTCCATTTAAGTTTGCACCAACTGCTTCAGTGACTCCATCCAGCCACCACATTCTCTGTCGTCCCCTTCTTCTTTTGCCCTCAATCGCTCCCAGCATTAAGCTCTTCTCCAGGGAGTCCTTCCTTCTCATGGGGTGGCTAAAATATTACTAACTTGTGGCTAATATATTTACATCTATATCTTGTGGCTAATAGTTGCTTATGGACCTTTGCTCAGGGGTAGTCAAACTGCGGCCCTCCAGATGTCCGTGGACTGCAATTCCCAGGAGCCCCTGCCAGCAAATGCTGGCAGGGGCTCCTGGGAATTGTAGTCCACGGACATCTGGAGGGCCGCAGTTTGACTACCCCTGCGCAGGGGTAGTCAAACTGCGGCCCTCCAGATGTCCATGGATTACAATTCCCAGAAGCCCCTGCCAGCATTCGCTGGCAGGGGATTCTGGGAATTGTAGTCCATGGACATCTGGAGGGCCGCAGTTTGACTACCCCTGCTTCAGTGAGTTATCTGCTCAAAGGTCTCTTTCCTGGTCAGTCTCAATGTACATTCATAGCTGGGAATTTTGGATCCGGTGTGCATTATTTTGTCTTCGTCCTTGCTGAACTTCATTGGCCACACCGATGCACACTCGTCCAGCCTCGACCGATCCCTCTGGAGCACCTCACAGGTGTCCCTGGTCCTCTCTGCCCTGAACAATTTAGCATCATCTGCAAACTTAGCCCCTTCGCTGATTACGCCTGATTCTGAATTGTTCATGAACAAGTTGAAAAGCTCCGGCCGGACCTAGGACTGAGCCCTGAGGGACCCCACTGCTTACCACCTTCCCCTGTGAAAACTGCCCATTGATATTCCCTCTCTGCTTCCTGGGAATTAACCAGTTTTTAATCCACAAGAAGTTCCATGAGGACTTGGTCCTCAACAAGTGTGTTTAGGCTTGCGGCCAAAGAGACGTAAAGTAAACCTGCACTGAGTCAGCATAGTCAGAAATAGCATACACTTTTCTCTGTATTTTAAGGTATTTTTGCTTAGGCATCATCCATCTCTGGAAGAAGAAATGGGCTGTTTTAAAATGTGGAGCTGGTTTTTCTTAGGCTGCTGTTTAAGGCTGGAAGGACTCCAGATTTCAGGTGACAGACAATGGATTCACATTAGCCCAAGTTGATCTTTTTTTAAAAGTCCCACAGATTTTACTGAGCCAGTGATACCACTAGTTTATGCCAAGTTCAACTAAGGCCATTCAAATCAGTGGTCTTAGCCCATAGTAATACTGCAGAAAATTACACTGCGAAGCCTACACAAAATATTTCATTGTCTCCTATTTGCGCCTCCCACCATTAACCGGTTGTAGTATCACCTTGTTCCTTGTTTTAAATTGTGTGTTTGTCTTCTGTGATTTTGGAAAACTGTGTTTGTAAAAGAAATCAACAGGAACTAAAGAGACTTTAAATCTAGCCAGCTCTCAGATATCCGGATTCTGTTCTTGCTATGTATAGTACAGAGGTTGGAGTGAGGCTAGGATCTGAGAAACCCAAGTTCAAATCCATACTCCGCCCTGGAAGCTTACTGGGCTGCCTTCACTCTTCCTACCTCACAGGACTGTTGTGAGGATAAAAGGCAGGAAAGTAGAATGAGGTTGTATGCCGTTTCTCCCACTGGGACGGACGCATGGCGTCTAAATATCCAAACAAATGTCCCCAGCCTTCCTCTCTTGTATTTAAAATTGTATGTAAAATCACATATCCTTTCAATTATATGGCTGAATGTGGATGCTGTGACACAGTTTACTAATGCAACAGGATTAACTCTTGCTTATATATTCCCACTGTCATGATGGTAGTTCATAGTCTGACAAAGAGTGCTTGCACTCAAAAGCTCACGCCTTGCATAAATCTTTGTTGGTCTTAAAGGTGCCACTGGACTCCGATTTTATTGTATCATTAACATGAACAGTAATAATGATAACAACAACAATAATAAAGATTTAGACGGGGAGCTGTGTTGTTTCGAAGAAGTGAGTCCTGTGGCACCTTTCAGACCCACAAAAGTTTTATCCCTAGTATCAATTTCCCCTGCACACGGACACACATATCTGCCCCGGGGCTAAAATGTATGTGGGTCTCGAAGTTACCACTTGGAATCAATACCAACCAAGGACTTGGAGCAACTTGCCAATGAAAGAAGTTGCTGAGCGACATCGCCATTTGACCAATAAACGCAAAGAAGCGACTGAGCAAAGTTTCTAAAAAGAAGGAGCCAGCGCTCTTCGGGGTGGGCGCGCGCGGAGGCGGAGACTAAAGCAAACCAGCGCCGGGCCGGAGAAAAGGAAAACTTTTCTCTCTCTCCCTCCGCTCTGGACTTTTCCCCCGGAGAATGCGGTGAAGGCGTCTCGGTCACGTGCGTGACTGTCGCTCCCTTCTGGACGGGAGGAAGACACTCCCTGGGAGGGCCCGGACTTCCCTGCTCTTCTCCGACGTGGGACCGACAGCGGCGACCCTCCCTCTCTCCTCCGGCCGGCCGAGGCGCCTGTGGCCCTTGGCGCTCGTCGTGCGCGCCGCGTGTCCTGCCCGGGGCCCGCCGCCATGGGGCTGTGCTCCAGCCTCCGGCCGAGGCTGCTGGGGGGCGCCCACCCGCCGATCCCCCCCTACGCGCCGGGAGAGGCGGAGGCGTCGGAGCGCGGCGACGGCGCCTCGGCGCGGGCGGCCACCAAGCAGGAGCTGCGAGCGCAGCAGAAGCGGAGCAAAAGCATCGACAAGTCGCTCAAAGCCGAGAAGCGCCACTACAGGCAGACCCACCGCCTGCTCCTGCTGGGTGAGTGAGCCGGGCGGGCGGGGGGCTCGGCCGGCGCCGGCAGCAGCAGCAGCAGCAGCAGCAGCAGCAGCAGCAGCAGCAGCAGCCCACTCTTGCCGCCTGCAGAGAATCGCCGCCTTGTTCCCTTGGCCCGGGAGCGCCGAGGGCTTGAAAGGCTGCCTTGACTGCTCGCGCCTTCCTTCCCTCCCTCCCGGCGCTCTGCATTTGGCCTCCACGCTTTGGGGCGCGCCCTCCCCGCAATTCTTTTTTTTTTTTGCAATTTTTGTTAAGGGGGGAGGAAAGTCTTTAACTTTGCAGAGTGGTGCGGAGGGGGCGGGGGAGTCCCGGGTGTTCCTCGCGCCCCTTCGCTTCGCCCCGGCGTTGTGTGTGTTTGTGTGTGCGCGCGCGCGCGCGCGCTTAGTTGGCCTCACGTTGGGCGATGCGCTCCTGTTGCAGCCTAGAAGTGGAGTCCCCCCTTTTGCACGAGCCAGTGCAGCTGCAGGAGCACCGGGGGAGCGCGCCCTCCAGCAGGGGTGGCTAGCGAACGCCGAGCGCCATGCGGAAGGAGGCGGCGGCCGGGGCGGGGGAGGAAGCGCCATGGGGGCCGGCGGCTGCAACAGGTTGCCCGGGCGTGGGATTGTGCGGCCGCCGCCTCTGCCGCCGCGCGCGTGGCCCGGGGATTAGCGGGCTCCCGAGGCGGCTTTTGCAGCTGGAGGCGACAGATGGGAGCAGGGACCGTCTGTGTGTGTAGCAAGCGAAATGCGCTGTCCTTTCTTCCTCCCACCCGCACCGTTTGCAAAAGGCTCGAGGAGGGCGCGCGCCTTCCGATTGGCTCCGGTGGCAACAAGTGGCGCGGGGAGCGGGAGATGCTGGGCGAGGCGGCCCGGATTGGCTTTAAGGTCCGCTCAGCTTCCGGGCACTTCTTGGCTCCAAGAGGCTGGTCCTTAAAGAACAGCATTGATCTTCAGTATTTTTCCCCTTTATAATAAGGTGATGATGACCAGATTGTCCCACTTTTGGAGGGACATCTGAGGGTACCTGGCAAATTGTACTTAAGTTGAAATTAAAATATATATATTACAATACTATTTATGCGTTCTGTTCTGTCTCTGAAACTTTTTGTTGCTCCAGTGAGCGGCAGAAATGCTGTCTGAAATCTCTGCCCATGAGGCTGGGAGTTCGATCCCAGCAGCCGGCTCAAGGTTGACTCAGCCTTCCATCCTTCCAAGGTCGGTAAAATGAGTACCCAGCTTGCTTGCTGGGGGGTAAACGGTAATGACTGGGGAGGGCACTGGGCAAACCACCCCGTATTGAGTCTGCCATGAAAACGCTGGAGGGCGTCACCCCAAGGGTCAGACATGACTCAGTGCTTGCACAGGGGATACCTTTATAGACCAAATTTTTAATCAAGAACCCCCCCCCCTTCCTGGTCAATGGTGTCCCGCTTTACCAATGTTAAAATCTGGTCACCTTACTTTATAAGAATTTCCATTTCTGGAAATCTGTTTTTTTTGTTCCGATGGCTGGAAATCTCTGTGGGATGGAGGGGCTTTTCCGTGGTTCTTTTTGCAGGTTGTTGCTAATTTTATTAATCTGAAAATTCTGGGAGATTTATTTTTGAAATGCTTTCAGGACATATGTTCAATGTCAGATTCTTTGCCTGCATGTCACTGTTTGTCTGATGATGTATGATTCCTGAGATTTTTGGTGTAGGGATCATTTGGGAATGAAATTGGGGTCACTGTGGTTGGGCAGGTAGTTGTGAGTTCCTGCATCGTTCCTGCATTGTGCAGGGGGTTGGACTGGATGACCCTGAAGGCCCCTTCCAACTCTAGGATTCTATATGATGTATGATGATAGGAAGGTGATGATAATTTCTGTTTACTGACATCCACTGTAGTGCCCCCACCCTTTTGTTCAGGAATGAAATTAACCAATATGGGGCAGATTTGTCTCCCATTGTACATAAGAACATACCAAGTGCCCTGCCGGATCAGAAAGCCAGTTTGGTGTAGTGGTTAGGAGTGCAGACTTCTAATCTGGCATGCCAGGTTCGATTCTGTGCTCCCCCACGTGCAGCCAGCTGGGTGACCTTGGGCTCGCCACAGCACTGATAAAACTGTTCTGACCGGGCAGTGATATCAGGGCTCTCCCAGCCTCACCCACCCCACAGGGTGTCTGTTGTGGGGAGAGGAATGGGAAGGCGACTGTAAGCCGCTTTGAGCCTCCTTCGGGTAGGGAAAAGCGGCATATAAGAACCAACTCTTCTTCTTCTTCTCCAGGGTGTCCTTCCTTCTCATGAGGTGGCCAAAGTATTTGAGTTTCATCTTCAGGATCTGGCCTTCTAAGGAGCAGTCAGGGCTGATCTCCTCTAGGACTGACTGGTTTGTTCCCCTTGCAGTCCAAGGGACTCGCAAGAGTCTTCTCCAGCACCAGAGTTCAAAAGCCTCAATTATTTGACATTCGGCCTTCCTTACGGTCCAACTTTCACAGCCATACATTGCAACTGGGAATACCATAGCCTTGACTAAATGCACTTTTGTTGGCAGGGTGATGTCTCTGCTTTTTAGGATGCTGTCTAGATTTGCCATAGCTTTCCTCCCCAGGAGCAAGCGTCTTTTAATTTCTTTGCTGCAGTCCCCATCTGCAGTGATCTTGGAGCCCAGGAAAATAAAATCTGTCACTACCTCCATTTCTTCCTCATCTATTTGCCAGGAATATATAGCAAATATCAATTCTGTTACATCAGTAGACTGTGTCACACAACCAAATACAGCCAATGATAATTCTTTGTCAAAACAGCCAATCAATCCCCTGGAGTTCAGTGTAGTTTACAAAAACACAAGGAGAAACCAGTGTTTTTGTAAACTACATTGAATTTCAGGGGCTTGATTGGCTGTTTTGACAAAGAATTATCATTGGGTGTATTTGGCTGTGTGACACAGTCTACTGATGTAACAGAATTGATATTTGCTTTATATTCCCACTGTCATGATGGTAGTTCATAGTCTGAGGAAGAGTGCTTGCACTCGAAAGCTCACGCCCTGAATAAATCATTGTTGGTCTTAAAGGTGCTACTGGACTGATTTTATCATCCCATACATAATTTGATAAACCTTTATCATGTCCCCGCTGAGTCTCTTTTCTAAATTGAAACCCCAAACTTTCCTCATAGTGAAGGTGCTCCAACCCCCAAAGGGACATGTTGGTAATTCCGTTACGCCTTTAATAATGTTCTTTCCAGGGCCTATTCCGCACCTGCTGGACAATGCACTCTCAATGCACATTAGATTTCCTTTACTCTGTACAGGAAAATTCAGCTGCAAAAGCACGCTGAAAGTCCATTATCTAACATGTGCGGGATGGGTCCAGGTTTCCAGCTCCACCCCCACTCCCCAACAAAGAATCCCTTTAGGACCCTAACTCATTCCCAGCCCAAGGACCATAGGAAAACAACGCAGGTAACTTGAAGCTGCCATCCTGAATCAGACTGTGGGTCCATCAGTTAGCATTGTCTACTCTGGCGGGCAGCAGCTTCCCCAAGTCACGGGAAGACGCTTTTCCCATCACCTGCTGCCTGTTCCTTACGGAAGATGCTGAACCTGGTGCATGCCAAAATTTCCCTACTCTTTGGGCTTAGAATCATAGAATCATAGAGCTGGAAGGGGCCATTCAGGCCATCTAGTCCAACCCCCTGCTCTACGCAAGATCAGCCCAAAGCATCCTAAAGCATCCAAGAAAAGTGTGTATCCAACCTTTGCTTGAAGACTGCCAGTGAGGGGGGGCTCACCACCTCCTTAGGCAGCCTATTCCACTGCTGAACTACTCTGACTGTGAACATTTTTTCCCGATATCTAGCCTATATCGTTGTACTTGTAGTTTAAACCCATTACTGCGTGTCCTCTCCTCTGCAGCCAACGGAAACAGCATCCTGCCCTCCTCCAAGTGACAACCTTTCAAATACTTAAAGAGGGCTATCATGTCCCCTCTCAACCTCCTTTTCTTGAGGCTTTGAGAATGGCTGCATCCCTCCCCCCCTTTTTGCATCCGGATCCTAAGCATCCCTAATTTTAATTAATTCCCACTGGCATCATAAGACCTCCGAGTAACATGTCTAGGGTTCAAGTTTAGCCAAGAAGGTTTCTTGGTTTTGGTTGTTGGGTGTTAGGACGTTATCAAGTGTACTTTTCCTAGAAAGAATTCTAGTGTGATTTCTTATCTGAGGCCCCTTTCATGAGGGCTCCGTGAACCCGTTAAGGTGAATGGATTAATTTTATATCATGCAACTGAAACAAGAGCAGATCGGAGCAAAACTGGTTTTAGAAAACGCAGATTAAAGCCTGGTTTGCTTTTATCCTTAAAAGTGCATGAAACCTTTAAAAAAATCCACTTGCCTTCAAAAGCCGGAGTGGTTTAAAGCAGGGGTAGTCAACCTGTGGTCCTCCAGATGTGCATGGACTACAATTCCCATGAGCCCCTGCCAGCAAATGCTGGCAGGGGCTCATGGGAATTGTAGTCCATGCACATCTGGAGGACCACAGGTTGACTACCCCTGCTTTAAAGAGATGAAAGGGACCTTACTCAGCTGGCTAAGTTTTGTGCCGCCACCATAAAAATCCGGTGCTCTAAAGTAGCACAGTTTTAAGTTCTGTTTTATGATCTGTTTTAAATTGTATTATATTAAACGACCCTATTCTCTTGGTCTCTCATGTAACGACTTTATATAACTTGGTCTGAACGACTGTAATAAAGTTTGCTTGATTGACCTAAGGAGCATCCAAGAACTTTAGAAACTCTCAAGTGTCAGCAAAGATTTTGAAAGTCAGGCTGGCTATGGGCTTGTGTGGGATGTATAAACAGTGCCACACACTGTAAATGGGAACAGGGGTCTGTTGTAAGAGCTTGCAGCCTTGTGGTCTTCAGCAGGACCCCACCCACATGCCCGGACGGCTTAGTCTGTAGCAGATATGTATCCTTTTCCTGAGTTAAACCACCTAGACCAGGGGTCGTCAAACTGCGGCCCTCCAGATGTCTGTGGACTACAATTCCCAGGAGCCCCTACCAGCAAATGCTGGCAGGGGCTCCTGGGAATTGTAGTCCATGGACATCTGGAGGGCTGCAGTTTGACGACCCCTGACCTAGACAGTCCTTAGCAGCTTTAGTGCATGTTTGCACGGCTCCTGAAAGAGGGCACATTTCCAGTGGCATCATAAAGATTTTCTAAGTGTTTTGAACACAGTGGGTTTAGAACAGTGGTCCCCAACCTTTCTGTGGCTGGGGATCGGCAAGGCATCGGGCCGCACCCGCGCGGGCCACGGCCACACACCGGGCCGCGCCCACACACCGGGCTGCGCCCATGGGCCGCGCCCGCATATCGAGCCGCGCCCACGGGCGCGGCCCGCACGGGCGTGGCCCGGCCCTGATTCCCTCTCCCCGCCCTCCCACAGTAAGAAGCTTCCCGGGCCGCAAGCTTGCGGCTTGGGAAGTTTTTTACTGTGGGGCGGGGGCGTGGGCGGGAGCGGGGAGAGGGAGCCGCAGCCCGGCACCGGGTCGCGGCCCGCAGGTTGGGGACCACTGGTTTAGAAGAGTGTTACTCTGCTTAGGGAGAGCTCTAAGTTCAGAATCTAGTTCCCAGGGGGTGCCAGCCAGATGTGGCTAAAAGCTTACCTGCGCTACAGTGAAGATAACACTCACCTGTTGTTTGTCCCCATCTCTGAGCTATCTTTGGCTCTAACATGGAGGTTCTACTTAGCTGTTAATAGCATTGTCTTCCAATACTTTCAGAAACCATTTTATATCAAATTCACACCTGCCACTTAATGCACTTTTGCTGATGGAGTCTGTTAGTGGAGAAGGGAAGAGAAGCGGTTTTAAAAGTCCTTGTGTCAGGGTTCTAAACTGATGGCTGGCCGTGCAGGAAGGCTGATGCATAATCCCATCCCAATTTTCATGTGGTTTACACTGATTTCAGTCTATGCTATCCTGATATGTAATAGCAGTGAAACCCACCAGCAAGTCCCGTTGTGCTCAAAGGATGTAGAAGTGGTTAGTTTGTTTGTCTATGTATTCTTGTGAGCTTCAACATAATTCACCCACAACAGAAGAAATCAACAACACTAATATAATAGAAGTAGCTCATTCATTCATTCATTCATTCATTCATTCATTCATTCATTCATTCATTCATTCATTCATCTATGTATTCTTGTGAGCTTCTACATAATTCACCCCCCACAGAAGAAATCAACAACACTAATATAATAGAAGTAGCTCATTCATTCATTCATTCATTCATTCATTCATTCATTCATTCATTCATTCATTCATCTATGTATTCTTGTGAGCTTCTACATAATTCAGCCCCTCCACACACAAAAGAAGTCGACAATGCTAATACAATAGAAGTAGGTCTTTTTGAAAATACAAAAGGGTAGCATTTATCGATCAAGGCTTGTATGGTTGAAAGCAGCAGAAAAACAAAATGGACTTTTTGTTTTTAGAGGCCCTAAACTGTAGTTTGCTTTGTTTGTGCATAAAGTTGGTTTGTATTAATTCAATTTACATCCTGCCTTTCTCTGACCTGTTTGGAGCTGCTTCATGCTGCTTGCTTAGTGGTGCTGCTGCAGAGTCGGGCCTTTTGGAACAGGTCTGTTTCTGTAGTCAACCTGTGGCAGATGCTTTGGATCTGGATTGCATACTGGTGGGCCCTAATTAACAAATTATGACTTCTGATGATGAAGTTAAGTGGGTGGAGCAGATCTGATTTACAGGTGTCATAGCATAACAAATACTTATGCATGTTTTCTGTTTTTCTTATCTTGAGTACTTCTTGTGTCACAATAAAAAGAATTTGCACTTTCAAAGTGGCAGGCATGTTGTAAGAATCAAATGGTGCTAATTCCCCCCCCCCCAAAAAAAACCTTAGTTCCAGGTTGTAATGCAGGGGTGGTCAAATTGCGGTCCTCCAGATGTCCATGGACTACAATTCCCATGAGCCCCTGCTAGCATTCGCTGGCAGGGGCTCCTGGGAATTGTAGTCCATGGACATCTGGAGGGCCACAGTTTGACTACCCCTGTTGTAATGCCTCAAAACAGGACAAACACCAAGGGGGGGGGTGAGCCACTGTATTCTATAAATAGCTTTCCCAAATGCCGTTTTAATACTCCTGTCCCATGTGATGGGGCTTGGGGTTGTAGACATGATGCTCTCCCCCTTTTCTGACCTATTAGTCTTCAGCTGCTGGTCCAGGGCTCTGAAAGAGGGAGAGCGATTGGTCCACCTGGTGGAATGGGAGAAAGACTGGTCGGTTCATTTGATGGAATGGAAGAAGGACTGTGATTGGGCCGTCACACCAAGAGTTGTCTTGGGTGCCAGGTTTGTTCAGCCAATGATTCCTTCTCATAGTGACCTCCCTGCCGTGGCACATTCCTTAGTTGGCCACCGGAAAGGGTGATCTGCTGGTTGTCCACAAGCCCATTCCAAAGGAGAGCACGGTCTACGTGGGGGTTGGCCCGATGTTGAGTTAAACGATACAGGGACAGCATCATAGCGCTGCACCAGTACTGCAGCAGCACCACTGAGATGCCTGGACATTGTCCAGAAGGCTTGCTACTTTGCCTTCAACGGAGTCAAGGCATCTTAGTGGTGCCGCTCCAGTACTGGTATAACGCTATGGTGCTGCCCCTGTATCGCTTAACTCGCAATCCAGCCAACAGCCAGCCTAGAATGGCAATATGAAAAATCTTTGTAACATCTGAGGAAGAACTCTCAGTGAGAAATGCGTAGACTGCAGTTTCAGACACAGCGCGTGCAATTCCCCCCCCCCCCCCGAGTCAAGATAGTGTTTTTTGGCTGCTGGTGCTTCCATCGTATTTGGAACAGCTCCATGCTGCAAGCAGATCCCACTGAAACGAATGGGCACCTACTTTCATGTAAAAGTCCTCAGGAACAGAGTCGATCATGTGTCTTTCAGTCTAGTTCATTTATAGCTCTTTCATTGCCTCCCCAGGACATTTCCTGGTCTCTTAACAAGCCGTATTTGTGAACCAGATTTAATCATCAACTTAGATGTGCTTAACTCAGAAGTCAGAAAGGCTGCAGGGTCCGAGCTGTGGAAAGGGAACACGGTTTTACGTCTAGACCTTTGGGAAGGTCCCATTCTTTGTCTTATGTAATCCTCCCTGATTTCTCATCGTTCTGCTGAGTAAGGTTTTTGGGGTGCTGGTACAGGGGAGGGGGACGGTAGTACATTGCTGATATTTTAAGAATTATCTCTTGGCTGTTAAAAATGCTTCAAGTTTGTTGGGTGCCTGTGCAGACCATATTGAAACATAACAGTCTTCGGGGTCGTAGGGATGCCAACCTCCAGGTGGGACCTGGGGATCTTCTGGAATTACAGCTCATCTCCAGAATGCCGAACTCAGTTCTCCTGGAGAAAATGGGTGCTTTGGAGGGTGGGTTGTCTGGCATTGCACCCCACTGCGGTCCCTGTCCTCCCCGGGCTTCATCTCCAAATCTCCAGGTGCTCCCCAATCTGGATCCGGCAACCCTACTCCTGATTCCTGACCAATGGCCAGAAGGGACCTGACAACCCTCTCTAATGGGTCACCAGCTTGTGCTAATTTATCTCAAATTATAATGAAGCCCACAGTTCTCTCCAGTTCTGAAAGAAAAACCACTCATTCAGGGGAAGGCAGGGACAAACCCTCAGGGTAGACATGAGCAGAACAGGAAAGAGTAGCCGTCGTTCAACTTCCTGACGGCTCCGTAATCAAGACTGGCTCTGAACCCTGGTCATTTTCCCAACGAGGTCCATGTAACCCTTGTGTGAAGTGCCGAAGAGCCAGCTTGTCCCATTTCTAAGTTTGGATTGAAGAGCTGCTCATCTTTTTAGCCGTGTGGAAAGCCAAAGCGAATCCTGTGTAACGTGCAGAGGAAAGACAAAGCGAATCCTGTGTAACGTGCAGAGGAAAGACAAAGCGAATCCTGTGTAACGTGCAGAGGAAAGACAAAGCGAATCCTGTGTAACGTGAGGTGTCTCCCGTTCCTTGTTACGCACATGGGTCCATTTTGAAGAAAGGCTCTGTTGGAAACGAGGTCGCCAACCCGGGGTAGGGAAATTCCTGGTGATTTGGGGACGGAGACCAGGGTGGGTGGAGTCTCTGGAGAGGAGGGAGATCAGTAGGCATGAACTTCCATCCAGTCCAACCCCCAAAGCTGCTGCTTTCTCCAGAACTGTAACAGAGATCAGGAGAACTCGAGGCTTGTCTCGGAGGCTAAGCAAGTAAAAGGTCACTGGGATACCAGTATGGTGCATCCAGTGTTACAAATGTATCTCTCTTATGCATTTATTAATTATTTTTTGAACAATCACTAATTGTACTACTTTTATATATTTTCTAAGAATCGATGTCCCTTGAAAAGGCCGCACAGTGAAACTTATTGGATTTGTTTAATATTCTGGACATTAAGGAACTGCTGAAGTTTGAAGATTCCTTAGAAGTCTGTTTATTGTATCATAACTTTTGATTTGATACACCATGCTGGTATCCCAGTGCCCTATTGCTTGTTTTGTATCCGATCCTTCACTGGGTCCTACCCCTCCTATTTCATTCTTGCTTGACCTGGAGGCTGGACAGTCTTTGGCTGTTAATAGACTTATGACTGAAGTCCTGATGGTTCAGGCTAGCCTGATCTTCTCAGATCTCAGAAGGTAAGCAGGGTGGGCCCTGGCTAGAGAGCCAGTTTGGTGAGAGAACCAGCTTGGTGTAGTGGTTAGGAGTGCGGACTTCTAATCTGGTGAGCCGGCTTTGAATCTGCGCTCCCCCACATGCAGCCAGCTAGGTGACCTTGGGCTCCCCACAGCACTGATAAAGCTGCTGTGACCAAGCAGTGATATCAGGATTCTTCCTTCTTCTTCTTCTTCTTCTTCTTCTTCTGCTTCTGCTTCTGCTTCTTCTTCTTCTTCTTCTTCTTCTTCTTCTTCTTCTTCTTCTTCTTCTTCTTCTTCTTCTTCTTCTTCTCCTTCTTCTTCTCCTTCTCCTTCTCCTTCTCCTTCTCCTTCTCCTCCTCCTCCTCCTCCTCCTCCTCCTCCTCCTCCTTCTTCCAGTAGGGGATTCCGGCGTTCCTAGGAAAGGCAATGGCAAACCACCCTATGGGGTTGCCCTACGTTGGCGGTGCTCTGATGGCACTTTATACAGATGCATACCAAAAATCCCACTTAAAGCATGGTTTGGTTGTGCTGTTTATCAATGCGTTTTGTTTGGAAGTGTTTTGACTTGTTTCTATGGATCCATTGAGGAGGGGTAGGCTGAAGCTTCGGGTGGATAAATCAACGCAATTGCTGAGACGTTCCAGAGGGCTACATTCCCCCTCTTCTTTCATGAGCTGTGTTTTCCCATTGCTCATCTGCTGTGAACTCTGCCATGTTTACTTGCAAGATGTAAGTGCCTAGGCTTGCAACCACGTGTTTGTAGGACAGTCTTTTGCCTCTGGAGAAGGGGAGGTGCAGATCTGGGGCTACATCTGCATATCCAGTGTGGGTCAACCTCTGGTCATCAACCTAAGCGGCAAGGCCAGAGATGAAATGGTTGAGGCAAGGAGGTGGTGCCATGGCTTGGAGGCTGAGCAGCTGCTTGGTGTGCAGAGGGTCACCGGTTCAATCCCCAGCATCGCCAGTTAAAAGGGCCATGACCCAGTGATTGGCATCCAAAGCATGAAGTGCTGACTTCAGTAGAATGAAGGCTCTTTGAGGGAAACCTAAAAAGGGAAGGTCAGATCTCTGTGTCAATGGGGTAAAGCAAAGAATTGTTGTTATTATTTAGGATATTAGTAGTCCATCTTGTTCAGCAAAAATCAAGTGGGTTGGCTGGGCTTGGTATGGAACAGGCATCTTTTTGAGCCTGTGGACACATTTGGAATTTTGACACAACATGGTGGTCGCAGCAACAAAATGGCTGTCGCAAAATGGCTACCAGAAAAGGTGGAGGCAGCCATAAAACTTTAGTAGTACAGTGTACATCCTTATGCTGTGGTGGCAGTTGTTGCCAAAGCAGTTGTTTTAAAAGCCTGAGAAGCCAGTCAGATCTCCAGTAGTCAATTAGAAGCTCTGCTGGACAAAGCTGGCCCTGGGCCGATCCATTTGGCGGACACCAGAAGAGTGCCGGTGGGTGCCATCTTGCTCATATGACCATGCTGGGGAGTCCTGGGCTGATTATGCACCAGTTTTTCCTGTGGCTTATCAGTCCATTTCCCTCGGTTTATTTTATAGTGTCTGCATCTAATGTTGCTTTCCGTTTGGATGCATTTAGCCTCCCCCCCCCAATCTGTACCATTTTTGCAACATTCAGACTCTACCACAGAGTCAGTTCACTTTCCCTCTGGGATACCTGTGAGTTTGAAGGCTTGTAAGCTAGATTTAAGATAGCAAATGTTGCCATTTCTGGATTATTAACAATGTTCGTGCTGAAGAAGGGCATCCTTCTTATTAACTTTGATGAAGGGAATTTGGTTACACCCAACTTTCTCAACCAGAGTTTCATGAAGCTCTGGGGCTTCTTGATGGCCCTGGAAGGGTTTCCTGAACAGGTGGGCGTCACAATTTAGTTGTTAAACATTTATTGGGTGATAGAACCATATATGCCCCCCATGACCAATGATGGGCCTGGAGGGGGTGGGAAGGGGAGGAGCCCCAGTTGGCCGGGTACCCAGCTATGTTTCCCCATCATATTTTGCATGATCACGCCACTTCTGAGGTTTCTTGAAGCCTGAAGAATGTTTCCGGGGTTTCTTAACAGTAAAAAACTTGAGAAAGTCTGGGTTAGACTAAAGCCCCCCAGTCAGTGTCATGTTTCCATCAGCAGCTTATATATCTGTGTCCTGTCTCTCTGTGACAGGATATCTGAGGTGATTTCCAACATAAATAATGCAATGATTTAAAAAGTATCCAAACCCTCACATACACTGTTGAAGTTCCACACAAATAATCAAGACATGGTACAGTCACAAGTTAAAAGCAGCCCTGGGTTGGAAAGATAAGATCCTAAATGTCGTTAAGGCTGCCAACTTTCAGCTGGTGGCCAGAGATCTTCTGAGATTGCAGCTGGTCTCCAGGCAACAGGGATGCTCACTTGGAGAAAATGGCCGCTTTGGAAGGTGGACTCTGAGGGGCTTTTCTCACCGGGATCTTTGTTGCAAATTGGTCACTGAACGAAAAATCGCCATTTAAAATAGTGGAATTCGTCGTTATGCATACCTGCCTTTGTAGTGGAATCCAGTTGTGTTTTGTAGCGTTTCCCACAGCTTCCGGTCTCGGCAGAAAAGGAAGCGCTATTTCCAAGCTCGTCCCGCCCCTGGCCGTCAAGCAGCCAATGGGCAGCCGTTAGCATGCTCCCAAACAGCCCCTTTCCCTTTAAGAAAGTTTAAAAAAAAAAAAAACAGACCCATTGTAACGAATCTGTGTAGATTCGTTGCTACGGAGAGACCCATCCAGCTGCCTAATGTGAGCTGTCGTTTGATCGTATGATCGTTGCCACGCTGCCTCGAGTGATAAAAAAAAAATCCCCCCCCCTCTCACGGGCCCGATTTTCGGCTGAATTAATGTGTAAAAAATAAAGGGACTTTATTTCAGCAAACGGGCTTTTATGTGGTTTGTGCTTAGTGACTAAAGGTGAAGGACTGAAGCCAGGGAAGCCTCTAAACAGAAAGAGGCTCGCTGGTGCGTTTATCCCCGCTCGCTCGGAGAAAAAAAAATCGCGATCGCTTCGCCGGAAGTTTGGAGGACAGGCTCAGGAGGAGGGACTTTGAAGAAACCGCAACAATGTTAACGCACAGGTCTTTATCGCTAGTGTTGCAGATTGTTTGCAAGAGTGTAGCGCTTTCCGGAGGGTGAATCCACTTTTTGGGATTCCCCTGAAAGCGCTACAACGAAGCGCTTTTTGCTGATCGGTTTCAGGAGTGTTGCAGATTGTCTACGACGTCGTGCGTTATGGCAAATCAATAGCGTTTCCAATTGGCAACCATTGTGCGATTTTGAAGCCGTGCAAAAAGCCCCTGAGGCATCATCATACCCCATTGAAGTCCCTCCCCTCCCCTCCCCAAACCCCACTCCCCTTTGGCTCCACCGCCAAATCTTTAACTTTTCCTGACCAGGAACTGGCAACCCTAAATATGGCATATGAATATGGTGTCATGGTTAAGACAGGGGTAGTCAAACTGCGGCCCTCCAGATGTCCATGGACTACAATTCCCATGAGCCCCTGCCAGCTGGCAGGGGCTCATGGGAATTGTAGTCCATGGACATCTGGAGGGCCGCAGTTTGACTACCCTGGGTTTAGGTGCTAGGAGCTGGAAACCCAGTGTGGTGCAGTGATTTAAGAGCAGTGGTTTGTAATGTGGAGAGCCAGGTTTGATTCTCTGCTCCTCCACATGTAGCTGGCTTGGTGACCTGGGGGTAGTCTCGGTCCTGTTAGAGCTGTTCTTACAACAGTTCTCTGAGAGCTCTCTCAGCCTCACCTATCTCACAGGATGTCTGTTGCGGGGAGAGGAAGGGAAGGCGATTCTTAGCTGCTTTGAGATTCCTTCGGGCAGTGAAAAACCAGGGTATAAAAACCAACTCGTCTTCATCTTGAATCCCTGCTCTCTCATGGAAGCTTGCTGGGTGAACTTGGGCCAGTCACACAGCCTCAGCCTAACCCACCTCACAGGGTTGTTGTGAAGGAAAAAATGAAGAGGAGAATGATAGGAGCCACTTTGGGTCCCCCCAGGGAGAAAGGCAGAGTCGTATATAAAAAGTATATTTTATTTTGGTATAAAATAAATAAACCTTTAAGACAGCATTAAAAAGAACAGTTAAAACCATGGTCTTCGTCATCAACGACAGCAAAATAATAACCAGAAAGAGGTCAAAAAGAGAATCTAAGAATGTTTTTGCTTGGTGCCTGCAAAAGTATATATTCCCTGTCAATCAAAGCCACAGAGGGAGTTCTGGAGCAGAAGGCTGGGATCAGAGTTTCCTGGAAAACTCATTGCCCAGCTGACTATCCTGATGTATTTTACCTGGATAATGAAATGTGTCCGTTTGCCCCGACAAAACTGGTGTTACTGGGAAGCAGCCCAAATGCAATAGTTAGCTGGCAGACCCTGAGGCTAAACAGCAGAAGAACTGATGCAAGGGAAATCAGGTGTTCCAGTAAGACAAACGTGTATCTAGATGTGGTTCTGTGGTAGTAAACTTTGTCTCCTCCTCCTCTCTCTCTCTCGCTCTCTCTCTCTCTCTCTTTTTTTTCTCTTTCTCTTTCTCTTTCTCTCCTGCCCTGCCCTGCCCTGCCCTGCGAGGAAAACCCCTGGACAGCCCTCATAAAAACAGCCGCAGAGAGAAGTGCCTACAAGTTCTGCAGACTTGGTTAGAATTTTGAGGAAATGGAGCAATGATCAAAGATTCTATAAGTCTACATTATACAAGTCTACAGTGAGTCTGCATTTCTAAATTTAGAAGGTCATGTGTTGTTGTAGCTGCCCCACCTACAAAAAGAAAGAAGTCCCAAAACTAAAACAAATGGAACTTGTCGCTTTCTACAGAATGTTGGAAGCCATTGCAGGTTTTTAAGCTTGGAACGAAAATCATGATTGAAGGCTTTGTTGGCCCCTGACTTTCAAGGCATATTGTCTAGGGTTGCCAACTCCTGCTTGTTAAATACCTGGAAATTTGGGGGTGGAGCCTGTGGACGGCAGGATTTGGGAAAGGGAGGGACCTCCTGCCATAGACTCCCCTGTCCAAAGGAGCCATTTTCTCCCATGAAAGTAATCTCTGTTGTTTGAAGATGAGTTGTAATTCAGGGAAATCTCCAGGAGGTTGGCGATCCTAACACAAGCTCATTATCTGGAGATACTTGGTGGGATCCTCAGGACTACAAGATCAATTCCATTTATGGATCAGATCTCTCCTTTCCTGCTAAAACCTGGACTTGGGGCATAGGAGAGAATTGCATGGGATATGGCCACAGAGCACTGGAGTGGAAAGAGGAAAAGGTTGTTAGGATTTGTCCCAGGTTACTATCAGATGCTGTTATCAGATTTTTTCCACTGGCTCTGGTTGGGAACTGAAGCTTCTAGCTCCCTATGGTAGAAGGCAAGCTGCCCCACTTGTAGTCATCAAGCAGCAGCTGGACAGATATTTAATCATGGATGCTTTAGGCTGATCCTGCATTGAGCAGGGGGTTGGACTAGATGGCCTGTTTGACCCCTTCCAACTCTAGGATTCTATGTGGTAAGTTGAGCAGTGGTCCCATTCCTATCTCTGTGCATTGTACCTATGTTAAGTTGCATACTTGAAATAAAATCATCCTGACCCTTCTCCCAACTTTCCTAGTGCAGCATGCAAAGGGTAATGCCGATTCATCCTTAGTACAACCCTGCGAGGTAGGCTGGACAGAGAGAGAATAGCTTGCCTGGGCCTATTCAGGGCCAGTCTAAAGTTATGCTGGGAACTGTGTAGTGATTTCCCAGTGATTTTGGTTTTGTTTTACTGGATGCAGTGTCAAGGGCTGTTTTATTTGTTCAGGGAAGCAAGGAGGGTATTTTAATTGTCAAAGTCCAGTTCACCATTAATGAATCCTGTTTCCTCTGTATGATTGTGTTTAGTTTAATCTCAGAATCTAAGTTCTGGGATCTGGAAGACCCAGGTTCAAATCCCTACTCTTCCTTGAAAACTTGCTGAATGACCTGAAGAGAGTCATACACTCGTTCACCCTAACCTACCTCACTGGGTTGTTGTGAGGACAGAATGGAGGGAAGGAGAACAATATAAGCCATTTCTGAACAAAATAAATGCAAGTTTTAAAATTTATTTTATTTATGAATCGCATTTGTAGACTGCCGCTCCTGGACCAGCCATCTCGTGACAGTTAACAGCATGAAGACATTAAAAATACATCAGTTTAAAAAAACTTTAAAAAAAATCCCACCCCCCACTCACTTCACAGACCCCCATTGCAACCATATTTATTGACTTACTTACTTATTTACTTACTTACTTACTTACTTACTGCCATCACTTGCAGCTCAGTGCTGGTGCTTAGAGGAGGGACCCAAGATTTTCCCTTGCCCTGGCCTCAACCAAACGCTTGGTGGAAGAGCTCCATCTTGCAGGCCCTGCGGAACTTTGTGAATTGGGTTTTACTTTATTTCGACTGCCCTTTCCTTTCAATCTAACTATGCAGCTTACTGGAGACTAGTTCTCCCTTTCCTCCTTGCTAAGTTATGTCCTCCCTTCCTACAACATTTTCCTTTTTTCCCCTGCCAGGCTGTGTGCTTCTTGGAGAATCCATTTTGCGTAGGTTGCATAATCACTGGTATGCTTAGACCGCAAATTTATGACCTAGGAGGAGGTTGGTCTGTAAATCCTTTCATACCAGGCAACTTGCGGGGGGTGTCTGCAAAGAAATTGTTCTGTTTTATGTTTGCTTTCGCTGGCTTTTGATTAACAAAAGCCAAATTCAACAGATTCCAAACCAGAGTGAGTTAGGACCAGGGTGAATCGAGACCACAGATTCACACTCACACACACACACCTCATTAGAAATATGTGAACACCCACACTGTTGGAGTGATCCTGTTGGCTGTCAAAATGAAATCATTTACTTTTGGGGAATGCAAAGGGTTGATAAATGTTCCATGTTTTTCTCTCATTCGCTTCTGCAGCCAAAGAAAGGGGCAGCAGGAAGTGTATTGCTCCTTGCAACCTTGATCCAGGATTTTGTTGATTTCCTCTTGGCAACTAAGTTATCTCAGCTTGCATGTTCACAGGCAACCGTGGTTGGGTGAAGGGAAGTCAAAGGCCGGTAACTAACTAACTACTGACCCTGTCATTCCAGGGTATTCCGTGAAGGGACTGCTACTTGCAGTATTTATTTGTGCATTCCATCAATGTTTCAAAATTACCGTGAAACAATATTTTGTTGATGTTGCCAAGGAACTTCCCTTGTGTGTGTGTGTGTGTGTGTGTGTGTGTGTATTGGCCTGCAATTTGCCACCCTCATAAGTGAAGTCTGAACCCTCCCCCCAGGGTAAGGAGCCAACTATCAGCTTGTGGCTCTTCCACCATCAGAATAGCCGTTTGTTTACAAAATTTATATCCCACTTTTCTGCCCTTTCAGAGGGTGTGAAAGTGGCGGAAAACAATTTTGTTAATTAAAACACACTAGAAAACCATTCAACATTTTTTAAAAAGTTTAAAAACAGTTAGAAAGCGTGCTAAGCAGTTGACATATGTAAAATATATAAAAACATTGGCTGGGAAGGAATGGTCACGGCGGGACTGCCAAACAAAAAAAGGCTCACCTGTTTAATAAGGGTCCTTAAACTGAAGAAACATTCAGTAGTTTGCCTTTTAATAATCTGCTCAGGGGAATTTGGAGTTTAATCATCTGCTCAGAGGAGTCAGAGTTTGGAGGTGTATGGGAGACCACCGAGGACTCTAATCTGGCATGGAATTGGGGTTGCTGTGGGTGGGCAGGGAGTTGTGAATTTCCTGCATTCTGCAGGGGGTTGGACTAGATCAGGGGTAGTCAACCTGTGGTCTTCCAGATGACCATGGACTACAATTCCCATGAGCCCCTGCCAGCGTTTGCTGGCAGGGGCTCATGGGAATTGTAGTCCATGGACATCTGGAGGACCACAGGATGACTACCCCTGGACTAGATGACTCTGAAGGTCCCTTCCAACTCTGATTCTATGAATACTAGGGTTGTAATGCAGAGGGAGGTAATGGCAAAAACACCCCCGAACGTCTCATGCTGTGAAAACTGACCCTTCCTGCAGCAGCCTGCAATGCCCTCCAGAATCCTGTTTTGAGGGCCTCTCACCCCTCTCGGAACAAGATAGGGTGTCATTTCAAGCTGCCACAGGAGAGAAAGGAAGAAGAAGAAAAAGAAGAAGACGAAGACAAAGACAAAGAAGAGTTGGTTCTTATATGCCACTTTTCTTTCCTGAAGGAGGCTGAAAGCGGCTTACAGTCACCTTCCCTTCCTCTCCCCACAACAGACACCCTGTGAGGGAGGTGAGGCTGAGAGAGCCCTGATATTGGTCAGAACAGTTTTATCAGTGCTGTGGCGAGCCCAAGGTCACCCAGCTGGCCGCATGTGGGGGAGTGCAGAATCAAACCCGGCATGCCAGATTAGAAGTCCGCACTCCTAAGCACTACACCAAACTGACTCTCAGAAGTAAGAAGAATTAAAGGGAACCACAGCAAAAAGTCATGGATCAGAATAGCAATAGTAAATTGCTGTGACCCTGTATTGTGGAATGGGGAAAAGAACAACGATTAAACAATGTTTATCAAACAAGTGTCCAAAACAGTGTATTGACAAAAGAGAATAGAAGTATTACAAAAAAAAATTGCATCACAATATCCAAACAAGCTGCTATGCAACAAGACCTTGAGCAGCATACGTGGAACGGCCTTGAAGGAACTCGTTCAAATCTCTGGATCTTGCAGTCTTGTAAACTTGAAGGCAGAAACTTATTGATACAATAATTGTGGGTTTAAACGATGCCAAAGATGTGACACAGGAGGGGGAGAGACAAGTTGTGTTCCGTGAATGGAAATCCTTCCACCCGAGGCAAAACTCTGCGGGGGTCTAAATCTAGAATCCAAACTTCCTAAGCAGCAATTCTACTGCCTCCAGACTGGAAACTGAAGAAAATACGAGCAGTAGTTAAATGTACAAGACCATTCATGGCCGGGGCGAGGGTATTTCTTTTGCAGAGGAAAGGTGGGGCCGCCGGATCAGTTATGCTAGCTGACCACGGGTAGTTAAAAATATTGCATGAAATATAAATGCCACCGTCTGAAGACTCACTTCCTACACCAAGCGGGCGGCACAAAACCCCCTTCTTCAGCTTTCCTCCTCTGAGGTCTACTTGAGCGCTGCCAAAACTTGGAAACCAGACAAGGCCTGGGTCTTGAAGGGTGACTTGGCGTCGTTGTCCGGGTCCCAGCATAACAGCTTTGCCGGGAGGTGTTCAAAGCAAGAACCTGACTTTGGCACCTAGTTTTATGCTCAAACAAAGGAAAGACTGTGGCAGGGTGTGTGCATGAGTAATAGGAGCCCTCGTCCTTTGTAATGAGATCCCCCATGCCGTTTTCTAAGCTGAAATATGTACTCGACAACAACAAGTGGATACTATTCCAATGTGGATGGATTGTCACAAACTTATTGTCACAGAGCCGGTGTGGTGTACTGGTTAAGAGCGGTGGACTCTAATCTGGACAGTCGGGTTTGATTCCTCACTTCTTCTCCCCATGAGGCCTGCTCGGTGATCTCGGGCTGGTCGCAGTTCTCTCAGAACTCTCTCAGCCCCGCCCACCTCGGAAGATGCCTGTTGTGGAGGGAGGGAGGAAATGTGCTTGTAAGGCGCGTTGGGATTCCTTCGGGTAATGAAAAGCGGAGTATAAAAAAACACTGTGCTCTTATTCTTCTCTAAAAGCTAATGACAGACTAGCAGGGTTGTGGCCTGCATAGAGAGCCAGGCTAGGATGAGGGAGTCCCCGTCTTGAATCCTCATTCTGTTGTGAAGCATACTAGTCAGTCTCTGCCTACCTTACAGGGTTGTTAAGTGGATAGTGTGTCTAGTTTGCTATGGGCAGGTGTGTAATTTTTTGCATCATTGCATGTGCCATGTTAATACTTAAGTCACACTGGGAGCTTTCGGGGCCTCACCTTAAGGCTGTGCTTTCTGTTTTAGGTATGTGTTGGCTCTGCAGTTACATTTCACTTTCTAATTGGCTCTGTGGAATCAGCTGCAAATGAAGAAACAGATTCACCTTCCCCATATCTCGAGGAATCAAGAACCTCCTTTAAGGCCATCTGCGGCTTGGGCCCTGCCTATCTGAGGGACTGCTTGTCTCCTTCTGCCCCAGGTTTATCAGGTGATATGACCATTTATGGTTATGTCGACCTGCTTCCCTTCCCAAAATGGCCAATGATGGGCCTGAAGGAGGTGGGAAGGGGAGGGGCCCTGGGTGGGCTTGTATACAGCTATGCTTCCCAAACATATTCTGCACCATCACACCACTTCTGAGGTTTCTTGGGAATAGCCCCTGGCCAAGGGGAAACGAGTTACATCCCAGAGGCATCTCAATAGGTCTCCTCAGACCAGGTTATTCAAAATGGCAAATAGAACAGTGTGGGCTAGACATGCATCCACGTGCCAGTTTTTCCCCAGTATTTAACTTTAAAAAAATGTTTTACATTATGCCCGGCTGTCCTTTTACACTGACGGCTGTCCTTTTACACTGACAGGTGATGAGGAAAGACTCAGTGAGGGTATTCCCTCTTCCATTGTTGATCAATCAGGAAGAATCCGACTGTGTCCCTTTTTACCACTCAAATTTACCACTCAGCTCAAGGCTGTCAGCCTCGTTGTATTTCTTTATTGTTATCATTTATGGTATGATGACACCATAATAATAAAATTCATATTTTGCTGCAGGTGTTTTTCTGGGGAAAAGCACCCTTGTTTTCTTCTTCCCTCATGTCAGACCAAAAATGACAGTCCTTATATGCACAGAGCTTCTTCCTTTGACTTCCAACTTCTGGAGGTTAGTGTCTCCTCAGTTTTTTCCACCCATAGAAAGTGGAGACCTTGTTGTTGTTAGGTGTGAACTCGTGTCCGACCCAGCGTGACCCCATGGACAATGATCCTCCAGGCCTCCCTGTCCTCTACCATTCCCCGGAGTCCATTTAAATTTGCACCTACTGCTTCAGTGACTCCATCCAGCCACCTCATTCTCTGTCGTACCCTTCTTCTTTTGCCCTCAATCGCTCCCAGCATTAGGCTCTTCTCCAGGGAGTCCTTCCTTCTCATGAGGTGGCCAAAGTATTTGAGTTTCATCTTCAGGATCTGGCCTTCTAAGGAGCAGTCAGGGCCGATCTCCTCTAGGACTGACTGGTTTGTTCCCCTTGCAGTCCAAGGGACTCGCAAGAGTCTTCTCCAGCACCAGAGTTCAAAAGCCTCAATTCTTTGACGTTCGGCCTTCCTTATGGTCCAACTTTCGCAGCCATACATTGCAACTGGGAATACCATAGCCTTGACTAAACGCACTTTTGTTGGCAAGGTGATGTCTCTGCTTTTTAGGATGCTGTCTAGATTTGCCATCGCTTTCCTCCCCAGGAGCAAGCGTCTTTTAATTTCTTTGCTGCAGTCCCCATCTGCAGTGATCTCGGAGCCCAGGAAAATGAAATCTGTCACTAACTCCATTTCTTCCCCATTTATTTGCCAGGAGACCTAACGTTCAGTAAATTAGTGTGACTTACTACTACTTCACCTGATACACTAGTTATTGTAGCACAAGTACTCTGCACAATAATGGAATACGCCAGAACAGGGGTGGTCAAACTGTGGCTCTCCAAACGCTTATGGGCAGCAATTCCCATGAGATTCTGCCAGCATGGCTATTTGTAGTCCATGATCATCTAGAGCAGGGGTAGTCAACCTGTGGTCCTCCAAATGTCCATGGACTACAATTCCCATGAGCCCCTGCCAGCATTTGCTGGCAGGGGCTCATGGGAATTGTAGTCCATGAACATCTGGAGGACCACAGGTTGACTACCCCTGATCTAGAGGGTAACAATTTGCTCACCCCTACATGCTCAATTTCAACCACTGAAAAGGCACATAGAATTATAACCATCTGTGTGCAAGCTGCCATGCAGGCACAGTACAGCTTGGGATCAGTTACAGGTTTCTAGATTTCAGCTGTCCCTTTCCTCTTCGGACCAGAACTCTGCTGGCCAGAAGCAGCTTTGAGTGGGTCGAATTAATCTTTAGTTATCATTTCCGCCAGAGACACACACGTATAATGAACGTAAACCACATCATGTTTTATGAATCAATAAAAGAGATGATATGTATTAAAGCTCTGTACAAGCCGATTTAAAAGTGAAAATTGCCCTGCTGCAGAAGCCCTTGTGCACCAGTATATTGAATGCATCCCTCTGAAGAGAACACCTTTGGGTAGAAATTGGTTTGCAGCAGGGCCTGGAGCTCTTGTGAAATTGCAGCTGCGGTCTTCAGGCTACAGAGCTCAGTCCCCCGGGAGAAAACGGCAGCTTTGGAGGGTGGACTGCATTCATCCACACCCCTGCTGACCTCACTTCTGTCCCCAAATTTTGCCCTCCCAAGGCACCGCTTTCAGATCTCCAGGAATTTTGCAATCTATAGTTGGCAACCAAAGACTGCTCCCGTGCAGCTTCCTTGCAGTCTTAAAGAACAGAAGACAAAAGCACTTAGATTCAGATTGTTGAATAAAATTGAGGAGAGAGATGTTATTCCATGCTCCATAAGCTAGATTGCCTCTCATGGCTTATGTTCGCTTGACCTGAAGATACCTAAGTTGATCTAAGATGGGCAGCTGTGTTAGTGTGTCTGGAGCAGCCTTTCTCAACTTCTTTACCGTGGAGAAACCCCTGAAACTTTCTTCAGGCTTCAAGAAACCCAAGAAGTGGCACGACTGTGCAGAATATAGTTGGGAAGCAGAGCTGTGGACACGCCCACCTGGGGCCCCTCCCCTTCCACTCCCTCCAGGCCCATCGTTGGCCATTTTGAGAGGGGGGGGGAGGTTGATATGACCATGTATGGTCTTATCACTGGATAAATGTTTAAGAAATTTAAAAAAATTAATCAACTCTCACCCATTCGGAAAACCCTTCTGCGGCTGTCAAGAAGCCCAGGGTTTCACAAAAACCTGGTTGAGAAAGCCTGCACTGGAGCAGTAGAAAAGAATGAGAGTCCAGTGGCATCTTGAGGACTCACTAAATTTGTAGCTTGGGAGGAGCTTTCGTGAGTTAGTCCATGACGTGAATGAGCCTGAGATCTTGTACAAGCCATCCCTTGCTCTTCATGGATTAGGGAGGCCAGCCTCCACGTGGGACCTGGGAATCCCCTGGAATGACAGCTGACATGCAGATGACAAGAGGTCAGTTTCCCTGGAGAAACTGAAGCTTTGGAGGGTGGACTTTCTGGCACTGTGTCCCATTGAGGTCCCTGTCCTCTCTGGGCTCCATCGCCAAACCTCCGGTGGGGCCTGGAAGTTCTCGTGGAGTTACAACTGGTCTCCATTCAGACCACTGAAATCGGAGAATATGACTGCTCCAAATGAGAGACTCAGTTGCATCACATCGCCGTTGAACCCCCTCCCCTCCAAAACCTCTGCCCCTCCCCCAGGCTCTTCTCCCGAATCTCCGGGAATTTATGAACCTGAAGTTAGACACCCTAAGTTCGGCTTTCTCAACCAGGCTTTCATGGCAGCCCTAGAGGGGTTTTCTGAATGGGTGTGAGTTAGTTCATTTTTACTAGTTTTTAAAATTTGTTAAACATTTATTGGGTAATATTGACCATCTATGGTCATGTTGGCCTACCTACCCCTCCCAAAATAGCCAATGATGGGCCTGGAGGGGGTGGGAAGGGGCCCCGGGTGGGCATGTCCACAGCTACACTTACAACCGTAGTCACGCCAATTCTGGGGATTCTTGAAGACTGCGGAATGTTTCAGGGGTTTCTCAATGGTAAAAAGGTTGAGAAAGCTGCCCTAAGTAAAGAGACCCAAAGCTTGGGTCTTGTTCATCTCATGGCTGAATTGAGGAGAGCCTTAGATAGACCATTTATATGGGTATGGGCATGTGCGTATTGTCTGCTTTTATCTCTGAGATTTATTAAATTTATATATTACTTGCGCTGTGAGCCAGCTGTGGTCCTCCAGATGTTCATGGATTACAATTCCCATCAGGGGTAGTCGACCACTGTAGCCCTCCAGATGTTCATGGACTACAGTTCCCATGAGCCCCTGCCAGCTACATTAGTTACATTTAAACCAGTTAAGGGCCTCCCCTGCTGCAATTCAGATAGCTCTTCCCGTCTGCCTCCTAATGAGAACAGCAGCATGGAGATGTCACCTATTGTTTGGCTGTTTTTTATAATGATTTTAATTCCTGTTGTATTTATTAAATGTTGTAAGCTGCCCCGAGACGGCAGGTCTGATGGAGGCGGTCCATAATAATATGATAATAAATAAATAGTAAAACAGTTCATAATTTAAACAGGTCGACATTAAACAGTATCAGCGTTAGCAATTACGGTTCTCCCAGAAACTAGTCTTTAATTGGGTGGGGGGAGTATCTATAATGGGTTAGGGGTAGACTTTTTTATTGTTGTTAATATTGTTCAGCCCTACCAGCTAGGTGCAGCAGTATTTTTCCTAATGATTTTTTTTGGGGGGGGGGGGAGTTGCTAAATTTGTAGCCATGCTGCAGTTTTATAATTTGACATGGCCAGGAGCCCGATAATTTCATTGTGGCATTTTCCGGAGCGACTACAGCTTGGTCGCGTTGCTTTGTGATTAGGAGCCTAATAATTCAGGATGCGCCTGGCTGTGTGCAGCAAATGCCCTGCTGCTTTCCCATAGACCGCATTTAATGCATGCAGGGAGAGAGAGGGAAAGGCAATTTAAGACGACTGAACCCCCAGGCTCCACCAGGGGGCGGGCTGTTGTTCGTAAAAAATAAATGCTTCAGGTTTCGCTCAGATTCTTGCAATTGTTTGTGTGTGTCGCTTAACCATGCTCTGTTCAGACCCCACAGAGCCGTATTCTCTCTGTTCTTTCCAATGTGGTCTTTTAGCGTCCAACTTCCACATGGGACCTGGGGACCCCCAGGAATTACAACTGATCTCCCAATGATGGAGGTCAGCCCACCTGGAGAAAATGGATGCTTTGGAGGGAGAATTCTATGGTATGGTACCTTCCGCTTTTTAAAACTCATCCCCTAAATCTCCAGGAATTTCTAACCTGAAGTTAGCAGCTTTACAGTTTTGTGCAATTCCCTTTGGGCAGCTGTAGTGGGAGGGGGAGGCCAGTTTACGGAAGATGAACTCTGAGCTGTTCTTCAGTGTTCTAGCAAAATTCACCTGCGTGTTTGGAGTACTCAGAATGCCCAGCTGTGAATGGAGTTCATGTATCTGCTGCATTACACAGTGGTAAATAGCTTGGCTAATTCCTGTCCGTATTCCAGCCCCCATCCCAGGTGGCCTTTGCCCATGTTGGTCTGATGATCTTCAGCATAGTCTTTTGGGTGTCAAAGAAGATCCCCCTAATTCTGTCACCTGTGGAAAAGCTGATGGAATTGAGTTTGAGTGTATGCGTGCCCATATTAGGTTTGGCAACCTATGACTGGCATCCAGTAGGACAGGGATAGTCAACCTGTGGTCCTCCAGATGTTCATGGACTACAATTCCCATGAGCCCCTGCCAGCAAACTCTGTTCTGACTGAGCAGGAATATCAGGGCTCTCTCAGCCTCACCTGCCTCACAGGGTGTCTGTTGTGGGGAGAGGAAAGGGAAGGTGACTATAAGCCACTTCGAAACTCCTTCGGGTAGAGAAAAGCGGCATATAAGAACCAACTATTCTTCTTCTTCAGTAATCTCCGGGCTCTCTCAGCCTCCCCTCCCTCACAGGGTGTCTGTTGTGGGGAGAGGAAAGGGAAGGAGATTCTGGGAGAGACAAGCAACATATAAGAACCAATTCTTCTTCTTCTTCTTCAGTATTATCAGGGCTCTCAGCCTCACCTCCCTCACAGGGAGTCTGTTGTAGGGGAAGGAAAAGGAAGATGATTGTAAGCTGCTTTGGAGACTCCTTCGGGTACTGAAAAGCGGAGTATAAAAAACAGCTCTTTTTCTATTGGCTGGGCGATGGGCTTTTTCAGCTGATAATCCTTATCCTCATGTAAACTGCAAAGGACATTCTTTGTGTTCTGTTTCTTTGCAAAGCCATTTCTCCTCTGTTGCATAATTGAGCTTGTCTTCCACATGGTCAGCGGTAGAAAGTGAGTGATATGTGTATTGTACTCTGTGTGTGTACGTGGCTTAGTGCAGTTGTCAAAAGGGTGACTATAACTCTAAGGTTGCTGGTGGTATGTTTAGAATCCCGTCCCTGACTATCTTTTAATTGCTTATACAACCTCTCTGTTACCAAGGGTTATAGAACAAGAGGCAATAATCGTTGTTTTATTCTGTTTGGGGTATTAATTGTTTACATTTGTATTTATATCACTAATACACCCAATTTTAAATGTATGGATTAAAATAGAATATAGATTATTCTATTAAAATAGAATAAAATAGAATATATTTGAGGTGGTTGGTTGGTGGGGAAGACAACCTCCTGGCTGTCTCATCTGTAGGATTGCCAACCTCCAGGAAGGACCTGGAGATCTGCTGGAATTACAATTGATCTCCAGGCAATACAGATCTGTTCTCCCAGAGAGGATGGCTGCTTTGCAGGATAGATCCTATGTCCTTGTACATTGCTGTGGTCCCTCCCTGCCCCAAACCCAGAAGTCAAGAGAAGAGGAGATACTACGACTTTACCAGGAGTAGTATCAGACTCACCCGTGACTCCCATCAATTCTGCGCCAACATTTTCCCTGGAATTGTCTAGTTAATGTCCATTCTGTTTCAGTGGACAGGCCCATCACAGCGTGTCCCTCGCGGTCCAGGATATTCTGTGCCATTTTACCATCTTTTTATAGACTTGACTCAAGGCAATTAAATAAAAAAATTAAAACGCAGCTGCATCACCAAAGCAATCCGACCCAACAAAGGGCTGACTGAGTCGCTCCAAGTTTACTGAGCCTATAAGTTTTTTACAGCTTTCCTTCTTCTTGATTAATTAATTATTTCGTGATTCTCCCCCTCCCCACCCCCCGAGCCTTGCATTTATTAGTCAATCAGAAATTATCATCTTGGGGAGCGGGTTTAAAGTACTTTAGGGGCGCTATTTCAGTGCTTTTCTCTTCGGCCCACTGCTAAGATGTTTTCAATGACTGTTATCTTGTGCTCGCGCCATTCCTATCATAAAAAATTAAGAAATGATGAGCACTAGGCTGGCTGCAATATGAAATATATATTTCAGAGTTACAGCCTCTCCCGTGATTGTAATTCAACAGGGGGGGGGGGGGAGACAGAGATCTGCAATCTGCCCTCCTGTCACTTTCTGTTTCTGTACAGGGGGGAGAGCGACAGGGACTGGAAGGAAGGGCTTAAACCTTTCCCCCGGCTGCCCTTCCACAATGCGGGGGGAGAGGGAGTTTAAACCAGGGGTCCCCAACCTTTCACACAAAGCATGGTGGGGGCAGCCACAAAATGGCTGCTGCAGAAGGTAGAGCCAGTTAGAGAGTGATGGTTCAGTGGTCCAGAGAGGTTGTTTAGCAAACCCGTCCTCAGCTGATCTGTCCCTCCAAAGTCTGCATCTGTGAAGCACAGACTGCCCCAGCGAGTTGCCCTGGTGTAGAAGTGAAGTGGGGTGAAGAGGGGGGAAGTAGAGGCTGCACAAGTGAGTTGCACTCATATAAAAGTGGGGAGAGTGGAAGCCCCTCCCAAGCAACCCTGTAGGCTGGCATTCCTGGACCTCTGTGAGGCACAAGGACACAGTCCCCCCTCCCAAGCAGCTCTTTTCTCCAGGGGAACTGATCTCTGCAGTCTGATGAAGAGCTGTCCTTCCGGGGGATGCCCAGGTCCCCCCTGGAGGCTGGCACAAGGACGCAGTTCCCGCTCCCAAGCAGATCAGTTGTTATTCCTGAAGATCTCCAAGCTCTCACCTAGAGATTGGCAACCCAGCTGGCTGCACATGGAGTGGGGGGTCAATCTGGGCTCTTGAGATCAGAGTCTCCTTCGGTTTAATCACCTCCAACACGCTGATCTCAAGATCCAGCAGGGAACGGAGCAAGGGAGGGTCAGCACCCAGGAGAGCCACAGGGCAGGCATGTGTGCTATCACCCCTTGTATTCCTGGGTACAATGGGCTTTGCCCCTAGTTTTGCTAATAATACAGTGTCACTGTAGTACTCCACAATATATTAAGTCTTGCCCCATCTTGCCCCGTACCATGTTAGTAGAGTTATGCCATTATTGCAGACATGGAGAAAGAAGGGGCTAGCGAGCACCACCTTAGTGAGTTCATAGCAGGAGCAGGAGCGAAATTACTGCTTGCAGTCCAGATAACTGCTGACGTTCGTGTTTTTCCAAAGGAGAGCCGGACTCGTGCCTTTATCTCAGCAGCCCTTAACGCAACCTGAGCTCTTTGGGTCCGCAATTCAATTAAGCCCGCATTAAGTCTGATCACTGTTTGCCACTGATAATAGAGACAGACTGCAGTCAGCATGGCCTTCCAGTTTTTAAATTAAATTAATTTTTTTTGCGGTCAGAATCCAGCCAATGTATGGCAACCCCATAGGCTTTTTCGAGCAAGAGATGTTCAGAGGTGGTTTGCCATTCGTTGCCTGCCTCTCCGTGGCAAGCCTGGCCTTCCCTGGGGTCTGCCATCTAAGTACTAACCAGAGCTGACCCTTTTTAGCTTCCAAGAGCAGACAAGATTGGGCTAGTCTGGGCTGCCAAGACAGATTTTCTCTTTTTCTTCTTCTTCTCCCCAAACATCCAAATGGAAGAAGAGCTTTGTGATATTTTACTGTGTCTTCAAGAGTATAGCGCTACTTTTCAAGTGTTAAGCGGGGCCGGCCCTGATTAATATTTGGTAGAGATGCTACCAATGAAGTCTAGGGTTGCTCTGGAAAGCCAGGTAAACCATCTCTGAACTAGGGCTGTGCACTTCGGAGGCAGAAGCAGCCGTTCGAGCCTGAATTGACCAGTGCCACATTACGAGGCTGGCCGCTTTGGGCTAGAACGGCTGCTTGGGCGGCCGAAGCACACAACCCTACTGTGAACATCTCTTGCTCTACGTTGGCTTGTCCTTATCCTTGACCCAGGAGTTGCAGCTGGTACAAAATGCAGCTGCAAGGGCCACCACTGGAACACTGAGGGGCCCTCACGGAACTCTCGCACTTCCGCAGGGCCGGCAAGAGGGAGCTCTTCCACCAGGCACTTCATTGAGGCCGTGTGGTGGAACATCGATTGGGTCCCCCGCTCGAACCACCCCTCCTTATGTTGGGAAGGTAGCATTTCCAGCCATTGCATGGCAGAGCTAGGGTGGGTTGGGTTGGGTGTGGTTAGTTCTGGTTTTAAATTGTATTCTTATCTGTTGTGGAGCTCCCTAAGCCGGCTGGCCGGGAGGGGCGGTATATAGGCCTATTACTATACATGATAGGTAATCCAGGAAGAATTGAGCTGTGGCTCTCACAATTTCTATTTTATAATGTTATTATTATGACCTTGTTAAGTTATTATTGTTATAATATTATTACTGTTACTGTTACCTGTTACGATATGTTAATTTATCTTTTATAGTTTATTTAATCATTTTAAGATCTGTTTGGTTAGGTAACCCCATGGCCTATTTTATTATTTTGTTGAAATTTTAAACCCTATTTTAATATGTCTTATACATATTTTATGCCAATAAAAGGTTACTGACTGACTGACTGATATGTTAATTGTATCCTTTCCTGTTTTCTGTAAACCGCCCTGAGCCCTTGGGGAGGGCGGTATGAATGAATGAATGAATGAATGAATGAATGAATGAATAAAATTAAAAATAAAACCCTGAAGGGTTGCCATACATCAGCTGTGACTTGACAGCAAAGAGTGCCCATGAGGTATCCAGCTGCATTTGCGAAAGTCCTTCCTAAGGAATTCTGTTCATGAGGAATACCCAAACTGGGAAACGTCTTGTTAAAACCCTAATTTCCCCCACGAGCAAACAGCCGGCAAAGCATTTACCCAACACATTTTGGGGGGGGGGGATCTGCTCTTTGCACCGGAAGGAATAAATTCTGCAATCAATTTTTTACGGCCTCGTTTAAATCTCTCCTTCAATGATGATAAAACATAATGAATTTCATTAAGGTTCCGCTGAGTGGGGCTCTTTGGCCGATTATTTATTGCCTCCGCTGTACTTCAAAGAGTCGTATCATGCATTATGAATGCCAGCTAATTTTTTTCCCCGCGAGTGGTGTGTGACTTTGCTCCTATTTCAGCAGACCTCGGAGGCTAAATTCCTTCATGGCAGCAAAGTTAAGATCAGCGGTCAACTGATCTCCCACCTTGTGGCTAGCATCCCTCCAGGCATTGTCACCAGCCCCACCTCAGCTCTGTAGAGTCTCCGTGTTCTGTGGTACCCCCTAAACATGTTGCTACCCCCCAAGAGGCCTTTGTTATATCACAGGAAATATTAGGCCTCAGCCCTGTGCGCACAACAGATTCCATTTTTAACAAGAGAGAAGATCCAGAGTCCTGTAGCACAGTGGTCCCCAACCTGCAGTCCGCGGCCCGGTGCCGGGCCGTGAAGCCCAGGGCACCGGGCCACGGTTCCCTCTCCCCGCCCCCCCCGCAGTAAAAAACTTCCCAAGCCGCAAGCTTGCGGCCCGGGAAGCTTCTTACTGGGAGAGAGAATCAGAGCTGCGCTGCGCATCGCGCACTGCGTGGCCGAAATCGCACATGTGCAGCACTTCCGCGCATGCGCGGAAGTGCCGCACATGCGCGATTTCGGCCACGCAGTGCGCATGTGCACATGCGCGGCCCGGTGGCGGCCACACATGCGCGCTGCGCGGGCGTGGCCGTCGCCCTGCCAGTCCCCAGCTGAAAAAAGGTTGGGGACCACTGTAGCACCTTAAAGAGGTAGGGTCGGGTGGGGTTATAGTCTGCCATGTTCTCATTTCTGTCATTTCTATTGTGATTTATTTCTTGAATTTTTGTGACCTTTTAATGGGGGGTTTTAATGGGTTTTTATCGGACATCTGTAACTCGCCACGAGCCGGCTCCAGGAGTGGCGGGTAATAAATTTAATAATAAATAAACAAATATTTAAAAAACTAACCAAATCTGTGGCAGGGAAGGAGCTTTGGGGAGTCACTGCTCACTTCTTCAAGGTATTCTTCAGGGATCGAAAATGAATCCACTTGTCTCCAGGGCAGGGGGAGAGGAAGGGACGACAACCCGTTTGTCAGGGGCGACAACCCAGCCATCAAAACGTGGGCTGGAGGTGGGTGGGCGTGGGCAGGGCAATGAAAACTGACAGGAACCTTGTACGCAAGGGAAAAGGCAGCGTCAGAAAAAGATCGGGGTAAAAGCGGTCTAGAAAGAAATTGGGGGGGGGGGGGAATCCATCTAGAACCTCACACAAAAACCTAAAATATAAAAACGCAAGGCACAAAAACGCATGTGGAAATTGCAGAATAAGCTGAAGCTATACGGGGCCAGACCCAACAGAAGGGGGGGGGGGAAGCATGCGGAAAACCCCCACAGTGCTGGCGGTACCAGAGGGCTCAGCTCAACTGGCAGCTGCACAGGTCTGGGAGGCAGTGGTCAGCAGAGGCTGCAGCCCTCAGGGGCCAGTGGCTAAGCACAAAGCATGTCTCCTTCCAAGCTCTCTTGCCCCAAGTAGCCCTTCGAAGACATGAAGCTGCCTTCTGCAGAATCTGACCTTTCGTCTACCACGATCAGGATTGCCTCTTTGGGCTGGCAGTGGTTCTCCAGTTTCGAGGGTAGGGGTCTTTCAAATCCCCTGTAGACTAGAGATGCTGGGGGTTGAACCGGAGACCTTCCCAATGCAAAGGAGAGGCTCTTCCACTGAATCACGGCCCTCGCCTTGTGTGGTTCTGCTTCTCCCGCAGAGGATGACGGGGCCGATAGTTTGATGAGGAATGGAGTGTTAGATTTCCCATAATGGAGTAATGGCTGGGAGAGGCAGGTTCAGATCTCCGCTCTGCCATGGAAACTTGCTGACCTTGGGCCAGTCATATACTGCCAGCTTTGTATTAAAGGTGACCAATGTGGTCCACAATTACTATGCTATAATCTGTATGTTGATAAGATTTCAATGTTGTAAAGTTCAGGGATATCCAAATATGCTATTTTCTGTTTTCCTTTTGCTTGGCAGAAACAAGGAATAAGAGTTGGTTTTTATACCCCACTTTTCACTGTCGGATGGAGTCTCCAAACGGCTTACAATCGCCTTCCCTGCCTCTCCCCACAACAGACAGCCTGTGAGGTAGGTGAGGCCGAGAGAGCTCTAAGAGAACTGCCCTGAGTCAAGTTCTAAGAGAACTGTGACTAGCCCAAGTTGACCCAGCTGACTGCATCTGGAGGAGTGGGGAAGCAGGCTGGGTTCTCCAGATTAGAGGCTGCCACTCTGTAACCACCGTACCACACTGGTAACATAGTGCATAACATTTTTCTGTTCAGTCTCCCCTCTAGCATTGGCTACTTGCACAGTTTTGTTTGTAGAAAATTCAGACATCTAAATGTCATAAATATGCCAGTTTTACATACTGAGTCATAAACGATGCATTTTACATCCTTAACGTAGTCAGATAAGTGTAGTTCTGATAACAGTGTAATTATTGCACATAGCTCAGTTTTTCCAAAAGAAATCAGGTTGTTTTTCTCCAAATAATTGCTCCTCTCTCATTGGACAGTGTAGCTAATACTAAAAATCTACCCCCCCCCCCCATACATCATTTCCTTATGGAAATATTTTAGAGGATAACCCATCCCTAGGCCTTAAACGTTTTTGTGTTAGAACAGACCTCTGATCCTTGGTCAGGACCGTAGCAGGGCCACTGTGGTCAAAACAAGAGCCTCAACCACTGTCAAAAGTCAAAACTTGATAATTCCAAGAGAAAAGGGCTTAATTTCCCCATCAAGTTTTAACTAGAAGCAATCAGCAGGAACGAAAACTATTGCAAGAGCGCCCTCCTGTGCCAGGATTGTCAAATGACCACTTTAAAAAATATATGTCTTGAGAGGGGAGTTGTGTTGGTCTGCCGTGAAACAGCTAGAATCAGCTAGATTTTATGAGGCGTGAGATTTTGAGAGTCCAAACTCCCTTTGTAACACACAAGTCGGAATGGCAGGAGGTGGGAGGTGTGTGGTGAAGAATACTTGTACAAGACTGACTCTCCATTGGATAGAATGGAGAGATGTGGGCACTCTCTTTCAGAACCCCTGGACATGGACCCCATGGTCCAATCGTTGTGAAATTCGGAGGGGGGTCAGGGAACAGCCTCCTGGAGCTACCCTGAAAGTTTGGAGGCTGTAACTGGCACCCCCATCCCGCCCAGGCCCTAGGTAGGCGGGAACACCAGAATTCCCATTAAAGTCAATGGCGCCATTGACTTTGACTTTAATGCGCAGAAATGTGCTGCTTATCAACTTATCAAGTATCTATTTGCATTTCTGCAGGTAGGTTAAATATATCACAGCGGTCCCAAACATAGTGTCCGTGGGTGCTATGGTACCCATTTTTCTTGGTGCCCAACACATGTTTTTAAAAAGCGGGTGGGGCTTATTGGGTCTCTCACCCACCCGTGCTACTGACGGGGCACTGAAGATCTGATCAGCTATGCAGATTTTTAAAAAAATTGTTTCAGTGGCCATTGCCACCACAGAGTTTATGTTGTCCTTTCTCACCCCTCTTTCTCAGTATGTTTTGTAATTGCTTCTCTTCTCCTCGGCATCTGAGCTTCCTCTGTGCGTGTGTCTCCATCTCCTCTGGCCGCGATTTTGTTGTTGGCTCTGCCTCCTGTGTCAGCCATTTTGTGGTTGCCTTCGCTACCCTGTGTCAAAATCCCGAAGGTGTCCACAGGCTAGGAAAGGTTGGGGACTTCTGGTTTAGTGTATGTAGCCAACGGCCATTCCAGGAATCCAAGGAGTGATAAACAGCAATTAAGAATAAAATAAAATTGAGTGCGATGTTAAAATTTCCAGGACCAAACCATAAATTGCAGCCCATTAAATGTTACCAGCCAATGCACGCAAGAGATCATATGGGTAATGTGCAGGTCAGCATCAGAACACTTCTGACCTGCTCTCTCGGCCTCACCTCCCTCACAGGGTGTCTGTTGTGGGGAGAGGAAAGGGAAGGCGATTGTAAGCCCCTTTGAGACTCCTTCGGGTAGAGAAAAGCGGCATAGAAGAACCAAACTCTCCTTCTTCTTCAGTAATCTCAGGGCTCTCTCAGCCTCACCTTCCTCACAGGGTGTCTGTTGTGGGGAGAGGAAAGGGAAGGCGATTGTAAGCCCCTTTGAGACTCCTTCGGGTAGAGAAAAGCGGCATAGAAGAACCAAACTCTCCTTCTTCTTCAGTAATCTCAGGGCTCTCTCAGCCTCACCTTCCTCACAGGGTGTCTGTTGTGGGGAGAGGAAAGGGAAGGCGATTGTAAGCCCCTTTGAGACTCCTTCGGGTAGAGAAAAGTGTCTTCTAAGAACCATCTTTTCTTCCTCCTCTTCCTCCTCTTGCTGCTGCTGCTGGGGCATGGTTTGGGAGCTTTGTTAAAGGAGAAGAAGAAGAAGAAGAAGAGTTGGTTCTTATATGCCGCTTTTCCCTATCCGAAGGAGGCTCAAAGCGGCTTACAGTCGCCTTCCCATTCCTCTCCCCACAACAGACACCCTGTGGGGTGGGTGAGGCTGAGAGAGCCCTGATATCACTGCCCGGTCAGAACAGCTTTATCAGTGCCGTGGCGAGCCCAAGGTCACCCAGCTGGTTGCATGTGGGGGAGCGCAGAATCGAACCTGGCATGCCAGATTACAAGTCCGCACTCCTAACCACTACACCAAACTGGCACCAAACTGGAGCAGGTGGGAGCAAGGAAGTCCACTAATAGGTTCTGTTTTGGAATCAGTGCCAAACAGGGCTGTTGTAAGATGAACAGTTCCGCAGGGCCTGCAAAAGGGAGCTCCTCCACCAGGCATTTGATTGAGGTCAACCAGACCCACCTCTTCCAGTCCCCCGCCCCCCCCCCCCCCCGAGCCTGCCTCGTACAACCATCACTACAGACTAGCCCACCCCACTGGGCCATCAGTAATCACTGACTTATTGGTCTCCCCAAATGTTCTACTGTTCATAGTTATCTGTTACAGGAGGGCCGTATATACATATAATAAATAAACAAATTTATTGAGACGATCTACGTGAAACTCTCTTGAAGTGCTAAGTTAATTTTAAACAGGAAAGCAATAACGTTAAATCCATGTAAGTGAGGAAAACCGCAGACCGACAGAAGGCTGCAAGGACATGTTTGGTATGTCTGGCTGGGCCAGTTGTCCCTTGATTTGGCCGTCCAGCCAACATTGAAAAGGTTGTGTTGACGCTCTGCCACCCCAGAACAGTTAATTCCACTGTGAAATACCCAGAAACGATTTAGACAGACTCCTGCATTTCAGGGCTAAAAATAAGGTTCGGCACTCCAGGTGATCTGCAGCTAATTGCTGTTTTTTGTTTCTGCCAATTAATTCTGGCTTATAACACAGCCCCCGCCTCAGTTGTTGCTATTTTGCCTTTAGCTGGGGGAGGGGGGGGGGCTTGTTCCCGTTTTTGTTGTCGCTTGGCATGGAGTTTTGTCATGTGGTGACCCGGGCAAGTATCAAGGGGTTGCCTGATGTGGGACGGTTTTGCTCTAAATGTTTCTCCTTTTCCATGTGGAAATATGGCATGCCCAACTGCAGGTACATGTTAGCTTGCGATAGGGAAACATGGATCTGTTTCGTTTGATGCAGTCCTGCTTCATGCACATAGCAACCGACAGATGTGCTCCTTGCACACTGCTCAGTGCACCGTAGATAGCGATGCATTTGCTAGAAATCATTTTTCATGGTGAAGCAGGAACCCAGGCCAGCATGAAAGAAAAACTGCATTTCTGCCTCAAGTATGATGCCCTAGGCGCTTTCTCACATATTGTATGTTTTTTTTATCCGTCTTTCTCCACAAATGGAGATGTAATTCTTTTTGGTTTTTCCTCACAACAACCCTGTTAGATAGGCCAGGCTGATAGTATGTGACTGACCTAAGCAGGCTTCCAGGGCTGCCGGGGGGGGGGGGGGCACCATCTACACAACAACCTTGCGGGGTAGATCGAGATAGAACATTTGTCTGTCTGGAGCGTTTGTCTGTCTGGAGACGGCCAATTGCGAGGGGTAGTATAGAAGTCTCAAAATATATTGATTGATTGATATTTGGATTTATTGCCCACTGTTCAGGCTTGCAGCAGGTTACAATCCTCGCCAAAACCAGTGTATTACAAGTTCAAAACCATAAAAGCCCATAAAACGATAAAATCCTGGTAAGAACCAACATCTATTCACTTTATAAATGCAACAATAGATCAGTGTGTGGTTTCAAACTCACATTCACTTCTGCATGTCTTGAATGTAACATGAGCATTAGCCAATGAATGTTCACTGGAACACGTAGTTACATGTTGCAGGTAGCTGTGATTTCCTGCATTATGCAGGAGGTTGGAGTAGATGACCCTGGAGGTCCCTTCCAACTCTATGATTCTGTGGTTCCATGTAAACAGTCCTTTGGATGAAACCATTTGGGTGGTGACGGATAACAGACAAACGCACAACTGTTGTGGTCTTTTTATGCAGAGAAGCTGTGGGTGATGTGGTCCACCAAATAGATCATGCTCGGATTCTGGAACAATACAAGCCGTTTTCAAGGGTTGCGTCTGACCGCATATACAGGGAAAGCATGAGGCGTGCAACGGACCCTCCCAAAATGTGCTGATCAACATTTATTGCAACAAGGGCCAATCATGTATATTCCAGCTTTGAAATGTCCGTACTGGAATCCCGATTTCTCAGAAAAGGGATAAAGTCACAGGAGACCCAGACTAGACAATATTTTCCCAAGATGTAAAGATTGGCTCTACATGCTGAGATATGAAAATATGTCCCCAGGGCCTGTCATGGGGATGGGCAGCTAAGGAGGGCCTCACCTCTACACCGAGCCTCAAATTTTTGATGTTCTCTCTAAACGAGGCTGTACGTACAGTCACAGAGAAAGTCTGACAGGAGTGGAAGAAGACGACGTCCTTCCTGCAATTTTAAACTCGTGTGACCTATTACATCCCGCAACGTCATACTTTCGTGACCCATTGCCAGGCCGCACCCTGTGAATTAATACTCTGCTCTGTCGGCATTTCTTCATTTTTTAATATACTGATATAATAAACTGGTATACGACTCTCAACTTCTGAGAGTCCCTGGCAGCCATGTTCCATTTTGGGGGTGTACCGCTAGGGCAGGGGTAGTCAACCTGTGGTCCTCCAGATGTCCATGGACTACAACTCCCATGAGCCCCTGCCAGAAAACGCTGGCAGGGGCTCATGGGAATTGTAGTCCACAGACATCTGGAGGGCCACAGGTTGACTACCCCTGCGCTGGGGGTAAAACTGAGCTGGTACGGGCCAGTACAAAAAAGTCTGAAGCAATACTTCCCATCCTCTGAATTGAATCTCTTCATGCACAGTATTGTAAGGAATTATCTCGCAAAGGGAGCTTTGACTCTGAGATGCTTATTATACTCTGGAACGCTTGTTGGTCTCTGAGGTTCTATTGGACTCAAATCTTAGAAATTTAAGTTCCATTTATGTGCCGCATTCAACTGCCTGAATTAGTACGGGTTGGGGGGTGTTCTTCTGTTGCGTTTATGTCACGGTCCGAACTGCAGAGACCGGCCCCCATGTTTTGAAGTGTGGCAGCCCCCTAAAAGCCCTTTCCTTAGACGAAACTGGTGTTTGAAGGAAAAGAAAAATTGGGACTGACAGGAGGGGTGGGGGCGGCGGGGGTCACAGATCAGCGAGGGCTCCTTTAAATACGGCATGAGCTCAGGTGAAAGGAACGCAAAACGCTCCCCTCCCCTCCTCACCCAGGGCCCCGCCAGCCGCTCCAGGGCATGTCCAGCCAGTTATAAATGGCTCATGAGTTGCTATTTTTAGCCCGTGAGAGGATTGTAAATATTAAAAGGGTATAAAGTGCAGAACGTAGCAACAGTGGCTTTTGTTTGCTTCATTTCTCTTTTCCCCCCTCCTGCCCGCTCCCCTCCCCTCCCCTCGGCAGGAATGTGCTTGGAGGGGAGGAAAGAATGCCCGTGCAGAAGGAGATTTCCCGGGTGATCAAACCCGGACTTTGCACTCCACCGGTTCCCCTTATCGCCGCCCCCACAAAGGCTTAGGGGAAGGGGATGCCGGGCTTTTCCCCCATATATTGTTATGTTATAAGAAAGCGGCATTGCCCCGAATCTGATGCACCGTAGAAACTGGAAAGAAATATCTCCAGGGAAAGGGGGAGTGGGATGAGGAGAGAAGGGGCCAGTTTGGGGGAGAGAGAAAGTTTGAGGGAAGAAGGCCACGGAGGAGAAAGGGGGAGAGTGTTTGGGAGAGGAAAAGAGCTGTTGGTTTGGGGATCAAGGGAAAGGTTTTTCTAACCATCTGTCTTGTAAGGATGTTTCCATATTCAAGAGCAGACCTTTGGGCTCTGTGGTAATTCATTGAAGCAAGAGGTCGGCAACTGGGGAGGGGGCAAATCCACTACCCTAGCCCTCTGAGAACTACCTCCTGGTATACCAGTTGCCAACTGGGGTTGGGGTGTGGGTCAAGACTGGGAAGTACAAAAGCCAGCATGGAACAATGATTAGAGTCTCAGGGAGTGTCTGGGAAATCCAGGTTCACATCCCCGCTCTGCCATGGAAGTAAACTGAGGTTTAACTGAACCAGGAAATATCAGGAATGTCAGCAATGTGTGTTAGTGCAGTCCGGGAGAAAAGTAGGGTCCCTGTCGCCCCTTCCCTCTTTATAGGGCTCACTTATAAATCAAGTTGGTGATCAGAGGCTCATTCCACACACAACGGATCGTGCAAGTTCGATTCACTTTGGAAGTCGATTTTCCTGTTTTGGAAAGGAAATGCCAGCTGCAAAAGCGCATTGAAAGTGCACGATCCATCGTGTGCCGAATGAGCCAGAGATCTAGTCAAACTGGCATTCCTTGGTTCTGTTCCCCGGGCTGGGGAGGATACATCCAGATGTTAGTTGGAACCACAGGCATACCTTGTATGCTTCCAGGAGCGCCAAAAGTGATCAAGAGAAATGCCCTCCAATGCGTTGCAAAGGAAAGCTGGGCTTGAGGTGTGCCGGGGGAGGGAGGGATCAGCTTTGTACCTAAAATGTAAAACCCTGTGGCCAGAAAGCTCATTAGCATTACAAAAGCCTCTCTGCTTTTTCTTCCATTGCTCAGTCAAGAAGAAGAGTGTACTGTTGATTCCCAACTGATTCATGGGGGGACCTTAGCCAAGGTTACCACATTAGTCTGCTGTTGGGGAAAAAAATAAATTGGAGCTCTGTGCTAGATCACAGTTCCCATTTACCAATCAAACAACATAAGCAGCTAGAGAGAGATTTTTATTGTTATTTAAAGTTTGCAAGCGTTACCTGAGTGCTAATTATTTAAGGTTTGCAAGTGTTACCAGTAACACCTGAGCCTTAATTTTTTTTGTACGCAGCTTAGGTGATCAGGTATCTGAAACCTCTTCCAGCTAAATGGGATCAAAATCCCCACTTGATCTGGAAGCATGGGAGGGAAAATAGATTCAGGTGGGTACGCCGTGTTTCTGAAGCAACAGAACAAAGTTTTATTCTGGGTATATATGCATGCACACTGTTTGCATGCATTAGATGGATGGGGCATAACACAGGACAGGGCTTGTTGGCACCTAATTTCAGAGGCCAAAAGGAAGGCAAATGAGTCAGGGTCATCTAGTGCTTAGAGCAGGGATCCCCAACCAGGGGTCCTTGGTTCCTTAAGGGTCTACAAGAGCTTCGGGGGGGGGGGGTTGTAGCCTTTCTCCTCCTGCCTTAATGAACTTGGCCACAAGCTAGGGAAACAGCCTCTTTCATTGTTCCCTCCCCCCCCCTCCCGAGCATGAGTGGGGTCTCTCATGGCTTCTGAGCCAGGGAAGGGGGGCAGAGCTGCACACCTACTCCTGCCTTAAACCACCTTCTGTCTCTCTACCCGTCCTGCTCAAACCTGCCTCTTAATGCGGGTGGTGTGATCATTTCCGGTGACGTCACTTCTGGGGTGTGTGGAAGGGAGACATAGTCAGCTGACATGGCTTCTGGGGCTCCTCGAAGCCTGAAAAATTATTTCTTGGGGTCATCCATGATCAAAAGGTTGAAAAAGGCTGCCTTAGAGTATAGGAAACTCTGACCAAGATGCTCACAGAGTGACCCTGAGCCAGTCAACCTCGGCCTAACTTCTCACAGGGTTGTGAGGATACAGCAGAGGGGGGAGACTAGTGTTGTAAGCGTCTTTGAACTGAAGTGGAAAGAAGAACAGAAATAGCTAAAATAGATAAAGTATGCAATGTAATTTAGAATCTAACTCTCTGGATGAAATTAATTCAAAAGAAATTCCATCTAAACATCCGTAAGAAGTCCCTGACAGTCAGAGCGGTTTCTCAGTGGAACAGGCTTCCTCGGGAGGTGGTGGGTTCTCCATCTTTGGAGATTTTTAAACAGAGGCTGGATAACCATCTGACGGAGAGGCTGATTCTGTGAAGGCAAAGGGGTGGCAGGTTACAGTAGATGAGTGATTGGGATGTGAGTGTCCTGCATAGTGCAGGGGGTTGGACTAGATGACCCATTTGGTCCCTTCCAACTCTATGATTCTATGATTCTAGGACAGGAGAACAAACTCAGCACGGCTTGTCACTTGTGGGGATGCTCCCATGCTTGGGTGGAGATGGCAACAAGGCTCTCTTAGTTACTTCTTTTCATAACTGGGAAAGCGTCAGCCATTAATCACTAACCTTAACATTTTTATTCCCCTTATGTTTTTGTAAACGACAACTGAACCCAAAGGACTGATTTGCTAGTTTAGCAAGGAATTATCATACTCCATATCTGTGTATCTCGTGATGCTGTTTACTAATTTGCTACTAATTTACTCGCTCCTTATATCTGTCCTCTTATGATCCCTGTTCCATTGTCTGAGGAAGTGTGCCCCTCGAATACATCTTTGTTGGCCTTAAAGGTGCCACTCGGCTCAAATTTTGTTCCAGAAAAAGCACGTCGTCCCCTGGGATGCACAGTTGTGTCACAGTTGTGTCAGTAGCTGCCACGGACACCCCTCCCTGCCTCTGGTGATGTGAACCGTGACTCACAAAAGCTTGCGGTGGGATGAATATTGTTAGTCTCTAAGGCAGGGGTAGTCAAACTGCAGCCCTCCAGATGTCCATGGACTACAATTCCCATGAGCCCCTGCCAGCATTTGCTGGCAGGGGCTCATGGGAATTGTAGTCCATGGACATCTGGAGGGCCGCAGTTTGACTACCCCTGCTCTAAGGTCTCAGGGGACTGCTATTTGTGGCCTCTTTGCGGAGAAGCAAAGTTGTGGAGGGAAGAGGGTGCGTCCCATCCTGGGAGTTTGGTGCAAGGTGGCATGGGGCAGAGGGATTTTGACCACGGAGGAACGAACAAAAGGCCTGTGTATTTGTCTCTAAGGGGAGGTGTGCAAAAGAGGCCGGGAGAGGGATCTGTGCGTGACTGGGGTATTTTTCGAGAGGGGGAGAAGGAGCCGCAGGTTGCCTGGGGGAGGTCAGAGTTCAGCAGATGAAAAAACACGGAGGCTTCTAAAAATAGCAGGAGCCGGTTTAAAAATAGCAGCTGTCGAAAACAAATGTGTAGTAATTTGTGAAGCTCCGCAGGGAATATTTTTCTCCTCTAATCCAGCCCTTGGCCTCTTCGTCCGTCCTGCTGTGGAGAGAGACCCCCCGTTTAAAAAAAGGCAAGGAACGAATGACAGCCTCCGTTTTATTTACTGGAAACTTCAGAGAAGAAAGTTTTAAGACTTTTATCCCCCACCCCCCCAAATGGGTTTATTTTTGACAGCGATTTTCCTTTGGGGCTAATTGCCTTTGCCTAGAATTTAACTGGTGAATAGAGAATTCAGGATAGTTTGGATTTTTTTTTTTAACACTTGGTCTGGATTGTTTTGCAGTCTTCTCTTGGCTTTCCTTAGGACCAGCTTGGAATATCCTTTTTGCTCCCATTTCTGTTTTGGAGTTGGATATTGGTAAATCTTTTGCAAAATAGCAGAAGTGTGTGTGTGTGTGTGTGTGTGTATTTTATTCCTGCTTCCCTTGAGTTGAAGGGATTGTGTGTCTGGGGAACGGGTGAAAGTTCTTGTTTCAAAAAGCCACCAGTTACTGGCATGGAGACCTCAACTGTCTCTTCTTTTTTTGGGGTGGGGGAAATGGGGGGAGGGGTGACTAGCCCCCTTCTTTTGAGAGACCCAGTATTTTTTTAAGAAAATGGAATTAGGGTGAAAACAGAAGGCAGGCAACTTGCTAAGTTAAGCTTGGGCCAACCGGGGTGGGTAGAAAGAGACTGCAATTCAGTGGTGGGTACCATCAAGCTTGGCAGATACTCGGCTGGGTCCCCCCACCCACCCAATCTTTCCACCGGCTTGGGGTGGTAAACATGCTGCTTATTTTGACTGGACTAGATAAAGGAGACCAAAAAGACAGAGCTACTGCCCTAGCTCAGTAGGATTTTGAGAAAAGCAAAATTTTTTGGCTGCAGATTTTTTTCCCATTCGTCTTCTTTTCCCACGGACAGTAGCTTTCAGTGTGTGTATGTGTAGGGGGTGTGTGCATTTACACAACTGCCAGTGATTTTGTTGTGATCTTGATTTAATGTTTGCAGGAGCTCCCCTGTTGCCCTTTTTCCTAGTTTGACCCACCTTACAATGGAAAAAAAATGCCACAATCTCTGAAAAGCTCAGAAATACCCCCCCAAACACACACACACACACACACACACTGCATAAATCCTTTTCTCCCCATGTGCTAAGACTGTCAGATCTATTTGTGGGGCGAGTCTCCTGTTCCCGGGTCTGATGTAATAATCAACACAGTGGAGACGGGAGGCCTTCCAGGCTACGTAGTCTAGGAAATCTTGCATGTGTGTGATTTTTATGTGTGTGTGTAACTAATTCCACGATGATTTAAGACAAATAAACACATTCATATTTCCAGTGTGTTTTCTTTTTAAACTGCATTGTATCACTTGGTCGAATTGCATTGAATCGTTTTCAATCCTTTCTTCCGCAGTGCCCTAGCTCGTGGTAATATTTAAATCGCTGAAGTTTTTGGTTACTGGTTGCAAGATTTTTCTTTTTTAACTTTTGATTTCTAAGACCACTGCACAATCTAATGAATGCCTATTTCCATATTGTTGCTGTTGTTTTTTAATCCTATGAAACATTCAAAGAAAGACTGTATTGATTTCATTTCATCTCCTACAGAATAAACAGAGGGGGACTTGACATGAATTCAGAAGGGGTTACTCAATTATATATTTTATATTCTTTTTAAAATTCTTTTAAAAATTAAATGTCAGGGATTCTTTTAATGTGACCTGCCATATTCAGCCTTTGTTAATACAGCACAGAAAGTTATGTTGATGAATCCAAGCTGAACATTCATGTTACGGGGGGAGGGGGGGGAGATGATGATGGTGATAGTACATAAGACCCTGTGACTCCCCACCCCCTACCCCCTTGGCAGAAGAAAAGAGGGAAATTATTTGTTGCAAACCCGTAAACTCTCAGGAGCTAGGGAAAGGTTTCCTGCCCTCTTAATTCACTTGCATTAAGGATAATTCACGGTTTGCTGGGCACCAGTTTGCACACCTTTAAACTTTTGCAAATTTATTACTGCTATTAGAGTTATTAGTTGGTAGTGGCTTCAAGTCCATTCAAGGGACCATTTTTCATATTTAAAAAAATCTTACATGTATATTCTCCCATCCTATAGTTATTCTTAACTCTCAGTTTGAAAAAACAAGGAGTTCTATTCTAAAATATATTTATTACACTCTCTCTTTTCTCTCTCTCTCTCTCTCTCACACACACACACACGCACACTACAGAGAGAGAGAGAGAGGTTACTTAACATCTGAAAATAGATTTGTTGTGGAGCCCAGCTCTGCACAGATTTGTTTGTGTGCACAGCGCTGCCAATTTGCAGCTGAGTTACGGGCCAACCCATAGGGATTTTGAGGCCACTGACTTAGGAGAGGTGGCTTACCTATGCATGTTTACTCAGGAGTAAGTCTTGCACCATTTAATGGGCCGCCTTCCCTAGGAATTGTAGACTGAATTGTTGAGACTAGCTCCCACAGTGGAAAGTTTAAGGTTTCAAAGAGACAGGGAACTTTTCATGTTCCCCCACAGCCCCGAGATTATGTATTTGTCCTTTAGATTTAACAGGATATATCTGTGATGCTCACATTTGTGAATCTTGAAGTCCAATCGTCCACAATTGCAAAACTTATTGAGGAGGAAACTAACACATGGTTAAAAGAGATCAAAATAACTATAGACTTTTTGCAAAATATGGAAGTGAACATTTTCTTGCATATCACAAATTGACTTGCCTGTCCTAAAATAGCTTTGTTCATAACTGTAAGATGTTGCTATAAATTCTGCCTGGGCTTCTTTGGGGGGGGGGGCAGTTTGAATGGCAGGCATATTTTAAAGGGGAGTGATGTGAGTTTGTCTATTTTATCTACCAATTGCGCATGAAGGCTGCTTGTTCCTGGAGACATCACTGCAGAAATCAGCTCAGCTTTTGCTTGCTGTTTTGATTCCTATTAAAAATAACTTGTTTTTTTTTTTTTACTCACACTAGCAAGAGCTTGGATGCATTTTGTATTAATCATTCAGCTATTAATTAAACGACTGGATTTCCTTGATCCCAAGCTAACATTCATTTTCACACTTCTTTTTCAATAAGAGTATTCAGTCTTTCGTCTACTTACTGGAGCAACCAGTCCTCTTCTGTTCCTGATTTCTTGAACAAACTGACCAACTTAGAAATGCTGATTTCACAGAAACCCACCATTTCCCCTCTAACATTAATGGATTTGCTTTAAAAAAAAGATACTTGTACAGAAATGCAACTACAGTATATTGAAACATGCATATTTTGACTGTTTCCATCGGTATATTAATCAACAAGGATTGGCACCCAGCGAACCGGAATTCAGTGAAGGATTGAAGAGGGCAGGTTGAATTGCTGCGGGATAAAATTTTAATTGCTAGGTTTGCAAATTAATGGTATGTTTATTGGTCTGTTGAAACTATGTTTGTTCTGGTGTTATAGTAAGGCGTTAGAAATAAAATATTAAAGGTGTCACGGCCTTCCAATAGTGATCGCTTTTTGGAATCTGATTGTAAAATCTTTTGTATTTCCGTTAGTACCAAAACCACTTTTTGAGGTCTTGATAACAAGCAACTTAGATTTAATTATCACCTTTCCACCAATTAATGGACGAATGTATAAGAAACCTCAAACTTTTATGTACATCCTAAAGTAGTGATCCCCAACCTGTGGGCTGCGGACCATATGTGGTCCTTCGACTAATTGGAGGTGGGCCCCGAAGGACGCCTTCCCCCCCCGGCCCTTTACTTCATCCCCCCCAGCCCTTTACAACACATTTCATTGTTGTGGTGTGTCTGTATCTTATTTTGAAGGGATGTTTAAACATTACCATAGCAATCAGAGAGTGCTAGGGCAGTGGCTGAGAGTAGAGGAGTAAACTACCCCCCCCCCACCGGGCCTCAGTGAAAGGCGTTGAGTGGTCCCCGGTGAGTGGTCCCCAGCACTGAGTGGTCCCCGGTGATAAAAAGGTTGGGGACCACTGTCCTAAAGTGATCATTTTGAACCAAACCTATACATTATTAGTTTTAATATTCATATTCACTTCCACGCTTACCATTTGCTATAGATGTAGATAGCAAATTGTACTTTTCACAAATATGGAAGTGAACATTAAGGCTAATAATTTGAAAGTTCTGCTCAATATCAATTATAAATCCATATAATTATATTAAATTAGACTTTTCACAAAATATGGAAGTGAACGTTTTCTGTCATGTCACAGATTGACACATGAAATAGCTTTGTTCTTAACTGCAGGATACGGCTATAAATTCTGCCCATGTTTTTGGAGGGGAGGGGTGTGAATGGCAGGCATATTTAAGGGGGAGAGGGAGGAGTGAGTTTGGCTATTTTATTTTCGGTTACATTAAAGAAGGATAAAAGGCAGAGGTGAATGGAGAAACCAGGCCGCCCAAGCCCCTTAGGACCATTTATGCACTGGGAACTTCACTGCCCCAGATCCCATGCAGGAGCACAAGTCAGGGGTGGATGAGGTGCATGGGGCCAAATGCTCCCCCGTGTGGGTGCAGGAAGAGGTGGGGCAACCTGCCACGACTAAATCTCCAGCCTGCAGCCTGGCATGAAACCTCCAGTGCATAAACAGTCTAGGACTGATTAGGCACCTTCGATACAGAGAGATATTGCCCAGTGAATTATCTCCTTCTCGTAGGAATTTATTCTTTTAAATTACAGAATCACAAACGACCATGGATTGAATCCTGTGGAAGATTTCTACCGAAGGAGGCAAGGAGTTGTTTTTGTTGCCATACCCACCTTCTGACTCCTCCCCTTGCATTGTTCCTGTGTTCCAGGAGCAGCATTCCTGAGGGCATTATGGGCTGCAGGGGAGGGGCGTAGATGTGCTCCCCAAATAAAAACCCTTCCAATAGTGAACCTGAGCAGCAGGATCCAAGCCAGTATTTTAAATATATGTAAATCACCTTGTCCCATCAAATTCTAACATGAAACATGAACACTCTCATTTATTTTTATTTTATAATTTTATAATTATTTATAGTCTACCTTTCTTACAGGGACTTCAAGCAGATTTCACATAGACCGTTTATGCACTGGAGGTTTCATGCTGGGCTGCAGGCTAGAGTTTTAGTTGTGGCAGGTTGCCCCACCTCTTCCTGCACCGACATGGAGGAGCATTTTGTCTGGTGTGCCTCATCCGGACCCGATTTGTGCTCCTGCACAGGATCTGGGGCAGTGAAGTTCCCAGTGCATAAATGGTCATAGTGAACCTGTACAATCATTAAAAAACCTGGGACATCCAACAGGCCCTGCACAGACTGGAGCCTGCGTATCTGAGGGATTGCATCTCTGGGTATGTCTTGAAAGAAAAACACAATAACAGAGTTTGCGTTTGGCATGCTTTTGAACAATAATGTGATTTTTGCTGTTGCATGCATGCTGATAATTTATTTAACCTTGGCTCAACCCCCCCCCCAAAAAAAAATGTTGGTCGATTCCTTTAGTGTCCTTTTTGGTTATTGCTCTTCTTTTGTCCCCCCCTTCCCTCTCTCTCTTTCCCCTTGTTATGACCCTTTGCTGTTGAGCCATTTATTTTTAGGTTTTGTCCCTCCCCCCCTTTTCCCGCACCTTTCCCTCCCCTCCTTTTCTTGTTCACCTTCACTCTGTTGAGGAGAGATGGTGAAGCCGTGTGTACAGGCGGACAGTGGTGTGTGGCATCTCTGGCAGGGTCTGGCCCGGCTCTGCTCTCCCTGGGCTCCGTTTGGCACAGGCTTCCCGGTCCTGCCAACGTTTGCAGACGCCAGCCCAGCTGAGCAACCTGACCCAGCCAATTGCTTCCCGGGCCAGGGAACACATCCTCTGGGCGACGGGAGCCAGACCTTGTGCAGGCTGACTCTGCAAACTCTACGCTATGGTGACGGTGAGTGTGCCCACAGAGAGGGTTCCGAGTGCCACCTCTGGCACGAGTGCCATGGGTTCCCCACCACTGGACTAGCTCTTCCACCAGAAAGTAGAATTTAGTAATACCTACTATTTAAGGTACCTTAACAGAAGACTGAATCTGAGATCTACAACAATATCTTGCCTTGATGTTGATAAACATGCGCATGTGAACCATGGCAGCAGCCAATTTATGTCAAGGCTTTCAAGGCAAAAGATGAACAGACGAAGGAGGCTTGCAATTGCCCAGTTCTGCGTAGCACCCCTGGACTTCCTTGGTGGTCTCCCATCCAAGTGCTGATGAGATTGGGCTAACCTGGGACACCCTGGGCCCATTCTGCACACATAGGATAATGCACTTTCAATGTGCTTTGGCAGCTGGATTTTCCTGTGCAGAACAGGAAAATCTACTTCTCAAGTGCATTATCTATTGTGTGTAGAATAGGCCCAGATCAGGGCCTAAAGGGGGGAAATATGACTAATGTTCTAAAGAGGATGAATAATTAAATGATATATGTCATACTACATGTGAAGGATCTAAAATTAATCTTTTTAAATATTTTTTTAAAAATGGACACAAAGAATGTTAAAGGAACAGAAACTTCCAAAATTGTTCCAGCCGTGAATTCTCCATCTCCCGGGGATAATCCTGGCAACGGTCCTTTATACAATGGAGTGCGGATAGACCAGGATCACTTGATTTCTCAAAGTGCCAGCGTTCATTTTAAATAGTTGCTTCAAGGAAGAGTTGGAAGCCACAGTGGAACAAATCACAAAAGGAGAGGAAATGAGCCAGATTGTCAAACGAAATCCAGGTTCACTGTTTTTCAGCTCTTGTCTGTTTGCAATCTATATCTCATGCATGACCTTTCTCAGTATGTTCAGTTTGTAGGGCAAAGTCACGGTGCCCTCCAGTTTCGGCCTGTTGATCTACAGCATGAGCCGCATTAAATAATAACGATATCCAAATGCACTTGGTTGCTGAAAGAGCCAGTGGGTAGTGCTTCAGAGAGTTGGCCTGGGATTTGGGAGGCTCCGGTCAACCGGTCAGCCTAACCAATCTCACACGGTTGTAAGGATGGGGTCATTAGAACCAATTGGGCTCATTGGAACCAGCTAATTGGATCATTAGACCCTGCTTTGTGGTCCTCATTAGAGAGAAAAGCAGAGATATAAGTATAAAATATATATAATTAATAAAATGAGCCTCTTGTGGCACAGAGTGGTAAGGCAGCAGAAATGCTGTCTGAAGCTGTCTGCCCATGAGGCTGGGAGTTCAATCCCAGCAGCCGGCTCAAGGTTGACTCAGCCTTCCATCCTTCCGAGGTCGGTAAAATGAGTACCCAGCTTGCTGGGGGGTAAACGGTAATGACTGGGGAAGGCACTGGCAAACCACCCCGTATTGAGTCTGCCATGAAAACGCTAGAGGGCGTCACCCCAAGGGTCAGACATGACCCAGTGCTTGCACAGGGGATATCTTTACCTTTACCTAATTAATAAAACGGAGGACAGGAGAACAATTTATGCCACTTTGAACTTCGTAGGGTGGAAGAGTTTGGGGGAAAGTCTGATGCCCCCAGTGATTTGATGTCACTCGTGATAAAAATGGAAAGAGACATCAACATTTGAAACTAGACTGTGAGTTGATGCTACAACTGTAGCTTTCCAGATGTTTAGGGACTACAGTTCCCATCCATGGACATCTGAGGAGCCACATTTTGACCACCCCAGTGCTACAACATCTGCCTAATAAGTCAGCATCATTTTGTATTGCACAAGGTGCTAGAATGTGCAGGGAGGGGGGATTCCCACCCCCATTTTCCTTTCCACCACCCTAGCAAGCTGTGAAGGGAGCCTCCTGCCAAAGAGGGGGACCTGGCTGCCCTAATTGGGTGGGATCAAAAATGTAATAGATATCTGTATGGCACAAGATGTTGTGCTTCGGTTTATAATGATTTCCCAGCTTCCACATCCGCTACTGAGCGGAATGACAAGTTTCAGGAAGTTTGTTTGTATCGTCCTCCATATAGAATATAGAATCATAGAGTTGGAAGGTACCTCATGGGTCATCTAGTCCAACCCCCTGTGCTATGCAGGACACTGACAACCTTATCACTCATCCACTGTAACCTGCCACCCCCTTGAGCCTTCACAGAATCAGCCTCTCTGTCAGACAGCTATCCAGCCTCTGTTTAAAAATCTCCAAAGATAGAGAACCCACCACCTCCCGAGGAAGCCTGTTCCACTGAGGAACCGCTCTAACTGTCAGGAACTTCTTCCAGATGTTTAGACGGAATTTCTTTTGAATTAATTTCATCCCATTGGTTTTGGTCTGTCCCTCTGGGGCAAGAGAGAACAACTGTGCTCCATCCTCTATATGGCACCCTTTTAAATACTTGAAGATGGTGATCAGATCCCCTCTTAGTCGTCTCCTTGTGATTTCTCTCCTACACACCCACTTTTCAATCTGGTGTGGTACAGTCCAGAAACATTTGTTGTTGACTTTGTCTTTGCTGTTTGTGTGGATCTGGTTCCCAGAGCTCTTCTGATAGCAGGTAACTACTGGTTCTCACCTGAATGACTGATTTTGCATTACTTTTTACATCACCTCAAAGCCAGGTTCTCTCGGCAGTCCACAAATAAAGCGCATAGTTAAAGAGTACACAGGCATCCTACAATCTAACAAAATTACAAAAAAGCACCAGGAACCTTAATGCATTTTTTTAAAAATGTCAAACTGTTAAACAATAAAAGCAGAAGTAGGGAAATTTCAAAAATCTATATATAAACTTTCAGCGACAGATTAAAAATTTAGTAGCAAATAACATTTTAATGGGAGAAGCAAATACAAAGACTTGAAAACATTCTCAACAGATAAAAATAGATTACCATTCTTGCAGCGGATAAAACAATCAAATCTTTGCAGATATATATTTTTTTAAATGTCAGCTCAGTCAAAACAGAAATATAGATCTATTTTTACCTTAGATCTCATCTCTGCAAATCTTATCTTGTTTCTTTTTAATTTACAAAGAAGCACGAGTATCAAATGCCATTTACTTTGTCTTGGAAATCTTGGGTTTGGTACTTTTCTGTAACAAAAACAAATAATGGAACAGTACCATGTACAATTAAGATGTTATTGATCCCTTCCCCCCTCCATTCAAGGAGCACCCAAAACAGTTTATGGGCCAAATTATTCAAGGAATGCATCATCGAATATAATTGTTTAATTTAGGGCCCTCAGTGTGGTACCTGCAGGGGTCTTAGCACTCAGCAACTTCTTTCCTGGGGCTTTCTAAGGGATTTTAGAAAGTGGGAGGGGCTAGGTCAGCGTTTCCCCATCAGGGCATCTGATTGGCCATGCAGATTAAAAGGCATCCTGTTATACAGAACATTTGCCTGAAATACGGAAGAGTTACTATTACCTTTATATTTCACAGTGCTCTCTGACATTCTGTGGTTGGCTCCACCTCCTGTCCCGGCCATTTTGTAATTGTGCCAGAATTCCAAAGGTACCTGCAGGAGCAAAAAGATCGAGGATCCCTGGTTTAGTCCCTTGGGTCAAAACCTAAGGATGGGGACTTCCTGAGGAGGTTTTGAAACACCTGCAGTGAGAGGGAGGATCATGAATGCGGTGGGTAGGTACCAACTCCGAGCTCTGTTGTGTCTTTTTGAAACTTCCCCTAAGAAATCCAGGTAAACGTTTCACTTGACGGTTCAGTGCTTCAAGGGACGGTGGGGCTATTGGTTTTGGCTTTATATCTCATGTTCCGTTCCTGCCTGAACTTCCTGCTTTGTGTAAAAGCTGTCTGTATAAAAGTACTATGACCCCAGCAAGGAGCTTTCAAAGCCAGTGAGAAGCAGAGGTGGTTTGCAATTGCTGCCCTCTTCAGAGCCTTCCTTGGTGGTCTCGCATCCAAGGACTGACCCCTGCTTAACTTCTGAGATCTGATGAGATCAGGCTATACCATGCTGCCTTCCCACTGTTTTGTCTCCCCCATATCCAAGGGCTTGAATCTTTACCATCAGAGTCACCTAGAGTTCACATCCTGGCTTGGTTTCCTGCAGGGATTCCTGAGATATTGTTCTGCAAAGACTTTTGGAGTTTCCACAAAATATAGACTTGAGTGGCTTTCATACTAGAGGTGTAAAATTTCAGGAAGTTTTGAAGCCACGGGGAAAACAGAAACAACCCCCCTATTCTGGAAGTGGGGGGGGGGGGGAATAAAAATATAGGCAGCACTTATTTTTCCTATCAAGCATGAACATCATTTACTGATTTAGCAACTCAAAAGGTATCATTTATAACTCAACTGGCATATAAAATACAATTTGGCGTACTTACAGTAATGTTAAAATGTGTGCTTTCCCCTATATATATAAAAAATGAATACATGTGGTTAAAAGGGAAATAAATTACAAACAGCAGGGTGCACGGGCCTTGATATGTAGAAAGTACAAGATGAAATATAACTAAAACACGATCCAGAATGCTACAGAGGCCATTTGGAACAGAAGTAGCGAGTGATCTTCCTAGTTCTGCTAAAGACCTCTAAGGCAGTGGTCCCCAATCTTTTTATCACTGGGGACCGGTCAACGCTTGACAATTTTACTGAGGCCTGGGGGGGGGGTAGTCTTTTGCCGAGGGACATCGGTACCGCCGCCTGAGCCCCTGCTCCACTTGCTTTCCTGCTGGCGCCCCTGACTTCCCGCCGCCCACTGGGGGGCGCTGCCAGCAGCAGTTGTGCAGTGCCACTCCAAGGGGGAGCCGCAGCCATGGTGGCCACCAGAGAGCACCAAAGGTGAGCTGGTGGCAGGGTGGTAAGGCAGCAGCCGGAGAGGAGGACGAGGAGGAGCCGCGGACCGGTACCAACTGATCCACGGACCGGTACCGGTCTTCAGACCGGGGGTTGGGAACAGCTGCTCTAAGGAGCTCCAGGTTTGCCTCGATAAACTAACCTCACACAAGAATGTCCTCCTGGCCACTATGTTCTGGGCGCTTTCACACCCACTAAATAATGCACTTCCAGTCCACTTTGCAGGTGAATTTTCCTGCGTGAAAGGGCAAAATCCACTTGGCAGAAGTCGCTGGGGTGGATTGAAATGTTATTATTGAGCACGAGTGTAAGCGTCTTCCCTGGAATTGTCTGTTGGGAGGACAGTCCCCTGGTATATGTGGGACCAGTTTAGACTGGGACCAACATTGGAGGAGAAAAGGGTTAAGGGTTTCTCCCGTGTCAGTATCACAATCTGAAACAGCCTGACTGTCTTCCTAAGAAAGATGCTACAACCGCCCTAATCATCTTCGTTGCTCTCTTCTGTAGTTTATCTAGCTTCATGTGACCTTTTAAGTAGACTCTTCGGCGAACTCAGTTCTCTTTAGGCCCACCACCTTGTGTTTCACATTTCTACTCCACCTTTCTGTGGGAAAACTCTTGTCCACCCCACTGAGAGACATTCCATGGGGAAGATTTATTCTGCCTACAGATATCTCCTTTTTAAGTGTTTGTTGATAAAGGAATTACATGAAAGAGAGTTTGGGAGGGTGGTGTAGGCAAATGGAACACAGGACAGACATCTTGTTTGAAAGGTCACCAGATGAAGGTCATTTGCGGGCTTCTAGTTTAACAGGCGTTTACTAGAGGCAGGTGTGTGTGTGTGTGTGTGTGTGTGTGTGTGTGTGTGTGTAAATTCCGGCAACCAAGTTAAAACGAAACGGTAAGGGAGAGTTACCAGAGTCCAGGAAATGTCAGGGGTGAATGTTTAACAATAACAATATTTTACAAAATATTAACTACTTATGGAGCTTTGGCAGGTCACGGCTTCAAAGTTACAGATGTAGCCAACTCTCTATTAATAGACTTTTTGAAGAATTCCATCTCTTCAGCTTTTGGCCCCAACGCAAACAGAACTCTTTTTTTCTCTCCCCCATTTTTCTCTCTCCCATTTTGCTTTTAAAATAATTGCAGGAGCTCTCAGGACCTAGTCTATTAGTTGGCTGGAAGTCCCAATGCTGAGGATTCCCAGAATCTGGGGGACGAAATTTAACTTTCATCTTCGGGGTGGGACCAGGGTGAACACAGACCTGCTTGCCCCAAAAGTTTAGAGTGGGTGCTTCAAATATGTATTTAAAGGAGGAGCAGAGGTACACCAGAACAATATTCAATCCATGTTAGGCCTGACCACAAAGCAAACTTTAGCAATCACATAGGGCAGGGGTAGTCAACCTGTGATCCTCCAGATGTCCATGGACTACAATTCCCATGAGCCCCTGCCAGCAATTGCTGGCAGGGGCTCATGGGAATTGTAGTCCATGGACATCTGGAGAACCACAGGTTGACTACCGCTGACCTAGGGAACCAGATTGCATTGGATCCCCGGTCCAAAAGAAGTGAGATTGGCCTCAGCCAGGGACAGGGCTGATCTCCCCTCCCAAACCATAGGCCTGGGTGGAATGTCCCTGTGGTCATCAAACCAAAAAGCAAAAGATTTCTGTCTTCAAACCCTTTGCAGGGGTGACACTCTGTTCCGAATTTTGATCAGCATCCATGATGGACAGAAGCTTATTTGACTTTTCCCTTCAGCAGTAGAAGGAGTCCCGCTCTCCCTCAGGGGAATACAGCACACGAGAGAAAGAGACAGTGAAGGTTTTGATAAGATGAGTTGTCCCTCACGAAATTGTAAACTTGTCCAACCCGTCATTCTGGTGCCGTGCAGGACCTGGGCGAAATACAGCACACATGTCGAAGTTTAGCCTCCTGCGTCACCACTCAGAAATGAAAAGGGAAACTCATGTTTGCCTCCGGAATAAAAACTAAGATGCTGCGGTTGAAAAACAAATCACTTGTAAGTCGTCTACTTTTATAATCCGGCCTCCCTGCAGAGATGCTGGCCCGGGGGGGGGGGGGGGTCTTTAATATACGGCAGAGAGTCTGTCTTGACACTTTCCCAGTTTGCTGAATAAAAGTTTCAACATAACCCAAACCGGCTTTCTACCCCCTTAGTGTAATTTGAACAGAGTGGTGCTTCCCTTGCGATGAGTTTGGAATGGGGTCGTTTAACTGGTGTGTCAACGGGTCTCTTTCTCACTGTGCGTGTGTGTATTTTTCTAGGGTAGCTGAAATTGGGTCTCATTTTTCATCAGTGTCAATAGCAGCTGCACGAAAAGGGAAAGCATCCATCAGCTAGAGCAGGGGTAGTCAAACTGTGGCCCTCCAGATGTCCATGGACTACAATTCCCAGGAGCCCCTGCCAGCATTCGCTGGCAGGGGCTCTTGGGAATTGTAGTCCATGGACATCTGGAGGGCCACAGTTTGACTACCCCTGAGCTAGAGGCTGGTATTAGTAGCATATACCACTACTGTCTCCCAAAATTGCCTCTGATGCTTGTTGGATAGCCTTTCCATGCATGAGTCTTGAAATTACATGGTAGGATTGATCGCACGTTGGGTCTAAAACTGACCTGTTGTGAACAGAAGCTGAAACGATCCCTCAGAGTTCGCCGGCTCATTTTGAACCACAAATTCAGCGTTATAGCTATGAACTTTGTATACATTTTTACGCGTTCCCTTGTTGCTCCCCCACCCCAGGAATTCAAACCACAGTATTGAGCTTTTGAAATGCTATGGTTTTATTCTGTTTTCTTCAATCAGAAAAAAAAAAGAAATAGCACAATGCAATGAATGAGAAAGAGAGGCTAATTTTAAAAATGTATACATTCATTATCGCGTGCTTTTTAAATGCTACAGTTCCCTTCTGTTTACTTGTAAATGCTATTTCTGAGCAACATCTAGCCACAGTGATCCATGCAGTGGTCACCTCCCAACTAGATTACTGTAACTCGCTCAACACAGGCCTGCCCTTAACCCGGAAACGACAACTGGTCCTGAATGCAGTGACGTAAGTCCTCACTAGGACACTTTGGAGGGTCCATATCCGGCCTGTTCTCAGGGAACTGCACTGACTCTCAGTTGAATTCCGGCTCAGGTTCAAGTCCATTTGTGGTCTGGCCCCAGCTTACCTGAGGGACTTCCTAACTGACAATGCTACCCGAAGAGCTGGTAGTTCCTGGCAATAGAGATGTACCCTTGGCTTCAACCAGGGCCAGGGCTGTTTCGGTCCTGGCCCCAACCTGGTGGGAAGAGCTCCCGGAAGAGCTGTTGGCCCTGCAGGAACTCTTGCAGTCCAGAAGGGCCTGCAAAACAGAGCTCTTCTGCCAGGCATTTGGTTGAGTCCAGTGAGCAACAGAGCATCCTGGATTGGACCCTCCTTCACAGGCTCTCCTCCTGGCTGTGAGATGAGGCCCTATGGGTCAAAACAACGGTGACAACTGTAACAGCGGGTTATAATTTATGACTATTGATTAATAAAATGTTTTAAGTGGTAGTTTTATTTTTTAAATGTTTATGGAATGATTGTAATTGTGTTGTGAACTGCCCTGAGCCGGGAGAGTCGAGAGGGGCAGTAGGACGAGAGAATTTATTTGCAGTCATTTAGACTAGCGATCCCCAACCTGTGGGCTACAGACCACATGTGGTCCTTCGACTAATTGGAGGTGGGCTGTGAAGGAAGCCTCCCCCCCCCCCGGCCCTTAACTTCATCCCCCCCTGCCTTTTACAACACACTTTGGGTGTCATTGTCTCCCATCACTCCCAGATGGGACTATCTCGTTGCAGAGAAACAAGCTCAGGGTTCCCATTGATTTGTCATTGTCATGAGTTAAAATTTCCATGAAAATAAAATGTCCCTTATGTTCATTGTTGTGGCGTGTCTGTATCTTATTTTGAAGGGATGTTTAAACATTACCATAGCGATCAGAGAGCATTAGGGCAGTGGTTGAGAGTAGAGGAGTAAACTACCCCCCCCCCACTGGGCCTCAGTAAAATTGTAAAGCGTTGAGTGGTCCCCGGTGATTAAAAGGTTGGGGACCACTGATTTAGACCATTGGCTCCTCTTAAGTGTAAAGAAATTTAAGCCTTATTTCTGAAAATGTAGCATTTCAGAAAGCACACTACAGTGTCTTGAAGTCCAATGCATGGAGAGCGTATCAAGTTTCAAACCATTGGAGTGTGATTTTGAGATGCTCCCTTTTTCCCCTTCTGGTTGCTTCTAATTGCCATCTCAAGAGATCCCCGTGTGATGATTTGAGACATTTCATAAACTTGACCTTAACATATCTAAGCTACTGCTAGTTGTGCTCCTGACTGCTAAAAAAAGTACATTGGCAGAGAGGATTCAAGGCTATGGACAGAACTTTGAATATACTTTGCCTCCTCTCCCTGGACCAGTAGCATCCATTGAATCATCGAATCATAGAGTTGGAAGAGTCCTCCAGGGTCATCCAGTCCAACGTTCCTAAATTTATAAAATCAAAATTTCTGTCAGATGACTATCTAGCCTCTGCTTAAAAACAGAGGTGCCACCCACAAGCCTGTAACTGGGGTATAGCCCAGCACCATGCAGTTCGGTCACAGTTTTCCTGGACAGAGGTTGCCAGGGGGAAGGAAGGCTGGCCGGTGGCTGTGAAGGAGAAGAGGAAGCAGGAAAACAGGAGAGGCTGTGGGGGCTTTCAGGGAAGGGAAAGAGGAAACAGGGAGGAGGGAATGCAATGTCTCCTAGAAGTCCTTATGGGTCCCTTTGACTTTGTCATCCTCTAATGTTGTAGATTGCATTATGAGTGATTAAAATCTTGTCCTAAAAAATTTAACTCATTCCAAAATAGAAACAAAATTCTTAAGGGCATTTTTTTTTCTTTTTTGGTGCTTCTCAAATATTCCCAGTTTTTCTATTGGAGGAAAAAATCCTGGGGAGAAAGGAGAAAGGAAAATAAACATTTTTTTCCTACCGCCCCCCCCTCTTTGTGGGGGGGGGAGACTGCCACATCTCTAGATACGTTTCTAGCATGCAATTCTTTTTGCCTCTGTAACAAACTTTCTTTTGTTTACTACAAAATGTGTGTTTTCTATTCTCAACTCATATTTTCCTACCTCTCCGTTGGCAAAAAATGTGTGCAAAAGTATCACAGGGTGCAGCAAGCTGCCGTGTTGTCACTTGTCTCTCTGTGTTATCAGCCACATCTACAATGTTGCCCGTAGAAAACCAAGCACTTCTATTTTAAATCCCTTTTGCATTTCAAATTGTGTTATTTTAGATGCTAAGTTGTCAGTGATCTGTTTTAGGTTATTAAAACAGTAAAAGAAGTTTAGGTTTGATAAGATTAGTGGTTAGATATATTTCTGTCTACCCTTCCCCAAAGAAAATTCCATTAATTTTTCAAAATAACTAGAAAACTTTTCCCCCCTACCCATGGCTTCATGTGATATTTGTAGGCTCCGAGGGAGCAAGCTCTGTCTAAACTTCTGTGTTACTTCAAATTTTCCAAAATTTTTACATCTCTGCTGACAAGCAGGTGGCAAAACCGCCTGCCAGGCCTTGTTGGTCTCTAATTGCAAGATTATTTTGTTTTGCTCCATAATAAAAATATTTTATTCTTTTAAACAGCCTGCTGTTTGACTCCTCTTTACCTATTTAAACTCTAGCAACACGTGGTTCTCAGTTTTTTATAGTTTTAATGATTTGTGAATGCTATTTTTAAAGTACACTGAAAAGGGGTGGGATTATCGCACTAGACCAGGCTTTCATGAAAACGCGAGGTTTCTTAATTGCCATGGAAGGATTTCCTGAATGGGTGGGAGTTAATTTTTATATAGTTTTAAAATTTGTTAAATATTTATCAGGCGATATGACCATATGTAACCATGTCAATCTGTCCCCTCCCCAGTAACCAATAGCAGGCCTGCAAGGAATGGGAAGGGGAGGGTCCCTGGGTGACCATGTACACAGCTATGCTTCCCAACCGTGTGGACCCACCAACCCCTCCCAAAATGGCTAACGATGGGCCTGGAGGGGGTGGGAAGGAAAGGGGTCCCAGGTGGGCAGGCACACAGCTCTGCTTCCCAACCATATTCTGCTCAATTGCACCACTTCTGGGGTTTCTTGAAGCCTGAAGATTGTTTCAGGGGTTTCTCAAAGGTAAAAAAGTTGAGAAAGGCTGCTCTAGACAATACAGTATGCAGTCCTGAGTAGAGTGTGTTCTGCCGGCCTTATAAGGTAAAGGTAAAGGTACCCCTGTGCAAGCACCGAGTCATGTCTGACCCTTGGGGTGACGCCCTCTAGCGTTTTCATGGCAGACTCAATACGGGGTGGTTTGCCAGTGCCTTCCCCAGTCATTACCATTTACCCCCCAGCAAGCTGGGTACTCATTTTACCAACCTCGGAAGGATGGAAGGCTGAGTCAACCTTGAGCCGGCTGCTGGGATTGAACTCCCAGCCTCATGGGCAAAGCTTTCAGACAGCTGCCTTACCACTCTGCGCCACAAGAGGCTCATGCCGGCCTTATAATTAATAATAATAAGCGAGTGATTATGTGGAATTCACTGCCAGAAGATGTAGTGCTAGTCACAGGAATGAACAGCTTTAAAAATGCTTAGATAGATTCATGGAGGCGGTCTTTCATTGGCTATTAACCATGGTGACCAAGGGGAACCTCCACATTCAGGGGCACTAAACCTTTGAATTCCAGAGCCAGGAGGTCTTGGTCTGTATGCCATGTTGTTAGACCTCCAGAAGAACTGGGTGGCCACAGTGTGAGACAGGATGCTGGGCTATGGGTCTGATCCAGCAGGGCTCTACGGTTCCACATAATATATTTCTGGTAAGGCCTTGGAAGAGGAGCCTGTCTCATGGCTTTAAGTGCCACTCAGGGCTTAACACCCACTCAGGGCGGCTGTCCTGCCCCTGAGTGCCTCCTCCTCCAACCGGCTTGCCTGTCTGTCCAGCGGCCAGCCAATTGCCTTCCATCCCCCACCCCTGACCACCCCCTCCTCCTTCCACTTCCCACTGAGGCATGGGGGCTGCAGATTCCTGCATTGGGGGGGGGTCCCTAACAGCTGCCTGCAGCCTTTCCAGTTCCGGAGGGGAGGGGGAGGCCATCTGCAGAGTTCTTCCACTCCACCCCCCTAATCTAGCGCCCATTGTATTCCTGATTGCAACGGGCTTGGCCCCTAGTGTTCTTATGAAGGCCTTAGCCTCTTTGCCCTGCTGTTGGCCCTCCAGAGGAACTGGCTGGTCAGTATTTGAGACAGGATGCTGGACTAGATGGGCCCCTGGTCTGATCCAGCAGGACTCTTCTGATGTTCTTACGCCCGTGGTATTTTATGGGGAAATGTAAGCCGAATACCTCTTGTCCCATCCTTTAGACAAGCAGGCACTACTGTCACCAAGAATCTTTTATCCCCCAGAGGGTTGGTGCTTCATGACAGTTTTAAGAAAACCCTGTTACTAATTTAGCCAATGTTATGATTGCCCTTATATATATTTCTCCTTATTTTGCAGTGTTGCAGACTCAGCATTTGAGAACTCCTGCAAGCCTCTAGACTTGAACTTGGGTGCTGTTGGCCAGCAACCAGCTTGGGTTTTATCACCACCATAATGTTTATGAGCCCTGATAGGTGAATTCCACAGTCACAGAGTTCAGGGAAACTTGAAAACCTTTGAGCGCCTTGTTACCTTTCCTTCTCAATGCCGTAGTTCCTTTCGTCTTTCTCCAGGTGGACTTCCAAAGGCCTCCTCCCAGCTCTTGCGTGGTGTGTCGCTTTTCAGGAGTTGAAATTCAATGTTACATTTTCTTTTTAGGAGTCATTCCATTGCCTGTCACAGAGAAGCGCATCAGGCCTGTAGCTTCTGAATTAAGAGCTTGGAGCAAATTTTTCTTTCTCATCTCTTCTTTTGTCAGCTTTGATAATAGCTCAGTGCAGCCTTGTTGAGCCCCGGCGCCCTTTGGGAATTTTGAGAAAGGGTAGTGGGCACCACAAAATGGCTGCCAGGGCCTGCAGTCACAAAATGGCTGCTGGGGCCAAACATAAAAGCTGGCAGGTTCCAAACCAAATGCCCTCTCAGGTTTAGCCACTGTTTTCAGATATTCCCTTATGGAAATTAGGCCGCTCTTCCCTCTAAGACTGGGTTTCATGAAACCTGGGGGTTTCTAGGCTGTCTTGGAAGGGTGGGAATCAATTTTATATATTTTTCATAGAATCATACAATCCTAGAGTTGGAAGGGGACATGCAGGCCATCTAGTCCAACTCCCAGCTCTTTGCAGGATCAGCCTAAAGCATCCAAGATCAGTATCTGTCCAGCTGCTGACTGAAGACTGCCTGTAAGGGTACCCACTGAATCGACTGGCAGTGGGTGTAGTGGTTAGGAGTGCGGATGTCTAATCTGGCATGCCAGGTTCGATTCTGCACTCCCCCACATTCAGCCAGCTGGGTGGCCTTGGGCTCGCCACAGCACTGATAAAACTTCTGACCAAGCAGTGATATCAGGGCTCTCTCAGCCTCACCCACCTCACTGGGTGTCTGTTGTGGGAAGAGGAAGGGGAAGGCAACTGTAAGCCGCTTTGAGCCTCCTTCGGGTAGAGAAAAGCAGCATATAAGAACCAACTCTTCTTCTTCTGAACTACTCTGTGAAAAATTGTTTCCTGATATCTAGCTGATATCGTTCTACACGTAGTTTAAGCCCATTTTAAAATTTCCTCTGCGTAGAAACTCCTGGATTTCCATGGTGGTCTCTCATCCAAGTACTAAACAAGGCCGATCCTGCTTAGCTTCCAAGATCTGATGAAGTCAGGCTAGCCTGGGCCATGCAGGTGCGGAAAAACTGTGGCTCCATCCAGGTATTTGAAAAACGTGGCTTGTGAACTCCCACAGTGGGCACACTGCTGAAATTATGTACATCTGTATGCACCCTTAGGTTATGATTCATCAGAAAATTGTCCTATTTTCCTGAGGTGCTGAGAATCAGGCTCCTTCCCCTGCTTTCCGTAGAACGCTGTCCTTGGATTAACCTTTGCTCTTCTCTGATATCAGGTTACCACTGATACCAGAGTAAACACAAAAGATGTTTGTGAGCCAGGACTAGCATCTTCTTTAAAAAAAAAAATCTAACCTGGCCCTGCTCCTACTGTTTTAAAAGTAGCCTCACATGCAGAGAAAATATCAGAAGCTTTCTCCGCCGTTCGCCTATAAGAAAGAAAAATCTGCTATTTTTTTGTGTGCCAGAATTCTGTTGAAAGTTACAAGGTCGGGAAGGGAAGGGAAGGGAAGGGAAGGGAAGGGAAGGGAAGGGAAGGGAAGGGAAGGGAAGGGAAGGGAAGGAAAGAAAGAAAGAAAGAAAGAAAGAAAGAAAGAAAGAAAGAAAGAAAGAAAGAAAGAAAGAAAGAAAGAAAGAAAGAAAGAAAGAAAGAAAGAAAGAAAAGTTTTTTTTCCTTTCCTGACCTTTCAGGGTTAAGAAAGCCCTAATCTGGCCTGTTACTGCTCCCACCCCTCAAGGCCCTCAAATTAAGGAGAAAATTGGTCTGTCCTTGATAATGGTTCAGAAAATTTATCTGGACCAGAACTGACAGCCCGGGAGCCATTGGCCACCCACACCTAAAACAGTCTCATATTCTTAATTCTTACAGGTGATTGTTCTAGAAAGATTTGAAATCTTCTTTTAAAAATGGAATTTTGATCTTTATTGAATGCCGTGAACATAGTCACTGAGCCCAGGCCTCTGCATCACTAAGCCCAGGTTAAGACACAGCTTCTACTCTTAAAAATCCGAAAGAATCTCGGCCTGATAATTTTCCCTCCACAAGCAACAGTGCCAGGCGATGTGGCAGATTGGGGATCCCTGAGGCGCACATGGCTTGCCATTCTGGTTTTAGAGGGCCTTGTGGGGAGAAAGCTTTTATTGGGTGAGGGCAGAAGTGGCAGGGAGGCAGAAGCCAGACAGGATAGCAGGGATATTTCCGTGTGCCCCCACCCTGATCTGTCACTGGAGATGGCTGCCTCTCTTTGCTCTCTGCATAAGCTGAGGTTCAGGCACTGGAGAAGGAAAAAGGGATCACCAGATGTTAAGAACAGGGCCTTCTTGGTGGTGGCTTCTGTAGTACGGTTGACAATCGCCCGTTGGGCTCTGGTGATCTCACAGAATTACAGCTGAACGCCAGACAGAGAAAATTGCAGCTTCAGAGGGGTTGACTCTGTAGCACTGGATCCCTGATAGGCCCCCTCCCCAGGCACTGCCCACAAATCTCCATGAATTTCCCAATTTGGAGCTGCTGCCGGAGCCAGTTTGGTGTTGGAGTTAGGAGCAGCAACTTCTAATCTGGTGAGTTGGGGTGCAGTCACCCCAGCGATAATAAACCTATTCTGACTGAGTAGTAAAATCAACTCTTCTTCTTCAGTAATCTCAGGGCTCTCTCAGCCTCACCCCCCTCACAGGGTATCTGTTGTGGGGAGAGGAAAGGGAAGGCGACTATAAGCCACTTTGAGCCTCCTTCGGGTAGAGAAAAGCTGCATATAAGAACCAACTTTTCTTCTCAGCTCAAGTACCTCACAGGGTGTCTGTTCTGGGGAGAGGAAGGGAAGGCGAATGTAAGCCATTTTGAGACTTTTTCGGGCAGTGAAAAGCAGGGGTATAAAAACCAGCTTTTCTTCTTTGCTCTGGTGCAAAAACTCGATCCGTTCTTTCAGTTCCTTTGTGCTATTGCAGAAGGTATTTTGTCACCCTGAGGAAGGTATGCTCACAGTCTAGCCAGCTCAGGCAGAAGTGCTGGTCATTTCCCATGCCACTGATACTGCGAATGAGCCAGACCCCCCAGAGCGCATCAGAACCCTCCCCACTGCACCCACCCTCCCTGCAGTATTGTTAATACAGACATTCAACCCTTGAAGGTCCTAGCTGTTACTGAGGTTTTATGGTTTGGGGTGAAAAGAAAGCCTGAACATGTACGTAGCATGCAACCAGACTGATGCTCTCTCTAAAAGCGTGCGCAGAATGGGCGGAATAAATGGATTGATTGTGAATCCAACAAAAAGCGCTTGGGGTAATCGGTTTGCCTCAAGTGGGAATTGTGCACACATAAAACCAATGGGCTTCACAAGAGCAAGGCTCCTGCCCCCGAACTTAAGCCTAGAAGTTATTGCTGCTCAAAATTACAATTATAAATATTTGACTCTTTTCTCAATTTTTCCTCTTTGGTTCTTTGCCACATGGTAAAATTTAAGGCATAGGTCTGTCTCTGTGAGGCCGATGTTCCTCTGCAGCACCATTTACTCCTCATGCTCCATGAATTTTAATTGTCCCTACAGCGACTATCTGCTCACATTAGTTAGAATCATAGTGCCATAGAGTTGGAAGGGGCCTCCGGGTCATCTAGTCCACCCCCTGCACAATGTAGGAAATTCACAACTACCTGCCCACCCACAGTGACCCCAATTCCATGTACAGATGATGCTCCCCCTCAAAAGAAATCTTAATCCCGGGTGAGTTTGGTCTGAAGGAAATTTGCCTTCTGACCCCAAAGTGGCAGTCAGCATTTCCCTGGGCATGCAGGAAAGGGACCCAAGAGCCAAGCATGAGCACAAGCCCTTCTGCCCATCCACTCACAATCTGCATAAATTCACAGAATTAAGTTCAGTGTAGTAGACCAGTCAACAGAAACTTGACTTGATTAAGCACGGGAGCCAGTATTAAGTGGTAAAGCCGGATTTTCAAGATGCTGAGAGTTAAATGCTTTGCTGGATTATTAATTATTTCAGTTTATTTTGGCGCTAGCAGGCTATTGCAATACGGAATGAAAAAAAGGAAACCTGGAGATTATTGTTTTCTTCCCAGTAGTCAAAACTTTTTTGTTTATTCAGATGTAGATGATCTTCTCAGTCCTGCCAGGACATCAGAAAGGCACCTATCCTGAAGCTTTGCTGAGACACAAACTTGTTCCGTTGCATAATCTATCTGTAAAAAGCAGCTGAATAAGAAACAAGAAGATAAGCAACCTGGCAACTCTACATTATTATACTTTCCCCAGATTCTTGAAAGGAAAAGTTGCAAGAAGAAGAAGAAAGTAGTGGTAACGTGTAAGCACAAACAGAGAGTTTTGTATCTGGCCCAAAACATTTGTAGGGAGGCATATCCCATCCTGTCTGCATTATGAACAGAGTACAAAGATATTCTTGCTAAAAAACAAAAGATCAATTTATCTTGAAAAGATCAATGGGATTAAAGGGGTGTCATTAATCAATACAATGTGGGTTGGTGGGGGGGGGACCTAGAATGCTAAAAGAACTAGCATAGGAACCATCACCCGTTCAGGGAGAAATCGCTCTTAAGAAACTGGAATAACAGAAAGCGTTCCGATGCACAAAACGAAGGGTGGTATAAACACTTTCAAACACAGGCGGTGGAAAAACATTCCGAGCACATGATGTGTCTGGAAGACCCCCCGAGACAGATCTCTGACCAATATTTATGGCAAACGGCATCAGCATGCTTATCAAAGATTATCCAAACTTTCTTCCGAGGTTTCTTACAGTCCTATTAGGAAAACAGTCCCCCCCCCTTTCCGTCTTTAGCCTCCGCCTGAACACTTAACACAGCATTCCTTAAGAAAGCTACAAAAAGAACAGTTTGAGGCATGCAAAAGTAATGCAGTCGTGAGAAAAGGAGAGAGACTTGGGGCTGAAGGCTGGGGGTGGGGCTTGACTCTATAGATCCTTTTTCTTTGTATTATTTGGATTCCCCCAAAACAACCACTATGGTAACATTTGCAGCACAACCCAGGACATGTGCCGCTAAAAACGGCAAGAACTCCCTTGGGCTGGATCAGCCCTGTTTATCCCAAGAATGTGTTTATTTCACTGTTTGAAGTTTCAGGCCCCAGTATTAGTTGCAGTATTTTGAAATATATAGCAAGGAAAGCAAGGAAGTATCTTTTTCGGAAATAAACAGCAAATGAAAGAGAGGCAGCAAGTCTCTTGTTGGTGAGCGTTCTTAACATTTGTAATCGATTATTGGAGGCTACATTCCCAGCTGGCTAAGAACTACTGCCTAAGTGGCACCTAGGGGACATGTGCTAAAAATCAGAAAATCATATGACCCGGAGCATCATTGTATAGAAAACTGCAGTAATCCCAGTAATTGAGAGTGGAATAACAAGAGATTTTTCTTTTCAGTAGTTTCAGAGGGTAGCCATGTTGTTATGCCGTAGATTTGAGTCCCAGAAGCGCCTTAGAGGTCAACAAAATTTGGGGGGTGTCTGAGCTTTTGAGAGTCAAAGTTCCCCACGTGCGGTATTAAAACGTATCAGGGTATCTGACAACGGGGTTTTTTTGGCTTGTACAAGTTTCTACCTTAGGGGTAAGCAGATGTCCTCCTCTTTTTCTGCTGTCCATCCACTTTGGGCCTCTCTATTTAAAAAAAGAACTGATTAAAATTTCCTTTTTGGGGCTTGGGAGGATGAGTTAATTTTGCCTTGGAGTCCCCACTGGAGGCTAGCTGCAGCTTAAACAGTTAGGAGTATTTTAAATGAGATTTGTCACACTGATTGGTTGTTTGGAGTGGTCTGCGGGGAAGAACACCTCTCTTTTTTACTTTTCAAAATACCAGTCAAAATACGAAAAATACCCTGGTATACCCCCCAAATCTTGTTGGTTCCTTTTCCGTGGGGCTCCATAATCTAATTTACAAAAATGTGGCGATTAATTAACAAGGTGCATCTGGCTTCTTCCACTTCTTTATTATTTATTTATCTAATGTTTAATATTGTTATGGCCTATGGCTGTATACAGTGAATGCAACTACTACTATTACTGATTGAGTCACTCCACTTTTTACCACCACCATCGTTCCTCCCAGGAGTTCATGGATCTCCACATGCAGCCAGCTGGGTGACTTTGGGCTAGATACAGTTCTCTCAGAGCTCTCTCACTCCCACCTCCCTCACAGGGTGTCTGTTGCGGGAAGATAAAGGAAAGGTGATTGTAAGCCGCTTTGAGACTCCTGTGGGTAGTGAAAAAGGGTATAAAAAGCCAACTCTTTTTCTTTTTCTTCCTGTACCACATCATCTTCACAACAGTCCTATGAGGTAGGTCAGAGAAAGAGAAAGCAACCATGATTGCTCAGAGAATTTTGTGGCAGACTGGGAGGGGGGAGGGGAGGTGCTAGCCCAACATGGTGTCCACTACCCCACTCTGGCTGTCCACTTGATTTCCATACCACTAGCAATATTATTCTTTAAGATTAATCTACACAGAGGTCAATCCTTAAAAGAATGTTAAAGTTAAAAGATTAGGTGTATTCATTGATTTCAGCGTCTGAACCAACCAGTCTGAAACCCAAGTACAGCTTCCAGAGATTTAGTTAGATATTTATACCCCATTTTTCTCAACAATGAAGACCCAAAGCAGCTTATGTTACTATTCTCTTCTGTTCTACATTCCCAGCAACAACCTTGTAAAGTAGGCTGGTCTACAGTAACACAGCAAGCTTCCATGTCATTAGAATCTAAATCGCCGAGATCCTACTCTGACATGGTAACCCAGGGGTTGTCAAACTGTGGTTCCAATGCTGCCAGGGACTCATGGTAATAGTAGTCCATGTAGAAATATAACAGGAGATTATGCAGTTGAAAAGACTCAAAACAAGAATATACTGTACAATAGGCAAAACAAGTAAATATGCATACAATTGAATAAAGAATTATTTACAGACAGTAGATTGTAGAGGCACTGTAAAATTTTCCAAAGAGTCAGAAAGTAATTGTAGAATTCACAAAGGAAACTTATTGCTTGTCCAAGAAGTGTAGAATTCTCAAAGGAATTCTTATGGTTCAGTAGAATCTCCACAAGGGATCACAGATTCAATTTAGGTGTGTTTAATATCACCATGACTCAATTTACTGTGTCCAGATGGCTCTGAGTGATCTATCAGGCTGCTGGTGATAGATAGTCCATAATTGTAGTCCATGGACAACTGGAGAGCTACAGTTTGGCCACCCCTGATCTAGCCACTACCCTGTGCTGGGCTGCAGCAACCTACATTGGCATCAAGGGATGATATTTGCTCAGGGTGGAGGACCAAAGCCCGGGGGAATGGTGCAATCAGCTAGCAAACTAGCAGTCAACTTTCAAGGCAAGAGACGAACACTTCCTTGGGGGTCTCCCCTCCAAGTAACAACCAGGGCCGACCCTGCTTAGCTTCTGTGGTCTGACGAAACTAAGCTAGCCTGGGCCATCCAAATTATATAGGAACCTGAGCAGCTCACCTAATTCTATCATACCTGAAAGGATACCCTCTATTCCCCCTGGAGCAATAGCAAGTCCAGAGGGATCAAGCAGATGGCCCACACTGCTTGCAAACTGCCTTGTGGGGCACCTGAACTGTCGCTCCAGTCCCTGGCTTCATGCCTTCCTGGTCTGCAAGCTGAAATCCCCTGGATCCTACTAGGACCTAGGCAGGCATAACCTAGATTGCACCCCACAGCAGAGATCTTAACATCTGCCTTAAGTCATAGCAGATCGTAAATATTATGGTGAAAGGAAAACAGGAAGCCTCCAAATGACACTTTGAACAAATCCTTTCAGATACATCTTCCCAAATGCTTGACCTGAGAGCTGATAACTTTTGCAGACTTTTAACGCTCACCATCGATCTTCAGCCTGCCAAGGAACTGCTCAGTCAGCTCAGTTCTAGCAAAGCTCGCCTGCGTCTCTCCTGTCTGCGTTTGTTCTCTTTTGGTGCCTTGTTAGCGCTGGGAAGTTCGCCGACCGGGGAAGAAAACGTACTAAGCGTGTAGATCAAAGAGGCAAAGACTCACATTAGCAGGTCTGAGCTGTTTAATATCAATATTTAGACAGAAAGAGGAAAGTGTGCTCTTGAAATGCTTTTTAATTAGTTCCCCGAACGGCTGGCTAAAAGAGACAGCGAAAATTCGTTTGAAAGCAGAGTTTTAAAAAGATTTATCCCGATGACCCAAACGGCAAGGATTATACATACACCGAGTATTAACCATCGTTGCTTTTCTCTATAAACACGGCCGTAAGTCAGCATGTGTTTTTTTTTTAAAAAAAGAAATCGCCTGTGTTTAAGATCTTTTGAGAGCTAGCCAAAGCAAACAGATTTTACAAGACGCCTTCCCCCCTCCCCGAGATCAAAAACAAGCTCAGATATCCCCTCCCCATTATCCCCCTTGCCTAGAATGGGTTTTTTTTTACCTGCTTTCAATCAGGAGAAGGTAGTACATTTGAATCAGTTGCAGGGACCCTGCCTATACGGATTGGCCATCTGCAATTAATTCGCACTGTATAAATAGTTGGAAGACCAAATAGTTTGCATTCCGAATGGAACGGTCTATTTTTAGCGTCTGGACGGAGCCTGGTCTGTGTTCTTTGCAGACTCAGGGACATTCTTTCGAGTGCGGGGGGGGGGGATAATTAACTCAAAAGAAACAGTAATTGGAGAAAGCAACAGGAAGAGAAATCTTTGAACAACCTGGACATCCTACAAGAAAGACAAAACGGCCAGGCGGGTTAGAGAGAACAATTGACCAAGTTGTTTTTCCGTCTCCTTTAGCGCTGTCATGTTTCACTGTGCCTGTTGATTACGGGGAAATGCTTTCATGGAAGAGGTGTGGTGAAATACTGGCGAACAGATTACTGGGCAGGCCATGAGGACTACTCGCGAGTTATTATCTGGAAAATAACTTGCTGATAACAAAGGAAAAAGAGGCGAGGCTATGCAAATATTTGAGAGAATTATATTTCCGGCAAAGGACTGCAACAGAGACAAAAAGGGTTTTGCTTACCTGGGTGGGGAGGGAGGAATAGGCAGTGCTATCGTTCCCCTTATATTTTGGGTAGATTCAGGGATTCCCTAGTTCTGCATGTTCAGTGACTGCAGTCATCAAGCAGTGGGCCTGCATGCCGGAGGAAAAACACCAGACTGGGCTGTTGGTAGCATTGCCACTGCTATATTTCCCCAGCAAAATGTTTTTAAAAGAACTACCATAAAAGATCTTAAAATATATTCTTCTCCTTTTCTGCGGTGTAATTTGGGCTGCAACTTAAGAGCCTACCTCTGAACTTCCCCTCATCAAATCTTCAGTTGCCTTTACATGTACATTTACGTCCTCTTTAAAACAGCCCATCATTTGGGTTTTGTGTTCCCTGAACAACAGGTATGATTGCAAATGCTACTTTTGCATTCCACTGGTCTACAGGCAGAAGCAAAAACTATGCTTGCATATTTATAGCAATAAATCCCTAATTAGTGGATGCTGATTGCTTCATTTGGCGTTGGCCAGTTCTCAGGATTTTACTGTGTGGTCTGCAGTTATCTGGACACTTTTATAACTTGCATTCCTTAACCGTTCTTTCTTTGAATACCCTGCTCACGTTATCGTTGCTAGAAAAGCACCGAATACGACCACCCACCACCCGTAACTTCCCAACATTTTTGTACGCACAGGAATTTTGTCAAGTCCACATCCCATGGACACCGCATGATGCCGATCCTAAACAGAGTAACACCTGTCCTTGCCCACTGAGTTCACTGGATTTAGAAAGCTGTTAGGATTCCAACTTTAATTATCTAGACACACCTTTTTCAATGTTTTGACTGTGGAGGAGCCCCTGAAATAATTTTCCAGGCTTCGAGGAGTCCCGGAAGTGACGTCAGCTGGCCACGCCTCTCTGCCACACCCCTGGAAGTGACATATCAGCAGAAGTGATATCACTACCTGTGGTAACAGGCAGTCTAAAGGAGGACTGAGGGGGGTGGAGTTGAGAGGAGGTGGTTTAAGGCAGGTGTAGCATGCAGACTTCATCCCCTCCCAGGCACAGAAGATAACTTATTCATACTCGGGAGAGGGGGAAGAGGAGATGGCTGGTTCCCTAGCTGTGGCCAAGTCTGTTAAGGCAGGACAGGAAAAGCCGTGGACCTCCTCTGGAGCTCCCTTAGACCCCTGGTTGGGAATCCCTGGTCGAGACCTATAGCATGATCTATCCCACAGACTTAGGAAAGAGAAGAAAAAGGAAGGAGCATGTTTGAAGGCAGAGGATGAGTTAGAATAAAATATCATAAGACTGGATATCCTGCGCTCTTTCCCGATTTAACCCTGGTCCCCAAAGACCAGCCCAAACAGGCAGGTCTTAACAGGGTTCCCCAAAGATTTTTCAGACGTGGACTTGAGCAGGTCTGCTGCGGAAGGGTATCCCATGAGGGGCGCCTACAGAGCACTTAATGCTTTCCGTGTCTGAACTTGGTGCTCAGATAACATAATGAAGAGAGCTGGGAGTAGAAGATAAGGACGCTGCCGCAGAGGGGGCCAGGAGAGCAAGGCCTGTGGTTAAGCCAAAGAGGAGCCTGCGTTCAACTCCCTTGGCAACAATAAAGGTTTCAGGGAAGTGGTCCTTGGACCATCGGGTTAAAAGACAAACGGATCCGGCTTAGCTGCAAGAGAAGGCATCCTTTTGGTGGTTCCCAGCCATCCTCACTGAGAGGCAGATGTTCTTGGCTTTGGATGTGGTGAACTGGGCAGCTGGTCCCACAGGCATTTTCATCCTTCGGTGAAGACAACTTTAGTGGCTTCCCAGATTTTGTGAAAAGGCCACCAGATGCAACGTGAAATTAGGGTTGCCAACCCCCAGTTAGAGAAAATGGAGAAAACGGCTGCTTGGCAAGGCAGATGCTGTGGCAGGCATCCCTAGCGTTTTTGATCCTGCCGGCACCTTTGGCATCTTTATACAGCCGGGGGGCGGGGGGCGCTGCTACAAATGGTTGTTGCAGGAGCCGGCCATAAAATGACTGACATAGTTTCTCTCAGTTGCACAGTCCTTTGGTGGCTGAGGCAGCCAGTTTGGTGTAGTGGTTAGGAGTGCAGACTTCTAATCTGGCATGCCGGGTTCGATTCTGCGCTCCCCCACATGCAACCAGCTGGGTGACCTTGGGCTCGCCACGGCACTGATAAAGCTGTTCTGACCGGGCAGTGATATCAGGGCTCTCTCAGCCTCACCCACCTCACAGGGTGTCTGTTGTGGGGAGAGGAAAGGGGAGGCGACTGTAAGCTGCTTTGAGCCTCCTTTGGGTAGGGAAAAGCGGCATATAAGAACCAACTCTTCTTCTTCTTCAGTCAAATCTGCAGGGGCCAATCAGAAGCTTTGCTGGGCCAAAGACCCACCTGGCCCTGCCCACTTTTGAACAATACTCAGTGGGCACCAGAAAAGGGGCACCAGAGAAGAGCCAGTGTGGGGTAGTGATTCAGAGCGGCGCTTCGCATCTGGGAAGCTGGGTTTGATTCCTCACTCCTCCACATGCAGCCAGCTGGGTGACCTGAGCTTGTCCCAGCCCTGATAGAGCTTTTCTCACAGAGCAGTTCTGTCAGAGCTCTCTTAGCCTCACCTGCCTCGCAGGGTGTCTGTTGTGGGGAGAGGAAGGGGAGGCGATTGTAAACGGCTTTGAGACTTCTTTAGCAAAAAGTGGGTTATAAAAACCAACTCTTCTTCTTCTTGATGGGCATCTTGGGGACCCCTGCTGTATGGAATTATACCCTGCTACAGTCCCCCCCCCCTCCCACAATCCCTTCCCTTCCCATAATCCTCAAATCTTCAGGAATTTCCCAACCCGGAATTGGCAATCCTTCATAAAACAGAATTATAATACAAATGGAACTCAGATGGTTATGCACTTTTTGTTCAGATGGAATGCAGAATAGACTTTTAGGGACCAAAGTTTACTGATTGCACACCCGCCCACCCCGGATTTGAATCTGGGAATCAGTTCCGACAGGCAGGAAATTGAAGGACTTGCAGACAGGCACCCATGTGGACGGAGGGAATGGAAACTGAGGGTCCTTCCAAAACACAAAGTAAGCATCGTCAAGAGCAGTAAATTATGAAAGGATTACGAAAAGTGCAGACCTGTCCTGCCCCTTCAGCAGCAGCAGCTGAATGTGCTTTCATTTTAATACATCGGGATTGGGTTGCTTGAAAGTTCACCATCAGCTTTAGCCCGGAATAGCCAGCAGATTAGACAAAACATAATATTGATATTGAAAGGCTAATTAAAACGGATGTTCAAGCCAACTAGTTAGCGAACTGGGACGTGTGTGTGCCCATGCTAAAATGCTGTGCTCTGTATCTTCCCTTGGCCGACATTAGGGCTTCTTTTTATAGAATTAAAGCCTGTGGAATTTATATATTTTCATTGGACATCTTTGGTCCTTTTTCAAAAAAAGTAAACAAATAAGAACAATGGGATTTGGAATCTGGTTGAAATCACAGTAGTTCGGCCACACATTCTCATTCCTTAGGTATATTCTTAAAAAAGTATATTGTCGGCGGTGGGTGGGTTTCATTCTCAGCGTATGGCAAAATATGATAGGCAGCAGGGCAGATCCGAAAACCACTTCTCTGCCAGGATATCCTTGAATGTTGAGGACTGGCAAAAGTTTCTGTCCAGAGAGCTGAAGGCAGTTTGGAAGAGGGGCACATGCTTTACTTTTGGCACTGATTAAATAGGATTCTGCAGGTTCGTTGAGTTTTGATAACCTGTGAAACCTGGTGGGTCCTTCTAGTTCTTCTGGACAACCAACAACAAGGCAACCTCCCTTTAATACAGTTCCTCATGTTGTCGTGACCCTCAAACATAAAATTATGCAAGTGTTCTTTCACAGAAATTAAACCCAAACTGACCAATGGCGTGAAGATCCATTGTTCATGATTGTATATCAATTGTTTTTTTCCCCAGGGTTTCTCAGTTAAGTTCTGCTTCTTGTCCCACCATGCCAATCTCTCTTTTCCACTGCTCCAGACAGATGAATGCTCTATCTCGATCTACCCCACAAGGGTGTTGTATGGATGGTGCCCCCCCCCCGCCAAGCTGTTTGTCCTGGCGTAACCCCTGTGAAAGGGTCGTTCAGCCTCTAAAGGGGTCCCAACTCCCAGGTTGAGAACCACTGGCATAGAGGCTAAGGACTTCCCCTGATGTTGCTTCCTGGTTCTGTGATTCAGAGAAATAGTGCCTCGGAATATGGAGGTTCTGCTCCAGTTACCATGGCTAGTAGCTATTGATAGAAGCTATCTACTCCCCCCTTCAAGGATCGCTGCCTTGTTGTGGCAAGGGGGCTTGCGTAGTTCAGTGAAGCTATGAGCTATGCCGTGCAGGGCCACCCAAGACGGACAGGTCATAGCTGAGAGCTCTGACAAAAGGTGATCCACTGGAGAAGGCAATGGCAAACCACTCCAGTATCTTTGCCATGAAAACTCTATGGACAGTTCCAATAGGCATAACGATATGACGCTGGAAGATGAGCCCCTCAGGTCGGAAGGTGTCCAATATGCTACTGGGGATGAGCAGACGGCTAGTACGAGTAGCGCCAGAATGAATGAAGCGGCTGGGCCAAAGCCGAAAGGACGCTCAGTTGTGGAAGTAACTGGTGGCGAAAAGACAGTCCGATGCTGTAAAGATTTTTATTCCATAGGAACCTGGAACGTCAGATCCATGAATCAAGGCAAGCTGGACGTGGTTAAACAAGAAATGAGAAGACTGAACATCGACATTTTAGGAATCAGTGAACTAAAATGGACAGGAATGGGTGAATTTAATTCAGATGACCATCAGGTATACTACTGTGGACAAGAATCTCGCAGAAGAAATGGAGTAGCCTTCATAATCAATAAGAGAGTAGGAAAAGCAGTCTTGGGATACAGTCCCCAAAATGACAGAATGATCTCAGTTCGAATCCAAGGCAAACCATTCAACATCACAGTGATCCAGGTCTACGCCCCAACCACTGCTGCTGAAGAGGATGAAGTTGATCAGTTCTATGAAGCCCTACAACACCTTCTAGAAGCAACGCCCAAAAATGATGTGCTTATCATCATGGGGGATTGGAATGCTAAAGTAGGAAGCCAAAAGATAACCGGGATAACAGGCAAGTTTGGCCTTGGAGTACAAAATGAAGCAGGGCACAGGCTGGTAGAATTTTGTCAAGAGAATACAATGGTCATAGCAAACACTCTTTTCCAGCAACCCAAGAGACGACTCTACACATGGACATCACCAGACGGTCAACACAGAAATCAGATTGACTATGTGCTCTGCAGCCAAAGATGGAAAAGTTCTATCCAGTCAATAAAAACAAGACCAGGAGCTGATTGTGGTTCAGATCATGAGCTTCTTGTTGCAAAATTTAGGCTTAAATTGAAGAAAGTAGGGAAAAGCACTAGGCCACTCAGGTATGAACTAAATCATATCCCTGACGAATACACAGTGGAGGTGACAAATAGATTTAAGGAATTAGATCTGATAGACAGAGTGCCTGAAGAATTATGGACGGAGGTTCGCAACATTGTACAAGAGGTAGCAACTAAAACCATCCCAAAGAAAAAGAAATGCAAGAAATCAAAATGGCTGTCTGAGGAAGCTTTACAAATAGCTAAGGAGAGAAGGGAAGTGAAAGGCAAGGGAGAAAGAGAAAGATACACCCAATTGAATGCAGAATTCCAGAGAAAAGCTAGAAGAGATAAGAATGCCTTCTTAAATGAACAGTGCAAACAAATAGAAGAAAACAATAGAATGGGGAGGACCAGAGATCTTTTCAAGAAAATTGGAGATATGAAGAGAACGTTTCATGCAAAGATGGGTATGATAAGGGACCAAAATGGTAGGGACCTCACAGAAGCAGAAGAGATCAAACAAAGGTGGCAAAATTATACAGAAGAACTATACAAGAGCGAGCTTAACATCCCTGATGACCACAATGGGGTAGTTACTGACCTGGAGCCAGACATCCTGGAATGTGAAGTCAAATGGGCCTTAGGAAGTCTGAGCAACAATAAAGCTAGTGGTAGTGACAGCATTCCAGTTGAACTATTCAAAATCTTAAAGGACGATGCAGTAAAAGTGCTACACTCAATATGCCAGCAAATTTGGAAAACTCAACAATGGCCACAGGATTGGAAAAGGTCAGTTTACATTCCAATCCCAAAGAAGGGCAATGCCAAAGAATGTTCAAACTACCGCACCATCGCACTA